>NW_025763390.1:0-2455471 GCF_020726525.1 Truncatella angustata | reverse complement strand
ATATATCTTATATTTTTAATATTATCGTGTAAATATTATTAAAAGAATATATTAGTAATAACGAAAGTTTAACGTTAATTTCTAATTATTTTAACGTTAGTTATCGAAAATAAATAATAATGAAGAAATAAGTGTTAGTTTTAATGTTATGTTATGTTTTATAATAAGTTATTTGTTTTATTTTTATAATTTTAAAAATATAAACTTTTAAAATAAGTGAATTATTATTAAAAGGTATTAACTTTAAAAAACGAAATAATCCAACTAATAAAAATTATAATAAAATGAAACTCTTTAATAATAAATATTTATTCTATTTTATTTTAATATAATTAAATAAACTTATTAAGTTATATTTTAAATTCTTACATTAATTAAAACTATACATATAATATAATTAAAATTACTTTAAAAGTATAAAGCTAATTTTATATAACTTTACTTTTAACTTTCTTATATATTTTTAAAATATATAAATAATATAATAAAAAGGTTATTTATTATAATAATTAAAGACGAAATAAGGAAAATTTAATATTTTTAATTATTTTTATTAACTTATTTTAATAAGAAAATATCTTTAAAAGTTTAATTACTATTATAAACAAGGTTTAAAAATTAATCACTAGTCTTTCTATTATTTATAATTAAGACTAAGACTAAGTTAATCTAACTAAGCCTAAGACTAATATTATTTAATCTTAATCAGGGATTTTATAATTAATTTAATTATTATTTAAAGCACTAACTAATTAATATTAGTCTTAATTAATCTTAGTTAATCTTTAATCTAACTAATAACTAAAAGGAAAATAAACTTTTATTAAAATTAAAAGATAAGTTAAATATATTAAATAAATTTAATATAAATACAAATATTACTTAATCTATTAATAAAGGTTATATTAATAATTTTCTTTTATTTAGAAAAGTTAAACTTACGTTTAAATAAAAGTATTATTATTAAAGAAATGTAATATTAATATCGATATTATTTAATCTATATAATAAAGCGTAAGTTAATAATTATCTTTAATAAAACAATTTATACTTACTCTTATTTTATTTTTAAAAACGATAAAAAGATAAAAAGATAAAAAGATAAAAAGATAAAAAGATAAAAAGATAAAAAGATAAAAAGATAAAAAGATAAACTATAAATAATTAAATATTAAATATTAAATACCAAGTATAAAGTATTAAATATTAAGTAATTAATAAAAAGAAAAGAAACTAGAATTTTAAAAGGGGATATTATGTCTTTTGTAAATAGTGAATTTATAATATTAGAAAAATCTTAAGTTTTATATTAAATATCCGATTTTATTAATTATGGCTCGCCGATATTTAGCAATTCCGGCTACTTTAGCTTTTATCGAACGTGTATTTTTAATTTCCGGGTTAATTATTTCTAAAACAAGAAATTAATTAAATCTTAACACAATTAAATGGTTAACCTGGTTAAAAAGTTGGAAAATAAAATTAATCGAGGAAATATAAAAGATTATATAAGAAAAAGAAGAGCTTAAAAACTTAGAAATATAATATTAATAAAAAGCTTGTTTATTTCTTTTCTTTAAATTATTTCCTTATTTTCTTTTCCTCTTTATATATTTAAACTTTTAAATTAATTATAGTAATTTATCTTATTATTTAATAATTATAATTAATTAAAGTATATTTTATATAAAATATAAACTATACATTTTTATTATTAGTCATTAGTTTAATCATAACTAAGATTAAGACTAAGTTAATTAATATTAATTATATGAGTAACTAATTAATTTAGTCTTAATCACGGATTTTTTAACTAAGTTAATCTAATTAAAACTAAACCTAATTTAGTCTTAGTCTTAGTCTTAATCTTAGTCACCTTTAGTCTAATTAATTCTAAACCCTAATAATTAAAGATATTTAACATTTTAAGGGTTAAGTTATTTATATTAACTACTTATTATCTTTAAATAAATAAAGTCTCCGAAAGAAAAATTTAAATTATAAAAGTAATTATTTATTATTATTATATTATAAACGGAAATACTTTTAATGTTATAATATAATTTAAATAATAATTTAATGAATATTCTTAATATAAACTTTCATAAAATAATTATAAGATTTAAACTTCGCTCGGCTTTACACGTAATTATTATAAAAAAGGGTATAAAAGTATAATTAAAAGCTTTTAATATTCTTAACGTAAATTATAATATCAAGGTTATTATCTTATATTAATATTATTAATAAATACGTTAAAAACTAATATAATAATAAAGGTTATTATTCATTTAATAATATAAAGATAAAATAATTATTAAAGAGGGCGGGACTTTTTAAGTCGAGAAAGTAATCGGGTAATAAGTATATACATTAAACTTGTTTAATATTTAAAAGGTTTATTTTATTATATTAATCGCTTACTTTTTTAAGTTATTATAAAAGGAAGACTTATATAAAAGGGAGACTTGAAAAGCTAAATTAATAAAATATAACGTAAAAAGCGTACTTATTTATAAAGTTAAAAGAGTAATTAAATACCGTGTTAAATAAAATAAAGTAAACTTATATTTTTCTTTATTTATTTATTAAAGAGATTACATATTAAAGGATAATAACTAAGTAACGGTTAATAAATTAATTTAAAGTATAAATACTTTAATTATTAAATATTTTCTTCGAAACCACTTAAATTAAAAGATTAAATATAAAAATACAAAACATTAATATATAATAAAGCGAGAGAAAAAGGTTTATTAATAATATCGCTTTATATAATATTATTATTATATATAAAGGGTAATATTTTAATCGAAAACGCTTTACATCTCTATATTTTTACATTATACGTATTATATTTATTATAAATATATTATAATAATTATTATTATTATTTATGCTTTATATTTATATAGATATTTGTTAGGCTAGACTAACACATGGCTGGCCCTAAGCCAGCCATGGCATTGGCGTGAGGCCAGCCATAGCTTTGGCTAGGCCAATACCATAGATAGGTTGTTAGACATGCTTTATACAACACTCTTCTCTGACCACACGTTGGCCGTACTAACATGCCTAACAATATTTAAGAGATATAATTGTTAATAAAGAAGCGCTAAGTATTATAAATATATTATATTAAAGAAGGGCTTAAAATTAAGCTTATTTAGTTTAATATAAATAAATCTTTTCTAACTTTAATAATTATTATTAATTATCTTTTTTATTATTTTTACCTTTTTTGTTAAACTTTTAAATTATTTTATAATATACATTTAAGCCTTTAATAAATGTATTGTTAGTTTAAAAAAATTTATTATTCATTTAAGTAAATATTTTTATATATTCTTTATTTAGCGTTTATCGTCGAATTTAATAACTTTATTATTAACTTAAATATTTAATATAACGGAAAGATAAAAGTATAACTTATAATATTAGTTATTAATAACATTATATATATATATATATTACTTATTAATCTAGAATATAAAATATATAATAATTAATTTTACTTTTAAAAAAGTTAAAGTTATTAATTATTTTATTAATAATAAGCGATTTATTATATAAGGTTATATAAATTAAAAAAAAAAGCTAAGAATGCTTTTCTTAATAATAAAAGTATAATAAATAATAAATTACTAAAAGTAATAAAACCGAAGTAATAAAGGCTTTTTTATTATATTATAAAATAATTATTAATATTATTACATTTAATAAAAAGAAAGTTATAATTTTCGAAGTATATATTAAAGATAATATTAATTATTATAAATAAATTATTAAATTATAATTATAATTAATTTATCGATATAAATAAAGTTATACTTAATATTATTAAAGAAAAAGCTTATATTTAAATTAATAATAATATCGTTTTATTTTAAAAACCTTATTATTATATTTATAAGTTTTATAAAAGACGAGTAAAGTTAAAAATAATAACTTTGAATAATTTTATTAAAAGTGTTAAAAATCGCCTTAATAAAGTTAATATCATTAAGTTAATAAAAGTATTATTTAACTACTTTATATTAGTTAAAGTAAGTATTCTTATAATTATATATTATAACTTTAAACCCCGTTTTAACGGTTTTATTAATAGGTTTTTTATTATATTTAAGAAAACTAACTTTATAATATATATAATAAGTTTAAACTTAAATATTAAAATAAATATAATATTTAATAATATTTAAAATTCACTAATAATGTTAATAAATAAATCAAATAAATAAGTCGTAAAAAATAAACGAGTTCGTAAAGTTAACGGAAATAAAGTTACTTTTAATAATATAAATGTCGAAAAGCTTAACGCTATATATAAAGGACTTAAGATTATTTATTATAAACTCGTTTAAGCTTATAAAGATTTTAAAAAGTAATATATTAAAGATATTAAAAAGTTTATAAATATTATTAATATTATTATTAACATTATTAATTTTATAAACAACTTATAAATAATTTAAAGAAATTGTTTTCCACTTTAATAATAAAAATAAAAATAAAGGAATTTTCTTTTTTAATATCTTTAAACTTAAAAAGATTATTATTAAGATTTAATTTATAAGCTTAAATTTTAATTATTTTATAAAGTGTTTAAAATTTTTATTATATTTAATAACTCTTTTATTATTCTTAATATAATATTTATTTATAAAATTATTATTCTTAATAATAAGCTTTTTAACGGCGAAAAGCTTTATATAAAGTTTAAAAGATTAATTAACGAGGTTAATAATAATATAACTAATAAAAAGATTAAAGTTATTAAGAAAGCTATTAAAAAAAGATAAAAAGTTAATACTAATAAAGTATAATAAACTTATTATTATAATTAATAACTTAAGCGTTTTATAAATAATATTATCTTATACTTTTATTATTAGTTTTTATAACTTAATATTATTTATATTTATACTTTTATATAAACTTTAATTATTATATTAAAAATGTTAACGCTTTATAAAATAATCGATAATATAAAGCTTTAAATAAAAAAGCGTTAAAGAAAGAAAATATATAATTATCTTTTAATTTTAATTTTAAAAAAATTACTTATAATTATTTCATTTAAATTTAAGCTTTTAAAAAAAAATTATTAATATAACGCGTTTAATATTATCTTAGTTAAATACTCGTTATAACTTTATAAAAGTAATGAAAAACTTAATTTAAATAAAGTTATTAATTAAATAGTTATTATATTTAAGTAAATTAATATTTTAAAAAGAAAAATATACTTATTATAAAAATATAAACTTTTATTAAATAAATAAAAAGGTCTTATAAAGTTAAGAAATATTATAATTATTAAGTGTTTTTATATAATATATAATTAATTAATTATTAATTAAAAAAGTAAGTTAAAAATTTATTATAACTTAATAAAAGTAATAAAATATTTAAAATAAATAAAGTTGTTGTTATTATTATTATTATTATTATTATTATTATTATTATTATTATTATTATTATTATTATTATTATTATTATTATTATTACTATTATTATTATTATTATTATTATTATTATTATTATTATTATTATTATTATTATTATTATTATTATTATTATTATTATTATTATTATTTATTTATTTATTATTATTATTATATAAAAAATTTTTTTTACTTTATTAATTAAAACTTTTAAATAATTTTAAATTTTATAAATTTAATTATAATAATTCATTTCATTTCAAACTTATGTAATTTAATTATAAAGTAATTAACTATGTTCACGACGTGCTTACCACTTTTCGTTTTAGAAACGGAACGTTCTAAACTTATCAAGGGTCGATAGGAAATGGATCCCGCGGGCGCCGTCCACTACTCCGCACCCACAGTTAATGGCTTAAGACTTAAGGAGACGATGTCAGTCCTAAAAGAGAACCTTACGACAGAGCCAATCACGATCGTGCATTTTATCAAGTCGAATATCACTGCCTTCGAACGCCATCAGACAATGAAATATATTTGCTCGGCAGACATCCCAGATCTCCGCCAGATTACACAACCTTAGTCTAGTACTTGCATATTATGACCTCTCAATTCGCGAATTCAGTGCGCCGGTATTTAGCGCAACGGAAAACACGAGCCCGCTGTACTTGTGCCAAGATCTCGGCGGCCTTTCCACAGTTGACAATTCGTATGTCCTCTGTTAGCTAATTTGAACCCGTGTCTGTACACTCGAATTGAGCTCAGAGTCCTTAGGTATAAAAGCACATCTTCGCCCAGAAACAAGTCATCTTCGACCTCATAGATTCTTTGGTTCAAGTTTGTTTCAGGGTCTATGATGCACTGGACTTTGTGCATAGTTTACTGCAGGATATCAGAGCCATCACATCTAAGGCTGATATAACGTGTATTCCCTAAAGTTGTATTCATTATTTACATTCCAAATCCTCCAGTAATTTAACACGATTTCGATGTCTACAGAAAAGGAGACGAGGCACCCGCCTCTCTCGACCAGCCCCAACCTTCCGAATCATGCGGATATACTAAACGGGAAAAGCAGTGGTTCCAGCGCAGGATCCTACATGGTAAGCCCTCTACGTGTTCCAAGGCTGGTGTCGCATGTACAAAGTAAAGTGTTTTTACTGACACAACCGCCAGCGCATTTTCAAATTTACACAGCCCGTGGATATACTCCTCGAGAGTATAGCATTCGTGGCCGCAGCTTCTTCTGGCGTTGCATTGGCTATTGTCAACCTAGTACTCGGTGGATTCATTACCGTTCTCACTAACTTCGTAGCCGGCCAGAGCACCGCTTCCCAGTTTATGAGCGACGTTTCGACTTACTGCTTATACTTCATTTATATTGGCGTAGGCCGCTTGGTTCTCGTGTATGTTTACACAACCCTATCTACATATTGCGCATATAGGATCGTCCGCAACATTAGACAGCAATTTTTTAAGGCAGCTTTGGCGCAAGAGATCGCCTTTTTTGATTATGGTTCTGGAGGTTCCATCTCAAGTTCGTACCTTCCCCGTTCTCCCTTGACCCATTGTGCTTCGCTGAATTACCGACGGGGCCACCCCACGGAAGCATGTCTAAGGTTGATGCTCTGGGGATATGTTACTGACTTCAAAACGCGTAGTGCAGGCAACAACAAACGGAAATCTGATACATTCTGGCATCGCAGAAAAGCTGGGATTGTGCGTTCAATCTGCTGTGACATTTGTCGCAGCATTCGTTGTCGCCTTCGTGAGTCAGTGGAAACTCACACTCATTTTGATATGGTATGGGACACCCTCACCTGCCACTTAGTTAGAGGTGGAAGAGAACAACTACAACATAGGTCTCAGACTAACGCTGATGGTTCATACTTACAGGCTAGCTCCAGCACTTATCGTGTTGATGGGTTTCATTGCTACAGCGGAAGCGAAGCTCGAAACCAGTATGCTAGAATTATACGCTCAAGGTGGCGCGTTTGCCGAGAGCATCCTGTCCACACCAAGAACAGTTCATGCATTTAGTATCCGGGAACGACTTGTAGCCCGATATGACGACTTTCTTCAAAGAGCAAAAGATTTGGGTGACCAAAAAAGCCCGCTTTTTGGACTTATGTTTAGCATTGAATACTTCCTCATCTATGCTGGCATGAGTTTGGCCTTCTGGCAGGGAATTAAGATGGCAGCAAACGAGGAGGTGCCCTCACTGGGAACGGTCTTCACGTACGTCTGAACTGTTGTGTCGATTGTTTCACGAATCACTGAAATGTTCACAGAGTCTTGATGTCTGTAATCGTTGCCACAATATCGGTAACCATGGTTGCACCATACACGATATCCTTCGGGCGCGCCGCAACAGCGGCACACCAACTCTTTTCTCTGATCGATAGAAAATCGCAGATTGACCCATTCAACCCATCTGGTGAAAAGCCAGCCACAACTCAAGGAGTTCTGGACATACATAATGTCACGTTCAGTTACCCGACTCGGCCCGATTCCATCATTCTGAACGGATTCTCCCTGCACATTCCCGCAGGGAAAGTGACAGCACTTGTGGTAAGCCAGGATCATTACCTGACTTCCACCATGATATACTGACCGCAGGATAGGGAGCGAGCGGCTCCGGGAAGAGTACCATTGTCGGATTGCTTGAACGTTGGTATCAGCCATCGTCGGGCACTATAAAGCTAGATGGAATGCCCATCGAAGACCTAAACCTTAACTGGCTACGCACGAACATCCGAATGGTTCAACAGGAGCCGGTTTTATTCAACGGCACAATATTTGACAACATTGCTTATGGTTTGGTCGGGACACAATGGGAGAATGAGCCCCGGGCCACGCAGTTGAATGAGGTGACAAAGGCAGCGCAGTTTGCTTTTGCCCACGACTTCATCGTGGACTTGCCTCAAGGCTACGATACTCGCATAGGTGAACGTGGTGGACTTCTTTCCGGTGGCCAAAAACAGCGTGTTGCTATCGCCCGCAGTATTGTGTCTAACCCCAAAGTGCTGCTATTGGATGAAGCAACAAGTGCCTTAGACCCTCAAGCCGAAGGTATCGTGCAAGGGGCTCTCGACAACGTGTCCAAGGATCGTACTACTATAGTGATCGCTCACAAGCTTACCACTGTCAGGGATGCTGATAATATCGTCGTGATGGCTCAGGGGTGTATTCTAGAGCAAGGTACTCACGACGAACTTTTAGCCTCAGCCGGAGCCTATTCTCGCTTGGTTGCAGCTCAGAGTATTGCGACAACGGCGGGCAGAGACGATTCAGAGGAGAGATCAGAATCCGAAGACGAGCACGACACGGATGACCTGATATCCAATAAGACCTTGACGCAACACTCCACCACGCAAAATCACGAGCTCGCGCTTCTCAGCGAGCGCGATAGCTACGACCACGTAAAGCATGCGGGGTTGATTTCAACGGTTTTCGGGTTGATACAACGGACTCCAGAACTCAAGTGGCAGTATTTGATAATATTTGTAGCATGCTTGACGGCATGTAAGTCTCCACCATAAACTGCACGCTCTGCAAGCCGATTATTGATTCTAGCCAGCTGCTGTGTATCCTGGCCAAGCTCTTATACTTGCCAATGTCATGGATGTATTCCAGCTAGAAACTGATGCGATGCAAAGTCGCGGAAACTTCTACGCATTGATGTTTTTAGTCCTGAGTATTGGCTGTCTAATATGTTACTTTGTCATGGGCTGGACTACCAATATCGTGGCGCAGACGATGAACAAGAAGTTCAGAACGACGATTCTTAATAGTATGCTCCGTCAAGATATTCAATTCTTTGACCGCCCTGAGAACACGACCGGTGCTCTTACCAGTCGACTCGACTCAAACCCCCAGGCAATACTTGAGCTCATGAGCTTCAATATGGGGCTCATTCTGATTAACATATTCAACGTTGTAGGATCTAGCATCCTTGCGATTGCGGTGTCGTGGAAACTCGGCCTGGTAGGTGTCTTTGCTGGGCTTCCGCCGATGCTGTTCGCAGGTTATGCAAGAATTCGGCTCGAAACACGTATGGATGCGGGCAATTCCAAACGGTTTTCAGGTAGTGCGGCCATCGCGTCTGAGTCCATCACATCCATTCGGACCGTGTCAAGTCTTGCTATTGAGCATACTATGTTGGACCGGTATAGCGAAGAACTAGGCCATGCTATGCGCCAATCCATCTCACCTCTTGCGCACATGATGTTCTGGTTCTCCTTTACCCAGTCTATCGAATATTTCATCCTTGCGCTGGGATTCTGGTACGGCTGCAAGCTGGTATCGCAGGGCGAGGTGACGTTCTATGAATTCTTTGTCTCCTTCATGGGCACTTTCTTTTCCGGGCAGGCTGCTAGCCAGATGTTCGCGTATGTATCACTTCTTCTTTCAATTTTAATTTTTTGTCATGGGTTTAAAACTGACACGGCCTGCAGGTATACTAGCAGTAAGTCGAGGCCCAGTAGCCAGCGCACATTAACTTGCAACTTACAGATGCTCCAGGTATGACCAAAGGTAAAAGCGCTGCAAACTATCTGTTCTGGATCGAAGCTTTGCAGCCAACCATCCGCCCAGATACAGCAGAGAACCATAACCACCGCCCCACTAATGACATATCGTCAATCAAGCTCAACAAGGTCCAGTTTTCATATCCTCTACGCCCAGATGCCCGAGTCCTACGCGGCATCGAGCTAGACATCAAGCGTGGCGAGTTCGTTGCTTTCGTCGGGGCATCAGGTAAGCGTGTCGCAGCACCTTCTTCGTCCCAGCCAGACATTCCTTCCACTACCCCGGCGGTACCCTGAGCCATCCCCATTATCCTGCAATTAGAGCAATACTGACCCCGGGTTTGTGCATACAGGATGTGGCAAAAGCACAATGATTGCCATGCTAGAGCGTTTCTACGACCCAACCTCGGGCAACATCAAGGTGGATTCTGAGCCCCTTGTTGACATTAA
Organism: Truncatella angustata; assembly: GCF_020726525.1. Taxonomy (NCBI): domain Eukaryota; kingdom Fungi; phylum Ascomycota; class Sordariomycetes; order Amphisphaeriales; family Sporocadaceae; genus Truncatella; species Truncatella angustata. The sequence continues at coordinate 2,445,045 of NW_025763390.1, read as the reverse complement.
TCCAAGATTGTACCGACACCACGTAGCCCTCGTTCAGCAGGAACCCACACTTTACCAGGGCAGCATCCGCGAAAATATATTGCTAGGCAAGATATACGGAGACGGGAAGCACATCAATGACAAGAACCTCGCGAGTGACGCCGAAGTGGAGGAGGCTTTACGCGCTGCGAACGCATGGGATTTTGTCATGTCACTCCCGGAAGGTGTAGCGACACCATGTGGTATGAGTGGTTCCCAACTATCTGGCGGCCAGAGACAACGCATTGCAATTGCACGATCATTAATCCGCAAGCCCAACGTCCTGCTTCTGGACGAAGCCACATCGGCATTGGACACTGCATCCGAGAAAATTGTCCAGTCGGCTTTGGCAGAAGCCGCGGCATCAGGCGAGCGAATCACAATTGCGGTCGCTCATAGACTTAGCACGATCAAAGATGCGGATCGGATTTGCGTTTTCTACAACGGCAGAGTCATCGAGTCGGGCACTCATGACGAGTTATTGGCCTTCGGCAAAATGTACAAGAAGATGTGCCAAGCACAGAGCTTGGACAGGGGAGCGGCTTAATTATTTATGAGGATAGTCGCATACTGAAAACATGAATGCACATATTAAGTGTTTTCAACCTCATTCGTAATCCTACATAACCATGCCCACTGCCGCCATCGTTGCTACGAGAGCGTGGTCGAAGTTTATGCAGCATAGACAGCACAGCCGCAAAGACATGGACCCCATGTCTCCTACCCCTGCTCTGAGCGCACCCAGAATGCCGGGTTTTTAAGGACGGTTAGTCACTCAATGTATTGGTAATCCGTACTCTGAACAAACGCTATCACCACGGAGGGATATCGGCTAGATATTTCAGTGTGGATTTCCCCCACTCCATGTAATTTTATCATGCAACTTGCTTATACTCATACCTTTTAGTAGCTGGTTTTAGGTGCAGGAGGGGAGGCGCACATTAGAAAGTCAAGGTCAAGTCGGGACCGATTCACTGTGTGGATCCACCTCGAGACGGACTGAGAACTATCTATCCGTTGGGGCCAAATGATAAAGATTGGCTTTACTGACTCATTTTGGGCAGCCAACAACAAGCGTTCTTATTCACACACTTTTATTCGCCTCAAATCTCCGACGGGCCCAAGCTTCTTAACCTTCCAAAGACACCAGTGACGATGATCTACACATACTATGTGGATATAGGTGCAAACTCAACACCGTGGACCGCGGGCGATTAGAAATCAAAAGCGTTTTCCTGTAAGCTCCGTTAACTCCTTTTTTCGCTTTTCCTGCTACTGATCCGAACGGCTTGAATAGGATGTCTTACTAAAATACCGAGCGTTGGTGGTAGCTGGGGCGTTATCGCCTAACCTTGTGTAGCAAACCGCTACAGTAGCTGCTACCAACAAACGTGATCGCATACTCTGTAGTTTTGACCTGCTGTGACATCACTGTGATGCCCCGCAGCAATGGGCGAAGAATTGTCCGTGACTACAGTCCACTACCTAATGCAGCACTATTTAAGGGCTCTCCGCTGTCCAGAATATCAAGTCGATCGTAAACACTGACTATAGAAATATGCCCTTGGGACTTCAGCATATCTGGAACGTAATGTGAGTCAAGGACATGAAACCTTGTTTTGCAGTTGGCTGTTATTACCACCAGACTATATCCTCTCACTACCATGTGGGGCAGTACGCTCGACAACGATGCGCTTCGGCGCACTGATTCCGGCGTGCAAACACACCAATGGCACCGTGATATGCTTCGTTCTGACCCGGCCGTACATTCACCAGCTGGCCAGGTTCAACATGCTGGTCACAGAGGTTCTGATTCTCCTGAACGAGGCAACGAAGGAACTTGGGGTGAGCAAGATGTTGGAGGGTTTAATGAGCAGATTGCAGTACAGGAGTACGAAGCCCTCAGGAACAATCTGCTTCAACTTCACAGGACGAGGACCGCGGGCTCACAACCCGCTCAAACTGCTATCGAACCGGGCACGAGAAGTCGAGGAGAAGCCCTGCGCGATCATACAAGGTCAGATGCGACCGATGTAGCAACCACAACTTCAGGCAGCCAGAGCACCACGGACGTTGCTCCGAGCGCACACGACGATAAAGACTTTCAATTGGCCGATTTTATGCGTGAAGGGTACTTTGAGAAACGATCCGGCTCTGGATCTGCGAAGAAAGTTGGCATAATATACAAGAATCTTACCGTAAAGGGTACCGGGGCTGCAACATCCTTCGTTCGTACTGTTCCGGATGCAATACTGGGTACATTTGGTCCCGATCTGTACCGTCTTTTATGTCGTGCTATACCTTCCATCAAATTTGGTCAGACAGAGACTCGTACTCTACTTCGTGGGTTCAGCGGCTGTGTGCGGGATGGTGAGATGATGTTGGTCTTGGGACGTCCTGGTATGCAACTCTCAAAGTTCCCCTTTACCCTTCCGATCTATTTATTCATTGTCTTGCGAGATGGCATGAAACTGTATTTTCCCCAGTCCAGTACAGTCATACTGATCTCTGATTGTCGCATAGGTGCCGGATGTAGTACGTTTCTGAAAGCCGTGAGCAATGACACCAAATCATATGCGTCGGTAGACGGGGAGATCTCTTACGGTGGCATACCGCGTAGCAAACAAGAAAACATGTACCGAGGCGAGGTTAATTACAATGGCGAGGATGATATCCATTTTGCACCTCTCAGTGTCTGGCAGACCCTGACGTTTGCTCTCATGAACAAGACTAAGAAGCACGCCCAGCAAGATATCCCCATTATCGCAACTGCGCTTATGAAGATGTTTGGAATCAGTCACACCAAATACACACAAGTCGGCGACGAGTATACGCGAGGCGTTTCCGGAGGCGAACGTAAACGCGTGTCGATCGCTGAAACTCTGGCGTCAAAATCAACGGTAATGACCTGGGACAATTCCACTCGTGGTCTTGACGCATCAACTGCGTTGGACTATGCCCGATCACTCCGTATCATGACAGACGTCAGCAACCGCACGACTCTCGTAACGCTATACCAGGCTGGCGAGGGAATCTACGAGCTCATGGATAAGGTACTCGTCATCGACCAGGGGCGTGAGATATTCTCGGGCCCAACCAAAGATGCGAAACAATACTTTGTTGATCTTGGGTACGAATGCCCGGAACGACAGACCACCGCAGATTTCTTAACCGCGGTCACAGATCCCAACGAACGACGCTTCAGACCCGGCTTCAAGGATAGGGCGCCGAGAACACCGGATGAATTGGAGAAGGCCTTTCGTGGTTCTCGTCACTACAAGCAACTTTTGGATGACATTGAGAGCTATGAGAGTCACTTACACCGTACTGGTTTCGATGACGCCAAACGCTTTGAGGGCGCTGTCCAAGAATCAAAATCGAAAACTGTGCGAAAGAAGTCTCCATACACCGTGTCATTTATTAGACAAGTTTTGGCTTGTACGGAACGCGAATTCTGGCTTCTCTTCGGCGACAAAACAACTCTTTGGACCAAACTCTTCATCATTATCTCCAACGGTCTCATCGTCGGCTCTATCTTCCATGGCCAACCCCTGTCAACTGATGGCGCCTTTACTCGTGGCGGCGCCCTCTTCTTCTCGATTCTCTTTCTTGGCTGGCTGCAACTTTCCGAGCTCATGAAAGCAGTGTCCGGCCGCGCGGTTGTTGCGCGCCATAAAGATTACGCCTTTTATAGGCCATCAGCTGTTGCAGTTGCACGAGTGATACAAGACTTTCCTGTCATAGCTGTGCAAGTCTGTATATTCGGAGTTATTATGTACTTCATGACCAGCCTTGACGTTGACGCTGGCAAATTCTGGATCTATAGTAAGTCATTCCAAGTAAATCACTTTCATACCTCGTATAGTATATCCCTGTAACGTGACTTTCCTATCGGACCCAAAACCTCCCAGCCATTAAATTTGCTTTTTGACATACTAACTCTGGAAAAATGCAGTGCTATTTGTCTATGTTACAACGATAAACCTTACCAGTCTGTACCGCATGTTCGCTAGCCTGTCCCCGGAAATCGATACAGCAGTGCGCTTTTCCGGTATTGCGCTCAATCTACTCGTCATTTACACCGGATATGTGATCCCGAAAACGCAATTACTGTCGAACTATATTTGGTTCGGGTGGCTGGTAAGTTGCTATACTCTACCAAGTGTGGAAATTGAGCACTAGCTTGTTTGCAGGCACATGGGCCATGAGATATGCTAACCAACGTTTTCACAGTACTGGGTCAACCCCGTTTCGTACAGTTTTGAAGGTGTCATATCCAATGAATTCTCAGGTCGAACCATGCAATGCGCTGCAAGTCAGCTCGTTCCTCAGGGGCCAGGCGTGCAGTCTGGGTATCAGGGATGCGCTATCAGCGGTGCTGATATCAATGCCCATTCAGTTTCTGGTGACGCTTACCTGTCATCTTCTTTTGGCTATAGCCGTTCGAACTTGTGGCGTAATCTCGGCGTGGTAATTGCTTTCACCGTACTATATCTTGTCATCACGTTGATTGCCACGGAGTTGTTCAGTTTCGCTGCGAGCGGGGGCGGAGCGTTGATATTCAAAAAGACGCGAAGAGCAAAGAGTCAAGCGAAGAAAGCAGGTTCACCCATGGATGACGAGGAGAAGACTGGTGGTGAAGATGGGGACAGAAGCAATGACTCTTCGACCAGCAAACTAGGCGATTCACCAGGCACAGGCGATAATGAGAACCGAGCTCTGGCGCAATTGACCAAGAGCGAGTCGATCTTTACCTGGAGGGACGTTGAGTATACGGTGCCCTACCTCGGTGGCGAGCGAAAGCTACTGAACAAGGTCAACGGATACGCTAAGCCAGGTCTAATGGTAGCCCTGATGGGGGCATCAGGTGCAGGAAAAACTACACTATTGAACACACTTTCTCAGCGACAGAGCACCGGTGTCGTTTCTGGTGAGATGTTCGTTGACGGAAGGCCGCTTCCTCCTGACTTCCAGCGAAACACTGGTTTCTGTCTACAGGGTGATCTCCATGACGGCACACAGACTATTCGTGAAGCTATCGAGTTCTCTGCAATTCTACGACAAGATCCCTCGATTCCCCGGTCAGAGAAACTAGCTTATGTTGACAACATCATTGACCTCCTTGAGCTCAATGACCTCCAAGACGCTATTATTTCATCGCTCGGTGTGGAACAACGAAAGAGGCTTACAATTGGTGTGGAACTGGCTGCGAAGCCTTCTCTACTATTGTTCCTCGATGAGCCAACATCCGGACTGGATTCTCAATCCGCCTACTCTATAGTTCGTTTTCTCAAAAAGTTGAGCCAGGCTGGGCAAGCCATTGTCTGTACTATCCATCAACCAAGCTCTGTACTTATTCAGCAATTCGATATGGTCCTTGCATTGAATCCTGGCGGCAACACGTTCTACTTCGGTCCGATCGGCGAAAGCGGTAAAGATGTCATCAAATACTTTGCTGATCGGGGAGCCGCCTGCCCGCCAAAAAAGAACGTCGCAGAGTTCATTCTTGAGACGGCGGCTCGGCCTCACAAGAAGCCCGATGGAACTAAAGTCGACTGGAATGACGAGTGGCTCAACAGTGAGCAGGCTCAAGCGGTGATTGAGGAGATTGATGGCTTGAAACGAACTAGGAGCAGGGCTTCACAGCCTGGCAAGGTTACAAAGCAACAGGAACGTGAATTTGCTGCACCTGTTTGGGTTCAGACGGCCGAGCTCACAAAGCGTATGTTCAAGCAATACTGGCGCGACCCCTCGTATCTTTACGGCAAGTTCTTCACTTCTGTGATCATGGGTATCTTCAACGGCTTCACATTTTGGCAGCTTGGATATTCGATTCAAGACATGCAAAATCGTATGTTTACGAGCTTCTTGATCATTACAATCCCTGCCACCGTTGTCAATGCTGTGGTCCCCAAGTTCTTTGGCAATATGGCACTCTGGCAGGCTCGCGAGTACCCCTCTCGTATCTACGGATGGGTTGCCTTCTGCACTGCCAACGTTGTGGCGGAGATACCTGCCGCGATTGTATCGGGGTTTCTATATTGGGTGCTCTGGTATTGGCCTACCGGACTCCCTCAAGAAAGCTCAGTCTCTGGGTATGCATTCTTGATGACCATTCTCTTCTTCCTGTTCATGAACAGTTGGGGTCAATGGATATGTGCCTTTGCACCTAGCTTCACTGTGATCTCGAATGTCAGTTTTGCCTACTCTGTCCCTCGTTCCCTTCCTTCTCCCAACTAGTGAAATACGAGCAATGTTCAACTCCAGTACTAATTACCGCAATAGGTGTTGCCGTTCTTCTTCGTCATGTTTGGCTTGTTTAACGGCGTCGTTCGGCCGTACTCTTCGCTACCGGTTTTCTGGCGTTACTGGATGTATTGGGTCAATCCGTCCACGTACTGGATTGGAGGCATGCTGGCCGCAACGCTTGATGGCGTTCCTGTCCGCTGTGCCGAGTCAGAGACTGCACGCTTCGACGCGCCGCCTGGTCAGACATGCCAGGCTTATGCGGGTGCATTTGCCGAGAGCGCTGGTGGATACTTGTTGAACCCAGATGCCATTAGCGGGTGCATGTACTGCCCGTACAGTGTTGGAAACCAATACCTCAGTACCCTCAATATCGATGCGAGTCATAAATGGAGGAATTTCGGCATATTTATGGCTTTCTGTATCTCCAACTGGGCCCTGGTATACTTTTTTATCTATACCGTGCGCGTCCGGGGATGGAGTTTCGGGCTAGGCTACGTTTTTGGCGGTTTGGGCAAGCTGGTGGGCTTGTTGAAAAAGCCCTTCAAGAGAGCACAGGAGAAAGATCAGGAATGAATGGACTGTGTAGGGGGCTGCCCATAGAATATCAGCCGTAATAGGCGTGCGGTGTGCATTGGACTCCTTGAGAACGTTGGTCTCGGAGGGACTTGTTTACAAAGAGGAGGCAGCACGCAAGCGCCGTAACAGATGGTTAGACCACGTTGGAGTATGAAACCTCCATGTAGTTGTTCGTGCTGAGAGTATTTTTCATGTATGGCTAGATTACCTTGTATCGTTTATATAATTTGATAACTGTACAGTGTAGACTGGTACGAACAGGAGCGCAAAAAGAGCCACAAGGGTATGATAAGTAAAGCATTGTGTGTACATTGACCAATCTTTTCGTGTATTTGGTAGGGCTAATCTAGATGGATATTTGTAAAGCCAACCTGGCTGATCTAAATCGTGGGGCTCCAAGTGAGTATTATACTAGGTGTCGTGTTATAAGTCAGAGTAACTAAGTATTAACAACTCCTAGGCACGTATATGCGTTTCCATGCTCAATAACATAGCGGTGTCTAGCTACATCTGTACAGCCTGCAAAATGTATTTCAGATTGTTCTTTCATACTATGTGAATAAGGACGTTTTCCACGGCGGAAAGAATTAGTACCTCATACATCAACTTTCCCCCCATCGAGCAAGATTATGCAGGGTAGATTCACAAGGTACTCTAAATACACTTCGATAAATCCTACATGAGCTTTGTTTGGCGTTATTAAGCAATAAATTGAAAGACGTGTTGATGAGATATGATCTGGAAGCAAAATATGCCAAAAACATACAGCACCGGGTATTCCCCAGTCGTCACAGACCTGAGTACTAATCCAGCGGTATAAGGGATGATCTATGTGCTTTGGTGCTGCTCATTATGGGCAACTTCGTCTTAAAAAATGTAGGCACCACACCCAACATCTGACATAAGCTTATACGGCCCGTTCAAATTGTGCATCTTAAACGGATAACGACGGGACCCAAACAATTTCACGTTTTTTCACATTATCCCGCATTAGCTCACCGTCTTAAAATCCTCCTGGCTAAGTCCCAAACCTGGCCAGTCATATTTGCGTACATTATAATAACCCCTGAATTTACGGCACGATTTTTGGCAAGGCACACTATTACATTCTTAACGTCCGACGAGGCATATATAAAGGTAGCCTTTATTATTGCTTAGGGTGCATATCATTACCTAGGGTCAAACTTAGGCATCTAAGCTATATAAGACATAAGGCTCAATAAATATTGCTGCTACCTGCTAATGCCAACATCCATAACTACCAATCCACAACTGTAATAGACTGCAGTATATGCCTTCCCTAGCCCGCTATTGCGCAAAGTATTTATTCCTCTTTTAGTAAGTAATCTATGCGGTTACTTATGTGCGAAATCAAAGCTCGGACGACTGCACGGATTCTGCTATTGATATTTGGAGATCGGGATAATAATTGGACCTTAGCGGACTATCTATTATGAAGTGAGGCCAGGGCAGAACGGTAAGGTAGTTATTTATATATCGAGATAGCATAAGGATGGAAGCTTAGGGCGTGCCTCGCACAGCCTGCGAAATCCTGCAACTTTGCCATTGTAGCATAGTCTTCTATACTTTCAAGCTCCGATTCAACATTAGGGTATCCTACTGGACTATAGATTTAGGTGATTGAGGCAGTGACATACACACATAACCACAACCACACGCATCCTGCGAATGACAAGCGGGCAAAGAACACTGAGGCGCACTGTAGCCTGGCATGGTTGTCCGCAATCAGGAATTTTGCCGACAGTATTGACCCATATTTCAAGATCATTGAGATATTCGTGTCTTCTAACCCTGGATATGCTGCCATTTTCTGGGGATCACTCGCCGTGTTTTAAAGGCGAGTCCATGAGTTGCCTGTTTCCTATGCGGATTGGGACTCTATCCGGTACAGCTGCAACAAACTAACTATTGGATTAGTTGGCGGGTGACTACAGTAGTTTCCTCGAGAAACTAGTCGACATGCTGTCAACAATCACTGACGCCCTTCCCCAATATGGCGAGTTGATCAAGCTTTGGTCCGATAAGAGTCATGCAAGTCATGATCCAGCGGATACCAACATCCACAAGGTCCTTCAACACATCGGCGAGGTATACCAAGATATTTTCCAAATTTTACACTTCGCGGCTCGTGTGTTCACGAAATCTGATGGGAGTATGTAGGACGCTTGGCTTCATTGGATTTTGTCCCTGCTATATTGACACGATATATGAGAGAGAAAACCCGTTGTCGTTGTCGAAACTAGTATCTGGAAGCCCTTTGAGTCACCGTCCAATGATACGCTTCGGCGAATGGCAGGGCATCGGCGCTTCATTCTCGAGCAACTAGTAATATGGCATGCTAGTGACCTCACGCAGGACATGACAAGAGCTGCGGCAGACCGTGAAATTCATAGTGCCGAATTCAACGACGCAGCAGAAGAACGTCAATTGGCCGAGACGGAGCGTGCCCTGACGAGGAAGGAACGGGAACGTTACCTCGAGAACAAGAGACTTCCCAAAGATATTCAGGAAATGATTCGTTCTCTAAGTAACAGCCGGAAAGGTATGTCAGATCGATCTTTCGACCACACAACCGCTGACCAGAGCTGCGCAACCAATCAGAGGAAATTGTTACAAGAATACTCTAGTGGCTCGCTGCGCCAAATCATACCAGCAATTTTGAGAACGCCATTAATCTTCAAGTCGAGGGCACCGCCTTGTGGTTCCTCGAGAATCCGAGCTACATCAACTGGAAGGGGTGCAAATCAGAGGCTCTACCTACAAAGACCCAATTTGGGGGCAGTGCTTTATGGGCACAAGGTGTGTAGCCTGGCAAAAAGGCGCCATACGATTTGACTGATATAGTTTCGTAGGAAACCCCGGGGCGGGCAAGACCGTAATTGCTGCGACTGTGATTAATGAGCCCATTGGCGAATACGCCACATCATCACGTTCTAACATATTTTACTACTTCTTTGATCATCAGTCCCCTTCTAGTCGAAGATCAAGCGACGCATATGGCTCGATCCTCGCACAGTTGCTTTGGAAAGAACGCAGAAACCCTCAAATATAGGATCGTTTCACTTTCATTGCCAATGTGAAAGGCCAGGGTCAGCTTGTTGCACCTGGAATCGTGCTCGTTGATCTTCTGCATTTATACCTCACGGAGGACATAGTACTAGTCCTTGATGGCATCGATGAATGCGATGACAGCGACTCAATTATTCATTCTCTCGACAGAGTGTCCAGAAGTCTCCCTAGGCTCCGTCTAATGTTGTTCAGCCGAGTTAACGTCCCAGCTCTCAAGCTTTTCGCTACCAACAAAACAAAGATATACCATGTCCAAGAGCCGAATATCGCCCGACATTCGCCATTTCTCTATGGAAGAGTTCGAGAACATGTTAGAACGGCGCATCTTGCCACTTTCACGCACCAGTTAGCTGGACGCACTTGCTGACCAACTTTGCAACGGTGCGGCTGGCATGTTCCTCTGGGCACGGTTAACGACGCGTTGTCTTCGATCGGCCTATCTAACAAAAGAAAGCCGACTTGACATAATTCATAGAGTGAATGTTCCCGAGGGGCTAGACAAGATGTATGAAATAATCGCCATTCTCATACGTGAATGGGGAACAATACCTGCCAGTCTTGCTTCCAGTATTCTGACATGGCTTGCATTTGCCGTCGTTCCCCTCTCAACCCCCCAGCTACGCCAAGCCAATGCAGCCCAAGGCAACGCACCACAAACGTTCCTGTCAGGCGACATCTCTGAATTTGAAGAGTTTGTTGTCATGGCGTGTGCTGGGCTCGTCAAACCTTCCCGACTTGTCTAATTCTGGGTGGCCAAAGGGAGAGCCAACCATTCGATTTATACATTTGTCCCCGCAGGAGTTGATCACAAGTCAATCATCCATCCAGAACCCGCAATCAATTACTGTCAAAGGACGACCAAGCGAATCAATCGAATGTCAAGGATTGCGCACTTGGACAAATGACCCTCAGATCATGTTGGCTGGCAGGGTCTAGAAACGTCTCTGCTACGATGGACTGAGAACAGAAGTCTTCCAAGGACTTATTCCTAGTCCTACAGTAGCGAATATGGTGGTGGCCGTTAGCTGTTTACAACAGCTCCTTTATTTCACACCGGCTCAGCCCCTATCTGGCGCTTTTGGGAAGCGTGCTTTTGAAAAGTCTGTGGACGAGAACCACTGCTTCACGCTTTACGCCGCGGTTCACTGGTTCGGTCATATCGACGCATGTATGGAACCTGAGAAAGAAATGACATGCAAGACTTCTGTTCTCACGGACATCATCAAGACACCATCGACGTTTCTAGCTACGCCTCGGGTGCTCTCGGCATGGCTCGAAACCTTTTAGATCGCAAAGTCCCAAAGACAGGCGGTCGACTATTGTAATCCGCTTTTGAAAGTAGTTCATACTTGGGTCCACTCGATAATAAAGACGGGGTCGAAGAAGCACGATACGCGGCTCACAAAGCTTCGGGAGACTTATTTACGAGCTATCAAGTGATATAAACCAAATCATCAGCATTTGGGGTTCCCGACTAGAGGAATCCCCAGAAGTTATTTGGGACGAGATGACATATTTTGCGAGAACCCGATTTTTCTCCTCTCCGGAAAGCCTGAAAGCCTCAAAGCAAGAGCCTGAATCCCCTGGCCACCCCCATCTGTCCACAACTCCGGTGGCTCAAATGTCGAGAACGTCGTCCGATGGCCATATCAAGGGGGTTCTTAGCATCTGGGCACCTCGGTGAGTGATCAAAGGCTGAATTCGTGCTGAAGTCGTCGCCGTAATAACGCAATCAATCAGCAAAATCCATGATCGGAAGATATTCACACAGATTCGATGCATAGACCGAGACAGATACAAAAATGTCTGACCCCTCTGCGAGAATTGGCTTGCGACATATCTTGTCTAGTGGATAGATGCTCCCGATTCGCCCATTGCCAAGCTTGAGCTACCGCTTGACGCAGAAGAAATCCTGTTTCCATTGCTAAAGTACCTGGAATACCCTGACACGGATTGTATTGACTTACCCTTGGCTATTAGTTCTGACGCTATGTCATTCTGCATCCTGCAGCAGCTTTACACGATTCACCCGGGTAAGAGCGAAGCAAATCCTAAGATTTGGTCTAGACCATTGCGAATTAAGGGCCAGCATAGATCCGATTTCCTTTAGAAACCAAGGGAAATCGATGTCTCGTTAATATATTCATAACGTTCACTTCTCTCCCTCAGGCCAATATTTGGCTCTACACGAGATCTATAGAGAGTGTTACAATCCTTTGACATTTTCAATTATTCATACATCCTGGAAACAGGTCTTTCTGTTGAAAAGATCAGCAGTACCGAGATATTGTGTCGAGCGGACGAGGCTTCACATGTCAGATTTCACCCAACCTGGCCCATTTTGGTTTTTTATGTGCGGTTCCATGTGACTGTTATGGCTGGCATATGTACCGGAGACGTTCGAAGTTGACAGTCTCCTCCAGCCTGAGGAATATGGCTCCATCGCCGATGATGAAGCCCAACCCAGGGAGTTTTGGGAAAGAACAGAGACCCAGAACCGGGCAGAGCTTCCTCATCACATGCCTTCCAGAGATCAACTGGAAAGCAACTGCCGCTACAGCAGAAAGTTGCGCTGAGCGCTTTGTCTAGGACCTTTGCAAACCAAGGCCAGTCTACCGTAGATCCTACCCATACAGCTCGAAGCGACGACACAGACTCAGTCTCTGCTGCAACAGGTTCCGCAGTGAATAACATGACATCCTCGGCCCTCAAGTGGCTTTTCAAAGAAACGGTTAACAACTTCGCGGTTAATTTAAACTAGAAAGTCATACCGTATATGTAATATTGTATTCCAATGTTAGTTAAATGATTGTTTGGAGGGGAAAACGTCACCTACCAAAACTACTCGCCGTAGAGCTCTATAATACCCCATAGGGCTGGGAGCAAGGCATTTCCCGTGTAATCACATAGGTTAGTACCGTTGCCTCGGCCTGGTGGATGAATTTGTGTCACTGTGTTGCTGAGGTATTGGAGATCATTTCGGTAACCTCCTGCTGAATTCCACCAGTCCGTAGCAAATTGTTGTGGTGCCACGAACCTATGAGATGGTTGGAACGCGCTGTTTGCCTTACGAAGAGTATTTCAAGGGCACTTGTTTCCAATTTTCCTCATAGTGTGTTCTCCATACATATTGACTTTCTTAAGAACTAGAAGTGACATGTCTCATATGTCGATGATAACGTGCATTGTTAACACGATCGCATGATCAATCAAAGCCCCATTTTTAACGCTTCTATCGAGCTCCCATTTGTCTTCCGGCCTCTCTTCGTTCTGAAGCCTCCACCAGTCAGGGGGTATTCTGTTCATGTCGATAAGTCCGAAGCAGATGATCTTGGTGACTTTCTTCACATTATTGTCGGTGCGGAGGGGTAATTTTACGGGACATATTGCTAAACGTCTCACATGCCGTGCTATTCTCCCATTGTTTCTTAGCAAGTTCAAACAGCCTTGAGGCGCTGACGATTAGGCCTTCATAGTTACGAACAACGTTGTTTGCCCAGTCGCCCAAGGTAGGTGCAATTGTATGTCTCGGGAAGCCTGTCAGGAACAGTTCGTACAAGCTTCCAGTGATCTTGGAACTTGACATATGGTCTCCTAGATAAACTTTTTGGTTAAGCAGTGCGGGCGACAGTGGGAAACAGGAAGATATGACAAGTGTATGCGTTCCAGACCCATCCTAATGTTTCGTAGTATTGGAACTGGTTCAAACATCAAGATAAACTCTCAGCATCACCTTTTTTTTATGGAAATAATATAAGAATAGGCGGTGATGGTGCCTACTTTGCGCATAACGGAAGTGTAGCTGGCAGTGGTCAAGTATGGATCCATCCTGCTGGAAGCGGAGGTGGATGTGTCGAAAGTGGTCCCTTTGCCAAGTACGTAAAATACCTCTCCTTAGTTTTCCCTTTATCTTTTGGTACTATGATTATGTTTATTATAAGAGCTAATGATCTTCTAGTAGTCCCTCCGATGATGATAACTTACCGAAGGACTACTCACTTCGGTACCAGGTAAGTAGATGGGAAAAAATATATCATGGTTTTAAAATTGAAATTGAGCTACTACTAATGCAATTATTGGTGAAGTTGCCCGATCTTGTAGCCAGTGCTGAACGCATCGGCTACGCGCCAGTTCTGCTTCGAGATTGTCCACTCGCTTGTGTGAAATGCTCTGCCCTCGTCAGGGATTATCATATGTGACCAACCGATGTCACACATTAGTTAGTGACAAGGTAGCCTTTTTGAGCCATTCAGGATCAACAAGTGAGCCAGGGATAAGACAGGGGAGCTTCAGTGGTGTTAGAAAGACTTCTCAGTCTATCCAAACAACACGATAATGCAGCGCTGTTATCAGATAATGAAATACTCAATATGCAACCAACCGGGCTATACTGCTTTTTGTTATTATATCTACGACATTATTTAAGTTGCGGTTTGACCTCGTTTCTATGTGCGTCACGCCTTGGAAGTCCTTTCCGGTCGTCTGAAGGCCATCCTTGTCGCAGCATGGGTTGATGAGCCGGGTTGTTCTGCAGGATTGTGCCTTGATCGGAACCCAGTTTCCAGCCCCCCGAGACGGCGACCAGCCATTCAAAAATCCAGCAGTATATGTGCCACTTAAGTACAGGTGAACTCCGCATATCATCCTGGACTTTGGAGATTTCCCAAGTTCAATCCGGTCTTCAGTGGCTACTAAATGTTTACTGACGAGCCACGACATAAGGCTCTGGCTCACATACGCCGTTGTGATTTCTCCTCCTTCCATAACTGAATATTCCATTTTTTTTATTGCATCTTATTGAAGATATGGAGGCTCTGAAAGAGTTGCTTGGTATCTCTGCAGATTACAAAACCTGCCTGGCGTATGCTCCAAAGCCCGTTCCGGCACAGGTTGTTGTTCTAGAACATTAGGAAAAGATAAAGGGGAGAAGATCCGATACTTACTAGCTCAGTTACTAGAGAGTACCAACGGGAGCTCAGGCCACGATGATGATGTTGATGAATCTCTTCGGGATTTAGCCAACCACGTGGTTTGCGGCTCCAAGCATGTTGCACCATTTATCAAAGACGGTAGACTTCATCGCAGCCAGCAAGAGTATCTTGTGCGACTTTTCAAAATCCGACTACACCCAACGAATGCTTCAGAAGTCTTGAAGAAGACAGTGGAGGTTGAGAAGTCCCTGGATACGGCTCAAAATGTCATTACGGATCATACGAACTTCTCCCATCCTCAAACCCAAGAGGGGACAGGCAGTGATTCACAGGAAGCTCGAGAACTTCCCATTCGACCCAGGCTCGAGCGCCATGATGAAATGGCAGAGGGTGTACCGAGAGTATGGGACTCGTCCAGCGCAGACTCCCGGAGTATGTCTGGAGGTACCTCTATCCAAACTCCAGAGAAATACACTACTTCGCGCTTATCCCATGGTCTTGACGTGTGCAACGAGCGGACGCCGGATTCGATAGCTTCACCGGCGTTGTCTGAATTATTTGACCAATCCACAGTGTCCTCTAGAGAAGCCACCCCTTTGACCAACTACGCGGAAACGAAAGTTGCGTGGGGAATCGGACCGATCGCAGAGAGTCCCTTGATGATACCGCGGTACAGAAAAGACGCAAGCGAGTCATCTTTTGATGACACGGAATCCATCTTTGCAACTCCACTAGAACTGGGTGAAGAATGGATCAGAGACAAGGATGAGCTTGGAGTGCAATCTTGGGTTGCCCACGCAGATGACAATGGCAACTATTATCAAGAAGTACATTCCGATGGTAATGCTGGGCAGCTTGCCTCGTCTGCGGAAGCCGATTGCCATGACTTGGCATTACAATGTACACCACCAATCGCGGAAACGCAAACTGTCCCAAGGAGACGTCGATCGCATGCCGACTTGATTGGGACGCATTCAGCGCTTCTTCCTCCCAATGACACACAACAAAATGTTCCGCCTCTTATACCACTGGGAACTGCTCAGTGCCGGTCTCTAGACCTTGAAGAAGGTTTGTGCGCGCAAAGT
This sequence comes from Truncatella angustata, assembly GCF_020726525.1. NCBI lineage: Eukaryota > Fungi > Ascomycota > Sordariomycetes > Amphisphaeriales > Sporocadaceae > Truncatella > Truncatella angustata. The sequence continues at coordinate 2,429,096 of NW_025763390.1, read as the reverse complement.
GATGCACATGCTGAACAAACAGATCGTGACGAAGATTCGGGTAGGTTGAATATATCGCAATGTTAGTCCTGTGTAAATGGCTGACACCTCGTAGTGCACGCCAGCATTAGAATTGCCTCGAGACTTCCTTCTAGAGCGGCTAGGACCCAGTCGATGCAATTCGGTCCGTGGAAGAGACAGAATGAGATGCACATAACAAAGGTTCTCTTCACTATAATCGACCGGATGCGAGACAGTTTGGCACCTAAGACGCACATTCCCGGCTATATCTACTCCTTCCGTGAGGTCACCGCTCCCGGGTTCCTCAAAATCGGGTTTGTGAAAGTGGAGCCGCCTAACCTTAATGGACTACGATCTGAGCCTGACTGGAAACCCCCGATGCCCGAGGGTGGGCAGCTGCCGAAACAAGTAAATGAGAGGTTCGAAAAATGGAAAAGGGGCTGCTTGTATGATTTGACTATTGATTTTGTCATCCCGATGTCTTGCGCTGCAAGAGTGATGGAATCACTAATCCATCAGTCATTACATAAATACCGTCGCAAAGTAATCACTTGTAGAAATGCCAAGTGCAGAACGGACCACCAGGAGTGGTTCGAAGTGCCACCGGAAGTTGCCCGCAGCGCGGTTGAGGTGTGGAAGGAGTTTAGTAGCTGCATCCCGTACGACACGTCCGGGATGCTGCGTAAATTCTGGAGCGACCGACTATGGGAAATGCGCAAAGGATGCTTCGAGAGTAGCACTCACACGTGGTTAGAAAAGAGCGTAAGGCCGATAATCGAGCTGGATCTCAAATTGCAGGAGATAGAACGAAGGGAGAGCCGCCAACGGGATTTGATGGTGCATAATTACGGCAAGAACCACACGGCGAAACCGGTACTAAGACGGGTGAACACCGTAAGGTGATATGAGATCTCCCTGTTTAGTCGAAACCATCTGGAGCCAGATGAGGGCACCGTAGAGTCCAGTCAATCTGATACACTCCGATATGTATCGAGGGATCTCCAAATTCTAGCTTGGTCCGAATTATCTGGCCCTGTGTTAGTAGTGTGATTATGTTATGTGTGAATAGTGATATGGCTCACAATAATCTCCTCTCGGCGGATAGATACCACGAGGCTCCAGGTGGCCAAGAGAATCTCCGGCAGAGTATTAGACAGATCTTGCAACTTCTTCCACTGCGCTGCCAACCATGCATTTACCGGTACTCGATAGCAGTAATGACATGACTAAATTGCCACCCGACGTTCTGGTCATTTCTGGAGAGGTAGCTCGGGGGAGTACTACTGGATCTGCTTTGGAAATGTCGCCTTGCGTCTTATGCGTTGTGGCCAATGACTCTGAGCGGGCCACGCCTGCGAGGTCGGTCCAGGAACCGCGATAAGATCACCGGCTTTAGAAATATTCCCACGACTATACCAAGGCTTTCATGATCGCTTTAGGAGCCTTAGATATAACGAACGTGAAAGATATTACGCTGACTTGATTTTAGATGAATAAAACCGTCATTAATGACAGTTACAAAATCTTATGTTGATATTTTTTTAAGTTCAGTATTAAAACAAAGTTTAATTACGATCGAATACCAACGCAGATTTATGGAAGTTTAAAAGTAGACAATAATAATATTGAAATTGCGATATTCAAGATAAATAAACCTCACAATCAAAATGTGGTAGCAACACCAAGGACCGCGTTCGAGTCCAAATTCAACTTTTCCCGAATCGACTTAAATACCACGCGGATATCTGTGACGATAGTATCATCATCTGCCAGTACCCAGAGGAGCGCTACAATGTGACCATTCTCATCATCAACAAGAGACCCAGAGCCCCCCGATTGACAGAAGGGTTGTTGGCATCTTGGGCGCAAAATTAACTCCACAACAGCACTGTACTTATGACGATTTTGCAGCGTTCCCTTCCATGTCTCAATGTCGGTAATATTCATCACCTTCCGGACCAGATTCACTTCCCATTCTAAGACGCCGGTCATGCGTCTCCACTTGTAAATCCTCATATCTGGTTGGAGGAAAACATTGGCGTCGTAGCTGATGGATGTTGGGAATGGGTGGTTGATTTTCTATAAATCGTGTCCCGTCAGCTTATGTGTAGGGATCAGGGGGTAGTATGTGGGAGTTTCTGCTTCGGGAATTGGAAGGTAAACAGGTATGTTGTGATTTACCTCTTCCCTGAGACCGAGGCAACTGGAAGTTAGGCTTCAGCTTCAAAAATTCATGCTTCATGGTCTTCAGGGTGTCGGAGTTCAGATCAAAGAGAGCCCAGTCAAGGATACAAGGATTTGCTTCCCCAGGCGGCAGATCCAAAGTACGTCCAAAGGTGGTTTTCAATTGACCTAGCTTGTACGATTGGATCTTTGTGTCTTGGTGGGTAATCTTGGTGGCCTCGAGATCATGATAGTTGGGACCGTAGATTGCGATGTCCTTCTCTACATGTGTCGGACTTGCCGCTATCACAAGGTAGTTGTCAATATGAGTTTTAGGTTACACAGCCGAGCCGAGTAATGATAGGAATCAAGTGATTGGGCTCATTCTGCCAGTACACATAGACATTATCGTATCAAAAACAACCTACGTTCAGTATTTGTAGTCTTACCAACATTCATAACATGGTTGTTGGTCAAGCCGTACACCCTAGTCTTGTCCCCAGTTGAGACGGTGATGAAACCTCCAAGCGTACCCTGGCCATCAAGCTGTTCCACTCCAATACTTTGGCCGAGTGAGTACAGGCCAAAAGGGGTGTTGCTGTTACCATCGGACGGCCGTGCCGTGCGCGGAGCCACGTGACGCGTTTCCTCGAACCTCTTGGCTTGGGAGACATTCACACGAACTTTTGGCTAGTCGACTGTAGAATTGTAGCCTCAGGGGCTGCAGTTGCATCTTTTCACTTGGGGCTGCTAGGATTCCGTGTGTCAACGCGGAGGGTGTACTGATTACTCTCCTTTACGAGAGTGAAGGAAGCCCACGAAAGGCCATGGATTGATCCAAGGGCCGCAAGGAGCTTAGGTTGCAGAACTCGATCATAGTCGCGGACAATGTCGGCATCCGACTCAGTATCTGTGGAATTAGATAAAAGTTAGCAGATAGAAATGATTGAGAGATAGAAGACGGCGGTATGGCTAGCTCATTCATTGGGGTTAGGGGAATGACCGTGGTCCTTTTTCGGGTTGGGACTCACTATGTGTTGCCATTGTTGGTTCTTCTTTCTCTACAAAATTGTAGAAGTTGATCCATCTGAAATGACTCGGACGGATATCCGACATTATATACTACTTTGACTAGCTTCGTAACCACCATCGAAGGTGTTTAGCCAGCCTCTGATAACCCAATCTCGGGGACTCCGGCTGGCTGAAACCATCGCCATAATCACCAGGCTGCATATTTCTTACTCTTGGAAACATCGGTATATTATACATATACTAGCCTACCCTTGCTTGTGACGCATTCGCTCTTGTCGTATTGTTACTAGATGTTACATTCTCAGATCACATACAATGCAAGTTAAAGGGGTAAGTGGTCTGACATGGCTTAGCCCCACTTCAAGTATTAAGCCAATCATGACCCGCATAATCGACGCAATACCATTTCTAGGAAACCACCTGAGCCCGATGAACGGTGAGGTCGCCAATATCAATGATTGGCGCCAGTGTAAAATAAAGAGATGGAAGAGCACAGTTGTGAACGAGGTGATGTCAAAGTAACGAATCGGAGCGCTGAATGATTGCTCTAGATTTCACAGCACAGAACACTGCATAGTATAGTTAGAGGTCGATGACGTTCTCGACTTTATCTTTCTATTCAATGCCCCGACGAACGCCACCGGTATCCCAGATCACCGTCTTTACTGTGGGCGGCTGCTTGATCAGCGTAGACGGTGAACAGCGAGTGCTTTGAACCACCGTCACAGACAGCTTTTGTTTCCATAAGCGTTTACTCATTGGAATATTAATCAAAATGCCTCGCTCAATCCGCTAATATCTATTGCTTATACTGGCTAACATTACTAATGACAAAGCGTTTAAATTAGTAGAGCAGATCTCGTTATTTCAAGCCCCGGTCAATACCGCTCAAGACCACTCAACACTCTATTGATAACCAGAAGAAGTTTCAGGTCACACAGACGGAGCATTTCTAGCATGGAATCAAGACAGATAAGACCAAGTCGTCTATTGAGATACTAAGCGGCGAAATCGAGGGGCAGTAATCGATTACGCCAACTAAAATATTAACTCGAAAGAGCAGATCGAACCTTTACGCGTTTAAATCAAAACCGTTCATGTAAATATAAGAAATCCAGTCGATCACATTAAAACGCAGATTAATTTGACATCGTTCGTTTCGGATTTAATGCATTTAGACACCTAATAGTTCTCCAACAATATTAATAAGGCGGAAGCTTTGTCCCTGGCTGGTAATGTATCGATATACGTGTGGAATCGTCGATCTAAAGACAATTGACTAATCCCGACGAGCATTATGAATATAATATAAACTGTTAGCTAGGATAACTCTAATAATCCCCGATACTAACAGGTTTAGAATTACTTGTAGAACGACGTTTGGATCCAGTTTCGTAGGAAATGGACCACATTCTAAATCATCAGGATATCGTATAAAGAGTGGGTATAGTGCGATCGTAGTAGTTCCGAAGAAAGTTATGTGATTCGTTACGGACCAGGTGTCTATCACGCACACTAACTACGGCGTCTTTATCATCCCCAGCCCTATCACTGCTCCTCCCTCCGCGCCAACTCCCAAGCTATGCTGCTTCACGGTCCACATGGTTCTAGAGCCATACGCGCTCATCAGCGATACCTTGGCCTTCCAAGCTTGGGCAACGGCGTCGAGCTTGCGTACGAGTCGAGAAAAAAAGGCTTGATATCGATCGAAGGCTCACACCCAGAGTTAGAATTTGACTCTGGGCTTGAACAACAAACCCGACTACATAGCCGCAGACGGGTGAAAAGCATCTAGTGTGCCCGGTACTCACTTCCCCAAAAGTATTTAAAAATAATAAAAAACGTCTAGCCTGACAACTTGCTGGCAAAACGACCGCCACCGGTTACACCCACGAACAAGAGTATGTCTGGGCCATGAGTAGTTGGTGCGAGAACTGCGAGACGGCCACGCTGCGCGGGCTTAGTTTTGACTGTAAAGGCTTCTAGGAACATGTAAATCGCAATAATTCTTAATAAGACAGTCGTAATGAAATCATAAAATAAACTATTCGTCTGTCATAAGAAAATTTTCGAATCAAAAAGAAAAACAACTTTGAGCAAATCGGACTGATAATACTTTAGTATTTCCTTTACTGGTTGATAGATAGTGCTGCAAGGTACCTGCTCAACCACATCCGTAACACTTATTGGTCATGGTTTAGCAACACTGCCTTGGCGGTTGAAGGCGCTGCGATCTGCACACGAAACATATTTGATGCTACCACTATGTCGCTAGAGATATACCCCGCAACTATAATGTGGTATCCGACGTGGTCTGTCGTGCTCACAACCCTTATCTCCCACCCCAGCACCATCCACTGGATCGGGATATCATTAGGACTGCGGCGACATCGACCATGTCTTCCTGCCGCATCCACGCAGGGCCATCGATATACAGCAGTCGCCATAATTGGTCCCGCGCATATGAAGGCGCAGTTGTTGCGACTGATCGATAGAACTAGCAAGAAATAGAGAAAGGGATACATACGCCCACTTACTACTGTGTTACTGTCTTGCATTATCTTCTTCGAAGTGAGAAGGACACCCATTTTGTGCAAGTGGAGCAATTTATGGAAGGAGGAGCGTATGCAAGCACGCTTGTGTCTGTCCAGCGGGCGCCATTACTTTGCGCCTCATACAGGCCACAGTCTTGGGAGTTCTGGCCATGCAAGTCCATGAGCCTTATTTGCCGTGGAGGTGCGGGCGGGCACCCGTTTATCATCTTATCAAGAAAGCTAAAGCAGGTCTCAAAAGAAATCTCAAGCATACGCCTCCAGCATCTTTATTATAATCGACACTATCAAGCTCTCAGAGCAGATTGGGACTGGAAGCGAGCCCAGGAGAGAGAAAGGCTGATTATATTCAATCGGATAGGGACGAGCTAATTATTTATCGTTCTCAAGGCTCACCGGACAGTCAGGAAATAGTCCATAGACAGGAGAGGGGGACGCCAGATTGTAGGTGCATCGTCCCGCGTTATTTGTGTTTCTGTAAATGGCCAAAAGGACATACATCGATTCTCCATGCGCGAGAAGCGTAAATATCGGAGCGTTGTAGCCATATACAAGTTCCGATTTTTGAGACTACTTTCATTTTGTTAGTTGCATGCATGTTCTCGACGAAACCGTTTGATACTGAAATCACCTCCACGTCCACAAAGTCACCGGGACAAAGTCCACCCGCTATAACTACATCTAAAATCATCATCAAGCTTTTGTGGGCAGTCCAGCAAGTGTCCATTCATCCGAGGATGACTGGGATCGTGATGGCGACAGCCTTGACCGTCACTGTGAATATGATGAGAAAGCTGCGGTGTATTCACCCATATGTTCCAGCTCGCACCCTATGCTTGGTCTTCGCGCTTCTGCTCGATTATCCTTGATCACATTCCTCGCGAGGAACAACCCGGTCAACCCGGCCTCGATATAAATGTTCCAGGTCCGACTCGGCCAACCGTAGCGCTCGTACTAAGGTGCGTTTGTTGTCGTCCGGGATACCACGAATATCTGTATCCTAGAGAATGTGCGACAGCCCCCGTAGTCATCGGTTAGCCAAACATGGAGTGTGTCTCGGGGATCATCCCAGGGCGACTAGGATCTGGTTGTCGACTTGGACTTGAAGGTCGAACTGAGCTTTTCCCACGGTCATCTCGGCTTGGGCTGTACACACTAAAACACGATCCTTGAGGTATTGGCATACTTGTAGTGTTTCCTCTCATCAGCGCACTGATTGGCTGGCCGTTCCGTCAGCCCGACCGCCTGTATTGCTCTATTTCAACAGACCTTTTCCGCTCCATGAAATTAGTATTTTTGCAACTGTCTGCACATGTCTACCGGCTGTTCAAGGCCTGCTGCCAAGGTAGCATCGATGACTCCAGCGTCCGCATTTCGCAGCTGGTGCCTTGTAATGTGGCGGGTTTTTATTGGCCCTTGACAATACAGCCAGATATGATGAATTTGCCGCTCCAGCGTCAGCGTCCCATGCCTATCCGCATCGGCACCGGTCCAACGCTGTCCAAGGGTGGTTGAGAGCTGCTCTGACACCCGCATGCCAAAACGCGTTTGGTACAAGACGCGTCTGCCATGTCAGTGCCTGTCCCCCACCTTCTTACCTCTTCATAACCTGTCTTCGCCCTTCTCAGTATCCCATTTAGCATTATCCGCCTTAGACACAGTATGGCTTCTAATTATATCTTTTACCGTGTTGAGGACGATGACTCGCAAGCGCGAACTGTGCGAGGAAAAGGTGTCTTGGCTCGTGACAAAAGAACCAGTATTGACTTTAATGCCAGGCGCCCACAGGAGTGCTGGGAGCTTAGACGTTATATCATGAATCATTTAGACTGGGCCCACCGGCAACATTTGCCTTTCATTTCGGTATACGATGACGAGAACACTGCAGTGCGGGAAGCAGAACGACGTGTTGAACAAAGAAAGCGAAACGTTACCATCACCGTGATTGACGTGAAGAAGGCATGGCGCAAAGTGGAATACCGCAGTGTACGGAAACTTGCTTGTTGGCTGGAGTTCTGGATTCCTAAGCAAGCGTGGCATAACAGCAAGCACGAATACTTGTTTTTTTGTCACATACCTGCGAGAGCCGTTGTCTTCCATGATGGATATGAGAAGTTCAAGAGGGGGCTGTTGATATCAAGAGGATAGACTTGCACGATGGTGTACGCATGAAGGCCAAGAGGAACGCGGGAGGAAATCTCATCGGTCGCTTGTTGAAATCATGAGAGAATTTGTGTCTGTTGGTATTTCGTGGAAATTGTTAGTGGTAGCAATCCATGCAAGCCAAGCCGTTGGTCCCGTTAGCACTGTAGAGAAAGGTGCCCTGCGGCATTCTGTTCAAGATAGTCTGGCATCTCCAATGTCTTCCCTAACGCCGTAGATCGGCGAGAGACCTGATATGATGTGGAAGTTGATATGTATTGATGTGATAGACAGTCATACTCCCAAATCCATACTGTGAGATTATGCAAGAGCGGCTCAGTCATTCATGCTTATTTACTGCTAGATCTTGATGAGGCACGACAGAGACAGTGCCTGGACCATATTCGAATACGTACTTTCTGGACCACCATCAAAAGACCTAACCTAGAGCACTGGTACAAAGTCCGAATTGGGTGTCCCCAGCGTCACGGGTAGAACTTTTTGGGTAGTGAACGAAGTGGGTTTCCAATGGGGAGTATAGCCTGCGTTGAACCTAGTCCAAGAACACTCACCTTGCAGTTAACACAGCATAACATGCATGGGAAGCAAGAAATAAATATGCCGCACACTCTAGCAAGGCTGTCATTTCAGACTATAACACCGAGAACATCACCAAAAAGCAAAAACATACAACACCGGGGATTCCCCAGTCGTCACCGACCTGAGTACTAATCCAGCGGTTTCCAGTTTATCTAGGGCAGAGCGGACGGGATGCCGAGTTCTCTAGAACCTATGGTCGTATGTGACATTCAATTCCGGCAACGGACATTATATTCCATAACAAATGGTTTGCAGATATACTTGGGACTTGGCTTCATCCTGTCAAACCCTACCATAGATGCCAAATATCGATCTCCAACGAATTACCATAATCTCGTGCTTGTTTCACGTGGTGGACCTGAAAAGGAGTTCAATTGGCGCAAATATAATGCTGGCACCTAGACTAGTATAGTATAGGTAATGCAGTGATTCCTTGTAGGCTCTGCAGTGTCCGGCCCAATAGTAAACCAAGAAAGCTTGATGGCTGCATTTGGTTCCTGGTCTGTTCGATTACGATCCAGGCTTGTCAAGGTACTCAAGTGGCTTGAAAGTCAGAGGGTGGCAGAAGGCGAGGGAGGCAGCGACGTCGTGGTAAATCAAGCAACCTGAGGTGACCTGCATTACTTCACCCCACTACCCCGCCATTACTAACTTGCTCTGGTGGACGCCGGCCAAAAATCAACGAACGGCCAACTGCTCCCATACGTACTGTACCATACTGCCGTGTCCTACCTCAGCAACAGATCAGCAACCGCTCGAGCGTGGTTTTGTTTGTCGAATTCTTCAGCGGAAGCCGACGCCATACCATACCATATCACGTCGCACGAACAGGAAGATGTCGGGCCAAGCTCAAGGTCAAGGCGGAGGTGGAGGAGAGACTGGTGAGCCCACACCCATGTCCCCAATGTGAATGTCCACGTCCACCGTCCACTGTCGACGTCCATGTCGACCAACTCAGTTAGGATGCGCATTCGCTGACAATATTGGTAACAACAGTCAATCTCGACACGCTCAGCGCACCGCAACTCAGCCAGGTCAAGAAGCAGCTCGACGAGGAACTTGAGCACCTGACGTCCTCTTTTACACAGCTTGCTGCTGCTCAGTCCAAGTTTCGAGAATGCCTCAGGTGTGTGCAGGGCGGCAAGTCACCTGCCCTTGAGGGTATGTTCATGAGCATTTCCCCTATGCGCCGTGGCGTCCTAGGTCTTCATGCTGACCTCTGTGGTGCTGACGCCGTGCAGAGGACAAGTCCATTCTCGTACCCCTGACCAACTCACTCTACGTTCGAGGAAAGCTGGCCAGTGCCTCGCATGTCATTGTCGATGTTGGCACCGGTTTCTACGTCGAGAAGGATATCAAGTCGGCCACCGACTTCTATACCAGCAAGGTAAATGAAGTTGGCAGCAATATCAAGGAGTTGGACAACATCATACAGTCCAAGACCAACAATGTGCGCGTGATAGAAGAGGGTAGGTCGCAACGCCATGCTCGATCGAGCCTCTCTTGGTTTATATATGCTGCTGACATCTGCTTGTACTACCTAGTTCTAAGACAGAAGATGGCGGCCGCACCACAACAGCAGCAGCAACAACAAGCCTGAGCCAGCACAGGCACGACATGAAACAAACCAGAACAAAACACTCGTGTACCTCGATGGATACAACAAGGCAAATACCCCCAAAAGTTCGCCTTACTTCGTTCCCCGACCTTTGTTGTGTTTGGTCGAGGACGCCCTCATGTAAATAGTTCAACAGTCACTAGCCTTAGCCCGAGCCCGAGCATGAACATCTGTTACGGGTCAGGCAGTCAGTGCACGTCGGATGTCATGGATGACGTTAAGGAGGCTCTGGGCTCTCCCTTCGCCATTGACGCGAACCTCGGAGCTCTCAGCACCGACCTCAGCACCGTTTTCGTTACCGGGGCTGCTCTGAGAAATGCAAAGAAGATTCTCAAGCTCGGGACCCCACCCTTGTCCCGTTCTAGCAATTTCGGATGCCCTTGTTTCTCCCCAGTGCTCACCATAGACCGTGATTCCGAAAGACGTTAGTGGAGTTTCTTGGTCCCTGCCCATGGCATCTACATTGGGCCATGTGCGATGTATCGTGAATTCGATCTGATACGGGGCTGGGCTGTATCTGAACCGAAATACGCTCCGGATGGTAACCTGTTCGAGAGATCGGGCCTTGATGGCATTTTCCATAAAGTGAATTCGAGGATAGTCCTCGTCGTGCATGTTCGACGACCCGGAGAATCGAATGCGAGCAGATCTGATCTCTGACTTGAGGCTGTCATAGCCATGATTCTTGATGGTTTCGCCAGTGACAGTCTCAACCTTCCAGTCGAGACCCCTGTCCAAAGTTAGTAACCACTCAGAGAATATTAAATTGTCCCAGCCGTGGATTGTTATAGTAAGCCCCTCCACGCCCGTTGTAGTGAGGTAAGCACATGGCCAGCAAACCATGTCCCGTTTGGTCTCCTGCACGTGATATAACCAACTTCCTTGTGCTAAGATATCAATAAAGAGAAAGCAAAGGGGCACAACTTACTGTCTGAGACTCAGGACCTTGAAGTCGAGATGGCTGTCTCTGGCTTTCTCAGAAAGCTCAATTGCTCGAATAGTCAGGACGTCGAAGGCGCTGGCCCGGCTCTGGGAGGACTGCCCGCGCAAAGTCTCGCCCTTGTGTCGCAATCGGGTTTCGATACGCCACTTTCTCGACACGCCATCCAGATAGAATTCAGGGCGCACGTCGGCAGCCATCTCGGCTATGTCATGGGAGAGAAACATGTCGCCACTGTTCTTGATGATTCGTAACACTTGAATAGCATCTTCGAGGTTTCCAATCTGCGTTTGAAACTCCCCCTTAGTCCGACCGTGGCGGATGATCTCGGAAAACTGATCCAATCCAACAGAGGGTCGATCCACCAACCCTTGGGGCTTAGAGGTAAGTAGGTAGTGTCCGAAACGAACCCGTAAATTGACCATATCCTTGATTCGACCTGCTTTCTTGAGGGCGGCTGCCAATTGTTGGGAAATATACTTGTTGAACAATGGATTCTGACCTAGGGCAGCGCCCAAACAGTCAACGAGTTGAGGGTGCCCCTGTACAACCTGTACCTGGACCAAGTTCTGTGAAGAAGCAGGGGTCTCTAGGAAAACGAGATCGAATTTGACTGACTTGTCATGGACGATATCATCAGCACAGGTGCGGGCCTCATCGAGACATTCAGCCACAAGATCTTGAGACGGTGCTTCCATATACAGGTACGGACGCTCCACCGGGCCTTGGACCTCAAAGAAGATGTCTTTACGACCACTGGCGAATTCCTCCATTTCAAGATACACGGCGTTGATCACTCCCTTCTCCATGTCCTTGTCGTGAGATAGGAACAGGTAGGCCTTGCCACGAGGGCCCAGAACATCAGGTTGTCCAATCTGAGCGTTGTGCTTCTTTTCGTCCACCCACTGCTCGACGATGGGCAGTGGAGGGAGAAGGATCTGTTGACGCGATCGCTGTAGCAGCTTTTCTAGGGTTGGTCTTTTCGGAGCGACCAGAAAGTCGCCACCATGAGGATCTATCAAGTCGATCAAGTCACTCGACTCGACCCCTGAAACGGCATCGGAAGAGTGCAAGAGACTGGTTTCAATTCGCGAAGGATTTTCGTCAGTGAGTGCAGCAGTGCGATCGGGTTTCCTTCCATGGAAAATCACTTCAACGGCTTGGCGACTTGGTGAAGTGTCGCTTCATGTTATGGTTAACCAAAAATAAGAAGATTAAAGTAGCGAAATCAAAGGAGCGTACTTACAAGCTAATTAGATCCTCCATGACCGCGACGCTCCAGAATTAGAGGAAAATTTGAGGTTGGTGTCAGTGTGCTGGATGTATGATGAGTGACTCTATAGCAAGGCCGAAGAAGTGAGTGTTGTGATCTCAATGTGACTAGGGGGAGAAATAATGAAGATGCTGAGAACTCATGGGCTACATGATAATAACATATGGTCCTGCAGCTGTTTTCCCGCGGGGCTGTTCGAGGCCTGAGGTCCTAGAGTCTGACGGCAATGGATTTAGTTGGCCTGGACTTGTCCTATGGTCGGATTGTGACAATTGTGCCAATTGTAATGGTTTTGCATGTTTAGCGTTGTAGCCATATTGTAACTCTCATACTTTAGATGCTTCATCCGCTGGACTTTGGGCGGGGAAATAAGAGAAACTGATTTTTGGCCAACAGAACAAAACGAAAAGAAAACAATTGGAAGTCATGGCCTGGTAGATAACCTCCCAACCATAAAAATCATGGATCATCTCAAGGAATAGTCTATTAGCACCAGTCTTGATTACGTGATGAGCCATAGTGGACTGATCAGTGTTCCTTCATGTTACTTTATTATGTTTTATATCTTTTTGGCAAACATAAGGACAAGTACCATACACTGCATACCTATTAACCCAGTATCCAGTTGGTCCACGAGCAAGTCGTGACTTCTAGGAACGAGATCGTCCCAGGCTGGCAGTTGTGCTATTAATCAAAAGGTGTCTAACCATACTAGGATGGCGAAGAATGCGGCAGATTTTATTTTATTGTTATGTGAGTCGCGGCCGGACACGAGTGTTGTGTACTTTGATCTGAGTCCGGACACATTGAAACGTGAGGTCAGCAATAGGTCAGTAGACGCTGATTAAGGCATTACATTGCAAACTTCTCTGCCCACGTTAAATGTTTATGCACCAATACCTCCAAATATACAAATTCACGGACTAAAGGGAAAGGGAAAAGGAAAAGGAAAGGGAAAAGGAAAGGGAAAAGGAAAGGGAAAAGGAAAGGGAAAGGAGACAATAGGTCTTTCTCTCCAGTTCTATACAGAGCCAAACACCGAAAAGTCGTTCCAAACAGAAGAACTCCAGCTTGCCTGGGCATAGTTATGGTGACTGTGGTGCAGAATATCCAATCAATTCAATCTTAATGGAGTCACATGACAGCGCGACGCGTCCGTTCAGTCTACGCGCCAGCAACTTGACCTCGCTTTTCATAGTACCGGTATAAAGAGGTATTTCGCCAATCACAACACGAACAAAAACACACCACGAAGATACCGAACACGGCCTCTAAATCCGAGTACGCATCCCTCCAACATGCCACGTCACACATCGGCAGCGTCCCCACTAGGCGTTGCACGAGATGATTCCGACGACGAGCTAGGAGATGAGGACCACCCTTGGGAATGGATATATCAATCGCACGTCAAGTCCGACAGAGCAGAGTCCGCACGGAAGCGCAAGCGCGAAGATGGGCAGCCAAAGATCATTGGCGCCCAGATGGGCAAGTTCGAGTGCTACGTAGGCGACTGCGTCCTGCTCAAGGCCGAAGGATCGCACGAAGCCTGGGTGGGCATTATCACCGAGTTCATGGAAAACGACGAGGATGGCGACAAAGCAGCCACTTTCCTCTGGTTTTCCAGCCAAAACGAGATTAGGAACAGGGATAAAAAGAGGACCGACGCCCTACCGGTATGTCCAAGACGGGCGTGCTCCGAAGCATATTTTGTTTCCTTTTATCATCATCACCACCATCGTCATTGCGCTGCCGTCTGCTGACACTTGATTCACGACAGAACGAGTTGTACATCACACCGAGTAGCGACATCAACTCACTGGCCTCGATCAACGGCAAAGCAACCGTCCTGTCCCATTCCGCATTCCTCGAGAGATACCCGACCGGAAAGATCCCACGCAATTCACCCGGACACAACAAGACGTTCATTTGTCGGCGCGGATGCAACACGAGAACAGCCACTTATACAGACGAGTTCGTCTGGGAGGACATTTTTCATGGCAAAGAAGAGGAGATAGGTCCGCTGGTCGAACTTCTAGAATCAAAGACCAAGGCAACCAGAAGGAAGCGGAAAACAGACCATACAGCACTCGAAGCTGCCTTCGTAGCAGATCGCCATGATCTCGACCACGACGAGGATATGGACGAACCCAGGAGACCGGCGCCTGCTACGCCAAGGAAGAAACAAAGGACGACCAAGGTGGCCACTCCTTCAAACCGAAAGATTGTCCTGAAGAAGGCGCTCGAGTTCACCCCACTAGGTACACGTGTACTCTCCCCCAGCCATCACCAAGCTTCCCCCTTCCAACTGGCACGTGCCCAGCTTCATGTCGCTTCAGTGCCTACGAGCCTTCCTTGCCGCGAGTCCGAGTTTTCGCTCGTGTACTCTCACCTCGAGGCCGCCATCACAGACGGATCTGGTGCCTGCATCTACATCTCGGGCACGCCCGGAACCGGTAAGACAGCAACCGTTCGGGAGGTTGTCTCCAGACTGGATCATGCAGTGAGCTCAGACGAACTGGACGACTTCATTTTCGTCGAGATCAACGGGATGAAGATTACCGACCCCCACCAGTCCTACTCCTTGCTGTGGGAGGCACTACGCGGACAGCGCGTGAGCCCCAGCCAAGCACTGGACCTCCTTGAACGAGAATTCAACAATCCAAGCCCACGACGAGTCCCCTGCGTCGTCCTCATGGACGAGCTGGACCAGCTGGTCACAAAGAACCAGAGTGTAATGTACAACTTCTTCAACTGGCCCGGGCTGAGGCACTCTCGGCTCATTGTGCTGGCGGTTGCCAACACCATGGACCTTCCTGAGAGGACTTTGAGCAACAAGATCAGCAGCCGTCTTGGCCTGACTCGCATCACCTTCCCCGGCTACAACCACGAACAGCTCATGAAGATCATCCAGTCGCGATTAGAAGGTGTACCAGGCAATATTGTCGAGCCCGATGCGGTGCAGTTTGCAAGTCGAAAGGTCGCTGCTGTCAGCGGTGATGCGCGAAGAGCACTCGATATATGCCGACGAGCTGTCGAGCTGGCCGAAGCTGAAGCAAAGGGACTCGACGCATCACAACCTCCAACACCGAGCAAGAAGGCGAGGGAAAAGGAGAAGATGGCTGAGTTGGACAAGAAGCAGAAATCCAAGGGCAGGGTGACAATCGCAACGGTGAAGCGGGCCATCAACGAGGCAACCTCAAGCCCCCTGCAGCAATACCTGCGTGCTCTGCCCTATGCCTCTAAGCTAGTTTTGGCTGCTCTGATGATCCGCAACCAGAGGACGGGGTTGCCAGATAGTACATATGGAGATGTGCAAGAAGAGCTAAGACGGGCTTTGGTACTAGACACGGGCAGCAGGCGAGTCAAATTGCTCACTGGGCAGTCTGAGTCCGATCCAGATGGGCGGCAGCGGAAACAGAACGCCGCGGTCATGACGAGGGCCACCGGCATCAGTGCAGCAGCTGTCGATCTGACTGGTGCAGGTATCATTATTTTGGAAGGCCAGAGGCCTGAACGACCCAGCAAGATAAGGCTTGCTGTTGGTGACGAAGAGATCAAATTGGCATTTCGTGACGACCCTGAGATCAGAGCTTTGGGTATAGCATTCTAGTGTACATAGTGCAGCCTTTATCTCTTCTCACCCCAACTCTAATGATACCCTATCTGATTTTGACCGTAATTCCGGCCATTGCTCGAAGACGGTTACTTTTCTCTCTGATGATACCCGGTGCAAGGTATGACCATTGCGGCGCTCGCTTGACTTTCTAGTACTTCTGTCGGCCTAGAGTCGGTTTCCACTCCAGCGGGTGTGTGTCGGGTGTCGCATCCGGATCCGGCTTCCAAATCTTGATGGTCTTATCCGCTTCTCCTACTATCAGTCGCAAACCGGTCTGATCGAAAGTGGAGCTCATGATACCGGCCTCAGCATCTAGAGATCCAGGTTGCGCAATCGAGTCTAGCGATTGGTACCTGTGACCCGACTTCCAGTCCCAGAAGCTCATGGAGCCATTGTCGCCACCTGAGAACAGGACCTCCTCGTTGGCAGCCAGAGAGTTTATGACGGCATTGTGGCCGTCAAAGTTTTGCATGAAAGCGCCCTCGGGGCACTTCCATTGTTTGATGCTTCCAGTACTGGCTGAGGCGAAGGTAAATTCAGTCGGGTGGAGAGCAAGCGCACGTACACCCTTTTTGTGGTGTGTCAAAACCCCCATGGTCTTACCAGCTGCCAGATCCCATAGTCGTACTGTTGCGTCGAGGGATGCGCTGATGACCTGAGGGTCGGCTGCTTGACATTTCACGTCGGCGACGGTTTGCTTGTGGCCAGAGAGCACATGGACGTTGCTTCGCGTTCGCATGTCCCATACTCTGGCAGCACCATCCCGACCACCAGTGACTAGGACGTCGAGAGTGGGGTGCAGAGACATTGTATAGACACCGCTTAGATGCCCATGGTAGTGGCGTATGACCTTGTTCGTTTCCAAGTCCCAGCACTTAACCATCTTGTCCTCACCGCAAGAGAAAAGGTATGGGTGTCGGGGCGAAATGGCCAGTCCGCGCACGGTGGATATATGGCCGGTCAGAGTCAATTTGAGGTTGCCGGTGGCAAGATCCCAAATCTTGATGGTTCGATCGCCGGCGCCGCTGGCAAACCACTGGTTGTTGGGCTCAACAGCCAAAGCTCGTACCCAGCCGAGATGGCCAGAGATGACCCTCATGAGCTTCCATGGTGGGTGCCAGTCGGGCCTGATCTGATGTATGGCTTGAGCGCGGGCCGTGGTCAACTGATTGGAGGGCTCGTCCCTGGCTCTTGTGGTCGAGGTGAAGGGTTGCTTGGTTCTTTGCACTAGGGCAGTTGAGGAGCCCAGTGTCTGTGGCGACGAAGTGGTTTTCTCGGCGATTCCTTCAATGAGCTTTTGTGTCCTCTGTTCTTCTGGAGCTGGGGCGCCCTCGACAGCCGTGCCTTTGCTCTTCTTTTTCCTGGCGCTCAGAGCGCTGACTTGTTTGGCGGCCAGCGCAGGGGGGAGCTCCTTGACTTGGGCATATTCGGTGCGTAGTCGAATGGAAATGGCCTGCTTCTCCAATTCCGTCTCGGTACTAAACTTTTGCCGTTTCCTTGCTGCGACGCTCTCCGTGTCCGCAAACAGCGTCTTGGACTTTTTCGCGTTGCTGAGCGCAAGCGACTCAAGGTCTGGCATCTTGGAATGCGCGGGCGGGATGAATCGCGTCCCACGCTGTGCTTTCGTGGGAAGTCTAGAGTCCGCGGCACGGTGATGAGTTCAAAAGCGCGGGTACCAAGTTTGTAGTGCCGGCGATACGTAGTACAGTAACTGCTCTTTATAGGCAAGTGGGAATGCAACAACAACAAAAGGAAGCGAGTTGGCGTCGGGATGCTAATAAAGGTCAAGGCTGTTTGACTGTTGGCTATTGCTGTTGCTTTTGGAGCTGGACTAGCAATAAAGTCGCAGGAGCCGCCTAACCCAAGGTTAGTAGTGGTGGAGGCGGCTATCAGATATGAATCTTCCCTCAACAGCCATCGGGCGCCTCGATAGGTGCATAATATCTCTTAGCCTTCGTAACCTCCATGACCTCCATATACAATCACAGAACCTGCGGTCTTGGGTGATCTACAGGACATATAGTTTAACCATGCACATGCTTGTCTAGCTGCTCGTATTCCGTGAGAAATTACCCAAGGTTTGCATTTCGCTCTTGCCATTGATTGACGCGCAAAGTCGTCTCCTTGCCGTCCAACTTCCCTCCGACCAAACTTACGTCGTACGGCTGCCTGTTTGCTGGCCAACACATTCGGTTTCACGCCAAAGGAAATACAAACCCCCCGAGGAAAACAAGTCTACTCACCCAACCTCTAAATCACCGAGTCTCCAGACATAAGATAAAACATGGACCCAGATCAGTCCAAATTCGCATTGCACGCAGCCGCTCGGGAAGGGAAAGGCAAGTACTCAATCAACCCGGCCAGTGCAAAAGCATGAGTCCATACTAATGGTGTTGTTTCCCGGCCAGTCACTGTGGTTGAGTCCTTATTAAATGTAAATTACCAGAGGACCATGGGTGCCGCAGAATTCGTGTGCTGACCTGGGCCACAGGCCGACCCGAAGCAGGCACGCAAGAAGGATGATGATGGCAGATTGCCCATTCACTGGGCCGCTTCGTCCAACCAACCGGATATAGTTCAGCTGTTGGCACAGCAAAAAGACTTCGACCCTGACATCGAGGTGGGCCATGATAACATCTATTGAGCACCTGCCACTTCATGGCTGCATACTAAATGCCGAAACAGGACGACAGCGGCTGGACACCCTTGATGATTGCGGCAAGTGTCAAGGATGGAGAGAAATTAGTCAGCCTGCTCTTAGGATGGGGCGCCGATGTGAACCAGACGAGTGAGTATCATGTACCAGTGGATATAGGCAGGGACAGCCTGGCTTCATCTTTATAGTTGTTGTACTCTAACATGAATTCAGACAACAGCGGCCAGGTGACATCCACTGCACTCCGGAACCCCCATGCCACCTCACTTACACGAGTTTTAGACTGCCCTACATTTTGTAGCGTCCAAGAACCATATCGAAATCGCTCGTCTGTTATTCAACAATAAACCGCCGTCCTCAGCCAGGGTTAGAGACAAGCGTGGCCAGTATCCACTGCATCGAGCCGCTGCCGTGGGATCGGTGCCTATGATCAACTTGCTGGTCAAGAACAAAAGCCCCCTGAATGCCACTGATAGCACAGGCTATACAGCCCTGCATCATGCTGTCGCGGAGGGTCACGGCAAGTTGCCAAACTTTTATCTTTCGCTCCAGTGTGTACTGATTCGGTGCTAGGTGCTGCTGCTGTAGCCTTGATCAAGGCTGGAGCCGAGACGGACAAGAAAGACGCCGATGGGTTCCTGGCGCTCGATTTGTCTCCTGACAGAGAGGTGAGTCTTCTTCTGTCATGACACGTCTCACCAGCTAAACACATTTTGTGCAAGGTCCGCAAGTACATCGAGCGAGAAGCGGAGAACGAGGGA
Source organism: Truncatella angustata (assembly GCF_020726525.1). Classification (NCBI taxonomy): domain Eukaryota; kingdom Fungi; phylum Ascomycota; class Sordariomycetes; order Amphisphaeriales; family Sporocadaceae; genus Truncatella; species Truncatella angustata. Next base: position 2,409,743 of record NW_025763390.1, on the reverse strand, counting down.
ATTGACTTGTGAATTTATTGATAGATTAGGCGGGTATCTAGGGGTCCTTTCGAGACCACGCTCCAGCGCACCGTGAAAAAAAGAGACCGTGTGATAGTCTAAAGCGCCAGGCCAAACTTACTTGTGTGTGCGCTCGACCAGATCCCTATACATGGCCTTGACGTCTTGGATGTCAGCGCCAAGTTCTTCCACTAGTTCACTCTTCTCTCCGAGCATTTCCAATGTTGTCTGATATCTATCGTTGAGATCCGCGACTTCCTGTTCCAAGGCCTTGACCTTTTCGTTGGCTGATTTTCCTGTCGCTACCTCCTTCATCAAAATGACTATTTCGCCTCGAGCCTCATCTCTCTGGTTGGTGATTCTCGTCAACTCTTCCTTCGCTGCAACCTTTTCACTTTCCAAGCGACGAATGGCAGCACTCATTCTCTCAACAAGCTGCACTGATGGCCCAGCGGCAACAGTTGAAACTGAGACCATGTCCTGAAGAACATTCTGCGGTGAAGTTGGAATTTCTGCACCGTCAAAGATATCCTCTTTGTCAAGCGGATGAGTGGGTGAGGCTATCTGCTCTAAACCCCCAAGAAGCGATGACGGTGTGCCGCCAGAAACCGCAGACGGTATGGAGAATATGGACGGGCGCGGTTGCTGAGAAGGCCGTCGAGCCGACCATGGCCTTTCACCGGGACTGGCGTCGCCGTTACTGGATGGTGCTGACTTGCGAAGCTTTGTCGGAAAGTTTTGCAGGCCAAGATAATCGCTGCTATACGCCCGCTGTGGTGCTGACAATAGAGGTGATGCTGGCCGGCTATTGTTTTGCAAAGCGACCTCGTCTAGCCAAGGTCTTCTTTCCAACCCAGCCTTATCTAGCGAGTCTTGCCTCATGGCCAAACGTTGTTTCTCAACTTCAGCTTTGGCCTCGGCCAGCGCCTTTTCAGCTTCCTCAGCACGTTTGGTTATAGACTCAAGCTGGGCTTGATGTTCTGAGAGATCTTGTTGCACACCAGGCAGCCGAGTCTTTGCTTCCTCTAGTTCCTCTTCCTGGCGTTTGACGCGTGCGGCCTGTCCTGAATTTAGCTTCGTAGCAATGTAGGATGACCTCGAGACGAATACTTACTGCTTCCCGGGCCTTTTTCCTCATTTCGGATTCTCTCCGTAGCGCCTCATCCCTTTCCTTCTCCAAATTCGCTGTCCTCGCTAGTAATGACGCCTCCATACCTTGCCAATTCTCACCAGCTATCGAATATTGCGTCTGCAAAGTCTCAATTTGCCGAAGTAGTTTGGCCTGTGCATCACCGACAGCGCCCGAGGAGGCTTCCTCGGCTGTTGCACGAAGTGCCTCAAGTTTGCTCTCCAAGATTTGCACTTCGCCCTTGAGTTCTAATTCGGCTGCTCTTGCACGCTCTGCTGTCCTCTCAGCCTTCTCACGAAGTTCGTTGGCTACCAACTTGGCTTTGTCTGCTGCCAGGCTTTTTTCGACTTGCATAGCAGCAATAGTGTCTTCTAATTCTTTAACCTTGCGTTGGCTATCTTCCTTGGCTTGGTCGTTCACTTTAGCTGCCATGGTCTTGGCACGTTCAGACTCCTCCTTCAGCTGTGCCTTGAGATCAAATATGATGGCATCCTTGGAGGAGATGGTGGTTTTGGAGCGCTCGACATCCTTTCTGGTCTGTGATATGGTCTTTTGCGCCTCATCATTCGCCTTCTTAAACTCATCAATACTGCGGACAGCATCGCGGAGGGTCACCAATTCGGCTTCGGCCTTCTGACGCCAAATTTTCTGTTCATTGATCTCTTTCTCATCGATGGTGATCTGAGTTCGCAACTTCTTGATCACAGCGCGAAGCTTCTGTTCGTTACCAGCGAGCTTGTTCCCTTCTTCCATCAACTGTGCGACCTGCTGATCCTTTTCGGCCAGTTTCTTCTCCAAACTGCCCGGTGCGGCGTTTGATGCATCCTTTCTAGCGGCTTCAACTGCCTCGCGAGCCAGGTATTGCAATTTGGCTTGCAACGCATCAACCTGTTCTACTTGACTATGCAGTTCCTCTTGGTGTTGGCTTTCTGTAGTTGCCAAAGTTTTTTCTAGCTCCGCAACCCGTTTCTCATAGAGGTCCAGCGAAGAGACGATCTTGTCGCTGGTTTTGACGGAGACCTGTATAGTGTCTTCCTTGGCTGCAGGAGCCATGGTTGGCTCTGATTCCAACGCATGCAGGGGTTCCTCCTGCGTGCTCGACCGGGGGAAACCCATTGCCAAGTTGTTTTCATTGCCTGGGACGTTGGTCTCTTGCAGTTGCTTCTCTTCCATCTTGTTGTCCCCGAGGTCACTTGTTGCGCTCGCTGCACTTGCTGCTTCGTCCTTGGATAGGCTCACTCGTGGACATGCAGTAACAGCAGGTGTCGGAGGATCGTTCCTAGCCAGATCCGAGCTGGGCCGTGGGCTTCGGTTCGCGGACGACAACTCAGCAGATTGTCGCACTGGCGAGGCTTCTGATCTCGGGGATCCCGTACCGGCGGCATTCTTGGCAGCCACGGCCCTTGCCAATCGCTCCTGTAACCTGTCGTTGGCGCTCTTGGATTTTGTCGAGGCGGAGTTAGAGTTAGAGGCAGCGGATGCAGGCCGCGACGGCTGTTGTTTGGTAGTTGAGGTAGGGTCTTCTTCAGCTAGAATAGTATCGAGTCTTGCCTCGACGCCAGCAACGGCTTGTGAGAGGAGGGAACCCCATCTTGATTTGGACGGTGCGGACATGTCGAGCGGGTACGATCATGGGCTGCAGGCGACGTCGCTGGTATTATTGGCGTGGTGCATCGTAAATATAAACAGCTGAGGACTTGTGTAGTTGCGACCGTTGTTTGTTGTCTACTCGTCGTCAAGCCGTAGTGTTACACTCGATAGCAATCGCAGCTTACTCGCGCTGCTGCGTCCGATGCGGCAGACAGTCCGGTCAATGCAGTCTGACTGAAGCAAAAAAAAAAAAAAACAGTCAGAGAAGCGTGGTACGATAGCAATACAGTTGTCAGTGCCTATGCTTACTTGTAAAGCCGAGGCTGGTACTTCGAACGAAGCTCGTTAGCACTAAGTTGTTTGCAGGATGGATCTTGGGCTACGATTTGGTATGGCATGGAAGAGAAAGCATGAGTGCATACTCTGGGTAATACAAGAACTGGGCGGGAGTTTAGAGCACCTAAACACGGTGCTGCTGCTTTTGGTACAAGAACAGATTGCGCAGTCGATCGCGACAGCAGAGCAGCGCCGAACCACCTAACGGTTAGGTTAGTTGGTATATGCGCAGGCTGCAGTATTTCGTGATCGGCTATCGAGATGAAAGGTTACGCTGGCATGAGGCTCACAGCACTAACAGCCACGAAAGGCAAGCATGTACCTGAGGTACTTGAGACGCACACGCCCACTCACACTACGGCGCATATTCAGGATTTAGACGCGCGCCAGTCCAGCACTGCATTGATCCATGTACTCAATCGAGTACCCGACATCTCAATCAGCTAACAACAGCTAGAGTGAATGAAGCCAGCCCCACTAATGGCGAGTGCGGTATGTGGTTATCTCACCGCTGTTTAGCCCCGGTCCTCGAGTCCAGGAACGACATGTCTGTCTGAGCTGCAGCCGAGATAATTGCGTCACTTCAAACAATAACTATATTCCGAGGCTCTCCAGTGCCAAGGTTGCTGGACCCAGGGGGGAGGGGAGACCAAAGAATAAAAAAGACCTACCCAGCGAGTATGGAAATGTGAATGCACTAGAACCAGCAAAACCTCACATCATTCTCTGCACACGTCGCGCCGCGCACAAGTGCCGTCATTGTTCCATTGCGGACCATTTGCGCCTGTCTGCGCATGTGCTTTCCAATCCCGGATTTCCAACTACTACCTACCTCGGTGTACCGGAACCTTCGGTGGTTGGCGGGGCTTGAATGGAGTTGTACAATTCACAGTGGTGAGATCTAATGCTAAGTAATCCCAAGTAGTGGACGAATTCCCGCAGGCCCAGGTTGCGTGCTTCTCCCTCCGTTTGAGTTCGTAGCCATTGCCATTGCCATAACCTTAAGTGCGAGCTCCGACGTGTTCCTCTCTTTCCAGGGGAGCCAGCTCGTTAGCAATCTTTCTACCAGGCAAACCAAGCTGGGTTTCATACGAGGCAACTTCGGTAACATATTCCCATGTACAGCCAGTGACTCCTGCATCAACAGCTGACTTGCAAACTGACCCTCTTCTCTCGCCAAGTCCACCTCATCTGTATCCCAATTCCCGGTTCACGAGGTGCAAAGTAAAAATTTGGCTCTCGCCATCATGTCGGGGTCCATCTTTGGGGCCCTTGCCTTCTCTTACCATGAGCCTCGAGAAGGGTTTTGGGGCGAGAAGACGGTGACACTGAACTTCTGCGAGGAGGACTACGTTATGAGCTACTATTGTGCCGAGCTTTGCAATGTGAGCATTCCGTGCCAGGACTACAGAACCCCGGCAGCGACTAACCTTTGTTACGTACAGACCGTTACGAACATGCTCTTCATCTGGCTTGGCCTAAAGGGAATCCGGGATTGTTTGAAATACGGCCATCCTGCGATTTTTGTTGTGGCGTTCATGGGTTACATGCTAGTTGGAGCGGGCTCGACATTTTTCCATGCCACGCTCAAATATCCGATGCAGCTCGTTGATGAGCTTTCCATGATTTATACGACTTGTCTCATGTGTTATGCGACATTCTCCTACGGTAGATCGCGCTTGTTTTCACTCCTACTTGGTGTTGGCCTCTCAGGCCTCTCATGGTACATCACGGCAAGATACTACCAGACGAAAGATGCCCAATTTCATCAGGACGCGTACGGTGTTCTGACGGCTGTGGTTGTCTTTTCCAACATGTGGATCATAGAGAAGACTGTCCGGCCAGCCTTGAGGAGACGGCAGGAAGAACGGTCGCCCAGCTCGGGCGTGCCGCCGGCCGATGCAATTGTCAGGGAGATGTGGATCATGGTTGCAACTGGTGCGTACGACGGGCTGATCGCTGGGTGGTGTTTCTAGTGACTAACGGACACCACGTCAAGGTCTCACGGTGTTTTTGGGAGGATTCCTGATCTGGAATCTCGACAACGTCTACTGCAACACAATCCGTAGATGGAGACATGACATTGGACTTCCCTGGGCAGTTGTCCTAGAGGGGCACGCTTGGTGGCATCTGATGACTGGGCTGGGAGGTGAGTTGATCTTCCCACTGCCCTAAATAGGGCCTGCTTGTGTATGCTGGAGATGATGGCTCTTGCTGGGTAGGCCAAGCTGACACGATGTCTAAAGCGTATTACTACATCACGTGGAGGGTCTGGATACACCGTTGTTTGGATGGCGACGAAGACAAATACCGACTAAGCTGGCCTTCTGTCTTTTCCATGCCCGACGTGGTTGCTGCGGCAGATGTACCAGTCCATGGAAATGGAAAGAGGGCCGATTGAGACAGGAATGCCGCAGGCTATAAATCCCGAGCGCCGTCGCGCGCGCTTACTCCAGTAGGTATGGAGTCTGGACCACGACGAAATGGTAAAGTCTGAAAGCCAAACAAGTACACAACAGACAATGTGCCTTGGCCCCGAGTAGACGATGGGAGTGCTCAACGGTGGTCTTGGGGCTCAATTCAATTGGTCCAGTTGAGGATCTATAAGTAACCAAGTAATCCACAATGCAGCGGCAAGATCCCGATTCTGATGGTTCAAGATGAGACATGGGGCCTCGGGGCAATTCAGGGCACATGGTTGATGAGCCACACAGCGAACCCAGCATGTTGAGAATAATGTATTTATCAGGCCTTCATAGGTATCCCAATCCGGATAAAGACACAAAACCCCCGCACGTGGGAGAAAACCAGGGAATTAACCATACTGCAGCAACGGTTATTTCTCATTGCCAAGGTACTCAATAGAAACTCCCCGATTAGAATACGTGTAAGCGTTGACTCCAACTTGCGCGAACCAAGCGGCCAACCCTGGCAGTTAGATATATATGGTGTTATCGGGGGATCGACATGTGACTTATTACTTATATGTTGCATGCATAATTTCATAAATGTACCTACCTACCTACTGTAAGTAAGCAATTGCAGCGCCCCGTACAGGGAGGACGGTTCAGCTGGGAACCGCGCAACAAAAGTTAGAAGACCCACCAGTTACCTCACGGGCTGCTGCACCTTCCAGCCTCCACTGACCGGACAGGGAGATGGAGCATTGACTCAACCTTTAATCCGTGCAGGAGGTACCTCACTGTTTGTCAAGTTAAGCCAATCTCTCCAGTCCCCCATGAGACTTCGATAAGGACATCCCATACCTACCTGCTTAAATCCTCCAGGGTAGCGTTTTGCATCTGCATCTCTGCATCTTGGATCTGTCTCTGTCTCTGTCTCAGCGTCTGCCGCCCCAGCGTCTGCCTCTGCGTTGCCTCGTGTTTCGTTTCGTTGCTTGCGTACCTTGAAAGCAGGTAAAGCTGGCACTTGCGCCCTGCACTGCACTGCGCTTCACTTTGTGGTTCCGCCGCCGCCGCCGCCGCCCCCCAATCCATTCGTAACCGGCAAAGTGTGGCATGACGTTGCTCTCGATTCCCGACAATCACGGAGTTGCTCGGCCACGTCGCTGCTGTATAGTGTTGTTTGTTGGAGTTTAGGGGCAGAGAAATCCCACACCTCCAAGTATTGATCACGTATCTGAAGGCGTCCAACACGGGCACCTACCTGCCTTGGAATACGATACAGCATACTTTGCGGCCTCTCACGGCAATAATACGACGTCAACGGCGCGCCGCACTTGCAATCCCGACCAAGCCGGAAACATGGGGTTCCTCGGCGTCTACCAGGCCATATACGACTATGAGCCTCAGGGTGAGGGCGAGCTTGCCATCAAGGAAGGCGACGTCCTCTATCTTTTGGAGAAAGACGGCGATGATGATTGGTGGAAGGCGAAAAAGAAGGCCAACGCCGACGACGAGGATGAGCCTTCAGGCTTGATCCCCAACAATTATGTTGAAGAGGTACTAACATGTCCATCCTGATTCTGATTCTAAACTCGGCTCGACTCTAATGCTAATGCGCCGCAATACAACAGGCTCCCATCATCTGTCAAGCCCGCGCACTTTACGACTATACTCGCCAGACTGACGAAGAGATATCCTTTTCCGAAGACGCGAAACTACAGGTTTACGACAATTCCGATCCTGACTGGATCCTCGTAGGAACCGACGGCGATTTCGGCTTTGCTCCGGCCAACTATATTGACATGGGAGAGAGCGCCGCCGAACCCGAACCTGCGCCAGAACCGGAACCTCGCTCCCAACCTGAGCGTGCATCTGTGCCCATGCCCGCGCCCGCAGCTCCACCGTTGCCACCCTCCCTTCCCACTCGTCCAGCTGTGCACGATGAGGTGGAAGAGGATGAGGACGAGGAACCACAGAGCCCACCACTGCCCACGCGCCAGCCCTCTATCGCTTCCGAGGTGAGCCCAGCCACAGCCACGCCCGCAGCCGCGCTGGCCGGTGTCATGTCAGGCAGAACTTCCAGAAGAGCCGCTACTCCTCCGCCCATCGCCGTGCCGCCACGCCGACAAAATCTCTCCGAGGACTCTGGAGATGAGCCTAGCCCAGCACTGCCGGTTCGCCCGAGGTCTCAATCAACCATTTCAAACGACCAATCACATGCATCTCCACCCCAAAGGACCGCTAGTCGTAGACATAGGGATATCGACGACGAAGTCCCAGAGGGTTCCTACGGCCAAATCGCCCCCGGCGGTTTTCACATGTACAACATCAACGAGATGGTCTCAGTCATGGGCAAGAAAAAGAAGATGCCTACCACCCTGGGCGTTAACCTGAAGACCGGGCTTATCCTCATAGCCCCCGAGCGAGCTACTGACGGCCCAACCCAGGAGTGGTCTGCCGATAAGATGACCCATTATTCACGCGAGGGCAAGCATGTCTTCCTTGAGTTGGTCCGGCCGAGCAGAAGCATCGACTTCCATGCCGGTGCCAAAGACACTGCCGCCGAGATCGTGAGCGCACTGGGCGAAATCGCTGGCGCCATACGAGCTGAAGGTCTCCGTGAAGTGATCATGGCTGGAACGGGCCAGACTGCCCAAAGGAAGGGAATCATTCTCTATGATTTCATGGCTCAGGGAGACGATGAAGTCACCGTGGCCATTGGCGATGAGGTTGTAGTCGTTGACGACAGTAAGAGCGAGGAGTGGTGGCAGGTTCGCCGCCTCAAGAACGGCAAGCAAGGCGTCGTCCCCAGCAGCTATATCGAGATCACCGAGACTCTTGCATCCCCCATGACGTCGTCTACAGCTGGTATTAATGCCGGCCGTTCTACAGTTGCCCAGAACCGGCTCGAAGAAGAGCGCTTGACAAAGGAGGCTATAAAGAGGGACCAAAAAGCAGCAGAGGTAGGACCTGGAATGCGTTTGCCCGACAGAAAAAGTAGTTTGTCGGCTGTAGACAGTAGTAACCATTTTGGCCAGCAGCGAAGCAAACAAAACGGTCGATCTGATGCCACCGGCAGCAAGTCCTCCTCGGGCAAGTCGAGTCAGTCTTTCCAAACCCCCTGGATCCCTACATGCTACGTAACCATGTTGCTCACTTCTCACTAGAACCCGATCCTCTCAAGGTCCGTATATGGACGGACCGGAGCAAGTCTTTCAGCGTCGAGGCCCAGTTCCTCGGTGTTAAGGATGGCAAAATTAATCTGCACAAGGTGAACGGCGTTAAAATTGCTGTCCCAGTTGTCAAAATGTCCGTCAAAGATCTTGAATATGTCGAACTAATTACTGGTATATCCCTGGATGAACATAGGCCCTTGTCTGATATCAAGCGGGCACAGTCCCAAAGAAAACAAGCCATCAAGGATGAGGTCCCGTCAAGGGCTGGCGCCTCCGTCGAAGCACCCAAGCCCGAGTACGATTGGTTCCAATTCTTCTTATCATGTGATGTTGCAGTCGGACTCTGTGAACGATACGCTCAGTCGTTCACTAAGGATTCGATGGATGAGACTGTACTGCCCGATGTGGACGCCAGCGTGCTTCGGAACCTTGGTCTCCGCGAGGGCGATATTATCAAAGTAATGCGGTACCTGGATAAGAAATACGGGCGGGATGGCAAGAAGCGGAATGTCAGCTTTGCCGGCGATGACGATGGGGAGGGCAGTGGCCAAGGAGGACTCTTTTCTGGTCCTGGAGGAACCCTTCGAAACAACACTCGAAAAGGACGTCCCACTCCCACCGTTGAAACAAACAACACTATTGATCTCAAGGCATTCTCACAGCAAAAGGACGCAAGTGCAGATAGTACGACACCTTCTCCGGTCGGTGGGAGGTCGAAGGCAGCCGATAGGGGTGCAGCTGGAGGCTTCGATGACGATGCTTGGGATGTCAAACCGTCCAAGCAGCCAGAAACTACAGCTAAGCCTTCTGCAGCACCAGCGTCCGCTCCGGAATCCAAACCCGCTGCTCAGGAGTCTGCACCCACGCAAGCAATGCTTGATCTCTCGCTACTTTCAAAACCGTTGGAGCCAGAAAAGATCCAGCCTGTCCAACCTCCTCAAATTGTGCAGCCGCCTCCACAGCCTGTACTGCAGCAGCAGCCCGTGGCGACGCAAGCTCAACAGGGGGCCTCGCCAGCATTCTTTACAGGACTAGCCCAACAACAGACAGGTCTTGCTCAGCAGCAGACAGGCGTCGCCGCAATGCCTACCGGGCAACCATTAGGGTTAGGACTTGCCGGCAGTCGCCAGCGGCCTTTGGCTCCTCAGATGACACAAGGCCAGTCTGGACTCGTAGCTCCTCCGCCGCCCTCTCGTCCCCTTTCCGCTCCACAATCGGCGCAGCCCAGCGGCTTCGCACCGCCACCCCTGCAACCCCAGATGACAGGCATTGCTCCTCTAGGCCAAAGTCTGAATGACCTCGGTCAGCAAAGACTGCAGCAGCAGCAGCAACAGCCATTCATGACTGGGTTCCAGCCACAACCAACTGGACAAAGCATGGTGGGGTTCACTGCTGGGTCTGGCATACAACAACCTATGCAAATGCAGCCAACAGGATTTATGCCTGGTCAGTTCATGCAACCTAACATGACCGGTGCCACGCCAATGCAACAAAGTCCCTTCGCCGATCAACGTTCACAACAATTCTCACCTATGCAAAATCAGCCTACTGGGTTCCCGACCGCTTTTAGTGCTGGCCAACAACAGTTTCCGCAGCCAACCGGTACCGTTAACCAGTACCTCCCACCAGCTTTGGAGCCCCAACGAACGGGATTGCCACAAATGCAGACCGGACTCCAGCCCCAGCAGACTGGGTTTGGCGGAAGCTTTGGTCAGGGCTTTAACTCGGGTCTAAATAATCAAACGACGCAGGCTGCCCCCATCGCACCTCTACAGCCGCAACAGACCGGACCGGCACCCCCCGTACGGTTTGGTGTCCCTGACAAGATTCAACCTCAGGCAACGGGACGCCGTGCGAATCTCGCACAAGCTAGTAAGTGTTTCTTGTCCACCATGTGTAGTGCATTCCTTACTAACCCACCACAGCCCCGCAAAATCCCTTTGGGTTTTAGCGTCTTGGGTTTAGTATCATTATTCCACCGCCAATGTTGCGGGAGGCCAGGAAGGCATGACCGCTTCGTTAGACTTGAGGAAGCTGCCTTCTTTGAGCTTATATTAGTCTAGCCCGTCGCTCCAATGATACTACAAACGACTCGACTATGGGTTGACCAATTGAACAGAAGCACAGGCCACCAGGCGGTCGCCATGTGAAGATGAAGGGACGATCTTGGATTACGATAAAGACGTGCCGAACGCTTGGACACTAAAACTAAGCATAATCTCAGCCCATTGATGTTTATTTTACTTGGGTCAAACGCTGGGCCAAGCGGCGGATGCTTGACCGTACATAACACTATATATAATACTACATTGCCATGTCGGTATCTTCGATTCCTGCACTGCCAACATCATGTTTTCCCTCCTGCCGACAACCAAATCGCAGTGTCTGATGCCAAAGGTTTCACTCGTCAGAATGATCAGTATCATGGCTGACTTTTATGTATGTTCGAGATGCTCGTGTTTCGATGGCAGCCCGTGGGGCGCAAAGCGGCACCAAATCAATAGCCAAACATCTCACGGTTAAGATGAGTCGATGTGTGTTTCAAGAGTCCCGAAGCCGACCTGGAGCATGCAAAAAGCATTGATGCCAAAACACAGGTCAAAATGGCGGCGTCTGTGCGGGAAAGCTACTCCTCGACGCACTGTCGGGCCCTTGCGATCAGACTACGACGCCATGTCCGCAGCTTACCCTGCGACCCCGGATTCAAATCGCATACTGATCGGCGGACGAACCTGGAGTAGAGAGACCATGAAAATGTGAACGTCATGCTCCGTGGTCACGCGTGAGAGTGCCTAGATTGCGATGAAATGGCTGCTTTCAGACCGAACCAGTGTTTGAAGGCAATATCGAAACGCCCAAGCCCTCAGTAATTCCTCGAGAGGCGCAGAAAGGTCAGACGAAGGCATGTTCGGTCGACGATACACAAAATGGAACCCGTGTTGTGAGACTGGTCTTGTGTATATTAGACTGGCCTTGTCCATGCCTTTTTCTCAAGCCAAGATTGCCCTCCCGTTCTGCAAGCAACGTTGCCATTTCGTCTCTTTCTCATTAATCCTTTCTATAATCTTCTAGTCCGTTATCGTAATAAACAGTCGTCTTTCCCAAGATGCAGTACTCATTCGTCTCTGCTGCGCTGGTCGCCTTCCTCGTCACAGCCAATGCTGCACCAGCCTACCATGTCGCTACCCGCGTGGGAACCGTGGCCACCGAGGCAAAAGAAGATCTGGTGAAGCGAGCAAACCCTCTCGACTCTCTGTTAGGTGGTGCCACGGGTGGTGCCACGGGCGGCGCAGGCGGAGCGTGAGTGAGTCGAGTTTATTGATAGTAACATGCACTGACACGCGACCCAGCACCGGAGGACTCGATTCGCTCCTCGGTGGCCTGACTGGAGGCGCCACGGCTGGAGCCGGCGCTGCAGGAGGTGCGACTGGGGGGCTCGATAGCCTCCTCGGCGGCCTCGCCAAGAAGCAGGTGGATGTCGGTTCGCTCCTCGGAGGTCTGACCGGAGGTGCCAAAGCCGGTGCCGGTGCCGGTGCCGCGTAAGTATTCACTGATAAGCAAGGTGCTCCTCATGGTGAAGGAGATGCTGGTGCTAACCTCCGTGTGCATAGCGGTGGCGCAACTGGAGGCCTCGACCAGTTGCTTGGTGGTTTAACGGGAGGTGCTGCAGCAGGTGGCGCCGCAGGAGGTGCAACAGGAGGGCTTGACAGCCTCCTCGGCGGCCTTGCCAAGAAGCAGGTTGATAACGAGGTCGACGAGGAGGATGACGGTGAAGACGAGGAAGATGACGAGTGAATTGCTTTGACCAGGACGAGTTTAGATCCTTGCAGGGCGCATCGATGCTTCTTAGTTTATTTTATTTTATATTATTACTTCTGAAAATGGTATAGGGCCGGTCGTACACAATTAACTCCCTTCGGGCCTTCGGGCCTTCGGGAGCCACACATCGTGGTCCTCTGTTAAATACAACCGCCTAAGATCCGTGTGGTTCGTATTTTCATGTGCGTCGCGAAGGGGTATCATTTGGCCGCACATTACTGAATATCGTCAGTATCCCATTTCACAAGCCATCACTTATTGAACAAATACTGATGTTATGTGGAATGGAATAAAGCAGAGCTTACATACTTGGCTTACAATGGGAGGTAAACTTCTAATATCTACTCGTTTAAAGTCCTATCTAACGTTGCTCTTACAAATGTTAGATGCCGGGTGGGGGCTGGTCGACCTCTTCTCCATCCAATATTGTCCCCCTTCGTGGGCGTGTCTTCAGTCCCGAGTTTGTCTCCGTGGCGGTGGTCAATCCGCGGTCGTTCGAAATTGGCTTGTCTTCTGCCTCTTCTTTCTTTGAGGGGCCAAACCTCTTTTGAACGGCCTGGATCATCTTGACGAACCAGTAGAAGTTCAAGGAGTTCAGGGTCAAGTTTGCACCAAGGTATAGTATGCCCAACCACATGGGGACGTGGCTCGACTCGTTCACAAATTGCATGGTCGACTCGTAACGAATGGGGACCGTCAAATTCTGCGCAACCTGGGCCGTGAGTGGGATGTATGAAGGCCTGCTCTGCATGGCGTTCCAAACATCGGAGAAGACTTTGTAAGAGTTGTACGTGCCCCAGACCAGCCGGCAGGAGAAAAAGGTAGCGATGAGGGCGATTCCATTGTAGAACTGGATTTTGGAACCAGTCAGGTTCAGCTTATCACAAAACCAGTGGACGTTGAGAAAGGGGGAGGACAGCTCCCAAAGGATGAACGTGGTGCTGTAGTAGTTGATGAAGGGCCGCTGCAGAGCTATTAGCCAAAAGTAGTCTTTTATGTTTTGTTTTTTGGGCCTTCCGAGAAGGGGGACTTACAAAGCCAAACGAGTAAACAAGTAGTGCGCTGACGGCATGGGCCAGCATACCAAGGCCGAATATGTTCATGTTGGAGACGGTGATGACGAAATCCCAGAGGAAGTAGCCAGTGGCTAGGGCTTGGATCATGGCGATAGCACCGGTATAGCCGTAAACGCGCTCCTGGGGGTCCATTACCCAACGCTCCTCATCAGCAAACATAACCCATAGGGCCAGGGCGTTGATGGTAGAGCTCTGAACGAGAGACACGACGTGCACATCCCAGTTCAACCTCTTGCTCCTGGACAAGCCCTTGTATTGGACAGGGAACAGCCAGTTGGAGGCAAGAGGCGACACTATGACCATGACAAATTGGTAGAAGGCGGCTATTATCAGAATCTCGTGGATGTGCAGCGGCAATGTCGGCAGAGAGAAGTAGTCAGCCCATGGCTGCACAGCCTTGGACAGAGCGGGTATCGGCGCAATAGGGAAAGGGTCCTTCATGGCGACTGGTGTTGATTTTCCGAATGCGTGTTGCTCATATATTCGGGTGCAGGACAGGTGGAAAGGGCGCGGAAAGTAGTCGAAGTATTCGAAGTCCTATAGTTGGAGGCCCAGGGCGGGCAACGCGGAGCGGAGTGTGCTGTTCTATTCTATACACAGGACAAGATCAACTGTTGACTTGCGCAAGATGTTTCTTGACTCGGTTGCAATAGACAGACCGTATGGTCGCTCGTCAGCCGGACAAAGCCTGTAGAGTCGCAAAGAAAGAAAGAGTAGAGAAAGAAAAATAAGAAGGAGAAAACGGAGCCTCCGTCCACTTATGGGCGGTTTAATGGAGGGCAGGCTCTGGGCTGGGCTGCTGGTGTTGGTCTCGTGTCGATCGCCAGACCAAAAAGGGCCTTGGATTCGCTCTTTGGCAAGTCACCAAATACAAGAGTACAGTAATGCTCAATACGTATCAATCAGTTTGGGGGCAACCGTCAAAAGGCACGATGATGTTATTAGAGTTTGTCGACTGCCACTGCCACATGCTTCAGGTCTATCCTGGACAACTGCCCTTGTTACTGCCTTTCCAAGACACATGGCCGAATTTGTTGGGGGGACGCTTGTGACGCGATCTTGGCACCGTGCCCCATATCCATGCCCACGCTTCATGACCCATGCTGAATGCTCAAGTCCAAGTCCAAGTCCAGGGTCTGGTGAGCAGCCGACATTACAGACAGACAGCTCTAAAGATAGCTCTACACCATGCATGCAAGTTAGTATGTATGTAGTTATGTACGGATCCCGTAGATGGAGCGATGGACGGGACGGAGAAGCGGCATTCCAATTCCCCAGTGTCTTTTGCGTTTCACAATCGATAAGGAAATCTTAAGGTTGATCGCTGTGTACCATGTGTATGCGTACACACTGTCTGTGCTGTACTGTATTGTGCTGTGCCGTGTACGGTAGCACTCCCTGTACTTTAATTGAACTCGACTCTTGGTCCCCCCTCAAGCTCAAGGTCCCGTTTCTGATCGCCCTCTGTCCAAGACAGAAGACAAGTTACTACGGACAGTCAATGACATTGGAAGCCGTTCTGCGGATTACACTACGACTCTAGGCCTAACCCGACTTCCTCAAGGCCCACACAAACTGACAACCCCAGGCATCGCCCTGTCAATCATCCAGCTGAGCTGCAAGCACAACACATGCTCTGGTGACACATATCTGCTGTGCACTGAGACACATTTCTTGTTCACCTGATTCGTCGGCTGCGCCCAAATCGCGGCTCCCAACTCGGACCTCCCTACGCTGAAAGCGGTCAGACAGTTGAGCCCTCCATCTGGAACTATTCACGTAGCTGTAGCTAGGTCATGTGACGGTCGTTGGCAACTTGGTCCCTCGGAAACGTCAGTCGCCTCGGGAAATGGCTGATCTGCTTCACGATCTTCTCATATCACCCGCCTCGTCGGGAGGGGACCCCCGCCATGGGAACATACAGCCGCCAGACCCCGTTGCGTTGGAATACATATCCAGCCTAGCCTCACTGTCATTGTCGTCCGTCGAATCTGCAGAACAACAGACTCTAGCCCAGTCGTCGCATTCGCTACTCCTGGCACTGCAGGCACTTTCAAAACGATCCCACAAATCCATCATTGAGTCTGCATCAAATCATGCAAATCTCAAGACGGCTTTACCGGCTCTGTCCGCCTCGACCCGCGACTTGAGGGCTGCAATCCCGAGACTGGACAATGAGGCAGTCCGTTTCTCCACCACATACCACAAATCCGGCGAGAACGAGGTTCTGAACGCGAGGAAGAAGGCCTTGCTGCTCTCAAGGAACACGGAGCGGCTAGTAGACGTGCTCGACCTTCCCACCCTGTTGTCGTCCGCCATAACTTCCGGCTCTTCGGCGGCGGCAGCAAACTATGGTTCGGCCCTCGATTTAAATGGCCACATCAGGCGGCTGCACTCGCTGTACCCCCAGTCACGACTAGTCCACTCAGTATCTTCACAGGCCGACGAAGCCATGCAGGCAATGGCGGTCAATTTGATGTCAAGTCTACGTACTCCGGGCCTGAAGCTGGCTTCCGCTTTGAGGACAATTAGCTGGCTTCGAAGAGTTGTCCCAGATCTTGATCCGGCTGGAGCCGCAGGTAATGGCGGAGGCTTGGGCGCCCTGTTCCTGGTCTGTCGTCTATCGACTCTGATGAACATGCTAGGTGCTCTAGAGCCTCTTCGTGACCTGGCAGACCAGGAAAAAGCACGCCAGCAGCAACACGTCGCGAGCGGGAGCTCTTGGTCCGGGGGGCAGCAAACGGAGCGGTACCTGAAGAGGTATATCGAAATCTTCAGAGAGCAGAGCTTTGCCATCATCTCCATGTTCAAAAGTATTTTCCCGGACTCTGGCGCTCCTAACAACAATTTAGAAAAAGCAGACCCCTTACAGCCGATCCCGTCAGCTCTTGCCACCTTTCCGCTTCATCTAGTGGAAATGCTAATGGAAACATTACGGATCTATCTGCCAAGCGTGAAGGACCAAGCATCCAGAGAAAGTCTCCTGACCCAGGTACTGTATTGTGCTGGCAGTCTGGGTCGATTAGGAGGCGACTTTGGCGTCTTACTAGCAAGTCTCGACATCGGTGAGGGAGCCGAGGATGAATGGGTAGAGGTGGTGAAGCGCCACAAGATAATGGCAGGCCGTCTAGAGTCCATAGTAGGCAACAAGGAACGGAGGCCGTCAGAGGTCCCTGCGAAGGCTTGATCAAGGTCAAGAGTTATGGCTAAATAACGAATTACTATGTCGACGGTGCTCACATGCTTTATGAACTTGGGTGCGACCATCCATGCAGATGAGCATCTTAGAGAGTCTCGCATTTGTAGAGATGAGAATGACCGCACTGTGCCCAGAATCTGTTTGGAAAAATGTAGCTGAGAAATAAAAATGTCTGGCTCCACCATGAAATTAGAAAGAAAGAAGAAGAAGAAAACGGAAAGCCGCAGGTACGGTGCAGTGTCGTGCTTTTCAGGATTGACTGCTGGCGCAGTATATGTCTGCTGGGCTGGTTTGCTATGCTGCTCTGGGCGCTGTACTGGAGCACGCACAGTCGCGGTTCTCCGCATTAGCTATTTTTTGAACGATAACCCCCCCAGCAACCAAGTTGCACTTTTCCTACGATCACCGTACGCACAACACCAGAAGTCCCCCAGCACGCCTCAAGTCAAAATGTCGATCTCAAATGAGGCATTACAAAAAGTACGCTGCTCCATCGAGATGCGGACCTGGTATCATGACAGCTAACGTCGCAGCTAGCTCGTCCGAGAGATCGAGACGCAAGCCATGGTGGCTCAGCAGCAGATATCACTCGTCCGGACACAACAGGCATCAAAACAGAGAGAGCTGCGCATGGCACAACTGACACGGACAGAAGTGTCGTCTCTGCCCGCGGATACAGGCGTCTACGAGGGTGTTGGTAAAATGTATGGATATGCTATTCCGCTTCTCGCACGCTAGATTTCACAGTGCACTCTTCGCGCCACGATGACCTGCTGACTCACAGCATGACAGGTTCGTAGCTCTGCCCATGTCGGGACTCCAGGAGAAGCTTGAAGAGCAGATCAAGGAGGCACAGAAGGAGACGGAAGGTTTGGGCAAGAAGCTGCAGTCCCTAGAGCTCACGCAGAAAAACAGCAGAGATCATATTGATCGGATGCTGAGGGGTGGAATGGGCGCTTCTTGAAACCGGGCAGCCACCAGTTCTGAACCTCGCGCGAAGAAGCTTTTGACGTATTAAGATGATATTTTATTGGCTCAGGAAATCTGCTATGTGATGCGAGGCAGCTGAAGCAGTAGTGCAGCTGCTGCAATTGTACTTTCGCAGTTGCGGCGGCGTTTGGTGTCTTGCGCTTGTGTAAGGGGGCAAGCGAGACGCGTGCTCGCGTGTGTTCCTAATCCAGCGGCGGTAGCCAGGGGGTTCAAAGTGTCTTGGGTCAGAGCCATCACAGCAGCATGTCTGCTGTAGGTCAGCGTTAGTCTACTGTAGATAGATGGTTCTGGCTTCACATGGTCACTGGTCTCCGCTCCAAGGCTGCTTGCAGGTGACAGATTTAAGCGGGTGACTTCCTCTTCATGATCAAGCCCATTCCCCATGATGCCCAACGGCTGGCGGTTCTCGTGGTGAGGTTGCATATTCAGATTAGTCAGTTCACTAACCTAGGCCGAAGCCAGCCTGTTGTCTGCTTGCATGTGCTGAACTGGGATCTAACCTAGAGATTGGCAAATGCTTATGGATCATGGTAGTTGGCGCTGCAACAGTCTTGATCTAACAGTAAACGCACATCTCAAACATGCTGAATTATGAGTTGAAGACACAAACGAGGGGTTCTTTCTGCCCGTGATTTGTGCGTGCTGACCGCCAAAGACGACTTCCCACGCAGCTCGACTATGCATTGTAATATGTACGCAACCTAGCCAGTTGGGACCCGGCCAATTTCAGCCCTCTCCAAAAGTTCCCAGAAAACTGGATTCGTCGTTAACCCCCCTCCTGCCTGAACGGTTCTAAAGTTGCCGAGCGCCCCTCCATTTCATGCGTCCTGCGGCCAAGATTCTCCACAACCTCTCAGCCCTTTTGGCGGACCGGGACTACTGACCAATGTCGAGCGGACGAGAGATTTGAGTGAGGTTCTATTTCCAGCCCCCAACCACCAGCTTACACCACCTCCCCTCTTTCTCTCCCTCGAAGGATTCCTGCCAGGTTGATCCGTACCCACGCATGTACTACCACATCCCATCTTGCTAGCACGAGACAAAGCGCCACAAGTACCGCGTCTGCGAGCTTTGCCTGCTCGATAGTCCTGCTTCATCGTACAAAACCCTGGCATCTCATTCGTTGCCAGCACGAGCACCGTACGGTATGGCTTGACAGCCGGCAGACAGCCCAGTAAGACCTGGACCTGGACCTGGACCTGGACCAGCGCCAGTGACAGTCCTGTTATCCTACTCTGTTTGGCCACCGCCGGGGGGGCTTGTGTTTGACACGCAGTATTGCTGTGCTAATTTTGACCCTCCGGCTTGCATAAGCGTGCCAGGGCCCGGCACCTCCTCATCCATCGCGTCGGACACTGCAGAGCTCATGCGGCTGCCCAATGGTCGGTGGGTGCGAGAGGAGGCAGGCGGCCGATGAAGGACCCCCCCCCTGGGAATGATAAATGGGCGGGTCAGCACGACTTTCCCCCACTCAGATGGCTGACATTCTTTTCGGAATCCTTCTCTCGCCTGTGCCAGAAATCACTTGTCGCTTCTTGTCTTACTTGTAAGCGCCTCAGCAGTCTCGTGTGGTTTCTCACAAAATATCTCTAAGCCATCATCTGCCGTATTGCAAGGTTACTGTTTTGGGACTATATCCACACATTTCCATCGTCTATACCAAGTCATACTACTAGCTGTTACCTATCGTGACTAGGCCCCCGCTGCCTTTGCGCCCGACATGAGCCACTACAGCTCAAGGTACTCCGACTCCGACTCGGATGTCGACATTCACATTAGCCGTCACCGTGCCTCGCCAGCACGTCCCGCTCGCGTTCCTGTTGCGCACTACGTCGAAGCCCGTCGACCTGCCGCCCCTCGTGGCTATGGTGACAGCGACCGGTATCTGGTCCCGGCAGCGGAGCGCACCGTCGTGACCACTCGTTCCAGGTCCAGGGACCGTCGGCGACGTGAGAGCCCCCCTAGGTCCCCGCCCGCCCCTGCTCCCGTCATCATCAACAATCATATCATCAACCACTCCGATTCCGATTCCGACTCTTCAGACGATAGCCATCGAAGGTATGATCGTATGCAGGTCGCTCGCCACCACCACCATCACCAATCTTCGCGCTCCCGGGCCGACTCATCCACTTCCGACTACTACCGAGAGAAGTACCTCGCACGTGAACAGGAGGAAGCGCGACGTCATGAGGTCGATCGCGAGATTGAGCACCGGCGCAAGGACTACGAGCTCGAAAAGGCCCGGAAGGAGCTTGAAGAGCTGAAACTGTCGGAAAAGATTGAAAAGGACGAGCGTCGACGCAACAAGACAGCCCAGGAGGAGCGCGAGTTGAGTCAGATGAAGAAGGAGCTGCACGATATCCAGCTCGCCAAGGAGAAGGAAGAATCCGAGAGGCGCCTCAAGACAAAGCTCGAGGTCGAACGCCTGAAGAAGGAGGACGAGGAGCGCCGCGCCAAGGAACATCGCCAGAAAATGGAGAAGGAGGCCATCGAGAAGTACAAGAGGGATGAAGCTGCTCGTGTAGCCAAGGAGAAAGCGGAGAAGGAGGAGGCGGAGCGCGAGTACAAGCACAGACTGCAGGAGCAACTGCTCAAGTCCGGCCTTGATGAGAAGGAGATCAACGCCATCATCTCAGGCAAGAAGGTTGAGAAGAGGAAGGAGGAGAAGAAGAAAGAAAAGGAAGAGCATGACGCACGTCCGACATATACCCGCATGGCTCGTCGGCATCTTTCGCTGGAGACATTGCGGATATACAACGTTGATTACCAGCTTGATTCGGTAAGTCGTGCATTCATCAAGTCGACGAGACTGCCCATGACATGGAACTGACCATCCCACTCTTGTTTTCAGGATCCCGAGTTTGTTTTAATCAGGAGATTGGTGCCTGACACGGAGCAAGATATCCTCTGGAGGCACACCAGAATCATCAGAGAGGAGCGCGAGCGCAAACTGATCATGACCATCGAGGACAAGCCGAAAAAGCACAAGCACCACCATGGTGCAACCCTGGAACCGGAATTTGAATGGGTCCGTAAGAAGGAACGTAGAAGAAGCCGATCCCCCTCGCTGTTGATGTACCTGGCAGGAGCGAAGCCAGCGTAGATCGAGTTATACAAGTGACTGCATGATGAGAAACGTGCGGCATCAGGTTACGGGTGCATATCTTGAGTTGAGAATTGCTTCAGCTAGCTAGCTTGCCTTTTGCGTTACTTTGCTTTCTGGGGGATAAGTGGTATGGTATGACGATATGGTATGGGCTGGGCTGGGCTGGGCTGGGTTGGGTTGAGTTGGGTATTGTCGTCATCTGGGTCTACTATACCTGGCCGCTCACGTCGCGGCTCCATGTTGTCTCTGCTCTTCGAATCAACTCCTCATAAACCATCCATGCCAATGCTGAGCTGATTGCTTTCCGCGTGAGACGTAGTGCCAACCCATCGTAGAGCGACCGCACGCCCTCTTCGGCGACAACCTTGCGAATGGCTTGGAAGGTATTCCTGTACTCTCGCGGCTGCAGCTGGATCCGCGTCTTTACGGCGTCGAAAGGATTCGTGATGAACGAGCAAGCGGCGCTCGCCATGGCCCCAGAGCTGAAATTGATGGAGGCTGCGAGCGTGGAACCCATCTGATTTACGTCGACGCCCGTCTTACCCTTCCCGTACACCACGCTCAGGCGCTTTTTGCACTGCTCGTAGAACAAGACGTAGAGTCCGGCATAGGGGGCGTCGCGCACGGCAGTGGCGCCGTACCCGGCAAAGAAGCCCCGTATCCGCTCCCCCTTGTAGATGTCCCCTGCCGCCCAGCAAGCGACGTGTACGAGTAGAGGTTCGATTCGTAGCGGACCTTGATGACCGTCAGGGGCATGAGCAGGAAGCCGGCGAAGGCGCGCGCAAAGGCGCCGGAGAGGAGGTTCGCCGTGTTGGAGAGCTTGGGCAAGGACGAGGAGGAGGTGTGCCGGCCGGCCCGCTCGTCGGCTGCCGCGGCTGGAGGCGTGGCATGCTGGCGGATGGTGCTGAGGGTGGTGAAGTACACTGCCGACCCGAAGCCGGTGCGTAGGGTCGAGGGGACGGTGCCCCGCCAGAAGGCGGTTATGGCGTTTGGCGACTTGGCAATCTCGCGGATCGTCGCTCGTATCGACTGCGAGCCCGACTGCTGGACTCGCGTCTTCAGCAGGTCGATGGGTTGGAGGAGAACGGCGCCCGAAGTGCCGGAACATAGGCCGGCTGCGAAGTGGAAGGATTCTAATTCCGAGTCAGCATGGTTGAGGTCGTCTCGACAGGTCATGGCGTTTTCTGACTGGACGAAGACCCGTTCCCCCTGCCACGAGAGCTCTGCGACATGTCGATTCTTGGAGTGTCCTGCCGCAGCAGATGGCGACCGTGTTATGTGGCCATGTGGCTGCGCCTATATAATAGCTCTTCAAGTAAGACCGTTGGAAATGCAATCCGCAAGTAGGATAGGTGTTTGTGGAGAAAAAAAAGAAAAGGAAAGCTACGTCTTTCAAGCCGTACGGAGCATGTGCTTCATTGCTACGTACATCTAATTCTCTTGGAGCTTAGCTGAGCTTTTTCCTTCCGGAAGAAGTGGATTCCCAACACCGGACTCCCCGAATCCCTTACATGATGTCACCGAGGGCTCCGGAACCTCGATTGCTTAGACTGCCTCGATACACTAGGTTAAGCAACTAAGCACTTGAATCTAATTCAAACGTGACCGACAGCACAACATATGACGTTGAAATAGCCTTTCGCACTTGGGAACATGGGTCATGTACTGTTCATTCTATCAAAAGCACCAGTCTGCAAGTACCTGTCGTGGAGTTCGTTCACGTTCACGTTGACTTTGACCCTATCCGAATCAAAATTTTGCACCATAAACCACTTCCATGCCGAGCAAGGGTCGTCCGACTAAGATGGTTCCTCTCTCGCACCACCCTTCTTAGGGGCGCTGCGCGTCGAACCCACGTCGTCCGACTCATGCATCGAACCCTGCCGCATGCTGTCCCGCCTAGATGCCCGTGCCATCATGCCCGGAAAATACCTAGGCTCATGTCCTGATAAGTGCATCTCCTTGAAGCCTTCAGTTGGCCATTGTGCGTGCGAATCGGAAGTAACGTTCTTGTCCGCAACATGAGGGGAACTGCTCGGATAACCTTTCACAGTTTCCTGCTGTTCCTGTTCGTCGTTGGCTTTGGTAGTTAAATGTGGCCCACTCTTCAATGTGGAAGACGGCGAAGGTGGGTTTGGTTGCATCTTTTCTTGCTGCTCATCCGTGGCCACCTCTGGATCCGCCTTCGCCACGGATGGCTGGGTATACCTAGAGATCCTGAGGATGCATGAGCAACATGTCCCAAAAAGCTCAAGAAAAAGAATAACTTACATATGATGTTCTTCTACCCACGTGTGGTGCCGAAACTCTTCCCTGCGATCGGGTATGTTCGTCTTGACCATTTTGTTTCCTGCTCTACCCGGAAGGTGGAAGTTGTCTCCTAACCATTGCTGCTTGATTGAGTATTCATAGCCGCTTTGCTTCACGGAGTTCTTTGCAAGTTCACACATGTCCACCGGGCCGAGTTTGTAGATCTGCGCCGCGACTGCATACTCCTCGATTAGAGGCTCCTTGGTGAAGGCAAACTGCAACGGGTCGTCAGTAGATAGAGAGACGTTCAGGCCGCGCTTGAAGTATTGATGGAAGGGGTTCCTCTCGTAAGCAAGGAAGAGAGCATTGTTGCTGAGAGGAGACATGGCAATACCGATCTGTTCGAGGTAAAAGAGGTACTGGAGCAGCGGCACTTTCCTCAGGAGTAGGCCGTGACTAATGCTATGGCTACACAACAGAGCGACGGCAAGATGTTCGCTATCTCCTGCTTCACCACAGTGAGGCCGCAGAAGGAAGGTGCTGAAGCCACGCTGCCGCCGCCAGAAGTTGAGCGAAGTCATGTTGGCAAACAAGTAGTAGATCCAGTAGCTGTATGGAGGGTTCTGTTTCGATTGCCATTCGTTCGGTACAGGGTACTTCTTGAACAAGCGGCGCTCCACCTTACTCTCGTCATCAACACTGTCAAATCCAATGACTCTCTGGAGGAAGACATGTAGCTTTGGGTGGCTCGCCGGATCTTTGGTCACTTCAAATAGGGGTTGGAAAATATTCTTTATGACCTGCTCGAAGCTTTCCATTGCTCCGGTGGCCTTGTACACGTCGTACAGGCGTGGGATCTGAATGAGCCACCGCACGTTGTGAGAGAACAACTTGTTGTCCACGACCCATGCCGCAAGCTTGTCCCATTCATCTAGCGACCTGCCATAAATCGAGATTCGCCACTCGACCATCTGGTATTTGCTAGACTCGAGATCCGCGATGACCTGCTGAGTGATCTCTGCTAGATATCTACCTTGGATATGGTTGTCGGTCTTCAAGAAAATGGTTCTCAGACGACTCTCGCCGACAGGATTGTATTTGAGATTGAATTTGTCGAAGCGGTGAAACGAGTCCACATGAGCATGCATATCGAGCGTGTCGATACTCAGATCATAAGCAGTCAAGTTGATACTCTCAAAGACCTCAGCTAGTGTGAGCAGCTTGCCGTCTCTGAACAGCACCGGCTCGTCTGGACACTTCTTCATCTTGCTCTTGATGAAGCGTAACAGATGTTTCTGGTTCATGCAAGCAGAGTGGTGAACGTGTGTATCAACCTTTCTTACGTTGTAAAAGTCTCGATGCGGCACCTTCTTGCTATCAGCTGTCTCCTGGTATTCGTTCAAGAGCACGTAAAGGTTGAATTTGCCTTCGAGGTATTGCAATCTTCGGAAGGCAAAACTCTTGCTGGGCCCGTCGGACGAGATGGTCAGGATGGTCTCCAAATCCACGTAGAAGTCCTTGATGGTCGGCACGCTGACAATGGGGCTATTGGTTTTGTCGGCCCCATCATTCTCGAAGACTTGGTAGACGCCGTTCTCATCCAGCCGGAAGGTATATTCACTGGGAGAGGGAAGTGGAAGGATATCTTCCATGTCGAAATCTTGGCCGACATCATGCCCGGGCTTGCGTTTTTTCGACGTTCTCTTCCTCGGTGTCTCGGCGGTGGCTTCATTTGTTGGCCGTTCTTGGTCGGGCTTTGAGGGCAACACCATGCTGCTACTCAGGCTATTGCTTCCGGTCGCTTGTGCGGCACGAGGTCCATGCCACGC
Source organism: Truncatella angustata (assembly GCF_020726525.1). Lineage (NCBI taxonomy): Eukaryota > Fungi > Ascomycota > Sordariomycetes > Amphisphaeriales > Sporocadaceae > Truncatella > Truncatella angustata. The sequence goes on along the minus strand of NW_025763390.1, from coordinate 2,384,838 downwards.
CGGCTCAGGAGGCGGAGGGTATACGTCCCAGCTAGGATCATCTTTCGGGTTGTCGCCGTCCCTCTGAAGGGAAAGGCGGATATACTTGTGACGAATGTCAAGACACTTCTGGATGTTGGCGAAGATGGAGCTCAGTTCAGCGGCGATGTGAGGGTCGGTATCTTCGAAGTCATTGCCAATAGGAACTGGACCGGCATCTGGCAGACTCATGTCGGGCTGGACGAGGTCATTTGAAGACTTGTGTGCATCAACGCTGGTAGGTAATCTGCCAGGGACATGGCTGTAGTGGCTAGCCAGCGCGGGTCGAGTAGCGGTACGTGGTGTCGATTCCACTCCCAGATCAACATTTCTGACAGTCATGCCGCCGACGTCGGGCAGCTTGTTGTAGCTGAGGCCTCTGGTAGGACCAGCGGGGGGCAAGGACATGGAGTTGGGACCGAGATGTCCATTGGCGGCGTAAGATTGGTGGCTGTGTACGGCCGTGTGAGAGTGAGCCGCGTGTTGAGATTGCACCTGTGCGTGTGCCAGTCCTTGTCCTGCCGAGATGACTGGGCTACCAGGGGCTGTGGCTTGCGACTGGCCCCAATTGCTCCCATCCGCCCTCTGGCTTCTTTGGTAGAACAGCTTGGCGTCGGTCTGGGTCATCTGGCGTTCGGCGACGGGGTCGTAGTAGGCGGTCCGCTTGGGAAGGTCGCGAGGGAGCATGCCCTCTGGCCCGCCATCTCCCTCGATATCGCGACCAGGGCCATCATCAGCCTCGGCGCCGGAGTCACTCCCGAGTGCCTGGGATTCGACGCCGTCCTCATCGGAAGGATAATCGACAGGAGCAAGCTCCTTGGGCGAAGTCGGTCCGGACTGGGTACACATCTTTAAGATGGGCTGCAATTTCGGCGGTCAGCCAGATGTATATATGCAGGAATGACAGATGCAGGTGTGAGAGATATGGCGCCAGTCAGGCTCGAAGAGGAAAGTCCGGGGCGGGTGTGGTTTGACTGTTTTACTTCAGAACAGTCGGGCTCGTAAGAAATCATGACTCACGAGGCCTCTGTGTGCAATGTGAGAGCGGCCGGGGCCGTGAGCGTAGGGGAATAGTTTCTAGGATTGTTGTTTTATCGGTTGCCGGAGCTTGATCGGATCTCGCCTGTAAAATGCCCGGGCAGTTTGGGGGTGGGGGATGGGGAAGTCTTCGGTCTGAATTACTGGCGATTGTACGTAACTTACTCAACTAACCTGTCCACTAGCCCAAGTTACGTTTCTCTGTTAGTGCCACGTGCCCTTCTGCAGTACAAACTATACTACTGTCCAAGACTCTGCTATGCATGTATATACTGTATGTACTGTAAGTGAGAAAGCTGGGGTGCCGGTGCGGGACCTGACCTGCTGTAACCCGTAGTGTAGTGCAGAAAATACAGCACTTCTGCACACAACCATGTGCAGCCCACCTCACAAAGGTCGGGTCCAATTTCGGGGAGCTCTGACGCGCTGGGGCTGCCCCTCCCCCCTTGACGCGTTAATTGAAGGACACATTTGAGTGTAAAAATGGAGGGGCAGGAGGCCATATCCTTGAGGCGCCGAGAGAAAGCTATACCGTTACATAAGCAGGCATGCAATATACACACACTTGCTACTTACTCTGTAAGCTCTGCCAGAACATGGCCATTAGAGCCTCGCTCGTGCTTACACTTATGCCGACATGTGCCTTGTATGACCACGTAGTAGTTGCACTTGGGAAGGGTTCTCTCAGTCCCAGCCTGTCGATTTGGGAGCATATGCAATATCGCATGGTCCAGTCGTCGCATTCGGTCCTACGTAACCAGTCTTCAGATGTTGCCCAGACCTGCTGCAAACATGTTCGGCGACCGATGTTGAATGCAGCGCATTGCATAAATCACAGAGAGACAGACAGGCGACTTTGCCTTCACAGACCCACTCATGCTGCGTATTCCCCATTGCTTGTTGCTCCGCTTCTGTCTATATACTCTAGTCTTGTTGCCTCTCCCCATCTGCTTCCGTCTGCCCTGCTCTGGTCTGGTACTAGCCAGCCTTGTTGGCCGCGGCAGCCTTGTGTCTCGGAGCCCTGGATCGGCCCCCAGAGTCCAGCGAGTACAGTGCGCCAGCCGAGAAAACCACAACCGCTCCAACAAGGGTACCAGGAGCGAGCCTGTTCCCGAATAGCCAGATACTCAGCAACAGGCTGACTAGCTTTCGAATGTTCAGCACGATCGTGACAGTGAGAGCCGACGATGCTGCCGCCAGCAGATTGACACCACGGATACAGGCATACTGCGTAAGCACGTTGAGCATCAAGAACACGACCTGACTTGGTATGTATATATGCTTTAAGCTGTCGCCCAGTGACTGGGGAACGTTCCAAGGCACGGCCAGCTGGTCCACGTACGCCGGGAAGGTAAGCGGTGGACTGTTGACGAGTCGTATAAACTGTCGGTAGAGTGAGGCGCTGAAAGGCAAGAACAAGGGCAGGGAGAGAAGATGCGAGTAGAACAGGTTCTCTTTCCAATGCCCGCCATATTTCTTGTAAGTCTCCTCGGTATACAATCCCATGATGGCCGAGAGCACCTGTGCCACGAAAAGAATGATCAGGCCGGTACTGAAGGTTGATGCAGACTCGCTTGGCCCTTGGCCTGTCTTGTCCTGAACGTCAAAAGTTAGCCATTGGTTTTGCTCACTGACCCCGAGTGTTTTCTGCCTTGCCTTGGACTGCGCATCCGACCAAGCGGCGGTGATGACTCCCACGGTTAGTAGTAGCACAGCGACGATCTGTATGCGCGAGTATCTTTTCCCCCACAAGCTTCCCGCGATCATGGTCGTAATGCTGCCGCCGGACCTTAGGATGATGTGTACGGGCACGGATATGTCGTAACTGAAGGCGTGGTTGTTCAGAACATTAATGCTGAAGAACAAGACAATGTTGATCAGCCAGCGACGGATGGGCACTTTGTTCGGTGCGATAAAGAAAGGGGGGCGCGAAGAGTCGAACTGGGAAATATAGCCCGTGATGGCGACGAAGAGGAACTGGACAAAGGTAAGAAGTGTTCCTATAAGGCCAACATGAGCGCATGCTTTAAGTAAATCCCTGATCATGTGGTTATTTCGTACCACTAGCAGGCTCGACTCTTGAGGTTGGTTTCATGTTAGCGAGATGCTTTCCAAACCACACCTGGTGCTGGCCTCGACGAACCGCGAGTGCACCAATTCTTTTTCTTCTATTTTCTTCTTATTTCTCGTTGACCGGGTGTGACTCACTTGATGATTGCTTCAAGTGCAAAGACCTGCGATGCCCGCGTCAGCCCAAGCGTGTCTCTACAGTCTGCGTTTGTGAATGCGTCTTCTTACATTCGAACAACATCCTCCAAATATCAAACTCAGCATGGCTCCTACAGCCAGCCATTGTGGGATTGTTTCGATGAAGATGCGGCCGGCGAGCCCCATGAGCTTGGAGTAGGCAGGCCGTTGGTCGGTTATGCCGTACATCTGGGCCTTCTCGAGGGAAGGCCCGGCATTGATGACCTTGGGCGTCATAGTGTCACCATTGTGCTGTACGGCGTGGGTTTCTCGTAGTGTTTGGCGCCTTCTCGCCGTTGATCGGGACGTCATCGAGCTGCGTGTCAGGATTGAAAACAGACGGGCGGGCGCGCGTTGTCGTGATGTGATCGGGAGTTCGGACTTGGGAGGACACGGGGGGTGGCGGTGGAATGTTTCACGTTCCACGGTTGCAAGGCATGCGCGAGGGAGCTTACTATACTGTAATGTAACTTAAGATGGTCTACAACCGTCTCGTCTTATTTTGGGAGCAGCGCAGTAGTCAGTCTACAGCAGGGCTGTTTGTAGGACAGACAGTGTTAACTTTTTCAAACCCCAGGAAAAGAGGGAAGTGAAATGCGACAGGGTAATGTGAGGGAGAATTCAATGGGCTTTTGCAATTGGCATTCACTCGGAAGTTGATATTCCATTATTAGCACCCTAACTTAGTTAGCAAGCTCGCCTTGAGGCAAAGTAGTGGACATCAACGTCCAAGTAGTCCAAGGTTAGGGGGATGTAGTCCACAGGTGGTATTGGAAGTATTTCTTGACAGGAAAGTGGGCTGATGCCCATGAGAAGTACAACGTTTGCCCGGTACTCTAGCATACATGTGCACACATGAACGTAGAGTAACCTCGTATGCAACTCCAAATAGACCATTGGCGACCATTGGTCATTGGGTCCATTGCATTACTACATGGTGTCGCCGTTTCTCTTCTCTATTCTCTATTTTTCCTATTTTACATACGGCATGGATCAAGTTCTAGAAAACAATCAGGTTTTGTGATCTGCACAAACGCTTGCATGTTTCGAATCACCGAACCTCACACTGCTAAAACCCACCACACAGCGAATGCGTCCAATTGCTTTTATGTCTGCACTTTCTCATTTGTGTGTAGCTTGTAAACAAGACCATCATGCAGACCTCTAGAACACCTACTACTGGTACAAAACGGAGAATCTCCAGCACCTCGTGCTGAGATTCTAACCGGACCTGGGTGGGGGCTAGCACACATCATTTGCATACAAGGCCAAGTGACCGACCACCCGGCGCAGCACATGTCATTTTTAGCATTAAGCATACTGACCAAGCAGCCCAAATCTTCAAGTGCCGGAGCCAATATCTGTATTCAGGACCCCTGGACGAACTCGCGGCCCGCTGCTCCTGGAGAACACTCGATGGAGGGGTGCTCTAGTCTCGCCATTGGCTAACCTCTCCAGGTACGACGCCTTCTCGAACCCCGCCAGACGTTCATGATTGCCCCCCCTCCACGTAACAAAAATGCTTATAATGTAGAACAACCGAAGCACGAGACACCCGCACACCACCTCACATGTAATACTACCGGTATGCGATGCACATATTTGCGCCGGCATCTCACCAGCAGTGCCCGCGCGTGTGGAAAGATACGACAACGGAAAAGAACACTATCTCGGAATGAGACAGGTAGATTTCTCGCGTGCATACTCGCAACCATGCACTCATCAGCTCACAGGCCACGAGTTTACATATCATGAGCTCTGTTTGATTCCAGCGCTTCTCCAGCCTTCCCTCCGCCGCGCCTGACGGTAAGTATACATATCGTGTCACGTCAGTAATGCAAAGGTCTAGCAGGAACATCATTGCTACGTTGTTTGTCTAGTGATGGTCATTTCAGTGGCCTATAGATTGTACTGTATGCATACCATTAAAGGTGAGGCCCCTTTACAGACCCCTGACGGTCACCCCGGTCGCACCATAAGCTTCGTGGTGAGGAAAACCTGTGTTTGAAGCTCCCGAGTCGTTTGCACCATGCCGCCGCTTCATGCATCTCATAAAGAACTTAAATCCATCCTCCCTATGCACATGTGATGGCATGAAACACAGGCGGCATACTACTCGCCGTCATCCATAATCCTGCCCTGAGCAGTGCGGAACAGAACACATCACAGGTTGAGCCCACTGCCTGTTTGCTTCCAGTTTCATGCCAAAGAGTTGGTTTCCCTTACCGTAGCGAACTCAATGGCAGTAGGTCGGGAAGAGTCGACCTCACTGCATTCCCTTCTCATCGTTTACGTGCTATGGTAACTGGAATAAGGCATGCCGGATGAGAGGCCAACGCGGTGGCAGCGGTGCCGTTATAGCGCCGAGAAAACGAAGAGCTGTCGAAAGATAAGCCGACGAGTTAGGAATTGGTCACGTAGATACTCACATTGTTTGTCGCGGCGATGGCAATGCTGTCCTCGAAGGGGTGCCAGCTCATGTGGAGTATCTTCTTGTTGAAGTCAATCTGGTCGGCGTCCGTCTCCTTGCGCATCCGTTGCCCTTGGCCAGCACCAGCGGGACTTGCAGCACGAGATCCTCCCTTCTTACCGCCGTTGGTCGAGGGGCTGCCCGAGGCATTAATCGGCGTAGCCACGCCAACCTTCTTGGCCTTGAATGCGGACTTGTCGGCTTGCAGTACAACCTCCATCTCCTTGTCGGGATCTGAGGGGTATATCATGAAGTTGTTGTTGTAACTGCCCGTCATGACGTTCTTGGCATCTCCGGAGAAGACGACCTCGAACTTGTCAAAGATACTGTCGTTCTCATATGTATCGCATAGCCTCGGTCTAAGATGCTCGTGGATAGGAATGGTTTTGACAGGTTGGCGCTCCATGTTCACATCCCAGATTTTGACCGTCAGGTAGTCTCGCGACAGGATATACCGACCGTCATGGGAGAAGCGGACGTCGGAGATGGATGAGATTATCTCTGAGAAGAAAGACCTGGAGGACGGATCTTCTTCTTGCTCGAAAACTGTCAAGGGTAGCAGTGGTCAGTCTCGGCCGTGTACTACGTGTTTCAAGGCCAATGGTGATGATGATGGTGTTCATGGTAACGATAATAAGATCAACGTACGCTTGGCATGCTGGTCACAGAGAGCGCTTTCGCGCATATCTGCTAGTTTGATGGTACCCTTGGAGCTTGCGTACATGAACCAGTTGCAGCTCATGGGGTGAAACTCTGCGGCAGTGATGACCTCGGTCAACTCCTCCATGTTGGCCGGCTTGATGTCTACAATGTTGAAGCTCTGGTCCTGAATGTTGAGGTTCCACAGGTTGATCCTAAGGTCATCGCTGCTGATGAAGGTTTCGCCGTCGCTGTTGACGGAAATACTGTTGATGTGGTAAGCGTGAGCGTTGGCGTAGGTGCGTCGTGGGACGGCTGCAACGACGGTGTCGTGATGTGTCAAACGAGGCAGTTTGAGGTCGCCAGCAGACTTGAAGTGTGCTGCTGTTGGGCTTACTCTAGGAGCGCCTCCGCCTACGTTGAGCGCATTTCCGGGCGTCAGGTCATGGGATAGGTTGTTCTCGGCCACGACCTTCAGCGACTTTTCAAAGACCTTCCATAGCTTGATTGTCTTGTCGTTCGTGGATAAAAGATAATGTGAGGCGTTCTGCCGGCGGCACCATTTGATCTTGTTAATCTTCTCCTCGATCTCCAGAGACTTGAGATAATCGAACTCGGGCTCGTGCGATTGAAACTCGGTATGAAATTTATATTCGCAAGTTTTTTTCTGAAGACGGCCTGTCAGCTTTCAATGTCATGGCGGATACAACAGTACCAAGGACCAACCGTCTCGTTCCTCTCGAATAATACGACCCGCCCGCCTTTGTCTCCCGTGGCAAGGTAGTTGCCAGTATGGTCGAACTCTACAGTCGAGATGATATCGGCTGCAAGACTTAGGAATCAGCACTTGGGAGCTCACATGTGGTCAATTGTTCTCGAGCGTCTCGGGCCTCGATGCAGTTGAGGCCCATCAGACCCGGAATGTGGCAAGCAGGTGTCGAGTACTCACCTTCTGTAATGTCTTCAACATCTCCCTTGTCACCAAAGCACCTGAAGGAATGCGAGTTAGCACGAGACTCGGCACCAAAGGGAAGGGAATGGAATGGAATGAAACGAGGTTGGAGGGAATGAAATGCAAAAGCAAAAGCGAAAGCGGAAGCGGAAGAAAAAGAGCAGCACAGCAGGCGGCAACTTACTGGGTGAACTTCCACGTGGGAGAGTTCGAGTCTACATCCACCATGGTTGTGACAATGCGTGAGCCTGAGGGTGATGAAGGTCGAGGTGATCCTGGTCAGAGTGGCCGGTTGGTCGTGGGGTAAGCTGGGCGACAAGTGGGAGCTTCCTGTCGGGGGGTCGATAGGATGGGATGCGCGATGGACTTGTCGGTCAAAGGGTGATCGAGGTAGGCAATGCGAGTCGAACAAAGGGCTCAAAAAATTGGTCGAGCTGATGGGTGGTGTTAGTAGATGGCGGAAAGTCAACAATGGGGGTCGCAGGGATTGGGCACACGGGCAGGGTGGTTGTTCTTGGTGTTGTGGGTGGGAGGTTCGATGTCGTATGTGGTGAAGACGGAGACCAGACGGAGACGGTGGTGAGGTGGATCTTGCAGGGCAGCAGGAGAGCAGCAGGCTTGAAGGTCAGGTCTACTGTGCAAATGATGTGGTGCAAAGTATGATAGGTACTGTCTGTGGTGCAGGGCGGTGCAGTGCAGCGCAGTGTACGTGGTAAGTTAGTCAGTTAGTGCAGTGTAGTGTAGTGCAGTCTAGGTGGAAGTAAAGGTTCGGTTAGGTTAGGCTAGGCTAGGTTATGTTAGGTAGGTAACTTGCTTGGTAATGTCGCTGCAGTGGCGTTCTTTGAGGTACAGAGTGCTTAAAGCCTTCAATATGCAATGTACTTAACTTGGTGCTAATGTTAACTAGGTTACCTATGTAATGTATGTAGTCGGTTGGGGGCAGAGTCTCCCGTTTGTCGACTCCGAGTCTGCCCCCTTCCCCCTCCCAGGTGTTCTGGACAGTATGTAACGCCCTGTGACGAAGCCCCAAAGTTTCGCTGACGCTGCAAGTGTGCTTGAGCAACACCATCGATCTATTGCCAATGATGACAGACTGTGACCGGCCATGACCTTTGTTTCCCCAAGCGAGGTATTACAAACTTATAACTTTTTGCCAAATTTAGAAACAAACAAAGGAAAGACAGAGGAAGGAGAAGATAAAAGAAAGAAAAAGAAAAGAGATGTTAACACTGCACAACTTCCATTATGTGATCTGCTTCAGGGTTCTTAATAACACCAGATGAGCTGAGATCATACATCTTAATCAATCATTGGGATGTACAAAAAGTCTGGAGGTTTGGTATTGATCTAGAAGTGCAGGTCTACATAGACTATGTAATGGCTTCAACCAAACAAGCAGGAAGTACATGGTAACAAGGAAGAAATCCAAGCACCTGGGCCCAAGTCAGACTCAATTGCCAGTGTAACGTGGAGCCTGAATTCAGAAGCTATGTACCCGGCATGGCTGGAGGTAGCCCTTGAGGTTGGATTTCCATGTCCAGTTCAGGTCACGAGGGCTATTGTAGTGCCTGGCTGAAGTCTATTCTTGCGGCGAAAAAGCTGAGCCCAAATCTCCGGAACATGAAATGACATAACCAGGTTCCCCTCTCCCTAGGGCAAGGTGGCGGGGTCAGTCTTTCAACTGATGCACGAATAATAGCATATCAAGGCTCTTTCGATTGTACGGATGCACACCATCACCCCGTCTGGTCATCAAGTCACGACTTGTCAGTCGAGGACGCCCAGGGGCTCTTTCCAGGTATTTCTTGTTTAACGAAACACTATGATACCCGGGCCTGTAATGTGGCTACTCAACTCTGTATACTCAGAGGGCACTCTATTCTACAAGAGGGACCATCGTCACCGGTTCTGTAGATGTGTTGCTGCCATGCGACGTATTATGATTTGATAAGCCTCGTTCTTCAAATATCTGCTTGTTTGTGAGGCTTTGTGTCCCTAACGTCAGTACCTGGACTCGACGGCATCATCGCACGTGACATATCATGGATTATCCTCAGCGTTTCACATGCCCTCCAGATATGAACCGTATCTTGTCTCTATCAAGTACCTTGAGACAACGCGCGGTTCTTGCTCTGTTAGATTTATGCCCCTTGCAGGTACGCTCACCCCGGAGCATGCGTTTGGTAAAGTCTTGAGGAACCGCGCTGCTCGGGAACAAGGTCTGACATCATAGCCGAGCTCGCAAAGAGGTGCTCCAATTAGACTCTATGTACTATATCTACTTCCAAGATTGGCAGTCAAAGGCCATGGGGCCTTTCCACGCCGATGTTGCTTGACACTGTCACATGCCATGCGCCTTGGCACTTTCATGTGCAGATTTACACAGCAAACTACGAGGACGACAAGTATTGCAGTATAGATCATGAGGATAGAACCTGGTTCTGCCGTTTCTATAGTAATCACGAAGCTATTTAGAGAACTTATATAGCTGCTCCGGAAGCACACCATCTGATCACCCGAGGTTGTCCGGCTGGCGTCCAATGGAGTATCCGAGCCCCAATAACTTCTTTTTAGTCCAACATGGCTTTGCTTGTTGCCATTATGTCACCCTATGCATGCATTGCACGCTGGCTTTTCTCACTTCCAGTGTACGACTCTAATATACCAAAACTCGTATACACACTACTATGGAAAAACCAAATGCTCATTTGGCGCATGGGTCGATCAACAGGAAAGGCAAGGGTAGAGAACTGGCTGTTGAGACTGACACCACTGAGAAAAATCTCCTTGATGCGGCTGGAACACCAACGAAGAAACTGCCCACGGATACCACTGTCGTGTCACGCCTCGCAAGCTCGGCCGTGGCATTGGGTAACAGCCTATTGTCCAATCCAGACACTGAGACTCGACTTCTAGGGCCAGAGAAAACAGGAGGCGCATCCGATACAACCACGCGGTCTACAATAGGTGAAGCGTCAAGGCACAAAGCAAAGACAGGTTCCAGCACGGATCTTGGCAGTAGCTTCCGAGCGTCGCAGACATACGATTATGTGCAAAGAGAAGAAGCCGCATTCTCTCGTTTTCTGGACGGTATCGACAAGTCTGGCCCGTCTAGCATCGACAGTAGTGCCCAACTCATTGGTGGCCTCGAGGATAACACACCACTCTCTGCTCCCCAAATGACACAAACATTCCATGACAGTCGATTTGCGAACAATGACGGCCAGGAGGTCGTCAAGTTACTAGACACTGCGTACGATGATGTATTGCAAGCAGACCCGGAGCCATCGCTGAGTCAGGAAGATGAAGCGTCTTTGAGGCAGGCTCTTTTCGGAAGCGACGTCATCTCAGGTGAAAGCAGTCAGGACATTTCAGACTGGGCGAATTTATTGAACTTCGTCCCAGAGTACATATCTAACGGTGCATCGAGCTGGGGCCATAATGAGTTGCTGCAACATTTGGGTACATCGGACGTTCAGGAAGCCAGCAATCTCTGGGCTGAGCAATGGGGTAATGTGCTATCTCGCTATACTGACGAGGTATGGGGTGATCTAGGGTCGCTCGTCGAGGAGGCCAAGAAAGAGGCTCGTCACATTCAGGAAAGTGGACGAGAGGCTACACCATCAGAAGCCACGGCTATCTTGAGGTTACGACAGATCCTCGCCCATGTTCGTGGTGACTAATGGCAAGGCAGGACCCAACATGGCATGTATATCAGAAGGTCGAGCCTTAGGGTGTGATACTCGAGCCCGAATTTACTGGTGATGTCACGGACTACTTTTCTTGGCACACGGTCTATTCAATAAATCATGGAATCAATCTGGTTCATCCACACGGTATTGTGGGAATGTCAGTCATGGCGACACCTTCGCAGAACAACGACGAGCGTGCATTCGAATAAGTTGTTTCATGGGTGATATCCTCCTCCTCCTCTTGCTTCCTGATGTTCAGTTCGAGTATCACTTAGAGCATGACGACGTGAGTATAGCCCGATGCTATTTGCCAAAAGTGTCCCGTGTATGGTTTGAATAATGGAGTAAATATGAATGGAAAGCAAACACGCTGAGCGAGGGTGCGAGTTATTTGCAATAAGCACGGCTGATGGTTACCGGTAGGTTGTTATAAGCAGTAATATCAAATTGTGATGGATATTAGCAAGTGACGAACCTCCTATCGATGTCGCATAATGGAGGTGAAATGAATGGTCGTCTCGAAGCTAACTGTGTGGAGCCGGGACAAGGTGGGCGCATGAAATGCACATTTACTTATCTTCTTGGACAAGCAGAGGCAAGCCAGGTACGACGGGGGAGGTACCCGCAGCAGCGTACGGGGGGTTGCCTACACGCTTCAGCTTGAAGATTGTGTATGATTGAGCTCATGCTATGTACAGTAGGTTGTGAGGTGCTGTCGCCGACGCCTGGCTCCTGGCTCCTGGACGGCATGGTCTTAACTTATTATGTACATGGGTGTGCAGCGCACAGTACGGTAACAGCATATGTAGTCTTGCTGCTTTCAAAACTTTTGCTTTTAGTTTTCATTCGCAGTCTTCTCGCGACTGGCGGTTATCTTTCCATCAGTCCCCGGCAGGCGAAAATCCCATACAGCTGGCGATTGCACATATCAAAACTTGGAGGCACCGTTTGGCCAATTGTATTTCCAGGCCAGAGATAAACCGGTTCCTGAAGCGCCCGGGGCCCCCGACCAAAGTACAAGTGCCATTTGAAGTCTAACCTTAGTCTAGGTTATTAGAGCCGTGGCAGCTTTTTGAAGTTCGAGTCTGCAACCTTGCCTTGCCCTGCCTTGCCTCGCCTCGCCTTTGCCTGCTGTAGCCGCAAGCAACTCTGCGTCACTCATTTCTCCTCGTTTCCGTTCTTCTCGGGAAACCTCTGTCTTGCCGTCGCCCAATAGAGATTCTGCGACCACGAGAGACGCAGCTTCGGTCTGTGTCTGTGCCTGTGTCAAACCAGACACCATGGCAGCTCTAGGCGATGATCTGCTTCGCATCGTCAACCAGTTGCAAGACTTGGTTTTCAACACCATCGGCACCGACAGCCTAGACCTTCCTCAGATTGTACGTCATCCTCACACAGCCAGCTCACAAACTTTTCCTTCCTCCCCCATGGTCAAAACACCCGCGCATACTTACCACGCTGCTCTCTTCAGGTCGTAGTCGGTTCGCAATCTGCCGGAAAGTCGTCTGTACTCGAGAATATCGTCGGCCGTGACTTCTTGCCCAGAGGTAGCGGCATCGTCACGCGTCGCCCTCTCATCCTCCAGCTCATCAACGTCGAGGACGATGAAAGCGTACCAGAGGCCCCTGATGCATTCAGAAATCCAAACACAGCCAGACGCTCCGAGTGGGCAGAGTTTCACCACATCCCCTCAAGGCGCTTCACGGATTTCGGTGATGTCAAGCGCGAAATCGAGAACGAGACCAACCGGGTCGCTGGTAGCAACAAGGGCATTGTCAGACAACCCATCAACCTCAAGATCTTCTCTCCGCATGTCCTCAACTTGACTTTGGTCGATCTGCCTGGTCTTACAAAGGTGCCAATTGGTGATCAGCCTGCCGATATCGAGAAGCAGACACGAACTCTGATCTCAGAGTTTATCGCAAAGCCCAACAGCATTATCCTCGCAGTGTCCCCTGCGAATGTCGATCTCGTCAACTCGGAAGCCTTGAAACTTGCGAGACATGTCGACCCCCTGGGCCGCCGCACCGTCGGTGTCCTGACCAAGGTCGACCTCATGGACCATGGCACCAATGCGCTGGATATTCTCTCCGGCCGTGTCTATCCTCTTAAGCTGGGCTTCATCGGTGTCGTCAACAGGTCACAGCAAGACATCACGGGCAACAAGCCCATGGAGGAGGCTTTGCAGGCGGAGAACGACTTCTTTAAGCATCACCCTGCCTACCGCAATATCGCAAATCGTTGCGGTACTCAGTTCTTGGCCAAGACCCTGAACCAAACCCTCATGCACCACATCCGAGAGCGTCTGCCCGATATCAAGGCTCGTCTGAACACACTGATGGGCCAGACGCAACAAGAATTAGCAACCTACGGAGACAATCACTTCAGTGGCAAGGAGCATCGGGGCTCCATGATTCTTCAACTCATGACCAAATTTGCCTCCTCCTTCATTTCCTCCATCGATGGAACTTCCAGCGAGATCTCAACCAAGCAGTTGTCAGGAGGCGCCCGCATCTACTACATCTTCAACTCTGTCTTTGGAAGCTCGCTCGAAACTATCGACCCCACCTCGAACCTTTCAGCTCTCGATATCAGGACTGCCATCCGCAACTCGACCGGACCTCGTCCTAGTCTATTCGTCCCTGAGATGGCCTTTGATCTTCTTGTGAAGCCGCAGATCAAGATGCTGGAAGGGCCCAGCCAGCGATGTGTCGAGCTCGTCTACGAGGAATTAATCAAAATATGCCATACCTGTGGCTCCAACGAGCTATCACGTTTCCCGAGGTTACAGGGAAAACTGATCGAAGTGGTTTCCGATTTGCTCAGGGAAAGATTAGGACCTGCGTCACACTATGTCGAGTCGTTGATCTCTATCCAGCGCGCCTACATCAACACAAACCATCCCAACTTTTTGGGCGCAGCAGCGGCAATGAGCCATGTTGTCACCAACAAACAAGACCGAGAGCGCAAGAAGCTAATCGAGGATGAGAGAGCGCGGCGGGAAAAGCGACGGCTCAAGGAGCTGGGAGCCAACGGAACCGAGGTTCCGGAAGACGACGAAGACGCAGCAACAGAGAAAGGCGACACTCTTGCTTCTCGGAAACTGACCGCAAAGGGAACGCGAAGCATGTCGCCAGCAGTCCGGGAGAACGGTGCTGGAAGTCTAGTAGCGGCCGTGAATGGCCGCTCCGATTCTCCCGCAAGGCTCGGAGGCAATGGTGCGCGGGATAGCTTCCTAACTTACTTCTTTGGCAAGGACGGTGCCCCTCAACATCCTGGCGGCGCCGGGACTCCAGGCGCACTGCCACGCCACGTCAGTCAGTCTCAGGAAGCGACCTTCAGCCAAAGCATACGGCGAACCGAGGAGAAGATTAGTCATCGACCAGCCTTATCTTCATCATTAATTCGTGAGGAAGAGAGTCCAAGGACAACCGAGTTCGGTTTTGGTACAGTTGTAAGTTAAAAGTCGGAAATCATCTCATCATTATCTGTGGCTAATATGACCGTGAGGGACAGGATGCCGAGCCAGCTCTTACAGAGCGTGAGGCAATGGAGACTGAGCTCATTCGCGCGCTCATTTCATCCTACTTCAACATCGTCCGCGAGACTATTGCTGATCAAGTACCGAAAGCGGTCATGCACCTTCTTGTCAACCACAGCAAGGATGTGGTGCAAAACCGCCTTGTGAGTGAGCTCTACAAGGAGACACTGTTTGAGGAGTTGCTGTACGAGGACGATGGTATCAAAAAGGAGCGTGAGAAGTGCGAGAAGCTGTTGCAGACCTACCGCGAGGCGGCCAAAATCATTGGCGAAGTGTTATAATAGCCGTTCATCTTGTACTAGAAACTTTTTGTGGAGACACGTGGGTGTCGCTTGGGCTGCAAACATGTCAGAAATGGGACTCGCCTTTGTTGAATTTCTCAAACTCTGTAAAACTAGAAGGACTACTGGAGAGGTACACTCGCATTAGCGCCGCTTTCAAGGAGGAAATAACGGATGGCATCACGGGAAGAGATTAAACGGTGCCGGAAAGATCTGTACATACAACCTGGAGCTATGCTACTCATCACGACTTAAATAGTACGAAAAAGCGTCACCTTTCTAGAAGAAGTCTTCAACTCACCAGTTGCTGTCGGCCTCGGAAGTGATTACTGCTCCTTTCGATGAGGCGTACTCGGAAGCAACCTATAATTGTCTGGTACCAAACACGTTGTGCGCGCCCCTTTCATACCCAACGTTGAGCTTGGCCCTCTTCATTTATCTTGCTGGATCATGTTGATCCTTGTACAGGCGAGCACTTCCCTCGACCTTTGCTACTGGGAAGCTGAGATTGAAGAGGTCATGCAGGTACAAGTCGGAACCGCCAAGACGCAGGTAGGCAGCATCCATGTTTGGATCGACGGAGATCAGGTTTTCGCGGTCAAGTCCTACAGTACGGGCGATAGTGTATCTTATTTGGTCTACTTTAAATATTTCTAGGTGTTTAAGGGTATCATCTTCGTGGCGCCGCAAGGCTTCGTTTCCTTCATATGTTCAGCTTCTGATCGTTCCACAGAGATGCCAGGTCTGCACTTTCTTGACTCGAGATGGACTTTATATGTTGGTCTTCTCCAGAGACTTGGCCAGAGCATCCACTTCAGGGTCCTTGAGCTGCACAGTAGGCTCCTCCTGGGCTTCTTCAGCCTCCTTGACGAGTTTTTCAGCCAGCTCTTCAGGCTCAAAGTGGTCCTCCTCCTCCTCCTCCTCCTCCTCCTCCTCCTCTTCTTCTTCGTCAGAGTCGGGCTCCTCGAGCTCATCAAGGTCGTCCAGCCCCCAGGCATCTTCGTCGACCACATCACCGCCGAAATTTTCCTTGCGTTCCTCAAGAAGCTCTCGGAGGGCCAAGACCGACGCATCATCCTCGTCGAACTTGTTGCCGTTGACCTCGATCTTCTTCAATCCGGGTAAGCCATGCTTTGCGGCGTCGGCGAAGGCCTTGAGTCCAGGGGAGGCAATTTCGTTGTACTGTAGACGCAAGACTTGGAGTTGAGGGTTCTTGCCCTTGTTGAGTGCGGCTGCGAGGGCGATACCGCCCTTGTTGCCCAGTAGGGAGTCGCCGACGCCAAGCTCCTGAATCTCTGACCAAAGAGGTACAACCTTGGCCAGGGCCTTTGCTCCTGATAGGGTAAAGGTGTTATCCTGGAGATCGAGGATGTTGAGAGTTTGGGCGTGGTTCAGGCCCTCGCTGAGTAGGTGAATAATGCCCTCCTGCCTGATGCCGTTTTGAACCATCTTGATTTCCCTGAGCTTGTTGTGCAGAGCAAATGTTTTGGCCCATGCAGTCATGCTACCGTTCTCAAGACGGTTGCGGCCGCAAATGACGGTTTCGAGATGGGGCACGTCCTGGCCAGCGTTGCGGGCCGCCTCTTTCTTTGCGTGCAACTTGGATAGCGCATCAGCAACTAGTATACCGGCGTGGGGTCCGAGACCGTTGTTGTTGAGATAGAGGTGCTGCAAGGGGACGTGCTCGGCAAGGAATGCGACGAGGGGCGCCTGGGTGTTCAGTCCGAAGGCGTTATCGTTCAAGTTGATGGTGCGCAGATTTGGTAGGTTGAGTATCGAGGTGAGCAGCGACGACAAGGCATCGGGGATTTCACTAAGAAGTCTTCCAGTGAAAATGTCGGCGAGGTTCGCGGACTGGATGGATCGTAACGGTTGAGTCAGTACACATGCCTATCGTGGGGGAGTTGTGCGAGGAGCAGAGCATGAGGCAGGGGCAGTTCATTTGGTATAAAGAAAGGGTCGAGTCACCTTACCTTCAGTGACTTCTTGGTGGCCAACACTTCTCCCAGGAGCTTACAGGCTCCTACGCCGAGAGTATTTCCCAGCAGGCGAACCTCTTGAACATCCTCGCTGGCACGAAGGTCAGCAATATAAGGTTCGAGGTCTTGCTCCGTGTCGAGCTTCAGGCCCTTGCCCTCCAAGGAGAAAATCTCGGACGAAGCCATGCTACTTGTCAGGTACAAAGAACCAGGCTCTTGTCTACTCGAGGTTGTGTGCGCGGACGGAGTTGAAAGAATCGAGTGCAGTATCTATCTTGGATGTCTGCAAGCAGAGAGGCCTGCAGTGGGATTGGGATCAGTTTGACGTGGACTTCTGAGGGCTGCAGATGACAACAAAAGGTCTCGGAGGGGTCTTTGGTCTTTTGGCGGGGGAGGGGCAACCACGGCAACGGCAACGGCAACAGTCCGGACTAGGTTAGCACACAGCTGGTTGTCGGCTGGTGCCGCATCATCACTCCCCGGAAAGCACTTCAATTCACCTAACCTAGGTTACAGCGTGAGGGAGGTGGGAGGTTACAGTAGGCACACAAATACAAGAGATACGGTACTTACGCTATGCTAAGCTACGCCACGTCACGCTACAGTAGGTATACAGGCACGCTTTCACACAGCTTACCGCGAAGTCTGGGTCTGCCCTGGAGCTTCATCAACGCCCGAGCCCAGAACGCGACAAGCCGACATCTCTCATCGAAACCTTCTCGTCCTGCCACCCCCCCCATCAATTCCTTCACTTTACAGTTTTCCAAAGTTGTGATTTCGTGGCTGGCAACTTGGTCTCGACTAGTCTAGACTCGATAACCGTTAAGGATTGTCGGTGTTTATTCTGCTTCTTCCGCAATCCAAAACTCATCTTCAGTCGACCAAATAAGGTTGATTACTCTGTATACCTCATGCTCCTGACCAAACCTCGTTCCTTTCTCTTTCATACTTGATCCCCTGAAACGGTATTCAGTTGATATGGTAAAGACAACTATTGTTTTCCTTAGACTTCCTATTTCTTGTTAAGGAGCCACGGGGTGTTTTTTCTCTCTCCCGCAAAAAGACGAAGGACGGAAAAGAAAAAAAACCCTTGTGACGTGCCTTGACTGCAATCCATCAATGTCCGCCCCTGTTTGAACATTGAGTCAGACCTGGGACCAATAGTCAGATACCCGCCTCTTTGACAAGTGTTTGACGAGGCCCGTCACCACCAAACCCATTTGCGCTCGCCTGAGGCGCCCTTGCTTGCTAGCCAGGAAGCCCGGCGAGCTTGTCTTCAGTCCCTCTCTCCATGGCCCTACTTCATAGCAGCTATGAGACAAGGCCAACCTCCACCAGGCTCCGTATCTACACGGCCGATACATAAAGGCACATATGCTGCTCAACCTACTCGGCTTGCAGAAGAGCAAGATGTCATCATTTTCGACGAGAGCTCCGATACGGATGTATCCATGTCTGCCTCAGATGTTGAGAGCCATGATACCGAGGGTCAAAAATGCTCCGCTCGCCTGGCAACTGGAATTGAAAGGGATGGTATTCCGGACAGTAGCCTGCCTCTTGGGTTTCGAAACGAGAACGGCAGGAAACGCAAGCTCTCTGCTGATCAGCCAGCTACTTTGACAGATTCGGACCCTCCCAAGAAGGCCAAGCTCAACGGGAATAGGCCTGCGGTGCCGAATCATGCAGATTCCATTACATCAGATAAGTCCCTGCTGCCGGCCGAGATCTGGCACCATATCTTTACCTTGACCCAGCCTCAGGGACTGGGCAACTCATTGCAAGTTAGCAAGCTATTTAATCTCTATCTCGACCCTTCTTCCTCCAAACAATCTCCTCAGCCTCGACCCCCCATTCGAGGGCATCTGTCCACACTGCAACCAAATGAAATCTGGCGAGCTTCGAGGAAACGCTATTGGCCAAAAATGCCAGCGCCCCTTGAAGACAAAACAGAACTCGAAATGTGGCGCTTGGTGCACATGAGGCGGTGCCAATACTGTGGTAAAGAGGAGCGAGGCGATTCACCAGCGGTCAAATCCATGTTATCACCCGGCCCAGGAGTGGGAAGGGTGAGGATGTTATGGCCATTTGCTGTCATATGCTGCGGATCTTGCTTAATCGCCAACACAACGAAGGTACGCATAGGCAATCATGCTCCTAATGACCCAGGTTTTCTGATACACTGCAGGAGATAGACTTGTTGCTTTCCCCATCTATCCCACACCTACTTTTCCCGGCACTGCCGTTTGTTCTCATCACAAGTGACATACAAGCTTTTACTCCAGGCGCTCTCACCAAGGGACTTTCGTTGGGAGATGCCGCCCTTACAAAAATATTTTTCACAAAGCAAATCGACGAGCTCAGAGACGAGTTTGTGTCTGTGAAAAACCTCGGGCCTGGCGCAGCAGAGGAATGGCTGAAAGGCTTAGAAGACCGAGGCAAGGAACGGCGCCTTGATGCAGAACGGTGGGAGAAGTGGGATTTAGGTGGGGGTCTTCGACAATTATGGCAGTCGCACACTCCTGGAGCACAACCGGTTGCTATGCCATCAACTCTTGAGTCGTCCAGGCAAGTCGAGAACAACTCCATTGCTGACAGATCAACAATTGCCAACCACAAAGTCAACACGCTGGGCATGACGGTAAAGTCAACGACAGCCTCGAAGATGCAACCGATCCCACCACTGCGAATTGAAGGTATGCTCATCTGTCTGTGGCTCGCCTCCTCAATGAACTAACTCTTACTTGCAGAGAGCGAACCGTTCTCGCAATCACAGTCAATGATACAGTCTACTCAGTCGGGTCCCACGCAGTCCAAACGAACCATTCATGAGGTTATTGAGTTAAGAGCAGCCCGTCGAGCTGAGATTGAGAGACGAGCCATGCTACTGCAACCCCCACTCCAGCCAGACGTCTTAGCTCAAATTCCATCTTTTCAAGCTGCCTTGCAAATCATTACACCTCTCGATGATAACGCATGGGAGATGCTCAAGCGTAGGCTACTTTTGCAGAGAGCTGATGTAAAGAATCGCAGAGAGCGTGATCAAGTCGCCGCCATGCCGCTCGTCGCTGTCGAAGAACCTGCGGAGGAGCAACACGTTTTTGAGAGGCAGGGCAAGGAGATAAAAGAGCTGACGGACAAGGATTGGGATGATGCGCAAGCTCCTCTTCGAGCCCAAATCTCAATGTACGCCGACGAAATTATTCGTGATGCATGGGACGACGGAAACAACGTAAACAAAGAGTCAAGTCCACGTTTCGCCGTTGAGGTCCTGCTCTATGTGCGTAGGAAATTTTACGCGAAGATTGAAAGAGATGCAGCGGCATCACGCGGAACACACAAGGAACCCAAGCGCGATCCGCCACAAGGGCCATTTACCCAAAAGCTGACACTCGAAAACTTGAAGTGGCTATTCGAAGTAAAAGTCAAACCTCATACAGAAACACATCGTAAAGAGCTCTTCTTATGTAATGGGTGCGACGATAGTTTGAAAGCATATGGCTTTGAAGGTGTGGTTCAACACTACGCTGCTAAACATACCAACTCCATGAGCGTTGGCAGTATCGTCGTCTACTGGCGTTCAGAATGGCCTGAGGTGCCGCCCTTCCACCCGGATCCCGTTGCGAGAACTGCTCAGCATCGCAAGCCGACCACCTCTCCCGTGTATCAGTCTGCTGGGCCTATGCAACAGCACAACCATCACCACCAAGCACCTACATCATTTGGGGTGTCGATGGCTCCACATGTGGGCCACCCATACTACGGACAATATAATCAACCGGACAGCCATTACCAGCATAGTGGTTTTGCACCATCCACAATGTATGCCACGACGCAGGCGTCTTATACCCCTGCATTTCTTGAACATTTGCCCTACAATCAAGGCTACGGTATAGCCTCCAGCACAGGAGCGTCTCTACCTGTGCCACAACCTGTAACAAATTACTCTCAACAGTTTGCGCATGGCCTGCCATTTCCGGTTCCTGCCGTACATAACAGTCACACCTATGATGCTTATCAGCTGACTGGACAAGCCGGCTATCTGGGTTTTCCAGGCGGTTCCCAGTCTGATAGAATCCGTACTCAGCTTGAGGCCTTGGCATGTTTTTCACGCGAGGTCTGGATGGCCACAGCCGGGGTGAAAGAACTACCTGGGTACATTCGAGTGTATGTCTGTTTCTACCATTTGGCGAAGAGGT
Organism: Truncatella angustata; assembly: GCF_020726525.1. Taxonomy (NCBI): domain Eukaryota; kingdom Fungi; phylum Ascomycota; class Sordariomycetes; order Amphisphaeriales; family Sporocadaceae; genus Truncatella; species Truncatella angustata. The sequence goes on along the minus strand of NW_025763390.1, from coordinate 2,363,785 downwards.
ATAGGTCCCATTTCGCAGAAGATCCACCGCTGGGCATGTTTATCGATGGATTGTCTAATCACAAGGAGATGCGCCCAGTGCGCAACGTAAACGGGCTTCAGTGCAAGGCATGCCATCTCCACCTGGGAGGCTGCGCCCCTGTTGAGAATGAGAGGAGCGTTTTCTCTCTTCCTCAATTAGTGAACCATTTTCAGAAGAAACATGTCGAACCAGCGCAGGGCATGACACAGCCTATATTGAACTGGATTGCTGACATGGTATTTCTGCCCGATGTCGCCTGTCTATCCCATCTCAGAGCGATGGTTGGCATGGACAGTCATAAATATGGGTTGATGACAGAAGCCTTCCCTCAAGTGACATTTTCTGGACCTTTCGGTGCAGAAGGGTCACACGGGCAAACGGCACCCTCTCACCAAAACCACTTGCCTGGACATCACGGCGTCCACAGTCTTGCACATAGCGCTGAAAATTCTTCAGCAGCAGTACCGGATGGTTACATGCCCATGCACGTAGCTTTTGGCCAACAGCAGGCCTCCGAGGACAGGCCACTCCCGCACCCCCAGTCGATGGTCAGTGGTGAAGGACCTCTAGTCAATGAATTCTCAAATTATTTCTCACAAGCCAACGTTGTTGCGAACGATGATGGCCAGGTTTTCCCCCAACATTTATTACACCAACCTGGCCCAAGCGATGTCGGGAGAGGTACCCCGGACCGGGCGGCTGGAAAGCATCGCAATCGCAAATCATCTGCCAAGGAGCGACGTGCTGGACAAGGTGGAAAGTCACGAAAGGGGAGTGCAAAGCATGGTGTGAGGCAAGGCAAGCCAGCTGCCGAGAAAAGCGAGTCTGGAGAGGACAAAGAAGCAGAAGCAGAGGCGCAACGCCAGGAAGAGGCCATCCGCGCCATGTGGGCAGCCGATCGCCAAACCGCCGCCCGTATAGCGTCAGATCCTGAGCCGCCGCAGACAACACGTCCCGAAAGTCCGACTGACGGTCCGCCGTCAGCTATGCGTCCACAGGCAGTGCAAGTGTCACCGCCGCCTCTGAACCATGTCGCTCGGCCCATCGCTGGACCAGATATTTCACGCAACCCACCAGTTGTAGTGTTGGATCATGAAGATGATTTATTTGCGGGCTTGGAACATCATTTAGATCAGCAGCGCGTGTTGAAGCCTACAAATATTGCCGTGTCCAGCAGACGGCCAATATCCGAGCAGGCGCCAGTGCAGAATTCTAGGGCCAGCGATGGTCTGACTCAGAGCTCTGTTCATGAACGTTGTCGGTCCCGCTCACCGGATAGGGCAGGGCTTGGAGAAGCACCCTCACAACACGGATACGTCTATCGCAACCGAGGCCCTCCAGCTTATGACACAAACCCTGCTTATGCCAGGGTTGATGATCCAACTGAGGTGGCACAATCTTTGGCTGGGGACCGAGATTCTTTACGGGCTCACGTGGACAACCATAGTCGGGTTGCACCGCAAGTTCATGAAGCCGTCTATACTGACGATCCGCGACCACGTCCTGCGTCTTCATTTCAATACGTTGATTCATCATCAATGAGCCAAGCTGTTCGATCAGCACAAGCACAAGCTCAAATTTCATATACTGAGGTGTGGGAAAGGGTCCTTGTTCGTGACTCGCGTGGAGATGAGTACTACATCGAGCGCCCTATCAGGCGAGAGCCAGCGCCCGTCTACGTACGATACGAGGACGAGCAGCCTAGGTATCGTGAAGCAACAACAACTTATCGAGGTCAGGAGCGAAACGTATATCGACGAGAGTCAGTTTGCGAGTCTGCTTATCAACAAGACACAACCGGTAACCGACAGATGATGCGGGGGGCGATGTCGTCAAGACCAGAGAGTCCTCGACGACAGCTCGTGTACGAAGAAGCCCCAAGCGCTACGGCGGTATCCTTTGAAGAGTATGACCCTAAATTCCCTTCTGCGCCATCTAGCCTTGGGCCACCACGATATGTTCACTATTAGTGATGGACAGGTCGGACATGGACTCACCTTGTTCGTAAACACATAATCTAAGCTGTAAGGTACTTTGCAGCGGAGATGGCCTGCAAAAAGAGTTCCACGTAAAGCATACCTACATACATATTAGTCATTCGATGGAAATACTACGCGATCTCTTCCATCGTTCTTCAAGCACTCGAAAACACACTTGGATAATGGTTGCTTATTGTAGAATTCATCTATTCAAGCCAAAGATGAAAACCTCATCAACATTGTGTCTTAATGTAACCAGTCAACCCGTCTCAGATCGTCTTATGTCGGACGCCTCTTCAACGTTCATAGCGAAATGTCTCGGTCTCAACTGGGAGGCGCCTGTTCCCCGTGCAATGGTACTGTAGTTACTGTGTACATTCTATGTACGATGTAGAGATCCACAGACAAGGGTCCCAATCCAATGCCAACTTGGAAGTCTACTGGGACCACTGAATAAACGGCTTAGCCGTATTCGGAATCCCTGCAAATGTTGAAACGGCTAACGGTGGGCTTCCAGGCCTTTTGCCCAGTCCAGTGCAAGTGCAGCGAAAGCATCCACTAAAGCTGTCAGGGTCAGAAATACCCCATTAAAGTATTCTGCCAGAGACATGAATGACCCAAGTACGGAGTACCGGTATATCAATTACTTATGGTGGGTGCCCATATCTCGGAAGGCCGACGTTCTACGTCCTACATACATAGTATAGTAGAAGACCACTTCCCTGATAGTGTAATACTCACTCCATAGGGCGCTAAGAAGTTCTGGGCGAGCATCGACATTTTAGTTTTTGAAACTGTTGCTCAAAAATCTCCGAGATTGGACAGGGGGAAGAAGATCTTGGAACCAAAGCCAGGACAATGACTACCTATCTTATCCACGTGCTCCCCCGGAAGCGCGGGGCAGCCAAACCCCTCTATTGATGCTTGAATAGGTATATTTATTCCTGCGGACGCTCGAAAATCGTTCTCAAGTATGATGGCATGCTGTGTCTGCCTGTGTTAAACCTGTTGCCCTCCGGCATGAAGATCGACAAATGACCCTTCATCTCAGCAGCCGAGACAATGATGCTGGTAAGGTGGAGAAACTCAACCTCATTTGCTGTCCCATCTGCAGGTTTATGCGTGGCGCGGCCTTGTTGCAGTAGCCTCTGCTGGGGGAGAGCGCGTTGGAACGACGCGTTCAAAAGTCTCTGAAGTGCTCGTGGTGCCAGCTTGGTAGTCTGCAAACACTGGGCGGACAGTAATCTGATCGACTTTCCGGCGTATACAAGCATATAGCAAGTAATGTTTTATGCGTTCACACGTCCCTTTAGGTTACAAATAAAACACGGGAAAAAATAAAATAAAATCATAAGCCACATGTAGCAAGGGTCTCCTTGACCCCAGGATTGACCCCATGTCATTGACAGTGCTCCGAAATCATCTCGAGCGCTGCATGGATCCTAGTTCGTAGTTGCCGCATCCAAACAGAAAACAAAGCGTCCACCTCCTTCCTCGTGCAGGACAAGACAAGCCAGGACAGGACAGGACATGAACAGGATGGGAGGCCTTTCCAGGACGACTTTATCCATTCTTGGTGTGGAGCACGGTACAGGTACATAGCAACTTCCCCTAGCATTACCATCACTTTCTTTTTTTGTCTTTGCCGCTAATAAGCTTGTCTTATTTCCAACTCCCTCTGACTTGTACCCTTCATCATCCCAATTCCTCTCGTTCAGCGGCAACAACGTAAACGTTCAATTTCCAATCCATCCTGTCGTCTATACCACCATTGCCCCAGCATTTTGTAGGCACTTACATTGAAGCTTGACGCTCTTTGCGCCGACGTCATACAGAGCGCTACTGCAGCCTCTCGATCCTGGGAACGCAGTCTTGGGCCAAGTTAGCAGGCGTTGAACCAAACATGGCCTTACAAGCTGTCTACAAGCAGTTTCTAGCTGCACCCAACTCTTCTCTTCTCGCCAGCGACGCAGCGCTCCACTATGTAACCACGACGACAAGCTACAGAGGCGCAACCGACATCATCAAGCATCTCGCCGCCTTGCGCAATCAGGTCAAGAAGAAGAAGGAAGAGTTCCTCACCGTAATCGAAGGCCAGAACGCCGCTGCAATCGAGGTCGACACCTCCCTGGAGTTTGTGACCAGCGGCGCCGCCTACCTGCCAGGCCTAGATGACAATTTTCTAGCAGACCGCACAGTCATCCTGCCCATCGTAAGTCCTCTCAGGAACTCTTCTTGGATACTTGAGCCATCGTCGACCGCTCAATCAAGAGCATACTTGACTAACCATGCATCCCATCTACCTGTAGACACACATTGTTACTTTCAATGCCGAAGGCAAGGTCCAGCAAATCCGCCAGAGCTGGGACCAGGCTTCACTTCTGAAGCAGCTGGATATTATTGGCAAGTCGGGCCGCAACTGGCCCATTCGCGACGCCAAGGAGCAAATTAAGCTCATCGAGTCTTCTTGGAAGGCCTCAAGTGAAGTAGCTGTTGCCTCAGACTCAGGTCTAGGTCCAGCCGCTCGTGCTCGCGGCAGCTCCAACGACGGTCCGCGCGATCCCCGTTCCTCACTTGCATTGTTTGCGCCACGTGAGGAGATCGAGCAGCAAACCCTCGAGTCTGTCGTCTCCCCTAAGGGCGGAGCAAGACCTAGACAACGCGATTTTACAGAAATCTTGGGTGACGAGCCCGTCCATGACCCCAACTCGCCCAGTAGCGGCCGCAACCGATCCGAGTCACCGCATAAGGCATTTGCTCCTAAATCAGGCGCTGGCAAGAACTTCCAAGCAAACCGTCTGTTTGACACCGAGGGCGACATCGCTGATGAACCTGAGGCGCCCGAGGGCAACTCCCCGGATCGCTTCTATCGCCCGAACCCCAACAAGTACAACCACTTCGATTTCGCCGATGGCTCTGATCCCCAGGATGCGCCCCAGGCCGCGGATCCGACCTCGAAGAAGACCAAACACAACAGCCAGTGGAACTTTGAGGACTTCACGACTCCTGCCAAGGCCCGTCCCGGCAAGACGCTTCAGAAGGGCCATCAGGATGTGCGCCATTGGGGAAATGAAAACGACGAGGTCGAGCAGACTCCCATTCGCAAACCTGCCATAGTAAAGCCCCGTCGCGATGCTGAGACACACTTCGACTTCGTTGATGACGGTCTCCCCAAGGGAGAGCCGCGCGCAAACCGACCTCGGGGTGCCACTCACAACAATGGACTAGGCTTGTACAAGAACAACGTCTACAGCGAAGAAGAAGAGGCCGATGATCCTGCAGCCGCTGTCCAGGACGCTCTTGGCAACGTCACCAACCTGAAGAGCCGGGGCAAGACTTTTGAATCCCACTTCTCTATGGCAGACAAATCTCCAGCTCAAGTTCAGGAGAAACATCACGTGGCCCAGGATCGTCAGAAGGCCGTCAAGATGATGGACGCCAACTGGTCGTCATACGACAAGTCCCCCGCTCAGAAAGAGAACCAGCCCGTCAAACCCAGGGCAAGTGGTAAGCCAAGTGACAATCAAGGCATTCACATTGGGGGCGATGGTATGGGCGGTTCTAAGGGCACTAACAGAGACTGGCTGTTTGGTGGCGATGACGATGAGCTGCCTAAGAACCTACCGGGGAGAAAACAGAATGCGGCCAAGCCTGGGGGCTTCGACTGGGATTTCTAGAAGGAGCCAAGCGGACCTCTTTCGGCCAGGAAAATGAGTCCTGCCAGATCTGGAAATTGTTACTGGGACGTGTTTCACAGTCCGCCAAAACCTTCCAACCTCCGTTGAGGACAACTCTCGCCACGATTTGCTCTCCATGACGTATCTGTACATCTTGACGCCGTCAACGACTTATGAGTACCTTTTCCCAACATGGCATGCTGATGGCCACGAGATGTGTTGTCCGGATCAGGAGTATACGACAAGCAGAATATTGTTGTAACCCAATGCTTAGACCAGGACTGGACTAGTTCATGCCTACAATAGTTACCACCGTGTTGCCTATTTGACGCCAACGAACCCGATTGGACCTGTAGTTGGATGGGAAAGGCATGTTGCATTGTTGGACACGGTCGGCATTGTGCCACCGTTGTCCAGGTTGTTGACGATTATTGAAAAATCAGCAAGGTTGACGAACTTTCTCGGAGAAACATTGTATGGTATGTGTGCTGGTGGGCATTGATCACTTTAAATAACTGTTAAATCTCCATCTGTGGACTGCTTCCATAAGGGTTTCGCGGATGCGATAAACTGTTCAAGCAAACAATATTCAAATGATGCTGTACCCAAATATATAAAAACCTCGAACTCATGACCATGGCATCTTTAAAAAGAGAACAACCAATCGACTCGCCAATCCGAATCCATACTATTGCAATACTGTGGAGCGATATATGATACTCAAAGGCCTCGTAGGGCCTTATTCGTTCTCGTCTTTGGAGACAGTATGACGTTAGCTGGAGAAGCCATTGCTCTGTATCCGAACCTCTGAGCTTGCTCACACAGGTCCATCTATGATCAATTCCCTTGGTCACGTTGACGTGATAATCCATCTTCTATCCCCACCTTGATCATGTGTTACTAGATCCACGCGCGTAAGGTATTCTGTATCGTCCTGATCTGCTTTATCTGGGTAGATGAAGCAACGGGAGAAGCAGTCGAGCGGAGAGTCTTGTACGATGACAGTGCGTGTTGCGGGTGTTCTTCTCCACGGTGGTTTACGCGGTTGTTACCACTACCATTTAAATCGTCTTGGCTGCTTCTGACCGCTGTCTTCCTGACCGCACGCGCTGATGAAATTGGCAAGTTCGGACCTCAAATTTTGTGCTTCACCTTCGTCTCTCTCCATTGGATCTTGCGGGCCGGGTTCCTGAGGCTTTGGTCGTATCTGTAGATTTGCTGTTTGAGTGGTCAATGTCTGATTGGTACGATCTTGTCGTCTCTTCGGCGATGGCCTTCAAAATGGGATTTCTGGACCATTGAGATGTGCCTGTCATAGTTCTTGAATAAGTCAGTATCACAGCATGCAAGTGAGGCGAACGTCTGCAGTTGCTGTCATTTAGCAGTCCAAATCTCTGGCCGTAGGCGGCCATCAGCAAAAAACAAGCCTGTCTTCGTGAAAATTGTGCATTCGATATGTAGGTTGATGAGGTATAATTACAGACCAACATTAAACGCGGCGGCAAGTTCATGTCACTTCATTCAATTTGTGGCGCTTGCACAATGCAGGGTCCCTTTCCGAAGCCGCAGCACAATGTAATAGATGGCATGCCCAGAGGTCATACAGTAAGGTGACAGATACATAGTTACATAACTAAATAAACCAAAAGTGTATACAGTACAGTGCGTACAGTACCTAATGGATATGTGCAAGTTATGTAGATGCTCCCAGCACAATGGAACGGGGTTTGCTTTTCGCGGGGTCAAGCTTGGCTCTCAACGGGCACTAACGCCAGCCAACATGAACCGCCATGAGACGTGGGCTGGGCTTTCTTCTCATGTGTCATCAGAACTCAAACGAAACCGGGATCGAATGTTCCAAAAATACCTTTATATAGACGTCTGGCAACTTTACTTTACACGAAGGAAACACGGTCTACCAAGGCCAGCGACGGTGTAGCATACAGTCGCACAACACAACACAAGTGTCCCCCCCCACGCGACATTTGCTCAGCCTGCGTGGGCTGGCAGCGGAATCAATGATTAAAAGACAATAGAAAGATTTAGAGAGAGCTGGACCCTGGCTTTGCTGGCTCCCCCCCCCCCCCCCCCCCCCCCCCCCCCCCCATTTGCAGTTCGTTCGGCCGACCGACCTCTACTCGAATCACGTCCGCAGGTCGTCGGCCTGGCTATCACACCCTCTATCTCTTTTCTGCCGCTCTCTACAGCCAAAACGGCAACTACTGTCCGCCCGCAGCCCATGATAAGCCCTCGCTTCCTCCTCATGCCAGCTCGCTCTAGCTTCAAACCGTGACCATTAAGACGCATGTCTGTGTTCGAACAAGAGTATCGCAGTCACATCGCAACCCCCCGATTCCATCGCATCGCTTCGCATCTTGTGGTCGTAGCATTATTGGGGACGAAAGTTGCGCGGAAACTGAGCAGTCTACTCGAAAGCGAATCAAGTCGCAGCGACTCGCCGCCAAGTCGTACCCAACCTGGGACGGCGACCATCTTCAGCAACGACACAGAAGAGCATCCCAGGTCTCGTTGCAGTCTGTTCGTGCCTGCCGTAAAGCCTGCATCGCGCCCGCGCAAGCTATGCATTTTCGAGCGACTGTGCAATCGTTGTCCGTACTTGTGCATTGAAGCCAAACAAGTTGCCATACTGAAAACTAGATATCAACGAGGATCTCGTTGGCGCATCAGAAATCCCGTAACACAATCGGCGTGAAAACGGCCGGCGCGGCGCCGGGCATCACCCACTACAATGCCATCGAGCCGGGATATTGAGCTCAAGCTGTATCCGCTGAAGGAGGACTCATTCAGCAGACATAATCACTACAATATGGGCAGCTACGCCACGACCATGGGTGCTGGAGGTTTCAGCATGCGCGAGCCTATGTATGAGGACATCGAGCCTCAGGGTCGCTGGGCCCGCTGGATGGACGGCTTTCGACGGGATCCTAATTCCAGCATCACGCCCAAAGACCCCATAGACGACATAATCGCTGCCGAGGTCGGATCCATCCATGCGCGCCCACCCTTGTTGAGGAGCAACAGCAGCGGCCACTACTATGACATACGTTCCGCTGCGCAGCGGACTGCGCATTCGGGGCTCGCCAGAAAACTGAAGGGGAGGCATCTGCAGATGATTGCCATCGGTGGATCGATAGGTACGCTCGCCCAGTCAACCCTCCCCCTCCTTTCCCCCCGAACACCTCCCATGTCTCGGGTTGCTCTTCTAAACTTTCTTCTTCTTTTTCACTAGGCACTGGTCTCTTTGTAGCTTCCGGTAGGGCTTTGGAGCTGGGAGGCCCAGCCTCGGTACTGATCGCATATTCCTTCATTGGCGCTATGCTTTACTTTACTGTCCAGGCTCTCGGAGAACTCGCAGTGGCTTTCCCGGTAGCTGGATCCTTCTCCGCCTTCTCTACACGCTTCCTGGATCCTTCCTGGGGCTTTGCCATGGGCTGGAAGTAAGTCGGCATTCACCTATTACATCTACAGCCAGTGTCTCAGACACGAAGTTGCGCCATGCTAACTTGATCACGCAGTTACGCCCTACAATGGGCTGTAGTGCTTCCCCTCGAGATTATCGCCGCCTCCATTACCATAGAGTACTGGAACCCGCATCTTCCAAAGGCCATATTTGTTACTGTCTTCCTGTTCTGTATTGTTGTCATCAACTTCTTCGGCGTCAAGGGCTACGGGGAAGCCGAGTTTATATTTGCCATTATTAAAGTCACTGCCGTGATAGGCTTCATGTGAGTCCTAGTATCCTCATCAGCCAGTCTGAACAAACTCTAATTGCCCGCAGCTTGCTCGGTGTCGTACTTAACATTGGCGGTACTCCTGACACAGGTTACATAGGTGGTCGGTATTGGCATATCCCCGGCGCATTTCATAACGGCTTCAAAGGCTTATGCAGCGTCTTTGTCATGGCTGCATTCGCATTCGCTGGCACAGAACTGGTCGGTCTGGCGGCCGCCGAGACTTTGAACCCGCGCAAATCATTGCCGACTGCCATCAAACAAGTTTTCTGGCGCATCACCCTTTTCTACATTGTGGCCCTGACACTTATTGGGCTACTGGTTCCCTATAACGACCGAAGACTTTTGTCGGGCGATACTAACGCCAACGCCGCCGCCTCTCCCTTCGTCATTGCCATAGAGAACGCAAAGATTGACATTCTCCCCTCGATCATGAACGTCGTCATCCTAGTCGCCGTCTTGTCGGTCGGCAATTCTTCGGTCTTCGGCTCTTCACGTACCTTGGCAGCATTGGCTGATCAAGGTCAAGCCCCCAGAATCCTGTCATACGTGGACCGTCGCGGCCGGCCTCTTGTCGCCATCATAGCCGTTCTGTCCGTGGGGCTACTCGCGTACCTGGCCGATCTGGACGTGCAATCTACGGTACTGGACTGGTTGCTTGCCATCTCCGGTCTCTCGTCCATATTCACCTGGGCGTCAATATGCCTAGCACACATTCGCTTTAGGAAGGCTTGGGCCCTCCGGGGCCACGGCCTGCACGAGCTCGCCTTTCGCTCTCAGTGCGGCGTCTGGGGCTCATGGATCGGCCTAATCCTAAACCTCCTTGTCCTGGTTGCTCAGTTCTGGGTCGGTACATGGCCCGTCGGGTTCCAAGATATGAGCGCCATTGAGCTTGCGGAAAACTTTTTCCTCCAGTACATGGCGGTGCCTATTGTCATCCTTTTCTATCTCGCTCATCGCATTTACTATAGGACCTCAATGGTGCACATGGATGATATGGATATCGATACGGGCAGGAGAGACTTTAATTTGCCCATCTTATTAGCTCAAGAGCGGGAAGAAAAGAGGACTTGGCCCAAGTGGAAGAAGGTGTATAAGTATCTTTGCTGAGGGTCACAGCAACGGAGCACGATAACGAAAGACAGATTCCTATTTGAAAGCAGGGCGCCTGGGGTTTTGTTTAGAACTGTGGGATCACGAAGGAAATGCGGGATTGCTTCAGCCACGGGAAATGTTAATTCATGGAAAAGATACCGCCACATTTGGCGTACAATACTTCGAGTGCAATCAAGCGCAACAAAATCTTCTTCCTCAATGCTAGTTTCCTTGTCCAAGTTCATAGTGCGACTACAGGTTCAGTGCAATCGGTTCCTTGGTCTTCTCTATTATTTGTTTCTTTCTTTCATTTCTTTTTCCTCTCTTCTTTTCCCCTTCTTTGCTGTTTTCAGCTTGGCATGTGTGTCGACAATGTCGGTCATACAAAACAAGGTGTACTGGGCGCTACGTCGAAGGAAGCGGACTCCCCCGTATACTTGATGAGCATTCATGTTACGTTTCTTTGTGAGATGGCTTAATGATTTTGCCATCGGCGCCTCTCGGCTTCCGTTGCCAGCCTGTCGAGAAAAGCTGACCCATCTGGAATCGCGGAAGAGGATGAGCCTCCGTATTGATGACAACCTTGTCCAGAGGAAGCAGATCATTGGGCGAGAAGAGGAGATAGAAGTACTTCAATGTCTCGGCCTGCAGAAGGTTAGTTTCTCGAGGCTTGCCGGGTGGTCGTGTATCAATAGGAACTTACCAGCCAAAAGCTTTCCATATTGTCCTTGGTAGCGGGCGGGATCTCATTGGCATTGGACAAACTGGTAAAGCCACCGCCCTCCTCGACTGCGGTATAGTTCATGAAAGATTTGAACATGTCCCAGCCCCAGTCTCGGTACTTTTGCTCCCCAGTTATCCGCCACATGTAAAATAGTGACTCGACTGTCTCCGGCCTCTGCAGGTTGTGGCGATCCATGGCGTGGACATCAAAATCTTTGCGCCAGGTAGCATGCGGATCCGAATCGAAATCATCACGAGGTGACTCATGAGACTCGTCGTAGGCTGCCGGCGGGTCTGCGATGTTGAAGTAGGTGATTTCTGCGGCCAGGCCCGTCGCCATCCACTTGTACATGCCCCAACAGGTTTGCATGAGTTCTCTTGCGAGCTTCATATCTGCCTCGTCCTGCTTAGTCCACGTGGGGAGCTTCTTCGCCTCAGCTTCCGTTAAGCCACCCGTCGCAGCCAAGGCGATGGTGCCAGGCATGAAGCAGACCAGATGGTCCATCTTTGGCGATAGATTTCCGTTCAGACCACTTGGACGCTCGCCAATGATGGTATAGCCCGAAGGTTCTGTATAAGTTATTAGATGCTGACGGATACCCTTCATGGTATCCTTCCACATATCCAAATAGATGGGCTCCGCCTTCTCCGTCTGAAGGTACTGCTTGATGAGATACTCGTAGTAAGAATCTCCTCGGCTTCCCAGCCGGATGTTGTTTCCACTGAAATGACCAGAATCAGCGTTGATGTAGATGGGGACCAAGCCGCCCTGGGCGCCATTGTCGTCCACCACTTGCATGACTTTCTCGGCTTTGTCCCAGAAATCCTTTTCCCCTGTCAGCTTGGCAAGATATTTGAACTCAAGCTGCAGTGTCGTGGCCTCAGCTGTCGAAGAAGCTCCTCCCATATCGTGGGCCGCAATACCCTCAAGTTTTGCCAGGTTGACACTGGCATAAGGAATTCCAGACTCGCTGTCGAAAGCGGCGATAACGCGGTCTGCAAGATCCTTTGCCTTCTCCAGGTAGAGATCCTCGCCAGGAGCACCGGGGTCGTCATCTGTTTGGGGAGCCAACTGGGGGAATTCGTTGGAGAGATAGTGGGCCGAGAGCAAGCCACCGATCATTCGAATGGTGGTTTCAAAGGTGTTGACATCCTGGTCCTGATCGTAGGACAGTGAGTTGGAGATCCATTCCCTCGCCTGCGTGACCCGCGATGTCAGGTTCATAATCATCATAGTGTCCACAGCGTCGACGATGATCCAGCCCATGCCGTGGGGGGCCATCTGTTTGCCTTTCTTGGAGATGGGGTGAAACTCATCATAGCCTGCGAGACGACACTGCATGTTAGAACAAGGGGAACAAAAAGCTACACGGAATACGAAAGGCACTTTGGGGGCTTACCCCAAGCATATCGATGGTAGGCATCCCAGCTTAGCTCGAAGGCCTCCACCACGCGCTCCCTCCTCTTGGACCAGTCGACCTTGTTCTCGTTTTCGGAGCCCTTGAGCCAGGTCCAGGAGGGCCGCTTGGAATGGGTGTCGTGACTCGAGGTGAACGCGCCCAGGTAGTAGAGGATGGTAATGACTAGGAAGATGATGGCGGCGACTCGCTTCCGCAGCCATATGGCGCGCGACCGCTGCGAGGGCGGGTAGGCATATGGCTTGTCTTTGTACATTGGGAGGGTCTGGGATTTTGCGCCGAAGCGTGAGGATAAAGACGAGGCAGAACCCGTGCCCCAGTTCTGATCTTCAAGGGCCCTTTGCGGGTTGGAGAAAGAGGGCATGTTTTTAGGGAGCTGGAAGGCCATATCTTCGGCTGTTTTCTTGCCCTGCTCTATTGCGTTTATGCCCGCCTCAACCGCCTTTTCGGTTATCCCGATTGCTGCACGGGTGGCAGTAGCACGCAGAATCGAGACGGCCGAACCTTTTTTGTGGATATTGAAGGGATCTCGAATCACCATCGAACAAATGGTGCTGTGGCACGATATGCTCTTCACAGACGTGTTACTTCTGAAGGCACGTCAGGAAGGCTCCGCTCTCACTCTGGGTGAGGTTCGCGCTCTCTCTCTCTCTCTCTTTCAAAATTGTCTCCTAGGTATACACTGCCTACGGAAGGGACCAAATACTGGCCGCTGTCGTCGTCTTCGTCGTCGTCGTCGTCGTCGTCTTCTTCGCTGTTTGGCTACTTCGAATTGGAAGGGCAGTAGAGCTAAGCATGGAACATGGGAACAAACTTTACAATGACAACCGGCACAACAATAAATACGATACACCTGTGCTGAAGGAAGGAATACATATGCGACGGTAAAGAAAAGTATGCAGTCTCCGCCTATCGTGACATCGTAATCGTGAACATTGGAGTGCCAATGTATCGGAAACTGTTTGTCGTCAATCTCTCTTTATGGGGACGGACCCTGACTTACACACGCGCGCAGGTTAAGTTAGCTCATGGCCGAGGGCCCACGTAAAGGACAGCTGGATTTTATTTCGAGCTACGGAGTACTTGGGCCCTCAAAAGGTACCTACACTACAGGCAGAACGCAGTGGTATCGAGCCTTGGCAGCGGGCCCCGTCGGTGGTCGGCAACATGAAAGACGTCGGGTCCTACTCATGCAAGTCGCCGATTGGACCCTGCATTCACGGGGGCAGAGGGGTCACCTCTCTGATTAGGACGAATCCAATATCGTTAACCTGCCCAAGGCACTTGAGGCATGTATGCAAAAGTTCTATTTGGTACCTGATTGCAGCTGAGCAAGACGCTACGAAGACCCAGTCTACTAGCACGTGTCTGCATCCGCGTCCTTCTAGCAATGCTGAGTCGAGATGAATCAGCCAGCATACCACCGCTACCCTTTCCTGAGCGCTGATGAGTTCGCCGAGGTATGCCACCACCTTGAAAACAAATACTGTCAAGCTACATTGGGGCCTGTTCGGAAGCAATGGAAGCTGCGCCTTCACAGGGCGCTGGACATGTCCTTTGGTGCGGACTCGGAGTACATCACTTTCATACAAATCACACGACCCCTCGACGAGTCAGATGATCTTGATGAGCTGGAATCATACATGAACAGCCTCTCGTTCACCACAGGGGCCGCAGGGATGGAATGGGCGACAGACCCGGAAGAGCTGGTCAAACAACCATCACGACCAAAGATTGGACATGTCATATATGAGATCCACCTCCACCCAACGTATCAAGCACCATGCCTCTGGTTCAGCCTGCATGATCTACCGGCAACTGACACCGCCTTCGACACAGAGACCGTCTTTCGGCGGCTGGTTCCGGACGCATTCAAGGGCGTCCTCCGTGGCGTCGGCCCAGTAGGCGGCATCTCAGCAGATGTGAGTTTTCTGTCGAGGGAGCTGTACCAAGAGTCAACGATGCACCCAGATATGCAAGGAGTTTATTAGCTCTACCTCAAACGGCTAACATGACTTGGTAGCATCACCCTGTGACGGGATTACCGTCGTTCTTCGTCCACCCCTGCTTCCTGGGGGATGCCATGACAGGTTTCGACTGCGCAAAGGAGGAGTATCTCATGGTCTGGCTCGGCCTGGTCGGTGGATGTGTTGGTCTATGGGTACCGAAGGAGATGGCTCTAGACCAGACGAGGTGAAGATGTCAGAGGAAGCGATGGCCGGTTGGGATGTGTTGGAGCAGCCAAAGCCTGCAGCTTTCACTTTTTGGCTAGAGGGGTATCTCATTCGTCGTCACTGTCCTCCTCCATAGCAACATCCGAATCACTCTCTTCTTCTTCGTCCTTTTCCTCTTCCTTCTCCTCCTCGTCCTCCTCCCCCTCCTCCTCTTCGTCACGAGTGCGTTTCTGGCCACGTGCCGCGGTGGGAGGCTTTGCGGGAAGACCAGAGGCAGCGGCCGGGGTCGAGGTCGGGGCAGCGGCTGTAGCTGCGGCCGTGGCAGGTACAGCAGTGCCTGGAGCAGGGGCGTTGAAGATGCTTTGCTGGGTCTCTGTCATCTGAGCGGCCACAGCGCCGGCGGTCTCGGGCATCTTGTATGTTCCATCCAGCTTGGCGATGATGTCTGATTTGCCCTTGGCGTATTGTATCCTCTAGTGGGGGTGGGTTAGTGAAGGCTGTATGCAGAGCTGTTGGGTTGTGGGTCAGGTTACCATTGGTTGCCCCAAGAAGACGAAGCCTTCGAGCGAGCGCATGGCCTGGGTAGCAGCTTGGATATCTCGGAAGACAACGTGAGCTTGACCACGCATCTTTAGGGTCTTCAGAACGACGACATCGAAAACAGGACCGTAGGTGGAGAACAGCATGTACAGAGCGGTCTTCAGGTCGGCCTTCTGGATCTTGGAGGAGGGTAAACCGGTGATATAAAGGCTGGAAAAGGAACGAAGGATTAGCTCTGGTAAGATGATATGGCGTAGCACGGTATGGAGAGAACTCACGTTTGATTGGGCGGAGTTGGAGGTTGCTTGCCTTGGGAGGGCTTCGCAGGTGGTTGTCGCGTTGCCATTGTGGATGTTGTCGTGTTGGGTTCAGTGATGAGACGACGTGTTTCCGTTGCTGGAGCTGAGAGGTGGTGGTTGAATATTCCTCAGCACTGTACCCTCGCTGGTCGGATTGTTGTGTGTGATGCGCGGCGTTGGGGGATGTTCGAGTTACCTACGGCTAAGTTGCTTAACGTTGGTTGATGGTTCTGTTTAAGCGCTTGCCGCCTTATCGATAGACACAGAATGGAAATACAGTGACGGCAATCCCCGCAGCGACAGCGCCTTGCTACAGCACAAGCACTGTAATGTAATATCGGTACTAGTCTAGCTAGACTAGAGGTAACCTATGGTACGTACGGAGTGATGTGTTTTACATGAGCTTTCATAAGGCAGTACCTACAGTATAATACGGAGTACAGATTACATTCACCTTAGGACAGACTATCTAATGTACAGAAGGTATGAAGGCACCCCACCTGTCTAGTGACAGTACTAACCTAGCACCCCCCCCAAAAGCTGTTGACGTACATGTCAAGAGACACTACATTTCAAGTCATCTACTACTACTGTTCGCTTGTCTTCCCAACCCACGACACCCACTCCCCGGTAGAACAAGTGATAGTAGAGAGCTACTCCTATCACTCCCAAAATAAACCCCAGATATAAATCCCAGAAATAAACAAAATAAGCAAGAAAGAAATGGCTGCCCCCGAAGTTCATCATCTCTTCCACCATCCCATCGCCGACCACTCCTTCTCCGCCGACCGCAACATTCTCGCCGTCGCAAAGGACTCGGCACTCGAGCTATATGAGAGGGCCGGCGGTGCCTTCAAGCTGAAGGACGAACTGAAGGGACATGACAAGACTATTACTGGTGTCGACATTGCCCCCCACAGTGGACGCATTGTCACCTGCTCACAGGGTTCGTATCCTCTCATCTCGATTCATATCCTCTCAAGACGAAGAGAGTCCGACCTTCTAACCACTCACCTGCTTTATTAGATCGAAATGCTCTCGTTTGGGAACCCTCTCCCACCGGCTATAAGCCCACCCTTGTCCTGCTCCGTATTGCCCGAGCTGCCACTGCTGTGCGCTGGTCCCCCTCCGAAACAAAGTTCGCCGTCGGCTCTGGCGACAGGGTCATTGCTGTCTGCTATTTTGAAGAGGAGAACGACTGGTGGGTTTCCAAGCACCTGAAGAAGCCCATCCGAAGCACCATCACCAGCGTCTCTTGGCACCCCAACTCGGTCCTGCTGGCAGCTGGGTCAACCGATGCTCATGCGAGAGTCTTTTCCGCCTTCATCAAGGGTGTCGACGCTCGCCCGGACCCAAGTGCTTGGGGTGAGCGTCTGCCTTTCAACACCGTGTGTGGCGAGTACCTCAACAACTCCGCTGGCTGGGTCCACTCCCTCGCTTTCTCACCCTCCGGCGACTCCCTCGCTTTTGCTGCCCATGACAGCAGTATCACTGTCGTTTACCCCTCGGCCCCTGACCAGCCGCCTCGCGCGGTCATTAGTATCAACACCCAGCTGCTGCCTTTCCAGAGCCTCATCTGGAACGGCGAGGCCGAGATCATTGCTGCGGGCTACGACTGCGAGGCCTTCAGGTTCAGGGGAGATGCCTCTGGCTGGCAGATTGCTGGCACACTGGAATCAAAGGGAAGACCTGGCTTGGGCGACGTCCGAGAAGAGTCTGCCTTGAACATGTTCAAACAAATGGATCTCAAGGGCAAGGTCAAAGACGACACGCAGCTCAAGACGGTTCACCAAAACACAATTTCCACAGTCCGTGTCTACGAGTCCAACGGCGACTCTGTGACCAAGTTCTCCAGTAAGTTCTATCCTTCTCGTTGACCCTCTTGAACTCTGTTTAGGCAGCTGACATATCCTACAGCGAGTGGCGTGGACGGCAGAATTGTCATCTGGAACGTTTAGGCCGTAGAATCAGCTGGTACCTCAATTTGAGACGGACGTCAAATTCATTCGATTTTCTAGACTTGTCTTTGTCTTCTACCCTTTGACCTCGTCGCCTCGCGCATCACTGATACCCTTCGGGGACTCCCGCCTTCTCCAACCCCTGGCCTTACTCTTGGATATAAGATTTCGTGCTGAGCCAAGCACAAATCCTCGTTGTTCCCACGTCATCTCAGGAGTCTGAAATTCCCCTGCATATCTACACGAATGTACAATCAGAATGCTTGGCACAACAACACCAAGAGACTTCATATATCGAAGACCACACAACTCGGCTCCTGCTGTTATTGAGAGGCGGCTTTCGCTGGATTTCAAAAGCCGAGGTCTGTTTCCCGTTTCAGCCATGAATACACCGACAGGCGATGATACGCCTTTTTCTTTCCTGCATATGATTCCGAGTGTCGTATGCAAAGTCCACCTTGGTAATTATGTACCTCGCTCATTGCGACTGCCCGGGGAACATCAGCGACTCATCCGCATCGGAAGTCGTGCCTGGACCAAAGGCCACCAGGAGCGTATCCATCATGACTGAGAGCGCTGTCAGCCGCACGATGAGTATTCGCAGTAGCAACTCGCAACAGATCCACCGTGTTTGTGCTGCTGTTGGGGTAGTCTGCAACACATGTCTGGCAGCCACAAAGATGTATCTCGGCTCACATGATGCGGACCGCCGAGCGCGAGCGGGCGAGCGATTTTAGCACTCTAGATGATTCGCTCAATATGAATAGTCCGGATGTAAATAGATTCAAATGCAAAGATCAAAGCTGGTCACATAGCCTGTTCTGGCCCCGTTACCGCCAACAAGGCTTCTCGTTTCCATAACTATAGTCACAGAGCCATCCCGGAGATATCCGACTCCCTCCTTGAGAGTATTTAAGGCATCGGCAACGTGCTATGAACAACATGGGCCGTGGGCTCTCTTGGGCTGAGATCATCGGCCTGGGCGACTACGATATGTGGGATTCATGATGATATGGCGTTGTGGATGCTGGCAAAGGTATCTGCGCATGGGTGGGCATGTCTGATGCGATTAGGGAGATGGATGGTTTAGAGGCACGGTCCCTGGGGAACGGGTATGCTTGAGATGTCCATGAAGCGGACAAGAGCTCTGAAAGGGGGTGCGCTTAAAACAGGCCATATACGTACCAAGCTACATAGTTCATGTTTTCCAGAAGCTATGATAGCCATGATGTTGTAATCGATATCAATACGAAGCGTGTTCGTGGTAATACTCACCGAGCGTTCCTTTTTCAATGTATGCAGTGCTACTCTTCCGCATGGTTAATTTAAAAAAATAAAAAATAAAAGGTTGGAGGCTAGTAGTATAGCCTAGTTTTATCCATCTACCTTGTAGTCTATAAGGTTAGTCTAAGTTAGGAGGGTTCGGAGCAACCCCATGTCGGATAAGTTAACTTTTGCATACATATCTCAAAAGCGCTGCTGATGTGTACCAGCGAGATCATAGTGTGAGCTGTGTGGCAGTACCTAGTCCCCGAGGAACACAGGAGGCACCATGCGTAAGGAAACAACAGGGGCATATTCGATTGGGTGGCTGGTGCTTGGCTGCAGCAAGCTGTAGCTCGAGGGAGCTATCGTACTGTAAGAAATGGCCCGCGATTGAGCAACCTGAAGCATGTAACCCGCTAACGAAACCCAAGTCCATGCGGCACACGTACAGTTACAGTAGAAGGCCGGTGCCAATTGCTCTCCGTACAGTACAGGTATTATTACTGTATGTGTGTAGACGTAGCGGTACTAACCTTGGACAGACATAACGGAGTCCTTGACCCATCTAATGGAAAGCTTAGGCGTGGACGGGAGATCCGCACTTACGTATGCTCTGGGTAAGCTGCTGGGTGCAATGTGCCACACCGGCGCGAAAGCTGAGACTACTCCTACTCCGTACATGACATGCTTTGCTTTCATGACACTTGTTGCGCTTTCGAAGGAGCTTCCGACAACGCCCACAAACGCGACCCTCCGGCAGCAGGTCAATCGTGGCCCATTTGTAAACTCATTACTGACATCTGCGACGCCTTTCTGCTCGCCTATTTACACACCTCTGTTGCACGAATCAACCTTCACTGGCTGGGCCAACCTATCTCTGCCGTCGCTATTGTTATTGCCATCGCCCTACTCGTCACCGGATCTCGTAAGCCGGCCGCTCCCAGAAAGTCCCGAGGCTCCATACTCGAACTTGACATGATCTCTCAACTTCGCGCCCCTTCCACGAGATCATGAGGGTACACAGAGAAGCCCTGCCTGGGGCAAGACCCTTCTCCTGGCAGAATATGCTCTTCGCAACCGCCCTTCTTTGGCAGATCCTGGCCATAGGCACAGCCGACGCCAAGGACGAACCCACCATCAAAGTGAATGACTTCGACCACTATCCAATCAACCTCAACTACTTCCAAGACTCCGATGTCCTCCTGTTCCAAGACCAGAAAGCCGGCCTGGTCTGGCGATCCGCCGATGGCGGCGCCTCGTGGGCCAAGGTCGATGATGTCGACGAGGGCAAGGCTGCCGTCCTGGTCATGCACGAGTTTGACAATAACCGTGCCTACATCCTGACCAAGGGAGTATATCATTGGAAGACCCACGACCAGGGCAAGACATGGCAGACCTTCTACACCGACTCGGAACCCAACTATTACCGCAACGACTGGCTGGTCTTCCACGCGCAAGACCCCGACAGCATCATGTTCTACGGCATAGAATACGAGAGCATTTTCTGGGATGACGTCGTCATGTATACCACGGATGGCTTCAAGTCCGACGCCAAATACCTACGAAACATGGTCGATGGTTGCTGGTGGGCTGCATCCTCAGATCTCTTCACCACCGGTCAAAAGGACCTCGACGCCAGCAGGATCTTGTGCACTGTCCGCGGCGACTTTTCACCCCTGAAAGAGGACAACCGGCTGCTTATTTCCGACAACTATTTCAGCGCTGTGAGTTCCGACGGTGTCATACAACAGTTTGAGCCCAACCTCAACGGAGCTGGACCCGTTCAGGGTGTCGTGAACATCGCCGTGGTCAAGAAGTACCTTCTCGCCGCCACCACGTCCAAGAACACAGACGAGATGGCCTTGTACGTCACAGATGACACTCTCAAATGGCACCGTGCTGTCTTCCCAAGCGACCATCGCATCAACCAGGAGGCCTACACCGTCCTGGAAGGAACCAACTATAGCATCCAAATCGACGTCAGCTATGCCCGGCCCTCCAATCCCATGGGTGTCTTGCTCACGAGCAACTCCAACGGCACGTACTTTACCCGCGCTGCCGAGCACACAAACCGTAATGAATTCGGTCACGTTGACTTTGAGAAGATATCCGGCATTCAAGGTGTCTTCATGGTGAACCAAGTCAGCAACTGGGAAGACGTGGAAGAAAAAGGTGACAAAGTTGACAAGAAGATCAAGTCCAAGATCACCTTTGACGATGGAAGAACTTTTGAATCCGTCAAGGCTGGTGACAAGGAAATCCACCTTCACTCCGTAACCGAGATGAACAATGTCGGTCGCGTTTTCTCCAGTCCTGCCCCCGGCCTTGTCATGGGCAACGGCAATACTGGTGATTATCTGAAAGCCTTTGCTGATGCCGACCTCTACGTGTCTGACGACGCGGGCAGGAACTGGCTCAAGGGCCTTGATGGGCCTCACAAATATGAGTTCGGCGATCAAGGGTCCGTATTGTTGGCCGTCAAGGATACAAAGGAGCACGATGTTAGCAAAATCAAGTATTCTCTGAACCACGGCATAGACTGGTCCGAGGTTGCACTGGGCAACGATCTCAAAGTCCGGCCCGGGGTCCTCACCACAACCCAAGACTCCACCAGCCTCAAGTTTGTGTTGACAGCCGAGTCATCTGATTCCAAGTTTCACGTTATTTCCATTGATTTTGATGGCCTTCATGAGGATACATGCAAGCAGAGTGACATGGAAGATTGGGTTGCCCGGAAGGATGATGATGGAAACCCTAGCTGCCTAATGGGCCATACTCAAACATACCATCGTCGAAAGAAGGATGCGAAATGCTTTATCAAGCAAGAGTTCAAGGATCCTGCTCCCATTCCCGAGCCGTGCGACTGCAGCGATATCGACTTTGAGTGTGATTTCAACTTTGTCAGAAAAGATGGCAAATGTGAGAAGGCTGGCCCGATTATCCCGCCAGAAGGGGCTTGCAAAAAGGGGGACCCAGAGGAAACATTCAAAGGTACCAGTGGATGGAGGCTTATTCCTGGTAACGATTGCAAGCGGAGGAGTGGTTCACAGAAAGACGATACAAAGGAATGGAAGTGTTCGGATGCTGCAGCAACGCCTGGCGGTGGCGGTGGCGGTGGAGCAAGCGGCAATATCAGCCATAAGCAAACTCCGATCAAGGGCGATTTCGTAAACTTCGAGAAGCATTACCTCGAGCGTGGTGATTCCAGCTCTATACAGGATGAAACGGTCATCATGAGGCCGCTCAAAACCGGCGGTAATGGCGCTGGGGATGTCATGATCTCACAAGATCATGGCAAGACATGGGACACTCCCAAGCGGCTTGCAGATGAAAGCATCTGGTCCATCACGTCACATCAATACTTCAAGGATATGGTCTTTTTCATAACAAGCAAGGCCAAAGTCATCTATAGTGTCGACAAAGGTCAACATTTCTACTCCTTCGAGACGCCGTATCCTCCAAACTTCCAGCGTAGGACGTCCCCATGGTCGTTTCATCCTGATCAGAAAGACTGGCTCATATTTCATGGTCAGAGTTGCGATGGCGAGGTGTGTCACGACATTGCCTCCGTTTCCCGAGATCGAGGAGACAACTGGGAAACACTGGCCCGATTTGTTGCAAGGTGTGATTTTACCGGCTCACAAGCCTACAAAGGTTTTGGGCGACCAGAGAAACAGGTCGTTTGCCTGAAGAGAGAGCGCGAGGATGCCGAGGGAGACAATCCATGGAATCTAGTCTACACCAACGATTTCATTGAGGATAAGGGCAACATGCAAGTTGTGCATCGAAACACGAGAGACTTTGCCACCATGGCAGAGTTTATCGTCGTGGCAACCGAAAACCAGACAGCCAGTACTCTGCACGCTTGGGCCAGCGTCAATGGGCAGAATTACGCAGAAGCACATTGGCCTTATAACTTCGACGTTGGGCACCAAACGCTTTACACCGTTCTTGACAGCTCAACTCATGCTGTCAACCTATTCGTGGAGACTGCCGAAGACGAGAAACGCCGGTTTGGGTCTATTCTGAAGAGCAACTCGAATGGTACATCCTACGTGGTTAGCATCTCCGGAGTCAACTGTGACAATAGCGGCTACGTCGACTTCGAGAAAATGCTCGGGCTCGAAGGTGTCGTCCTTGTTAATACCGTCGAAAACCCGAATGCCGATTCTGAGCCGAAGAAGCTACAGACCAAGATCAGCCATAACGACGGAGCCGAATGGTCCTTCCTGCCTCCTCCGAAGAAAGACCTGGATGGTAAATCGTTCAGCTGCTCGAGCACTGCAGGCGACGAGAATTGTGCGTTGCACATTCATGGCTATACTGAGAGGGTCGATCATGGGAAGACCTACTCGTCCGAAGGCGCCGTTGGTATCATGTTTGGTCTGGGCAACGTTGGGGCTGTCCTGGGAGATGCCAAAGATGCTGACACTTTCATGACTACCGATGCAGGGATCAGCTGGAACATGGTCAAAAAAGGTCGGTGGACTTGGTCCTTTGGTGACCAAGGATCCATTATCCTGCTCGTTCAACGAGACACTAGAACCAAATCCATTTCCTACACGCTCGACGAAGGTAAATCTTGGAAGGATTACGTATTTTCGGATTCGGAGGTCGTCGTCACTGACATTACGACTCTTCGGTCAGGCGCCTCGCGCAACTTCTTGTTGTGGGGCCATGAGGGCGATTCACTCTTCACAGTCAATATCGACTTCTCCGGTCTCACCAGTCAGGAATGTGTATTCGATGCGGATGATGCATCCAAGTCAGACTATGGTCTATGGACTCCCGAACATCCTAAGCAACCAGGTGGGTGCCTTTTCGGCCACAGGGCGGAGTACTTGAGGAAAAAGACGGACAGAACATGTTTCAATGCGCAAAGGCTAGTACACCGGTGGGGATTCAACAACTGCACCTGCACCCGCCAGGATTTTGAATGGTAAGTTTACAAGTCGAACAATGGTCGAGGCTGAAAGATGCTAATCAGTCACAGCGACTACAACTACGAGATGGATAAGCACGGCCAATGCAAACTCGTGGAGGGATATACTCCTATTTCTCTCGAGCAATATTGCAAGGAGAATCCCAGTGCGATCGAGTACTACGAGCCATCTGGTTATCGCCGAATTCCGCTCACCACTTGCTCTGATGGTTATGAAATGGATAAGGTGAAGGAGCCCTTTCCGTGCCCCGGTAAAGAGGAAGAGTTTGAAAGGGCACACAGTGTCTCCGGAATCGCCATCTTCTTCGCAATTATCATTCCTGTGGGACTGGCAGCTGGAGCTGGCTGGTGGGTGTGGCGCAACTGGAACGGCAAATTCGGTCAGATTCGACTGGGCGATCATGGCAGCACCTTTGACAGCGAATCTCCCATGGTCAAGTATCCTGTCATCGCCATTTCTGCTGTTGCAGCGGTTGTTGCAGCTCTACCGCTGCTTGCCTCAAGTCTATGGCGCAGTGCCTCGTCCATGATTGAGAGCTTGACTGGCAGAGGAGGCTCAAGCTACAGCTGGCTTGGCAACGGCGCTCCTAGGAGGTTCACCACAAGAGACAGTTTTGCCCGTGGCAGAGCCGACTACGCTATTGTTGACGATGATGAAGGTGAGCTGTTGGGAGATGATAGCGATGAAGAGGTATAACAAGATATCATGCGACGGAATTTTTGTATAGACTTGAAGATTACAGTGTCCGACTATTTGATATGAGAGCATCATGAGAACAGGTGGGATCGCGGGTTTAGCATAGCTGCGGTGCAGACTGGAGAGGGTCGTTTCCAGTCTATGTAACAATTCAGTTGGGTTCTATCGAGGTGGACATGTCCCCCAACTGAGCCTTGTAGATACAGGGACGAGTAAGACAAACCCGTTTTGAATATTCTCAAATCTCGATGTGCCCCAGGAGATGCCGTGGACAGGGATTCAGGGGGAACCGTGTAGGTCGTATAACAAGTGGATGTAGGGCGTTGCACTGCATCCGACCATGTGCGCGTCTGTCTGCATGAGGTTATTTGGACAATGGCGCATGGCGCATGGCGCACGTCGGAAACTGCTAATCGATATCTGACATTGCTATTACAGCGCGCCACTAGCTCGTCACACCTCATCTGTGCGCGGCCCCGAAAATCGACATCACAATAAGCTGGACCGCCTACTGTCGATTGCCTAATGTTGGTGTGTTAATAGCCATCGTGGTACACTGTTGTGACACGGCGTTGTTCAATTTGCATCTAAAATGTTTAACCGAGTGTCCGGCTATATGGGTATTGTTCAGTCATTGAGGCCGTAGCAGCGTAGCACTGCGCCTGACTGCCCAACCTTAGCAACGTGCTGGTTATACACATGGCCACGAGCCACCGCCTGTACTAGCACCTGCATATGTAGCTGCACGGCTAGCTGAAAGATCCTAGGGAGAGCGCGCGCCTTTGTCCCAGTGAAGTACTCAAGTCCGATCGATGCAGCTCTGGTCTCCTGAAACATGCAGAACGGAGATGGTACACATGTACACTTCACTTCACTTCGTATGCATGGCGCATCGAAAAGGTAAGAACGATGAAGCAAAACAGGACGGTGGAATACGGACGTTCCGAGTGGACGACCAGATGTGCGAAATATCTGGAAGCAACGGCAAACAAGCCAACAAAGTGGGATCTTCGGGCTTTTGGTTCATGTCAATAAGTGACGGGCCCCCTTCGGCTGTAGAATACAAACACACACAAACCCTAAGGTTAGTGGCGTTGGCTATGCATCTTGGGTAGTCAAAAATTCAAATGGCCGAAACAAACACTGGTCACAAGCCATTGTCCTTGACGAAGTTGGCCCAGGAAGCAAAGACGTTGCCGAGAGCTGGCGCTTATGCAAGGGCCGCTCCTCCTGCAAGGGACGGTGCGGCAGTGTTGGTAATGTTACTCAACACATCACAGGGACTTGCATGCCATTTGAACTTGGACTAGTTGGTTCGTCGGAATATAGGACCCGTGTTCAGACGAAAGCATGTCCTTGGAGAAAATCTGTGGAGGATCAGATCGATTAGGCTTGAGACGGAGAGGTCCTGTGCGCAGATGCACCAAGCACGTTTACGTCGAGGCTGAGACTTTGAACGAAGCACCACTAGTGACAAAATACCACGTACATGCCACACCATGGGTTTAGTTATACGACGAGAACTCGAGACGCGACAATTGTGCTGTTTTCATCAACGTATTGTGCTGTTTGTGCCGTCAGTGATCGTCCCCCCAAGCTGGTATTGAGTCTGCAGATCCCATCACGTCATAGTGTCGCTATAGCACAGTGCTTCTATCTGCCAGGTGCTATATCCGTCACAGCACGGTAGAATCGGCACTGCGGATCCCGCAGGTTGGCCAGTCACACCATCTTAGCGTTGTCCCCCACTATGCCCGCCGAGGAGCCTGATGAGATGATAGACCGTTGCATGGTCCGGTCGGACAGCTCAGGAATGCCAGAGATGACTAGGTTAGCCGAGAAATTTCATCACCACTTTGCAGCGACAGCGACCGAGAAGATTTTTACTGGCACGGAAAACATGTGGAAATTCATTTTGTTTGTTTGACGATCTGAACAGCTAACTGTTGTCCGAGCTTCTTGACGCTGATTTTTGTCACCCAAATCTAGTACCGACTCCGTGCAATGAGTAATAAAGTACAAAGCTAGTAAAACAAATGATATCTCCGCTAGATGACAAATAAAATACTCCTAAGCGTTGTATATAGTATAGTGCTGAGACCACGAAGTGTCGAGCAGTTCTTTTTGGCCAAGCAATCGCATTCCCAAGCATCCAGCGCGAGTGTACTCATGTGAACTTGGTTTCTTGCGTAAACCATTCTAGCTGCGCCGCATTTTGTTCCAGAATCGTTTGACGACGCCGTTATCTGCTGCGGCTTCTTCTTCCTCGTCGTCTAAACTGGCAAAGAAAGCCTCAAAGCTTTCTTTGGGTTTGCTATTGTCTCCGACATGTGTCTTCTTTGGAGGCGGTAAGTCTCCGTGGGCTGGAGAAACCTTGGCCAGCTTATTTGTGTGCTGTTCCACCCCTTTCTGCCATCCGTAAATTTGTTCCTCGCAAGCACGTAAGTCGGGCCTCGTGAGCGTCATGCGCAAAGTCATCTCTCTCGAGGCAACCGGTAGTTGCGCATAGGCATCGGAATTTTTGCCAAAAAGTGCGAGCTCGCTGCTGTCAAGGTCTCCTCCGGGTCTTGCAGTTGCTCTGTCGGGGCTCTGAGGCGTTTTGGGTGACTCCGGATCTGATAATGAGAGATCGTCGCTATATACTGACGATCGATCATCTGAGAGAAATGTCTTAAACTTTGACGAGTCTTGGGAGAGCATCTGTCTTGAGTGACCACGCGACATCTGTGTACCTGGAGTCGAGTGGGCCGGAAAGGCGTCATGTGAGGGAAAGCCAAACTCGACCGCCTCGTCAAACTTCTGAGGCGAAGCCAGATACACGCGCAATTTGGCGCGAGCTTCTGGATCCTGATAGTGTGCTGCGGCAGGGTCGATGGATGACGTCGACGGCTGTGGCGTATGTCGCGTGTTGATCAGGGAAAGTGTCCTCGACTTCCGTCTGCTATGTACTGGCTGGGCCAATGAGCTCGACGTAGGCGAAGTGGGAATCGAGATACCACCATGCGTCCCAGGTCGGCCCGTTGAGATGGAGGGACGACCAAAGGACATCCTGCTGATAGAAAGATGGCGGCGGAATGATGGGCGGTTGTCCGTGGATGGCCGCTCCAAGTTCTCTTTTAGATTGGAGTGGTGATCATCTAGTTGTAAGCTGAGATCCAGATTGTCGTCGCCATCCAACCATCTGAAGCTATCATAGAATGCATCCAGAGCCTCAGGTTGATGAACCTGGGCATTGGTTACCCTGCTTTCTTGGGTTTCCATGCTGGACTGGGTTGGAGAGAGGGTGTGTGCGTTGCCCGATGGGCTCAAGTGGCGACTCGCCCGACGTCCTATCTTATATATAGCTTCGTCTGCCGCATCCAAAATGACGCTTTCCCTCAAACTTTTTGCCAATGCCACTTGCTGCTCTCTAGTAAGATGGCGCTCGCTCGAAATGGGGAGTGCCACGCCAGATGGCAGACAATCCGTAGAAGCAGCTTGGGTCTGATGAATTGAAGTCTGTAATCGACTTCCTAGATCTGGAGGCGTGAAATCGCCAGCCCCTTGACCGTTGTTTCTTCGTGACGCTGTATCGTTGGAGAAAGTAAAGCTTCTAGGAGAGTTGTAAAAGTCGCCAAGTTGAGGGCTGTCATCCAGGGCACCAGATGTTTGAGCGAATCTCAAGCGTTCTAACGTGGAGAAGTACTAAAAAAATTATTAAAAAAGGGAGGATCTTAGCACAAGCCACCAAAGACAAAGATGGAAACACATTCTTATGGAACGGCAGAGCGTATAACAAAAGCACAGAAAAGACTCATCACTAGCATATACCGGACGCTATGGCTGTGGGTTTGCGGGTGAGACAGGGTTGCACAGAGTAGGGACCAGACACCGGCGTGGGACCGCATGCATATTGGGGTTCATAGCGTCGACTGTCGCAGCGCACTAGAAGCCAATACCAACACCAATACCGTAACAGCATGCAATGCAAGTCGAGCGTGCAGGCTCAGACTACACATACATATAATGCAGTAATCTCCACCCTTGCTGCCACTGCGACTGTGATTCAGAGCCAAGCATTGCATGTACTCAAAGAATCGGGAAGTATTTTCCGTCAGATTACAGTTTGTCCCCTTCCACGCCAGAAGTGACACTTGCACACAAGCAGGCTAAAACGCGTTCGTCTGAGGCCCGTGGCGTCCCCAAATCATTCCATGTAAGTGGAGCGCTCACTAAGACAGAGAATGTTGCTTCTTGCTGACGTCTTTGTCAGAAGCACACGCTGAAGCTGGTTGCAACGGCCGTGCTCTGATAGAAGGAGGAAAAGCAAAAGGAAAAGGAAAAAGGACAAGAAATAAATAAATTGGCGGGTTGAAATAAATTACTAACTAACCTTGCGGCGTACAGCTATTGGCAGGGTCTCGAACTCTTCAACCTGTCGACGGGATAGCTGCAATGGAGAATCGATGATTATGTCTCTCTTGCCGGCCGATCTTTTCACTCTGGTGATGGAGTCGCTTGTCTTGGGTCTAACTGGAATCCATCGGCGTGTTGTAGACTTCTTTGCCCAATCGTCGTGTGGTTGCGGGTCTTCCGGATACCGTTCTGAATCGCTTTGTCGACTTTGGCCACGCAGGCTATGATGATATTCCGCCGTCGTGCTGAGGTCAACTGGACTGGGCCGCGTCCTCATGGGCCCTATATTGGTGCCAAAGGAACGAGCCGGCGCCATTGTTTGGATCCGTGGTAACTCAAATCAATTAGACCTCGGCGTTCTACTTTGCCGGTATCGACCAGAGACCAGCGCACTCACGGACCCTCAGTAGTAGTCAGCAACACACCACAACATGAGAAAATAAGAGTTGACGTATCGACGAAATTATCGTACAGAAGGAGAGGGTGCGGCGGAGGCTACATCTTCAGTCTTTTCTGGATCGACAGTTTTCTAGTGTCAATCACACACCCGACGCCTTTCAGAAACCAGGGTCTATTCGAAGCGCCCATGTTCAAGCACAACAGCCTCTTAGGGTCATAATATCCATCGTGACCAGGGTCGTGAGCGTACCACGGCCTCGTGGGCCCAAGACTGACAAGGGGTTTGGACGAATTTCCAGCTTTCGGTTCACAAGATTGGTTCATTCCCTTGATGGGCCTTTCCCAGTCACAGTTGGGGATAGGTTGACGCAGCTGTGCCTGGAGCATGCCAGCGACAACCTTGGACTAAACCAATGATCGACTACGGAAGTTCCATGGAAGATCCACTAAGCAATGTGTCAACGGCGGTTGTGGGCTTGGTGGCTTGATGCCACTGGTCCGAGTGTGTGGGATTGGAAAGTCTCCAAGACGCTAAAGTACTGTTCCTGGTCTTCTATTACCCTTTTTGTCAAGCTGATCAGGTCTTGCCAAGGGTCAATCGATATGAAAGCCAGCTACGGTAACGATCCGCGTTCTTCTCCATGCACTATCAATTCGATCCACGTCCACGGGTTTATTCGTCGATTAACGTCTTCTTCTAGATAAACGGTGGTACGGCGATCTGTCCCCTTTTCGTGAGTAGTCAGATCTTCTGTCTTTTCATTGCGAGAACCGATCTTAAAAAACATTGTGAGCCACGCCTATCGTATGACGAATTGATTGTCGATCTTGGATAAAGGTACCATTGTGGTGAGCCGAGCTACTGTCTGGGCTCCCGCCATCTGTCTTATTGTCTCACGTTTCCCCGAATTTACACCGTACGGGTATTCCAAGTTGCCCTTTCAAAAAAGGAATTTATATGAATCAAAATCCTGGGTTTTCATGAACCACGATATGAACACTAAAATCATACGCACAGCATTGGACATTCTTATAAAGTGATTGCGTAAACTCCTATGTCAACGTGCTTGGCATGCTCGTCATTTCGGTTGTGCTGATGATTTGGGCTGACGCTATTTTAAGCTGGCTTGTCTGCTATGAGGAGACATCAAATCTTGGGTCTTCAACTCCCGAAGTCCAGGCATCGTATTCAGCGATGGCTAATTTCATTCTTATCATTCGAGCTGCTCAGTCAGGGTCCTGTGTCCACTTTGATTGCAACAAGCGTTTATGGAACCAGATTGTCGGGTTTCCTGGCAAGCTCCAATGATTAAAGATCAGCCACTTTTGTACGTACGTCCTGACTCCAGAATCGAGACTCTTTACACCTGGCTAGAACGTTCTCTATGATTTTGCGACAAAGAACACGAACCGTGAATAGCATCCAAACCATGTATATCACTCAGCCTCCGAACAGTGCTCTGAGCGATTGAATATGTCAAGGTGGGTGTCGCTTCACCAGGAATGGTTCAATTTTATTCCTCATTATTCGTTACAGGACATTGACGATACTCGGTCCAAAGTTTGATGCAGCAAATATAATGCCTGAGACCCAATTGATCAAATCATAATGCATTATGTTGTAACCAGATTCCGCCAGGTGGTATACAGACCATTTCTCATTGCATTATGTACAATCATGAGTGATGTCACAGGCATCGGAAGTACCTGCCGATAATTTCGCCCTACACGATCGATGTATTGGTTAAACTAGGCACCAGCTCACACATTGCCATCCAGTTTATAGGAACATACCCGACCTTGCTATGAACGTTCAAGTCAAATTCGGGTCACAAACGGGACTTGGGCAAGTGGTAGTCTGAGTTGTATTGAGGATCCGTATGCCTGTAGACGCAAAGAGAGCTCTACACTAATCAGACATATCACATTCACGAGTAGTATCAATTGATAACAGATAAGGCATTAATCTGACTGAATAGGTATTCCCAAAATGGGTACAATAACAAAATCAAGGATGGATAATTCCCTTCAATGGAGAATAGTTGGTGTTCGCGTCTCGCCGATGACTCTTGCGTCACATTTCGACCTGTGCTTTACACGCTGGCCCAAAGTCAATATAAAATTGAATGCTGCGCCTCAGCTCGCCAGACATCTCCCCAAATAGACCTGGGTCACCCTAATGGGTGTTGGTAAGGGAGTTCACTGGGTCATGGTACGTGTAAATCGTATCGCCCCCTTTGACAGCTGGGGCCTTGAAATGAGATATACCAGTCGTCGGGTCAAACTTGCCGCTTTGTGCATTTCGCTTCCCTCCTCCGCCGGGCAAGTCCACAATGAACTTGGGAAGATCGTGCCCGGCAATAGAACCGGTAAGCTCCTCTTCCATGTTGATCAACGTCCGCAGTGGTGTTCGAAAATGCTCTGCTTTGGGTACCATGTCGCATTGGTAGACGTAGTACTACAACACTGTCAGTATTCGGGACATCCATTCGCCATTGGCAGAGCATTCATACCGGCTGAATCCTTAGGGTGTCAGAAAGCGTACGGATGAGCCTGCCCATGGTCTGTACATCATCGTTGACACCCCGCAAAAGCACACTCTGATTGCGAACCGTAACACCGGCATCTCGCAATCTCTTGCTAGCTTTCTCCGTAATCCACGAGATCTCATTGGGGTGGTTGAAGTGTGTATGCAGTGACATTCTTTTGCCTGCCTTCTCTGCCTGCTGGCTTACATAAATTAGAGCATCCGTCCATTTATCGTTGGGATCAAGAAACCGTCCGGGGCTGACAGCTAGTCCCTTGGATGCGAAACGAAACTTCTTGATGTTGGGCATGTTAATCAAGCGCAAGCCAATTTCGATGATGTGCTGCGGTCCAATGTAGAATGAGTCGCCCCCAGAGATGACTATATCATGAATCTCGGGAGTCTTTGCGATATGGGCCAGGCATGCTTCCCAACGAGCCCTGCCTTGTCTGAACTCGAGATTTTTCTCAAGTTCTACGGTATCGGCACCAACTCCGTATGACCTGGTGCAGAAAGCGCAGTATGTCGGGCATATAGATGTTGCTGGTCCGTCCTTAGCGGGTGTGTAGATATGGCAAAAGGCTATTCGATAGACGTACCTAGAAAAAGTGCCTTATCAGGATATCTGTGTACCAGACCTGGTACTGGGGAATCGTTCCCTTCATGTAAGGAATCTAGTTTGCACATGGGATGATCCGGAAGCATCACTGAGCCAAGTGGTATGAATTGGCGAAAGATGGGGTCGTGTCGAGGATCGTTCCAATTGATTCTACTGAACATGTACGGCCTATGTTCATGAGTGTATCAGTCTTCTGACAACAGTACGGAATTTGCGGCTCAACTTACATCAAACGGACTGACATGGTGGAGCAGGCAAAGCCGGCAAGTACATCGTCGATGAATTCCTCCTTGCTTTGCATCTGACCGATACTCTTATCAAAAGGTACGTGATCAGGCACGAGCTCACTGATGAGGCTTCGAAACCGGTCAGGGTTCGATCTAGTATGCAGTTGAACATGGTGCTTTTGCTACTCATGACTTAGCGAGGCGTCCGTGGCTAGGGCGCGTATTCCACTTACACTCCATGACCACGACATAAACTGATCGGCGGAAACATCCTTCCACATGGGTATCTTCCGCCAAAATTCGTGGTTGTCTTGTGGTAAGGGTACTGGCATGAGCGGTACAATGGGGGTTTCCGGGTGGAATTCTGGTATAGGGATCTCACGAGCCAATCTCGTCGACGACGTCGACAATTGACGGTTCGGGAAACACTTGTTGTACGAGAGTTTACAGACGTTCTCTCTGGCAATGCAGCTTTGGCTGAGTTGTCTCGTTATCTCCTGACGTCTTCCGTCGAGCTTCGTCATTCCGCTGCATTGCTTGCGGGCAGACGAGCGCAACGATGTCGAAAAATGCAGCAGCATTATGTTCTATAGGTTCTGTTGCAATAACTAAGCATCAGCTACTTATAATAGTTGAATATGACGAACCTTAGGTAATAGGATGCTCGCGATACCGTGATACAAGGTCTTTGAATAGTCGGTAGTACAGAAACGTGGCACGCGAGGCTGGGGGTTGTGGTAGAGACTGTTGAGATAGCTCACAAGTGAAAGGATCTATTCGCTCTCTTATGATACTTATAAAACAGATGGAATAGCTCGATACCGGCCGGTGACAATTTAGTCTTTCAATTGAAGCTTGGAGAACATGCCGTCTTAGGGGTTGGCCCATTTCGAGACCTGCTTTTGAGGATCAGGGTTTTTATACTTTTTTTTAGGGATCCATTCTCCATATTGTGATAGTACCAACACAAGCGGCGAAGACACAGGTTCGGAAATTACTCATAGTTTGTGATATTATCTTTTGGAATGCAGCAGTTTCTTACTCTCATTCTACAACAGTGGCAATAGTTCATGGCAAGCAGTTGGATCAATACAAACAGAGAAGCCGGGGTGGCTGCTAGCTTCTTTGACCCTGGTCATGCTGTATGAAGGCTGCATCATCACACATATCCAAACTCCTCACATGACTTGCCGGGCTTTGATCCGACAGACCGGATAGCACTCACAGACGTCCCGACCTCCATGAAAATTGCCGTAGACCTCTTGGTTGGGGTCCAACAGCGGTGGTTGTGAGCGTATTTACGGCCTAACAGGCATAAACATCAGGGGTTGGCCCGGCTTGCATTAGCCTATGATCCATTTGATGCGGGAAGGAGCATTAAACGACTTGCAATTGTTGATACTTGCATGTTGTGACCAAACTCCCGGATATTGTCAATTGGCTCTGGTTGTTAAATTCTAAACTTTAGTCCTTATTTTCCTTCCTAGTTGTGTCAAGGCAAACTTTGTGAAGGGGCATGGGGTAAGTCTGGGTATTGGTAATTGAGATAAGTCCTTCATGTGAGTATTATTATTATCCAGAACGTCTTGTCTTGCGTCCCACCTGCTCAACGTACAGAGGCGTGATTCATCAAGGATCAACCAAAACTGAGGATTTGCACAGCCCAACTGGTGGGGGCGAAGCCAGTCTTCCATCTATGACCGGTCATGAAGGGGCGGGCATATGGCGAAGAGCTATCGCCAATGAGTGAGTGAATCCATTGCACAGATTGACGAGCCTGCAGAGAAACCCACGTTAGCGCCAACAAGCAGAGCACGTAGGGATTGTCCAAGCCTCAGAATATCGACCGGTCTGCTTCCAAAAGAACGCCTAGGATTGAACGCAGAAGCTCACCAGGCTAAAGTTAACAAATTGCTGTACAATCCTCCATACAAGGCATTGTGTGGGGAAGCACACGTTTGTTATCATTGGCTACCGAGTATACGGTTCGCCTTGTTCCGAATTGGCAATTTGGAAGCCCCTTCCGAACTTGTCCAAGGTTCCGCTCTTGATTTGCAACCACCTGCCCAGTCGGTGCCCCCAATGATCTCATGGTTTTGGCAGCAAATTCCGTAACATGACGAATTATGGATGCTTGAGTTTCGACAGTCGCATAGTTAATCACAGGCCTTTGGGCACGGGCAATTCGGGCCCACCGACAACATCCACGCCGCACACAACGTCGGATAGAACTACCCTATCACAAGATGCAATATTGATACTCTATAGGTCAAACTTTTGTGCCGGGTAGGACACATTTCGAATTCCGGTTATTGAGCACTGATGAAGCCTCCAAGCCTAATTGCTCATGGCTTAATGATCTGAGCGCAGAGACATAGCGAAGCACCGTTGTCCTACAGATCGTTACTGACAACCCATGACGTTTTGTATACTTCACGTCGAACCTAGCGAGTGGTCTTTGTTGGCTGACATGCAGCATGATAAACGGCCCAGCCGCTGTCATGCGAATATGATTTACAGTTGTCGATGTGACAACGTTCGTCATGGCAATGATTGGTCAGAATCGTCCGGTTGCCACTGCATCATAAAATTGTTGTTAAAGTGCCACACACACACTGTGGTATCCACTATACAACAGCCTTGGACGCATAGAAAAGGCTGCAACATGGTTGTTTCGTCAACCTGCAGCTCTTCAGCGCGGATTTCCAGCAATCAACCCATCGTGATGAAAAACGGCCGGCAGAGAGTTGGAGACTTCCATGTGCCAAGAGTTGCCGAAGACTATCCCTTATTGATAGTAGAAGCGATTCGACTGGAACAGTAGTAGTGCGAGCAGTGGCTACGGAGCGGGCCGTACGGAAACCTTCTCATGCCCATGCCCGCTGTAGTTCGCGCGCGGAAACACATTAGTGAAGAAAATGTCGGATCAGAACTGACGCGTCTTCAGGGGGGAAAACGGCGTTCAACGAATGCTGGCCTTTGTTTCATGAATTTTGAAGAAAAGCCGTTTGCTCAAAGGGGCTGGGTTTACGTGTGGACGTAATGTGGAACCAGAACCGGTGTAGTCATTCCCGACTATGTCGTCAGATACCCGACCGAGAACGGCCAGCGTGGCAAGGACAGGGACCGAGACCGAGCGTTGGTAGATGCAGCAAGGGCGAAGTTTCAAACCCTCAGGGACTGGTCTGAAGTACTCATTCACTGGCTTCAAAGGTCTTGATTGGGTTTTCACTTTCCTGCCTAAGCCGGGGGACAAGGTAGTTTCATGTTGGATATCTACCAACACTCCGCGCTCCTCAAGGACATATCCTTCATGGCGGTAATATGATCGACCTGTACAGTACGTGCTGTCTAAAAAGGACAAAGCTGGGGCCGAAGTTGTTTCATGGCGAGAAGCCATATTTTCGGGGTCCGGTTATGCGCACACAGCTGTTGATTCTGTTGTACTTCCGAACAGTGCCATGGCCATAACCTAAGTCCGCAACCAGCATTCACTTAGGTATCAAGACTAGTAGGAGTCACCGGCAGCCAAAACTGGATGACAGATGTCATGCGCGCGATTGATGTTCTTACTTGTGAGGATTAGCAACATAACGAAGCGAGAAGGTATTAAGACTAGGATATGATGGGGCCAAACATGACAGCCACCCCACCCGGCATACTCCCCCGAAACTAAGTATTCACGTCTGGACGCGAATCTCCATCATGGCGGGAAGCCGACCAGGTCTGCTTGAACTGTGCCACCCTAGCTGTTGAGAGATTTGCGTCATGCGATCTGCCTGGGAGGATTTACGCTGCAACTAGACTAGAAGATCAAGGATCGCAACAAGTTACCTTTGGACTCGGGGCAGCGGCTGAGGAAGTCAGTGTACTTTGAGGTGTATTTGTGCCAACGCAAATGACTGGGTTGCTAAGAAATAGCCGAAAGTCTGATGCATATGTTGAAGTGTGGCCGAAAGTCTGATGCATATGTTGAAGTGAAGCCCAGAAGGTGCAAGCTATACGTGCGCTGCTTCCGATGCACCTGGGAAGTCGTGATGGGCACATATTACAGCCGCGTTGACAGATAACCAACCGGCAGTATATTTCCATGAGCGCGTGAGCCGCGCTTCAATGTAACATAGGTCGCTTAGGAGTGGCACAGCAGTTCAATTACAAGGGGCTTATCGACTACCCGTGAAACCAGCAAATGAAACCTCAGCATTGATATGTATTATCGATGTTGGTAACTATTTAATGTTGGCGTCCGTACTGTGGCAATAGCTCGGTTCTCGACCATGATTAGTCTTGACCCGTCGGTATGGTACGAGCTCCACGCCCCTTGCATTTTCCACTGTCGGATCAACCTGAAGTTGACCGCTGGAGTCGTTGGGCATTTGAACGGCTTAGGCTTGTTGGAGATGTCTGCATGGGTACTTGGACTGCCTTGCCTGTTGTGTAAGTGTTAGAAACAAACAGATAGAAGAAAAAAAAGGAGGAAAAAGGAAACAAGAAAAAAACAGGAAAAAAAAAAGGAGAATTCTTTTTCCTCTCAGAAAATTGCGCAGTTTATGATTGCAAAAAAGCCACAAGCCCGCCGTCAAGCAAACACTAGCACAAGTCACAAACAGCACCTCTTGATGGTTCACAGATTGGCACCCGGTTATCAGATTGCAGAAACTGAGCTCAATTGGCGGTAATCCTATATGGATACAACAACGCTGAACACCTTTTTAGACAGGCGACCCAGTACGAGCCGGCATTGTTCCCAGTGTCATATCCTGGTCATGACGCAGAGGCGGCCACTGCATATGCAGATTAGCTATTTGGATAAAAGCCTGCTCAGGAGGGGTTCCATCTTTATGAATGCTAGTGTGGAAGTCCACAATATAGCCAAAAGTACAGCTTGCCGGTGCACAAAAGTTAGTAGGCCAAAATCATCGTTGGCACTTCGTTTTGGACCAATACGGCAGCAAGGCAAGTCTCGGAATGCAACAGGCCGGCTTTACCTTGAGGTCGGGAAAGTAATGAGTATACCCTGGATGATAGATGCAGACTCTTCATGTCGATCCCTGTCCCCCAGCCCTTACCGACTACGTGCTTGCCCACAGGTCGATCTGATGTCAAAGACGTCACCCCAGCCTTCGACCTAGTTTCGAATGGAAGCGATATACATGTGAATGTAGACCACCTTATTCCAAAGGTCTATGGTCACATGTTAACGACCGTTGCTTCATGGAAAGAAAAGTGTAAGAACAGAAGTGACCGGATATCTGACTTACCCAAGATAATCTTCCTTGATACTGCCGATGGCCCACAGCTCACCCACCTCAGCTCGAGTACCGAGCAGTTTAATACGTGTGTGAGTTCCAACTCTAATGTGCATGTCTTCACCGTTAGTGAACTCGGGAGGAGTGGCATTGGGATCCCACTTGACATCGCCGGGTATCAACTAAGTCCTGTGTGTCAGCCTTTGGACCAGTCCCAGCACATGACTTACGATGCACATACGTGAGAGGAGACGAAGATTCTGAGAGGACCAGCTTCGGCGAAGAAACCGTGCTGGTTTACTGAGACGACGATGGCATCAATCTGAAAGTGGTTAGCATAGCTGCACCTGGCAAAGGGCGAAAGGCAGCAGGCATACCGTCTCTCCCTTGAAGGGTCTCCAGACTACAGCCTTGTACCTCACAGTGAATTCGGCCAATCCACTTCCAGGCAAGATGCGCCCCTCAGAGATGTCAAAGGTGTCCATGATTGTGATGATATAGTAACTGCCCGTGCAAGTGCCTTCGACATCGCTCAATAGCTTCCCCGTGACGAGCTCGTGCATGTTCTTTCCGAAGTAGGAGGGGTGGAGGGTTACCCGGCGCTCGAGGGTGTAGAGGAAGAACATGGCGACGGCGACAGGTGTCCTGTATCTGTATGAAGATATATGAAGGTATTCAGAGTATCTGGATGAGGAAACAAGTGTTGATAACGACGCGTCAGGAGATGTGCCCCGGCAAGCGTTCGGGGGGTCGATTGATTGATCGATCGATCGCAATCCAGTGTGGCGCTGGTTTTCCGAGCGCAGAATACTTTGCGCGCCCTTGAGCAGAACGGTAGGTCAATCGCACGTATGGAGGCTACTGTTGCCGGCGGTCGAGGAAATCGCAACTGCTGCGATGCTTCTGCAAGAAAAGAGCACGGGTGGCTCACAGAATTATGGGTATCATCTAGATATGCTGGCAAAGAAATAGGAACCTCGAGCCAGAGCCAGAGCCAGAAGTAGGAACAGGGTCAGGACCAGAACAAGCTTGGGAGAAATTAGAAACTGTGAACGGCCTTCAACGGATGCAGGCAGCGCCCAAATTGCGCGACTTGTCACCAGCAAATGCGCAAGGGACGGTGAAAGATTGGCGATGGTGATGGCGATGGTGATGGCGATGGTGAATTTTGGCGTCAGGAATGTAGCGAATCGCGACCGAAACCAAAGCCAGAGCCAGAGCCAAAGCCAGAGCCAACACCAGAGAGCCAAAAGTTAGGGCGAAAGCAAAGCAAAGCAAAGCAACCAAACGGCCAGGCTGCTGAACCTTAATTGCATAAACATCAGCCTCGTTGTTCAATACGTCTTTGCTCAATTTAGCATGGTCAACGCGCTAATGCTGATGCTAGACCACGTGTAGTTATGTGCTGCTCAGGCGCCAGGGCAAGAAAGCTTTAGCGTCCTGTGCCCTGTCCTTCATACTTGTCTTACCTGGGTGATGCACCCAGTTGCTTGGGAATTCAGACATCGAAATGATCAAAGCAATGAATGACCTCGGAGGCTTCTACGTCATCAAAGAGCTGAAGCTCAGCATGACTCTCCAGCGTAGTTGTAAGCTGCCATGGAGTTACATGTATGTATACAGTGCTGATACCTTGAATCCTCTTACGGAGCCGACATCTCATGGATATCTGCCCATCCATCGTCTCTGGCGATTCCCCACCAGAAAGAGGGACGGCAAGTTTCCTAACCTAGACTAACCTCACTGCTGGGTAACCTAACCTAGGTATTTGCTCCAAAAAAGAAAAATGCCCGGGGTTTAGCGACCTGGCCTGGCGACTGCACAAGCATTGCACAGCACTGCACCACTGCTTCAAGCAGTCGGACTGCTCACCCTGGACAAGGTTATGCTTATGCTCATCACGAATACACCAAGTAGTGATTCCATTTGCTCCTCACTTCCTGCCCGATCCTAAGCAAACAACTACTCTCACTTCCCGGCATCATATTCTGCTCCCTCAGGACACATCAACTTGCAACAATGTCTCTCAACCTAGAAAAGCAGCTTACCTTTGTAAGTTATCCCAGGCCCTGCCGGACCCTCCGCCCAAAGCATAGCATCGCGTCGCATCGCATCGCACACGACCAGTAATAATAACAACGACCGCTAATCTCCCGCCATCAATTAGTATGGTGCATATCATCACAATGCGGTCAACATTGCTATTCATATGACATGTGTGCCTCTGATCCTGTTTTCAGGCTTTTGCATGGTATGTACAGGCCTCTTACGACCCTTCAAGTCGAGGTATTACCACAGGACCCCAAAGCTGAGCGAAATCCTCGTCTAAAGGCAGCAAATACCGGCACCCTCATCCCGCTCCCTGACGCTCTAACTGTGCCCTACCTCGACCTCAACCTGGGCACCCTCGCCGCTGTTGCCTATGCGGTACTTTATGTCCTACTCGAGCCCGTCGCAGGAACCGTCCTCGGCGCAATGTGCTTGGCTGCTGCTGCCGCCTCCAACAAGGCCCTGCTCGGAAACCCTACCCAGACAAATCAAATCGCCATCGCCACGCACATCATCTGTTGGCTACTTCAGTTCCTGGGACACGGCGCCTTCGAGGGCCGAGCTCCCGCTCTTCTCGACAACCTTGTCCAGGCCGTCTTCCTCGCACCACTCTTTGTCTGGCTTGAGCTGCTTTTCAAGTTCGGTTACCGACGAGAGCTGCAGAGCCGCGTAGACAACGCCGTCCAGGTCGAGATCGCCAAGTTTCGAGCACGAAAGGCACAGAACCCTCCCAAGAATGGAAAGGCGCAATGAACGGCATGCCTTACCAACCCAATAGGACCCACCCAATACAGCACAACCTCTAACATGGCATGCCAAGAGGAGCTTCTCCTACAAGTCCCAGAACTATGCTCTACCATCTGTAGTGTACAACTGCTACAGCCTTGTGGTTAGTCACCGAGCAGTGCCAAGACAAAACACCCCCCGAATAGTAGGTCTCAGGCTGCCGTGCACATCGAAAAGCTGACCTGGCGCAGAGGACGTCGTTGAGTAGAACGAGATGGACGTGTAGTAGTGTTTTGGTCACCGAATGATACCCTTTCGCTTTATTACGCTTTCTACATTTTCACTGGAGTATCGACACTGTAGAGAGAACCCTGTCCAGACCTCAAGATCACATCAACGGTTTGATACTTGCGATTAGCGGCAGCGGAACATGTATTTCGGGTTATGATATATACCATGAATGATAAAAACAAACTTGCCCTAACCTTCAGAAAATGAAAAAATAATGGAACAACGGCCCCCCCCCTTTTTTTTTTTTTTTTTTTTTTTGCTTTGGGTTGGGGGGATAAAAAACACTATGTGAACAAAATGCACATCAATAGTGGCAGCTATCGCCTTGCTCCCGGGATGCCACGCTCGATCTCACGTGCTGCACCGCAGGCGAATGAGACCTCGGAGTCTGTCTCCCCGGGATTATGTAAACCGAAACCGAAACCCATATCTCCTGCCACGCGTTTCCATATCTTCCTCGTCCCAGCTTGGTTTAATAACTCACGAGTGTGGACTGAGGCGTGTACAGGAATATGGGGTGCCCTTGGAATTGGTTTGTATTGGCGCAATGCATATGCTCTCTCGGTCTCTCTTTGCGCATCGAGGTAGACTTCGTACGCTGGTCTAGGCGGCCGTGGCCCCGAGGGACTAGTAGCAGCGTGGCGCTGCCCAGCCATTGGAAGCTTACGTTTATAGGCTGCTGAAAGACCTTGTTTAACATTGGGTACCTGTGGCCGATCAGCAGGTGGCGGGGACCCAGCCGAGCTATCACGATGAAGACCACGAGGCTTCAGTGCCGGCCGCGGCTCGACTGGTTTTTGTAAAGGCTGAGAAGGGGAGGGGGCGCCGATCCTCTCGAAAGCAGGTGTCCTGTCTGCAGAGACGCTCAAAACGCCCGGGGCATTCCAAGTGTTGTGAGCATCTTCCCACCCCTTTGTCTGATAGCCCTCATGAGGCTCACTCCTGCTACCGTGTCCGCTGTGTTTACGGGTCTCACGAGAGGACTTATGAGATGATGACTTACCAGGAGATCGGCCGTCAAGCCGTTTAGTATTTTCCTGGGCCCGCGGTGGTGCTACCGGGGGTGCTGCTGCGCTTGGCCGGCTGTAGCTCACTCCAGCTACGGTATTGGGATGATAGTAATATTCTGGACACCATACAGAGTTTTTGCTCGATATCACCTCATGACGAGGATGTCCATGTGATTTCAACAATTTCTTTCCAGTTTTGGATGATTCACTTACAACATCGTGATGCTCTTTTTGAAAACTCTCATCAACCAACAGGCGGTAGAAGAGGTGTGCACCATTTCCGACACGCTGGCTCGCAAGTACCGTGCTGCCGAAAGAACATCTGTCGCAGCTAGGCCTAGACAGGGGAAGTCTCTGGACAGATCCGCAGTCCTTTCGCCCTTTATAAGTACCGAGCAACTTGTTACGAAAAGACGATTTTTGCTTTTTGTAGGTTTCGCAATTCGAGTGTTGTTTTTCGATACGTTCGCAGTGCATACAGACTGCTTTGATAACCTTACACATCTGACTGTTTGCTGTAGCTTTTTGTTCGGAAAATGCTAAGGATGTCTCGATCTGACTTGGGTAATCCAACAGCTCCAAGCAGTCAGAAGGAGGTCTTGATGATATGATACTTGAAGATTTTACATAATGTAAGGTCAAGCGTTGAGGCGTCAGATTAAATAAGACCGTTTGCTTTATTGTCATGAACAAGGAAGTGATCCAAACTCCTGTCGTCAATGCCATGTCTCCCCAATAATGGGCCTTTCTTGGCCAACTACTTTGTTTTCTCAAGCTTTGTTAGATATATGTTTTGAGTCTATAGGGATTCGACTGACGCCGGCCCTGTGAATCTCCAAGTCCATCATACGAGCGAACCGTGCCCTGAATTTATTTGCCAATTGGACCGTCATAGAAGACGAAGAAGAGCGGCACATATATATGAATGTCCTCTGTTCAAATCGCGCTAGTCATTTCTAGATCACTCGATCCATATCATTGAGTCTTTAAGGCCCGGACGGCAAACCCGAAGCTGCAAAACAGCAAGAATGTGGACCAAGTCAAATGCGATAGACCATGGTCGACGTGATTAGGTGGCTCCGCAAGAACACCGCCCGCGATAATCATTTAAAGGACACTGAGTGTATCAAAGGATAATTACTCCAATACAATGTGGAAGTCCTCCGTAGCCATCTCACTGACAGTCACTCCAGTGGAGATTGTTCGTCCTTTTCCACCTACAGTGCTGCTAGGCACGGTGTACACCGTTGGATATCGGAAGGCCACGCCTGGAAAGACGAAGCTTTTGCTTTAGAAGATACTCGCAGGCGTGCCAACTACGGTTATTGCAGTGCGAGGTCTACCGGAGCAGGGGATGAAAAAAATACAGACTTGGTCATGCACGGGAAAATCCCACACAACGAAGGTAGGCTTGGTGAGTTCACTCATTCAGGATGAGGCCATCGAGATTGAGAGCGAAGGTTTTATTAATAGACAAATCTTCATCAATGGCTTCCTTGACGAACTGAACGAGGTCTCTATGTACAAGCAATCTTCAAGTGAGGATGAGTACATTTCCGACAATCATCATGGACCGGTTGTTGATCGTGATACTTTGGTCCTAAAGATACAACAATGGTTCCATGGGCCTGAACTTGGAGTCGAACTACGGCGTCCAGAAAATGGATATCCGTCTTGCAAAGACATACTATATCGAGGAATAGACGACGAATGTGCGTGGCGGATGGTCTTCGCACGACGGCCGCATGAGGATTTTGTATCGCCTAATCAGCTGCCTCCAATCAATTTCGATTCGATTTCTCATGGAAATTGAATTGTCGAAGGGCTACATTTGCCTATAGTTTCTTGTTACTTTTTCCTACTTTGCAGTCACTGGACACTCACTGGTAGCCAAATTTACGCATACCCCTATCTATCTTATCTTAATTTCCACACTCATCAAGCTGATATAAAAGTAGACCAATTTATACAATGGTTATTATTTGTTCTTGCTACCTTGGTGGTATCAATGAAAATGCACTCTTTTCTGTCACTTCTATGTCTGAGTTATTTACAAGCGCGGGTATAATCCCAGTCGGCTGCCACTTGATTGATTCTCTTCCATTCCCAAAAATAATGGAGACCTAAATAATAGCAATAATAAAAAATCATCAAATTGTTGGAATATGGTTATCCGCGGTCTCGCACGACCATATAGTCTAGCTAGTTACCGGCGTACTGACGGCAAGCCACTACAGCCACACCGTGGCTGTCGGCAGCTTGCAGCCGTATAGGCCAAACCCCTATCTGTAGATCGC
The DNA here is from genome assembly GCF_020726525.1 of Truncatella angustata. Lineage (NCBI taxonomy): Eukaryota > Fungi > Ascomycota > Sordariomycetes > Amphisphaeriales > Sporocadaceae > Truncatella > Truncatella angustata. The sequence continues at coordinate 2,319,455 of NW_025763390.1, read as the reverse complement.
GTACGATGGGAAGAATCCCTTCTTCCTTTCGTACGATAGCGCTGAATAGATCTATTTGTCGCCCAAACTGTACGGAAAGAAATGAATGGAGAAGCCATTCCACACAAATAATATTTTTGTGTTTGTGTGGGAATTCATCCAGATGACAACGCATCTTGTCAGCCTAATTGTACATCCACAAAAAAACATTGCTTGCAGCGGTGGTGCAATGTATTTTGACACATTTGCTGATGACTTTTGCACAATACAATATTGTATAATGATGTTGTTGAAACTCTTAATTGTCTATAGTGAATATTGAAACTTGGTTTTATATGGGTGGCCACCCGAAGTGTGTGCGAAAGAATGTCTTGCGTCCATTTTTACCCAAACGCCCCTCCAGATCCCGTTTCCAAATCCGAACAACCAGATTTACTGGTAACATACCGCTAGAATTTGTCGCGTAGGTATCCATCAGCATTGTCCAAATTATCAGGCCGGGCTCTGATAGCAGCTGATTGACATCTGAACTTGAGGTGGGCCAACGTCGACGGTCTCAGTGCCATAAGTATAGGTCTCAGAGCCATCAACGCCCTCAGCAAAGCAGTTGACGCTTGCAGGGACATCGTTGATGATAGCAATATGGGAAACACTGAAGTCAGAGTAAACGGGATAAGTGCTACCGTCAGCCGGAACGTACTGAGTCTGAGCGACACCAGCAGCGCCCTGGAACTGAACTTGGACTTGGACATAGCTGCGGGCGTTGATCGATGGAGCTGCCAGTCCAGTGCCGGCGAGGAAGGTGATGGTGGCCAAAGCGAAGGATTGCATTTTGATATTGAACAGTGAGAAATTACTCTGTTTGTAAAGTATTGTTTTATAGTTATGGATGTGTCTGAATTGGTGAACTGGAGATTCAACGTACGGTGTTCTTTCTCTTTATATACTCTGGGATATTGATTTCTGAAGCGATGAGAATGCCTAGTAAGCATATGATTACCGGTCCGAGCCCGCACTGCCGTAGCTGTTGAAGCTGCAAACACTCAGAGGGTGGTAGACGAAGCTGTACATCTTACCACAGCCACGGTTTTGGACTACAAGCGCATTAGCGGTACCGTACTGTTGAGTTGTAAATGATCACTCAGAAAATAATATCTCTCGAGATAAAGAAAACTAGTCAAGTCAAGTAAAGCTAGCGACACAGTCATCCTCTCATGGTGTTGGTCTGCCAGTTCAGAACAACGTTACCTGTCAGATTGGCAGTACGTTTTACGCACAGCTCCAGCCCAAAATAGTGTCTTCATGTAGACACATGAGTTTTCCAAAAAAAAAAAATTTAATTTTTTTTAGAAAGTCAATCAAACTTCGCGCTATTGTATAGAGAGTTAAAGCTGGGGAGCTAGTCAACACCCAGCCATACAGTACGACAGCCTCAAGCTAAAAATAGTCGCCAACAACATTGCCCTACAAAACAAGTGTCGTGAGACATTCTCTCGGGTTACTCAACCGCAGTTCCTCGACTAGCGGCGAAGACTGAAAGGACTGATCGATAGTCTTTGACAATGCAGACTGCCACAGCACAGGCACGGGAGTCTCTGCCGGGTCAGCAGCAGGCTCTTCCATTCGGTCACCCAAACGATGTATCATCAGTTGCGGCCGCGGACACTAGATATTGACCGATCTCACAGCCCCTTCGTGTGTCTCGAACCATACCATAATTGCCGTTTTGTTTAAGGCTGAGTGATGGTAAGATCGAAGCTTACGCGTTCGGCCCAGGAGACTTTTTTATTGAAGCCTCATGCTTACAGCTACAGAGGTTATGCTCTCTGACGAGGAGATACGTAGCGCACTAGGAAATTTAGCCAATTATGCCGTGGTTGCTGCCAGAAGATGAGAAAATACTGGGAGCACAGAAACGGCCAGAAGCGTGCGGTCGTCCTTGCGAACAACAGTCAAGGATAGCTAATGATATTCTGCAATCCCTGGGCACTTATGTATGATCGTGTTGTCGAACGAAATGGAACGTGCCAGACCCAGGCTTGTTTCTTTTATTCCATTGGCCAATTCGGTATGCATATTACACGGACTGGGATTACACAACAGTGGATCAGCAATATTGAGGTGATGCTAAAGGCTTTGGGCAGAACCAGGGAGTTTCGAAGATAGAAAAACCCATGCGACAGTGATTATCCTGATCACTTTCCAGCAGACTTGCCGGCTCAAACCTTTTAATTTCTTTTTATAAACTTCCTTTTTGACGAGGCGGCTTACCCCAGATTTTGGGGTCTCCACAGAAGAAAGGCTGGAGCTGACGTGGGCTGGGGCTGCCTGCAGCAAGCTTCAAGTTGGAGATCCAGGAGCCTGGGAAAATTATGTTGCCAATCTCACAACCAAAGACCTGAGAGCTTCTTGCGACGACAAGACAATCGTTTCGGCTAGGCTCGGTTAACCTCGTCGTTTACACATATTTAAACAGCAAGCAGTTGCGACTAAACATCTAGATGCCTTGAGGATACCAAACTAGATCTAATCCAACGAGAGCAAGAAGGAGAAGCAGATAACGCACAGAAAGGTACAAGGATCTGCCTACATGCAATCAATTTGAATTCAACATTATATCCAATTCGTTCGGCGTGGCGTGTATGATATATTCAAACACGGCAGCAATCATGGAGGCAAAGAAACAATGGGCGATGCTAGGTGAGGCTGGTCCAGACTCTTTCCTTGGCTCTTAGTAACCCTCCAGCCCTCTAACTAGTGATGGTGGGCAGAGAACAACCCGGAGGTCATGAACCAATTAGCTAGCAAGCTAGGACTGTCCGGAGAAGTTTGCTTCTATGACGTTTATTCCCTTGACGAACCAGAGCTCTTGGCGCACATTCCTCGCCCAGCGCTTGCACTTCTTGTCATCATCCCGCTAACACCAGCGTGGAACCAAGATCGTCAATATGAGGACAGAGGGAAAGGCAGTTATGAAGGTGCTGGAGCCGACGAGCCCGTGATCTGGTTCAAACAAACCATAGGAAATGCTTGTGGCTCTATCGGTCTGATTCACTGTGCCATTAACGGCCCGGCTGCTGAGTACATACAGTCTGAGTCGGCCCTAGATGTGATACGAAAGAGCGCGATTCCGCTCAAGATGGCAGAGCGTGCTGATATACTCTACAACAGCATGCCATTCGAGGAGGCTCATAAGTCTGTTGAGCAAGTCGGCGACACGCCTGTTCTCCCGTCTACAGAGCACACCGGTCAGCACTTCGTTGCCTATGTCAAAGCGAAAGGAAGATTATGGGAGCTCGAAGGCTCGCGAAAGGGACCACTGGATCGTGGTGGCCTTGATGAAGACGAGGATGTGCTTAGTCCACGAGCTCTCCAGTTAGGACTGAGGAGGATCATCAAATTAGAACAGGACAGCGGCGGGAAAGACCTCCGTTTCAGTTGTATTGTCTTGGCTCAAAAGTCTTGAATTACAGAAGCATCACGACGAACAATATAATATCGTCCCCAGCACGTGGGAGCTTATGATTGTGCGCATACTGCTAAAGCCGAAAGGGTAGTAATCTAGTTATGGAACATCGACTTCCGTGCACTGCGTTGGTGGAAACAAGTGGTCGTTATTAGTTGATATTGCGTGGCTCAAGACTGTTGCTGGGGTGACAGTTACGAGCGACGACCGTATGACGTTGATGGTATTACAAACTGTAGAGTACGACGGATGTGCAGCTGGCAGGACGATTGCAAAGCAGGCAACAATACTGAGGATAGAACCTTTTCGAAAATCAACGGCACATGCTGCCTGCTTCTATACAACCGGGTTTGCTGCTTTGTTTTGCAGGATAAAAAGTTTGTGTTCTTGGGCAAAACTCTTTCGGATGCGTTAGCCTCCGAGTGTAACGGGACTGGGCTGTAAGCAGGACATTCGAAGATCGCCCAGGAAGATGTCGAATACTATTCCTCATCAGATGTTTGGAACGGGAATCCGGGACTTCAACGAATTTCGAATGGCGCACATGTTTTGTAAGAACCACGACCCTAACTTTCAATTTCGGGTGCTACTGGAACAATTCTTCTCAATATAGGTCCACTACAACTGATGGCTTAGGAGTCGCGCAAGTATGCTTCCTGAGTTTTCACAAAGGCCTCTAGAGGCGGGTAGCTTGCAACTCATCCATAAAGGCCAATGTCGTAGTCTCGACGTAATTGTCATGTCTTTGGCTATAAGAAGTCGAATCCTAAACCAAAAGTCTCCGTTGTTCGAGATCGTACGCATCCACTCAACTGTAATATCACTACAACCTTCAGAGAAGCTACTCAGATTCCCGTCCACCGTATTGGTTAACTCTCTGCGGTACCGACTACCGATATTGCGAGAAGATACTGGCAGCTAGACAAACTATGGCCAACCGTGGGTGAGTATGCCGTCAGAATGAAAGTATCTAACTGCACAACGACACCAAGTCTTGCCTAAACCGCGAGCTGTTGGACTTACACACCCCACATAAAGAGGATAAGGGCAATCGTCGTACTCCGCCACAACGTAAATGGGAGGTTGTCGCTAATCGTTACGCGGTTCCAGGGTCATAGTTTGACCCATGTTCCACGCTGTGGGTGGAATTTTGGTCATGGCATTGTCGATTCCTATCGGTGAGGTAAAGACGTAAACCTCCATTATGCATTGAAACATGAGAGGCTTCATTGAAATGTAACAGGAACTGCGCAAACGTGGCTAAATTTGAGTGAGTTTGTAATACTCCTGGCTTGTCGCGCATCGCGTTAATGAAGGGACGATCGCCTGGGACTAAGCGAACGGTTCCGCTGACTGCGGCGTTGGTTCCCTGATATTATCGCCCAGAAGCAGTATATGATGCAGGGAAGGCTTCTTTTGAGCTTTCCACATTGTTTTTCCCCGGTGTTTCTTTTCGGCAGAAAGCCCGTGTTCTACTATGTAAATGCTGAGTGCCAGCTAGAGAAACTCTACTGAAGCCGTGCTCATCTAAGATGGTGGGGAGCCGGACTCGCCCCCGTACTCAACCCACCGAACGCCGTCATCAAAATATTCGGCACTCACTCCGCGCGGCTGCTTTCAACTCACGCGACTTCTGTCGATATTTCACGGGTACCAGCTCCCCTTCCCCTAGTCCCGGAACATCTCACTAAAAGCTGAGCTCTCCATTGTGCTCATAGCCCGTTCTACAAATATTCAGGGACGCAATAGGTCACACATCCACACAAATCTTGTGACGGTCCACTCGACAACTACGTCACGCATAGAACCTTCGTATCAACATATGCGCATCAACGCTCAAAAGTTTTGGCATGCTTTGATATGTGGGCAAGACACTTTGCAGGTCAGTTTATACTGGATTCGTCTCGATCATGACTGCTGAAACTCTCAGACAGTCATCCCTATAGCGCCAGCCAACGGACTTGATCCGCACTCAATGACACCAGGCCTTGCCGAGCAGTTATACATCTTCCATTGCGGACGTGGTTCTTAAGGTACAGGTCTGGTAGCTTCAGAGCGTACTACGTATTGCTCCACAGAAAAACATGAATACCAGCACTCCATCAAGCTCAGCTGGTCCATCGGCTACTATCAACAGCAGGAAAGAGAGGGGAGCCATTGCGGCTCAAGCCGTAAGTAGTTCATGACCATTCTGAATCGTCTCTCAAGCTTGTACTTGAAATTATTTTCTCCTGAGCCAAAAATGGCAAACAGTAGCCCCAATGCATGATGCCCATCCAAGATCTGCTAGAAACTGACTACGCCTAATTCTTTCAGTGCGAAAATTGCCGACAGGTGAGTTGACGACGCCGAGGGTATCCGAAAATGCGTATGATAGCACACAGCAATACCAAAGCTGTCGACGACAAGCGCTCAGCATGGTACCAGAGAGCTTGTTTGAGCGTATCAGTTCTTTGCCTCAGAGTCTGACAAGCTGACGATTACAGAGAAAACAGCGATGCTCAGAGGAGCGGCCAAAATGTGCGAGCTGTGTTCGAATGAAGGTACGGACAAGCTGATGATGGTGATGTCAAGATATTCTGACGCTCTGGCTTAGCTTGATTGCAAGTATCGGGAGCCACAGCCGACAAAGTAAGTCGCAACCCGCCACACTACCTTAGATTTGTTTTGTTTATCCGGGATAGTGGTTCCTTGGTTAACTTCATCTGACATATGACAGAAAAGATAAAACTTTGGTAGAGATACTGGACCGCTTAAAAAGCCTCGAAAGAAAAGTCGACGAATTGAGTATCAGGGGCACGGCACCATCTTCGCAATTCGAACCATTACCAAGACATCCGCACCAAACCCACGGCTCCGACTCGCTTTCAGCCGAACCAAGTCGGTCCAATTCATGGCCTCCTACTAGTACTGCCAACCCACACGCTTCACTTCGTCGAAACACTTCGAGCAAGTCACACTACGAATATGTATCTGGTGCGTACAAAATGCTCACCTGGCCCTTCGTGCAGCGGTTGTTCGAAACAATGCAGTTTGACTCTTCGCAAATCAATTTCGCATCGCTGCAGAAAGACGGGCTCGCCATAATGATGGGATTGAGGCCTGGTCCGCCGCCATTATCTACTGATACCTTTGGTACGCAAATATTGGAGAGCCTGGGTCCCTCAATTTCTGGCCACCAGGAAATGACCTTTGGCCCGATTGACCTCAGCTGGGAAACCATCAGCCGCCAGAGCAAAGCTTACTTTGATACTTTTAACCTGTTGTACCCCGTCGTCGATCGGCAGTCCTTCCAGACACGAATACTTCCAATGGTCACAAATCATGGCTTCGACGAGGGCATGGAATCAACACTAGCACTCTTGGTGCTATCACTTGGTGAAGTCGCCATAGCTGGCACTGAAGGTGAACCTCTGGTGATTTTTCGAGGTCATCCCAGCGGTGTTAAAGGCGGATCCCCAGGAAGACCTCCGGGTTCCCAGCTCTTTAACGAAGCCAGAAAACGAATGGGGTTTAATCTCACGGACTTCAGCCTTGAAAACGTGCAATTATTTGTTCTGGCTTCGTAAGTCACGGCGTGTCGTTACGCGATGTCACACACTAATGGTTCAGGCAGGCTCTACTACGGCTCGTGTTGTCTTCATACAGTATGTATTGGTTGTTACTTAGGCTAGAGAGCCGCAACTCATCTTACGGACTACCTAGGAATTCTGGCGCATGACAAGCTCTGCATCATTGGCATGTCAGGCTCTTTTGACGAGGTTTGTATCGAAATAGTTATGTCCAATGCATGGGCTAATTTTGTTTCAGCAATCCGGAGGAACTGAAATCGCCAAGAGCAGATCTTGCGCGGAGGCTTTTCTGGCATTGTCTGATCATGGAGACGTATGTTATATCAGATATGAGCCCCGACAACGAATTTCTGACGACCATAGATTTCTAAATCTGGAATTCAATGTCCCGTCGACGGGTTTACAGCACCTAGAAGACATCGTTGGACTTCCCGACTTCAGTGCCGGCGATTTCTCGGAGGAGGACTATATCAGCAACCAAGCATCTCACTTTCAGGAGCATTTCGCTTCTCAGATAGCACTGCGAAGGCTATCAGTCGAATTCAATGCAACCTTGAGTAATGGTGAATAGCCTCCCGTCCCCAGACAAGACGCTTAGCTCAGCCTTGTGCCATGGCCCGTGACTAATGGCCCTTCTGTAGTTAACGACATGCCATTTGGAGGGTCGCCCACTCCCGGACCGTTGGATGGAACGCAGTCCTCCGTCATAACGACTATGAAACACCTAGCTGCACAGTTGGATCAATGGCGTGGGTTATTGCCTGCATATCTTAGCTGGGCAGATACACCATTCGACTCTTTCCTAGGCACAGATTTGAATACCTACAACAACCCGGTACACTCTCAGCAAGTATTAGATGGACATTCGCAAGTCAATTTTAGTTCAGAGCCGATCAACGATCCAGCACCCGATTACCTGTACGCTGAAGACATCCAGAACGCCATGCTTCGGACCCGATATTTCTATGTCAAGTTTCTCATTTTCCGGCCATTCATATACAAAGCATTACACTATCCGGAGCATATGACACAAGAGGATGCCGAAGGAGTGGCCATTTGTTTACAAAGCTCTTTGCTCTGGCCGGTGGCGATGTCGCCAATTCGAGATAAGAAGCGTCTCATCCCATGCATTGTTTTCTGGTCTCAGAATCTTTTTGGCATACTGGTCTTGTTACATCTTTCGCAGCAGGTACCGATATTGATCCGAATAAGGAATGATTTACTAGGTAATCAATTTGCTATCGATGCCAAGGAAACAATACGTCTCTATCTAGACTGGATTCGAGATTTGAAAGATATTGATGCGACAGCCTCATGGTGTTGGGCGATAGTGGAGGCCCTGTTTCCGCTGGAAACCTGAGAGGGACCAAAAAAAAAAAAAAAAAAAAAAAAGACAATTGGAGAGTTGCCGTGGCAAGGGGAGTCCTATATGTGCAGCGATGACTATTTATCACTATTACCAAGGTGGCAATGATCGGGAGGTCTGCACAGCGAATTGACCCATGCTTGGCGTTGTCAGTATTGAAAGGCGATCAAGTGCCCAATAACTTGGCGACGGACCCGAGCACGGCGTGACGCTCGTAAACGAGATAGTGACAACTGGTAGTCTCTGCATGAAGTATTAGTAGTACTGCATTGTCTGTTATCCTGTTACACTTCAATTGTTGTGAGCTTTAGCTGCCGCTGATCAACCGGAAAACTGGTTGACTGCAGTGCAACAAGTGTGTAGATGCTTACCAATTACGGTATTGTTACAATATTGAAACAAACCATTCCTTCCAGTCAGGCAGGTAGAATCTATGCATTCTCGAACCCTCCGGAAAAGCTGTAGAGGATGGCCATGCCAAGGCGCGTAAATCAAACTGAACACACATATTCTAACGCTGAAAAACATCTCGCTTGCCGCACTCTTCGAACTAAGATTGCATACATCAAACAGTGTAAGCAATACGTGAACCTGCCATTACCTTGAGAAGTGCCTGATCCTAGCTGGGAATTACGTCCCAAGTCGTTTTTGCGCGGTTCAAGGGTGGGGTGAAAGTGGCTTGACCGATCCGGAAGGTCAAAACAATCCATAGTGCAATCACTGGCGCGAATCTCTCTCATTCCACACATGAAGCAGCACACTTGTCGGCAACGATTGGATTCAAGACGGAAATCATCCTTCTATCTTTGGGCATTCGGTTTTGTTGTGTGACAACAGCACAGACCGTCGGCATGCGTGTGCACTTCTCCATGATTGGTCGGTTCAAGGACTCAAGGATGAGCGCTTTGGTTTCAACTGCTGTTTGATACAACTCTGAAATCAGTATCAAAGGTTGTTACCGACCGAGCATCACTGCGAGGTATTCGTGGCTTCGTGCTGATGTCTCAATTGCACCGCCGAGCGGAAAGTAGTACGCTTTCTCTCATGATGCAAAAAGCATCGGTTACGTTAGGACCGCCCTGGCAACTTGCTTGGTCTGCTGTATGCATGTGTCGCAAAACGGCTTCCATGTGCCGGCTGGGTAATGCAAGCACTGGAAACTCGACACGTTCTGGAACTCGCAACGGTATACTTGCAGATGACCTGATTTCAAATTGGGAAACATTGGCCATCAAGTATAAGATATTCGATCGTTACGGCACGTGCATGATTCATATAGAAGGACGGGACCAGATCGTGCAGGACGTCGATCATAGACGGTCAAAATTTCGAGCACATGATCCGGATTCTGGGAGATATGCTACCACCGCCTTCTGTTGTCCGGTTCTCGCTCGGCTATGGCTGCGGAAAGCATGTCATATCTCAATGCTTGCTGGTTTGAGCATACGCCCGGTCAAGCACGAGTACAAGCAATATATAATTAAGTCGAAATGTCATATAGGACCAGGGCACATCCGCTCCCCGCATCTCGCCCAAGCTGGATGGTTTATGTCTAAGCTAGGTCGTCGAAGCTTTGTGGCGATTCATTCCTGCCGAAGTGTCGTCCGATCGCTGTTAGCCTATGGACTCTGAAGAGTAAGCATACCATGTGGGCTATATCACGCTGGTCGCCGCGAAAGGACCATGCACCTCCAGCGTCTGTCGCAGATCCGGGATCGCAATGCCGCTTGAGGGAAGTCCAGAAAGAGAAAACATTTGCGGCTCTTACGCACAGACTACAAAGCCTATTTTGCAACATGTGAGGCAGGAAAGGATGTATGGAGTACTATCACATTGTGCCTAGCGGTGGTACTTTTCAAGGACAACAATTCATGCGTCGCATTGTGCTGATCCTGTGAGCACAGTAACGACGAGAGCTAGTCAACTGTTGTCTTTCTACCCACCATTGTATCGCGTGGCCTGACATGCAAGGATTATGGTAGGTTGCGGATGCGTGGCACGGTCTCCCGTAGCCAACAAGCACGCCCTTGAGCTATATCATATGCGCCACGATAATCTTGCATGCATATACCTATTGCGGCGCTGTATGGAGGATACCGAGGAGCTTAGGAAGACCAGGATCATAGACACAATGTTTCGCTGTGGCTGGTTGGCTCAAAAGAACGGAACAGGCGTATCAAAGAGGATATCTGGCCCGCGCGATCGTCTTGTGTCATACATTCAGCCCAGTAGATAGATAGGCAGAGGAATGGGGTTTGACTGTATTTGGGAATGTTTCTCTAAATCCGAGCCGTCTGGGCCTGGTGGTGTTTATGACTATTGGTACCCTCGACACCTTTATTATGGTTATATTCTTGGCGGCGATCGAATGCGGCCGGTGACCGCACATGCGGGAGTTGAGGTCCCAGTTGCAAGACAGTGGCTTCAGAACAGCTGGATATAGTCTCCATGCCTCAGCTTTGCGGATTTGTCATGTGAGTCTATCCCATTGCCTTGCTGACCAACCGTAGAGGGAATAAACGGAACACCATCTGGGCCGCCTGTAAGACCAAAACCACCTGGTCTAGCTCGCAATTTCGGACCACAAATCTAGTTATGAACAGTCCTCCTGAGCTATAGATAGAGTGTTTTCCGCCATAGCTATAGTGAATGTGTACTATACACACACCTGAGTGATGGACGGCAAGTAACTGCCCTAGTGCTAGGGGGAAAGTACAGCTTCGGAACAAACGTGCCACACCGAAAAGGATAGAGATCGAAACGAAGAGGCTGACGCCTCTGTCACTCGCCAAGTGTGTTTGGGTTGATATACGGGAGACAATAAGCTGCAGCTGCGTTTCTCCCACGCGCAGTTACACGTCAGCTAACTTAATCTGACACCAACGTGGCAAAGCACCGGTTAAAGGGTGATGCGTACTCTGTAAACATTTCGATTCGCTTACAAAACAAAATAACAGTTGAGTGGGATGCCCAATAAGCCCCCAACATATGTGGCAAAATGCCTTCATTATGGGTGCAACAGAAAAGTACGCGCCCGATGACCATCGTGTACCCGCATCATGATAAATAATCATGACGCTTGTGATAATAGAATAACCTTTTTAACCCCTTACGCCATGCCGAAATATGCCGCTAAAATGCTGTCATGCTTAACCAAACGAAACAAAAAACCAGCTGCCTCCGTTTCATATATCTTTGCCCCAACTGCCTTCTATACAGAGGTCTCGTGGCCCGCGTTTGCGGGGGACACAACGATAGCCAGGTTTTACTCATCACAAGTGAGTTCTGTGATAACGAGTAGATCCGGTGACGGTAACATCTCCCGAATGGCATTGTCCAGCCTTCCGTTTGCCCACGCGACGGTATGACGTGCATTGTTCAACTGAAACATTGACGGTATGATGACGCCGTAGAGTGTTCTGACATCGCTTTCTGACCAATGAAGTCTTCGTGAAGCTGAGGTCATAAATTTTACTTTTCTTTTCTTCAGCCTCACTTTGCAGGTCTCATCCACAAAGGTGGCATTGGCCGGGAAGAACAATGTACCGCTCGTGCGGCCCTTTGGGGCATGAGTGTTTGCGGCTACCATCAACCGAAGTTCTGAAGAAGTGTGTACCGGGGTCGACACAAGATGTGTAGATATAATAATTCTTCGTAAAATCGCACATCTTGATCGGCGTATTCTTGTTTATGCAATGGGTTTGCTACCGGCCATTTTTAGTGTGGTACTTGAGGTATTACATACGATGACAACTTACGAGATGAGAACTGAGCTGAAAGGTTGGGAATTCAAGTATGGTTCGTGACCAGAAGTCAGCTAAGTAAGTTGGAGCTTGATGATTGTGTAGGGACATTCAGATGGCTTCGCGGTCTGTCGTTTATAAATATATAGATATATATAGATATACATATATATATATGTATATGTAAAGAGAGTGTGCGAAGGCTGCGTAGTGAGGAAGCTACGTCTAAACGCAATACCATGGACGAGAAATCCCGGTCTTATAACAGTCAGAAATAAGAAAGCTGCGGCAAGGGTTCGGTGCGGTGATTCAGAGGGCGTAGCAAACTGTAATATAGGGCATCTTGAGCGGATTTACAAGCAAAACCTCATTCTCACCAAGGGACTGGACGCAACGGCTACCTACCATCGGAGGAAGCATGGGTAATGTATATAATGAACCAAGGGTCGAGAGGTGGAAAAGACATGGGCATGAGCATGGTTAGAACGCACAAGCTTGACCCCTGTGCAGAAGCTATGGCGGGTGGAAATGCGCTTGTATCAAGATCGCGTCCGTTACGACGGTCAGTGAGCTACGAAAAGCCTGGGTCGTCAACGTGTGACCCAACACCTTCAATATGCTGTCTTTTCTGGAGCTTTCATCAGACGATCAATGGGCAGGCAAGGGTATGGCGAGGACAGGGCGAGTCAGAGACATGGTGCCAGGTGCGCGAAAGAAAAGGACGATCCTTGTACCTGTTGATGCCCCACCATAGTGTCCATGTCCACAGACATATCCATAACCATGTCCAGGGTCGGGATGGGGCAGTTGGGGGTTGCGAGTGAGAGGGGAAAGGCGTAAAGCATACTGTACGTAGATAAGTGGGACGAGCCAGGCGGCGCTCAGTGGCCAAACAGCTGGAATTGACCGGAGAGTAGAGTTGCAAGAGACAAAGCTAGGAACCAGACTAGGTCGGCACCTACTGTACAGTAGGCAAGTCCTGGGGGTGCCCCGTACAGGGTACTGCGTTGTCATCGAAGAAGCATCTCAAGCAAGTATGTATGTATGCGAGCGAAAAAGGGTATGTAGGTCGGCTAGCGACAAAGTAATTCGGAGACAGTGCTGTTAACTTAGAAGTCAAGGTCCCAAGGGTCCTCCCTCAGCGCCCGTTGAACAGCCGGGAGGGGAACATCCCCGGCCTGCTCGTGGAGAAGCGACCCTGTCGGAGGCGCGCTGCACGGTAAATCTACTTGTCGATGCGCCCCTGCTCGGGCTTGGGCAGTGTTTAGGGTGTGTTTTCCAGGTAATATCGCAAGCCATTGCTCGCCAGGCCGTTCTATCACACACTGTTCCGCCGTTTCGTTTTCAGTCTTGAGCAAGAGAAGCGACAAGGCCGCGAATTTCCACCATCGTGGTGAGACCACCGTTTTGACAGTTAACTTATTTGAAATATAACAAGGATCTCCTCAATTAAGCTTGCGAAACCTTACTCTAAGCGAGCAGCGGAATGAGCCCGCAACTCTGGTGTATCCGGCACATGTACCGATGACAATAATAGACTCAATTTCAGGACGAAGATAGAAGTTTGATACACCCGTCTATCAAACAAGTTCCACGATCTATGTTTGTAATCTGGATAAAATAAAATAAAACAAAACGTCCGGATCGCATGCATCGAGAAGAGCTCGCCCGAGGCGTCATCGTCCCCATGTCTCTGTATGCAGGAATGATCTGGTCCACCCAACTTTGACCCTACACTCAGCTCAGGCCTCGGGTACTCGGACGTTGGAACTATAGTATCCGCCAGGACTAAACGTGCGCACGCAATAAAGTTTCTACTATTGCACATCCGATTCCGAGTTATTGATCTTTTGGGGAACGTCTCGTGTAATAAGCAAAATATGGCAAAGTTTGTGTTGAGCCTTGTTCGTTCGGCAACAGTGGTGCTATTGACAGCGATATACGAGAGAGACTTTTCAAGACCGCTTCAGCTAGCAACATCAATCCAGCAATTCCATAGCTTGACATCACCTCGTAAGAGGGATAGTACCCATATTATTGCCACCATCCTCATCATCAGTATCAGGACGGCTGTTATCGATGCCATGGCTGTGATAGGCGTGCCAGTCATGATGTTCTTAAGGCAGATCGGTTGATTCGGCGCAAGGGTTGTGTGGGGCCGAACCTCAACTATCCTCAGGGATAGTGTCGGCAGACTCCAGAGATCCCCAACCCGCGCTCTCCGTTCTAAAATGCATGAAAGCAGAAAATCCATTTCATACCTAGGCTTATAACGCAACATATATGAGTTAGAGCTGATTTATGAACGTGGTGACAAGTCCCGTAAGAAATATCAAATTATATAATGACTCTCTTTAGAAATATTCCATCTTGATTGATAGTTATTAGTGGTAGAATATTCTAAGCCACCACTTGGCTCTGTGCCTTTTAGTACGGAGAGCGCGGGGCCAAGTAGGAACTTTGTGGGTTGTGTGGGGAGCAACAAGAACTGGTCAACCGTCTGATCTTTGATAGGTTGATTGCATAATAGTTTAAATTGGTTTCGCTGTACGAGCAGTGTCACGGGTTGTCTGGTACGCCATATAATAAGTAGGAGCTAAGCTTGCGAGATGATGATGTATGTCTATTCGCGGAAGCGTGCATACGCGACTATAGACGTCATTAGTTTGTCTATCTACAATTAGCACCTCACCCTTGAAGGCTTCCGAAGTTAGTATTCAACAATGTCTTGCCACTGCTTAGGATTTTGACAGTGTACTAGTACCCATGTCTGGTGGGTTCGAGCCGTAAAAACTCTGTAAAACGTGTGGGTAAATTTTCATGACCAACTTACTATTAGAGTTAAAGACGAGTTTTTTCGTTCGTTCTCAACTGACAGTGGCATCCGGCAAATAATCCGTAGTATGGCTAGAATTCTAAGTAGGCCCGAAAATTAGTCAATAAGGTGCTGCGATC
This sequence comes from Truncatella angustata, assembly GCF_020726525.1. Taxonomy (NCBI): domain Eukaryota; kingdom Fungi; phylum Ascomycota; class Sordariomycetes; order Amphisphaeriales; family Sporocadaceae; genus Truncatella; species Truncatella angustata. Next base: position 2,304,374 of record NW_025763390.1, on the reverse strand, counting down.
GATTGGGCATCCACCTGCTTTGTTGAACCATTTGGGAATCAAGTCAGAACTGATTCCAAGCTTCGATATTGATGATGCCGCTAGCGCCAGTCCACGGCGACGCTTGAAAGCCTTGAGGTTAACAATATTGCATCTACTATTGCTTGACGGCGGCAACATTGTATGTGCTTGGTAGCATTTCCCTTGTTTCGCGGAAGTGTTTCTGCTTCCGAGCCCGTGACAGGTAACTTAATATATGAACCCTGTGCTCAACAGCAATATCGCCACGCCGGATATATAAGGCGCACAGAACGAATGCAACCTTCAGCGGCTCCTTGTTAAAGATCGCTGCCTGGTCATCCTTCAATGTTGCAATCTTGCGACGACGACTGTGAATACTCCGGTACGTACCAACAGCACAGGTAGCGCTAGCTCGGATGGACGTCAGCTCCAAGTCTTGTTGGTCCCATGGTCACGCATATGCAACCAAGGATCTAGTCGTTACTTGGCCGTGTTCAGATCCTCCTTTGGCGAAGGGATTACCTACCAGGGTAAAGAGCATACAAGTGGCGGCTCTTCCCGCAATGAAGTCACATCACAAATGTATCGTGCTACGCAAGGAAGTACGGGCCAGGCCTTATTTGACTGTAAGTCACTCAACAAAGTGGGACCTACCAAAAAAAAAATTGAATTTTTATGTCACCGAAGTCACAGCAATGTGGAGTTGGACAGTATATGTGAAAAAGTCATATATTCTCGTGTCTTGATCTTGTGAGTTGGAAAGATGGCTGCTCGCCTGTTCGTTTCGTTCGAGATACGCCCGAGCTTGGATGAAGACTGTTCAACGACCTGATGACCCATATATTTGCTTTGTACTTTGTAGTAGCATGTATATACGAGTCGGGTAAGCGGCATCGGCCAAACAGTGCGCTTGATCTCTCACATGGTATCTGCCCCATCGATCAATATTCAGAGTCGAGCCGTGGAAGAGTAGCCAAGAGTGTCAATATCTGGTATTGGATTTTGTGTGAAGAGAGAAAGGACTTTGGAGCGTAGCCGACTATACCATGCGGTCCGCCGACCAACTCCGACCCCGCCTAGCAGGCGCTATCTCGCTTGGAATGTGCTGACTGCAACTGAAAGCGGGACGGTATCTTGCCATGCTTTTGTGTTACTTGGTACGACACATGCCTTTAGCTAAAGTACATAGTAGGCTGTTTTAACTATATGTGCACATATTATGTCGCGCGTGACATGCGTATGCACCTGTGAGCGCATTGACTTCGTCTATCGTCCTATACCGATTCGGTCTCGCACATGAAATTGTTTGGTCAAGGTGTGACCCCACCTATGCAGGTTCCAGGTCAATGATCAGAGCCTCGACGTTTGATCGGATGTGACATGTCCTTCATCTATCAACAAAACCAACCAATCAAACCATGTCCAGGTGGTGTCATAATCAACTTGACATCTACCGCATACGGACTGACAGCTCGTTGATGCTACGACGTTGAAGTGAAGGCCGAGAGCCGACTTGACCCAATGGCCATGTCAGTATTAGCGGCACCGAACACATGTACACAGTAAATGAAAATTTTGGCAGCCATTGACATGGCCAAGGTGACGAAAAGTGACTAACCCTAGCTCAAAGTCTAACATAGTGCAATCAACCTGGTATTAACGAAGGTTGCGGTTGATGAGGTAATTCCTGACTGATAACGCCTGACACGTGAGCAGCACTAAGTAATACTCAAGTCAAGTACACTCAGGTCTGATATTGAAACCCGATCGGTAGATACATAACCTTTACGTTGCACATGCGAAACTGGTTTGGGGGCCTATATGCCCTTCGGACCTGTCTCGGAGTTGAATTTGAATACAGTATGTCCGACAGTTCTACTCTGAAGTTGCGTTTAGATCAAGAGTAGAAGCTCGTGAGGTGGATCTGTAACTGACAATACATACAGAAGTACTTGGTACGGTTGCAGGACGGGCGGGTGTCTATGACGGTCAAGCCATATTAGGAGCAGATTGGCTGATGCTAAATTGCTGCTGAGGAACTCTTTGACTTGGCACGACACGATGAGGCTTGGTTGCAATGTATGTAGACAGACATTTCTAAGGCTGACCAGGAGACCTGAAGCAGAGCCAACAACCTGAAAGCTTTTTGATGACAGGAACAAGGTGCGGGTCCTTGTGGCTGTGGGTCTCATACTACCGTTACAGTTTTTTGCACCCGAGATACGGATCCGTACACTTCCATGTTATTAGCTGAGGGTCGTCGGGGGACATCCCACTTCACACAAGTACTTTGTACCGATTTTTCCCTCAAGCCTACCTCAACTCACGTTTACTTAAATATCAAAGTTGAGTCTGTCTATCAACAGACTACCTTGACGCTAGACGTGCTGGCACTGCCTGCCCCCAGAAGAACTTGTGTCAATTTGGGTGATAGCAATGCTGATCTCACAAGAGCTAGAAGCCATCGTTAGGACTCGTTTCATAGTTCACACACAGCCTGGGCGGACAAAATCATCAAGCTGTGGCCATTACCGCCTCAGTTGATGGTAGCCGAGCGCTGGCCAAGTGTTCTCGATTACAACCTTGATGCCAGTGCACTGTCTGAACCCATTTTGTTCTACCCGAGAATCGATCGTTTGGGCGTCATCAACGTTTTGTCCTTGTCCTTGTCCTTGTCCTTGCCGATATCCCCTTTTGCTTTTGCTGCAACGTCCGAGCACATCGTCCCATCTTGCTTTTGTCGGATGCGGCAAAGCGTACGAGGTCCGGCGACCTTATAAAGGATTTATAAATCAGAAGTAGCATAACAGCACAGTCGACTTGAGATTGTCTGCACAGACAGCACCATCGATTCTGAGCGGCGCAGCGCCTTTGGCCGCTCGTTGCCCGGACTGGACTCGCGGCTCCGCGAAGGCCACTACGGTAGTGCCGTGGCGGCACAGATTCCACGTTCCAGGCATTCCAGGCCAAGCAGGCCTTCCAGATTCCAGGTTCACGCTGTAAGAACCTGCGCCGGTAATATCCGGTAATATTCGACAGAGTGCAGCCAAATATGGATACTGGCGGCTTGAACCCTGGATCCACGTAGGCACGCCTCTAAGATTGAGCTACTCCAAAGCCACACCCATTTGGACCTCGAGGTTGACACATGGCCCGGAAAAAGCTACCAGGACAAGTCCATTTCGGGTGAGTTCGATTACACTGCAATGAATCCCGAAGCTGGCACCGGATCTTTTGGCTAGTTCCCCCTTGCAACGTATGGCCTTGTGGGTTCTTTGTATAGACTGTATCGGTCATCATGGCCACGGGGTACTTTCCCGACCTTTTGGAAAGAATCCCGCATTCAACGATTGCTCTATACTCGCAAGAGTTGGTACGGGCTCGGCTTCCGTGGTATCATATGTACTTACTACCGTCGGACTTTCTGATCGTTCGTCCAGGTTAGTAATGCAATAGTCTCCACAGCGGGTAGCATGACGGGCAAGTATGTTGTGCAGCTATGATGTTTTCGGTGCATGAAGACATGTCCACCCAAACAACAATGAGCAAGCCTCCGCGCAAGACCTGACTCGATCCCACGAGGCCGAAAAGTGAGCTAGTCTAGTCTATCCTAATATCCCTAGAAGCGATAGAATTGTTGACCGAATGCTGTGCTAGTACACAGTAACCACTTCAGTACTAAAATATCATCATGCGTGTCATACGCATTCGGCCGAGTATGGTGTTGAATGAAGCAGCGACTTCACTATTGGGGGTGCTTGGGTTTCGCAGGAATCACCTTTAACAGTCATCACTTTTTCTGATTCTAATTATGTCAGACAAGTCCCCGACTATAGCACAACAATCGTTTAATAGTGTGACCGCCTGCGGTCAATCTTACCATCCCGGTTTCCCTATTTCCTCCAAGTTATGGATCCCAAAACAAGTATAATCAGTGTGTTAGCATGCCGACGATTAACAGCATTCACCACCATACAACCTACGTCTGCAAAGCCTAGACGTGCAGTATATAACAGAGCCATGTTATTGGATCAACGACGAAAGATAAAGGAAGGGTTTAGACCGTGTGCTACTAGCCTTTCAAAATTCCCACCCTGACCAAAACATAAGCGATTCATTGCCCCAACTGGATATAGTGATGGCGAAATCGCCAATTAAACCTGCGCGAATCGTTCAAGCCTCATCCGCGATCACGCCAAGCGCTGGATGGCCAGCACGATCGCGGTTTTATGTCTGGGATAGATTTAAAAGAGAGCTAAGACTGCTAGCAATCCGCCAATGATTCCGCTGGTTCCAGACCCTCCATTGCCTTGTTTACCGATATTTTGGCTAGCTGTCGTCGTCGTCGATGATCCTGCAGCTGATGCCGTTGAGCTGGTAATGGCAGTGGTTACAGCGGTATTGCTGGCGGCCCCGATAGTCGATGATCCTGAAGAGCTTGTAATAGCCGTTGATGCACCCGCTGATGTTGACGAACAGGACACGGCGGAAGGGACAGTGACGCCCTGAGCCGCACAGAGATTGACGGCGTAGTCGACGGCGGCTTGCTGATCGGACTGGCTGCATACAGAGGCTAGACAGCATGCAATATCGTTAAGGAAGGCCTGCTGGGAGCAGATACACTTGGCATCGATCTGAGCGCAACCGCCGATGCTGGCGCCTGATGTGAACTTGGCCAAACAATCTCTCTGTATCGCAAGACTGTGTCAGTCACAAACGGAAAAACGAATAGCCTGACCAGAGCTTTCTGCGGCCCAAGTGAGAATGTGGATAAATGTTTAGGACCTACAGCACACTGTGGCAGACCGGACTGACTAGCCACCAGACCCATAAGGGATAAGTAAAGAACATAAACCTTCATCATCAGGGTAGATAGTTGGCAATCAGCCAATTCCTTGAGACGATGGGCAACTAACTTGAGGTCTCGAATCCGAAGCTTTGCAAGGGAGAAGGAAAGATGGAACGTTCAGGAGCTGGAAAACAAGGTCAATGAGTGGACAGCTTGGGATTATCGGGTGCATAACAGCTCATTGCATTGTGAGGGGAGCAGTAATATCATTGACAAGCTTCCCCCATTTCCAGGTCTCTAGCGATGGCCGGGAAGAGCTTTCCAACCAATAGTAACCAGAATTTAATGTCTGGGGGAGTGAGGATCCCCTCTTCGTCTGCCGCTTGTACGTCTAAATCGTCTTAAACTAGACACACCATACAATATTGGGGAACGTGCATGCGCCACCAAGTTCAGCTTTGCATCTCAAGGTTCACATTTGGCTTTGCATTACAGCCTTAGCAGCCGCGACGTGGCGAGCAACACCAAAAGTTTGTCCTGTGCATTCGCGTCGGTCTTGCGACTCACGTCAGTAGTCGTTCACCTACGATGGGACTCGGTATCCTGGAAGACAAGGTCCTTGACCATGTTCCTGGTTCGTATAATATGCTGCTGGGCCGAGGACCCCCTCACGATCCGATGCACATGCTAATACCGCGCCAAAAGGGACAACGCGATACTTTGATAATCCGGACATACCGCAAACAGCTGCTACGGTGGATGCGAGGGGATTGAAATGCGACAGAAGCGGTCCTATTCCTATCATACTGGTAAGTGACTACTATACTATGGCATATCTCCACCATGCTCCACATGATTTTGCTGACCCTGTACGATGCGACACAGCACCCGCAACCCTCCGACGACCCAAACGATCCCCTGAACTGGCCATTATGGAGGCGCGACCTTATCACGTTCATCCTCTCAGTAACAGCCATTTTTGCGACAGCGCTGGGTCCGATATTAGCGGCTAATACTCTCACGCTGTCTTTCTACTTCACATTGGACTTCACATGGATTGCCATCCTAACCGGGTATTTCCTGCTTGGAGTTGGCTTCGCCGGCATGTTCTTTGTCCCATCAAGCAGGATCTGGGGCAAGAGGCATGCCTTTTTATTCGGCGCCGTGCTAGTTATAGCATCTAGTGCTTGGGCAGGTGCAGTTGGGAGGAGGAAGGATTATACAAGTCTGCTTTGGTCCAGAATCATCCAAGGGGTGGGCACAGCACCTTTTGAGTCGCTTATCAATGCTGCCGTGGGAGATTTGTACTTTGTGCATGTAAGTCTTGGGAGGGAGAAGCTTTCAAATGCGTTCATCACTGACCGGTGGGGATAGCAACGAGGTGCGCGCATGGCCTTCACCAACTTGGCAGTGTTTGGCGGTGCCTTCTTTACCCCTATTGTCGTGGGGAAAATCACCCACACGATTGGTTGGTGGTGGACCTTCTATCTGGTCTCCATCTTCAGCGCTGTGTGCCTCTTCGCCATCATCTTCTGCTGTCCCGAAACAGCCTTCAGGCGTGATGTAGCCCTGAACACGGATACTACAGCATCTGGGGGCCAGGAGCTTCACAACCAGCCCACCAAGGAAACAAAGGGCACTCCAAAGAATATGGCTACCATCAGTAGAGCCAAGAAAACATACTGGCAATCGCTGGCTCCGTTTGATGGTCGAAAGACCGACGAGAACTTCCTCAAGCTGCTCTTCCGGCCGTTCCCACTTTTCTTCCAGCCGGCGTTCCTGTGGGCTTGCTTGATACAAGGCGCATTGATCGGTTGGACGGTCTTTATTGGCGTCGTTCTTGCAGCCATATTCTTGGGACCACCGCTATTTTGGGACGAGGTCGCGACTGGTTATGCTTATGTCGGGCCGTTCATTGGTGCTCTACTCGGTTTCTTGATAGCCGGATTCCTCTCAGATTGGAGCGCCAAGTACCTGACGAAACGCAACGGCGGTGTCTACGAGCCAGAGTTCCGAATACTCCTTGTGATTCCACAGCTCATCTTCGGGTGCATGGGCCTGTACGGCTTTGCCATTACAAGTGAAGGCACGCTGGCAGGCGAGTATCATTGGGCTGTGCCTATCATGTTTTTCGGGTTCGAGGTCTGTGGTATGGTCATTGGAGCCGTGGCTAGCTCTCTGTACATCGTTGATGCTTACCGTGAGTTACACAAGTGTCGCGCATTCCCATCTCTAGACTCACAACTGACCTCCCACCCGTAGGCGACCTAGCAGTCGAAGGTTTTACATGCTTAATCATTTTCAAGAACATGTTTAGCTTCGCGCTCACGTTCAAAGCATATGGCTGGCTCGTCCATGGAGGTATTAAGAAAACATTTCTGATCCTCGCTTCAGTGCAGCTCGTGATTTGCTTACTGAGCATTCCAATGTGTAAGTTCCCTGATCTTCTTGTATTGCACGTAGAGAGAGCTGATGATTATCTGTATAGACATATTTGGCAAGAGGAACCGCAGTTTTTTCCACCGGCATGATTTACTCAAGCTGACCGGCCTGAGATAGTACAATTACATGGTTAATCTACTCGATGTGCTTGTATCCTAAAAGATGGCAATATTCAGCAGTACTGTATAACACGATACAGTAGTGAACCACAACCATAAGGCAACTCCACACAGTGCTCTTGAACACATACTCGAATAAATATATTACCACTCCAGTTAAGCCAGTGGTAGGATCTGAACGGCAAGTGTCAGAAATTAAAACCATGAAGATCGCAGTAGCGGTATCGGAACCCAACAAAGCGATGACATGGAATGACATAGAACGCCACGTTGTGGAGTGAGACTCGTTTCGAAAATTGATGACCGGCAGCGTGTTATCTGCAAGAATTACTATATTTTTATGACTCGTTATCGTAAATGGCACCTGGTTAACATCATGTAGACGCTTTGAAATGAGCTTAATCGCATCCTCCTCTGGTCTTGCCAACCTCCATCTCCCATCCAGGCCTTGCCCTCACCGCTCAAGCCTTGACATGACCAGCGCCACCGGCGGCCGACGCAGCAGCAAGTGTGGACTTCTTGACCAGTCTAAGACCGGACAAGAAGTACACCAAAGCTTCGATACCAAGAATAACCGCTAGCGTCACCAGGGCACCAATGACACCAGCGACAGCCAGCGACATGCCATTTCCGGAGGTCGAGCTTGACGAGGTAGAAGCACCATCGCCACTACCGCTGCTCGAGCTGCTGGCGTACTCCGCGCACACACCTGTCGAGTTACCACATGCGGTGCACCAGTCCTCGGTATCTGCGATGGCGAACTTGTTCATCTCGCTGACGAACGTGCTCCAGGGCAGCAGCGTATCGTTTTGGCCGAACAGCGGGTACGCCTGCGGCTCGTTCTGAGCGGCCGTGCCGTTGGCAAACAGGAAGCGGACGGACACGTCCGAGGCGGCGGGATACGAGGAAGAGGAGACGTCATCCGAGTCGGCCACCAGCTCGAACACCATGGTCGAGGCGTAGTCGACGACGCCCGTGAAATCGTCGGACACCTTCTGCAGCTGCGCGAGGCCGAAAAAGGACATGAATGATGCGTAGGCACCGAACTGCGCAGCGAAGGGCTGCTTCGACTTGCCCGTCAGCGTGGTGTTGAGCTGCGTCAAGATCTGGCCAGCCAGGGTTGCGCCTGCGACGGCGCGGATCTGATCAGTCTCGTTGTAGGCGAGACCCCACTCGTGTGCGTTGGCAAGCCAGAGGAGCTCGTCGAGAGTGGCGTTGGTCAGCAAATCCTCGGAAGGAATGCTGGAGTTGTGGATGGTGGCTACGTGAATGTAGTCGTAGACTGCTCATACGTTATTATGTAGTTCACGCCCAGGGTATTCTGGAGAATCACTTACTAGTGTAGCCGTTCTTGAAGCTGGTTTGGCTTTCACTGAAGGTCGAGTTGATGACGGGCAGCAGACCGGTATAGAAGTCTTGGGAACTGGCCAACGTGTCCAAGTACTCGCTGGAGCTGAAGTAGTTGTTGGAACTGACAACGGCGTTACCGCACCCAGAATTGCCCTGGAGCCAGCCGCTGTTCTCGGCATTGGACGAAGACGATGCCGAAGCGACAGCGTTGATGGGAATGTACTGATATCCACTCAGCGCTCCCTCAACGGAGGACCCGTTGGCAAGGGATTCTGTCGAAAGAGTACCAACGGGCGGGTACACGCCCTGCATGAAGGCCTGCGCGGAGTTCTGCAGCACTGTGTCGACCTGTGAGGTAACGATCATCTGACTAGCAATAGCGACGTCGTCACTAAGCTTGTAGATGGGCGAGGTAGCGTCCGAGGAAACATATCTGTTACGATAGTAGTTACCCGACGAATACACCTGCTCCTGGCCCAAAGACGTCAAATTGGCTGGGGCAAGAGCCTTAGGTGTACGATCTCCGTGGCGTGAGAAGATGTATACACCGAGGATTGTCTCGGCGCCTACAGCCGGAATGGCGGCCAGTGCCAGAGTCGCGAGCTTTCCTGCCATTTTGACACAAATGTGTGACTATCTGTGATGCTCTCGAATGAGTGATGCAGCAACAGGCGCAGCAAGCGAAGTCGTGAGAGCTTTATAACTAAGCCCTTAGCAGAACTCAAAGAAAAAGAAAACATAGGCATCCTTTTCCATTGCTAAGATATAAGATCCGTCTCAACTCTGCATACCCCGCCTAGGACCCCCCGTCACTGTCATCACATCTCTCTGTTGCGCGGCATCCAGCCAGCAAAAACACACCTCTGGGTCGGGCGACAACGGAACTCGGTCAGGCATCCCAAGCCATTGAGGTTACATGCAGTATTGCTCGACCAATGGCTATCTCAGAAACTATAAAAAAAGCTTGTCATCCACATGAAGAGACGCCAGAGTTCGTGTTAGCGGCACAGTATATTGTGGAGAAATATGCGAGTCGAGTGTCGACCTTGACCAGGGTAAGGATCATTCATTGCAACAATTGGGTGTTGTTTCTAGTATTTCCGAGCATTTCCTAATGCCGATGCCGCCTGGGCAAGACCGATCCGGTGGAGATAAGATTGATAATTCGTCTGTGTACGGGTGAGTTATCCTACTGGCCCGGCCCCGGCAGAACGGCTTCCATCAGTCCTCGGACGCTTGCAGCCCAAAACTTGCCATCTTCAGTTATAACTATGGCCACGACACGGTATTCGAATGTAGCTAACTCATATTATGAGATATCCGAGGCCTGAACACTCTTTAATAAGGTATTTAATAAAATTCAAATACCAATTTTTCGGTGACTTATTCTAGCTCAAACGTAAGCTATATAAAGCCAGGCGAAACCCGCACTAGGTTAATTGAGAGTGTCCGAGGACTTGTGGAAATTATTCTGCCCAGGTCTAATCGCGGACTGACATTGAGTCGACTATCGTTAGTGACCCTTCCGAGCCTGCTGTGGGCTTGCCCTCGAAACATGTGCGCTCTAGAGCAATGTGCTTCTATTGAAAAGTTTTGAAACGTATGGTTCTCTACCCACTTAGCATGGATAGGATTTTGAGCAATCTGGTCGATCTACTCCAAGAGTCATCTGGACCAGCCCATAGCGGAGAGCACGATCCACATACGGATCAGAAGCGCATAATTGTGACCATGCCCTCCATATCCTCTCCGACGAGAAATCGCTCATCACCGCATATTCGCCCTTTCCCCATCAGCTCGCCCCACATGTCGTCTGTGAACCTGACTTCACTATTTTCATGGCCATCTTCGTCTTGTTCCTTGACGCTGATTCGTGGCATGACGAATACAGAGAGGGCTTCGACCATGAAGCACTGTCTGGCAACAATCCTGACGCCTGCTGCAGAGTCAATCATTTCACTAATAGTTAGATACGGGAATTCTTCATGACGCCAACAGGGAGCGAAAGCAGGCCTATGTTTTGTACATGTGGACATAAAGTCATCACCGTCCAGCCGGGCTATTGAACCGGCACGCGGACAGAAGGACATGTGAACATCACCGTCAGCACAACATTCATCGAACCATATTGGACCGGTGCCGGTCATGGGGATACCGGTGCACCGAACCAGATGGTGTCGTGGAGGGTTGAGAGAAGACTGGGGACCAGCAAGCCAGCGATGCTCCTCTTCATGAATATAGACGTTCTGATCATCGAGCATGATTTCCCTGAACGACGGTGTATCCCTCTGCCGAAGGCCCAGGAAATCCAAATCTCGCCAAGTAAAGCGCTGAATAACTTGTGGTCCCAGACCATGATCAGGCTTGTTCATCCCTGTCGGATCGTGGGAAGGGCGATATTGGGAAGGAAATGAAATATTCCATATCGTAAGTTGCTCCAGAGGATCTCCTTCGCCCCACGGGGATCTGTTGGGCTGCCAGAGATATAGAGCATAATGAGTGGCGGTATGCGCTGAGAAGAAGCGATCCTGACGATTTAGTGGCAGGCCGAGGAAGTGTATTTTCCATTCTGAGCGAAGTGTGATGGTCCAGTCTGACAATTCTGATATCGATCGCACCACAGACAATTTGGGAGATTTTGAAGATGAGCGCGGTGGACACCGTTCTACATCAAAGGCCGTAGCAAAATGCCGATGAACAGTTTCCCTGTCATTCAACTGATGGTACGGCTCACGCTCGCACCATTCGATAATGAGCACTCTACATGCTAAACGGATACGCCTCACTGTCTTGCCCGATGTTTCGAATGGTACTTTGAGCCTGGCCTCTGACTCTAGATCGTAAGCAATATAGCATCCGTCAGTATCAAGGTATATCAGTAGGCCGTTGTCCATACACCAAACCGGGTCGCGGTGCGCAAAAGTTGCAATGTACTCGTTGAAGTGCAGGAACCTGTTCCAAGGCGTGATGCCGTGATACCGTTGACCGCCTTTGTCTTCTCTGGCAACCTTGATCTTCTCCGTGAGATGCGGCTTGGCGGCGCGGAGATGGTGATATCGCCGCGCCACGTTTCCGAAGATGGCAACCCAATCTGGCCGTTTCGAGAAGGGTGCTGTCATCCGCATCTCCAGCGCCCGTGGGAAATGCAATCTCAGCAAGTACAAAGCAACATCTTCCGAGCTGAATGTTTGCTGCCAAGCCCTATTCACGCGGCGGCAGATGATATTATCCTCTGGTGACAAGTACGAGATAACGAGCAGGAATATATCGTTTGGAAGGTTTATAATTTGCGCTTCGCCATGAATGGCACGTCCGTCGTGGCTTCGTGCATACTTGAGTTTTATTTCAGGATGTTCGTCGGCCGCCATTGTTGGTGTGCGCGACAAGTTGAAGTTCGAGGTGGCAATGGCAATGTTAGGCTGCAGATGGATCCACGGGGTTTAGCTGAGTTAGCATTATTACTCCTTCCGATGCAACAGTGTTTCAGCCTACATAGCTGTGAATAGTCAGCACTTGTCCTTATTTATTTTTCTTGTTACACTAAACTTTTCATTTAAACCTTTATTGTCAAACAAGACCCAACAATTTTACTACAAAGTGGTACGATCGATGCTTTAATACTTGCTTGCATTATGCACTTTCAGTGTATTGCTCTATTCATGGTTGAATTCCCTTTTTATATTACACGGTTGGCAGACAACGGAACGGGCTTAAGGTGACCCCCAGGAGTATCCCACCGTCCATTTCGCACGTTATTTCAATTGCGAGTAATGTGCTTGTCAACCTGTGGTGATATACGAAACGACTTGTTTGCTTGACATTTCAATTCCGTACCTACTGGAGTCGATACTTTTGCATGCACAAGAACCATGGCAAATTTATATACACATTGTGCCATATCGAATTGCAAACCATTCCCATATGTTGGCAGTACTTAGTCATGAGTAGGCATAGCAACATCGGCCTTTGTCGCGATAGCATCAGTGCTCGCCCACATGGACGTGACCGTCTTGTACTGGGTGTAAAAGTTGATACCAGGACGTCCATAGAAAGTGCTTGCACCGCCACCTGCGACACTCTTCTTGTTACCAGTGAAGGAGAACATGGGCAAAGGCACAGGGATTGGTACGTTGATACCAACCTGACCAGCCTCGATATTCTTCTGGAATTTCTGGGCCGTGGCACCAGACTTGGTGAAGATAGCAGTGCCGTTGCCATACTCGTTCTTGTTGATGAGCTCGATGGCCTCGTCGAGAGTTTCAACATTCAGGCAGACCAGCACCGGACCAAATATCTCTTCGGTGTAGCATTTCATTTGCGGTGTCACGTTGGTAATGATGGTCGGACCTACCCAATTGCCGTTTGGGTATTTCTCAGGCTTAAAGCCACGGCCGTCAAGTAGGATTGTCGCACCATCCTTCTCTGCACTCGCAATGAGGCTCTCGATCCTCTCCTTGCTCTGAGGCGAGATGACGGGACCTAGGTCTGCGCCCTCTTCAAAGCCGGCATTGACCTTGAGACCCTTGGCGAGCTCTGCCAGTTCTGGTAGCCATTCCTTGGTCTCGCCAACCATGACCAAGGTGCTGAGAGCCATGCATCGCTGGCCAGCGGCACCGAATGCTGCGCCGGCAATGGAATTTAGGAAGTGGTTTTTGTTGGCATCAGGCAGAACTGCTGCGTGGTTCTTGGCACCGAGGTTTGCCTGCACACGCTTGCCATTGGCTGACCCACGGGTGAAAATGTACTCTCCAGCCTTGTTACCACCGACAAAGCTGATAGCCTTGATCTCGGGGGCGTCCAGGATGAAATCCACCGTCTTGTGGGCGCCGTGGACGATGTTAACAACACCTGGAGGAAAGCCAGCCTTCTGGGCCAGCTCGGCGAGGATTATGGCGGCGCCTGGATCCCGCTCAGATGGCTTGATAATAAGAGTATTGCCGGTGACGGTGGCTAGGGGGATGCTCCAAAGGGGAATCATGGCGGGGAAGTTGAAGGGACAAATGGCAGCGGTGACACCCAACGGCTCTCTATAGCTCCTGGTTTCCATGTCCTTGGCGACCTCGAGGACCTCGCCCTTCAGGAACTCGGGTGCGCCACACGCAGCTTCAGCAACCTGTAGTCCTCTGAGCACATCACCCTTGGCATCGGCGAAGGTCTTGCCCTGCTCCAAGGTAATGCTAGCAGCCAAGCGATCCCAATGCTCCCTGACCAAGTTCACGAACTTGAACATGATCTGCTGTCTCGCCAGGACACTCGTGTTCCTCCATGCGGGGAAAGCCTTTTGGGCGCTGTCGACGGCGGCCTGCAACTCGGCATCGGTGGATTGAGGGACTCGGGTAATGAGGTTGTTGGTGGCCGGGTCGTGTAAGTCGATCCACTTGTCGGTGCTCGACGTCTTGAACTCATTGTCGATAAACCATGGGGTGTCTTGGGGCTGTGAGATTTTGTCATGAGTTTTGGGGAAGGAGGTGGCTGTGGACTGCAGGGAGTACGATCGCGACTGGAGGTGTGCTGCGGTGGCAGCAAGGCGCCGCGTAGCACTGGTTGCTCGGGAGGTCATTCTGGGTGACGCCGCGGGTATTGAAGCTTGTGTGGAGTGTCGGAGTTGAGATGCGGTGCGGCCAGCGCGGGCGGAGATGCTTCGTGCTGCAGATATACGATGCATTGTATTGTATCGTAAAGGAAGGAGAGAGAGGCTAGATAAGGAGGAGGAGGAGGAGGTAGTCTGATCGGTCAGATTGGCAAATATCCTTTTGTCCTTGAGCAAGGTCGTTCCTGTCGCGACCAGCCTCCCCGTCATGTGGTCGAGTGCATGTAATTAAGATAGCAAGCCTACTCTATGCTTTATCACCGCTAAGCACCGCTACCAGGGGCAGCAGGGGACCGATAACTGGAACATTGGACATGAAGCCGCGGGTTTAGCACATTAGTGTGCGGGGTATAGCGCTCTTCCCCGGTGCCAACCGCCTATGACCGAGTTAGCGAATGTCATAAGTCCTACACTGTATCAGTTGTCAATCGTTTTCCGCCGGCTCAATCAAATGCTGGTCAGAGCTTGTCCGTCGGTCATTTTCCCAATGCCCTCAACATGCTAAACATCTGACTGCCAAAATTGGCACGACGGTGACCGCTATCATGATTGTATTCGGACAGATAGTCACATCCAATATAACTGAAAGCTTTTTGGGTCGTCCCCCTGGTTGTCCGAGTAGGTTGCATAAGCCATCAACGCAACACTTACATTACCATGCTCGGACCCAAGTCCAGGTGGTCTGTTCCGTAACAGTAATCACCTCCACGAATCTCCATTGTGGGTAATCCCAAGCACGAGCAGGTTCAGGAGCCTTTTGTATACATGTCTTGTCATCCGTTTCAGTATGCAAGCGGTACAGACGCCGAACCAAATCCGACGATAAACAGTATAAAGCTACGTATCGAGCATAGTGGTAAGGTTTGCTCCGAACGGCTTGGAATGTCACTCTGCATTTGCAATTGTTGAGATGATAGCAGCGAAGGCTCGATGCCAGGTGTTCGTTGAAAATGACTTCTATGTTGTTCGCCGCAATGCTTGGATGTAGCCGGCGTGTTTCAAACGCGTACAACACTATTTATTACACATCAGTTGTTGTCAAAACTGTACTTGAGCCAACCGCCAAGAGCCTTGAGACTCTCCCATCGCACATTTTCATCTGCATCTTGCATCAGCTCCATGATGCGCGTCTTGATTCCCAATTTTTCCAGCTGGAATCTCCTCTCTGGAACCTCCTTGACCAAAGCCCCAACATCGTTACAAGCAATCGCCAAGACCGCCTTGTCATTGTCCCATGGCTTCTTCATGATCTCAGCCAACTTACGAGGGATCTCGCCCGTCTCCAGGTCGAGAATCTTTCGCGAGTTCTCTGCCCAAAAAGTGGCATTTCTGTGGGGAGGGGACCATCGTAGGTGGCCTGAACGCACTTCTGCCACGTACTCGTCCAAAGTCGTCTTGGTTGTCGTGTACTCTTCCAGCATTGTCTTGAGCTGGTCCAGGTCTTCTTGCAAGTCGGGGTCGGTCAGGTGCCTTCCGCCCACATTTTGAAGCAGGGCGGGCAACCTAGCCAGAACTGCTGTAGGCAGAAGAGAGCTGGGGTTAGTGCTGAGGAGGTTGTATAGTGTCGAAAGAAGCAGACGTGTGGTCTTCTCTTTCGGAGATAAACGCAGGAGCTGCGTGTAAAGCAAAATAACGTCGTACTCGCTGTGTTGCGATTAGTCATGAACATGTTTCCGGATGCCTGCAGAGGGTGCACATACTCATCCATCTCGTCGCCAATATCCTCGGCTTCGAAACTCAGCTGCCACATGACAAGCAAGACATGGTATAGCAACTGCAAGCCGACACCTCCACCGATAGCGCCTTCGAAGCCACCGGTTCTCACCGTAGCATTGCCGCTCCACAGGCTGGCGGAGGAATCTGCGCCAACGCCTGCGGCCTTCCTCAAGATATCGACGAGGGGTGCCACGGTCTCGCTTCGTTGCTTCCAGAAAAGCTGCCGGGAGGCCTTGCCGTACAATAGAGAAGAGTATTGTGTTACGGCAATATCCTGTAGGCCAGCATCGGTTGTGTTCTTGGCCATGCTACACAGGTAACTCAGAATCAGAGGTAAGGCATTCTCGGTGGGCTGCGATTCATCCTTTGATTGCGTCATGAGGGTGGCGAGTACAGTTGATGTAAGTAAGGGGATAGGGTCTTCAAGGTTGTTGGAGTGGGCGAGGAGAGGCAGGAAATGCTTGTAGGGATCCGACGTCTTGAACAACGCGCCTGCTAGCTTCGGCACACCTAAATAAAGATACCAAGTAGAGTCAGCTCTGGTGCGCATTGTGTGTTTTGTATTTTGTGTCGCGTAAGGGCATGAGGGGACGAGGGCACGAAAGGCAGGGAAGGGGCATGGCACATGTGCGTACCCTCTAGTAGGTCGTTCAGCAGGACCAAGATGTACTGCACGACGTCTGTCCGCTTGCTCGCAGACTCGAGCACGCTGGGACTGCCATCGCCGCCCACGAACAATACGCGGTAGCCATCGAGGTCGCGCTCGACGACTTCCTTTCTTTGCTCTTTCCTGACCTTATCGACAGCTCTGATCTTGGCCAGTTGTCCCTCGTTGAGAGTGTTGGCCCTGACTGCGCCGTCCCATGGAATGGGTCGCTGGCGAATATTGTTTTGAAGCGAACCCAGATAAGGGGGAGGATCGAGCGACATGATAGTTGGCCCTGTCCCTTCCGATACAGGTTCGTTAGGTGGGTTGCGAGTAAAGGGTTGTGCGGTGTATTGTGCAGGAAGCTATTGGAGGCGGAATGCGATGACGAAGGAGCTCACACGAAGTACGGAAGTAGGTAGTCTAGTCGCAGCTTGCTTGTCTCCGAAAGCTCAGGTCCAAAATCCAGAGGTCCAAACGTCCAAGGCCAAAGGTCCCAAGGTCTTGGGTCCAAGGTCTCAGGTCTCCTCCGGTTCAAGGCAGCCTGCCTCTAATTGAGCCGCCCGCACTCGAGGCGTGACAATTAGTGGGGTTAGGAGCCCAAGCTTCGAAAGTGTGTACGGATATAAATTGGAACTGGTCAATCGAGAACAAAGACGTGTGCAACTCTCTGCCCACTGGATATCATTTATTTGAAGAAGGTCATGACAGATTTGCTTCATAGTCAAATGACACGAGCTATGGGATGCCACAAATGATAGGACGGGGAGGTCCATCACAGCCAGCGCACACCAAAACGCCAAAGTAATTGGCACAACTCAATTGCACTCAACCGCTTTGTACAGAGGTAGTATATGACAGGAGTACTCTGCATCAAGAAGCTGCAATTGATGCGACATACGAAGCAGCGCCGTATTGCTCGTTCCCATTTAGATGCCTCTTAGGTTAGATATTGTTGCACCAAACACTA
Source organism: Truncatella angustata (assembly GCF_020726525.1). Classification (NCBI taxonomy): domain Eukaryota; kingdom Fungi; phylum Ascomycota; class Sordariomycetes; order Amphisphaeriales; family Sporocadaceae; genus Truncatella; species Truncatella angustata. The sequence goes on along the minus strand of NW_025763390.1, from coordinate 2,286,752 downwards.
ACAGCTATACCCAGACATTCGAATGCCACCTATGCCAAGTCACGAGCTGACCTTTAATGGTTATGAAATTGAACTGAAAATGCAGTCTAGAAGTTATCTTAAGCAGAACGAGACATGAATATTCACGTTCCCATATTCTCATGCAATTAATAATCATCTTGCCAACATGGGCGGTGAAACAGGCTCAAGGCATGCTCAATCTCTTACCATAGAGTGACATCATTTCATGACGCCCTGACCATAAGAAAAACTATGTGTTGTAGCCCTTCGTTTCTTATTATATCCTGAGAAGAGCGACGCGCCAACTAGTTTTGGAGATGGGTGTTGCCTAACCTAGTACCATTAATCGATTGAATTGTTTCTTCTTGCTATGCCATCTTGTGTGCTTGATGAAGAGACGAAAGGATACCCTGATCACCGTCATCACTGGTCGCAGTACAGTCACGCTCCAAAGAGTCAGGATACATTTCTAGCATTCATGCCGGTTCAAACTTTGGTGAACCTTTGAAGAAATCCAGGCGATGTGCACAACTCTGCGAGAGCACCCGAGGCGCGAGATTGTATCGTAAATGTAACAGCTTGGCCAGGCTACGGGGAACTGATATGTCGGTGATGACATGTACAACTAGTTGACTCCTCATATGTACTACGTACAGTATGTAATTAGTGGTTGCCCCGTCGCCCCGTCAACATTGAGTGCAACTTGAATCTGGGATCTAACCTTAGATTACTAGCGTCTACCTTAATGCAGCTGCCGCGCTGCCAACTCACACAATCCGCTGTCAGCCGATCAGGTACCATTCGCATCTGGTCTTCAATCGTGTGCCATGTTTTGACGGACGACTGGAGAGAAACTTGAAAAGCCAAAGAGAAGTCTTCCCCCTGAATGTTGTAGAGACTTGAACTTTTCTAGAAGCTGATTGACAAACCAGAAAGAACAGCCTTGAAACACAGCCCCTGCCTACCAACCTCCTCGGATTCCTCACCACTGTAAGTGCCGCCCATGACACCAAGCCAGTTGAAGCTTCCCGACCCCGCGACTTTTTGCGCACAACCAGAACTTGGGAGGTTGGGAGTACACACCAGCCGCGAAGAAAATCCCACATCAAAGCAACCTAATCCGCAAGACCTGCAGTAGTCATCTTCCCTGTGAAAAAAAAGGAAAGAAGAAGAAAAGGTCTCATGCAATTCCGTTCCGACTCAAACACCCTTTTCTCACTATCCGCATCATTGACTTAGTTATCTTTAAAGTTTTGTCGCCCAGCTACTTACACCAACACTAACCTCACAACGGTGCAAGTCACGCATCTCTTAGGACTTCGACTTTAAGGTTGCGGAGCGGGCGGTTTCAATTCCATCACCACCATAGCCACCCAATAACCGCACCACAGAGCTTCGGCATTCCTGCCCGGAGCTCTATACCCAAGAGGTTGAGTCGGATTGCATTTGTCGCATTGTTTCTCGACTTTGCGGATAAGCGCATTCCACACACATTCCGACCAACCCCCACCAACACCTCTAGTCAAAACCGAGGGCCAGAGTCTCATTCTCACAATGCGACTTCTCCGGGCTCCTCCGTCGGCCTTTCTCGGCCTGCTTCTTGCGAGTCTCACATCAGCCAGTCCATTCCCCCGTGACAGCCTGCGCGATGTGGGATTTGGATATCTCATGGACCGCTCGTGTGCCTCCTATTGCGGCGTTGATGATCAGTTTTGCTGCTCCTCCGACCAAGTATGTGTTACAGCCAACAATGTAGCAGCTTGCACCGCAGGTAGCGGTAGCGGTTACGAGGGCTATACAACAACTTGGACGGAAACGCGCACATATACGAGCACCTGGAGCTCATACGTCGCAGGAGCAACAACGCCTGCATCCAGTGGGTCCGACGGTGAGGATTGCGTGCCGCCTTCTGGATCCGGTCAAATTGCCTGCGGAACCATTTGTTGCGCGAGCTGGCAATATTGTGCTTACCAGGGCCAATGCTCAGCCAATTCCAACGCTGGAACCTGGACAACCGGAACGACGGTGGCGACCGTTGGTGTCGTGACAACGGCTTTCTCTGCACCCTACAGAGTTACAGGAACTGGCACTGTAACAACAGCGACGACAACAGGTACAGCCGCGAGCATCACTGCAACTAGCACTGGCGGAGCTGCCGTGGGAACCACGACAAGCAGCTCTCTGAGCGGAGGAGCCATTGCCGGCATCGTGGTGGGAACCATTGCTGGTGTGATCTTGCTGCTACTACTGTGCATTTGCTGCATTATTCGTGGCTTATGGGCCACAGTTCTCGCTATTTTCGGTATCGGTGGTAAGGATAAGCACAAGACTGAGCGTACCGAGATCATCGAAGAGCGGTACTCACGCCATGGAAGCGCTCATGGGGCAGCAGCAGCCGCTCGACCGGCGCACCGTACCTGGTTCGGAGGCGGCGGTGGTGGTCGACCGTCGACCGCTGCTTCTAGGAATGAGAAGAAGAGCGGAGCAGGCTGGCTGGCCGCTGCCGGTGGAGCAGCCTTATTGCTCCTGGGACTCAGAAGGGGTGACAAGAAGAAGGAGGGCAGCCAAAAGCCTCCTAGGAGTGACTGGAGCAGCTCATACTACACGGACTCCTTCACCGCGAGCAGTCCTAGTAAGTTTTTATCTGAACATACACTGTCTGGAAGTTAGCCACTAACAAAGGTCTTCAGGTAGCGCAAGCTCAGATAGGAGGACACGAGAGACACGACGATCTAGACATTCTCAGGGAACGAGGGCATCAAGAAGAACCTCGCATACCAGACATACGAGAAGATCCTGATCCCGTCTACATATAAACCATACCCACTAGATTGTTCATAAGCATACCCATTGTCAATAACCGCTACATGCACGCATTCAGCACAACAGCGGCGTCGGGGGACAAATCTTTTTATTTTTTTTTATTCGTTTTTACGGCTCTTCGATTCAATCATAGAGAAATTTTACGACTTGTATTTTGCGATGGATGGCACGAAAATTGGAATGAATCAGGATACGATATGACAGCATGGCAAAGAAGTACCGATGTTGATGAGATGTGGGTTCATTGTGTGGAGTTTTGAGAAGCGAAGACGATGTTAATGAGGGGAGCACTGGATATAGAGACACCCTGATAAAGGCAACCAGGTGGCTATATACGGAGAGACGAATATAATCAAAGAGTTCTTGATTTCGGGGTTCTCATTCAACTTTGTCACGATTTCGATCACACCCAATGTCTTCATTAAATTTGGCTTTATAAAAATAGCGTCGACCTCGCCAGTGGTAGTCCGTGAGCCAATGCAAACATTGTCTCCTTATAAAATGCTTATTGTGCAAGCAGGATTTGTCGTTTGGACTGAGCTCTGCCTTACAGCAATGGACTGATGGTTCAACACATTCAGCTCGAGCAATTTGAAGTTAATGACAATACTTCGTGGTCACAAAAGCAAGCGTCGCAAGTACATCAAATATAGTGCCCCAGCCTATCCTACTATCCAGAAGAGACTTCTATGATCATGAGCATATAGATGCAGCTGTGGCACACATTGTAGACACTCAGCCAGCGTATCTCGTAGATATCAGCACATGAGACTCGAACGCGCTGCAAATCCTTGTACACACATAGCCTTAGCCACTTTTCGAAACCAATACCCACAATATATCACGGACTACCCGCTTCACAAATACTTAAGCCGTCTCCAAGACTATCCATCCTCCATCACATAGTGCTACGCCCGTCTCTCGCAAAATTCCATGCAATTAGTCTGAACTGGGAGTCGTATGTTGGACCGCTTCCACAGATCTTTCAACATGGCAGCGCGAGCATTGGCAAAGACAGCGCCGGCATGACTTCAGCTGAGTTCCCGTCTAAACCACCGCAGGACATGAACACGGAAAGATCCGTTGCTCTTGCGGCGAATGGCACAAGATTGACGCTGGCGACTATACCGGTAACAACTGCCAGAACGAGGAGCGGCGAAACACACACTGGACTGCCCTTAGACTACATTATCAGCGGTGACATCTCCAGTGCTGACGAGAAAGCAAGATATTCTTCCAAGGGTACGTTCCTTGACGTCGAAGATTCTCGAGCTTCTTCCGCAAGGAGCCGATGGGTCATATAGGTTTCATCTGCGATTGAGTCCCCCAGAAACCTTTGCCGGTAACAATTAAGTCAGCCGATGCCGCAACGACTTCCTTTATGTATATTCCTTTTTTTCTTGCCCCTTGATTTCTTCCTGATGTTTTATCACCGTCAACACCGAATCGCACCATATGCCTATCTCCGCTTCCTATCCAGACGAGCGTCATCTTGCCTGCCCAACGATTCAGCTCCAAGGAGAGATAGGCCACAAGTATAATCATTGCTGGTGACATCCCAGTCAAGGCATCAGTCATAAGAAGCCACGGGTGGTGGAGTGGTTTCTAAGCAATATCTAGCAGAAGTTTCTGATCGCTGGGGAAGATTGATTCTGTTCATGGCCTCCGTGGCTCTTGTTCGGCGAACCCCCTTGACAGGTCGCTAAAAGAGCATGGTTCGTCATAAGATCAGGAAGATGAACAGACAATAAAAATCTTATCATATACTTACCAAAATAGCATAGTTGCGTATATATTAGCTTCGCATAATCCTCATGGGCATTTCGAGAACCGGTGCAAACCATGTGCCATTCGGAGCAGAGATGGTATGGTCATGAAGTACATCATATTTCGCATCTGGAAGTGGGAATTCGCCTTCTGATCTTCCTAAATCATCTGTGCACACGAGACAGAGTCAAGCGTAGCTTCGCGAGTGGACAGGACGAGTGGACAGGACATGCTAATATGAAAAGGAGGCTACTGACATGCTCTGGGTTCCACAAACACGATTCGAGTAATAGCTTTCAGTCAGCCATATTGGAAAACTTGAAGAAAATTCTCCTCGTGGCACGGAGATTCGAGCACTATGGCGACATTTGAGATCGACGTGAACCCGTCGTGGTCTACCGAGAACTAGGGGGGGAGAAGGGCGATGCTTATCTTGTTCAGAAATCTCACCAAAGCTTGAGAGAGATCTACTTTGAAAGCCCACGCTGTCATAGTGGCTAACGTGGCATGTGTCGTCCTGTTATTGCGATCTGCTGAGACAGAGATGCCATTTATGAAGATGCTTGAGACTTCGTTGAAGCTGCGATCTATGTTTATCAGATTCGCGTTTGCATACGAATATTATTATATTCAAGGCGCGAATGACAGGGAAGCCCTTCCTTTCTTCCTTTCTTTCTTCCTCAAAAATAACAAAGGAACGTCTCGTGGATTGTTCCGAAGCTGAAAATCTATACAGGCAGGAAGGATTCACTTTCCTCTATATCTGCCGCTGAAATGTCGAATCGAGGGCTTGTGGCTTGACTAAGTAATTTGTTATCTTCCGACGTATCGCCTACCTTTGATGCGAAGCCCACAGAGGTCCATATGGGCATCTAGAAGTTGGTCAACAACAACAACCTTACACTGGATTGTTTTTGCCACCACAAGGCTGCCCTGCTGGAGTCTTGATCTCTGAGAGTTGAACATACCCTCTTTACGTTTGAATTGTTAACAAGGCATTCCCGACAGGCCAAAACGGAATGATTGATTATCATCATGTGTTGAGCATCATCAGAAGTAATAAAGTCATCGCTGGGATGTTGCCGATCTACAAATTGTTCGTTATTGCGCCATAACCCAAGAGTGGTTAGTTGCAAGAAGGCTTCCAACAAAATCAGAGGTTGCCCAGCCAGGTTTGCAAATGTATGTCCACAGAATATACTTCTTTTTTTTTTTTCCCCCGCGCGTAGGTGGCACGAGGGATAACCGAATGCCACCAGCAACTAGTTTTCTCATTACCGTGAGAGCGTATCGACAAACCACGGGAATGACTTCACCTCAGAACGACTGGCACGATTGAGACACCACAGGCTGAGATTAGTAATTTTTATTCAAGGCTCGAAGAGTTTGGACATGGCAGCTCTCCCTGTACGCCTGGCACGCCCGCTAGACCTCCAAAAGTTGGTTTGGTTTGGTTCCAATCGAATGGAAGCAATGAGCACATTTGTCGCGCAAGACCAAGGGTGTTTTTGTTTGTTTTGCTTCGGAAAGAGTTCTCTCATTTTGCGTAGCCATATTCGCTACAACCTGATGCAATGTATGAACCCCGGTCACTCCTTATTGAGACCCAGAAAGCAGCAAAGAAACCGTGACATCCATCCATATTCATTCCATTTAAGCCTCGTCGACGATGTTGCCCTTCTCGGACACGTACATACCGTCCAAGAACTGTGAAAAGTTGTGAGATTACTGGAGGCTGAGGGTGGGGTTACGGGGGATTTGTATTCAAAACATACCTTACGGATATCCTTGTTGCGCACCTTGCAGATCTGCTGGATATCGGCGGCACTTTGCGAGACATCCTCCAGGGAGTTGCCGGACAGGACGAGCTCGTCCTTCTGGGCGGTGGAGACCTCGACGTCGACACCGGAGCGCATGACGACTCTGCGGACGAGCTTCTCGCCGATGAAGTTACGGATCTCGACCTCGTACTGGTCGGTCTCGGAGTTCTTGTCGATGTTCACGTTGATGGGGAAATGGGCGTAGACGTAGCGCATCTTGTACTTGAAGCCCTTGGTGACACCGATGATCAAGTTGTTGATGAGGGAACGGACAGTGCGGAGGGCGGCGACGTTCTTGCGGTTGCCGTGGTGGATTTCTATTCCGATCACGTTCGTCTTGGGGTGGGAGAAGTTGACTGCCAAGTGGGACAGATCCTTGGACAGCTTGCCACGGGGACCGGTGACGGTGACCTTGCGGGCCTTGATCTGGACGGAGACTGTTGGACACGACAAGTCAGCAAGTTTGTTTCGAGTCTTGTTGCGCGCCTCGTTGGCTTGTTCTGCTTGGCCCTGCGGGCCTCCTCTGGATACACGACAGCGAATGTCGAATATTTTTCTCTTTTTTTCTCTCTTCTTGCTTCAGCGTTCTCCGCCCGACCCTGCCAGCAACCAGACCAAGCAGCAGGATGGAAATCAAGGGCGCCGGTAAATGAAAGTGAGCGACATACCGCCCTCAGGCACCTCCAAGGTCTCCTCGGTGTGAATGTAACGCATCTTGTCGGATGTTCCTCAGGTGGGGTTTTGATTGGGATATCGACCTGTAAGCCGACCGAATGTCAGTAATTTGTCGCAATTAATTGATGACAAGAAAATTGGACGCGAGGCAGTTTGTCTGCGATAGATTCGTGTCGTGTCGTCGGATGGGGTATCCGTACCTGAAGGATTGGCGATGCGGTGATGTGAGTTCGAACTTTTCCGAAGTTCCTTACCTTGGCTGAATCGTCTCAAAATTTGAGCTCGAAATTGATTGTGCGTAGAAACCCTACGGCGAAGGGGAAAGGGAGAAAAGAAGCCGTGGCTGACCCGGCCAAAAGTGGCTTGACTGGGCTTATCGATAGCGACCAGCCACAGGATGTGAGGGTCCACATGCACTCAATGGGAAAGGCAGTCAGTCAATCCGCCGCTTGGACCAACTTGGCTAACTGCAGTGGGGGAGAAGGACATCGTCATGATTGATAGACCCGACCTCTTCCCCTACTTTTTCGAGCTGAGTATTACAAAACTGTACGTTGGGTAGGTAGCGAGATGAGTGGGTCGAAGCTTGTGTATTATCTTTTGTTGTTATTTTGACTCCTCTATTATAAGACATATCATAATCTGTCTTCTTTATCTATCTATCAAAGATTGCGGATAAATCATTTGAACTTGTTGATCATCTCTGCGTCCACTGTACGTACTACCGTATAGTATCTTCTCATTGGCTGCTCACTGAAGAGTACTAGACTACCCACATGCACTCTCACTTTTCCCTTTCGGTCGATCCACCCATTCAATTCATTCCTCCATTCACTCCCCAGGCTGTCAGGCTTAGTACATAGTAGGCACGCAGGCTCTAGGCCAGCCTCGGACTTATTATTAGGCTTCAGTAATTGAACTGAACTGGACTGAACTGAACTGAACTGAACAAACTGAATTGAGCTGAGCCGTTACCGCGCCGCATCCCATCCCATCCCATCCCGTGCCCGTCTCCGCACCCGCTACTGTAATCCCATCCGCAATCCGTACAGCTTGCCCCAGGCGAGCATCCCGCTATCATTCGTGTGTCGCAACCAAGCTAAGCCGAGCTTCCCCCAAACACACTTCCCGACTCACGCCGTCGCCGTCGACTTCGAACGTCCCAATTGCCGGCTATACTTGTCGCCTAGCATGTCCTACTTCTTCTCCACCCCCGTCGACATCGACGTTGTCCTGGAAGATGCAGACGACCGCCAGATGGTCGACGTCAAGCTCGACAAGAACCGCAGAGAGAAGGCCCCTCTATACATGGACGGCGAATCCGTCAGGGGCGCCGTCACAGTAAGGCCAAAGGATGGCAAGAGATTAGAGCACACGGGCATCAAGGTCCAATTCATTGGCACCATAGGTACGCGATGCTCTTTCTAACCCGAGTGCTGCTTCTAGACTACACGCATACCCCTCTGCGCCGCGCCTGATGACGCAAGCTGTATGCTATACTATACTATATCATAACATAACGCTGCATTCTGCGTGGACCTGTCTCCGTCCCCCCTGGCTGACATACAACTCCAGAAATGTTCTTTGACCGCGGCAATCACTACGAATTTCTCACACTCAACCAGGAGCTCGCCGCCCCAGGCGAGCTCCAACACCCTCAGACCTTCGACTTCAACTTCAAAAACGTGGAGAAGCAGTACGAGTCCTACAACGGTATCAACGTCAAGCTCCGCTACTTCGTGAGGGTCACAGTGTCCCGGCGCATGGCCGATGTCATTCGCGAGAAGGATATCTGGGTCTACAGTTATCGCATCCCCCCCGAGATGAACAGCAGCATCAAGATGGACGTCGGCATTGAGGACTGCCTCCACATCGAGTTCGAGTACAGCAAAAGCAAGTACCACCTGAAAGACGTCATCGTCGGACGTATCTACTTCTTGTTGGTGCGGCTCAAGATCAAGCACATGGAGCTGAGCATCATCCGGCGCGAGACCACCGGTGCCGCGCCGAATCAGTACAACGAGAGTGAGACGCTTGTACGGTTTGAGGTATGCCTGGCGAGGGCCCGACAGCCCACCTGTTCGGCCGGATTTCAAGGCTAATCACAAAATAGATCATGGACGGCTCCCCATCCCGCGGTGAGACCATTCCCATCCGCCTCTTCCTGGGTGGTTTTGACTTGACACCGACATTCCGCGACGTCAACAAGAAGTTCTCCACCCGTTACTACTTATCTCTAGTTCTCATCGACGAGGACGCACGCCGCTACTTCAAACAGTCCGAGATCATCCTGTTCCGCCAAGCACCTGACGCCGCGAACAACCAGCCCTTGATCCAGTCCGTGCCCGAACCATCAGTGCACAAGCAGCTGCCCGTTGAGAGCTAGGAGACAACCGGCGAGCGACTGAGGCTGACGGCTCCTCCGACAAGCATCCATCAATGGCGAGAAGCAGTTTCTCCGGGCTCTGTTGATGGCATGGTAGAGGCGCCCTCAACCGCGGCTGATACAGTGACGGAGAGTCAGATCTCGGACCCCAACTCCCACTCGAATGCGAACTCGGATTCGAGTGCAAGTCACAATCCCTGGGAGGAAGAGGCAGACGAGATCGCCAGGCGACACCACCAGCTTCAGAAGGGCAAGTCGCCCGCTCGCTTAGCGCCGGCAAGATACCGGCATCACAGAGACCGCGACGGCGGCGGCGTGGGCAGTAGTAGTTGTTCTTCAGCTGGTCACAACGAATTGTAGATATTTACTTGACCACAGCAGTTCGTGATTAAGATGGACAGCATTGGTTGGCACGGCGTTTACGGTTAATAGAGAGCAAAGGCACGTTTTTATAGGGACGGACTTTGTCTAGTCCAGAAATCAATCATCAATGTAATTTTCCAGCCGTTCCTGTCGCCTTTCCGTTCGCCTGACGCAAAAAGAAAATCAATGAAATCAATAAAATCCAAATCACCACGCCGTCTTTCGCAAAAAAAGGTCTTTTGGTATCATTTTACTCTTACATGAAAGCCCTTGAAACCCTTTTCTCCAACCTCAAGCTTCCAGGTCCATCTCCTCGCCATCTGCAGGTACGAGCGGCCACTGGTCGCCGCTAATGGCAGAGATCCGGTCGAGCTCGTCCTGGTATTGACGTCTGATATCTGCCAGTGTAACAACCTTCCTCTTTCCCGGTCCCCCAAACGATCGCGATGCACCGTTGGTCTCGCCATCCGACGACGCTTCGGTCGTGATCCAGGCTTGCTTCTCGTCTACGCAGCTCAACGTGTTGATCAGCATTAGGTACTGCCTCGTGATGACAGTGTCCAAGACATCCTCCCCAACGACGTCGTCTGCGTCGGCTCGCGAACGAAGTTTGTGTATACGGTCAAGCAGAATAGCCGCTGCTCCGCGGTAGTCGTTGCGCTTGATGCGCCATGAGTAGAGGATCTGATGCCAGGGCTTGTCGGTCATGACGTCGACTGTATCTCGACAACGCTGGGCGAGAATATCGTCGACGGCGTTCTCGAGATTCGGGAATGGCAGCTCGACAAGCTCCGAGTTGTGCAGACCATCACACATCTTCTCAATGAGTGTCCTGAGCAACGAACGCTGCAGGGCGTGGTCCATCATAGCCACTAGCGTTGTGTGCGCAAGCCTGAAGTCGGAGATGCTGACCGCACCACTGAACAGACGACTTTGCATCTCTGTCCGTATTGCAGCAGCGTCTTTGGTTGTATGGTTTATAAATTGTAGGGCGATTCCCGCGAACTCCACCACGTACGAGTGTGCCCTCTGCTTCTCAAAAAGTGAGACGATGTGGGCGTAATACTGCGGCATGCCGGCGTAGAACAGCCTCCATTCAACATCATTGAGGAGACCACTGCTGTGCCTATCAGGGTTCTTGACGGGACGGCCTGTGACCAGATTAGCTTTGCGATATGAAACCAACAAAAGACCACTTACTCAGACCAAATGCTGCCTTCCTGAAATACATGGCTGCATTGGCGAAATCTTTCAGACTGAGATATACACGTCCTTGAACATATGTGGAGAAAGGATCTTGTTCCGAGAATGGGCTTAACTCGGCGGCTAGATCGGGTCTGTTTTGAACCAAGAACGCGCACTGGAAATACTGGGGAAGCAGCGATGTGTCACTGTTCTCTGCCAGCAGGTTAGAGGCAATCCCTGTAATCGCTGCCGGGAGATCATCGACCTCGGCAGTGCCCAGGAGGTATCCGGCCAATCCTTCAAATGCAGTAATTGTCTGAGTTTCTTCCGTTTGGCGCTTTGTGATCGCAGGCGAAGCGGGCTCGGACTTATCTGCGTTATGTATTGGGACAGGAAGCTGCGTCTTGACCAGCCATCGAATGAGCTCTAGTCTTCGTAGACATGTGATGAGATATCGGTAGACCGTACCGATGTCCAATCTATTGTGGAGAGCGTCCTCGGGACTATCAAATTCAAACTCCATATGGACGAGAAGAATGAGCTGGCTGAAGCAGACATTCCATTGAAACTCAACAAGTTCTTGGATTGCCTTGACGGCTAATTTTCGTCCAAAATCGGTCAAGGGATACCGATGTTCTCGTTGCGAGTCCTCCGTTGCCTTCATCAAGTCCGTAGTTTTCTGATAAAGCTCCATAGTCACGAGTGCAAAATTCTGGCCTAAAGCATCCGTGACTTGAGCGCAATCCTCGTCGGAAGTTTGTCGCCAAAAGGCGGCCTTGTCGGAGAAATATTGAATCCGCTCGTCGTCCGTCTTCGCAGAGTCCTCGAGCAATTCTGAGCGCAAGACGGCGTTGCAGATCTGCAGCATACTGTCCGAAAATACATCAACAAAGTTGAGTGCGGTAGATATCAGCAGGGTGGAGTCCTCCAGGCCCTCGTGGCGCACTGCTGGGTTGTGGCAGATCTGCTCAAGCTGGCTGCATTCCCTAATCGAAGACAAGCTATCCGCACAAACCACCCACGACAAGCCAGACGTGGGTTCATACGACAATGACAATGCCTCACCCCGCTGTTTGTCCAACTCGATAAGAAGCCGATAGAAGCGGCGCCACTGCAATTCACTTGCACTCCGAAAGCCCTCGTAGTCCATACTACCAGAAGCAGAAGAGCTCCGCTCTAACGAAGAAGTGGCACCAATGACAGAGCAGATAGCTTCAGCCAGACCTTTGCTAGTCCGGGCGGCAGAGTCCTTTGCAAGACCCAGGCCTTGCTCATATATCGTTAGAGCAGTCTCAAGAGTCGCGTTTGTAAATCGACCAGGATATAATATCAGCTCTAACCACTTTTCTGTAGGATCGGTGGGGTCGCAGGCATTGGACGTCTGCGGTGTGGGATTTGAGTTATCATAGTATACTCCAGTCCACCTATCTCGCCATGCTTCGTCTACTTCCTCGGGAGCGAACGATACATGCTGTGCCCGATACGTCATGTTGTTTTTCCACAGGACCCACAGTTGCGTACCTGTTGGACCGTCCTGCGCAACGGTGAAGTCCACCAACGTCCAAGCATCAGTGCCTGGAGGTGGAGGCGGTACCAGCTGTGAGCCCTTGAAGAACGAGTCGATGGTCATGCCCCCTTCGTTTGCGTCGGCTTCTAACTTCCAAAACTTGAATTCTCCGGCGCCTATTGGAGAGTACGTGACACAGAGGCGTTTCCCTTCTGTTGCGCCAACGACCTTGACAAGGTTGGTCTGTGATGGATCTATGGTCCACTTGCCTATTTCTTGCGGATTGCGTTCTGCCTCAAGTATGTCTTGGGTATTGAGGATTTGCCCAGTCTGGAGGTTCCAGACCCTCAAGCGATGATCCAAGCAGACGGTAAGGAGAAATGAGGCATCGTGTTGGCCAAGGTCGGTGGTAGCCACTGATGCAGCAGCGTTCAAGTCCATGTCAGTATTGTTGTGTCTGACTGAGTGACTGCCCTTCAGAAAGCCTCTGAAGCTCTGGCCCCAACCTTTCGAGCCATACTGTGTCTCCTTCCATGTTTGATGTGATGCTAAAGGCTTGTCAGCTTTCGGTGCGGGCCCAAGGATGTAAACATGAACCTACCGTCGTGGATCTTGTTCCTGTCCAGCCGGACAATACCACCATCGTGGGTAGTCACCACGAGCAGATTGTCGTCGGCAGCCACCAGGCGATGTGCGACCTTGAACCCCAAAGCTTGAATTGGCTGTGTCCTGCAAGCATCCGAGATCTCGGCGGTTGAGCGCTTGCGGAAATGCTCGGGCTTCAAGGTGATGGTGTGTAGCTGGTTGGACTGGTCGACGACGAAGACGCTAAGCGCATCGTGATCCCGAGGATCGGAAAGAGCAACACACGAAGGGCGGATAGAGGAAGAGAAGCGGAGGTTGAGGACCAGATTCGCATCGGGGGCTTTCTTGGTCTTGCAGACATCAATGCAGCGAATGCTCAGCAAGGTGTTCGCGTCGAGGATCCGCCATAGGAAGCTCCTCGGTTCGGCATGGTGTCTTCTGTGGTACACTGAAGACGAGGTAGCACAGTTCCTGGTGCGAAAGAGTCCTCCGTCCTCGTCACTGCTCTTGGCTCGCTTTGCGGGGCGGGCGTTTTGGGTCCCAAGCTTGAGGTCGACAACGAGGGCGGGCGATGAGGGCTCGAGGTTCAGTCTAGTTTCCTTGTGCAGGTACAAGGAGTCTCTAGGAGCCATGGTGAGCCCATCTAGGCTGCGCTGAGGTCGCGCGGAAACGGGGTGCAGGTCGATGCTGTTTTGCGATTGTCGGGACGCGGTCTTTGAAATTATTTGGCACGCGGGTCTGCAAGCTTGCATCCATCCAATTGACTGAGCATGGGTGAAGAGCAAAGCAGTCGAATACTTGCACCTTAACTTCCCTAGCTTAGCTCACCTTGCGGATCCGTGTTATTGTTAGGCTGGGTAGCTTGCCAGTGAGCCGGTGAGCACAGTGAGCGTCAGGTGCAGAGGTGGGCGCGGCTGGGCAGCTGCCGGGCACTTGCAGGTCAGTCCATCCACCTTCCGCCAGTCTTCCCCAGGTCGAAACCTTTGTCCATGAAGACATAACATATGAAATAACAACAAAAAAGCAAGTATTTCAGTTCCCATTCCACGTGGTTACGGACTGTCATTCAGGTGTCAAACTTGAAATTCCAGTAAATCGATTCTTACACGACGCGAGGTTCATACCATGTATGTAGACTACATTAAAACCAAAAGCAAAGAATAATCTGCACTAGTAGCCATTCCAAACGCCAAAGCCATGCAAGTGATCCCCAGCTCAGCACCCATCATTCCTTCATTATCTTTCCTTCGTTTCCTCGTCACTCGGCAAGGCAGACGTGACACCTGATCATTGGTTCATCTTCTCCATGTCCTTTGGCGATGGGTCGCCAATACCATCCTCGTTGATGGCAAAGAGGCAATCGCTTTCTGGCAGACAAGGGCTGTCGTAGATCTTGGCAATACGAGTCTCGCCTCGGCCCTTCTTGAAACTAATTCTCGTAGTGCTTGCGTGCGCAATGATGTTTCCACCGATGGGCTTTTTCGGGTCGGGGTTGAACATGGAGCTTGGCCCACCATCGACCTGGGCCACGACCTGGTTTGTGATGACCACAGCAATACCAAACTCATCCGCAAGTCTCTGCAGTGTACGCATAAACTTGGCAAGATGGGTTTGACGTGACGACAGCTCTCCACGTCCCAAGAAATCTGTTCGGTACAGCGCAGTTGCACTGTCGACGATCAACAAGGAGAATCTGGTCTCGCACATCATAGCCGAGGCCTGGTTGAGGAGTTGCAGTTGATGATCCGAATTGTACGCACGGGCATATGCAACATTGTCGAGGACTTCCTCCCCAGACAGACCGTATCGATTTGCCGCTGCAAGAAGGCGAACCGGCCGGAAAGTGCCCTCAGTGTCAATGTAAAGGCATTTGCCCTCGCCACCACCCATATCGAAGGGCAGTTGGCATGTTACGGCCAAAGTGTGGCAAAGCTGACTTTTGCCGGTTCTGAATTCACCAAACAGCTCAGTGACTGAACCAGTCTCGATACCACCGGCCAAAAGAGTGTCGAGATTCTTAGATCCAGTTGTGATGGAGATGAGCTCACTTCTTCTCTGGTGCATCTCAGTGGCTGTTGTGAAACCCATGGGAACCAATTTCGAGGCTGCAGGATGAGTCAGTCGCGTTACTTCAAGTAGAGACCTTCTGATTGTGCTTACCCTCGGCCAAGATCTTGGCAGCCTTTTGCTCAGAGATGCCCTTGATCTGCTCCAGAACTCTTCTCGGGGTGTAAGCGACAGCTTCCACGGTTTGGTAGCCACCATCTGTGACTAATTGAATATCACGTTTGGTAAGACCTGCAACGCCCTGGCCGGATGGGTGAGCCAAGACCGACTTTTGAAAACAACAGAAAGTGATCAACTTACCTCAAGAGCACCGAGAGGCGTCGGGGCACCGGGCCCAGTCACGTCACTCTCATCGCCCTCTCCACCCTGCATCTCGTCGTGCTCCTCGGCCATTCTGAAAGGAAAGTTACAAAGAACCTGGAAAATCCTGAGGCTCAGTTGTATAACGATAAGAGTCAGAGGAAACCAGAGCTGCGTAAAGAGGAGTGCTTCTCATGTAACTACACAGGTCAGGAAGACAGAAGCGCGTCGGACGCGTTTGAGCCTTGGAGGCAATTTAAATCATTAGGTGAGCACCCCACCAAGAAAACAAGTGCTCCTGGAAGGTTGCCACGCGCTTGAGTAGCGCTGTCACATGACTCTAGGCAGGACAGCGGGACTCAATTAGTAATCGCTCCGTCTGTTTCAAACTGCTGCCATCGTCCATCCATCCATCAGGCTCATCCGAATGCTGAAATTCCCGTGTCGGGGTCGAGTATGCCGATTTCAGATTCCTCCATTCCTCACACATGTGACTCTTCACATCCTTCAAGTAGACGCCTCTTTCGTAGACCCACTCTATTACTTAACCCAAAGCTTCAGGTACCAGTTACTCAATCTTGAAGTCAACATCGGCATCTGGCCTTTTGGAGGGTTGCGCAATGGTAAGCTTGGAGGTGACGATACGCGTCGTCCCGTCGATCTGATCGGGTCCGGAAAGCCTATCACGCGGATGAGGAAGGCATCCCGTATGGGCCCAGGATGTCCTTCTCATGGAAGAACAAGGCTTTACTAGTGCCACCATGAATGGACGTAGCGAATACACTGGGGGCTAAAAGTTACGTCATTGACAACCATTGTACTTGAGTTGACTTTGATGTGAGGAAGATGTGTTCCTAAAGACCGAAGATGAAGCTTATGATTAATTGATCAATGTCCAAGATATCCTCATCTTTGTCGGGCCCTTACATAGAAAGACCCATCTCTTTTCACATCACAACTCTTCGACCTCACTATGCTTCAAGATCGTGACTGGGATCGGCTAACTAGCAAAACATGATAGAGTTCATCTGCGCATTGTCGATAGCAACGGCTAGTCGATTCTTCGATGAATATGAATCCGTATCTGGACTAACTAACTAGTAGTTCCCGATCAGCCTTGAGAGCCTCAAACTTGTTTTTATCGACGATACATATCCTTATCAATGACACCTGCTTCTCCAATGACGGCGGAGATTATAGTGCGTTTGCATGATTTAGAGTTTCATTTTTAGCTTGGCAGCCGACCCACCAAAAGTGCAAGTGGTCAGCAAATGTACTCATTAGGCAGAATCTGAGAAAGATTCAGCGAACCAAAATCAGCTGGCCGGTCACGGGACGTTACAGTCCTCACAATATGAGGTATTGTGTGATAAATTATCAAGGTGAGGAGGCTGCGAACTGCTAGCCATAGAGTTTATCTACTGTGAGTGGTGGCCGAAACTACAAGTCATGGAGCTTTGGAATGCGCGTCGAGGAGAAGCTGCAATCTTCCGGTGTAAACGAAGGCCATCTGATACCGTAGCGATGCTTATGTGGTCTAGCTCTTGGGACTTTTCCTTTGATCACGAAGTTATAGCCCGCTGGAGAGAGGTCGCTCTTCAACATGAGTGTCGAGAATTAATAATAAATTTAGATTGGATACCTGCTCCACCGATCTGTCCTGGCTCGATACTAAAATATTTGTCTGACGGTATCGAATCCTGAACCCACTCTCATTATACCAGATCCAACAAGAGGCCGACGAAGCTCAAAATACTCAAGCCTGGACGCCGCCTCAAGTGTAGGCTAAAATTCTGTTCATATTGGGGCTGTGCGTCCTGACAGCTATATAGAAAGATCTCACAATCTGGACCTAGAATAGTTTTCTAGTCAAGACATATTCCAAGCCCAAATCAACTTTACAGTTCGTGGCGTTGTAGGATTGTTATCTCATACGATTATTGTCAATTCTAACAATCACTTATTAATCGCACCCATACTCTCACAAATATTTAATATGATATACAATATATACAACACTTGAATTACTTTTCATTATCCTTTGTGACGGCATACGCAGCCGATACCACCATCACCACGCAGTTGGACACTTTTAGCATAAAATCCAAGAGGACTGAGAAGACCACGATACGTACCGAAACTACAACAAGCTGGGATCGAAGGTGATGTGGCACTACCTACATAGCTTAATAGATTGTGCAACCATACATAAGTGGCCGTGCTATTACTAAGTTATTGTATATCTGCTTTGGTTTGTATTTGATAAGATTGCGACTTGTCCGGAGGGTACGTAGAATAGTTTAATACGCACAACTAACATCAAGTCTATCAACCAGTAAATGACTCCTGGGCCCGCGGCTTTCTCCCATGCCCCGGAAGAGAAAGTTTCAACCATACAAAGAGATTTAGACTAGCGTGGCAGACCTCAGTACATATTGTTCCTCTCTTGCATCTTATTCTCTGGCTGCTGAACACCCGAGTCCATGATTCTGGCGCCACAGCGCCCTTGTGATGTGGACACTGAACGTACTGTGCTTGTCAAATGAACTTCGAGAAGTACATGTGTCCCACCGAAGATGTACTTGTCGTTGGGGGGTATTCTGGGGTTCCAGAAATGGTGGGCCTGAGGTGCCATTTTCGGCAGCTTAGACCCCGACACAGCAACTTTTCATGAAGTCCTGAAGTCTGCCCCATTCTTGCTATACATATCCCCCGCCGGATTTTACTACATATTAAAGGAAGTCTATAGCACGCTCTTGGTCTGTGCTCATTTTCACCTTCAAGATTCAACTTCTATACCAGCCGGTTGGTATTTCGCGACCACTATGGTTAATAACCACGGACGAGCTATATGCTTAGAGTAAATTCCGAGGGTAAGAGGGACGGCAAGAGTCCCATTCATTAGAATTATGATGTTCGTTATTGTATAATGGGCGAGGTGTCTAGCAAGAATGGGGTGGGCATCTGGTCAGACTAGAATGCTCCGCTGCATAATATTGCATACCAGCAGTATATGTCCTTGTCCTTGGCTGTGCTCATCGTGTCTATACAGAACACAACACAACATAACACAAAAGCATATTCGATGCCTATCGTTTATTTTTCCTTGGTCATATAATCCAAACAGGGTTCAACAGTGTTGAGCCCTGTGTCGAATGTAGTCAACATTTACAAGAATTGCATACTGATAACCATCCATAGCAAAGCTCACTACGGCGCGGTACTGAGAGATAGTGTTATGATTTTGGTAAATGATGACATTAAAATTGTAGTATGTAATCTCAGTATGGTTGGGTCCCAAATATGCTAGCCCCTTTTCCTACCACTTCCCAAACGCCTATATGCTGTCATTCCCATACTATGAAGATAGCTCCGATAATAGCATATCTATTACAGGATCGACAAAGAGACATCAAAGCCCCGACCATTCAGCATTATTATATGTACAGGTATTGACATATATCGACCACAAATGTTTGCCCGAATTCAGCTTCTCATCGATTGGTGGTTTTCTTATGCAACCGGTCCATGACTGACCGACTTCTCGACTGGACCTTGGAAGTATCGCCGCTCTCCAAGTCGACCTCGCTACCGTTTGCCGAAAGTTCTGCTCCAAACGTACCAGCCGGAAGAACCTCGAAGCCAGCATTTACCCTCCTTGATGCTCGGTTGACGTGCGTTTCACCAGAATAGGAGCGTGCGGGTGGTGCCATAGCCGGAGTTTGAACGCCAGTTGGAAGTCGGAATGACGACGCAACACTTGCTTGTCTTGTTCTTCCGCCCTCCGGTGTTGCAAAAGGGTTTTCGGGAGAACCCGTTGGGGAAGTCTTTGGCGTACTAAAGTATCCCTCCCGCTCAGTGTCCATGAGCTCGGGGAACGAGCTGTTTTTCCGGGCGTGAATGTGCGCGCTTGGCTGACGTAATGGGACGTATGCTTCATCTGATGAGCTAGATGTGCGTTCTGATGTAGATGATTGCGACGATGAGGGCATAATAGCAAACGATGATCTTGGTATGTAGGTTTGCAAAGCAGGCTTTGGGATTGTGGTACCGTCAGGCTTGCTCAATGCGTCGGCATTCAGCGCTTCGTTCGCTCGAGCTGATGATTGTCTTGGTACGTGTTTGGGTCTGTAAGTCGACTGTGGGCCTGTAGCAGGCGATTTAGGCGGTGATATGCTCGTCTCAAAAATACTCGAAGAAGGACTGTGCTGTGGAGAGGTCGTAACCACGTCGTAGTTGATCTTCGCTTTACCCTTTCCTTCAGCCCCGGACAAGGAAAGCAATGATGCTCCAAGAGGTGTTTGCGAGTTTGGTGTGCCTGGTCTGGAAATCCAGATGCCATCCACCTCAATACCACTTTGGATAGCTCGCACACCAAACGGAATTTCTGGTCGCTTCTTGACAGGGATACCTGTTTTTCGTATCTCTGTCATTCTCTCTTTCTTTTCTTCGTCGAGCAACTCATGTTTCCGGACCGACCGATTAATCCACCACAGTTTGCCTAAGCCTGCAAAGAAGACGAGAACAATTGCGCAGGCAAGGACCTTGACAGTGTTAGTCATAGGAGAGATGTGACAAAGATAGACAACTTACGAAGGTCATTTGCTGCCAGAGCTGCCAGGTCGTGAAGAAATCAATGCCAACCATCATGAAGGTTGTTCGGCACTGCTGTCTGGAAATGTGGGAAGCTCAGGGAAGAAATGATTGCTTAGAAGGGAGCTCTGGCTCAAAGCGGTCCCGCGAATTTGGCTCAGAATATCTGAACAATATGCTAGCGAACGAATATGGAAAACTTTTGGCTACTTTCGGGTGCCAACTCTTCGGAGTGCAGCAATGTTAAGAAGAAATTTATTGGCGGAAGGTCCGATGTGCAAGAAGAGTGCAATCACCTAGTGAAAAGGCCGGGATGGCCGAACAACAATCGGTAGAGCCTCCGAGGCGGAATACAAAGAAGATGCGAGGTACGAGCTCTGTTGAAGCTTGACGTTCAATACAACACCGTTTCGCTGAAAGTGCCAGCACAACAATATGTTGATCCCTGGTGGATTCGAGCTTCCCAAGGGAATAGGAAAGTAACTTGCGCCGTGATTCGGGATGCAAGGACAGCAAGATGATCTCAGACAGGCCCGCTGCAGGATCTTGGTCGAATATATCCTACGGTGCTTGCAACCAGCTCGCTGTGGAGGCTTTGGTCTCGAACCACCTGTAATTATAAGGTCGCAGTGAATAGCCGATAAATTTCTGGAAGCTGCAAAAGTAGAAGTGTATCGGAAAATAAATTGGCAGCCGCGTAGAGCGTCGTGTTGCACAGGGTCAGTAGACCAAAGTAAGTGAATATAGCCGGCATAAACCCCAGGGTCGGTAGCACGTTCTCGAACGAAAGGACAGGACCAAGGCGATCCAATCATACAGCGAGTGACAAACAAAAACAAAGGTGAAAAATGAACAGACACTGTTTCCGGTTGGCCTTGCCTGACGGTCAGACGGAACCGTGGGAGTTTTGTATAAGACAAGTAGGGCGGCTCCCAACAGCAGGTATGGACCTACGCTGGGGCTGTCCTTGGAGTTGGATTACATACTTCAAACTTGCTAGAGACTCTCCTTGTCATGGCCCCGAAAAATGCTTGCTGATCTTGATCAGACTAGAGTCATGCAATCCTTGCGCAAAGAGACTTGCTCCCCGGTGTGGCATCGAGCGACACCGTCATGTAGTCAGGATGTGCAGCCAGAGTAAACCATTTACCTGGGATGGCCTGGTCGCTTGGCTAGGCCGGGCGCTATGGGACCATTGCATCTTGCGTTACATGTGTAACGGTGACAGCTCACTTGAAGCGGCTAAACCCAAGAGACTGCCCGGTAGCAACTTTGCTATGAATCTGCAGGTCGCCGGTGGAAAGCCAACGCAGAAAATCGGGTGGAAATAGTAGCATTGGGACTTTATCCGGAGAAACCTAGACGTTCGCCTTTTCTTTCTGACTTTACTTCTATAGAACATGTATAACCATTATTATTTACTACGATGTATGTGGTCTCCTGGTAACAATGCGCTTGGTTTGTAGTATCATGTAAGGGAAGCCAAGAAAGATCGCCCTTGCAGATGCAAACATCTAAGATTAGTGAATACGAACACAAAATCGAGTGAGAAACGGAGTCGCCTGAAGCGTTTGCAGACCGGAAAGCATCCATGATGGATCCAAGCCACCCACGTTTGGCTGGGCGGGAGGATCCAGTTACCGGCATGCCCCATTTCGCTGCTTCAGGTTCGACTATTCACCCGTCTTAATCTGGACTAGTTTAACCCCAGGAAATTTCGAAGTATTGATTTCATGCATCGGCGAATTACCACGACATCCCGACCCGGCAAAAGGTAAGGAAATGGGATTGAAGATTTATAATAAGCCTTAATTGCAATTTGTGGTTCCTGTCGCGCGAGAATGCATATTGAATAGAGTGCTTACGACGATTTTCTGTGTTCAGCCCTACTTGGCTCGGCAGATATTCGCAGAGCCAATATTGCACAATTATAGCAACACGGTCTTTTGTTGGTTTTCTTCTGTTACACAAGGTCAGAATCTTTCCTGGTCCTTGAAGATTCTGCAAGCCTATGTGTCGCCCCTGGCGCTCTTTTAGCCAGGGACAAAGTCACACATTCAGACCTCGTCTTTCCTGCTTGTTTCTAGCTTCACCGTTTGCGCCGTTTCAACGTATACCTTTTGCTTGGCGTATCAAAGCACGAGCTGCAAAATGAAACCCTGCGCTCAGGCCTGGAACATTGGCTCCCGAATGAACAACTTGGGGTCTCTGCTCGGGCCCTGTCGATCCTAGATCGCTCCGCTTCCGTGTGGAACCTAGATATTGTGGATGCCGGGCTCTTTAAACGGTTCCACCATCTGGCCTCCTAGCCCAACCCGCTGCCCGTCAAACTGTTACTTGGTGACGGCTCGTCAACTGCGTGAGATTGATGGTTCAATGGCCCAGTGTGGCCTTACAGATATGCACTACGTTATATTCACCAACAGTGTTGCCCCATAGTTTCTAAGGTGATTCGAACAAATCGCATCGGCCTGATCGTATTTCCACGCTTCTTGCTTACTCGCGATGAAGGCTCATGGATTGCAGGTGCTTTGTTGTGGCAACCTGTGTTTTCTTTGCCATGGCAGAATTTCTCTCCCGAGACTGGGTCACTGCGATTCTCATACTGCAACTACCCACAAAAGATCGGATTGGAGTTTAGGTTATTGTCTGGTAGCATTCTGGACGATTTGCCTTACTTTTAGTCACCTGCTTAAGTAATCCTCATCTAGTTAGCTAGTCACGTCCTATACCCCTCGGGTGGTTCAGGGCGGCCGCTTTGTGGCACCTCTCACAGACGTTAAACAAATGAACAATAACAATAAACGAGTTCACACCTCTTCTTTCAGAGTATACCCCTAGGTTAAGCTTGTCATCGACTGGATACTGTTGACGGCCTTGAACCCAACACCATCTCAAGCGTGACGTCTGATACCCATCGGATATATTTCCTACACCTACCCTTTAGGGCCTCAATAATAATTATGAGCCACTATGGGTCAACTGTGCCCCAAGCTGGTTCCGTCGATCGCGATGGGGCATTTGAATTCTAACAAGAATTCCATGTTCTCATCCGGTAATATGAACGAAGTGCATGGATACACGGGTTTATTATAGGCATGTATGCCACCCTGGCATGCCCATTCGATTTGTTGGTCCTTTCACTAACTCAAGCGCCTCACAGCCACCAAACGAGAATGACTGCCGCAGTTTCCATGTTTTCCTTTTTCGCCATCAATTGCTGCTAGAAAGTCATCCCTCTGTTTGAATCAGGATACGGAATACATCGACGTGTGGAACACCAGAGACAGAACATCAAGCAGTATCCTTTACATTTACCAATTAATCTTATCAAAGTCAACGACCTAGATTAAGTAGACGTTTATACAACAAAGCCTTGTAAAGAATTTCAAGAGACTAGAATGTCTCGTTTTATAATTGGGTCATGTGCTCCTGCCAAGCTGATGTCCCCGTGTCTAACCACCACGATACCACGAAAAACGGCCTTCAAACTGCAAGTTCTAATCTCACTCTGACGAGAAGAAATACAACCTTTCACTTGTGGATCTTGTCTTTATATCGACAATGTCATTTACCAATCAGGGTCAATGCTTGGGGCCAGCTTGGTTGAAACTATACTGACTGCCATGATGATTAGACTATTAAAATGGTATGGCCATCAAGGTTGAGAAGTTTCAATACAAGTTTCCAAACCAGAAAACGTTCATTCTCTAATAGCCCCCATGCCATCTTCGTCCCCTTCTTGCTTTCCCGAGTCTCCTCTACAGGGAAGATGTATAAGATGTGTCTGCCACTCCTTTATCAGTCTGAAGATCTTCTCGGTGATATGGAGGAGTCTTGGGTTTGACATAATACCCAAGAAAATTGTCTTTAGACACACTCATAACGACATACATGTGTTGTTTTTGTTCTGGTGGCTATATCGTCGGAAACATTTGCGCTGCCACATACCCTTACTTGTCGTAGTGCACTTGACCGGAGTACCTGTATTGTTACCAGTAAGTGTATAGGATGACTCGTGCAAACCAGAACTAAGCAATACCCCTAATAAGGATCTGTTCTGTACCAATTGGAGGATGGTTTCGATCCGAGACTGGTAGAATCTTTGGCCTGAGCAAAAATCGATATAGTCCTTAATTGTGACGTCACCATGCGCCAAGACTATTGCGTGAGAATTTGAACTGCTGCGGCCATCATTCCGCTAGTATTACTGAAGGTGGAATCTGAGACGAATATGTTGAGTTTGAACTCGGAAATTCAGATCGCATTGGCAGGAGATTGACACAAGGGCTGACCCAAACATTTTGCTGTACTGGATTACCTATTGGGCGCTGGGCAAATGCACAAAGTCAGCAATTCCTAGAGACCCTTTTTGCATACAGGTACAGATCCGTACGTGGTCTTAGCCTGGGTGTTCTATTGGCAACGAGAAGCGGTGGGGTTTTCGCCAGCGGATGAGGCGGTGCCTGCAGAACCACACCCTGCACACCGTCGATCTTACCATAGTCAGTAGGTATCTGACCACTCCTAACTGTCAAATCCGGCTATGTCGCCTGGGGAGCAGAGACAAGTCATCCGAAGGAACAAGGTCGTGTACCCACGTTACAATGTTGGGCAGGTAGATCTCTTGTGCGTAAAGTCCATGACCTTTAGCAAAAATGTCACAGGGGAGACTTGTCCCACGTGTACTATGCATTCTTCCAAGGCACAAACAGAACAATGGGGGCATCGGGAATCCGGCTTTCGTGGATGCAGGGCCAGGGACGGTGCCAGGATTATCTCGATCTGACGGAATAGATTTTGCGACTCACAAATAAGATGCAGGTCCGAAACTCGAGTATTGCCAGTATTGGCATCGGCCCAGGCGCTTGGGTTTTCCGAAATGGTATAAAAACTTGATCATCACCTTGCTTTGGAGCTTTGTGCGCAGGCTCCCGAGTCATTCCCCGCAAAAGCTGTACCGAAGCAGGTTTAGTTCCATCTCCACTGCGAACTGGTGGTGCGTCGAGCGGCGCGCGCGTTGTCCGATATGAGTAGCGAGGGAAAACTACTGGCTGTTTTTCTCACAAGACAAGGACAGGACGGTACAAACTCTTATGTTGCAGGTATCGTTTGGCGCGAGAAAAAAAGAACATTGAAAAATTTGAAGAAGAAAGCAGTCGAAGTCCTACTAGTCGGCAGGTCGCACTGCCGTCCTCTAGCCCCCGGGTTGATCGTCGTCTCGCTTCGATTGGATAGGTCTATTTGATTTATCGATTGGGTCAAGGAATCCGGATGGTCGGCCTTTGCATACTCTAGTTACTTGTCACCGTCCTTCATCCAACTTTCAACTGTAATCTTTCCCTGTCAGCAATGCGCATAGAGGTCAAATCCATCTAATCAGGGACGCTGAAATCAAACCCATTATAAAACACTTGGAACTCAATCAAAGTCATCGTTTTGGTCCACTTAACATCATCCCGTCTGCTTTCATTCCGTACAAAATCCACAACAACAATACCTTAGGTACCCAGGAACCCAGAAATCAATTGCAGCAACAACAACACGTTAACCACACTTCCTGTCGCATTCCGCCCGCCAGCCCACCATGCCAATCCGGAATCCTTTCGCACGAAGAGTCGGCAACGACGAGAACGTGCGTCCAGAGCTATCTGCCCAAGATGCATCGCATCCCGGGTTTGAACGAGTGGACATAATTGGTTCCAAGGCATCACCTGCGCTGAGCATCATAAGTGCCAAGAACCAGGATAATGGTGACTACAAGTTGAGCGGTATGCACCACCAGGTCGCTACCAACTGCCGGTATCCCGCGTGGTGCGTAAACATGTGCTGACTTGGCTTCAATCCATAGTTGTCAATGACAGCGGCGTATATCTTCCTGTGAGTGCTAAGAACTGCTTAAATGGCCGTATGCTAGATTGCTGACACAGCTCCAGCCCTCGCCCACCGAGGAGAAAGGATTGTGGCCCCGGAGACCTGCACTGCCCTCGAGGACGTCAATGGACACTCGGAGCAGCATTGGTGACATCGAACACTTTTCTATCTCACGAGAGTCGTTTGACTCTTACCGACGCTCCTTCGTATGTGGCAAACCAACATGGTGTTACACGCAATCAGCTAATTCCAACCACCACAGGATATCACCGCAAAGTCTCCTATACTTCACGACATACAGCCACGAACAAGTCTCGACTCGGCGCGCTTTCCGCGCATGCCAAGGACGTCAGTCCGGGATCGCTCTTTCGACAGGGAACCACCCACAGCCGAGGAAGGTTTCGAGGATGTCGGGCTGAATGATGAGACCAACAAGCAACCACCGCCTCCGCAACAAGCACCAAAGAAACGGGGCCTCTTCGCAAGATTCGGTGATTCGCAGGAGTCAAACACACACAGCACTCACGGCCAGGGCATGTCGCGATTTATTCCAGGACGCAAGAGGGCACAGAGCGGCCAAGGATCGGAACTAGGCAACATGGATCGGCCAAAGTCGTCACAGTCAATGGAAGGTCAAGAGATGCAATAAGCATCGTGGGTAGACAGGGCAGGACCGGGGGTTTCAGAACCCACATGTGCATATTTCATGGCGTTTTGGTAGGAGTTGCGGCTGGGTACTTGGGTATTTTGCTGCCATGGAATGTTCCAACCTACGGGTTGGACTGCCACAGAACCTGCTTCCGCCTGTTGCGTGCTCGCTCAGACTGCTGCAGAAGTTCGCCAAGCACTCGCTTGAGAGGATGACACTTTGAGAGTTGACTATACGAGACTCTAGCACACATTGGTAATGATAATGACCCCACAGAGATGAATTGATTATGCATTTCTCTTTACTTGACACGAGTGGAATCCCTGGCTCCCACGTTTTGCATAAAAAAGCACTGGTTGTATTCATGCCTTTCAACTCGGTAGTCCATCATAAACTCCTAGTCAGTGACACAAGATGCGCAAAGCTCATGCGGAAAACGGCATTTCTCGTGCGAAATTTGCAAACCCAGATGACGTGTATAGCTGGTTATGTGTATACCTGACTTCTCATTTCTCATTTCTTTAGTGCAACCATCAACCGAGCCGGTCGCCAGGATCCAAGGTCTTGTGACCAATTACAAAAGTTGACGGGCTTAAAACAAAAACTTTCCGGTTCCTCGTTTCCTGCCAGCTGCCTGCTCGTACATCTGCTCCTGGAGAGGATGATGCGTAGCTGAAGAGTCCTTGCAACCCGTCGCTTTCTTCCATCTCATTGCCCCACGCTGACCGTATACTCAATCAACCCCGCCAACGCCAAGAGATCAGAATCTTATCGGTACCGTTATCAAATTGATTTCCTAGAATTTTTCGACGTCAACGCCAAAATCATTGGGATAAAACCAGCTGCCAGCCTTAGCCCCGCTGCGTGCATCTGATTGCGGCCACCCTCCAAACCCAACTCAGACAGCCGCCTAACATTGCAGACCTTTACTCTTTTCAAACGCCCTACAAGATGGGAAAGACACGCCCCGACAAGAAGAACAAAAAGAAAGGCGGCATCTCCCGCGCCGCCCAAGCCGATAGCTCCAACACCAACGACGGCGCCAAGGCCATCTCGCCGCTCTACCTCGTCTCGGTCGCCGAGGAGCTCGTGCAAGGCGGCAATGCACCGGATGCACTTACGATCTGCAAGCAGGCGCTCGAGGCGTCCCAGCCGAGCAGTGACGGCGCCCTCGCGTCTCTCAACCTCCTCGGCCAGATCAACATCGAGCTTGGCGACTTCGACGCCGCGCGGTCCTGCCTCATGCGCGCCGTGTCGATAGACCAGGACGGGTCGCGAAGCGAGGAGGTCGGCGGCGGGCCCGAGAAGTTCCTGTGCCTGGCGCAGCTGAGCGAGGAGGGCGGCATGGACAGCGTCAAGTGGTTCGAGCGGGGCGCCGGCGTGCTGAAGGCGCAGATACAGAGGCTCGAGGAGGCGACGCCCCTGAGGAAACGCGACGAGGCGCAGGAGACGACGCTCGACGGTCTGAGGAGGAAACACGCCGCGTGTCTCTGCGCGGTCGCGGAGATCTACATGACGGACCTGTCCTGGGAGGCCGATGCCGAGCAGCGCTGCGAGGCGCTTGTCACGGAGGCGACCATGGTCGCACCGGACTCGGCCGAGAGCTGGCAGACGCTGGCGAACGTCAGGATCTCGCAGACCCGGATTGATGATGCGAAGGCAGCGCTCTCGAGAAGCGTGGAGATCTGGAAGGATCTGCCCATGGAGGATCCGAGCGTGCCCGACTTTCCCACGAGGGTTAGTCTAGCGAGGCTTTTGATGGAGGTTGAAATGGAGCAAGAGGCCTTAGAAGTACTTGAACGTTTGGTCGGCGAGGACGACGATAGCGTTGAGGTTTGGTATCTCGGCGGCTGGGCCCTGTTCGTCATGGGCGACAAGCAGAAGGCGAACAAGAAGGAAGAAGACGCAGAATGGAAGATGACCTGGTTCTCGAGTCGGACGTGGTTGAACCAGTGTTTGATGCTATTCAAGAAGCAGGAGTACGAGGACGACAGACTCGGCGACCACGCTCAGGAGCTTCTGTCTAACATTGCAAAGGAGCTTGGCGTTGCACCTATCATGGAGGAAGGCGAGGAAGAAGAAGAAGAGGGAGACTGGGAAGACGATGAGGCTAATGAGGACGACGAAATGGAAGGCTGAACGCTTCACATCGGGTCTGTCTCCGACCCTTGGCCATTGAGTGGTTCTTGAAGATGGTATATCAGGGCCCAGAATAACGGAGCGGCGTTCGGTCTGGCATTTCACGGCGTTGTCGGATCTCAAAAAGGTAATTAGTTTCTTCTTTCCAGCTCATAGACCATATGTGCCGTTAGCGCGCCGAATTTGCATTTGCTGAACCTATGGCAAGAATCCATTTGACAACTTGACAATGCTTGCGATATTTTGCTACTTTATGCTGTCGATACATCTCGTACCGCAACCTCGTTATGCGCTCCAAATCAGGCATGGCAGCAGTTCCCTGCACCCATCCACCTGGACCTTTGGTCATTGGGCCGAGAGGTTTTGGCTGTTCTGATATGCGCGTTCTTGACAAGGTAGGCTGTGTGCATCTTTATGCGGCAACTTTCAAGCCCTCGACACCGTCGGCTAGACCAGCCCCGTCCTCTTCGTCGCCCTCATCACCCTTACCAACCAATCCACTCTCCCAGAGCTGCTTGCCCGTCAGCTTCTTTTCCTCCTTGGCCCTGGCCTTCTTCACCTCGGCGAGCCTCTCCTCCTCCTGTTTCCTCTCCTCCTCCTCCATCTCCTTCAAGAACCCTGCGCGCCACCTCATGAAGGACTCGGGCGTGACCTTCTCGCCGTGGAACTTCTTGTTCTCTTCCCTCTCCGCAGCGCGCAGGACCTCTTCGTGCTGTCGCGCCACCTCGGCCCGTCGGTCCAGGATGAGCTGCTCGGCATTCTCCTTGAGGGTGGCGACGAGGGTGAAGACCATGGCCATCCCCAGGTTTTCTTGGATCGTTTCCTCGAGGCCGGACAGCAGGGCGTCCTTGTCCGAGGAGACGGAGAAGTAGGGGTGTGTAGACGCATTTTGTGGCGGGGAAAGGTCGAGGTGCGGTGGCTCGTCCGGATACGACTCGGGATAGCGTACGTGCAGAACTACGGTAGGGGGTTCTGCTTTGTCGGCTTCATCGTCGGGGAGGTCGAGGAGAATGGATATCCGGTACTCGGTCTCGGATACATCTGTGGTTGGGCGTTTCCTTTTTTAGTACGGCATAGGAAGCGCACGAGAGCGTTGGAGAGCGGACGAGGGGGTGTGAGAGGGATGGACAGGGCAGCAGGGCTTACCTGTGATTTCTTCTGGGAAGATGGAGTCGAGGACTTCTCTCTCTTCTACCTGCTCCTCGCGCCCCATTCTGACGGCTTGCAAAGGTAGGTAGGGACTGTGCGTGTTCTGGATGTTCTATAGTGCTGTTGTATAGCGGCTCAAATTACAGGGTGCGGGGCAGCTGGATTTAAAAAAGAGCAGGTGAAGCCGCTGGTGCAAATGCGCTGAAGAGCCAGCATCGATACTAGGGCATGTGCTTATTCGCGATTGCTCAAGGGCGGCTCTGTTCAGAGTGTTTACTGTAGAGGGCCGGTCCGGACAAGACGTACTTTACTTTCACTTTGGTGCGATGGCGACACTCAACTGCAGCCTGCTGTACTGTACTGTATGTATGTACTCCAGTACCGTATACTCTAACGCGTATAGCCTCCAGACATGTAAGTTACACATGAACGAAGCCATGCATGGTGGGGGTCCGCCGGGAAGGGACAAGGGCCTGTCTTGACCGCCCGGCAGATCCTCTAAAAATTTCAGGATACCGCTAAACTTTTGGTACGGGCTGCGCAGCGCTGGCACTGCACCCGGACGCCGCTATCTGCCAGTGCAACAGAATCCAGGCACTTTCACCACATCATCAAGCCAATCCTCCACGATGGCTCCCAAGGACTCCTCCACCGGCTACAAGCGCAAGCTGGACAGCAAGACCAAGGACAAATCCTCAAAGAAGCCAAAGTTCGAGAAGCGACCGCCCCCGCCGCCCAAGGAGGAAGCCGACGACATCAGCGATGACACCCCCTTCGAAGACTTTTCAGATGACCAGGAAGACGGCGGTGTCTCCCTGAGCAGCGGGAGGCCACCACACAGCGCCAACCAGTCCAATGGCAAGGCCGACGACGGCTCCGCCAAAGTATTCGAGAAGGGTTGGTCACCACTTGACACACAGCCCCCCCAAGACACTCTCCGCTAACAAAGGGATAAACCCCCCAGGCGCAAACTCCCGCGAGTCGCATATAAAACAAAAGCAACTGGCTGCTGAGCGGAAGGCCGCCAAGCCTCTTGCCGACGAGTCACACCGGGCCAAGAAGCTGTGGGAGAAGTTACGAAGGAAGTCCCACGTCCCCAAGGAGGAGAGAACCAAGCTCGTCGAAGAGCTCTTCTCCATCGTCACCGGCCGCATCAAGGAGTTCGCCCTCAAGCATGACACGGTCCGAGTTGTCCAGACCGCCATCAAGTACTCGAATCTCGAACGGCGGAGGATGATTGCGAACGAGCTCAAGGGCACCTACGCCCAGCTCGCTGAGAGCAAGTATGCCAAGTTCCTCATCGGCAAGCTTTTCGTCGAGGGCGACAAGGAGGTCCGCGATCTGATTGTCCCCGAGTTCTACGGCAAGGTCCGGAAGATGATCAACCACCCCGAGGCCTCATGGATCCTCGACGACATCTACAGACAAATGGCGACCCCCGAGCAAAAGGCCATCATGCTTAGGGAATGGTACGGGCCAGAGTTCGCCATCTTCAGGAGCGAGGGCAAGGATCTCACCGCCGATCTATCCAAGATCATCGAGGAAGAACCGAGCAAGAGGATATTCATCATCAGGTACTTGTTGGAAGCGACCAACCAGCTGATTCAGAAGAAGATGACTGGCTTCACCATGTTGCACGACGCCATGCTACAGTACTTCTTGAATGTCCAGTCAGGCGGTGACGAGCACAAGGAGTTCATTGAGATGGTCAAGGAGGACGAGAACGGCGATCTGCTCAAGAACATGGCCTTCACCAAATCAGGCGCTCGCCTTACCTGCTTGCTTCTTGCACATGGCACCGCCAAGGACAGGAAACAGCTTCTCAAGACTTTCAAGGATACCTTCCAGCTCATGTCGGGGGATCCCTGGGGTCATCTCATCATCCTTGCCGCCTACGACCTGATCGATGACACCGTCCTGACATCAAAATCCATTTTCCCAGAATTACTAGGCAAAAACGATGGCAATGAGGCCAGCAACCTTGTCATCATCGCCAACGAGCCCAATGCACGGTTCACTGTCCGCTACCTGTTTGAGGGCACCTCCAAGGCACTCTTTGATGCTAGTCACGCCCCCCATCTGCAGGTTCTCCAAGAGATCCATGAAATCAGGAAGACGACCAGTAAGAAGGACCCGGAGATCCGCAGGAAAGAACTCATCGCGGCCATGTCTCCTGCATTGCTCACTGGTGTTGAAGCGGCGCCATATGATTTGGTTTCGACGTCTTTTGGCTGCCAGGTTGTTCAAGATATCCTGCTTTCGAGCGTTGGTGACAAGACCGAGGCGCTCAAGGCCATCGCAACCACCGCCGAGGGAGACCCATCTGCCGAGGCCATGGATGTTGATGTTGATGTTGAGGCTGAGGCGGGAGCTGAGGCCACCGAGGAGGGCGAGGACCAACCTCAAATTGACCTTCACATCTCCAAGACAGCCCATGGCGGTCGCTTGTTCAAGACACTTATAGCTGGTGGACACTTTGACAAGGCGACTCGCAAGATCATACCGGTTGATCCTCCTTTGCATTTTGCCGACATTCTCTATCCTATCATCAAAGATCACATTGTTGCGTGGGCTACCGGCCCTAGCTCGTTTGTGCCGGTCGCCTTACTCGAGGCCGACGACTTCTCTCAGAGAGACGAGCTGAAGAAGATCTTGAAGAAGGAGAAGAAGACCCTAGAGAAGGCCGCCACAGAGGAGACGCCGGAACAGAAGGCTTCTCGCGAAGCAGCAGAGACTAATGGTGACGCAGAGAAGCCTGCCAAGAAGGGAAAGAAGTCGGCCCCCAAGAAGGAGAGGTCCGTGGGTAATGCCGGTGCAAGGATCTTGCTGGAGAAGTTGAAGAATTAAATGTATGGTACGACTATAGAAGCGAAATACCAACTGTGTTCACACGTGTTGACGATGACTCCTCATTACCAGTCATCACCGTCACTGGTCCGTTCTTTGTGGTACTAATAAACTTGCATGAACACAGTTGCGTCGAACGAACCGACTGCCGTATACCTTGAGCAATACGGGGCACTGCAGGGTCTTGCAGAGAGAGTATCACAAAGGCAGGCCTTTAGTCGCACGACGTCGTGGCGATGCTGAGGGGGATGACTGGACGCCTTAGTTATGCCTAACTGAAAAGAATACATTGGGCTTGGGTACAATACATTGTTTGAGCAGTGACTCCCAAGGACAGGTGTACTGAATGAGATTTTATATCCCCCCCATATGTCCCAAGCTGCGTATCTTTCGTGATCTTCCAATCTCCTCCCTACTCCCCCTAACTCCCGGCCCCGTAGGGATCCATCAAACAAATGAACACAAGACCCTGAGCTCATGAGCCGAGGCATGGCATGGTGCATGGCTCCAGACCGATCGGGTGACTGTATGTAACCAGTTTGATCTAGAACGACGTGGGCGCGGTCATGGTCATTCATAGCTTGACAAGATAGACAAGAGGCAAACATGGGCATCCGCTGCGTATATTTTTCTAACCTGCAACAATGTGATATCCAAGCAATCAGTTGGACTATGAAAGATGCATTCAGTGCTACCACATCCGAACAAGGAATATTCTTATTATATTGAGCGCAGCTTACTACAGTTTCGTCGACTATTTTACCTCATGTCCACTCACTTGCACGGTATTTTTCTGGCAGGGTTGGACTTTAGATCCAGACTACGTACAAAGGAGAGGTAGAAATCTGTCCGCTTCACAGGAGGCAATGGGTCCGGGCTTGAGTTGTGACTAAATCGACGTGCAGCACCGCGTTTGCCTGCGTCTTAACTTTGAAGCCCATGACCTTTCGTCCGAAAACTTCACCACCTCAGCCACCGTTTCCCGTGCCACTTGCACAACGCGAATTCCCCATCACTTATGTAACGGCTTTGCCGTCCTGTGAACGCATCTTGCAGTTTGACAACTAAACCTGCTCTCCGCCTTTGCCTTCTGCCGGGAGATCTTGACTGGTCATAGATCCTAGGTCTCCCATAGATCCAAAAACAAACCCAAGCTGCAAAACTTCATTTTTATTTCCTTGCTTGCACGATTTCCTTTCTTCTAAGCTTCTCATCTGTTAGAATCAGAATATTTGTCCTCTCAGCACAAAAAGAACTCGGCCTTTGCACCAACTGTTATTCAAGACAGGACGACCTGCCAAGTTTCTGTCTTCCAGATATCAGCAGCCACTTCAACCCCACCACAGATCAACACTCCATCGCATAACCGTTACCATGAGTCTCGGTCCCATGGGGCGACGCACGCAGGGAGAATGCCCCAGCGGTAGCACCTATTATGTTTGCAGTGGCCAGACAATATACTGGAAAGGTTGTTGCTCGGAGCAGGCCTGTCAGCCGGGTGGCTGTCCAGCTAATGCCAAGATCAACATGCCGATGAGTGGTGACTCACCCTCTACTTCTTCACACTCTACTAGTTCTGTCAGGGCAACGAGCGGCGTGGGCAAGCCCGTGACTGCTGGAATTGCCACAGAGATGGCAGGACCGTCGACGGGAACGACAATGACGACTGTGGCAGCAGCCTCGCTACCAACCACGCCTTCAACCACCATCGTCACTTCTGGGTTGGTCGGGTTCTCTCCGTCAAGCACAACAGCAACAAGCAGCGAATCTAAAAATGCCGGTCCAGCCACCACTACCACTGCTCAGGCCAGCAATGTTAGCTCTTCTGGGCTGCCCCGGAGTGCAATCGCTGGCATCAGCGTTGGAGTTGCGATTGGAGCTCTGGGACTCTTGCTGGCATTGTTTCTCCTCTACCGTTGCCGTTGCCGGAAGGTCGCCAAGCGCATGCCGCCGTACCAGAACAACCTCCGTGGCGAATTCGACGACAAGAACGTGGGCAACCGCGCTCAGGCAAGCGAGGGAAATAGACACGGTGACGTTTTTGCGCCCTTTGGAGGTAAGACCCGAGTTCTGTGTCTCTCTAATACCACCCTTCCATCCATCAACCCATACCAGGCGTTCTCTCGCGAAGGTGTTCAAGCTTACTGACCAGAAAATGTGTCCTCCAGGCCGAGCGAGTTCATTTGAATCTGCAGGAGCACTCAACCCCGGGTCACCGTCCACGTATCGATCCACCAAGAGCCAGAACGACGTTGCCGCCACTGCAAGCTATCCGAGCTCGCCTGCCGATAGCTACTATCTCAGTCCCCTCTCTCCGCCGGGTACAGGAGTGCCCTTGCTCAAGGGGCCCGCCGCCAAAGATGACGATGCCACCGCCAAGGAGAACAAGTCCGATGAGCCGGCTCAGCTCGACTCTAGGCCTCTCCATTTCGAGCTTTACTCGGCTAATGCCGAGAAACAGATGGCGGAGCTTCCTACGCCGTCGCCTCCCCAAACCCCGCGAGCTTCTCAGAGCCCGTCTTACGAGGTGGGAGGCGATCATACCGAGTCGCTGATTTCCGGCTCGTCTCCCAATATGGTCCAAAATGCACAACAACAGAAGTTGACACGGGTTCAGAGCGGCGAAGCCGCCGTCGTCTCCGTGGTAAATAGGCCCCAATCAGCACGGCCGCGCTCGTATGATCATCGTACACGTCTCAGAGCTACGATGAATGCTACGGCAGATGATGTCCAAAGCAATCGCCACGTCAACAGCTGGACTCATCTGTAGTGGTATCTGATGAGACAAAAAGGGGAGATTATGTCTTTCAACGCAAATACACTCTTTGTGAAGACGAGACATACCTGGTTCAGGGGCAGGGCTTAAACGGTAATGGTCGATATTCGAGAATCGCGTTGCACTTGAGTTGGAGGGGGGTTTTTTTTTCTACGAGAACATGGCGTAATTGCTTCTGCTTGATACCCGGTCCATGGAAGTTATATTAACCACGTCCCCACACATAAGAGTATGGAATGGCGACCTTCGGGATTTATAGCCAAGGTTACTTTTGCCATGTACATAGCAAATATGACCGTCATGGTAGCTAATTCATAGGTGAATTTAATGAGGATACTTTGAGAGGCTGGTTTTCTTCTTCTTCTTCTTTTTCGCTCATTCCCTGATATCGCCTCCTAGGATGCCCGCATCTTTTATCTTTATCAAGGTTCTTTTCGAATGTCTTAAGTAATCGTCTTATTCTTACAAAAATTCAGTCTCTTTTGTATAGGCCACATTCGTCTCATATAACAATTTCAAGCAATGACAACAAGAATTTTCTTGATATTCTAGTTAGAACATAGTATAACGTGTGGGTATTGTAAATATGAACAATATTGCAGCTATCATCTCTCACCAATCAACTCGGATTCACACACGCCTATCATGAGCATTTCCCCAGGGGAGGACCAGATAGTTCTAAAGCCTGTAATACGATCACCGAGGCGCTATAACAACCCCCGTTTCAGCAATAAGGGTGTGCCGTTAAGCCTTAAACACAAACCCCGGAGAGGGGAAAAGAGGAAGAGAGAAGGGGAGAGGAGGGTCGTATCTAAGGCTGCTCCGGGGGGACCCTCTGCTGGGCGGCGTTTGCTGGACCCGTTCGTTGCATGGTGGATGAAAATTTCCTGCATACCCGTGGTGCGAGATATATCTAGATGTCCTCCTTCCCTACCATGGGCCCGGGGCTGCTAAACAGCTCCTCTCCCCCCGTCCCTGGTTACGAGAACAGGTGGACGGGCTCTCTCGCCGGCCCCACACGGCCATAGGCTAAGTCAAGTCTGCACATGTATGCTGCCTGTATACATATTCTTCACTGCGATTTTGGCCTCCACAAAGGGGGCTCCTTGTCCTTGAAGACCAAGCCGTTCATGGTTGTAATCATCAAGGTACCCTCCTCCACTGGTACCTATGCCGGTTCACGTCTTGTCTTAACCTGTCTAACTGCATAAGTGAGTAATCTTTTAAATTCATGCCTGGTCCTGGACGATATGAAATGTACTGAATAAATCTCGAGGTGGTCATTAATCAAGCAAACCTTTCGGTTCCAATTCACTGGCACAATTTTGAGTTGCAGCATATCATAGCTGATACCATTGTGATCGTTCTTTATTTCGAAAGGTCAGGAAGGAGGTTTAGACTCTGCTTCCAGTCCAATGTGTTTATCTAGACAACTATCTGTTTAGACCTTTTCCCTAGCATGACGTTTACAAGTAGCCAGTAGCTGCACAGAGAGAAGTATGCGCTGACTGACCGGTTTGCAAAACTTTACCAGACAAGCAAGGAGGAATCTTTCTACACCAAATGGCAAAGGACCGAGTAGCGAGTAGCGGGTGAATCCTCACGTGCAATCCAGCTTCACTGACGCGAGTGAACCCCTTTTATTGGAAAACCTCCCCCCTCCCCACTGAAGCTCTATCCCAAGTCCAACATTTCGTCGCCCCATTCCCGATCGGCCAGAGGTACGACAAGTGTGATTTTGCCATGCAGAAGTTAATAACAAATGCTCTCCCCGGAAGTCATCGTCGCCGTCGCCGTAGCCATCCATATCTTCCAGATGGGACTGTCAAACAGCCCAAACCAGCTTTAGGCTTTCAAGAAGGCGGAAATGGCTGTCCGCGATACTCCAAGCTCATGGTCAAAAGACGTCTATATAAGACGAGGGGGAAAAAAGAAAAGAAAAGAAAAGGTTGCAACGTGAAAAACCGTCTGCACAAGTCGCCCAAGGCGACAAATAGGCTCGCTGTGAAAAGAATCGTGAAGAGAAGCTACCAGAGACAAAATACAAAAACCATTGTGCCCTTGTAGGTGGGATTTGATTCAAACGCCGGCCGTAAATGCTGACTACACCATTTCATGCTATGTCGTAACGATTCATAAATCCCTCCCGAATGGTGTAAGGATATGCTTTGCGTCTTTATTCCAAGAGAGACTAGAAAGGGCGAAGTGTGAATGAGTATATACCAGGAGTGAGACTCTTCATTTAACCAGATCCAGCAGGAACTGAATTGTTGTTCGGCCTGCCCCACCCAGAGTTACGCCACTCACGGCGCTGGCCATTCTCTGAGGGATGAGGTATGCTGTCGCTATCGTACTGGTGATCCACGTAAAGCGAGGGCGATTGTACATGCTCAGGACTGCGCCACTTTTGTGGAGGTGTTCCTGGATTGGTAGTGTAAGGCACAGCTGTGTCATGAACAGGGCGGACACTTCGCTCTTGTAGGTATGCCATCTGATCTGTATCAACTCTGGTTGCCATTGGCCTTGAGTTGTCCTGCCTATTGATGACCTCCGTGTCGTATTGCCGTGGACCGCCAGCCGCTCGGTCACCAAGCCGTTTAATTATTTCCTTGGTAGATAGCTCTCCGTTGCTGCTTAGCAAGCTAGGATCGCTGAGAACCTCCATAAGTTCATCCGGGACCTATCGCGCTGTTAGCCATCGCCGATTTATCATAATGACGAAGAAAAAAACCACCCCATAAGAAAGTGACAATCAAGCCATCGCCGACTATTGAAAGGAAACCAAAAATAGTAGAGTGGGGGCTTCTTTCAAAAAAGTTTCAAGGAATCAATAATCACTTACCATGCACATCTCTTCGTTCCATTGGATCAACTCTTCAACACAAGCAACAGCAGTCATTGGCTCATCTGAGAAGCTGGGACTGGTCTGGCCACAATAAAGGATATTGGGTGCCATGACACGGGCGAGATTGTGCACATCCATCCTTGATCCAGTATCTTCATCGACTTGGTGGAAGGTTGCGACCCATTTCAAGAAACTGAATAAAACTTCCAGCGTATCTCTCTCAGTCTTGGGAAGCAGGCAGCATGCTAGATGCAAGCAATGCCGTCTCTTCTCATCCTCTCGAATCTTGGTGGCGGCAATCCAGAGACGGTATAGCTTCTGAGTCATGAGAGGTTCAGGCAATTCTCGCAGGTATCGCTTCAACAGAGCAGCGAGCTGATGAGGCGATTCATCGTTCCACCGGATAGCGTCGCAGCCATCTCTGTCAACTGCGTTGACCTGCTCTGTTAACCTCTTAATATTTCCATTCTTCCGAAAAACACCTTCAACCGACAGATCCTTGTTCTTCAGCGCCGTGATCGTGTCCTCGATGATGGCGGGTATACGAAGAGCACCAGGCCCGACTCCGTCTGTGGAGTCGGCTCCATCTCTTTCAATGATGAGCTCGAGAGGCACACCAAACACGCCCTTCTTCTTTATGTTTTTGCGGTTGTCCTTGCCAGCAAAAGCCTTGCCGAACTTGTTCCAGAAGTTGGGCTGTTTCCTGGCTTCGATTAGTGACAGCAGCTCATCAAGTGAGAACTCGGGATCGAGCATGGGTTGCATTGTGAGCACGGCAACGTGGCGCACAATGAAATATTCCAGAGCAGACAGTTCCGAGAAATACCTGCGCCCGACCCTTTGTGGAGAAGGCTCTGGATTCATTCTCAACCCCTCTCCTCTGCCATCAGACTGAGATCTCTGGTGGCCTGACCCAAGTGATGGATGCGTAGTCGGCGCGCGGAACAGTCCTTGTCGGGAGTTTCTGTCATATGCAGTGGGCTGTTTCTCCTTGGCTTGCTCTGCAGCAACAATGCGTGGAATGTCGTCCAGAGTCAAAGCATCCTGGTGTCCGAAGTACTGCGCTGTATCTCCACCCAAGCCGGGCTCTTGATCCTCATCGATTTGCATTTCCCGATCTTTGTAGCCAGCATTCTCAATGCCAGGACCGTCCATAATTCGAGACGACCGCGCTTTCCTCAGACTCGAGGAAAGATGCTTGTCAAGGCGAGTACTTCTCAGTCTGCGCACGTCGTTGAGAGTGCTCTCATAAGACGACTCTCTCTGATGTCGTTCTGTTTGCTCTCCTGCGTAGGACTTGGATCGAGATTCCGTCGACAACATCGGTGCGCCCCGGTCAACCGACAAGTTGTTTCCGCTACGTGAGTCGTCATCGTTGGCGGGTGGAATGGCGCCGCTCTTCCTAAGCTGCCCCAAAAGCCTAGCGAGCGCTACTTTGAGCAAGAAGATGTATTGCTGAAGTCTTGAGATACGCTCGAAGGGCCCGCTCATTTCACCACCAAGCTGTCGTGTGCATGACGTGCAGAATATACGCAAGTCCCTCTGCAATTGCGCAGTTTCGAGGCTTTGACCCAACTCTTGCCCACACTCTACACAGTTGACACAAGCCGGGTGCCACCTTTTGTCGCCGTTCAAAGCGCATTCGCTTTCGATAGGCTTCCGGCACGCAGTGCAGTGATCTGAATCGTTGGCAGAAAGGGTAGCCATGCCGACGCTGATCTGCAGCGTGTTGTCTTCATTCTTAGTGGTTTCAATCACACTCAGATCATCCAGGAACTGGTATAACTCGACCTGTGTGTTGTGCTCCCTCTCGATCTTGAGAGCGCCCTGCAAGCAGATTCTGATTAGGAGTTTCAAGTAATGAGCAAGACCGGTTACCAAAGAAAGCAGCTCTTGGGTAACTCCCAGTTGTCGGACACCGCCTTCCTGTGTCTTGGATAAAAGAGAAAAGAAAGAAACGATCTTCTTGCAGAGGAGCTTTGCCTCGCGACTATATGATAGACCTGGTGTTTGTGTGTTAGCGGTGCATATGGCCGCCTCATTCATGATCCAACTCACCTTTCAACTCGATGTCCTTCATGGATGCATCCAGCTTGTCTGCACCTTGGAACAATACGTCGACGTGGAGGATGAACTTCTTGGCAGTCAGGATTCCATCGATGAAGGCGCCGTTGCTCACGTGGAGCAGCATATCCGAGATGCACGCGGCAGAAGACTCCTCGAATGCGGAGAGAACGCTCCAGATGCGGTAAACCTTCTCCTCCATCTTCTCCTCTTCTGTCTTGACTAGATTACGCCCCTCTTCATCCAGCTCCTCGGGATGCGTCTGGATCTCATCGGCTGGTGTAAGGCGTACATTCCAGAACTTATGGATCATGTAACACTCGGGATGCCAGTGTTGATTCTGGCCGTTGCGAAAGATTTCGACGAATTGCTTGAGGATGGCGGTATGGCAGCCATTGCACCGCTGCGCAAACTGAGTCGAGTAGTGGTAGCGGCAGTAGACGTTGCTGTCGTGCTCATAGTAGCTATCCTGAGCACCGAAGACAGTCTCGCACAGCGAGCACGTAAAGTGGTCCACGTGATATTTCCGATCGAGAGCTGTGATATATGAACCTCGCAGTGCACCTCCGCATTGGTAGCAGAGCAGACCCAGCCGCCGGAAGTAATCAGTTTCGCACAATGGGTACTGGCCGCCGCCCTCTTCGTCTTCTGCCGGGAAGAATTTGGAAGCTACTATGGTACCACAATCCTGCCGGGGGGAAACGAGAGTTAGCTTAGATGGGCAACGATTGGGGATCAAGGACGGGGAGGTCTTACGCGACACTTGAAGCAGTCGAGGTGGAAGGTGCCGTCCAGAGCGCGCACGAATTGTCCTGTCAAAGGCTCGCCGCACTTGTGGCAGATACGCAGCTGGCCACTGGCGGTTCGGCCGCGTCCTCTTGATCGGTTCCGCTCGGCACTCTTGCGGAGGTCGGTGGTGCTGGTGGAGCTCAGGGCGGGCGAGGCTTCCCTCGGGGGAGGACGCGAAGGGGGCTGGAAAGCACCATTCTGATACGACGGGCTCGGGGTCATATTTGGTCGCTCGCGGTCGAGTTGGTAGGCTCCGTCATGGGTATGAGTGTGTGCATGGTCGCCTCCTCCCAGACCGCCTCCGTAATCTGGGCCCATCTTGGAGACGGAGTTTGGGCCCTTGGCGATGCCAGACAATGAGGCTCAAGATTGTCCGTATGCAACGAGATTTAAATGTCGGGGATGAGCGAGAACAGTCGTGAGGAGCGGTTACGGTAGGACGATGGTTGGGCGCTGTCCCACGTCGGACCTGAGCATCGGGCGGCGGAGGGGATGGGATTCCAGAGTCGAGAAGTCAGATTCCACAGCGGACAGCGGTGCCGTGCGGCGCGTGCGACGATGGCTGGGGTTTGGGATGGTACGAAAATTGAATGCTGGGTGACGGCGTCGTGCAGCGTCAAAGACAAACCGGCTAGGTCCAGGTACATTCAAGGAGTGAAAGTAAAGTAGAGCAAGGTAAAGTCAAGTAAAGGGAAGTGAAGGGCCAAAAATAGATTAGGCCTTGTTCTTGCCGTGGTTGGATTGTCGGTGGCCAGCAGTGAAGCTTGGTGTTAGGTGATCCTTCGTCAAGTTCAAGCGGGCGAGCGAGAGTGGGAGTGGATTGTGGTTGTGGATGTGGATGTGGTTAGGCGGTATTGGACTTTGGACTTGGACTTGGACTTGGACTTGGACTTGGACCTGGACCCGGACCTTGCAATGGAGTTGAGCGGGTCACCAAAGCGAGAGAGAGGTTGCAGTGTGAGTGAGGCCGTTTGCTTCAATCTGGATTGGGCTGACCTGGGCCAGTTTCATTTCACGGTCGCGCAAAATGATGGATGGATATCCTCAGTCGCGTACTGTATATTTTTCTTTTCTTTCACAATGGTTGCGGCTGCTGTGCTGTGTGTACACCGTCGTATCTGGAGTAAAGGCGAAAAATCAGAAATGAAAATATAACTAATCAGGATGGGATGAAAACAACAACGATGGCGACCTGCTCAGTACGGTACGACGCCGTTATGCTGAGCGCTTTCCCCCCTGGACGAAATTGGGAGAAGATGCTTGGGGCGGGAATGAAGTATGTTGGAGGTCTCCCCCGTTATCCATACGCCTTTGAAAGTACTATGTACACCTTGCTGCAGACCTCAAAGGGCAGACCGCAGTTCCAAGTCGAGTTAGATTTGGCATGGGAAAACGGGTCCATCAAATCATAAATGTCCTACATACCTAAGCTAACTACTGTAGGGCCCAAGGGGGGGGGGATGACGGACGCTTGCACCTTGCCGAGTGAGGCACGCTAGCAAAGGGGAAGGGGGAAGGGGAAGGGGGAAAGGGAACATGAAATAATTACAGATTCCAAGGGGAAGTTATGTGAGGAAGATGAACGCAACAGAGTCAATGGACAGTTGAATTCGAAGAACTGCTGTAGTTGGACACACAAATCAACCAACACTCAACAAATTAGGCCTCGCCGAGGTCGCGTCCTACCCAGTAGAGTTGTAGCAAATTACATTATCATTTATCGCCATTACCATCTCCAGTACATACTACATAGTCCGCACCTGGAGTGGAAACACAAGATATCTCCAAGCCGGAGATGATAGATGCCAAGGGAGCCCCAGTCGACGATGTCGGTTGGAATTTCATCTAACTTAGCAGGTCGAATCTGCTGATAGGTATGGTACAACCAATTCCAAATATCATTATACCGATGCTTGGCCTCGGCCGGTATTGATCCGTAACTCGGCCGCCCCCATGAACACAAGATACATACAGACAGGAGATGAGCCACACTGACTATGTAATAATGCGATCGAGTCACCACGCACGGGATATCGTGCTGTACTACCGTAGAGCTTAGCTATTAGTTTGTGCATCGCAATTTCACGTCAAGTCCAGCAGTGTTTACGCGTACATGCGGCTGTCAATCTCAGAGCAGCCTGTCAGTTCAGTGAGCAACGCACTCCTTCTTTCCATGGCGAAGGACACGGAATGCACGTGTATTTTCGTAAACCTCATCGAGCTCGGTATTCCTGCGTGATAGCAAGTGCATCGACCTGCACACAATGTGCCCGAAGAGCTATGCATGCAGCCGATATTGAAGTATGGAACATTAGTTCATCTCATGCAATCTACATGAAAAATGGCACGCTGCCCTCATTACCCCTTGGCCTCCCTGCCTCCCAAGCCTCACCGTTGGATATGATGTAGTGAGTACATGGTCAGCACGCATGACGATATGACGTATGGCACTCAACAGACGACGCGCAGAGTACCCTTCCTATTTCCTTTATTTTATCTTCTTCATTGACAGTAGTGTTGTATTTTCTTCTATTAGTCTAGTGCCGTGATAAGAGAAGCTTATTAATAACCAGCAAGATTGCGGCAATCAGGTTTCGAGTCGGGGACCGTGAGAGTTCTCATGCTTTTCCGTGTGAAACTCCAGTAGAGGGCGCTGCAGGCCTAGCCGCCCACCGAGAGTGGTACGTACACACCTGGTAGGCACTGTGCGCTTGGTCCAAACGGTAGTGGACGTCAGACAGCTCTCTCCCGTATCTACTGTAGGTACCTAACCTTTCGAAAACTGCCCCGCCATCCATCTGCCCACCGACGAAACGACCCCGCAGTCAGTCGTGTGAAGCTTCAGAAGCAAGCGGCTTACCTGCCATCTTTCACGATAGAGAAAAACGCTGCAATACCTCGACCAGGGAAAACACCACTTCCTGTCGCTACACAATGGCAGATACAGAGTCAGAAGTCGGAGGCGAACTTCAATCCCGCCACGTAGCATACTGTGGCGGTAAGTCTACCGCTCAATTAACATGCAACATCGCGACAAAACACGTCGCGCCGTGCCCCTCCATCCAATCTCATATCTTGAAGCAAGCAAGCCGGCTAACTCACGCGACTCATAGTCTGCACACTCCCCCCGGAGTACTGCGAATACGGCGGTACGGTGAAGAAATGTCAAGAATGGCTCGAGAAGGCCAACCCCACGCTGTACGCGCAGATCTGGTCTCCCGAAGCCTTGGCAGCCTCGACCGCCTCCCTCAGCGTCGACGCACAGAAGCGCGCCGCCAAGGACGCGCAGAAGAAGACGGCGCAGGCCGAGAAGGCCGCCGAGAAGCAAGCCTCCAAGATAGCCAACAGCGTCGTCACC
Organism: Truncatella angustata; assembly: GCF_020726525.1. NCBI lineage: Eukaryota > Fungi > Ascomycota > Sordariomycetes > Amphisphaeriales > Sporocadaceae > Truncatella > Truncatella angustata. The sequence goes on along the minus strand of NW_025763390.1, from coordinate 2,242,191 downwards.
ATCAAGCGGGTCGAGCGCAACAAGCGGAAATTCGTCACGGCCGTCTCGGGCCTCGAGGCGTTTGGCCTCGATCTGAAGAAGGTCTCCAAGGAGTTTGGCAAGAAGTTCGCCACCGGTAGCAGTGTAACAAAGGTGCCGAGCGGTGGCGAGGAGATCGTGGTGCAGGGTGACGTGAGTGACGAAATCGAAGAGTTCCTCCTGGAGAAATACAAGGACATCCCAGAGGACAACATCGAGTTGGTGGACGACAAGGCCAAGAAGAAGGCGTCACAATAGTCTCGGGGTCTGGGTGTTGAGGGAGTTTTCGCGCCGCGAGCGAGAAAAGAGGAAAGAGGCTGGGAGATCTCAGCATTCTCGACACGAATTTATAATGATTAGAACCCATTTCGAACAAATGGCGAGTAGCTCGAGTACGAAAGCCCAGGCTTGCTTGGATGTTAGGCATTTCGAGCCACTTAAATATATTCAATTCCGACAGCCCGAATCAAAAGGCCCCTCTGGCTAAACTCCTATTCTCCAGAACGCCAAAGACAATGATACAATTTGCTTCCTATGCACAGCCACAAGGCACTGTTGTTCGTGACGGCCATATCGTACTTGACCAGATACCCAAATGCCAACCTAATGATATCAGCTTCATGCCCAGACTCGTTACTTTGTCAGTTATGCCTGCCGCTTCCGTAATGTCCGCCCGGTAGTTGTGGTCGTTGCTGCCGCTGCTGGTGCCTTTGCCGCCGGGGCTTTCTTGGTCGTGGCCGATTTTATCGTGCCCATTACTGTCCGTTTCGGTCCCGGCGCGGGTTTCGCCGTAGCTGCTCTCGATGCTGCTGTCGTCTTCTTGATGACGGTTCCGGTGCTAGCCTCGCTCGACTCGCTCGCCTGGCTGAGCTTTTTCCTACCTCGCGTGGAACCGGTTGCCGAAGCAGTAGGCACTGCTGGTTTCCTGACCCGTGGGACGGTTCCCGAGTTGCTCGAAGCCGTCGTGGAAGCGGTTCCTTTCCTAGTTCCTGTAGATGCGGCTCCACGGGTTGCCTTAGCTTTGGACACCATATTGGACAGTATTTTAGTTGGGGATTCCCTACCAAAGGCCTTGATAGGGGAAGCCGGGCGGGCAATCATGGATTTACCGGGAGAAGTGGCCGGACGCTCCAAAGGCATCTTTGCGGGAGGTGGTCTCTCTAACACCCTTGGCACGATTCGTGCGTTGGTCGACGTGGGTGACAATATTTGTCCCGGTTGGATGCGCGCAGACTCAATGACGGCAGGGACACCGCGGAGCTTCTTCTTGGGGTTGCCTGTAGTTTCAAGGGAGTTCTCTTTGTCCTCGGTTTCGTCAACCATATTACTAAGTCGCAGTCAGCACCGGCGCAGCTATGTACAGGAATGCGCGTTTCAAAACATGTAGACAGGCCCGTTGCGTCGTACCTCAAGCGCTTTGAACCACGTTGAGCCTTGCCGGGCACGGGTTTGCGCGGGATCGGTTTGGGTGACGCGCCGTCCTTGACGGGGACTGGTGGAGGCTTTGCATCACGTAGAGAATGGGAGGCTCGTGATTGTTGGGGCTCTGAGTGCTTGGCCAGCAGGTCGCCCATTCTCAGTTTCCTCAACGCGTTAGGAATGCGGTTGACGCGCATTTCGACGCGTGACCGTAGTTGCTGTGCCTGTATGTTATACTGAGATCTTAATCTTCGAGCGCGTTCCGTGACTGGGTATAGTCAGTGCAGGAAGCAGGAGACGGTGAGGGCATGCATACGCTCAAGCTGGAGGTTGTCGATGAGGGCTTGTTTTTGGGCGGCTGTTAATGCCATCTTCCTCTTCTTGATGGGGCTGCTCCGTTGCGGAGAGCTGGTGGCCAAGTCTGACTTGCGCTTTCTCGTTCGTACTGGCGCCATTTTCCTAGTGATGAATGCTTAAAATGTTGGTTTTATGGTTGCAGAGATGTGATCGTTTGTGGATTCTGGGTCTGAGTTGAACGAAACGGAACGGGATGGCGTAAGACTAATCGGTACTGGGTGTCTGTGTAAGACGCTGGTGAATGCTTCAATTCAACATGCAACGAGCTTTAAATGGATTCGAGTAAACAAAGTGCCGCGGTGGTGTTAGCGGCCGATTTGATCTTGAAAAGGCTTGGCGGTTCCAGGTGCCACATCTGCCATATGGGCAGGGCCTAGGGGGTGCCAAGTGACATATGTACGGATAAGACTTTCAGATACTTTCAGATCTTTTGCCCGGACAAAGCGCACGGGTATGAATAAATTGGCATTGTCCAGGCAAGTAATCACGTTCGCGGATTCTTGTGATTGAGGCCAAAAAGATGGGGTAATCTATGACTGTGCTCTTTCTCTTTTATCATCTTTATGAACTCCCTGCCAGTTTACAGGTCAAGTAAAGTACCTACCACTGGCCCGAGCTCTTGCCTGCCTAGCGCTGGTCTTTCGTAACCTTACTCCGTACATTAGTCCGTAGTGAACTCAAGGCTGCGATTGCCTTACGTCTGAGAGCTTCTGGCTTCCAGTTCCAGCTTCCACCCGCCAGCCTTTCCATCCGCCAGCTCTCAAACCACCATCTCTTCTCTTACGCCCCCCGAACGACGCATCAACCACAACTGCCATCACACAACCGCCAGGATGCCTCTCGAAGCAGTGGTCATCATTGCTGACAACAGCGAAAGCTCCCGCAATGGAGACTACCAGCCCACACGGTTCGATGCGCAGGCCGATTCCATCAACATCCTCTTCGACTCCATCACACAAGGAAACCCCGAATCCTCAGTAGGTCTGATGAGCATGGGCGGCAAGGGCCCCGAGGTCCTCTCAACTCTCACAACAGAACGAGGCAAGCTGCTCGACGGCCTACACCGCACCAAGAAGAAGATCTCGGGAAAGTCACATCTCGCCACAGGAATTCAGATTGCTAGTGTAAGCAGCCATGACAGCTTCTCCCCCCCCCCTTCTCTCCGCACTCGACGCATCACCACAATTGGCCACTGACACTCCTTCTAGCTCGCCCTCAAGCACCGCCAGAACAAGTCACAACGCCAAAGGATCATCGTGTTCGTCTGCTCCCCTGTCGATGACGACGAGAAGAAGCTGGTCTCCCTTGCCAAGAAGATGAAGAAGAGCGCCATCGACATTGACTTTGTACTATTCGGTGATTTGGACGATGATGAGGTTCAAAAGAAGCTCGAGGCTTTCAACAACGTAGTGAAGGGCAACGATAGTTCGCATCTGGTTGTCATACCGCCCAGTGGCAAGCTACTCAGCGATCAGCTCATAGCCTCCGAGATCATGCTTGGTACCGGTGCCGCTGCCGCTGCCGGTGGCGGCATGGAGAGTGGTGGTGGTGGCGGTGGCGGCGGCGGCGGCGGCGACTTTGGAGGTTTCGACTTCGACCCTAGTGCTGATCCGGAGCTGGCCCTTGCCCTGCGTATGAGCATGGAAGAGGAGAATGCAAGGCAGGCAAGGCAAGCCAAGGCCGAGGAAGATGCATCGGGCAAAACGAACCTCGAGGGTATCCAAGAGGAGGGCGAGAACCAACCTTTACTAGATAAGAACGGGGAGGCAAGTGGTTCCTCCAAGAAAGGCAAGGACGACGACAAGATGGATACATCGTAGACTTGGACTTCTTTGACCGTAAAAGGGCACAGGCATGGTCACGGCTCGGATACGGAGTTAAGTTTGCTGTACTTGTACCATAATAGACCCGAAGAAGATGGCATGACTTGATGGGGAATACCATAGTCGCATTCAGAGACAGCTCCTTGGACTTGGTGTGATTCAGAAAGGATTTTTAAATCAAAACTCCCGACGCCGAGCAATGCAACACGTGCACAGACAGGCCTTGCTCTCGCAGTGTAGTGCCGTGCGGATCCCCTGATCCATCATCATCTACGAGCACCATTCCGGGTCCCCCGTGCTCGCCAGTCACTCCCGTCCTCCATGCATCCCCTGCTCACCGAGAATTATTAATCTCCCGGATATACGAGTTCAGCTTCCGATCAAACATTTCACAGCGCACTGGCATTTCAAGCTGATAGAAGGGGTTTTTCATGACGTAGTCGGAATACAGCTCGTAAACCTTGCGCACAGTGCCTTCCGTGATACCGGTCTGCAAGGTGTCGGTGAATAGCAGGAACTTTATGCCGGTCTGAGTGTTAAAGCACTGCATCCGGAAGTTCTCCGTCTCAAGCACCTCCAAGCCGTTGGGGGGCTCGGGGCGCGAGCCAGGTTCCGGCCGGGGTTGATGTGCCTTCAAGGGGTTGAGGCGAGTTGTGATGGCGTGGACTCTGCTGGCTTATCAATATGGTGACACTTTTGTTTGGAGGAGCAAGACGCAGGAGCGCACCCATGAAATGTACCAGCGAGGACGAGATAGTCGTTGGTGCTCAGCTGGTTGAGTCCTTCAGAGAAAGTGCGGTTGTATATGAGACCGCCGGCCTTGTTGATGATGATGAGCGCCAGCACACCCCTGAGAAGCTGTTAGTATATCTCATGCCACTCATGGAATACGGCAGCCCACATCTTGGCTCCCTGCTCACAGTCAAGACTGCGAAAGGTTTAAATGAGAACTAGTGATTGTTACTGCAGCACGGTTTGTTATGATAGCCTTGCCTGCTTGGTGATGACAAGACTGCCTTGTTCATAAGTAACCTCTTCCAGCACTCCAATGAGTCGGACCTTGGCCCAGTCTGGGTTAGGGGAAGGCCCAGCAGAGCGACCGGAGTTTATCCAGTAACTTACCTACCCAACCTGCTCCGTACAGCCTGGAAAGTCACCGACAAGGGTCCCGCATCCCCAGATGCGCTAGCGGACTAGACCTCCCAAGCTCCCTGTCAACTTTATTCAAAGAGCCGCAATCGAACTCGGGTCGAGACGTGAACTTTTGCAACCCACTTGCCGCATCGCATCGCATCGTGACCTTCTGCGACAGTCGCATTCCTACCCCAGTCTTTCGTCGCCAGCTCCCACCGACCGCTACACCGAAGCACTCCTTGCCGACCTCTCGACGTTCTGATCTGTGCGCATCCGATATAAGCTTTGCGACCACAGCCACGCCTGTCTCTCTGCCTATCTGTCTAACCAACCCGTCTCTCTCCAGCGGCCATTGCATCTCACCCAACATGTCTGGCCAGAGCAACGGTGCCCGCGGCGCCAATAATCAGTTCACCTCTCGCGCCAAGCCCACGCCACCCGGCAATGAAGAGGCATCCGCCGTGCTGAATCTCGGCGAGTTCCAGGACGTCGACACCTTGACACTCTCCGAAGCATCCCTCGTCATCAACGCGCTAGTTAACAAACGCCGGCTGGAGGGCAAGGACGTGGATAAGAATGAGTAGGTCTCTCTGGACCCCCCAGACACACGGGCTACGGCGGCCACTGCGCCTGAGGAAGGAGGACGTCTGTGGTGGACAAGCACCTGCAAGAGACATATGATCGCTGACGCGGGGCGAAACAGGATGCTCACCAAGACCATGGACTACCTCGACAACTTCGCGCGATTCCAGAAGAAGGAGAATGTCGAGGCCGTGGAGCGACTCCTGAGTGCGCATAAAGAGTTCCACAAGTTCGAGCGGGCACAACTGGGTATGTTTCAAGAGCAATTGTTGTTGGCCGATCAGCTATTCTGAGGTGGACTTATTCGTGCCATATGGACGGCGGCTGATGAAAAGACAGGAACGCTTTGCTGCGCCGATGCTGATGAGGCAAAGACGCTGATCCCCTCATTGCAAGACAAGATCACTGACGAAGACCTGGGCGAGCTTCTGGAAGAGATGCAGAAATTCCGATAATTTCCATCGTTTACCAGGCTTTCCGGATACGCCTACGCTCATGATACTACACCGGTGTTTTTTTTTAGAGCGTAAACCATAAGATGCTCGACTATGCGAATGGCTTGCTCTATCAATTAATCGCAATACATGGATGGAGTGGTGAGGGGGGCGTTCGAGACACGGACGATCGATTGCAAAAGTGCTTCGGCTCAAATTTGGAAGAGGCCGACAAAGACTCATTTTTTATATGCATGGGAACCGGCGTAAGTAAAGGGCCCCCTGAGTTTGATTTTAGAACAAGTGCAGGGCGGCATCTAGTTTGTTTTTCTAAGGCCAAGACCATCTTCCTCCTAAACGCATTTGGTTCCATAAATTTGTGATAGCCGTCAGTCTGACGCTGGTCAGCTTTAGCTACTATCAAGGAGAACATAACCTCCCTCGCAACATAACTCCACGATTGGAAATGGTGACAAGCCAAGAAGCCTGGTGGCCTGCTAAGAAAATTGTCCAAAATAGAAGGGGCTCGCTGCCAAGATTATGAAGCGGCATCAATGGATACGATCATCTACTCATGGTAAAGAGGAGGGCCAGAAGGGATTTGGACTCTTCTTGGCAGGAGTTGTATGATCAGAAGCAATATTTGATGCAGCGCGATCAGCCTTTTCCATTGATGAACAAGTCATAAACGTATCCGCATGCAATTTACTGGACGTCCATTGCCAAGAATGAATTATTCGGCGAGTATCGAAGCTTTCTCCATCTGGCAAGCGACATGCCAATCAACGTGTGAGTGCGAATCGGAAGAATGAGGCTCCCAACAGTGTGGAAGGATCCAGACCAGAGCGCGCCTAAACATCCTCCTCAGCCACCTATGTATGTTTACACAGAAATCGTTACCACGATGTCTACTTCACGCACTACACTTGTACCTGCTTCCAGTACCACTGCGACACCCATTTCTTCAGTTCTGGACATTGGCACCAAGGTTCGAGCTTGAGAACATCAAGGTATTCGAAGCAACATGCAGACTCGATAGGGAGAAGGGCGTAGTTCGGACGAAGGTGTACCTGGACAGGTTCGAAAACTCAAAAAAAGAAGAAAACGAAAAGAAAATAAGATGAGCCAGTTGAACTCCTAGTATTGTCTTCTACGAACTCTAAACATCAGTATTTACATAATGGAACAGATGGCGCCCCGAAACAGCGTAGTATAGGAACCGTTTAGCTTTTTAATATTAGGAGTAGGGCGTTCCAACTATGCCGCAATAGAAGGAGATGCTACCTGCTAGCATAGCTTAGGAGTTTAGCTTATCAGCAGTTAATGTACACAAACTCCTATCCAGGGGTTTTTGGCGCCGACCGATCAACTACAATGAAGCTGATGTGAATCAATCTAGAGCGCGACGAATCCTACATCACGATATAAGTGAGCTACTGCGCTTCCACGAACTTATACGTTTCCAACCCTTGATCTCCAACGCAACATGGATGCCATTCGTCGAGATGCTGGCGAAGCTCGCTTTCCCCCGTCGAAAATCTGCCGCAGGGGTAAATCGGCCCTGTACCGTCGCTTTCTGGGCCATTTGGCATACGCACACACACTATATCCGAGAATAATGTCGCGAAGTAGCCACCGGAACTAGCATGTTTCCAGCCAAACGAACCGGGAGACACGCTCTGGTGAAGCGCTCGCTACAAAGGACTGTGGAGTACCTGGATCGTCATCGGCGAGCTTTAGGTCGTAGATGTCCCCTACGGAGAGGTTTATAGGCAGGCCATTTTGCTCTTTCTAGCAACGCGTACCGCAGATGAGGCATCGAGTTTCTCTCGGCCGTGTTCAAGCAAGCACACTAGACATGTGCTGGTCCAACGCCCCCCCAACCAGATACCCCCCCTTATTTTCGTGAAAAGACCCAAAACCAGACAGATCAGACAACCGACCAGTTCCAGATTGATGACGATGTAGAAGCCGAGGGCTCTAGGATTTGCTAGCAGCCCATACATCGACATTGTACATATGAACACACTTGCAAAGGTGTTTTTGAACAGCGCCGTAGGCTGATATGTGTCAGAGTAATTTATTACTAGGCATTTGCAGTGCTGCTGATGATATCTTGCCAACTTCAGAATCAATATTCAGCTTACTGGGCAGCCCATGCATTAATAAGGTATTTATATGCGCCAGTTGCCTGATTGCGGGCCGCCCTAGGTATGCGGCGCATCACGACGTTCAATTCTTGGCCAGTTTTTTCTGATCCAATGTCCATTGCACAGCCCTTCTCACACCTTCGCTTAAATCCACCAGAGGCTTGTATCCGAGCCTCCTCTTTGCCTTGGAGATATCATAGTACCTCGTCATGCAGCTATACACAATTCTCTGGCGGTTGAAGGTAGGCGGCTTTCGTAAGATGCCGAATACGATCTCGCTGAGCAGGCCGAGCACGATGCCGACCTCCCTCGACATTTGCCAGACGTGGTCGGTGCCCTTGTCGTTTCCTGCGGCGCGCCAGATGGCCCGGGTAAAGTCCCAGAAGTACACGGGCTGGCCGTTGGTAATGATGAATGCCTCACCGTCAACACGCTCGTGGTCCAAGGGTATCGTCCTGCTCTGTGCCGTCAGGAGCAATGCTTGAGCGGCCAGGAGGTGGCCATGCGCCACGTTCTCAACATAGGTCCAGTCGAAAAGATTTGTGTTTTCGCCGACTTGTACGTTTGTTCGCCCTTGCTCGTAAATGTTCACCATGTGGAAGACAGCTTGCATGTCACCCTCGCCAAATATGCCCGAGGGTCGGATAGAAGCGGTTAGGAGCTGGGGGTGCGATTCGGCGCGGTTCGCGGCCAAGACAATTGACTCTGCTTCAGCCTACACAGTGTCCATGTCAGTCCGAGTTTTCAAAAGGCTGCGGCGGCCGCACAACCACGTACCTTGGTCTCAGAATAATACTCCGACTGGTTCTTTCCCCTGATAACGGGCCAGTTCTCATTCGCATTAATCAGGTCGCTCTTGTTGTCGCTCATGACACTCGCGGAACTGGTGAATACAAGTGCCTTGACGCCGCTTTGCTGCGCCGCCGTGACCACAGCTCTCGTGCCCTCGACATTGACCTTGTAAAATAAGTCGTTGCTGACGGCGCCGCTGCCCTGGGCTGGGGGCGATGCGGTGTGGATGACAACATCGGGCTTGAGCCGGCCAAATACCTTGGTGAGCTTGTCCGAGTCTGTGATATCGGCCTCGACGTACTCCACCCCGTCGTTTTCAGGGCGTCGGTTGCGCTGGCATCGCAAGTCGATGACGGAGACGGCGCTGGTGGTCCAGTCTCGGAGCAGGACGTTCACGACATGATGGCCGAGAAACCCGCAGCCGCCAATGACAAGGACGCGGCCCAATGAGGCTTTCTGAGCTTTCTCGCTGGCCATGTTGACTAGGGAGACGCAATTGACCGCCTGAGCTTGCTTCCGGGCGGATGGGTTGTACGGTAGCGTGGGTATTGTTTACCTAGGAGGTCAAGAGGTGTGATGTGGTTTACCTAAGGAACTCTTCCATGTACTGTAGTACTAGACGCAGCTGGAGCCCATTTTTTGCCGAAATAGGGATGAGGGATGCAGCTTGGGGGAATCCACATGCGCGCCGACAGGGGTCTTCACCTGCAGTTCTTTGAATTTTGATACCTGCAGCCGCTCCAATGGTAGGTACTTAGTTACTGGCTATCCGTACAGTCGGGCAGCAAGTACATGTAGTCTACTATCCCAGCTGCACTTTCGTTCTAACGTTACGGGGCCAGTTCAACTCATGTCACGCATGATTGATAACTTGATACTTTTTTTTTTCCTTCTTCTTTTCTTTTCTTTTCTTTTCTTCTCTTTTCTTTTCTCTCTCTCTCTTTTTCCTCTGAGAAAGAGACACACAGAGAGGGAGAAAGAGAGACAGAGAGAGAAATGCATGTGCATATATATACTAGGTATGGTTCTCTATATTTGAGAAATGCAGCCTAGACTACTCCCCTTAGTGCTAAACCAGAACCTCAGTAGTTCCAGTGGAAGACTACGTAATAAGTAAAGTGGCTTTGGGAATATGAGAGAAGGCTTCAACTTCTCTCTTGGGCGTCTTACTCGTACGGCTTCACCAAGTGGCACAACACTGACAGTACTCGTTGGCGCACTCACATTCTCACTCACGTATGAAGGCAGGAGGCATGCTGTGAGGCACTCACGGTTGGTTACAGTAGGTTAGGCGGTAGTCAGCCAGTGACCTCCCTCCCCCCCACTTCGCCCGGATTACCTTGCCCGCCGGGTTTTATAGCTGGGTCCCACCGCGCTGCGCGTCACCTAACTTAGACTAATCTGAGAAACATGACCCCTCCTGCTGTAAGACACCTCAGTACAATCATTGAAGGCAGACAGACTGCCGCAAGTAACCCTTTCCCTTCGGACCAACCGTGAATTCCTTCTTTCATCTCTGTTTCTCACTTCTTCACGACGTAAATTCAGCTGACGTCTCATTCCAACCCGTTTCTTTGAACACCACCTCTATGGGTTTAATTATTTGAGCTGCTGCTGGATTCCATCTCATCAACCCCGCAGGCAACCCACCTCAGCCATACATCCATCCCAACTTGCCACCTCCTAGCTCACACTTCTAAAGCTTTCGGGCATACCAAAGCCTTGCTGGGTAGCAGGAACCGCCATGGCAGACCAGAGCATCATTCGCATCACCAAGGAGATTGGCGAAATCCAAAAACATGCAGATCTTTCGCTAGCAGTCGCCTTTCGGGATCGCGACGTTCGCAATGTGCGAGCCTTGATAATTGGTCCCCACGAAACACCGTACGAGTTCGGCTTCTTTGAGTTCGCAGTCAAGTTCAACAAGGAGTACCCTCGAAAGAGCCCATCTGTTACAGCCACTACGACCAACGGAGGACGATGCCGTTTCAACCCCAATATCTACTCCACCGGAAAGGTGTGCCTGTCTATTCTGGGTACCTGGCGAGGTGAGCCTGGCGAGGAGTGGTCCGCCGCACAAGGCCTAGAGTCCATCCTCTTGTCCATACAGAGTCTCATGTCTAGCAACCCCTATGAGAACGAACCTGGCTTCGAGGATGCAAACGAGCCCAACGACAAAAAGAATCAGAAAGACTACGTCGCCAAGGTAAGCTGAATGCGCTGGTCTAGTGGCTTGCTCGTGGTTTACTAGTCCTAACTTCCCATCATCGCTAGATACGTCACGAAACTTTGCGCGTGTCTGTCATCCAGCGGATGGAAGAATATCTAGGCATTACCCATGGCCTCCAAGCTCCGTTCCCCACAGACGCCGAGAGAGCGGCTCACAGCCTGGATTTTGATGATGATGACGATGACGACGATGACGATCTGGACGAGGCCTCTGTACCTTGGGAGCCTTTTAGGGACCTCATCAAGCAGCGATTCTTGTGGTACTACAAGTCATACCAAGACACCATTGAGAAAGCCAAGACAGAGGTCAAGGATGGTCAGAAATTTGTCCGTATGCCTTTCGAGGGCGGCAACAATATCATGGAAGGCCACTTCGATTATTCCGAGCTCGAGAAGAGGCTGCGCAACATCAAAACAGCGCTAGATCTCGAGACTCTTTCCTGGGCCAGAGAAGGTCTTCTGCCCAAATATAGGGAAGGTACTGTAGCTGTAAACCTCGCTCGACAGTTCGAGCAAATCCAAGAATCCTTCAAGAGGAGCGATGTATCACACCACATTGAGCTGGTCGGCGGCAATCCGTTCGTCTGGAATCTGACCTACATCGGCAGACCTATGACGAATCTGGACGGTGGTCTATTCAACATCATGCTTCGTTTCAGCCCACGCTTTCCAGAGGAGCAGCCAAGGGTTGCTTTTGAGACCAAGCTTTTTCACCACCGTATTGCCGAGGATGGCACGCCTTGCTACTTCCCCAAGACGAGTCGCCGAGATGATGTCAAGGGCCACATTGAAGCAATTCTCGACACTCTAGAGGAGGAACATCCTCCTTATGACCCAAGAACTTTGACTAATCCAGAAGCCCACAAGCTCTTCTGGGGCGGCCAGGATGAGCGCAAGTTGTACAACAGGAGGCTTCGTAGATCTGTGCAGCAGAGTATGGAGGACTGTTAGTCCTCCTAAGAGCTTCTACCTGATGCCGTTACGAGTTAATTCCTTCCCCCGGTCTTGTATTTGTCCCCTTTCGAGCGGGTATTGTGTTGTCTACGAGCTTTTTTCCCTTTTTTCTTTCTTTCTTTTCTTAAATTTATTTTTTGGATCTTTGAAGACAGGACGACGGCGTTTATGGTAATCAGAGAAGGCATGCATGAGGATTTGGAGTCGGCACATTTGCAGAACTGGCAGCATTCGGGAGGTTCTCCCCCTTCCTCTCATGCTTCACAGCATATATACGAGAATTCCATGGCGGCACGGAAAAGAATCAACTTGCATATTTGGTGGAATTGGCATTGGTTTTTCTCTAGACTTTGTTTAGGCTTGATACCTCTTCCGCGACCAGGGCAAATCTGCTCAATAATATTTATCGTACTCAGATCACCCCATCATTGTGGTCATTATGCACGTAGTCCCTTGTGGCAATCAGGTCCAGGCGGAATGTTTTCGTGTGTCGTGCCTTTACGTTGAACGCTCTGTAGCTATTCCACATCAAATCTAGATTCTACCACTCAACAATAAACTTTGTGGAGGTAGCCGGTTGTCTTGTCCTTTACCTCACTCACACTGCTGGATTCATCTAAAGCCGGTTCGTTCAGACACTACTCGAGCGGTAATGCAGTCAAGCCGGGCGCGCCGTCTCAAAAGCCCTATGGCTTGCAGAATCGTCCCTTGGCATTCCTAGGCCGGGCGTTTTGAGCGTTCGGATCAGCGACGCCCTGGCTGGCTTCTTGCGCTTGTGCTTCCGAGACCTTGCTAGATTTCTGTCTGCCTCGAGGCCTAGGTGGCTTGGCAATCAATGTTCGGCGTGTCGCAGTCTTTGTTTTCTGCACCTGGGGCACAAGAGAATCCCCGGACGGCGTCTGCTGGTTCGTAAAAGTGGACGGCGTTTGTCCCATCAAACTACTCTGGCCAACCTCGGGTCTCTATCCTTGCTGGCGGCTCGGAGTCCTGGTTTTTGGTTTCTTCACGGGCAGCTTATCCCTGAGGGGGTCATACGGGGCTGCGATGCCCCTATTTTCCTCCTGTCGACCTGCGCCTTGGAAGACAAACATGCCGTCTGCACTAATCGTTGCCGGGGTGCCTTGTGAGGGGCGCGATACCTGCTCCCTATGCAGTCTGTCCAACGACTCTCCCACAACGGCGTACTGACTCCAGTTGATCGGTGGCATGCGTACCACATTCTGCTTGTTGGGAAGCTGACTCCAAGGCTTTGATTCGGGCTTCTCGCGCCTCGGCTTCAGCTTGGGCTTCGTGTCGACAGCCGTGGCGCCAGGTTCGCTCTTAACTGCACCCGTAGCATTTTCAGCTTCGTCTTCTGACGAGTCCTCATCGTCATCGTCGTCTTCCCCTAGTGATGCCGCCAGACCCGTGCCTCCCATGTGAACCTTCCCCGCTCCGAGATCCTTGACGAAAGCCTCGGGATCAGCAAGCGCGGCCTCCTTTGCTTTTTGGAGCACAACCATGTCCCGCTTGGACTTGGCACTTTGCAACTGGAGGATCGAAATAGCAGACTGCAGGGCCAACACATCCGGATTGTTGCCAAAATCTATCGGTTCCGGAGCAGGAGGTGCTATGGCAGTCTGCTGTTCCGGGTGGCCAGGATAGGCATGGCTTTGCCTAGGCGGAGGAAACTGTACAGGACCCAGGGGAGGTGTTAGGGGCTCTACTTTGGGTCGTTCTGGCGAGGATTTGCGGGGAGGAGCGTTTGGTTTAGCATTCGTTGTATCTAGGCCTGTAACAGGTGCTGGTGATGCTGCTATTGCCCCTCTTGGCGCTGCTGGCGTTGCTGGCGTCGGTGCTGCGGGCGGGCTCAAACTCACATGCGGCACAGGCGCAGGAATTGGCGTTTGCGCGGCTGGCACAGCCACTGGACGCGAAATAGTTTGAGCTTGGGGAGGCGCTGGTGTTGGTGGTGTTTGTGTATTTGAGGGGATGGGCGCGACACTTGCGACAGGGGCTTTGCTCAATAGCGGCACCGACGACACAGCAGCTCCTGTTGGGCCCGAAGCTGTCGCTGGTGTCGGCGGCACATAGTTTACCTGCTGCGTCTGACTTTGTGTCTGAAGAACGGGAGGTACTGGTACAGGTATAGGCGTCTGTTGGGCGCCAGTACCGTTTGTCGTCCCCGGCATCTTGGCCTTTCCCTTCCTTGGTTTCCCTATAGCTCTCAAATATGCGCCACCAGTTAGAGCTCCCACAATGACAGCCTGACCCAAAAGAGTTGATACGACACTGTAACCCTGCTCCTAATTGTGTATCAAGGTCGTTGAGTTGTGAGAATAATGCTTCAAGTCCAAGATGATGCAAAAGCCAAAACAGCATTAGATCGTGAAGACATGCGTCAGACAACATCAACAGGCAGGCGTAGGGTGAGTGGCGGGGGTGTCATTGGCTATCGATCTCGGGAACTAGCACAAGGAAATAGTGGGGGTCCTTGGATGTCCATGGCAGTCTTTTGCTGGCCACATCGGGCCTAGCCAGGCTAGCATCAATCTGTACCGCACCGCTTTATGGATCCGTAAATACTTGTACCCCGGCCCACCTCTGTCGATTGTCGAGTTGTCCCTTGCGACATGCCATGTGAATAGTGCCCCGTCTCAGAATACGATTTTAGAGGGACTGACTTAGGCCTTGTGGGACCAACGAGCTGGGCGTTCTAGTATAACCTTAACTGAATAAGGAGAGTAGATAAAACACCGAAGACTAGAATGCCGTGGGACTAGATAGCTCTTCCAACGAATACCTAGCTGTATCCTTTCTTACCTAACCGTTTCTGCATCAATTTCGCAATCACTATAAGGTTCTCATGGCAATATACAAGAGAGGCAAAGGTCCCCCAACCGTTTTCGTCGTCTTCTGCTTTGCATTCAGGCTGAAAGAATCAAAAGTGTAAAGTCAACGATATATGGCTGAGCTTCGTTGGCTCCTCGACGAGCCACTATGATATTCCTTGGTAGGACGTCACTGATAATCTGCTCCCAACAAGTCATCGGTGTTTGTTGTGTCAACTCCGAAGGCTGAAATCCATTAATGAATTGGAGAAGGATGCCGGGAATGTAGAATAAATTCTGGACGTCTTTTGGAGGAGGCGCAAAAGTGACATCAAGCATAAATGATGCGATGGGTTTGGGGTCCGCGGAGCCATGCAGTGCTCTTATTGCCTTGTATGCTCGAACTTCTCCCCCGTGTTCGAGAAGAGCGACATTTCTTTGTGGCCTCCGTCCTCTGCTATACATTCCGAAAGAGACTCTGGTTCCTGTTGAACCTCGTTGGCCTGGTCGAATTTATCTCCTACCTTTAGAATGCGAATTTGGTCAAGATGAGATGTTGATCCTTGACGTAGGGATAAAATGTTCATGCCATTTCGTTTGGTGCCTGATAAAAATGTAACAAAACGATGCTGTCCGGAATAACATGTAGTGGCGAGAGAGCCTGATGCCTAGACTAATTAGATGTTGGATTCTGCATAAGGCTGGAGCTGACTGGCACATGTAGGTAAAATCACTTGGCTAAACGAGAATTCTTGAGGGAGTACTGTTACAAGGAAGAACTAGCTCTATATAGATCGACTAAAAGTAAGGCCAGCCGTGCTAACCTATAGACATATACTTACTCGTAGATACATGCTACCGACGAGACAAAGAGACGCATTTGACAGTCTACGAACTGGCACTTAATCTTAGATATAAAACTTGCGGATTCTTGGATGTGCACACTGATTTCTACCAATCAACTTGATCTATTTCGATATGCATATCCAAATTTAACGAGCTTTTGTAGCCTAATGTTAGTTTGTTCGTCGCGGCAGAGATGTGCATAATATCTTCGTGTATACCAGCCCTTTTCTCATGATGTGTTTATCGGGTGTCAAGCTCAAGCCAGACTCCGGCCAGACTCAGGCTTGAAGCAGCGCGGCTCAGGTCCGAGTATAACACCCAAGCGGGCATGGAACACTCTACTTCCTAAGGTATGTACTCCCTAGTTAGATGTTAATAGCACCCATCTGCACCTGCCTTAAAGACCAAGTCACACTCATCTCGCTGTGGGATTCTCCTACTTCGCAGAGCAGTTAAAAAGCCTACTAAATCACTCGGACTGGCTACCGTTATAAGAGTAACCAGCCACCAGTCTGATTTGACATCGACAATTTGTTTCAAAGTTTCTCGCGACTAGTCATGAGTTGCCAGTATATTCCAGATGCTTGTCCCTCTGATTATGGCGGTGCACATTCCAATCTGACAATAGTACCGTTTCAAAACCATAAGAGACATGTCAGCCAGCCCTTATTTCTGATGGGTTAGACTGTGAGGCACGAGCTGGCAGAATTGCCGGGAATAGAAGAAGGAGAAATAGCAGAGAACATCAAGTGAAATTCATGAATAGTGCTAGAAAAGAGGACCGATCCATGCAGAATGTGTAGCATTCATGGTGGAAACGAAAGAATGAACTATAATCCAGAGAGTCTGTGGATCGGTGCCCTGATAAACGAAGAATTGCGTAAACCCGGGGGTCACGATGGGTACTCATGATTGGCAGTATCCCGCTTATATTACTGTGGAGTCAGCATAAAACTCTACTTTCCAGTATAGTCAGTGTTTTCGAACGAGCATGGTGATGAAAGAGACCCAGTATAATATCCTGACGGCTCTCAATTACATTGGATGGATTTCACTTTCGCAACTTTCCTCAAGTCATCAATGCTGTTTTGCGGATCTGCGACATTGGAGGCCGCACCTTCCCATTGAAGTATAAAGTCCTATCACATGGCAATGCCGTCTCAATGCGTCGAGTACCGCGTTATCTCAAGAAGTCCTTCCCGATGCCGCATTGCCACAAAATCCAGATACTTGACCGTTGGGATTTTTAATAAAAAGTTTTAAAAATCGGTACTGATACTGTCGTCAAAATGATATTTATGTGCGAAAGCAAAAGGTTGTAGTCCCCATTCAGCATGGAAAGTTTACTTGTTTGATATATAAACCATACCAGGAGCCACTAACCTAGGTTAGACTAGTCCCAATGCAGCTTCAAGCTCTTAGCGATGATATTGACCCTATGCAGTTCGATATCCTCTGGCACATTCTCTAGTTGGCCCAGTTGGTCCTCGACTGCTACACAATTTACTGCCGGGATCAAATCGATGCTACCTCATAGAGGCCATGCCCGCTTCAATATGCATGTGAAATGCCCGCTTATCTGTGCTTGTTTGCTCCTGAGACATGAAGGTAGTTCCCCATATGCGACTTATAATTACAGACCGGTTTTTAACAAGGTTGTCTCACTCCTTTGTTCCCCGAACCATATTTCCTATTTCGCTCAAACAGAGCACGCAATCGTGAGCATTACTGTAGCAAGAGTGTACAACTATTGTATACTACATTAGTCTTCTACACCTTATTGGCTGGTTCTTACCGTCTCGGCCGCCATCATGCTTTTCTCCAAGTCACTTTTTGTACAGTCTATCTATATAGCTACCATAACAAGCTTGGTCGTTACTGCTAACACCGACTGGAGAGTTGGCCAAATAGTGCAGACATCGAGCGGCCTGATAAAAGGTCATGCTGCTAAGGACGCGGATCAGGTTTCCGAATACCTGGGCATACCGTATGCGCAACCACCGGTAGACGGACTGCGCTTCCAGCCATCTGTTAGATATAACGGTACAGACACGATCGCTGCAAGGTCTTTCGGACATGCTTGTATGCAGCCGGCCCTGAGTCTTTCTGGGACTGGGAAGCGCCAGATCTTTGGGCTGGATTTGACTCAGGCTGGGCTTGTACTACTCACCAGTTATGCTACGAGCATACCCAGTCAGAGTGAGGATTGCTTAACGTTGAATATCTGGACAAAACCACAGACCGGCGACGACAAAAAGGCGGTAATGGCAAGTAGACCGTGCCGAGAACTGGAGAAAGTTGCACAACTGATTTATACTAGGTGTGGATTCATGGTGGTGGATGGAAGACTGGTGCATCTGGTATTGCATGGTACAACGGCCAGTACTTTGCAGACCAGGAGGATGTAGTTCTCGTGAGCATAAAGTACAGCCTTCGTTTCTACTCAAACTTTTCGCGTACTGATCGAGTTTCAGCTATCGTCTCAATATCTTCGGGTTTCCTGGCAATCCCAACACCACGGCAAACCTAGGTCTCTTAGACCAGAGATTAGCCATAGAATGGATCCGTGACAACATTGAAGGTGAGCAGATCTAAAGAGTTTCTCTTTGCAAAGTTCGGAATTATGCGCTACCGTCTCAAAACTCGCTGCACAAATAATTGCAATTATAATGAGTATCGCTAATAC
Organism: Truncatella angustata; assembly: GCF_020726525.1. NCBI lineage: Eukaryota > Fungi > Ascomycota > Sordariomycetes > Amphisphaeriales > Sporocadaceae > Truncatella > Truncatella angustata. The sequence continues at coordinate 2,223,957 of NW_025763390.1, read as the reverse complement.
CCAGTCGTCAACAGGTTTTGGAGGAGATCCAGAGCGAATAACGATATTTGGTCAGAGTGTCGGAGGGTCTTCGGTCGACATATATTCATATGCATGGAATGATGATCCTATTGTGAAGGGAGTCATCTCCCAGAGCGGAGTAGCCTGGGCTTTTGGCTTGCAGGATCAGAGCGCCGCCACAGACCAGTGGCAGAGTGCTGCGTCAACAGTAGGCTGCACCGGAAGCACCGACGATACTCTAAGCTGTATGAACGGCCTCCCAGCCACAAAAGTATTGTCCGCAATACAGGGGACTGCGACATTCGGTGCTATTATTGATGACAAAATTGTTTTCTCAGACTACTCAGCGCAAAAGCCAGTGGGTCTGCCGATGCTCGTCGGCCACACTGATTTTGAGCCAGGCCTGACACGAGCATTGTCACAAATCAATGTGGCTGCAGATGTATATGATGCGCAGCAGCACGATATCTGGGTCTGTCCAACTGCGGAGCGAGCCCAATATGCTGTGCTGAACGCGAACCCAATATGGCGGTATCGTTATTTTGGAGAGTTCCCTAATACCATCTTGAGTGATGACCCTCCTAGTGGTGCTTACCATACCGCCGAGGTAAGTTTATGTTACCTGCAGACGGGGGTCGAACTTCTAATCGCTCATCTTCCAGCTCCCCATCATTTTCGGCACGGTAACACAATCAGTGCACGCCAATACAGACGCGGAAAGCAACATAATCTCGTACATCCGTGGAGCTTGGGCTGCATTCGCAAAGGACCCCGAAAAGGGTTTACTATCATATGGTGATGGCTGGCCTCAATATAGCGCCGACGGCCAAACACTCATCAAATTAGCCTACAACAATCAGACGGGGCCGAATCTGGACACTGGAAATGCGTACGATAGTGGTTGCAGCGTTCCAAGTAGCACAGGTACGCCTTCCTCTACTGCCACAGGGAGCCCATCGCCAACTCCAAGTAACGTAACAGGCAAACTTTCGTTATCGAGATCCATGTTGATTTTGACTGGAGTTGTGGCCATCAGATATCTGATCAGGTTCTAATGTTTATATTCGAACTATGTGAAGAGTCGGCCCTGCCATCATGCCTTTCCAATTCCAGACTTCTCAATTTCACGGGTTACGATTCCACTATTAAGAGAACGCCCCTATGTCCATATAATGGCAAGGAACAATATCCTACGGGTCTATAAGAAGTACCAAGAAACAAGTTTTAGCGTTCGAGTATAAGACACAAATTGGGCAGAAATGATGACAAGTTTTCGATAAATAGACGCCTAAACTGCTCATTGGTTCTGTCCAGTATCAAACAGCAGCTAGAATTGTAATTCTACCTTAGGTTCATTTGCCTAGCAACGTACTCATGTCTGCCGCCCCGGGTCATCACCAAGCTTCTTCTCAGTAGTCAATATTGCTCCCTTCTTCACTACTCAGTGATACGCACTGTCTTTACTAGGACGGTCGTCCTGAGTGGCAGACTCATCAACTTGGTGCGATTATCAAAAGACACGGAGCTCAAGCCAGGCTCGTATTGAGAGTTTTGCGGATACTAAACTTCCGGAAACTGGAACGATTGAACCCGGGGAAGGACTGGATCAAGAGCGATATGTGGCTAAGCGCTATTGTCGGCCACCTAGAGCCACCCCGAGAGACATTGTCGATTAGATGTATCCCCATACTTGTGAGCTAATGAAGCGTTCCTGGCCTGCGCCATTTGCTCCTGAGAGCGCCTCTCAATAAGATATTTGACAGCCGCAACATATTTCCTGCATAATAATGTGACTTGACTTCATACATTTGTTGATCCGCTAAAGAGGCTATGACCCCCGATTGGACCGAACTAAGCCTTTCAAATTTGCATGGGGTATCAGATCTTTGACCAAAGCAATTTTGGGTACCCTGAGGGGCGAGCATTGGGGGAGCCGTAATACTATGGACTGATATTCCTTCTAGACTAGATCAACGCCACGATACATGTCGGTCCTTCTGTTATGATTAGACGTTCGCGTCATATTCATGCTCATAGATGGTCCATCTTTCACCCATGACTGTTCAGCTAATCCGAATCAGGTGGTGTGGCGCGGCATTCTCACGTAGGACACGGTCGTGTATTGATCACATTGACCAGCACGAAATATGAGAAGTTATCAATCAAATATCTGAGTAGTCGGATTAATTTGATTGGGCATTTAGATCGAGAAAAGTTGTTCCTTTTTTGGGTTTTTTTTTCTTCTTCTTCTTTTCTTTACCCCATCGGACAGATCTGAGTTACTATCTTAGATCGAGCGCTTCAGCTCGCTAGTAGAGCGTTGAGTTTGCTCGCCTGGACTTGCTTCTTTGCCGACTCCACGATCTCTGTACTCCGATAGGTTAATCAAGCATGTAGCACTAAGAAATATGTGATATGCTGCAGGAGGTACAATGATTTAACCTACCTAATATCACAGGATGCAAGTCGATCGGTCGCTCGTCTATTAGTCACTATTACCGCCACACCACAATTGCAAGGTAAGGAACGGAAGGATGACCTGGGAAGGCACAATCAACTCGAGACTTATTGACTCTCAATCTCATAAAGACATCTTATCGTACCTTCTTCGGTACACAAAATATAATCAATTACTGTTGCGTAACCCACGTGTCGCGTGTCTCGGGCTGATGCAGACGTGGAGTCCACATCTCCAACTACTTATCTTCACCCACTTGAAGTTGCCACTTTAGCACAACGGGTGAGCTCGCCATCTGTGGCAAGATTCTGCATCTATCCAAAGGCGCATATTTTCTTCTATTCCAGGTCACTAGTTCTATCACTCAAGCGAGACACCCGACTGCCCACTCGATCGGATTGCTTTGTCCCATATACAACTGAACTACCGGTATCTCATTTGTTCCTGCTATATCTGACAATAAAGTCATAGCTCGGCCGAGAAACGAATTTGTCTGAACAAAGTTCGCTAGATCGCTCGCTGATCTCCCCACGGAACAGTCACTCAGACTATGACTGGCGAATCTAAAGTGCCTAGCATGTGCGCTTACACTTTGACTTTGACCACTAAGCCTTCTATATCACAAACTCCGGCGAGAACCCAGCTGTCGCCTATAACGTGCTCTCCACTTCTACCTTCATCCAGCTGGTAAGCCTCAACGCTTTTCGGAACATTGTTTGGATAGTGTACTGACTAGGAGAAGGCCTAGACGGTTGGAGAGCACCACCCCAAAGCGTACAGTTCCCGTTCTGATAAGATAATTAGATCATAATTGTCAGATCATGTTGAACTTCGCTCGTTCCAAGAAGCCCGAGTGCTCTAAATCCCTTGGCCCAGAAGAGACAGACAAAACTTCCCCGCAGACACCGGTCATATTCCAAGTATTTTCGCCACCAGTTCAGCGGAATTTCTCCTACCCCATTAATGTGTCGGCCGGGACAAATAGTTCATCCTGTCCCAATACATCTGATATTGGCCAATCGATTTGCGACCTCTCTCCGGATAATATTTCAAAGGCCATTGCTGCTGATCCGGACGACCCATTCTTGTACATTGCTGAGCCGGTCGAATGTATTCGTTCGGTGAAGAAGGACGATCGACCTCGGACTTCGTCTCGGATTTTTGGCCGCTTCAACTTTCAGGTCCCATTCAAGGAAGAGCACAAGTCCCACAATAAACAGCGAAGGAGCACAATACTCGGGCTTTCGATACCTCAGGCCCAGAACACTCCGCTCGTAGACTCGGCTCCCCATACACTTCAGTTGAAGGAAACGAAAGTGTCCAAAGGCCAATCATCGGGTGACCTTTTATTGTCACGTAAAATAATTGCAGTTGGCAGATTGAAGAGAAACTCTTTGGGTCAACACAAAGTTGTCAAATCTATTGATGTCTCTAATCCATCCGAGTCGCATATTGAAAAGCTGCTACGCCCTGCTTCCAGTTCAGAAGATACCAGCATTGACACCCGGATCAGCGAGCTGGTCTTAATAAAAGACGAATCACTTCTCACAATAACAGACAAGGAATGTATCAGTATCACAATTGATGCCTTGGACAACTCTTTATCAGAAGAGACACAGAAAATATTACCGAAACCCAGAATGGACTACATGCACCGCAGAGATTCCCCGCAGAATACAGCAACTGTTGGAGGTAGACAGGGAGACGCAAATACAGGCTCTGGAGGTTGCAAGGAAAAAGAACGTAGAGGAGGATGGTTCTCACACATCAAGGAGTGGGTGTCAACTTCTGAACCTTCAACGAAGGCATTGAAGGATTATAAGAGAGATGCGTTCAAACGAGCAGGTACTACTCCAAACGACCCGCTGGCAACTGTAAAGCTCCATATCTCACCAATTTCTTTGCCACCCGAAGCTATTAAACCATGCGGACGAGGACTTGACCCGGAAGAAATTGTACGAAGAAAGGCAGAGCAGAAGAGAAAACAGCGGCAGTCATTCCAGACAACGGCGAGCTCATCTGGAGGATCTCGAACGAGCGCTAGTCAGCATTCGTCGCTGAACAGTCTGGCTCTGAGGGAGCTCAAAAGTGACGCTTAGAAGAGTCGGCATATGATTTTCCCTGATTTGGCGTTTTGCTGATACCCAAGACGGCTCCTGTAATCGTTTAGCCGCACTACACGCCGCTGTGCGCTATGTTGGGCCAGATGAGAATGGGACCCTGGAGGAATGTAAATTTTGTGTTTTCGTTGTGATGGGGGGCTAATATGTGGCCTTGCGAAGAACCAGCCCTCTCCATCTTCGTGGATGTCAGTGTGCCTAGTTTTGGAATTTACATCTTAGCGAGGAGTTCCTTACATGCTCGGGAATGATGGCACAACGCAGCTGGCTGGTAACACTACTTTTATAAAAATGCTTTTACAATTATAAAGGGGCACATTCAATTCCGCGCCAATCAAGCGTAATGCATTTCCTATTACCGTGTAACTACACTAATTATACCACCCATTGCTCATTCATGTCTGTAAAACTAATTGGCTAATTTCATATGCTGGAAAATTACGAAACAGTATTTTGCGTGTATATCAATGACTCCTGATTTACAGATGGACCATCTGCTTCAGCCTCTTCTCAATAAGATCACGGCCCTCAAGCGTGCGCCAGACCTCATGCGGCGCCTGGTTGGCGATATCCCAGTGTTGTAGTTTGCTAGTCAGGTGCGTGAGATCTCTCTGCTTGTCAGCCCACACATCATCGGCGCGCACGCGCGGTCCCGAACTGATGATCGTTAAGGGGGTGTCCTTGTACTGGATGGCGCGGCTGCTGGCCACGTCGCGCTTGGTGAGAGAGTCCGCGACCAAGTTCTCCTGCAGCTTCGAGAATATATACTTGCCGGTCTGGTATGCCGATTGGCCCCAGACGCGGTCCTCCTTCGTCCTACCCTTGAAGAGAGCGCCTGGGACGCGGTCCAGGCCGAGTGGCGACAGGACACCGCGGACCCAGAGCATGAAGCCACGGCCAGGCGCACCGATGCGCCACAGAAGGTCCTCGTGCAAGGGGTCGATGAAAAGCAGGCCATGCACGGCATCGCCGTGGCGAGCGGAAAAGATACGCGAGTAGATCGACCCCGAACCGGCGCCGAGCAGAACCCAAGGGCCTTCCTCGCCTGCACGGGCGAGCGCTTCACTGACTGCTTCTACTACCATGCCGGCGGACGAGGGTGAGGGTGCCGTGTCACTCCAAGCCATACCGGGACGGTCGACGAAGCAATACCTGCTAATGGAGCCGTTCTTGATTGCGGCATCGGCAAACTGCCAAAGACCATCCTCGGCCGGACCTTCACCATCAATCAGGACGGTAGGGAGCTTGGAGCCCTGCGAGTCTGTGATGTTGCCCTTGCAGTAGAGGTGCAATTGGTATTTGTCGTCATCAACAGCATATAACTTGCCTGGGGGAGCCAAGCCAGCGTCGAGTGCTCGTAGAATCAAAGTGCAAGTCGTGAGCACAAGGATGGCATTGAGGATGATTATAGCAAGTGTCGAGATCAAGACTGCCGTCCATTCGCCCAAGGTTCGTCGAGATTCAGCGCGACCAGTCAATCGCTCTTCTTCCTCGTGCTTGCCCCAAAGCACCAGTCGGTCTGTGACGAGAACAAAAACGGCGATGAGAAAAGTCCCTGTAAGCGTCATTAGCCATTGATAACCTTTTTTCCTTTTCTTATGGTAGGGTGTTGAGTACGACTTACACAAGATAGTGGCCATTCCAACCCAACCCTCTTCGTGTCGGGTTTTCTCAACGGCCAACAGCAATACCAAGTCGATGAGCAACAGAGCGCCCATGACCACGCTCATTATGCGCACTGCCTTGGACGGAATGGCGAAGAAGATCAAGGTGAACAGGAGATTTGCCAGGGTAACGCTAGCATAGCTGAATGCAAAGAACCCCGAGCCGCGCGTATGGAAGCCGGGTGGTGTGATGAATTGTGAGACCAACTGTATAACCCACCATACAAACGTCACCAGCGTCAGGAAGACAGTCAAGTATCTGGTGAACCTGACAGACCAGAGGTTGTAGGGCGAGACGGCGGGATCATCGGGGCTCAGATAGTTGGTGGACTCGACGCGATTCGGGAGCAGGCGAGTGTGCTCATCTGGTAAACTATCCTGATCTTCTGAATCTCGAGCTGGACCAGCGCCGTTGCGATGGACATGGTCGTCTGCGTCTTGGTCCTTCTTGGACCCCCACAGCTTAGACATGTTGCGTTGCTCAGACAGCTTGTGATATTACAAAATATATAGACCAAAGCTCCAGGCTTCGAATACAAAAGCTCGAGATGAACTGCTTAGATTAAGTGCTGCGTCTGAACAATGATGTTTTCGCTCGCAAGACCAGAAGTTTGATCAAAACAAGAAACAAAAACAGTCAATGCCTATCATACTTCCAGAATATCGATTGGAAAGTTTCGTCCGGGGTCGCCTGATGCACGACTGTGTACAAGATCGCATCATCATTTGGGGTAGCGGCTGGAATCGTTCATTTACGTCATTTAGTACTCACAATGAGCCCCGCTATCCCGCTCCCGCACTAGCATCACGATGCTCCAAGACTGAAGACTAAAGACTGAAGCAGTGTTGGAGATTTTGTCCCGCACGTACGCTTGCTCGAGGAAAAGAGCTGAAAACCTGCAGCTACATAGGACTACTTGTTTCTTGGCGGCTCGGTGGCTTTCTTGTGTGAATACCAACCGATCAAAAAGATGGATAGGTCGGAAAAACTGGGTTGGTGTCCAACTATTCAAGAGGGCTGAATTGGCTAACCTAGAGCGTCGATCCGGAATCCCAGGCTGGGCCTACGTTCGTTTTTGACAGGTCGGTCGATCCATTTATGTAGCAAGGGTAACTGATAAGATCCTGTCATGCTGATACAGTAATTCATGTGCATTCAAGCTGTACGGTGCTGGCAGCGAACATGCTGGGAGCCTCACACATACAGGGCACCAACTTGGACCAGGCAGTTGTGACTTCAAGCAACGCCCCCGAGGTAGATTACAGGATGAAACGGTATGCTTGAGCTGACTGGTGGTATATTTGTGCCAATAATATTTGCGTACAACCATGGAAAAGTTCATGGTCGATACACATTTGACCTACTGTAACTTGATAGTGTCTACAGAGTAGCTGAAGTGCTATCTGCTTTGAGTGCACATTGCCACGTCCGAATCGTCGGCAAGCTCTAGGCAAGCTCCGGCGCTCCAATTATGCCCCACCGTTTAATTGAAGCGCGTCTCCGATCACCAAAGACGCGTTTGCATGAATATTCCCCCGTAGCATTCGTACGAGCTACTCATCCAGTCCCGAGGCCTATGTGCTACCCAGCTCGTCAGCCATTCAACATCAATTAAGACGGATCAGCCCAAAGGTCCAATTTCTTGTTGCAAATAAGACCTGCCCCGATCGAACCGCCACAAACACGCGCCATGGCGAGTTTCTTCGACCTCAAGGCCCGAAAGGCTGCTGCTGCCGCTAATGGCGGCTCAGTGCCCAAATCGGAGGACAGCAAGAAATCCGCACGCAAGCAGCCTTGGGTAGAAAAGTACAGACCGAAGACTCTCTCCGACGTCACCGCCCAAGACCACACCGTCAACGTGCTGCAGCGGACCCTGCAAGCCTCCAATCTGCCGCACATGCTCTTCTACGGGCCCCCGGGCACCGGTAAGACATCGACAATCCTGGCGCTGGCAAAGGAACTGTACGGACCAGAGATGATGAAGGCCCGTGTGCTGGAACTCAACGCATCAGATGAGCGAGGCATCTCCATCGTCAGAGAGAAGGTCAAGGATTTCGCACGGATGCAGCTCGTCAATGCCCCGCCTGGCTACAAGGACAGGTACCCCGTGCCGCCCTTCAAGATCATCATCCTCGACGAGGCGGACAGTATGACACAGGATGCCCAGTCGGCCCTCAGGCGAACGATGGAGACGTACAGCAAGATCACCCGGTTCTGCCTTATCTGCAACTACGTCACGCGGATCATCGACCCCCTAGCGAGTCGATGCAGTAAATTCCGTTTCAAGAGTCTGGACCAGGGCAACGCAAAGAAGAGACTGGAGGAGATCGCGGGGAAGGAAGGTGTTGCGCTCGAGCATGGTGCTATCGATGCCTTGATCAAGTGCTCCGAGGGGGACCTGCGGAAGGCCATCACGTTTTTGCAAAGTGCCGCCAGGTTGGTGGGTGCGATAGAAAAGGATGAAGATGGCGATGGCGATCTCGGAGATAAGATGGATGTGGACGGGGAGAAGAGGTCTGTATCAGTACGCGTCATTGAAGACATTGCAGGTGTGATACCACAAGACACGATCCAGAAGCTCCAGAAGGCCATGCAGCCGAGGTCGGCCGCCGCCACATATCAGGCTGTTGCGAAGGTGGTCGAGGACATGGTTGCTGATGGATGGAGTGCTACCCAGGTCGTTTCTCAGGTTTGTTGCCCCTTACCGCCTTAAAAAGCAGATGGCATACTGATTTGGACATAGCTCTACCAAGCAGTGATCCAGGATGAAACGATACCTGACCTGCAGAAGAACAAGATCACATTGATATTCTCAGAGGTCGACAAACGATTGGTGGATGGTGCTGACGAGCATCTCTCCATTCTGGATCTGGCACTCAGAATCTCGAACATCTTGGCCGGAAAGGGTTGAATCCGGACCCTCTTCCAAAACTTACAAATATAGAGGCATCGTTTTAAGGCATGCAAGGCGTTCAAGAGGGGGCGTATGCTGGCAACAAGGGCCACCCAGGGCTGGGTGTATTACTTCTACATAGTGTCAGAGCCATGGAATCATGACTGAAGATTTCACATTTCGTGTCGCAAATCCAACTCGTTGATCGAACCCAAGTTTCCATCGAGTATATCCCAGATGGTCTTGACTTCGTCAATCTTCTTTGCCGGCTCTTTCTTGGGGCTTCTCGCAACTTTTGTAGAGTCCTCTACGCCGTCTTCCTGCTTTAGCTCTTCTCCTCCCTGTGGAAATGGAACATTAAATAGCTTGCAGGCTTGTTCCAATCGCACGATCGCCTCGTCAATCGACTCCATACCAATCTCGACACTTTCGGCTACCTCCACCAGGGTCGCCAATTTGGCCGAGTCGGCAGCGTGGAGCCACGGCTTGATCTCGTCCGTGATTTTTGTTCGGTCGTCAAAGCTGAGCTCGGATTTTGAAGGCTCATTAACCACGGGAAATTTTGACAAGAGCTGGCTTTCTTCAGCAAGTCGATCCAGTATCTGTCTGGTCTCTTGCTGCTGTTTGGCGAGGCTGCCATTGATGTACGACTTCTCCTGAACCATTGATTTCTGCTGGCGGGCTAGAGTCTGCAATCTCTCGATGTATGGTGTAAGGAGATATGTGTCAGGTACATTGGTCGGCAGTGGGGCTTTCTCGGCAGAAGCCTGATGTTGCGTCTTCGGGCTTTCAACAGTGGTGGCGGTAGCTTTCAAGTTCTCTTTGACCTGATCTAACTGAGCGAGCTGGTTGAGTAGGCTCTGTCGCAGCTCAATGTGGCGCTGATATTTCTGCTGGATTTCCGACAACATACCATCGTGATCGTATTCCACTTGGGCACTGGCAGTTCCTTCTTCAACATGGGCTTCAGAGCCATCGTCACCAGCTTTTGCCAGTTGGGCTTCGACCCAGTTAATCAAAGCATTCTTGACAGCGTTGAGGGCATATAACTTGACCTCAGGCGACAGGCTATTGACATCGATCGGTTTCTCAGCCTGGCTGCGCTCATAATCGGCCTGTTGTCGCTGCGACATGAGCTTGCTGCGCAAAACATGCTTCTTCAAATTCTGTAGAAGTTCTTCAGCCTGGGCATTGACTGCTGAGTGGTCAGTCGCAAAACCGTCGATCATCTCCTTGGGCATCTCAGGCATAGGACTGCAGTCCTCGTACATAATGTCGGAGTTGAGAAAGTCAGGTTGGGCTGCGGGCATCTTCTCGAGCTCTCCAAGATGCTTGATAAAGGTCCTGCGCTGGTCATGCTCTTTCTGCAGTTTTGCAGTCTCTAACTGCAGTGCCAGAATTTCCTGGTCCAGAGCCCTCTCTCTTTCCTTGGCCCGCTTCTGCTCTTGGACCTTTTGTGCAAGCACTTTTTGCTGCGCGGCAAAATTGGAAAAGATCGTTTGACCTTGGGCATATCGCTTGATACCATTGAGATAGTCTGCTTGAACGCCAGTGAGCTCTTCAGAATCCGAAGGCTGTAAAGTTGTGGGGTCAACAAGTGATAGAGGATGATGAATCTGTTGGCTGCCCAGGTTTTGTGCAAGGCTGGCTGCAATCATCTTTCGAATGAGACCGTATTCTTCAGCTGAACATTTGCCGCCCGAGTCGATGATGTCGTCCCATCGGACCGCCATTTCATCTCGAGATAGTCCATCCATGGTGAAGGAGACGGCAATCGGTCTCTCCAACGGCCGTGGGGGTCTCAATCTTGTCAAATGGCAGACTCGGCCGTACGAATTGAGTGGATTTTATATTCAAGCTGCACAGGCTGTTGGCAAATTTCCTCCCTGCATGGAGGCCGACAAAGCCTCATGGAATCGAGGATGAGACGCGCTGGATGTTGAGAAGCTCCTCTTGGACAATACTTGTATGCACCCAAGATTGAGCCAATCGGGTACCGTCTTGTCTTTTGGGTGCCGCCCATGCAATACGGAGTATTAACTTAGGTTATGTGCTGTAGCGCGTTTCTTTATTGTGAATTATTGTGGCGCGCAGTTGAACTAGACCAGCTTAGCTTTTGGCGAGCTTTTGCGCCACATGAGTGTGAACCATTGCAACCAAAATTTCTACCAATAGCTCAAGCATCATCAAGCTTCAGACAAAACAAGGCAACGACCAGCCAGTGCAACTTTTTATCCTCTGGCAGCGCGGCCCCTTCCCCACTTGAGACAGTTGTTATTTCGAGAGCGTCGAAGGGCTTGGGAATACCCCTCAGATGCGTTTGGCATAAGTCCCGACACGAAGGAGGCGCCTCGCCATCTGAACTACACAGTCGGCACCTCTACCTTCAACCCCCACCACCACGCAGAGCGGCGCCCGCCATAATCCAGCAAACAACCGTCAACATGGCTGACAACCACGCGCGCGATGTGTCCCAGTACAAATACTCGGCCATGTCCAACCTGGTCCTCCAGGCGGATCGTCGCTTCATCACCAGGCGATCCGATGAGGCTACTGGCGACCCCGAGTCGCTCGCCGGTCGCCTGAGCATCCAGGACATGGGAGGCCGTGTTGCCCGTGAAGCGGCCCCCAAGCAGAAGAAGGCTACCGGCCCGACAATAGAGAGAGGAGCTGTTCAGGAAGGCGCAGACATTCTAGCACGAGAGCAGCGGAGGAAAGCTGGCCCTACCCAGACTAGAGGCACTGGCATTCTGGGCCAAGCCGATCTGCTCGTTGAAGATCTCAGATACCGACCCCGAACACCTGCCACCAGGCAAACCTACGAGTTCATCCTGACAATTGCCGCACGGCATCTAGGCGACGTTCCAAATGAGGTCGTTGTGAGCGCCGCCGATGTCGTCTTGGAGTATCTGAAGGACGATGATGTCAAGGATATCGACAAGAAGAGGGAGATCGACGATATCTTGGGTACCACACTAAACCCCAAGGACTTCAACGAATTGGTGAACCTCGGAAAGAAAATCACAGATTATGATGCCCAAGACGACGAGGAAATGGAGGATGCTGCCGGCGCCGGCGACGACGACGCAGAGCTCGATGACCGCCAGGGTGTCGCTGTGGTCTTTGACGACGAGGACGACGAGGATGAAATGGTCAACGAGATTCGCGAAGAATCCTCAGATGACGAGGCAGGCGACGAGGAAGATATGCCTGGAATCGAGGAACGCGCAGGCGCTGGCGAAGCTGGGCAAGATCGTGACGAGGAGTCAGCAGGTCTGGCCGATGGGGACGAAATGGTCATTGACGCCGGTCCCTTGGAAGCCAAAGGGTCCGAACGGAAGAAGGAGCGAAATTGGATTCCGGCACGCGACATCGACAGGTACTGGTTGCAACGAGAGATTGGTAAACTGTATCCTGACGAGCACGAGCAACACGACAAGACTAGATCGGCCCTCCACATCCTTTCTGGGGAACCCGACGAGGAGGGTGGTGAGGAGAAGCAGCTCCGAGAGATCGAGAACGATTTAATGGAGCTCTTCGATTATGAGCATCATGAGGTCGTGCAGAAGCTCATCCAGAACCAGGAAAAGATTGTTTGGCTTACACGCTTAGCGCAAGCCGAAGATGAGGAGGCCCGAGGGGTGATCCAACGCGAAATGGCATCGGAAGGCGTCCGGTGGATTCTAGACGAACTTAGCGGCAAGAAATCCATATCTGGCCAGAAGAAAATGGAGATCAAGATGGACATTGATGTCCCAGCAGCCTTTACCGAGGGCGCTGCTCCCAAGGCTGAGCGTGCCGACGGCCAGCTTGTTGGTGGTTTGCAGCCGCGCAAACTCATCAACCTCGAAAACCTTATATTCGATCAAGGAAATCACTTGATGACAAATCCAAAAGTTAGATTGCCTGAGGGCTCGACAAAGCGGACATTCAAGGGGTACGAAGAGATTCATGTTCCTCCACCCAAGAGGCGCAATGATCCGGCCGACCAAAACATTCCCGTCGGGGATATGCCGGAATGGTCAAGAGTACCTTTCAGCGCATCTGGAGCTAAATCCTTGAACAAGATTCAGTCAAAGTGCTATCCTTCAGCCTTCCAAGACGATGGCAACATGTTGATCTGTGCTCCCACCGGTTCTGGAAAGACAAACGTTGCTATGCTTACCATTCTGCGAGAAATCGGCAAGCACCGGGATCCCAAAACAGGAGACATCGACCTGGACTCGTTCAAGATCGTATACATCGCCCCACTGAAAGCCCTTGTACAAGAGCAAGTCGGTAACTTCGGCAAGCGTCTGGCAGATTATGGCATCACAGTCGCTGAGTTGACGGGTGACCGCCAGCTCACGAAGCAGCAGATCTCGGAAACACAAATCATTGTGACCACACCAGAGAAATGGGACGTCATCACGAGAAAAGCCACGGACCTGACCTATACGAACCTCGTCCGCCTTATCATTATTGACGAGATTCATCTTCTGCACGATGATCGTGGCCCTGTTCTAGAGAGTATTGTCAGCAGAACAATTCGAAAGACGGAGCAGACTGGAGATCCGGTAAGGATAGTGGGTCTCTCAGCCACTCTGCCCAACTACAGGGATGTAGCCAGCTTTTTGCGAGTTGATGTGCAGAAGGACTTGTTCCACTTCGATGGTACATACCGTCCTTGCCCGTTGAAACAAGAGTTTATTGGAGTTACAGACCGAAAAGCCATCAAGCAGCTGAAAACCATGAACGACATCACATACAACAAAGTCATAGAGCACGTGGGTCAAAATAACAACCAGATGCTTATCTTCGTCCACTCTCGAAAGGAGACGGCAAAAACGGCCAAGTATGTCCGCGACAAGGCTTTGGAAATGGAAACCATCAACCAAATAATTCGACACGATTCAGGTGCTACGGCAGTCTTGAAGGAGTCCGCTGAGAATGCTGCCGATGCGGAGTTGAAGGATCTTCTCCCTTACGGCTTTGGTATACATCATGCTGGTATGAGTCGTCTCGACAGATCGGATGTCGAAGACCTCTTCGAGAAAGGCCTCATTCAAGTGCTTGTCTGTACAGCCACCCTCGCTTGGGGTGTCAATTTACCCGCGCACACCGTCATCATCAAGGGTACCTCAGTCTACTCGCCTGAGAAAGGCAGCTGGGTAGAGCTTAGCCCCCAAGATGTCCTGCAGATGCTTGGACGCGCCGGTCGACCTCAATACGACACGTATGGTGAAGGTATTATCATCACGGCACAGAGTGAAATGCAATATTACCTTTCGCTGCTCAATCAGCAATTGCCCATAGAGTCTCAATTTGCCAGCAAACTTGTGGATAACCTGAATGCCGAGATTGTGTTGGGCAACGTTCGGACGAGAGACGAGGGTGTCGAGTGGCTAGGATACACTTATCTATTCGTACGAATGCTTCGTTCACCTGGCCTCTATAGCGTCGGTGCTGATTACGAAGACGATGAGGCACTAGAACAAAAGCGAGTGGACTTGATCCATTCAGCTGCTGCTGTGTTGAAGAAGACAAACCTGATCACTTACGATGAGAAGACCGGCAAGATGAAGGCAACTGAACTTGGCAGGATCTCGTCGCACTATTACATCACTCATGGGTCTATGGACACCTACAATAAGCTCATCCAGCCGTCAATTACTACCATTGAGCTGTTCAGGGTCTTCTCCCAGAGCTCAGAGTTCAAATACATTCCGGTCAGGAATGACGAAAAGGTTGAGCTCGCAAAACTGCTTCAAAGAGTGCCCATCCCCGTTAAGGAAAGCATCGAAGAGCCTATGGCCAAAATCAACGTCCTACTCCAAGCATACATATCGCGCCTCAAGCTTGACGGTCTAGCTTTGATGGCTGATATGGTATATGTCACGCAATCCGCTGGTCGTATCCTCCGTGCCATTTTCGAGATCACCTTGCAGAAGGGCTGGGCGAGCGTCTGCAAGACTGCTCTTGACCTTTGCAAGATGGCTGAAAAGCGTATGTGGCCGACGATGACGCCGCTCCGCCAATTTCCGATGAAGCCCAACGAGCGGCATATCGTGGCAAAGGCCGAAAGAATCGATGTGCCATGGACGAGCTTCTTTGACCTTGACCCTCCCCGTATGGGTCAGCTCCTCGGTCTACCACGTGACGGCAAGAAGGTCTGTGAACTTGTTTCGAAATTTCCACGAGTTGAGATTCAAGCATCAGCTCAGCCGATGACACGTTCCTTGCTTCGCGTAGAGCTAAGCATTACTCCAAATTTTGAGTGGGATGACGCCCTGCATGGAACTGCGGAGAGCTTCTGGATTATGGTCGAGGACTGCGATGGTGAAGATGTTCTATTCTACGACACCTTTTTGCTACGCAAGGACTACGCCATGTCAGAGTCCAATGAGCACGTGGTGGACTTCACTGTCCCCATCACCGAGCCTATGCCGCCGAACTACTTCATATCAGTGATATCAGATAGATGGATGCATTCAGAGACCAGACTCCCTGTGTCGTTCCAGAAGCTCATCCTGCCACAAAAGTTCCCGCCTCATACTCAATTGCTGGACCTGCAACCCTTGCCGGTTGCTGCGTTGAAGGCCAAGGACTATGCTGCGATCTACGAAGACTGGACTTATTTTAACAAGATTCAAACCCAGACTTTCACCTCACTTTACACCACCGACGACAATGTCTTCGTTGGCGCACCTACTGGTAGTGGAAAGACCGTATGTGCCGAGTTTGCGATCCTGAGGCATTGGGCCAAGCAAGAATATGGGCGTGCTGTCTATATTGCGCCGTACCAAGAACAAATTGATGTACGCCTTCAAGACTGGCAAAAGCGACTCGGTCACCTCCGGGGCGGCAAAGAAATTGTCAAGTTGACCGGCGAAACCACAACTGATTTGAAACTCCTTGAGAAGGGAGATCTGATCTTGGCCACGCCAACACAGTGGGACATTTTGTCACGCCAATGGCAACGACGGAAGAACATCCTAACAGTTGAGCTCTTTATCGCAGATGAGCTCCACCTACTTGGCGGCCAACAGGGCTACATCTACGAGATCATCGTCTCTCGTATGCATTACATTCGTACCCAAGCTGAGTTGGACATACGGATTGTCGGTCTAAGTGTTTCACTTGCTGATGCAAGAGATCTCGGAGAATGGATAGATGCCAAAAAGAAGGACATTTACAACTTCAGTCCGCATGCTCGCCCAGTGCCGCTGGAGCTCCGCATTCAATCCTTCTCCATCCCTCATTTTCCGTCACTGATGCTCGCGATGGCAAAGCCGACTTACTTAGCCATCACTGAGATGTCCAGTGCTCAGCCTGCTTTGATCTTCGTGCCTAGTCGAAAGCAGACAAGATCTACTGCCCGCGACATTCTGGCAACATGCCTGGCTGACGATGATGAAGATCGATTCCTACATGTTGACCCTGAGCAATTGCAACCACTCCTGGAGCGCGTTCATGAAGAAGCTCTAGCTGAAGCATTGTCTCATGGTGTTGGATACTATCACGAGGCTCTTAGCCAGAGCGATAAGAGGATCGTCAAACATCTCTACAACAAGGGTGCCATTCAGGTTCTTGTTGCTTCTCGTGATGTTTGTTGGGAACTGGATTGCACAGCACATCTTGTTGTCGTAATGGGCACACAATACTTCGAAGGTCGCGAGCATCGCTATATTGATTACCCACTCAGCGAAGTTCTGCAAATGTTCGGCAAGGCTTTGAAGTCCGCGGATGATGGAAGAGCGCGTGGCGTACTCATGGTGCCGACTACTCGACGCGAATATTTCAAGAAGTTCTTGAACGAAGCACTTCCGGTTGAGTCTCATCTCCAGAACTTCGTGCACGATGCATTCGTTACTGAAGTCAGCACCAAGATGATCGAGTCTGGCGAAGACGCAATCAACTGGACCACCTTTACGTACTTCTACCGTCGACTCCTAGCCAATCCCAGCTATTACAGTTTGCCAAGTAAAGATGCGGACGCACTCAATGCATATCTTTCCGACCTTGTAGAAACAACTCTCAAGGAACTGACCGAGTCGAAGATCATTGACTTTGATGAGGACGACGGGTCCGTGGCACCGCAGAATGCTGCCATGATCGCTGCATATTATAACATCTCATATATCACGATGCAGACATTCCTGCTGTCACTCAGCCAGAAGACTAAGCTGAAGGGCATTCTTGAAATCATAACGTCAGCTACTGAGTTTGAATCCATCCAAATTCGGCGCCACGAAGAAAGCTTGCTACGACGTATCTACGATAGGGTACCAGTCAAGATGGCCGAGCCAGTCTACGACTCGCCTCACTTCAAGGCATTCGTCCTTCTACAAGCTCACTTCTCGCGGATGCAGTTGCCAATCGATTTAGCCAAAGATCAAGAGATGATCATCTCCAAGGTACTCAGCCTACTTAGCGCCACGGTGGATGTCTTGTCCTCAGAGGGCTACCTGAACGCTATGAATGCCATGGAGATGTCCCAGATGGTCGTTCAGGCTATGTGGGACCGTGATAGCCCCTTGAAGCAGATACCTCATTTCACGCCAGAGGTGATCAAGGTGGCAAATGAGTTCGAGTATGTACCAGTGTATCCGTTCAGGAACGACGACGCTAACTTCTTATGTCACAGAATCAAGGATATCTATGACTTCATGGAGTCGATGAACCCAGAGGAGAACCCGAATTATGGCACTCTGATCAAGCGGCTGGGTCTGTCGCAGAAACAATTGGCTGAGGCAGCTAACTTCACGAACAATAAATACCCCGACTTGACCCTCAACTTTGAGCTCGTCGACGAGGATGACATCCGCGCTGGCGAGCCTGCATACTTGAATGTGCAGATTGACCGTGAGGTTGACGAGGACGAGGAAGTGGACACCACTGTGCACGCGCCATTTTACCCAACCAAGAAATTGGAGAATTGGTGGCTCGTGGTGGGTGAGGAGAGCACGAAGACACTACTTGCGATTAAACGAGTCACGATTGGGCGCCAACTCAAGGTCAAGCTCGAGTATACCGTGCCATCGCCTGGGAAACACGATTTGAAGCTATTCTTGATGAGCGACAGCTACTCTGGAGTTGATCAAGAACCGACATTCTCCGTTACGGCGGGCGAGAGCATGGACGTCGATGAAGATGAGGAAGACAGTGAATAAATATGGGGATAGGCGTTCTTGGTTGTCGTACAAGGTGCGAATCAAACTTTTTGTGTATATCACGCTTACTGTACTCAATAGCAGGGCCATCGAAGGACCCTGAAAGACATTGCATAATGGACAGCTTGGAGTTGATTGATATTTGACGGCGTTGTCGACGCACATCCCAAGGCCGTGCGCCACTGTGATGGACTCTCCGAAGTTGTGGTTTTTGTTTTGTTTTGTTCTGGGGTAAGTGTACGTGGTGACCATTTTCGTCCCATACTAATCACTCGGTGTCCATATTCTGGACAAAGCCACTATGGCTTGGAAGGCTCATGATACTGGCCATCTCAAGGCTGTCTGGATGCTATCTACGCAACGATGGCGATAGTCTCAGCACGGAAGCCGGGTGGCGATGCCGAGAGCCGTGGCTGGGAGACGGCCATGACCACACTACAACAACAGTATAGGCCCAATTCGGCGAAAAAGGCAATTTGGCGAGCGGTGCCTAAATAGCCCGAAATTCTACAGGACGAGGATCTGGACTATTCACCGAGTTGCTACGCCAAATTAGGAGTTGTGCAGAGCTTGGGTGGTGAAGATGGAGTTAAGTGGGCGTTTGTGAGACTCTAGAGTAGTCGCGACTCAATATGCCTTGGGAGTCAGACCACGAAAGACGAGGTGTTCATGATGGGGGGCAAAAAGGCAAGTCAATGGTTGGATGGCCTTCCGATGTTGTTGGTAGACCAACGAGGGCCAGGAACGCTCTCGCGTCCGGCCAAGGATGCCTAGATCGGATGAAGCGTGGGTGCGTTGGTGGTTGTCGCCTACTCTCTCGTACCCTTACCTGCGGACGCCTCAGGGCAATCTTGAGCATCTAACTCTGCCACGTGACCCCACTCTTTCAATACTCCAGCCAGCATCCATTGCCAATCGATCGATCAATCAAAAACCAGCCAGCCAAACTATTCCTTCGCCGAGATTTCGCTCCATAAACTGTGATCGACCGTGACCTCTGACTTTCCCAATTTTGTCCTTTGTTTCCGTCATCCCAGCCAAACACACGACAGAGTGGCATCCAATTGCAGCATCACTCCATCGTGGTTCGAGCCCAAAAAAAAATTATCTCTGCTCATATTCGAATTAGAGTATCCCGTACGGATTAGAGGGAACGAGGTCATTACATTACATTACATTACATTACATACATCACACGTAGACCTCGTACTTCCTATACCAATACCAATATCAATATCTCTACCGATACCGATATCGATACAGATACATTACACCTTGCTCCGTACTGTACCGAACGGGCGGCGCGTCGAGGGCTTGACTCGAGGTCAATTTGTTTTAATTTTTTGACCCGCAATCCGCCTTAGTATTACATTTACACGCTTTGAGCTTTCGAGCTTCCAGAAGTGGACCACACCTGGCAGCTTTCGCTTCCATTCGCGTCGCTGCGACCAAAACTCTCCACAACTACGCAACTTTCTGCAAGCAACTTTATTTCATCCATCACATACACTGCACTAAACACCCCCAATCGTCGCGTCCATTGTCACTTCAACCATCCACCATCACAACACAACAACATGTCTGACGACGTTGCCGCGCCCGTCGAGCAGAAGGCGCCTGAGACCTCAGAGCCGAGCGCGCCTACTCCTGCTGTTGATGCTTCCGACGCTGCGCCTGCCGCTGACGCGAAGGCCGACGATGCGCAAGCACCCGCCACCGAGAAGGAGGACAAGCCTGCTACTGCCTCAGGTAAGGACCACGTGGTCGTGCAACGCCCTGCGCGTCCTTGTATTTTCTCCCTTCAGACCAGAAGCTAACAATCTTCATCCTCCTCGACAGAACCCAAGAATGCAGCAGACGAGAAGCCAGCTGCTGACGCTGACGTCGATATGAAGGACGCCTCTGAATCAGCTGAGAAGCCTTCCGAGCCCGCCGAGAAGAGCGAGGAGTCCAAGCCTGAGGCGCAACCCGACGCGGAACACAAGCCATCAGAGGAGCACGGGTCCTCTGCTGCTGCTGCTGTCGCCGAGGACAAGCCGGCAACGGAAGAGGGAACCGCCGATATGGCCGACGGAGACAGCACTGCTGTTCCGGCAGCAGAGTCTACACCAGCCAGCAAGAACCGGAGGAAATCCGCCGTGGCAAGCACGGGCAAGAAGCTGAACAAGAAGAAGTCAATGGCCAAGATCCTGCACCTCGACGCAAAGCCGGGTGATCACTTCTTCGCAAGACTCAAGGGCTTCCCCCCGTGGCCTGTTATTGTTTGCGACGAGGAGATGCTCCCCCAGAACATGATCAACTCCCGACCTGTCACCGCTGCTCGCCCCGACGGCACTTACCGCGATGACTATGCTGACGGTGGCAAGAAGGCTGCTGACAGGACTTATCCTGTCATGTATCTACAGACCAACGAATTGTGAGCTCCCAACCCCTTTCCGTGAGGTGACGAGGCGTAGCTGCTTGTTCGCACGCACCCGATCATTCTCGTCATCATCCTGCTGACTTTTACCACCTAGCTCATGGACTCGCAACACAGACCTCGATGACCTCGACCCCGACGTTGTCGTAGATCTCGTTACTCCCAAGATGCGCAAGGACCTTGCGGCCGCGCATCACCTAGCCAAGGAGCAGAACAACATCGAGCACTATAAGCAGGTTCTGTTTGACTTCCAAGAGGCCAAGATAGCCGAGGCAGAGGCAAAGGCAGCGCGAGCCCGTGCCAAGAAGGAAAAGACAACCAAGAAGAGTGAACCTAAAGCCACCGAAGACGACGACACCGAGATGCCTGACGCCGATGTTCAGGAAGGTGAAGAGTCAGATGGAAGCAAAGCCACCAAGAAACGTAAGGCGGAAGACGAGGGTGCCGTTAGTATTTTCACACTCGCCTATTTGACCCTGAACTGATGAACTCAACAGACTCCACAGCGCTCCGAATCTGTCAAGAAGCCAAAGATCAAGTTGACCACATCCGCCACCCCGAAGACCGCCACCAACGGTGCGCAATCGCCCAAGGAGGCCGCCACCAAGGCTACCAAGGCCAAGTCCAAGTCGTCCAAACCTGCGAAGGAGGCGGCAAAGGAAACCGACGGCGAGAAGACGAAGAAGGAGGCGGCGCCCAAGGAGCCTGAGCTCACACCAGAGGAGAAGCACCAGCGCAAGGAGGTAAGATCTTTCGGGTGGTGCAATGTTCTCGGACGTAAGAGAGGGCTGCTAACTAGATGATTAGAAAGAAATTCTGTTCCTGCGGCACAGGCTCCAAAAGGGACTCCTCAACAAGGACGCCCAGATCAAGGAGTCGGATATGCCAAATATGTCGGAATACCTCGGCAAGCTCGAGGCTTTCCCAGATTTGGAGGCCAACATCATCCGCGTCACCAAGATCAACAAGGTATTGAAAGCCATGTTGAAGCTGGGCGAAATCCCCAAGGAGGCCGAGTTCAACTTCAAGCCACGGTCGCAAGCGCTGCTGGAAAAGTGGAATAAGATTCTAGCTACCGAGCAACCGCAAGAGGCCGCACCGGCGAATGGAGTCAACGGCACTTCTGGGGATTCAAAGGAGATCAAGGAGGTCACAAATGGCGTCAACGGCGTGGGCATTGGCGAAAGTTCCAAGGAAGCGACCAAGGAAGAAAAGTCGGGAGAAAAGGACGAGACCAAGGAAACGTTGAAGACTGAGGAGAAGGCAGGATCCCCACCAGCTGGTGAGAAGCCAACCGAAGAGGTAAGCCCTTTTTTTTTCTTTCGCCTTTTTTTCATCTTCCGGGTGGTTTTTTTTTTGTTCATCTTCTTCAACAGGCTATGCGTTGAAGAAGAAGTCGGCGACCAGGGACTAACATGGGAATAGACTGCCTCCGGTGAGCCATCTACCGTCGAGTCGGCTGCTTAGAGTGGACGCCAACGTTCCGAGGTTCCGGGCGAAGACGGTGAAGATTCTGGTGTGGTTTGGCACGGCATTATATCGTTATCATGGTTTGATGAGGCAGTGCACGGCAAGCGTCCTTTGTTGCACAGAGCCATTCAGCCAGGAGCAAATGGCTGGCATCTATTTCTATTAGACACAAAGGGTGCCCGGGTTTTGTGTTTTTTTCATGTACTATAGCGGTACTCTCTCATGTGTACCAGGGCAACGAGAGGCCGTGGAGCAGCAGGAATGGCAGCGTTCCATATTTTGGCAGGTCTAGCCACAAGTCTTGCAGGATGGTTGCCCTTCCGGCGGGATTGGGAGCAAACCTGATCTGGCGATGGAAGTAAAGGGGCTCATACAGACTGGTGAAGCATACTGGCAACACTGCCGGGGGATTGGCTTCATGAGGACGACGCGCGAGGGTTTCTGGAGGTCGTGTGGTTTTGCTCAGGCGTATTCCAAGGAAATTCGATAGTTTGACAATATCAAGTTCGCAATAAAAGTCATTCTCAGGATATTTTTGTGGCGTGGCTTGCATTTGCAGTTGCAGTTGCATGGCTTCTCTCGTGTTGCAACAGCGCATGACCGGGAGCTTCCAGTGTGGATGCATGCATTATGATATTGGTCCTTGCGACGGCAGTATTGAAGGGCCGGGAGATTGCCGGGCAGGCGACTGACTTACGGATACGTGCTGGGTTACCACTAACCCAGTATTAGATGAGCACCTGCCTGCTGCTACGGAAAGAGGGAATGCATATGAATCTAACGGTACGAGACGATGAGCAATTGGTTGTTACACACGTGGCAGGTAACGTATGTATACAGCCTCCCCAGCGAAGCTTGCATTCAATCTGAAATGCCTACCGCACATATACACAGTGGCATCCGGCGTACAGTACATAATTAGTATACACAGCCTAAGAATGGCGGCTTTGAGCCAATCAGAGGGTGTGGCGGACTTCTGAGCGGACGCCCACGTCATTCAAGTCAGCGCCTGAAAGCTCCCCACTTGAGGCTAACTAAGGTAAGCTACCTGTATGTAATGCAATGAATGCAGCGTATGGAACCAATGTACGGGATTGCAGCTCACTGCCCATCTTCACCCCCTCCAGAGAACAATTTCTAAACGTCGCCGGCGCTTTCCAACCCATCTACGCATAGGATATACTTTCAGGACAGAACGGAACAGAGCATTGTTCCTCACTGTCGACCTGCACCGTCCCCCCACCTCCTCGGCACCACCATCACCACCACCAACACCACCACCAGCAGTCGCCGTCACCCATCACCATAACATCAAAGACACACGCACAGACACACACACACATACACACACAGAGGCACCCCCTGCCACCATCGCCCAACATGTTGTTGCGACTTCGAGGGCCCGATGGCATGAAGAGGGTCACTATTGAGCCCAGTGACACCTTTGGTGATCTGGGCCGCATCGTGAGCTTGGAACCCCTACCCTCTTCTTTTCTTTGCTTTGCTCTCCTTTCCTGGCCCTTTTCCCTTTACTGACTGCAGAGTAGCTCGTCAACGAGTTGCCTGCCACCGTCGACCCCGAAACCATCGCCATGTCTAACTCGCCTACCGGTGGCGAGCGCAAACGTCTGGTGGAAATCGCCAAGTTCAAGCTCAGTCAGATAGGACTCAAGCACGGCGACCTCATCTTCCTTTCCTACGACCACAGGAGTGAAGCGACCGACGCCAGCCAGTCCAACGGCCCCGCCCCGGCCCCTTCCAACAGACTCAATGGCAAACCCATACTGCCAACCGACCATGTCGCTTTGAAACCCCAGCCAATAGGAAAGGAGCCTGTCCTCATCAAGAACCCATGGGAGGTAGTCAAACAGTCGGCCTTGGATGATCGCCTGGACAAGAAAGACGGCAAGATCCCGAGGGGTCGCGACAGGATGTGCAAGCACGGCCCCAAGGGAATGTGCGACTTCTGCATGCCCCTCGATCCGTTCAATCCCCAGTACCTCGAAGAGAAGAAGATCAAGTACCTGTCCTTCCATTCATACCTGCGCAAGATCAACTCCGCCACCAACAAGCCAGAGCTCGGAAGCTCCTTCATACCGCCATTGAACGAGCCCTACTTCAGAGTCAAATCCGACTGCCCCTCTGGACATCCAGCCTGGCCCGACGGTATCTGCACAAAGTGCCAGCCCAGCTCCATCATCCTGCAACCCCAGACTTGGCGCGCCGTCGACCACGTCGAATTTGCAACCTTTGACCTAGTCAACACATTCATCGATGCCTGGCGAAAGACCGGTTGTCAGAGAGTCGGGCTCCTGTACGGACACTACGAGGAGTACACCGAGGTTCCGCTGGGCATCAAAGCTGTGGTGGAGGCCATCTATGAGGTGCCGCAGGTCGATGAGTCGGACGGTATCTCCATGAACCCTTTCGAGAACGAGGCCGACATCACTGCTGTTGCCAAGCTTTGTGGTCTGGAGCCCGTCGGTACCATCTTCACCGACCTACTCGATTCGGGCGCAGGCGACGGCTCCGTTGTCTGCAAACGACACGCCGACTCATATTTCCTCTCCTCACTCGAGGTCTGCTATGCTGCAAGGTTGCAGGCACAACACCCGAAGCCGACCAAGTGGAGCGACACGGGGATCTATGGCTCAAACTTCGTCACGTGCATAATATCCGGCGACGAGACGGGTCAGATTGCCATCTCGGCCTACCAAGCGTCACTAGAGGCCGTGGAAATGGTTCGGGCAAATGTCATCGAACCCTCGGCTGACCCCACTGTCATGCTCGTGCAGGAAGAAGAGGAAGACGACAGCTCCAGGAGTCGGACAAGATTTATACCAGAAGTCTTTTTCCGCAAGATTAACGAATACGGTGCCAATGTACAGGAAAACGCGAAGCCAGCCTTCCCGGTCGAGTATCTCTTCGTCACTTTGACGCACGGTTTCCCAACTGAATCCAATCCCGTCTTCAAGGACGCCGGCTTCCCCATCGAGAATCGTGAGATCATGGGCGAGAGCCAGCAACCTGGTGCCGTTGCCAAGGCCCTCAAGACCACAGATGGCCAACAAAAGCTCTCCAATTTTCATTTGCTCTGCTTCATCCATAACCTAGGCGTGCTGTCAAAGGTAGGATCTTACACGTTCCCAACGCTTGCGAAGCTGCTACTAACCGTCTTAACAGGAGGAGGAGGCACTTCTATGCAAGGTCGCTACGAACCGTGACCTCGCAGACACGTATCAGCTCTTCTCCACGCCTGGTTGGCAGACACTAGAGGCTATCATACAATCGACTGGTGAGAACATTCCTTCGCACAGCTTGAAGCGTCCTCGCCAGCCCAGTGGAGGCGGGGTCGATGACACCAACTCTCCCAATTCCCCAGCAAATGGTCGTGGTGTCTCTGCTGCCACGACAAGTGGCCTTGCTGCTGCAACTTCTGCAAACGATGAACCAGACGCTAAGCGTTTTGCTGCCCTTAGGCTGAGCGGTAATCGCCAACAAAATGGGAAGAGCCGCCCCCGCCCGATCCCTGTGCCGCATACCGAGTTGTAGAGGTTAAACCTTTGAATGGACATGAACTTTCCCTTGTCCAACTGGCGAACGGCGTTTCTGAGACATCGGGGTGCTGAGACGTGGCATAGATTAGCATGCAAGGTGCGCATCAAGGTAATTGCATCGCGCGAATACGCGCGGAGGTAGATACTAGTGTGCAAGGAATTGCATCCTCATGGCGTTCAAGGAGAGAAAAGGCATAACCGGCATCAAAGCCAATTTCATAGCGCTGACCTGGTTATATAAACACATCAAACCCAGATTGATGAGTAGCCCAAATGAGCCAAGTCATGGAATTATCATCCCATGCCCACGTGCTAGGCGACGATTAGCACGCGGCCATCAATTTTATCCTTCGATATGCAAAAGACCACAGATCTGTGAAATAACACCGATCACAGACACTGGATGGAGTAACAGGGGGGGGGGGGGGGGGGGGAGAATCCAAAGTATGAAATGCCATGGGCAAAATGCGCTGTTATGTGCCGTCTATCTATCAAGGTACCAACACAACGAGTTCAAGATCAACTTCCTTCTCTTCTAAGACTGTTCAAACACGATACCTAGCCTGTCCTGCTGGCGTTATTTTTCAAGCTCGCTAACTAACCCCAGCTCAGAGTTTGACATATGTCTCCCATCATTGTGCCCGAACCATTCAAAACTGCCGGTTCCAGCGATGGCTTCACATTGCCTGTATGAACATGTGAATCTCTGAAAACGGTAGAGATCGGTACTAAAGGCGCCTTTGGCTCTAAGCTAGCTGGTGTGTCTTTGGAGGGGAGAGACAACGCATGTTGTAATGACAGGGAGGAAATCCCTCTGGTATAAGGATTTGAAACGATGGTGGTTAGACCTCGAAATGACAGACTGATGCGTATGCCTTGGTCTGACGATTTTGTCGTCATAAGCATGTGCACAGGAGGTCGCTAACTATCCGCTAGAATGGGGGATGTAGCATAGCGTAACATCAAACATGTCTTGGTGGGTGCATTGTTGTGCCAGCAAAGGAGGATCTGACGACCCAAAGCCGCAGACGACGAGATTAGGCTCGCTTATTCTGTTTCGGCCAACGAAAGGTATGGAGATGAAGTGATATGACTGTTGTGTGTTCAAGGCCAAAGAGCTTTCCGTGAGTGTTAAGATTGGTGAAGCAGCATGGAGGCTACTGTCTGATCGCGGAGGGGCGTGATGAATGCGCTGTGTTTGTGTTGCAGGACGAATGACGTCTATTCATAACAGTCGTCTACAAAGAAGATCATTTTTTAAATAAAAAATTTAGAAAAAGAAAAACTAGCTTGCCCGGGTCAGTTATGGGCAGACACATTTTCTACAAAATACTTGCTGAGAGGAGTCTCCTGCTCGAAATGATACGAACGTAAGATTGGAGAGAATTAAATGCGAGAAGGGACAAGACAAAAATTGTAAAAATTCAAGTTTCACTTCGCTTGGTATTCACTATGAAAATTTCAGACCCAAAATTGCCCACCACCAGAATGTCGCAAACCGTCATATGAACGCCTGGCAACCCGACCCAACATGGCCATGGAATGGACGGATATTTAGTAAGGCGAAAGCACATATTTTCTCTAGAACCGGAACCGAATCTCCAAGATATTTACAGAGGCTTGCCGCCAATGAAGTCCGACCATCGGCGAACTTCGGAAGGAATACCCTCCTTGCGAGGGAGCTTCTCGCTGATACATTGAGCAAATAGCATGGCGGTCTAAAATGATGTTAGCACGGCGAGTCGCAAAAATTCAAATTTCAAAGGAACTTACCTGGGGCTCCATGAACAACGGAACACCAAAGTCCACAGCGTTTCGTCGCATGACGTAGTCAACATCAGTTGTGGTCCTGGCTCTTTCCAAAGCCAGATTGAACACACCCTTGATGTCGTACTTCTGGAAGACCTCACGAAGGGCGCGCTTGTCCTCCTTGGGGAACTCGATAACCTCAACCTTGACCTTATCCTTGGTTGAAGACTCGAGGAACTCCTTGACATCATTGCCGGCAGCATAGAATTTGTAGCCAAGGGGTGAGAGGTAATCCACAATCGTGGTCAACCAGGGCTTGGAGGTCTCACCGCCAAAGAGGATACCCTCACCAGGCTCGGGGACACGGAAGTTCATGGAAGACTGCATTGAAGTCCAGTAAGCCTCCACGAGGTCCTTACCGAAACAAGCCATCTCGCCAGTACTGGCCATCTCGACACCGAGGAAAGGATCAGCACCAGCAAGACGAGTCCAGGAGAACTGGGGAACCTTGACAGCAAGATAGTCACGCTTGGCGGCCATCAAGTCAGTGGGCTCAGGCACATCTTGGCCGACGAGAGCCTTGGTGGCGACATCGATGAAGTTGGTACCCAATACCTTGCTGACGAAGGGGAAAGATCGAGAAGCGCGGAGGTTGCACTCAATGACCTTCAGCAGAGGCTCACCACCCTCTGGGTTGGTAGCCTTAATTACTTGCATATTGAAGGGTCCGGTGATGCTCCAGGCCTTGGCAACTTTCTGGGCGATCTCCTTGAGGCGTTCCATGGTACGTTCGTCCTGGTTGGTAGGGGGCAAGACCAAGGTGGCATCGCCGGAGTGAACACCGGCCTGCTCGACGTGCTCGCTGATAGCATGAACGATAAGTTCGCCCTTGGAAGCGACACCGTCGACGTCGATCTCTTGGGCGCCCTCGATGAACTTGGTGATGACAACAGGGTGATCGGGGGACACGTTGCTGGCAGCTTCAAGCTTCTCCTTGAGGTCTCCTTGGCTTCGAATGACAGTCATGGCAGCCCCAGAGAGAACGTAACTGGGCCGGACAAGAACGGGGTAACCGACGTCCTGGGCGAACTTCTCAGCCTCGGCAACTGAAGTCAGCTCTTTCCAGGCAGGCTGGTCGACGCCAATGCTGTCGAGGATCTCAGAGAACTTCTGTCGGTCCTCGGCCTTGTCAATATCCTTAGGGTCAGTACCAAGGACGTTAGCCTTGCCTTCCTCTTGGAGGCGAAGGGCAATGTTCTGAGGAAGTTGACCACCGACGGAGACGACAACACCAGAAGCATTCTCGAGTTCGTAGATATCCATGACACGTTCATAGCTGAGCTCTTCGAAGTACAGCTTGTCGGCGGTGTCGAAATCAGTGGAGTAAGTCTGTTGTGGTAATCAGTGATTAGTATTGTTCAGTCAAACTGAGGACAAAGAGGGTTCGAGATTGCCTCTAGAGGCAACAAAAGAAATATCCGACGCCGGTCATGGCGCCTTTGGAAAGTCATACCTCGGGGTTGTAGTTGATCATCACTAAATATCGAAAACGTACTCGTTAGTTAATCAGAACCAAAAAGGTGGATTGGGGGAAGGGGCTGCTCATTTACCAGTCTTCTTTCCCATCTTTCGCAGTGCTAGGGTGGCAGATACAGCGCACCAGTCGAACTCGACGGAGCTTCCAATTCTGTAGACACCTGATCCTAAGATGACAGTTCCCTTGTCGTCGAAAGTGACGTCGTGCGTGCTGGCGTTGTAGGTGGTGTACAGGTAGTTGGTGTCAGCAGGGAACTCAGCAGCCAAAGTGTCGATCTTCTTAACCCATGGGCGAATACCCATGCCGAGACGGTGTGCGCGGACCGACTTCTCGTCACTGTTGACGGCCTTGGAAATTTGCTTGTCAGAGAAGCCCATCTTCTTGGCCTTGAGCACAAGATCACGCTTCATGTTCTCCAAGCTACCAACAGCCTCCATCTCGCGAACGCAGTTGACGAGGTTTTGAAGCTTGTACAGGAACCACTTGTCGATCTTGCTCAGCTCGTGTACCCGGTCGACGGTATAGCCCTCGTGAAGCATAGCTTGACCGACAGCCAACCAACGGCGATCCGTGGGGTTTGCAAGGACGTCGTCGAGGTTGTCAAACTTGTCTCCCTGGAAACCAAGGAAGTTGGGGTCGACCTGTCGGATAGCCTTCTGGAAGGATTCCTCGAAAGTTCGCCCGATAGCCATAACTTCACCCACAGACTTCATAGCACTGCCAATGTCACGCTTGACATGCTGGAACTTGGCCAGATCCCATCGGGGGATCTTGGTGACGATGTAATCCAGAGATGGCTCGAAGTTGGCTGTGGTTGTGCGGGTAACGGCGTTGGGAAGCTCAGGCAAGCTGTGGCCAAGACCAATCTTTGCGGCAGTGTAGGCAAGAGGGTAGCCAGTGGCCTTGGAAGCCAGAGCAGATGAACGAGACAGGCGGGCGTTGACCTCGATGACACGGTAGTCAAGACCATCAGGCTGCAGGGCGTACTGGACATTGCACTCTCCAACAACTCCAAGGTGGCGAACGATCTTGATGGCAGCGGTTCGCAGCATGTGGTATTCCTCGTCACTCAATGTCTGACTGGGAGCGACAACGATGGAGTCACCAGTGTGGGTACCGAGGGGGTCGAAGTTCTCCATGTTGCACACAGTGATGCAGTTGTCGTTGGCATCACGAACGACCTCGTACTCAACTTCTTTCCAGCCCTTGAGGGACTTCTCAACAAGAATCTGCGGCGACAAGGTGAGGGATCGAGCTGCCATGTTGCGGAGCTCCTCCTTGTCGTTGGCGAAGCCGGAGCCAAGGCCACCAAGAGCAAAGGCGGCTCGGACAATGATGGGATAGCCGACCTTCTCAGCAGCGTCCAGAGCCTCATCGACAGTGTTGACAGCGATGGAGTGTGCAATGGGGATGTTGATCTCGTTCAAGGCCTTGGCAAAGAGGTCTCGGTCTTCACTCAACTCCAAGGTATGAACGCTGGTACCCAGCACCTTGACGCCGTAACGCTCAAACAGACCCATTCGCTGCATCTGCACACCCAGATTCAGCGCAGTCTGTCCACCGAAGGACAAGAAGATTCCGTCAGGGCGTTCCCTCTCGATAACGTAGGAGACATATTCAGGGGTGACGGGGAGGTAGTAGACCTCATCGGCGAGCACGTGGGCAGTCTGAATGGTAGCAATGTTGGGGTTGATAAGAACAGAGGCGACACCGGCCTCCTTGAGAGCCTTCAGGGCTTGAGAACCTTGATGAGAGAACATGTTAGCGCCGCTCATGGCGAGATGTACACTGACTCATCTCGTCTCGTCTCGTCTCGTCCCACGCTTGACCGCCAACTCGAATCGTGGTTGGGCTGTGTGCGCAAATTGGAGGTGCACTAACCTGAGTAATCGAACTCTCCAGCCTGGCCAATGGCAAGACCACCGCTACCAATGACAAGGACCTTCTTGACATCGACCATCTCCTTGGGTTTTATGACACCGCTCTCAAGGTAGGCCTTGGGGTTGGGAGCCTCCTGGGCAATACCACTGTTGCAGCAGGCTGCCGAGGCTGTGAAATTCCTCCTCTGGTTCCATTGCGAGGCCCTGGTGGCAGAGACCAGCTTGGTGTAGGCTGGGGAAGGGAAGCTGGTCGAGGTCAACTGCCTGCGAGGCAAGACGGTTGGTAGTCGCCGTCCACCGCGAACGGCCGCGGGTGCGCGATGGGCGAGCTTTGTGGAGAAAGCCATAGCTATGGTAGCCAGCTGTGTAAGAGCTACGTTCTCCAAGCTATGGACTAAAGGGCCTCTCGACAGATCTGATGTCAGATGCGCCCCTTCCTGGAGTCAATTGACCTTGTCTGAAAGTTACAGGAGGAGATTGGCAAGAGTCGAGTCGAGTCGAGTCGAGAAGTAGAATATCTTTGAGATGCAGGTGCCGGCAGGTTCGTGACTCGACCGCCTACGGTAGGGTCCCCTAGTTCGTACTGTAGCGGATTTTCGGGTGGGCAGCGATAAGATATCAATGAGGGACATGCTCAGAAAAATTCTTGAATTGGCCCGCCAGATGCTGTGCGCTAGGCCATAACCGCCCTGGCGCAGGTGGGAAACACCCACTAGAGCTCCTGACTTCCCTGCGATCTAGGACCGGTCGCGGGGATATCATATGCATGTTCCGCGACAAAAAAAAATAAAGAAAATTTGTCCTCCCAGCCGTCAGCCATAACCAATTGCGTCTTGAACAATCAACACTACTATACTAGGTTTACTACAGCGTATCTTCGAATGGGCCTGTCCGCCCGGCTGCATGGCACTCCCATCGCAGCAAAAATTTGCATGCATCCACCCAAATGACGCAGTATTGTGATACCCCAGATCTACAGAGTTGTGACCATTTCGGACCAGTATCGGAGCTCTGTCGGGGAGTCAACAATCTTGGGCCAAAAAAAGTGAATCACAATCTGACAATCAAATTGCCGCAGGTTGCGATAGTGCATTCATCGCAGGCCAACATCCGTCAATATCCGAGTTCAACAAACTCCGCTTCGTTTTGTGATCTATGTACTGCAGGAACAATATCAAGTACCGTATAATCAGGAGGCTCCATTCAACTGGAGCTATTAGTTCGACATCAAAGACTTCGACCTTCCTCATTAGTCAACCATGTCTACTATGCAATACTGCTTCAGGGCATCCACGAATCAGCTGTTACGAATACTGACGTAAACACAAGGTGAAAACGGTTCAGCCCCAGTTTTCCCACACAACCAGAAAGATGTCACATTATAGTCGACTTAGATAAATACCAGCGCGAGTTCGTTGCTATACAGGCTTGTTGACTGTTTGTCGGACGGTTTGTGTTTCCACAGGATCACCACACGAATCTTACGAGAATCTACAGCCTAGGCCCTACAGTTAGAGCGCCATAGATATATTCAAAGCCCGAAGAACAGACTATCTTAGTTTATAGCCGGTCTTAACAATCCTCGAGGAACTATAAAGACGACCATCAGGAAACATTTCGAAGTCATGAGCCACGACAATGCGCCTATTCGTACACATGTGCCTGACTTACGGTAGCCCTGTAAGGCATCTTTAATGGCCGTGCTCAGAGTCGACGTGATTGAGCGCATCGACGGAAAATTGGACGGACCGCTATGCCCCACCTAATCTTCGACAGCTTAAAATGGTGCCATGTGAAGGGCGGGCGGATCTGGTTCCTAAGTTAGCTTCTATGAATAACAACCCCATTCCACTTTCGGTCCTAGGACGATGAAGCAAGCAACAACTCAATAACAGAGCATGTCAAACCCATCAAGGGCTGCTCCTGCTTGTGATGTTTCAGGGCTCTCCATACACAATCAAAGCTCGGTGGCCTACTTCCGAGTGGCTAATCTCTTATTGCTCGTCTCTCGTCTGCCCTGGTAAGTCCGGACATCATGTACGTGCCCGCCCATTCCTGGCTGTCAAGTGACAGTCCTTGGACACGCCGCGAAGCAAGCTTGTTGTCCACGAGGTGTGTATAGTCTGTTCACTGCGCCAAATCTGTTCCTGTGTCTTTCATTCTGTTGCCCGAATTTGGGCGTCCTGGGCAAGACGTTTAAACTGCCTACTGGGTCGTGGAATAGGTTTCAAATTCCCGACCAATGGCGTCCTGAGCATGACGATTATGTAGAAAGGCTTATGGGGTTGCATGGTGCAACACAATGACGGTACCGATGTCATGATAATCTAATGATAGGCATGAATCTGGATTCCCGCGATAGAGTTTGGCATTTTTGCCATGGATAGACGGCGCTTTTCGTCATTTCGGTATGTTCTGTTACACAGACTCGCCCTACTCCTCCACTTGTCCTAACATGCAGTTTACAGGCATACGATCCCAGGATACGGTTGGCGAATTCAGGCCACAGCAAACGAATGACGATGTAATACTACGGACAATCTTGCATAGGGGCATCGGCAGCATTGCCTTCCCTTGAGCGAGCAAGTAAGCATCTGGAATAGGCGTTGCAAGGTTTTCGGGCTTGGGATCTTTGGCCACGTTGCACACGTAGGAGCTTTTCTGCCCAGTTCGACAAGCTAAGTGCTGACATATCCTAGGCAAGAGTACCTTCCTGGATCGTGTTGTCCTGGGCACGACTTGAAACTGCCTTTGCTCCTTTGGTGAATTGTATCAAAGATGGGGGATCGCGTGGCGTGCGGTTTTCGTAGGGTCTCTTTCCGATTGCCATGTCCATGTTTTGGCCATGGAGCCGTGCTCGATTCATATGCCAGGACCGCTATATTCTTCTGTTACGAATGTCCTGTCTTGGCTGCTACTCTCGCCATGGGCGATTCTAGTGCGATATACTCAGCGGATTAACTTGTCCAAAGAGCAACGATTTTAGTGTTTTGGACTACACTATCTCCGATTGGAAGGAGAACGCCAGGTCCCTTGTATTCGTGGTTGGCGATTTCCAATGATGGAGTGCCACGTTTACAGCATTGTGTCAAAGCAGACTTCCTGAATATACCGTCAGGTTTCCATAATAGGCTGCGGCATTGAGCGGAATTTGACGCCGATCAATGTTAATCTTTGAGCCCGACCGAGTTGTTAGACCACCTTGTTGTCGGAATATTACTCCGGCAACGGGGCACGCCTCTGGATACCGGACGTCTCTAGATGCCGGAAGTAAACTTAGGCTGGTCGCCTTCATGCTTGGGTTCTCTCTGAAGGAGATAAGCGCGATAGTTAGCACTGGACGCCGGATCGGATGCACTACAGCCAAGAAACATACAAACAATGTGCATTCGTGAGCGATGGCGGAGGTGACTATGCTCCGGAGCCAGCGTCTGGGACTCGGCCCAGGAGAACCCAGTCTTGCATTACGACAACCGTCCGTCTTCTCTACGAGTAGGAGAATCTCAGGAGGTGCAGGACAGGAGCATGATGTGTTTAAATAGAGTTGCTAACTCTTGGGGCTGGGCTGGTCGCGTCTCTCAGTAGACACCTATCCGCTTTCGAGCGGCCAACGGTTTGTCTTCAAAAGCCCTCGGCTCGGTCAAAAAATGTCATATCTGTAGACATAGAAGTTCGTACACGGAAACATGGTTCGAAAAGTTTCCTTACGGATGGGCGGACAAAATCTTCGACAATGAACGGTAGCAGGTGCGGGATTTCTGTTCAAGAGGGATACCTGTGGATTCTCTTACCATACAAGTAGCTGGATAGCTTAAATTCAAGCCTGACATTGCTGTTTAATGATAGCCTAATGAGGCGGTGTGTTGTGCCCTATCCTGTTAATAGTCCGACTGGAGCTCGCTCTTTATAAAATATGTTCGTGTCTATCTATATTACTGTGGCAAAGACCGAACTCGTCATATCCAACTGTTCACGGCATGGGTTCTTATTCAAGGCATCTTACATGCAATTCCAGCATAGATAGCCATCTTGTAGCCGCTCAAGCTTTCGGTGCCGAGCGTCACGGTTGTACTCCAAGATGGAGATCAAGCGCCCCACGTCATGGTGATGAATCTGAGCACCGATGAAGCTTAAAGCTGCGCTTGCGTAGTACCTTAGCTCTACTTCCCAAGGAAAGGAGATAGCCATGTGGTCCCAGCTGATCTTGATATGCAGGAGTGGATGTCTAGCGGATACTGATGGCTGTAGCGGTCATTTTCGACTCAATGGGCTGGGTCACAGGCGGCATGATGAAGCATCACCCAAAAGAAACTGAGGCATTGGCGCAGAGGCCGTGCCCGTGCCCGCCATGCTGCATTTGCTTATATGTGCGACGCTTCTGTCGGCTGGTAAGGACATAGCTCGTCGGTGGATAGCAGAATAGGTTTGTCTCTCACCCACGTCTGGTCACAGTTGAAGTCATATATGCGTCATGCGGTAGCATGCTAATTATCAGAGTATATTGCTTTGGAATTCACTATTACGTCGGATTTAGCATCTTGAAAATGGACTTGCTTTAATTCATACAATCTGCAACACTACAAATGGTATACACAGGCCGGGGCCGAAACGCCACATCAGTCAAAGCTGATCGTCTTTGCCAAAAGGTATTCTTAATTTCATTGATGAACGCCGTGATTTCCGATTCCCCCATAAACATCTCTTCTTTTTCATTCAAGTTATATGTTTCTGGTTTACTTTGAAGGATTTTCGCCGCGAGTGAAGCTGTATTGTATGGTTGGCATGGATGGTACGAGATGTAAGAGTTAACCTGAGTGATGGACTTACTTGTGCCACATCTGTCCGAAGAAGCCAGCTTGGGGCCTTTGCTCATTAAGGCTCTGGCGTCTGGCGGCAGCCATGGGATCGCTACTGCCTCTTTTATGTTGCATCAGACCCTCGAAGGCGGGGCCGGAACTCTGTGAAGTAAGTATGTTAGTGACCGCCGTGCCACAACCAGCTGGAATCGATAGACGCACTCTTCTTCTACTCGAGGTGGATGGGGTTTCCTGTGTCGGGCCCTTGTTGCTATCCATATTGAGTGGGTTCAAAAAGATAGATACTGAGATCTGATATTGGTTATTGCAATGTTCAATTGGGCGGGAATGTTGGTAGATATTGGGTTAAGCCAATTCATTACTATCATGCGGGGGAAGTGACTTCTTATGTACAGCTCACTGAGCATCCTCCATGAATCCGAAGCTTCCTAAGCAGATGGATTGATCAGACATGACCAG
This sequence comes from Truncatella angustata, assembly GCF_020726525.1. NCBI lineage: Eukaryota > Fungi > Ascomycota > Sordariomycetes > Amphisphaeriales > Sporocadaceae > Truncatella > Truncatella angustata. Next base: position 2,187,781 of record NW_025763390.1, on the reverse strand, counting down.
CTCATTCTCCAATCAGAGTATTGCCATCTAGTCGTCTCCAAGGAGCTATGACTTCACCAATAAAGCAGCGGCTCAAAGCTTCGTTCGGGGCGAGACCCTGAACCCCACAGATATCCCGTAGTGCTACCTCTGTCTGGCACATTGACACGTCATGGAGGATGTACATCTCCCATGTGCAAGCATTGGAGAGATGTACTTCCTCGAGCACTATCACAAGATGGTCATACGACTATGCTAGGAGTGGCCGAATGAGAGAAGCCCGATCTGCAAGGCCGCATATGGTGGGGGATCGATTGGGGCTATTGGGGAACCAGGAAGCAATGCCGAGTGTCGACTGAAGGTGGACTTGATACAGACTAAGAAAGGTAAAACGCAAAATCGTGGTTCAAGGTCAAGTCGGAATTCCTTCCCTGTGCCTGTCTAGAGGAGCAGCCATGTACTTTTAGACGCATATGAGATCATGTGAGTTAACCGCTATCGAGACATTGAGGAGATCGGAGTACGGAGAATACCCCCGTGTATCGCGCTCGGTAAGCGACCTCTAGCATGGCGGTAGAGTCCTTGTCCTTATGGATCAATGATGCAGCGCGGGGTTGGGCGCAGATTAAAGTGCATGGAGCAGACCTTAGTACGAAGTCAACAGACGCGGCCAAGGCGGCCTTCCTCAAGGGCGATGACGGCTCGAAAAACATGTCAAAACCAACAGCGGACAAATGAATTGCTGTCACATGCATATGTCAAAGGTTGGTTAAATCCATACTGGAACAAAATACGGTAATGATTTTTGATTCATGTACTATGTAACAACGAGGCGATAATATTGCCGTATGGAAGCTGCAAGTAGGAGAAACATGCATTACTTGATAATTGTAGCTAGAATATCACTAGTTAGCCAAGATATTACTTGAGCATCATTATTTCGATTTGTTCGAAAGCCTTTCAGTTCTCCAAGGTGATAAGAGTTTCGTCACTGAAGATATCAGGCAATGTAGATAAGACAGGATTATGGATCATCCTCAAGGCTATAGGGATAGTGGCAAAGAGAGAGGAACTCGCTTACATGTAAAGTACCCCTATGGGCATGAAAAAATGCGATGGATTTACCTGTAGCGTTCAGCGTCAGTGACAATTCCTGAATGCAATATTCATCGAAGTAGGTAGCGAAAGCTAGTTTCAGGCTGGAGCGATATTAGTCAGAAGTCTTCAGAAAGTGGCATACAACATAGACATACCTCATTAAATCAGATTTTGTTTATGATGTTCATTTCCAGTCCGAAGAAAGGATCAAACAGTGTGAATAATGTTCATCATTTTATGGTGCCGGTTTGCAGTGGAAGATTAAATTTACCTATGAGTAATGTGTCAGCAAAGATCTTGACGCCAGAGACAGCAAAAGAATGTGAAGAGACACAATCAGCTGACGAATTCTCAACAAGAAGTCACTATGACGCTCCTCCCACAAGGTTTGTACGCCCTGCTTTAACGGAAGAAGGCCACAGATATTCGATATGACCGCCCGTTCGTTCAAACTTTCATCATGTATTTGTGTTGTGTTGGATTGGAGGATGTGAATCATGTACCTGAGCGCGAGGAGCAGTTAGCAATTTGATCCAAGCATTGTTTTTCAAATCGAGATGAAAGTTTTTGATCCAAGTCAGACAAGGCTGAAACTAAACAATCCACATAGTATATTCGGCATGAGGAATCCCTAGGGTTGTCGGTTTTCATCATCACTCAAGGAGACCCTACCCTAAAGGTAGAGCTGGTGAAGGTGGAAATAGACTGAGCAGTGGTGACTAACCTTTTAATTCAAGATTTTAACTCGGAGCGTCGCATCGAGAGAATCAAAATTACAACCTAGATGTCTGTTTTCAGTCAGCGAGTGCTTCGACAACTAACCAAATTGAAGATGTTGCTTGGTGATTGCTCAGGGTAATTCTAGAGTCTTAAAGGATCCCCATGGTTTTGTAAGAATTGGATTGTTCAAAAGTGACTTAATCACAGCAATGAGTTGAGTTATGTGACGAATCGCGACGTACCAGTGTCAATCACATGCTGTACATGTAGATACAACAGCGAAGCAAATTGCTCCGGGCATCAGGAGTTGCCTGTGGTCTGAGACCCAAATGAGAGTATTGTATTGTGTTGTGATGTGGAAGAAAGAAGAAAGTGCAGAAAGTTGAGAAGCTTTTGAAGGTAAAGATTGAAAATCTCGGCCTAAAAATTTCGCGTGTTGTGGATTGAGTGAGGTCCAGGCACTTTGAACTAGTCCTTGATAAGCTAATCAAAGCTCGGACCAAGTCTACAGATCAGTGGCTGGCAGAAACCGGATGCCCCGCAATCTGCATCAACATGTGGCAAAAAGCAGCACCGCCACATCGGTTATGTGACATGCCGTCTTATCTATCATCGAGTTCCGCGTTACCTAGGACTCGACATACTCACAGTCATCAATTTTTTATTATTTTCAGTAGGTTGCAATCAGTTGCAACTTAAGTCTACCACGATGGCCGCCGGCATGGGCGGGCTATGGGCACCGGTCGTTTTGCGACTGGCCCGTACAGCCGCTTACAAGGCGTCCAAGGTGGTTCGGAAGAAGCTTGCGAATGCGCTTCGACCAGTCAATACCGCCTTGGAGCCAGCATTTGCGAGATCTACTTATCCAAAACAACCTATCCATCCCTTGGCCTTATTGCGACAGCAGAAAAATCGAAGATGGCACTCAACGTCGACCTACAAGAACATCGACGCTGCTGTACGCCGCTTTATGAGCACTGGTCGCATTGATGCCTCCGCTCGCGTTGACCGCAGCAAGTTTCTTGCCACTCAAACAGGCAAGGCCATTACCCAGATGACCGGTCGTGCACCGTTTGCAAGCACTCTACGACCAAATCTGACTGGTGGGGCTTTGCCTCGCACCGCCGGCGGTTATGGTCTAGGTTCTGGTCGGATTGGTGGCGCCAGATACTTTTCGCACACACCAGCCACTCAAGCCCAGGTCATGCAGAACGTATCTGCCGCCGTCAGAGCTTTCTGGATCTCTGGCCAGAAGGCACAGTTTGACGGAGTCACGGCCCATGGTGAGAGACGGTACCGTGCCGTGTCCACTCTTCAAGAGGAAACCTACCGGAAGATGACAGCAGTGCCACGAAGTGCACCAGGGTCATACGTTGATTTCACATTAAACCCAACTGTGACTGCACTTAGCCCATTGGCTGCTGCTTTTCCCTACGCGGCGGCAGGTCAAAAGGTTCAGCCTATTGATGCTACTACCTTGAACACCGAAGGCTTCCTGGACGTATTGTCCGTCGACTTTGGACGTGCTTTGAAGGATTTGGCAGCCATACTGACTGACATCAAGAAGCTATCCACGCTCGGTGATTTGCCTATACAACTTGAGAAGGGTCATATTCTTCGCGTACGATTTCCGGGAGTTGATGCCGAAACGGTCGAATCACTCCTGAACGACCTTGAACTCAATCGAGGCATCGTGAAAGAGGATACTGATTTCGGCGCCGAGACCGGCGTGCCAATGGCCCTCAAATTCCCGTTTGCGCCAGACAGTAGTGATGCCGAAACAAAAACATTTACATCTCCTGGGGGGTCGCTGAGATCGCTCGGCAGCTTTCCGGAGGAACATGAGCTGTTCGAAGCATTCAGTGAGGTGGAAGACAACCCCTGGCTCGCGCCAGAACTCGAAGGTTATGAAAGCATGTCATCGCCGATTAGCTCGGGTGAGCAGTGTTCCGACGAGTTCGAAGGACTTGAAGGCGTGTACAGATTCCTAGAGGAATGTGATCGTGCTCAAGGCAGATTCTAAACTGCTTATTCGGATTTGTTGACGGCGTTCTTGAGGTTACACGGAGAAGATTGATAACAGGAAACCACACTCTTTGTACATTATTTCATATAGTTAGCCGGTATTGTGACGGAACGGATAGTATTGACAATTGCATTTAGCATACGGAGGAATGGTATTTATGAAATTGTGACCATAAGAGAAGATGTCGTGTTGCAGATAGCAAATTTCGTGCCATATCCAACTCAACGTATGTTGTTGGTGGGCAGTTGAACTAGTTAATATGATGTCGACATAACCACGCGGAACTTATCCTCAGGTCTTGGTTAGATAATGGTTGTTGAGAGAAATGGTAAGATAAAAAGCATAATACCATGTCACGGCCTAACCATTAACTTATCTGGTAATAACAGTACCGGCGACTGGGTGCTGTGTCCATGTCTCGACGAGGTGTTGTTCTCTGCAATACACTGCGCACCTGCAGGGACAGGGAGGGCTAAGATAAGCTTGCATTCCTCGGTCAGATTGGAATGGATCTCACCTGGACCTGAAGTCTTGGAAGTCAATAGCCCGCGCCCCCACCTCGAGTAAAAGTGGAGCATTCACACGCAAGATTCTCCCACAGAAAATCGAAATTCAGCTTCGCGAACTTTTGAACTTCTGCGACAGCATCAATCAACCGCAAATTGCGCATCATCCCCATCCCATAAAAACAGCAGTTACCCTTAAAGTCCGTCTTCATAAAATAAGAAGAAATGGTGGGTAACAAGTCAGAGTACTTCGGCAAGCTTAAGGCTCTGCTCGAGGAGTACAAGTCCTGCTTCATTGTCTCGTGAGTTGGCCAAATTTCCATCACCGAGAGAGAGAGAGAGAGAGAGAGAGACGCGGACAGACAGGTTCCTCTGCTAACGCCCCCACCATCGAACAGCGTCGACAATGTCTCCTCCCAGCAGATGCACGAGGTCCGCCAGTCCCTCCGTGGCGAGGCTGTCGTCCTGATGGGCAAGAACACCATGGTTCGCCGTGCCCTCCGAACTTTCATCGCCGACACTCCCGAGTACGAGCGTCTCCTGCCTCACATCAAGGGTAACATCGGTTTCGTCTTCACCAACGGTGACCTGAAGGAGATCCGTGACAAGGTTCTGGCCAACAAGGTCGCTGCTCCTGCCCGTGCCGGTGCCCTCGCCCCTGCCGATGTCTGGATTCCCGCTGGCAACACTGGTATGGAACCCGGAAAGACCTCTTTCTTCCAGGCCCTCGGTGTCCCCACCAAGATTGCCCGTGGTACCATCGAGATTACTGCCGACTTGAAGCTCGTTGAGGCTGGTCTCAAGGTCGGTCCTTCCGAGGCCACCCTGCTCAACATGTTGAACATCTCTCCCTTCACCTACGGTCTGGGAATCTCCCAGGTCTACGACCAGGGTAACGCTTTCCCTCCTGAGGTCCTCGACGTCGGTGAGGATCAGCTCCTCAAGACCTTCGCCAGTGCTATCACCACCATTGCCTCCATCTCCCTGGCCATCAACTTCCCCACCCTTCCCTCCGTCATCCACTCCGTTGTCAACAGCTACAAGAAGGTTCTCGCTGTTGCCATTGAGACTGAGATCTCCTGGCCCGAGATTGAGGAGCTCAAGGACCGTATCGCCAACCCTGACGCCTACGCTTCTTCCGCTCCCGCTGCCGGTGCCGCCGGTGGTGACGCCGCCGCTGGCGGTGCCCCTGCTGAGGAGAAGGCTGAGTCTGAGGCTGAGGAGTCTGACGACGATATGGGCTTCGGTCTCTTGTGAGTACCCTTCCAGACACTTGTTGTCACGTTTGTTACTAACGTCTTTCCCAGCGACTAAACACCCTAACATTGTCACGATGTTCACATAAACAGCACGAACCTGGCTTTCGGACGGGTTTACGAGGTCTATGCTCATGAGAAATGGGGTTCTATAGATCTGATATGCCGGTCAATGAAACGAAACTCACGAGACACTGCATTACAGTCTTTGCAAAACAACTTGGTGATTGAAACATGGTAGCCACTATTTTCATCAATTTTCTAAAAGGTCAGTCGAAACTTCTGCTTCCATTCATACCCCTCAGTCGTGATGATTATAATCAAAACACAAACGAGCTTTTTAACCCTGAACTCCTTTGATGATATGTGTATCAACATTCTATGAACGACGTCGTCAATATCTTCTCATTACATTATACATGTTGGCGAATATTTGCTAACTTGCCAATCTCAGGTCTTTTGTGGTGTACACTATCCTACAGTTCTGCCTGATATTTTGCTCAGGACAGCAAAGCCTGCAGCTCCTTCGTCGTGTTACATTAAGCGTGACCCCTACGTGCTACTACCGAGAATCCCCTTGGCTACAGTGATTGCGGCTTCCGGCAGCCCGGCCAGTTTTGCCACCTTGAGCGCATGACTACGCCGATTGACCCCTTTCCGCAGCTTGTGCACGTAGACAAACCCGCCTTGCCCATCTTCCGCCACATCTGTACAATAGCACTCTACCTCGCCTCCCTGATCCACATGCATTTCTTTCTCCCTGATCAGATCCGCCAACTCATGGAAATGTGTAGCGAACAGTGTTCGGCACTTGTTGATCTTGACCAAATGCCACAATGCTGCAAACGCGACCGCGGTGCCATCATCTGGGGTCGTGCCCCGCCCGATCTCGTCCATGATAACGAAGGACCGCGACGTGGCGCACCGCAGGATCTGCGCCGTCTCCAGCATCTCCACCATGAATGTGCTCTGGTCGTTGTAGAGGTTGTCCGCCGACCCGACGCGGCTGAAGATGGCGTCCACGACGCCAATCTCGGCGTGCGCAGCGGGCACGAAGCAGCCTGTCTGCGCCAGGATGGTGATGAGCGCGTTCTGGCGTAGGTACGTCGACTTGCCGGCCATGTTGGGCCCCGTGATGAGCCAGAGGCGGCCCTGCGACGGCGCGCCCACCAGGCAGTCGTTGGGCGAGAACGAGCGGCCCGCGACGCGCAGCCCAAGCTCCACCGTCGGGTGCCGCCCGCCGATGATCTTGTGCGAGGTGTTGTTGCTGCTGCTGGGCGATGCCGACAGGACGGGTCGCACGAGCCCGTTCTCGGCGGCGAGCCGCGCGAAGGACGTCGCTACGTCCAGCTCGTCGAGCACGGATGCGTTGCGCCGCAGCTTGATCAGGTTGCGCACCACGCGCTCGCGCAGGGAGGCAAAGATGCGCGTCTCCTCTGTCGAGATAGCAAAACGGACCTGGTGGAGGGATTGGCCGAGCGATGTCCATTCCGGGAGGGAAAAGGTCCGGGTCGACCGCGACGAGGTGAGGGGTGGGAACGTCGGGGGTATCTGTTTCGTGTCCTTGCCCTTTACGTGCAAGATGTGACCCAAGTTTGGTGCCCAGCGAAGCGTGAGAGATGGGGCGCTAAAGCGGACGCTGAGTGTCGTGGTTAGTGCGATTCGCTCTTGGAGGAGCTTGTTGAGTTCACCGTGGAGGTTTGAGAGAGCCGGGCTAGCACCTGGCTTCATGGTGAAAGTTGGATTATCTGCGTCATAATGATCACGGATCGAGGCCGGCTTCCCATTGACAGACCTCTTGATCTTGGACGCGGTGGATTTAGGGAGAATGGTGGCAGCCTCTTCGCTTGTCGCTTCGTTGCTGACAATGTCCGATGCAAGGGAGAGTAGCTGCCCTGCTTCGCTGTCTTCTAACTGGTGCTGTGCTGAGAGTCCGTCTTCATCAATGGAGGAGCGGATGCGGTCAGCAAGCTTGGCTGGGTCGGCGAGGGAGATACGTTTCAGAAGATCATCGAACGGGTGAGAATCCGAGTTTGCGGAAGGCGGGGAAGAAGAAAGAAGCTGGACTATTTCTTCCGTAGCATGAATCGTGTTGGCCAATCCAACCAAATCATCTGGATCACCACGGCCAAAGGCAAACTTCTGAACGAGACGTTGTGAATCATGACTTCTTCTTAAAAGTTGAACGATAAGGTCTCGTAGATCTGTGTTCTGAATGAAATACTCAACTAGCTCTTGACGTTGCGTGATCGTCTCTAAGCATGTTGAGGGGGCACTGACCCAGTCATTCAAGAGTCTGGCACCGCTTTTCGTGACTGTTCTCCTAATAGCATGCAGAAGGCTACCCTTGAAAGCACCGTCCCGAATTGTCTGCTTGATCTCCAGGGAGCGCATGCTGTTCTTGTCAATAGTGAGGACTTGAAGACTCTCATGGCGAATTGGTGGCTGGAGTTTCATGCTAAGACCAAGAAGACGGTCTCGCACATATTGAAGTAATATGCTCCCAGCAAAAACTTCGTCTGCAGTAAAATTCTTGGCTGTCGATGCTGATATTTTTGATTCCAGCATGGGTGCCCATTCATGGGTAGGCAGTGGTGTGTCATGAGGTGTGAATGTGATGAGATGCTTATCTTCAGCTAATATCGTAAACAGTGTATGGTCCTCCTGCGACTGCAGCCCCTTTTCTATGACAATCTCGCGTGGGCCGACACGGGATAGTATGGATGAGAGTCCGGCTATCGTGGCCGATTGCGTATAGAACTGACCGGTTGATATGTCAAGCCATGCAAGACCAACGGTCGCCAACGAAGGAAGAGGTTGTTCTTTCTTTTTATCCTGTTCCTCCGCGGGCGCGGTCTCTGCCACGACCACGTTACCAACTGACTGATCTAGATGAATAGCCATGACATAGTTGTTAGCATACGGATCAATAAAATTCTCATCAATCAGCGTGCCAGGAGTGATGATGCGAGCGACCTTTCTGTCGTGCATGAGACCATTGGATCTGACCTTGTCGCTCGCATCGTTAGGGAACTCCTCGGCGACGGCAACATAGCAGTTATGCTCCTGGACGAGGATCTTGAGAAAGCGGTCCAATTGAAAAAATGGAAAGCCGGCCTACAAACGAAATCAGCCATAGCTTCATACAAACTACGCAATGCGCCATGAGACGTATTCACGTGTGCCAAGATAGTCATGAAGTAGCATGAACCAAACTGGGTTACCATACCATAGATACTGGCCCAGCGTTCGTCTTCTTGGATGCGACCTTAAGATTCAGCAGCGGCCCATACTCCTCTGCATGCTCAAAGTACAGCTCGTAGAACCCGCCCACCCGTGTCAGCAGCACGCAGTTTTCGAATTTGGCCATGTTCCGCCGCGCCTGCAGCACCACGGTAGGGTACGCGGGTCCTTCCTCCTGCCCATCCTGTACCGAAGACAAGGGTGTTTCCGGAGGCTTGATGGGCCCTTGTGGCAGGTCTGCGAAATTGATAGTGGTTTTTGTCTTCTTGCCTCTAATCTGCTGCTGATGCCGTGGATGCACTGGCCCGGACGCGGCGCCGTTCTCATTGCGAACTCCTAAGCTGGCCGGTGGGTCTGCCTGACGCCTGGAGTGACCTACTATCGAAGGCCTGAGGTCATGCTGGACGACGGTTGAGACCAGCCGGCGACAGGATGAGCTGCGCATCGGGTCAAACGGGCCGGCGATAAAATGGTAGACCTTCCCCTCCTGGTATGACAAGGTGTCGGGACCGAACGCTGGAATAGTATTTGGAAGATTTGAGTATTGCATTCAACTATGTTTGAGCTATGAACTCTAGAGAAATTTTAGGCTGATATAACTCACACTGTATAGTTCGCTGCAAGCTGGCGACGATGAGACAGTTGAGATGCCTGCAAAATACACAATGCGCACAGTAGAGCTCGCTTCTCTCTAGTCTAGCTTCGGAATTTAGAACTCCTGGCCCAGTTTTATATTTGAAATACTCGTACCTGAGACCAATACACTTTCTGCACCATAACTCTTTTGGAAACCACCCACATCTGTCATGATCCAGGCACAGAATTGTCCCATTCTGACTGGATACTTTTCGATGTTTCCAGCTCGGGGAGTCTCTTTCTCAAATCTTGAGGCTCTAGCATAGACACTCACCGCTTGCTTTGGCAGGGCCGGCTCATGAGTTAGCCCCTGTGTTTGTGTTTCATCGATTATCGTGATTACAACGGTTCTTTAGAGTGGTGTTTCCTAGAATTCAATATTCCAAATAAGTTGATCATGCACAAAACACAAAATGCCCATTTGAATGCTGTCTCCCTACTAGGATAGCGTCTGTCTGCCTGCCTGTCCGCCAAGGTTCCTGCGAGGTTCTCAAGGTTCTCGCACCTCATTCTTGCAAACAGCCGGCACTTGCCTCACCAATTCCCAACACCAAAATATACTAATTTTTTTCCTTTTCTTTCCACGGGTATCACCCATTTCCCGAGGTCTATCTCTGGCCATATTTCCGCTGCAAACGATGGTTCTCATGGCCCAATTCGATGACAACACGTCTATGGTGTCTTCCCAACCAATACAGATGATCCCATCCATGAGTTTACCCACGAGGCCAAAAGAGACGAAGGAAAGGAGGTCCCGGACACGACGATTCAGAACACTAAACGGCGCATTGAGTCCAGTGGAACTTCAGTACAAAACCCTATTGGCCAGCATGATGTCGGTATACTGCCGCAGTCAGCAATCGATACAATCTCGAAGACACCACACCGAGGTGACGAGAGGCAGAGTGCGCACAACAGACGTCCCCAGTCGTGTGGAGATGCTGGAAGTGGAATGGACAGACACGGATGCTCAGTGCCAGAAGCAGCAAACATATTATGTGCAAGAGGCTCAACTAGACGATGAACTTCAACCCGACCTTCTGCGGCTTCCAGAAGCAGTCATAGATTGGTCTCAAGTCTATATGACTTACACGGAAGAGTATAAGACACGTTCGATGGTTGTGGATTTGATGCGAGAATAAATATAATCAATTGCAGTCACGTGTCTTTCCGATACCTCTATCCCCTGAACGCCTGCTCGCAAAGCACTACCTAACCTAGACAGACGATGTGACGCCTTGAAGGTCATAGTGAAAGTCGCCAACGAAAGATGCCGGAGTCAAAACGCTACTCGAGGGTTCCCATCACATGCCCGCCGCCATCAACGGTACCAATACATGGTCGCCGTTCCATCATTTCCTTCCAAGTCGATATGCAGATTGCGGAACTGATCATTAAACATCGCGCCATAAATGCTGTTCTTCGTGACGTAGCAATCGGTCGGTGTGGGTATTCAACCAACTCAGCAACGTCTACTCATGCTCGAATCCAGTGACGGAGTCTATAGTAAAACGAAAGGAGGAACACAATTACTGAGATGCACACTGGACACGCTCAGCGTGCGGGTGGCCATCTTCGTCATCCTCGTCCATTCCGTTACCACCGCCGAAGGCACTTTGCTGTTGCTGGACGTCTATCTCTTCCAGGTCGACGGGCTCGGTCATGGCCTCAGCCGGAGGAACGGCCTGGACGGCTGGAGCAGGCAGAATCTTGCGAAGCTGCTCGAAAGCTTCCTCGTTATCGGTCCAGCCCTTCTCGGGGAACTTGACAGCGAATTGAATGTACATGTTACCGAAGTCGTGATGTCTTGGCGATGGCATACCTTGACCGCGGATCATCTTGACGGCGTCTTGAAGAGTGTTAGCAATGTTATACGTATGACTGAGCCGCTTTGGACCGTTAAGGGTGGCTTACCAGGAGCAATCGCCTCGCCAGGCAGTATATCGACACTCAACCACCTCTCATCGAGATGCTCAATGTAAATGGTACCGCCGGCCAGAGCTTGCACAAGCTCGATCTCGCAGCGGTACAGGAGGTCGTCCTCCTTACGTGTGAATCGGGGGTGAGGCTTCTGCTCAATCTCGAAGACCACATCTCCAGCTTGGACGCCAGGAGACTGGTCACCCTCGCCGCGGAACTCCACCTTGGTACCGCTTCGTACACCACGGTCGACGTGAACGTGGAGGACCTTGCGGTCGACAATTGTCTTCTTGCCACTGCAGCCCTTGCATCGATCCTTGTCCTTGATAGTCTCTCCCTCTCCGTTACAGTCGGGACAGACAGTCTGGAACCGCTGAATCATGGGACCCATCTGGCGCATCATTGTCTTCATACCGTGGCCATCGCAACCGGCACAGCGCTTAACGGCACCCTCCTTGCCTCCACGACCCTCACACTTGGGGCAGATGATGGACCGTTGCAGGGCCAGCTTGGAGACCTTTCCTCGGTAGACATCCTCGAGCGAGACCTTGTGAGTGTGGTGAATGGTTCGTGCCTTGGGCGGGCCACGGTTTTGCATGCCACCGAACATGCCACCCAGGCCACCGCCGAATCCACCGCCACCGCCGAAGAACTGGGCGAACAGATCCTCGGCGGCCATGCCGCCTGCACCGCCGGCACCGCCCTCGAGGCCAGCCTCACCATATTGATCGTAGACCTGGCGCTTTTGGGCATCAGACAGAATTTCGTATGCGTGTGAAATCTCCTTGAACTTCTCCTCGGCAGCCGGGTTGTGCGCGTTCTTGTCTGTCGTGGAATGTGATTAGTATTTTGTCTTGTTACGATGGCCACTTGTTGCAGGCCAGGGCGAATCAGCATAGCATACCTGGGTGGTACTTCAAGGCGTTGACCTTGTATGCCTTCTTGAGCTGGGCTTCGGTTGCGTCAGGCGCAACACCGAGCTGGTCGTAGAACTTGGTTTCCTTGACCATCTTGTCGTAGTGTTATGCGAAATGTATCTGGACGCTGTGGTGAAATGGTCTCGTTGCTGGAGAGAGAGAGAGAGAGTAAGGCAGGGCGATGTTACGTTAAAAGTCTTTACAAGAAAGAGCAACGTCAGTGACTGATGATCAGAAAGTGAGGTGAAGTGAAGTGAAGTGGAAAGGCTGACGAAGGTGCGCAACGGGAAATAAGTGAAGAATATGGAGGGTCTTAAAGATTGCCCCACGGATGCGCTAATCGAGAAACCCCTCCAGCCGATCAAGAAAGTACACAGACACACACAGTCACAGTCACGGTAGGGAAGTGGCAGGTCTGGGGCAAGGTGCACTCCCTCCTGCAATCCAGATTTTAGGGACGGAACGAACGTACGTACCTGAGCGAGTCGGGAGGTTGCTGCAGGTGGGATAACGAGAGCAGCGCAAATTGACGTATGGCGACTTATGTGTTGCCTGGACGAGTCAGGATGGATTGGACTTTTCGCGACGGCTAAGTGGAAATTTACCAAGTTATCGGTAGACTTGGTAGAATGTTCTAGGCTGACGGACGCAGAACAGCAGAATACAACAAGTAAGACCCAAGATGGAACAACTGCACAGGACAAGAAGATCGGGAATTTCAAAAAGGACTTATTATTATTGCTGAGCAATGCAACGAAATGCTCACTGTTTCCGCCTGCTCCTTCACGCCCATCCCGCCCAAAGAAGGCTGAAATTTTCATGCGCCACGCCTCCCAATAGAAACTGATGGAATCGTGGCTTTCTAAAGGTATCGGTCTGGTACTCTGGAGGGTCTGTGCAGCATGCTTCGGGGGCAAATCAGCCTCACCTCTACTTGGAGATACATGCCTTCGGGTTCTTCTGTCAAGGCACAGGGTCCGGGCTAGGGGTTGCACATGCAGCAGCGGTACCGTAGTAGGCTTTTCGTAGTGGATTACCGAGACAATAGTCGCTGGAATCGGCATTCCCATCTCCGCTTTCGTCCTTTCCATGACTTGCAGCATGGGGATACTGTACGAAAATCCCCACGAACGTCTATACGTTGCGTTCATTTATTTTGCCAACAGGTTTGGTTATCGCAATTTGCCTTACAACCAAGAGCCTTCGTTTCCCGCGATGTCGTAGTGTTTGTGTTACAGCATAAGCAGATTGGCCAGCGAGTCGAGTAACGCAAAAGATTCAATGGCCGAAGGCAACAAACAAGTGCATGGCCGGGAATCACTATGGTACAAGGGATATGTTTACATCGAAATGTTATCGCCGAACTTTAGATCAGCACCCCGCTCGAGCATTCAACTTCAGGGAGCACATCAATGTTTCATTGTCAAGACATGGCCCTTCCCGGGCAACCGTGATGCTTCCCCCCTTCTTTCATGATTGATGGCCCTGCTCGGCATCGCAGAAGTCGCTCCATTCGAAGGCGAGAACACAGCCCGTGTCGCCTAAGTATTGCGGGAGCAACTACGTTAAAGTGTATATTTGCGCATAAATCGCTGCACAAGTACGACGGAGTATACCTATCCTACTCCCAAAGCTACTGTGGCACGATTGGAGTGGCATCTGATAAGCTTATCTCCGACAACAAAGGTCGTGCTTTAGACGTCCCAGATACAATCAGAAGGAAGCATTGAACGCCATGATATGTTAATGCAGTGCAGAGAGTCAATGGTTCGCTGGTTCAAACTATGGCCATGTCCCAACGGGCCTAGCTACAGGGCATGCAGTTGTTTTTGTTCTACTCAATGCTCTGGTTTTAGCATCGTCAAAAGTGAAGTGAATAGCCCCATGGCGATGCCATGGTTTCAGAGCTGTCAATGTGGCGCAGCAAGCTTGAACTGGTCGTCAGCTCGCCCAACTTACACGTACATGGAAGACAGCTTGATTCATCTCCCCATTCTCGTGACCAATTGATACAATGTTTCGTTTCGAATCGGCTCACTGAGTAGTCATTCTCCTCTCTTTACAGTAACGAATAGCATCCGACCAATTATTCTCGTCGACAAGCACGGCCGATCCGGTACCTCCAAACACCGGCCTCACGCAGTAGAGCTACGATAGCCGGCCAAGTCGCAGCTTTCAAAACTACAACGGCAGATCACCAGCCGTCATGGCGCAACTCTTCCAAGACCTCATCTACTCCTTCGGGAACTGCCTGAACTGCTTCCCGGGTTCGCCGTCCCTCAAGATAAACAGCCGCTCCTTCAAAATCCTGCGGCTGCTGGGCGAGGGCGGCTTCTCCTACGTATACCTGGTGCAGGACACGTCCTCGGGGGACATGTTCGCCCTCAAGAAGATCCGCTGTCCCTTTGGCGCCGAGTCCGTTCAGCAGGCCATGCGCGAGGTCGAGGCTTACAAGACCTTTGCCCACTCGCCCGGCATCATCCACAGCGTCGACTACTCCATCGCGTCCGAGCGCAACGACCCGGGCTCCAAGACCGTCTATGTCCTGCTGCCGTACTATAAGAGGGGGAACCTGCAGGATATCATAAACGCCAATCTGGTTAACCACACAAAGTTCCCGGAGAAGAAGCTCATGGTCCTGTTTCTCGGCGTGTGTAAGGCCATGAAGGACATGCATCATTACCAAGCCCCAGCAGGCGGCGAGCGCATGGAGATGGGAAATGCGAAAGCAGGAGAAGAAGACGTCCCGGGACCCGGCAGGAAAAAGGGCAAGGGCAGGAGGAATCAGGCAGTCGCCGCGACCGATGCGGACGACGAGACGGAGCAGGCGAGACCACTCATGATCGAGGAGCAGGTTGCCGCGCCTGGAGAGAGGAGGTCATATGCGCATCGTGATATCAAGCCAGGTATGTGATCGGGTTGCAATGCGACTTTGTGAGTGTACGGAGCATGGAAGCTGACACCAATAACCAGGAAACATCATGATCGACGACGATGGTTCAAACCCTATAATTATGGATTTGGGGTCAGTTGCGATTTCACCAATACCCATCACGTCACGGTCACAAGCTATCGCTATGCAAGATACAGCCGCAGAACACAGTACGATGCCCTACCGAGCACCCGAGCTGTTCGAGGTCAACACAGGGGCCATAATCGACACGAAAGTAGACATATGGTCACTAGGCTGCACACTATACGCCTGTCTAGTCGGCAAGTCGCCCTTCGAGATGCGCAGTGACGAGACCGGAGGCAGCTTGAGTATGTGTGTCCTGGGCGGAGATTGGAGGTTCCCTGATGAGGGCCCCAAGGGTCAGAAGAAGGGCAAAGCTCCGGCGAACGCGAACGCGGGAGCAGCCGAGGAAGCTATCAGTGAGCCGATCAAGGAGGTTGTGCGGAAATGCTTGACGGTCGAGCCGGACCATAGGCCAGATATTGACGAGCTGATAGCCATGGTGGAAGAGGTAGTGGAGGAACTACCTGATAGTGCCGCTTAAGCCCTGGTTCGGTGGTCCGCGGGTTGGGAGTGTGATGTACCATATTATGAACAGATTGTGTATAAGAGGCGTTAGGCATAATACCTCGTCCCACAATCGGGATTAAATGAAGACTCGACGTTATAACTCGAGCATTGAGACGTTAAAGGGATTTGTGTCGTCAATACCGTATGTGTGCTCGATCGGAGGATTTCGCGCTGGAAATTGATTTCTCCCAAAAGGTTGAACCAGGTAAACGGGCCGCCGATTTCAGCCGCGGCGAAGCGGAAAGAGTGCCGCATCAATATTACAATATGCGGTGTCCTCTAGACTAGAGCTCGTTTGACACCTGTGCCCGAGATTTGTTTCAAGAGCAATTGTTTAGCGTAACTGATACACAAAATAGGCCGAGAGGAACGAGCTCATGTTATCTTTCACCGAAGGCTTTATGGACCACACTGTAATGGCTTCAAATCCTTGGAAACAAAGAAGAGAGGATAGACCCAACTATGCTGCAACATGAATTGCATCTTTGGTACATTAATTTTATGAATGGCTACATGAATACTTTGCAAGATCGTCGACCAAATCTCGCGTTCAAACCTCCAAATATTGTAGCGATATTGATGCAAAGTCGTTGGTGCTAATCATCTTCCTCCATTCTACGCTCCGTCAAGGCGTGACATGTGGTCTCGCTGTAGGCATCCAATGCGAGGCTGGTTCTTCACTGAGCAAGTTGAAACATGCGGATCCTGCGAGATTTGGGCATGTTCCCCAGTGTCTTACGAGCCCATATAATTCTCCTTTTGTTGTCTGCTGCTCAAGCTTTAAGAGAAGTTCGTGGTGGCTAGTGTAGACATGCTTCGCGTAGTCATGATTGAAAATCATTCCAAGATGCATTTCTATCTCATGGACATCCTCGACGTGCTAAAGCTCCTCTTTGAAAGGAAGCAAGCGGGCGATATTAGCGGTGGGATGCCGTGTCTTCTTCAAATGGTTCATAAGTTCTTCGACTGTGCTCAGCTTGGCCAAGTCTATAGTCCTCGGGAGGTCGCTCAGATATGCACCGAAGAGGGCGGTTTCGGTATATGGGTTAGTCGATCTCGGTGATGTTACGATACCTTTCACGACGCCGATTAAGTCGATCCTAGGGAATATGGTAGGATTGCAAAGGGACCGTGATAAACAAGTGTATATGATTCTTGCCGAGCTCCGGAATTGAGGTCTCGGTAACACTTAAGAGCAGTTAATCACTCTAATCGAAGTTAGATAATAATTGCCCAGATTCAAGTGCAGCCTATGTCGTCCTCAGTAGAAACAACGCAATTGGGAAGAGTTCGTCTCTGCTATCTTAATCCCACCACAATTGGGATATGCCGGACAAATTTTGATCAGAACAAGCCTACCGGGTTTGAGTGACACGCCACGAGACTCGCAACAGAACATGTGCAGCCGACGGAGGCGTCAGGCGTTGCTCGAACCGATAATTAGACTGACAATCGTGGTGGGTTAGCTAGCACGGCTTCCTTGATTAAAATAGGCATATCAGACATCTGCGAAACTCCAAATCTTATTTCTTAATAGCCCTGGCAGTATTACGAACTTTAGGAATTGCTTCGTAACTCGTAGACCTCTATTCTCAGCATTCTTGTGCAGCTTTTCGATCAGTTGTTATGAACTGACCAGCTGTTCTTGTGTTTGAGGTTTCTCTAAGATTCTTTGGACCATACGATCTATTGATCGGACGCTTTCCTGGAGGTTCCTAGCCTTGTCGGCCTACTTGTTTGCTGAAGGACGGTGGTGTTGAACCAATTTCATATCTGAAGTCAAAGATTCGCGGTCTAAGCTTTGGCCCCGAGTGTAAGATTGGTTTTGGTTATGCATCTAAAAAAACACTGATTGATGATGATATTGGCGAGGTTGAAAAGTGTGACAAAGTGAGAGAACCGAAATCTTAACTAGTTCTTTATGAACTGAGGTCAGTTCAGATAGTAAAAATGACTAAGCTGTGCTGTGACTGCTTGTTAACTTTGAGGAATAGCACACTGCGATTTTGCCGAAATGGAAGGTATGAGCTTTGAGACTGTATACCGTCCCTGGTGACCAAAGACTTAGGTGTACATATAATGATAGGAAAACAGATTATTGATATCATGGATGCAACAAATGCAACTACAGGAAAATTCATTGGAAATACCTGATGATACTAAGATTTTCTCCAGCCAAAAATGAACGCCAGGGATGCCTTACGCTGGTGCAGATTTATGTAACAATGCTTAACTTCTCTTCGAAGCACGTTTCCTTTGTGCCTTCTCCCTTGCATATTCATTTGACTCTCTGCCTTCCTCGTTCTGAATATCAGAAACGATACGCTTGAACTTCTTTTCGTATGCCGCATCCTTGACCTTCTTGATACGAAGCTTTTCGCGGGCCATGAAGTTGGCATCCTTGCGAAGCTCACGCATTGCGCCCTTACGCTCCTTCTTGTGCTCAGCCTTGAGCTTGTTGAGCTCAGCACGCTCACGGTCAGGATCATAATGCTTGACTGGATCGAACGAATCCTCGAACTTGGGCACGTGCGTCTTGATAGCTAGAGGCTTGTGGTGATGAAGTTCCAAATTGCGTCTCTCTAATCGCGCTAGTTGTGATAGACGGTCCAACTTGGCTTTTGATTTGGTAATCTGTTCGTTCAGTGCTTTGGGCAATTGCGAACGGCAAGGTTTGCTCGAGAGGTGAGCAAGGACGTTCGACACCGGTTGAAAAGTCTCGACAAAGGATGACTTCCCTGTCCAGGTGGTTGCTGCGGCATCCAATAGCTTGACTGTAGTGTCGACAAGAGCAATCTTGACTTCTGTAGCATTTTTACCCAAAGAGCCCGTACAGTCACTACAGCTAAGCTTCCGGACGGCGGTGCTCTTGGCATCGTGCAGACGAATGCCTTCTGTGGGCTCGTGTACGGGGAAGAGGCCGAGTCCGTCCTTGGACTTTACCGGCGCCAGTGCGGTCAAAGTGTTGAGACTGAAGTTCATCACCTCGGGTATATATCGCTTCGCCGTGGCCTGGTATTGAATGGCAAGTATGGAAAGATAGATACCAATTGTGTAGTCGGTAAGTTCTCGAGGGATTTTCATGCCCAAATAGCGGCTCATGGTCAAAATGGCTGGGGTGACGACTTGGTGGAAGTGATCAGATGTGGGGAAAATGGTCCCAATCGTTGTCATGATCATAAGGTGACCTACATCGAGATCAAGAGGGTTTTCACTAATCCTCTCGATGTGCGCTCTCAGCTCAGTCCCTATCTCAATCGGGTAGGTCTTTGCTAGAGAGTGAACATGTCGTATCAGGTTCTCGGTTGTAGCAAATGGTGCGTCGTGCTTTGCCAAATACGGTATGTGCTGTATGAGGACCTTTGCGAAGTTACCCAGTTTTGCCTTGTTTCCACTATCAAGTTTCGAATTGTGGAGGGCACGTATACGCTGGACCACTACCGGGAGCTTCTCGACCGGCACTGTTTTCGTGATCTCGAGGAATGCTTCGTGTGTTTCTGGACAGGAAAACACGTAAGGCAATCCGTCAGCATCCTCCTTTTGGCTTCCAGCATCGGTTGTTCCGCCTAGCTTCAGAGTAAAGGCGGGATTTGTTGCCTCTTCTTCCATCAACAAGCCCTTAGTGAACTCATCCTCTTCATCCTCGTCGACTTCCTCGCCCTCATCGGACTCATTAGATTCATCCTCGTCAGATGACTCCTCTTCTTCACTGAGGGAAATATCAACCCCCTCGGCGATGAGGTTGTCCTCGATAAGAAAATCGTCCTCGTCATCGAATCCTAGCTCTGTTGCTGTTGGTCGCAGCTTAATACCCGTTCCAAGGCCGAAGTCGTCTCCCTCATCCTTCTCAATGAACTGAATTGGGCCGTTGGTAGGCTCTGCCTCCTCGTCGGGCTCCGCTTCGTCTTCGCTTCCACTCTCCACTATGCCTTCCATACGCTTCTGGCGCTTCTCCTCCAACTGGCGAAGCTTAGTGGCCTCTTCTTCTGCCTTCTCGTCTTCGGTCTTGGTGCGGTATGAAGGCTGTGCTCTTCTGTCCTCGGCCAGCTTTCGTACTTGCATATCGTACTCGCGCTGGAGTTCTTGGGCGGAAGCGGCTGGAACAGCATTGGACGCCGTACCCTTGCCTTTAGCAAACAGCAGCTCGCGTAGACTAGACATCTCCCCGTCAAGCTCCATCCTCAGGTCTTCGTCGTCGTCTTTTGCTTGTTGCCTCTCTGCCTTGTGGAATTTCGATTTTGCGATAACTTCTTTCATGACCTCGGCTTTCGTCTTTTTCCGCTCTGGCTGCTCATCCTCTGCTTCCGTTTCTCCATCTGTCATCATTTTCCGCTTCAGATAGGCTTTGCGCCCCTCGTCGTCCTCGTCAGACGCAGCGTCTAGGTCATCGGCCTCATAGTCGTCCACGATGCTAGGGCCGTTGAATGACAGCGACTTGCCTGCGTGAGTCAAGCTGAAGGTTTCTCCAACATCATCGTCTTCCAGGTCGAAAGTGGAGCGCTTGTGTGATCTTTGCTTCTCGAGGGCGAAGCGCTCCAAGGCCTTCTCTTCTGGTGTCATGTTGGCATCGTCTTCTCCGAAACGTCGATCGAGGATTCCGCCGACTTTCTGACGCCGTTGCATCTCGACCAGCAGCGTCTCTCTTCGGCGCTCCTCGCCGGCGGCCTTGGCCTCACTGGGTCGGCCATAGATACCCTTGGCGGCATTTCCTGTGGCTGGCCTGTTGCTCGTAACTTCGAACTTTGGTCCGCGTACGTTGTGCTTCAGGTCGAAAGGGTTGAATTGCTCGCGAATGCCCTCGAGCTTTGCTGTTCGGCTTAAGCGCTTGTCGCCGTTCGCACGCTCATCCTGCGCGTTCCGCTTCTTCTGCTTCTTTGACTGCTGGGGGCCAATGACTCCTTGACTCCGTAGTGACTCCTTGAGTCGTTTCAACTGTGACCCGGCCATAATGAAAGTGGGTTGAATGGACGTCTAGAGTCGCTTGCGGTAGAGGGGTCGCAGCCGTTGCTCAAGATATTTTTCTAGGAAATTTCACTTTCCTGCAGCTTATCGCTTATCTTAGCGTTGATGGCTTAGTGGCTGGCAGGGGTTGTTTCTGGGTGGGGCCATTACTGGCATTCACTATAGTCGCATAATACTGGACTAGGTTATCCTAGTATATCAAAATGACGCCCTGGCTACTCAAGATCTCTTTCCAGTACAAATGTAGCTTCTCACGATTAATGTTAGACAAGACCGAAAACCTCTGTAGTCTCTGCCCTCTCCAGAAGCATTTGTGGAAAAAAAAAAAAAAAGAATGAAAAAGTCCTGTCTCGCACCAGTAGAGGAGGCCATCCTCTTCACATTCTCCTTTGGACAACAGTCTCTGGAACATGAGATGTACAATGCCCACTTTAGAAAACACTCATGATTCCAAGCAGGGGTGCTTGAGGCGGAAGTAAACCTCATCCGTAACGAACGAGTTCACTACCTCAGATATAATCCATTTATCCCTAAACATAGCCTAAATATTACCTACCCTCAGCGTGATTGCCAAATGCTCTGCGAACACTACCAAAGCCAGATTCCTCCGGAGCGTAACGACACTTAACACTAAGTGGCAGCTGACATACATATTCCACCAACTTGTGATCTCCAAGTGGCGTGGGTCTGTCGCCCTTCGTGAGAATAATGAAGTTAGCTAGAGTACGTTTAGTGATCGCATACAACGGCGAGTGGAGTGGGGGCCAGCTGTTTTGTATCTTTTACTTAACATCGCCGTACCAGCTGCTAAGTACTGCCTGTGATCTTGATTTCCCCCGAACCTCTCTCTGAGCTTCTCAGCAAGTACCCCCTGCCCACACATACGGTCCACGATTAAAGGCGACTTGATATGTTTCATGGATCTTTGAAGCGCAGTATTGGCTTGGCTTTGCTAAGATTCCGCAGCAGGATCGATGCTCCGTGAACTGCTTAGCTGCTTCCAGGATTTATCTCAAAGCTCCTTTAACAGCTCAGGTTTCTGATTCAACTCAGGGGCTGGTTGTGCGCAGTCAGATTCAAGTAGAAAGCCTTTGTTGAAGAAATGATATCTACTAATTTATCAGAAATGTGTGACACATTATATTTTTGTTGGACTTGGGTATTACTCATTCTGACAAAGCCTTCATCAACTTCATCGCATGTTAAAACGACCTAAATCTCGTTATCATCAGCCAGTCTGGACAAAGGAATCTTTGCTGCTATGCTGAGATCCTAAATAACATGCCTAGATGTGGATTAAGTCAGGAGGCCTCTTACTCCAGAAGCAGCAATTTTGCTTACAGTGAATTAGACCTCATCCCCATGCCAGACCAAATTTCGTAGTGCCTGAACAATAGACTCTCGTTCGTATCCAATACTAAATATACACTCTGACAAATTTTGCAGTTTTGCTGGCAATGTCTTCATTGAGCTTGCTATTTACAGGGTTTAGGATGAATCTGACCTGTGGCTGATACTGAACACTTCAGGGTCTCGTTGGAGATATCTATTGTCTCTAGGTCGAACTATAAAGTAAACATTTTAAGGACATCAGTACCTAGTCTCTTGGGCAGCCAAGAGAACGCTCTCCTGTGTTACTAAATGCTTGAAGATATCGGCAACTAGGGAGAATCAAGGTTACCAGATAGATAGGTACCAACTGGAACGTTTGTATGCGAAGGCAAATCGTACGCTGTCAACCACGTACACTCTTACTCACAGAATCATTTGCTCTACAGATCGTGGATCTACCCTATCTAGTCTGAAGACTATCAGTATGACTATAACCTAGTGTTTCTAGCGTCGACTAACGTTATAAGGATCATCAAAATACCGGTACTTGGCATACCTTAAAGATTCTTCTTATGAGACTAACATGTAGTGCCCAGGTTTGATCTACGCATGTCACAATCAGCAAACATTTGGCATTGATATTCACGGGCAGAGTTTTTACTAACCTTAATTGCGCCCTTGAAGATAGTTGCAGGGCCCAGATTGTTTGTGTAAGCTGCCAGAACCCCGTTGTAGGCTCCAGAAAAAAACGGGAAACCGAAGCACTAATAGAGGGCGATGGCAGTGCTATATTCGGAGCATCCTGGCCTTGGAACACCTATGAGGCTTCTACCCGTTGCCACCACTCGTACTGATCAAGGAAAACGAAGATCTTACTAATCTTACAAATTCAATGAATCCCACACCATGATTGCGTAGATCTGAGAAACTGTATGATTCATCCTGCAACAGAGCCAAGGGAATGATCAAATACGGTCATCTTCAGCTCCCAAGAGTGTCACTGCTGTGTCATGGTGATGACACCCACTATGCCACAGACATTCATATCGCTCTCAATCATATGAGTATTGGTGTCTACACCTGCCAATTCGGCGAGGCGCTGCCTGCTCAAAATGTCATCTCGCTGCTAGATCTATATAAGGCTGTAGTACATGAATTGAGGAAGGAAGCATTGCACATGATAGCCCCAATATCTTGACCATTTCACGCATAAAATTATTT
Source organism: Truncatella angustata (assembly GCF_020726525.1). Lineage (NCBI taxonomy): Eukaryota > Fungi > Ascomycota > Sordariomycetes > Amphisphaeriales > Sporocadaceae > Truncatella > Truncatella angustata. The sequence goes on along the minus strand of NW_025763390.1, from coordinate 2,164,442 downwards.
AGATAACAAGGGCTTCACAGATGGACTGCCAAGACACATCTGTCAAGCTCTACATATTCAGAATCAATAATTCCACCTTGCCCTTATCTGAATCTACATCTAAGTTGATCATCAAAATAGGCTCGACGGCGCGTATAAAAAACCTCAGTTAAATACTTACGGGATTTGTCGGTACGGGTTTCCTCTCCGTAGCCAGCCGGTCCAGCTGGAAGCGCAATATGCGCTTGAGGATTTACTACAGTAATAAGCGCTCCGGTCAAGGAAAGAGAACTGGATCATAGGACATGACGAGCCTCAAAGCATTGTTGGTTCCAAATATCCAAATACCCACATGAGCACCAAGACAAATTTGGCAAACATGAAATCGATCGCATCAAAAACAGCTTTCTATTTTAGTTTTATCTTAATTTGGGGGAGGGGGTGGTTTAAAAATTTTGTTTTTTTTTGTTTTTCTGTTTGTTTGAGAAATGAACCCCATTCCTCTGGCTCAGTAAGGGACCAAGTGAAGATGGCATCCCCGGAAAGGTGCGCCGAGGACATAATTTTCTATCATACGAAACGGCTTTGACCGTGACTGTAAATCACTGTGTAATGTCATGGCAGTGATCTATAATTATATGAACTACAAATGATCCTTCTGAGGCTGCTCTGAATTTCCAAGCAATTAATAAGATCAGATACATGTATATTCTCGGTATGCGTTATCTGCCTGTAATAGATGCACACAAAGCCCATGTTATGCGAAGTAATCCTGGAGCATAGTTTCGTCTACAAGCTTATCTTTTATCTTAGCGTGATTGCAATGGTTTTGATGGCAGGCGTTGTTTCTAAGCTCCACTACAGCTCCTTGGACATACCTATGACTTCAACAACTCAGCGCCCATTGCTCGTCGGATGACACTTTAAATCAGCCGTATTTTTCAGGTCCAGGTATTGCACCACGGCGATGACCTGATGTCTCTGGCGTGACTTTCTACCGAAGAGCTTCTTCGATGATCTACGCAGCATAACCAGGATAAACATGGGCCTTCTCACATCTTTGCGGGATGAACGGCTCATCTTTGTCGGCCTTGGCTTGGCCACGGTCAGCTTCGTTGGCATGATGCGTCTCATTTTGACCCACTATCGCGACGAGGCTGAGATCAGGCCAAAGTCTCCAAAGACTCAGTACATCACTCAAGCAACCGAGGATGCATTAGATCTTCAGACAATCAGCAGTCTCTTAGATCATTATAACCCTACCATTCGGGACACGGCGACCAAGATTGTCGTTGGCAGGGCAGTTAACGATGGCGACACAATTCGCCACTTACTAAGAGGCATCATGCAGGCGAGTTACGATGTACGGGAGAAGTACTTGCGAGCCTTGACATTCGCTATGGAAGACAGGGATACCAATCAGGACCAGCTTAAACCTCTAAATACACCAGACGGCTATCGCGCAATTGTACGATCCCTGGAGCACAGCCTTAATGACAGAGCACGTAACAACATCAACGACCTCTTATGGGATGAATACCAGCTTCGTGATGTCAACGAGAGGCGTTGCATCATGCTCATTCAACAGCTCCTCCACAGATATACAAGTAGTGTCAAATTTCTGATGGACGCCAATTTTGTTGAAAGATGGCTTATCAAGCAAGGTTGGGGTGACACGGATGAAGACAAGCACACCAATTTTACGAACTACATACATCGAAGGAAAAACCGCCTCAGCGATATTTGTGCTCAGCTTCTTAGGACAAAAGACGGCCGCAAAGCATTGAGGCAGAGTAAGCTCATTCACGGCAGAGGTCGTGGTAGCCCATACGATGGTTCCGACAATGGTGGCATCAAAGTCATTCTGGAAATTAGCATGCAGAACGAGGATGAGAATGGAGAGATTCATCAGGAGAGTTTCCAGGCCGAGCTAGTGCCGCGAAATCTGATCCAGAGTGATGAAGAACAGCGGCGACGAAGGCGACACAGGGAGGCTATAGTACTCAATGACGGTACACACTCATTGGGCAGAGGAGATATAATCGAAAGAGAGCATGAGTCGGAAGCTTCTTAAGTGGCTTCCAAACTCTGGAAGCACTTTTCTTGTCATGAAAATCCACACAACGTTGGGGAACTTTTGAGCGAGAGATAATCTCGTCAGCGAGTGGCCAAATGCACCAAGGTTTTTGGTCGTACATGCTGGAAACGTTAGAACCTAGAACGTCACAGCGTTTGTAGCATATGTACCTGTTTTAGCCTAAGCTGTGAATGCTCTCAGAGTAGATCTGGTGACACAGAATCGCTCACAGGGAGCCGGGTCGGGCATCAAAGAACCTTGGAGCACTCAGCCCCCTGCTTTTAGGTGTTCTACGTCTGGTACTCTACAATCTTATGATACTGCTACAATCCAAGCCTCAAAGTGCAAGCTGTCATTGCTTCGATTCCGACCATTCAAGTTGCTGACACAATAGTATATCTGCGATCTCTCTGCTCAGACTTTCCAACCATTGTTATTGTTGCGTCAGTAAACGACTTGGGGGCATAGGCTTGTGTCGGTTGTCATGTACCGAACTTTCTAGCGTCGCAGCAACACAAAAATCAGGCATAGAAACAAAAGGTTGGTCCAGGATAACCCCTGGACTGCGCCTCAAGCTTAAGTGGCCCAAGGTTAGCGGTAATCTTGTGGTCCAAGCACCTGAACCCCTACAAAACTCTTGGGAATGACGAAATTGAGTTTGGAATCAAAATTCGGCCAATGGTGTACATATGTCGGTGCTTGAACAAGAAAGATGCTTGTAAGGGAGCCTGCGTGCTTCAGGATCTTTCTCGTTCATTTCGGTATGACAATCATGTTCAACTGGTCAAAACGCAGCTACCCAAGGCCCCGCGTCGTAAACAAACCAAATGTAAACAAATCTACTGCAGGCTCGGACTGGCGCTTCTGCACCTCACAGCTGCACAATAATCTATGGGGCAAGCCAATGGGCTTCGTTCAGCTACGAAAGGTTGTACTCCATTGCGTAGGCGGGTGCAGCTGGTGGTTTTCCAATAGCAATTAACCCTGTTACATCTCTAGCTACATATTGTAATTGCAACTGTGTACTTGGTGCAACGTTATTCGTTTCGTGGTGTGAACTATGATGCAAGAGGGTCAACACATATCCTGGACGCTGTGTTGATGCGGGTGTATTTTCAGGGTCATCATCTGCAGGATCATATCGATTGGCTTGTAGGCGCTGAATCATACGAGAGTAACGGTGGGTTCCCGCTCTGATGTGATGTAGATACATGACAAAACACAACCTTACTGAGGAGCTCAGCTACTTATGTATTATTATAACAGGCAGAAACCACAACTTCTGCTGATTCCCCACCAGTTCAGACGCGAAGCCCAACGATTCCCCCTGTGCGTTGATGACCGGCTGCTCGGCTGTGCTCAATTATACAGATTATACCAACCACTTACATCCACCTCTGGCACAGCAACGCTGACCGCCCAGCTGATCAGTTTTGACCCTCACTGCGCATCATTTTGGAGTATTTTGTTTTCTTTCCAGAAACAGCTGAAGCCTCACATCTGTTCTTACCCTTGGTTTCTATATTGCAACTAGGTTACGATTTGTAATTCGGAAGCTGCACGGTCATAAGCTCGGGGACGCAGACGTAGGCGCAGGCCCCATTGCGATAACGATTTGGCGGCCGAGGAACTTCTCATCCTAAGTTTATTTTTTCCACTGTCCGACTTCCAAGAGAGAAAGCCACTGGCAACAAATATATCTTCCTCTTACCCCGAGAAGCATACCGCAGACCTTGGTGTCTTGACCGTCATCTCTGGAGTTGTACTGGCATGTTGCACGGGCTGTAGACATCTTCCTTGATTCTACAATACTTATCTTACACATTTATACCTTTAACATCCTGGCGACTTCTTTCTGCCTGTTAATGTGTGGCGGCACATAGCACATAGCACATAGCACGTAACACAAGCTACCCTGGCCCCTACCCGAAAGGAAAAGGCCGTCTTTTGGGCCAGCTCGTTGTCGCAGCTAGTTTGAGATTGGTGTGGTGGATTGGAGGAGAACAAAGCAAAAGGAGAAGGAAAAGCAACAGCAAAACTCGGAAGCGATTTGATCTATCCGGCGGCAGCGAGCGGGCACGTACAGTAGTAGTAGCGAGGAAGAAGGGACAAAGTGAAGGCGAAGGTGCAGGTGCAGGTGCAGCTGCTGCAGTAACCACTAGCACCCCCCGAAAGCTTCCAAGGCCCTGAGGTCCCTGAGGTCCTGAGGGGGACCCGGGAAAATTGGAGTTGCCCACCATGTCTCCAACCGCGACAACATCAACAACGCCCTACCATCAGAGAGCAAAAACCCTTTCTCGAGCTTCAGCCAGAAAAGCAGGATTAGGCGCCGTCGGCACAACATCCACGCCCAATCTGAACTCGCTCTTCTCCGCCCAGAACAACAACAGGCTAGCTTCCGCCGCAGGAGGCTCTCTTGCGCGCAAAGCTTCTTACGCAGCGCTGACCCCGGGATCCCTGGCCGCCATACCTGATGACGAGAACTACCCCTTCGACACCATCCTGAACCACGACGAGAGTGTGAGCCCGCGCAAGATGCCCCTCACCCCCGGCCGGCCCGTCCCTGCCGACGACTTCGACATCGGCGACGCTGTCGATGTTCCTGGCAACATGTACGGCACCGTCCGTTTTGTTGGTTCCGTGGCTGGGAGGAAAGGCACCTTCGCCGGAGTCGAGCTGGATGCCGATTTCGCGGAGCGCGGCAAGAACAATGGAGATGTCGACGGGTAAGTCATTCATGATTCTGCAGTTTTATCCCCGTCATCTTGCTTCCTTTGCGCCAACTACCCAACGCATTGCGCAGCCTCTCTGGTTTACCTTCCGCCCGCCTTTGTTTACTAATGGTTGCGCCTCCACAGGATATCCTATTTTACCACGTCGCAACCCGGCGCCGGTATCTTTGTGCCTGTCACCAAGCTCTTCAAACACAGTTCCGGCACGTTATCCGGCCGGTCCTACCCTTTGACACCCAGCGCACTCAAAGCTGCAAATCACAACACCGTCAACTACACGCCTCCAACACCATCTTTGCCAAAGTTCAGTCGATCTGTAGGCCCCGGAAGAGCCGCAAGCCCGTCCGGCAAGTCATCTAGAGCTTCTCTGCCGCGGCCTGAATCGCCCGTGCGGAGGCTTCAGCTCACTCCAGCGCCTCCTCGTGCTTCGACGACAACACCAGGTCCAGCCACTGGGCCCCCGCGATATGGCACTCCCTCCATCGGCAAGTTCTCGGCCAGTGTCCGCGGTACCGCCGGCGACCCCGCAAAGCCTCCCTCCAGGCTCGAACGCAAGCCCAGTATAGTACCACGCAGCGCATCCGCTCTCGGCCAGATTGGGAACCCCAACTTCGATGAAGACGAAATCACACCGCTGAACCGACCCAAGACGAATGGAAGCATTGGGTCTATGAGCAGTATGAAGATGCGCCCTGCCTCTCGAGCTGCCGCGGCAGATGAGGAAGAGCTGGAACGACTTCGAAACCAACTCGCCGACCGAGACATGCAGCTTAAAGATCAGGCATCTGCACTGGCTGAAATGGAGAGCAGCGTCCAGGAACTCACGTCGTTAATGGAGAATACAGATGTCAGTCAGTTGGGGCGGGATAGTCATGATGACAAGGACACATCGCAGCTCCGAGCTCTGCTGAGAGAGAAGAACGACAAGATCGCCATGCTTACGGCAGAGTTCGACGCGCATCGAGCTGACTTCCGCAGTACAATCGATACATTGGAGATGGCCAGTACTGAGACACAGCGAGTATATGATGCACGTATCCAAGAAATGCAACAGGAGATTAACGAACTCCAAGACCGAAATGAGGATGTCGACAGCGTTGCTCGGCAACTCAAACAACTTGAAGAGCTTGTTCAAGAGCTCGAGGAAGGCCTTGAAGATGCTCGAAGAGGCGAGGCCGAAGCACGTGGTGAAGTCGAGTTTCTCCGCGGGGAGGTCGAAAGGACGAGGGCCGAACTGCGAAAGGAGCGGGAAAAGGCATCTGCTGTTGCTAATGGCAGCCCCAATGGAGATGCCTCATCTTCAACGAAAGAGCTGGAGAAGAAGGACGATGAGATTAGAGGTCTCAAAGCTATCATCCACTCTCTCAGCCGAGATGGTATCGCTGGAAACGAATCGCCCGACAAGCCCCCAACGCTGCAGCGCAATAATTCCGCCACCAAGTCCAGGCCAGCTTCCGATATCGAACGCGAAGTCAATGACCTCCGCACCCTTGTCGCCAACAAGAACTCTCGTGAGGAGGAGCTTGAGCGCGAACTCGAGGTACTGCGCCGCAACAGCGCTACAACTCACCGTGGCAGCGCCATGACAGTGGGCAGCACCGACCGAAACTCGTACCGCGACTCAAAAGGTACCGTCATCTTGGCCCGCGAGCCACAATCGCCCAAGCACAAGCGCGTACCTACAATGGACACCATGGTCGAAAGCGATACATACTCCTCCGTCACCGAGAGTAGTACTCTCTGGTGTGAGATATGCGAGACCGGTGGTCATGACGTGCTGACCTGTTCGCAAATGTTTGGTGCCGACCACAAGCAGGGCAGTCCCATGGCCGTACGGACTGGAAAAGATGACGTGAAAGAAGGCTTATCCAATCTCAATGTGCCCGGTGCCGATGCCGAGTTCATGCCTCGGCCTCTGACGCCAGTAAAATCCACGCCAGCTGCAAACCCGCCGCCGGCCAAAGTCAATATATTGCCAAACCCAACAGATTCAGGGCCACTAGCCGGTAAAGATAGCGGTGTTGTCGATCCAGAGAAGTGGTGTGCACTTTGCGAGAGGGATGGACATGACAGTATCGACTGTCCGCTAGAAGATGCTTTCTAATTGGATTTCTCTTCAGCAGCAGACAAAGCTTGAACATTCGATTACTGTCTTGCACCTGCTTCATTATTTCCTGCGTGTACCTGGATTGCAATATCCTGTTTCCCACTGGCGACTTCCTATAGCGATGATACCACCTTTTTCTTCTCTTGCACCACTTTGGTGTTTCGATTAGGTTGCCGGTCTGTCAAAGGTCTTGACCCGCCAATTCCTCACAGATATAGATATGTAATTAGCGTTAAGACTCTGTATAATGAGAAATGGATGGTAAAGGCTTCTTGTACGAATAAAGCACGAGTCTAAGCTTCGATGCTGCTGATGACCTGTAGAGGAATATTTGTACATTGCTAGCATTGTTTTTGCTTAGCTTCGTTGATGGATGTGTTGATCAATATGATCAATCATGATCGTCCTCTGTTGTGCCTGGGCACCCTTCCATATCTTCGCTTGGATAGGAGCACTTGCACCAGAAGCAATATTGATATTCCTTTCTTAGATACTCCACAAGCCTGTGCAGCTTCTGGTCGGGTTCCATGGCGTTGAATTCGTCTAGCTCGGGGTCTTCCTCCTCGAGATCCTCTACCGGCACGTAAGCCGTCTTGCTTCTTCCTAGTGCTTCGACATCATCGGCGTCTTCGTTATCGTCCTCATATGTCGGCAGCCGTGACAAACTTTGTTCCAGATCATATCGCATACGTCGCTCACGATCTGCTTCTTCTCTCTGTCTTACCAAACCGCGCCACAGCAGATTAATGCTTTTTAGCGGCCTCGTAGACAGCGTTCTCTTCTTGCCGTCAACCTCTTCCTCTCCGTTTAGCTTCCCACCCTGAGTCTTCAACTCTGCGTCCCGCTCTTCGTCCATGCGCTCGCACACCTTCTGTGCACCGTAGACCTGACCTTCCCAGCGCTTAATCTCCCTCTCTCTCCGATTCCGTTCTCTGAACTCGCCCTCGTCCACGACCTTGGGCTTCTTATTCACGCCTTCCCGCTCCGCAGCCTCGTTGAGCGCCCTTTTCCTCTCGGCGTCAAGTCCAATACCGCCACGATCATCCTTAAGGTTCAGTCTGATCGGTTCCGTCTTCGCACCTTCATTATCCTTCGCGCCGAGCGCGCCGCCAGCAAACCCCATCTTCTTCATCATCGACAAACCTTTTGACTTCTTGGCCGCGCCAGAGTACGGATCATCCTCCAGCAGAGACTTGGACAACGCGTCCTCACGCGCAGCTTTCGCATCCTCCGCCAATTCTTCTTTGGATTTGGGACGACCCTTGATCTCGCCCTCGCGCTTGAGGCGTTGGCGCCGCTGCAGCGAGGTCTCGGGGATGGCAGAAGTGGGGTCCGAGTCCGGGATCGCCATGGACATGTAGTCCTCCTCTTCCGACGAATCTGCCATTCTGCTGGCGTGGGCGTATCTGGTGTCTTCAGAGTGGTTGCACTCTATAATTAAAAGATGGGCGAAGAGTGAGATGATGTGAAAAGTATGTTTGTATGCTCTTATCCGTGCGGCATCAGCTGTACAATGCAATAACTGTGGTAGTGCCCCACTTTCGCAAATATCTTCAATCGTGCAGCAAATTCTTAATATGAACTACATTAAGGGAACGCACATTTCACTGCATCACAGATATCAATTAGGACGGAGCAGCAGTTCTATGATAAACACTTTCTTACTTCTTGGGGAAATTGCCATCTGCTGCATTTTCGATATTTTCACATAGGCACACACTTATCTGTGAGATCAAATTTTCGAATATCGGCTTAGACGATTTTACAGGATTGTCCGCTGGCGCAGAACATGCACTTACCATATCAGTGTGTTGCTGCTCTTGGGCAGAGCGGCATCGTAGCTGCCGCAAGGGGCACCAGCATCTTCACATTCGGAGCCGATGGGTCAGTGCTTTCCTCATGGGAGCACCCAGCAACGCAGCACCAAGCCACCGCTGCGGATAATGCCACAGAAAATGGCGCTGATGGCGCTGTCAAAGCGGACCAAGGCGAGACTTCCTCGCCTACCAAGAGACGGAAAATAGAAACAGAGGCTGGTGTGCAGGCTGTAACCGCGGATACTCAAGAGGGAAAGGTATCTGCAGAAGGCGATGCTAAAGGCAGCGACCAAATTAAGGCAAAAAAGGGGAGACGTTCCACCAAGCCCTCTGACTACAAAGGTCAAGAACAGCCTCATGTCATTATGCTCCGAGCAACTCAAGAGGGAAGCCACCTTATTGCTGTGACGGGCACAGACAAGGCTATCTGGGTTTTCCAGCATGATGGCCAGGGGCAGTTGAAGGAGCTCAGCCAGCGGTAAATTACACCTCATACGCCCTTGAACTTCTATACGATCAAATCTAATGCTGTCCAGGTCTATGCCTAAACGACCATGTGATTTGACCGTAACGTCAGATAACAACACAATTCTGGTCGCTGACAAGTTTGGTGACGTTTATTCATTGCCTTTAATACCATCAGCCAGCTCTGAGGGAACAGAAACCCCGAAGGCTCCTCGGCCGCTGGAAGCCAAGGGTCCCAACAGTTTCACGGTGCACACTCAGCGCAACCTGAAAGCCTTGATAGACCAGGAGCACCAACGGCAGCACAATCCACAGCCAAAGACCAAGGAGGTGCCCACATTTGTACATGAACTCCTGATCGGGCATGTGTCCATGCTCACCTCTGTTACTGTCGCCTCGGCAGAGGGCAAGCCCTATATCATCACGGCAGACCGTGATGAGCATATACGGGTGTCTCGTGGTATACCACAGTCTTATGTCATTGAGAACTTTTGTCTGGGACACACAGCTTTCGTCAACGCGCTATGCCTTGCGCGAGAGGACATCCTGGTGTCTGGAGGCGGAGATAATGAGTTATATGTGTGGGATTGGCGGTCTGGTGTCCTGCAAGGGAAGGCGGACCTATTGAATCATGTTCGACAGGTAGTGCCTGATGCAAGCAAGGTCGCTGTGACTCAGCTTGTATCATCAGGAGATGGTTTCGTGTTTGCTATTTGCGAGCGGTAAGAGCATTACATCTGTTTCGGTGTGTACTTTATGTTCCGTTCGGCTAACTTCATACCCAACAGCGTCCCGGCTGTGTTTGCGTTCCGTCTCACTACCGATGGACTAACATTCGCACAAACGCTTCGATTGGCTAGAAACGCTCTAGATGTTACCCTACTCCCTGCCTCGGAATCTCGTCCCGCACGCCTGGTGGTCGGAGTGGACAGCGAAGAAGGCCTTGAGAACGTCGGCGCTCAACTGGCAGTTTTTCAAACCACTTCAGAGCAGTGGGAGCCTTCCGAGATCAAGTACCAAAAGACAGATGTGAAAGGTCTCGAAGCTACGAGAGCCGAGCTAGACAACATCCTCTACAATGCTGAGAACCTGCGGAAGACTGACAACGCATACGGTGACGAAGAAGGTGATACGCCTGCGGCGGACTCTGAGGCACCACCAACACCAGCATAGGTGGCTGGTCTCGGATGATAGACTCCAAACACTATCCGCAGACTTCTGGAACACCATAGTATGACGGATCACCAGTCAAGCGTTATTGACCTGTGAATGTCAAACTGGCAAGATAGTGGTAGTCAAGCAAGCATCACATATGGAAAATGTACGCAATTACACAATTTAAACATGTACTGGTTTAATTGTGGCTACTTATTAGATCCCAGATTAGGTCCCTAGTGCCATGCTTAACTGTGAGGATGACGAACGCACAGTGAAATTCAAGGTCATTCATTGTATAGTATATCAGTGGAACGATTGAGGACCTCTGCTGAAAGTCATCACTTATTTTGCTCTTCACTCTCATCATTACTGATCGTCACAACCTGGGCGGCTGGGACAGATCGAATGTGGCTCGATGTTTCACGGTTCGGGGACTTCGTGGTTGTGCTGGCTTGGAGGCGCCGGGTGTAGAAGCTCCCGTTTATTGTCCTGCGATCGGTACGATGATGAGGCTCTGGCCACTTGTCACCGTTTCTCTCATCTTGTAAACGAGACCCCTGATGCCACTGGACTCTTGATGCTAATGCGCTTCCGTCGACCTCTTGTGATTCAGGACTTTCTTGCATCTGTAAATACTATGGGGTCTTCGTCAACCGGCTTCGTACTGTGTGCTGCATTGTGAGAACGTAAACTTCTGGCCTGACGTATTCCGCACTGGCTGATACCTACCACGCCGTCCATCCAGACTGAGCCCTGCTGATTGATGATGTGTCGATTGAAAACCATAGCAGTGATGACGATACAGGATATAACATCATACTATGTCTAATTAAATAAAGTTTTCGGTTTGAAGAAAATTAAGGATTAAAGATAGGAATAGGAGATCTCTTCGTGAGGTAGCATGCTGGACTTGTAGGAGGAAAGGCCCGTAATTTTGCTATAGATGAATTCTCGTAGTACAGGAGACAGATTGCCATGTCTTGATGAGTGGTAGCTCATCTGCAGTGTCGCTCTACGAATACGGTTGGGTTTGTCTATCTGCTATTGGAATTATCCCTTGGCCCTTATGAAGCTACCAAAGGGCATTTTCTTCTTCTTTCGTATGTAATCCTTGCGACTTTCTACCATGTGCATGCGAAATGTAGCGGGGCATGCGGCGTGCCAGGAACCTGTTTGTAAACCAATATTCCAGTCAGGTCGAAAACCCGCAGGGTCTTAGTTTTGTATAGCGATGAGCTTTCTGTGATTGGTCGGAATTTATACGAGCAGACGCATGGGCCATGCCGTCAACCGGGATGTTCATAACCTCTCACTTCAATCCTCGTCAGAATGAGCCAAAGTGCTGACACCTCCTGCAGGCTCAGGGATGATTACCCCTGCCCTCACACCTCTTGTCCCGCTCGTCTTCGGGCTGCTAGTGAATATTGCCGAAGTATGTTTTACACATTTGTATACTCCGCGCCCGGTGGGCCCATTCTTCCTGCATACCTACGTATCAATACTGCATGCCCTCCGATCTGACTCAGACGCTCCTTCGGTTAGCCCACCAATGCTCAACAGAAACGGTGGGGGACCGGGCCCCCTGTACTCTATAGCAGACGTACTGATATTCGGCTGCGGGCGGCGATTCTATTTCGATACCGCAGCTGAGGAACATGACTAAACAGCTCGCCAACGACCATCCGCCAATAGAAACCAAGCTGCGTGACCGTGCCGTATGCCGATCAGGATCGCGAAATATGCTCGTTTATGAAACACCTCGAACTAGCTACAATCCTTGCCCGGCCGCCCTTCTGTGCTTTCCTGGATCCAGAGGCGTAGATTGCGAGGTGATGTTGCAAATCATGTCTCCACGTTTGGAACTTTGGAGCGGGGGCAGTGGAAGTGTGACATGGCTTCTATCGAAGTTTAATGTGATGTTCTCCTTGGATAGCTTACTTTCTGAGGTCTCGACGCAATTAGTCGCTCCACGGTTGACAATGGTGATAATGAACCCCTGGCCCATGAAGGCCGCCATATTGAACAGTTTATGTTGATGACGAAGGACTTGTATTGCCTAAAAAACAAAATAGAGATAAGGGGGTCCCCCCTGATTATTTCCCAGTCATATAACGGAGGCATCTCCGACCAATTACCACCCGGCCTCTACATATTTGGGAGTTTCGCACAACGAACAATGACACAAGGCATGGATAGTGAAGGAAGCAGCGACAAGCCGCCCAAACCCAGGAACACGGAGGCGCGCAAGGAACAAAACCGGATAGCATCTCGAGCTTATAGTACGTCTAGCCTTATCTATCTGCCCCCTTTCCCACAGTTTCCTGGCGCATCCGGTCCGCCCGCCCGCTCTGCTCCGTCGCCGGTCGCCCTCGTCCTGAAACAGACACATCACGCTCTTATATGCTAACGCCATCAACCATATTATCAGGAGAAAAACGCAAACAAAGACTAGCGTTGCTGGACCAGATCCTGAAGACCGACGACGTAGCAGACTCGTCGCCGAGCTCTCCGAGCGACGCCGGCGACTGCGCACTATCCGTCATGTGCAGCAGCAGCAGCAGCAGGGACTCGTCGGGAAGCCCGCTACCGGCACCAGAAGCGCTCCCGGTGTCAGATGCGACGGCACCGCTGTGGCCACCTAATATAGCGGACGGGATGTCGGATCTCACGAACCACTACGGAGGTGTAGTGAGCGACTCACTCGATAACCTGTGGATGGGTGCCCTCGGCCAGGACGGCTATGTATTCGACGCTCACCACGGCTTGGTGGACATCTATCACCCGGCAAATGTCCCGTTGCTAGAAAGTCAGCTCCATCCTGGTCTCACGCCTCTGATATCTTCATATCCGCCGCCAGAGGATACACTTCTTGAGGAACATTACGGCGTCTCTCATGTAGCGGAGTCACAAGGCACACATGATACTAGGCATGATGCACCATACTCATACAGCGAAGTAGGTGTGCACCCGGCTCAGGATTCTGCTGTGGATGCGGTCCTTAATAGCTTTTCACAGCTCGACGAGAGCCAACAACGACGGGTGTTAAAGATCATTCATAGAAAGAGAGGCAGGACCGGACCTGTACCACTAGCTTGGGACATGACATTGAGCTACCCAGTGACGCCACCACCCGGTATGTGAACCAAGTTCGAAGTCACACAATTAAAAACACGGTAGATGCATGGGGTTGACACACGTCTTACATGTACATAATAGGGATTGGTGTCATTTGCTACATTCTACTTACGATACTATTCCAAGTCATACCAGTGCCATCATACCCTTCACACCTCCAATCTGTATGTAGCAACCTCGAAAGGTCTCAGCTTAATGGCGAAGCTGCCGTCCTTATCGAGCGAAACATCCTCCAGATCGTCCTCAAGAATATTGGTCTTTGTGACTTTCTTCAGACTCCATTTTGTCGAGACCGTGCCTCGGCTGTGGCCGCCCAAACTATCGTAAATACGAAGGATCACACTCTTACCCTTCCGCTTCGGAATGTTTTCATCCTGAGAAACATCCTCATCGTCTTCGCCACGCTTGACGCAGTCGAGAATCAGGGAAAGGTCGCCGCTCAATTTGACCGACTGAGTACTGAGAGTTGCTTTGACCTCTGCTGCAGGCGCGGCCGTGATTTTCAAGGGGTTGTTGAAGTTGTGAGCGGTGCGGACAGTTGTGGGTCCGAGAGCGCCCTCGTGCGGCAGAATGGCCCATCTGATCTTGTGCGTACCCATGTCTGCATGTGCGTCAGGAGCTTTGGGTGCCCTGAGCAGAGACAGGCGCATCAGGTTGCCGACAGTAGCGAAGCCGTATTTGCTGTCGTTGATGATCGAGACACCGTAGCCGTGCTCTGATAAATCAGCAAATTTGTGGCAACAGACCTCAAACTTGGCCATATCCCAAGTGGTATTGTAGTGAGTTGGTCTCTTCACGATACCATACTGGGTTTCGTATGATGCCTCGTTGTTGACAACGTCAACAGGAAACTCGACCTTGAGGAACTTCATGGTCTCATGCCAATCGACGTAACTAGTACACTCGACATATGACTGGTATCCTTCAAAAGCAGCCTGTAAGGTGAGGACAGATTTGATCGAGCTCTCATCGCTGATCTTCGTCTCGGTAACGACACTGACACGGTGCTCCTTGTCCTCATAAATCTTCGTCTCGCCAGAAGGAAGTTCCCTTCGGGTGTCGAGGTGGTAAACTTCGACATCCCAAGCTTGCCAGTATAACGGCTTGTCGTCGAACAAAACGTACTTGTTTGCATAACCACCTTTTGCGATGACTTGACGTCCATTTTTGCGGTCGATTAGCGAACTGATCTCGCCGGCCTCCACAGTTACGGTAAGCTGCTCATTCTCCATAACGAAGACACCTTTCTTGACTTCTTTCACAGTGACGGCCTTCTTGTCGCCGGTTTTGAAGGCCCTGACGCTCATGACATTACCTGAGCCACAAGCGACTCCGCACTCTGTTTCAGAGACGTCAACAACTTCCTTTCGGTGCCATGGAAGTGTGTTCAGTGCTACAGCGCCAGCAACAGATGTTGGCTGAACCTCGGGGAAATTGTAAAGCTTGTATATGTCTTTCAGCACGCCTTCACCAATTTTGGTGATGCGAGCATAAAGCTATCAGTAATTAGCGCACCGTACCAATAAGAAGAAGAAAAGAAGAGGGGAAAAGGGAAAATAAGCATGCGGCAATACTTAGGGAGCTTACCTCGTCAGAGTCATCATAGCACATTTCGATCGAACTACCGGGAAGACAGTCATGGAACTGACAAAGGAGTATGCCTTCCCAAATCTCGTCAAAGGCTGCCTTGGGATACTTGTAATTTTTGTGTTCAAGTGATGCGATGGTAGCAAGCAATTCGAGATCTTTCATCATGACCTCCGAGCGTCGATTGTTCAGCTTGTTATTGGCTTGAGTTGTGTAGGTTCCACGATGAAGTTCAAAGTATAGCTCACCATACCATGTCACTAGCGTAACGCCCTTTTCTTGCAACTTATCGAAGAACTCGTCCACCGTGCTGCCCAAGTGAACGCGGGGAAGACGACCGACTTTATCACTGATGCCACGGCAGCGGCGAAGCTTCTCGATATGCTGCCATGTAGGGCCACCACCGCCATCACCTTTGCCAAACACGAGCAGTGATGTATGATCTTGGTCCATCGACTTGTGCTTCGAGATACTTCGGCTCACGTCACCAAAATGGGCTTCAGCAGTATAAGTTTCGGAAGGAGGCATATGACAGATAACTTGGCTGCCATCAAGAGAAACCCAGTTGAAGGTCGTGTGAGGGAAGTTGTTGATGTTGTTCCAGCTGAGCTTTTGGGTGAGGAAGCGGTCCATCCCGGCAAGGCGGCAGAGTTGAGGCAATTGACTCGAATATCCAAAGGTGTCCGGCAGCCAGAAAGTCTTGGAACGCGCTCCAAAACGGCTCTGGAAGAACCGTTGTCCATACACGAATTGACGCACAAGGGACTCACCGCTGGGCATATTGGTGTCGTGCTCGACCCAGCTGCCGCCAATGGGAAGAAACCTTCCTTCCTTGACCATTGTCTTGACCCGGTCAAATATGAAAGGGTAATACTGCTCAAGCCACTTGTATTGCTGTGCTTGGGAACAAGCAAAGTTCAGCTCAGGGTAGCGCTCCATCAGATCAATTTGGTTGGACCATGATCGAGCGACCTTGCGTTTGGTCTCTGCCCACGGCCACAGCCAGCAGGTATCGATATGGCAATGGCCAATAGCAAAAACTTGAGGCACTTTGCCGCTGTTGTAAACCTTGGCAGAGTTGACGTCTGAGCCAAGGTATTCTTCGGCAATCTTGCGGCCCTTCTTGATGGATTCCTTGTCGCCAAGCTTGTAAGCATCAATGACCTCAGTAACAACGGTCAATGCCTTGTGCTGCTCCCAAGAGTCCTCTGGGAACTCCCTTGCCGCATCGCCAATGATCCAAGTGTCGATCCAAAGCTGTCGAGCGTCCATGTTGACGGCGCAAATCTCCGCTTTCACCAGTTGGAAGTACTTGTTGGGATTGGGAGGTTGAATAGAGTCACCGCCGGGGGCATTACCAAACATGGCATTGCAAGCCATTTCAATGTAAATGGTGTGCTCCTTACCATCCCGGAAGTTCTTGGGCAGAATCCATTCTACACGTTCACCGCCGCCAGTGAGTCCCTGCAACGGCTTTCCGTCTTCCGTCCAGATGAGACCTTCGCTGTTGGCGTCCCACTGCAGCTCCAGGTGTTCTTTCTCAAGCAGGGATTCCGGGACTTTGATAACAACCTTGAACCAATGCGTCGACCAAGAGGGACCGAAGGACTCTCCGACGTGTGTAGGCTCATACTTGCCCTTGGCGGCTTCGTCGAAGGTAGGCCTCGACAGATCAGGAGCAGCCCAAGTCGAAAGCTGTACATGAGGAGGGCCAGAGGCCTTGCCCTCGTACATCATGGCCAGCAGGTTCTGCTTCTCCCATTGTCCTGTTGAGTAGAACTGTGCGATTCTTTCTATGTAGATCTTTGATATCTTCTTACCCTTTGGACCGGCAGCTAGAACAGGATAGTTGGAAGTCGCGGCGGCAGTGGAAGCCGGCTGGGGCTGTGGAGTGCGCTCGCCACCCATATTGATCACGATAGAGACGGGAACTTGGTTGGCAATGGATTGGAAGATGCTGGCTGGGCCTATACGCCAGTACTTGTGGTCACTGTAAGATGGTGGCCTTGATTAGCTAGGGAATCATTCGCAGCTGATAAGTTGCTTTTAAGCGGATGGATCTTGCGAGGGGATAAAAAATGCTCAAAGCCGAGCATACAATTAGGTTATGAAATCAATCACAATTGGTCCAATGTGCAACATGACCACGAGGATAGAGGCAATAAGGAGGATAGAGGCAATAGGGAGGAGAGTTGGAGAGTGGGCTTGGATGATGATCAGCTGAGGGGTCTTCCCCCCCAAGCTATCGCCGGGGATAAGTTAAGTGGTTGGAGATGGATATGTGGATGGAAATGGATATGGAGATGGAGATGGGAAAGCTAGTGTAAGTCGTCGGAAACACACCATGCGGGGACCTGCATTCGCCTTGAAACTGGCGGATTGCGGGGGAAACGCTTGGCCCTGTCAGGGGGGAGCTCGACGAGTTCCGCAATCACCGACGTGACGTTACTTGGAGACTGGGGAGAGGCTAGGGAGAGGCTAGGGAGTGGAGGCTGGGTAACATATCCATGCTCTTGAGGCTGGGTATCGATGCTTTTTGAGATAACGAAACACAATAACCACTCACCACATGATGGGCTGGCAGGACAATGTCTCTCAACCGGGCGAGTGTAATGTCGTACTTTGGTGAGACAATCCTCGGCGACACATCGAATGTACTTTGCTACTTCCACATGGTTAGTCTTTGTTGATCCTGTTGGATTTTATAGATGATATGTACATTTATACTTGCGCAGAATGCTTCCAGACCTTCAGATAGTGCCAAAGTCGCACTGAAGCGAGCGCAATGTCAACAATGCGATTGTTCAAATCCAAGCTGAAAAGTCAGCCAAAAAGCCTCGGGCTGTGCAGAGTCTCCGCCGCATGCGCAGATCAACGATGCCTATGAGGCATAAGGATTTAGAGCTTGTCTCTAGGTCGATATACAAGGAGTATGATGGTGTGATATTGAGATGCGGCAGAGGAGAAGAGGATGAGGATGCTGTTGTAGTGTGACGAATATCAATAAGGGAATTGAAGAGGTGTAGAAATGAGAGAGATGACTAGACCGGCGCCTTGATCTCACAAAACGGAGTATAGTGGTATGATATTAAGAGGCAACAGAGGAAAAGAGGAGTCAGATCATGATGTAGTATAACATGAAGATACGGCAGAGGAGAAGAGGATGAGGATGTCGTTGTAGTGTGGTTGGCGGCAGTAGGGGAGTTGGAGAGGTAAAGAAATGAGAGAGATGACTAACTGAACCAGCGCCTTGATATCACCTCGTCGTCGTGTTGTGTTGTGTGGTTGTGCTGGGGCAACTTGATCTTTGGCAGGCATTTTACACAAGGCAAGCCTCTCAAAGCGATGAGTAGGCTGCAAGTTGAAGACGGACACCGACGAGCTCTTGCTCCGAGACGAAAAAGTTACTATTGTGAACAAAAGACCAAGTGGGTTAATGGCATATCTCACCGTGTATCCTGAGATTGTGTGCCTTTGTCTGTTGGGCGAGAATCTTGAACTTATTCAGGACGTGTGTTCTGTTTTTTCCTGGTTGGAGGCTTGTTGATGAGCAAGGTAACTTCCATTGTGGACACAGAAGTTCTATTTTTTAATCACAATGTGCAATAATTTTCAGTGGGACCGCAGAGTCGACGATGTCATCATGCTTGGAGCCGGCGATATGATCTTGCTTAGAGGTCGGCGATATGATCTGCTTGGAATTGGCGATAATCCTATGCTCAGGTTCGGTCCTTTCTTTTACTTTTTCTTCTTTGCTCTTTCTTTTGGGAGGCGAGCATTTGGACATGAAGTCTAGATAATGTATTATTTAATGAACTGTGCATCATAATCTGGGGGTGTCTGTACTCGCTAAGTAGGCGGAAGTCATGCACCCATTAGTTCCTTGAGTAGTGTTCAGATCACATTTCATATATCATAGTTATGAGAGCACCTCTAATCATATAACCTACGCTAATCACGCTAAAAAAAAGTAAAGCACGCTAAAGATGGTTCGTTCTATAATCAAAGGTATGTTGTGATTGGATAGTCTGAAGAATAAAGAAACAGACGAGAGTGGATAGGAGCTTCGTTCCTCTTTATATAGATCCCAAAAGCGATTACCTATAGCCACAGTGACTGCTTTCTCGTGCTTGTACGATGTAGGAGGTGACTGAAATGCAAATGTGAGATTCTCATTGTTTGGGTATTGTGGGTTAATGTTACATGTGTCGTCGTTATATACAATGCACATCAGCTCAGCCAATTTCCAAGCTTTGATGTATATGATACATCTTATACAAATGGCCCTTCCTAACAACTACGTTAGGCTCATATAACACCCATGTCCCGGGCTGCTTGCTCAAATAGCTCATCCGCGTTCTCAATCTTGTTGAGTTCAGCCTCTAAATGCATCTCGAGGAAATCTGCCATCTCAGCAGACCTGACGTCGTCTGGCATCTCTTCATTCTTCCTTAGTTCACCGTCTACCACCATTTCTTGTTGTCTCTGGGACAAGAATTGCTCGGTGTGCTGTGTGGCCGTCATGATCTTGTTTCTCATTTTCCTATCCCCAGCCGCTCTTTCAAGATTCGTTGTCCCAACAATCATTTCAAGCACCATTGAACCTGGGTCCTTCAATTGGAATATCTGGCGCAAGGCTCGGAATGCGACCAACATGCTCAGGGGATCTTTCAGCTGACGGAAAGTGTGCATAATCGTCCTAGCCAGCTGGAAGTTCACACCCTCATCATCAGCCTGGAATTTCGCAGCAAAGCTCACCATTTCTGCAAACAGTCGCCGGCTTTCCACAATGCTTTGTGTGACGTCCTCCGGTTTCCAAGACTGAAGACGATTAGGCGGTAAGGCTTGCCAGAGAGCGAGGAAGGTCCAAGAATCGGGCCCGAGCTTGTCGTGCTCAAATTGCTGTATCATAGCACGGTATAGCTTGGGGACTTCCAGACCACGGCCATTGCGAAGCAGAGAGAAGAGCAGTTGGTTCATAAAAAATGTGTTGGCGCCCATCTCGGCTCGCTTGAAAGCCTCCCAGAGCTCTTCCATCTTGGAAAGCACGCCGCGGTCCTTATAGTTCTCTGCGAGCAAAGAGAACGTCTCGAGGGTGGCCTTCGGCCAACCTGCACCAGACTGTTTATGCGATATCTTCATTCCAGGTAGAGACACTACATCTTGATTCTTGTGGGACTCTGCCCTCAGCTTTACAAACTGAAGTCTGGAATTGATCATGGCCCATGCGATCTGCTCTGCCCTTTCCACATTCTCCGCTACTCCTGTGCGCAGCCAAGATCCAATGAGGACATTGACTACCATTGGTCTGGGCATGACTCCTCTGCTTTTCATGTGTTGTAAAGCATTGTAAGCTCCTTCAAGATCGCCCACGCCAATGAGTCTCTTTAACCACTTGCCAACGAAGAACTCATTGGCAACGCTGGGAGGGAGTTGTTCCAGATTACGCAAGTCAACTCGACCAGATGTCATCATCTCGACGAATATCCACAGGGCCTTTTCAGGCTGTTGGGCTACCAGAAATAAAGAAATGATGAGATCATAGTCCTCAATCGTCATGGCATCGCCAAGTCCTGCCTGGACCACCCTGTATAGATCATGGGCCTTCTCCGCGGTCTCAGGCTTCTGTGCATATGCTCTGATTAGTGGAAGCAAGAAACGAATATCGTACTGGTAGGAGGAGCCGAGGATGGTGTCAGCCAAACGCTTCGCTTTATCCAGATCACCAACATGACAGCACATTCGCAGGCCGAGTTGCCAGAAATCCACGAAAGTCTCAGGATCGGTCCCTAAAGTTGTGACTTTTCTCCTGTGGTTTTCCATGGCTTCCTTGTGCCACCCCTCCAGAAACAGAGCCTCGATGGCCATCAACTGGCGCTTTGGAAAAAGCTGGACCCCGGCCTTGCTCATGTCTTTGGCAAGAATATGGACATGGTGCCAGCGATTTGGGTTTTGAGGCGATTCCGTGGCAAAAATATCCCACAGAAGCTCCCAGGTGGCAGGAGGAACAGCGGTCCAGTCTTTGGACAGAGCCTGGCGGGCACCAAAATAATATTTCCAAACTGCAAAACCGAGTTTGTTCAGATTGCCGCGATCGAGCTGTCGGGCAGCAAGTTGCAGGTTGTTGTTCAAGCGTGTCACCTTCTCTCTGTGGTGAACGGGCCATTTGCTAATGTCAATGTTGATATGTATTGCGCCAGTGGGCTCGTCGCCCAAATCCTGTGAAAGATCATCCAGCGCGTGGATGGCGTCGGGGCCGAGTGACTTGGTCGTATACAAGGCTTTCTTCATTGCCAGCTCCAAGCCTTCCTGGTCGCGGGCGTTCTTCTCTTGTATTTCGGCCCTTTCCAGCATATCAAAGTAGCTCTTGGCACTGCCGGCGCCTCGCTCGAGTGTCTGCAAGTCGGTCTTCATCTGATCGCCAGGATCGTTGAGGGCATCGTTGAACTCTTCTACATTGGCGAGCCGCCGCAGCTTTCCACCGTCCTCCTGGAAATAGTTGACTGTAGGCCGTTCTTCCTCCTTCTCACGCTTCAGAAGACCAAGCTTCTCTAAAGTTCTCAGGCGCTCGGCATCGTCAATTGCTCGTGTCTTGTTCCGTCGAGGCGTCGAGGCTCGTGCTGCCGCCTGGGATGCTTGTCGGATAGCCCATGGTGCTGGCGTTGGCGGAGGTCGCCTCCCAAGGCTCGAAAGGCAGGACCTGCAGATGTAGTCTTTTGAGCCTCTTTCTATCAGTAGCGTCTTTGAAGGCATGGCACGATGCGCCGCGAGATGTGACGAGCAGGTCTAGAAAATGGGCGTCTAGAGACTGGGTGGAAGCTGCCTCAGACCAAAACTTTTTCTAGGGGACTGCAGCGCTATCAAAGCTATCAGTGATATCACCTGGCGGTCTTAGCGCGCGCGGACACCCCCTTGCCAGACCAGCCGCACTTGAACCCGGCCCCTGGCAGTCGCGGCAGTGCAGCTCAAAGCGCGCCGCGTTTTGGTACACGGTTGAACTGGCCATAATGTAGGAGGGCATCATCTGACAGACATGGAATGAAATGGCTTCCGAGGATCAATCGTCTCAAGTGTTTGATGATAAGGAGCACCGGGTAGGCGCTTCAATTGCATCACTAACCCCTTTTGTTCCATGCTAATGGTGCCAGGCTGCCTACATATTTGATCCTGCAGATGAAGCTGATGGAGCTGTGAGACCTGCAAAACGCAGAAAGGTCTCCAAAAAGCATGACAAAGTGCCGAAGGAGCCCACACAAGCAGATGCAACACTATTCCAGCCTCTCTTTGAAACGGATGCCGAAGTTGAAGCCACTGTGCGATTGCGACAGACCCTTTTCCAAGAAGCATGGTTAAATCTCGACAAAAGAATCCATGTAAGCGCACTGCTGGGCTGTGGTCACTATGATAGCTACAGACTGACAACGACGTGGACAAGTACGTTCTGAGGGAGGCCAACCAGTCAACATTGAAGAATGTGACATCGTTTGTCCGCGAATCGCCCGCTCGGGATGACCAAGACAAGATCCCCTCGGGTTTCATTGTCACGGGTGCAAATATCGCCTCGCAGGAACTGTTGTTTGAGCAATTATCAGAGACCCTGCAAGATCATGCCGACGCAAAGGTTGTGCGACTACGCTCAGCAGATGCATCCAACCTCAAAGCTGCCCTCAAGAAGATCATACATGATGTCACTGCCAGGGCGACGGAGGATGGCGATGACCTTGAAGTCGCGGTAGGCAAAGATGTATGTTCTATCTTTGGGCATACCCTTGCCACTCGCTGACCTTGTAGGGACGTAAATACCTAAACTATGACCTTGAGGCCCTTCACAGTCATCTCAAAGTCAGCCCTCGAACCCATATTATTATTTGCTTCCAGGATAGTGAGGCTTTTGAGGCTGGCCTTCTGTCGGATCTCATTTTATTGTTTAGGTAAAGTTATAGCTTGCCATAGCGGTAGCTTTTGCTGACAAGGAGGCATAGCTCCTGGCTCGATCGAATCCCCTTCGCGCTTTTGTTTGGAGTGGCGACGTCCGTTGAACTTTTCCAGGCGCGGTTGCTGAAGTCCACATGTCACCACCTTTATGGCGACAAGTTCGACGTGGAACAATCGACATTTGTGATAGAGAAGATTTTCAAGACCGCTGTCGCTCACGTTGACGCACCCCTGCGCCTTGGCTCATCTTTACTCCAGGCTCTTCTGCAACGTCAGCAAGAGCAAGTGGCTGGCCTTTCAATGTTTGTGAACTCCTTAAAAGTGAGTGTTATACCTTTCTGCTGGGATTGACCGAGCTGACCGTCGACAGTATACATACATGTGTCACTACTACGCAAATCCCTTGAGTGTCTTCTTAGCGCCAACCCTTGAGCACGACCTGTTATCGAAAGAGACATTCGATATTGTGCGATCATTGCCGTCTTTCCGCACTTTCATTGAGCATACTCTAAGCACAGGAGATATTCAAACTGTGAAGTCCTTACTCGATGACGACAAAGCACTTATCGAACGCCTGAAGGTGCAGCAGCATTCGTATAATCAGTGGACACAGCTTCTACTCAGGAACGTCAATATCCTGACAGCATTTCCCACAACCGAGCTTGATTTCGTGCAAATTTATCTGGACACCATAGCCAACGGTATTGATATGTTGGACGACCACAAAGACTTCATAGACGCAGTGCAGCGGGCTAGCCCTGATGAAAGTACCTCATTCCTTACCCGCATCCTGGAAATCTTTCAAGATGGCGACAACAGCACCGGCCTGAGCGGATGGGTGGAAAAAGACAATGGATGTGTGACAGCGCTGTCAAAGATTCTGGTTGAGATCCGCATCCTCCAGGAAACGGCCGAAGAAGACGGCATTGCTCTAAAAAGCAAGTATAGTGGTCATAACAGAGTTCTCCGGACGACAGTCATCGCTCAGAAAGTGCAGCTCAGCCAAGACACGGCTAACCTGACGGAGGAGGACAAGGCGTATACAGGGTTGGTTGAAGGTTTGGTCGACCTATTGAAGTTGATGCTCAAGACGGATAAAGTTGAGGATATCCTCTTTCACGAGGTGTGGTTTTATGATCTCAAAACACCATACAAAGACGTTTTCATTCCGCGACCTCGCGCAGTTGTCGAGAGGGCTCTGTCGCGGCCACACGATTACCTGGGCTGTTCTTGCTGCAGCTCTGTGGAAGACGAAATGAAACCGACGCTTCCTGCAACAGCCATCCTCTACCATCTCTATCTCGAAACTGGATCGCTCATAAACGTCGCCGATCTTTGGTCCGCCTTTTATGCAATCGTCGGCGACGAAAACAACGATGATGGCCTAGATGAACGCACCACACTAGTTTTGTTCTATCGCGCTATTTCTGAGTTGAAAGCTTTGGGCTTTGTCAAGCAGAGCAGGAAAAAGGCGGATCATATTGCAAAATTGGCATGGCACGGACTATGATCACTGCTTGTGCTTCTTTTAGGCCTCGAGATACAAGCAACAACCAACAATGTAAAACGGATTGACGAATTGAGGTATCACACAAGGGGGAGAATACTGTACTGAGCACCACAAGGGTACAGCAAGAAAGAAATTTGAGTCTAGATCATACCAAATACGTTGCTGGTCAGAGCACACTGCTTTCACGCACTTCTATCCCAACCCTTGCAATGAGCCCATGCAAAACCTGTCTTGTTTCATTATTATTGTTTTTACTCTATTTCGCATGGCTTTGGTTGCCGGTCAATAGTCTAGAACAAGAGTTTAGGGGTCCTGCAACTCGGCTCGCGGATCACCAAAGCGGCAAACAAAGAACGTGGCTGCAGAGACAAAGAAGCTCGATGACTACGACCAACAAAAGTGTTGCCACTGTACAAGAAGACATAATCACCTTCGAGTCCGTTCCACTGTTCTTGTGTCATCGAAGTCACAAATTCAGCGCGCTGTAGTAAAAGCATTATTTCTATTGTCTCTCCTCTCATCTTTATAGATCCCCATGTGCTCTCTTATCTCATATTAATCCTTATTACCGACCAAAAACTCTCATCTGTCGCATTAGGTCTGTAAACGTTTGTTGACTGGCAGAGATAGCAACCAGTAGCTGCTGGACGGCTTCTACACGCACAGTCAACACGAAACTGCCGGACACACATACACACAATCACGCTCGTTTCTGTATAAAGTATTTCAAGGTAGACATAGCCTCTCCTTTGCTTTAGATCTTGCTTCTTGCGACCTTCCCCAACCACCGCATCGAGAGACAAGCATACTCACCTCACGATCATCTCGTCTCGAACAAAGAGAATCGTTGGCGCAATACCTCTTCTGAGCACTTGCGTATACGGACCGAAAAGAAAAGAAAAAAGCACCCCCTAAACGATAAAGGAAACAAAAGCATTAGCACTTGGGGAACTGAATTGTCTCATAATACCATAATATTATAAAGCCATTAAAAAATTTATATAGAGGAGAACATGCCGTTTAACCAACACCACCACCACCGGCCTTCCGCCTTCGCAGCCGGCGAACCCCCGGACAACCAGCTACCCAGCAACCCGATGGACGCGGAGTTTTCCATAGCGCCGGCGCCCATGGATTCGGTTTTCCCGCAGAGGTCCGCCTCGAGCTGCTCGTCGTCGCCCATGGACGTCTCCTTCCCGGACCCGTTCCCCAGCGAATGCAGCACGGCGGCACCCCTGAGCCCCGTCCTCAGCCCTACGACCACTACCAGTAGTACTGCTATTACTACTACTGCTTTTCCAACAACGGCGGCAAGCACCTTCGCCAGCGCGGCGACATCCACATGGACATCCTCCTCCCCACCCCAACCGGCAGCGGCCCGACTCCCGCAGCCCTGCCAGGCCTTCTCGGCCCACCGGCGGCAGCGGCAACAGCCGGACAACCCGCTCCTGGCCAAGAAGCTGCGGGAGATGGCGCTGCCGCTGGCGCCGCTGGTGCAGCTGACGACGGGGCGGGTGCACCCTGCGTTCCCGGGGACGCTGCTGGGGTTCTGGCTGCTGACCGAGGGGGAGCTGGAGGGGCTGGCGCACTTCTACCACCAGCGGACGCCGTGCCGCTGGACCAGCCACTACCCGTGCCCCGTGGCCTGGGACCCGGCCGCCGGGACCGAGGAGAAGCGCCGCCGCATCGGCCGCTTCATCGGGCTCAGGGGCTGCGAGACGCCGCCGCCGCCCGTGGCCCAGAGCACCGAGGAGGAGATACTCGACGAGGCCAGGAGGGCCAGGAAGAGGGAGGAGGAGGAGGAGGTCTGGAGGAGGAAGCTGCCTTGGTACTGAAAGGTTTGAAAAGTAAAAGTTATAATAAAAGAAAGGAAAAAGGGGAGGAGGGGCGTCGGTAGCAGTGTTGGTGCTGCGAAAGTGGTTGGAACCTAGGGTGCATTTGTCATGAGATCAGGGTTCTGCTTGTTCGGACATGGAGATGCGTTCGTTTATCCACGAGGGGCTTGCGTAGATTATGATAGCACTTGGGGGAAAGATATTGGCAATTAGCGTATAATCAGACTGTTTTTACAAGAGTCGTAGGAGAAGCGTTGAATTGCTTATTATTTGCTTGCACCAATAATTCCAAGGTCATGGGAGACCAAAACGCCAGACACCGTATCAATGCCCACCCCCCCTATGAAGACGCCTGGTGAAACCTCATCCGGACCGCTATCCGTTCCCACCATGGTGAGCAGCAATTAAAGAGTCTAGATTGTTCCGTTGTGTGGGTTTTTATTTCTTGCCCTTCTTCTTCTTGCTAGGGGTGCTAGAAGGCGTACCGGAATCGACCAGAACACCATCGTCGTCACTACCGAGCCTGACATCTGGCTTGGGGGCGGCCTCAGCATCCAGCTCCTTCTCAAAGTCCTGTCGGATGACTTCGCGGCGCTTCTCCCACCACTCCTTCTCGGGCTCGGTTTGGGCCTCGATCTCGTCTAACCGCTCGCGCAGCATTGTGTTGGCGGCCATTTCGTTGGCAGACTGGAAGATGGTGTTTCCCCAACCAGGCGCAAGGGCATTTGCCTAGTTTCGTACTTGTGTGTCAGCATGGATTGGTCCGCAGATTGCGCACGAAGGTCAACAACAACAAAAACAACCGGGACGCAACTCACCTCCATGACGACCTCTCTGAGCTCCTCCTCGATCTCCTTCTCGGCGCGCTGGAAGCGCTGGTTCAGGTCCTCGCCCACACTGCCACGTTGCAACAAAACGTTGAGCGCCTGCTTCGCCTGGCGGACCTGGATGATGCGGCCAATGTCGGCGACGGCACGGCGGAGAAGGGCGGCGCGGATGACGCTATCGGGGACCTTTGTCTTCTCACCGGTGGCGGATATCTCGAGGAGGGAGGAGTAGATCTGCTTCTGGAGATGCGGCTCGAACCATGGCTCTAGGTTTGCCAGCTGGGCTGCAGACAGGGCATGTCAGCACTCGGACTCGTCGAGCAGGTAGGGCAGGTAGGGCAGGACGGGGCAAGGAGGGTGACGCACCAGCTTTCCTCTTGCGGTAAATGGTAGAAAAGGTGTAGAGCATGCCGGCCAGAACTGAGATGTAACCAAAGGGCAGGGCGAGGCTCCACCAATCTACGTCCAACGTTAAGAAGTCGAACATGTTTGGCGATTATGTGTAGGTTCGCTCCTCTCGGTTTGGGGGGATGCGAGAGAGAGAGAGAGAAGGCGGCGTCGTGTGCTAAATTGGCTGATTGACTGATTAACTAGACGAAAGTCCGAGGGTCAAGACAGTCCCCTATGCACAGTATAATGCGTTGTGTCTGCGAAGTTTCGGAGAATTGTACAGAGTGTGTTTGGTGGTGGGCGAGACAGTTTGACTTGTCCAGATGTCATTAAATGCACCGAGACCCTAGCACGATCATGACACTTTTCAAAAGCTGGTGGATGAATCCAATAACCAAAGCGATTTGTTCATTGCCCACTCGCAGAGCTCCCAAGCCCGTTGCGCCCAGAGGCCCAGCGCTAGTCCACTAAAGAAACGGCTCCCTGGCAGCTTGGACAGGGGGTTTCTTTGTAACGTACTTGGGTACTAAGTTGCTTGTATGCATTGACTTACCTAACCTTACAGTAGGTTAACCTAACCTAACCTAGGTGCGCTGAGCGCGTGCCCCAACTTTTAAGCATTCCGTTGTAGACATGGCGGACACGGGACACGCGGCAGTCGATTGATCCGTCGCAGCATCTCACCGCCCAAATTTTTCGAAAATTCTGCCACTTTTTTCCAGCGGCTGCTTCTATCGATTGGCGATAGTGGGGAGTGTTGCGCATTATTGCCAGTGAGCTCTGGTGCTGGAAGCAGATCTTTTAGTTTTATTTTCATCTCTTGGACTTGCACTTGGCCCCGGACTTCTCAAGCCAACCCGAGCGCACTCGTCGCGCCCTCGCCCATACACCATGTCCGAATCCAAGCCGCATTTCCTCAAGTTTACCGGCCACAAAAACTTGGCCCAGCGCCTCGTCCTCTCCACCCTCACCGGCCGTCCAGTACATATCTCCCAGATCCGAACGACATCGCCGACGAGTCCGGGTCTTGCCCCCCACGAAGTCTCCCTCCTCCGCCTCCTCGAGGCCGTCACCAATGGCTCCTCCATGCAGATATCATATACCGGTACTACCATCACATATTCGCCCGGTCTCATCACTGGAGTTGCTCCTGGTGTTGGTGCAGTAGGCGATGCCGGCGACGTCATAGAACACAGCCTCCCCGCCACATGTACGCGAGGTGTCACATACTTTCTGCTCGCCCTGTGCCAACTGGCCCCTTTCTCGAAAGCCCACATGAATGTGCGGTTCACGGGGCCCGGCGTCATCACATCAGCCACAGAAACCGGCGATCTCTCCGTCGATTCCTTCCGAACTGCCATCCTGCCCTTATACAACCTATTTGGAATCCCCGCCATGCGGATAGAACTGAGAGTGCTACAAAGGGCGTGTGCCGGCCCCAGAGGCCTCGGTGGTGCCGGTATCGTTGAGCTCAGATTCGCCAGTCAGGTGCGGCTACCCAAAACATTACATCTCAACCGGAACCCCGGCAGGATACGGCGGATACGGGGTGTGTCGTACGCCACCGGTGTTTCCGCGAGCAACAATGCACGTATGATTCATTCGGCCAGGGAGGTGTTGAACCCGTTTGTCGCCGACATACACATTGCAGCCCAATACGATCAAGCACCACTGGTCGCGACAGGAGACAAGGCTGGGCAAAAACGAAGAATGGGTATCGGTTTTGGCCTGAGTCTGGTAGCAGAATCGAGTGCGACTGGTGTCCTGTATTCGGCAGACATCGTTGCGCCGGCGGAAGGAGGCGTCGTCTCTGAAGATCTGGGCAAGCGGTGCGCATATCAACTGCTGGAAAGAATAGAAACCGGAGGCTGCGTCGACCAAGCTGCTGCACACACAATCCTGACTCTCATGGCCATGGGATCCGAGGATGTCGGAAGAGTAAGGTTAGGAAGGAATATCATGGGAACGGAAGAGGTCATAGGGCTTGCTCGTGATCTAAAGACATTCGGCGCGAGCAGCTGGGGGCTGAGAGATGTGGAGGATGACGACACAGGCGACATCATAGTCTCGGTGAAGGGGACTGGTGTTGGCAACGTCGGCAGGAAGGTAGCATAAAAAGGAGGTGTGATACCCAATATTATATTTTGTACAATTCATTCAAGGCCGTCTTACTGTGCCCGTTTGTGCTGCAGCAAATCGTGCCCTCCTCTGTGCCGCCAATGCTGCCAGAGTCGTGTTGTAACCCACGCTCTGCAACGTATAGGCCGCAGCTGCCTCGGAGGTATTGCCCCGATCAGTGTAGGCTCTTCGTAGCGCATCTCGTACGTGGAAATCGGCCAGAATGGCGTTGCCAGAGGATAGTACGTCGCGCAAGTTGCCCCCGCTGCTGCTCCTCCGCTCGGCGAGAGATGCATGCCCCACGTTGCCGGCGTCATTGCTACCCCTTAATGGCTGCATCTCAATGTCATCCGTCTCATCTGTCGTGGGCCCGTCTCTCAGTACGCCTCGTTCCTCATGATCGTGGTCCTGGCTCGCGTTGGCCGGTGCGGGCGTCGCGCCTGTGCCGCCTACGGGCTGTCGCGGTGGGTTGAGTATCTTCTTGATCCGATCTTTCTCCAGGTTGACAGAAAGCATAAAGCACTGCAGTGTCAGCACCAACACGTCCAGAAGCAGCAACGTGAATTTGGAAGTGGGCGCCTTTTGTCCGACGAAATCTACGAGCACTCCGCCATGAAGATAACCCCGGGATATCTCGCTAGCTTGTGGCAGCGACGTGGCGAGATGCAGGATCATGCAGAAGATGTTGGGCCCGATTATCGCGCCTATGGGGTAGTTGAAGTATGGTATGATGGCAATGTCCGGCTTCACACTCAGGAAGAGCCAGTGCGGAATCCATCGGATGAGGAGGCGGAAGAAGGATACACTATGGGACCTGTCAGTCAAGTGGCCTTGCATTACGGTGACCGACGGGTGCGGCATACTCCATATAATACAGTACACATAGCTCGGCATATATTACAGCATCTAGGCTCATGAGTAGATGTAACACGAAGAGCAGCTTCTTGTTGAGGCCAGCCTTGGTCTTCTTTGACAGCTTGGGTCGCCGACCTGTGGCAGTGCCATTTTGTTGTTGCGACGAAGCGGCATTGCTATTGTCATCGTCGGCATCGTCCTCACGGCGGTTGGAGTTCGGGTCAGGGTCCGCCGGCGAGGTCGAGGCGGGATCATGGTTCATAGCTCCACCTCATTCGAACATTGAGAAAACCACCAAGATGATTTGTAATTTCACATGCTGCAGCGGGATTGCGATTGTTGTAGTCTGAGCCTCTGGCGCCGTTATGCAAACAAAGGATTGAGCCCGTCAAAAAGGGTTCATGCTTGGAACTGCGAGTGCAGAATGGATGGATGGCATTGGCACTCGCGTAGGCGCGGTGGGTCTAGAGTGTAAGCTGTTTATGTATGTAGGATACCTGAACCTGACGCCAAGGGTGGTTTGTTGGCATTGGCACGGCCTACTACAGTTTCTGCGAGAGCTGGTCGTCGTGCCATCTGATGTACATATCCGTAAACCGACGGAAGCCTCGGTGGATTGCATATTTGCAACTAGTGTGGTCTACTGGCTTACAGTACATTGCCGTCTACATAATCCCGTATCCCATCCAGCAAGTGTATAACTAGTTATGCACATGACCCCGCAGTCGCATTAAACATCCCACTTCGAAATTTGGCCCGAGCTGTGACTTTTGAAAGGCAGCGGGCGGCGGGCGGCTTTGGATGACTCAAAATATCACATCCCACTTCGCTCCCAAAGCTCCGTACATTTTCAGGGACCAATTCGACCTCGAGCATTCCCTCGACATTTCGCAACTCTTGGAGGCTACGGGTCGAATTCACCACACAACCCTAAAATGGCGAGCGACCTCATTTCCCAGGTGCTCAATGCCCTGGACAAGAACAGCCCCATCCTGTCCTCCGATGCCTTTCCGAATGTCCCCTTCGCCGAGTTGAAGGCCACCGTTGACCGCCTTAGCTCGCGGTCCATGGTCGAGTACAAGCAGTTGGAACGAGAGGAGGCTATCCTGGAGCCCGAGGGCAAGGCCATCGCCGAGACGGGAAGTCATGAAGCACGCGTCTTCGCCGCTCTGAGCAAGGCCATGAAGGCTTTGTCCGTCCAGGAAATCCAGGAGGCCGTCGGAGACAAGAATGTCGCAAAATTTGGCCAAGGCGGAGCAATGAAGAACAAATGGATCAAGAAGGTCGAGGGCGGCAAGTTCGAGGCTGCCGTATGTTCATGTCGCCTTGCCTACACATAGCATGTGAGAGATCGCTAATTCTCCACGCAGGTCGACTCGATAACAGACACAACCAAGGAGCAGCTTCAGACCATCGAGAAGGAGCGCACATTGTCCGACACCAAGGCCTTCGCCGAGTTCAAGAAGAAGAAGCTCATAAAGATTCAAAAAGTCATCAGCTTCTCCATCTCAAAGGGTCCCAAATTCGCCCTCGAGTTGGTCAAGGAGGAGACCGATCTGACGGAAGAAATGTTGAGTTCCGGCGCATGGAAGACGGCCACATTCAAGCCGTACAACTTCAATGCCTTGGGAGCTGACCAGCATGCGGGCGCCTTACATCCTCTCATGAAAGTTCGCCATGAGTTCAGAAACATTTTCTTCGAGATGGGCTTCGAGGAGATGCCTACTTCCCGCTTCGTTGAATCGGGATTCTGGAACTTCGACACACTCTTCGTTCCCCAACAACATCCCGCCAGAGACTTGCAGGACACTTTCTATATCAGTGACCCAGCCGTCGCGCACAAGCCGCGTGCTGAGGATGCAGAGGACAAGAAGGACTATGCAACATATTTCGACAATGTCAAGGCTGTCCACGAACACGGCAAGTATGGATCAATTGGCTACAGATACCGTTGGGATGAGGAAGAGTCTTTAAGGCTGGTCCTGAGAACTCACACTACTGCCGTCGTAAGCAATTTTCTGACTCACTTCTGACATTTGAAACCTCGACCATACTGAAAGAGAAATTACTGACTTTGACACTTCAGTCCACGGCTATGCTATATAAATTGGCGGATAAGAAGGGACCAGATGGCAAGCCTCCGCCTGCACGATACTTTTCCATCGACAGAGTCTTCAGAAACGAAACTGTAGATGCAACACATCTTGCCGAGTTCCACCAAGTTGAGGGTACGTGATTCCAAGAAGCTTTCATCACACTTAAGACTGACCTCTGATTATAGGTGTCATTGCCGATTACGACTTGACATTGGGTGGTCTCATGGAGTTCATGGAGATTTTCTTCAAGAAGATGGGCATTGAAGATCTTCGTTTCAAGCCTGCCTATAACCCATACACTGAGCCTTCTTTGGAAATCTTTTCCTTCCACAAAGGCTTAAATAAGTTGGTCGAAATCGGTAACAGTGGCATGGTAAGTAACCCGTCCCGTCCTATCCACCAAAATGCGCAATACACCCACCTTACAGATAATAATATACTATGTACTAACAAACGTAAAAGTTCCGACCTGAGATGTTAGAGGCGATGGGTTTGCCTAGCGATATGAGAGTATATGGTTGGGGACTCAGTTTGGAGAGACCGACGATGATCAAGTACGGTATCTCGAATATTCGCGAGCTGCTGGGCCACAAGGTCGATTTGAACTTCATCGAGAGGAACCCGGCTGTGAGACTAGACAAGAACTAGATAGAGCTTATACTCTGGCATTCGCCGAGCCAAAAATTCTAAAACCGGACGTTCACGATGATTCAGAAGCAGTCTCAACAAACATGGTTAGCGCAAAAATAGTGCTATGCGTCAACTCGGCATGCCACTTAGTAATGGTATCGGTAATACATCATCAACAGTTACAGACGCCGCTACTTGAGGTGAAAGTGAGTCATCGTGTTTACAGGGCCTTGGTTTATGCACCTACGTTAAGTTGATTTGTATGCCCTCTATGAGAAAAATATCCCCAACTTTCTCAACTAAAACCGTCGTTCTTTCCCAACCATCTTCGAACCCCCCGGTCCTACCTATGTTGACCATGAGATCGTAGCTACGCAAAAGTCAGAAAATGTCGTGGGCAGACAAGAGCAACTTCGGGACGACTTACCTCACCCTGCGTCAACGGATCACGGGCATCTATTTCGCGGGCTAGGCAACGCAAGATGTGACAGGAGAGTGCGGTTGAGAATACGATCTGAGGACTACGATTTGTCGTCCTCATCCTTGTGCTCGACGGGGACAATCAGTCCGAAACGGTCCTCTACATTCCACGACTCCTTCTCTCGTCGCGTGTTGCGGTGTCTGAGATCGTCTGACAAAAGCGCGCTGTACAACTTCAGGTAACCCGGTAGTATGCAGCCTATGTCGGCTACCAAGCCTTCTCGGTGTGTGTTGCGGTAGGTTCCCGAGAGCAGAGGGAAATCACCAGGCAAGTATTGGACCAGCTTCATAAGGCCAAGTTCTACGTCCGTCTCCAAGACGATTCGTCCACTTTTCTCGAAGAAGTTCAATTTATACAAGTCGTTGAGAAGTAGTGTGTGATACGTCTTGGGGTGGCGGCGGAGAACCGTATCTTTCTCGATGAGTCCATCAAACGAGGGTCGGCGATTTCGAAGATAATGGTAGGAAGATGAAGAAATCGCCATGATGAGACTGGTCCGTTGCCGCTGATGATAGATGGGGGAATTTGCAGAGAAACTGCTCGACTGCGCCGGAGTTGGAATTCGCGTGAAGTAAAGGTAAACAGTTATGACGAGCTACAAGACAAATTTCGCAACTTGTAGCACAGTAGTTCGCAGACGGAAATCACCAAGGCAGTTGCAATTGTGACTACTCGCAGTTGTGGCATGAAGTTGGCTGTGCGATGAAATTTTCGTTTGGCAGTTTCTACTTTTAGAACACGGAAAGCACTCGAGCATTAATTGGGAATACAGGTATTATTTAAAAAAGACAATATATATACATTGCCCACTGAGACACCCCATTTCCAGTCAAAACCTATTCTGACATCCATGAAAAGACTTGATTTCCTACTCGGTGGCGATCTAGCATAGCAGACGGGCCATGATGGTTAATAACCGGTATATTATGCAACTACTTGTAGCAAATGGAACTTCCAGGTACACGGCCCATTGATTTGCTGCTTCCATCAGAAGCCACCACAACGGCCGCAGTTAGGCCCCTCTGAATTCTATCAAGCCGGAGCAGTATACTCGACGGAAACCACGAGTCCAAATGTCTCCTCAATCTTCCACTGATCGAACCTGTCCCTCCGCGTATTCTCATGCGGCAGATCATCAATGACAAGCGAGCTATAGCGCCACAAGATTGATTGAAGGACTTTGAAGCTTGTGCCCATGAGCTGCTTGCGTCTGCGTAAGAGGAACTCCCGCGACAGCATGACAGAACCGTTGAGCTTATCCTATTTCATCTGACTAGTCTGGACCGTCGATCTAGTTCGAAGCCATCGTTGAAGATGTCTTATGTCCAGAAGTTTATTCCCAGCAGACTTTTGAACAGCGAGCGGTGATACACGTCCAGATACTGGCACAGAGATCTGTCCGAACATTGGGCGCTCGGAGCGGCACCAAGGCTAATGGGGTTGATATTAAGATAACGGCCATAATGTAACTAGTATCGCTTCTTTTGCAAGGAAAGTTTGTAATAGACAGAGGGTTCACAAGAAGTGGTTTGTAGTTTACGGGGAGACGTGGGAGCTTTGCTGACAGTCAAAGGAAAGGGTCTCAACCGTAAACTACATATGCTTGAAACACCTAACTAAACCGCTGTGACTTTATTTCGAGGTATTTTCCAGAACAAACGGCATATGGAAAAGAAAGGAACTATGGCGGAGGCGGTATCCGAATTTGGTAGGTCTGTCTTCATTTTATGAGTAATGGCCACCAGAGGCAACAGTTTTCTGCATGCACACATTGTTCCAAAGAGAGGGTGATCGTGTAAATGTGGTCGCCTAAGCTAATTGTAATTAAAAATGATAATTAAGAAGAAGAATAGTAGTACATGGCAAAACGATGTTACCAACTACTTCATAACAGACCAATAAATAGTACCACTACGATGACACAAATGGTTCATCAACGACATATGTCAAAATCAAGTACATGCTTATTGTGCGCCCTTTGGATATAAAACAAATCTGACTTGTCCCTGGAGCCTCCATTTCATCGTTTCTCTTCAACATCTTCGTATATCATTTGTTCAACCTCAGAAAAGCCGAGTTAGATCGAATTCCGTCAAGAAAGTGGGCAGTCTCGAAGGCCGGCTTGGGTCACGGTCTTTTAGGAACTTGACAGTGGTGCTTGCGGCCAAGTACCTTGCTTATAGCTCAGCCACATTTGATGGTTGGTCGCGACCGTCCACCCAGTACATGATTGGTGCCCCAAGGGTGTGAGGGTGCGATTGCCATGGTGCGACATCGAACAAGACGACTCTTCCAAATGTTGGGGCGTTAGACAGGGCTGTTTTTGAATTTACGTTCTCGCCCTCCGTCCAATCTTGCTGCACCTCATCCCATGCTTTCACCAGAAAGCGATTGAATTTCGGCCAATCGTTTTCAGAAACTTCTGGATCGATCAAGTTCTCAAGGTCTTTCTCATCCCATCCCCACCGCGTTCTGGTCTGTATATGCGGTCGTGCTTGCAATACAGTGTCAATGTTTCGAATAAACGTGGGCTTTAAGTGCTGTAGTTTTCGAACAATACCTTCCAAGAGGGGCGAATCGTCGACGTCGATAGCTAATGGGTTGGTTCTCTCAACCCCAAAG
The DNA here is from genome assembly GCF_020726525.1 of Truncatella angustata. NCBI lineage: Eukaryota > Fungi > Ascomycota > Sordariomycetes > Amphisphaeriales > Sporocadaceae > Truncatella > Truncatella angustata. The sequence goes on along the minus strand of NW_025763390.1, from coordinate 2,128,086 downwards.
AGCTGGCTCTCGGTGTAAGGGTCGCTGTGAGGTGGAAGCAAGACTGTATCCTCAGCCAATTTTACTTCGGTAAGTCTGGGAAACAGCCTCTGATTACAAATATCGGCAAATATCATCCCAAGGACCCTGGACGGTGAATCAATTATGATAGATTGCACAATGGAGAGCATATCTTCGAGGACCTCGGTGGAGTATAGACCCTTTGCGGTTTTGATCCGTAAACTGTCCCTGTCCGGGTCGAACCAGCTCCATTGGGTCTTCCTCACACCCATATGGGAATGACGATGGATGCTGCCATTCAAGCAAGCATAAGCTTGAGGGTTCCTGAGAGGTACAAGTTGACCTGCTTTGCACGCAACAGCTCTAGATTCCCGGCATGCTTGAGCTACGGCAGGAGGCCGTAGCCTGGGCGAGAACCGATATTGGGACCATTTCATGATCGCCATTGTTTCGATGTTTAGAGTTTTATTAACTGTTTCCTCGATTGTCAGAATCCTTTGAGGCAGTGCTTGGCCCCATATCATGCCCCTAATCTCCACTGGAAGCCGCCGAAATTGGGGGAATTGAGGCGGCCCGTCGTCAAACAGCTTGCGCAGCTTGTCGATTTCGCGGCGCTGCGCATCTACTTGCTGCTTGAGCTGGCTTGTTCGCAGTTCAAACACGTCTTGGGCTTCTTGGAGAATAGTGCCGAAGACATCCATCGTCTCGTCAACTTTCTCTTGCACGTCCTCATACTGCTCCTGTATGTCTGAAACTTGGTGATGGATCTTCTCAACATTGCCGTCCACATTGCTAATGCATCCCGACAGCTCATTGATTGAATTAGAATGCAGCTGAAAGGTTGTCTGGTGGGTTTGAATCTGCGTCTGAAGCAATTCGATGCATGTCTTGATGTCTCCAGCCAAAGAACCCACCCTTGCATCGAGGCTTGCAAGTCTGCCCGGTTCAGAGGCTCTGTGCGGGTTGCTGGATAACATTTCGCACATGAACTTTATCGATGAATCAGAAAACGGCGGTAGTTATAGTGAAGCTCTTGGAAGAAGTCATTGAATTGGGAGATCTGGAAATGAGTTTTGGGGTACGGTGAGTTCCTGCGCTGTGCTTTCTTCTTCTTGCACGGGCCACTGGTCGGAAAGTGTGTGTGAATAAAGCTTGAGGTTGCTGGTTATGCTCACTTTCGCACTGTATGGGGATGAATACCGTATTACACAGATTTCTTTGTTTAGGTGTGATCTCATCTTCAATATTTTGGGTTCCGGGGGACTATATGCGTCGAAGCGACTAACATGCATAGTTCACAAGAACATCTAAACCTAAATGCAATTACTGTCCGCTAAGCTATGATGTATTAGAACGTTACAAAGCCTGCACGTTACTGATTGTATTTCAACTTAGATTATAACATGAGCTACTATGTGTTCCGCTGCATCAAATAGAGGGTATTTATGATAAGAACCTGGGCAAATATGGGGGGCCTTTATATAATACACTATAGTTCGAATGGCGATTGGACCATGTATTCCTAGTATTACATTAACAGAGGGGGGGGGGGGGTTCAGGCAAGTCATAAACAGCTCCCTTCATACCTCTTCCCTACCACCGAAATGGGTCCTGTCCAAAACATATAGTAGAACAAGACAGCAAACAAGTCAGTCCCTAGACAAGTATTCAGGCAAAAGAACGAAGCACGATGCCCTTATCACACTGAAACGGCCAGGATAGTAGGCTCAGCATGAACGCCACAACGCTTGCCCCAAGTGGGACATGATAGCTTATGCGATGTGGACTCTCGTGGCGTTTTAGACGAAATTTGAGCCTCTATGTACCAAGCTATAGCTGAAAGCGATCAAGTTTATGCCCGTCGAGTCAAATTCTATAGGCAAGCAAGTAGAACTCAAATCCAAACTTACGCGACAATGTACAAGCACAGATAAAGATATAAACCGTCAGATCGCGCTTAGGGAACATTACTATAAATATTTGACTAGATCTTGTAGAAGCATAAGATAAGCAACAACTGATTCATTAGCAAGTTGGTCGACTTGGCGACCTATTTGGCGGGACTAGTGAGTGGTTCACAGTGGTGGATTTGCTCTACTTAGCGCATGTGAAACTCGTTTAGGACTGTCGATGCCTCGTTCTGTGGGCGTTCGACGGATGTAGTTGGAGAAAATACACAAGTCCGGATCAACTTTCAAATTACAAAGCTCGTACGCCCTTAATAAGCTTGATCTCTGTCACAGCTATAACAGTAGGCGTGAGGAAGTGAAGTCAATCAAGAGAAAGAAGCACACTTTTAGCAGACTAATATCCCACTAACCTAGTTAATAGAGATGTTTAGCATCTCACCGACGTTGAACCCTCTTTCCACGAGATTTATAAGTAAAGTGTGCAAAAGAACCAGGCCTCGATGCCCTCAAAGGAAACTTGTCTTGAATGAGGTATCCAACGCCAGAAAATCCAGATAAACCATGATACATAATAGCAATGGCGTATTATTGCTCTTATTTCGTATACTCTCCCTAGGCATTTATGTACTGCAGGGTATAGCTTATCAAGTGAAAGGTATTATAGTCGAAGCCAATTATTACAATTACTAGACATAACAACAGTCAATTTTATGTTTCCCAGATGGACGGGCATGTTTTCTAATCAAGAACAACAAGCAAGCGAAACTAGGCAGTGTTTCCCGCCTTGGGGAACGGGGTCCGCCTAGCATGACGATGATACGACTTAACGATTAGATTAACCGGAGTCTGGCTGGTCGCTGTATAGAGGTGCAGTGTGAATTTATGTATGTGCAAATGCGTCTTGTTATATTACGTTTGCTTGAACTCACTTGCCATGTATCCATCATGTGGCATGAGGCCAATTGGGTCAAGAGCCGGCGCTTTTAGCAGATGCGTTTGTTGGTTACACCATGCAGGCACTTTTGGCGATGCATCCGGTTTTGGCTGGGTAGCAGACACCTGTGTTATGGCCCAGGCCTTGCAAGGGGCGAAAAAGTGACAGCTCAAGGGTATTTCAGTCGTCTTGCTGCTGAGATTTGAGATCTATCATTTGTATGAATCTTTCATTTCTACGGCCTTGTGTAGAATGTCGGGTAGGATGAAGCAAAGCCCTTCGTTTTCAGTCGCGCTGGGCAGGTGTATAACAATCAATACCGCATCAGCCAGCCATCCCCAAATCTCTGGCAGAAACTTCCTCCGTAACTCCTACCGTGGGCCTATAGACATCCAACAGAATATTAAAGATCGCTCACTCACTGGCACTGATCGATGCCGCAGTCCCAACACATTATCATCGAGACGAGTCACTAAGTCATGCATTGAGCCAAAATCACGGAAGAGAATCGACCATCCACTTGCCATAACCAGTAGATTCGCTATATAGTGAGGTCTGCTTATGTCCATGATGCCTTTCAGGTGAAATGCAATTGCAGCAGGGTATCGAGTAGCTGTGAACAGAAAACAAGGAACGCCTCCCTTCCCCTTGACCAAACCAAATGCAGATGTAGTAAGCCGACTAATAGCCGCGCTGAATGCGTGTATCGTAAAAACCATGCCTGGACTCATCAGGGCTTTTGACTTGTCTTGTATGTGAGCCAGCCTCATCATGTTCATCAGTCTTCCCATATCGTCTCAAGATCAATGTCGCCCCTCCTTTCCGCACCACAGACGCTCCATCGCTTGCGCTTGTCCCGAGTAGACCCCAAGCCTAGAGTTCTTCCCCGAGCAAGACCTTCTTTCCCTTTGGACTCGCCTGATGAATCCTCTCCATCGCCGTCCGAGCCCTCCGCAGCAGCCCTCAGCTTGGCCATCCGCTCGTCTTCTAGTGCGGCTTCCTCAGCATCGGGGGAGTCTGGAATAGTTTCTAAACTAGAGATACTGGGACTCCGAGATCTCATCGACGTGGGGGTGGATGGAACTGAAGAAGACGGATAGTAAGGAAAGGTGTAGCTGCTGGCAGAGGAATCATATCCCCGGTATACAGGTGACGCTGCCATAGACGAGGGCGTTGAGGGCAACGATGCATTAGCCGACTGTGCTGGGGGCGGGAGTGGTAGAGAATGCCGCAAGGGCGAAGCAGTACGTCGATGGCCAAGAGCTGCGCCTTCAGCAACTTGCTTCTCGGGGCCATCCAGAATGGACGATCGAATGGGCGACAGCGGTGGAAACGCCTCGTCTGCCGGCTTCTTACGCTGCCTCACTCGGTTGGGGGATCCTTTTGGACTGGCCGGGCGGAGGAGGGGAGAACCCAAGGCGCGACTGGCGGCATCAAAGCCTGGCATGGATCTGGTCCGAGAAATGGCAGGTGGAATCTGAAGAGTGGCAGCTGACTTTGATCTCGTGTGCATGCCGGAAAGAGGCGACGTAGTTCTCGGCCGGTAAGGCAAGGCCAGGGCCGGAGGAGTGCTCCAAGAAGGCGAGCTCGGGGACATCGGTTCAGTAGACCGCCGTACTGTCGGAGGCTTGCGGGTGAAGTCGAAACTATCGGTGGAGATGGCTCGGGGCTGCTGGAGTCGTAGCGAAGGCAAGGGAGCAGATTGGAAGCTCTCTAGACTCTCGGTCTCGGGAACGGGCTCCATGGTGACTGATTCCCTTTGGAGACGGCGGCTTATTGCTCTTCAACGTTGACCATGTGTCGTTGGTGAGTTGCATGAGTCGCAATGCTGCCTATAGTGTCCCAATTGCTTGGATAAATAAATCACATGTACGAAATCACCCCGTCGTAGTTGCGAGAGATGAGGGGGACGTAGACCGAGTGTGAAGGTGGGACGCTGTGAGGGGCGTTTCGAAAGGCCGCCACAGGGCGTGGTGTTGAGAATATGCTCGAAATAAGCGTTTCGCCTGGAATGTAAATGTACCGTAGCAGTACTTCAAGTAGGTCGCAGGTCCCCTGAGCTGTCAAGGCTGAGTAAGGCGACGCGACGCGACGCAACGCCCGGATGATCAAGGTTCGTGTCTGAACCTTTACTTATTTTTCTAACGTTTCCCTGGCGCTGTCCTCCGTCAGCGGCCACTGAAGCGAGCTGCTACCGAACTGTATCCATGGGACACGAGGGTCGTAATTGTGGTTGCACCAGTATCTGAGTTAACAAAGGCTTGCGGTTAGGAATGCGGGCAGCCTGCAGCTAGGTAACCAGAGAGGGTGTTTCTTTCGGCAGGAATGTAGCGTAGGAATTTCAAGGTGAGGGTCTCGGGGAACAGAAGGGACAAAAAAATGGAAGGATTTGATGGAGGTTCTGTTCCGATGGGTTTGTTTGTTGATGTTCACTATGAGAGGGGCGGCAGTAGTCGGGGGTCTTTATTACCAAGAGAGCGGGTATTCATGCGCTTGACTCCAAGTGCTCCTTTTGACTCCTTGGAGGCGAACGACAGGCCTGTCAAGTCGCCAAGCACCCCGGAACAGCAGCATGACAGTGGATCACCTACGCTGATCCATTCCCCGTTGCCCCGCCTCACAATGCCTTATGCGGCCATATTAAAAAAAAAAAAAAAGGGCGGGCATAAACCAGCATACAGTAGAACCCGACAACGAGCATTGCCAATCGTCAGGTTGTGGAGGATTCTCAGATGGTCTACTTGAAGAACGGAAGAATCTTTTTCTTTTCTTTTCCTTTTTTCTATTTGTTGTTCCCATTTTTCCTGCCTTTCAGCAACAGCGAACAATTTCCCCTCTCTTTTCTTCACCGAGTTTTGTCATGAACGACTAGGTTAGACTCGTTCCCGCTGAGGAACTTGGATCTGGATTCATATGGATTTCAGGGGACTCTGCCTACGCTAAAGAGGACCCTAGAACCCTTAGATTATTCGGGATGGCCCGACATCAGATAAATTACTTTATGAATATCCAGTCTTATTCAGTACAGCATAACGAGATGAAAGGCACAGTGACAATTTGTCTTTCTCTTCATATGACACACTTTACAAGGAAACAAGCAATACGGAACTCATTTTTCCATGCCACGCCCCTTCACGAGATTTATAGCATCATCTTGCATGGCTGGATGAGATAGAGCCTGAGGGCTAGGAACCATGCAACGACCATGTGTCAAAATTGAGCTTACTCGAGCCGCAAAGACCCATGACTCGGGCCTAGGACCGCATGCCCGAGGCTCTAAATGCTCCCTCCGGCTTTGGAGCTCCAACATGGCGTCTATGTATCCGTTGCTGCGATTTGATGGCTCGGCGGAACCGAATCTTCAGGTCACAATCGCATGTGTATCCAAAGTTTTGGCCTCTACGGAATACTGGATTGGAGGTTTGTTCCAGACTGCCGACCCTCCTGTTTTGGTAAAACTCAATAGAGCGGCAAATCGCGCTGCGTGATGCGCACATCTGATGAACCACTGCTGCGACCAACAATTGTGGCAGCTCAAGCCCAAAGAGGCGTCTTGTCAGCTCAACACCTGTCACACGTCATGGTTCAGGTCATGGCCATGCCCGTTTTGCGTCCATTTCAAGTCCTCGAATCACTTGCAGAAAGGTAGATGATCCGGCAGACCCTCCCCCAGTCCGTGCGGCTGCCCATGAGACCAGGCACATGCAGATTCTCGCTTGTGAATCGGGAGAGATCCTGCATTCGCGCTCTTCCTGCAGTACCGGGTACTGTATATTTATCCTCGCTTTGGTGACACTTTAGCCAAATGATTTAGGAGAGTTACTAATCCTCCAATGATTGTAAGTGATCACCTCAGACCACTCGCACAGCCATGGTCTTTGCCCGTTGTCTTTTAAAAAGGAGTTGATACTTGATGGGTGGGTGGAAATGAAGACTCTTGAGTAAATGCATCAATTTTGGCAGGTCTGCAATATCATGGACGAGGCTGACTGGTTGGTTGGCGACACGAAACTAGCCCAGTCACTAAGAAAGAAAAAGGAAGGGGGAATAAAAAGGACAAAAAAAGAAGAAGAAAAAGACGAGGTTGGTTGTGCACCTTTTGGTGTCTTTGCATGAGGCCAGTCTGAATCTTTTGATTGGACTCTTATGAGTATGGCCACATAGCCGTCCGTACAACCTCCTCCTCCGCGACTTGCAGAGCATGGTCTCACATCCCGAGGCTCCAATGGTTGATCATTGGTCGGCTGAGAAGAAACAACGAGATACAGTTTTAAGGCCTACAAAAACAACCACATCTGCTCGCAAACGAGTCGATTAGCAACGTAATCATGACTTTCTACCTTGCAGCTTGCAGCTTGCAGCTTGCAATCTTGTAAGGAGTAACATGAAATTGCTTTCGTTAAATACGAGACCAGCTTGTTCTAGTTAGTCCGGTCCCTAGAGGAATACGAGGTGAATAATCTCTTGGACCGTTGGTTTGTGCTCCTTTCGAAGGCTTCCCTCGGCGAGCGAACGCATTGGGCGTCGAAGAGACGATGCAAAGTATGGTATACATGTGGTGCGTCGAAGAGGGAAAGTCGTTGACTAGATATGCTCGAGCCGGTGCATCCTTACGAACCCTTTTGCATGTTGAGGTTGTGGAGACGGAGTAAAATAGCAGCAATGGCAAAAATCCCAGGTTTCAGGCTTAGCAAGGGGTCTAAAGATGGGGGGGCTAGCGGGCTCTCTGGAGGGCGCTTGACTGCGTTGGGCTTGAAACGAGTTAGCCTCACCACTCAGCACTCAGCAGCTTGCAGCATGGCTGGCGAAGGTTTGCAACCACATGGATTATTTTCAAGGTGTCTTTTTGACTTAGCCGGCTTATCATCTCCCTGGAACACAAACTTGTCCTGCCAAACAAAGACAGGCCAACGTCCGGCGAAGCCACTGCAATCAATCGAGCAGGCTCTGCCAACATTGAAACGGGGAAATCTGCATTTCCAAGAGCTCAAGACATTTCAGTTTAATTTCCTACGAGAGCAGAGCTGAGCAATTCAACCGCGAGTGGACCCCCCTTTTTCCCAATGGCCGACGCTCGATCATAAATCGCACTTCTTTCGCGCACACGAATATCCCGAGCCTGGACGCCCGACGACGGTACCATAACACATGATGGCGCGCCCCTTGGGGCCGGTTCGCATGAGGAGGACGAACTACGTGACAGTCTTCATTGGCGTCGTCCTCTGCACCTTTATCATCTACTTCCTGTCGCAATCCGGCTCGAGTTCGCACACAAACACCCACCGGCAACGTCCCTCCAAGCCAGCCCCCAAGTCCACCGTCCAGCACATCAGACGCGATGTCCAGCGCTTCGACCTCAACAAAGTTACCATCACTGACGACCCGCTCGCAAACAAGGAGCACATACTCATTCTCACGCCCATGGTTCGCTTCTACGACGAGTACTGGGAGAACCTCATGAAGCTGAACTACCCCCATGAGCTGATCACTCTGGGCTTTATACTACCCAAAAACAAGGAAGGAAATGCTGCCACGTCAGCTCTGCAGGCTGCCGTCACGAAAGCCCAAAAAGGACCCTCTAAGAATCGGTTCAGAAGGATTATCATCGAGCGACAAGACTTCGACCCTCCACTGGCGTCACAGGATGAGGCGGAGAGGCACAAATTGCACAACCAGAAGGAGCGTCGTGCCGCCATGTCCAAGGCGCGGAACTCTTTGCTGTTCACAACTCTGGGTCCTGACACATCCTGGGTGCTGTGGCTCGATGCCGATATCGTCGAGACACCAAAAACCCTTATTCAGGATCTTGCATCCCATAACAAGCCTCTCGTAGTGCCCAACTGCTTCCAAAGATACACAGACGACAATGGCAAGCTAGCAGAGAGAGCCTACGACTTCAACAGCTGGCAGGACAGTGTGACTGCTCAGGAACTTGGGGCCAAGATGGGCAAGGACGACCTCCTGCTTGAAGGTTACGCCGAGCTGGCAACGTACCGAACACTCATGGCGTATATGGACTTGGATAACAAGCAAGATGTCAGCGTAGAAGTCGATCTGGACGGTGTAGGAGGAACAGCTTTGATGGTCAGGGCAGAAGTTCACCGCGATGGAGCAATGTTCCCGCCATTCCCGTTTTATCATCTCATTGAGACGGAAGGTTTCGCCAAAATGGCCAAACGGTTAGGCTACCAAGCCACGGGATTACCCAACTACAGGGTAAGGCTTATCTTCCAGCCTGCTGTCGGCTCTCATGCTAATCCGGTTCATAGGTATATCACTACAATGAGTAAGCAATACATCAGCCGCCCATTTCCTGGTTGAAACGTCTGTTTGCTACTCGGTGAGCATTTGCATTTTACGAGCTTCTGAATATGTACGTTGGTATGATTTGACTGCAAGGCGATCCTGTCATTACCAGCAATCGTCGCTGGCCTGCGGGAAAAGGCGATTTGGACTTCCCTCGCTTTTTTTTTTTTTTCAATCCCCAGTAGTTTGCTGGGTGGGATTTGAACGTAAGGCGTGGCTTTTGGTTGGGGGAACTGTACGAATAAAAGATTAAACATACGGACGCATAGACAGGTGTTTTCTCATCTTTCATCACGGCCGTTGCAGTGTCCGCGGTCTACTAAATGAAAATGACTTTTAAACTCTTTTGATTTGCACGCGCCCCTTGACCGGGCTCTCACCTGAACATTGTGCTTGTGTTCAGCTTTGGAATCCAGCAGGCTCGCTTGCTTTACCTATTAATAGTAACCCAGGAACCGATAATATTAGCAAATACAGAGGAAATGTCCTTTGCCACCAAGCTCCTTACCAAAAAAGAATCCCCTGGACAGTGTTGCTCGCCCCATAAGATATAGACACAGCCTTGGTTTGTAGACAACTGACCCTGTTATATAGCTCTTTCAGATCTGGTATAATTACCTGCAGGTCGTCCCCCCCATTATTGGATTTTCCCGTGGCACTTTTGCAACTCGCTCTGACCTCACCTCAAACGTCCACATCCTCCTTCTCCTCGCCGGACCACTCCTTGGAGAGGAGAACGACGCGGGCAAGTTTGCCCACCAAACCAGTCAGCGCCCCCTCCCTCTCGCTATCGGCCATCATACCGACCCCCATCGTCGCCGACCCAGAACTCGACCAGCCTCCGCGCGCCGACGCCGTCCCCGGAGCGTATGAGGGCGGCCACGTCGACGTTGAGGGGGCTGTCGGTGCCCGGGTAGCCCAGCAGCATGCGCACGGCGCGCACGCACTCCAGGACGCTGTACGCGGGCGTCCAGGCGTCCTTGAGCAGGTCTAGGCAGATCTCGCCGCTCTCCAGCGCCACGTTGGCGTGCACCACGGGCGTCGCGAACGTCATCTTCGGGGGCGCCAGCGGGTACGACGGCGGGATCTGGATCTGGAGGAGCCAGCGGCCTTCTGTTACTTGTGGTCAGTTCCTGTGTGTGTGTGTGTTCTTTTTCCATTTAAATTTAATTTTTTTCCCACGTAGAACAGTGGTTCACACATATAGGTAGACATCGTTCTCGTAAGACCGGACGACGAGAGGATGAGGGGAGCAGGGGAGGGGCGGCTCCAAGCGGAAGATGGAAGCAAGGAAGATGAGGAGACGAGGGGAAGGATGTTTTTGATCAAAAGACGAACCGTCGTAACCGTTCCCGATCCCCCGTCCGTTGATCACCGCTTCCCAGTGGAGTAGCTCGTCCTCGCCCACGGGCCCTAGCCTCTCGATGCCCGTCTCACCGGGAGCTTCCTTTTCCCAAGCCGCGAGTTCGCGCAGCAGGCGCTTGGTGGCGCTGCGCGAGCTGGAATTTGAGGTTGACACGGCAGGCATGTTGTTTTCTTTGCGGTGCTGTCGCGGCGGCGACTGTGGCTGCGAAGGCGTGCGGGTGCGGTACCTCGTGCGACGGGGGTCTGACCTCGATCTCGATCTCGACTCCTCGACCACGATGTATGCGTCGTCGTCCCGTGTTCGTTGGGAGCGGCGCTCTCTCGACCGCGGTCTACTGCTATCCCGACGGGGCAGCACTGTCGCGTGGCTCGAGGCGGGCTTGACCCGATGGTGTCCCGGCAAGGAGTGTTGGCCTCTTTCCGTGGGTGATGGGCAGTTGTGTGGCTTCTGTTCTGGCCACAATCTCGTTTCCGATACTCGTTGGTTGTTCTCCTCCAGAGACATCATGCAGTACTAAACAGTCCCCCGGAGCTACCCTGGGTTTAGAATCTACGTAGCTGATCTAGCGGCCTGCAGAGCTGGGGGTTCGCTGAGATGGTTCAGTAGTTCGATTGGCTCGCGTCGGCTCCCCCGTGGGGGGCCCAACAGGCGCGCGCTCGGTCGTTGCCGAGGCTTGTGGGGGAGTTTTGTCTCCATCGCCTGCCGCATGAGAATATGGGCTGAGAGACCGTGTGCCTGGGCAGCAGTCTTGATCGATCGGGGAGTGATTCATGAATGTTAAACCCACATCTCGCACATACTGGATAGCAGGTGTCTATGGTCGACTTTAGTCTGTGTATGCCCTAGGTCTAGCAATGAAAGTCATGCCGCATAGGGATTCTCCTGACTTGTTAATCTAGAAAATACGTGCCTTGCTTCCGTCGAAAGGCGCGCATTCAAGTATCAAGATCTGGTTTCTGATGAACTTCTGGCCTGTCATATGGTCGGATCTGCTTGATGGAATTGAGCCTCCGGTCAATAGAACAATCATTGTGCCCAAGAGAAGAAAGCCAGACTCTGCTTGCCAGTGAATCATGCTTATAGTGTAGTGATTGGGAAATGACACGCCAATAACTAGAAATATGTCCAGGTTTGAGAAGTTTGACATGCACTGTGCCATGGTCTTAGAATGGGTGAGATTTATTACATACAAGCTTCTTCTCGGCGCGACTGTCAACTGTGGAACAAGGTCCGTAAGAGAAGGATGTTATCAAGGGCGTGGCTGGGGGGTAGTATTGTGAATTCCCGTATTATATGAGCGCTACCAAGCAATCCACCACCAAGGCAACCTGTAGTCTGTATCAAAGAGAACTGCGACGGTGTCGCCCTTAAACAGTAGGTAACACTATGCCTAAGTCACGCCTAGGAACGAAACATTTGCGAGTCGTACGAGAAATCTCTCGACTTCATTTGTGGCCGGTGGGCAGTCTGGGCACAAAAACAAACTTCCTTCCAGCTGCACCATTGGCGCCAGTAATCCAGTCTGTGTATACATGCATCCTGTGCAGTGGCGAGTGCAAACGTGCTCGTCGCTTTAGACGTAAACCTCCAGAACAACCTGAGAACAAAAAGTAATTGGGTATTATGAGCTTGGGCGATTTGCCTTTCAACTACCACGTCTTTCCCCATGCCGACGTGCCGAAGACCCGCACAAATCAGCTATGATGTAAATCCGAGGTCACGGTGACGCCAAAGTCCTGCCAAAAGTCCTGTTTACACTTTTCCAACATTTCCATACATAAATAAAACTGTTAAACCATAGATGCCGCTGGGCTGTGGGCGAATGTGGACTTTTCTTATTCATGGCTCTTCCCATATCATAAACTCCAGGAAACATCGGTCTTACATCGTCTCGATCGTCGAACGCAGTTGAGGCGCCTGGTGTCGGTGTCTGCTTTGCGCTTCCAATTTCTGCAGCCGACACGATATGGCACGCTGCTGGTTAATCGAGGCCACTTCCGAAATCGTATCCTTATCCGCTTTTGAACCTAACCTATGTCGGTCGTATGTGTTTGCTGAACGCCGTTGCATTGCTTGCTCATCGCACAGAGCAAGTTGAAGGATTCCGTCGATAGGTACCTAGAATAGTTTCGAGGGTCGTATACTCTCCTCATCGGCAGCCAAACCACGTCGCCGAAATGTGGTTCAGAGTTGCGTGTTCCTCGATGATTACAACACGTTCTTCTCCATATTATACCACATTTGCGACATGCTGATCAAGATTAGGTGCACGGCTAATGTGCAATTCCGTCCATGGGTCTGGTGCACTATGCCCACTCAGAAGAACGACGCTCAGGTACCGGCCTGGTTGAGTTTACAAAGTACAACCAGGAAAGAGGTTCGAGCAGAACTCAGCAATCAAGTTACCTGTGAAGCGGCCGCTATCAGGTAGTTCTGTATGTACTCGCAATTACAACTGGCGTGGCTGAGGATTTCGTGTTTGAGCGCCAGTACCTCGTCCCTGAGATCCGCTGCGCAGGCTGTCAATATCTGCTTTTGCAGCACCAGCTCACGCTCACGCTGGCGTAGGTCGTCGGTGTTCTTCTTGGACTTCTCTCGGCACTTGCTAGCCGCCATTCGATTCTTTCGGCGGGTGCGCTCATGTTGCTGCTGCTGCTTTGATCTTGCCGGAAACACCATGCTGTTGTCGTTGCTTACCTGGGAGGAGAGAACGGAGGCGGGTGATAAGGCGGTGCTGATATCGCTGGTTCTGCTCATCCGACGGAACTGGTGGGTATATAGGCCATGCTGTGAATGATCTGAGTCGTAGCTGGCTGCATCGACTCCCTCCTCAGTCGCTCCAGCACTCAGGGGCTGGGGAGTTCCGCTGTAACTGGAACTGTGGTGGTCGGAGTGAAAGCCGTTGCTGTGCACAAAAGGGGGTCTGCCGGGATGCACCTGGTGATGCATCTGCCGGTGGTGCTGATAAGCAGCCTGTTGCTGATGTGAAGGGAACGATGTCGTCGGGCTGATATTTTGTTGCACACTCTGTTGGAAATAGTGTGTTGGGTGCTGTCCATACTATTGGGTGACTTATCAGTCCGGTGTCCATCTCCAGATTAAACAGTGCGAATACAGATTAAATGCCGAAGCACGAAAGAGGTAAGGGGAATATCAAGAAAAATGATATAATGAAGGATGAGGGGCAACCCACCTCGTCTATATTACTGAATGTCGAGTTAGGGTTGTTCAGAGCGCGAAAAGAATTGTCATAGCCGCCGTTGGAAAAGCACGACGTCGAAAATTCGTGGCTATCTGATGGAGTTGGATAATGCATCGATAAGCCATGGTCGAAAGGTCCACTGCGCGATACGGAAGCAAGCCCGGGTCCGGAGTAGCTGGGTATTATGCAATTATCGTCAGGCATCGGCTCTCCCCACGCGTTGACTGAATTCATTGCTGTCATAAATGGCAGTGGATCAGGAAAATGGTATATGGGTGATCGACTTGTCTCGTAAATCGATCACGGGGACACGCGCCGCCTCGTTCGTTTCAGAAGACAAGATGGTATTCGGCGGTTTGGCGAGACTAGCTACCCGAGAAGATGGCGTGGCGTGGGATATTAGGTCCTCGAGTAGTGTGTGCTCTTTAATACAAAGTGGTGTGCTGGGTGTTCCTTGCTGTGAATGCTATATTTCTATCGGATAGCTCTTCGGACGTGGCGGTAGTCTTAACAAATGATACAACCACCATTCTCAATTAAAGGTTGAGGGACTGATAGCTTGATATCGATGTGTACTCCAGTCACCTCCGCTAATTTGTTTGACAAGATACGACGATGCCTTTCCTCCCAGTCCTTGGAGCCTATCATCTATATTCGGGACATTTGCTTGTTGTGCATGATATGCTTTGCAGTGAGCGCATCGAAGTCCAGGGACTGTTTCCGTTACGCTTGCACCTTGTGTACTATGGTATCAGGCCTAGAAAAGGGCAGTGGGGCAAGTTCTTTCGGAGAGGTACAACTGGCTCGGAGCTCCACATCGCGGAAAAACACCCATGCAATCAACCCGGTACCTACCCCGTTCACCCTCCATACCATAGTACACAGGCTGTTCCCCTGTCCGACAAGACGGCCGACATTGTGCGGCGGTCTCCACTATTGCTTTTTCTCTCTCGAACCAGTTACTGCAGAGATCTCAGCCAATCATATATTGCCAGGCGTCGTCGGCAGCGCGGCCGGACATTTGGGGAACAGGATTGGCGGGGCTCGATAGTCAAGTGGCGCTCGGTAGATACTGGGCTGGACCCTTCATCGTAGGTAGTACCTTAAAGGCGCCCCTCAAACTTGGGCCTTATACACCCCACAGTTTCAACCTAGCCGGCTCTCAATTCTACATAGTACAGTACCTAAGAGTCAGGAGTGTGTTCGTCCTCGAAACATGATTCTGATCATAGCCAATGCTTCTAGCGCTGTAGATGCGCGGAAAAACTCCAGAGATTAGTTACGGCTCCGATATGGCGGTGCAATCCTTAAGGATCTTAGATATCTTACTTCAATTCGACCTCGCTAAACTCCAACGCGACCTCGCTAAAATCTCTATCGACGATACACCTAATGGATAAGCTTTATTTCGATTCTGAATTACTCTGTATAGGGCGGTTGAAAGCTGCCAAATGGCGGGTTTTCGCTAGTTCGCAAAGCGTAGCCCATATGTATTTACCAGGGCCATAAGTATATAATCAGAATCAGAATCCTTGCGGACGAACGTACTCTAAGTGATAATTCCTTATTGTAGTACTTTGTACCTTACATTCCTGCATATTTATTAACCATTCAGAGAGAGGCATCCAGCTGGAAAGTATCCCGTCCCCTGCACAGCCGAAGTCCAGAACTCTTGCTTGGAAATTTTATAGCTAGTATCGATACACACGTTGTATTCACAACAACGGGGATTCGCAATAGGGTGTCTATCGCAACTTTTTCGATTCGGATATTAAGACAGCGACAGCAAGCAGGTTCGGGTTTGCTTTCTTTATGTTGCCATTACTTTCTGCGGATTTAAGAATGAATATCAATAACCCAATTATAGGATTAATATATATAACACCGTAAGGTCGGACTCGTGAGCTTTAACAACGAAGTCTATTACTACCAATAGGCTGTTATATCTCATTTAATATTTTTTATTCTTTATTGTTGTGTTAGAAAATATTCCACTTTCTTCTTAAATAAAAAGATTTAAACGAAAGACTGTGGCGTATGTATTGGGATTTCCTAGAGTTGTGCCTGTAAACACTTGCCTGAGGGTGTTTAATGCATGCATCGTGCTGCAAGGGGCTTGATTGGATACATAGTACCAAGTAGCACAAAAGCACGCCACCGTCCGGGTAGGGTTTGTCTCGGGATGTTCTTTTGAGTTTGCAGATTGTGAAGCGTGAGGACCGCGAAGTGCTGAATTCCATATGTTCAATGGCATTTCAAACTCAATGGCACGTCAGTCTCAGTGCAGTGCCTGGCTGGCTGCTCCACTTGGTACGCTTACAAGTATGGATTCGATGCACCAGTTTGAGGCGTCTCACGGGACCGAGCTTCGGCTCTGCAGAATAGTCATGCAAGACTTGTCCAATCATAACTGTTGCTACGACGGGTAGCATTCCGAACATCCGTGTACTACCAACCCGTTTAGTCAAAGTCAACTTCTCCAGCATGCAATGGTTGCCTTTTGACCATGTGGTTTGAGGCACTATGTATCCTGGACCACAAACCTTCTGGGATCCTTGAGCGGTTCAAAAAAAGTGCCGTACATCCATGATCGTGCAATGTGGTTAGCTGAGGTATTTGCCGGCAGATCTTCACGGCACAGAGTAGTGGGCGCTTTTTATCTTTGGATAGCCACTAGCAGTCCGCGGAGACACGCCGATGATGCCATATCCACGAACACCACCAATCATAATCTCTCATGATCTTAGAAGTGAGTTCCCGCAGGTAAATCGTCAATGAGACAACGGAGACTCAGATGCGGAAATATGTGTTTGAGATTGCGCTGTACGTATTGTACTATGTCAAGTCTGAATCCCGCAGCTGCTTTCCCGAGTACTTGGCTCTCCGCCTGTCGCCTTATGGTCATCTTCTTGTAGCCAATCTTCTGCTTCTTCGGGGATGTTGCATCACTGCAAAACAGTTTTACAGATTTCGCACAACGCTATTCGAACCTATTTTCCAATTTGGTCCGATGTGCTTATCTCTCATCACTCCTTGACCCGCAGCCATTTCGGCTCAAATTTTGATAATTTTGCAACCATCATGGTGCCGTTGTTCGTCATGATTTCCTACAGTTAAATATTCACATGTAGATTTCCCCTTTGTATGAGAGCACTGGATGAAGCAACGAGTCGCACAAAATCTCCAAACGAATCTCGGAATTTCGGTTGAGTTATTGGGTGCAATTCTTTTTCCATGTGCTTTAGCACTGAAGAGATACTACTCCATTCTGGGTTCGTGCCGATTACACACTCTTTTGACAATCTAACGAATACTTTATGTGAGTACTGGGCTTTCTGATGCTTTCTGTTTGGAAACTTGTGCCGTCTTGAAGAGACGACAGGCCGGACGAAATATACCAACCTTTACATAACTCCTACCATATGCTTGACTTTTTGCCATATGCATTGGTAACTTTAAGAATTTCAGTTGCAGAAGAGTGCTATGATGCTAAAGAGCAAATTGTAATATGGTACAGGGGAAACAGATCATTGTGCTCTACTTTTCGTTGCCTGAACCACTTGCCAACGGTAGGACTCATGCTATTTCACTCATTTACAGCTGATCCTTCCAACAGTCATGCTGTCGCAAACACCAAGGCATGGATATTGGCTTAAAATAATCCTTGTAAAAACTTTTTCTCCACCACACAGAATATCCCCTGTTTCATCGCCTCGTTTGTTCACTGAGGCATATTGTCCTTGCAGCTAAGCTTGGACAGATTTCTAACTAGCCGTCATGAGCATGAAGTTCAGCTCAGCAACACATCCATCTTGAAAAATAATGGTGAGATTATTGACTCTCGATGGCCCGTTATAAAACAAAGCTGCGGCCAGACGGCTTGAAACCCAAATATATTTGTTCGTAGTCTGGCCCTTACAGTTTTGACTTTGTGCAAGTCAATATAGACAGTGGTTAAAAGCGGTCCATTTGGGAAATGCTTGCCGTAATGAAGAAGAATCCAGCTATAACTAGACTATTCAAGAACTGGTGATAAAAGTTACGGGGTATGATAGACGCCAGCCAACACTTTCTACTCAATGGAAATATCAACCAGCAGACATGTCACATATCATCACATTTGCCTCTTGTGCGTTAATATGGGGAAACGCATTTGGGGGGTCTACAATTCGATTCGCGAAAGGGGGTATGGCTTCTTCGATATTGTCTCAAGGACTCAATATTCTGACGTACAGCCCTCGAGTATATAATATTGTTTGGTCAATGAACAGCCGTTTACGCTTGTGTGACTCTTTCCCAATTCTTTTCTACGCTAGGCCGAAATGCGAATATTTACGGGACTCTTTTCTATGTCTGCATTCAAAGGTACTTGGTGGCTTCAAGAACGGTGCCACCATAGTGGAACTTCCTCGCCTTGTGGTTCTCGAAGAAATTGCACCGCTTTGCGTTTGTCCTTGCTACTTCCCTATGCTCCATATATTCTTTCTCTGATTTATCGAACTTTCCAAACTCTTTGTGCGGGAAATGGTGGGCACAAGTTTCCGCAACATGCAGTCCATTGCTTACCGACATTAACGTTAAGAAGCGAAGTGGTTTAACCGCTTTCTTGAATTCCTCTTCAAAGATGGAAAATATCTCATTTTACTTACGCCATGAGCATTCCGCATGGCTTACCACCCAGCTAGCGACAACTCTGACACTGGAGGTAGCAACTTGAACCCTGCGGTCTAACACACTCGGGGACGCCTTGGAAGGCTGCAGTAGAGCTCCCGCCATCTCATGTTGCAACGAGATCCTTCAGGCCGACTTTAGGCACATGAAATGTCCTTGCTCTAATCTAGTGCTGACGGCTACCCTGTGGTCGTATCTAAGTTGGGTACTGAAAGCCCTTTTCCCCCTGCCGTTGACGTCATGAGCTTTGGTGTCGACAACAGCAGATCCTTGCAAGGACCCTGCTCAATCCATGTTCACATCTGAGATATGTTACTAGTACTTCGGTTTGTGTTATTCCCAGTACCTGGTGGGCACCGAACAACGCACCCCCGCCCTGAATATCCACTGATCCAGCCCTCACGAGGTACTATGTAGATCGTCGGGATACTATAAAAGGATAATTGTGGAGTATGCTTGGGATCGTCGACTTGATCGCAAGGCTCTGGTCTGCAGTCTCACGATCGAGTATAGATCAGAACTTGATGATGAAGCATAGGTTTGAGATGCAAAATCTGAAAATTGACAAAGACAAGTTTTTAGTATTAGCTCGGAGTACCTACAAGAACCGGTGCGTATCACTCTAGTAGTGTGAGCCCGTATTAACAAGCGATTCAAGCAAAGGGGGTTTTCTTTTCAAAATTTTCTTCTTCTTTTAACAAGATTTGGAAACTGGAGTTAAAGTTGTCACATGCCCCAAAGGCAGACCGGTTTGTCCATCGTTGAGTCCGTCTCCACCATTCTTCACGGCGGATGGCACGATAGTATGAGCCTATTCGAGCTCCGTGTGACCATAATATGCACCTTATCACTTTAGCGCGTTGAGATGTATCGTGGTAATCCACAGTTTTCCGGCCAGGGTTGCTGGCGATCCCTGTACGACATCACATGGCCGAAGATGCTCCGTTTGAGTTGGTTCTAAGGAAACAATGCTTCTCAAGATCTAAGCGGTATCCTGCTGTTGAGATCGTAAATGTATCTAAGCGTACGGTTCTCACGTTTACATTCCCCCGGGGTATGTTTCAAAAGTCTTGTATGCATGCCTCACAAGCACATGTTTTTGCACAGTTCCTGTTGTCATTTTTTTTTCACTCAGCATCCGTGTACTGCTGCTTCGTTGTATTACGTACAGTTAATGTGGAACTCAGGTTACTTCGACTATATAGAGATCATGAGATGCAGTACAAACATAACGATTGCGTAGCAGAAAGAAGTAACAGAATGCTGAGGTAGTGATTGCCAGTCACAGTGGCGACTGAAACATCGCATGGCCCAGACCGAGATGGGAATATACGCTCCACACGTCAGTAACGTCTGGAGATGTTGTATCCGCAGGGTAAAAGCATACAGGTCGTCAACCCACGTGAATTTTCTTCTGCACAGCAATCAAGACTTACATAGGAAAACCTATGGACCAGAAGATCCCTAGTAGTGAAGAACCTGGTTGCCCGCGTTCTACTAAGGCACGATTGCTTCTGCGGAAGAAATTCAATGCCGCAGACAGGCTGTTGGATTTGAGTTCAATACTATTAAGGTTAGTCAGGTTTAGTCTAGACTAGTCCAATTTGGTGCTTCCTTGTATCCGAATCAGTCACATCAGGCACTCTACAGCAGAACATGCTTTGACAATGGAAGATCACCCCTCTTTTATCAGGCAAGCTGATGGTATTGACTAACGGGGTGCAAAGCAATCGGTTCTTTCGAAGGTACTTTTATACTCGATAGCTGTTTGCATAAGTAATGCTTATTCCTGACTCATACTCAGCGGGGAGGAAACGTTGATATAATTAATTATTTTGGATTTGCTATTTACAAGACCATCATGTTTTATTTGTCTCGAGCTGGATGTAAAGTCACTTCCATATTGCTTGACTTTGGATCTTAGCTGCCGAGATCCAGCTGGTAGACTGAGCCATGCGCGCAATGTTCCATCGCATTCCGCGCTCGTTGAACATGATCATCTGTAGAAAGTCGCTGCAAAGGACCAATACCTCGACCACGGCCGCTAGCATTCGTGTCTCCTATTAAAGCTCTACTCGAAGAGGTCTGGATGATGCAAGGCCTAGCACGGGGCAACGCCGTGTACAAGTTGGGAGACGACACTAAGTACGTGAGGCATCATGCAATTTACACGACGGGGTTGGGGATCAAGGCATGCTCTAGAAAAGCATTACAAGGTCCATCCATTGGGATGCCTGGACTATCTTTTAGTCAACTTACACACCTTAGTCTCCAACCTCATGTGGCCCCCTTTTTACATTTGGATCCAAGACAGAGACTATGAAAGTTGACTGTAAGATAATATGGTATTGGCGGTCTAAAATCAAAAGAGTTCATGCCTAAATTTGATTGCCTGAGTCAAATTTCAAACACGTAACATTGTCCAGATCGAAATATACGGATCTCATAATCAAGCAGGAGAAATAACTTTCTGGACAATGCATACCAGGAACCAAGCGAATAAGCACATTGTTCGGTATTAGACTGCAGCAACCACATCATTGGGATCAGTCTAAAAGCTTGTCTGGTACTACTGTCGGCAAAGGCACTGACATTTCCTGCCTTCAGACTTTCATTTTATCACTTGTCGACAAAGTTCCCCCAAGAACCGTTGACTTTCAGATTTGCATGCCCTTCTTGACGAGATCACCATGTCCAAGGTCTTCACGCCTTACTAAAATTTCAGGAGCCAGGCACATCGACTATGTCCTTGAAACTATCGCGCGCTTTCTGAGGTCTAACATTTGCGCCCGAATCGCACCCAGCAGAGGACACCGAAGAGGAAGGATGAAGTCTTAGACACGATAGTTTGTGGAAGCTTATCCCTTAAAAAGCCATAGGATATGTATGTCTGCCATTTGAACAACTTCTGCTTATAATGGAACCCTTCTAGTGCCTTGAAAGCGTTCTAGTACAGCCGAATATTCAGAAGCTCCATGGATAAAATGGTAATCGTGGTTTCGAGCCGAGACCGACTCATCTGCGTCTCTGCCTTACGAGCTGGAGCTATCGAGCTTACCATGGCGTCCAGCCGCTGTCTTAATCTTAAAGCCCTGTGATTCAAGACAGTAATGCTATTCATACTAGTTTGGCTGTAAAAGTGTATTTCTATCTGAGGACACTGAGCTCGAAGACCACATAAGTGAAATGTGACTAGTGGTAGGTGAAACCTCTCTAGACGAGAAGATGGGGTCATCTCTCCAATCATCCGAAAGGCTTACTCAGAAATAGGGGCCGCCGATGTTTTTTGCTAGATCCACGAGAGACACAAAGCACTGGGCTATAGATGCCCTCATAGAACTTCAGAATTGAGTAGTTCAATCCCGTGGGTACACAAACAGACACATTAAGTGTATTCTCTTTAGTGGAGTTTTCCCCTCTCGTCCAATAATGATATCTAGGTAGCATAGTAACAGTATCGATACCATTATGGCTTGTGGTGTACTTTCAGAAGGCCAAATTCGCAGCCTTTTGAAAATAGAAAGTTCAACCATGCTTGCAGATTCGTTTTTTTCGTGTAGGCATGCCGAGTATAAATTTTGCACAAGGTTCAAATATCTGACAGTTGCAGATCATCAATGTATTGTGTCTATGCTCAAACCTACTATTGTGCGTCGATATCACACCGTGGCAGAAGAAAATACTGGAGAGTTTGCCACGTTGTAAGTATTCAAGGTGGAAAATAACAGGTGGAAGGTAGCCTCGAAAGTCAAGGTGGCGTCTATCCCGTTTGTCTGCAGATGATGCTGATCAAGCTGAGAGTAGATCCGCCATGCTAGGCACTTCAAGTCCGCTGTTTATCCCCAGGGTGATATAAACATATGGCACGATGGCGTGCATTTTTGACGATGCCACCGACACCCAAGGCATCCTGCTCGAGTTACATGAACTACTTCAATCGTGGATTCATCCTTTATTTCGTATAGTGACGTGAGAAGTACTAAGTGCGCAAACGTCAAAGAATGCTGTGAGCTACTGCTAGAACACACTGATAAGGGTCATTTTGGTAGTAATTGTGCACACTGCGGAAAACTCCACCATCTGCTCTAAGCCGTAACCTTTGTGCTAACTCTAACCTGAAAAAGGAAACAAACGATGGAACAATTACTTTTGATTGGCCAGGTCATAGTGTTGTATAATCATATGTATGCACACACAGAATTGCTCACATTTAATCGTTATTTGTTCTGTCCTCGTCTTGAGGCATTGACCTACAATACCGAAACAATCAAGATCATTGTCGTGTCCCAAGAGGTCGAATCACAAACGAGCATTTATTGTTAAAGTTGAGATCAAATACACGGCACCGAAACTCGGCTGATTGATGGAGGCACGCGACTTGTCTTGAGCGCTTGCTGAAATAGATCCTCTGTTGCAGACGTCTACCCTCTCCTGTATTTCTGGAATCACTCCCACTTATCGCTTTGAATGTGATATTTCTCAAATTTTATGGACCCAGATCACAAAGCTGAACACATAGCACAGGGCCATACCTACAAAGAATAGGGATCGCTCCAACGAAGTAAGCAGAACAAGAAATCTGATCTCTACACTTGGCTTGGCAGATCGCTTTAAAGCATCGTCCCCGCGCTATCTTAGGTCTTTTTATTACTTGCCCAAGGCCATATGACCAAACAAGACACATTGACGCTTCGGGAGACGTGCCGAGGCCAACGCAAGAAATAATGTTTCAGACCCTGCATTACTGATTGCGGCCGTCTTGAGCGCCTGGCGTATAGCTGAGTCCTAGCGAGTTTAAGTATACTCTAGAGGAGGTAAGATCGCCGAGCAGACAGTACAGATATAGATATCATTTTCTTAGTATCCGTGCGCTGAGCATATACAAAGGGGTCGAGGTCTGGGAGGACGCCGCGTCGTGTGTCTGTTGATACTACGAGGGAAGCTGCATGTCCTTGGAGCATCATGACAGTCCAATGCTGCGGAGGATAGCTTTGCTGACATCATTTTCCATCTGAACAATGATTGATTTTTCTCAAACAAGAGAAAGACGACGACGAAGAAAAAAAGAAACAATAAAAGAGACAGGAATCACCGATTGAATGTGCTGAGAGCATTCCTCTTGGTTCGTGATTGATTTGCCAATTTACACCGTAATTCTAAGATGCTACCCCATTCCATAGGAGCCAACATTGAAGTGCAACGATATCTGTACCTCAGGCGCATGCAATCATATTGGTACGGCTAGTTATTTGAAACAGCTAGAGGTAGCCTGCCGAGCAATATCGTAAGAAATGTTCACACTGTGAGGATGAAAACTGCAGTGAAAATCAGAGTAATTTCATATTGGCAGCATCAAGCATGTTTAGAGTCCCTATAGCAACCTGAAGCAGAAGCAGAAGCAGAAGCAAATTGTATGTCTTGAATTATGCGGCCAACCATGATTTCTACTTCAGTGTTGACTGCACTCACACTCGTATGAAGGAGAAAGAATGGCCCAGGCCACCAAAACCAGGCCTGAAATACGACGGCACGGAATACCACCCTGATTCTTGGGAACAAATACTGCACAGACTGGACCTACGGTCTAGTCACGACGACTGGAAATACTGGAAATGGCTAATACGCAACCCAACAGAATTCGGGGACTTCTTAGAGCTTACGCACTACTTCGACGAATGCTGTCCACCATTCCAAGAAGCAAGATGGCGTTATAGCTGGAGAAAATTGAAACCGCCTGAGGACCCTTTAGACGAGGAGCCCGAAGAATTAGAGGTGGTAACTCCAACTAAATGCCCGTACGGGCTAATCTTCAGAGGCTTTCGCAAGGAAGACTCTCTGATATTCAAAATCTTTCTTAAAGTAACGGATAAGAGTATGGAGTACGGGGGGTCTTTCACAATTTTCAATTTTCAACTAACAGGGGACAACACAATTCTAAAACACACAAACAACAACAACAACAACAACAACCACAACCAAGAAAGGCTCAAAGACCAACCGGCCTATAACGGCTTAACCGACAAACTACTGCACCACCTGCAAGTAAACAACAAACCTACGGGTGATCGAACGCTTCAGATCAACATGAAGCAATGCCTGGAAATCGAAATGTCGCGGTGGAAGGGATTGGAATGGGATCCTCTTGAAGCATGATTTGGCCTCTTTTCTAATGTGACGGGCCCGTACGGTCACTTCTCTATATGTATAATAGAACTGCTAGCCACGCCATTTTGCCCGGGGAGCTTGGGGAGGCTCCTATCGCAGCCACCGCAGCGGCGTTAAACAGACGAACAACCAATATACTTCAGTGTTGAGTCCACACGTCAAACATGTGCCCGAGCTTGCCTGCTCAAGAATGAGTGTTAATTGTACTAGACTAGGCTCTTTCTACTGACATGACTTAGAAGTTGTAACGGCTACTACACCTCTGTGAAGGCTAAATTTGCAATGAAAATCCGTCAACGGTCGTGTACTATATAAAATATCCCTATGAAGCTTTTAAGCTATCCTGCTTTTAACGTGACGGCGTTACGCTCTTTAATTCTATAAGTTTATACAAGTTTATACAAGCTTATCATTGTATATTTTGGTATCATCCAATTATAAGTTGATTAAAGTTTGTGTTCTTGTTATAATAATAGTCATGATTAGTAACATATATTTAAATTATATGTCGTTTTCCATACAGTTTAGAAACAAATCACTGCTTAGATGCCCTGGTAAATATCTTAAAAAGGGAGATGATGCCCAAATGCTTATAGCATCAAACGACGAGATCAGGCTTACATGTAGGTAGTGATCTGCAGGTTGGATGTGGCTGTACGATACAACAATATGTTTCTCCTAGTAATTCGGCAGGCATGACACCTTCCCCAAGGGCTGATATTGCGGTGGATTCCAAGCTATGAAGTATACACAAGGTTCAATGGGGGCTATTCGAATAAGATAAAAGACAACGGTTGTTCGTGCGGTCTAAAATTGTAGTGAACTTTTGTGACTGGCTTCGTCACATGAGTTTCTGGCGCCGAATTCTGTTGTTATCTTCTGACAAACATGGCCCCAAATCTAGAAGCCTCTCGCCTTCCTCTTGACTACGGGCTTCTTGACCACACCGCTACTGACGATCTTCTTCCCCTCCTTTGCCACGTGTATGACCTTCTTATGTACAGTTTCTGCCTCGGCGCGGATACGCTCCTCCTCCCTCTGTTTGTCGACGGCCATCTGAGCCTCGATCTCCATCTTCCGATTGAACTCGGTCTCGGTGACGCGCTTCTCTCTAGCCGAGTATCCCTTCTCCTTGACCGAATAGAACACGCCACCCAGCTCAGCGAGCCAATGAGGGTCTACGGATGTAACAGTGGACATGTACTCCTTGCTCGTGAGGATCAGCTCGTGGTATACTACGTAGTCAGGAAGGAAGCCTAAACCATAGAGTGCAGAGGTCGGGTGGAGCTGGACGGTGACGGATGTCCTGAGGTTGATGTACTCGCCAATACCCTTTACTTTGGCGGCTTGGTGGTAGTAGCCGGAACAAATACATTTTCGAATCACATCCCAGTCAGTACCACACGAGACCATGTCCATCTTCTGCATCTTCATGATCTCCAGCAACTGGTCACGAATCTCCTTGGCACGGCGAAGTGATTTGGGATGCAGGAAGTGACGTGTGCACCAACCGTCTGAATAACCGTTGGACTTCCATTGTGAGTAAACGTGGAGATAGGTCAAATGGTCAGACTCGGGGACGAAGAACTTTTCTCGAGCCGCATCGGATTCCTCTTGCCGCTCTCTTGGGCGGAAGAAAACGTTGGGGACAGAAAGCATGGAAACAATGGTCACCATTTCCTCGCTACATCCATACTCGAAGGACATAATCAGCAGCTTGGCCAATGGTGGGTCCATGGGGAAAGCGTTCATCTTCGCTCCCAGATCAGTCAGCTCGCCAATGTTGTCAAGCGCCCCTAGGGCCCACAGGTCGAATAGCGAGGTAGTGATGACATCTTGTGGAGGGGGGTCCATAAAGTGGAAGTCAAGGAGGTCCCGAACGCCGAGAGATTTGATCAGCAAAACTGTGTTGCTGAGGTTTGTCCTCTGTATTTCAGGAATGGTGGCAGTATACAGCTCATCCTTGTAGGCTTTCTCTGTGAATAGTCGGAAGGCCTTTCCGGGTCCTGTTCTGCCGGCACGACCAGCACGCTGGCCCGCGTTGGCCTGAGAAATAGGGGTGACCTGCAAGGTATCCATCCCCATTCTGGGATTGTAAACTTTGAGTTTTGAGTAGCCGGCGTCCACCACATACATGATACCGTCAACTGTCAAACTGGTTTCGGCGATATTTGTGGCAACAATACATTTTCGCACGCCTGGCGCGGCCCGATCGAAAATCTTTGCCTGCAGATCTGCTGGCATCTGACTGTAAATTGGCAATATGCTCAGCTTAGGGGGGTCGTTCAGTGCGTCCAATCGCTCCCTTAGCAGTTCGCACGTGCATTCAATATCCTCTTGACCAGTCATGAAAATCAGTATATCACCTGCACCCATTGATACGTGTATCCTCAGGGCCTGTTGGACGGCCGCATCCACATAATCTTCAACCGATGAGCCATGGAACATGACATCGACAGGGAACGTACGACCGGGAATAAAGAATTCTGGTGCACCACCAAAGAACTCGGAGAATCTCTTTGAGTTCATGGTGGCCGAAGTAACGATCAGTTTAAGATCTGTTCGGCGTTGCAGGATCTTCTTGAATAGACCCATCAGGACATCGGTATTCAGCGCTCTCTCGTGAGCTTCATCCATGATGACGCAAGAATATTGCTCCAAGTCCATCTCGTTGAGGGATTCTCTTAGCAGGATACCGTCGGTCATGTACTTGATGACAGTATCTGGACTGGTACAGTCTTCGAATCGAATGGCATAGCCCACAGTGCTGCCCAGTTTTACTTCCATTTCCTCGGCAACACGTTTGGCGACACTCATTGCCGCCACTCTTCGAGGCTGCGTGCATCCGATCAGACCACGGCTCCCATACCCATCTTCGTAGAGAAACTGCGTGAGCTGTGTCGTTTTCCCGGAACCTGTTTCTCCAACGACGATGACGACCTGATTGTCCCGGATGACCCTCATGAGATCTTCTCGGACTGCAAAAGCAGGGAGAAATTCGCGCTGTTCTCTTAACGTCTTGCTTTTACTGAAATCAGATGCACCTTCATTCTTCTTCATATGCTCGCTGAATTTGTTACCGGCATTTTTCGTTACTTCTCCTTCGGTGGCGATTGGCAATGCACTGTCCCCATCATCCTCCTTGACGCCCATGATGTTACCCAGTTTGGTACCGGCCATATTCGTGGCTTCCTGTGCCTGCCGTGTTCGCTCCCTCTGCTGTCTTCTCTCTTTGACGACGCGGCTTCCCTTCCGACTGAAGACGGCCATGTCACTTTGGTAGTCCCTGACAGCAGGCACAGGCTCCAGCTGCTTCGTAAAGACGGTTCTTCCATCCAGAAACGGTGGCTTGAGATCATGTACCAGCAAATGTATGCGCGTCCCCTCGTCGTCGTCATCGAAATCGTCCCCAAAGCGGCGCTGCGCCACGCCAGACGTCAGCATACGATTCGTCTCCCAGGCATCGTTGTCCTTCTGCCTCTGCAGCTGGCGGTGGTTTAGGTGTTTCTGTCCGGCCTTCTTCTCTACGAGCTCCTGCTCCCGGGTTCGCTGCTCGACCCAGGTGGTGTCGTACGAGGCAAATGGGTCATGGGACTCGTCGCCGAAGGTGTGCCCATTCTCGTCGCCTAGGTACCAGTCCCGATCCAGGGCGGCCTGGTCATCCTCGGGCACGAAAGGTTCGGGGGTGTCGAATTCCCGCTGGCGGGGTGTAGAACCATGCGACGCGGCAGCGTTCTTGCTTGCAGTGGCTGCTAGGCGCGAGGGCCTGTTTGGGAGAGACGCATAACGGTCGTCGGAGCGCAGAGGGTTGAAGTCGAGCTTCCGGCGCTTGGGACTGGAGTTTCCGCCGCCACGATCCATGATGAAAAGGTTGAGTTCCGTGGTCGTGCTGGTGCTCGTATAAACACTCTTCTTTGTAGATCAGACGATCATGAGAGTTCTATGCCCCAAGGATATCTAAACATTAATTCCTTCGGTACATGAGATGTTGCCAACAGACATTTGAAGTGAGTGAGTTGTGGTATTTGCGACCTGGCCGTTGCACCTTGTACCGTGTCTCGTCGCGTCTCGTGGTGGTCCTTCTACGCAGAAGGTCAAGGTTCGTTTCGTCACCACGGCGGTAAGTTGAGGTACAGTACGGGGGGGGGATCTATCTGTGCCTCTGGCGTGCTTCCCCTTTGCCCTTCATTTGTCCTTTGCCCGCTAATCGCTGATCGCTAATCACTAATCCAATTAAATACAGCATGCCCAGCCTGCTACCTGTACTGTACAGTATGTGTGTACAGTAGCTGTAGCTGAGGTTGCTGATAAGATAAGCTCCCCCCGGAGCCCCGCTAAAATTATTTCTCGAACTGCCCAAAAATTTTGGTGCTTCCGCGGGGCACTTTTGTCGGTGACCGACTTGATTCACTATTTACTACATCATCTGCCCTGTTGGTTTTCACAGCGCAAAGAGGTCATACAATGTCGACCATGATCACGACAACGACCTGGGTGCCGCGCGGCTTTGCGGCACCCTTCCCCACCAAGCAGGCATTCGACGAGGCCGAGTTTGAGCGCATCGCAGAGCTCGCCAAGCTGCAGTTGGACGACGCCAACGAGGACTTGGAGGAGGCCCAAGAGGAGCAGGAGGGCGGCGCAAGGCTCGCAGCAGGATCAGGAACAGGAAATAGCACCGGCGCAGCCACAACCGAGGAGAGAGAGACAGCAGATGAGTTAGTTCCCCGTCCTGACTACAAATTTGTCTTGTTTGTCATGCACTGATACAATGGCGCAGCGTTGATATTGACGACGACGACCTGAAGGAGTACGACTTGGAGCACTACGACGATGACGATGAGGACCAACCCCAAGGTCAAAAGATGGACATGTTTGGAAACGTCAAGTCCCTCGCCTACTACGAAAACAACAAAGACGACCCGTACATCACGATACCCGAGGGGCAGGACGACGACGACGACGACGACCGCGAGGAGTTGCAGATCCTCGCCACGGACAACCTTCTCTTGGCCGCCAAGGTCGAGGACGAGCTCGCGCATCTCGAAGTATATGTCTACGAAGACGAGGCAGACAACATGTATGTCCACCACGACATCATGCTGCCCGCAATTCCCCTCTGCGTCGAGTGGCTGGACATTCCTGTTGCAAAGCCCACCGTTGCCCCCGATTCCACGGCAAACTTCGTGGCGATAGGCACTATGGACCCTGATATTGAGATCTGGGACCTCGACACGGTGGACTGCATGTACCCCAATGCCATCCTCGGCCAAGGCGGAAACAACAATGGAGAGAAGCCCAAAAAGAAGAAGAAGAAGTCCAAGAAGGCCAACGATGAGTTCCACGTCGACGCCGTTCTATCTCTGGCCGCCAACAGAAAACACAGGAACCTGCTTGCCTCAGCCTCGGCTGACAAGACGGTCAAGCTGTGGGATCTGAACACGGCAAAGTGTGCCAAGTCATACAGTTATCACACCGACAAGGTCTGCTCGTTAGCATGGCACTCGGTCGAGTCTACAGTCTTACTGAGTGGAAGTTACGACCGCACTGTCGTGGCAGCGGATATGCGCGCCCCTGAGGCCAAGATGCCGAGGTGGGGAGTGGAGAGTGACGTCGAGAACGTGAGGTGGGATCCTCATGACCCCAACTTCTTCTACGTCTCGACCGAGAACGGTATCATCCACTATCATGATATCCGCAACGTTCCCTCAAATCCCGCGGCGAGCAAGCCATTATGGACCCTGCAAGCCCACGACGAGTCCCTTTCATCCTTCGATGTCAACAGCCACATCCCAGGATACATGGTCACGGGATCAACAGACAAGACAGTCAAGCTCTGGAATATCCAGTCCACTGGACCTGCTGTTGTTGTCACACGCAACCTTGATGTTGGCAAAGTATTTTCCACAACATTCGCACCCGATGCCGAGGTGGCTTTCCGTCTTGCAGTAGCCGGAAGCAAAGGCACTATGCATGTCTGGGATACTAGCACCAATGCTGCCGTGCGCCAAGCCTTTGCCCACAAGATCTCTGGAGACATGAACGGTGCCGTAGAGGATAGGTTAGTGGGCGTCGCAGACGATGATACCGACTCGGATTCTGATGAGGGCGAGGATGATGAGAACAATAGCGACGGAGATTCCATGGATGAAGACTAGATTCTTGAGCCGCAATCTTGAGCTTGATAATATACCAGAGATCTATGCGCCAATAAAACTAGTCTCAACTTGACACACAAGGCCCGGTAATTGTGCAAAAGCATGGGTAAACCGTCATCATCCATACCCAGATGAGGCTTCAATTACGAGCAAAGAGCGTGTCATGACACGCTGATGAGCATATGTCAGACCGTTGTGCCTAGAACTCAAAGACAAAAAGGTGTGGAGATGGTTGCTGAAAGCCTTCGTTTTGATGAACCTCGCGCACTGAAAGTCAAGACGCCGTAGTTAACCTTGTGCGATGAGGAGTCTCATCTGAGGTCAGCAACGGCCTGCGTGCGCGCGCGTGCGTACCGGCATGATGTGACGCCAGGGCTTTCGCCCAATCAATTTGCGAAAACCATATTCGAAATGAACAGTTCGGACCAAATAAAAGCATAAAAGCATAAACGAACGCATGTACATTGATTATACGTGAAAACGATCTACAACCCGTCGAGCCAGGTTGAGAAAAACAGGTGATTCACTAATGTTTTTGCTTGACGCAATCTTCATGCGATGGGGCTTCAGAAATAGAAAACCATCCCTCGCATGATTAATGAAGGGGAGATCTAGGCGAAACGTGGTTTTGCGGGGGACGGGCCTAGCTTCATTTAGACAGAGACAAATGGCAAGGCATGTTTAATGAAGTTATCAAGGCACTCTTTCCCGGAGGCGGTACGTGAACCCCGGTAGTCGTAGAAAGTCCAAAAGGTACTTATTGGATACCGTGTATTGTTCGATGAGATGCTGAGCTATACTACCCACTATAAGGCTTCTCTTTCTCTTCCCGCGCGATAAAAGGACTACATGCCTGGAGATTGTAGTGCTTAACTACGGTTCGTCTTGCCGGACGATCAACGAGCACGAATCAATCGAGAATAGGCCACCATGCGGCACCAATGGCGGTGGAGGGTCTCTGCTTTTTTTTGCCTGGGTTCCTGAAACGTTGGGCGAATACCAGGGCTCGCAAGGATGCAGAGGCCGCAGGGAGGTCTGGAACACACGTCCAATCAGACGGACCATTGACGTCGGCATGCAAAGCCACGCCGCGTTTGCCCCCGTTTCAACTGAACAAACTTGGACGCTGTAGAGGGGGTGCAAGAATGGGAACGATTCGCCCAAGAATGCAAAAGAGAGCTACCATGCAAGTCGGTAGTGTTCTATCGAGAGCTAGAGGAACCAACACATGCGCCTTTTTGGAAAGTGGTTTTTCATCGCTGCCCTGGAACCCGCAAAGCCGCCAAGTGATTGTGGGTGGATTGGTGGACTCAATTAGCACGCGGCGCGTCGATCGGGAATTAGCGCCGCTCCGGCACTGGGTTCGGAAGGGAGACGTTCGTCCAAATGTTCGTCCTTTCATCAAGCCTCAGGTGTATGCAAGCACCTTCCATGCTGTGCAAAGATTGTGTGAACTGCCTGCCTGTCTACCATTTTGAAGAGGCATGGCGAGACGATGTTCATGACCACATACCATAGGGTGAATTTAGGAGCATGCAGGGTCGAGTGCGACCATGTCATAACGACTCCTTGCGCAAGTGTAATTAATTGGAAGGATGGATGCTTGACAGTTTGCGATCTGATCCAGAACTGGCGGCAGAAGAGGAAATTTTGTGAAATCCTCTTTTCGCTGTACCTGCATCAGTGGCTGACAACGTGGTCCTAGAACTGGAAAACCCTTGCTATCGGGTAGGGAAATCTCTACAAGTTGATTGGGCGGATGAATCGGGCCTCCAGCACATTGACTCTGATTCGGTCCAGCGTAGCTCACGCCGCTTGCGTACAGGTGCAGCGCAAGTTGGTCTTCCTGATCAGGATGGTCCGATCGTTCCCTCTTTTGGCTGAGAGTTTGCTGTTCTGGACTTCCCTGGTTTCCATCACGGTCACCCGCCCTAGCCTGAACTGCTAAAGGCGCCTGCATCTACACAAGACGAACATGGATCAGTTCCTTGTCAGTGCGATGCCCCTGCTGCTAATTTAGTGGATATCTGGCTCGAAGCGGGTGCATCAACTCGGCTTTTGCTAGCATCGCAGGTTGTTTTTTTTCTCCGCCCGGCGGCCCTGGATATTGAGTCAAGCATTCAACATGGGGCAGCTCGGTAGCACATACATGGTGCTGAACACAGAATGCGTCGGCTTTCCTATGGAGCAGTGATGCCAGGATCAGGTACCAGTGACCTTTTTCTCAAGCGCATCCCCTGTCAGTTGCCAATATCCTAGTCCGTGGCTGCTCATTCTGCCTTCCCTGCAGTCAACTGTGGTGCGCCCATTTTCATCCCCAGAAGTCTGGTCGGGGTCCTTTATTATCGTTGTGCCCCCGTCTGTACGCGTAGGCGACTCTCGATTTTTGTCAACTCAACCCATCGGTCGGGATATTACTCTTCTTCTTTAGTCTCTACGAATTCTCAGCATCACGATAGCTCATCGTTGATTTGGGTTTCTGGAGCAGTCCTTCCTTTTTTACCAAAATCATATTTTTTTCCCCCGGCACAGTCCTTGAAGAAACCCGGTTGTTTCACTGTTTCTGTCTTGTCTGGCACACAGCACCCACCGAATGCCCTCAGGAGACCCGATCAGCTGCACGTTTGGACATAGGGAGTACTTGGTCACCTGCAATCAATACCCCACCATCACAGCGACGCTTCTTTGACAGACGACTGATAAGACGGTTTGGAAAGCCACGATCATTCACACAATAACCTTTTGTGATTCACCAGCCTTTGAGAGGAACGGTATCACAAAAACTATTGCAGGACCAGAATTGTCGTCATCTGAACCACGATTCTCTTATTTGACCTGGAAAGTCAACCTGCACGCTTGCACTTCCTTTCTTCGTTTCAGCATCTGCGCAAACAGTTACTGAACGCCTTTATCCGCCTGGACGTTGGAATACCCCAAAAAAGCCGTTTACCGGGACCGCCTATTTGACTTTCCTGGAATTTCACCAATTACTATTATTCCCACAACCAGTTTAGGTCCAGCTGCATCAAACTCAAATTCTCTGCACAGCTATTCACACACAAGAACAGACTTCTTCTTGTGTAAAAGAGTGCCTCGCGATCTTTCGATCCATTCTAGGACAAACACAAGACTCCCTCCCCGCCCAGTTTCTGTACCACAGCTTCTGATACCTGAGGGGCCTGCCTTGGCAAAGCCAAATTTGACCAATCCTCCTTCCGCATCCAGGTGACATTGTGTGCTACGCACTTACACGGGCGCAGTCTTTGCAGTACAGCGGCAAAGCACTGTGAGCGATCCTGAGCAATACAAGTGTGGATCAATTGTCCGCGACTCTGACATCTCTGACCCAAAGGAACAAATTGGGCTGTCATCCTGCTCGGTTATTGGCACATACCACTGGGTGTGGACCATCCTTCTGCGACTCGTGGCTTGCAATCCAGACTTCTGTCAGGCTTGCTTCTGAACTTGTTTCAAGCGCAGTCTTTGCCAGAATTGGGTCATCCCAACATTACCCCGGTCCGCTTATTATATCATTTCCATACCCCGCTAGGATCTTCGCTGCTGAGCTTTCTTCATCTTGCCTATAGTCGAGATGTCTCTCGCTCGCGCTTTTACCACTCGTCGGGCCAAGCCGGCTCTAGACTTGAACGATACAAATGGCCTTCAGCGTAGCAATACCAGCACCAAACGCCATGGATATACTGGATCTATTCGCAACAAGATTTCTGCCCCTACCGAGTTGACGCATACCACAAATATGCTAGCATATAACGCGCCAGATTTATACCCCAAGAAGTCACCGTCAACGATTTCATCCAAAGCATCAGACGATGAGTCTGATGGCAACCAAACCAGCGCGTCGTCGCCACCCACCAGTCCAGATGTTGATTCCGTGGATGACAGATCTGTCTCTCCTGAACCAAACCATCTGTCTTGTTACTTCACCGCCCCTGGCCAGAAGTTGCCAGTCGTAGCAATGAACGAACCACCCAAGATTCCTACGCGGGCTCTCTCGCACACCAAGAAGGCATCCTTCGACAACCTAGCCCGGCAACAATCACTACGCCAATCTAACCAGTCTCAAACCTCCCTCTCCAGCAAGGCCAGCTTTTCTCTATCGAGGTCTTCTTCAACTTCGACAGCGGCCACATCTGTCTCATCGATGTCCTTTGGCCGCAGCAAGGCAACAATCCCAGAGGTTCCCGAGCTTCCAGTGATCCCTGCAGAGTCAACAGTAACTGCACCTTTGCCAAGCAGGCAATTATCTCAGAGAAAGCCCGAGCCGGCATTTACTCATCCGTTTGGTCAAGAACTCGCGCAGGTTTCCGAAATCGCCGAGGAGTTTGGTGTAAAGGACAAGATGCATGCCGCCAACCAAGAAGAGCAAGATCTTCTTCGAAAGGGTCTCTGCATCTTTCAAGCGGAAGACTACCTCAATGAGGTGTCAAGTGTGTTCACTAAGTTCTTCGCGCCGGAACCAGCCGAGTCACAGCCGATATGGATCTAGACGACAAAAGAGTTCGGGTCACCAAAACGACATGCCTCGATTTCTGGAGACTCGTCCCTTACGATATTTCTTGTACATAATTGGCTACATTCCGGATGTGCACAACTTTTGAACGGCACGACTGAAATGAGCGAGATCACTTTAATGTCAAATACTACGGGTAGCAGCTGGATGGTTTTATTGGGGGACTTGCATTCACAGGCATGGGTTGAAATAGGCACGCATCAAAAAGGGCGTTTTGGAAGCTGTATCGCTGGATTTGGTGGTACTTGAGCTGGAATTTGGCCTGCCTCAACAGGCGACTTTTTACAACTATGACTTATCAGAGTTGGAAGGCTATTCTTGTGTGTAGTTTTGAGCAGGATCTGTGAACCCCTTCGTCTATGAATTTAGACAGTCACTCGTTTTATCATATACCCCAAATCTAATTAGATTCATAAAGGCAAACGAATCAGATGTTGAAAAATGACACTCATATCTTTCTATTGCCATGACATCCAACATGAACTGGCCATGCATGATTGCTTTTAAATCCAACAAACTTCCATAAATGAAGTCAAACAAATATGATCCATTCCAAACGTCATCAGCATATCTGTTCATAACATTTGCAGACGCGGACCGGTTGTCCACTGATAGTCCACCAGTGGATGCAAGTTCGCAATCATGGCCTCATGCCGTCTTCCACCAATTGCAACATTTCCTGTCTACGTTTTGGGTATCATCCGCGAATCATCATCGGGGCGGAAAGATAATGCCGAAGACTTCGTAGTATCTTTTATTTGTCAAAGTCTTGTCTCCCGCTTCTCTACCCATCTCCCCGGATCACTAGACTGGCCCGACGATCTGCACTAGGAAGCCCACCCATTCCCCGATGCGGGGCAATGCATACTGGGAAGATGATGTATGATCTACACACGATGGGCGGCACGGTAGTTGAGCTGGCCCGTTCGATTCCCGGCATTTGGTTTCGAGTATCCCCAGAGCATCTACTCGAACGAGCCTCGACTTAGGACTCAGTTACAGGTTTGAGCCCGGCTGATACATGCATCTATTTTGCCTCAATCTTATGACAGACATGTGCGACAGTGTTGGTGCGTGGTAATACTGTGCTGGCAAAAATTAGCGAATCTGTGGTCATAGATCCTCGGGACGCTAATTGCTTACCTTGGGCGCCCTGCATATGGTGTGTATCTATTTTTGTTGAAATTGCCCGATTTCTTCATCTGTCGTTCGTTCTGCCTTGAAATGATATGAGCTTACATGCAGCTCAGCTGAAGGCAACTACACCAGGGAGGCTTCGATAGTCGACTACATGCATGCGAGTTTCAAATGGTCCGCGTAATGGCCTGCAGGGATTGTTCATTTCTCATCTATGCTCATCTATATGAATTGGGGTATCTTTGTGTTTCTACTGCACGTGGAATCCGCCTCGACATCACCACCAGGGCTATTTGTTATAGACGGCCACATAGTCGACGGTGTACACACCGCCGGACGTCGTCGTCGATAGCGGCGTGGATGACCCGTAGACGCCGTTGGGGAACCCGCCGCCCATGGCCAGGTTCAGCAGGACGAAATGCGGCTGGTGCGCGACCTGGGCCCAGGTGGCTGCCGAGAGCTGCGATGAGGTCACCTGATTGTACAGCGTGCCGTCGAGGAACCATCGGATCGCCTCGACAGAGCCGGTACGGTCGACCTCGAGCGTGTAGATGTGGAAGTTGCCCTGACAGGCGGTGCCGCTGCAGGCAAGGTTGCTGCCGAGGCCGCTGGGCTCGTTGCACTCGCCGCCCGGGTTGGTACCACAGTGCATACCACCACTGTAACACAGAATAAGTCAGCCGAGGTCCCCTTTTGTTTGGCAAAATGCCTTGCGAGCAACAACTTACAATGCCTTGCTGAGACCGTTGACGCTCTCCATGATGTCGAACTCGCCGATGAACGGCCAGTTCGTATAGTTGCCTCTATAGGCGGCGCCGAGCGTCCAGAACGCGGGCCAGTAACCCGCGGGCTGCTTGACACTCGGCAGAGCTGCCCTAGCTTGGATACGCATGGCGCCGCCGGCCTTGGCCATGAAATCCTTCCGCACCGTCTCGATACGGCCACTCGTCCACGCGGAACCGCTCTTGAGCGCAATGATCTCAAGTGCGCCCCTGCCGGTTTGTCGTAGGTTCTTGTAGTTGTTCGTGTATGTCTGGACTTCGCCTGTACCCCAGCTCGCCGGCCCGCCAGCGTATGAGGTGCCCGTATCCGTGATCCAGTTGGACGAGCTCGGGGGCGCATAGGTGGCGCCTGTGAAGTCGTCGCTCCATGTCAGCGTGAACCCGGAAATCGCGGGTACTACAGCCTGTGCGGTGGCTAGTAGGGCTGTGAGGCCCACGAGGCGTTGCAGAAGACCCATGACTATCTCCCTTTGGTACAAAAGAACTGTGGGGTCGAGTATAAACAAGTGAACACGGACTAATAGTATACTTCTGCTTCGATACGACGAAAGAGTGACAGCTGGGTAGCACAGCACCAATGTATTCCTTCGAGACAGCGAGAGCAA
Source organism: Truncatella angustata (assembly GCF_020726525.1). Taxonomy (NCBI): domain Eukaryota; kingdom Fungi; phylum Ascomycota; class Sordariomycetes; order Amphisphaeriales; family Sporocadaceae; genus Truncatella; species Truncatella angustata. The sequence continues at coordinate 2,090,322 of NW_025763390.1, read as the reverse complement.
TGATCATGGAGTCAGATGGGACAATCTTCGCACTCTATATACACTCTGGCGCCATCGCATCTCACATGGGGGCAGCGGCACACTGCACGTTCGTGCGAACCCATAAGACAAGCTGAAGTTTGATGCCAGAAGGGTCCAGATCGCATATCTCAGATCGAGGCTCGGCACCAAACCTATCTGGAAGGGAGTCTGACCAGGGGAGACACGTCTCGACTTCAAACAACGAATTGTTTATGGCGGCCCCTGTTTCTGAATCGAGCATAAAAGATCTAAGCTTCAGCCGCAGCGTAGAAGAGAATCCGGTATAGTGCGGTCTATAGTTTCATTATAGCGTTCTTTTATAGCGACGTGTGCCTGCACGCCGGCCCTTCTAGACTAGAAAGCGCCACACTAATCTCCCAAGCTCTCTGCAGAAAAACAGTTTGACCAACCAGGTTGCTGGACATAGAGGAAGAAGTCCAAATGGGGAATTAGTCATCTCGAATGAGGTAAGACCAACATTGTTCAGCTTGGCCTGCGTCTTTTACGACCGCCGCTTGGTGGATGAAAAATATGGGCGACTTTATAATGTATCGAGGTCTAGACCATAAAAACAAGCAAGGACATCGAAATGTGTTTACCATGTGGCCATCACTGATTTTCTGGAGAGTGTTTAAGTTCGAGTGCTAAGCAGGGTTCCCTTTGATTACTTACTATCAAACTAAGCGGCACTTCCTACGAGAGATCTAGGGGCGACTTGGGTACGCACCAGTAAATGGCTAAGAATGCGAGCGCGGGTTAAGGAAATGACAGAGTCAGATTTCTGGAACATCTTTCAGGAGACATCTTGTGATCAGCGATAAACTTCCACTGACGTGCGCCAGTCTTGCGGGATGCACGCCACACGTTTTTGACAGCTCAGGAACAGAAGACCCGGGCGCCACCTCCTAGCCCCCTGATTCAATGTTCTGAACCTTAAAATGACAACTTTGAACTCAACGTTGAAAATGTCGAGTCAGCCTTCACGATACGGACGCGAAACCCTTGAAAGTTTCAATAAGCCCCTTACGCCGACATTCGATCGATAGATACCAAATAACAGGTCTCAAGGTTTCTCATAACCAGGTAGTGTGGAGCCTGTGTGGGAAAACGGCTATTGGGCCGTGGTTGAACAGTTGACTTGCCTCTTTCTTGACTCGTTCTCCTATACTAGGCCTGGTGAAACGCCGTGTTGTGAATCTGGTGAATTGCTCATACGGTGACATCCTGTGTCCTAGAAGTCACATAATCTAATGCATGAGAGTCTGTTGTTATTGAGGTCTAACCGCCAACAGCGTCCATGGGGAGCTACAATCCAGCAAAGATGTATTGATGGATGCGAAGCCCTTTGTTGCTTCAAGACTTGTTTGTCGATGCTGACAAAGATCTGTTGCATAATGGTCTCATGAAATAAAGAAAAGGACCGGAGAAGAAGGCATGGTCTTTGACGAACAATGATTCAATGAAGAAGAAACTGCGTAGGTATATAAAACGCTTAAAAGCGTGGGTTTTCACTTCTGAGTGAAGAAATAAATGATTATAACCCTACATAAAAAGTAACTTACTGTGTAAGCACACAATTAGCAGCCATTAATAACTACAGTATATTCTAGGCTCTAGTCAACCTAGTGCTTGTAATACAATATGGACTATTGCCAGGCGCTCTGCTACCCATTATTCTTCTTCTACCCTCGTCCGGATCATCCGAAGACGGAACCTGTTTACCGCGGACCTTTGGTACATTGTTTACCACACGACTTGGTAATTGAATCACCGCCTGTACCTAACAACGACATGTCATTGGATGGTCCTGCTGAAACCGGTATCTATCCACAAGAGGTGCTCCCGTACACGTCGCGAGACTCCAGTAGGGGTAGATCTCGGCGGCCTAGGCAACCAATCACTCCAGACAATGCCGCAAATAAGTGGGCAGAAGCGCAGAAGCTTGCAGAAAATCTTAGAGAGATGAAGAAATCTGGTTTCATGGCTGGTACTCGGTCTCATTATCCGAGAGGTATGTCCGTCGAAACTGACCACGTGTATGACATTTCCGGTAACAATGACGATTACTACACAACAAAACTGGGCCACGACCACAAGTCATTTATGTCAGGTGGTCGCGGACCTTCATCAAAAACAGATAATGAGTCCTTTGCTTCTGTTGACTCCAATGATGTCGTTATTGGTATATCTCAGCAGTACAACCTAAGTAGACCTCCTAGTCCGTCGAGTCATGTCTCTAATATTGCCGAAACTCGTCTGGATGATGCCTTTACCACTTCGGACAACACAGACAGCGATTCAGACGATGATTCAAAGCACTCTCTAACCATTACCGAGCCTGACAAGGAGACCGCCCACCGCAAGATGGTAGACGGTAGTGATACCGCCGATGTTCTTATTGAACGGGAGAGTCACAGTCAACTATCTGTAAACAGAGATGAGAAGTCGAACTCCGAGCGCTCAGTGAGCTCAATAGCGACATTGGAACCGGATCCTGACTCATTCAAAGAGGGAGCTAAGTAGCCGGATTTATTTCATTCTAGGTAATTGCACATGTTATCGGGTAAGTGATTATTCAAAAGTCATTAAGATCCGAGCATTTGGTTGGCTCTAACCACTCTCGGAAGTTGAATACAATCGATTCTACGCACGTAAAAGCCTTTTTAGACTGTGACATATCATATCGTCTAATGCCAGATAATTGTGATTGAGCATACTTTCTACCTACGACTTCGTTTCGCCGTTTCCCAATACTAGCACACTAATTAGTGTATAAACAACCTCGCTTGATATATACGGTGTCAATATAATGTTTAACTGTCTAAACATATCCTCAACTATTAATCATAATCACAACTGGAGTAGGAGCTACGTCTAGTTCGTGTACGATTCTTCTCCACAGAGCCTTGACGTCATTCTGCTCTTTTTCTCTATTGTGATATTAATCCGCAAGTCGAGCCTGGGTAACTACTACAGCTTGTCGCATAATCTGGTCTAATCTTGGCCTTTCATCGACACCCGCTGCCATTAGCAAACAACTTACGAACATTCGGATACAATGGTCAAAAGTTTCTGGTACTAGGTCCGGACCACCACCAACAGGGGGCCATATGGGCGCGTCAGTGTTTATTCGAGGTGAGCCCATTCTTACTACCACCGACTGTGGGTCGCTTAAGACTTGTCCATCTCATTGTCTTTTCAGAATCAATCCGCACATGATCTAGGCGCAAGTCCGGCCGTGCCACTTTTCTGATTAGCGCTGCCGGGGTACTTACCAATCCTATATTGTATAGATTATTCCTTACTCAAGTTTGAGAAGTACTGGTGGGCGCCATGAATCAGCAAGTTGATAAACACTCCATGAACTGCTTTTAAACACATCCTTACCCATTTCTACTGCTAAACCGAAGTTTATCCATTTCAAAATTGGTGTAGTTGTGTGCTCTGTATCCAGAAGTTCATCGCCAAATAATTACAACTATTTGCCTGAGCTCAGCCAATGGGTTTTCTATAAAAAGGATTTATACGTACTGTTTCAATCGTGCGAATGGTTATGCTGCAGGCGCTGGGAAATACTGCTTGCGAACCTGAGGTATCCTCTCGATAGTGAATGTCTTCAGTGCTTGTAGAACCCAATGGGGCACGACGTGAATAAGCCAAGCCAGTGGCTGCTCGAAGTACTGGAGATACATCAGTTCCATGAATCATACCATCATTTTGATTAAATCACAGCACAGGGAAAACCCCCGCAACAACCTGTTAGGCAATTTCTCGTACAATTTTCTTGCCTTCATAACGAAATTATTGAGCATCCCATTTTCAAGCCATTTCATGCACATAATCTAAGAAACGAGTTCTCACGTTAGCTCTACCCTGTTGATGGCACGTATAGTCCGATCACATGGGTTTGAGAAAAGAAAACAGCAAGGTGCAAGCTTCATTGCACTCCGAGAATGCTTTGATAGAACCACTAACCTTGTCCCATTGTCCGCTGTTATCGCCTCCGGCAGTAAAACCGCTGCCAGCACAATTAACACTGCCATTAATACCACGATGACCTGCAGATCCTTTCACAGCGTCAGCCCTAATGCCATTACTGGCAACGGTATCTGGAGCCATATTCCTCTGAGAAAGATCGATGGGAAAGTCTACAAGATTGACAATGTGTGCATTCTGCCGAAGTCTCCATGAGCGAGTTTAGTTTACACTGACAGTGATCACGACGGGGATGCTAACCATCGATAAGTCTCTTTCCATGAGAAGCTGCCTAAGATCGTCAGACCCATCAAAAGTTCATCGTAAAATATCTCCCTGCTGAAATCTTACGCGATATGTAGTAGTGTGGTTACCAGAACCGATATGAGTCTCAATGTTGAATCTTGGATCCTGGCTAAAATAGTTCTCTAATTTGTGTCGAAGCTGCTCCGCTCAGTTAGCCATGGCGATCTATGGGCGTCTTGACATATTCTTGCATGAGAATATCTGTACTTGAAGCCTTTCCGGACCCAATCAAGAAAATGCTTTGACGGTGTGCACATTATCGCCTGCATTGCCATAAAAGACAAAACTAGGTTGACTGGTCTGAATAGTCAGACGCTTGCATTTAGCTAAGTCCCGAAGCTTTGTTCATGCAAACAAAGGTGGTTGTGCACACATTGGTTCAAATGTGTTCTTGAGTCGTCTCAGGACAAACATTTCACGATGTACGCCCATACCTAGCGGCATAGAGTGATATCAACTACAATTGCTCCATATATGGAGAACACTTCTCAAGTTGAGGGCTGGCCGGGAACCAATGACTGTGATGATTGAGACTATGGCAGACCTAGCAAGATGAACAACGGCGTCATATTTGGTGTTGGCCGAAACAGTCCAATAAAATACCATGAACATCGATAAATACACATAGTCGAGCAAGGTGCTGCATTTGATGGCTTAAAGTCGCTCATAGTGGAGCCAAGACCAGTCGCACTAAGCATAACCTGATTCGCAAACAGACGATCTAGAATATACGGATCCGTAAGACCAAAAAGGAAGCAAAATTAGATATAGAAAAGCGGGCCTCACAGGTGTTGCATTGTCATGCAAGTGTTAGTTACTATATTGGCTTGCCTTCTGATTGTTCTGGGCAGCAGCCGCAGTCTAGTATTGCTGGCCATATAATTGATTTGGTTGTGCACATTGCCTCACATAATCATCCAATTATCCATCACTTTGAGAACAATTTGGAAATCCATTTGGAAAGGCCTAACCTTGGAAACTTGTGGCGATAGCATGACCTTCTGGAAGCGATTAGTCTAGTGGTATTTATCTATAACAAGATCTATCAATTGCACTCACCGAGTAATTCGATTGATGAGTTTGACTGCTGAGCTGGCATCCTGCAGACGTCAAGATGAGATATTTAGTCATAGCAATTCGAAGGATCGGTGTAGCTACACCGATAATCAACTCCTTTAACGACGTAGTGTATCCGCAGGCCCCATGTGAGCAAGCAATTGCACTGGTTGCTACCGCTGAAGACAGCCCCAGTTGTGGAGTCACGACGCAGCGGCGTAGGGTCTTGGCCTCGAATCCTTGCGGCTGCTGCTCCGTCCAGCTAATTCCCATCACCTGCTGACCAGCCTCTTCGCGATGGCTCTGCCGACTATTGATTTTGGTGTCACTCTTTCCTTCTTGCGGTCTTGATTGTAGGAAAAGTTGCGCGTGTTACTGTGTGTCAATATGGAATACAACCTGGATGATCTCGACGCCTCACTGTCAGCAGCGGCCACGAGCCCCATCGGACCGGGTAACCGGGCTCCTCCCAATCTGCCAGCTTTGCGCCGTGGTAATTCGACGCCAAAGGTGCCGAGTACCCGTAGAGGCAGTCTTGTGCCTCCGGGCGCCGACTTAGGTTCTTCGGGGCATGTTAAACGGCGGCAACCACGGCTTCATGAACTCAACTTGTTCCACTTTGATCTCCGAGAACTAGTCAAGGAAGTCCTCTTTACAGAGGGCGATAGTCGGGTCTCGTACCATGAGTATGCCGTTTTTACGCCCCCTGATGGTGTGGGGGAGCCCCATTCGCCATCTATCATGGCTTCTGGCGACGAAGCATTGCTTATGTTCCGTAATGCCGTCCAAAGCGGACATGGTTTGGACGACGAAGTGAGTTAGCATCACATGGTTTCCTTGCTCGCAGAGCTTTCGCTACAAACCTCGAATCGAGGAATATTTAGAGAAATTCTCCATTTTACAGATAGTAATGCAAGACTAAACTTATTCTCCTAGGGCAATTTTACAGCAGCGCCCAAAGGCAAACCACGCCTACAAGGCAGAGTCAGACAAGTAATTGCCGAGCGCCGCGTACGTTCTGGAGCTTCCGAACCAGGTATCCATCCTGATGGTCTCTTTCTTACAGTCGATGATTATGAATCTCTGGGATTACATTCTGGGACGCTGCCATCAACGCAGCGCATCACTGTCGAATCCATGTTTTGGAATGCCCGCAAGGATACGTTACGTGAGCCACTCTACTCCGTATGAATGATTTAGTAGGCTTGGTACTAACTTGCCGGTCTCTGAAGACCTCATTCTTAGCTTTTCCAACCACCCCCCACCGCCGTATGATTTCCTCTCTATGTCATACAATCTGCGCACACGGGTTACCACGTCACTGATTCGACGGTCGTTCGATACCCGATGGCATGATGAAGATGCCCTAGATGAGTATGAGCGTCGATTAGACGCTAGCCGAGATAGATGGGCACATCCGCTCGTGCTTCCGACAGTCTTGCTTCAAGTTCAACTATTGCGTTGCGAAGAGGCTGTTGTTGCTAATAATGGCGAAGTCCTCGAACTTGAAGGTCGCGTAGATGATTTGACGGGAAGTCACCGAAGCGCTGCTGCAGAGTTACGGAGACTTCACTCAAGCAAGAGTGACAGCCCGCCGTTCAGCCCTCTGAGAAGGTTAAACACCATCAGAGACCTTGTTGGAGACAAAATGGGGCGCCGCAACGACGATCACTTCAAACCTGAGTATCCCCAGCCGTTGGAGGACGATTACGTTCCACCTCAAACTATTCATCTTATGAAAGAAGCCCACGATGTACTGAAAGGTGCCATTCAGTTGCTTGACACTTTGAGATGGATGGAACGTGCCGTGAAACTTCTGATTCAAGCTGGCGACGAATTGGATGCCCGACTAACAGAATTGAATCAGAAATCGGCTGAAAAAGGCGGTTCTGCGGTTGCAAATGATGAAGAGAATGAGTTATCATATCATTGGCACGAGATTCGGCAATATCTTGACTGCACCTGGCGTTTATGTACCTCTCTTGAGACCGACAGACGCATGTCGGAACTACGTTGCCGCGCCCAGATTGACATTGTAAGTCATATAAATCTCAAAGGATCTCAGAGAAACTCGGATCTAATATCCTTCAACAGATCTACTCAAAGATGGCGCAGGAGGACAATAACCTAAATGCCCGTATGGCAGTAGCATCGACACGAGATAGTTCTTCAATGAAAGCACTCGCGGTCATCACCGCCATCTTCTTACCTGGCGAGTTCATAAGCAGTCTTTTCGGCATCTCTATGTTTGACTGGGAATGGGGAACAGCATCAGACGATGGAACGAGTCAAGATGCCAACCCCGACCTTCCTCACCCGGTTATCATGCCACTCTTCTGGGTATATTGGGCCTTCACATTGCCTCTTACCATTTTCATCGTGGTGCTATGGAGGGCCTGGTGGGTCAACCAGGATCGATTTTTTCGGCGGCACTTAAGTATGGAACTCAGCAACGAACGATACTGGACTACCGACGGGAAGCCTCGAGACCTCGAAACTTCTTTCCTACAGGATTTCTTCAGTCTATTCAGCCGAAGCGGAGCAGGCAGTACGTCGAATACCACCATCCTAGGTCCTAACACGCGGAAGAGGACGATGAGTATCGAGTCACAGGGCCCACTTCCACCTCGACGCGGTGGAACTTTGAGTGCCAGCACGACATTAGGAAAGGAGTGGGATGGTGCTGGTAACAACAATCCTGGTGACGAATATGCAAGAGCTACAAGGCAAAGAACTATATCATTTGCATGGCAACCTCGAGTTCCATCACCATCAAGAGCTGTTTAAGCGCAAACTTCACGGTGTGTATTAATCACTACCCGCCCATAACGATAGATATAAGGCATGATGTCAGTTGTATGACGACGAAATAAATACACCATGAATAATGCAGTTCCACGGTCTCAACCTGCGAGTAGTTTAAGCCATCATCTCCTGATTTGCATCTTTGCACATCCCCTGGTGGATACTGTCCATCACTTGGCCAGTTTGGCCGACTCGTATCTTGCTCGTTCCTCATCCCAGAATCTCTGAATAAGTTTCTTCTTCTCCAGACTTCTCACCACCAAACAAGCTGGTAAGGTCGGGCCGGGGTTTCCAGGCATGCTCCCGGGAAAATCCCGTGGGTTCAGGGGAAGCTTCGCTCTCGGGGCCATAGTGACATCAAATGACCAGAGAATGCGCATCATCGACACCGCAAGACTGCGCTCAGCCACGTGGTATCCGGGGCAGATGCGTCGGCCCGCGCCGAACGCAAAGTGATCGCGGTCGGCAACATTAGAGGCGTTGATGCTCTGCTGAGACTACGACTGCGGGTCAGTGCCTTGCTCGTAGCATAATTATCAGTTCAATGCACATACGGTCGTTTGGTCGTTGGCGTAGCGCTCGGGCCTGAAGACGTTGGGGTTTTCGTGGCGGGCGGGATCGTGTTGGATCGCCCTTGTCATGTCAGCACCCCTGGAGAACAAGACAATAACGAAAACCGCTTACCACGAGTTGACATGAAGGCGAGAGCCCTTGGGTACCAGCATGCCTTTGAACTCAAGGTCCTTTGTGGTGACATGAGGATGGCCGAGCGCGACCGGTGGCCGCCAGCGCCAGAGTTCTTTCATCATGCAGCGCACGTATGGAAGACTCTCGAGATCGCTCCATACCGGCATCCTGTCACCAACAACCCGATCTGTGAGTCACCACCCATATTAGTTGTGTGGCGTTTTTCACGTTTTATTTGATTGTACCTACCGATTTCCTCTTGAGCCTTTCTCTGGACATCTGTATATGTTATCATGGCCTCCAGAAACGACATGTTGGACATTTTGCTCTGAGAAACAATTAGCTCAAGGTGAATTGTATGGAAACGCGGGACACGAACCGTGTCAGCAGCTGCCTGGATCAACATGAGATTGAGATATGCCGCCTCTTCCTGGCTCTCAAAGCCGAGAAGCTTTTCGTCGGACAGAATACGATGCAGCATTGTCTCCCGAGCATTCAGTATCGAGGCACCATCAGTCATAAGTTGCTATGAAGGAACCGTCAGCTGCAAAATCAAACATGATGAGAAGAATAGGAAGACTAACATCTTTCTTATTCAGTGACCATCTAAGGTTATCGTGAAATAAGGCACGGCCCTTTCGCTCCCATGGTTTGAGACACAGCGGCAACTTCTGAAGGATTGGGAACGTATCGACAAGATAAGTGAGAGGGAGAGTCGCTTGGAACAGAATCAGTACATTAAATGACCAGAGCTTGTCGGGGCAGCATCTTCATAGACCTTTGATATATTCTAGACCCGACTCTGCTTGTAGTTAGTATGGTGTTGTTTCCCGTTCTGGGCTGAAATCTATACGCACCATGTATGTAATCGATATTTGGGTCGTCAGTGCTTGTGATCTAGTGTTCCTGAGTAACACCCTTCCGAAATGCGTTATGTGACATACCTCGAGACCGAATGTCTGCATTGCAAAAGTGCTGTAAGTGTATCTGCCAATTTGGGCCCAGAGGTTCTGCTGATCAGTCCCAGCATCTGGATCATTTGCTGCTTGATGTATAAACTTTACGGTCTCATAGTGCAAGAACCTGCTTCGCTTCAGCCTTTCACGGCTAACGAGGGAAAGGTTAGAATAACCTACGGGAGCCCGGCATCAGCCCGTGCGGGACTTGTCAACTCCGAGTGGATTATTTTTCGTTGATGCTACAGAGGTATGGTTCAGTCAGCATGAACAGCCACGACAGTAAAACAGACCGTACTTTCCACCGTGGATCAGAACCTTGAAGGGAAAGCACATTCCACGAATTGGTCATGATATCGGTTGCCTCGATCCACTTAGGCCGTTGAGACGAATGCGCAGAGTTCCTATCCATGAGCTCCTTCGCTGCCATTAGCATGCGGCTATGAGACACGAAAACCGGTTGTATACCTTGACTGCTACATCAGAGTTAAGATAATATGTGTTGATGGGGCCAAGCTGAACTCGGAAGATGTCGCCATATACTCGAGCCCATCGCTCGAGTTGGAGGTGTAAAACGTTATTTTTCGCTGCGGCGGCGAATTGGGGGATATTTCCAATAAGCGGAAAACCTGGCGGTTGAGGAGGGAGTCTTGCATTATATCTCCGTCGCTGGACTGTGTGATAGCAAGCAAGAAACACAACTACAAGAACGCCGAGTAAGAGCGCGCTATATTCCATACTAACCAGTGGCTCAGACTATAACGTATCAAAGACGGGTTTTTTGGGCCTAGTAGGCCTTTGTTAATTATAAACGGGTGTTGGAGACACGATTAAAGCCAGGACCCCAGAATCGAGGGGATCTCGAATTATGTAGAACTCGCAATTATATATGTGAATTTGGAGAGAATTACATGGCCTCTAGCGCAGTCGGCAATTCGCATTCATTTTGCAAGGCCTGAAACGACAATAAGTGTATTGAGGGGAACCAGACACAAACAGCGAAGTATTAAGCTTTTGGCCCCGCGATTAAACCCTTGCAGTCGTTTCCGGGCGGGAATTCCGGATACTTGTCACTCAACATTCACCGTATTGATCTGGGAAGCTTTGTCTGGGGCATATCAAAAAGAATGGCGCTCGTGCAGGAATAAACAGTCGCAGTTTAAAAGTAACCGACCGCTGAGTCAGCGGCAATTATTGCTGTCTTGGTCTAACGACGCAGAACTCAATATTTCTTTATGGCATTCATCCGGAAAGTCCGAGCAAGAAGGAATGTACTGGCCAAATTCCCGTCTGATACAGCCCCTGCCAAACCGAGGTGCTATCTGGCACCCCTCGCCGATACCAGCTTGTATGTTGACCCCTCACAATTTCCGCAATGGCCGAAATGTATACTGATATCATGGGCTCAATGGGAGCGAAAACCCAGCGAAACCAAATATCTGCTAAGTTGTTTGGATCATGAGTATGGTGTGACCTAGATTGACACCACAATCGTCTTCGCACCTGGACAGTTCGAGATACGAAGTAAGGTCATGTTGGATTACTCAAGGGTATTTGGTTCTGGAAATACAAGCGTAACGTTCATATCTAGGCTAGGAGTTTGTGTATCCGGAGCATTTTCGATATGCTCGTGTACAAATGACGCTCGGGGCCGCTCGAGTTGAAACCTGGTAGTGCCAGGTACTGTAATCGAACGCGTGAATGCCGAGCGCTACGGCATATATTTGTGAAAAATATGACAACTACGGGTGATAGCTGTTGGGTAAAGCTTTTATCGCCTACGAGCATGCCTTATTTTGCCGCTGCTTTGGCACATAATTGAGTCTCCTTGGCTCTCGAATCGTCTGAGTCGTTGCAACGGCAACAGTCTAGGCCCTATACTGGCGAAGGCCGATCCGAGCGTCATCTATTCATATTCGTGAATGACCCGCATGGAATCAAACGAATCCAAGGCTTTGCGCTGTGTATTGAGAGTTGCTTTTGATAGCTCATAGATGTCAGAACCTCGACACGATGAGCAATGGAACAAACAGGTCTTGTATAATCGCCTCCGGTCGCCATTGATCCTTGCATACTTGTTGATAGAATACAGTCATTCAAGGATTGGGATCTTGAGTATGGCAAGGGGGTGTACCATTCACCTTCGCCCGTCCTCACTGTCGTATGAACAGAGCTAGATGCTCGGTTCCTCTGGACAGACGCGTCCGTCATGAGGATAGGTCGGCGGAAGAGTAGCTAGTATGGCCGGTAACTTCGATGACAGGCCCTGTCCGTCATGTAGTAGGCTTGGGTCGTTTGGGCAGGCCGCGTTTTGGAATGTCGTCCAGAGCCGGTGGCGAGTCCTCAGAAATTGCCGTTCTGGCAAAGACATCGCAGAAATCTTCATATACATTCTGCCGCAGGTAATCCTTTGCGCTTATCTTCCGGTCTGCATTGCAAGGGGATTTTGTCGACTTGGACTTAGACCCACGCGACTTTGAGGAGGCCGCGCTCGACGAACTGGAAGCCATGACCTTTTACGCGACGGTAAGGTATAAGTCAAGAAAAGGGCACCTGGTAGTTGTTGCCTTGTCCCTCTTCACGCAGCTCTCTCAGTTATAGGCAAGGAAACTTTTCAAGGCAACACCCACGACGACTTCGGAACTACATAGAAGGCAGAAAGTTTAAATATATCATTGGCCGGCAAGATGCATGACATGGCCTCATGATTCCCAGGATGGGGTCCATAGAAACGCCATGATGCCAATATCCGGCCGCGGTCCGATGATTTGTGCCTGTCATGTAACTTTCCGAACGCGAAAACCTACCCAGTTCGGAGATGCTAATTTGAGATAGAGGATCACATCGTGTACTGAGACGGTAGCTGGCCAATAGCGATTTCAGCCATTGGCCTGGAACCCGCCCTCTGCCGCCTTGATGGTCCTTTTCAACCGAAAGAAGTGGGGAACAATGTCGATTAGTTCCGTGCATAACCCAGCACCCCATCCAGCAGGATCACACCCCAAAGACTCTTTGAGAAAGATCTCGCGCCTTCAAGCCTTGAGAAAGAAGAACAGCATCTCGAGGGGGGTTTTTTCGGTCCCGATCCTATAGAAGTGGAAGAGGAAGAGAAAGTCCCTTGCATATTCATTGTATCATCCGTGATTTCTTACGAGACCCGGGTTGCTGGATCACGACATGGGTCCAAGTCCGAAGCAGCGAATCAAGAGTAGCGCCTCTGGTCCGCCTGCTCGTTTTCATTGAAAGAGATCAAATGTTATTGGACACTAACCTAGTGTACTCCGTGCTGAACGGCTAAGGAGAATTCAGCTTGAGTTGGTACTCCGTCCCCCAGCCGCAACACTTGGCCCGGCTACCGGGATCTAGAGCTTATGATTAGACGATGAACATATAAGCAGAGTAAGAATGCAAGATGCCCTTGCCAACGTCTTTACCCCTCAACACCCAAAGTCCCATGGGGCACTTTTTGACTGGATAACCTTCCGATCAAGCCTCCTCGCTTGGGGCCCGTTCCTCGGGCCACATGGCTGGCATGCTTTTATGATACAAATACTGCATCTCCGTCGCGCAGTACTGCCAGAAACCACCCGGAAAAGCCTTTTGCCAAGCACTGATCCAACCCACCCTTGTAACCGATGTACAGCAAAGCTGCTCCTTCCAACGCCGTTAAATGCAAGCTAGTAATCCATATGATATGATGGTGCCGCGATCCCAGCGAGAGTGTCAACCGAGGAGACCTATACCTTGTTGGACCCACCGACGAACTTCTCCTTCATCGACACTCGTTTTCCTCCCAAGGACTTGATCTTATCGATCAGCGTTCCCCTGCTGTCCAGCTCGGCGATGTCATCGCTGCCACCGATGGTCTTGCCATTGATCATGATGTTGGGCACGGTTCCCCTTCCAGTCGTCTCTTTTAGTTTCGCCTGCAGTTCCTTGCCGAGCGGATGTTCGTCGAGTTCGACAACAAAGGGTGCGGGGTCGATTGAGTACTTCTCCAGAAGGAGCTTCTTGGCCTTCTTGGAGTAGGGACAGTAAGTCTTGGAGAAAATGATAGCTAGGTCATGGTCAGCAGAGGTATCCAAAGGAGAACGTGCCTCTGGTGGTGATATGCACATACTTGGCGACTTCTTAAGAATCTCGTTCAGGGTAACTTCGACTTGATGCTCCTCGTCCGTCTCGTCGGTAGCGTCGGCAGCATCTTTCTTCCCTTGGCCACCTGCTGCGCTACCAACTCCCACAACCTTGCCCGGAGAATCAGGCTTCAGGGGCGCCTTTGCGTTGGCTAGATCCTTGGCCTGTTGTTCTGCAGCGCGCAGGCGGTCGGACATCTCTGCGGCTAGGTGCTCGTCATCGGCGTCAACTGAGCCATCTCCATCTTTGTCTTTAGCCTCTGCGCTCACTTTCCCTGCCTTGATAGGAATTTGCGAGCCTCCACTCCCCCTCTTGCCGTCCATGGCATTCACCGTCTTGTGGTAGAAGTCCTGGATCGTCCGCGTGTCGCGCTCGGCCGTCTGTTGCCATTGTGAAGTGAAGAAGAGGATTGTGATGACGACGGCCAGTGCCAGTAGCATCAAGGCACGTAATCTGCGTGCTGAAGGCATCTCTAAGCGATTATATGAAGTGAGTGGTGGCGGTGGGTTTATTGCGGGATCACCAGGGAGATTTTGTAGCCTCAATATAGTGTCGTGTCCAGCTCAGACCTCTTTAACGAGGCGCGCTTGCCTCGGCGGGGCTCCAGGGAAGTGTCAGGAGTTGCGCACGTTTGCAACGGATTATTCGGGGGAGTGTACGATGGCTCGCGGGTCGATCTCGCGAGCGCTCGTCCAATTGACGATGGCAAGAGGTATCTGGCTAATTCCCAGACAAGTTGATGTGTGCGTGTGTTTCGTATCGCCGTAGGAACGATGGCTCCGATATCTGATGGCGGCCTGGTTTACCGGCGCAAGTATATCACGAACACTGGCACTGGGTGGCGATAACGCTTTAGCCGATCAGCTTTTGAAAACAGTGGGAGTTCATGTCAAGCCATTGATGAGCTGATGGAGGGAAATTCTTGCTTGGCCAACCGGCTAAGACGGAAGACATGTAAAATAAAATTAAATAAAATAAAATAACAATACATACATTCAATGCAAATTGGCAGGCACGAAGTGGAAGTCAAACTCCCCGGGCCTCCTTGTGGAAGGGAGAAATTAGTGGGTTATAAACAAAGCAATGCAGCTGGTCAATCCAATGGTTGAGAGTCAATGGAATGCCAAATAGAGTTTGCGCGACCGCAACAAGAAGAAAGTTTTGTGATGCCAATGTGCGTGTACGAGGATGGGATAGGAGTGCTCCATGAGCGGGAACCGAAGATGGGTGCGTGTGCACATGGTGGATGCCGGAGCTTAAGCACGTCCACGTCCCACGTCCACGTCCACAAGATGAGGATGCTGGCGCCGGCCCACCGAAAACTCAATGGGGGATGCAGCGCTTGGCCATGGCTTGCCATGGCTTGCCATCGATCCATCGAATGCAGCCGCCAAGCAGGAGTGTGGGGAACCCCCTTCATGAAGCTTGAACAAGGTTATCTGCATTCGGACTAGTCTGGTTGCACATCCCATCGATATATTGACGCGCGGGGCCAACCCCAGGGCAAGGGCCGAAAAGCTGTCTTATTCATGGCCGGGAACTTATGATTACGGCCATAGAGCCTGTCTATATTGCGCGTGTTCCCGGTACGTACCTTCCGGTACGGCGGACACGGGCCAACACTCATCAAAACCCATCCTCCATGGTGATATCAGATGCTTCATCCGCTGAAATGTCCTCTTCACCGAATGCATCATCTTCCACTTCCTCGTCGATATCTTCTTCCATATCAACCGTCGCGTCTTCGTTGTTGTCCTCGCCCTCGCCCTCGCCCAAGTCCCCATGCCTTTGCTTCCTGCGGGCAGCCTGTTCCTCGCCCAAGTCCATGACGCGCACAAGACCAGATGCCATTGCTACCGCTGCCCACCAGCTGAACTCGACGTTTGGGTTCCACGCCACCGCTGATATACGCTGCAGAGGGTCACAATTCACCACGTCGCCTGTGCCTCTACCTACAAGTTCCTCATCGGGGTCACTGTCGACATCAACACCCTCGGATTCCTCCGCGGCCGCCTCTTGCTTAGCTTTGCCTTTACCCTTCTTCTTCTTGTTGCGTTTCTGTTGCTCTTTTTTCTTTTGCGCGTCATGCCTCTGTCTCACCTGTGCGCCGCTTTTATCGTGCCGCGGATGCGAGTTCTCCAGAGGTTTGAAGTCGTTTAAGATCCTGCAAATGCCTCTTGGTATCTCGTGGTCTCCTTGCTGCCCACTTCCGTCGCTAGCTGGCAAGGTCTGGTAGTCGTGTTGGAAGACCTTTAGCTTTCTGTGTTTCCTTTTGTGAAAGAAGACCCTGCGGAAGGGGTTCGAGAGCCATAGTGTTCCATCTGTCGACCCCACCAGAAGGTAGGGATGACATCGTCCTACAGCAGCGCAGGTCGGTTGGCCTGAGATGGCAACCACGAACCGCGACTGTGGCCATGCGCGGACTGACATAAACGACATGGCGATATTCGAAGGCGATGAGGATGGCCATAACGAGACGAAGCCACGCAGGTGTTCTGACCAAGCAAGCACGCCCGGCTGAAACGAAACCATGAGGTTCGGGACATAGGCGAGTTCGGCATTTGGCCTGCTGAGATCTGTGATGGTAACAACGCCTCCGGTAGGCACAGTCGCCAAAACAAATGGATGCGATGGATAGCCGGATTTAATGTCGATAACTGGGCTGGAATGGATGGGGTGCCGCTGAAGCATCACGCATGGGTACAGTGACCAAATTGCCACTGAACCGTCCGAGTGACCAACTGCTATGCGATTCATATTCATCCAGGTGAATGAGATTATGCTAATGTTGTACTCGCCCTTGAGCTCAAGAGTGGCGAGTGGTTCCCGAATCTCCTCTGCATTTTCGTTAGTTTCGCTACACACTAGTAAGTGCCTTGAGGGAGCTGCTTACCAAATGATCTCTTGCCCCTTTCGTTCCAGGATTGTTTGACTTCGACCACTCGTACCTTTCCGTCTGAAGCGAGAAAAGCCAATAAACCGGTGGTACTACCCACTGAGAGCGGTACCGGGCACCACTGTATTCGGATTGCTCGACCCCACCCATCAAAACACAAAGCTGCTGCTCGGTACGGTTGCGACTGGGCGAATGCCACGATGCCCTTGTCATCCTTTCGTGTACCAATGCTCCATATTTGCACGTTTCCTTGCTTGAGACTCCCTTCTGGCGGTGCTTCATCGGGCGACTGATAGTAAGCCTGATCTGAATACGGTATTACGGTCAGAGCCAGTAATTGGTCAACTGCTTCAGTCCGTGGTGCCCAGTCTATGGATAAAGGAATGCCTCCCACATCCAGCATCCAGCCACCACTGGGTTCCGTGACAGTGTCCTCTTTTTCGATAGGTGCGCCATTAGATGAGAGCGCAACGGCCTGGTCCTGCTTTGTTTTCTGCTTCACTTGGCTACTATATGGTCCGAGAAATGTCGTCATCTGTGTTTCTGCCCTAGGTAAAAACCATCGTTCCGCGTTTGTCTGCTGAATGGGCTGCGAAAGCGAGGGTTTTTGTCGTGTCGAAAGATAGTTAAAGTACCAATCAACGAGTTTCTTCTGCTGATCTGCCCAGAACGTTTGTGGTAACCAAGGATTCTTAGCCATCGCGAGATCCTTATCACGTATCAATTTCGGTGGGAAGAGGTCGTAAGGACTCCATAGGAGAACGAAGATATTGATGATCCGTCGATAACTATCTCGATCACCAAACCAGTATCCGCACAACTGAGCAAGATGCACATGCCTGCTGACTGGACCCATATAACTCCGCGTCCATTTCATGGATGGCTCGTCAGGATACCGCCTTACATCTCCAGGCGCTCTTTCGACGGTGTTTTCTGCTCCTTCTTGGGATCTGCCGCTAGTCAGTGAAGATCGATGTCGTCCCTTGTGCGACATGATCTTGTATTCCACGGGGTCGTCACTCTCTGACTCTGACGCAGCAGTCAGCTCCGCGTTTTCAAGTCCATCTTCGTCATCGGGCTCGTGGTTTGCCGGATCGTCCACGAAACCCTCGTCGGAGTCATCATTCCGTTCCTTGGCGGCTCTTCGTAGATCCTCCTCATCCGACGAATCTAGAGCGACGAAAGCGTGTTGATGAAAGCGTTTCTCCTGATTAGACTTCCGAGTCCTCATCTTGGGCTGTCGAAGAAGACAAGACTGCCGCTTTATGTAATTTTTGTCCGCCGCCAATCAACTGAGTCAACAGCTCCCCATGTGCGCGCTAGCTGGATTCCCTTCTCAGCGTCGACTGAAGTTGGCATCATCAACGCCTAGAACTGCCAAAATTACCTTTAAGAAAACACCAAGCGATTGACTTCTGATTGACGGTTACTCGCCGGATGAATTAACAATGCGAAGCAGTTCAAAGCTGTGTTTTGGATGTAATTCGTGTGTCGCGGTCAAAGCCTCCGTTTTTGATTGCACCAATCCGCCCCACATAGGCCCCCGCCGCCCCAATCAGAACCCAGCTGCTTGGACCAACTCTGCTCCTCAACCTCACATCGCAGGTACCCACGAAGTCGACGGTTCACAAAAGATACTCCATGCTACCTTGCCGCTATTACTCGCATTAATGTTCTATCTTCCTTTCATTTCTCTGACTCGTACGTCAGCTAATGGCATAAATGCCACACGGCAGCCGCATAGGAAGCCAGGTAACCTAGCGGGCCTACGTTACACACGTTTGCTAAGGGAAGCTCGAGACGGCAACTTCGCTTCGCCCCTTTCCCTAGGGCGTCCACGCCTGAAAGATACTCGAGTGGCAGACGAGAGCAATACCGTATCGTTCAAGGAAGGCATCAGCATCGTCATCGCTCGCCAGCTTTTTCAAGATATCTGGCAGCTAAAAGGTGCCGCACCTTTGAACACTTTTTTATTAATCAACTTGCTACCATTTATGATATTTGTATGACTTTATATACCATACGCATTTACTAGGCAGACTCCATTTCCTAGCCGAATAATTCATAGGAGCGGCGAGAGGTAAAGAGCGCTCTTAGCGTATAGACATCCACAAATGCATAAACGCTTTGTCTTAAACAACCTTGATATGGTTAGCCCTGCTAACAGATACAGCCTCTAAGTTCTGATGGTAGCGAAGCGTGTTCTTACGCATGAAACCGGCTATTTATCTGCTTATTTCTATAAAAGCGAAGCCAACATGCGAGAACTTTGGGTGAGGACGCTTGAATCCCTAGGAGAGTTTTTAAAGCACGACTTTCTCGGCCAGGTTCGACGGCAGTTGTTCGATAATCGAGCAATAACCAGGCAAGATTTGGCACAGTTCGCTATGCTATATGGATTGCCTATGCTACGGAATAAGCTCAACATGAGCAACCTTAACAGCGATTGGCATGCAAAGGGTTACATGCTTACAGCCGGAGCTTTTGTAGGATTTGGAGCAATTAAGTCGGATAGACTTGAGGCATTCACCTTCTGCGTCAAGGATCATTACATTGTCAGGGGCTGAGCTTCCGTGGTTTTATCACGCGTCTTTGCATGGAACCAACAAGACTGGCATTACCACCAGGCTGCTCAAGAGTATGGGACACCAAGTGTTTTAGCTAGTGTCGATCTATCCGACAAACTTCGCGTATATATGGTTCTACTCTCAGTTTGCCTGGGCTGAGTTTAAACTCTTCAACTTACCCTCGCACACGGATGATAGCTTGGCACGGCACAGAGAAGTAGACAGCCAGTCTATCAGCGGGGTTATATTTGAGGCCGAGATTAGCTTTGGGTCACAGCGAGGCAAGCAGAACCATGATCATGCTGACGATGCGTTGGATAATATCAGGTGAGGGCTCATGGCCGCAGTTCTGTGATGAGACCTTCAGTGGTTCGCCCATTCAGTCCGTCGCGCCTTCCTCGTCATACTGGGCAAATGGCACAACCCTACGGAACTATAAACAACTTCTCTTGCTAGGATGGGGCCTTGAGGTGCCTAAGCGGTGGCCAAACATTTACTGTTTTTGATCCCAATAAAAGACTGAGGAATGGATTACCTGTTCTTTGGGACAGAGATGCGTTATTATGACATCCCCGACACCGCGTCCGCCCATGGGAAATAACCACAACTGAGATCGTGAATTATTGAAACTCGAATAGCTTGTCTAGCAACAACAAATAATTCCATGATATTGCTATGCCCGCTGCCAAGAGCTTTATATATTTAGTTTAGCAATAGCCGTTTAGGGGATGACGGCACAGGTCGATATAGTCGATATAGTCGAAATAATAGATAATGACATAGACGAATTAGAGATACCTTTAGCAACATGACTATTATGTTTATATCGTATCAGAATTTCTAAGATTAAGGTCGCTAGGCTGACTACGCTTTTACTTGGATGATTGAGACAGCAAATCCGGCCAATTTTGACCCGTGACCCTTACGACCAGTGTTTGGTTTGTACAACTGAATAATAGGGACTCCTGTCCCCAAATTTATGTCGTTTCAAGGTGATTAGGGGATAGCTTAGATTCTAAGAACGACCTGAGATTTTAAGTGATTAAATAGGCTCATACAATACCAAGGATATTATAGGTCTGCGTAAGCCAGTTCAACTACTGTACTTCCAAGAACCGAGAATTGGTATATGATCAACAATTGTTTAATTCAACCAGGCAGCCAGCGTACTGCTCTTCTATACAGTTCTATGTCCCCATTAATATTGTTAAAATGTTGGGATTCACGGCCAGGCGACTGCGCTTGATCGTTTAGCCTTGTGAGTCCATGCAAATCGTAGTTAACGGGCCTCTTTACTGTAAATCAGACACCGCAAACTGTAGAGAACCTGGACTTTACACGGACCATCCACGGAGAACATGGCGAGATCAAGTTTATAGCTAACGGGGGCACGACACCGCACACGATAACATCTAAGCCCATCAAAATCGTGCTGCACGACTTTGCCACAGGTCGACTTGAGGATATTGGCTGGGATTGGAGTATCTGGCAATAGCAGCTTCCCGCCGCGGCGTGGGGTGTTGCAGGACTGTATGATGCGTACGCCCGTTAGGACACTATGGCCTATTTTGATTTTTGAACATGGTCTGATGCGCCACGAACAGTTGGAGGCAATGTTATGTTATAATTCAAAGGATGTGGTCGAGTTGTCTTGATAGGTTGTCAACTTTGTACGCTATAGAAAAGGCTTTCTACTTCATCCATATCATAAAATTTGGGTGAGTCTGCGCCGTAGTCAATTAGTAAGTGGTACTTATGCCTCGGCGACCGAGACGCGTTTTTGGCGGCATTCATCTCAAGGACCAATTGCTCTGATGGTATGTGATGCTTCGGATTTGTCTTGTTGGAGGCGTTTCATTGAACGAGGTGATGATCAATGTACGCCAGAACCTCAACTTGCTCTTGACTCTGGCTACACCAAATGGTGCGCATCATTCTAGAAGCATTTCTTGTAATTATTAACCTTATCATTGGGAAGAAAGCATATAGACGACTGTCCAGAAGCAAGGTAGAGTACACCTCATTGGACTCTGAAGCCATGCACGCAGCACTGTAGTCATGAGTCCTCGATATGATGACATGAGCGTCTGCCTCATTGTTCGGTCAACTAGAACTCACATCTAAAGTACACAGCCACGGGCGGGAAATGAGTCGGTTTGGGAGAGAAGACTTATGATTTGACACGCAAAGCTCATTGTGCTACTCAGCCCCAATGACTCGAGCCTTGCAACAAGAAACGAAGCCCCGATCGTAATATTAATCGAGTTCGGTCCTCGGGTCTTGGCATGTTCCCCACAATTGGCGGAGCCCCAACTCAATGTAAACCCGTCATTGGTTACAACCGAGCAACAGGTCGTTGAAATACCCTATAACCCTTGAGATTGCTTCTTCGGGGCTTGAAAGATCCGAGAATATCAAGTCTACTTATCCGTGCCTTGAATGGTTTCGCAATATTAAATGAAACCATCCCACAATTGAATACGCTTCGAGATGCCTCCAAAGTTAGAAGCTCTCCCAACTTGCCCGTCGACATCAAACTTCAAAGGAACGGCAACAATATGTCTAGTTTTGTCATTTATGGAATCAGAAAGTTCAGAGAACGACAGAAAGCCAAGGTTGAGCAAGCAATCCCTCACCAAAGCCAAAGTTATGGTTCTTCTTACGAACTTGTAGAACCGAATCGCACGGCCCCGTTGAACGCTGATGTAGCCACTGCCAGGCAAACGAGAAATCAGTCTCCGGAGACTGCAAAGGGAGCAAAAGAAAACACAAGAATCGTTCAAGACGCCAAGAAGCGGCGGAATCTTCGTTATAAGGTTCTGTTTGGCCTTGCTCTGCCATTCGCTCTTCAGTCTCTGGACACAACCATTATGGCTTCCGCACTTCCTTTCATCGCCGCTGATTTCAGTAAGTTCTGAATCAACCATCGAGGATCCGCCAATTATTTGTACATAGAGGTGTACAAATCGCTCGCAGATTGACTAACTTTTACCAAATAGACCAGTTACAGCAATTGAACTGGATTATTTCCGTTTTCAACTTGACATCAGCCGCATTCCTACCATTTTGGGCCCAGATCGCCGATGTGTTCGGCCGTCATGTTACGATACACACTGTCATTATTATCCTGACTATCGGGAGTGCCATCTGCACCGGTTCTCCAACGTCTTCATTTGGCCTCTTACTATTCGGCCGTGCTCTGCAAGGAGTAGGCGCAGCTGGAGTCAACGTTACCGGGCACATCATTATGGCGGACCGCGTTTCGCTTGAAGATTTCGCCTGGAACTGGACACTTTCTGCCCTTATATCTGCAGTATTTTTCGGAATCGGCCCCGTCGTAGGCGGATATCTAACGCAGGTCAGCTGGCGATGGTGCTTCGCGATCAACCTTCCTATCGCCGTGGCCGCTATATTGTTTATTGTCATACTGCTTAGAAAGGAACTGGTCGGCTCACAGCCAATCCCGGAAATAGAAAACCTAGAAACATTGCCGGGATACCGACGCATTTTAGCACGCCTTTCGACCATTGACTACGGGGGCCAGCTCTTGTTCCTCGGTGGTCTTGCGTTGCTAATTCTAGGCCTCACATGGGCAGGAGGTTCGTATCCGTGGGCATCAGTCCAAGTCATTTGCCCGCTGGTCATTGGTGCGGTGCTAACGATCACGTGGATCGTCTACGAGTACCTGATGTCTCCACCTCGCATAATGTCCCGTCTGTTTCCAGTCCAGAAAGCTATGCTATCATGGGAGTTGCTCCTGCACCGAGATATCAAACTTCTCTTCTTCATCAACTTTACTGTGGGCATGGGTATGTTCGCGGTCATGTATTTCATGGACCTTTATTTCACCCTTGTGCTGGGGTTGAGCTCGAGTGAAGCAGGCAAGTATCTGCTTTATTATTTACCCGGCCTAGCTGGTAGGTAATACCCTCACTATAACTGTTCTAGTTGCGATACTATCAGGCTATGAAAGCTGACACACTGTATTAGTTGGCGCCTACATGGCTCAATACTCGGTGAATACCTGGCCTAGGCAGACATTTCCACCCCTTTTCCTGGGTTCCATTACTTCTGCAATAGGCATCACAGTCCTGGCCTGGGCCACACATGTAGGGAACACGAGCGTGATTCTAGGCATGATGGCGCTGACGGGTCACGGCGTGGGGATGCGAATGAACCCCGGTGCACTGCATGGGCTCGCCTACTTCCCTACCTTAACCGCCCAAATAACATGTCTGGTGTCTCTTGCTATACCCTTGGGCGGAACCGTAGCGCTGACGATCATGTCCACGGTGTTTAACAACAAGAGTGGAGTCGACAGCCGAGAAGCCAAGACTGGCATTATGTATGCATTCATCTCTCTAATCCCATTCATGTGGATCTGTGTCGCTGTTGCTACTTTTTTGGGTAACGCATGGATTCTTGAAGACAGGGGCCATGAGATCGTGCATGGAAGTTACTTTTGGAGTTATATCACGGGAACACAGCTTCAGCGGGAAAAGAGATCTCGTGGTCGTCACCATTCATTGGAAGAGGATTCAACACAAGGTGGATATTCACAGCATACTCAGACAGTAGGCACGTAGATTTCGTCTGAACTTCCGGTAGCCGTTCAAGTCATTCGAGAGCACACGGCCTGGCTATTTTTTTCTTCTATTTTTTAGCCTTTGTCAAGCACCAGCAAAACATCACAATAAGAATATTTGCTAAGAAAAATGAGGCAGCTGCGCTACGGGAGGCAATACGGGTCATTTAACGCAATATGGATTTAAGAACTATTATCGCCGTGCCCTGTCTAAACACACACGTTTGGTTGTGTCACGACTTGCTGCACTATCACTATAGAGTAATGACGTTGTCAAATCCTGAATTGTGGTAAAATGTGATTTCAAAGGTGTCAAACTATGACAATTGAAGGTTTGGGTTTCTTTCAAACTTAGAAAGAAAAATTTAAAAAAATTTGCCCCAAGTGAGGGAGTGGGAGAGAAAGAGAGAGAGAGAGAGAGGAATCTAAACTGCTGAAACAAGTTTTGAACACAACGACAGGTATGGCGTCAGACTGTGGAGTACTTAAATGACATTAAGGCGGTCTGATCGAACAAAGACTTGTGTAACTATGATGAGTCAGGTATATAATAACTAACGGTGGGGGACGGGCTGTAGTAAGTAGAGAGCTATACTCTACTGCTAAGGCCCGAGCCCCGAATCATTGCGCAGATAAATCAGTCCAGCCTCGGCGACATTCGACCGACGCTTTCTTTTGGATCAAGTTGACAATTCCGCCCCTCGGACATTTCGTTCCCACCAGCACGGCAGAACAGGCTATGGAAATCACCATGCGAACTGCTACGCTCAACAAATCATGCGACCAGTGCCGCATTCGGAAGGTTCGGTGCCTCCGTAAGTCTTGCGATTGGCAACATTTTACAGCGCAACAGAAGTTCTAAAGACCCCCCCAGTACCAAGCGCTCCCACAGACAGCCCGGTAGTGTGTACGAATTGCCATGTGAGATCTGTCCTTGTTTCAGAAATGCTTACCATGACTTACACCGAACGGCATTGCAGAAACGTAAAGAAATCTGCCATTTTAGCGTATTGAATCGCAGACTGCGGACCAACAGAACAAGTGAGCTCTTTGCTTTGGCTTTGCAGGACAGCAGAACGTAACGGACAGAGATCTGCTGCGGCTCAGGACGGCCTCTTTGCTGACGGAGGTCCGCGCTCTAGCCCGCTTAACTCCGAGCTCAGCAGACTCGGCTAGTCTTGAACCCACCAGAACGGGAAGGCTCCCCAGTTGTTTAATTGATCATCTTTTACAAGAACGGTCCGCTGAACTAGAACTATATGATGAATTTTCGGTGCTCAAGGTCCGTTAGTTCGAGTATTAGTTTCTCACAGGCAGTTAACGTAATAGTCTATAGGCACATGACCGACGTGGTAAGTTCTTTATCATATGTCATCTCTGGCCAAATCGTCTCTAAATGCCAGATTAGTCACTAGCTCTGGGTTGGCCTTCTTCTCAAACTATAAAGTGGAGGGCCTGGTCCAGAGAATAGGCAATCCGCGGTTACGAGAATTGGTCAACGAGGTTGATGGAGCTTTGCGCTTCCGTCTACTGAAGAGGGCTGATGTACAACTTGCGACATTGCGCGGGGTGCAGTATGAAGCTCTCGTTACATCAGATGAGGCTGTCGTCTACATACAAGGTGCGCATCAATCTATGCTTATACTGGAAAGATCCTCATGCGTGTCCAGAATATCATGTTCGGGTTCATGCCATGTTTCCATTCCTTGATTGGGAAGACTTTCAACGAAAGGCTTTGAGTCCTGACTCATCGACACTGCTGGAAAAATGCTCCTCGTTTGCAGCACTTTATCATACTGTCTTGGCTCTGGGATGCCAATATCGTGGGATGGGATCTTTCGAACCGAAAACAGGTAAAGCATGGGGGTTGTTCGCCGTGGCACTTGGCCATCTCCCCGATATTCGACGTACAGGCGACTCTCTTACAGCCTTGCAGGTTTGATCCCTCACATTTCTAATTCTGAACCACTGAGCTTTTCTTTCTAACAGTAAACTAGGCACTGATTGCAATGGTATTTTTTTCTTATATGTCCTGATGCTTAATTCGATTCGAGTGTATATCTAACACCTTGACAAGTCGATATTCGCAATGAACGCATGCTATCTTCAAGTGAACCACACTTTACTCTCAGAGGCTACTCGACTGGCTCTAAGACTTCGCTACCACAAATCCGCAATTGACGAACGGCAAAGTATTAGCCAACGGACGTTCTGGATAATTTTCCAGATGGAAAAGCATGATAGTTTTCAAGCAAGAACGGCCTCCGTAGGACCACCGCTCTTATTGTATCTTGTGTTATCTTGCTAATTGAATCGTGCAGTTGATAGCAGATTACGATGTTGGATGCCCGATCCCTTCCGTTCCGGAATCTATCTTCGGTACTTATGACTGGTTCTACTCCTCCATCCGGTTTGCTCGGTTGCTCTCTATCGCTTACGAGCTTCTTTTTTCATTGACGGCTTCATCAAAGCCCGCGCCGTCGCAGTTGTTGGTTGTCGATCAAGTCCAGACTAGTCTTGAGCAATGGCGGCAATCTGTACCAATTCAGTTCCGACCGCAAGAAGCGGTACATATACCGAGCTTCACGGATCCTAAGACTAAACAAGCCGCCTTGTCAACACACTATTACTACTATCATCTTTTGATGGCTTTAGAGCGACTGACATTGCACCTCGAAGAAGGACGCGGCACTAGACAGCAAACAAGCCAACGTAAGCTCATGAAAGCGGCTCAAGCTGTGATTGAGCTTACACGATTCATTGAGATCGAACCATACACCCCAGTCTTGTACGTTATGTCATTCTATTTCACCGTCTCTGACTTGCGCTGACCTCAATTCCAGTATCCTTGCTATCATGCCGTTATCCTCCCTATTTATTCTGTTCGACTTTGTCATTCACAACCCTCGCCACCCTGACACCCGAGCCAATATTGTTTTGTTAGATGTTGTTTCGGGCCACTTCAGCCTTCTTGAACATACTTCTAACGGACTATTGCCTGGAAGTCATCTGAGCGAATTTGTCTACATTGCGAAACAGTACTTGCAGAACCTGCCAGAGTCAGCGGCCGATGGAATGAGCATTCACGAAGAGAACAGGGAGGATTGGTCAGGAAGTAACAACAATATGCAAAGGGTTCGTGCTTCCATGTATCTCTGCCAAGAGCCTAAAGCTGATATTAGCGCTGGAGGTTTCCGATGCTCAGGCCCGCAACAACGATCTCAACGAGATGCGCATAAGAACACCAGAGAACAACATGAGCAGCGAAACTCTCCATTCCTCACCGCTCGACCGTTCTGCAGAGTCAACTTCTTTCGGACCCATGGCCGGAATGGACTTTGGGTCGCTTTTTAACTGGTCGGTATCCGACACCGATGGGTTCAATGAATATACTTTTGAGCAGCTGCTAGAAGACAGCCTCCATCAATAAGTCATCACACCACACCACTACCTCTGCTCACAATTGAGACCAGGCAGGGATAAATACAATCACACAAGCAATTTGTTACAAAGTTTCAGTTGCTTTGCTTCTGCTTGCATCAAGATCACTCTCATGATACTTAAGCAAAGATGTGTGGCGCTCCCGAACCACATCGTCTGCTTCTAGGGCTAACAGTGTCCGTGCAATATATAGCCCTTGTAGCAGAGTCAGATATCCATGAGAAACTATATCGAGTTTAAAGCCCAATTCTTAACAGGTCCGAATGCGTTCTAGCATTTCTCTAATGACTAGAATATGATACTAAAAGTGAATAGCTATATTAATAGCTCATATTAAATAAGGTCTAAAGTAAGAAATAGCGTATTTATAACGAATATTAATAGTTAATTAAATATATTAATTGTTACAGTACCCACAATGGTACTGTGTGTCCTGACAGCGATATAGAGAGATCTCGCAATCTCTACCTAGAATAGTTTTTCTAGTCAAGACATATTACAAGGCCAAATCAGCTTTACAGTTCGTGACGTTGTAGGCTTGTTGTCTCACACCAATATTGTCAATTCTAACAACCTCCATTACTAGCACCTATACCCCCACAGAGGGAACGAGATTACTATCGTAGCTAATCGCGAAACGGGGTTCGGACGCTGTTCGAACACAGCGCTGACGCTGGAGCCAGGTCGTTACAATATTTAATTTTATTATTATATAATGCTTTTCCTTTTCTTAATTTTAATAACTTTTATGGGAATAGTGTTAGCTTTTATAGAGCTTAATAATTCGTTATTATTGAACTTCGATTTACTTGCTATATATAGTATAAACAAGATTTACGTGAAGGGAGTCGACTGTTGAGTAATGTCATTTATCCCGAATCGAAACTGACGCAAGATTTATAGAAAACGGTGCTAATACGACAAACTACGACTGGTTTATTGCAATAGACCATGATAAATTTAACCTTACAGTCTCGCATGTGTTTATCCATGCCCTTTACACAGCAAGCCGTACCACTGCCGATTGCAACTGCCACAACTTCATCATCTCAGAGGCCGAGAAAGCGGTCGCTACTATATCTGCAGCTAGCAGCACCTCTACGGCAACGGTTAGTAGTTCCGCAACAACAATCAACAGCTCTTCTTCCCTGACGACTGCTGTCAGTTTTGCGGCTGCACTAGTTTCACTGGCTGTCACGCTAATATGGTTCGTATATTTGTAACTATTCCGATAGTTACGTTTCAATTGTATGGATTTAAAAAATTTGTTTCCAATGGGTAACTCACGGGCAATTTCTTTTGGCCATGGGTCCTTCGCACAGGCCCATGGGTGAGAGTTCCTAGCCTTACACGCAACCGTTGTGTCATCACCATACCAAGGGAAGCCAGGATAACAACTCAACTCAACTTTCCTTTTCCTCACTGTGTACTTACACCTGTTCGAGTTCTCCCATTTTCCATTTTCGTACACTGTCGAGGAGTCGATAAGAATAAGGAACCCAAACCTTTGACAATCACAGATGTTATGATTTCACCATTTTCCATTACTGCACTTACGTCACGGAAGGATAGATGTTCGTCATGAAAGATGTCAGTTTTCAGTAGTGCGTTTACAACGCATCACAGACTTCATAAGGCACCTACCTACATATGAGTTGCGAGTGTCTCGTACAGTCTTGGCTGTTGCTTCGAATGGACCACAAGCTGGTCTTCTGGCCCGAAGGCTATCAAGATTTTGTTGTGCCTTGCTATTGTTGTCTATCTCGTAAATGAGAATAACATCTTCAAGGCTCCGTCTAATTTAACACTGCGCACCCATCACACTATGGTGAAAATCGAAGGCCTTCGACATACCCTTCAGATGAGCCGCCGCTGCAAACAGAATCAGTATGTGGAAAAGCTGATGCGAGCTTCCCCATATGTCAAATGTGCCGGGAGCACTCCTTTCTGGCCAGCGCATCTAAGTTACCGGTCAGTCACATTTGTACACGGTTATCAGCGTTAAGGATTACACTTACGGCATACAAGAACGCCCCAAATATGTACAGGAACCCTTGAAGGAGTACCCAATTCAGCCCCATACGCTCTTCAAGATCTTTGTATCCATAGATTGTGATGCCCTGGCAGACTGGCAGCACACCTGAGACGCCCAAGCCGACGAACATCATTGCCCTGTATGGTCTCCATGCCGGTGTTCTGAAAAACTCAACCCAGCTAACGAGACCACATCCAATGCCCAACGAGAAGATCTGTGTTGTCGTCAGCTTTACGTTCTTTGAGTCGTTTGAGTTACTGGCGAATACCAACCATGTACAGGTACGCCGTCATCAGCTTCGGCAGACAAAACAGTCCATAATACAGGGCTGGCACATAACTCCCAACAATCAGAGCCACGATACCGGAATAGTCCAGCTTATTTCCCCACTTTGCCACCTCGGCACTGTGGTTGCAGAGCATATGATACGTCGCACTCATGCCCAAGCATACGGCCGCGCCACCAAAGAAACACGCAAACACCAGAACATCACCACTGCTAGCGCCCGGGTACCGCGGCGCAACAATGCTGTGCATGAAGACACCGACGGCCGGGAAGACCAGGGCGCCCAGAAGGTGTGTCCAGATGTTGACGGACTCGTTGTGGAGCCAGAACAGCGACTTGAGGGATCCCAGGTACGAGTTGGACGAGGCGCGGTACCCGGATATGATGTAGTGGTTGTCGCGACGCCAGGCGGGCAGATCGTCCCAGAGAACAAGAAGGGCGTGCTCGACTCTGCTCTCAAGCTCTCTGGCTGTGGAAATCACAGTGTCTGCGGCAGTGCGGGAGGGCCGGCGCTGCCGGAGTCCTTCTGTGGTAGCACGATGCGGCTCCGGATCGGGGCCGGGGGAGGTGTTGGTCGCCATCTTGGACGGGTTTCAACTAAAGACTGTTGTGGTTCTTGCAATTGAGAGCTAGATTCAAGAGAAGATAAAAAAAAAATCAAGGTCTGATAAAGTTTTCTGCACCTATTATCTTTCTGCTTTAAATGTTCACCTGGGTGTTGTTTGTGCTGAATTGTTGGGATTTCAATGTTGGTGTCGCTCGTGCATGTGAGAAAGAAATCCTCAACGTCTTCGGCCCGCCGAGGTAAGTGCCAGCAACATCTGCCACAACTTGATTCATTCATGCTGCAAAAGCAGGCATGATTACCAGGGCACACATGTTTTGTTCCATTGGATCAGCCCATTTATCATTGTATTTCGAACCCACCATCAACAGTTTCGTGACAAATTTCTAATCAAAGCAATAAGGAAAAGTTGTGATATATTGGCCCGCCCAGTGAAGCTGCAGAACACTACAGTATAATCTTCGGTTTGAAGGTTTAGTCAAAATATGCCAACACATCTTCTATCTCTATTAAAGGGGGTTGCACACGTAGACATAACTTTTCACATGACGTTTCTGCTAACTTCGTAAGGCCCCTTTGCAATAATCATATTTGCTGGCGGCCGTTGCCTCTGCATTCCATCATTGAACTAGGATTTAAACTGTATGTAAACCAGGAACCTTTCGCTATCAGTATGGAAGCGCCTGTGAGGAGCATAATTCGTTATATCGTAGTGCGTCTAGGTCAGCCTTGTCGCATACCCCCGGGATGACTGAGGCTTTTAATCATCCGCGACGCTCCTGGTCGTACCACAAGCCACGACGGAAAATGAAGCCTTTTTCAGCGTTGCGATTGTGATGCCGCCGTCTATTTCTTGCCGCTCTTCTTGATACCCTGAGTACCAGTGTTCAGCGGGCCCTTGCCTCCTGCCTTGGCGGCCATCTCCTTGCGTGCCTTGTCCTCTGCGAAGTGTCAGTGGCGAGTTCGGGAAGATCTGTGCACGTCGGATGAAATGAAGTCGTACCGGCTCTCTTCTTCTCGAGGTAGGCGACGTCATCCTCGTCCATCTCCTTGGTGGCCTTCTTGGCTGCCTTCAAGGGCTTGGCCTTGCCGCCTGTGATGGGTGGTAAAGTTAGTCGGTCGATGTTCAGCATGGCATGAGATTTGGCGGGGCAAATCTCTCAGGAAACTTGTCTGGCATACCTTCTCTGTTTGCGCCACCCATTTCGTGAGTTTGAGGGTTGTGTAGGTATTGCTTGAGGGAACGAATGGATGTAGAGATGGATGTACTGAGAAGCGACGTTAGAGAAAAGAGAGTTTTCCGAGTACTAAGAATAATAAGCAGATGGATAATGGATAATGGATAGTCAGACCAGAAATTCAGGGTCTAGGACGGGTCGCGACCGCGGGGCAGTGCTTTCGGGGCTTTTGGGGGGGGTCTCACGGGTCTTGGTGGCGTGTCAAGGTGCCAAAAACCAGTGTCATGGGGGGATAAATCCGGAGTAATTCCGCTGAGATCCGCTAACACTGACTACCTGCTCCCGCAGCACCTGGAGGCTGAGCGCAGGTGCAAGTGAAAGAAAGGCTTGTCGTCACACCACATACATACATAGATACATCAGCCTCACCACCAGACCATCATCTTCTCAGCTTCGCCCAAAACAACACACAGCAGACGTCGGCCCGCGCGATTGCTTGGTTGTTTTCAAGACTCTGCATCTGCCACGGCATTCCAGCTAGCCTGCCTTGCGCAAGCACTGCTTTCCTACCTCTCCTTCCCAACTGTTGGACGATTGTTACCTTGTCGCGCAGCCCGCAAGACACGCCGTGATGCGTAGCAGATGAGGAGAGACATCCCGGTTCGACACATTTTCTACGCTTCACTTAGCCGTTGACCTTATTGCTGACACTGTTGTTCTGATCTCAAGGCAGGGATATCTTCTCTCGCTGCTTTGGTCTTTTCTGTCTCCCCCGGTCGTGCTAGAACACAGCAAGGCAAGGCAAAGCAACCAGCCACAAGGCGAACCTGAACATGGCTTCTCCGTCTAGTTCCGATGAAGGCGAAATCATAGAGACTGGGGTTGGTGCAGGAGACTTGAAGGCAACTTCACTGCCTCAATTCAATGGAAATGGTGTTGACCGTCCAGACAGAAATCGACCTAGACATTCGAAATCAACATCTCCCGAAGTTGACGCGGCCTCGAGATACGCCTCAACTTCAACCCGCAATCGCTCCCCTCGAGGCTCCAAGCGCTCTCGTAGCGACTATCCCGCTAGATCGAATGGAGACCGGGACCGAGACCGAGACCCGCGCAACTTCCGAGTACACTACGAAGATGCACGCGATTCGCGCCGCTCTCACTTCTCTTACGATGATGACGATAGGCCCCCATCCCGATCTTCTGCTTCGGGACTTCGCTACGACGACAGAGATCGAGCCAGAGACCATGGCCCGTCACGCGACCACAGCCGCGAGCGC
This sequence comes from Truncatella angustata, assembly GCF_020726525.1. NCBI lineage: Eukaryota > Fungi > Ascomycota > Sordariomycetes > Amphisphaeriales > Sporocadaceae > Truncatella > Truncatella angustata. The sequence goes on along the minus strand of NW_025763390.1, from coordinate 2,057,550 downwards.
GAGCGCGATCGTGACGGCTACGCGGACAAGCGGCCCAGAAATCGCACGAGATCGCCTAATCGGCCCCCGAGGAGTGGTAGAGACCGCAATGATCGAGATAGAAGAAAAGATGACAGGCACACCCGTCCAAGCAATAGAGATCAGGACTTCTATGACAGAAATGGTCGCCAAGACAGTGCGAGACATGATGCAGTCAGAGGGTCCGCCTCGGCAGAAAGAAATGGTATTCTGAAAAACGATACTAAATCTACTAAATTGTCCCAGGTGGAGGTAGCTACAACACCCAGCTCAGCAAATACTTCGGCCCCTGAACCCGAAGCTCCAGAAGAGCAACCGGTTGACGAAGCTGCCGAGATCGAACGCCGGCGCCGGCGTCGTGAGGAACTCCTAGCCAAGTCCCGCGGCCCAACACCTATGCTTGTACAAGCGCTGCAAGCTTCTTCCGACAAGTTTGCATCAACCTCGCCGGCTCATATTCAGCAAAGCACACCTTCAGCGACTGAAGCTAATACTCCAATGTCTGGTAAGTCGGTGTCCAATCTTTGCAGCTGTGACATTGCTAATAAGCCCCAAGCAGTATCGTCTCCTGCCTCTCCAGCACGAGGCTTGCAAGAGGGCATGTCTCCAGCTGCGCTTGACATCACTAATGACCACGATCTCATCAATGTACACGGAGAGTCTCGAAACGCCGATGATGACGATGGTCCTTCCGCAGCAGACTATGACCCTACAGCGGACATGCGGGAAGATGAGAAACGCGATGGGCGCCGTCATGGTCACATTGGTCCCCATGGCGAGGTTCTCCCCCCTGAACAGAAAGATGGGATTGCTCCCCAAGAAGAAATGCAACCTACAGAATCTACTGAAGATGGCGATGACTTTGACATGTTCGCCGAAGATTTTGACGAGGACAAATTCGCAGCACCAAAGCCTATCGTCGAGTCTGAAGCCACAGCAGATGATGGTCAAGCTCCTGCTCAAGTAGGGGCAGGCGGTATTCTTGAAGGCGATGACAAGGACGGTTACTACAAAATTCGCATAGGAGAGATCATGAATGGCCGCTATCAAGTGCAGGCCACCCTGGGTAAGGGTATGTTTTCAGGAGTCGCTCGTGCTGTAGACATCACGAATAAGCAGATGGTCGCCATCAAAATGATGCGCAACAACGACGCTTTGAGGAAGGGAGGCTTCACCGAGATTGCCATCTTGCAAAAGCTGAACGACTCGGATCCGGAGAACCGCAAGCACATTGTCAAGTTCGAGCGCCATTTCGAGCACAAGGGCCATCTGTGCCTCGCCTTTGAGAATCTCAGCCTGAACTTGAGAGAAGTCCTAAAGAAATTTGGTAACAATGTTGGCATCAATCTCAGTGCCACTCGATCGTATGCTCATCAAATGTTTGTGGCTTTGGCTCACATGCGGAAATGCACCATTATCCATGCAGATATCAAGCCCGACAATATTTTGGTAAGTCCATGATGCACAATTGTAACTCTGTAATCTTGCTAAATTTGGTATAGGTCAACGAGGCTCGCAACATCCTCAAAATCTGTGACTTGGGCACGGCAATTGACAGATCTGATGCAGCAACAGCGCACAACGAGATAACGCCCTACCTTGTCAGTCGATTTTACCGGGCGCCCGAAATTATCCTAGGTCTACCGTACGACTACGCCGTTGATATGTGGTCCATTGGTTGCACTCTATATGAGCTGTATACCGGCAAGATTCTATTTACAGGTGACAGCAACAATCAGATGCTCAAGACGATCATGGAGATTCGTGGCAAGTTCAGTACCAAGATGTATAAACGAGGCCAACTCTGGCAAATGCACTTTGACGACATCGGTAACTTCATTAGCGTGGAGAGAGACAAGGTGCTTGATAAGGTATGTTGACAAATTCCTTTCTGTTGTTCCACTGAGCACATCTTCCCCGGATTTCAAATAGTCTCAACTGGCCCCAACGAACCATTTTCCTATTTCTATTTTTATTGAAGGATTGGGTGGTTTATTATAGGAATCACGCTGCTGTAAGCGCTGAGGCGGCCTCGATCCGAGTGGGTCCGAGCCATTGCATACGGTGCGCCCAGCTTCCTTTGCCGCTCAATGACTACGTCCGATGAAACGGCCAGATCTGCGGTCAGCATTGTGGGTAAACTCAAATCTCCGGAACAGCTTTGCTTGCGTGCTAGCCGGGGTTTTTCAAGACGTCCACCATCAATCCCAACGACTGCTGGTCTATCGATGACCATGGGCTATTACTCTTCGCGCTGAGGCAGGCCCCCTTGCTGCTTTAAATAAGCCAATGAATTAAAGCGAACTCCCCGTCGTTTACCCCACACGCTCCTGCCATTGATTCATCGCAGCAAGATCTATATTTAAAGATTCGACGACTGACTAGTGCTTGACACAGACGAATGTTAGAACCATGGCCATTGTAAAACCGACCCGCGATCTGCGGACTCGCCTTATGGCTGCGTCTAGCGGCATGGACGATGCGGAGTCTAGGGATCTCAATCATTTCATCGATTTGCTGGAACGCTGTTTGGCGCTCAACCCAGATAAGAGGATGACTCCATCAGAGGCGCTTAAGCATCCCTTTTTCCTGAGGGCATCTATTAGATAGTGTCACGGGGGCTTCGCGGCATAATGAAGTGGAGGAGGGGTGAGCGGACAACATCACCAAGCATTGAGGTTGCAGCCATCGGGCTCTCATGGATGATCAATCACAAGGTTCGCTATAACCTAGTTAATGGCCTATGCTGCGGGTCTAATTGATCTATTCTTGTTGCTGTGTATAGAATAGAGCAATAGGACTGCATATTTTGGTAACAGAGAAGTCATTGTAACCCCATCGAACGAGGACATCTTCGTTTCACCTTGCCGTGTTGGCTAATGCTCATGTGACCGTCGGCGACAAATCTGCTAAGCTTTGCCATCACACGATGGAGTCACACGGCTTGACAAGGTACTTGCTGCAGCAAACCTGTCTAATAATTGATGGCAAACATGCATCATCGTAGTCATTCCGGTATGTTGGAAATATTAGGCGTCGGTCCTAAGGGAACGAGGGTTTAGCTTCTCTAAACTGGATAGTACGTCATGGTCATGGCACAGCCACAACAGAAAGTGGTCCATCATAGACCTTTCAGCTGTATCTTTCATGTATTAGGGTAAGTTGGTGATGGACAAAGGACTTGAGGAAGCAATCCTACACCTGGCCCAGTTGAGATCAAGTTGTGCAGCTAGAATAAGCCCGAGTCGAAAGAGGAACCGAGCAGTTCAGCTCCTTCTTCGATCAGAAGGATTCAGTACAAAGTCCAAACGCGCTTAGACGAACATGATCCCGGGGCAAGACAATTCGACTTGGCCAGCCCACCCGCATATTCCTGAATCGGAAATGTGCTGCCCTGCCATGGCCTGGCTGGCTGGCCGTAACAGGCAGAAAAAAATGTCAATATTGCTGAGCCTCCTGTTTGCTGCCTCTTGCAGAAGGATTCCTCGGGAGTACATGTAATCGCCTAGGGCTGGGGACAAGTGACACGTGCACGTACACAGGTGATTTACCTAATTCGGCTTCACAAGCTGTGTAGGAAAACAGGCGGCGCCCGGATTGACTGATCTTTTTTTTTCTCCCTCCCACGCGTGTACCACGAAGAGAAGGCATTCACAAGGAAGCTCTTTAGCCTTTTGGCTCACCCGCAAGTCTCTCGGCCTAGGGGGTGCCGCGTGTCGTCTCAACCAGCATCGATAATAAGCTAATATTGTGTGCCTAGAGGGACAGTGGGAAGAAAAAACTATCTTGATTCAGACCACCCCTCACACGCAATCTGAGATACATATCTCACAAGTCATGTGCACGTCGCAACCATGCAGGCAACCCGTGTTTGTGTCTCGGTATTCATGCACTTGTAACCCACGATGTCTTGATATTCGGACAAGACACAATAATTATTTTTCTTCTTTTCCTTTTTCTTTCCTGACAGCACACCAGCGAGGATGATGGGGCCGGGTAAGAAGAGACACTTGTTGTTGGGGTGTAGCGTGGTGTTTCGATATATATTCCCCGTGAGACATGCCTGGTACTAGATGAAAATGCATGATGCGCAGAATGTGACAGACCTGTCCCCGTAATAATATATTTTATCTTATGTTTTCCTTTTAATCTGTTCCTTTTCTTTCCTTGGTGACGGTAGAAAAGCAAGGCGTTTAATTTCCGTCCACCCTGACCGCAACGCAATGCCGCCCCCCTCCCCACATCAAAAGCCGTTGAAATAAGAAATAATAACCAATACACGAGGAACTTCAGGGGTTTGACATATCGCCCGGCCCCCCAGCGGTAACCCGCAGCTGCAGTGAGGGCTGTCTCGATCAAGGAGGACCCGGGTAAGACAAGTAGCCGCTAGCAGCCGCGAATTTTTTTTTCTTTTACAAGAATATGAATCCAGCTTCTGACATGTCAGTAAGCTCGCCAAGAAGTTATGCTTGATGTTCGGGATCTCCCACGAAACAGAAAAAGTAATCCTCCGTGGGCCTTGTCGCCACCGCGGCCGCCGGCCGTTAGAATCAGGGACCTGAACATAAACCCTGAAAAAACACGCTTGCCGTATGTCTTCGCTTGGACAATCATGGGATAGTGGATGATTGCGCCACGTGTGTACAGGACCCGGAGAGGTCTCCGGTAGCTAAAGCAAGAACACACAAGTTACGCGACATACATCGTGCGTTACCTGTCGTGGCTCTTCTCCGATTTCGAGATGCATTCACACGAAAGTGAACTGGAAAAAGTCTAGACCTGGGTCAAAACAGGGTGCATCGAACCATTGACCGACCCGAGCAGCTCCCCTGGCTGTCTGATTTGACTTGGACGGACATGCCGTACAACCGGTATGCAGTCATTTAGTATTATCAGATCATACGAATCAAACCTGACAGGCCCTCTTTCGCAGAGTCCATTGCATCCACTTGCGGACCGTTGCCACAACCTCACGAGGGCCAACTGGGCCTCCAAAGCTTCTCATTGCACTTTCGATAGATGACCGGCGCAGCAACCCCTCATGTCATCCAATAGTGCCGTCGCACAAAATTGTCTTTCGTCGGCAATGTATCGAGTAGTACACAGGCTTAGCACAGCCACTTCGTCGGAACGCCGTGTCTTCTCCCCGTGCGCAGGTAGCCGGTGGTGACAACTGCCCCGATTGCCTGTACATTAGAAAAAGCCAAGCATGCTGTGGTACTACGAAGGCGAATCGGTCTTGTGATACTCAGGAGGATATTAGTATTACCAGCCACGCTCACTTTGGTAATGTACTTTGGTTGGTCATCGCGGGTAGCAAGCACCCGATTGGGCTTTCAGCTTGTGCACTGAGGGTTGTGTTTTGCTCAGCCTTACCTCAGTTATCTTGATGTGCCTTCCCGTCCTGTCTGGGGGTGGCACCTAAATGTTTGAGAGCGCGGGATCTGTGTGCTTCTTTGGACGAGCCGGCAGATTTGGTCGCTGTTCAGGTCACATAGCGTCAGCTAGACACACGCCCTGTCGTTGTGATGAAGGGGGGGTTTTTTTTTTTTTTTTTTGTGATGGTCCAACCATTAGTAATTGGTTACCATCATGATTATCACCGAAACCACTTTACCGATCTATATACGACAATACTCTTACTCTCTTGCACGAAGGCTGAAGATCAATAAATATTTGATCGCAGCAGCCAATCATAGCCCATTAATGATTCACTTGAAAGTATGATATGATTGTTTGTGTTGCATAGGAGCCGGATGAACCGGCGAATCCTATCATCCGATCTATGACACCAGACGTAAGCCCGGCCCTGTTGGGCAGGCAGCATGAACTGGTATATTTGTCCACGAATCCTGACCGCACAGCACCTGCAATTACTGGTCGCGCAATCTTCTAGAATGTAGATCCTGACGTATCCTACGTCGATCTGCGCGGCCGAATTGGCAAGCAGTCCGCCCTTCCTTACGCGATGGGCTACTGATCAGTTTGAATGTGTTCGATCAAGTATTACATATAGCATTCATCTGATGTCAGGCGTAGGCTTCACACCTGCGGCATGATATAGTAGAGATGAAACACTACGTACCGCGTAGCTGAAGGGCCCGTTCAGCATTGATACTAGCTGGTCGGTCCGGTCTGCGAATGTTGATCAGTGCACACCCTCTTATCGGAACCGGTAGCCGAGAGTTTGGAAAGGTGGCCCTAGAGATCCAGGAAGGATTTAACGATGTCTCGATAGCACGGACTTTGATTCTTTCTGTCTCGTATCTTTCTGGTGACGATCCTTGCGGCTGTGCTCCAGATTGACTATGAGTCTGGGTTTCGTCAGGTGGGGGCCGAAAGTATGGGCATCTTGGGATATTGATGATCGTCGATTATACATTAGCATGTTGCATCTCTCATGAAGAAGCACAGAATTTAGGGAATGGAAATTGAGAAACACCACGGGAAAGTATGCGAGAAAAGAAAAAGAAAAGACTAGAAAAGGTTGATGTCTAAGACAGTACTGCGAATGAGCTTGTTTAACGCGCTTGACGCCTTTTGCTCGTATTGATTTAAATGTGCTTTGTTTTCGTGTCGGCAGAGCGATTGCTCAGGTTCCGCATCGCCGTATGTTGCCCGAACTTGGCGCTCATATGGCTCCTCGTTACGGTGAGTTGCGTATGGATCATAACCAGAAGTAGAGTCAACTCCGGTTGCCTTGGCTGCTTGTAATGAGCCTAGCCATCTATCTCATGAAAGCAGACTTGGCAGAGTGCTTGAAGGGCCGAGGGCATTGTTTCATCGAAACACTGGAGCGTTTCCGACAGAACGGCTCCAACTCTGTTCTCTGGCGCATGGAACCGACACGGGTAGGCTAAGCCAGCTTCGCTTTAGCAGTACTGGGGTAGTTGTCTTCCAACGCCCCCCGCCCATGCAATCAACGACGCCCATCAATGTCCTTTTACTGCAGGCTGCTGACATCAACCAGCATTAGAAGATATATCAGTGATCACGATCTCGATCACGCGCCTTGGTGATTTCCTGTTCAGCAAAGGATCTCACGTCGATAACCTCCTAATTGGTTGTCCAAAAAAAACCAAAAAAAAAAAAAAAAAAACCTCGCTTATCCCGCAGGAAGGGGAAGGCACAAGCAGGCCAATGCAAGGGTGATGCTTCCGATAACCGATCTTTGGTACGGTTCGGACTCGGGTCTGTTCCATGCTTGAAATTGGAGTTTGCGCTGTGGGCGGGATTTAAACGTTTTTGCTTGGCTTTACGCTAGCATCAAAATCCGAGATCTCGACGTTGGGATTCGCTTGCTAACTCAGGTGGAACAACTTCTGGGCGGAATGTATCTCGTCTGTGAGATGCCCCAGCAGTCGGACATCTCGTCTTATTCATCGTCGCATACCATCTTCCGTGGTGGATTGCCCACGGCCTCATACTGTAGTTTTGCTCTCTCATCTTCCCATGGGTATACTCCACGTTCAGCAGGGACTATGTTTGAGGCAAGGGGTCCCTGAAAATTTAGGTCCGGGAGAGTTTTCACATCGAGACGCCGAGGATGATGATGCAAGGGATTGGAACCTAGTTTATTGGAAGAATCATACCAAGCGAAGCGAGTCCCCAAGAGGAACCCGCGGAAGCAAGGGATAGATTCACCTCGTGTTTCTCATCTCATGTCCCGAGGAGCAGATCATATCATGCACACGTTTTTTTTTTCCTAAAAAAAATTCAATGGGACCTGAGGCTTGAGAGGCACGCATGTTTCTTTCCTGTTTCACCGTCACACCTACAAGAGAATTTGGGATGTATGTATGTGTGTGTGTCGACTAAGACCCATTCCAGATATGTCTCACATGATGTTCGAAGAGCTTTTTTAAAGGGCAATCTACAAACAGTGCTGTCCAGGCAAGCAGTACAGCAGAGGGCGGAGGTGCCTCACCAAGGAAGGTTATGCGGTGAAGGTTGAATAGTGTCAAGCCCCCAATATCACCCAATGCTATAATATGTGATGCGGCATAAATGCCTTCACTATCTGAAGATTGGTACCCGTGCCAGGATTGGTTGCAACCATTGTGGGTCATTGATGACCAGCCGTCAATCATTATACAAAATGCAGCGGTGAGTTTCAGTGAATGTTCTTCTGGTTGCTGCTTAGTATCATCGTCCGATCTATCAACACCACTCCAAACATGCTCAGATCTCGACTGTGGATTCTAAGCAGTCAGGTAGTTTCAAACAGGCGGAAGAATAAAAGATACGGCGCGGAGGAGCATGCAAAGCCTGTACTTACATCTCAGCTGCAATGATCTCCAAAAAGTTACTAAAAATTGATTACGGTTTGTGATGCAAGCATATCCTGTGTGATATTCGATTGATGTCCGGCCAGGAGATGTTTCTGGTAGCTCGATCTGTATTTCCACCCTGGTCCGTAAATTTAGAAGCCTCTGGTGTTGCAACTGGGCGTCTGCACAAATAATCGCGAATATTGAGATGACCCCCCTCAAGTTGCAGGTATGCCGCTTGCGTTGTGCAGGCGGGTCACAAGGACCTGCATCGTTGCAGCTTCAAAATTCGAACTCCCGGCGCCTTCCAGGCGGACGCGCACAGGAATTTAGGCATGCAAGACGGCCAGTAGATGATCCGAATAGAACTTTATCTAATTTCAACTCCCTTGTCAATACCAAACATGGGCTGCCATGAAGGTGCATAACTTGCAGGATCATGGAGTCATTGACTTGGCAGATGCAGAGCATGATCCTTCAGAAGAGAACCACAGACACACATCCAAACCACCGGATCATGGGGTGCAAATGACAGCGGACGGCGATATTGCCAAATGGCCAACGAGATCAGCCTTTTTACTGCACGGGCAATTTCGCATGTACAAAAACGTCTCTGCCATCCATGCTCAATTTGTAAAGAAACGGGCGATATCCTAGAGAAAGCCTGGGGCACGACGAGGGTACGACAGCCTCACTTCTTGCTGCTTCCCATCGCAATACGCGGACTGTAGTGATTTCATTGGCCTGCTGTTATCCTCTGTTGCGTTGCGAGGCTGCTGCATGCAAAGTTGGATTGATTACCACCCACACACTTTGGATTTAACCACTTCCGGCCAATCGATGGAGTGGTTCTAGAGCAAGCATGAGCCAGACCATCTCACCATCTGCAGCCTTGAAAGCCTGCAATTATTGCCATTCACTTCTGTCAGTCAACGAATCAAGCTGCCCGTCAAATGAGAGCCTGGCGACATTGGCCACAGGCATGCAAGTCCCGTAATGCCATGCACTGCAAGCCTTCTGGGCCCTTCGACGACGTTTTTCTGGAGATGCCCCTTGCCTGTAAGACCTTGGTGGGCTTGTGGACCAGGTCGGACTTGCTTGAGCTGGCCCTCGGTCTCTCTGTACACCTTTGTTTAACGACTTGGCCACTTTTCAAAGGAAGAGCCATGGGTGACCGCATTCACACGAAAGAAAGAAAGAAAGAACACAGCAACAGCAACAGCACGACCAAACTGGTCCATCATACAATGAAAAAGCACTATGTAGCTCCTCACCGTCTGCTACTGCGACTCTTAAATTGCTTCAGTCACACAATGTCCATTTTCATGTCTTGTAACCACGTAATCTCAGCGGCAAATTCACCGTTACAATATTGCAAAGACGCTGACAGATGTCTTGCATTGCCTTTGTCCAATAAGCATTTGAATCCATCTGTAACCAGACACGGACATTCCTGGGTTCAATTCAAGACGCCATGTCTGTTAGGATGCAAATATTACTGCTCTGTCCGAACATAGCTACATGTTAGCGCTTCATCTCATTCATGTCCCAAACAACACATGGATGGGTGCGTGTGCTGCCGCAGTAGGCTACCCTGCCGTCAATAGCTGCAATGATCACCAACGCGAGGGTACCCAAGGGAATTACGCCGGAACGATATGAGCTAGCGGCTAATTCAAAGCCCTGCACATCCTCAGCGATTGCACAACCCGCCCAGTCATCGTCTCACTGAGACATGAACGGAGTCAGCGATTTGGCGATCTTGCAGCAGACAAGGCACAGCCTGGCCATCGCATTGATCCAGCAGGGCACGATGCAGCACCTGTGACAGAAGTTTGGTGGAGGAAACTGACTGACTGTGCTTGGAAGTCTCAGGGCTACGCCTGCCCATAACAGATTCATGCAGTCATGTTTGTAAAAGCTTAAACCCACAAACAATGACACGGACCAGAAGCTCGTCTGTTTAGATGCCACAAGAGTTGACGAGGACGATAGCGATTAAAATCCCGAATGGTCCGTGTAGGCGGACGGCTCTACACACTATGTATCGTGACCCAAAACTGCCGCAGAAGACAGTTTTGCCAAGATTACGACCATCACTTTTACCTAGCTCCGGCTCAGACGCCAATGAAAATCGTTGCCCATCGTCACCGCTAAGCGTCAATGGTACATGCCTAGAAACAATGGGTAAAAGCTGGCGGTCTGTCATGTTTCTCCAGACCAAAGGAAGTGTGTATTTGCTCTGCCGGGCCTGCCAAACCCGGCCAGGACTTGCTCAATTTTCCCTACAAGTGATCACCCAGGCGCTCGACAGCCACTGTACTGAAAAGGCAAGAAGCAAAACCATGCGAGTCACGGGCCCGTCAATAATGACGATTTGCCCGACCAGCCTAGCGGACAGAACCAACGAGATGAAAGAAGCGGAGAACGGGCAGCCACACAAATCCCCGTCAACCAGATCACACGCACGCCCCCTTTCTTCCGTTGTTTTCTTTGATCCAGGGTGTCTTTCACTTCCTTCTAAGGTGTGGGCTTATCTATGATTGGACAAGAAGCTCTGCTAGGGGGGAGGGGCGTGAGTGACACACCCCCTTCGAAAAAGGTGGGCCAGTTATTTACGTGTGTCAGACAATCCTTGCTCTCGTATATTGCTAGGCGTCACAAAATCTCGGCCCATGTTCAGGCTGCGCATCCTTTCCACTCTAGTGGACGCCCCAGAAGCACTTGGATCCATTCCTTACCCACACCTCCCTTCTTCTGCGAGTCCCACCGTGCCAGCCCGGGTCCTCTTGCTTAGCGGCGCCATTGAAATTTAAGAATAGCGCATACGTGTGAAGTGGAACGAATAGTGCAGACTTGCGCATACAGTGGGCCGGGCTATTAATCATTGTAGCCTGTAGTTTCTGAGCCAAGGCGCCCGGGGTGTGCTTGAGCCACTCAAACACGCAAGACCAGCACCCTTGCCTTTTCGAACGGTTATTGGTATCTCTAGTATCCAATATCTACATCACTTTACCCAGTCTGTATCATTACCAGACCTCACCTCACATCACGACACATTCATTGTAACAACCTCTTCCTACATTACAACTATCCTCGGAGTAGATATCCCTTGCCGTCTACGTCGCCAATTTCTCTCTCGATTACCCACCACTGACCGTTACCACTACTTCACACCGGCGATACAACCAAGGACTGTTTGACTCGTTTGTTCGAAGTCAACTTTGCGCGACCCAGGGACTTATACGAACCAAGGAATTCCGTTCTTAGACCAGGATCTCCAGGACTTATCATTTTGGATTAGGACACCGCGTAGAAAAGGCTGTTTTCTCAGTTTTTCGTTCTTGTTCCAAATTCCCCTCTGCTCTTTGCCCTTGGATTACCCAGAAAGGACCCCGGTTGCAGTATACCATGCATAATGTGCCAGCATTCGGATACCCTACTCCCCCGGCGTCGCCTTCGTACGACGACCAGAAGTGTACCTACCAACATCCATTTGCCATCCCGGCAGTTTGTCAACCACGATACCCAGTCAGACCGGAGGACAGATTAGGAAAATTTCTCGGTGACAGCCTTCAGCTAGTTGGAATTCTCGGCACTGGCGCATATGGAGTCGTTTACACTGCCGTCGACATCAGGAACGGGACACGATATGCCGTCAAGACTTTGAGCAAGTACAACGCCGATGGATCTCCACTGGACCGACGCCAGATTGCTTTCCAGCAGCGAGAACTCCGCCTACATTACCTTGCATCAGCACACCCAAACGTTGTTTCCATGTTTAAGATCGTGGATGATCCGGACTGTACATATGTTGTACTGGAATACTGCCCAGAAGGAGACCTTTTCTTTAACATCACGGAGTGTGGACAATACGTGGGTAAGGACGATCTTTCTAGGAGTGTCTTCCTCCAGATCCTGGATGCCGTCGAGCACTGCCATACCCTCGGAGTTTACCACCGTGACCTAAAGCCGGAGAACATTCTTGTGTCGAACCAAGGTGCAACCGTCAAGCTTGCAGACTTTGGATTAGCTACTTCGTCCGACCGATCCGAGGATTACGGATGTGGCTCGACGTTCTACATGTCGCCAGGTATGTGTATTCGCATTGCCAAACATAGGACCGGACTGACTTGCTTGTGCTGCAGAGTGCCTAGATCCATCTGCCAGGAGGCCTTTCTACTACTGTGCCCCCAATGACGTCTGGAGTCTGGGCGTCATCTTGGTGAATTTGACTTGTGGTCGCAACCCCTGGAAGCAGGCATCCTTTGAGGACTCTACCTACCGTGCCTTTACCAGGAATTCCAGCTTTCTCAAGACTATTCTTCCTCTAACAGATGACCTGAACGACATCCTGGGAAGGATCTTTGAACGAAACCCAGACCATAGAATTACGTTAGCAGAGCTCCGGGAAAGGATTTTGGCTTGCCCCCAATTTACTACCCCCGTCGTCAGTGCAGCTCAACCCCTTGCTTCTCCACCTACTTCTCCCGAGTCCATCGAATACCTTTATGAAGACGCTCCTGTCAGCGACTTCGCCTTCAACACCCCTTTATCACCTGCTGCATCTGATTCGGACGGTGAATCTACATGCTCATCCGATGATGGATCATTGACATCGAGTCCCTCGACTATCGATGATCTTGACGATGATTTCCGGGATGAGGATTTATCTACACGAGTTTCTCCGGAGCCACAGGTGTATCAGGAAGAGCCTCCAATTTATGCCCAGGAGTTCCTTCCTCAATACGCCGGGGCCATTGTGGAACCGTGCCAGCCATGTTCCGTGTCCGTACCTGTCCCGGCCCAGAACAGCTGTGCGCCTAAATTCCAATTGCCGTACATCTGGGACATGTTCAACAAATACACACACCCGGTGCAACACCACCCGGTACCATTCCATCACCCGGTGCCACTCTTCGGTAACCTTCAGGGTTGTTATTAGCTTATTCCTCGCGTCACATTGACGTTTGAGAAGCAGCCTTTTATACTGTTACATACTACTATTCTCAAAATATTGGGCGGATATGCGAACCTTTTCCCGTGCCACGGATATTACGAACCAGCCCGGAAAAGTTGCGCCTGCCGCGGAAAAGTCTGGAACTTGATTTACACTTGAAAAATCTGTAACTACTCGAAAAATCATGTTCTCTTTTGTTTTACTAGCGTGGAGTTGGGGGGGCCGGTTCAAAGAAGGTGGACTATATCCATTCAAAGACTGAAAAACCAGAGAGCGATTCAGGGTTGACCTGGGAATGGTCTGGCCAATGCATTGTTTGACGGCGCAAGGCATACATCGTGGTTCATGGATTGGTGTGGTCACATTGTGTTATCTGTTTTAATCGATATGCGCGGGTTGCATCTAGAGAGGATATGCCCAAAGACTTTCGCTTGGATGATACCACAGTTTTCTCGGATACAGGGTGGTTTTTTTTTTTTGGCGGGTGGGAAGGTTATCGCTTGTTAGCAAGCCTGGAAAAGGTCATGGGATACGAAACTTTAGAAAGGATTACTCAACAGCCTCATCGGCGCTTGAGGGTTTTGGCCTGCACAATTTACGTTACCACTCTGCTGGACACCAACGGCACTGATCCGTGGTGCTCACCTTGGGATCAAGATTCATCATAGACTCTACGTTACCCTAATCGAAAATAAAGCACACAATTGGGCATGATTTGCTCCAAGCACATCAGTACTTCTCACATTCAATCGTAGTTTGCGCAACCAAAGTGTTCTAACATCATTCAGCCGCGTGGTAGTCTCTTGCGATTCCAACCTTGTCCTGAACCCAGTTCTATCCGTCATATGTAACTAGGTTGGTGATCCCAATCAATTCTGAAGTCGCAGATTGACTAGTTCGATAAGACTATATCCCTCAACTGGGTGCCAATTGGCTCACATGCATGAGCGCCACCCGCCTTACTTTGTGATCACCGTGGGACAAGCAGACCAGGACAGGGCTCGTAAATTGTTCATCAAAGTTTCCTTCACATCCACATGATGCCGACAGGCGTCAACGCCGTTTCATTGAAACACAAGCCACAATATGTTATTCAGCGGGCATGAACTTGTTTTTCTCTGTCAACATATGCACTCCTATCTCACATCCTTCAGTCACACAACATTCGCCTGTGCCGTGGCTGCCTGAACTTCCTTACTCTGTCATAAACTCCCTTCCTCGTTAAATTCCACTCTTTCCAAGTGTGGAGGCCAAGCGTTAGAGAAAACGTGCTACAGTCCACCATGGCCAAGTCTAATCGATAGATCCAAAGGCGAGTGAGTGGGGATTTCATGATTGGCAGATTAGCTCTATCCGAGAAAGTGAAGCCTCCAATGACCCCCAGCCTCGCTCGTGCTGCTGGCCCTGATGCACAATTGTGCAGTAGCGTCGCAGTAAGACGGAACGCCAGCTTCTGTGCTTTTCTGCACATTCCACGGATTACGGAACCATCAGAGCCCAGCCCAGGCCCACCCGGCGAATGGGAGGCCATAGAGGACCAAATCATCGCTGCGGTCATTTTCATGCTACTACCTGGCATCAATGCACAGCGAGTCGATTCTCTTGGTGTGCACACATGCATGCATGCGACTGTGCGCAAGACTCCATATTGGACCAGGCTAGATGAGTTCCAAGGCCACGCATCAACTTTTCTTGGGGCCGGCTGCAGAACTAGAGGTTGACCTGTTTCTTGCTTTTTGCTCCGCTTAGGCTGCCCTGGTCAAATCAGCTCCCGCTCAGCACCCTCCAGTTTTGGTACGAGAGTATGCGAAGCGATGCTTTCGGTGCCCCCTCTTTGCGCTGCCGCCCCAGTGATTGGCAGTGACGGAGGAAAAAGCATGGCGGTGAACGTCAGTCTGAGACCGCATCCATTTCTCCAGTTGCCTTTGTGGTGTTGGTGTTGGTGTTGGTGTCGGTGCGTGCAACGTCCTTCGCCTTATTTGCATTTACTATGTTCCTATTCACACAGTTGCCAGCTGCATTTTTCAGATTAGCCCAGTGTTTCGGTGGGTTCAAGCGATTCAAACGAGACGATGTGTGAATGTGTCGTTTCGATCCTCGACGCCTCGTCTGATTGTTTCGCACGCCTTGCGGCCGCCATAAATCCCGCCATCCAGGCCGAAGCCAAAATCAAATTTACCAAAGGATGCATCATAGATCAGTCACTGTTTTCTCATAACCCCCGGTTCATTAAGTGGAAGTGGCACAGGGTCGACGAGAACCGAGCCGTGGACGTATTGGATCAGCCCATTTTGTGTTTCTATTGATGCATCATATCTGCCT
The DNA here is from genome assembly GCF_020726525.1 of Truncatella angustata. NCBI lineage: Eukaryota > Fungi > Ascomycota > Sordariomycetes > Amphisphaeriales > Sporocadaceae > Truncatella > Truncatella angustata. The sequence continues at coordinate 2,041,980 of NW_025763390.1, read as the reverse complement.
ACTAGGCAAAAGCTACCCTGCAGAGTAAGCCAGTCCATCATCACTTTCTGCGGTGGGTTTGCGTCAAGTGGTTTCGTCTGAGTGGACGAGGGCTGCGCGTAGGGACTTCGAAGTAGGATGCAGTGACGTGGACTGCTTGATAAAGAAGACGGTTGTCAACGATCGCCACGTTCATTGGTCACATGTCTCGACCACATGTGGCTATTGCAAAGTCCGTGAGTTGTATGGAAAATCCTATAGCGTGCCGGAAGGCAGCCGCGCTGTGATTTGCAAAACAGCTGATTCTAATCGACTGCGTGTCATCTCGATCTTTGCTCACTCGCCTAAACTAGCGTCGACGTACTATATGGCAGCGTGGCCTTTGCGCCGGCGCTCTCGGCAGCTCCCAGGGCCCATCACGATACACACAAGACAACCGAAGCCCCGTGCTGCCACGACTTTCTGTGGGGTATGATGGCACGTTCTATTCTGCATAACTCCGGATGGATGATCATGGAGTATGCGTTATGCCCGCTGGGCTTTGTCGTTTTTCGTAGCTCTTTGATCTAGTCGGCTCGCGACGTATTACATGCATAGACACTACCAATTAACGTTCCTCAGTATATCATCGCGTGCTACGGAGTAAAGACAGACTACTTAGAAGCGCTTACTGCCTCATTACCTCTTGTCAGTAGAATTGGTAGATGGGTCTCACAACTGTTGGCCAGGGTATTCTAGAAGATGGTAGTGGCGATCACTCCGTAAGCTGCTGAGATCTAAACACTATGCCGATGACCAGAGCCGGCGTTCCGGCGGATATATAGGCACGGCGGCGGAGATGGCGGCGCGTATTGGCGAAGGTTTCCGCTGTATGCTTGGCGGTAGTATTGCGGGAATATGTCGCCTGTAGCACTTTGTGGCTTTGCTGTGGAAACAATTGCGAGCTGATGATGCTGTAGGCTCGTATCATGGCTGTTTCAATGTCTGGCGGGGCGTCTTAGTGAGCCAATCGAAGGTCCGTATTTACTATCATAGTTTTTTTGGGGGGGGGAGGGAGATGGAGGTAGACAACCACTGGCAAGCCGATAATCATGTGATTGGACACTGCCAGAAAACCTGCGCAGCTGGCACGTAATCAGATTGGCCACAAATACTCATGTGTGGTTCGCACTCTTAGGCCAGTAGTTGGAGTCATAAGGGTAACGAAGAATGACAGGCCAAAATCAGCCCGGGTTTGCGCCGGCCCGAAGTAGAGACACAATTTCTTGAACTAGTCTCTTATAGTTTCAACGGGTCTTGGCATGCTACATCGCTCATATGAAAGGTTTAGGTATTCGCCAGCCTCTCGGTGAATCAAGCCGAGGGCTGGGTTTCGGCACTATGCGCCAAAGTCCATCAAATTGTCGTCCGTGATCGAAGCAAACGTTAAGCGGGCGGCGTGTGATCATATTCCCAGGTTATATCGATAAAACAACGCCGTAAGTAGAGGCCTCTGCTTGTCCACGCGACTGACTCGGAGGCTTGAGCAATTACATATTGCACTATTGCCCAACTGATAACATGGTCGAATCAGCTTCAGGTTCATCACCGTGCTATCCGTGCCTTCGTCGGTGAGTGTCCACTATTGGCTGCCAATATAGATAGTGTCTTCTTTAAGCTTCAAAAGCCTAGCCATCTTAGGTGTAGTTCAAGGGTTCAGTTTATTATGTGCTGCGGCCGTGCGGTCGTCCCAACTTCTTGGTTTGTGCCAGAGTATCCAGTGGAGGTTATTGCTACATCTGGTCCGTGGTTTTCGAGGCTATGCCCACTGCCCCAGATCGTTCTGAGACAATATGAGCATCTCGGGCACGCAGAATTGGTCATCGCAGACTTCACGGCCGAGAAACCGTCTTGTGCTCGCCTAGCCCTACCAGCGGCGCGGCAACTAAGGTATAATTTGAAATCTTCTGCAGAGATCTGAGTCAAAGCTTTTACATAGTAGTTGTATCATAATCTGAGTTTAATGCCACGAGAACGCGGGAAGGCGAAACTCAAAAGTCCTTGCGGCTTGAACTTCCACGGGTTCGACGCAGGCTTAAACCCGGCTAGGGTATTCAAAGCAGGCATTTACAAACTCTCATTTTGGGCATCTAGTGCTATGTAATGAACATGCCACGCCATCTACCTCGCGGCGATCCATATTTGGGTCGCTGTGCGGGGGTACACAAATGAGATGAAGGACATAAGTCGGCCCTCCCAATGCCTATCGGCATTCGTATGAACACATAGACATCAATGGCAAGATGATCTACTGATTCCACACATAATTACATCAATAGTGGACTGCTTTTGCCCGAGATTGTCCTTGATGTGGCGACCCGCTATACTCCACCAACTAGACAAGCGAGCCACGAGGATGAAGGTTCCAGAAAGGTCTGGGCCGGGAACTTTGCTCCATTAACAAAGGTTCGCAATACCAGTAAGAATAAAATTCAACCAGTAACTAGGCCCGTTCTTGCTATGCGACCTCTTTGGAACTCGGCTTCACGCACGGCCGATGACCAATGTCCGGGCATGCTGAGGGCTTATGCAGATCCTCTGTTTGATCCATATTCGTGTCCACTAGTTCCTGGCGGCATATTGCGCATAGAATAACAGTCCCTGGCGGACAGTGCTGAAGGTTTCGGGAGTTGAGGTCTTGATGCAGTCTATGTATAAAACTTAGAATTAGTGCGGATGCTGTCATTATGAGAGTGTGTTCAAGACAGAGCTGCGCACGACTATCCTCGACCATAGTTTATTTACAGTAGCTGGAATCCTTCATTATAGGTACTCAGGGCGTGCCATCACGTCGAGAGTACTGCTATGCACTATTCGTATGACAAGTTTGCAGTTGTAGATTTTACATACTTCCAAGCCGTCTCCGGTCTCTCGGAAACTGCATCGCGTCTGTCGAGATGTAAGGTTGGCGTAGTTGTAAATCATATTTTGAAGCGCCTGCTTTGACGTTGTTGGAGTACGATCGGACTTAGATGACATAGATCCTGCGTCACAGTTGGTGTGTTGCTCTACGTTACGTGGATGGCGGCAGAGTTGAGCATTATTCTTACAAGACGCCTCTATTTGATCGGTGTGTACATATCTTTTCGGCTGATGAACAAGATCCTATGTGGTTTGATATGAATACCAATACAGACTGCTCATTCCGGGACATGATTCTTTGAAGTAAGAACTTGTCATGAAATTCTAAGCATAACAAGCTAGGAAGGAGAATCATCACTGGGTTTGCTGTGTTGATTGAGCGCTTACTTGATAGAGTAGTACCTGACGAACACCAGCTTCTTGACTATGAGCCAAGTTGCAAAACACCTGAGATTATACATGGCCAGGTACGAGTTGAGTACAGCAGTCAAGGATGATACATTTGCTGGGATTCGGTGTATATTGCAATAGATCCAGAGAATGTAGCGCTGCATGAACTATCTGAATGAGCCATTGGCATAGCCACTTGCTCAACGTGAAATATGCTCGAAGCAATCTAGGAAGTTCTATTTGTGTACACGGGTATTCGACGTTGGGGAATTAAAAATGAGCCATGCGCTCATCGACTTGTGGTATTTATATTGTGCAAATTTATGGTCTCTGCAAATAGTCCTGTCTACATCTTGTCATGCTATAGAAGAATTGTCACTTATTACAATTTTAAACACAATCATGCAGCGATAAAGGAGGTTCTGGTTGAGGGGGTATAACTCAATCAAGCCTTGAAAATTGGTAAAGAACTATAATAACAATAGAGAAAAACATAAATAGCGTAAGTTAGACTGGGGAGGGACACAAGGAAGATGGACCCATCATCACCTTTTCACTCCAACCTAAACACAACCTTCAATACTCTCAGCAGCTATCTAGATCTAGGTCGAAGGCCCAATGGTTGTAGAGCCTCCTCCAACATTGGGCCAAGCTGGAACCGTAACTCCTTCGGCCTGAAGGATGGTAACGACGTTCTGCATGATGATGAAGACAGACATTGGGATCGTGCCTGAGCCATAAGCACCGTACTGATCCCCAAGCAGAGCTAGAGCAGCCTGAAGTCCTTCAACGTCGAACTTGGGGCTCGTTCTCTTGGTGCTAGGATTCAATCCACCCCCAGGAATGGTAGGGTCAGGAGTGATTCCACCACCAGGGATTGTCGGATCCGGGGTAATGGCACCACCAGGAATGGGAAACCCAGGGATGATGATGCCCTGCGTCTTGAGGATAATGACAATAGTTTGCTCAATAAGAAAAATGTCGCGAGGAGGGGCAGTGCCGTAGGTAGCCTCAAGAAGAGCCAGGAGGGCTTGAAGCGCAATAACATTAACGCTATCACCAACCTTGATAACGCCATCACGTTTGTCACTGGGCTTGGTGATGGTGACGGTGCTACTTGGAGACTGCTCGATTGATGTACCATAGGACTTGAGAACGGCCCCAATGTGCTGGATGACCAACCAGTCAGCAAGAGGTGGGCGTTCACCATTGTACTTTTGGAGCAACGTCCCAAGGATGACTTCCAAGCTTTCGATATCGTAGCTTGGAGATGACCGCTTCGTAGAGGGATAGAGTGTTGTTGAGGTACCCTCTGGCGACTGGACAATGGTCACTCCATAAGCAAGGAGGACATGTTTGATTTTTTCTTCGATGACATATACATCATGTGGAGGGTTTGGACCATACTTGTCCCATAATGATTCAAGAGTCTTTTCAAGACCAGCTAGGTCAAAAGACGCGGCGCCATACCCTCCACCTCCGACAAGAGCATCTTCTCTCTTGACCTTTCCGAATGTTATGGTGGTCGATGTCCCATCTGGGGTTTGGATGATGGTGATACCGTACTTCTTGAGCTCATTCTCAATCTCCCTCTCTCGCTGCGTAATAGGTGCTGGCGGATTCTTTCCATACTGTTGGACGTAGAACTCATACTCGAGCTCGAGCGAAATGATATGAGCCTTCAAAGCACTTGGATCACTACCGCCAAGAGTTGGGCCAGTGCTGTCTTGTCTTTTGACTTTTCCAAAAGTGATAGTTGTGGAAGTTCCATCTGGTGTTTGTATGATGGTGATGCCGTATTTTTTGAGCTCTAACTCGATCTCCTTTTCTCGCTTGGTGACAAATTCCGGGGGGTTCTTCCCATATTGTTGGACGTAGAACTCATACTCAAGTTCCAGCGAAGTGATATGGGCCTTAAGAGCTGAATCACTCCCTCCAAGCACGGGTCCGGTGTCCTCTCTCCGTGGAGGAGGATTCAGTCCACCTGTAATAGGGGGAAGAGTACCTGGACCGCTAGTTGGGATAGCTGTTGGGGTAGTGCCGCCCCATATCACCGTGGGAGTAGGTCCAATCTGAAATTGCCTTTGCTTGAGCACCCTTTCCGCCTTTGATACTGGTGCGCCGCGAGCCAGAGCCACGAAGGCAAGAGCCGTTACCCCTAATCGGAGCATGGCGGCAAATGACTGCCTGCTAGGTTTGAATGATGCAGAACAAATTGATTTTGGCATTAATGAATATTGAAACGTGAGTAATTCTGTATTAATATATAGATCAGCATCAATGAAAATTTCAATGCACAACTGTATTTCGGAATGAACCTGCCCATCGCTCCGTCTCGTCATATTTATAGAACATCATTTCGCTCAAGCCGGTGGTCCAAATGAAAAGTCTAGAACGAGCTGAGCGCCGATACCCGGTCTAGGCCAAAGCAATATATAGCAGGAGTCAAAATAAATGAAGTCCGGCGTGATGGAATGTTGAGAGCGGATTATCCGGTCTCATTATCCGGGGAGAGTCTCTCTTAAAACCTGCCGGACCAGCTACCATCGCGTAAGTCTTCCAATCAGGCTTGAAGATAAGAGCGCCTCAAAGCAAGTAAATATATGAGAGTTGCATTACTAGACCTGTGACCATACTGAGATTGATAAATATATCGAGTTTGTGCTCTAGACTTGGTCCCGACCTATCTTGCAGTAGATAGTAGCACTCGATATAACCTAGGAACTGACAAACGAGTTCTATTTTAAGGCGCGAAAATTGATTGTCCCTAGAGCTTGCCTCGATGGATCCAATAGATGTTTTTATCAACTCTCCCTCCTATTGCCGTGTTGCAGCGTTCAAGTTGAATTCGGTCAACCAACACAACTGCTCTGTTTTGCATTCAATCCATTCAATTCTTCGCCACGGCAATAAACACGCTTCCAATCGAATTGAATCTATTCTTGTCTAGCTTGACCAGTCAGAACGTAATGAAACAGGAGGTCAAATCTGTATCCTTGACGAAATCAATTTCAAAGCACACTTATATCAAGAGTCGATCAAAATGGTACTACTTGATGTAGTGCGTTTGCATGCCCAGGGTCACAGTGCGGTGCATGGGGCCGACCAAAAGAGCTACGTGGTTGAACGCTACCAATTGGAAGGCGGGGAGGTCTGTTGCACATAACTAGCTTGGTAAGTAAGCACATTGAGACTCCATCAACTCGTACGAGACATAACCACACTTTAAAAATGCATGCCGACATGACAACTTCAGCAACGCCAAGGGTAGCACTGCTATACTTAATCTTAGTCCCCTGGATTCTGGTCCGGGCGTACATCCCCCCTTACATGACATTGCCTGCCGCGCCCACTTTGCCAGATGCTTCAATAACAGGTTATGTGAACCTCACCAATGGGGTTGACATCTGGTATGCCCAATTCGGTCCATCACTGGAGGAGTCATATGCACGCGGAAAGATTCCAGTTCTCTTCCTACATGGAGCACACGCAAGCTCCGCCTACTGGGGAAACCAGATCCAGTATCTGCTCTGCCAAAATGATCCTAGCACGATTCTAGCCATAGATTCCCGGCTAATGGGACGCTCAACGTACGGCGATATGACCACTTCTTTTGCGCTGAAGGCTGCAGATACCATAGCCGTTCTAGACCACTTCGGTATTGCGCGGGCTGCTGTTGTCGGTTGGAGCAATGGAGCGGTGGTTCTGGTAAATCTCCTTTTAGACTATCCCTCGCGTATCGAGCGTGCATTCGTCTTCGGAGCAGCGTATGATGCAAGCACCAGCATTAATAGAACCACGGATACAGCACAATACAACGCTACCGGTGCCATCTATTTCGAGCGTACGCTTGAAGAGCTATCGCGGTTATCGGTAAATCCGGAACTGGTCCCTGCTGCACGCCAGGCTTATTACGAGGAGTACCAGCGAGAGCCTCATTGGAACTCGACAGACTTTGCTCGAATACCAACACCTTTTGAGAATTGCGGAGATTCGCCTGTGGTATGGTACGTTGAGGGTGCCGAGGAAGAAGTTACGACCAAAGGGGTAGCAAAGATTATGCATGAATGGACGTCTGGCTCGGGGCTGGTGGTGCTTCCTGATGTCAGCCATTTTGCGTAAGTTAGCTTTCCCGGCCGGTATCTGTTTGAAGTTACTAACCTTGATTACTAGTCTATTGCAAGATCCGGTCACATTTAACATCGTACTGCACAGATTTTTGCAGTACGAACGCCAATGTCAAAACACCCAAAACTACCTTTGCCAGGGTGTTGGCCTTGAATGTGGGTTGTTAGTTAATTTCGCCACACAAGGCGGGTGAGATATGCTGGGTCGTTTGTACGTCAAAGACCAATTTGTACCGAAGCATCCCACAACCTGCGATGTTGACACAAGCATTGCATTATTTGCAATGCTCTTATGTAACAATATAATAACATCTCTATTTGCAAGTCAACTGGACAGTAAAATTGTTCAGAGGTTACAAACTGCTACTTCTCGTACATTACGGTTGTACATTCATGGCCCATAAGTCGATGGGTTAGAGTCCAGTTCAGCCGGGTTGTTGTCCAGCGATTGCCCACCAAGATCAACGACCGTTTTCAGCTCATCGGTATTCCCGGAGCTGATGAAAAATATCACGGTTGATTCCGAGGACGGTATCGTCGCCGAAATTTGTTGCCAAAGGTAAGCGTATGTTCTGAGGTTGTCTTAGGTCAAGAGCGGCAATACCAACCAAACATCAGTGGCTACTTTCATTCGCAGTCGTGTTCTACCTTCGTTCTATCGAGAATTGTCTTCTTGGTCGCTACGGACATATGCAGCACCCATGAATACTTCCGGTATTCAGCATCACAGCATCGCTTCGAGCAAAAACGGTCATGTGGAAAAGGGGCGTATTTGAGTATGCCCTACAGAGGTAGAACGAGCCAATGCCTGACGGCTTCGTCTTATCTGACACAACTTCACCCACGAGTAGCTCCCTGACATAGTCTGTCAAGATGGTATTGGTACCAGTGTTGCGGTTGCGGTATGGCCATTCTTATATATGATATCGGCGTGGCTGAGGATATTAGACAGCAAAGGCAATGACTTCATCCACGACACCCGATATGTCTTCGAAATGAAACTGAGCCGCAAGTACACCAATACATAAACCGTTCGTGAAGCACATATCGCCGGGAGCATAGCAGGCACTATGTTGACCTAGTGCTACTGCTGTTGTATTACAAGGTATATATGTCTCACTCGTCAAGCTGGTGTTATTCCCGCTCGCAAAATACCAAGTCGATGACATGATAGACTGTTGTGAAACCAAGAACTCGGAGCAGTGCAAAAACAAGCTGAACAGGTAGGACAGAGATCGTCAACTTTGTGCAAAGGCTTTTGGACAATCTGCCAGGGGAAAAAATGAACAAAGATCATGATTTCAAAGCACAAACTTTGATCTACATGCCACTTCTGTTGATAACTCAATTTCAACAGGTGGCTCATCAATTGATTTATGGCACAGCAAAATTCCAATCGCCACTGAAACCAACAATAGATCATAAGTCGTCTGGAACAAGGCCTGGTACCGTGTAATCGCTTTATTGTTCACTGATTGGCCAGTCTCGGGTGGCTCCTATGTTCATTTCGCTTCAGCAAGGGTAGCTTATCATTCGTCCAGCCAAAGAACGAAGCCCCATCCCGCCCTCCTGATACCTGGAGTATAACAACAACACACCTGTTTTATCCTTGCGCAACCCCAAGATCCACTTTTTCTGATGAGTAAACATTGATTGACACAGTAACTGACACACGCGGTCAAGTCTTTATTGAATTTTGGGGCATTCGATGCCAGTCTAGCGTTGGCGCTAAGTACTATATACTGACGACTAACACCTTGGCCACCATGGTAATACATAGGCACCTATGGTCAAAGTTGACCAGGCCCCCTGGTTTTCCTTTCATAGGAGGAGATTGGTTCAAGGTTGTTCGGTTCGTCACATATGCCGTGCGGCCCATCTCAAGCAACGCTCATCCGTTTTGGGCGAATTCCGTGCCGTACGCTGTAATCGTTACTCTTCTCCTACGTGTTTGCTTCAAATCTCGGCTCTTAGACCAAGGCGCCGGCCCGCAGACAGGATTGCCGAGATTTTCCCCCTCCTATTTCCCTTTTTCGCTTTTTCCAATGTACATCTTAATATGATTTTGACTTCAGCGACACGGCTGTTACGACGGCCGAGGGCTGATATTTCTGTCTTATTCGGTCTAATTTTCTTTTTGGCACTTGCCAACCATAATAATCAAATACCGACCAAGATCTCGTCAGCTTCGTGGTTTGCTTCAAAGGAATCGCCATACTACACACGAGACGAGTCGCGATACTACTCATGGAGAACGCCGTCCTTTTTCCCGCCTTCAAGAGGTCCCTTTGACAGCAAATACGCCGACTCCTGTGCCGGTTTTCCCTCACACCTCCTAGATAGTATCCAGGTCGTTCTGAACATGGGCGCTGGAGAATCTGCCAAGCTTAAGGCTCATATCGCCACGGTCGCCTCTGGCATAAGCAAACTCTTGATCTTTTCTGATTTGGAACAAGAGGTGGGAGGCCATCGTGTCGTGGATGTTTTTGCGGACCTGTCAGCATCCTATATGAACCATTCAGACTTCGCCATTTACTCGAAGCAGAAGCAGGCGTAGTCCAAAGGAAAACCTGTCGAATACTCTTCTGAAGGCTGGAAACTAGATCGTTTCAAGGTTTTGCCCATGGTTGATAAGAGCTATCAATTGCGCCCACGGGCTAAATGGTACGTTTTCATCGAGGTGGAAGCATATTACTTTTGGGATACGCTATTCCGCCTGCTCGATCAGCTGGACCCGTCAAGGATGCATTATATGGGATCACCCGCGCCTGGCCCAGAGGGAACATATTTCGCCCACGGCGGTGCCGGATTCGTCTTATCACGGGGCCTCATGGAGCGCCTGACTGCGAATTCCGCCCCACTGAGCGATCGTTATGATGACATTGCCGAGAATGACTGCTGAGGTGATGCTGTGCTCGGCCACGCAATCATGAACAAGACCGGCGAGCATTTGCAGGCACTGTCCCCCACGTTTGCCGGAGACGAGCTTGTTGGCTTGAAAGTAGACAAGGAGATATGGTGCATACCTCTACTCGCACTTCATAGAGTATCACCGGAACAGATGTCCTCGCTTTGGGAATGGGAGCGAACGAGGCCTTACAATCAGGTTCGTAAAGTTACGGTCCCCCTTTGCATGCCGTCGCTGATAAGCAGTAACAGTATCCCTTCACCCACTCCACGATCGCCGACTATACCTTTTCCCGCATCGAAGAATCATCGATAAAGACGACGTGGGACAACTATGCTGCTGATGCCCAACCAGAAGGCTCTCCTGTACATGTTTCTATTTATGCATGTGGTTCGGCCTGTTTGTCAGATCCTGAATGCCTGCAATATTGTTATTTTGGGGGAGTCTGCAAACTTGGAAGTTTTTTTTCCAAATGTGAAGACCGGAAAACCGTGTTGATGCTACGTCTGGTTGGGATATAACAAAGATGGCCAGGTTAGGATATCAGAAAGATCCGACTAAGAGCAGCTCTTGCAAGCAGGCTAATTGGATCAAACCGCTTATTCGATAACAAATTAAATACTGGGCACAACTAAATATTGTTATTAGTGTGTACTGATTATTATTAATAGAAGTTTGCGGTCATGTCATATTCGAGAACAGTTGCGCATCTGCCTACATACATAGTCTTGTAGGGTGATATCGCCCCATCTATGGTAGATGCCCTAGGTATGCGTAGGCTGTAGCTGCAACCGTGGCAAAAGATTATACATAAACATATCAACCATTTAATGTCTCGAAACACTTACTGAATTACATCGACTGCTTCTATCAGAGCACTCTCGGCAATCACCTTAAGCTTTGCATCCCTTCGCTTGAACTCACATTCTACTTCCACAATTGTTTAGAGCATCAAGCAATATTCGTACAAGTTTTACCGACTCTCGGATGCCGCGCTTAGGTTCTCTTGCGGAGAAAAGAGAACACGCTGCTAATCCCTGAGTCAGAACTGGGGTTCCGGTGTGGCTCATTCTCGCGTGACTTGCGATCCTCGAACCTCCTAAGTTCATGACCGTTCTCGTCCAGCCTATTTTCCGGTGCAGTGTAAGCATGGGAGCTGCGGTGCGATGTCCTGTGATACCCGCGCGATCGCTTTCGGTCTGGCCGTTCTTTCGCGCCACGACCCCACTCAGAGCGTTCTCTCTCCGACCCTCGTCGCTCGGGCAGTCGTCTATCGGCACGTTCTTGCTCCGAGCGACTGTGTTGTGCGTCTTCCGGATGTCCGCTTCTTGAACGTTTGGGGGAGTGCTTCCGTTCACGATCTATCTTCTTCTGAGATCGCTCCACGGCGGCGTGACCAGGGGAGGTCTGGTCTGGCTTGTCGATGGAGATCTGAACCTGAGGCTGAAGTCTGGTGGAAGAAATCATCTCTTCTACTTTCATGGGTTCCTCCGATTTAATTTCAGGTGTCTGTGAACTCTGCGGCGGCTGTCTTTCGTTGGTTATACCGAGCTCCGTAGGCCCTTTTGCAACTTTCGGCTGGTGGTCCTTCTGGATAGGAAGTTTCGTGTAAGATATTGGTGGTGCTGGACGATCAAACAAATTTATATTATAATGTTCTTGCACAGTCCTAAAGGTATCTACTGGCTCGTAGAAAGTTTTGGCATATCGGCGGCGCTGCTCTATCCATGACAGTGACTGGGATAGGTCGACAAGTCCTGCCAACTCGGACTAGAAAAACGGAATTAGCGTGTGGATGCTTAGATACCGGCCGGGACCACGAATACCGTAGATATATCCGGGTCCAGTATTAGCTTGCCATTCTCTTTTCCTCTTGGAACGATGCCGTGCTGCTTCAGAGCTTCGTCGGTAATCCACTGCTCACCGATTGTTACACACTCACGATCAAAGGCTATCTTGTCGTCTTTCGATAAAGGGAAAAACTGAGGTTGGTAGGAAGAGTGATAAAACAAGATAAAAACAGGCCTTTCTCCCAGGAACCAAGTCTCTCCTACGTCTGCAGGAAAGCATCAGCGAATAGGAATCAAAGGAATATGAGAAAAGATGGTTCTCACCAGACGATCGCGAATAGGGAATTTGTAAGTCAAACCCATGTTTCAATGTCAGCCATAGCTCGCTGTACATAGCATTCGACCTGGAAGCTGCAAGGGCTCCAAGAATGCCTTCACCTTCGAGCCCATGCATTGACAGGAATGAGGCCGGGTGATAAATCATTTCCGCAGAGCTCTGCCTCTCAACCCGGAATCCTTTGTTCCGAACAGCGAGGTTGTCAACGCTAGAAGAGTCCCTCGCTTCGTCGATCTCGGATTTTCTATCCAGAATTAATACGTTCGGTGGTTTGAAAGAATAGGGAGCCTTTGTTTCTGCTAGGTTATGTGTAACATAACCTGGGTATTGTGTATTGCTCTGCATATTTTGTCCTGTATTAGGCATGAAGGGACTAATGTAAGGGTTACGGTTACCATAAAAGTCATATCCCGTGGTGTCATGAGAGGTGGGTGGCGGCGGCGGACGAGCCGACCCGTTAGGTACGTTGATAGAAGGACTCGGACGGTAAGACCACGGTTGGGGATAACCTGTGTACCCATGCTCACCATACGGAGCATATGGTGGAACTCGGTCTCTTGAATCGGATCCATATTCGAACGATGATTCAGGTACAGTCGTCCTCGCGTTGTTCTACAGCACGACGTATTAGTAAGAGATTGTCCGTTCTCACAGCTACAATACAAGGGGAGAGTGTACATACCCCCGATTCGTTGTTTCTGGCGGCAATGGCTGCAACTGTACCACGGATTGATCTTAGGCGGTCATTTTCCGCGTAGTCTTCTACACCAGAGTCGGTGTCCTCCACCTCCTGATTTGTGAGAGAGGTCCACTTGAGTAGGAGTCTGTTCACAACCATCGAGGGCTGGTTATGGCCATTCAGATTTTGACCTTTCCTGCCAGAGGGGTGGCTTGATCCTGCTGCAGCATTTTCTTCACCCTTTCGACGCTCTCGATCGGCTCGCTTACTGGCCATTCTACTTTCTCGACGAATCGTATCGCCCACATCACCATCAGATGAATCATAGTCCTCGCTAAACCAGGTTTCCTCAGTCTCATGGGTGTCGCTGGGAGCAGGGTCCGCTTGATCGCTTTCATAGCCAGAATCCCCTCCTGATGACGAGAAAACCAGGTTGTAGAGGAGTGTGGCAGCGTCACCCGGACTGTTGTGCGTATACGTCATGAGTGTATGCTTCCTCGTCGCTTCATCAGCACTAGAGCCCGATTTGCCAGGCTGTGGCGTATTTGGCAAAGCTGGCAGACTATCCGATCTCCCTGGGATGATTGGCGGACGAGGAGCATCTGGGGGCTTATTTTCCTGCTCTTTGATATTATCTGATGTCGCCACTCGATCTGGCAAAGGCACTTTGGGAATGCCACTATAGTCAGGTATGGAGGGTTCGACCCCTATACTGTCGCTATTGCGTGGAGGGCTCGGTGCACCGTAGTACCACTCCGCTCCTGGGGCAGCACCATAAACCGGAGGCGACGCCGGACGAGGAGGGGGCGGCACAAAATGCAAAGTGTCCTCCCTGTTCGCTTCCAAGCAGGCATTACTCGCTTGCACTAAACTTTCGGCCTGCTTCCTCAACCGCCTTTCTGATGCTTTCTTTATGCTATACAAATCACGTGAGTTAAACAAATCACTCGCATACAAATTCACATATTTACATACTGGCCATCCCTCTTTGCGAGCATACCCAGGTTGAGGATAGCAACCTGCATGCTTACCGTGCTCTGATGAGCTCTGATATCCTCCAACAATGTCTTTGCCTTACGCCACTTCAGACGATTGATGATGCTGTGGTCGTCAATCATGTCCATGATTTCATTTTGTGTGTTCTCGATGCTCTTCACCACCGACTTGATACCGTTGAGGTAGTGACGTGTCGCAATCTTGTGGCCATCGGAAATGATCTCGACGAGAAACTCCAGGACGCAGGTTAGACTTGTCATCTCCTTGGCAACATCCCTCATCTGGCGCGGCGCATTGCGCACCGTCTCTACCAGCGTATACAACGAGCTTACTAGCGCCGTCCCGGCCGTTGCAATGCCCGCGACGGCGGATATGATGGAGAGGGGATCCATCGCGACGGTTGAAGGTCCGCAAAGGACTCGATTCTCCGCAGGAAATGATAAGAATCGAGCATTTCCCAGCTGAAGGAAAAGATACGCAGGACTCACACGAGTTTTGTATGCCTCGATCTATGGCAAGGCTGAACGAGAGTCTGCCAAGCCTCCACGAGCCTATGCGCCAAGGTGTTCACTGCCACAGCCACAGGTTCACTTCTGAACTAGGCTCCCGCAAGCCATTCCTACACCATCCTAAAGAACACCGTAGAAGGGGTACTAGCGGCGCTGTCGTCTTTTATATGAAGAACTGGAGGCCCCGCAATGAAGATAACCTCCTATGTTTACTGCAACGTATGACAATCTCGCGGGTAACGAAACTCCTGGATATTAGATGACGGTACATAGTACGCACTCGACCAGCCATTTTGAGTCAGGTAATTCGGCTTGGTGCGATTTTAGAACGGGATACAGCTGCAGCGGCTATTCAATTATTTGAGTAGCTGTTCGCAAAGTAAGCCTTGGGGACCTAAGTGCCACATGCGGAATCTGAGCTCTGCCACTTCGAACGTTAGTCCGACTTAAACTTAACTTTACAATGTTATTATATAGATATCCGGCGACGTCGATTTTTCTTGCTTATACTAAGTAAATTTTTTTTTTTGAATATACCAGGCGGCTATTTTCATGTTTTATCATACAAGTGAGGTAGGTAAATAATCTTATAATTGACCTTAATACGCGCGCCTGTTTAAACCATCGTATGGTTATGGTAAGGGGGAAAAGAATATGGTGGGAAAGGAATAGCATGGAGGTATAAGATACCGCAGCAGAAAATGGGGGTTGGGTACCAGCCAGCCTCGTAGCACTATCGGTACTGCGCATTGCAGGCTGAGCCCCAATAGTTCAAGTTCACCGAAACGGCAGCAAGTCCGCACCGCGTTCGACGAGAATCCGCTTCCCAGTCTATCTGTGGAAGAGCAGGCGGGGTAGCGAGTACTCTGGGAGCTATGATCGTGTAGGTAGAGTCATTCTTTTGAGATATCCTGTGTAATTAACCTATGAGACAGATCACCTTCAGTATCCGTAGGTGGACACTAAGTCTGGTCGTGTTGCTTAACAGGGTGCTAATGGCTGCGACCCGTATGACACTGAAGGGGCATACTACCAGATGTTCAATACGGTAAAGCTTGAGAGAGAGATAGAAACAACCAAGAGGCACGGTGTGCTCGAGTAGCGTGACTGAAGATTTGCATGACGCTTAGTATGGCATGCGGCATCTTCAATGTCAATGACAGTCTCCAACATCGTGCGGAGTGCTTGGGGTCAAAATCAGTCTGCGTATGCCCAAAGCACTATTGTCGCGCTAGACTCAGCCCCCAAAGCCTGGATTGTTCCCCAGCACTAAACCCGGCAATTGGATGTAGTGCGCACAAGACTATCGGTTCGTATCGGTTGCATGGTCGACATTCTCTGTAGAGACGACTGTGGTTGCAGGTGCGGGCCGCCCCTGGAACCTCTGGTGCAACCACTAGCGACCCAGTTTCCCCTCTGTGTTGACGCTACTCCTTTAGTTGGATCGTATCTGTATTCTAACAACTGCATCGCATACTGATGGGGATATTGGCCCGCATGCCGTATGTTGTGGCTGGCTGAGATGTCGGTAGCTATGGAGCGGTGTGCAGTCTAGAGCGTTCAGCGTTGCGGTCTAGAATGCAGACTCGCAATTCAGCTCGCCACGGAACCTCATGATATCGTAGCTGCATTCTGCAACATGAGTTTGAGGCAATACCACAGGGTATCGAGCATCTCAAGTGGCCTGCGCTGCCGACACATTCCTCATAGCGCCCTGAGGCTTTCAGCCGAATGAAATTGACTAAAGCAGATTCATCTCAGTACCATAGATCTCGAATGGGCGATTTGGCTCGATGGAGAGTACAGACATGTATTTGAAGGCCATTCGAGCCTGTTCGGCCTCAACAGATTTGTCGGGATCATAACAGCTTCAAACATTTTACATATTCCTCGACTCAAACAAAGAATAGACCAAAATGTCGGACCCTAAACTCAGCTCTACCACCCTAGAGGGCTCTAGCATCCTCAACGCGACTGTCGAAGCCGACGGAGAAGCCCCCGTGTCGGGGTCCTTTGACCTGAACCAGTTCATCGGCAATGTCAACGGGGCCTTCTCGTGGGGCGGTACCAACTTCAGCGAGGGTGCACAGAACGTCCACCTCAGCGGCGACGGACAGATGCTCGAGGCGGACCTCCCGGACAGCAACGGCGAGCTCGCGCATTCCGTCATCAACCTCAGGCACGAGTTCGCCGACATCGACGGCAACCCGGCGCTCAAGGCCGTCTTCGAGGTGCCCCATAGCACCGCGCACGCCCTCGCCAGCCACAACGACCAGGCGGACCAGGCGGTCGCCGGCGCCGTAGACACGCTGGCGGATGACACCACGGTCATGAAGATCGTCACGGTCGAGGGGGATGCGTCGACATACTGGCCTAAGGATGTTGAGAATGCCCCTGCACCGTTTTTCTGGACTTTCCTTAAGATAGAGGTCTGGGCGGGCACCCGCAACTATGGCAAGAGTAGTGGCGGTAGCTGTATTATATTGTGATCGTGGGGTATACACAAGTAGTTAGCCAATAATCTAGACCACAATCGAGCAACTCCGGCTATGCACATAACACTCCCACTTGATATATAATATCTGTATCTTTTCCCAAACTTTTGTATCTTCCGTTCAATTGCATGCTTATTTTTGCCCCCCCCCAGTTTCTTCCCCCAGGTCGCGAACTCGTCAAAATGGCGCTTAACCCACCACCGCTGATTATAGCCGCTCCTCAAACCCAAGACTCGACGATTATATTTCTTCATGGCCTGGCAGACAACTCCAGGAATTGGTTTGTTTTGGTTCACTTCTGATATCTGATATTTCCGGCTGATCGCCTTTGAGGGTTCATTTGGCGCACAAGATGCACGAGGACACAGCGCTGCAAAACACCAAATTCATCTTGCCCGACGCCGAGGAGAGAAAGGTCACATTGGTAATCTAAAGCCATCAACTTCCCTCCCGGCGGAGTTAATGTCTGACGGAAGAGCAGTGGAACAAGCATGGCGAATCGATGCCAGCATGGTTCAACATCGTAAGTTTCGCCCCGATGTACCACAAAACTGGGAAAAGGTAGAAACGGCAAGGGGAATAACGGGAAATCTTTGCTCATACATTCGATAAAGCCCACCTGGAACGACACGGCAAGCGAGAACAATGACCAGGAAGGCTTAGAAGCGTCCAGGGGTATTCTGCTCTCGCTCGTCAAAGCAGAGACAGACGAGTATGGGATCCCGCCGTCGCGAATATTCCTTGGTGCGTGACTTCCATTCCCCCGCACCTTTGCCGCTGTGCTTCTGTATTCATCATGTCCCATATAGGTGGGTTTTCCCAAGGCGGCTGTGTGGCGCTCTTCACCGCCGTGACTGCTACACTGTCTCTAGGCGGCGCATTTGGCCTGTCGACTTACCTGCCCATGATCGACCGGGTGAAGATACTCGTTTCCGAGCAGGCGCCGGCAATCCCCTCGTCGCGTAGAACACCGGTTTTCCTGGGTCATGGAAATGGGGACCCTAAGGTAAAGCTGCACTGGGCACAACGTACAGCCAACGCTATCGTGGACATGGGGGTTCCTACGCGGTTTGAGGTGTACAGGTGAGGCTTTCCATCGGTTGAACTTTGGTGATGATGGAACTGACCCAATGACTATAGTGGCATGTTTCACCAAACTTGCGACAAGGAAATTGAAGATTTGTGCTGTTTCATAAAGCAGCACTTGAACATAGGGCCAATAGAAGAAACATAAGTCAAGTAGAGAGAATAATTCATGTCATGTAGAGTGGGCCAATCTGGTTTGTAGTTCCTCGATTTGTAAAATATATTGACTGCTTTATGCATGTAATAGGATATCATCTTTGTATTTCCCCGACACCGAGGGTTCCCTCAGAGGTATTAGAACGCCTTAACACCGGCTCCCGACTTTTTGTGTCAATTGACCAATTCCAATCATTATAACCAAGTAAACAATCAATCCGTGCAATTATGCAAACCGGACGGGGGACGTTTCCGAGCTTCTCTGGGTCCGGCGTCCTAGGAAGATGACGAAGCAGATCCATGGTCCTTTTCGGAAATTTCGTTGATCTCGTCTGTCTTCGTATGATCACCCTCTTGCGCTGGGGATGCATCGGCGGCACCCTTCTGCTTGTTGAAGTACTTGTTCTCCTTGTTCAGGTACTCGAGACCGCGACCCTTAGGTGCCTGACCGGTGGTGAAGTAGCTGTGGATCTCGTCGGTGAGGTCTTCGTCATCATCATCAACAAGGTCGGCTTGCTCTGGGTCTTGCCTAGCGGCCCGCTTCTCCTCCCAGTCGGCTCTGATATCACGAATCTTGGCCTTCAGATCGGTGTCAGGGTGGTAGGCCTTTCCGACACCCATCAAGCGCTCCCATAGAGACAAATGCTTCGGGTGAATAGCGATACCATGGTAGTCCTCTGGATGGCCGCTGAGGATGTATTGCCAACGGCGCTCTTGCTCCTTCAGATCAAGACCAGTGGTGTCAGGGAGCCAGAGGAAAGTCATAAGCATTCCAGCGAGGCCAAACCAAGGCACGACGTAGAACTTGGTCTGGTTGTCGATGTAGTTGTACAAAACGGAGGCAAGTAGAGCCCCAGACTTTCCGATCATGGCAGAGAAACCGTGAGCACTGGCACGAATCTGGGTCGGGAAGACTTCACCAGCAACGAGGAAAGTGACAGCGTTCGGGCCGAATTGGTTGAAGAAAGACGACAGGAAGTACATGGCCTGGAAAGCGTGAATGCCGGCCGGGCTGGTGTAGTACTTGTAGTTGAAAGCTGGGATGACGAACATGATGAAGCACATGAAGAAGCCAACCTGCTGCATCATCTTACGGCCGTACATCTTGTTATCAATCAACAAAGAGGCCAAGTGGTAACCACAGAGTGAGACCACAATGTTGACCAGATTCCAGGTCCAGGTTGTCATGACTGACGAGGGGTTGTCCGACACGATGTTGATGAATTGTCCCTGGAAAAGCTTGTTGCCGTAGAAGAAGACATCGTTGCAGAACCAGCCACCGGCTGTAGCAAGGATACGTCCACCAAAGTTCTTGAAGGTCAATTTCATAGACTTGGTATCATAACCGGTAACGTTGGCCTTCTTCTTGGCTTGCTGTAGCTTCTTGCTGGCTTGCGGCATCTTCCAGGTACGGTAGTAGACGAGCCATAGCGTTCCAAGAGCAGGAATGGCGAAAGAGAGACGGAAAACCCACTGCGTAGCCGTCTCGCTGTAGGGCGGGTTGCCGTAACCGCGATTGAAGATGAACATGAGCACGATGAGGAGAACCTGGTTCACGAACTGACCCCATCCTTGCATCAAGAAAGCCATGGTGACCTTGCGGCCACGGTGCAGACGGTCATCCCGAGTCGACATCTTTCCAGCGGTAACGGCATTTTCCATAGAAGAGGTCGCAGTGATAGGGTACTCTCCACCGACACCAAATCCGTAGAAGAAAAGAGCCCATGCGTAGCAGATGATCCAGCCGTTGAGCGTGACACCCCAGGAGCCTGTGAGAATACAGAGACCGAGGAACATGATCACGGCATCTTGAATGAGACCCCATCGTCGTCCAATGGCGTCGCCAATAAACTGTGATGCACCGATTAGTATCATTTGCTGCGCCAATAGGGAAAAGGGCGAGAACTTACACCAACGCCAACTTGACCGACCATGATACCAATAACTTCAAGGTAGGTAATCGATGACACCCAGTTGTGGCTGCAGACGGTGTATTTGCTCCAGCACTGAGGCCAGACATCCTTGAACAATGGCTCGAGGTTACCAATAGAGAAAAGAGTGTAGCCCTCGAGACCGAGTCCAGCACCGGGAAGTATAGCGTGTCTCCAATACCAACCCAGAGGGCTCAGAGGATCCTTCTTCATCATTGACCAGATGGTGCCGAGCTCAGCTGCGGCCTCGGCTCTGTCCACCTGATTGACGAAGCGCCATCGCTTCCAGAACGGCAGATCGGCCCAGTACACACCATCGGGTGTAAAAGAGTCATCCGGCTGAGTAATGTGCTTGAAGATTTCCTTCTCATACTCTGTGGCGGGGGGCATGCCTTGGGGGTAGTCTTCGTACTCATTGCCAAAAGCAGGGCCGTGAGGAACAGGAATCTCGCCGATAGGCGGCTCCTGCTCATGGTGACGGTTCTTTAAACCAGGCATGATGATGGCCGTAATGACGTTGCCAAATTGATGCGGTTGATAGATAACCGGAAGGTTCGGACCACAAGAAGAACTTGCGTAATGAAACAAACACCAAGCTCCAATGTGTTGGAATGGGATGTTGGAAGGGCTTGAACAAGGCCGAGTTGCTTCCTCGCGCTAGTGGAGCTCAATGAGAAGAGCCACGGCGTGAACCACGAACGACTCTGGAAGGGTCCAAGGTGTGAATGAGGAAAGAGCAAGCTGGGAATTCCAAGATTTCAGAGAAGTGAATTGGAAAGATATTTAGGGACGCCCAAATGGATGTTCAAAACAGGCCCGCAAGTATAGCGCGACCAGCGGCGACTATTATTAAAATCTTTTTGCGATCCATATACGCTGGACAGGGGTCTGTGGCATAGCACTTCTTCTCTCCGTAACTTGGATAAAATCCCCCACACCACGGCCAATACCGAGTGGATCAGAGAAATAGCGCTTGGCGAATGGATCAGCATCGTGGGAAATGCTCGACTCTCACCTTTCCTGAGGATCATAGAATTCAACCATTGGTGGAGTTTCGCCTGCCCTCGTGCCCTCCCTGGCAAGCCATAGAGCGACGTCACTTGTTGAACAGTCCCAAGAATAAGGGAAGACTGGCGTGAACCCTAGGCACACGAGCAAGAAGCAAGAGAGCACGTATCTGTCGTCAATCCAAAGCCACCGATCGCTCATCGTCGTGCCGATAGTGGGGTGAATATCTTGTCGAATACAATAACGCCAGAGATGACGAGCCGCAAGTCAAGGGGTTCAAGAGAAGCTTAAGATGCTGTGGCCAATCAGATGCTGCAACAGCAACACGTGTGGTTGGCAATTGGTTGTGGCAGATCACGGACCATCCGCAGGCTAGTATGCACCGAAGTTGTTAACCCCCCAGACCGTGTTTTTGGCAGGGTCTGGCAGGGCCTGGGAGGCAATGCCCCAGCGCCCAGCCTTTTACATCATATGGGCGCTCCCCGCCGATGCTGCGCCAAACCAGCTTGGCTGCATGCTATGGAGCTTGTTTTCACAGTCCCCTCGCACGAGTGATGGAAAATTTTCTCAATTCAGAAGGAGGTCGCGTGCGCACTGTAAAAATTCTCAATTCTGATGATTATCACTGTCCCATGGTGGAATGTACAGAATGGGATGATATCCTGCATGCAGCGAACAGCATCGTACGCGTGGATCCTCTGTCTCCTGCCTGTATCCTGTCGACTAGCGGAGGCTGCGGAGGACGCAAGTGGGCGACTCAGAGCATTCGGCCAATTAGTGGATGTCTTTCTGTGTTCCTCTGTGTCCAACATGTTGGTCCATGCAGGGACTCCCCAAAATTTAGGGCGAGTCAATCCTCAGGACTATCCTGATATCCCCAATTTATCCATATCACTCGTCTGATTCAGGCGGTTGGGATACGAATCCAGACACCGAGTCTCGAGTATACCCCACAAACTCACATTCATGTGCCTGGATCTCGGTGTCGCAGATATCTATGTTCTGCCGCTGAACATTGCCTTGACTAGCCGAGGTCGTCTCGAACACGCCCGGATCGTTTGTTTCAATGCACCCGGAACTGCCAGAGTTCGAAGCGACTGCCAATGGGCGTTTCTCGTCCCCGGAGCATGACTACTCATTATTCACGGATATTACCAAATATCAATATTTCGTACCCGGCACTGAGGAACCCTACCCGACATGTCTCCATGCACCCCCGGGCATCTGCCATAGCTGACCATACCGTGAGCATACTCTGAGCACGTGGTCTATTTCCCAATCCAACGACCGAGGAAAGTGTTTGAGGTAGTAAGGCCGAGCCACAAGAGTGCCAATGATGCCCCCTTCGCCAATCATACATACTACCATGGCGAGTTGCATGACAACTTAAGTTTCGCTCAAATGATCCAAAAAGAGGAGTCGTGCAGTCGTATTAAGAAGACCTCTTACGTTGCAGGATACGCCTTTACCCGATGCTACGTACGTAGGGATGTGACCATTGTATTTCCGTGTAGCGGCAGCACCGCAACATCGACACATCACCTGTAGATGTTGAGAAAGCTGGAAACTATACATCTTGGCAGATCAAGTCGCATGCTGAATTGTGCAGCACAGATGGCGATTTCGCGTAGTCACTTAACATGTTTATACCAACCTCAGCACCACGAAGCTGTTCTATCGTTTCGCAGTATGGTTACATCACGTACCAACATTGCATTCTAGTCTTCCTTGTTTGTACGGCTGAGAAAATGAAACTTGATTAGCTACAACTCTATGGGTAAAGGACCTATTTTGAATTTTCGATTTCTTTTTTCAGTTGGTATGAAACGAGACACGCCAAAACTCACGTGAAATTAAGTTTGACCCAATGCAACATTAAGTAAGGTGGTGAATTTTTCAATTGTTTTCTTCTTCTTTTTCCCCTTCTATTCCAGATTTGACCATAGTAAAGCTACAACACTGTCTAACCTTGGATCGTTCAGCTGACCATGGGTTGGTTGAGTCAGGCACATATCCTCAAGACTCACATAGTTGATTTTGCTGCATATTAATTTGTGATTATTGCGATTGTAGGATTCCCTAACTTTTTGGCTGAAATTTTCCCGTCTTTTCTTCTGTCCTGGAGGCTCATGCAAAAGAGAATTGAATATGGCTTAGCCTATAGACATCTATTGGGCGTAATTTTTTTTCCTTTTTCTTTCTTTCTTTTATTTGTTTTCTTTCTTTTTTTTTTCACGTCCTTAAGCCGAGGTGGCTGTATCTACTCAATCGTAGTTTAATTGGTTGCACGTGAGTTCGCGTCTTCCAATCGCGTGCAGCTAGTGCGTCTCTCTTCCCGAAACCTCAAAACTACATCATCGCTCGGGTATCGAGGTCCTAGAACACGAGCCATAATTATTAATTGATATTCATGTTTTCGCAATAAGAGACTTGAACAAAATGCCTCGCCAATCGCTGCGCAAGCGCACCACCGTTGTGACAGAGACCGAGATCAAAACTGAAGAGCCCAAGTCTTCCACGGCCGTCGCTGCACCCGCCGCCAGAGCTGTCAGGAAGACGACCTCAAGGCGGAAGGTATCGGCTCCATCCGAGGACGAAGACGAGGAAGAGGACGTCGGAGCTGAAAGTGAGATTAAGAAGGAGGAGGAGATAGTCGAGACAAGACCAGCCAAGAGAAAGACGACAACAAAGCGCAAAGTCGAAACTACCTTCGACAAAGACGCGGACAGCGACATCAAGGACGAAGAGAAGGAGGAGAGAAAGGCCAAAACAGAAATCACCAAGCCCGCGCCCAAAAAGCGCAAGACGGCGACCAAGAAGCAGAAGCCCGAAGACATGCCGCCTCTCGCGCCACGATCCGCCGTCGCCTCGCTCAAGAAGGCCATGTACATTGGGGCGCACGTGTCGGCCGCGGGCGGCGTGCAGAACTCGATCCACAACGCCGTGCACATCGGCGCCAACGCCTTCGCCCTGTTCCTCAAGTCCCAGCGCAAGTGGGAGAACCCGCCCCTGGCGCCGGAAGCCGTCAGCATGTTCCACGCCTGCCGCAAGCAGCACGACTGGGCCAGCGTCGACAAGCACTGCGTGCCGCACGGCTCGTACCTCGTGAACCTGGCGGCCAAGGAGCAGGCCAAGGCCGACCAGGCATACGGCGCTTTCCTCGACGACCTGCGGCGGTGCGAGACCCTCGGCATCGGGCTCTACAACTTCCACCCGGGCAACACCAACGGCGAGCCGCGGGGCGAGGCCATCGCGCGCATCGCGGCCCAGCTCAACAGGGCCCACGGGGCCACGCGGGGCGTCGTGACGCTGCTCGAGAACATGGCGGGCCAGGGCAACGTGGTGGGGACGACATTTGAGGACCTGCGGGACATCATCGCGCTGGTGGACGACAAGGACCGCGTCGGGGTGTGCATCGACACGTGCCACGCGTTCGCGGCGGGCTACGATGTGCGGAGCCCGTCGGCGTTCCGCGAGACGCTCGAAAAGTTCGACGAGCTCGTCGGCCCGGGGTACCTCCGGGCCTTCCACGTCAACGACAGCAAGGCCCCCCTCGGCTCGCACCGCGACCTGCACGCCAACATCGGCACCGGGTTCCTGGGCTTGCGGGCCTTCCACAACCTCATGAACCAGGACCGCTTCGCCGGGCTGCCCATGGTGCTCGAGACGCCCATCGACACCAAGGGGCCCGACGGCAAGACGGTCGAGGACAGGCAGGTCTGGGCGGACGAGATCAAGCTGTTGGAGAGCCTGATAGGCATGGACGCCGAGAGCGACGAGTTCCGGGCGCTGGACCAGAAGTTGCAGAAGCAGGGCGAGGGCGA
Source organism: Truncatella angustata (assembly GCF_020726525.1). Classification (NCBI taxonomy): domain Eukaryota; kingdom Fungi; phylum Ascomycota; class Sordariomycetes; order Amphisphaeriales; family Sporocadaceae; genus Truncatella; species Truncatella angustata. The sequence goes on along the minus strand of NW_025763390.1, from coordinate 2,016,864 downwards.
GAGGAGCAAGATTCAAGACCAGATCGATCGGAAGGCCGGGAAGGATGCAAAGAAAGGAACTAGAGCCAAGAAAGGCAGTAAGAAGAAGAAGGCCGAGTCGGACGAGGAAGGGAGCGAATCGGATTAAGGTAACCCATGGAATGCAGGCATGAACAGTCAGAGAGACCAGACGGCTTTTTGCAAAAGTCTATTTTGTGCTGCAATTGGGTATGTAAAAACAAAAACAAAAACAAAAAAGAAGGAAATGAGGCACAACCACCAACGCCAACTGTACTATACTATCGGGAAGCATATGGCACCCCGGAAGGGACAACTTCCATAGATATGTAACTGAAAGAAAGATCCCTGACATGAGGAACGAACCACCCAGAATCGTGCCATTCCAGTAACGCCCCAAATGCCGTGGGGACAGCCCTTCCCAAATTCATCATCCAGTGTTTCCGCCATTGCCTCAAATCGTTCATTCATCAGCCTGGCTGCTCGACCATTCCAAAATCTGCGCGAAGCGGCATCGCCCCAGCCGCGAAGGGGGGAAATGATCGATATGCATCGTGGCAAAATCAATCCTTTGTCGTCATCAAAGCTCGACTTGTCCCCGGGCTTTTCTCCTCCCCGGTTGACCGTGACTTGAAGACGTTTTTATTTTAACGGTTTTTTCTTCTTCTTTTTTTTCTACTTCCCTCTCCCCCCTACTCAACAGCCCTTGGAGCGGCGCGGACGGCGGACATCCTACTTCCTCGAACGCGCGCTCGCGAAGCCCTCGACGCGTCCCATAAGGGCTTTCAAGCCCAGTCCCTTCTCGCAGTTGGCCGCGAGCCACGTCTCCATCTGCACCCTGATATCTCTCATGCCCTTCATGACAGGCATGCGCGCGGCGTCCTCGTTCTTGGCGAAGCTGCCCGGGTTAAGCAGCAGGTCGAAACAGGCCGCCCAGATGTCAGTCTGCCAGTAGCGCTTAAGGCTCTCGCGTATCTTATAGCGCCTGCCGGCGGTGGTGCCGAGGCCGCCCTGGTCGCAGCGGACGGTCTCGATGTAGCGGCCGAAGAGCAGGCAGTGGACGATGCCGGCGAGGCCGTGGTAGTCGATCTGCCAGGTCCAGGGCCGGCCCTCGCGCATCTCGGCGCAGTCGGCCGCCGTCGTCTTCCAGTCGGCGATGAACTGGACGTCCGGGTCGAAGGCGCGCATGTCGATGCCGCGACCAAAGTCGATGAGCACGATGCCACGAGAGGACCAGCCGGCGCTGCCGTCTGGTTGCCATTGACTGCTCAAGGATTGCTCGCCCGAGAAGGCGTCGAGGCGCAGTAAACAGTTGTCTGCCTTCAGATCGCCATGAAGGATTTGCTTCGAATGCAGCGTTTCGATGGTGCGAAGAAGCTCGATGGTGAAGAACATCGCCAGCGGTTCGTCCATGGCTCCGGACGGTTGTTCTCGGAAGAAATTCACGACATCGAGCAAAGTGCCGTGTGGATGATACTGCAGTAAGAGGAAGCCCTCATCTTGGTACAAGTGCAGCTCGTGCGCAGCGCTTATGCTGGCTGTGGCTCTGTGCTGAGGGCCAAGTCTCGTGGCAGCGAGGCGCATCATATGGAACTCCCAGGCTGTGGGCGGCAGCTCCATCTTCAAAGCTTCTTGTGCTGAGCGTCGGGATGTAGCAAAGGCACCTTTGCCCATCTCGACAAGTGACCCTTCGTCGTCAGCATTTTGATCAGGACTGGAGTTCTCTACGAGATAAACGGGAGCGAAAGCACCAGCGCCAAGCTCGCGCTTCAAGGTGTAGGTCGACTTGACTCCGGGGAACTCTAGGGTGATTGGATTACTGATGCTGCTTCGGTCGCTGTTGCCGTTTTTGCCCGCTTTGGACGTTTTGCCAAATTTTCGAATCTCGGCACCACGATTGCAGCGAGTATCTCTGTGGTCAAAGAAGCCAGAGTAAGAGCTTAGCGGAGGGTGCATCATTTTTAGAATTTCTCCTCGAACGGCTTCATCTACCGGATTGCATTGTAGGTCCGTGATAAGAGGTCCCTTCGGAATCGTCTTTGTTGTTGCTGTACTTTTCGTGCTCTTCTGAAGCACGGGCTGTGCGATTTTGACGGGAGACCGGTCATGACCAAGAATCTCACGCAGAGGGCTGCTGAGAGGTTCGAAGTCTTCATCATCCTCCTCGTCGTCTTCTGGAATCCCTTGCGAGACGGGCGTCATAGCAGCCCTAGCTTTAGCACCAGTAACAAAACCAAGAGAAGACTCGGTACGTTCCGTGATAGGGGTCATAAACGGAAGGCGGTTGTTAGCCACCTCGGCCGGGTCCCTATACGGCCGAGAATTGGGCACCCAGTCCTCCGGTGGGATTGGAACAAACATGGTCTGAGGATCTTCTTCATCAATTGGAGTGTGGAGGTCATGATCCTCGGTATGCTCGTATTCGCCTGTGATGTGGCCCGAAATGTTGTCATGGTTGGTGTTGATGAAGTTTGAACCACGAGTATCATCTCCCTCTCCGTCATCCATGTCAACATCTTCATCATTAACGTCTGGAATGTGCTTTCGAGCAGTAAAGTCTGACCACTCGCTCACACTCTTCACATCAGATGTCTCATCATCCCCAGCCTCACTCATCGAAATCTGACGGGTGGTACACGTGCTTTCTCCACCACTAGTGTAATCGTCATCAGACATGTACTCATCTTCGTCGCTCTCATTCTGATCCTCAGGCGCTTCTAGGGGAGCGTTGAAGAGATCATAAATCTCGTCCGTGGCTGCCCTGGTATGAAGCGTCATGGTTGGTTCAGATGATTTGTTCTTTCTCATCTTAGGTTTGGCCGGCGAGTCCAGCTTCGCCTTGACTGTGATTCAAAATGTGAGCAGTTGAGGAGATGTCATGTTTATCTCGGCACTTACTAATTTGCGTCTCGTTGACTTCCATCAGCTTTTTCTTTTTAGGTTTGCTGGGCTTATGCTGTTGCTTGACTGCGCCGTTCTCGTCAAGCTCGACGACGTCGTGATGAACTACTAGTTTTGTGGCCAGTTTTTGATTGAGCATATCCATTTGAACGTTTTCGTCAATCGGCTGCAAGGTGTTATCGTGATCGTTTTCTTCGTTCTCGTATTCTTCCCACGAACAATCAAGCCAGCCCCGAGTGGCAGCCCATATCTCCTCAAAACTTAGCTCTGTGCCCGGTTCTTCGGGCGTAGGGTATACGGCTTCAAGGTTAACAAAAACACGTTCTCGCTTTCCATTCGCCGGATTTATGATCACTTGGTGTTTCGATGGTGCGATGACAATATGAGACTCTGCTATTCTTGCTAAGGACTGAATTACAATTGCGAAAACCGCCAACAATTAGTCCTATGATCATCAACAATTGGCATATGCCGAGCGGAGAAGTGAAAGTCAGCGACTTACCGGATCCCTGAAGATAGACATCTTTGGCGCGGTGCTCTTCTTTCCTCCCGCCTGCAACGTCTCTCCCGCCCATGGCTTTGGCGCTACTGTGTTTTCCTTCTTCCTGTCGGCCAGCGATCCAATGTCATCCCAACCCTTGGTGCCTCCGCTCGACGAGGGCAATGCTGGTGGCGCTGCATCAGCGTCGGAGAAAATGGCCAGCTTAGACTTCTTTGGCTTGGAAGTCGCGACACCGGCAGCTGCATCGGTTGCTGGTGCTTGAGGATCGACAGCGCGGGCTGATGCGAAAGGATCAACCTTTGCTCCTAGCGCTTTTCGCACAGCAGGAATCGCTGGGGATGTCGGGGCATCAGTAGCATCGGGCTGGGCGGCTTGTCGTTGTTCGAACTCGTGGAATTTGCGCAGCAATCGTGCTGTTGGTCGAGCCTCCCGCTCAATACCTAGCTTGTACACCTCCTCGGCTTGAATCCAGCGGCCAGCGCCTTCGAGCCAGGCAGCGTACTCCTCATAGTAGAGAGCAAGCCCCTCTCCAATGTTGTGGCGCGAGAGAAAGACGAACGTCTCACGGGGCGCATCGGAGAAGAAGCGGATGTAATGAAGCCACAGCTTCAAGTATCTCGGGTCGTTCTTGTATTGTGCAGATCCGATAAAAGCCTTTGTTGCACGTTCTAGTAATGGAAGGAGTTGCGACTGAGGAGTGGCTTGCGCCGAAGGGTATGCGTCAAAGGTCCATTTGACGTATCTATCGAAAGCATCGAGGGGATCATCCGAGTCGGCAGCCGCTGCTACCTCAGCTTCGTACTCGGCTCTTGTGCGTTCGTTGGCATCCTTGATGTCCGAAGGGGTCGGAATCTGTTGAAGTGGCGTCGGAGAATAGAGCTGTGCCAGTTTCTTTGCCGATCGACCTCCTGGCAGAGACTGAATGTTTTCTTTCTGGCCCTCGATCACATCAAAGTTGATGAGATCCTCTGAAGGCGCCATACTGAACTGAACTGCTTGTATGCAAAACCGCGAATGGCAAGCCAAATTGCTCAGAAACCCAATACCTGTTAGTTAGTTTACAGAAACGGAGGATCAAAAAAGGGCCATCATGTGGAGCATGGTCGGCAGATAGATAACACAGTCAAAACCTTGTTGTTTACTGTTTTGGTGCAAGTGCCGAATTGTGCAGTTTGGGCACCCCTGAGAGAGGACGGTTGTCCTGACGACCCAGCCGAGACAGACTAGTACAGCACTAAGGTCAACATATATTGTACGGAACACGGATCCTGAAAAACAAATTGCATCAGCCACATCAAGCAAGCCTCAACCGATCAAGCCACTCCAAAACCAAACCCCCTGACAGTTGGTGCAATAAATGTCCGGGCATAACCGGGCAGACCCTCATCGCCATAGCTCGTACCGAACAACCGGAAGTCCTCGGTTCAGATTCGCTTTCTCCTCTTTACTTTCCTTCTTCCACATTTCCTCTTCTACAAAATCAAAAGACGAGCCGGAGGGACTATGCAGTAGGCGCCCCAGTCAGTCCACGGTTACAGTGTTGTGCACCTATCAAGTTCACTCATTTCGTCTCCAAGGATCATGGCTTAAGCATCTGCATTTTGTCTATGACACTATTTTCAACCGTCCAACCGGCTGAGCCCGAATCATTCCTTGCATTTCCGATCATTACCCATATCTGTCATTCTTTGTTCCGGGATTGACTTGCTTCTCTTACAAGTTCACAGCGTTGCGGAAGTTCTCGCCGGCGTAGATAGCCTTGTCACCCAGCTCCTCCTCAATGCGCAGGATCTGGTTGAGCTTGGCAAGACGCTCGGAACGGGCCGGGGCACCAGTCTTGATCTGGCCGGCTCGGATACCAACAACGATGTCGGCAATCGTGACATCCTCCGTCTCACCAGATCGGTGAGACACCATGCAGCCCCAGCCACCAGCGTATGAGTCCTTGGCAGCCTGGATCGACTCAGTCAAGGTACCGATCTGGTTGACCTTGAGAAGCAGCGCGTTGGCAGCCTTCTGGTCAATGGCCCTCTTGATGCGGATGGGGTTGGTGACAGTCAAGTCATCACCGACAATCTGGAAGTCAGAGGTCTTGTAGAAGTAGCTCCAGGCCTCCCAGTCATCCTCGGCGAAGGGGTCCTCAATGGAGACAATGGGGTACTTGGCAGCAAGGTCCTTGTACTGTTGAGCAAGCTGCTCGTAGGTGATCCACTTCTCAGGGTCGCTGTCGGGGTTCTTGAAGTCCAAGTCGTACTTCTTGGCATCCTCCTTGTAGAACTCGCTGGAGGCAACGTCCATGGCGATCTTGATCTTGCCAGTGTAACCGGCCGACTCAATGGCCTCGGTGATAAGCTCAAGAGCCTCCTCGGCAGTCTGGATATCAGGGGCAACACCACCCTCGTCACCAACGTTGCCAGCAGACTGACCGTACTTCTTCTTGGCCAGAGACTTGAGGTTCTGGTAGACCTCAGCACCTTGGCGCATGGCCTCGGTGAAGCTGGGAGCGGCAGAGGGGACGATCATGAACTCCTGGAAGGCCAGGCGACCACCAGCGTGGGAACCACCGTTCAGGACGTTCATGAAAGGAACGGGCAGGACATAGGGCTTCTTGGTACCGGCGAGGTCGGAGATGTGAGCGTACAGAGGAACACCCTGACGTGAATGTTAGACGGGTATCTCTCATCAGGCGTGTGCGTGTGTTTGAGGGCTTACCTTCTCAGCAGCACCAGCCTTGGCAATGGCCAAAGAGACACCGAGAATGGCGTTGGCACCAAGCTTGGTCTTGTTGGGGGTTCCATCAAGGTCAATGAGGAACTTGTCGACCTTGCTCTGGTCCTTGACATCAATGTTCTCCTTGATGATGGCAGGGGCAATGACGGAGTTGACGTTGTCAACAGCCTTGGTGACACCCTTGCCAGCCCACTTGGACTTGTCACCGTCACGGAGCTCGCAGGCCTCGTGCTGACCTTTTATGCATATTAGCTCATGCCGTGCTCGACATGGTATGTGGGACATATCGACGTGAACGTACCGGTGGAAGCACCCGAGGGGACAATGGCACGGTGGAGACCGGTGTCAGTAACGACGTCGACCTCGACAGTGGGGTTGCCACGAGAGTCGTAGACGGAACGAGCGTGGATCTTCTTGATGGCCATCGTGTCTGTTATGTGTGATTCTGATGTGATTCCCAAGGTCAGTTGTTGTTATTGACACCGAAAAGGATTTGAACAGTGAATATCGAGGAAAATGACAAATGAAGGTTCGAGGAAGGGGGGTGCGTCCGAAGATATAGATCAGGTAGGTCTCAAGGCTCGGATGTGGCTGCTGCGTATGTTTGGAAAGCACGCCCAAAAGAATATGCCTCAGCAGCAGACGAAAGGCCTTGCGAAATTTGAGGCATTGACAAACAACCAGAGGAGGTGGGGTAGCTGTGACGAAACTCGTAGTTCTCCTTGGCATATAGCGAGGAGACTGCAATATACAATTCACCTAGAAAGCGCGTACTTACATTCTGGTATTGGGCAGAAGTGAGATGAAACCTATCAGAAAAGGTTCCAAGTGATGAACAGTGAAGATGAAAGCTTAGAAGTTGGGTGAACGGCGGGCTGAACGGCAAGCTATGTATGCATGTATGTATGTATCGAAAACCTCACACACTGTAGCGGCATACGAAATGTTGGCGGGGTCCTCGGGGGGGTCAACAAGTCGAAACCCTGCGAGACAGCCCTGAGGTCTTTCGACTTTCGACCTCTGCCCTTTTGGTTCGAGGTCATCTCACGAACGGGGGGAGGGGTAGGTGGGGTACATGCTTTTCTCACCAATTCTCCATAGTAAAGCAAAGTCGATTGTTTTTGACAGCGGGCAGGAGCTGCCCAGGTGAGCTCTCATGTTCCCCACCCATAAGCTCCGCGCTCGGGCCATGGTCCACGGTCGCCGGCGGGTGCCAACAAAACACAACCTTCCTCAGGCGTTGGACCCTGTTTTCTCAGACGCCTGGGCAGTGCCAGACCAAAAGACCTCACCCAAGCGTCGACGAACCATGATCTACTCCCACCATCCACAGGGCTATTCTGAGCAGTTTCATTGGTCTGTCCTGCCTCTACTAACAATATTCCCTTTTTTGTCATCGGACCGTTTCTGTCACCACGGTGTTTTATTATGTCCGGTCAACGGACAAGTCTGGGGCACTGCTATGATGGATAAAGTTTTGTCACTCAAACTCAATCCATGACGTTGCTCAGAGTTGGTGCCGACCATGGCTTTGTCACATGACATGATTCTATTTCTCTCATCGTACGGGGCAATACGTTCGACAACGTTCTGTATTTCAACACTAATTGCAATTGATATATGTCGGGCCGAATGTTCGCCTTCTTCCTCACGTGAATCCAAACTACCCTCAGTGGTCCTCAGGATGGCGTGTTGTTCGTGAGGAACACTACATTTACGGCGGTAGACCCACGGCCAAATTACATAGCTTGTTGCGGAAAAGAGGAGCATTTTACACCCACGCTGCTGTCGCCGCGAACACCTCGATAGTGCGCGCATTGGTCATCAATGCCAAGGCGAGAGAGAAAGAGAGAGAGAGAGAGAGAGAGAGAGGTCGAGAACACGATAACAAGTTCCAGTCTCACATCGTTTGGCGGTATCACGTAAAGCGCAACGACCGAGCCTACTGGCAACACTGAAGCTGTCACCGTCGTGACTGTACAAATGCATGTTCCAAGATTGCAACCTGGGTAATTCTATACGCCCGTCCTAACCTCCTCGGACGGTATGGGTTCCTATCTGGACTTAGCAAGCCAGCCTTACGACGATGAGCAATGACTACCTCATACCTTTGGTGTCTTACCCATAAGACGATAAAAGGTGGGCAGGACTTGCTCGACGAACCACCTTGATAAAGCATAAGGCTCGGTTCGGGTTTTGATGGCCACAAACTCCTTCTCATGTTGGACATGCCATGATTTACTGTCAAGCCCAGAAAGAGAAATTGAGCCCGTCTGCGGTGCCTCAAACCAATCACGTAGAAAACATAGATCGGGCTCTGCAAAAGTATTATGCAGGTGGCCCTTACAAAGGTTCACGGAGACTACAAATAATTCTTAACAGACTTCGCCAGATGAAAATAGTCGATCTCATACTCATTCCGCCTGTTTCTCGTTCATCTTGTTAATGCTTTACACCAGCGCGTCTTGCAGTACCAAACTTTGAAGTCCGTAATACCTTACGACAGCAAAGATACGAAAAAGGGATGTTCTTAGAAAATCATGCTGCGGTCTAATACCAGAAGCCATACTTGCTGAGCAACATTAAACACGAACATGGCCTGATAGACAGCCCGCATTGCTATCTGTAAATTCTCTCGCGAGATACCAATTGATATCCATAAGACCCCCAATAGTATTGAATAATATTCTACCGCCTATCCCATTGCTAGCAGCTCTACCCTTCAAATCATTTGCGGGTCATCTTGGATGAAGAAAGCTATTGTGATTAATTGAATCGCGGTCGCACGTGAGAACGTGCTGGAGAGTGCTCAATTTAGCGCGTTTTAAGGGTCCTCCCCTTCGCGGACGTCACTGATTGGGTTATTGGCGGGGGGGCAACTTGACTTCTTTGTGACCGCGCCTGGGTAGATTCGGTCACTACTGTATGCATCTCCTGTGAGTCTATATCTGGACGTCCATTGCCACGATCTACGGCATAGTGGTCGGCTAGTTTCCGATAGGACATGTCGTAACACCTTCACCATACCCACCGAGAGCAGCCTCGTCAACGACAAGATGCCATCCAAGGCCATCTCAAAACCCAAGACACCGCGGCAGACAAAGCTCAATTTCAGCGCTGCAGCAAACGGTGCAAACTCGAAATCCGCCGCAAAGAAGCAGAAGAGTAATGGGAACATATTGAACTTCTTCAAGAAGGTCGAGGTCGACGAACAATTGTTCCTAGAGCAAGGGCCTGGACCCTCGAACAGCCTCTCGATCCTCGAGTCCGAAGTCAAGTCAGAGGAGACGAAAGACGGCATCGATGATCTCTTTGGAGATGCAGAAGATGATGAAACACCCTCGAGGTTCAACGAGGAACAGGCATCATTCAAGAGGCGGAAGCTGAGTCACGATGCAGCGAATGGTGTTGTACTGCCTCAGGATGGAGATACAGCAGTGAAGACAGAGAACGGCATAACGGGATCGCAACCCGCACCTTCGTCGCGGAAGAAGAACAAAAAAACACGCAAGGGCCCCTTTTTGGACGACTCGGATAGCGAGAACGACGTCCCAATGCCCAGTTCTCCTACAAGGCAAGAAACGAAAGGAGAACCCCCGGATGATATCATACTAAACGAGGTTACGACAGCAGAATCACCACCGATTAGACCAGAACTCTTACGCGACGAGAGCTGTTCGAATATTCCCAAAGCGCCCGAGCTGAAGCAGGAGGATTCTGTGTATGATAATTTCAGGACATTGGAGGAGATGGGCCAGGGGTTTGATGGGGAACTCGATAGCGTAGAGGAAGGAGAAGAGTATCGATATATGCGATTCGCCCAAGAGCAAGCACGAATCGAAGCTGAAGAAGCAGGTTTTGCCCCTGACGAGGATTTTGATGAGGCGGCTGGGAACGACAGCATGGTAGAAAGCTGTCCTATTTGCAGTGCGAGTTTAGCCGGCGTTACGGCAGATCAGGCGACAACGCATGTCAACGCATGCCTAGACGGAACCTCTATACCAGTACCGGCACCCGAGCCTGTCAACCAATCGCCCGAGAACGCAGTAGAGGTCCTGGACATCAGCAAACGTTTTACCAAAGCCGCTGTGCCAAGACCTGGCCAAGCAAACCCGATCACCCTTGGATCAGGAGCTGGAGAAAGCTCGACTGCAAAATCTGGCTCTGCTTTCAGCAAGCTGATGTCAAGTCATGCCGAAGACACTGCGTGGGCTCAAGCTGCAGCCACCGAACATGCTTCTCGAGGGAAATATGCATACGAACGTACATGTCCATTTTACAAGATTATGCCTGGGTTTTACATATGTGTTGATGCCTTTCGTTACGGTGCCGTCAAGGGCTGCAATGCATACTTCCTGAGCCATTTTCACAGCGACCACTATGTGGGCTTGACGGCAAACTGGACGCATGGTCCGATATATTGCAGCAAAGTCACTGGAAGCTTGATCAAATCGCAATTGAAAACAGCGGCAAAATGGGTCAGAGAGATTGAGTTTGAGGAAACTCTTGAGATTCCAGGTACAGAGGGCGCGACGGTCACGATGATACCAGCGAACCATTGCCCTGGCAGTTCTCTGTTTCTGTTCGAGAAGGCCATGGGCATGGGCCCGAACCCAAGGAAGCAACGCATATTACATTGTGGTGATTTCCGAGCCTGTACAGCTCAAGTCAAGCATCCCCTCCTGAAACCAGACGTCGTCGACTCCATCTCGGGTAAGACGAGGCAGCAGAAGATAGACATCTGTTACCTCGACACTACCTACATGAATCCGCGCTACTCGTTTCCTCCCCAGGACGATGTAATCAATGCCTGTGCCGATTTCTGCAGGTCCATTTCCGGCGATCCCAATGCCCTGGACGACGCTTTCGATGCCATCAAACGCGAAAAGGGTACGGAACCCGTGAGCAAATTCTTCACCAAGGAACCATCCAAAGGCGATTCAGACCAAACAACCCCCGAGACGCCCAAGCAGCAGCATCGCCTGCTAGTGGTCTGTGGGACCTACTCCATCGGTAAGGAGCGAATCTGCAAGGCTATCGCCCAAGCTCTCAACACCAAAATCTACGCCTCGGCCGCCAAGATCCGCCTGTGCAAGCAGCTCGGCGACCCTGAGCTCTCGGCGCTCATGACGAGCAACCCGCGCGAGGGCCAGGTCCACATGCAGATGCTGATGGAGATCCGCGCCGAGACGCTGCAGGAGTACCTGAACGGGTACAAGGCGCACGGCTTCAGCCGCATCGTCGGGTTTCGGCCCTCCGGCTGGAACTTCAGGAACCCGCAGAGCAACGCCAAGACCGTCAGCGCCAACCTGAGCCCCAGCTCCGTCCCCATGCCGCAGATTCTGCACGGCCCGGCCTGGAGGACCAGGTTCGGCGCCGCCGACTTCGTCGCCCAGAGGGGCAGCACCAGGGAGGCTATGTGCTTCGGCGTGCCGTACTCGGAGCACAGCAGCTTTCGCGAGCTCGCCTTGTTCACCATGTCACTGCGCATCGAGAAGATCGTGCCCACCGTCAACGTGGGCAGCGAGCAGAGCCGGAAGAGGATGAAGGGGTGGCTGGACCGGTGGGTGAGCGAGAGGCGGCGCGGCGGTGTTGTGGGGGTACTGGAGGAAGAGGATGAACAAGAAGAAGAGCTTCCGCACGATGCAGACACAGATGCAGATGCTTCTGCCAAGATCAAGAATGGCAAAGAGAAGGTGCTTTGGGAGGGCAAGGATGGACGGGGCGGTGGCGCTGTATGGTGATGAAATCACAATGAGGAACAACCATGTCAAAGTAGGATATAAGTCTGTTTGTTCCATGCTGGAATGATGTCACAATATTAAGGATCTGGATACCGTGTTTTTTATTCTCCTCGAGTTCTCCCGTGTAGTGATGATGCTTGATCGTGCGTATGAGGGCTTTCTAGATAAAGCTTCACGTGTCAATTGCTTTTCAATGGCATCTATTCTCGTGCCCAGCATGACCCGCCATCACGACCAAGCCCCCGGCTAACAAAGGTTGGAGGCTGATCTTGTGGTTGCTTTCGTCCCGATTCCTGCCAGCAGTCCCATCACTTCGCCTTCTGAGCCTGGTTCGCGGCTTCTATCTTGGGTATTAGCACATATTGGCAGTCAGGAATGCAACGAAGGACAAGGACTTACCTCTCCGAGTAGCGTCCTCCAGTAATGTCACGTCCACGGCGTTATGGGGAAGGTGCACATATCTGACAACGGAGCCACGGATGAAGACATTCTTGACGGAGCTCTATTTATGTTGGAAAGTCCACTGAGTCAGCCAAATCTGCCATTCCCTGGTAGGCGAAAAAGAAAGGGGGGGAGGGAGATGGGCAGAAGTGAAAGAAAAGAGGAAGAGACGAAGCGAAGACATGCAAAAAAATAGACAAACATACCAGATGGGGGTACTTGATGTCATCGACGACCCGGATGTCGTCGAGCTTGATATTGAGGTACTGGTCGACGCTCTTGAGGGTGCCGCGGATCTGAATATCGTTCTTGAGCTCCACGGTTACCTCGTTGTCGATGAGGGTTTTGAAGAAACTATATTTGGGGAAAGAAAAAGTCATGACGTTAGCTGGTTAATGCTCGTTTTCTTTCTTTCTCTATATTTGTCTCTCCCTGACGCTGCTCTCCAAGAAACCCGCCATAAAACAACTCATAGACTCGCACAGATAAAGTCCAGGCCGTCATCGAAAAAGGGATTGAGCACTCCAAGCCGCGGTAACCTGCGGCGGAAACGTGGGAAGCAGAAGTAACCTGGTGGCCCAACCTCCATGGCTCCGTTCCCGACATCCACGTCGCGCCAACAAGCCCCGGCTGGCCCATCATTCCCGAGCCACACCAAAGTCCACAGAATCTTGAGTAGCCGCTTGCAAGTGACCAGGCTTGAGTTGTGCTACCGATCTCGAAGCATTCCGACGTCCTTGCCTCATCATGGCCCAACCCGCACCCCCGACCAAAAGTCAATGAACCCAGGCAGGCCATAGCTCTAAACATCGAGGGCTTTCTTGCAGTGTTCCCAAATAAACAGCCAACACCATCCCAGGTGAGAGAAAAATAAACATACCTGAAGAACAACATATTGGCATTTGTCGTGGCTTACCTTCCGTCGCGTTGGTATGAAGAGCGAAGCCGGTGAAGTGGTGCAGCAATTCGATCCAATGGCGCACACCAAAAGGGCGAAGTAGTAGGTCCAGTCGAAGCCTTGGCGCCGCTTGATCACGTGACAGTGACAGTTGGCCACCAATTCGTACCTTCGTCTAGGCGTGAATATCGAGTGTTTATGTAACCACTTTTGATTCGAGATTTACCATGCACGAGCAAGTTCCAAGTGAGCCACAGACTTGTGCGAAGCGCTTTTTCAACCAAGTCAGTTTGCAGATGATCACATAATTATTACCCCAACGCCACCCATGGCATCCGCTGGCAGACCCAGTTAGCAACTATTTCATGAACGGGCACAAGTCATAATTTAGCAGTGTAGATGTATATGTGCGCTTGATATGTATCTGCCCCAAGTCGTCCGACGACGGATACCAGTGGAAGTATCTATTGTTCCTCTCTGCATAACCCAACCGATCAAATTGAGACAGCATGTATCTTGTCCAATTTGGAAGACAAATTTTTCTGTACTATTTTCTGGGGAGCGTCACCAAATGTCCTTCAACTCTCCTTCGCAACATTGGTAACCTGACCTTGTGCGTAACAACGACTGGCAGTAAAAGGCTCCTTAAACATAGTGAACATGAATAGAAAGCAAACAATTCGCCTTGAGAAAAATGGCAAAGTGGGGGTATCCTTCCATTGTCTCGTTCATTCCATGCAGTCTTTCCCGTCCAGTGATCCCCTAGGCCTGTTCCTTCCTATCAAAACTATTGCCGAAAATGCAGTCGCAATTAGAGAGAACGAGAAAATATCGCGTGGGCGATGTTGAAAAACTTTAGGGAAGCCCCCGAGAGCGAGTGACCTAGCGCCCCAATAACATGATGCGGTACATCTTCAAGGTCCAGAATGAGTTTCCATGAATTTGCGGTTGATACTGTAGATACTGAGAATAAAAAAAGCAACAAAAACAATGCTTCGCTCCACCGTGCCCCCGTTGCCCAGAGGTGTGGGCCCCGTGAGGGAAAATAGTGCTAGTTCCAGTGTTGCGAAATAGGTATAGTGATGAATCAGAATCGTCGTAAGTCGTAGCATGAGACAGAATGGGAAAGTCGAGCATGCCAGCCAGGCGCACCTAGCTGTCGCCTTCCGCATCTTCATCATCGTCGTCTTCGGGGGTCTCATCCAATCTTGCTTTCTTGCTCGAGGCGTTTGAGCCTGCTTCTGATTTTCTCTTCGTGCCTGCTTTGGGCGAGGCATCCTTCTCTTCGTCGTCGCCACCCTTAGTCTTCTCGATTTCTGCAACCTCCTCAGCCGTCAAGAAACGTCCTCCGGGTCCACGGGGTCTCCGCATGGCGTGGTTGTGCCTGGATTCATGCAGGTATGGCTTACGACCCTTGCTGGTAAGTCGCAGAGCCTCCTCCAGCCGTTGTCGCGCGACTCTCCGCTTCAAGATACGGTGGAACTGCTTAGCGTTTACATACAAAGGTGATTCTTCGGCGCCAGCAGGCATTTCAGGTGATTGTGGTTGCGGCAGCGACTGGGCCGCTGACATGGGCGGCGGTACGGCGGAAACTGAGGACCGATGGTTCAGCATGGACGCGTTCGGTACACCAGGGCTTGTGACTTGACTCATGCGACGCGCCTGCATCTGGGTCAACTGCTGTGGTGAACGCGGACCAGGTGCATCTTTCTTTGCATTGACCCCAGAACCAAGCCTGGGCGAACTCTGCGTGAGACTAGGGTCAGAAGACAAGTAGTTGCCATACGGTGTTCCACCCGCTGCAGCAGCAGTTGCGGCCATGGCAGCAGCCTGGATACCGGGAACGCCATAGTGCATGCCCTGCTGGGGTACGCTGTACTGCGTCGAGTACATGTTGTGACCTTGATTCGACGCGGATGGTTGATGCGAGGAGGATAGAATAGGTGAGGTCTGAACTCCGTGCTGGTGTATGCTGTGACTTGAGGGAGAGGTGATGGTATTGCCAGTATTCGAATTGGTGTAACCTGATTGGATGTGCCCTTGCGAATGCGCCGATTGAGGTGGTTGTTGGTATTGGGCGTAGTCCATCATATCGGGAATTGGTTGCGCAAAGAGCGGGGTTTGTTGTACTACCAGACTCGATCTCTCTGCCGTGTGGTACAGATCAGAGACAGTTGGTTTAGGCTACGCTAGGCGGGCTTGCAAGATCAGCGGTTGTTGAAGAGAATTGGTATAAACAGATACTGTCTCGGAGCAGCCAGTGTTGCTTGACGTCGTCAAGAGATAGAGATAAATGGCTGACAGGTTGGCCGCAGTTGGGCACGCGCGTTGGGATGAGGTTCCGTCACTTAGGTAGCCGCGAAGCAGGCTGGATGTGCAGCCAATCTATTGGATATGCGTGGATGAGCTGGCAGTTGCTCAAGTGGTAGGTGCACAGCGTGAGTGACCGCACCACGGCATATGCGAGACGATGTAAGCTCAAAGGCGAGAGTGCTCTCAATGTGGCTCAGTCTTGCTGGACTGGTTGATGCCGCTGGCAGAGTAGTCGGGATCGGCCTGATACAGCCACGTGAGGTAGACCTGCGGACGCGACAATATGTGTTTGACTAAGCCAGTGACGCGCTTGTTTACGCAGTTAATGGATTCCGGCGCGGGTCGAGAATCTGGCGAAACAGCTTGGAGCGAGTTGTCCAAGGTGTGTTCTAACGGGCTGTTTGAATGTGGAGATCTATCCAACCAAATACATTAGATTATCTGAATTAAGTATAAAGAAAAGGCTCGGGTCAGGTTCATTCTGAGGGGGGGTGAGACGGGGGGGTGAACAACGGGTTCCATTTTCGCGCCTTGAGCCACCATTTGATTGATGCGCTGGCATGCATGACGGAATATGCACGAGCGAGGGCCCACTTGTCCACCAGCTCAGCGTCAAGTCTTCCCAACTTGAAGTCGGTGGCGGCGCAAGGCAGGCAGGCAAGGCAAGTGTGCCCAGCGCATTGCGCTGGGCTTGAAGATCCCCGTCGTGAATGCATCATCACGCACGGCGCGCAGGTGATTTCTTTTTCGGAGCTTGACGGTAACAAGTCCCCAGGTGGAGAATCCAAATCGGCGACTGAGGTTCGTGCCGTATGCAGACCTCAGACAAGAAGAGGGCACTCGCGCCGCGCATACGTGGAACTGATGTTTGGGACGATAAGTGGGGAACTAGCCACACGTCTGGGGAGGGTGCGGTACATCGGTGTGCAAGGAGAGAAACAGCTGTAAGGAATAGGAAAGGCCCGAGGACGAGACGGCAGCGAAGAGATGGTGTCGCCGCTGTACAATTTCGTCTAGTAGGCCAGCATGCATCCCGATTTTCGCGCGCCCAACCCAGGTGTAAGAGGCAGCAGATCTATGGTGGGAAAATGCCGAGGGTGTGTGCATGTATCGTTGCAAACGGAGGAACGGAGTGTCCGCGATATGCCAGGAAGCAAAATGGGAAAAGAAATGCATACCTTGTGAAAGGACCCAAGCTCTTGGGTTGAGGTTAGACCGAGTAGTGTGCACACCTTGCCAAACTGGCGGAATGATGTTCTGCTTCTGCACGTGTCAGCGAAATTCGGTCCTGTCCACTGTGTGCTCAAGGAAGTGTTATGGTGGACTCGGGGTAGCAATCGATTCAATTAGCCCATTGAACTCGGTATAACAGAGACAGCATCGTGCCCAAGAAGGGAGGCGATAACTTGCGGCACTTATAACGCCCGGGTCAATGTTTAGGTAGGTCCGGAGCCCAGCGAAAGAGGCAGATTGTGTGGCACGCAACACAATGAAAGAACAAATCGAATGTAAACTTACCAGTTCCTGGAATCTTGGCTGGCAATATGAATCTCCAACCACGGCAATTGAGCAATTGCTTGAAGATGTTAATTAGATATCCGCAGACGGGATTTGTCACCTGACAAGCTTGAAGACCAATAGCGACGGCGAGGTACGGTTTGGCGATGATGATAGGCCTCTGGGGAAATGGCGATAGTCCCGGTTATTGGCGCGGAGAATCGAAGCTGATTTGCTATACAAGAATCCTTTTGTCTGACGCTTTTGCGACGAGTTTTTGACTGGATCGGTGTTCCTGTCAAGACCCTCACTTTAGTTCCGCTGGAGTGAGTTTTACTATGGCGAAAGACAAAAGACAAAGCCACTGGTTAGAGAGCACCTGCTGTGCACGGTGTGGCGAGCTTTTGCTGCCGAGGGATTATGCTGGGATGCGAAGCTGCTGCAGAGGGGTTTCTCAATTGTGTGCTACGCGAAAGAAGAAGGGCGCGACCACAATTGGATTGCAAATCTGCTGGTTTGCTGCCACCGTACTATACTACAATACAGTGATCTTTGACGACTGTCGTAAGTAAGTAAGTAAGTAGCCTGTAGTATAAGATTCGGCAAGTTAAAGTTGACTGGCTGACGGGAGGTCCTCGTGCCTGATCCCAAACAACGGAATCGAATCAGGATGCAGAACAAGGCCTGAATAGTCGAGGCGTGTGCAGTTTGCGGAGCGGGTAATTTTAGCAACGGCCACAAACTCGATATGATTTGACGAAAGCCGCTTGGTCTCAGCGGTGCGATCGTTTTTAATTGATTGATTCGAAGCAGTGCTGCGCCGAAACTGATTTGCCAATGTCAAATAGTATCGCAGCGCAAAAGAAGCGCAGGTAGGAGGAACGACAATTGATTCGATGATTCTTGGGTCGACAGTGGACCAAGAAGGGAGATTGATGGATGATTGGTGAAAAATGGCAGAAGCGAGTCAAAGGCGACGAAGGAGCAGAGAGCTTTTAATGGGGCGGCACCAGTGACTAATCAGCGAGCAGGCGCGAAAAAGAAGTGTGGGCCCAAGTCCTTTCCAATTCTTTTTCTTGCAAACTGGAGTCAGAGCTGCTTGGGAACGAGAACCAGGGCCAGGATCAAGGCTAGGGAAGGGAGCAGGTGGATGCGATGCGATGCGATGCGGATGATTCTCTTGTTGAGAAAGGGCTCTAGGCTGGGGCAATCAATACTCGCTTCACTGTTGTATGCTGGCGATGACTGGTGAGACTAGTCTAATACCATTCGAATACATACACACAAAGCAGGGGTCTTATGCCAAAGCCTTGTCGGTGGATGTTCCCGTCAGGATTCTCAAGATTTGTCTTGAACTGAGGGACGGTTTCTTTTTGTCAGACTCAACTCTAAAAGTGCTCCCGCTATTTTCTGCATGGGATGAAACTTGGGCTGAAGACTTTGACTTGCCTGACCAGAACTCTGGAACTTTGGGACTCTGGGACTTTGGAACTTTGGAACTCTAGCGATAAGATCTGGCGCCCATTTTCTCAGCCAGGAGGGTGTACAGAAAGTACAACCTTACCTTTAATGCTAATCAGGGCAGCCTTTCCCCCGAACAGTTGGTTTCCTTCGTTCCGCTGCGAGTGACAGGTACTCAACGCCAGACACAGCATGCTTCAAGCGGCATGCAGAGAGACAGGTTATTGACAAGGATTAAAAAACGTGTGTGAACCCTCTAACACAGTCAACACAGTACACTTTGTGGTTGAAGCTCAACAGGTGGCGTGGGAACTGGGCCGTGGGGATTAGCCTAAGGGAGTACAAATACTTTACCGTTGGTACAGTGGCTAGCTCGCTAGGAGTTAGCTCGGCTGGTACTTTTGGCGCCTTTCAAGTAATGGTTCTGCCTCGAGCGGGACCGGGCTCATTCGGCGGGGGTGGTCGGGATTTCAGCGTTGCAAGCAGGGGACAGGCAAGACTCAATGTGGTCAGAGTCGGTTCGGTCTTATTCGCATTCACACTTTGCAACGTTGACAAACTGCATCAAAGACACTGTTGTTGCAGGGCATGAGTGCTTCTGACGTCCTAATCTCACGATGGAGCACAACTTGATCGGCGCTCGATTTACGAAGAGCTCTTGCTTAGCCTTGTTTAAAGCATTACCACAACTGAAGCGATGGAGCTATGTCTCCAATTGTTCTTACTAAAGGTTTTTACCCATGGGCCAGCCGCTAAATTTAGACCTTGCACTTGACTGACTGTGCTCGAGTCGTCGCGGGATCTACAACGCGGTGAGCTGGGGAAGAGGTTGGGATGCTCCTCAGCTTGCTGTCAGACCAGAACGTGGCCAAGGTGTTCACGGTACGGACCACACCGCTTCGCCTTTCTACTCTAGTGCTCGGTGGCAACATCGTCAGCCCGTATTCCATCGCGGCATCATGTGACATCATATTATTATAGCTGTGATATGCCCTGCATGAGCTTGATGAGCCTTCACAACGTGGGCGGCACAGAGCATGAAGAAGCCACAAGCTCAATAACACGGCTCAGTATCTAAGCAGTGAATCAAACCCCATCACACTGATGACAGTAAAAACTATATGGATTTTGCTTGAAGCGGGGCCTCGCAACGCAATGCAAAGGGCAGTTATGATCCAAGCCGGCTGGCGAACCCGCCGAAGCTCAAAGGGCTGAATACTGGAAATGTCGGTGTAACCAAAGACTTGCAGAGCGGGTGGCATAGAGACCCAGGCTGCCGCAACTTTGTAACTGTGGCCCTGCAGGTAGCCGATGCCCGGTTTTACGACGCAAGGCAAAAGAGGCCTTGAACACAAAAATGTGTTTCAATGTCTACAAGGTTCAAGATCAATGCTCATGAGTGGTGCTAAATTCACGACCAAATGAATTTTGTGACTGGCCCAGCTTTAACATCATTTTGAGCGATTTAGAGCCGTTCAGTGGTCCTCAGATGGTCACTTCGGCAGTGCTCCTTGCCTTGAACCTGGGGGGGTCGGGTCCATCTTCAGGGACTAGGGTATGATAGGTAGATACAAGGTGGCTCAAATTTACAAGTGCAGCAGGCCAACGTGTTTTGAAAGGCATGTCATGACGCCTGTCTGCTTACTGTAAGCGTCACTTCTACCTTATATGATTGTTGAGCGCTGACATACCATCAACATCAGCATCAGTCACATAACATTGTATAGCACAATTCGAATTACTTGCTGGACTATCCTCTATTCATTGTTCCAGCACTATTAATCTATTTTTTTCTGCTAACCCCTCTGCCTGCAAGGGATATCCGGATGCAAGGAGCTTAGAGCTACAGCCCTGCATTGTCAGTTCTGTATCCCTTCGTAATTCTGCTGAACATGTTGGAACTTACATGATACGCAGGGTTGCAGTCCTGGCGTAGTGGTGCTCCGATTTAGCTGCTCTGTTCGTCGCGCCTACATAGCATGCCTCAGGGTTTATCTCTCCACGTTGCAAGGCTTCCTCCGATGCATCACCAATGTAATTAAACTACGTCTAACCTACCTGAGAAATCTTGAACTGAACTGAAGTGTCGTCCTTGATGAGGTCCATTTGTTTCCTAAATCAGCAATGAGCTCATCCTAGCAGCCCGAGGGTCCGAGGACGAATCAAATCGCGGAGCCCGACATCTGGCTTCTGATTCGGCATCACACTACCTCATACCATTACATAGCTTCAACGCCATTATCATAGCTTCATCGCTACTCCTCACGCTTGTTTACCTGCCTCCTGTTCCTGGCACGATGTGGTCTTGCCAGATTCACCATACAGTAGCTTCCGTCTTTACATTTCCCTGCAGGATATAGACGTCCGCTAGGGCACTGAAACCAGTGGCAACATGATCGACAACTTTGATTTTAGTTTATGTAGGGTTCTATTCAAATGTGTGGCAGTTCTTGCCGAATTCGACCTTGTGTGATGGCTTTGATATCCATCGTTACCGCCGCAAGGCTGGCCATGTGATCAGAGGCCTTCCACCTAGACTACTTTGGGGCTTAGCGACAATTATTGCCTGTTGCCTTGATTTGATTGCCTTGCAGAAAGCTCCAAACCTGATAATGCATCGGGTAGTTTCACGTAGAGGGTGATCAACATCATCACAATCCTAATCTGTGAATTTGTCTTCAGCTCGATGGTCCAGCCAGTCGCTGCTTTACTGTTTTCCTGGAACCAGACCTGTCACGTATGTGTTGTTTGATATCAATCCAAAGGCCTGTTCTAATTGTCATGGTATGGCCATAAACCACAGTGCGTTATGGATCATATGTTATGTTAAGCCGAGAGATCATCGCTTGGTCACCTTCACAGGTATCAAACAAATCCTACGAGTCCCTCATCGGCCGATACCATTATCAATTGTAAACCACGATGTGATAAAGTTGAATCGCTGCGCAAAAAATCACTGCATTATCGCATTATGAAAGGCTTACAATATAATGGTAATCAAACCTGAACTATTGTGTAGTTACCTGAGGACAAGGGGGGCTTAATCTGCTTCAGTAACATACGCGTTGATGTGGCCCCAATAGGCATTGTCTGAAATATCTCCGTTCAGCAGCTTGCCTGGCTCAAACCAACATAAGTTATTGTTTGATCCCACAAGTCACACTTCAATATCAAGCGTGCAGTACCAAGTATAGTCGTATTGTGTGAAAAGTGGCCAATGTAGTCATCATGTCATTCCCAATATCACATGAACACGATCAGAAGCAAGCATTGAGAGCCCGACAAATACAAATGCCTTACCATACATCTATACCATGCTTTACGAGCTGAATGCAAATCAAACAGTGGTTGGACACTAAGTTCAGGCCTGGTCTTAACTGACAAATTGGGTGACATCTTCTAATTAAATCAAGGAAGGAATGAAATTACATGACCTTGTCGATATCCAGCATTCCAAGTTCGCGCTGTGAAAACTAAGAGAGTGTTCAAATCGATTTCAAATCCTACAACTTGTTTTGCTGTTCATATCGCTGCAGGGTCGCCTCTTCACGTGACGAGACGCACAAGCAGATCTGACGAATCAGATAACCGAGATGTAGGTCACCCGATCGTTCACACCTCATTAAGACGAACTTTATCGACTTTCTACCGTATCTTGCTTAGTCTCCAGACTTCTAACCCTCCTAGACAAAGTCACCAGTGGTTAGTATCATTCAAGAGAGTTTGGTATGGTGTCACAGTCCTGACAAAATGGAATATCGTCCTCTGCGTACGTCTCAGGCAGAAATTCGACTCCTCCAGCTCCCAAGCGAGTACTCAAGCCAAAGATCCTCTCGTGTGCGACGTATTATATGTTTCGCTATCGGACTCGTCTCTGTATACTGCATTATCGTATTGTTGGGGGCATGGTGACCTGTCCGGACGCATTTTTGTGGCCGGCACGCAAGTCAGAATTGACAAGAATCTGAGCGATGCGCTTGTCGAATTTCGTCGCCGCGGGCATTTGGCCGTTTGGGCTGATGCCTTGTGTATCGACCAATCGGGTTTTGACGAACGAGATCTTCAGGTGCTTCTCATGTCCAATATATATCGAGGTGCGCATACTGTGATTGCGTGGCTAGGATCCGGAGGATCAAGTGCAGCCGATGACCGTCAACAGATAGAATCGTCCTTGTTGAGGATAGAAGCCGTCTCCAAGGCTGCCAGGGATGTCTTATGTAGTAGAGAGCCTCTATCGTCCATGCTAGAGGCTGAAATTCTCCAGGCCTGGCCCATCCTCTCAGACATACTGAGGGCAGAGTATTGGAGTAGAGTGTGGATCATCCAAGAACTCTGTGTAGGAATGAGCTTGCAGCTGCTATGGAACAGATATTTGATCGATTTAAACGACATAAATGATATGTACAGCATTATGCTGGCCTATCGTAAAATCAAGGGCATAGTTAATGGCGCCCCAGATGTTCCAGGACATCATGTTCAACAGCTTGTGATTATGCGACAGAAAGTGGCCAACCTGACAAGAGATCGCCCGTCTTTGATCGAATATCTGTCTAGATCACATCTAGCGAAAGCTACAGATCAACGCGACAAGGTATTTGCACTCCTGGGCGTGTCAAGAGACGGCATGGACATATTCCCTGCACCCAGCTACACAATGCCGCTCGATAAGCTCAACTTTAACGCGGCGCAACGGTTATTAAGATCAACCGGTTCACTGGACCCCTTTGTGTTCAAAAGTATACCTCCAGGAACGTGGATTCCAGATTGGTTCGAACGCAGACTTGGTCGGAGGAACGTATTCAGAAGTACTTGTCAAGACAACAGGCTTTCTGGCGTTTCTTGGATGGAGGTCCATTGAGCCAAAATGTCTGGAATGCTACCGGCGGGGCCAAAGTAGACATCAGGGCCTTTGAGCCTTGCCTAAGCATTCTAGGATACCTATTTGATAATATAGTTGACTGTTCAGCGACACTCCAAGAAGCTGCCTCCACCCCCTTGCAATGGCCGGCTGGGATAATTCCAGGCCCGCCGACTGGTGAACCACCAAACACGCACAACCCGTTAGATTCTTTGTTCAAACTCATGGTTGTTCTTCGCCCTGTTAAAGATGACAGGCCCAGGCAGATATATGAAAACGAATTTTTATTCTTCAGCAAAGCCTTACGCACCGAGGACGACCCCGAATGGCTTCAACTTCATTTTCCCGAGCTGCACGCTTGGCTTCGTGGTGAGCTAAACACTCAATTTAAAATCAATGGCCATACCATTGGCGATCGGTTCACACAACCAGATGCTGCGAGCCTCTGGCGCCTCGTGTCACATACTTGGCAAGATTACCGCGCAAAAGGTTACTTAGGATCTCTGGTTCCGATCAAAAACTACCACCGAAGGCTTCGTGAGGCCGATCGAGTAGGTGTAGCATGTAGTTTATTAGAAACAATTTGTTGAGGTATGCGACTTTGCGTCACGAAGGCCGGCCTGGTGGGATGGGTCACCAAATTTACTCAACGCGGGGATGTGCTAGCACTTCTACTGGGCTGCACAGTACCCGTTGTGCTTCATAAACTACCATCCGGTGGGTGGCTCATCGTAGGGGATGCTATCGTTCCGGGTTTTATGGACCAGGAAGTGATAAAACACAAGGGACCACCTGTTGAGCGTTGGGTTTATCTAGAGATAAACTAGGTCCAAATTCTAGATAAATAAGCTTACGACATGACTGGTAGACACCGCAAAGATACGACAACATAGGCATTTTCTATATTTGAGAGCAACAGCAGAGCACAACGAGGTGAATTTACTACAGAAGGAGTATCTGGCAGTATATCCAAAGATATGTTGCAAATCTGGATGACGCTTAACAGCCCGACTCATACCACGAACCGCCCACGAGCCGCTCACGAGACTTCACTGGTCTAGATGAGATAATCTTTGATCTTTCGGGCATGACGTGTGCCTTTTGGTTGAAGACGCTCCTGTTCACGACATATGATTACGTGTTGGACTTCGGCTTATCATGTCAGCAACTCGAGGTATGCGAAGTACTTCAGAGCAAAGTGTCGTGTAATGGGAAGTTAAACCGAGCTGTTCTATCTTCCACTCGATCACTGTCTGGAAGTCACTGTTTGTCGTATGTGTGACCAAAAGTTTCGGATGAGCGCGGTTGCTTTCGGTTCAATCGATTTGAGAATTATACCACATTACCGTCGATGAAATGTTGTAGTCATGTTTGATTAGGCTCAATTGTAGCCAAGGACAATATTATCAAAGGAAGTAATAGTAGAGTGCCTCCACGCTTCTATGACAACAAGAGGGTTGATAGGATAGGAGACAAAGGAAGACTTTGAAACGCAACTACATGCTTGAAATTTGATGAAAGAAATTTCAAAGGAGTAGCAAAATTGTATAGCAGGTTTCTTATGCTTCGAAGGAGCGTGAAAATGGTAGGAATTTGCAGTTCGGCTTGATGTGGGCGTCGCAGACTCCCCGAGAACCCCTTGAGATCCTGACCCTATTTGACAAAGCCTTGTATTTCAATGCAGTCAAAACCGGTCAAGTAACGCAGATATTTGTTACAACCAATGCGTTTTATGATGTGAGAGTCATTCGGCGGAGATATTTCCCTGAATCCCCGTGGCTACTAGTGACACCTTGGCGATCACTCTGGAACCGAAGCCTGCGGCTATCTGGATACGCCATTGAATTTTACAAGTGAAAAATGACACTGCGCGCAAAAGCACACTATAGACAGTCTTGTACATCCGCGAAGTATTGTCCCTGTTGTGCTATGGAATGGTGTGTAAACATCGCCTCCTGACGGTTGACAGTATCATCATCTTCAGGGGCTGCAGAGATGTATTTCGCGTCAAACGATGCCTTGGCTTGGGCCTGCTTGAGTGTAAAGATGCACGACATTTGAGCACGTCTCGTGTTTTAAATATTGTGCCAGAGGCATTTTGACAGACAAGCCTGTTAAAAATTTCACCTTGCTTGAGAGAGGGGTGTGTCTACTGGCACCATACCAGGCTTACTGGAAGCTCATCATCTTAATTTGGAGGAAGGGTCATCTACTCCTGCCAACAGGCGTACTCGTAAGGGGTCCTGCCAGGACACGGATATGCATCTGAAAGTAGTTTGCCGCGATCTTCCCAACGAATTATGGCGACCTGGTCGCATTTAACCGACTTACGCGCGCTTGAGAGTGCAACAAGAGGTGCATCACGATGGAACAGCAAGGGTGACAATCCTAAGAAACTAGTACCGCCATGTCTGGGCTCGGATGGCTGCCCATTCCTGGAACGTAGGAGTTTCCTGCCGGAACAAACTCAAGACTTAGACGAATCACTCAGCAATGAGGTATAGCCTCGCAGACCAGCTTGCCAGCTGAGGGCTGAACAAAAGTACTCTTCAGCCCAGTGCCTCTGATCGAGCGCCCTAGCTAGCATGCCCATATGACGGATTCCCGGGCCAGCATTCAGGTGAGATCTATAGGAATATGCATAGTAGTCACTGGCCAGACTCCGGCTCAAGTCTAGAGACCGATAGTTTGGATATGAGCCGCGTCTAGATCCTGGCGCCACATGTTGATCGCTCCTACGAAGCTTCCGTGAACGTTCCCTTGCCGCGATATTACAAGGATATGATACATGGCCTAAGAACGACCAGGAAGGTGCGTGAGCATATGCCAACTTGGACAAGCACATGATTGACAAACTCGATGCTAGTAAGCATGAATGATGGAGCCAGCACCACCATAAATTCCTCCCTTGGGTGCCGCTAGTCTTGGGATGCCCTCCATCATGTAATATAGCTTGACTCCAGGGAGCCATCCATGCATTCTAAAGTGGCCGGCGGTATGGCAAGCAATCATAGCCGAGAGTCATTTCGACAATCATTAGAAATGATCGCGGGTACAATACGGAAGGATTTCCTTGACGAAGTCTAACGAATCCTGAAAGGGTTGTTGGCGCTTACCACTGGGTAGAGGCGCGATGGCTCCACCAACACTTTACCATTAGCATGGGTTGAACATCGTAATATGGAGCGCTGCAATCAAGAGCCGCATAGATGAGCAGTCATGAGCGAATTGATTGCTGGTGTTGTTGTCCTCTCCTTTGGAGGCTCTAACAAGGTCAGAAATCCGGTCGGCGCCTGCGACCAAGAGCCGCGCGCTGGATTTGCTGTGTTTTGCGATGCATTGACAATAGCTCTTGTTTGGTAGTTGGCCTTGCCAGCCTCCAGGTATTCAGCGCTGAAGACATCCCGACCAACGACAACGACGACTACCATCGAGGTAATGTCCTGCATCAGGATGCGCGCGCTCCCCGCTAGCGGTCTTCCACATTCTTCTCCCAAAACGGCCCCGTTTAGACCCCGAGAAGGACAGCCTCTAGTTGTCAGAATCCAATGACAAGTGAAGCAGTCTTCTTGAGCCGCGCGCTGACTGAAGCAAATACTTTGAGGGCTGAGGGGGAAAAAGAAAGAAAGAAAGAAAAAACCATAGGAACCATGGAAGTAGCCTCTGAAATTTGCCTCTGCTGGACGAGGAATAAAGCGAACATAAGCGCCATGCTGAGCATAAAATGGCACCAACATCCCGATCTACTATGTTGTGATGATATTTGACCTTTACCAAGAAAGACATCAACATTTCTCACGGATCCTCCACGGCATTTCTTTTCAGTCACTATATGACCAAAGCTTCCAAACCTTCTTTGAAGCATGATCATCTGAATTGTCGAGTGGAGTATACGAAAAACAACTCACGACCGTTACTTGGGCAAAGTCCTCAGCTCAACTAGCCCCTCAGTCATTCGCCTCTTCCCTGCATAGGACTTTGATCACATCGCCCGGCTCACGTCACGAGGTGTGAGCGTTGTTGTGTCTTCCCGGCATACATAGCGCCTTTGGTCGAAATCAATATGTAAGTTGATGTGGTGGTCGTTTTCGCGACGTCGAATCAAAGTGAACCAATGAAAGTGTACTAATAATAGCGGAAGCGCTTCGAGGACCAGGTTTGCAGGAGCCCAGACGAATCAGCGATCGCACTGCTGCGGATTCGGCTAGGTACATCGGTCACTTAGTCCCGAATACTCGATAGGCGCTTACAGCGAAGCATTGAACCCTGGAGCGTTGTGCCAACCAAGGGCCTACAGCAGGGGCTTATAAACGAATCACAAACAAGATCCAGCTTACCATTTCCCACCATTCAATCTAGTAGTTCGTCGCAAGCACTACGCATTTTTTAAGTAGACAATACTCGACTTGACTGCCGAGGTGTACATATTCGATTCCATTGGGAGGCAACTCGCCCATTTACGTTGTACTTGGGCTAGAGCAACTCTCAGCACACGCCAAACCATTGATCGCTACCCGGCACCGGGAACAGCGAACTGTTGAACACCACTTGCAAGCCAGCCGCTTTCGTGGCCAATCCCATCTGTCTACTACCAGTTGAATCTGCCCACCGGTCAAGGACACTCGTGGATCCTTTGAAGGACAACACTCGTCTTTCTTGTCAGCCGGCAAGGTTCATCTCACGCACTACGGGATATTTCTCGGTTGGCCCCCGGACTATAGCACGCGCCGGCCAGCTACACAAGCCAGTCTCACTGACAGGATCACTTCCGTTCAGCACGCCAGTACTGCTAAGCCTTCCACCCCCTGGACGCACACCCATCCGCTTGGATCAGTCACATTGATTCTAGCGTTTCTAGCGAAGGTTTAGCTCAAAGCTTTGCCGTTTGGCGCCCTCGTCTCAGCGTCTGCTGGCAAGGTTTCCGAGCCCCCCTCGCGCGCGTGAAACAAAACAGGACCCGCCTTGGCCAATCTACCTCCAAGACACCACTGCGCTTGGCTCTTAGCCGTGACGGGATCACATACATACATATTATAGCCATTGCTTCCCTCTTCCAACTTCCACCTGCTCCCTACCACAACTGCCGGATCTTCCCTCTTCAACGGCGACTTGTCAGTGCAGCTTGGTCGGCAGCCCTCCTACCCACCTCCACCTCTTGAGTCATTCGCTTGACTTAAGCTTGTGTCGATATATCACATCACACAATACCGCACTAAGACACTCAACCGTCAATACCGACGACATGAAGCCCACCAGCAAGCCCAAGCTCCCGCAGTTGACAACTCCTGTCACGGCAACATTCCCCTCGGAGCTTTCTGCTCTGTCGGCGAGGACGCCCTTGTCAGCTGTACCCCCTACCTTTAAGGAGGAATTTACCAAGACTCCCATCAGTCCGCCGATTGCATACATGGACTTTCTCAACGCAATGTCGGTGGCTTCGCCAGTCATTCCCGAGAAGCGATCTTGCAGCTCAAGCGAAGAGGACGAGGACGCGGCACAGGAATCCATGCCCTCAACGGCTAGCAGCGCGCAGACAGACTGCTCTTGCAAGTGTGGGAACCACAAATCTGCCACCCCCGTACCAGCAAGCCCCTACCCAACTCACCCCATGTCAGCACCGCCGACTGGTGCTACCTCTTTCCCGAGCTTGCACATCCCACCTTCGCCTGCCATGTCAACATTGGAGTCGCCCATGAGCGCGACAGCCCGGTCGCCATTCAGCGCAAGATCAGTCCGCTCACCTTTCGACTGGGAAGCGGCCCTAAAAGCCCGGTATTCGCAGGACTGCAGGGCCACCAAGTCAACGAATAGAAGTGTGCAGCATATCAGAGAGGTGGTGACGAGGACAGTCACCTACACGCCAAGGATGAACCCAGCACCCAAGGGGAAGAGGAGGCGAACGGAATGCTCAAAATCACAGGTTATGAAGGCAGCGGCGGCAGCAGCAGGGGAATCAATACCGCCACCAACGACCAGATCAAAATCAGCATGATCTTAAAACACAACTTTCTTGACAACCTCACGTCTCCGAAATCAACCAAAGTCTCCACCTAACCATCAACAATCCTTCAGCGATTTATTTTGTTCATATTAATCCTTCGAGCGCCACCTGTTCCCACTATTATTACTATTACCACAAACTATCTATCGACGCCTTCAACCCAACGATAATCATCATCGTTTGGCAAGGCGTAAACACCTATCCCGACTAAAAGAGCTACGGAACGACTTTACGAGGACTTTTATCTTATGGAGTTTCAACGGCGTTGCTGGCGGCGTCCTCATCTGACACGGCTTGCACGATACCAAGGGAAGGAGTTCGAATGGTTCATGTGACTGGGTATGCGTCACTATTTGGGAGGACTTTTAACTATCAACTAAGACGGATCCAACTGTTGTATCTAGGTACTTATTGAGGCATCAAGCCAAGGCATTCAATACGAGATATCCTGATTGGGCCTTTTCACTGTAGACGGCGTGTCGCACGTATCGTGATGTTTGTTTGTTTTGACCAAGTGATATCGCCGCAATGTTTTGCATACCCGCCGCGGCCTACAAACGCGACCATTCGTACATGACTAACTACTCAGGTGGCCGTTGTTTCGGTGGCCCCAGATAACCCAACCACCCGCTGACCAACATACCTTGCAGAAGATCACTCCGAAATAAAAACGAGTGGGACCTCGATGTGATGGGACTACCACTGGTTGCAAGTCTCGTAACGCGTAACGCGGGAAGTGTCACCAGAACGCCTGTCATCAACTAGAAAGCGCGTCGGTTGTTCGTTGGGGGCCTTTGGGGATAGACCACCACCACCACCACTCCCTGAACCAGGCTGCCACGCGACCCGATACATCTGCTGCAGAAAAAATATTGGTGTCTCTCTCTATCTCAAGAAAAATTAAAATTTCCCCCTTCCCCCTCCCCATCCAATCTCTATCTGACGATGGCACCCTCCCAACTTTTACTGGGCTTACGTGCGTGTGTGTGTGTGTGTGTGCACACGGCCTCTCCCGCCTTTGACTAAGGCTCCTCCTCTCATGTCTTACGGGCTCACCGAAAAACAACATAAAACATATTCACATTTGATAAGCTAGGTCATAAAAAAAACCCCCCCAAGAAGAGGTGCCCTACCAGAGAAGAGTGCGTGCAGTCGTGGGCGCTTAACCCGTCCCTGCCTCGGGCCAATCGTTTTACAGCGCGGGGTTATGGGGTCAGATCTGCTCCTTGGTGATTGGCTGTTCTGAGCGCTTATACGTAGAAAAGTAGTGGTGTGTAGGCATGGTCACCCCCCTGTCTCGTCCCCCCTCCGCTGCACCATGCAGGTTCCAGGATGTCGGGACAGTGTTTCGAAAGAAAGAAAAAAGCCTGTAGAACGAAACAAAGAAGGAGAGGAGCCTTGCGTTCGCAGAGGGTGTTACAAGCATGTTCATGGAAGCGAAATCTATGCGACTAGACGTCGATTGGGAAATTTCTAAGCCAACAATCTACGTAGTGTAGGTTCATGGGGGGAGGGGAGAGTGCAAGATGCGTAGCAAGGGCGAGGGAGGTAAAGTGACCTATTTGGTGCTGCTTGCGAATGAATCTATGGGCGACTACGGCATAGTCGACACATACTAAGACCCATACATAAGAGGGCGGTGATATAGAGACCTCACCGCCCGTCCAGTCCACTTCCACTCCAAAGCGAACCACGGAAGGGCCTCGTCAAAGACGGGGCCATCCAATGAATGAACGAAATGCTAGCTGGGGGGGGTGTCTGAGTCTCTCAAAACAACTTCAAAGACACAGGGACTTCTTTCTAACTAGTTGACGAGCCAGTGGCTTATGATATAAGAAGCGCCGTTGCTGTCATGCGTGTCCGACATAGCGCGTCCTTTTCTTGCCCGCTTGCCCTTTGATTGCATCTAAGCACAACAAACAATCAAGCATTCTTCCCGGACTTCTACGGGCGCGTGTGACACACATTGCAGTAGGCTGCATTTCGCAGAGACACGACAAATAGCATATCATAGCTCCTCTCCAGCGTCTCAATTGAAATGGACCTACCTTTTCATTTGTTCGCAAAGGGCAGCTTTATGTAGTAGGCACAGACATATTCGGTTCTCAGCCAGAGGAAAACCCTTTTACCGCATCAGGCAACGAATGGGTACATAGCAACCCTGATTACGGACCATGCCGAAGAAAAACGTGCCAACCCTGTCCGCATCAAGAATGAATCACGGTCTTGGCTTGGAGATTGAAACAGTCTCCTCTGCCAAAAGCAGTAAGATTCAAGAAGCATGGGTGTCATACACAGTACGCTGTTTCGAAGGATATAAGCAGGCTGAGTTAATTCTATGGAACAGGCCTTTTATCTATGATCAAGGAGGTCTTGATGGCCGCGTCGATTGGCTTCTGCAAAGCAGGCGTATTTTATTTTTATTGTTATCTAAATTGATTCTCGTCACTCCGTACATGTGGGGTCTTGCATTAATAGTTTTGCCCATGCCATATTCGCAGGGTATATTATATGATGAACACCACCCACGTTTTAATAACGGAGATGATAATCTAAACATAGACGAGCCCCGAGGGTGCAAGACACGACGTTGCACGATGCCACAACGGAATTACAATACCCTCCACGATCCAGCTTCGCCTTCAAACCCGTCTGACCTCCTTAGCCACCGCGTTGCACAGCGCCACTCTTACCCCTGCTCCCGTCAGGACATGAATCCACAGCCTCTGAGTATCGCTCAAGCGATCGTTGGCGCTTTTGACTTCTGAGAACATGACCTCCTTCGGCTCCTTCCTCCACAGAATTAGATCTGGTAGACCCCCACCCCTTTGTCCATACTCCTGTGCCATGACTTTACATACCGTCGCCAGGGCCGCGCCATCGAAGCAGTCGACTAACTCGAGAAGATCAGGTAGTTCATAGTCCCAGTTGAGGCCAACGACACAAGTGCGTCTCTCTCGTTCTCGGCCATCGACTTCTTGCACAAGGCGTGCTGCCTCGCCGTTGGCAATTTCGACGAGGCGGTGATTGATCTCGGATGCCCTCGTTGGGTAGAAGGCGTCCGTGAACAGGTCGAGCGGACACGTCTGGTAAGCCGTCTGGAAGACGTTGGGGATATAAAGGAAAAGGATATCGTAGAAGAGGTAGGCAAACAACGTCCTGATAATGCCGCCTTCGGCATGGTAGCCTTTCCATCCTTGACACCGGTAGGAACTGAGGCACATGGCTTCTACACTGCATTCGCCGTCACCTTCGGCTTCGTCGACCCAGATAGTTTTCGTGCTGGGACCACGCCCTTTCTTGCCTGTGATTTCATCCTTTTTGAGTTGAACACCTTCAATGAAGTGCTCCTCTGGCTTCTTGAGTTTGACATGTCCAAAATCATGCTGCAAGCGAAAAGGCACCCTGAGCTGTTTCTCAAGTTTCAGGATTCGCTTTTGCAGATCATAGTGGTACTTCAGATGGCAATCGGGGTCTTCCAGGGCTGTTTCGCATGTTGTCACTGCTATTCGTTTCCAGTTTTTCTTCTGCACTTCGGGATCCTTGTAAGTAGGATCTGGCTCTAGTGCATACATGTAATGTTCTTCCAAAAGCGCCTTTCGTTGATACCAAGCGCCGCGGCGCGCATGGTGAAACAACCTCTGATCGAGAAGTTCCGTCAAAACCGAGTGCTCCCTCCTGTGTTCTTTGAATCTCCCAAGGACGCTAGTAGCCTTATGTATGATACGAGTGTATGGATGGACTGGCGAAAAGCGTCGTAAATACGTGCCTTCGCCGGTCTCGTACACTCTTTCTTCTTTGATTTGCTCTTCTTGGAGCAGCTGTTTCCAGCGGTCATACGTGCGCTCGAAAATATCCAGTACCTTTTGATACCCTTCATCCCGTGGAGGACCACTGAATTCAAGAATGCTGTCGACGGAGAACTCGGTTCTCGTTGCGGTTTCAAACTCAAGTAAATGGTTCCGCGATGTGAATATGTTTGCGGACCTGCAGACAATGTACTCGGGGAAATTGCGTCGTGAGATCTTAGAAAGAATGATGGCTGTCAGAGACTTCTCTGTCCACTCTGTAGACCTGTAAAATACCAGATGGACTCTCTCGAACAATTTGAGGACCGGCAAAGAGAGCCTAATGCATGGTCCCGCGATACTCATAATCTTTTCCAGAAAATGTTGATTTCTGTTGGATTCATCGGCAGGTTGAAGTCCAGGTGAATCTGCTTCCGGCGTTCCGTTGTCATCTGAGACAGTTGAGTTGTGAGTGCTGGATCTTCGCAGACCCACAGACATCAAACCGGATTGGCGGTTACTCATTTTGCAGACAGATCTCACCAGATCTGCTTTGTTTTTGCCTTGAACTTTCGCGTCCTTGGCAAGCCCTTTCAGTTCATCAAGACTTAGAAGCGTGATGGCCTCATCGACTGTGCTAATACATGCATCGGAATTATCTGCAAACTTGAAAGATCCTCCCAAGGTGTGTTCTTCTTGGGCGAAATCAGAGGCATCTTCTTCAGAATCAGGTTGGGATCCTGATAGCACAGCTGGGAATTTTCTCGGTTGTTGCAGTTCCTCTACGGCCCTTTCAAGATCCGAGACATCACCGTGATAGCCAAGCTTGGCTATTCGATGCCAGACTGCTTGCTTCCGCAGAAAGAGTCGAACATACCTAGTTCCACCATCAGAATTTCAGGGCTATGTTTGAATTCTGTTGTGGACGTACAAGTATTGTGCCTCATAGCTCGATTTCTCCCAGTTATCGAACAACGCACGCTCTTTCTCATCAAACAGATGAGACTCGTCTTCCAAAACCGTACTCAAGGCAAGATTGAAGGCATCTACGTACAATGAGCTTTTACCTTTCACCCATTCCCGGTTGACGAATCTCGAGGTTGCAGTCTCGGACTTTTCTCCTTGCGACGCTCTGAAAGTCTCATACTCCTCTATCGCTTCCTTGTCGGCTTTAATGTCAGGTAGTGAGCTCTCAATTGCGGTTGGCCGCCCAGCTACAGAATCGGCCTCAGACTGAAAGAGGGCATCGTCATTAACAGGCGATGCCGTATCTGCCGTGTATACCCTTTTCGAACGAGCAGCATTCAGCGTTGGCCTCAGTGGGTTCCTGTCTGAGAGCGACGTCTCGGAATCCCCATCACTGTCCGGGATCTCCTTCTTGACCCGCTTCGCAGGTGGCTCTACTTGCAGAGCCGGCTCCTTTCCTTTGCCAGGTGAGCCGTTCTGATGATGAGACGTTGAAGGGTTAATTCTCTGAACAAACTTGTCCATTATATTGTGGTTGTGGTCAAGGCAGTCGACTGCACCGAAGGATGCATTTTGTCTGATGCAGTGAAATTGTGAACAAAAGGGAGAATCTATGTTAGCTGAGGCGCGTTTTTGCCTAATGAAGCAGTAATCATAACGCGTGATGCACGCCTAGTCATGTGCTAGACATCACCTAGCCCAATTAAAAAAAGCCTCCCACTTCTCCCCAAAGCTCATCTGGCAGGCGTTCGGCAGCTGCCGCTTCCACTACCACCACCGGTCACAGGCCAAAGGACCAGCTCGTTGGGGGAGGATTGCGAGCAAGAACACTACTGTACACCACAACAAGTTCAATTCTCATATTCGAGAACCGCAGAAATGGCCGAAGAGAGTCGCCGGGTCTCCACGACTCCAATCCCTGTCCCCGTCCCCTTTGGCGCGCACCAGCCCACCATCCAGCCGACGCCGAGCCCGCTGAGCCAGCAACCCATCGCGGCACCACCGCCTCCTCCAGTGGACACCAGCACAAACGCGAATGCGACTGCGACTGCGACCTCGACGACTGCGACGACAGACATCGTGGCACCCGAAAGCATTGCCCCGGCCTCCAAGGATGTCGCAATGACCGATGCCGAACCTATTGCCGCCGCCGTACGTACACACTTCTTACATAAACTATTACGCATATGTATCCCTATCATATCAAACGCCTTGAAAGGGAAAATAAAAAGAAGAAGGAGAAGAAGCATCTGTTAATGACAATGAGATGACAGTCCCCGGCCCCTCAACAACACGCCGCATCGCCAGCACCCGGAGGTCGCGCCGGAGGCACGCCCGCCCGCGCAACAAACGGGATGCAGGAGAGTTCGTCGCGCGCCGCCAGCGCACACCCGGACCCTGGGTTCACGATGCCCTCGGAGGCGCCGCCTCACGGGGCGCCGGCGCGGCAGTATCTGAACAGCAAGGTGACGGGCGCAGTGCTGGAGGGTATGAAGTTGGTTGCCAAGGAGCAGTAAGTCCCAAGTTTCTTGTTCCGCGAAACCCCCCCTCCTCGGCATTCTCTCATGATTCTTTCGGTTGGTTGGTCTATGCTAATTGACGCACGACAGACCCAGGGATCCCTTGCGTGTGTTGGGCGAGTTCCTATTACAGCGCTCCAAGGACATTGAGGGTTCGACATAATGTACTTAGATTCTTGCATTGAGACGGCGTTTAGGCTGCGGATTGGAAAAGCATAGTTTGACGATTGAACACGCAGTTCAAGTCTGGAGGGCTGTTTTGTCACTTATGATACCACTGCAATGAGATTCGGATGTGTTGGTTTCTGCAATCGTACAGTTCATGAGATTGTCATTTGACATCTCTACGTGAAAATTTACGGCTATCTATTCGTGAAAACCGTTCATGACTTTTTGCCTTAAAAGCAAATGGTTTCCTTTCCGTAAAACTCCATGACCAAGCACTTCATGCAGAACCAAGACCAACCCTTGTATCAAGGGACCGCTTATGCAACGATGGTGCTGGCAGTGGCGGACTCGTACTTCCAGGTAGGGGGAAGGACACCGACGGTCTTGTAGTAACGGGCAAGACGGTGGATACGGGACTCAATGAGAATCAGACGGAACTTGGAGTCCTTGTCCTTGCGGTTACGCTCCAAGTGCTTTCTAACGGCAACAGCCTTCTTCTGTACGACGGATATGTATCAGTAACGTTCTTTTGAGACGGGGACAATGGTGGTACTGACGATCAACATGTAGAGATCCTCGGGCATCTCAGGAGCCAGACCTAAAAGAATGTTGTCAGCATAAACATTCAAGTCACTCTGTCAGCCGTAACCGAGCAGAGGCGTAATGATATATCGTATTTGCTCTCGTCTCCAAATAGAACGAGGCACATCATGTTCACAAGACACAAATATCACATGTTCCAAAGCATCGTTCATCGGACGGGTCGGGAGGAGGAGGTTCGTGGCGTACCGCTGGACTTGAGGATTCGCAGAATCTTGTTGCCGGTGACGAATCGGACCTGGGCAATTCCGTGGGAGTCACGGAGGATGACACCGATCTGCGAGGGGGTGGCTCCACGCTTGGCCAACTTGCACTGGAGGTAACAGTGTCAGCATTTCCCCAAGAGTCTCAACGGTTCGTATTCATGTAGAGACGTACGATCTGGTCAACGACCTGGTCGGGAGTGGTCTTCAACCAAGACGGGGGAGTACGGCTGTAGGGGGTAGCTGAAGAGCTGATGCCCTTTCCGGAGCTGTGAAGACGACCCATGGTGACGGTTTGGTGGGTTGGTGGAGTTGTCGAGGTTGTCGCGAAGGTTGTCCGGCTGGAGAGATTGTCGTTGTCACGAGAAAAGAGAGGTCGAGTCGCGATAGATTGGAAGTCGTTGCCCGCTCTGAAATTCAGTGGGAAAATTGTGCGCCTGCCAAGATTTGGTGAGTGGAGGGTAGTGGTAGCTGCTGTGATTGGCCAGAAAAAGAAAGCTTAGATAAGATACCGAAATTCTGCCGCTTAGCTCCACCTGCAGTCCAAGACTTCTCTGAGCTGGGAAATTTTCTGGCAGCCAATCTTCTCACTCATTCTTCAACCGCAATTTTCTCTCGGCCAAATATTCCGATGGCCAGCTCTTGGGTTTGAGTTAAATCGCTGCGAGGGTTTGTTTGCACCACTGATGATCTACCAGATCTCACTGTCACGCTACTTGTGAATTGACCTTGGTAAGCAATTGTGTTCCTCTCCTCCCTTCTTCCCCCATTGTCTCTTATGATGAAACTCAATACATATACTTTTTTCTGGTACCTCTTATTTTAGAGCCTCGGCTCGATGAATTAAAAGGACTGCTGAACGAGCACACCACACACATCTTTGTCATTGATTCAAGTCCGTGAACCTCTCCGGCTAACTGTCTCAATAGGTTTTATTACTGTGTCAGTAAAGTTTCCGGCATATTCCTGTTCGGCAACTCGATTGTTTTTTACCATCCAGCAATAGACTACCGTATGGTCCATATCAATACACATACTATTGCAACCCGACAGGGTTCCACCATTGCCTCGTAAATGATTTCGACTTCCCATTGCTTGGCGATGCCATGCAGAGGTCGCGGTCCACACCCCTCTCTTTCTATCTCATGATGACTTGCACCCCCAGCGGTGCTATCCTTCGGGATAGCCTGAGCTCAAAATCCCTCTAGGATGAGTTCTGAACGGAACGTTGGCAGATTAGAATCGTTCTTAGAAGGCCCATCATCTAGATCCTTTGGATCATGTTTCTTAACAGTGGATGATGGGCAAGAGAAATTTTCGGACATCCTGATATCACTATGATTGATTTGCATAGCACTATTAGATGCATATGTATATGTAACCGCCCAAGTGCTATCCTTTTGTAATCACCGGGTTTATTTTGATCTGAATGTCTCAAAATGATGCCATGGGGCACTTGTAAGTGGCTCATACCATAATGCCTTACTCCAGGGTCTCTGCCGAAATATCCCACGTTGTTTCCAGGTCTTCGACGCTCTGGCTTGTGTCTCGTCTTTTGGTGGTGTCAAAACACAGTCGTTGATTACCTAGTCAGACGCTGCTGAAATATACTGAACCACAGTCTTGGAAAATAAAGAGATAGCCAGCCCAAATGGCACCGGAAAAGTTAACACAATACGATCAATTAGAACGTCACGCATGCATTCTAATCATAAGGTAATCAACGATGCTATTCTCATTAATCGATGCCGATTTACTTTACAAGAAGCAAAGCAAAGACCCCCATGCTATTGAACAAAATGACGAATAACTATCCCCTTTCCGAAAAACTCCTGCTTTACTTTGCCCAACGTCGAATGCCGCCCCTGCCTATCCTATCACGACCGTCGTCCCTTTGCGGCACACAATTTTACAGCACGATGGCCAACTCAGGTCTGTCGATGCCCTCCTCAGTCAGGTTCGGGTAGTATGGCACCATGGCGTCCGCCGCTTGGACGTACGCATCGTTGTACAGTCGCCAGTATGGAGTTCGGACCTTGCGCGCCGGGTGGAACAGGCCCGCCCATACGTAGTTCATCACCAAGCCTGGTCCGACTGCCATGCGGATGGCCTCGATGGCCTCCACGATACGGTCGATGACGTGTGGGGATGTCTCGAAAAGATTAGGATAGAGCAGATTGAGAAGATGGACCATGGCATCCTCGCAACCGAGACCGACAACACCCAGTGCGATATGCTTGACAACTGAAGCTGCCGTTTGTCTGTGCACTTGGTCTCTGTCGATCAGAGCGTCCTCGAGCAGTGGTGTGACGGCATAAACGTAATCCTTTGCCATCTCGCCAATGTACTCGAAGAGAAAAGACAACGACTTGAGCACACCATTCTGGACGTTGAGCTCAGGAACACGGTACTCGTTCATCAAAGCCGGCAACACAGTGAAAGGCGCACAAGTTTCGGCCACGATACCAATGGCGACGGCTGTACACACACGGGATTGACGCTCTTGGACTCGTAAGTTGTTGAGAAGGGTGGCCAAAACATCTTGAGGACCGATAGCCTTGGCAATGAAACCAAATGTGTTGTTGGCGGCACGTCTGATGCCTTTTTTATGAGCCTTGAGCATATCGAGGAGCTCGAAGCAGATACGCATCCACTCACGAGCGTTCACACTCTCAGGGCCACGATCCGCAATTCGTCCGACAAGATCAATAGTGTTCTCTTGCACCTTCTCGTGACGGTTTCGTAGGATGGGAGTGAGACGAGGCAACAGGTCCTTGATGGGAGGTTGCATCTGGCTGATACCAACGACTGTAACAATAGAACGCAGTGCACCGAGGATGGAGCCGAGGACTTCTGGGTACTCCTCACCCAGATATTCGTAGAGCACCACTCCGAGCTTGCCCATAAGCGCGTCTTCACCGCATTGCTTCATGACCATAGCAATACGTGAAATGAGGTCAGCAGCCTGTTGTCGCACAGTGGCACTCTTGTTATTGAGACGCCACAGAATGGTGCTGACGATCTGGGGTAGGTATGGCTTGCAGCGTGTGCCCAGAGCGTTAACAACAGTGCCGAATCCGTTCAGCATTATAACATCCTCAACGCCCTGCTCTTGGAACGAATGAAGAATGCCATCAATCAATCGTTCCTCCAGTCTCTCTCCAATGTCCGCCGCACCCAGACTTGCTACTACCTTTTCTACGGTTTCGACCGTCATCTTTCGATAGGCTTCGCTCTCATCCTTGAGATTACCGACGATGCGCTCCAAAATCTCGCTGACACCAACTTTCTGGGCAATGTCCACCGTGGTTTCTACCACCTGTCTGTAGTTTCTCTTGTCCAAAGCCATACGGCGCACCCAGAAGCTCTTGAAGAATTCGTCCAGAACATGTTCCTTGAGGTAACCTGCAGTGACACCTTCGGTGCCAGAGCACTGGGAAACCACCTTCAACACGACCTTCTTCATCTCTTCATCTGGCGAGGAGAACTCGCGTAATAGAATCTCCATGATTTGACTAGTGTAGTAGTTCGCATAATCCTCGTCCATGAGTGGGATGATGAATCCGACCGCCTTCAGGAAGCCGGCCAAACCCTTGCCTCTTTGCTTCCTAGCACCGGTCCATAGAGGGTTGAGAATATCGTCAAAACTTTCGATACCATATGGGTTCGAGGCTTCTGCGAGGGCTGCTATTGCCAAACTGGTCACTGTACGGACCTTGGTCTGCTCATCATTGAGATTCGGGCCGATACAGTCAACCAGTCCCTTGAGGTGAGGAAGGACGGCACAGCCCATCAAGATAGGAATTTGCTGCACGATCTTTACACCTGTATGCCGGGCTTGCCACGACTTCTTGCTCCGGCAGACGGCTCTAAGGAAAGGAAGGAGAGCGGGAATGCCCAGTGCAGAAGCGACGACAGCAAAAGCACGCGCAGTAGTGTTTCGGACGTATTCGTCTACATGATCGATATCGGGTCTCATGGTACTGATCATAGTTGCTAGGCCGGCGGCCTTGCTGAGGTTGGAGATGATTTCACGACCCTCGACTCGAGCATAGTAGTCCTGATCGATGAGCAATGGCTCAATGACTACCAAGATCTTGTGCACATAAGGTCTGACCAAATCATCTAGCTTGTAAAGAATACGATCGATGACCTTGACAAGCAAATGCCGTTCTTGGTCCTCGAGTGTTTTTTCCATAAGCAGAGGTAGGATTTGGTTGAAGAGAGCGCCGGCACCAAAGTTACGCGCATTGTCGGTAAGTTGTCTGAGAGCGGTCTTTCGCATTGGCGGCGTTCCGTTCTTGACCTTGAGGAGGAGTCTCATGATCTTCCGCTCCTTGAGTTCCTCCACACTCAGAGCATCTTCGTCGGAGCCGTCGGTCAGTTTACCGAAATAAGCCATATCCTCAGGTTTGAAGAATTGAAGGTCGCCTACGCCAGGAATCTCTTTTGGCATGGGAGCTCCACCAAGCCTGACACTATCAGGGTCCTGCATCATGAACCCAGACGTCTGCACAGGGGTAGCAGCAACTCTGTGAGTTGGCGCTCTGATAGGTGCATAACCAGGAGGGGGCGTGAGGATTTGGTAACCCTGGTCGGGTCCAGGAAGCAGCTCGTCGAGCTCCTCGTCGCTTATAGGCGCGTTCGGTCCGGCAATGTCTGTGCCAAACGAAGCAATGGGGCCGCCGATGGCAGAAGTATGCATAGGTGTGACAAGCCCGCTGGCACCCATGGGCGTGGCGGTAGGAGCCTGGTCCCATCGCGACCGCTTCTTGCTGGCGTCAGGGGCACCGGAAACAGCCAGCGACGGTGCCTGATCCCACCTGGATCTCTTCTTGGCCCCGTCCGCAGCGTCAGACCCCGGCTCATCTACGGCTTCAGAGGAAATGTCCCATCTCTTCTTTCGCTTGCGGCCAGAAGCCACAGCCTCGGTTGACCCGGATTCGGCGTTCTCCTTGTCTCCATCCTGCAGAGTTGCTTGGTGCTCGCCGATTGTATCCTCGCCGGCTGCGTGTTTGGCTTCGATGGCTCGCTGCACCCTCTCCTCCTCTCGCTCAATCTCCCTCCGTGCCATGATATCCTTGTAGCTTTCGCCACCCTCAGCGGCGGCAGCCTGGCGGTTGGCGGCAAAAGCATCAGCTCGGGTGGGAGTCAGAACGCGATCGAAGCGGCGTTTCTGGTAGTCGGTCTCACGGTCGACGATTCTGGTGCTCTTCTCTCCCCGCCCCGCAAAAGGATCGTCCTCCTCGACTCCATGGCCGTGCGCAAACTCATTGATCTGGGACTGGGTGGCGGTATACTGGCCGACTAGGCGTCGCG
Source organism: Truncatella angustata (assembly GCF_020726525.1). Classification (NCBI taxonomy): domain Eukaryota; kingdom Fungi; phylum Ascomycota; class Sordariomycetes; order Amphisphaeriales; family Sporocadaceae; genus Truncatella; species Truncatella angustata. Next base: position 1,974,957 of record NW_025763390.1, on the reverse strand, counting down.
AGTTGTCGCCATCGGCATCCTGCATGTCCTCATCACCATTCTCCCCGTCGGCAGGGATGGAGGTGAGATAGCCGGCATACTTGTCAGCGGCGTCGCGTGAGTAGAGGTCGGTGTCGAAGGACTCGGTCAGCTTGGCCTTGGTGGATGTGTCGGATCGCTGGTTGCTGGCATCGAAGGTGCGCGATCCCGTCTTGTTGGCTGCGGCAGCATTGCGCTCTTGCTGGAGCTTTCTGATCGTCTCAAAGTCAGCGTCCGACATGATGGAAAAATTAGCCACCGTCTGTCATGCCTTTTCCACTGTTGTGATGATGGATGGTTATTCGCGTCGTGATGCAAAGACGAGCTTTTGACAGGGTGAGCTGAGGTAGTCAGTTGCTAATACAGTAGACAGAAAATGTCGGGTGCGGACAGCTCCGCCCAATAGCCAGGAGGAGCGCCGCCTTAAGCCTTATTAAGCCTCAAGGCCTCGAGCCTCGAGCCTTGAGCGCGCAACGTCGCGCCCACCTCTGCTAAAGTTGGGGGGGAGTGAACCAAGCAATTGTACATCATAAAGAAATACATAAACAAATATGTATAATTCATCAACGCCCGTAATTTATTCTACAATTTTATAACTTATACAAGACTCTACGTATGGTTAACTTCTAAGGGGTGTTTGTACCACTGGCTTAGTACAAGGTAACCGCCGCCGTGTTTAATGAATTGGCTAACGTGGACCAACGTCGTATCAAAGACATCCAGCAATGCCAGCTCATTCATCCAAGTTAGACGAGCTCGATAGAAGACCTGGGTACATGAGACGATTTTCCATTGCCAGCCAACTAACATTGGCGCTAAGACTTATAACCAATCTGTCGCAACATGTCTATCTGCTATAACATGTCTGTGTAGCCACCTCCTCCCTTTTATGCCGAGGTACAGAGGAGGGCAGAGGAAGTAGACGTCGGGTCAGACAGGCTTTATATTGACTGATATTGCTTCAGCTGCCTCTCGGTGCTTATTTATGTGCATAGTCATGCTGTGAGCGTGGCAGCATTACCCAATGGTACATCTCCGTCAACGATGTGAGCATACATGTAAATGCAGAAAGGAAAGCATACATCTTCTTTTATGTATGCTTTCTCTTGCTACGTAACTGGGATAATTCGAGCCGTTGGGTGTCTGATTAGGTCGGTCAAGCTCTTAGCCGATTCGACTTCCTATCGCCAGCATCGTGTATAGTATCTGCGAAGGGTGTGCCACTCATTTCCGGGAACACTCCATCCTTACAGAGCTTCTCCAGCTCACCTTTATCAGTTAGCTCGTCATACGGCTCCAGCCCGGTGCCGATAAAGTATATCGTAAAGCCCAGAGCGAAAAGACCGTCTTTAGAGGTTTACCGAGCCTAGCTGGGAGCCAGGTCCAGCCGGTGACGACTTTCTCACTGCCGGAGCAACCATGGCCCGCGAATCATCTCGTGACTGCAGTTTGATGCTGTTGGGCGGCCTGTCCAAGGAGACTTGATAACATCTCCCGACTCAAGACGTTCTACAAGTCCCGTTGCCCCACCTCCAAGGAACTCGCCCTTCCTCTGTACGATACTGGCATTTTTTTAAGCTTCTTGAAAGGGCCAGGCTTGCCGTCGATACCACGGTACTCCTGATGGTTGATGTCTGCTTCGCCGCCCGGAGCGTCGGGATCTGAGTTGTTGCAGACTACAGACACACACCTAGTTAGCTTACCAGCAAGGTTAGGCTTGCAGTGTGGAGTTGAATAAAGTTGATTACAGACACTTTGTAAGGCCTGGTAGTTGACGACGGTCCGACAGCAACTGGCATACCTACCAGTACGACTGGCGTATGGACCCGTGTAAGTTAATGGGGTGCCCACCGAAGAAACTGAGACCCAGTGTCGCACCAAGCAGGCAGCAGATCGGCATCACCAGTTTCAGAGACCATCATAAACTGCGATTGCAAAGCGCAAAGCAGAATGTTTACACATGCTAGGATACACGCTTTTAACTGCGATATTGAGCAATGCACAGGATGGCCTTGTATATCCACACGTTCTATAGTCATGAAACAATTGCACGTACATCCCCAGCTAAGCCTGGCTTCAGGTTCGTATAGTGCAGTTATGACCTACGTTGATAGCGTCATGAGCATCATCCGCGTCAAGGGCGCCATTGCACATAGCGGAAGCTGGAGGGAAAAAAAACAGATTCTTTTGAGGGTGTGATTTTATTTTATGTTGGTCGGATGAGATACCACCCTCAGCCATATGGTCAGCAGTACCAACAAGTGTACGTGTCCGAGTCCACATGCACTTGCTCACTATACCTTCTTTGCTCAGGCCCCAGCCCTGAACGTCCGGCCGCTTGCCGTCTTCTTTTCCTTTTCCTCGTTCTCTGGCCTGGCTCTTCGGAGAACTGCTAACGTCAGCTTGAACTCCCCGTGGCTGTGCAGAATGCGTCTTACCTTGAAGAAAGTCGGCCGTTCTCCGTCTCATACGGGAGTGGATATATGCCTACTGCCATGAGTGACTTCTCCTCGGGATTATGTTTTATGGAAAGGCCTACCTTGGACGCCTTGATATGGTAGTGGAAGTAGTCCCTGAATGTCTGAATGTGCGAGATGACATCGGGCATCCGCTGCGGTGTAAGGTGGCGTGGGAACAAGACTGTGGTCATTAGCCAGTCGATCACATGTTGCAATTCGCTGAGGCGCACCGAAGGTAACGTAACCGATCTCTCCTCCGCTGCTGGCAGTAACTCCTGGGACGCCTTGGAGCTCCAAAGGCGGGTCATTCCGGAACAGCACTTGCGGCGCATTCTGGATAGCTCTTCTTCGCGCGTCAACGAACTCCTGGATAAAGACCTTTCCGAAGACGCGATCTGTCTCTTCCCTGAAGATTGTGCTGAAGATAACCGTCACACGATCGTGGCTGGCTTTGACGTAGATGGCTTCCTCCTCACGGTAGTGGATGGACATGACCTCACCGCCCTCCCTCACACCCTGAGGTGCTTCTTCCGAAGTGTATTTCGAGGCGGCCTCCTTGAGCTTGTAGTGTTCCTGGTAGGCGGCCTCGAAAGGAGCAGCCATGGCGTTCCGCTTCAGCAGGGAGACCTTCCTCACCAGCTCATCGCGAGCGTCTGCGCATGATCAGTGGGGGTTTGTCAGGTGTACTTGAGGGGCTCCGGGGTGGCCTACCTTTGTCTTCGGGAAGGTGTTCTAGGTCTATCAAGATGGAGAAGTCGTAGCCGGGCTCAGGGGCGACCACATATTGGCCGTATTCTCTTTGCAGGACGTCTTCAGCGCCATAGGCGACCAATTCCTTGTAGCATCTGATGTTTATGGAGACGAGGATCTGTGTCTTGGTTTCGGGGGTCGAGATATGGAAGGTGACGCCGTCGAAGTCGGAGACGACCTGATCGATGGAGACGGGGGGAGCTCTACGCCGCAGGCGGTGTTAGTGGAGATTGGCCAAGGTTGTGAGGTCGAAAAGGGTTGTGGACGTACCCAGAGAATCGTTCAGTCAGTACTGACTGCAGCAGCACATTCTGATAGTCGAGCAGAAGCATGTTGGCTTGGACTATCGCCAGTTGTGCCAATGTCGCTCTCTGTTGGTGTTGCAGTTGACGGTGCCTAGGTTAGTGGGGCGGATGATGCTGGAGGCTGGATGCGCCGGTCTGCATTGGCCGTGGTTCTGGCAGTCTGGCAGTCTTCCATCAATCAGCCCTCTGCTTACATGCAAGTTACGTCGCAGCTGCTTTTGTTACTGCTTGGTCCCCACGCAGGCCCACTGGAGCTGCTCTCGAGAGTGCATGCATGTGTGCACCAGGCACACCTGGCTCAACTGGCACAACTGGCACAACTGGCACCTGGCAAGCTGGCACATGTTGCAGTGCTGTGCTGCCCGCCCCCCAAGCATTCACCAGCCAATAAGGGGGAGGGGCGGGGCAGCTAATAGATACTTTCGCTGGGTGCTTGTAAGTTACTTGTACTGGTCGCTTGTCCCGCCTGGTCTGTGCCCTCTCTTACTTCGGCGCCGATAAGAGTTTCTAATTTCTTATCGCGCCTCTCTCTAAGGAAAAAAAGTTCGGGATGCCTTTCTTGACGGCCGACTTACAAGCAGCTAATCCCGTCGCCCATAGTGAGTTGACTTTGCCAACATGGTCAAATCATATCTGTAAGCATACTCCGACGCTCTCAGACTGGTTCTGTTTCTGATCAAATGTGTCTGTAGCAAGTATGAGCATTCAAAATCCTTCGGCTTAGTCGCCTCCGGCACTTCCAATTTACTATGGACGCCAAATCAACGGTCGAGCACGAACACGGGCGCAGGTCAAGCTGTGGTCGCCGCCAACGAGGACATTCTGATTTGGGACATCAAGAAGGGCGAACTACTGAACCGTTGGCGAGACGAGAACTGCTCGGCCCAGGTTACCGCCATTGCCCAGAGCAAGACAGACAAGGATGTATTCGCAGTGGGCTATGAGGATGGCAGCATCCGACTTTGGGACAGCAAGATCGCCACAACTATCGTGAACTTCAATGGCCACAAATCAGCCATCACCCTCCTCGCATTCGACAAATCCGGCGTGCGGCTCGCCAGTGGCTCAAAAGACACCGATGTCATCGTGTGGGACTTGGTCGCCGAGGTTGGCCAATTCAAGCTCCGTGGACACAAGGACCAAATCACGGGTCTTCAATTCGTCGAGCCACAGCCAGAGCTCACCGAACAAGACGGCGACGAAGCCATGATCCTGGATGGTCCTGCGGCTGGCTCCGAGGGGTTTCTCCTCACTACCGGCAAGGACGCCTTGATAAAACTCTGGGATCTGTCGTCGCGTCACTGCATTGAAACCCACATCGCCCAGACAAACGGAGAGTGCTGGGCTTTGGGGCTTTCGCCAGACTTGAGCGGCTGCATAACCGCCGGCAACTCTGGCGAGCTGAAGGTATGGGCCTTGGACACAACCGGCCTGGCTGCCTCTCAACAGCAAGTGGACGTTCCCGCAGGCACTCAATTCTTGCATGACAGGGGCACCCTCTTCCGTGACGGAAAGGACAAGGCAACCGAGATCATCTTTCATCCTCGCAGAGATTATTTCGCAGTACATGGATCAGAGAAGGCTGTCGAGATCTGGAGGATACGGACGGAGTCGGAAATCAAAAAGAGTCTATCTCGAAAGAAGAAGAGAAGAAAGGAGAAGCTCGCCAAGAAGGGTGCCGCGGAGAACGGGGATGCCGATGTCGATGTGGAGGGCGAGGACGAGGATGTCAGCACCGCTTCTGTCACAGAGGCCTTTGCGCAGCATCTCATTGTTCGAACTGGCGGCAAAGTCAAGAGTGTTGACTGGGCTGATAACCGAGGCCACAAAGAGTTGCAATTGCTTGTCGGCACGACCAATAACCAATTGGAACTCTACAACATACAAACCAAGGAGAAGAACGCGAAATCAAAACAAGAGGACGTTCCGGATTACACTCGGTCCTTGGGCGTTGACTTGCCAGGGCACCGAGCTGATATTCGTTCCCTCGCCTTGAGCTCAGACGACAGGATGCTTGCGTCTGCCTCCAACGGTAGCCTGAAGATATGGAACGTCAAGACACGATCCTGCATTCGAACCTTCGAATGTGGATATGCGCTATGTTGTGCCTTCCTCCCTGGAGACAAGGTCGTTGTGGTAGGAACCAAGGCGGGTGCGCTTGAGGTGTTCGACGTGGCGTCTGCCCAGCTCCTCGACAGCGTGTCTGCTCACGAAAATGCAATCTGGTCCCTCCAGGTGCATCCAGACGGCCGCTCAATGGCGTCGGGAAGTGCTGACAAGTCAGCCAAGTTCTGGGAATTCAAGATAGTGCAGGAAGAGGTTTTGGGCACAACAAGAACGACGCCAAAACTGAAATTGGTACAATCCAAGCAATTGAAAGTGTCGGATGACGTTCTCAGTCTCAGATACTCTCCTGATGGAAAGTATCTGGCGGTGGCGCTCTTGGACAGCACGGTGAAGGTGTTTTTCACGGACTCCCTCAAGCTATACTTGAACCTGTACGGGCACAAGCTCCCAGTCCTAAGCATGGACATATCGTATGACAGCAAGCTTATTGTGACTTGTTCTGCCGACAAGAATGTGAGGATATGGGGTCTCGACTTTGGTGATTGTCACAAGGCCCTATTTGCGCATCAAGACAGTATCCTCCAAGTCGCTTTTGTCCCCCACAATGGCGATGGCAACGGACACCACTTCTTCAGTGCAAGCAAAGACCGAACAATCAAATATTGGGACGGAGATAAATTCGAGCAGATCCAGCGGATGGACGGCCATCATGGCGAGATCTGGGCGTTGGCGATGAGCCGGAGTGGCAACTTCATCATCAGTGCCAGCCACGACAAGAGCATCCGTGTCTGGGATGAGACAGACGAGCAGATCTTCCTGGAAGAAGAGCGGGAAAAGGAGATTGAAGAGCTATATGAAAGCACTCTTACGAAATCGCTCGAGCAAGATCCTGACGACGAAGACCAGAGCGCCGAGGTAGCTGCAGCCACCAAGCAAACAGTCGACACAATGATGGCCGGTGAGCGGATCCAGGAGGCACTGGAGCTCGGTCTGGTGGATCTCCACATGGTGAGGGAGTGGGAAGAGGCGAAAGCAGCCAACCCCAACACCGCGCCGCCCCAGCGCAACATCATCTTCCAAGCCCTAGGCAGCATCAGCGCTGAGCAGTACGTCATGTCCGTCCTGCAAAAGATCAAGGCATCCGCCCTGCACGATGCGCTCCTGGTTCTCCCGTTCGCGACAGTCCCGATGCTCTTCACGTTCCTGAACCTGTTCGCCGTGAGGTCCATGAACATCCCCCTCACGTGCCGCATACTGTTCTTCATGCTCAAGACGCACCACCACCAGATCGTCGCCAGCAGGACCATGCGGGCCATGCTCGACGGGATCCGGACGAACCTCAGGAAAGCCCTGAAGACGCAGAAGGACGAGATGGGCTACAATATCGCGGCGCTCAAGGTCGTCGGCATGCAGGTCCAGGACAAGAGCGTCAAGAACTATGTCGACGAGAACTGGGACGAGGACGAGGGCCAGAGTGTCAAGAAACGAGCGTTCGTCCATGTTTCGTAAGAACGAACAAAATGTGGGACCCAGTAGGATTAGGTGCGATGGAGGCTCGCTGTAGCATTGGCGCACTTGGGCATTTGCATATGCATTTTCTTACAGGAGGAAGCGAATTTATAAAGCCAAATCCAACTACGCATGGTCACCAGTGAGAATCGAAAGACAAACTCAACCCTCCACTAGGACCATTCCTTACACTGCGCCATATCGACTCGGGTGACTCGTGATTTGAGCAGAGGTGGGGTGACATTGATACGGCAAACCGAATATCCTCTAGTACATATATAATTGACAGCCAGAATAACCCAAACGCCGTCGGATGCATGATGCTAAGCCCGACTCTGTGAGAACCCCCTTTTTTCGCCAATCATGTATGGGTAGTCCTACACCCGAACCAGTTTTTGGGGACACCAATTCGCTTGAACCAAGAGAAGGAAAGAGAAAAAGAAAGAAAAAAGACCTCCGTTCTATATCCTGTTATCGTCATGTGACTCGACACTGCGATCGTCCCGTAGACTGCCCTCGTCCGGCGGGCCGAGATGGCTCCTGTCCCTCGTGTTGGCTGCCGAGTTCTCTGCCTGGTGCTGTGATGACTGCTCGTCCGTCTTGGACCGATACCGCATGCCGCGCAGCTCGATGCCGTTGCCGTTGCCGTTGTTGGGTCCGCCGTTCCCCAGCCCCTCCTCCTCGTCGCCGGGCCGTATCCAGTGCTTCTTGTCCGTCGCGTACGAGTACACGCCGACGCCGGCCCAGAAGGCCTTGTCTGGCGACCGCGGCGCCCACGCCCAGCCGGCCCCCGACGATATCGGCAGGTGGTAGTAGCGGAATGCGAACCAGGCCGACACGGTCCCGATGATGAAGCCGAACAGGATGTCGAATCCGTGGTGTCTGAAGTCGCACCACCGGGAACCGGCGATGAAGATGGCCAGGAAGAACGGCAGGAGAGTGAGGCACAACAGGTACACCGGCGGCGCTGCTGCCTGTCGTCTGACTGCCAGCACGGATGAGCCGTGGGAGGCAATCTGTCTCGCTACCGAAGTATCGCCAGGCGCCGAGAGCTCGTCGGTTCCGTGCGACAGCGGCTTGTAGGCACTGTTGTTGCCACCTGCGGTGCCGGTGTTGGCTCGTGAGGGGAATGCGACGGAGTCTGAGCCGGCAGTATAGCCCGAGCTCGACACGAATGGGATCACGACGGCGAACTTGCTGGCAAGGAAAAAAGATAGATAGATCAGGCCGGCGGCGGCTGACGATGAGTGGCCTGAAGGGTAGCTCCGGAATGCGTCATCCATCTTGCTCTTATCTTGATTTTGGCAGATAGTCGCATAAACGAGCCTGCCAACTTGCCCGGCCGTGCCATTGAGGACGTAGTGAGCTGCCTCGTTCTCAAAGTCCGGGTCGCATCTCGACAGTAGATCAGGTCTCGGTTTGCCGAATAAGTTTTTCATGCCGCTGGTGATGAACCAGGCACCGCATAGCGAGAGAGCCAACCCAATCCATCCGACATGCAGCTCCCAGAGTTTGCGCTTCCATATTAGTGCTTGGGGCGTACCCTTAGGTACTGTAGGTCCCGGAACGAAGATTAAGGTTACAACCAAAATCACGACGATAGGAATGACCGCATTGCAAACAAGCAGCAACCACGAGGGGATAATCTCATGCTCAGTGAATGGAAACCTAGAATCAGTCAGTGAGAAATTCACGTTATCAATCCGTGGTTGCGCTCAGCGCGTCATAGACCTACGCAATGTTGGCATCATCCAGCCGAAATGGTCGCTTATTTGGTGTGATTGAGCCCAATACTGTCCCCACCACGCCGGCAGCTATTAAGCAGAGCCAGTCGGTGGCATAAGAGGCTATCAACACCCACACGTGTTTGCGCTGTTTGGGTCGCGACGGCAACTGTGAATCAATATCAGACATTTTGCGATACGATTGGTATGGCAGCAGTGGTGAAATGGCGTGGAGGGGATTGCGGTGGCTATCCTCTGGCATTTCAATAAACTTTTCTGGGGTCGTGTCTGCCCTCCTCTTCTAGGCAATCAATAGCGCTCAGCTTCTTTGGTGCACCCACTAACCGAAGCGCAACCAACACGAGAGACAAAGGGGTGGAAAGCTGCAACAAGCGGAGAAACACGCAGAGTTCCGAGAAGAGATTGGTATCATAGATTTGCCGAATACACTGTTCCCCATCCGAAAAGAACAAAGATGAAAAGGCCGATGGCACGAACCCCCTTTCACTTGAGAACCTCACTGGCGGAAGGAAAAAACGGAAGAGCTGACATAACGTTCACTGCGCCCTGAACTATGGGACTTGAGACAATTTGGGAAAGGGGTTTCGAGCTTGGCTGTCTAGCCGACGCCTGCCCAGGACCCTGAGCCACTGAACGCCGCGTGGTGAGTGGACGTGCCGTGAAATAAAGATTGCCATGAAGCCGAAATGCACATGCCGTCAGTGGCTGTGCCCGCGCTTATGGCCACTGCTAACAAACTTTAAGGCGAGATGGGCATTAAGTTACTTGACAAAAAAGGCGCCCAATATAACGGGCGCTCGCCCTTGACATGTCGCCCACATGATCGGGATACATACATACATACCTACTATCATGATACGGAACAAGAACAACAAGTTGCTGGAGTCTAGTAGGCATTGTAGAGTTATCAAAAGAGACTTGACACTCATAATGCACTTGGGCAATTCTGGTTGTGCGGGTAATAGCACGACTCAAGGCGGACTGCGCCAATTCTTGTGTGCATTACCTGGCACTATTGAATCCGTCAGCACGAGGCAACATGACGAGAGATGTGGCTCAGAACAGCGGCTTGAGCTTCATTCCTGAATCCAAACCGTTAAAGCCAAGCGACTGAGCCATGTTGGATGCGTAATCCGTAAAGTGACGATTGCGAGCTGCGATGAGTGTCCGGTTTTAAGACTGTCGTGCCAATCCGTTCTCGCCGCCAACGTGCTGAATTGAAAGTGACAGGCGAAGCAGGATTGGCACGTCGTGAAGACTCAGCACTACTCAAAGAGCCAGAGTGATGTATCATCTGTTTCGAAGTTGTCAAGCAATGATGTTTGATTTAAAAACCAAATCCCCCTGGAAGTTGTGCATGTGTTCAGGTCTTGATTTCGGTGCCGCATTTTCTTTCCAGCGGCATCCTGTACTGAGCTCACCTACCGAGTAACATTTGAATTTGTCCGAGTAGATCAAACTAGCAAATGTAACCAGCGCACTCCTCTCAGACACCGAACTACTCCCGCCAGTTAAGCCAATCCTGAAGGTAATTCGAGGAGACAGTGTGAGTCCCTTGGCATCTTGGCAACTGAGCTGATGTTTTTTTTCATCTCTGTTGAGATTGAAAACCGGGGCTTTCAAATACCGTGCCTCACCTGAGACCTGGAAAGTCTGAATAGCGCTGTCAAGTTGCGGACTGTGCACCGCCCTATGAGTCCCGGATCCCCTGTAGCACATCTCCCGATTGAAGATTCTAACCTAGACTAAGCCTGCTAGCCTCACCCGGCAGCTTCTCAGCGGGTTATTGTGCGTCATTTTGCAAAGGGGCTGTAGTCTGCCTCTATTGTTTGGCATGACTTACGAACCTACAGTATGTATGCTGATGAGATCTGCACCTCTCAAAAATAGGCTGAGGACGAAGCCATTTATACGTGACATGATTTGATCAGTATTCGACTGTAGTTAAATTGCCTACTGAATATGCGCCGATACCGAGTTATTATACAAGCTACATAAAAATGCCAGCACACTTCCAGTGTCAAATGGCTCACGCTGTCATCTTCGTTCATGACTGATGATATCGGAATTCATTACTGGTACAGTACAATAACCTCGAAGGAAAATATCGTCGACGCCGGGAATAGAGCATTGGGAATATGGCGAATGCAGCTTCCCGTAACTGAAACTAGCAAGGCAGGCCAGGCTTGAGATGCAGCCAGCTTCAGTCGTACACACCGTGCTACACTTCAGTTTTGCCCAGAAACTAGTGCTTTTTAATAGCACACGTCGACTCGATAGTCGAGGCACCCCTTCAAATAACATACGCACTTCCATATGACCGTGACGCGATATCATACGAACAAACGAACAAAAAAACGAAGCAGTCGAGTTCACTGATACGAGACCGCCACGAAAGCCATGGTCCAATCTTTGGTCTTCTCACCTGATTTGTGTGGTCCGGTAAGGATGGTCAAAGCAAGGGGTCCGATAACAACATTTCAAAAACTTTGCTGATCCTCGGTCAGTCCACAGTCAACCAGCGTTTTGGATTCTGTAATCGACTCCAATTCCGGAATAAACATCTCTAGCTGCCGCACCGGCTTCCGTGAGGCTCCATTGCCCCAGAAAGAAACCTGGGCGGGAAGATCTGAGCTCAAGAGATCTGTGGGTCTTTCGTATTGTTGAACTAACCAACGTTTCGACTTATTCTCTGTCCAACACACCCAAACTAGGATAGTCTCCAAGGGACGAGAACTCTAGAGCCTGGTATATTGTCCTTTAGCCAATCAACGTAGAGTTCCAGATCCGATTGTTGCTAAAATGATGGCATACGTTCCTGTGGATGCTCCGGTACCCTTGTCGACATGGTCAATTCTCATCTGTGCTCAACAGTATTCCAACATGCCCCTCGAACAGCGGTAGCAATGACTAGGGGATCCTCATACTCCTTGTCAAGCGTCCAGGCAAGTCTATACATCCTAGACATAGTTAGTCTGTTACCGACATCTTGGAATCTATAAACCCAGGATGCCTCGTACGTATGATTTCTCTTCCTGTTCATCATCCTCCAAGGCCCTGGTGCTACTGGCTATTACATTCGTTTATGTCCATATACATTCACTTCACGCTATAGATTCATCATGCGTACCTTTATGTTAATGTCTTTTACTTTCGCAAGCAGCCTTGCCGTTGCCTCTGCTTCATCCCTCCCTGTTTTCATACGTGACGTTTCTCCTGACGATACATGCGGCAATACCGGAGCGGGATCATCCGGTTATACTTGCCCTACAGGCACTTGCTGCTCGCAATAGTTAGTCCTCTGTCGAGCGAGATATAGTAAGAGATCTAACGACAGGTATAGTGGATACTGTGGCAACACAACCGATTACTGCACCAGCGGCTGTCAGAGCACCTTCGGTGTATGCACACTTACAAGCGGAGACGATTCCGCATCCTCTACGACTGACGTAGTCTCTTCTTCTGCAACCGACACAGTTTCTCCAGATCTGACATGTGGAACAACGGGTGCCGGCACTGCTGGCTACACTTGCCAGACCGGCATGTGCTGCTCTGCCTATGGTTATTGTGGTAATGGCACCGACTATTGCAGCTCTAGCAACGGGTGCCAGAAATCCTTCGGCGATGCTTGCACCGAAGATGGAGACGCTGGTAGCGATGCCGGTTCCAGCACTGGGCTTTGTGGTCCCAATAATGGTGGTGCAGTATGTGCTTCGAATGAGTGCTGTTCTGCTGCAGGATACTGCGGTACGACGTCTGATCACTGCAAAGCTCCAGACTGCTTATTCAACTACGGACCGGCTTGTGATGCCAACAAGACTCCATCAGGAACGAACACCACCACACTGACGCGGTCCAAGATCGGCAGTATTGCCTATGGCGGTGCAGGTATCTACAGTTGTGAGAAAGCTGGCACCGTTGCTTTGACTTATGATGACGGCCCCAGTGGCTATACTAGCGACTTGCTTGACCTTCTCGCCAAGTACAATGCTAAGGCTACCTTCTTCATCACTGGTAACAACAATGGTAAGGGTGAGATTGATAACACCAGCCTCGCCTGGCCATCAATTATCCAGCGCCAGCATTCCTCCGGACACCAGATTGCTTCGCACACATGGTCTCATCCCGACCTTAGCAACATCACTTCACTTCAACGAAAGAACGAGATGGTTAAGAATGAGATGGCTCTTCGCAACATTCTCGGATTCATTCCGACTTACATGCGACCTCCCTATAGTTCTTGTACTGCTGATAGTGGTTGCGAGTCGGACATGTCTGACCTGGGATACCACGTTGTATACTTTGACCTGGACACCCAGGATTACCTTCACGATGACCCTACACAAATTCAAACCTCAAAAGATATCGTCGACAACTTTTTCGCCGGCAAGAACCCGTCCGAGTTTGACGCTCTTTCTATTGGCCACGACATTCATTATCAAACCGTATACAACCTCACTGAGTATATGCTCAAGGAGCTGCAAACTCTGAACTACACGGCTGTGACCGTGGGTGAGTGTCTTAACGACCCAGCAGAAAATTGGTATCGGATTGACTCGGCAACGAGCTTGATCTCGAGCGTAAGTTCTACCACAGCTGCTTCTACTTCTACCGGCGCGGCAACAGCCATTAGCACTGTTCGCAGCGCTGCCACTACCTCTACTACCGCTGCCTCCTCAACCCTCAGCAGTATTATCACAAGCACAGTACGCTCCACAACCACCACTGCAAGAACTACTAGCACTACCTCCACTGCTTCTACCCCAACCAGCACGGGCTCGTCATCATCCTCGTCCTCCGGTATGTCGTGAAACCTTCCACATCCTTCATCTTGTGTCGCATCACCTCATCATCCACGATATTCTTATGTATTTTGTTATGAATTGTCTAGTCATAACTAACATGCTAATTACAGGACTCTTAGGCTCTTGGATAGATTGGCTGAAGGGTATTCTTGGACGTCACTAGGTTCACGCATGTGGATTAAGGGAAAATATGAAACATACATGATTATAGAGTCTCGATGATTGGATTGAGGACGGCGTAAATGATAATATTTATATTAATGATTAACACAATTAAACAATATTTACAGAACTCGTGCTCTGTCTTAGTCTGGCTAAGTTTATCAAACGGTTAGATGTAAATCTCAATGCCGGGGTTCACACAGAATTGAGTGTGGCTGTCACGTCCAGGTAGGTAATTACCGGTGTTGGAATCTTGAATCTGCTAATTTATCCGAACCTTGATCACTGTTCATGTTTTAGTAATTATTTTTGGGCTAACAACATAATGATCTCATCCGATAAGTATCTATATATATTTGCCCCTGGCGCCTTTTGCAGTATATTGAGCATGCTGACAACTGCCACCTATCAGCGATAGTCACCTGGTCTTGGAGACATTTATTTGAGTTTTCTTGCTGCCTGTCAATTTCCTGCCTGTCAATTTCCTGCCTCTGACTCAATGATTCAGTTTGTGCCTTTCAAATTATAAGTTACAACCCAGACATTCTTGACTGGCGAATTGGGGACTATGTACGAAAAGGCATAGACTTTTTTCTTTCTTGAGCAATATCGAAAGCCAGTGGAGACGATTATCAAGTTTATTAGCACAACATGACGAGTAAGAGAAGATGGATTTGACGCTTTGCGTTTCAGCAAGTCTTCGTATAGTCCCGGGCCTCGCGGCCGAGGTAATCTAACAAAGATCACTAGAAGTAAGTATGACTTTATACATATTGGCCAAGACGAATAACATATGATCATGGAGCGTTGTATCCGTACTTTCGATAATCACAACTATGTCGCTGATTTACCTCAATGACACGTGTACAAGATAGGCTATCAAATACCTAAGTCGCCGAGACATCTTCATGATAACCTGCAAATGGCGCGTTGAGATGTCAAGCTTGCGAATATCTTTGTGGTCATGGAAACCCCTTATGAGCTAAGTGGGGCGATTTTGGCATGTCATCTGTACCTTAAACATCGTGGCTTGCTGAGATTGCTTGGGAATTTCTCTGCTTATAAGGAGTGTTTTTGAGATATTCTCGAATAACTCTTGCAGATAAGTTTGCATCATTTCTAACACCACCAATCTGGTACTCAATCTAACATCGAAACATCTATACCTTCACGCAGATGGTTCATCTAAAACATATTCAAGATAAGGCAGACCAAGGCTGTTCTGCCGATACTATTATCAACTACAATAGTCACCGCCGGCCTGGTTGATTCTGGTATCTGATAGGCAGGTTATTTATTTGTCTTATTGGCCTGTTATAACGCAGCAGGCTATGCATTTGGACGTAGGAGCTGCAATCATCGCTCTCTTGTTTTACTAGTGTAATGTAGCTTCTGGCACTTGCCAGGCCACCTACACGACTATGGTATTAAGGCTGACGCCTTATTTTGCATATTACCAGAACATTGTGCGCAAATCGCCAACCTAAGTAGATCAAGTAGCTCAACCCTTGGAGCATTCAAATTAGGCTGCATACAAGGAGTTTGGTTATAAACATTTCTGGTATTTTCTTACGTACAAGGGGTGGTGAGTCAAGGGGGTTGGTACATATACGTGTCTATTACTCATCAAATAACTACAATTTATTTATCGGTATAAGGCATCCGTGAGTTGAATTGAGATTTAGGAGTTTGAGAGGTCTAAAAGTGTCCTGTAATACATGTTATAAACATAGGTGTATTGTCCCTTTTAAAAAAAAATTATGACAAGGAGTCCATATCTCACTGACCTACGTCTCATAGAGCTTGAAAAAAACTGTGAGGCTTTTATCCTTTCTTGGGCCATCATCGGCGACATGCTTTATAACTCCTGCTATGGTTGATAACTTTTGAACAGTGATAAAATCACTATTGCTGGGCTCCCAACGCACAGCCACATGGTTGAGATGGCTTCATATGCACCATCCCCCACGTATTGGATTGCCTCAGCCGCGCAGCTGGTGAGATGAAAGATTTTGTTTTGACACCCACAAAGCTGAGTGCTTCTCCTCGTCCTCCTCTTCCTTCTCTTACTCCTCCCAACCCACCCACCTTGAAGAACCTTGTCTGGCAGTACCATCTCAGAGATCACAGTGAGTAAGCTTTTCATTTCTTCGTATATGGCCCTACTCTTTATCTCGCAGAGAAATCTTACAGAAGGTTCGGTTTAATCGGATTTTATTCGTTTTGGTCATGAATATCCTTGAACCATTGGTCCCAAGGAGAATTCTAGGAGGAATTCCGTTTGGTCGGTTTCCATTCAGGGCTCCTCTGTGATTCCAGCTGCAGATATTCTTTCCAATATTCACCTGGACATACCTACCGTCTAGGATTCATGTTCGCCGCTATTCCAATCACTTCAGGCTTTTTGGTGATCATCCCCTTTGGCTCAACCTTGACATTTTTCTTATTTCTATCTATTCGACGATGTCCATCTTCACACATTCCTTATTTTAGATGTTTCCAGTCTGATTATCTGGCCGTCATTCCATTCTTCGTCCTGATCTTGGACTTGTTATTCGGCGATTATCCCGCTAATATTTACACATTGCCGACCTTCCCACTGCCAATATAAGCATGCAATCTACTTCAAATCGCTGAATCTGCGAACCTCACCTGCACCTTTCAATCAAACACATTCTTTTCAGATTTGATACTGACGTGAACTCGACCAAAAGATCCCGCTGCCAACCATGTCTGCACTATCTGGCAGCATTCTGCGAGCCTTGCTCGAGACGAGTGATCTCGAGGTTTCGGATCAGGTTGCGTTCAAGGAAGTTATCGGTGCCACCCATGACATATCTCAGGATGATGAGCTTGCACGTCGTGTACTGCGCTCTGTAAGCTTCGTCAAAGGAATAATGAAAATAATGACCTGATTCTTACACTCGAGTAGCTCATTGAGTACTACGAGACTCAGGCCATGTTGACCACCCTGGACAAAACTGTTCTTAAGAAGCTTCTCGGTACGATGACGAAACTCCCAGCAGGTGAACACATCGCGGTTTCCGAGGACAAGGAAGCCGCCATTGCATCATCAGGTCAGGCTGAAGGTTCTACCATCATGAGCCACATCAACGAAACATTCGACGGTGCTACACTGGGCAACGGGGCCGCAGAGAGCCTTATGAGAGGCGAAGGAACTGTGTATGTATACTATTTCATTTACGAATATGTTACTAATATTCATAGTCCGGCTTCTCCTAAGGTTCTTCCAGTTCGGGAAACCACAGTTGGTGGTCTGCATGAAACTGCAACCGATTGTTTTCTTGTTGCCTCTAGTGGCAATGGAACTTATGTGCCTCCTCACGCTCGTGGAGTTCTTACCGTTGTCGCATCACATCCCAACTCCACCAGTCAGGTTAACCCGATTACTGTGCAGCACATTAGCAGCGTTACTATAGGCGTTAACCGTCTGAGCCCCGGTACAGATGAGACATGGGACACGAAGACTGCCCGATATGGCGGTATTCACTTGAATAGACTATCTGCCAGAACTTTCGAGCAACAGTTCGTGAAATCTACAACGCCCTTCACCACAGGAGAGGTTATGCAGACACACCTGCCCAAGCGATGGATAAACGAGGCCACGACATCCCGAGACGTGCTTATGAAGAACTATGGCATCGGTTCCAAACTCCTGTTGAACATGGGATGGAACCCTGGTTCCGGCCTCGGATCCGAAGGAATCGGTATCAAGGAGCCTATCAATGCATGGGATACGGTTTTTAATGATGAATTCGTGTCAAATCGAACTGGTCTACACCTTCGACCTCGTGGTGAGCGTGACCAGCCAGCCGTACAAGACGATGTCGACAAAGTCAAGGACGATATCGCTAGCATGCACGATGAGTTGGAGAACGGAGAGCTCTCAACAATCGGCGCTCGTAAGGCAGCCTGGCAGAAGTTAAGCAGCGACCCAGTCGCACATGATCGAGAGATCAGAGAGAAGTGCCACACTGCAGCGATCGAGGATCAAAAAAACAGTCCTCAGAAGAGTTTACAGCTAACAAAGCTCGAATTAGTCTCAGACCGACCCAAGAGAGAGCCATCGTCTCGACTTAACGGACAGGCAAATGGCCATGGAGACCACCGCGCCAACAAGGTACCCAACTCAGAGAATGGCAATGATTGGGAGGCCCAACGTGCTGCCTTTAACGCCGACCCATGTAAGTACAAATGTTTCCACACCACGGCTGGCTCCCCTTAGCTGGACTTTATCCCACCGCGCGTATTTTTGCCGTGTCAGGTCGACTGCCATTCAACTTGACGATCAAATTGCACCAGTGCACCACGAAATTGTCACATTAGTCCGAAAGCTGACATCCTTCACTTTTAGATGGCCACAAGTCCGATCCTCGATATCCGCAATACTATTTCAACGGCTGGTGAGCATTGTGTAGGGAGAAGAACGCCCAGGTCATCTATGACAGACCAAATATGTGGGGTTGACCACTCTTCATATGTTGGCGGGAGACCTGCTGGGACGAATCACTGCGAATATCGGTGTGATGGAATAGGTCAAGGCCATGGTGTTTGAGACGTCTCGAACGGGAGACATAGGATTGCCGACTGTTGCATTTTCAACCTAGATAGAGTCACAACATAGACGTGCCCCGATGGTACAACAGGGCCGAAGTTCTTCCAAAAAGCGTTCCCCATTCGCCTGATCCGAGCCGATGTCTCGCGTTGATACCAGTATCACACAAAACTCACCATAATGCTTACGTACTCAGGGATTGTTTTTGTCATGTTATGAACACGGACGAAGGATGTTCAGTCTCACCGCAAACCGAAATTAGCGCCCTCGTCAAGTAGGCGGCAAGTCCGTTTGGAGTACCACTTAGGCAAGTGGTCAAGTGGCATTGATAAATTGCAAACGCCTCGCTTCTCTTAAAGATATCGCTAAAGACGGCAGTTGCTTGAGCGCCACCAACAACAAGCAAGCGAGAGCCGGTCTGCATACTAGTTTCATAGTGCAACCACTAGTGCAAGGGATCCTAGCGTAGGATTCAATTTTAGAAGCCTCCCGCATTGTGGAGATTAGAGGCGCGGCCAACGAATTTCTCTACGTGTATGGCCAGAGATCTTAAAACCTTCGAGAAGCATGTCACCGACATGCCAGGTCCGGCTCGTCTTGGCGTAGAAAGATCGGTCCAAATGATGAGGTATCTAGAGACTTCGCAGAGTCGTTGTTACTCTCCAAATCCTTCTGACCTCCGAATGCGATATTCACCAGTTTAATGGCACGTATGAAGACAGAATTTTGAATGATATAAACAGAATATGCTCTATCAGGGTATCATTGCTAAGTACGGCATGAAGTAAAATATATACAAAAGAATGTCAAAAAGACGCCACGTCAATCGTCACTTAACATCAAGTATCCGAGTCGTCTCTCTCAGGTCGTGCTGAAAGTTCTCGACAGCTGCTTGTTGTACACCTTTTTCAGTGCTTGTTCCTCGTTATCCAGACTGTCCCTAGCAGACGAGTATTGCACGTTGTACTCGTCTGTCCTCACGATTGTGTTTAACTCCGTGTCGTTGCCACCACTGTTGTGGCCCTTTTGGATTATCTGCTCGATCGATTCCGAGTCCGAGAACTTTTTGGGCGCTGTCGAGCTAGTCGCCGTCCCGTGTGCATATCTGCTGGCCGCAGGCGTCTTTTGGTTCGAGCTGCTGCCGTACTTAGAACCGCCATAGGTGCGTCCGCCCAGCCTCGTGACGGCGCTACGCCAGGCCCCCGCTATATAGGCATCCATGACCGGCAGCGAGATGACAATGACACCTATGCACACATCTAGGGCAGTCCAGATCAGCAGCTCGGTATAATCCCACATAACGTCGGCGGTGAAATCGGCCCTCAGATGCCGCATCAGCCCGCATAGCACTGCGATAAGTCCTACACCCCACATAACGAAGAGCCGTGTCTTTTTGTGTCGGTCCATGCGAACAGTCCATAGGATCACCATAGGCGAGCATAAGAGGATTACACCCTGCACAACGTGCGTGATGTTGAGCACTTTGCCCTGGGTAAGCGTTGGTAGACATACAGCGGCGGTGTCGAGACTGCCGGCGTAGAGTTTGTCCCACTGCGCAGAGGCTGGATTGCAGGTGAAGAGTTCCCAGAATATGGCGGCGGCGATGTAGAGGACGAGCGTGACGAGGAAGAAATCGCAGAACCACCTCCAAGCCTTGTGTGATCGATCAGCCAAGCGCCGAATAAACAAAGTTAGGGAAATTTTGACGAGCCCCACGGTCACGTAGAAAATCGGTTTGTCGATGACGCCGTAGTAGTTGAACACGTTGTAGTCTTCGTAGGTCAAGTCCCATATGTGTCTTCCACCACCTCTCGTTGCCATGATTATTTGGCAGACTGTGTACGTAATTCCCATGGCCTATTCGATGGTTAGTATGTTTCTCTAGCTATTGGTGGCATTGCATTTAAAAATTTCCATACTATGCGGCTCATGGAGAAATCAAATCAGCAGCAAGACAAGGAAACTTACAGCAGCAGCAATCGTTGCCCAGTCATCAGCACCGAAGCGCATCTGGGACATCGAGGCTCTCAAGAACAGCCTGGTACTGGTCACGGCTACAATGGCTGCGATGACAATACTAAGACCAGTAATGATCCCTGGTGTTTTCCAGGTATATGTGTAACCATCGTATGGCGGTTTTGATGCACGCGTGTAACCTAGTGCTGCATCGGTCTTGCCCAGCCCAACTCCACGCAAGAATCCTCTGACGATGTAATAATCCCTTTGAGTATTGGGCGGCTGGCCTACAAAGGCCGAAGTCGAGTTGGAACTCGGAGTCCAGGTCAAGTTCGGCATGACTGGCGATGGTCGTAAGTGTGGCGATCGCCAGAAGAGATCTTCGTTAGATCGGGACTGACTGGAGTTATAGGGTGTGGGCGCCTTGGCCCTCAGGTATGCTGTCTTGGTCGACAGCCAGGATTGAATCCTTGGAGAGTGGTCCAGACTTGAAGACCGGTTCTCGGGAGAGAAATATTGTGCTTCAAGAATGCAAGCCAAGACTTGTTTGACTTGGGTCAGTACGACGGGTTCTGTCGAACCGTCGAACGACGCAGTGAAATCCTATTGATATGAACCCCATCCACGGGAGTAGATCCCGGGGTTGTCAGGACCACACTTGCTTGGTTGCAACCACATTGCGGATGGAACTTGGCTCCCTGGCAGTTCCGGGGGCTACGAGCGGAATGTCTACATACTCGAGACAACCGTTGATTTCTCCATGAGTAATTTGCCTCTACCATCAGGGTACTAAGGATAAAATCTCCATAAATATCCTTGTCAAAAGGATAGTTGCATGATGATACACACGGGACAATGGACCCCTACTCCTAGTTGAGGCGTATGAATTACATATGTATTCATTGCGAAAATCGCAGCTACCGATTCATGGAATTGTCTGATTGATATTGCTAGGTATTAATGACAACAACATATCGTCAACCAAACGTCGAGTCGGTTCGTATCAATCAGCGTGGGGGAGATGTTATCAAGAAGTATAATACCGGTGCCAATACCTTGGGAACCATGAATAGGAGGAACCAGGTTGCTGCAGATTGCGTTCTGCATCATGCCATGCATGTGAGTTGTGGAAGACAGCTGGGACTATGGAACGTGTCGGAAGTTTGTTGTGGTGCCCCTGTTGAACAGCTTACGCATGAGTAGGGATTATCCCGGCAGCTATACTATTGCCTCAGATCCGTACACAAAGACCTAAATTGCCGGAGCCTCATTTGCCTCGGATCACTGATGATTGGGAGTTACTTATCCGCACTGATTGAATTGCCTGATCTGAAGTTATCCAGTTCCCTGCCACCCAAAATAGCGTTAACATTTCAGGTCACTGATTTCCAATTCATGATTGAAACGTCGGTGACAGGTATGCTTAATTCGTAAAATTGGGTTTGTCTAGCGCTCGCAAACCTGTGCAAAAACAGACTGGTCAACTCCACCACCCTGGGACGACTTGAGCATGTGGAGTTGCCATCTCGAATTTTATTGAAGGGAAAATCCTCCAAAGGGCATAAGCGATGAAGCCAGCACAGCACAAGAACGGCTGTCGCCTCGGATCATTGCCCACCGGGACGATCAATTCCTGCTTCACACAAAACCCGAGCAGTAGCGCAGCTGAAAACCCCAAGATTCCGACAAAAGCGCGCCTCGGAGTTCAAAAACGGATTCCGATCTCGTGTGTAGATCGATCAACCAAGATGATCGGAAAGGTGACCGTGACGAGATCTACTGTCGCTTTGACTGAACTGAGTACAGTAGGAGCGTTTGCCCAAGTCGCGTCATTTGTCGATGCTATATTGTCTCCCACTTCTCCGATGAACCCTGTTCAAGTTCAACTGGACAGGGTACAAAGCTGGGCAACTGCATGTTGAAATACTCGAACACGAAGGGGCAGCGGAATCCCATGTCCTGCAAACTGAAATTGCACGATGCCTGATATTAGACACCGAACATTGAGGTTTCGGCCGAGTCTTACATTGTAATTCCACCGGAGCTTTATCTTAGTTGAGTGATTTATTACTCTTTAAAATCCACCAGATCCTCTCACGCATTTGAATACTTTACATTATCCTCTTTGTTGGCCGCCCTGTTATGCCTTCCACAAAACTATGGGTCTAGGTACTGACTCAAGGATCTGGACTTCCTTTAATGGGACGATGTGTATCCATGAGCCACGAAGCGTTGCCCTTTTTTCAACACACAAGGATTCCGGCGGACGGAACCCATTGCTGATATGTGGATATCAACAATTTGCACCTCAGGTCCATAGGCCCGCTAGTCTATTTAGATTTCGCGGGCTACCCCGGACGCCAAACAACTCTGGGTTGAGTGAAGCTGCATTCTAAGCAGCATGGCCGTTTTGAAATGAATATGATCATGCCCATTTCTTGGTTGGTTTCAGGGTTCAGTTTCATGCCTCATGGTCACGTGCAGTGTCGATAGGTAACTGCCGTTCCCTGCAAATGAAATCTTGAAGAGCGCTCTAAGCGAAGTTATTCCAACGGTCGATAGTGCCTTGGACGGGGCACCCGGTTCACTATTGCAAGTAATATCCGGCAACCCTCGCCAGTTCCACACGCCGAAGTCACTGTGGCATCGGCTAGGAGCCCGGCTGCAGCCGACCGTTGTTATTAGTACGTAGGTGGCGACCATGTGGTCGCCTTTTTGACTTTCTTCCAACCTGGTCTTACCACTCAACCTGTCACTCTTTTAATCTTCGGTTGCATCCTTGGCGCAGTGGTCATCATGGTCCGTTCATTCGTTCTCTCTTTGCTTGCCGTGGCCGGCGCTGTTGTTTCAGCAGCTGCCGTGCCAGAGGAGCGCAATGCTGTGGATTGCACCGGTGTTGCTGCCATCTCACCTTGGTGCCGTTCTAATGAAGTCCAGTACACACGCGATGTGTACTATGTTGGCGGTCGTATCATTAACACCGGTACTGCTAACATCACAGCCGATCAGTGAGTCTGCCGCTTTTCCGTCGTAATCTATACAAACAGTTTAGACAATTTTGGGTTTATGCACCTACCTGCATGTTAAACAATATTTACGTAATCAAGCTTCTTTCAGACCCAGTACTAATATACCAAATTTAGACTCTATGTTGAGAAGCTCACCCCTAGCTGTGGTGTACAACATCGTCACCCTCTCGTCTTCTTTCATGGTGGTGCTGTCTCAGGCGTCACGTGGCTGAACACTCCCGATGGGAGAAAGGGCTTCGCCTCTTATTTTCTCGAGAAAGGATATCAGGTCTACCTTCTGGATCACACTGGAGTTGGTCGCTCTTCTCAAGAGGACACTTCAGAGTATACCCTCTGGAACGCCACCGGTGTCGAGTCGGTCCAGGCAGGCTTCACTGCTCCGGAGTTGAAACCGACCTACCCTCAGGCTGTACTCCACACGCAATGGCCTGGCACTGGCCAAAAGGGCGACCCTTACTTCGACCAATTCAGAAAGGGTGTCATCCCCTTCACCAGCAACTGGACCATGGGCGAGCTCTCCATGCGTGCTTCTGGCTGTGACCTGCTCTCATTGATCGGCCCCTCTTACTTGATCTCCCACTCATCTGGTGCTCAATACCCTGTTCTCCTGTCCAACGACTGCCCTGACCTTGTCGCCGGTAACATCAACCTGGAGCACTCGACCCAGCCCTTCTGGAACTATGGCACCACTCTCAACTCAGGCTCTTCCATCCGTCCTTGGGGTCTGGCGAATACTCCCTTGACCTACGACCCCCCGGCCTCGAACTACACCGAGATCAGCAAGGAATGGGTTGGCAACGACACTCTGGCTCTCCGGAGATGCTACATGCAGACTGAGCCCGCTCGTCAGCTTCCCAACATCGCCAAGGTGCCTTACCTATGCACTACTGGTCAGGCCAGTGTTCACGCCACGTACGATCACTGCGTTATCAACTACTTGAACCAGGCTGGTGTCAAGACCGACTGGATCAAGCTCGGCGACATTGGTATCACCGGTAACGGTCACTTTGGACATCTGGAGCTGAATAACTTGGAGATTGCCAATGTGGTTAGGCAATGGATTCAGAAGCAGGATTATATCCGGAAGTAGACCCAGTGGGAGTGGGTTGCCTCTGAATTCAGCTGTGTAACGTCTATGAAGATACCCAGGGCAGTTCAACTAGCCAGTAATTGATGCACACTCTTAATTATAAATCCTAATCACTCTCGTCACGTACCATCAGCTACTCTCCTGCATTATCGTTAGCTACCAGGCGGCTGCCATGAGCTGCCGTTCCATTCGTGCTTGCCGGCTAATACATTTGTGATGCTTGTTACACATGTCACACTACTGAGCCATTCTCACCAAACCTATAGGAACTCCTGATTAGCTTTCAATGACTCCCTCTCCTAACACAATCATGTAATATACAAACATTTGTCCTCTAAATAGAGATCATCACATCACTGCCAATAGACAGATTTGCACACTTCAAAGTCACTATTCGACGAGGTTGTCATTACAAAAGAAAGAAAGAAAACATGTATCGTGTGTGTGAAGCCATGGTGACCCTCAGGAAGACGTCTTGTCTATAAACTGAAATAAAGCCAACAAGACGAACCGCTCGCCCCAGAACTCGTTCTCTCATCGATTTCAGTTACATTTTGTACCTCCGTCAAAGTGGTACAAGTTGAAGTGTGACTATCACAACCTCATGATGAAAAGATTCCGAGTGAATTGATTATTCCAAGCAGAACTTAATGACACGGGAGCAGCATGGCTTCACCTCTTGGTAGGCTGAGTGTCGTTACTCTCTGACTAAGTCGCCACGCCGACAATAAACTAAACAGGTTCCTTCGAGGTGGGCTAGCTATTTCAGAAGCCCAATTCTTTCTCAAACTCTTGCCACTTCGTTCCGACCGGCTGCACCAGCGTGTAACTCGGACCCGACTTATTCATCTCTTGTACTCCCGTGACCAGATACAAGGGTATCATTTCCCCATCATCACTAAAGAACAACTTAGGTCTCTCGCGGCGCTTGAAGACTTGTGTTGACCCATCCGTGAAATTGACCGACGAGTTGAAAGCCTCTTGTTGCTTGAATGTCCAAGGACCCGTGAGGTCCCTGGCAAACATGTGGGCTCCAACCCGAGGCCATTGCTGCCCACTATGTTCGACGAGGTCGATCATATAATGGGCGAGAAAATGCCAGTTGCCACGTTTGTCACGCCAGAGAAATGGATCTTCGGTCCACGTCGGGCTATACTCACTCGTGTTCCAATGTTGGGTATGGAGAAGCTCGTAGCTGCCGTTCCACTGGCTGGCGAGAAAAATTGCATCATCCTCGATTCCCAAGGCGATCTCATTCGTGGGGTCTTCTGGAGTCCACAGTGGCCAAGGCGCCGGGTTCGTGGATTGAGGGTCAAGTGAGCTGAGAATCATCTCAAACGGCGTCCATGGCCCACGAGGATCATCTGCGCTGGACACGGAGATGTTGTTTGGCCACTGCTTGTATGAGAGCGACTGGCACTTCGTTGCCTCCGGTGCATCGACTCCGATAGAGTAGAGGAGGTACTTCTCATCCGCGGGGCTGTAGAAGGCATAGGTGTTGTGACGAAAAGGCTTCGAGATAGCATCTGCGTAGTGGTACGGTCCTTGTGGCCCGGTCCTCGACTCCGCCCTCACGATGAAGGACGATGGTCGCCAGCCGGACAAGCCGCACCCGTGCGCAAACTGGGACGTGAAAATGTGGAACAGCCCCTTCTCCTTCGGATCCTGGATGATCGCACCACACCATGATGAGTTGCCGTAAGAGCCAAAATCGCCATCGTTCTTGACAGTCGTCCAGTTATAACCAGTTCCTCTTGTCGCGGGCACGAGGTCTAGTCTTCCACAGTCATCGCCAAACCAACCGGGATCACAATTGCACTCTCTAGTAGCGTTGTATGCTCCAGCCTTGGATCCTCTGGGTTGTATGCGCGCCGCGCCGCAAATACCATTGAGACTACAATCATCGTCAGTCTCGCACGCTTTAGCGCTGTCAAGGATGGCAATTCCCAAAATAATAATGCGCGTAAGTCTCATAATTTGATTTTGGTGTTTATCACGAGAAGTGAACAACTTAAGCAAGTCATTGAACATGCGAGGACGTATGGCCTCGTGGTTGGTGGATGGATTGGTTTATAGTTGGAGACAATTGAACCGAAAGAACCGAGAACACATCTGTAAGTAACGTACACATTTGCTAGAGACACCTCTTGGCAGCAATATACCCGTCGGAATATTTTTTTGGAGTACTCATAACAATTCATCAATGCAAATCTATTCGTGTTATATTAACACCTTCGTTTATGAGTTTGGGTTCGGCATCTCTGTTGATCGGTTTCTTGCTCCTAACGCTCTTATTGTTCTTGCGGCCTATCCCACTGTCTGTAAGAACGTGCCAGGGGTCGATAGTTATGATGATGGACAAGCTTCGGGACGGCATGTGCTAACCAACATCGATGATGATCATGACCACTTCTGCTTAGAGAAATGTCCCTGAAGGATGGAAGCCCAAAAATGCTGTCGTGAGAACCGTTGCATGGAACAAAATGGGCTAGAATGGAGCCAGAAACAATGAGTTGACCAAACCCCGATCTCCCCCCCATATAAGTTCTCTACTTCTTTGACTTTAATCTTATGAATAGGACATAGGAAAGCAATTCCACAAATCGGAATTTTTATTCGTCTTACTGTGTATGATCATGAAAATAGCCGCCGTATTCGTGGTGTCTTTCAGTTGAATACAAATGACAATGTCACTCCGTAAAGGGATGGGCGCCGTACATACTTTCTAGATCCCTTGATACGACAGTGTTATAGTCGTCAAATACAGGGGGGGTTTCTCTCTTCCTTTTTGGAGATGGTTGCGATGCCGTTCTCAGGGCGGTACCGTATTGCAACAGAAAACTTGCAGGTGTGCGCGTTTTCGTAACATCGCAATGGCACCAAGACTCCTTTGGCGCTAGCAAATTCTGCAATTATCTGTTCGAAACATATCACGATCGAAACTGCGCGGGTGAATTGGTGAAACAACGACGCAGTTGGTACATGAGTACTAACAAAAGCTTTTCGAGGACAGACTATGGTTCACCAACCATCTCAGCCATGGTGATCTCAGGGTAGAACTTTATGTTCGCCTACAGACAGATTTCTTCTCGTCAGTTCGATGGAACGATTGTCTTGAATCTATTGAGAGCCCGAGGCATTTCGTATCGAGCCGTCGACAGTCTCTCTTAAAAAGTTAATTTGGTACATACCTCTAATGAGGGATCTATGGACTGTGAAGGGATCAACTCGGTGATGACCACATAATCCATTCCCCTAAAGGTTTGCTGTCTGAACCTTGATAGCTGATAGTGACTGTTTAACACACGACCTTCTAGTCACATGGCGAGGTGGCGTCAGAGTATGGTGAACTAACTACGATCAATAATCAGGTATTGTGGCTTCGTAGTTGTGATGATTTTACAGCTCGATCAAACGTGTCACACTCTCCGGGGTTTTGCCCTGAATTAGACGCCAACACAATAGTTCAGATGGGTTGACGTATGGTCGATATTGAACCATTAGAACTCAAAGCTGGAGACAGTCCTTGGGTTCCCCAAACTCTGGAACTTCTTATTATGGTATAGAGGGTCAGAGAGGGCAACGAGTCCAGCCTAAAGTCGATTGTGTATGTGTTTCTCTGCGATGTCGGGTTCCGAGCCAGTTATACCTCCCTAGCGAGAGAACTCACCCCACTGCCCTTTTTAAAAGCCTAGTTAATACCAGAGTAGTGTCTGAGCCAAAAAAAAAAAAAAAAAAAAGCGCACCAGAGACGCTTCATTTTTTTCCGGTCAACTATGCATGAGATTGGGCCATGTTCTTCGAATCGCATAAATTAGTTTTCATATAAATGTGGCGCTCGGGTACCACTCTGATTGCTGGGAAAAAGGACAAAAAAAAGGGGGGTAGGGGGGATCATGCTACTTCATAGTCACGCTACGCATGCATCCCGCTATATGGGAACAGTAGGAACCATGCTGCTGGGCCCTAATCATGCATGTTTCACGGACAGGATTACTTGGAATGCTGTGGCGACGAGCTTTAACAGTGGTAATACCGTCTATTTTGCACGTGTCTGTCATCGGCTAGTCGGATAGCTTGTAAACCTAGTAACAAAGCTCGTCTCAACCAAGAAGCGAAAAGCAGGCGGGATATTTTACAATACGCTCGATGAGACTAGTTGGGAGAATCTCATTCTGGACCCATTTCCAGGTTATCTGTACAGATCTGGGGTAATTGTCTGGGCTGAGGCCTAGGTCATGGGGAGGAGGTTTCCAGCTGAATGTTTGCGGGACGACTGAGGCAACGACTTGTCATGCGACTGCTTCCATCGGCTTTCTAGCGAAGGAGCTCTCGAAAATGCTGCTGAAACTTTGCGGGAGATCGGATGGATCGGCACGACTCATGAATGTTTGATCAGAACGCAGGGACAATCGACACACGAATCTTGACGACTTGGCGTGGCTTACTGACCCGGCTCGTCGCTGCTTGTGTCGCTTGAAGCTTCGAGCTCCAAGACAGAAAAAGCTTGTTGTCTACTTCATACGCTCAGAACAAGAGCGAGCGGTCAAGTGAGCCGAAACTCGCCAAGCCGCTTTGCAAGCCTTCCGCCGCTTCCAGTCTAGCTCTCAAAACGGGGCAATTGCAATTGGTGGAATCTGGAGAACCCGGTCGATTTGGGGGAGGATGTGATCCCGGCGACAGGACCTGGCCCAGTTCCACTGTCCTCGAATATGGGGAGGCCATCCGAGATTGGCTCTTATTTGATGACACGAACAGTATACCCTGTAAACATCTTGCCTTGCAGCGATAACAAATCATTATGGCTCCAGTTACTTTTACGCTATCCCACAATAGTGGATGAAGCATCGGCCAGTTCGAGGGATGGAGTCGTGGGGTCCCCATTTTGCAGCAATCTATTGCTTCGCAACTTCGCGGAGATGCTTGTCCTCCGCGAATTACATGAGGGTTCCCCAGCTGGGGCAGAATTTCCAAATTCCAGCTCATCGAACCATCTTGCAAGCGAGACAGGCCAGACACTTCGAAAGGCTGTCCTTTTCATCCCTAGGCAATGTGCTGCGTAAGCCTATTCGCTGCTTGACTGACCTGAGTGGTTCCACACATACGGTCGCCAAAAATCAATGTGTCAACCCCGGACATAGTCCTCGATTATTGGTTCCATCTGGGGACCCAATCACATGGGACAAGCAACCTGCATGGACATTTATATTTCGCATGCGCACCTCATTCTCTTGTCTGCAGACTCTCTCTTCCCCCTCGACGGCTCAGGACTACGACCGCAGCAGTCTGCTTGTTCGTCCAGTACTCAGGAGATCGCATCGTCTACTATCCTTCCTCAAGTTCATCAGTTGGTTCCAAAGATAAGTGTGATCCCGCCACCACCGCCATTATGCCTCAACCAGGGAGAGTCTACAACTGGTACATATGTATGGTTGCATCCATGTGCATGGTGCTTTACGGATACGATGCTTCAGTCTTCAACGCAGCACAGAACTCCCAGCACTGGTTGGATTGGTTCAACCTCGACGCTAAGAGAGATTCTTACTTGATCGGCCTCGTGAATACTGCGTACACCATTGGTGCTATTGTAGCGGGTTGGTTTATGGGTGGTCCCATTGTGAGTCTAATCACGTCTTGCGGATCGATGTTACAGCTCTAATTCTTTGCAGGCTGATTACTTCGGTCGTCGTGTCGGTATGGGTGTAGGTTGCTTCGTAACCATCATCGCAACCTTCCTGCAAACATTCGCTCCCTACCACAACCTCGGCTGCTTTATTGGTGGCCGTGTTCTTATCGGTATTGGTCAAGGTATTGCTCTGACCGCCGGTCCCGTCTACATCAACGAATTGGCCCCTGCCGAGATTCGTGGTACTATTATGACCTTCTGGCAACTCAACTACTCAGTTGGTTCCTTCATCGCTTACTGGATTGCATTCGCCACTGGCAAGCACAAGGCTACTCTTGGTGACTGGGACTGGAAGATGGTCGTCATTTTCCAAATGTTGGTTCCAATCATCATTCTCATCCTTTTGCCACTCCAGCCCGACTCTCCCCGTTGGTACATCAAGCGCCACAACAACGTTGATGCTGCCCGAAGTGTGCTTTTGAGAATTCGTGCTACTGAGCAGGAGGCCGAAGATGAACTACTTGCTATCCAGGAGGCCATTGAGTATGAGAAAGAAGCTGTCAGCAGCAACTATAGCGCTCTGTTCAAAGACCCCTCCGTCCGCAAGCGTCTCTTTCTTGCTTTCGTTATCAATGCGGGTCAGCAACTTACCGGTCAGGGCACTCTCAACTCGTAAGTCGTGCTAAACTCTACAAACCCTTACGTCAAATACTAATAGTTATATGATAGATACTCGAGCTCGTTGTACAAGATCATCTACCCTAACACCGATACCATCAACCTTATCAATGCTCTCAACGCCACTTGCGGTATTCTCTTCACCCTGAACGCCGCCTGGACTGCCGACAGATACGGACGTCGTTTCCTGCTTATTGCCGGTGGCATTGGAATGGCAATCTGCATGTTGATTATCCCTCTTGTTGGCCTTCTCACGCCTGACGAGGCTGGTGGTAGCAAGTCAAATTCGGTTGCCATCGCCATGACCTTCCTGTTCTTCGTCTTCACCTTCTGCTACAAGCCAACCTGGGGTGCCACTGTCTGGATTTGGACCGCTGAGATTTTCTCCGTGAACGTTCGTGCCCAGGCTGTTGGTATGTGTTCGCAGATGCAGAACGTCGCCAATACTATCTTTTCCCAATTCTTCCCCATCTTCCTCAAGAACACGGGTCTCAAGTGTCTGTTCTTCTTCATGGCTATGAACATCGTTCTTATCATCTTCGTTTATTTCCTGATCCCCGAAACCAAAGGAATATTGCTTGAAGAGATTGATGTTCTTTTTGGTGGTCAGAACCATGTAGAGAAAGGAGGAAACATTATGGGTGTTACCGATGCCCACCACGCCAACATTGCTGTCCACCACGACAAAAATGGAGCCGAGATCCACCAGGCTGAACGCCCTCAGGTTTAAATGGTTTAGGTAAAACTATTTGGGTTATGGGATTGTAATGAGAAGGAAGACGCACGTCTTTGATGGGTTATGTTCTCCAAATTCGTTCAATGATAAGATACCAGAGTGTGATATACTCAATGATTAATCAAATAACTTTCTAAATACACTTCTTGCCATGAAAGCCCGTGTATCAATCGAAACGAGTAACATTGTATATATATCGTGCTCCTTAATGCCTTTAAATTCCCTTAAGCGACCCGAGTAGATGTATATTCTGCACAACGAGTTTTGGTCAAAACCATAGTTTGATCACGTTTCCGCAGTTAAACTTTGATAGAAAATCATTATAGCAACGTGTATAGTAAAAAGGTTGTACTGGTAACTTCGCCGTAGTGTTCAAAGGCGGCATGCTTGGCAAATTGTGAGTTTGTAAAGTCAATATCGTCGGAATCTGTATTACTGAATCACATCTTGCTATTTCTGGAGTCTGAGTAGCATGTCGCATGTCTTTCACTCAGCCTATATCTCTTAGATCTGCATCAGTCGTCATTCTATCTCGTTGATTCCTCTTGAAATACTTTAAACTGTTCTTTCGGGCATCGTGGTTTCTTCCAATATCATAGCATATCTTTGTTGATCTTGTGCTTTGGCTGTCTACGGCAATATGAGATGAAGCTTTGTAATTGGTACACGAAATCATTACCCTGAAAGATTGTTAGCGCTGACTCGAAACCATATGATTACAAGACTGTGATCAATCAAAGTTCTTTAATAAATAACGGAAGATCCTTGCAGCAAAGTCTTTGGATGGTCACCTGAATGATAAGGCTGTTAGGCATGACATGTTATCATACATAATCTAATTAAACCATTAAAATAATGCCGTGCCAGTAACAAGAGAAATACATTTCGTGTCTTTCATATTGTCCAATTCCTTGTTTACTAATCAGAGTTAAACAGCGACACGTCGGGCGGAAGCTACATTCTAGAGTTCGAAATTTCGACCGAGATGCTCGGGGACTCCGGCAGAGAGTGAGTTCTAGAGCAACGCCAACACAGATAGATATTCTTTCGCATTTATAGAAATTATCTATACCGTGGATGCTCCTCCGTACATCATACCGCGCAACCTCTTGATTGAATATGTCACCACTTCAAGATTCACAATACTCAATAGGACCGACTTTGTGATATAAGTGATGCAACATCCAGATTTTGTGGCTGATCTACTAAATCGCCTAGCGATGCCGCACCCTCGGAGCCGCCGGTCGAGGCTGAGTTTCACATAGTCTCAAGTCTACGAGTAATACAAGACACTGTCGGCTTTCTATTGGGCGAATGTGGTTGGAGTCAGTAGTACTATCTGGCCTGCGATGTCGGCGGACGAATATACTCTAGATAAAGGCCGGGACAGTCAGAAACAATTTTAATAATCTACCCCTTTGCAGATGTTATGCGCAAATCGTCTAGGAACAAAGACATTTGTCACTTGCTCGGAGTTTTGAAATTCAAAAGAACCATCTTTGCACAACTGCATCTGTCCTGCTTCTACGAGTCCATACTGTTCCATATACGGCTGATAACGTACATACGAATGTTTAGTGGATTAGAAATGTCCAAAAAGGACGCCATCCTCGGAGTTGTTACTTGGGTGCTATCTGCCATCACACACATTACATATATCTTTCGTACTGTCGTCAAGGAGGACGCCCAAACAGTAGAACCTATGGTCCAAGATGTAGTGGCCAGGTTATAAACAGACTTGTGATTAATAACGCTAAGGATCATACTATCGGTGATAGAGACTTCTCTTACACAATGACCACTAGCGTTTCCAGACATAGCCAAGTGACTGCCAGAAGATTCGCGTAGTCGTCTACAGCCAAACGGTTACCACCACGAATATACCATCCACCTAACTTACATTCTATAGCCTAAGCTCATTTCTTCAAAAAAGGAATGTCGAGTCTTACCCCGGGGACTTCTCAAATTATGTCATATCGGTAGTTCGTTGTTAATAAAGGTGTAATTAACATGCCCGCTACCTTGACTATCTTGTGTGGAGACATTTGCTAAGTAGAGACATAGAAAGACTTGAGTGATTTTCTAAAGTATTGTATTGAAAGCGAATTTTCAAGATCAAGCTCTTAGCTAGGGTTATGCTTTCACCAACGATAATACGTGTAAAGAATTCTGTGTAAGCCGACTCCATTCCTGGCGGCCATTACTAGTGGCTGGTAACCTGCTCAACAACCCTGAATCGTGCTAAGACACCGGTTAGGGTACCAGTTAAACCATATACAAGCCTCTTTTGGCAAACAACAATTCGAGTTCAATTATAACTACCTCGTATAGGCCCATAAGACAACTCATTGTGATCTCACATACCTTTTACAACATGATGATTCGTAAAGTTAGAATGTTTTTCTGGAATTGAACGAAACAGTTTCTTTATGTTCGTCTCCGGTTCCTAGTGTTGGTGTGGTTAAGGAGCGAAGCCCCCGGCTGGAGAAGTGTTAGTATAGGCCGAATTAAGCCGAGGTTTTTCAACGAACAACAACCAACTCATCCGAATTGGTGTAACGGTCAACATTTCGCGTTTTCATGATTCTTCTTCAAGATCATAATACCGCGGAGCTCGGGGTTCGATTCCCCGATTCGGAGTGTAACCTGGCTCTGATATGAGCATTATCTTTTGCAGTTTGCACAAATACTCATTCTTTTAGTTGCTAGCACTTTGCGACAATAGATGGCCAATAATGGTCACAATCCTGAATAGCGATGAGCATTGAGACATTGAACCTGGTTTGTGTCCAAGTTTGTGTATGGACGATCATAACATATCTGTGCCGACTACCGATTGTGATAAGCACATAACCGGTTCAACGTTGACCATTCGCTCGGGCAGACGTCCCGTACAAGGCAGTTGAGCCGGGACGTTCCAGTGTCCTAGAACTTTCCAACAGGATTCACGAAGTACTCGCGGCAAGCCCGTTTGTAATCATTGTTGTTGCTGCCATCTCAATACCCATCCCATCATTTGTGGCAACCCCATTATGAGCGGGAAGACCGCAGTCTTGAAAGCATTGCATAAGACATTTCTTCGGAGTTGCGCGACGCTATCCTCGTGAACGCGTCACCACCTCACGATATGATCTTTCCTATACGAGGTGGCACAGCCGAGAATCTCTTGCCATCGTGAGATGGATGGCAATATTGCTACGGAGTCTCGGGAGTCACAGGTTGTTCACGTGTCCGTGAACGATTTAATCAGCTGTCCAAAGAAATGGACCCGATTGCCGGGGTTCACGATGTTGGGCAGCTTTCCGAGTTGCCTTCGTAACGGGGTTCACAAGGTTCCTACTGTCCGTGGCCCGAGTTTTACAGAAATGCCATGAACATTTACATTCAATACAGAAATCGTTAGACTTATTTATGTTACTAGTATCTGAATATAGGATCCTCGTTCTTCGACTAGAGAAAGACTTTCTGCTCTTCATCAGAGTTTGTACGGGCATGTGAATCCCGTAAGGTTTCTGAGTAGATACCCGAGTCATAACAACCTGTCAAGGTTGAGAACTCTGAGACGAACAGCAAGCCATTGTAAGGCCTCAATGGTTGTCAACATTTTCTTGGGCCACAATACCACCAAAGAAGCCCCGATGAATGGAGCAGTTATCATGGCCATCGTTATCCGCTGGAGAGGGAGACCAACTTCGCATTCTGTGCGCACCTAATTATTAGGTCCTGCTGACTTACAGTATGCGCGGAAACTGTATGGGTCCTCAACCCTCAAAGGGTCAAAGTGGACAATTACAACCCCAGTAGCTCGCTCAAAGCGGAAATGGCCACTAGTCAAGCGGCGGAGCTCATATTGTGCAGCTAGAAAGTAATTCATGGGATATCCACCACCAGACTGACGCTATCGTAGTAGTAAATGAACCTGACCCAGCTGTTTTGGCATATCTTATTAGTGCCCTTAGTCAAGATAGTTGGTTGAGGGGCTCTAAGTTGTGAACTACCTCTGGCAGCGTTTTTTTGAGGAATGTTATTTCCGATCCCGAACCCTCATTCCTGGAATTACTGATTCCAGCTTGGCTCAATAACAAAAATGGCTGGTGCCACCTGGGAATCATGGGGATCGGCAGCACGAGAAGAAACGCTGAGCGAACGTCTAATCAATGGATTAAAAGACGACGATCTGCTGCACTCCAACGCCGAGCATGCTGACATGCACGTAGATTGCCCAACAAGCGGTCTGATAGTTGAGTTACTGTGTGTCCGGCTTCGTGTTTCCGGGATGGTGACTCCGCAAAATGAGGAATTTGCTAGAACAAAACTTGTTAGGTTCCTGCATCGGACGGACACCATATGTAGCTGTAAGCTGCAACGGTGCTTGACAAGGTTTGTAGTGCCCGAACAAAATGACAAAGCTGCACCGAGTCCACTTGAACTTTCGCAGAGTGAGCCTTGCAGCTTCGGCCCGTGGATCAGGGTTGGAGTTTCAGGTATCCCAGGTTGCCAAAAGCCCGAGAGAGCTGAGGCGTTGTGGGGAGAATTTGTATTGTCTCAAAATCATTCCCATAAGAGCTCTGGAGTGAGATTAATGATGTCACTACAGGCATTCATGCACTCGTGCCGCCGGGTGTCTGCTTGCGGCATAGAACACGTTACTTCTGACCTTGTCGATAGCCCAAATGCTGGTATTTTGATGTAGCACAGCATACAGTAAGTAGTAAAGGCTTCTGCTCCTTGTCTGCCGCCAAGTGCCACTGCATTTTAGGTACCTACAGTCAGCCGATGTCGTCATTCCGGTCCCTGTCCGCCTCGTGGAAACTGGAACATAGTTTCCCGGCACGATTAGAAGTTCAGAATCGCCTCACCGAAACCTCGAGGAAGAAACTTGGTCAGTTGAAAGGGAAGGGGGTCAGGGGGTGTAGACAATACTATGCATATGAAGGCGACAACCAACGGGCAATCCTGTTCCTTGTGGAGTACACATTCGGGAATGAGCATCCACTGTCGAAGAGAATAAGCTTCTTACTCTTCAGTATGCGCTGTGATGAGGATTGCTATTATACCTGCCGCTGGAGGAAATGATTCGACGATTGGCTGCAGAAAAATGTCTCAAAATCTCCTAGACATGGCAGTGTGAGTGAGATGAGCAAGCTGGACAAGAGGGTACAGTTTCGTATGTTACTTCACACTGTTTTGAGGCTGTCGTCGTTTCGAGAATGAATTATCCCATACAGCGCTGTAAGGCGCCTTGTAACAGCGCCTGTGGACATTTCAACATAGGGACGTCCTCATCGTGCTGCATAGGGCTTGGGCACTGTGCCAAGTACCTGAGTGCTGATCGTGACATCATTGTACCATGGAACATGGTTGTATGTCGGTGATGTGTGGAGACTTCTCGGTGTGTCAAGTGACAACCATGCTTGAGAACTACGTACAGTAATACTCACGTATCCGGCATTTAGATTTGTGTACATGTTCCCAAACCGCCAAAAGCCTTTGCTTGTTAGGGTGATGTCATATTCAACTTGAGTTCCCCAAAACAGATTTGGATACACAAAGTCTTTATTGATGTGCGAGGTCAAGATGGGGTGAAGCGTGAAACCACCGTACTGGTAAAAATGTGATGCGTTGTTTCTTCACAATGCCGCCGACATCCGTGAGATTTCAGGGTCCATCCCGCATAATTACGGTGGGATGAACACACACGAGGTGGCACTCAAAGTCCCTGGGTAGTGGTTGCGAAGCCTCGGTGGGAACGACCAGGGTGTCCTTTCTTGGTGAAATGGGGGGGGGATGCAACTTTTCGTTACCAAATAGTCTCCTGGTTTAAGCATCTCGAGTACAGAGTAGGTATGTGCTGCAACCCGGAAAGCTAGAAGATGTTCTCGAGAATGGCATAGCAGACTTTATGCACCGGATTTCCGCCGGTAGACGAACCTTTATGATAGCGTATCGATGTTCCCAAACGGCAATGCAAAAGCCGGCGAGCTTACTTTTGTTGCAAGCGCTGGTCAAATGGAGCGCATGGCTGTTCTAACATCGTCATGGTTTCGGCAATGGCTCCATGATGTGACGGGCGACTGTCAATCTTTTACCTGAATGAATGAAGTGAAGCAATCGCGACACTCCCTGTAAACCGGCCTTGAATTGCCGGGGGATTGAAGGCTTGAAAAGAAAAAGGAGTCGGTGCTGAAAAAGGATGGACTGCTATTCGCCATTAGGATGGCCATGATCCATACGAAATTCCATGTTTGAGCCCACAAGCGTCAATGATTTCCCCCATGTCCGGATCAAAGAGGTTTTGAGAATCCCACTGCAAGCTCGCAGGGACCATGGCAACGCCAATCATAAGCGATTTAGTGGCGTCACAAGCGTCGATCATCCACTGTTTGCAGCTTGTACTGTTTCCTTTGTCGTGCACCATCTTGGTGTACATAGTATTTAATTGTGGCGGTCGGGGAATTCTTGAGTCGACTTCGTTCGGGAGGAGCCTTTCCCAATGCAGGAAGTACATAATATTCAGCTGCTTGCTTCGCCAGGGTCTCACACGTTTCAGGACCCTCGGGACTACAGGCAAGTACAGGCTTCTGTGCGTACAGCGTACAGATGGCCGTTGTTCCCATCATTGTTATTATTGCGACCCTGCAGAGATGATAGGTGCTGTAAGGCTGGGGGGGTTATTGGTGGTAGTGTGTGTCCGGTAGTAAGCTTAACGCGCTGGAGGGGACCCCTACTTGGTGCTCGGGTTTGCACTAACGTTAAAGTTGTCGTACTGTAGTCGTCAGGAGACGGGGAAACTTGGCCAGCATTTCTCTTGTAGACTTTTGTACAAGGTTTTGCGTAACCACGGTAAAGAATGCTCGTGTAGACCCTCGATGGGTCATGTGAAATTGAATGGTATGGTGAGGATCAAGGTGAAAGCAGGCGATGGGCGGCTATCGTCGTCACTTGACAGCGTAACGGTTGGCGCAGTCTTTTCGTCCTTGACCTCACTCTCCCTCTCTCTCTCCGTACGGAATACTAGGGGATACTAGGGGGGCCATTTTGAGTGGCTCTTGAGTGTTCAGTTGCAGAGGCTTTGACAATGCTCAGCGCCGATCAACGCCGGCCCACGAGTCACAAAGAAAGACCCCTAACCTCAATCTCCCTGGGTAGTACCCGACATTTACTGGAGCGGTGCACTTTTAACAGGCCCAAGTAATCGCGACCCTGGTCAACTGTCGACTTGGATGACGATCGCTACGACACCTAGGGGAGTAGCTCCGCCTGCCCCAAAATTGCCTGACAATCTCTCCAAAGGAGCCACACAGTCCCTGGTGTTAGTGGCTACGCGCTACTGACCCTTGGGCCGGCGAACCCTTCCTGCGTCTGTTGCCTCTTCTAACTAGCATTTCTTGGCTTCCCTTTTTATGGTTGGAACATCCCGAGCTGCTGCGTTCCCTTCCAGTCCAAGTTTAAATCTTGACTGCATACATAGTGGGATATCCAAATCCAAGTCCCAAGTCCCAGTCCAAATCCTACGCCACCGTTCCATCCCACGCGAGGAACATTGTCAGACGTAGTAGCAGACGCAGACGCAGACGCAGATGCATTCCACTTAGAACCTCAGGACCTCAGGACCTCAGGACCTCAGGACCCCCAGGCTATACGAGAAACAGACAAGCCAAGACAAACCACCCGCGCCAGCCTTCTTCTC
Source organism: Truncatella angustata (assembly GCF_020726525.1). NCBI lineage: Eukaryota > Fungi > Ascomycota > Sordariomycetes > Amphisphaeriales > Sporocadaceae > Truncatella > Truncatella angustata. The sequence goes on along the minus strand of NW_025763390.1, from coordinate 1,935,756 downwards.
TATCTGCACCACATCTTGCACCTTGCACCACCCGCGCAGAGGGGCTTCTCACCTTTACTTCACCTTCTCAGTCCTCGCCGAGTACACCATAACGTAACATAACATACGAACGGCACGACCAGTAATTCCATTCTATTCTTCAGCTGTCGCCGCGCTTCGCATTGCACTGCAAGATTGCCTTGCCCCTGTTCAGCTTAATTCGCATAACAGCGTTGCGCCAACGCCTGCAACAAGTCGGGTAGTCTAATTGAGGACCGTCCATCGCCTGCCTGACGTCGACTCTATCCGCTCAGGACCATCCTAATACCGAACCTGGGACAACTATACGAGGCCCTCCGCAGCAGCTCACCAACATAATTCATAATCTGTGCAACAATTTCACTCGAGAGGTCCCGAGCCACCTCAGCATACCAACCCCTTTTCTCAACTCAAATCACATCAAGATGGAGGACACACCAATGCCACCACGACCAGAGAGATCCGACTCCTCGTCTGGATCTTCGATTGGGGAGCACGAGATACAAATGCCGATCCCTACCAGGCCGCCACTGACCAGCCGCAAAAGCAGCGGCACTCTTATCGTCCCCCGGGACTCGGACCAAGTTGGTCCAAACCCTCCGCAACTTGGACCCGGCGATGTCAGAGCCATGAGTCCCAGGAGAACAAGCGAGGACCTGGAGAACATGGGACGAGAGGCTAGAGAAGAACTGCACCGGTAAGCATTGATCAAGCGTTATGCCATCTCGCGTACTAACTACTTCCTAGGCACGCAAAGGCACTGCAAGATTCCCTGCTAATGATCTTCTCCCGTATCGAAGCCGTCAAAGAAGAGCACGACAAGCTGGACAACAACAACAAGTTCCTGCAAAAGTATATTGGCGACCTGATGAGCACCTCAAAAATCACTGCTACAGGCACTCGGGGCAGAAAATGAGTGCTCGTCGCCTTTATGGGAAGAGTTTCGTCAATTGTCGCTCTACCGTGATCGATCCGAGGCCATGTAAACATCACGACGTCTACGCGGTCTCTTGGGTTCTCACATACATCCATCAAACTTTCACGTTGACAACAAGGTCAACATATGCATCATCAGCATGTTAACTTCATTCCTAAGCATGGAACTCCCTTGGCCACCGCTCCATACTCCATTATGGACGAGGTCCTGGGGGTGTTTATATCCTGGTCAGCGAACACGAATTTTGACCACCAGTTCACCTTGTGATATTAGAAACTCATGGCTTGGCGTACGACACGAGGCATGGACTTTTGCGGTTTTCAAGAAAAAGAGAAGACGGGTTCATTTATACCCCATGCCCATTATGACATTCACACTCCATTTCAGGAGAGTTACAGTCCGAGGACTGGTAGGCATCTTGGGGTCTGGCATGACCCCCGGCGTTTGGGAATGGATTGCTTTTACAACTCGATTACCAAAGGTCAAGAACAGCACCTGCGATTGTTTAGAAGGGTATATTGGTATTTAAGGGAACTCGCGCCACTACCTGAATCTGGGCCATTTGTATAACGTGTCTGGAGGAGACCCGTATATCCTGTTGACCCAATCATGTATGTCAGCGTGTTATTATTTGGCGCACAATATCAAGTCGCCATCAACGAATATCATCATGTATTTGGCTTCAACAAAGCATTCTTTCTTTCGTGACTACTCGATTCATTGATACATGTGGTGCAATGTCTTGCCCCGAACTGCCGGGGTCAGGGTTCAAATTGTTTCAAGCTGACAGGCTACAACTAACAAAGATCAGCACGTCATTGCATTTGACGCAAACCTGACGGCTACGAAGATATAACTTTGGCGCAGCAGGAGGTTGAAGTTCCTGCACAGTTTGACAGCGGCACATTGAGTTCGAACGCAGAAGGTTCTTGAATGTTGTCATAATTGGGGCAGTCTACAGACGCGCTAGAAAGCTCATGACACGCCATTGACACCGTCTCAAAGCGGTAAGTCTACAAGCACACTGAACATACATTTCTGAGATGCCGGCGTTGTTAAGAATAAGGCGTCATCGTTGGAAAAGTAGAAATTTCCCCATGAGGAATCGAACAACGAAATGGCACGGCATTGATCAGGATGTACCGTCAAGACTCATATTCCACAACGGTCTGGAAAATAATCACGGCATGGGAATTTAGGAGCATTCAATATTCTGGGGATCGGCGTCGGGAAGGTTCATGCAGAGCTGCAGCTAAGGTTTATCCTACCTTCTCTTTTATCAAGCCACGACCTTGAACATAAGCCGTGGGGGCGGCCAGGACACTGTCATGCGGGCTGGTCCTCTTCCACATACTGTTCGTAGGAGTGGTGCCTTTGAGATTGTGGTCGGCTCAGTATGGCTGACGTGAATAAATCGAGCACCGGTCGAACGACTGCCATTTTTGGGGGTTGGGAAGTTTACGAAAAATGACGGTGCTGGGCATATAGCAGGTGACAAAATATCATGTCGATAGCCTGATTAGACCAAGTTCTTTTGTTCACCAATTGATAGATTCCGACCGTGGCATAACTGCCATAATTTCAAGATTTTCGTGTCCTTAAATGACGTCTTCGTTGTTTGCTGGATACTGAACGACGGTGTTAAGATAATTTCCGGATTCGTTTTCTCTCTGCCTTTGAAGATACCGACCAGTCTTACCTGCCTTTCGTTCTTCCTTAACGCCTTCTCTGGCTATACACTATCTATCTAGGTTAGTCCGTTTGTTTATAAAACTCCCAACCTCAACAAATAAGCACCTGTCGCACTCAAGCTTTCCTTATATTTTTTGGTCTTAGCGGCTTTCCCCATAATTATAACTTCAACTGCTATAACACAGTTTACTACTCTATCGCCCATCCTTTTACATCGTCTCAAATAATAATGGGCTCTGTAGCATCAAGCGTTTCTGTCAAGTCGGCCATTTAGCTACCTCGCTGGAGCTCTTTCAGGTGAACCAGCTACCCACTGAGCTTTGACTTGTGATCTGGGGATTAGTATTACTAGATGGTCGAGGTCTCAAGTTCGATTAGTGCAGGCGACAAGTCAAACCATGTGTCCATTTGATCGAGGACAGCTGTGCTATAAAGCAGCAGCCTGAGCCTCCTGGCAGACGTGAGCAATTCTCGGAGGACTATTTGTCCTATTAGAAAATGATTATTCTTTCAACTGAGGCTGGGTGCGCTGGACGCTCTATACTTGTGATATGATAGAGACAAAATGCAACTACATAGTTTGGTGCAAGTTGCGATGGGGTACGAATATACAGCTAAGAATTGGGTTTATAACGACGTCCCTAATTTCGGCCCCCTAAGCCTTGAAGTGCAGCATGTTATCATCCATACACCTTTGATTATGGGTGATATATTTTGGTCCAACCTCCCCTTGTCGTTTTCCCGAACTGAAGATATTCTCATGGACTTGAAGTCGGAACGACCGCCTTCCGTGCTCTGTGGCAAGAGGACCACAGACTTTTGCAGGTGATCCAAGAGAACCTGGGCAATGGATTGGATTATGGACCAGCTCATAGATACTCTCCATGCGATGGGTTATGATGATGATAATACCTTCAACCAGGCCCTGGGGATCGTCGATGACGAAGGTGGCAAGACTCCCAGTCATAGCCATCCATGAGTGCATCAAGTATACTAGAGTAAGCCCATGCTCTACTATATACTAGAAGCGTTTTACTGGGAGTAACTTATTCTCGGTGGAAATCTTTAGGGGGATGTTAGAGAGTTGAAGAACTTAAGGCTATCCACTTCTAGGCTTACGAATCTGAGATGATTTAGGTGTGACTGAGGATTGGTACCTCAAAGACCACCTTTGTGAGGTTGGCAGATGAGCAGTGTCATGTCTGCTTCTGTTAATTAGATAACGATGAAAGGCAACAATTAGCTGATAGTAGACTAAGCCTATACACATACGAGAGCCCCTGAATTGGAAGATACATAATTTTCTAAGCCTCTTGTGCAGTCATGCTATGAAACCCCTTATGTTAAACCTCTAAGTGAGTCTACCGTCAGCAGAACTGAGTTACAACTTCTAATGGGCATGTCGCCGATGAGGGGTCTACTAATGACATCTCATCTCTGGACATAGAACTGAGCTATTGTGTTTGGAAGGTATGTCGCCGATGGGGGGTAATAAAACTTTGCTTCCGGTCCCACTGGATCGTGACTTCTGGTTCCTGTTGTTCACAAAGCAAGTCAGATTCCGGTTCTTTGCCAACGATCGAGAAAGCTGCAGCAACACTTTTCTTTCACACCTCATCATCAACCCATCATCGGCCCATCATTAAACTTGTTTACGGCTCTCTCGGTCACCTCGGAATCACTGGAACAACTGATCGTGAACTCACCTGTCAGCCAACATGTCTTCAAGCAAGTCATCAAGACCCAAGACTAGTTCCCAACCGACGACTACCTGGAACAGCTTGCCACTTGAGTTGCGCCTGGTCGTTTGGGAATGCGCTTTGCCTTCGGGCCGAACTCTCGTCATCGGCTGTCAGCAATGGTATAGCATGGTGGCAAACCGTGCGATTCTGTAGGTTGCTTTTCTGCCCGCAACACATGTTGTCACCACCCGTTTTGCTTTCAGCCTGGATATTTCGAGCCAGCTATCCAGTGATCCTGCTGAATGGCTCAACCCCTCCAAAAAAAAAACCCAGACCCCCACCCGGCGGCCCCCAAGTGATTTAATCATCATCTCATCGTTATGATACGATATCACATTCCATAGTGTACCGCTAACCTCTCCGTTGGGCAGGCCTCCTACAATCTCTCACGTCTGCAAGGAGGCTCGCGACGTCGCTCTCAAACATGGCCGTCCTCGAAGGCTCACAGACATCAACCTCAACACCTGGTTCGACCCCAGCCGCGACAGGGTGCTCCTGGAGGGCAGCCCGGTGGAACCGAGCTATCTTCCTTCCATCCGCCCTCTGAGCCGCGATGTGGAGCATCTTATCTTCCAAGCGGAATGGACGGTAGACTTTGACGAAGGTGTTACATGGATGATCGGCTTCAACTCGCCTTTCGTGCAGTTTCCGAATCTGAAGGACTGTGGCGTCATACGTGTCGGTAAGAATGGCCGGAAGCCGTGGAATTTATTGAAGGGCAAATGGACTCGGGCCAGGCGATGCATGGAGCATCAGTGGATGCAGGCACATCTCCTGTCGCTGTCTCCCATGACGACCAGGTATGATGATAAAGGATGCGACTGGCTGGTATGCGGGGACACGGAGATCTGGCCAAACGAAGAATCAAGCAAGGCATGGGTTCGTGAGCGTGTTGCTAACATGCCAAGATTTTGGCCAGTTGATCTGTTGGATCAGAAGCAGCTTGGCATCTAAAGTCACACCGTTGCATATGAGATACAGACGATTCGTCGGTTAGCAGCAATTTTGACTGATCCATAATTGGCAAGGATGAGTTATTGCATGAGTGGCGGTATGGTTTAGGAAGGTCAAATCAGTAAAGATTCCGTCTCAGAATTACGCTGATAGATTAGCTAATAGCAATAATAATTTCATGCCGTTCTGATTATGATCACGTTAGAAAAGTGAGATTTGTGTCCACCAGTAACATGAAGTCATCCAAATTCACAATTTATGGATTGCGAACATAATATTACAATGGTGCGTTCAACTTATGGTAATAATTGCTAGATTTTGACTCGAGGGAAATGCAATATGAAAAAGGTAATAGATCTCTTCCTCCCATTCGAGCACCTGGACTTCTAGATACTCTGATGTTCCGTTTGAAGTAGAAAATTTTTGATAATTGTTTTGGAAAATTGTTATAGTTCACTTTGAGATTATTGAAGAGACAAGGATTATATTCCAAACTTAGGAGCCGCAGCATGTTGCGATGCCTGCCCAGTCCTAGATATATTACGGGTAATAATACATCCATGGAGTATTAAATAAAATCAGACCAGCAACTATGCTGAATTGCATTTCTCAGCTTTAAATGGTACTAAGCTGGCGCTGGTACCATGCCAGGTGATTGGCCTCGATGTGTTGATCAACTACAGGTGAAACGAGAACGTATAAAATGCCATCCGTTGTATGATACATACCCTCAGTCCGGATCCTCTCATTCCTTATTTCTTAGCCTGCCAGAAAGCGACTTTTACGCCGTCAGCAGGCTGTAACACGATCTCGGCCTTCAGCCTCGGGTTTCCACCATCAACCTGCTGCATGAAACTCTCGACCCTTTCGAACCTCTGGAACAACCTTACAAGCACATATCCCATCTCTGTAAGCGCAAACTGCTGTCCAATACAGATACGCGGGCCACCGTTGAATGGGATGTACTGCCATGGCTTCGGCTGCCAGTTGTACCACCGTTCAGGGCTGTACTCCAGGACTGGCTTGAACTTCTCGCTGGGTGGCGGGTAGAGCGACTCGTCACGCTGCATGGCGATGGTACTGTAACCGATGGGCGTATCCTTCAGAACCGGGATGGGCTGGGTGCCATCCGGACCACCGCCACGAGGCAGAGTGCAGTCCTTGAGAGCAAGACGCACATTGAAGGGCACGACGGGGTAAAGACGTAGGGTCTCGTTCATGACGTTCTGGAGGTATTTCATGCTCTTGAGATCGTGGTAGGTGGGCGCACGCTCGAGGCCGACTTGGTCGATGATCTCATCGCGGAGCTTGCGGACACATTCTGGGTGACGCGCAAGCTCGTAGATGGTCCAGGACAGAGTTGCAGCGGTCGTGTCCCGGCCAGCGAGCAGAACGGCAACGAGCTGATCGCGAATTACGGTGCGATCGCGAGTGAAGGAGGCGAGTTCATGCAAAAAGGTGTACCCTTCATCCGATTTGGTCTTGCTGGCGAGCTCTTCAGGGCTTAGTCGCAATGCCCGATCAATATAGGTCTCGCAAAGCTTGTTGATAACTTTGAGGCCGGCACGGAACGTCTTTGAAGGCACAAGAGCCTGGAGAGGACCGGCCCTTGCTTTGATGTTTTGTACTCTTTGCACCTCATTGAAGGCATCGGCGAATTCCTGACGTGGCGTACTTAGGTTATGCGTTAGTTCGTTGAGCTCAAGCCAATATCCTATGATTGGGCGACACTGCTTACGTGAGAGACTGAACGTCTAGACCTAGTAAAAAGTCTGTCGCAACATCCAATGTATATCTGAAAAAGAGGTCGCTGATTTCCACTGTCTTTCCGTTCCCAGCTTCGATGTCGACGTGCTGCCCTACGCTGCTGAGCGCTTGCCCATTGGCAATAGCCCTGAACAGGGTATCAAGATGCGACTCGAAGCAATCCAGGTCACTAATACGCTCCTTGACAAACTGCGGTCGGATCAGCTGTCTGCTGTCATGCCACTTCTGCCCGTCAGTAGTGAAGATACTATCACCCAAGAATTCGGACCAATCACGGTGGAATGGTGCGCCTTTACCATAGTCGGCGAACTGTGCGGCTAATATAGCCTTGATGTTCTCAGGATCGGAAGTGAACACTAAGCGGCGCCCGACTACATTGGTTTCGGCGGTGTTGCCAGGGACATCTTTCATCAGATGATACCAGTTTTCGAGATTTTTGTGGTTGATGGTCGCATCTACTTGACCTGCGACAACACCGAGACCTACAGCACATCATGAGAAATTGGAAGCCAACCAGGCTTTGAACCGAACTCACCCAAAGGCCATTTATCCTTGAACCGAGGGGCTGGAGCACCAGGTAGACGACCTAATCGTTGCCTCTTATTGACAGCGCTGACAATCCTGTAGAGAACTAAGCTGGCGCTGATGAAAACCAAGAGTCCCTTGACAGAGAGGTGCTCCAGAAAAAGTTCAATGATACCCATGATGGAATGAGTTCACCGGTTCGACCTCGGATTTGAAAGCTATGTTTTTGAACATTCAATTGCAAGGATTTACAATTGTTGCTTTGAGTATCCCTCAAACCTGAGTATCGAAATAACGATGCCGATTAAGACAATCAACCTTGCTAGTGCTAGCGTGGGCAACTGTTTGTGTTGGTTAATGTATGTAGAATTCTCGTAGCGGCGACGAGGTTCGTTAAAGTACAATTTCTTGAGCTGTCACGGGTGCCAACCCAAGCTTTGGATCTACGGGACGATTCCGACGGTTGAGAACCGATGCATTGTTCGGGTTTCGGGTTGGAGAATCAAGCTAGAACAGGCCTGTGAGATCAGGGATCATGTCTTTCTCAGGGGAGCCTACTGTAGTTTGTATATAATAGGAAGAATCTGATTGGGGCGACAACTTCCGTCTTTGCCAGTTCCATGAACGAAGTGCTTGGATGAGTGCTAATTCGGATGGTTGGTGGGCCGCGAGCCCGGTCCACAGGGGTCTCTGGTACTGTGGGTATTTCGTTCCGGGGATGGTTCTTATTATGTAGGCTGGGACACACTATCCAAATGGAGTACAAAACCAAAACATTGTCCAGATGTGTACGGTGATGCAGGATCTGCAATATGCCGCGGCCGTCACAGAAAAAGCATCATCGAAAATGCAACGCCTGGCAGACCTTCTTGGTGACGACAAGAGAACGACGGTTGTCCCAGAAGAGCAGTACCGAGGTGCTCACGGCGATGCACATTGTGGGGTATCGTTTTCTGCTTCTACAGCACGGAAGTTTTGCAGCGTGCTAGGTTTAGTGTCCCGAGTGAAAGTTACAGTTTGTCGATCTTTTCTGCTATGCGACAGCGGGTTGGTGCATGTAGATAGGTGTGGCAGTTTCCAATTTATATAGCTATCAGTTATGGGCTTTACTATACCGTTCTAGCCATGTCACCATTTCTCAAGTACTTGACACCTGTATTCGTCGAAAAGCTCGATACAAGTGTGAACGCATGTCAAATCCCAGTTTACTCCAGTAGAAAAAAGCTTTGGTGCTCGGGTGGCTGTATCCGTGTGCCAGATGTATCTTCCAACCAAAAAGTTCTGACGTTATTAAATGGTACATATGCCGAATCGCATTCCCGATCTGGTTAGCAGAACAGTGGAACTCGTAATAGTGCATTTGCGATGCCTATTGTCTTAGAGCGCTACATTCTAATTATATAGTGATACTTATATCTGGAAATACTGAACTTCATGTCAACACAAACATTACCGAAGAAATTCAGTTGAAGATGGGACATGATTCTGGAGGTTTTGCATGGATACCCCTCACGTCAACCCGAGGCGCCGAAGATGTTCTGCACAATACCTATTGCAGAACCAGAGTTGGCAATCCTCATGATGTACTTCGCATCCCCCGAGTGTGGGGTAGAGCTGAGCGCCAAAAGTCATTGGATGTGCCATTACTGCTAAACGAGTCCTAGCATTTGCACATGGTAATATGCACACCCCTGTTCTTGGAGACACCATATTTGATAGATTTCCCCTCAGCTGAGCACATGTGAACGTTGCAAGCTTGGAACTTGGGAAGCTTGCTATAATAAGCAATGGCTGACAAAGCTGCCTCGTGAAATGTGAGCTACCAGAGTGCAGTCATCTATCCCTATACAACTTAACGCTTGATACACTAGCTCCGAACAAGTCACCAAATGGAAATCAATAAAGGATTTCCCTCCCTCCATCTCTCTCTTTCTGTCTGCAAGATGCATACTACCTAAAGATCCATAAAACCCATGCTGGCAAGTGTACACAGTTGTACAAATGACCGTCAGGAGCTGACCGCACGCGGTACACCATCAAGCAAACGAAAGCTAGATTTAATCACGACCAGGCGAACATTACTTGCGCGGCTGTAGAATTTAGATTCAAAAGTTGTTGGAATCAGAGACTGAAAAATCCCACAGAAATCCTTACGAAGATCATAGAGTAAAGTATGTACAAAGAAACAATCCCTCCACGTCCTCACCATAGCTGACATGAGTGATTAGGCACCACGGCAATTTATTGAGATTACACAAATCCCCCCTACCCCCAAATGAATTACACTGCTGCTGACTCCGGCCACTCGCAAGTCGATCCATTACCTCCTTGTGTGCAGAATACCATATGGAGAGGGGAAGCACCGATGCCTCTCGCAACCATGCGCTCTCTCAAGTCCGCCAATCTGGGAGCCGCCTCAACAGCACTACGGTTCGTACCAGTGTCGTCGAGCCGCCCGCTCCAGAGAACCTCACCCATGGCACTCGCGCGTGGCCAGACGATACTGTCGAAGTTCTGATCGTCGATAAGTTCGGCCCACACAGCTACTTCGCCGCCAAGCACGAGTTTGGCCTGTTCCTCTGTCAAGTTCGCAACAGGATCGTGACTGTAGATAAGCTGCCAGCTCTTGGTAGGGCCGCACCAATCGTTGAAAGGATAGTATGCGTCGACCGGAGCTCCGTTCTCAAAAGTGATGAATTGTCCGCGTCCACAGTCAAGGTACTATTAGTCCAAGTCAGTATGATCAGAGGTCAAATCATGATATCCGGCGTTATGGGACACTCACCCAGAAGTTGTAGTTGCTGTCAATGACCTTGTGGCCGTTGGCCGTGAGCGACGCAACAGCATCGGCGCCAAGCCAGCTTTGTACAATAACGTCATCACCAATCGTGACGTTGTATTTCACAGGGATCTCTTCCCATACAAACGGGACTAAGCCTGCTTTTCTGACTCGAGCATGGTTGTTGTCTGTGAACTTTTGCAGAAGCGGCGTGATTACTGCTGAATCATTAGTGCCCACGGAAGGGTCAAGCCAGTACACGTTGAAGTTGACCTCATCGCCTCCAGTGTGGAAATATGCGCTGTAAGGAGAAAGTCTTGGCAGTAGGTCGTCCATCAACTTATCGAGGAAGTCGTCTACCTTGGGTTCATTGAGTCGGAACTGTCCGCAAGGTGGCTCAGCACAGTAGCTTGTCCATGGAGCGGAACCCCATCCCGTGATAAGGTCAGGGTATGCTTCGGCCACGATACCTATGTGACCCGGGGTATCGATTTCGATGATGACTTCAATTCCGCGCTGGACTGCATATTGCTGGATGTGGGCGATGTCGTCCGCTGAGTAGACAGCGACGGATGCATATGCTCCCTTTTCGGTCAGCTCGGGCATAGATGGAATTTCCAAAGGCCATGACTGCGAGTCGGTTGCGTGGATGTGAAGTCGATTCAGCTTATTCTGCGCCATGGCATCCAGAGTTTTCAGGATGCTCGGTACAGGGTAGAAGTCTCTAGCCACGTCAAACAAAATACCCCGATGGGGAAATTTGGGCGCATCCTTGATATCGACCGGGGCCAAAGTTGTGTAAATGCCACTTGTGGAATGCTTGTAGAAGAGCTGAGTGAAGGTCTCAAGAGCATGTAAGATGCCCACTGCCGAGACAGCCTCGATCTTTGCGCTACCATCAAGACCAACTGATAGGCTATAAGATTCATCAACTGTGCCATCCAAAGGCTTCCATGTATCTGTGGAATCGTTGCCGGTCTTCGTAATCACAAGCTCCGTGATACACGTCTTGGCCCTATCTGCGCTGGGTTCCGTCTGCTTAACGGCATTACGAGCGTATAACTTCCAGGGAACGAAACTCTTGTCCAAGATGGTGCTCAAAGCCCTGCAAACTCCTCCAAGCACAATTTCCTTGCTAGAAACTGTGGTAGCTTGCGATGAAGAGTCATCATCATACCAAGGAAGCTGTTGGTGCACCACGATTTCATTAGTATGCATTGCATCATAGTGAGATGAGGGATTGGACATGGAAGACCAGCGTACTATTCCTCCGTTATAAGTGACTTGGATGTTATGCTCTATCCACAAAGTTTGATCGCCAGTGCTGATGGTCTTGGGTATCGGCCATATGGCCAGTGCTGGGGTGATGCCAATGAGCAGGCTCAAGACAAGGTCCGAAACCCTCATGATGGGCAAGTAGGTGAGAAAGCTTTCAGTCCCCAGAAAATGAAGATTAACGGATCGGCGGTGCCAAAGCTGGACTTTAAAGCCAACGGGTGGACGGTATGTATGATGTTGGCTCCAAGCCTTTTTAAGTTCAAAGTTGTTGGTTCAGCTTCCAGCAGACCCACTAGCCCCCGAATGAGGATCGACCAAAGGATGCAGAGATGTCAGGTGAGAGCCTCGAACTCATGTGTCCCTCTTTGTTTCTAGGCTAGCGAAAACGATGGTAGAGATTCTCTAGTCTAGAAATTATGGAGAGAACAGAACAAAGATCTTCTGGCGAAAACGTGTGTAGCTCAGGCTTTCGGATCTGGATCTCGTAGCTGCAGGGCAACGTTACTTAGAGGCCCCCTTGGGAGGTGCGGTAGTTTGCTGGTTGGCGACAGGGGATGCCAATCAAGGCGATGAACCCCAGTGGCGTGTGGGGTAAGCTGCTTTTTAAGGTTGAGTTCCAATTAAGGTGCTTCTTGGGACATTCGAACGAATTACGGTAGATGTGGCTGTCCGTGTTGCAACATTACAGGGCGTTGATAGGATGAATAGAAGGACCCGGTGACAATAAGAACATGCGATTCCCGAACCGATCACTCCGTGAATTTCGTCGTAGACGATGGATTCGTTTGCTGGGGCTGTAATGAAATCAGGTAGATGACATTGCAAGGTCGTAATGAGAATGCAGAATGATGACCTAGGAATTTTGGATGTATTCGTCAGGCCACTCGGCTATGGTTCCAAGGGTGACTTGCATGGGGGTGAATGGCGGGGCTCCAAGACGGCAGTGATTTGCATAGTACATACTAAAGTACAGATGACGGCAGGCGCGGGTATCGAACAGATCCTATTTTCGGCCACATGTTGAGGCTGAGTCGAGCGGGTAAGACCACCAAAGCGCCGAGCTCACATAGCACAGACGAACATTTGACGGCTAATACTTGACTCTCTGTATGTAATCCGGATTGGTCGCACGCATCAAAGCTATGTCGGTCAACACCACAGGCACTACAAGCCAAACAGGTACAGCGTGCTGCGAGCCCTGAGTACTAAGCTTGTCTTATCAATTCACAGCGATCGTCAAATCTAACAGATGTGTATCGGCAGGGAATTGGCAATTGAGATTGGACAGCTTGCAGCAACCTGCGGTCATCGCAGCCAAATATTGCAGGTATTGTGACTCAAGCCCATGACTAAGCACAGGTTGGGGGATAGAGGATAGAGTGAGTGCATTGTTTAGGGGTTGCTTCTTAGGGTTGCTTCTTCTCCGGGCCAATGAGACAGAGTTGAAAGACAAACAAATGCGAAACAAAAGTTGGATGTGTTACGTGCAACCTCAGGTTGTCAGATTCTGTGTAGACAGTTGACCCAACCTTGTTCGTTACGCTTGCCTATGATGGTTGTCGGCAGAGGTGATTCGGAGTTGGAACGATGAAGATGAGGGAATGGGCTTTTGTAGGAGCACCCATGGAATTGGTTGAGCTGCTTCGAGGGGGAATAAAGTCCGTGCTAAGCTTGTGAGCTATGTACTTGGGCCATGGACCTAGATAATTACATACTGTAGGGAGTACGCCGTAAGTTAGTCCTACTGCGTACTATAGTAATCACTAGCGGGGGATATGAGCTTGTGGCTGATTCCGGAAGGCGGCAGAAGCAATCAGCATTCTGTGGCTGATTAACAATCGGTTCATCTCAACTCAACTCAAATCTGCGCAAAATGTCAACTAAACACTCTCGAGATTCTCGGACTAACCTTTATCCAAGCCACGACGCCTCATGAATGGGAAAGGGACCCACACAAGCCTTTCTGTCATCACGCATCTGCAACGATGCAATACAATTCAATCCAATACAATAACATCCTGCTCACGACCAAACCCCCATTTCCTTATCAGGCCTGAGCAGTTTCAGCAATCCTCCCACTCCATACATTTTGCAAAACGCAATTTCCGCTGCATAAGGAACCGGAGTACATAATTATCGCTGGTATTCTCCGCGACCCTGCCACGACCGACTTCGATTTTTTGTCGCGACATCCCGCTTTCTCAGCTGCAGCCTGGCCAGGTCTCAGCACGCGACAGCCGTCTGTAGTAGTCGATCACCAACACTTCTGTCGGACGTCCTCCTACAGCCCGTCGCTTCCTTTCAAGTTCACGTCAACGTGGGAACCTCTCGTCTCGAGTTTCTTCGATTCGATATAGATATCCCTCAATATGGCTGTAGAAATAACCATGGGTACGCCACTGGCCGACGCCCTCAACTCGGCGATCCGACCCAAGCTCGTCGAAAATGGATGGGCTTCAGACGGTGGTGACGACTCTCCACTTTCCGAATACATTCTCCTTATGCTGGTTAACGGCAAGACACAAGACGAGATCGCCGCCGAGTTGGCTAGTGATCTTCTCGGCCTTGGTCCCGACGATCCCGTCGTTGCCCAGTTCGTGCAATGGCTCTTTGAGCAGATTGCTTCTTACAATGCGCAAATAAATGGCGGTGGCGTTTCTACAGGCTATGTCTCACAAGAAGGAGCCGATGCGCCGATGGACCAGGACATGGAAATTGGCACAAACGATCCCATGGCCGAGCTTAATGCGTATGTATCTCAATTCCCTCGAAGTTGATTCTTGCCGCTAACCTTCAGAAGTCCCACAGGACCCAGGTCCATGAGAAATGGTGACGCTCGAGGAGGACGGGGAAAGCGCAACATTCTAGGCCAGGTGAACCGTGCTATGGATCGATCCCATGACTCTGTCCTTCACCGCGTGAGAGGTGGCGGCAACGAAAGGATCAACGCGCATAACAGACAGCCACCGACCGGCCCGCGCGGCGCTGGTCGCATGGGAAACAACCGTGCCATGAACAACAGGGCGAACAACATTGCACACGGCATGGCTGCGCAAATGCAAGGCATGCCCGGCATGCCCGGCATGAACATGAACGATCCCAATTTCATGATGGCGGCCAACCCGAACCCCAACCCGAACGGACAGGGCGATATCTTCTCTCTTCTGCAACAACAAAATCAGATGATGGCAGCCCTATCACAACAACTGGCTGAGTCGCAGAGGCAAAACCAGCAGGGAGGTCGCGGTCGCGGTGGGAGGTCGTTGTTCGATCGCACAGAGCGTGGCCGAGGTAACCGCAGGGGCGGCCATCAAGGCAACGGACACCACGCACGCCAAGACGAGGCAGCTAATGGAGGGGCCGAAGGTGACGACGTCGAAATGGGTGGTGAGCGTCAACCACCAAACCCAGAGACTACCATCTGCAAGTACAACTTGGCTTGCACCAACAAGGACTGCAAGTTTGCCCACCAGTCGCCGGCCGCACCCCCCGGCATCACAGTCGATGTCAACGACGTGTGCACTTACGGCGTAGCTTGCAAGAACTTCAAGTGTGTCGCCAGACATCCTTCGCCAGCTACCAAGCGCGCGCATCAAAGTGAACAGGAATGCAAGTTCTACCCAAACTGCACCAACCCAAGGTGTCCCTTCAGGCATCCGGAAATGCCTGTGTGCCGAAATGGAGGCGACTGCAAGACCGAGGGCTGCAAGTTTACTCATCTTCAGACTCAATGCAAGTTCAACCCCTGCACCAACCGATTCTGTCCATACAAGCACGAGGAAGGCCAGCGCGGTACTTTCGAGGACAAGGTGTGGACAGCCAATGGTGGCAGTAACGGCCACGTCAGCGACAGGCAGTTCACAAGCAACGAAGCCGAGGAGAAGCTTATCCCGGGGGCAGAGAACGCTGCTATGGATGCGGAGGTTGCATAGATTGATGGACGTCTCCTCCCAGCATTCTGGGCCCCGCAATGCTACGGCTTCCACGTACCGTGTCAGCACTGGAAGATATTCCCTGTGGTTTTGAGGAAAGCAATTCGACAAACTATGAAGCGTTGGTTTTTGAGGATCAAAGGATCATTAATGGAGAAGCAAACAGAATGATGACAGTCTACGATGAATGGACCAGGCCTGGCTGAGGAGGGAAAGTCAGAAAGCAGAAAGCCCAAAAGCAGGACGTGAGCTTTGTATTATAGGTCAGAGAAGCCGAGGGTGGCATGCATGGCTGCGCGCTCACAGCAGGCAGCGGGCGTCGAGGCATTGGGAAATGCAATAGATCATACAGGCGTTTATATGGCTACAGGAAAAGTCGGGAACAGTTGATTTCATCGTGATACCAAAATATACCCAATGTGCATTCTTTCTGTGATTCAAATCAAAGACTTATTGTTTATTTGTATTTTACGTGTATTTATGGGACAGTGACTCGAAGCAACGGCACTGGGACCGGAGAATGAAGAATGAAGAATGAAAAAGAAAGAGCCGAGTCAAGTTAATACATTATCGATTCGCCAGGCTCGTTCGAGATTTGTCAGTCGTGGTCTGATACATGGACGATAAAAAAGTGCGTCCATGAATGAATGGCCCCCCCAGTGCAGCGATGTGAGGTCATGCGATGCCCATGCCCATATCCATGCCCATGACGCGCCGACATTTTAGCGGCCGAGGCGCATCGTGGATCGGCTTATTGAAAGTATTCATTCATAATCCATTCATTTGACATCTCGCGTCCCGCTACTCTCGGAAGACATCACCACATTTCAGACATGCCAATTACACGGCAAATTGTCATTGTCATCGAGCAATGACTTCAAAACACCCTGAGGAGCTCTTCATAGCTCTTTTAAGGTCCACCTACAGCCATGCCTGCCACGGCGCAATGAGGCGGCGGTCCGCTCCTCTATCCAAGCTTCACAGGGCCGGAAGGGGCCTGAGCTGCCTTGCACTGGGTCGCACTCAACCTCTCAGACTTGCACAGGTGCAGCGTTTATCTGCCGTCGGCGGCAACCCCCGAGCCTATGCTACTGTCGCTAAAGCCCACGACGAGGACAAGTCACAGCCGCCGCGCCAGATCGCCGTCCTCGGAGGCGGGCTCACCGGTCTTACGGCGGCGCACTACCTGGCCAGACACGCGACGAATGCTCACATTACTCTCTACGAGGGAGACAACAGGCTGGGTGGCTGGATCGATGGCAAGCGCGTTCGAGTATCAGGCGGCGACGGAGAAGAGGTACTGATGCAACGTGGAGCGCGCATGCTGAGGTCGGGGGCTACATCAAACAAGTACGAAGATTTGGTCTTCTACGATGTTGTAAGTACTGCAGATACTCTGCTCTACCTTGTGACTTTTCCGCAGCACATGCTAATGCCGTGGCTTATAGGTAGCAAACCTGAATCTTCAAGACAAAGTATTATATCCCAAGGGAGCCGCCGAGTCGCGTTACATCTACTACCCCGACCACCTCGTTCAGCTTCCTTCGAAGAAGCTATCGTTCGAAAACATCATCAAGACCATACGCTCCATTTTGACAGAGCCCTTATGGACCGGATGTTTCAGTGCTGCTGCCCGCTGGAGCAGGCACTTCACCCGCAATCCTGCATTGGTAGAACAGAGGAGAAAGGCCATCAAGGATACGCGCACCGTGTTTGACAAGGACGAGTCTGTTGCCGATTTCCTTGGGCGAGTCTTCGGCAACAAGAACTCGCCTCCTATCACAAATATCGTCTCTGCTATGCTTCATGGAATATACGGCGGCGACGTACACAAGCTCAGTGCTAAGCATACCATCTTTGAAAATTTCTGGCAACAGGACATGTTCCCCTTGCATCAGGGCCTTTCCTGGATTGCACGAAAGGAGTTTTTTTTGCAATACGATATCCTAGATGGACCCAACAGGCTTGCTGTCATCGAGATGGCCGAAAAGGCCAGAAACCATAACCTGCTTGCCTTCAGTGACGGACTTGTGACCCTCGTTGAAGCCTTTGAAGCCGACCTGAGAGCCATGAAGAACGTTACCATTAAGCAGAACACCCCTATCACGGCTCTCGAACTCCAAGACAACAAGGTCGCTGTCGATGCCGGTCC
The DNA here is from genome assembly GCF_020726525.1 of Truncatella angustata. Classification (NCBI taxonomy): domain Eukaryota; kingdom Fungi; phylum Ascomycota; class Sordariomycetes; order Amphisphaeriales; family Sporocadaceae; genus Truncatella; species Truncatella angustata. The sequence continues at coordinate 1,917,980 of NW_025763390.1, read as the reverse complement.
AGGTTCTGGCAAATACGACCAGGTATTGAGCACGTTGTTCTCAGGGGACGTTGCCGAACTAGCAAAGCCGGCAAACTCACTCCCGTCGCTTGCTGCTACTGAGGCCGTTTCTATCATGGTCGTCAACCTGTACTACCCTAACCCAGATCTGCTCAAGGAGAATCCAGGGTTCGGTTATCTGATTCCTCAATCTGTCCCTCCGGAGGAGAATCCTGAGTGTGCTCTTGGCGTGCTGTTTGATTCAGATATCGAAATGGGCAAGGATGTCCAGGGCACCAAACTCACTGTCATGCTCGGTGGTCACTATTGGAATGATTGGTCCATTCTCCCGGACAAGGAGACGTCCACCGCCATGGCCATGGCCGTTGTTGAGCGGCATCTGGGAATATCCCCAGAAGAGCCGGTAACAACTAGTGCGAAGATGTGCCGCAACTGTCTTCCACAGCATAATGTTGGCCACGTTGACCGTCTACGCAGAGCGCACTACGAGCTATCCTCCGCCTTTCAGGGTAAGCTGACTGTCGCAGGGCCTAGTTACACTACTGTTGGCGCGATCGGATCTATGCGTGCCGGATATGATGCAGCTATGCGTATTGCAAGGGGCCATGGCCAACCTTGGTTCCAGCGCTCGGAAAAGGGGTTAGGAATGTGGAACTGGCATTTTGAAATGCTTGAACGCGCCGAGAAGGAGCTAGGCATCGCCGTACAAATGCCTCTGGATCATGTGGGAACCACAGGCCTAGAATGGGCGACTGAGAATCAAACGTCGCAGATCGGTGAGATGCCGGCTGAGAATCTTTGGTTCAAGGAGTGGACCAGGGAGAATGAGAGGTTCTTAGACGACGATGGTAATTGGACGGTTGACACTGATGAGCTCTTCAAGACGCCAGGATTGTCACGTGGCCGTGCCGAAAGGTTGGAGCAGATGCGGGCAAGCGACGACGAGAAGAACTAGACCAGGGTTAGAGGCCAGTACAGAAATGCCTAGAGGGAACAGGTCGTGTTTACTAATTAGGCAGATACTATACGATGAAAAGGCTTCACGGAAGGTAGTGGCACCTAAACAACGTGGGACAACACTAAAGATATGACATTCATATTATATTCAGATTTGTCGATGCTTGGAAATCAGCATGGTGCGTTTTGCAGTACATGAAACCCCTGGAATATGGTTCATCTTACAGCTATAGAATAGTCCTGTTCCAAGATATCTTGAATCAGTTAGGAAAATGGCTCGTTGCGCAGCTAGGTGTTCTGCAACTCGACTAACACATCTACTACCTTCTGTGCGAACTGCTCATCATTGATCTCTAGTTCGTCAACTCGGAGAACCTCGATACCGCTCCCTCGAAGTCCCTTCTCAATTCCGCTGAATAGCTCTTCGTCCGCCTCGCGATCCTCGAAGGGCCCGCCTTTCCCTGATATCATACTCACGGCCCCCATCGGTATGATGACCTTGACCAAGTCTTTCCGCTGCGCCCTCCTCAGCTTCTCGACCATGAACTCGGCTATCCGCCTGTTCTCGTCCTTCGTCGTCCTCAACAGCGTCACCATCGGGTTGTGCACATACAGCTTCCTCTCCCCCCTCTCGGCTGCATCTAGGTGTTCCGCCCTCATGGTCTCCTTCGGCCCGAAATTCACCATGTCACAGGCCCCGACGCTGACAACCATCGGGACGCCGGCCTCGGCGCCCGCAAGCAGCCGTTCGGGCCCGGCAGACAGGACGCCGCCGCCGATCTCGTCGGCGACCTCAGTCGTGGTCAGGTCGACGATGGCGTCAAATGAGCCCTCCCTTATCAGCGCCTCCATTGCTTTTCCCCCGGCGCCCGTGGCGTGGAAGACGATGACTTCTGCGTTGTGTGGTGACTGGGTCAGGATGGAGCGGATGGCGTCCACGCCCGGCGTTGTGACGCCGAACATGGTTATTGCTATCCTATTTTTTCTGTGTTTCTCCCCGGACTCTTTTGTGTTGTTTCTAGATGTCACAAATAAGTCAGTACCCCGCATTCGATTTCTCGATGACAAAAGGTCTTCCGTGTCAGACGTGACAATCCTAGTCGGCGGATTAAAAATATCACGGCATTTATGCGTTGCTCTTGTCCTCAACACTTACCTGTCACCGTCGTGATGATTTCTGGCCCGGCCCTCCACATCGAAGCGTGCGCCCGCCATCCCGCTAATGGCTGCGGCGGCGTTACCCAGGATCCTCTCGGACAGGAAGTTGAGCCCGGCGATGTCCGTCACGCTGTACATGAGCGTCAGGTCCGCGCCGCCGACGAGGGGGCCCACGTCGCCGCTCGCCATGGTGCTGACAAGCAGCTTGGGCACCCCGATGGGCACCCCGCCCCGCATGAGCGCCGCCACGATCGACGATCCTGTGCTGCCGCCTACCCCCAGCACCCCGTGCAGCGGGCCACCGGCGTGTAGCCGCCGCACGTAGCGCGTGCCCGCCGAGATCATGGCCGTGGAGTACTCGTCCCGCGACATCTGGGGCAGGTTCTTCGCCCTGGGCGGATGATCGTGCGCGAACAACATTGTCTGGTTGACTTTGATGAGTCCTTGGCTGGGGGTTTTCTGCTCGCTGCGCCCGACGTCCATCAGGATCAGGTTGCTTTTGGGGTTCAGTTGTGTGAGCCGGTCGTGCACGTAGGTGATCTCCTCCAGCTTGGTGTCACATGTCGCCAGCAGGAGAATGCGGGGACCGCCGCCAACTTCCTCTGGGAGCGTCATATCGTTGATGGTTTTGTAAGGGCTGTAAATATAATTCTTTGGTTTTGGTCATAGACACAATGATGTTAGCGTAACTTAAGTATAAATATCTCCTGAGTCGCCGAGCCTATCTTTACCATCTGTGCCTTCCAAAATAAAAGTTTCGAACAAGAAACTTGCAGAGTAAGGCTAGCTTATAGGATGTACCTGACCATCTTTGAAATCGCGAAACCTAACCTTGACAATGAAACCTAGCTTTGCGATGTTCTCATGTAAGACAGACAGAGCAGAACGAAGTGGGGAAGAGGCGCCCATTTGCGTCATGCCGCATATAGACGGCCATTTTTCCAAACGCATTTGTTTTCTTCTATACACATAGCCGATAGCTGATCATCCGCGAAATTTGTAAAAAGTGTATATCGGCGATACTATAATAGACCATAAGTCCTGTTTCTTCTTTACCACAAAGTTCTTTGCAAGACCCGGTGTGGGCTGATCACACACACCTATCCCGAAAATGCCAAGACCGACTACACGCAAGGAGGTCCTCGACCACCTCCGAGCAGCCGTCTCCCGCGGCGACGCCATCGTCGGCGCCGGCGCCGGCACGGGTCTGAGTGCGAAGTGTGTCGAGAGCGGAGGTGGGCATCTCATTATCATATATAACTCCGGCCGGTTCCGGATGGCGGGGCGCGGCAGCTTGGCGGGTCTGATGCCATATGGCGATGCGAACAAGATCGTTGTGGAAATGGTACCTCTCCCCCGCGGCCTGGTTTTTTCTTCTTCTTTTACTCTCCTTCCCCTTGCCTTTAGACTGACATCATCGTGGGCTAGGCCTCAGAAGTCCTCCCCATCGTGAAGCACACGCCCGTGCTCGCGGGCGTCTGCGGTACGGATCCGTTCCGGGAGATGCCGTACTTCCTGTCCCAGCTCAAGGCCATCGGGTTCAGCGGGGTGCAGAACTTCCCCACCGTCGGCCTGATCGACGCGGACTCGGTGTTTCGGCAGAACCTGGAGGAGACGGGCATGGGGTACGACCTCGAGGTGGACATGATCCGCACCGCGCGCTCGCTCGACCTGTTCACGTGCTCCTACGTCTTCAGCCCCGAGGACGCGGTCAAGATGACCGAGGCGGGTAGCGACGTCATCGTCGCGCACATGGGCCTTACGACCAGTGGCAGCATCGGCGCTAAGACGGGCATTACTCTAGATGACAGCGTCAAGAAGATCCAGGACATCAGGGAGGCGGCTGTCAAGGTCAGGGATGATGTTATCGTGCTGTGTCATGGCGGTCCCATTGCGAACCCCGAGGACGCGGAATACGTGCTCAGCCGAACGAAAGGCATTCAGGGTTTCTTTGGGGCGAGTAGTATGGAGAGGTTACCTACGGAGAAGGCCATCAAAGGGACAACGGAGGAATTTCGAAAGGTCAAACTCGGAGCGCCTTAGACGGATGGTCGTCTGTCGTATGACAAGTACTATACGTGTATCCCATGTATCTAATTGACTTTTCGAGATAGGGGATCATGGAGGAAATCTGTGTTTCCGGTGTAAAATATTCCCTCCAGGGAGTTTTTTGGCGGGATTGGTCGACTGTCCCGATTCCAAGGCTTTTCACGTCGTGACACTGGTAAAGGCCAACAGAAACAGTACCGGCCTAGGCCCAGAGTCTTTTTCTTTTTCTTTTTCAGACACTGCTACCGTTATTGGCCAAGAGATGACGACTTGATGAGATTGGAGACAGAGTCCCGAAGCTCCGAATCCAACTATCACAACACTAGCACAACAGCCACGATCAAAATGTTGGGAATACTCTTCAACAACAAGGTGGTCATGCAGGTACTTCACTTAACACAGGCATGCATACTTGTAATTGGGAAGAATATATGTACATATATATATGTTACTAAAAGAAGAGAAGAGCAAGGAACTCAAAGATTATATATATACATAACTCAAAGAAAAGAAGGAGAAGAAATTCAAATTAACATGATAGATTCATGTTGTGAACAATTGGGTCGAGCTCTATATGCGTTCGACAAGAATACGTCCGGAAATCCCTTGTTACACGTAGTAGCTTGCTAGTGATTTCCCAGCAACCGTTGAAGCAGTATAGACTCAACCTTGCCCAAAAAGCCAAGTGAGCGTAGGTAACTACCTTTCTCCTCTTCCACGCCATTGGCGAATATTATTGTCCCTAGTTTCAACACAGGGTTTGGGGATGACTCAATGCCTCTCAGAGCTACATTTGAGGATGGACATTATTGAATTGTAGTGCTTGGAAGAAAGGTTTCCTACGTTCTGCAAGAAAAAAGAAAGAACGAAACCATAGGCCTCGTTTGATTATTGGCCTTTGCGTAGGACGTGCTATAAACTCCAGCGAGGATTCTTGAAGAACGAAAAACAGAACTGTGCTGCATATGAATGGAATCGTCCTAGGCCGGTTGGGTGATACCTCTGCTCGATGGAAATGCCCCGGAGGCGGTTGCAAGTGTTCGCGAGAATTTAGAGACAGATGGACGATCAAGGAACTTTCAGACATCTTGGCTCGGCTTCTGTGGGTGACGGTCACAAGATCAACTGGACCATCGTCAATCCTTCCTAGATGTCAATATCCACTAGTCGTCACGATGCTTCCCAAGTAGATTGTTCATCACAAGCATTTCTCATTGCGTCTTTCTAATGGCCAAGCATGGCTCGATCTCCCGAATGTGAGTCCGTCCATCGCCGTAGCACTCTATTTGATCGCTCTCGAAAAATGTCGTCGTGTTGTTGGTATTGTTCTTGATTTTGTGATGCTAGACGCAAGGCTGCAGCCGATTCATTTTCCATGCATCCATTGCCCTAAACCCAATGCTGCCAATTCATGAAATGAACCATTCCACACTACCAACTCCGGCCAGAACCCTTCTGCACTTATATCGAAGAGGGGTACAGCATGATACGAACAGAGGCACCGAAAGACTTGGAGGGGAGGGGGCTGGTGAACTTGGCACGGACGACACCAGAGTTTCCTAGAAAGAAACCGAGTCAGTATGAACTGGTCCAAGATGTTGACAAGATGGGCGCAGTAGTTACCGTGAGGGCGGGTGACCTTGCCCCAGATGACGCGGATCTTGGTGCCGCGGATCTCCTTCTGGCCCTTGTAGACGTAGGCGACCTTCTTGCCGAGGTAGAAGCTGTACTCCAAGTCAGTTTCTGATTCCCGGTTCCCAGTCGTTGGATGTCGGTTGTGTAACGTACTTGGCAGCGGCTGTGTCATCAACACCCTCGATCTTGACCAGACTGGTCGAAGGGTGGATGGTGTGGCGGCCACGCTGGTAGCTCAGGTGACGACCCCTGAAAGGAAGCATGTCAGTATCCAATTCATATCAATCTCGTTCAATCAGGTCCTCCGATCTCCGGTAGAAGCATGGTTGTCGTCCGTCGATTCCGTCGTAGCATTTCGCACTGGCCGTTCGGGATTGCCAATTTTTTGGTGGAGAGATCGGGAGTGGTTGAATGACTTACTTGACGTATACTAAAAAGGAATAACAGGTCAGCGGGTATTCTGGGCAAGTCCAATGTGCATTTTCAGGCCAGGACCAACAGCAATGCGCCGTATCTCAGTGGTTGCTGCGATACTGTTCGGCGCATCGCTACGGAGCCAGATCGAACTTGGACTGTCATGGAATGCAGGGAAATACTCACATCTGTGACCAGCTTCGGAAGGCATCTTGACTGTGTTATTCCACCGCTCTCGAAATCTATGGGGGTGAAGATCCGAAAGGTATGGTATGGCTGTCGATAGGCGTCGTTGTCTTTTGGCGTTGTCGTGTTCCGTGGTAGGGAGGCTTCGATAGAGTGTTCTGCAAAATCGGGTCTAATCCGCGAGGGCTTCTGCACCCTCCACAAAACCCAATGCAATTTTTCTTAGAAGTGGCTAGTGAGTCCCGGTCAAGCCACGATTTGAAGTGGGGTCTCCCCTAGAGGGCTGCCCAGGTGAGGTTGCACCTGGGGCGGTCCTGCAGCCAGCATTGCCAGCCGGCAGCTCTTGACAGCCGGCGGAGTTTCTGATTCGGAGATAAGGATTTTCATTTCCCATACTCCTTAGTTAGATCGATCCTCTAATCTACATGTCTTGATCGAGATAACCATGACGCATACTACCTGCGGCGGGTATTGTCTTATCGTCTTACAGCCAAAATCGAAGCAGCTTTCCAGCATACCTTTCATCCACCAATGGTTGCATGTCAGTCAGCCTCTTGCGCGATTTCTGACATGATTGTTTCCGTGTTTGTAACACTGTCCGAGCTCTGCATATTTGATTCGGAGTTTTTGTCCAAATTTTTGGGAGGCCATGGGCATCTACCATACTGTGTGATTCTCATCTCGCGGATCATGGTGCAGCAAGCTGCTGAAAGATCTGTGCAAGATACCACTTTTCAGCATCGCGCAGATATTCCGCTCCACGTCCTAAAACCGACTTAAATTGTTTTGTCATCGGTGCTCCGCTCTGGTCATGCCGCCTTGATGTCGTAAAAACATGAGGCGGACCACCGGACACCGGAGAACCCCAAATGCGCTCTGTGACACGTCCATGTCTGGTGGGTCTTGTGTGAAGCGGCATTCACGGAGAGAGCCTGGCATGGTATTGGGAATCCTGAAGGAATCTGAAGGAATCTCTTGCGTCTCACATTCCCGCGTCTCATGGCCATGTCTAGAACCTTAGGTAAGATAGCAGGTGTGCATGTGCATGGTTGACGGCCGATTCCACTATCAATTGGCTATTGATGTAGTACCCATCAATAATCATCATGCAACCATGTAGAAGCGGTCTGCAACGTCATTGTCGCTCGCACTGCGGCAATTTATCTAAAGATCCCTCAGGAGCTCTATCAAGCTCTGCCTTGACCCCACCACGACATACTATAGCTTGGAGATGACAGCCAATCAAGTAAGCGGCGCATATAGCTGCGCATAGGCACGCATTTTACATGGAGAGATCTTTCTCGGACAGCGACAGCTCGCGCCTCTCATACAATACCGATAAAACCGCCTGAACCGCACCGGCAGAGTCGGCTGGTTTGGCGGCCAAGTAGAAACAAGCACTTCACACGGCGGGAGCCTGAAACACCAATTCCGGAGCCGCTGTGTCGGTGCATAATAGGTTGCTGTGGTTGTCACATAGCACAAGCCATGGCAACTCCCCGCCTTACTGCTGAACAACTTGCCACACTTGCTTGGTTGCGCGGATGCAGAGGAGGAATTGACAGCCTCCTCATTTGAGGTGGTAGATAAGAACGCGTACATGACACCGGTGCTGGCGAACATATGTATACTGCTTCTCGACTGATAATTACCACGCGGAATTGTGGTGACGGACTTAATCACTCACGAGACCCTGAAAAAAAGCCTTGAAAGCCTTGAAAGCCTTGCCATCGACGTCAAAGCCCACATTGATACGGTGGATCTAAGCCCGACGCTTCCGAATTCGCTAAGATCCAGGACATACTCTCGGAGTTTGCTTTTTGCTTTGTAACAAGCTTGCTCCGCCAGAAAAGATTTCCCTGCAGATCCAAGGTCTGACCTGTTTTGACACGTTTTACCCGTATAACAAACAAATAAACCGAGCGAGAACGAAGCACTGCTCACTACTCAGCACCCAGCACTCCGAAACCGAAATCGAAGTGAAGCAAACAACCGGAAAAGCTCGTCACGATCCCCCCCAAGAGGTGCTCGGCGTCGTTTTACTCACGGCTACCACGAAACACCTGCTAGCACACCCAGGAAGCGACGGACAGCGACAAGGGCCCCCCTGAGTAAGCTCCCCACTTCCGCACCCAACATTATCAATCTGCCCGAGAGCTTCTCCAACATCTTTCACGAACAATCACTCTGCACTCAGTCCGACTTCTTCACTGCACGTTTGACAGTTGTGGCTTGATCCTGAATACTGTTCCTCGAGTCCGAGAAACTTCCCATCGACCATACGCACTCTTGCTGACTCGACTGTTCTCGTTCAGACCAGCAAAATGGACTCTGCCGCAGCGTAAGTCAGCCCCGCCAACCCCGCTATTTCATCATGACGAAGGGCTCGACGGCGAAATCGCACACTGCTGTTCGCGACAAGACTTGCAGCCTTGTAGTCTTGTAGAGTCTCGCGGGCGTGACGAGTCCTTCTAGGTCTGTGATGGGTATTTTTGCCGAGCTAACGTGTCTGACATAGTTCAATGGAGCTCAAGGACAACACGGTTATCGTGGTCCTTGGTGCCTCGGGAGATCTGGCCAAGAAGAAGACTGTAAGCCTTGCTGATAAGTCCCAATCAACGCGACGCCAATTGCTAACATGGCACAGTTCCCTGCCCTCTTTGGACTTGTAAGCAATTTTTCCGATTGATCGTGACTTGTTATATCCAAAGTCTAACTCCTTTTGAAAAGTACCGCAACCAGTTCCTGCCTCAAAACATCAAGATCGTCGGATATGCCCGGACGAAGATGGATCACCCCGAATACATCAAGCGCGTTCGATCATACATCAAGACCCCTACCAAGGATATTGAGAGACAACTCGACGAGTTCTGCGAGCTTTGCTCCTATGTCTCTGGCCAATATGATCGTGACGATTCCTTCCAGAACCTCGACAGCCACCTGAAAGAGCTTGAGCAGGGACGTAAGGAGGCGCACCGTCTCTTCTACATGGCGCTTCCACCAAGCGTTTTTACAATCGTCTCGCAGCACCTCAAGAAGTGCTGCTACCCTACCAATGGCATTGCTCGGGTTATTGTGAGTCTGCCCTTGGCCACGTTTGACAGCCCAGTTACTCATACAACACCCAACAGGTCGAGAAGCCATTCGGCAAGGATCTTGCCTCGTCTCGTGAGCTGCAAAAGTCATTGGAGCCCGACTGGAGCGAGGATGAGCTTTTCCGAATCGACCACTACCTCGGAAAGGAGATGGTCAAAAACATTCTCATTCTGCGCTTTGGAAACGAATTCTTCGGCGCCACCTGGAACAGACACCATATCGACAACGTCCAGATCACATTCAAGGAGCCTTTCGGTACCGAAGGTCGGGGTGGTTACTTCGACGAGTTCGGCATCATCCGCGATGTCATGCAGAACCACTTGCTGCAGGTCTTGACCCTGTTGGCCATGGAACGTCCCATCTCCTTCTCCGCTGAGGACATTCGTGACGAGAAGGTTCGCGTTCTCAGAGGAATCCCAGCCATCGAGCCCAAGAACGTCATCATTGGCCAATACGGAAAGTCGCTCGACGGTAGCAAGCCCTCGTACAAGGAAGACGACACTGTCCCCAAGGAGTCGCGATGCCCTACCTTCTGCGCTCTGGTCGCATACATTAAGAACGAGCGATGGGACGGTGTGCCTTTCATCATGAAGGCTGGCAAGGCCTTGAACGAGCAGAAGACCGAGATCAGAATTCAGTTCAAGGACGTCACCAGCGGTATCTTCAAGGATATCCCCAGAAACGAGCTTGTCCTGCGCATCCAACCCAACGAGAGTGTTTACCTGAAGATGAACTCCAAGCTGCCCGGTCTTAGCATGCAAACTGTGCTCACCGAGCTCGATCTTACCTACCGCCGCCGTTTCTCTGACCTTAAGATCCCCGAGGCCTACGAATCCTTGATTCTGGACTGCCTCAAGGGCGACCACTCCAACTTCGTTCGTGACGACGAGTTGGATGCCAGCTGGAGAATCTTCACCCCCCTTCTGCACTACCTCGATGACAACAAGGAGATTGTCCCCATGGAGTATCCTTATGGTTAGTCCATCAGCGTCCCCCCCTGCCATTTTTGAAGATCTGCTAATCCCCGCTCAGGCTCAAGAGGTCCGGCTGTCTTGGATGACTTTACAGCCAGCTACGGATACAAGTTCAGCGATGCTTCAGGATACCAATGGCCAACCACATCGGCAGTTCCTCCTAACAAGTTGTAAGTAACCATTAACTTGGTACTTTGGGCGGATCATGTCAGCAATCCTTGAGACCAGAAACAATCAGACGGACACTGACATGTTCCATAGCTGATCCGGCATTACGATGATATCTACACTATAGAAACTTACTACTTTTCGGTCTGGGTCATGATGAATGAAAAGGGCGAACTATTTTCGAGGCGGCGTAGCGCATTTGAGGCATATATAGGTTCGCCGGTACTTTTTGCTTTCCGCGTATGTTTATCTCAGTGGCAAGAAATCATTGAGGATAGCGTAAAAGCAAGGGTTTTCTAGACACATAGAGACCAGGTACTTGCGTGCCCTTGTGTATGAACGTTGAGACCTACCTACACTAGTGTATGACCACAAGAGTGAGGATGCGGCATTGCGTTGCAGCCAATTGCTTCTAGAGTGCTCTGGTCATTCGTTGCCCAGCAATCAAGGGCCATGCAGGGCCGAACAATCAGTCCTTCTGCCTATACTTGCCCTCCATGTATTGTCCTTGGTGCGCAGCGTCAAAAAGGTCGTCCAAACTCGGGAGAAAATCGCCCAATTCGGTGTAGCAAACGTGGTCTGTATAGAAGAAAACGGATCTGTGCAACACCAAGGCTGAAATAAACTTCTGACGAAAGTTGCGGTCGTTAGCGGGGTGCGTTGGCCTCCCGCAGTGGCGGCGCTGGGGAGTGGTCGGAGTGTTGAACTGTCCGAAAGGCCGCAATCTGACAACTGTGACTTAGCGATGATTCACAATGATCATACGTCTGATACAGTGTGTAGATCTTTGCAGAAGTCTAGTAGTGGTCGCACAAATCCTCAACGCGTTCATCGTAGGAAATACGGAGCACGAGATTACTGATTAGGAAATAGCAAGTATTCGGTACCATTGTGAGTTTTGGTTTTGCGGCGAGCTTCACTAACCTAGGTAAAGCGCTGATGTTAGGCAGATTTTTGGCTCAACAGTAACTTAACCGTCTTACATGGGGTCCCGGAGCCTTTAATGATCTTCGCAGGGGTCGCTCCTATTCGCCTGGGGATTTTAAACAATCTCACTGATCGCGCTTCGAACTTCTTGACGTCCATCATTTCTGACAACACTTCGGTCAGGGCTCTTACTTGTATGATAGCAACAGTGCAATACCCATTTCATACTCCTTCACGATCTTGACATATTACAAGAACGACTTTCATAGCAGCATTCCGGTCTATTAACAACAAACTGAGTCTTTCGTTACGGTAGCTGAGACGCGCCAGGCAACCGCCTCTTGAGCTAGTTCAGGCTGCTCCAATACCACATTCACCTTTCGAGGTCATATACGTACTTCTCCTTCTTAACACCTCAACATTCCACCTTCATCCCTCATGGATAGTCAGTAGCAACAGAGGCTCTTCTTTTTCTGCTAGTAAACAATGACCACAACCCAAGAGGCGGTGTTGGAACCAGGGACGATTGGTCCTGAGGGTCTACCGGATAAAAGTCATGTTGCGATAGATACCAAAAATGCTCAGGACGGCCAGGACGAGCAGCATGCCAAAGAGGCTGCCAAGCTGAGGCCCGAGAGGGAGGCGAAGTTCAGCGACTACTATGTAAGCGACTTTGAAGAGCCTCTGAACCCCAAAGAGAATGGAAACTACCTTGACATAGGTGAAGACCGAACACTACTGTACAAATGACGCTAACGTTGTCTATCTCAGCGCATCTTTTCATACGCAAAGGCGTGGGACTACCCACTCATGGCCCTAGCGGGCTTTGCTTCCATAGCTGCTGGCGTGACCATGCCTTTGATGAACGTAGTGTTTGGTATGTTATCACCGATATTGCTTTTAAAAGGATCAATAACCTACTCATCTTGCTTAAGGCGCGCTCACAACGCAATTTGTGGATTACTTCAACCCCACATCCGGCAACGTATCACAGGCAGCTTTTGAAAGCGCACTCAACCGCAATGCGTAATACTTCCCTTCTTCCTTCATGCGGGTAACCTCCTTGGGAGAGACCATATTACTGACTTCTTCACTTTAGATTGTATATTTTTGCCCTCTTTGTCGCCAAGTTTGGCTTGACTTATATGAACAAGGTGAGTCAAGATTCTGAAATCTTTTTGCTGATACTCATATACTTTCAGTTCTCCTTCCGAATAATAGGTATCCGCATGTCTGCTGCAATAAGATTGCACTACTTGCAAAGCCTTTTCGGACAGACAATCCATGTCCTTGACTCCATGGCGCCGGGTGCCGCTGCTGGAACAATTACGACTACAGCCAATACTCTGCAGCTTGGTATCTCGGAGAAACTCGCCACCTTTCTCGAGTTCACAGGTTCTATCGTGGCAGCCTTGATCGTGGCATTCGTTAAGAGCTGGCAGCTGACCCTTGTAACCGCTTCTGTCATCCTTTTTATTCTAATCGTTGTTAGCATCCTGCTCCCCTTCATCGTCAAGGGACAGGGTCGACAGGCTATTGCAGAAACCAAATCCTCATCTGTGGCCAGTGAAGCTTTTAGCAGTATTCGTATGATCACGGCTTGTGGTGCAGAAACACAAGTGGCTAGGCGCTTTAATGTCTGGGCAGACACTGCTAAGAAACATGGACAGAAGACGTCGCCGATGATGGCGCTGCAATTTGGTCTCGTCTTCTTCTCGCTTTACGCCGCCTTTGGTCTGTCCTTTTGGTACGGCGCGAAGTCTGTCACAGAACATCGTGTGGGCAGTGTAGGTGACATAGTCGTTGTTCTCATGTCCGTCATGATGATGGTGGTCTCGCTCGAACGGATAGCGACACCGCTAATTGCAGTCGGGAAAGCCATGGTGGCGGCTTGCGAGTTCTTTATCGTTATTGATGCGCCGAAGCCAGATCGTGGCAGCCTGAAAGCGCCTGATGTTTCGGCTACCGATGATATTGTGTTTGAAGATGTGGAATTCGCCTATCCCAGCCGACCTCATGTCAAGGTCCTGGATCGGTTGAACTTGAGGATTGAAGCCGGCAAGCTTACCGCGATCGTTGGTCCGTCCGGATCTGGCAAGTCAACCATTGTGGGACTGATCGAAAGATGGTATACGCTAAGTGACCAGCACATCATTGCTAAAGCCGTTGATCCTCAACAGGAGAAAGCAAAACAGAAGAAAAAGAAAAAGGGCAAAAAAGACGATGACGACGTGGATGGGGAAAAAGCTGGCGCCAGTGATGAGGAGTCTGGAACCCCGGTGGAGCTCAAAGGCTCAATTTCAACTTCTGGTCATCAACTGGGCGAAATCGAGCTCAAATGGTGGCGCTCTCAGATTGGTCTCGTTCAGCAGGAGCCCTTCTTGTTCAATCAGACGATATATGAGAACGTTGCCTACGGACTGATAGGGTCGGAATTCGAGAACGTAACTGAAGAACAAAAGAGGAAACTTGTCGTCGAGGCTTGCAAGGAATCATTCGCCGATGAGTTCATCGATCGACTGCCAGACGGCTACGACACAATGGTTGGTGATAGTGGAACAAAGTTATCTGGAGGCCAAAGACAACGTATCAGCATTGCACGAGCCGTCATCAAGAAGCCCAAGATATTAATTCTCGACGAGGCGACCTCTGCCATTGATGTTCGCGGCGAACGCATTGTACAAGCTGCTTTGGATAAAGTTTCGCAAGGCAGGACGACTGTGACTATCGCTCACCGCCTCTCGACCATTAAGAAAGCGGATACCATCGCCGTGATTCAGAAGGGGCGAGTTGTTGAACAAGGAACACACGATGGTCTGCTACAAAATGAGAAGGGTGTCTATCACGGACTCGTGTATGCCCAGCAGCTTTCTCTGGGCGAACCGACCGAGGCTAGCGGGTCGGACAGCCCAGAAGAAGAAGAAGATCTGGGCGCTGTTCTCGATCGCGAGAAAAGCGCCGCTTTATCGGAAAACGATGAAGTGCGGACCAAAGCTGGATACAAGCGTAAGGGGCTTTTTGGCAGTTTCGGCCGTTTGCTTTATGAGCAGAGGACTCGCTTCGTATCTTACGGCCTGACAATATTCTTCGCGGCATGTACAGCTGCGGCATCGCCGCTGCAGGCTTACCTATTTGCCAAGATTATTGTCATTTTCCAATATGACCCACAATCTGCCCAATTCACTAGTGAGGCCAATTTCTGGTCGCTCATGTGGGTTGTATTGGCTATAGGTGTCGGTATTTCCTGGTTCTTTGTCGGGTTCGTTTCTACACATTTGGCGTATTATATCTCGGCCACGTACAGGAAGCAGTACTTCGAAGGCCTGCTGTACCAGAAGACTTCCTTCTTTGACGAGGAGGACAATTCTACAGGAACACTGACTGCACGAGTTGGGGGTGATCCAAAGCAACTTGAGGAGATGTTGGGTATGAATATGGCCATGGTCTACAACTCCATTTTCACACTCGTTGGAGCCCTATCCATATCATTTGCGTATGGCTGGAAGCTCGCTCTTGTGGCACTGTGTGTTACAATGCCACTCGGTCTCTCGGCTGGCTACTTCCGACTCAAATATGAGTTGGAGTTTGACAGGATGTACGGAGCCGTCTTTGCAGAAAGTAGCAAGTTCGCCGCTGAGGCTATTGGTGCGTTCAGAACCGTTGCGTCTATGACTCTTGAGGATACCATCACGGACCGATACGACAAGCTACTCAACGGTCATGTTGTCACGGCCTACAAGAAAGCGCGCTGGACGACTCTAATTTTTGCTTTTTCCGATAGCATCAGCCTTGGTTGCCAGGCCTTGATCTTCTGGTATGGCGGCCGGCTCATGGCTACTAGAGAGTATGATCCAACGCAGTTCTTCGTCTGCTACATGGCTGTCATTCAGGGCGCTGAAGCTGCCGGTAACGGCTTCAGCTTCGGTCCAAATGCTGCCCAAGCTTCTGCAGCTGCCAACCGAATTCTGAGTATTCGTGGGTCGCCAGACAACAGAGACAGCAAAGATCCGGCCAATATCCCTGACACAGATGGCGGTATTCAGATTGAGCTCAAAAACGTGCATTTCAAATACCCAACACGTAATGTCTCTATCTTCAAGGGTCTCAATCTTTCCATTGGGAAAGGTCAATTCGCCGCACTCGTGGGCGCCTCAGGTTGTGGTAAGACCTCAATTGTCTCCCTTCTGGAACGTTTCTATGATCCCCAAAAGGGCCAGATTCTCGCAAACGGTACCGATATTCAGGATATCAACGTGTATCAATACCGCAAGCATTTGTCGCTCGTGGCGCAAGAGCCAAACATATTCCAGGGCTCGCTACGAGACAACATACTTTTGGGTGTCGAACCAGACTCTGTTACCGACGAACAACTCCACGCTGTTTGCCGTGATGCCAGTATCCACGACTTCATATCGTCGCTGCCCGACGGGTACAACACGCAGGTCGGATCTCGGGGAGTCAGCCTCTCCGGTGGGCAGAAACAGCGCGTCTCCATCGCGCGGGCGTTGATCCGGCAGCCGAACGTGCTCCTCCTGGACGAGGCGACGAGCTCGCTGGACTCGGAGAGCGAGAAGCTCGTTCAGAAAGCCTTTGAGCGGGCCGCTACCGGCCGCACCATGGTCGTCGTCGCGCACCGGCTTGCAACGGTGCAGAACGCTGACGTCATTTTCGTCCTGGGCGAGGGGAAGGTCCTTGAGCAGGGAAATCATCACGAGTTGTTGAAGAAGAAGGGCGTCTATTGGCATATGGTAGGTCTCAACTCACCCCCGTTTCTTTTTAGTTTTCTCAATGCTGCTTTGCGACCTTAATTACTAACCTTATCTCGCAGTGCCAAAGTCAAGCCTTGGATCGGTAATAAGATGGGCAACGGGTTGACAAAAAAAAGTGCCGTACCCCTACAGTGACAGTAGTCAGTGTTGTGTGTAGGGGTACGGCACTTTTTCTGGCAACAGCCTTGGATGGTACATAGGGTGGGAGAAAATGTTCGGATTTGAATTGCGGTTCATATATTCAGTAATAATAGGGCACACGGGGTTTGACTTGCTACGCCTTGGTTAAAGCACACTCTGGAAAGGGTCACAAAACGCGGTCGGTTTTAGAGAACTGGTGGGTATATGCCAGGGTAGCATTATTTATTAGTCCATACAACATCATATACCCCTTCCGGTCTCATGTAAAATAATAATTCATCACTCAACAACATACTCCCTTTAGGCGTTCCCTGTGCCATACTGATCGATCGCACATGAGAAGCATAGAATATTGGCAAAAATTGCTGACAAGGAAGGTTATCACGCGCAGTAATCAAAACTGAATTTGACCGAGGAGTATATCTGAATAGAAGACCCACTAGTCCTCTGGCGCTGACCCTTTCTAGACTCTAACCATGAACCGTGAGGTGCTTATCGCGGCGGCAGCTGTGTGGCTTCTCTTCTTCTCCCTCTCTCTTTCTCCACAGAGACCCAACACAATCTAGGTTGCAGGGCTTTTACAGCCCAGTGACAGCTGGCCTCCTCACGAAGCGTCCTCCACTGGCTGAGTTGGTGCCAGAGTTCAAGGCAGTCACATAGATCTATCGCTCGGCTCCCCTCGTCCACTCTCGCGATTCCAGTTCGGGTTCGCTCTAATTTCTCTCTGATAAATCCGTAAGATGACACATCGGCATCGAGAACTTGACCTTGGCCGGATCCGACTACTCAATCTCCAGCCTAGAGAGCCTGCGGATCTTATCGTCGTGTAGATCGAGCTATAACAGCTTCAAACGGATTCGTGTTCTGGAAACTCCCTACCTGAAGCTATTTCCTACTGTTGGGTGGGTGTTCAAGAGCAGGTCCCCATGTTCACCCGGTGGGTTTTATATGTTTAGAATAATTAAACTTTGTGATGCTCCGAGGAGGTTCGGGTACACGGGACAGGTGAACGGTGAGCAGTCGCTGTATATCCACAAAGGTAGTTATATGGCATAGAGTTGCGTTGTATACCTCTTTCTCTGCATGAATACGCCTCTCGTTTCTCTTGTATCATAATATAGGACCAC
The DNA here is from genome assembly GCF_020726525.1 of Truncatella angustata. Lineage (NCBI taxonomy): Eukaryota > Fungi > Ascomycota > Sordariomycetes > Amphisphaeriales > Sporocadaceae > Truncatella > Truncatella angustata. Next base: position 1,900,379 of record NW_025763390.1, on the reverse strand, counting down.
GGGGACTGATGGGATCTGGACAGTCCCGGAAGTCGCATATTCTAAGTCTGCAGCGGTCACCTGCGGATCCCAAGCGGTTCCTTGAGATCGTTTAAGTCAATGGCCAAGTCGAAAATTTGCCCGCTGCCGACGTCTCTAGAACAATTTAGGAGCTATCGTAGTTTCTAGACATTATAATTGCAGTGTTAAGACTGAATATAGATTCTATATATCCGGCCGATATTTCACAGCAGCTCTATACTTTTTGACTAGCCTGCTAAATGGCGGCAGAAAACCCGGTTGGGGGCCCGATTGGATGGAGTCTTTTAAGAAGCGGGCAACAAATATGGTCTATTGACTAATGTTGTTTTGCGAGAACTGGTGATGGGTATGTAAGGCTCTTTCCCGACCGCATTAAAAGATATGGTGTTATTGTGATACTTTTATGAGGTGTTGTCTTATGGATCTGACGGCCTAAAGCATATAAATTCTTTGGTTTTACTGGCGAGTGCTTTGCTGTATTCATGGAACCAAGAATGGCGAAGCACTCCAAACTCAGCCGTTGGAAACGGAATCATTTTGTATAATTCAACATGGAAGGGATCTGCACACGTAGCAACCGCTGTTTCCCAACAGCTTTCATAATAAACAGATAGTACCATTCGGTTTGGTAGGCCCCCAATACTGGATGAGTTGCAGAAGTAGGACTTTCAGAGCATACAGCATGAGCGCCATGCTTCGTGGACTTCACCGGGCATTGTCACTTGGTGAAGCTTGACTCTTTTGTTTTTGACCTTGCTAGAAGTTCTTCGCAGTGGACTTGGGCACTAGTATAGCAGTACTCGATAACGGTATTGAAACCCAGCGTATCAACAATCTAGGTTTCTGGGTTACCGCACATCTCGAAATTTCGGAGACTTCTGCATGAACCGCTTAATATGGCATGTGAGGGCGAGACTGGGGCAAATATCACATTTGATAGTGTCATGCGTTGACGGGATGGCTAGAAAGCAGTCCGAGACAGGATGGAGATCATCATCACGATTGGATCTGAAACTTGACGATCTCTGTGATTTTGGGCTATCTACGAGAATGCTCATCACACGCTCGTGGTTCTGTTTTTGGTGAAACTCTACTATTTAAGTCGAACCATTTCATCTGGGGGAAGCTGCAGATCACGGTAAGTGGCTTGTCGGCATGACATGGGTCAAGCCACGACGGCGTGGGAAAAGGGTTCATAAAGCCAAAGTTACATGCTTAGGGGCGGGATGGAGACGGAACGTTTATTTATTGATCGCCCTGTGACTTTTAAAGTTCACCCCCCGTAGAGCAAGAACATGATTTCCCCATCTCAGCACAAGGCTCGGCATGAACTGGCAGTTTGAAAAGACTCAAACCCTCCCCAAAGAGCGGCACACTGAAGGTTGAGCCTGAGAACACGTTTGATTGCTTGTCGGATCGGACGGGATTTGCGCATGCTCTGCAACAGGGCCCTTGATGGAAACGTGGAGGCATCTCTAGGCAGCGGTCAAACGATTGGCTATTAGTCCCATGCCACTATTAGACCGTCTTGCATGCCCTTGCATGTCCATTGCATGCTGTTGTTGGGATATCGTTCGTGTTGGGACCGATTATCCATCCAGTACATTTGAGTGGGCATGGTCAAAAACTACGAATTTCGTCACGTCCCGTCATCATGCCGCGTCGTGTTTTAAGGCTGTGCAATTGCACCGTAGATCAGTGGGTGCCCACAAGTCAGGAATACGACATGGGGTGGCGAACGTCTATAGTATGTATAGTGCTACTATTTGCTGTAGAGCCTGGAATCTTTCGTCAGATTGGTTGGTGTGGATCGTATTCCCTCTACCGAGATGCACTTGCTGGCAAAACTGCGCCATCGTTCGAAAAATTCGGATTCTAGGTCGTATCTGTCTGAATTGAAAGAAACCCGAGCCTTAGAGTTCTGGAGTTTGGAGCCCTCTGGACATTCCCGCATTCCGCCAGCCCCTCACTAGCCTTTTCTGGAAGGCACCCTGGCATTTGGAGGGCGCTTATTGGCAGAACAGCCTTGACTAGCGATGAACCATCCTCACGGAGCTTCATGTCGGCATGTCGTTTGTTCTAGCACACCGTAGCTTGCATAGCTTTCAGCATTGACACCAGCTAGAGTGTGTCTGCATATTGATCTTGAATCGTTTCTTTCATGCTGCGAGTTATGGGTAGAGACCATGTAGATGGATGTCCTCTTGTTAACCTTATCAAACATATTGTCACACATAACCTATCATTGGATTCCAGTTAGTGGGCTGTGTATGCATATTGCAATGTTCCTGACAGTTCCCAAGTGCTAGGTTTTTTGGGATTTCAGCATGCGTATTAGTGCTCTGGAAGGCACTATGCACCAGCCAGCCAGTTTCGTGGCATGTTTTCAGCCGGTTTAACGACTTTGTCTTTGAACCTGATGATTCTGGTACGGAGTGATCACTGCGTGACTGTGGAGATCCGGCGGGTTTATGCTGAGGTCGGAACCAAGGAAAACAGACGGAGCTGCAAGCGTGCAGTAAATAGTACCTAGACAACGAAACTAGTTCTGACGCTTGCATATCGAGAACAAGTCTTGCACCTAGAACTCGTCTGTCGGGCATTAGCTGACTCGAGACAAGAAGAACCGGACCTCTTGAAGACGGGACGGCGCCACCTATTTCAAATATTTTGGCCGCTCAGTGTCGCTTACGCGCAAGCAGGGCTGGACGCTGGTCGAGACAAATTGCCAGACTGCACAAATCCGGAAACACTTGTCAAAGGCTAAAATGTAAAGCAATCCATCTAACGCCTGATCCCTGTGACGGCACCAAGTCCAGGTCACAGCCCATGACAGCAAGATCGGTTGATGAATGCAGCGACTTTCAGGAGGCCAGCCAAGCCGATTATCCATCTGTGAATGCGGATCCCTCATCAGAGCGCCGGATAATTGGTGTGCAGTTTAGCATGGGGTTTATCGAAAAGTCGGTCTTGCATGGTGGAATGGTCGGGATGCCACAATGCAAGTTGCTGCACATGGAGCAAGGCAACAACATCCCAGCTCGCCGGCAGCCCAGGGACAAAGACTGGGCCATGTTCGTATGGGATATCCGTTCTGTCAGATGCCGCATATTGTGTGATTTGTAGTAACACTTTGTATGTATCTGCTCCGCAACTCTTTTGCTGTGGACCTTGTCCAAACTTGGGGGTGTTCTAGATGAATGCTGTCCCCACACCTGAATGCTATTGCTCATGATACCATATGTAGAACTGGAGAAATACACGTTGTCATTGCCGTCGTCGTCGTCTTCGTCTCTAGACTAACTCTACAATTTCGAAGCTGGACCGGACGAATATATGGCAAATAGCTCCAAGCAACTCGGAATGAAAAGTAGATTCCCTCTACCCGTCCAGCAACACAATATCAAGGCTCGCCACGGGAAATATCTATTAGTGAGCCTGTTGCGTCACGTCGAACAATCTTAACCACGTAAAACCTTAATAGAATAGGCGACAGCAGGACTCCCGCAACAGTCTCATTAATCAAAGTGAGAAGTTGCGCCTCGGGTCGGCATCGCCTGGAAACCCGAAAGCAAGTCTCGTGGTGGCATGATTGCTTGCCGGTACTTCCATCGTCGAACCATCGTTTGACTTTTCAAGGTCCTCATTTCCATTTGGACCCTGTACTGTCACGTTCCACTGGTTCAAGAATATAGTAGTTAGTATCGAGTCGAGCACCTCGGATCGCTGGCGGACTTTTGCGAATTTCTTTGAGTTTGCAGTCACAGCGGGACACGACATCTCTGACGCTTACGAGTCCTGACTTGACCTATTCGGCACTCGCGTCCGCCCATCAGCAAGCAGCATCTGCGCCGCATCGTATTGGCGTGTGCTGGCTCCCTCACTCAAAAGAAAGAGGAAAACAAGGCCGTCCCTGTTCATTGACCTGATTGGCAACAGAATCCCTCACGCTCATCTCTCAGTCATCCCTCTATCAATCACGGAAGCGCGGAAACTCAAAACCTCAAAAAAGACCGGTACTCCTGAAACACCGATCACCAATAACTAGAAGTGCATCACCTCTTATGACCAGCACCAACTTTTGACGTCACTCAAACAGTCTACGTTCGCTCTCCGGCTCCTAGCAGCGCCGGTCTCTCTCAAGTGGAAAATTGAGTCTTACGGTCAAAACTGAGTCAGCTGAATTGACTTAATTACAATAGTCTTTTGGAAGTCGCAGGCGCCAGAATCTCACCAATCTCAAGACTTACAAGTTAGGAATCACAGGCCCGAGAACCTGACGAACCACCAAAGCAGAGTTTGGCCACCACCCATCAATTTAGTTTACCAGTCGGTTCATTTTATTTTGAATCAATCAATCAATCAAACCTCTAGGAAGTCTGGCGACAACTCTTCTTCTAATTGATAACCAACGGGTGCTCTATCCCAACCACGCGAAACGACATTTCCCTGAAATCTGCTATTCCTGAGACGACGAGGACAGGGGATCTACACCAGGTTGTCTGGCCCATCTATGTTGATAGCGCACTACGGCTGTTTCCCAAAAGAGACCCCCGGACAGTGCGTTGCATCGTTGCACCATTCAAGCACCATAGCAACGGATCCTTTCTCCATATCGAGATCCAGGAGCCAAAGGTCACTTTTCGCAGGGAACTGCACGTAAAGGTACATTCCAACTGATTGAGCCCCCCATTACACGCCGTCCTCTGTCGTATTTTGGGACTGCCAGCCCATCAACTTTCGCAGGCCACTAGGAGTTGTCGCTCGGGCCATTCCACGATAAGACCATCGGCAGGTGTTTCGTCGGTCTCTTTACTTCCAAGAGTCGAGTTCCCAGAAAGCTGGGTACGGATATCTTACTGCAATCCCACGATCGCTCCTGGCGCTATCAATCCATCGCCCACTGTTTCCTACTCGAGTGCTGATCCACAGTCCACTTTCCTGATCGCAACTCCACTGCCTAGTCGTTTCCTCCCAGGTTCCTTCCAGGATCCCAGTGTAATAAAGCATAACCGCTGGCCCGTTTAGTGACCATGGCGTCCCACGAATATACTCGCCATCCACTGCCCGCTCCGCCGTCGCAAGAGCAGCAGTACACGCACATATCATACGACCAGTCGCCGCTTCCTCAACGACCTCAGGCAGCTCAGCAATACCAACCGCGACAGCAGCAGTCGTCATACTCACAGCAAGAGCAGTCGCAGCAACCCCAGAAGCCCGAACGCCAGCGCCCTAGATCGAGAGGTTTCAGTTTCCGCTCCGACAAGTCGCACAAGACCGAGAAGAGTGAAGGCAAAGGGCACGCCTACAAAATTTCGAGTGGAGCACTACACGAAACACACGCCGAGAAGGAGCAAAATAGGCTCGCTACAAAGGCTGATCCGACATTGGCAATGAATGAATTGGAGCCGTGTAAGTGGGATTCCAGGCGGTGGACTCAACCAGTGGACGTGTATTGACTGTGCATTTCAGCTGCTGTCGCTCGAGCTGCCATCAACTTTGACGAAAAACCACCGCTTTCAGCGCTTCAGCACAAAGATGCCACCGGAGTTGTAATCAGTGAGTGGCGCGCTCACGTTCCTCAATTGCCCTCCAACTAAACTGACCCGCATTCCAGCCGAGCCCGACCGGTCGAATCCTACACGAAGCAAATGGGAACGGCCATTAGACACAATCCGCAGCTTCGAGGCTGCTTATGATGGCGGTTCCAGTAGTCGTCAATCTGTTTACAGATCAGATTCAGACTCGGTAGCGAACTGGAACAGGAGGAGCAGCTACTATGGCAGTAAGCCAGGCGGGAGTTCCCGCAATCCTGCTGCACATACTAAACGTATGAACCCAGACTCCAACGGTCCTCGTTTCCCTCACGAGAGTTACTATGGGGCACGCTCGAACACGAACCTTGCACGCGAGAGTGCCATGTTGGATCCCCGTGGCCCGGCCATGGGCGGTCCGAGAGGAGATGAGTATTTTGAGGGTTTTGACGGGGCAGCCAACGGCCGAAATGGCGGTAACGGCCCACGAAACAGGAACGCACGCGTGCAGGCGGATCCGTCAATGAGCACTCATCCTGCAGTCAATCGAGGTGTTTTTCAGAGTCCCAACAATCACAAGTCTTACGAGACGGTAGCCTCTGGTTCGGGTAGCGCCAGTTACGGAGAGCCGTCTGGCTATCAAACTGATCCCACTAGCAGTGAGAACAGCTCGATTAATCGCCGCGCATCACCGCCAAAGAGATACCAGGAGCCGCGAAACGATTACGGCATTAGCTTTGGCCAAACCCCAAGCTACCAACCCCCTTCACTAGGCCCAGATGCGTCACATCCTAGAACGATGCCAGACAACTCTCATGCACCTGCGCCACCGCCGAAGGGCTCGGGCACCCTCTTGAAAAAAGGCTCCGCGGCAGCACCACAGAGACCTGACATGGGAGAGAAACGAAAGAGTCGACTTTCTCGACTTTTTGGCAAGAGCTCCTAAGTTCGTGGTTCTTGCGCATGACGAACGATTTCAGGTGTGACGGAGTTTTTTTCTCCTGTTTTTTCTTTTTGCCGATTTCAATTAAAGATACCCAAAGCTCTGCAGAAACTTCTGACGATACGTCACACCGGCTCCCTTTGGTCACCACCTACCATATCTTGAAGAGCGATGCTAGTCTTGAGGTCGGCAGAGTCTGTGGCATGATGGTGGCTGTTGGCAGCTCTATGTGCTCGAAAAAAGCATTTGCAACATCAACATGCACATCATTATGGAGAGGAAGGTTTCTCTCAATTTTGCATTACGCGACGAAATGTTTTCACGATGGTCGATGTTCGATTTGAGTACAAAGGAGGCTAGGATTTGCGCTTCCGAGTGTGGTTTTGAGACGTGGCATTTTTGGGCTGGTTGTTCGCTAGGGTGGAGGGCTAGAATTATTTTCATGATGTTGGAATTGCATCGTACAAAAATAGGAGGAAGACCTTTTGCTTGGCATGGTCTACGACACATCCTCTACTACATTAATATGTTCATATCCCCAGTACCTCAACAGTGGCCTTGACAGACACAGTCCTGGTGAGCAAGTTGGGCAGTGAACTCCCGTTCCCCATAATCAACTCTCGATAGTACTTCAATGCGCAAAGGAAATGCGCATCTATAGAATCAATCTCACGTGGGGGTTGGCGTCAAAATCAAAACGATTATGATTTTGCATTTGCAGTCTCCTGTAATTCAGCATTGCATGGCATCTTGCAATGCCACGAATTTCTACGCTCGTGGGGATTGACCAGAAAGCTGTCAACGTTGTTTCTTGTTCTCTTTCTTCTCCTCCTCCAGCTGGTCCGACTGATCTTCGGTATAAGCCACGATGACATAGCCAATGAGTACCACATTTGCCATAATTGCAGCCAATGCTCCTGCATACGTCGAATTGCCTGTTTCAGAGTCAGTTATGTCTTCGCGCACACTGTGAACATGGCTCCTGAGAAGGAACTACACGTGCCTCTGAATAGTGTGTTCACTGTAACATAGTAGGATCCGATAGGAACCACGATCATGGCAAGTGTGAAAGCTAGAAGCTTTAGAATCACATGACTAGTACTAATTAGCTGCTGGGTTTTGGAGTTTTGGAAGAAGGTACAGCAGACGCACGCGGGCACGGCCGGTGAGATGTTGGACTTTTCGTTGGCGGCGGGACTAGAGCCGATGTTGTCATCTTTCTCAAGAATTGACTTTTCGGTCGAGACGATGCGGCGGGTGGCCATGCTGGAAGGGATCCAGTCGAATAAGAACTTCTGGATGACTGTGTGTTTGCTGTAGAGCTTAGGTTGACTGGAGGCGGGCGCCGGACTTGGTAGAGTGAGTGACTGAGTGAGTGCTTGGTCTATGCTCTGTAGCGCGCCGCTTTCTGTCGACGAAATTCCCCGGCCTAGACTAGTTGACGCCTGTACTTGGTGTATGCTCACGGAACAGGTTCAGATGGAGAATGTAAGATAATTAGTTTAGAAACACAATTGATCAAGTAGAGGCGAGTGGTCAAACAAAGATGTACTTGCAGTGAAGATACAATGCATTGGCATGGATATCAGTTCATCTCTAACATCAAGAAGTCCAAGTCCTCCCGCTGCCAATTAAAATCAGCTGACTCCGCGCTCCACCGCGTTCACGGAAAGCGCGTTCGTCTCGTCTTTCGACGCCAAAATTTCGACGGTTAGCAGCCCGCCAGCCTCTGGCCCTCCCTGTCGTCGTCGCGCTCCGTCCCCCGTCCCCCTTCTTGCCAACAAGTCTGCTGCCATTCGTTCATCCACGCCGGAAGGGAGCACATTTTACACTCATTATTGGCAGCTTATGACCATTGCATCTCGGTATTGACCTGCCAATTCTCGAATCCACCAGAGGCGCGGCCCGGCAAACTTCACACGCCGCAAGGAGAGCCGAGAGCCCCTCGCCCACACTCCTGCTCTGATCCAGAAGACCAGCGGATACGCGACCAATTTCGTAGTCGGTTGGTTAGTTTAGCATAGTGCAGGACGGAAACATGTCACGCAATCTCCCGGGCCTTCGGACCAGCTCTCCTTCACTGCCAGGAACCCCAGGCACCAAGAGAACTCGGTTCGAAATAGAGGACGAAGATCTCGACGAGCTTGCCGTTAGCATTCCTGATTCCTCTCCCTACTTCACCCAACCCACACAAATCGCCAACCCAACCACGCAACCTACCCAGATTGCGAATAGGACCACACAGCCCACTCAGGTCTTGAGCAGAGCTACACAGCCAACCCAGGTTGTCGAGAGGCGGACAACTCTGCAACGATCGTCACCACCAATACCTGATACTCCGGGAAGCGTAATCGAGGTTCCTGCCTCTTCGCCTTTTCAGGTTCACTCTCAGCAGAGAAGATTGGCAGGTGCCATGAATTCCCAGTCTTCGAGAGCAGGGCTTGGTTCAGGCCCAGCAGGCAGCCGAATAGCCTCCATGATGGCGCCCGCCGGCACTGCCTTTCGAGCTCCCGTCCCACTACCTCGTCGTCCTCAACCAGCCATCAAGAAACAATTCCTCAGCACCATCAATTCGGATGATGACCTGGCCAATGATTACAAGCACGACGATAGCTCTGACGACGACGACAGCGGCCGGCCCATGAGAAACGAAATCCAACCATCAACCTTCGTCAGGAAGCCGCAATCGCCAGTACCGGTCGCGAAACCCAGGTATCAGATGGAGGACAAAGATATAGACCCGAACGAAATCCCGAATCTAAGACTGCGATATCTGACGAAGCAGGTGCACAAGTGCGTTATAAAGAGCAAGCCTTCGATCATGTATCGGCAATGCCGAGACGAGTTGCAGAACAATGGCATGAGCATGGAATCTGCCACACAGACACTTCTGGGCGAGACACGCACAGTTCCGGCCGCTTCCACTGATTCAAGATCGGACTCACAAAACGCATTGTCGCGGAGAACAATCGGGAATCACCAGCCCAAGATCTACAATCAAACAAAACTTCCCATTCCACCAAAACCCCGAGCTGCTTCGAGCTCACCGCCACCTTCGCCTGAACTCGCTAAGAACGTCGCACCACGCAGGCGTTTGATTATGGGCCGCAAGAACCGCTCGCCTTCCCCCGACAAGGTTTTTTCCGTCTCGTCATCGCATGCAAGCTCATCAGCGGCGACTTCACCCAATAGGTCGTCGCCCGAAAAGATGGCCGTCGCTGCAGTCATTCCTGCTGATTTCCAATCGCAAAATACTACCAGTCGACGAAGACTACTACTCCAGGGTTCCAAGAAGCTCCAACCAGTTATGAGATCTGAAGTCATTACGATTGATTCGGAATCGGACGGTGATCTTCCTAGTCTCAATATGATTGCAAACAGGAAGCGCAAAGCAGCTGCTGAATCCTACGAAGTTAAGAAACGCGGCAGATTAGTAACCCGTGGCGAGAAGCTTGTCATCAAAGCTCGAAAAGAGCTCAAAAACGAGCTGGAAGTGGTCAATCTCCCAGATGACGAAGAAAGATTTGTGAATCAAGATGACGAATCAGATGAATCAGGTCGCGATATTCAAGTCCATCATGTTCGGAAGGAGCACAGTAGTGTTCTTCAGTATCTCAACAATTGTACGCCTGAAGCTCTCGCTCGTATGACCGGAAGCTCGGTGAAGGACTCTCAGCTGGTTATATCCAAACGACCATTCGAAAGCATCACTGAGGTTGAGAAGATTAAGACCAAGGGCACCAAGGCTAGGTCAAAGCAGGGCGATATTGGCTCTAATATGATCGATAAACTCAACACTTGGTTCAATGCCTTCGAAGCAGTCACGACAGTCATCAAGAACTGCGCCGATAGAGGTCGCGAACTAGACTCCATCATGGCTAAGTGGGAGATGGATAGGACTGGTCGGATGAAGGACGCCGATGGTAAATTCAGGCAGTTGCCTATTCCCGAACGTCCCGCTCCTATGGCTGATGACATCGAACTCAAAACGTACCAGCTATTTGGTCTGAACTGGATGAACCTTTTACATAAGCTTGGATATAGCGCGATCCTTGCAGATGATATGGGTCTCGGAAAGACATGCCAAGTCATCTCATTCGTCTCGCACCTTGTCCAAACCAAACCAAGTGCGAAACCTCATGTCATTGTCGTACCACCCAGTACCCTCGAAAACTGGGCTAATGAGTTCATGCGTTTCGCACCAGGCGTCAAGGTCCATCTATACCAGGGTAAGCTCAGACCGTGGACCCCCAAACACCTGAGGCCTGCTTACTAAACAACACATAGGCAGCGACCGCAAGCAATTCAGGCCCCGTGATATAGCTAGCGAGTATGATGTCGTTCTCACTTCTTATTCGATGGTGGAAAGGAATTTCGAGGATATCCAGTGGCTTTCCAAGTTGGATCCATATGCTGCCATATTTGACGAGGGCCACAAGCTCAAGAATCCCAACACTCAAGTCTACAAGAACCTGTCTGTCCTCCCATCAAAATGGCGACTGGTCCTCACTGGTACCCCGGTCCAAAACAACTTAAAGGAGCTCCTCGGTTTGCTGAGCTTTGTGGAGCCTGGTCTTTTCGAAGACGGCACGATGGAGCAGATGCAGACGATTTTCGAAACCAAGGTTCCGAACAAAGAAGTTCTGAACTTCGCTGCCCTAGCCAAGGAACGAGTCAGCAACGCGCGCACCATTATGGCTCCGTTCATCTTGCAACGCCGAAAAGACGAGGTTCTCGGTCTGCCTAGGAGGGTTGATGTTGTCACACAGATCGAGCTGACTGGGAGCCAGAAGGTGCTCTATGAGGAGATCAAAAACAACTTCCTCGCAGGCAAGAGCAGGAGCAAAGCCACGAAAGACAGAGGCAACCTGTGGCAGCAGCTCCGCAAGGCAGCCATCCACCCACAGCTGTTCAGACGACATTTCACAGATGAGATAGTCACTGAGATGACGGACATTCTCTGGAAGAAGTGCTCAGAAATCGAGCTCAATGTCCAAAGCAAAGCGGATCGACACAAAATCATGTACCGTGATAGTCTGCTAAATGATTACGACTTCAGTTTGCATCTCCTATGCAAGGAATTTCCCAAGTACATTGGCAGATTTGACGTTCCTGACCGATCGTGGGAAGAGGCTCCTAAAGTCGAGGCCCTACTGAAATTGGTGAGACAGTACCAAGCAAACGGGGACCGCTGTCTCGTCTTCTCAAGGTACGAGATGGTTATCGACATACTTAGAGACACCATGCATTTCGCCGGCATCAAATACTGCGAGTTGACTGGCAGATCCAATGTTTCTGAGAGATTTCCGGAAATCGAACGTTTCAACAACAACCCGGATATTCCCGTCTTCCTCCTGACAACCGGAGCCGGTGGCACTGGCTTGAACTTGACTGCAGCGAACAAAATCATCCTGTTCGACCAGTCGGATAACCCTCAAGACGACGTACAAGCTTCCAACCGAGCTCACCGAATTGGTCAGACCCGCGAAGTTGAAGTCATCCGGCTAGTCACCAAAAAGACCGTCGAGACCTTAATCTATAATTCGTGCGTAAAGAAGCTGACGTTAGCTGCTTCTGTGGAGCGCGCTGTCGAGGATGAGGAAAATCTTGAGGAGGAATGTCGCAAAAAGATGCTTCTGGGTGAAGAAGAAGAAGTCGTTATACCGCCTTCTCAAATGGTGTCACTGTCGCAGGCGGCCGAGTAGAACGTGGATCAGTCTGTGATCGCCATTCCTATTGGCAATGAGGTCAGAATTGATGCAAAGTGATAAGGAATCCAATAGCGGTGAACATTTTGATTGGACATGGGTGTTTGGCTTGTTTGAATGAGGTCACGGAGGATATACCCAAGCGCGTCTGCGTCGCGTTATATTGCATTTGTGTGGAGTGCCTATGAGCACAACCTTGTTGGATTTTCATCCATCATCGGTGGAAGAGTATTATAGGACACGGGGCAGATCGTAGGCACAGTTTGACAACTTGTTTACCATCAGACACAAAATGTGGTTAGACTGGCATAATTTAGAGACTAGGTAGCCGGACGGCCAAATCACCTAAGGTCTGCTAAGTCCGATTGATACACACACTTCAAGGAAAAACGTCATGAATTAGTCCGTTGCCACTGTTGTGGTGCTTATTCTTGTTGTCCTTACATAAACCGCCTGCCAACTACGTAACGTCCGATTTTTTCAAACCTTCTCCCCAACTATGTAATAAGCACACAGCCCAGAAACGCAAACGCATGAAAGGAAGAAAAATTTGAACGAGAATACCGCCCAGATCCTAACCGGCTGTCTCGTAACCCTCGCCGTCCTCGCCGTCTTCTTCCTCGTCGCCGGACGGTGTTGGCCCTGGCTCAAAAGGAGGACGCGAGATCAGATCATGACCCATGTACACAGGTGAGCAGGCGCAGACTGGGAGGACGAGCTCAGGCGGAGGGCCAGAGATGAGAGGAGGGCGCGGTATGGGCATGTAGGGCCCGAGTTGGATTGGTACGAGTGGCCCCGGCGGGCCTAGGAGGAGTTGGGTCAGGCCGGTGTGGGGGAGATGGTGAGGGCGGTCAAGAGGGCGGAATTTTGGGCGGTGCAGAGGGATATGGAGAGGATGGGGAGGTGAGGAGGGTGAGGAGTTGCGGGCGTTTGAGTTCATGTTGGGATCGGGAGGTTGGAGAGAATTCGAAGTACGGTGTACCGCGTTGCGCACCTACTATGCATGGTATGGAGGGTCAGAGAGGGCAATGGGGCAGGTGCCGGATCGATTGCATATAGAGGAGGGCTATCCTTCCCCCCGCCGATGTCGAGCTCTGAGCCAGTTGCACCTTGCTGCGAAAGGACTCTCCCCACTGCCCTTTCTAAGGATTGATACTATAGCATAGACTAACAAAATAGTGGAGCCGCGTCATATCAGCTCGCTGATAGGCCCCCTCCCTATACGTGTGTTTGTGTATGTATACAACTAGGTCAACACTTTGTTCATCATTAGCCATAAGAACATGATACGAATGTCAACAAACGGCAAAAAGGTGTCGCCAATGATTACTCATTGAGGAAATTGGGCCCGAACCCGGGATCGAACCGGGGACCTCTCGCAGATTGCTTGGGTGTACCCTAAGCGAGAATTATACCACTAAACCATCCGGGCGTATTTTGCTGTTGCAGTTGTTGTTGAGATTCGCGACACAAACATGGCATATAATGCCGCGATGTGGAGGGTTTGGTAGCCCTGAGCGGTCATTGCGCCCGTATATACATCATAGAAAGGGAGAGTGTTGAGGATTACTTGGGTCGTCGACGGCCGTGATAGGACTGCTAGACCGCACGGCTAACCAGAGACTTGAAACGACGTCAACAGCATAATAACATGGATCTATATTCCCAGAGTATGCACAATACGCTTCCCAACAATAACACGCAACAGCTCCACCAGTAGATTGATGGATGAGATTCTGGTGCATTTGTGAAATGGAGGGCAGTGTCAGAAAAACCAGAATGGCCAACAGGGATCGTACACTAGTAGACACTCATGGTACAGAAGATCATGCCCCATACTTCATGCGATGGCGTTGGTAGCCTGCTACTTCCACCTCAGCAGGCGGCGATGTTTACGGAGCATCCGTTGGGTCCCTGTCACAGTTAATGGAAGGGTCGCATGGCTGCTGAAGGAGAACGACTTACCAGTCCGTCACGAGATGCTCATCTAACCCGTCCATTTTTGACATGTCCTCGTCGGAGATTTCGAAGCCTCCAACTTTCACATTATCGATGAGGCGTTCCTTTCTTGCGCTCTTGGGCAGCGGTACCAGGCCATGTTGTAATGACCACCTACAGGGGAATTAGTATTATTTTGATAGATCTTGATCACTGATTACTCACCGCACCATCAATTGCGCTGGCGTGCAGGAGTACTTCTTAGCAAGTGCAACAATCGTAGCGTTCTTCATGCGCATCGCTCTAGCAAGCGGACCGTACGCCTCAATAACGATACCATGCTTCTTGCACACTTCACGAATATCTTCTTGTGTATTGAAAGGATGGACCTCAATTTGGTTGATAGAAGGCTTGATTCTGGGGTTTGAAGCCATCAACTCCTCGATCTGCGGGAGGTTTAGCGTGTCACCTGTAACGATGCCTAACGATAAACTCACGTGTCTGACTCCGAAATTGCTGACGCCACCACTCCTGACCTCGCCGTCTGTGATTGCGTCCTCAACAGCCCTCCAGCTCGTCAATCGTGCCTCGGAACCGCCATAAGGACTGTGCAATAAGAACAAATCGATGTAGCCGAGCCCACAAGCATCGACACTTTTCTTGATACTTCGCCTTACGGCGGTATACGACTCACTGTTGCTGGCGAGCTTGGAGGTGTACCAGATATCCTCCCGTTTGAGGCCTTCGGAGTTGTCGGGCGAAGACAGGAAAGTCCGAATAGCCTTCCCAGCCTCAGTCTCGTTGTGGTACATTTGTGCGCTGTCGAAGCCGCGATACCCCGCCGCCAAGCCCCAGGGCACGGCGGAGAGGACCTCGCGTCCGGACATCATGTAGAGCCCAAGCTGGATCTGTGGGATGAGGTGGCCCGATGGGAGCTAAAGACTGTGTTGAGCCCTCTGTCGTCCGGAAAGGGCGTCTCTGCGGGGTACCCACCTTGACCTTGCTGGCCAGCGAGAAGCTGTTTGAGCCCATCTTGGAATTGTGCAATTCGAAATACGCACTATGATTTTTATGTTGTCCGTCAATGGAAGCTCGTAGTCGTTGTGACTCTGATCCAGTGAATATATATTGGTCGATGTGGGGAGACAAAATCCAACTGGAGTATGATGCTGTCATGCTGAGGAAAGGTACCGACGGAAATATGGACCTCGTTATCCACTAGAGCAGCGCGCGCTATAACTAGGATAGGCTGGTCGCTATAGCGGCCAGATGGTGGATTGGGGAGGGGTAGAAAACGAACAACACTTGCTAATGTACCTCAATAACAGTGCAAATTTTGAACATCTTGGGGAGCATATTACTTCCCAATCACCTTAAACTTTACCTCGAAGTAAGTCATGCCTTGTTTTGATTCTATGTATTTCTCTATGTCGGTATTTGATCTACAGTCTATTGTACCATACGCGTGGCCGCATTATTTACAATATCATCGTGTTAATAAAGTTCATCGCGAGGCTGTGTCCTAGGCACAGCCTAACGGTCCTACAGTCGCGTTTCTACTGCCACTTAGGTTACTGAGCCCACTTGTTGGAATGTGGCTGTTATGTAACAGCGACTGGTATTTCGAGATGCCACCTCATTTTCTGCCATCCATCATAGCTGCCAATTTGGCGGCTTCTTGTCCAAACTTGGTTTTGCTGCGGATGATATGTCCAAACTTGTAGAATGCGATCAAACAAGGGATAAAGATCAAGGCGAGGAAGCCAGGAACGCTGGAAGCCCAATGAATGCCTACAATTGAATTAGCATTATTTCTGACCATGAATTTACCCAAGAATTCCGAACATACCTAATGAATCATATAGTTGTGCAGTGAAGAGGGGAAAGACGGCGCCAGCAATCGATCGCAGCACTGTGCTTGCAGCAAGTGCCGATGCAGCATAACCTAAATAGGCGTCGACGATATAGTTCGTAAGACTCATGTAAAGCAGGACCAATCCGAAGCCAAACAAGACACCAGCGCTGACAGAGATGAGCCAAAATGTGTCGGGGTCGTTCGTCCACGCGAACCAGAAAAGACCAATGGGAAGCGCAGCCGAACCGAGCATGGCTGGAGGAAGGCGAGCTTCAGGAGGAACCATACCCTGGTACTTGTCGACGAGTTTGGCATAACGCTTCTGATCGAAGAGGGCAACATAGAAAAGTGAGATAATGATTCCAAGAGCGATAGCAAGAAAAGGTAGAGATGCGACTCCTTGGGGCCAACCGCGGACTTGCTGGTAGACAATAGGGTATGCGGCGAAAAGCAGAAAGAGTGTTCCGTGAACAACAGACAAGAAGAGGCTGAGGAGAGTGACAATGGGCTCGTAAATGAGAATGACCCATGGTCGAAGAGCTCCGACGCGGAGTTGGGTTGCGATGCTCTTAGGTTCCACGCCATCAACAACATGTACCTTGCCTGTGATCTTGGATAGTTTCTCTGCACGACGCTTTAAGAGCACTGGAGCATATGTCTCCGGGAAGGTGATTGTGAGCACAACCCACGTAGGGAAGGATGCGCCAGCGATCAAAACGGACAACGACCGCCAACCATAAGCCTTATCGAGGAAACCGCAAGCGATGGGGCCAAGCATCTGGCCCATGAGACCAGCCAGGGTGAAAATACTCAGAACGAATCCTCTCTCCTGGGCTTGAAACATGTCGGCAATGACGGCTGGGGCAACTGCCTGGGTGAAGGAGCCGGCCAAACCACCCAGTATTCGTAAAGTGAGGACGAAGGTTATTGAAGGAGCTAGCCCAATCACGCCGGACGTGATGACGAATGCTGCAAAGGTCCAAACATAAAGGTCACGGCGACCGTACACTTCGCTCATAGGCGACAGCACTAGAGCTCCAATTGCAAAGCCAAGCACGAAGAGAGATGTCATGAGCAGTGCAACGGTCTGACCGACATTGAACTCAGTCTTGATATCAGTGGTGCCTGGCACCTGTTAGAACAATCCCATTGATTTGACACAAGTCTCACTCACCTTGAGAAAACCCGGATGAAGCTATCGAGACCATGAAAACGGCGAACGCAAGCACCATTGCGTTGGTCCATTTTTTAACCCTTGGAAAAAGCATGGGGTTCGCCGGGTCATTCTCGATCCATCTCACAAGGTAAGGGTCATCCGGAGTTCCATAACCTGGGAAGTCGTAGTTCAGAACATCCAATGATACAAGGGCTGAATCAGCTTGATCGAGCTGTTCTTGTGTCAAGGGTTCCTTCCACTTTGCTTTTTCTTTGTCAATGCCGAAGTCGTCCGACCATCGCTCAGAATTCCTAGTGATCCAAGAATCTCGCTTTTCCACGTCAAAGGCTCCATCCCATAGCTTTTGGTCGCCTTGATATGCTCGGTCATCAATCCATGTAGTGCGATTGCCTCTAGCATGGCCCGGCCACACCTGCTGAACACGAGGAGCGGATGGCAGGAGAGAGTTGCCAACCATATAGCTCAAGCGATTGGCACGGGCCTCCGTGTCAAAAGCGGCAGTCCATCTTTTGTTAACCTGCTGTGTTGTGAATCGGCCAGGCCATGGTGCGTCAAGCTCAATATCGTCTCCGTTTGGGGTGGGCCATATCGTCATCCGGTTCGCTCTTCCTGCCGCAGCGGAAGGATGAAGAGACATAATGAGATTTTCGAAGGCAGGTCTATAGTCTATGCAGAAATAAAGAAGAAAAATATAAAACAAGTATATGCCGGCACAGAAAGAAAGGAAACCCAAACTCGGTAAGGGAAGTTAAGAAACGAAGGCAAGAATGCCAAGAGAGGCACAACAGGAGACACCATAACAAAGAGGAACAGGAGCTTCATATATATCTGAACTCACATCATAAGCATAGGGCTGCACTACTGCAAAGACAATGCGGCTGAGTCCATAGAAGGACAGCGGTGGCAGTGGAAACCAAAATTGGTTGATATTGATTAATGCCAGGTTTGGGTGGTATGGGAGTGGTGGAGAGTGGATCGTAATGTTGCGCGTCTCCATGTGATTGCCCTCAAGTATTTTCCTCCGTCTTCGATGATTCCCACAGCATTCCACCCCATGTAGACGAACACTGATAGACTGAAACAAGGCCACATGCCACTGCTCAATACCCACAAGTACAGTAGCTAGGCTTGCTAGGCTGCCAGGGTGGCATGCCTAGATGCAATCTAGCCAGTACCGGCAGCGTCCCGAGAGACTAAGTCGAGTGCCGAGACTAAATAGATGAAATAATATAGCATGCCAATGTCTTGTCCTCTGAAAATCTCGAAGTACTTCGGAGATCATGTCTGTGGTTTAGCATAGAACTCGGTTATTTCCGTAGATCACGTAGATCCCGCCGTGGCTCGGGGGTGACGCACATGCTTGCCCTAATTGATCATCCCAAACGATAATGTCCATAATTATTGGATGACACAAGCCGAAGACGACTTCGCATCGCATTGTCCGGTGTAATGTTTCGAGCCGTCTTGCTGGACTAAATGTAGAGACAGGTTGGGTTTGGCGTAATGCATGGATATCGCATAGTGGATTGTGGCTTTGGACGCAAAGCCTGGATGGGCTGTGAGAACCAATCAAAAACAAAGGAAAATAGAAATTAATTAAAGCGTTGCATGATAGGGAGGACCAGGGTGATCAGAAACCAGACTTGCGGCTCTATCCCCTAACTTCGTCTGGTGTGAACGTGACACTCAAGGGACCCCCGCGCAGACTTGACCTCCCAAATTGGTCCCAATCTCCTAATTTTACCTTGCAGCTGGCCGGGAAGATACGAGATGCCATCATTCCTGGTACTGGAAGGCTTGACCTGAATAATGTCCAGGACAGACGAACGTGAAACCAAAAATACATGAAACGGTCTCTTGGCGAGAAGTGACAGACCACTGGACCCTGTGGACTGAATGCGGAAAATTTATGTGGGACCATTGCGTATGCTCTTGGCGGGTCTGACAGTGAACCGCTTGTCCATGACACTCGTCGAACTTATCGTGGTTCTCCTGGCGTTTAGGGAAGCACTCGAGTTTGTGTTTTTCGTGCACCAAATTGATGACTCGTGCCAAGGGATCACGGTACCGCTCATTGAAGAGCTGCAGAGCAACAACTCGTCACGTTTAGGCCGGCGCATCGAAGACGGCACCAAATGTAGGAAGTGCTGCATCATGGTAGCCTTGATTCTAGATGCATATCCTGTTGGCAGTCTCCATATTCGGTACCATCCACCGCTCTGCTCTTTAAAGAGAAAAATGAAGAGTGGAAAAAGAAAAGAAAAAGATATATCGGTGCTGACTTACTGTGTCATCACCTGTGCTTACTTTGTCTTTTGATCAGCTCTTGCGGTGCCAGCCATATCTGTAGCTGCTGGGTTCGACCATGAGGCCTGGTATTTCACTTCACAATTCAGCAGGTTGCATTGGAGACGATGGAATGCTCTGCCAAGTCCAACCGGTTGTCTCAAATATCAGATGGGAATTGCGGCAGCCATCCCTAGCCAGCCAGCAACAGGTCATAGCTTTTAACTTGCCTGATTTACTTCAAACAAGTTCGGCGCTGTCCGACTAATAGAACAATATTGAGAAAGAAAATGTGGTGCTTTGAAGCTTTGAACCATAAAAGATCAAAACCAACGTCTGTAGTTTGGGGCTTAAATAGAGTATGGGATCGTAATAATGTAAAGTTTATTCTCTGGAGCTGTCGGGCCTAAATTATTGTTACAGGGCCTCGCTATGCCCCAATTGGCTCTGGGCCTTCTTCCGCTGCAGCAAGGACTTAACCTTAGTGCAGGTGTCCAGTGGAAATGTGCCCCGGCTGGATTCTCCGACTCACAACTACAGTTCAGTCAATCGGTGCTTTGCAAAAAGACGAACATTTCAGCACGAAAGCATGAAAGAAACAATCCTATTCACCCTACCGCATCACAGAGAGAGAGAAAAAAAACAAGTTCTTTGACATTAATCACTCTTCAAAGGGCCATTTAACAGTCATATGAGCAAAGTGGTCAACTCCTGTCTTTGAGCATGGAGATAATAGAGGAAGCCGCCTCATATGGACAACAAAGGCCTGGTGCATGTCCAGAGGACACCACTAAGCCAACATAAACGACCACGCCAATTGTATACAACCTACATTGCCGTCCCACCATTGCCCAACCAGATGTTGCTGATGCAATTCCCAACACACCATATCACAAGCCGCCCTCTTCGTGGCACATTAGTAGAAGACGGTTCGGCACAATGTATACCGCGTTTGAACAAGAGTACTTCTGCTGTGGAAACATTAATAAAAGAAGCCCGTTCTATCGCGGTTGCTGAAATTATTCGGGAAAGTCGCGCTGGCATGTACGTACACCACTTCTCTTATGCTCGAGGGATACTGAAAGTAGAAATGCTTTCTCACAATGTTCGCATCACAGGCAATATCGTGTTAAGCCTGCCCTAGCTCCAGATGAACCAATGCGCCATTATCTTATAAGCAACCGCCAGAGCCTCCTATTTGACACCGGAAAATAGGCATCTATGAATGTCGCATGATCTTTATGGTCAAGACAATCCCGTGGCAGGCACGAAACTTATGAGGTGCTTTTTGTCTCTGGTATAACAGACCCGCACACTCAAACCACATGGACTCTCGACATTGTTGTTACAGATTCATAACTTGAGTAAAGGTTTTACATAGGCGATTAGAAGCAACAGCAGAGGTCTTGAGTAGGGACAAAGAATTCTGAATTGGCCAAGATATCATGATGGCTGCACTGAATCAACTTCTGTGTCATTCAGCTGGGTCACAGAAGCCAGTCCTTCTCGCACGATTCTCAACGTTACTAAATTGAATTTTGTGTCTTTGGCAATTCCAATAATTATCATCGCAAAATGCCAGCGTCGTCATCTGTGCAGTGTACCACGAGACACAAGCAAAGTTTTCTCCTGCACCACAATCTCTGACACAGATAGATTGACACATTTCTTATCAACGGAAACCAACCGGCTCCAATTAGAGTTTGTTCAACTAGGACTGATTGGCGGTGAAGAGATAAGCCAAGTAAAAAGCAAACAAGGTTATGTTATCCTATTCGCCACTCCAACCAGGTCTGTCAGTGAGCAGCAGGGGTTGGCAGCCTGCAACTCCATATTTTATCTAAGTGCTATGAACCACAATACAGACCAGTCCTCCAATTCATAACTCTGCAGCGGACAACAAGGATGAAATTTGGTCGCGACTACCAACGACTTCAGCTTCCTGTATGGAAAGAGGCCTATATTGACTACGATAATTTAAAACACATTGCAAAGCAGCAATCGAATTGTCTTGGCTGTACGTCACTACACGGCAACGATAATCCTCGATTCTTTTTCTTCCTGAGAGTTTGCTGACAATCACTACTTCCTTTAGACTTTGAGAGTCGCCTTGAATTTGAGATTAAGCAAGTAAACTGCTTTTTGCAGCAACAGCTCAACTTCCTTTATGGCTGGATCGAGGCGACGCTTTCGCGATTCTCGCTTACAGCACTATCTTTAGAGCTTAAGGACCTGGCGCAGGTCGCGCCTGCCGAGCTTCACGATCTATGTGACTGCCTTGAGGACGTCCTAGAATTTGCGTCACAACTCGAGGTATTTGCGAAGCTCAACAAAGATGCAATCCAAAAGTTGTTCATCAAGCGCAGCCGAGTCACCGAGGCCGTGGTGGAGGGCAGCCTTGAACATGGCGGCCTGCTCTTTGCAAGTCCCTGGCTCAACACAGCTGCTCGTTTGAGAAATCTCCATGATCTGGCGAGTCGCGCCCAAAGCCTTCACCAGGATGACCCGAGAACACATTCCCTCCTACTACAGCGAGTAAGCCCCATCGCTCTGGGCTGCACAAGCGATGAAGTCCATCGCAGCATCGGTGTTGATAATTCCGCAGAACTGATGGTAGTATTGGCTTCATCTGTATCTTACCTGGAGAATCAAGCTATGCTTTACTCTGTCCTGCAGGTCGCGATTACTTGTCGCGCTTCAATGTGCACCCGATCCTTGCTTGAGGAGATCACGGCACCTTTGGAAGATGTTTCGTGCGGTCATTTGGACGCTTTACATCGACTCATCATTAAGTCATATCGATTTCAGCCAGAACTAGCTGTGATAGACGATGCTGTGGGGATATTCCGTGAGCTTTCTCCCTATCAACATCATATGCTGTTAGTGAAGGACTGGAGACAGCGCTATCCACTTCACTATGCTGCAGAACACGGCCCGGTCAATCTCTGCAAGCACATTCTTAAATTCATGGAGCCGACAGCAGTCCTGGAACAAGATGCTTCGGGGCTAACGCCGCTCCATCTTGCTGTCAGTGGTGGCCATCTGGGCGTAGTAAGACTGTTTCTCGCAGTGAATGCTGTCCGGTGCATGATAGCTGGTGAAACCACTAGAAGATTGTTACTCATGGCAATTCAAGCACGGTCCGTCGCTATTACTGAATGTTTGTTGAGCCTTAACCAAGGTCTAGATTTGCGGGATAAGTTCGGTCGCACTCCTTTATACTATGCTGCTGATCAAGGCCAAGTGGAGATGGTTCAAGCCCTACTGACTGTGCCAGACGGATTGTTTCTTAACCACGTCGAGACTTCGTACGGCTGGTCACCGCTCATAGTAGCCTCTTCTCGGGGTCATTATGAAATAGTGAAACTTCTCCTCGAAGCCGGAGCAGACCCAATGACCAAAGATCACCGAGGCTGGTCTGCTCTTGAAAACGCGTCCTACAGAGCGCACATGACTATTGTCGATGCCCTCCAACACGCATTGCCTGTCAGAGAACCAGAAAATCACCTAGAGAAAGTCTTGGTGCAATCGCGTGATATTAAACCAATTCAGATACAACGGCCAACATACTTCTCTAAAGAAAGCTCTGCTCATATTGAGGATGCATCATTCACTTCTGTTGTCTTCAGCCTAGGATCCTTCGACATAAATTCAAATGGCTTGATACTAAATATTGCGACTTCAGTTCTCGGTAGGGTTGCTACCAGTATATCGAGCCAAATGATTCTTGAGGTCGCTGGGATACACTGTCATGAGCAACCATACGAATTCATGCTGCCCCTACTAGGTGATGTATCCGAGATTACATGTGTCTTCTCGACAACTGAACCAGACAATCTACAACTCAGTTTCAAGCTTATTGAAACTTTTAACGACGCAATGCCATGCAAGCGCTTACTAGCCACGGGTATTGCACTGCTAGGATCCATCAAAGGCTGGTTTCGCCCAGAACGTCAAAGCCTGAAGCGGGACTCAACTGTTGTACTGAACACACCCAAAGGTGATTTCGCAGGTACCATCACATTTACACATCTTGTATGCAAGCCCTACGAAGCTCCTGGGTTGCCCAAGCCCGTCCAAAAGATGCGTCTTTTAGAAACAACCCAAGTCGTTGGTCACCGCGGACTAGGCTGGAACATGACTGGGCTTGGCCGTATGCAAATTGGGGAGCACACCGTCCAGTCTCTGCAGAGTGCTCTTGATCAAGGAGCAGATCTCATAGAGTTCGACGTTCAGATTACACGCGATCGCGTTCCTGTCATCTACCATGATTGGCAGGTCTCGGAAACAGGGCTTGACATACCAATCCATGCAATGACTTATAAGCAGGTATGTTCATCAAGGATGGCCACATCGTTCGGTGACTTACACAACCCAGTGGATGGCTATAAGTGAGTCGCAGACGAACGACCATCATGACACACCAAGAGGTCGCCTGCCCTGGGACGAAAGGGCGCGCCCAAGCGCGCCGCCCCGGCGAGACTCCAAGTCCTTGTGCGCTCATCCGGATCACTCGCGAAGGGCGATGACAGAACGCATGAAACATACTGTAGAGTATGCCAGAAATCATAATAAGGGCAATATTCGAGGGGACTGTATTCACGACGCTTTTACAACACTTCGCGAGCTTTTCAAGAAATTTCCCGAAGACGTAAACTTCGACATTGAGCTGAGTAAGTCTCGGACCATTTTAATGTTTTAGAGATCTGCGATTCCTAATGTATAAAGCAGAGTATCCTATGTTGTGGGAATGCCCGTATTGGGAGATGGAACCATACTGGACAGAAATGAACGAGTATATCGACACAACTTTGGATACCGTATTTGAGCTGGCAGGCAACCGCTCCATTTTCTTCACCTGCTTCAACCCAGAGGTTTGTATTCTTCTGTCTATGAAGCAAAAGGCTTATCCCGTCGTATTTCTTAACGACTCGATGGTCAGCGGACCGGCAGGTGATCAGCGCGCAGTTTCGCTGCAGCAAGCAATGCGCTTCGCACGACAGTGGGGCTTGCAAGGCATTGTTATGGCAGCTGAGCCTTTCGTCGCAGCACCTAAGCTCATTAAACATGTCAGAGACCAGGGTTTGGTCTGTGGTTCGTACGGTTCCTTGAATGATATCCCAGAATTTGCTACGGTATGTCATGCAACGATCATTTTGTGTATTGTAGAGGAAACTTGCTGACAGATTATGGCGCAGAAACAAGCAGTCGAGGGGATAGACATGCTGATTGTAAACAATGTTCGACTTATTTCGAACACTCTTCGCAGCCTGGAGTCCTGAAAGATACCCCATCATTGTTCAACAGCGTTGGCACTGGATTCCGTATTGTGCGATCTTACTTTGATGTTTCCAGATGTAGACTGCGTTGAATATTTAGTGATACAGGCGTTCTTATCTGACGTCCGTCTACGTGGAATCAGAGGCACAGTTACTCAATTCATGTCTAGTCTAGTTTCCTTTTCCCGTTTTGTAAAAACTCTGCTTGCTCAACCTTCGCAGAGTTGTCGAATGACCAAATCATCCAAAGAGAATAGGTACCGTCTGAGCGAATTCCGAATCATTCTCTTCATTTTGGTATTCTTGTAATTGATCTTTGATTGACAAGAGTGAAAGCGCGGCGAGTTTCGCTACTTCTTGCTTCTCCTCTTTCTCCTCCTCCTCCTTCTCTTTGTGTGCCTTTTTGAGTTTTCATGAATATCAGGACAAGCTAGAAAGGAAAAGTACCAAGTGGGTTGTCCATGTAGCCAGCTACAGTTGTGACTACAATCACCAATCGCGAGATGATTCCAGTAGTCGTCGTCGAAATATTCCAGTTCGCTGAACTTGATGCAATCTGGACAGAGACATTCGAAATAGCCTCTAAGTTTTTCAACCATGCCCTACACAATGGCGTTAATCTCTCGGCCTCGTGTGACTAAGCGATGCCCAGCGCAGACCTTTTGAACACTTGTATCTTCATTTACATTGTACTCAAACTTTGTGAACTTGTCTAAGAAATTGTCTAGTAGGTTACGCTCCTGCTTCTCCATCGGCCAGAGGCTTCTAATATCTTTCAGTGAGCGGAAGTACAAAAATCGGCTGCGTTGTTACAGGCACTATTTCTGCACCGAATTATGTTTTTGACACGCCTGGGCAGATCGTGCCACATTGATGCCATAAATTTCTTTGTCGACCCTTGTGCTGTACAAAATCATCTATGGAGCTATTAGATTCGATATAAAAAGTTTTGAGACACAGGGATACAAGTATTTACTTAGAATGCTGACCGAAAGCTGCTTGATCAGGGGCGCTTTTTCCTTAATAACATTATGCGTCACCTGGAAGTCGCGTGCTGTCTTTGACAGGGATCTCCTGCCCATGATCACGGCGCAGACCAATTCTGTGATCTCACTCCACGACGCACAGCGTTAGAAAGCTGGAGGACGTCGTCGCTTAAAATGCTATAATACGATTTCTTGCAATGGGCATGATGGGAATGATGAGCTGTAATGAAGTTTGGTGATGCAAGTAGGATAGAGTGATATCTTTTCTCAAGACCGATGTGCAGCTTCTTTGGGGGTTGTTCCGTTGTAATAATTCAAGTTTACTCTAGGCAGTGATACCAAGATCAGACCGTCTATTACTCCATGCTTAAGGTGGACAAATGAAATAACATGATATATTTTCGACGACTGATTAAATCTTTGGTTTCAAATGGGTTCAGCTTTAGGGCAATTTAATACTAGTAAGGTCACTACTACAGCTTCCAAGAAAGGAAAATACTCTAGAGGCACTAATGCTTGTCGTCTATATGATCTGTGTGAATAGGTCTCTGAGTTTTGTGCCATACCCCTAGAAACCCACACCAAGTGTGCAGCATATTGTTCCATGTAAGCGCAAATGGGTACCAGATATATCGATACATAGTAGTGATTGTAAATTTGAATGTCTTAGGATAGCCGTGGGTGACCCACCTCTTGAACCGTAGCAGCTTTGCATTGTAGTTAATCGTAGCTCGTGTGCATTAAGCAACAACAAAACGATTAGTAAGAATAGTCAAGAAATGCGATTATTGTCGCATACTTCACATGAGATTATTGGAGTTTGAATGTAGCCATCCAGAAATCTTTGTATGTGCTACGTGAATATGCCATTGTCAAGGAAGAACAAAACAAAGAAGACAACCATTGACAGAAATGCTGAATAAAACACAGATTCATGACAAGAACTTGTTAAAGATACTTAAATGTCTTTTGAATGCCTGCAGGGATCGGTATCTGCTAACAGAGATTTCCTGAGCTGTAGTGAGTTATTTCACGGTTATAGTAACAAGCAGTTGGCATATTTTAGCTTTGATGATTCATCTTCAGGATTTCGTCGAAGTCATGACATCTGATTCTCGAACTTTACAGATCCCTGAACACCAACAAGATGGTGCAGCTCAAAAATCTTGCTACCAGAAACTATCCGATGAACATGTCGAAGAACTGGAGCTGTACAGGAAGAACGGGCTTCACCCAGTACACCTAGGTGATGTTCTCAATAATAGATACGAGGTCTTACACAAACTAGGCCATGGCACGTCTGCGACTGTTTGGCTCTGCTTCGATACCCAGACGTCTGCGTGGAAAGCCATTAAGATCATTGGGGCTTCGCACTCTTCAGACGACCGCCCTGAGCTGAAATTCCAGCTACAACTGTCTAGAAGCGACCTGGTAGCACTGCCCACGGATCATTTTTGGCTTGTAGGTCCAAACGGGCGCCATGTTTGTCTTGTCATGCCACCACTAGGCCCATCCGTCAGCAGCAAACACCAGACCATGGACCTAGAAGCTTTGCGAGAAGTATCCATGCAAGCTGCTGATGGCTTGGCATATATGCACCGAAAGGGAATATGTCATGGCGATTTCCGGACGGGCAATCTTCTATTCAGGCTTGATTCTGCCCGTATCAACGATCTAAGCAAAGGTGATATGCTTGCATTGATCGGAGAGGTCACCAAAATTGTTGTGGAGACAGACTTCGGGGAAGAACCCGGCTCTATCTCCCCTCGTTATCTTGTACATTCGTTGAACACGGATATATTTGCCGACTTCATCACGTGCCAAATCGCAGTCATTGGGCTAAGCTTGGCTTTTGAGATAACAAAGCCACCAAAAACATCGTCGGTTGATTTGCCCTACGCATCGCCACAGCTCCTTCTTCGACTGCCGCCCAGCACCCATAGTGATGTCTGGGCACTAGGATGCACTTTGCTCGAGATGCAAACGGGCTCGGTGTTTGGAACAGCGCCTTTTGAGATCATGCAGAGCATGGAACTCCTCCTAGGTCCTCTGCCGAAGCCGTTGCAGAGGACATGGTCGCGGGTCTACCCAGAGGAGATGCTGCATCCCGAGGGAAACACAGAGTATCTGACATGGCGTTCCGATGTTATTAGCGAGATCAAGAAGCATACGAGGAACGCAGATTGCCTTCTCAAGGAACTGGCAATGTCGCGAAAGCAGTCATTGAAGGGCCTATTAGCTGCAGACGACAAAAACAAGCCGGGATCGATCGTCTGGCAAGTACCAGAGAAGCAGGTCACACAAATTGGCGACCTAATAAAGCAAACGCTGTCGTATGATTTGCATACGCGCCATACAGCTGACGCTGTGGTACAACATGTCTGGTTTGACCAGGCACGCATTCACAGAAAACCTCGAGTATAACAAGACGTCTGTTTGACACAACTGTTGAAGTTTTGGATCAGACCACATCAGTGCTCGCCCACCTAGCGTATATCCGTTTTCAGCAACGGACTAGTAAGTTATATAAATCTCAAGGTTGTTCGCGAAATCCGACCATGTTTTCCGTCTCTATGTAAACTCCGACTGATACTGTTAATGATGTTGAATAGGTGATTAGATGTGAAAATCTAGTCGGTACTTGAACCGGACCTGTCCCGCCGATGGTGCCGAAGTTAAAACTGCTCCCCAAAAGATGGTTGCAGGAAATCAAGAAATGCTCCTCCAAAGAAGTCTTGCATACTCGGGATCTCAAACGGTGAGACCAAGTCACCTGGGCTTATGGGGCAATCCGCTGCTAGTTCATTC
This sequence comes from Truncatella angustata, assembly GCF_020726525.1. Taxonomy (NCBI): domain Eukaryota; kingdom Fungi; phylum Ascomycota; class Sordariomycetes; order Amphisphaeriales; family Sporocadaceae; genus Truncatella; species Truncatella angustata. Next base: position 1,871,844 of record NW_025763390.1, on the reverse strand, counting down.
TCGATACCCACCGGCTCCTGTATAGGTGCTGTAGGTTTGGTGAAGTTCAACTGGGAGTTTTCTGTAATGTCTTCATGATTAGTATTATGCCCCTTTTTCATGCGAATTTGTAGTCGCCGCTGCGCAAGCTTTGGGAATTTGGTTATCCTCGAAAATTCTCGAAACTTGCGATAGTAATCGTCGATGCGCAGAACCAAATCCAAGCGGTGTTCATCGGAAAGGCCTGATTGAGACTCATCGTAATGTGCGACGATCAGAACACAATAAGCCACACAAAGATGGATGTCTGTCGTCATGGATCTTCTCGAGATGGGCCGCAACTCCAAGAAGAGGCGGAGGATGTTTTCTGCAAGCTCGGAGCAACTTTTCCTGAGGTCACGCTTCAGGTCTTCGGTTGTATCCACTGCTCCATCCGGGTGAGTTGTGCTCGGACGGGTGTCACCAAGAATGCTGTCGCCCATAAAGGTTCGAGACTGAAGATTTTCTCCGATGGCTTCGAGTTGCTGCCGCACGAGAGTGAGACAAGCAATGAAATACCCTAACTTGAGATTTGATGCTGTAGGCATTGCTTCGGGCAGACGTGAGTATTGGCTGACACAGTGGCGAGATCGCGTGGATATCATTTAACTTACATAAAAGATGGCTCCATTTTTTTCTCCAAGACGCAAATTGTTCAGCCTCAACGGCATTGTTACTGGACGAGCACCGTCGGAGAGCCTGGACCAGAACCGAGTATAGCTGGATTTCTGCAAGCAACATACTATCTTGTAACGAAGCGTTGTAAAAGCTCACAAGATTGTTGCATTGATTCAGGTACACATCATCGATGACTGACGGTTTCCCAGTCGCAGTAGCCCAACTGTCGCTCTCCGTTAGTATGCATGGTAGAGAGGAGTTGGAAAGCTTTATGAACCCTTACTGAAGGTGCTGCAAGCATATGATAGACCAGAGCCGAATGGCCCTATGGTCCACGGATGTGGCTTCATCTTGACTGATATTGGAAACAATCTTCGAAAAGTGGATAGCAAGGATCGCTTGTTGTGCGCAGAACCCAGTTAGTAGCCAGCTGTCAATATATTCCGACTCATTCTTCTCCTGGCAATCTGAGTTAAAGGTATCCATTGTTCTGAGGGGTGTCTTGTTTACTGTTGCCGGTTCCACCATGCCATCCGTCATCAGCAGTATCCCGTAGGTTTGCTCTAGAGTTAGCGGACTCGACAGAAGCGCCGATCCCATGGCATTGCGAACTCGGGAGTACACTTCTCGATAAAGTGTAGTGTCACGCATTTCTTCATGACAGGCCATTCCTCTCAAAAAGCAAACAGCTCGAAGAAACAGGGAATCACACACATCTCTGCGTGTTGCCAAATCTTGTTTCTCATGAAGCAGACGTGATTGGCTGTGGGTGGTGAAGAATCTAGCACAAGATTTTAGCCATAGGACCTCTGAAGAGCTCGCTTCTCCGGAATTTTTTTTCCCTTACAGAGCAACCATGTCCTCCTCGAATTTCCTATCAATCATCCCACTAGATACCAGATTAAGAGTGGCGCTATCCAAAGCCTGCCGACGGCTGCCGTAATATCGTTGCCCTATCTCACGCAACACTACTATTGGGGACGAATGGGACACCAAAGTAGCAAGATCCGATATCTCCTCAACATCTCGTGGTTCGGTGCTTAGTCGGTAATCAAATCTCTTGGACCTACTCAAGTTGGATATGTCCGATACCGACTGAGATTGGGTTATACCTTTTTGTAAGTCTTTTACAAGGTCCATAAGTTCTAGTAATCTTTCCTCTTGATTATGCAGTCTTCAGGCCTACGTAGTTAGCGAAGTAGATTATATTACGAACGACCTGATGTATGACTTGCCTCTGTTCGAGAGACTGAGTTCGATTATCAGCCACAGTGGACTCTGGCACAAAATTATTTTCGCGCAAGGAACAAATTAGTCTGAAAATGCTTATTGTTAACCCACAGGTCTAAAAGCATGATGCGTAGAATTTGGGGGCCAACCTTAGGTTCTGACAACGTCTGCAACTTTGCACTCCAGGGGCAAGTTCACATCGGGTCTTAGACCTCTGACATGACTGACACGAAATAACTCGCCGGCGCCGCTTCCTTTGCGACTCGGTCGAAGCGCCATCCTCCGTGCTAGCGTTGTGCGAGGATCGTTTGGGTGGTCTAGATTGATCATCCGACATTGTATCGTATGATCCTATCTACACATAGCTGTAGGATAGACATCCGATCCAGAGTCAAGAGTGCAACTTGAAAGAATCCCAAGTGATAACTTCCGAATCCATGTTGTCGGAGATCTGCGGTCGCCGAACCCTGCACTTCCCTAGCGTCTGTAGTCAATATTTAGTGTGACTTGGCACCAACCATTCTCAATGTCCGCTGCAGCAGCTGGGAATTCATTGCAGGTATCATATTGAAAACACTCTGTGTATAAGCATTAGACCTCGCTTTACGGTGCAATCCTAACAACGTCTGTTCGTATAATTTCGAGGCGCGTATAACTACAATGCAATTTCCACTCGAGGTGAATCACATACTACGGCATAGTCTCCAATAGACTAACAAGGGAAACATGAGGTATACTGGGTGCCCACATGAATCTGCTCTGCTCCATATCTTGGCATAGCTCAGCCATACACAATCTCATCCTCCTGGCACACATTTGACAGACCTTGATTAGAGACTGCCTCTTTGCGCCAGTGTGAGTCGATCCCGATGCCACTACATCATGAATTAGCAAGTCGCCAAGCATCAACGCTTAGATTCCACATACCTTTCCGCATGATATAGGCTCGTACAAAGCAGGGTGGTCTTCATCAATGCACGTGGGGACAACTTCGCAGATGGCTTCAGGGTTGAACCCCAGGAAGAAGGGCATCGCGTATCGCGACTCCGTCCGACGGTTGTATACCCTGTGCACAGTAGATCTGAACTTGTTGTTCGAGAGGCGCTGCATGAAGTCGCCAATATTCACGACGAAAGTCCCTTCGATCGGCTTGGCGTCTAGCCACTCACCACCGAGCGACAATACCTGGAGACCTCCGGAATTGTCCTGCCATAATAGTGTGATGCATTGGATATCGGTATGCGACCCGATGCCGACATCAACATCTGCTGCTTTGGAAGCATCGATTAGCCCAGGATAGTGGATGTGCACCGCGTCGGCGCCTGGGTGAGTCACGATGGCGTCGAAATAGTCCTCTGGCAGATCGAGCGCGAGCGCAAACAAGCGAATGAGTTTCCGAGCCAGTTGTAGACGGCGTTGCCAAAATTCAACCAAAACAGAACGATACCCTTCGATGTGATTTGTTTTATCCCAGATAAAATCATCGGACTTCTTCGCAATATCATCAGCACTCAGTGAGTTACCACCGGCCGGGTCATGGCGTGGATCATATCGCATGGAGAAAGTTTCCTTCTTGTCTATGCGTTGAATCAGTAATGACACCGTGTATTCTTTCGTTGTTGTTTGATGTTACGCCACTGAGTACTTCAGTCTACTACTATAATGAACCACCTGGGAAAGATTCATACCTCGAGATTCGGTTTTGTTAATCTGACTAGCTCCGACGCCATGGTACCCATTCGACTGACCCGTATACCTGAATGAGACTTTCTCTTTTTCGCTCAGTGGCTGCTCGAAAAACCTTTGTACTTGTGTTAGAGCATCCTCGATGAGCCTATCGGGTATTCCGTGATTGTTAATGTAGAAAAACCCCGTGGTTTCCGCGGCTGCTTTGATCTTCGTTGCCAGAGCCCTCCTAGCTTCGAGTTCACCGTCAATAGAGCTCAAGTCAATTAGCGGCATCTCTTCTGCTGTAGGTGGGCGGGGGGGCGCTGTGCTGACTTGGCGAAAGACAGGCCCATGAGGTGTCAGTAACTCGAGGGTAGTGTATGCTGTAGTCATCGTCGCCATTGTGATGAGTAGGCTCGGTATCTCCAAGATATTCAGTCAGATATTGGGGTTTGGGGAATCGGCGCTAGATACGTCCTAAGGTATAGTGAAGTATGGATGAAAGATTACCACCTTGTCAATAGTTTGTTAAGCAAAACCAGACGTTTGATACCGAGATAGAAGTATTAATACTTGGCTCGATCAGAATTGCTAGTTGAAGAAAAGCTGGGGCCTGATTATGGTCTTATTCAAGACTACCATAAGGCAATCATTTCCGTTGGACAGCCGCTACATGCTGCGGAGACCGTGGGGGAGTGGAGCTGTGATAAGCACCCCCAATCCTTCGGCAGCTGGAGAGTGGAGGTACGGGAATATCGTAGCTGAATCGGCTTGCTGTAATCGAAGTTGGATAGGCGAAACGATCTTCAGTTCCTCCTTTTTCGTTATGTGAGGTGGCTTTTGTTAGTGTATCAATGTGGTTTGAGGCAAGGCCATGAAACTCTTCCCCTTAGATACACAATATTATGCCACGTATTCAAACTTATACACTTTTACTTCGAAAATTGTGGAAAAGTTCTTCGTTTACTGTTTGAGATCAACAACAGTTTGTAGAACAGCTGTGCGCTATTTGTATCCGAACTTCGATTGGAATATACACAAGCCACCCAATGGCTAGCAATCAAAGCTCCTTCGAACTCTTATACTGCACCCAGGCACGCGGAGTATTTACAGAGAAATACTTGGTTCACTTCGATATCTACACAATATCTACTTTCAGGTGATTTTACAGCATAATGGTGGTTATGGCTTTATTATTTGTCTTCGTCTCGTTCTATGACATGATTGAGCAAGATTCGCTGAAAGAAGTGGAATCATGCGCCAATGTGAGCATATGGCTTAAGCATGTATAAAAGAAACCACCAATGAAATATTTCCACAGGATAAGAAAATACGACTATCAATGAAACGATAAATCAAACTCCAATGCTGTTAGTGTACAGAAAGTCTGATAAGATTCGCCTCTTGATGAAAACGCCTTGAGAACGCCTTTCGGCGCGAAGACTGGTCTCACTATCACCGGACCAGATATAGTATTGCAGAACATGGAAACTTTCAGCGAAAAGTATACTTACTTTGAAAACAAAGACGTAAACTGGGACCTGAACTTGGAGAATTTGAATGATAATTCAGGTGATATTGCCGACGGACCTATGAGCACGGAGTTGGTACATGACGATTTCGACCAGGATCACCAAGAGTTGATGCCGCTATTAGCTTTCACGGCTGATTCCTCCACCTTTTTTCCGCCGCCGTCTTTATCTTCTTGTTCGAAGGGGCCAGATATGCTGATGTCGCGCATCCAGAATACCTGGCACGGTATGTTGCGCTGGACTCGTCCGTCAGCTACAATGATTGAGGTGTCCCCCTTTCAATCACGATATACACGTGAGCAGAAAGAAAAATGGGTTGTACGAGGAGCGTTCCCTGCTCTTCCAGCTGCGCCGGCTCCCACGATGGAGGAGTTGTCGTCTAGCGATCGTTTGTTCAAGGGACATCAGTCAGCTCCGTCGACTCGTCATGGTTTCTGTCCTCATTGCGGTACCGTCGCCTCGTCCTTGAAGTACAGAGGACACCTAGTTCTCGCCAATCTCACACCGTACCATCTCATCCTGCCCACAAGAGGAGATAGCTGCATGGTTTAGGAGGAAATGGCTGGCATTATATACATAGAGTAACAATATTCATACTAGTTACTGTTTACGCAAATTTGCTCACAAAAATCCATCCCCTCTCCACTCTTGGCGGAGAGATCCAATAACAAGATCCAGAAAATCTATAACCCGACTTAACAATATTATGTATCCTTTCAAGACCCGCTCGGCATATACAACTATAGACATCAATGCGAAACCCCTTATTTACTGCCCACGACCCGTCAACCAACTGTTATTGGCCAGCCGTTCGTCCGATGCCTCCAAGACCTAACACTTTCTGATGGTCTCTGGAAACGTGCTCAAGCTCTGAAGGCAGTTGGGCACCCGGCGCTTGCGATTGCACCCAGTTCGAATCAGCAGCAGATAATTCGACAGGAGCCGTGGTGGAACTAGAAAATTCTTGTGGTTTCCTACTATCTTCCGGCGACAGTTCTGAATAAACGTAGCTCGGCGCAGGTGTGTGTGCGCCTTCGTACGGCTGCGAGTAGTACGAGTACGGCGTCATTGGTGTGGTCGTGCTGTTAATAACCGTGGGCAGCGTCTTGCTCTTCCGTTTCGACCGCCATAAGAGGTAAGACAATATTGCAACAATCATCACGGCCACCGCTCCACCTACGCCGATTCCAGCAGCCGCTCCTGCTGATAGACGAGTGCCTGTGCTATTCGCGGAAATTATCGTGCTGTTCTGGACATCCGTGGAGCTGGGAGAACTTGTCGGTGCTGCTGTCGCCATAGGGAACCCCGGAGGAGTGGACGTTAGATCTGAAGGCTGGTATACGAGCTGGAAAAGTGGTGCTTGTATTGTATAGTTGGCCACGATGGAACTACCAACGGGGAACGGTATCGTTTTGAAGGCGTAGTTGATGGCACTTCCGCCTCCTGGGCAAATTCCGGTCAATAGTGACGTAGAACTAGCCACAGAGCGACAGGTCTGAGCATAGCCGTTCCCACAGGTGTAGCCACTGTCTGAAAATCAGTTCAAGCCGTCAGAATTCATTACATGCCAGTCCGGAAGGTCATACGTTGGGCAGCAGCCTACTGCTATTTCTGATGCTGTTATTTGAAATTGGAAATCGAATCCTCCTTCCTGACCGACTGAATAAGAACAAGCCGGCTTGTAGCCACTTGGGCAGGCGATACCTGGGGAATAGAATCCCCATCCCTTGAAAGGGGGGTTAGCTTTCGGAGCTGCGCTTGTTGTATACGGCCAGCATGCGGTATCATCCGCGGCATATTCAGCATTATTTATACACGTTTGGGCAACCCATCCATTATCGCACGAGTCGCATTCGGCAATGACGTTGCCACAATAGCTTGGCGCTGTGAATGTGGTGGTAAGCGGACCAAGATTGCTCCTGGTGTGCGAGGAAGCCGAGGATGAGGTTGCTGTGGCCATTGTACAAAAATGGTTGCCAGAATTTCTCCAGCATGGTGCTGTTCAGGCAGACGTTGGTGATGAGGAAAAATAAGTGAATGCAGATCGGAGAGCTTCTTGCTCATGTTCCTGGTGGTTATATTTTTGAGCGGCCGCCGCCAAGCAGTTCTTATGGCATCAAACACTGCCCCATGGCAGTACCAAATCCAATCATGGCCAGCAATCCTGTGGCTTTCAATGATTGCCGTAACGTGCAGTTGCAAAAGTAATCAAAAGCACTGAAAGGGAATGGTGTGCTTACTCGGAGGATCTCTTTCTTACCGGCTGTGTCTTTGTGTAACCACAAGCGCATGTAAGATTGAATTTTCTTATGAGAATACCAAGCATATTGTTGCAGACCCGACTTTTGATGGTGGTACAACGACCAGATGGCCACTCCGGGTAAAATTAAAACCCTTGGTCGATATGAGGAATGGCATGGCATCAACATACCTCCAGTAAGACGAATGCATCAGTTCATGATTCGTCGGCCTCTATGTTTTAGGCTCTTGTCCTCCCTCCGAATGTTATCGTTCATAACAATTTCGGATAGACCTTGGGAAACGAGCTTTTTCAAAGTAAAGTATTCTTTGTCTCTAATGTCCAGAACGCGAACTGACAAAACAATGAAAAAGAATGTTGCTTTCATGACGTTGTTATTCCTTGCTGCATTGCAAGAAAGTATGCCCTTAGTAAAAAGTCCTCAAGTTCTTGCATCCATGGGGCAGAATCAGAATGGGCAGCTCATTCGATGATGTATATATATCCGAGAATAAGTTCGTTTTGTTTCTTCAAGTGGTTCCCCTGCATTACTGGCGGATTTCAAAGTCCGTAATAAGGTACCCGCCGTTATTATGTTACCCGCAGCCGGCTCCCCAAAATGTAGACCGGATTGGGTTACAGAGTTGAGGCCATGCAGAAGGACCATCGTCACATGGAGTTGTTGTGAGTGCTTTACAAACAATGACTTGAGGCACCATCCGGTGATTTGTAGCGGTTTGTTGCAGGATGGTAGATCTTGCCTTCATACCAAATGCAGAGTCGCTTGCTGCGAGAAGGCGTACGTGTACGTGCTAATGGGCTGTTAGCTCTTATGGGCAGGCCTATACAACTTATGAGTTGGATTCCTCGCCGCAAACGATTCTATTCTTTCTTTTGCGTGGATACAGTAATTTCAAAGTACTTTTCCGCACCCTGGAGATCCGAAGACATAAGGAGATAGAAAAAGTGTGGTCAATTAGCAGACTGGACGTTGCATAGTTCAAGATCACTCGTGCTGATACGTAATCTCATAATATAAATGGTCTTTTGAACAACATGGGACATGACCGAACCAGCGATGAGACTTGTGCTGATTTTCGACGTCGGTTTTAAAATACTGTTGTTCGAGATTGCCCCAGTTGCTCTTAGCCATTACGACAGGAGTGTGGGCACCACACACAATTGGCAATACCTACAATTGAAGCCTTTTGACAAAGTACATGACACCGGAGCCCGAGCCGGCAAAGGTCAAGCTGTGCTGTAGGAATAAAGCCATGCTCGAGCAGTCCACTTGGGGTCGAGGCCGATGAAGCTGAAGTGGATGCACCGTGCCTGCCACAGTCGCAAGCACGGACGGTTTAGTGGTAATCTCGGAATAAATTGGAGCAGATAGTTTTGGGAGCAGGAGCAGTAGCAGCAGAAGAGCGACTTGGGCGGGATTTTGTATGAGAGAGAGGTGCGCTCCCTAGAGATGGTAGAGATTGTGAGGTATTTAATTAATTATGGCAACACCGGTCTTTGAGAATTACTGAAGTCGCGTCCAAAAAGAAGGGCACCAGAGATGATGAACAAGCAAAAAGAAAGAGGGAAAAAGCACAGACCACGGCGTCTCGTCTCTGACTTGCTCTGACTAGAAGAGGAGGCAGGAAAGGAACATTTCGGGTTTAGATCCAAGATCGGATCCACATTCTCCCATTCCCCTTGGTGCTTCGTGAGAAACTTGCAACTTCGCCCGAGAAAAGTCCCAATTGCAAAACCTCAAGTCCATTCCACCCATCCCCCAATCTCCTCTCCCTATCAATTGCACCCTACTGCAATTGATTCTCCCTTCCCCCAGAGGATCATATATACCTCGTAAATATGTTCCGCAACGCCGTTCGTCAGTCCACGCGCGCCGTGAGCGCCATCTCTGCGTCGGGCAGAGTGCTTGCGGTAAGTCCTGACTCCAGAGTTCCTCGAGTTCCATGAACCGGGACAGCTCCCTTCCATCATCGAAACACCGATGCGACCGGCCTCAATCCATCTCCACGGCCATCCCGCAGCTCAATTGAGCTCTTGGGATTCTCTGCCGGCTCATTCGGGAGCTTGCAAAGCTTTGCTTGGAGCTGTTGTCGTCCATCTTGTCTCTCGGGCATTCGGCTAACGTCAAGCTTGTTGTTTTTCATAGGCACGAAATGCCGCACCCGCCGCCTTCAACCTCCAGACCCGATCATACGCCGACAAGGCCTCTCCCACCGAGGTCTCGTCCATCCTCGAGCAAAGGATCCGTGGCGTCTCTGAGGAGTCCAACTTGGCCGAGACTGGCCGTGTTCTCTCTGTCGGGTATGTCGAAACCACCATCACACTACAATACACTATTTGCTGCCAAACTGTACAAGTGGAGCCCGGAGTCGGGATTTTTCATGGCACCAAACAACAACAACAAAAACATCTTTGTCGCATATCATTATCATCATCGTCATCATCACCATCATCATGTTATCCCTGTCAACAATCATTGTCATCATGGCTGCCGATACAGATTTGAGCTTGGGTATTTCCAATTGGACGTGGTTCGCTAACTTGCCTCCCACAGAGATGGTATCGCCCGTGTGCACGGTATGGCCAACGTCCAGGCTGAGGAGCTTGTCGAGTACGTATTATCATTGCGCCCAACAACTTCAGCACGGCCTAATTGACCCTTTTTCTTTTTCTTTACAGGTTCGCCTCCGGTGTCAAGGGTATGTGCATGAACCTCGAGGCCGGCCAAGTCGGTGTTGTGTTGTTCGGTTCCGATCGTCTGGTCAAGGAGGGTGAGACCGTCAAGCGTACCGGTGAAATTGTAAGTCATCGTCACTCCCTAACCTCGCGTGCGAACATTTTTAGTCGAGTGTTGGCTCACAAGATGACCAGGTGGATGTTCCCGTTGGTCCTGAGCTGCTCGGCCGTGTCGTCGACGCTCTCGGTAACCCCATCGATGGAAAGGGTCCCCTCAACACCAAGGAGAAGCGCCGTGCTCAGCTCAAGGCCCCTGGTATTCTGCCCCGAAAGTCCGTCAACCAGCCCGTACAGACTGGTCTCAAGTCCATCGACGCCATGGTTCCCATCGGCCGTGGTCAGCGTGAGTTGATCATTGGTGATCGTCAGACCGGAAAGACTGCCGTCGCTCTTGATGCCATCCTTAACCAGAAGCGATGGAACAACTCCAACGACGAGACCAAGAAGCTCTACTGTGTCTACGTCGCCGTTGGCCAGAAGCGATCCACCGTCGCCCAGCTCGTCAAGACCCTTGAGGAGAACGACGCCATGAAGTACTCCATCATTGTCGCTGCCACCGCCTCCGAGGCCGCTCCCCTGCAGTACATTGCTCCCTTCACTGGTGCCTCCATCGGTGAGTGGTTCCGTGACAACGGCAAGCACTCTCTCGTCATCTACGACGATCTGTCCAAGCAGGCCGTTGCCTACCGTCAAATGTCTCTGCTCCTCCGTCGCCCCCCTGGACGTGAGGCCTACCCCGGTGACGTCTTCTACCTCCACTCTCGTCTCCTCGAGCGTGCCGCCAAGATGAACGACAAGCTCGGTGGAGGTTCCATGACTGCCCTGCCCATCATTGAGACCCAGGGTGGTGATGTCTCTGCCTACATTCCCACCAACGTCATTTCCATCACTGATGGTCAGATCTTCTTGGAGTCTGAGTTGTTCTACAAGGGTATCCGTCCCGCCATCAACGTCGGTCTGTCTGTCTCCCGTGTCGGTTCCGCTGCCCAGCTTAAGGCCATGAAGCAAGTCGCTGGTTCGCTCAAGCTCTTCTTGGCCCAGTACCGTGAGGTCGCTGCCTTCGCCCAGTTCGGTTCCGATTTGGATGCTGCCACCAAGCAGACCCTGAGCCGTGGTGAGCGCGTAAGTTTTAAAACCCATTGTCCCGAATTATTTCTGATTCAAGTTACTAATTATGCTGCCTACAGTTGACCGAGCTCCTCAAGCAGAAGCAGTACTCTCCCATGGCCGTCAACGAGATGGTTCCCCTTATCTTCGCTGGTGTCAACGGTTACCTCGACTCCGTCCCCGTCGCCAAGATCCTCCAGTGGGAGTCTGACTTCCTCTCCCACCTGAAGACCAACGAGTCTGATCTCCTTGCCACCATTGACAAGGAGGGTGCGCTCAGCAAGGAACTCGAGCAAAAACTGCGTGATGTCGTCGTGAGCTTCACCAAGAGCTTCACCTCGTAAATACACCGCCTATAGGTGTAGTGTGTAGCAACCACTAGATAATGATCAGTAGAGAGAGCAGGGGGAAATCTGTCGATACTTGAGTCATTAATTGGTGGAACCTGTTTCTCATAGAGGCGAGGTGTGTACGTCGTCGGGTGCTGGAAAGTGAGGAGTGGGTTGAGTTGAGGGAAAAAATACCCCGGTTCAGCCATTGTAAAATAGAGCCAAAAACTCAAGAGCACTCGATTCCCTTTGTCTGTTATATGATTTTTGAACCTGTCTTCCACCTACTCTGCAATAGTGATGTATTTATACACATGCATTTGCACTTCTTTAATGCTTTTGTTCTGCGTGTTTATGTGCTGGCATGTAACAACTTTTGTTAGAGCTGTTTTCAATGGAGCTGGCTAAGCTAGTGATGTCATCTTGATGAAACTCAGTAAACGGATCAAATGCTCCATCTGTCAACTAAGCTCACGACAGCTATGACAATTTGATAAATACTTCTCAGGAAAAGAGACACCATATTGGTGAAAGTCTATAAACTGATAATCCTCCCTCTGCGATACTTGCGAAAGAGAAGCCACTGTCCGATCACGGAAGAACATCATCTCACTATCATACAGCTTAGGCTTTGAAATCCCACTGCTTCCGAACATCTCAAAGAACAGCTGGTCCCAAGGGATAACAACACACTTACAGTTCTTCTGCCTGGCTCCAAGCCAACTTATTCTTCCAAATGAGTTCCGAGTCTCTCGAAATGTCTTCTGCTACACGTGAAATTTTAAGCAAGGTGCGCCAGATGGTGCCGCCTATGCTCAAGGAATTCCACAAGGGTAAGTCCATCAGCAACTGAAATAGATTCGGATGCTCAAGGAATGTCGCAGGTCAGCTTGGTCGAGTCGCTGTGATCGGTGGAAGCGTAGACTACACAGGCGCTCCGTACTTCTCTGCCATGGCCAGTGCTAAGTTGGGATGTGATATGGTACGTTGACCCCGCAACATCAACATGGCACGATATACTCACAAAAGAAAAAGTCCCACGTAATCTGCACGCCCGGTGCAGCATCTGTCATTAAGACTTACAGCCCTAACCTGATGGTGCACCCGCTAATGCGACAATCACCACCACCCCACGCCAAAGACCTTCCAGCCTCGGAGACGGATCCTGGTGAGATTTCCAAGGAGATCATCGACATGCTCGACCGTCTGCATGTCCTGGTGGTCGGTCCCGGCCTGGGTCGCGACCCGCTCATGCATCAGACTTTGGCTAAGGTTCTTGCCGAGGCCCGCAAGAAGAAGATGCCCGTGGTCATGGACGCTGACTCGCTTGGCCTCGTGCAATCAAACCCAGAGCTCGTCATCGGCTGGAAGGAGGTTGTGCTCACGCCCAACGTGGTCGAGTTCGGACGTCTGCAGAAGGCACTCAAGATCGACGACAAGGAGTTTGAGGGCAAGTCTGAGACGGCCAAAATCGAGGCGCTAAGCAAGGCCCTCGACGGTGTCACAATTGTTCAGAAGGGCGGCAAGGACTTCATCTCCAATGGCGAGGAGACGCTGGTCGTTGATCTGGAAGGTGGCCTGAAGAGAAGCGGTGGACAGGGTGACACTCTCACAGGTAGTATTGCTACGTTCCTGGCGTGGCGTAACGCCTACTTGGAGGGGCTATGGGACCATGGCAACAAGCTCGACGAGAAGGAGACTCTCAGATTGGCGGCCTTTGGCGGTGCTTGCGTCACAAGGGTGAGTTATTGTCCATTCGAGTACACTGTTAAAATCTGTAATATGCTGATTTCGCCATAGGAATGCTCGAGAAGGGCCTTCCAGAAGAAGGGCCGCAGCTTACAGGCCAGCGATTTGACCGAGGAAGTTCACCCTTCTTTCCTGACATTGTTTGGCGAGAGCGAGCCTGATGCTAAGTTATAAAGATCACAAATCTGATTAGTGAGGAGATGATAGCTGTAATCATATAACTGGTAGTATGGCTGGAGCATGATTTGAGCATGACGTCTCAATATTATAAATGTAACTTCACGTAAATTGCACAAAAACTGCCACGACGTGATGAAGCAAGATAATATTCCAACCGTTATAGATTACCTAATCATATTCTTTCCATCTTTGTTTGATAGCTGTGTCAATCGCGATAGAAACATACGATTCTATATCATGAGAAGATAACTGTTTAAGACGGCCTTCCACTGATCGCCTCACATGAACGTATGGAAGTAAACAATCATTACTGAACCATAAATCCAGTGAACCATATTATACCATTGCTCCTGTCTATCCAATACAACTTATCCCCGTCTCAAGCCATAAAAGAACTGCCGCGGGCGGTTTGGGTCCTTCATGTAACACAGCAGGAACCGCTCACGCCTTTTTTTTTTTTTTTTTTTTTTTTTTCCCTTGTAGCACTCAAGCTAACATAGCTCCATTGTATGTATGTATGTCATGTTATTTATGTGTCTGCATAGTTGCTTTGGGAGAGGGTCGTACAGCAGCTGCTGCTGCAATCCTTTTTCTAAACAGACAGCGGCATACAAAACCTGTGCAAGGGCAGCCCCGGGAAGTAGATGAAATTGCACTTGTTACATGAGAATTTCGCTGGCTTCTCTGACATTTCTTGGGGTTTGATGGGTCCAGATCTGGAGGATCATGTACTGATGGCTGGTGATTTGCCATGTTTTTATTAATTTTTTATTTTTATGGATGCCTACTTATACATATAGTTTTGTCGCATCAGCCTTTTTGAGATTTCATAGGATGTCAGTGTTGATGATCGTCGTGATGAGAAATTGACTTTATAGTTTGGCAGTTCACCATAGCCCTAGTTGCATGATATGGAGAGCGTTTACTTTCTTTCTTTTCTTTTGCATGTCACTACTGCAGGGCATACCAAAGTACAGAAAGAAGCCTTGGACACACTGACCGCCAAGAATGATATTATTATGCCCATGGGATAAAACTCGCTCTCTACGGTATTATTGGAACAAGTGAATGATACTAAAAATGCATTCATCTCTGGGAGTCGATGTTTTATTCTCTTGTCACAACATCAGCTTGACAATGTGGTGGTCCGCTGTTTTCGCGGCGCCATTCCAGAAGACATGGCTTGCTTGTGGTCTTTACTGCGCCTATTATTGTTTCGCGGCGCTAAACCAGTAGAATAGAGGCCAAACCTCAATATTTTGTGCACGTCGACGTCGTCGGATGCACTACTAGACTTTTTTTTTTTCTGTGCGCATCTAGAAAAATTTGCCGCAGGCTGCATCATGCACAGTTGAAATGAGCGACGGTAAGTTTTCTGCGGTTGACAGGCCCGCGAAATACACGGGCCATCTTTCTTGCATGCTTGTGGGCGCAAGATGACCGGCCCTCATATATTATGTCGAGTCCTGCCGTGTTGTGTATCCATGTTGCTTGCTCTGCTTCATGTAAGGGAGGAAGGCTGTTTGTTTTTATGGTTGTACACACATACTTCGATACCAGAGAGGGGCCAACACCGCCGGGTCTTCTGTGCTATGCAGCCGTGGTGCCGTTTTTGAGATGCAGGCACAAGTGTCGAAAGTTGGATTTCTGGGCTTCGCCCATTTTTGATGATGCCAGCGTAATGTGCACAGAGTATATTGACGCTAGAGTACAAAGAGGTCCATCCGATTAGTAACGTCAGCTCGAAGCTGCATGAACATTACATCGGGAAGGACGTTCCTTGGTGATTGGGTTCCACCGTCGTCGCAGAGTCAACGATTCGAGAAATAATACTAATCATTGGAGATTAACAATTATCGGCCCCATCTAATGTTATTGTTATGCATGCAGCATTTCAGAAGGTTCATTGACACCGGGAGCGTGCATCTTTACGGCCCTTCATCTTGGCAATTAATACCGAAGCTGCAAAATCTGTTCAGTCAACAAAGTCGACGACCACAATAATCTTGCGGCGCATGTGCGGCTTAAATCCCTGTGGCCATCAATCATCTGTTAAATGTAACGATCGATGGTGACAGCCAAGCGGGCCAGTCGGCTTCCGCTGCGTGGTGTTAGGTTGCTGCTCTCGGTTCAGCTGCCGAGCGATTGGCTGGTATTTAATGCCTAAGAGTACACCAATACAGATTGCCGGATCGGTATCACCGGGTGACAGAATCTGCTGAGGCGAGAGTCGGAAAGATCACAATCGCTGTGCCGCGTCACATCGTCAGCTTTTACGCCGAAATGATTGTTAGGTCCCCAGTGTGGCAACGTGATAGGACTGGACTCATGTGATATGGTGACAAGATCAGTCCCGGCCGGATGGTTCTGCAAGATCGTATCCCATTTCGTGCCGATCAAATAGGTAGCACCCAAAAGAACTGTTCACCTCTCTTAAATTACTCGTCACCTGTGGAGACGTCAGATTCGAGCATCACTCGACGCGGGAAATGGACGAGGTTGCGCATCGACGACAACCGTAGGCGTCCCAGCTACCGAAGTGGTACCCTACGGACATCAACACCGATGTAATAGTCGACAAAGGGAGACAATAGTGGCTACCATAAGCCGTCCGCAAGATTTTGTGGCTGGGAATGACCCAAGACATCCAGATAGAAGACAGAAGATGCTCCAAGTACCAGCCCACACAGATTTGCCCCAGCGATGTGTAACACTGATCTTTACACTCTACGAGTCATTAACGCAGCATGTCTCGAGCAACACACTGGTGTCGCATGGTAATGGTAAAAGTGAGGCGACGTAACTCGACAGAGTTTGCGAATGGAAACCTTGGGGGCGATCATAAGCTGGCAACCTCGATTTGGACTTCTCAAATCGCTGCAGGCTTTGAAAGCCAGATTCCTAGGCATTTGACGTATCACTCCATGCTAGCCACCCCATGATGACAGCTCCTACGAACTCCCGGCTCAGCTTAGGCTCTTTCGAAAATATGATGAAATCTCTGCGCGCAGGACGGGCACTTGATGCAATATGCATATGCGTGCCCATGTTTGCATGATGTCTTCGGGTAAGTAGCAAGAATGCTTCCTAAACTCAAACTGTGTCCTATCGGATTTGATGGTGTGTAAACGATCTCTGCGCGACAAAAGAGCAGCGATTTACCTGCACCATGCATAGAATTGCTTTCTGAATCGCACATGTAATGATGAGGCCATTGAAGTGCTGTCGAGGCGGGCGATCAAGTCATGGCCCTGCCGGTGGGGTAGAGAATAAGAAAAGAGAGAGACTTCCGATGGGGGTCCCCATGCTTGCTTCCCATCCGGAAGGGATGCAAGCAGACAAGTTAAGGTAAGTCTTGAACGCGAAACTTTTGTTTAAGACATGCACTCGGGGCGCAGTTCAAGCCCCCATACTGTAATGACTTCTATTACGTGAGAGCAACGCAGCAGGGCACACTTGTAGATGATACTGTGCCAAGGTCAGCTGAAGTTTCCATTCACCACTATGTACAGTACGGGTCAGGCAGATACGGCTGAGTGCAAAGACGGCCAGCAAAGGACGCTACGTGATACGCCCAGATGCCTGCACGGACCAAGTGCCACAAACAACAGCATCAACAGCACAAATGTTCGTGGAAACCAGTCAATGAAGACTTTATGGTCGTAAACCCGAACGTTAATACTCTGATATTGGCGGGCTGGCTTAGGGTTTGTCCAATCGTTCGGACTATGTTTGGGCCGTTCAGGGGGTGGCAAGTCTTATTGGAAAGAGACTCTCGAATTGGGTTCGTGGGTCTAAGTGAGCTCTAAGGTTAACCTAGTGACTTATACCGTTACCATAACGGTCGCTCAAGCCGTTTGTTGCCATTACAATGTGTTCAAAGCTCACCAATGCTGCTGTCGGCCGAAGCGTGGATTTGGGCCTGGATCACGTACAGTTTTTACTAGTGGCTCGTGGGACGTGTGCAGTAGTTTCTGATTGCCCGTCGTCGACCCATTTGCGATTTCAGTGCAGCGCATTTGTTTGTTTTTTCAAGCTTCCAGCTTCTGTTTGAGTTGCGCAGAACAAATTCATATCTAGCGATGGCCTGGAGCTGGAAAGTCCTCTGCCAACCGGTATGTGGCGGTTAACATAGCCCGGCAATAACTACCCAAGGGGTGAAATTCCCTCAGATTTGTCGTTTCATGTATCTTCAAAACAATATGTTGAAGCGCCTTGCAAAATGCAATGTGGTGAGGAGGTAGCTGGTCGCTTGCTCATTTTGCTCCTTCTTCAAGACTCCTGCCTATCATACTCACGCGTAGTACTCCATACACTCGTCTTGGGTACCCTGGTCTGAATCATATTTTGGAGGTGACTCGCTATCCCAAACTGCGTTGCTTTTGAAGCCTCCCCAGGGTTGTGGCTAACCTGATACTATCAAAACCCCACCAAACGTGGGCTTTCGCTAGATGCACCCAAATGGCAACAGGACGAAGTTGCTTTGCTATTTCTGGAGAATAATCAAAGCATGTATCTTGCGAGCCGTTGACTTGATTATTATTTATTTTGCCAATGCGGGCGCATCGGCAGTAGTCGATGGAAAATTCCGCCCTACTGTCTTGATTGTCCGGATTCATAGAGCACAACGACGGAAACGTATCACAGAGACTGGAATGAGGTGGACGATGTTGTTGGGATGATGAGGCTGAACAAAAACGGAGCCATGGACGGTGATGGACGAAAGAGAGCACGTCAATAGCACAGTATTGTGGCAACTCTTTTATCTTTTATGCCTTGCACCAACGTTTCAATGTGTCCCTGGTCTCTTTCATGTTGGCAGCCACAACCGGGGCTGCACATTCCTAAATGGACATTTTGGGCGACTTCTGGCCAATGACATGACACCCCAACCTGGGGCGCTGGCATCTGATTCGGCGGACGACATGTACCTAAACCTGTCAGCCAACTCAAGTGAGAGCTTCCTCGCAGCTTGACATTCCCGTTCCCCGTTGCAAATGTACATATCATGGAGTTGATGCATCTAAAAATTTCAGGGATTGTTTTTTGTTCTTTGGAAAATCCACCATGCATCACACATGTATCCCGTCGCAAGTCACGGACCATCTAATTCATTGAACTTGTCCTCCTCCTCCTTCAGATCTGAATGTTCGCTGCACGCCTTGCTCGGCTTTGACTCCCGGATGCGAGGTCCAGCCATTCATCCACAGATACAACCCCGTGTCATCGACTATACCAAAGAGGACAGACATCTCCAGGTGGGGAAGCAGCCACGGCTTGCCAATTGGGAGCATCAACCTAGACGCCACGAGCCGCTTGTTCAAATGCTACAGTAAAGCTTATCTGAGAGCTTATACTCTCACTTTTCCCTTGCCAGGTTTTGTCCAAGACAGCATAGATCCGGACCTGTTCTTTTCCACATATATCGCCAAGTCAGTACCTGTGGGACATCAGAGAAACATCACACCCTGGTTGTGCTCACTCGTCTTCAAGAAACGGGTACTCGACAAGTCCGTATTACCATCGCCTACCGAATGCCGCCCGCCGTGTAATGCTCCTGGTATCTCGAATTATTGTCCCGCTTGTGTCTGCAACCTGTGATACGATTCATCACTAACTGCGCGCAACTGAACTTGTTCTCATAGCTGATTCACTGCCTACCATTCCGCGCACGAGCCATCGCCTTGGGGATCTGGCAACTCTATTTACGATTAGGCACCGTACACATTCGCGCTGAATCTTAGACAAAGGTGTCTCGATCTAAGCCATTACTTGACGATTATTATATTACAGTAATCGCACTACCATCAGTTTCTATACCGAAATCAATTGTTCACAGTAAGTCAATGGTTTTGATTTCATAACACCCCACAGAGTCTTATAAAGTGACAAGCATACTGATCCCGGTATTCTATAGTTGCTCAACAGATACCGTGAGGATGGCCAGCGGGTTCGAGCGGCTGGAGAAATTTTTCAGCTCATCTAGGAAGAAGGATAAGGGCTCACGAGAAAATGCTGCTGCCTCCAGGACAACTAGATCAACGCACATCTCGTATTCGGGATCTGGTACATACGAGACCTGTTTGTTTCCACCGCCTTCTTTCATGAAGCCTACTTCGACACGAATGTATGCAAGAGGTCCTCTATACGAAAAAGAAGAAGTCGAGGATCAAGTCGTAAGGGACAAGGGCCGGTCGCGCAGCCTTCCTGACGTCAAGAAATCTTTCCGAAGCCAGTCATCAACGTTCAATTCGCTAGAAATCGAGAGGAAGACGCGAAGTTATGGCTCCAGTCGTCCGCCTTTCACTGAAGAGCCACCGAGGACACCCGTGACGCCTACCTCTGGCTTCCCGGAAGATGTTCTATTTCGTTCCTTTGAAACCCCCTGCGCATCCGCTAATACATCTCCGCGTCATATCATACTGGATGAAGCATCGTTGGAAACACCCAAGCAGGAAATACTGGAACATAACCTCCTCGGCTGGTCGCCTAAGCATATTTCCTTGCTATTCAAACCTGGAGATTTGCCCTCGATGAACGAGCACCTTGGGCTGAACCTTATAGATGATGCGCCGGAATCTATGATCCTCATGCCCTCGCCTATGTTCACTCCGCCACTGATGCCCCCACCGAAATCACCACTACGAGAGAAACCTTCGAGATGTCCACCAACACCTCATCACAGGCTCTCGTCCGGGATCCAGAACTGGGGGTTCTCAGAATTTCCCAAACAATACTCGGTCATCAGTTCGGTAACTAGTGGGACTTATTCACCCCCATTGTCAGATAGTGAAGACGAGTGTTCTACACCCATTTCAGACCATACCGGACTAGCGAGTAAACGCTTCACGCCTACTAGCTTTAGCGCTGATTCCTCACCCAAGTCAATCGTGAAAACGAGGCAGACTCGCTTTCACTCAGGTTATGGAAAGACTTTCACACGAGAAACGTGGGGCGCAAGGCAAGACGATCCCAAACATGGTCGCTCCAAGTCAAAGGAGAGCCCTATGCCTCGCTCACGTTTCCCGAAGACTCAAAGCACTGCCACCCTGTCTACGGTGAACTCGAAAATCAGACAAGAGCACATACTCCAGGAGCCCACCATCAACGACATTTACACCTTGAGTGATGAGGATATCTTTGAGGCAAGACCATTTACACCAGCACCTGACTTGCCACCTCCAGTCCCGCCGAAGGATGACCTACCAGCGCGAATGCGACCTCGTGCGCAGCCATACAACACCGTACAACCGCAACAACCGCAGCGTATCTATGCTGTCAATCCTCAAAGTGGGGAGCTCACTCCACCAGAAACGCCAATAGATTCAAGTTTCTTGATACCCATGCCTACACGCCATTCGGCCAAGGCGTTTGGTGCCATCATGGCTGCCCGCATTGCACGGAAGTACAACTTCGATCTAATCTACCTTGTCAGCTTATGGCCTAGTGGAGCTGGAGCCCACCTTGATCCATCATTGCCACGCGCATCGCAAACACCACAACAATCTCCTATGACAGGAGGGTCAATATATGCCGGCCCTAGATCCAAGCTTACGGGTCGGTACCTCGCAGCATTTGGCTTGGAACAGATCCAGATGGGCGAGCCTTTCCAGATAGAGCAAAAGGTCCTACTCAAAACCCTTCGATCAGAAAGCTGGAGTGAGTACGATGATGCAAACGCCCCTTTCAGCCACGGCTGGACTTGCTCTTTCAATAGCGACTTTGTCCCACTCGGACAGCAAAGCATGGATACGAATATCTTGAAATCTGCAAAGAACCGAGGCATCGTCTTTGCAGCATACACAAGACAACACAACGAAGCGCTGATACCGAAGGAGTCGACAACGAGAAATGAGGTACTGCACAGACTGCGAGGTGATGTAGAATGCCTACTCTACAACATGGCAAAGCAAAATTGATGGGGGGCGTGGATGATCCTTTTGACTGGCGTGACCAGTATACGCTGTACATATGATATAAAAGGTGTGGAGGTCAAGTATTGCTGTAAAAAGGGCAGAAACCGACGAGGTGATACCTGGGGTTTGTGGCGGTTCTCATTTGGGTCGATTATGATGCGGGTATTGTGTTAGTCAGTTAGATACCATATATTGCATGAGATGGTTAAAGTCAACTGGCTGCTGCCAACAATGACAGTATATTGTCCAGTGTTGTTGAAGAGTTCTATATCCCGGACGCGCTGCACACTGGTAGGCAGCACAAGACCATTTCCGTTAAAGACACACGACTGTTCTCACATACTGTACGAGTGTGACGTCTGCTACATGCCGATGAGCCATCTACAAAGCAGACGACGCACTGTATTCGTGTAACATGCGGAACGTACTCGGTTGCCCGTTGTATATCTATTGAGCGCTCCAGACAACTGTAAAGGATCTACCGTCGACGTTTTGTGATTGTAGCAACAACCGACTTCGGAAGCTATACGGGCAATTTCATGTAACGCATGGGCTAAACATGGTCTAAGTAGATGCGGCCCCGGAACAAGTGTACCTGTTCTGACGATGAGTGTAAGTGGCCACTGGGAGTGCATCAATGCTGAGAAAGTTATACTTGGGGGTGAGGATAAGGGCGATGATTTTCATTGCGCGCTGAGCATAGCATCAAGACCTGTACCGAGAGAAAAGGCTACCCTGGCATGGGGATACGACAAAGGTACCGCGTGATGGGATGGCGAACTGGGTGAGCGCGGGTGCAATGTTCCTTTAGAGCTCAGAACGCCTACGCCATAGGGTCGTAGGTGGAGGTGGACTACTCGCATGTACACACTGGCCCTTGGACTACGCGAATTGCCGAGATCAAATCCATGTTCTGTGCAATGGCGTACTGTAAGACTGTATGTATTGACGTGATGACTTGAACCCACCTCCGAGGCCGATACTGTATGTGTTGATGTGATGACATGGACCCACATCGGAGGCCGGTATGGATTACTGTACCGGTCAAAGAGTGAGTCAAAGTATACAGGATACATGATCGAACGACCGAGTTTGGACAATTACAGAAACGACGTGCGTGCTTGCTGCTGCGTTGCCCGGGCTTATAGACCAAAGACATGATGCTATGTCTATAGATAGACTGATCTCAAACTTGGATGAGCTGCAGTTTCGCAGAATGAGGGTCCAGGCGATTCAAATTGCCGCGTCCTGTTTCGGCCAGAAGGACGTGTGGGGCTGCGGTCTGGCAGCTAAATCGAAGTATCGAAACGGTCATGGCGAGGACTTTCCGGCTTCAGATGCCTCATATGGAACTGCTTGGGGGGTGATGTGGCGTGGTTTGAGGCACGTCGTATGACGACTTAGCTGGGTTACAGGTTGTCCCGGGTTAGGGTATCGTCGAGGGCGATGCCATGTGTATTGAACACTTGTATTTGCAGTTGTAGAGCTCTTTTGTCTGTTTGGCTAGACCGCTATAACGTGCTCGACGGGGAACAGCTGGAATATGGGATCCTGCATGATGGATGGAGAGAGGGCGGGGGCGGCCAATGGCGAGAAGGGCAGATGGCGAGACCCTTGTAAAGTTTGCAGCCGATATCGCCACTTTTGCGACCCTGCAGCCGCTGTCATTGGCCTGCACGCCCCCGTAGCTTTCCCTCTCGAACCTCGACCCCACAATCGCCCAGGTGCCTCAATTTTTTTCGTGGTGTTCATTGAGTCTCATTGAGTGAACTGTGACTGGAGGGCCCCCGATTCCCGGCAGGCGGAAAGGAACTTTGATGGGTCCCAAGTCTTTCTTGAAGTTAAGTTCACGTACCTACCCGACCACATCGAACTCATTTATCCCAAGTTACAGAAAGCTTGTGAATTCTGTTCCTTGCTGACCCCTTGTTCTTTTCCTTCCTTGCAAGGCCCGGGAGACTCATTGGGAGACAGATATTCTCGATTGTTCCAGTCGACAGTCGAGTTCCAACTGCATTTGTTTTATTGAGATACCTTTTTTTTTCGTTTCGTCCTTTCCGTCTCCTAACCTTCCGCCGACATGCTCCGTACCCGGCAAGCAAGCCGCGCCGTCAAGGCCTTGGCTCAGACCTCACGATGCCAGTCGCGATCTCTAACCTCGTCGCCCGCGGCTGCTGTCAAGACGGCCAAGAAGGCGCCTGCCTCTGGAGTCAGGAATCAAGCGACGTCTGCAGCGTAAGTAGCTCCGACACCGCTCCCGTCCAATATGCCATGTTCGAATTTTACCCGAGGTCTACCACTAAATTGCATTGGACTGCATTGGATTGCATTGGATTGCATTGAATTGCATTGGATTGTCTGGAGTGATATGGGACAACGCAGTGGATTGCTGACATGTTATCTTTGACAGTCTTCCGAGAGAAGAACCCTCGCCGGCTTTCAACACAGCTGCCACGAAAGACAAGGCCCATGTGCAACCCCTGGTCAAGCGCAAAACGCCAGACATGGACGAGTCTTTCATTGGCATGACCGGCGGAGAGATCTTCCACGAGATGATGCTGAGGAGAGGCGTCAAGCACATCTTCGGATACCCTGGCGGTGCTATCCTGCCCGTCTTTGACGCCATCTACAACTCGAAACAGTTCGAATTCATCCTACCGAAGCACGAACAGGGTGCGGGACACATGGCCGAGGGCTATGCCAGAGCAACTGGCAAGCCTGGTGTTGTTCTGGTCACCTCAGGTCCGGGCGCTACCAACGTGATTACTCCCATGCAGGATGCCATGTCTGATGGTACGCCCATGGTTGTCTTTACTGGTCAGGTCGTTACTAGCGCTATTGGAAGCGATGCTTTCCAAGAAGCAGATATCATTGGTATCTCTCGCGCTTGTACCAAGTGGAACGTCATGGTCAAGAACGTCGCCGAGCTCCCTCGCAGAATCAACGAGGCCTTCGACATTGCCACCAGTGGCCGACCCGGACCTGTCCTCGTTGATCTTCCCAAAGATGTCACCGCTGCTGTCCTCAGAAGAGCTATTCCTACTGAGTCGTCTCTCCCAGCTCTTCCCAGCGCTGCTTCGCGTGCTGCCAGCGAGAACTTCCGCCGCCAGACCACCAACTCGATCCGCCGTGTTGCCGATCTGATCAACATTGCCAAGCAGCCCGTCATCTATGCCGGACAAGGTATCATTTCTTCACCAGATGGTCCCGCTCTTCTCAAGGAGCTCTCTGAGAAGGCTTCTATCCCTGTCACCACTACTCTCCACGGTTTGGGAGCTTTTGATGAGCTTGACGAGAAGTCTCTCCACATGCTCGGTATGCACGGTTCCGCGTACGCCAATATGTCTATTCAGGAGTCGGATTTGATCATTGCTCTCGGCGCTCGTTTCGACGATCGTGTGACCCTGAACATTAACAAGTTCGCTCCTGGTGCCAAGGCTGCTGCTGCCGAGGGCCGCGGAGGAATTGTCCACTTCGAGATTATGCCCAAGAACATTAACAAGGTCGTCCAGGCCACCGAGGCTGTTGAGGGTGATGTTGCAGAGAGCTTGGCACAGCTCCTGCCAAACGTCGAGAAGCGGAGCATGGCTGATCGCAAGGCATGGTTCGACAAGATCAACGGTTGGAAGGCAAAGTGGCCCCTTAACAACTACGAGAAGGCCGAGAGAAAGGGGCTCATCAAGCCGCAGACCCTGATCGAGGAGCTCAGCAACTTGACAAAGGACCGCAAGCACGAAGTCATTATCTCTACAGGTGTCGGTCAGCATCAAATGTGGACCGCTCAACACTTCAGATGGCGACACCCCCGAACAATGGTCACCTCCGGTGGCTTGGGTACGATGGGTTTTGGCCTTCCTGCCGCCATTGGTGCCAAGGTGGGCCGACCTGAGGCGCTTGTTGTCGATATTGATGGTGATGCCTCATTTAACATGACTCTGACCGAGCTGAGCACGGCAGCACAATTCAACATCGGTGTCAAGGTCATCGTCCTGAACAACGAGGAGCAAGGCATGGTAACCCAATGGCAGAACCTCTTCTACGAGGATCGTTATGCCCACACGCACCAGCAGAACCCCGACTTCATGAAGCTCGCCGACGCTATGGGAGTGCAGCACCGAAGACTCATCAAGCCTGAGGAGACCGTTGAAGCTCTGAAGTGGCTGATCGAGACTGATGGCCCGGCGCTGCTTGAGGTCATGACGGACAAGAAGGTGCCTGTCCTCCCCATGGTACCCGCTGGAAGCGGTCTACATGAGTTCTTGGTGTGGGACAGTGATAAGGACAAGAAGAGGAGAGCGATGATGAAGGAGCGTACCGGTGGTCTGCACAGCTAAAGCAGTGACCTCGTAGGTGATGCGCAAGTTTGTGCAAGATACCTCATGAAAAGTGGCAATAACGAGCTGGAATAAGTCAAATAGTATGGGTTAATGGTGGTCATCAAAATGGGCGGTGGAAGCATGTGTCATAGCGACTTTTTCCTTCTTCTATTTCTCCAGTCGCGCGTGAAACATGATTCACGTCACGGCGGTGTGTAACGGACAGGGACTCAAAAAGTGTTTTGCAGTCTGGCATCAGCATCATTTTTTCGGCAAATGGCGTTCAGAGTTTGAATATTTGGCGACTGACCCATTAGGTAGTCAACTGTATATAGCGAGTTGTGGCGGAGAATGAAAACTGTTGAGCATTTCGATCAGATTTGACTTTTGCGCCAGAAATGTCTGATGATTATTGTCAACATGTTGGAGAGAGCAATCAACCCCGAAGTCCTGCGAACCAAAGTTTTTCTTCGTTTTCATCAATCCTTTGTCTGCCGGAGGATGGGCATGAGACAGCACACGATGCGGTACGACCACACTTAGGTCACCAGTAATAACGCATTGTCTCACAATGAGCACAAGACATGATCGATCAACGTATGCAATCCGCAGGAGATCACAAAATTATTTCACAAACATCACAAGGAATAATTTAAGAAGAAAGAAAGAAGGACAAAATATCATCTTCTAAAGGGCGGCACATGCTATTCAGTGGTCCGTCGTACGCTGCGTCGACGATGTTGTTCTTGCTTCTGAACGCTGAAATGATGATAAGCATACAATATACCAGTAAAAATCCGGGGAAGGTTCTGAACTGCTTGCGCCAGGACTACTTAGGGATGTGGCCTCATGCCCACCCTTGCCACAAGGCCAAGATGATAAGTCGTGTTAGTGGAAGATTTACTGGTTGTTGCTTTTCCTTTATATATTTTTCTCATTTTATATTTTTGTAAGGAAAAGTACCTATAACGCTACCTGGCAGATTTCTGGCTCGTTTCAGGAGACGACATGGAAAGCTCTAATCGTTCGTGGTTGTGTGGTTGTGTGGTAAGTTACGCGGCGGCTGCTCCTTATTCTCTCGGCGAGCCAGTTATGTGGACACACTGGCCGAAAATACTTGTAATTCTACACACCATTGAGTCAATAGATAAAACTGCTAGCTCGTTGAAGATTTATGGATTTAACGGTGTTGGCTATATACGAAAGCCAGAGACATCCAATGGCCTTGCAAGGCGAATCGAGTGTGCGAGCTTACGACAAATTTCCATACAATAACCATCATTGAACAGATTGACTTATAGCGGTCCAAAACCGCAACCCAATTGATACGACTAGGCAAAAACAGCTAATAGCATGAACGGTCGAGCTTGTGCACCTGGCTCAGTACTAGCGAGTGACTGCAGTGAACAAAGACGGAAGCGAGCTGAATGTTGACAAAGCCATACCCAGATAAGACAAATTGCGCCAAAGCAATCGAGAGAAAAGAGTCCCGTGTGTCTCATACAAGTCAATATAAGGATTGCCGATGGGGAATGATAGTAGCTACCAATGCTTGAATTCCTGGAAAAAAGACAGACAGTGCAGACTTCGAGGTAAAATGATATGCACTCCTTTCCGACCCACATGACAGACATTTGCCCTAGACAGCCTCATAGACAAGAAGCCGTTGCAAAATACGGTGTCAATCCCTCTTTGATCACCGACTTCGAGAACCTTGTGCAGCAACGTTGTCACAAATTTGATCTAAGTCAATCGTGTGACCTTCATCGGTGGTAAGCTGTTCATAAACCTGGACAAGCGCCAGACGCCTGACAGTTGCTGCATACAACACTATGTAGCTATCCGACTTGAGTTTCTCGTGTTGCTGCTTGAAAACAGCTTTCTGATCTGCAGGTAGGTTCTGTTCGGAGCGTCTGTAATAGAAATGGATCTCTAATGTGGCATGTCTGGCACACGATCTGCAACCTGAACTCATGTTCAGTTTATCAGACTGATTGATTTGACATGGGCAACTGATAAGATTGCCTTGATTATCCAATATTCCATAGGAGCAAAGTTCATAAAAGAATCCGTCGACTGTATGCCCGCAGGCTAACTTCCAGTTAAGCCATACTATGCACATGTTTTGAGGGGGTGAATAGTGTATAAATCCAGCCGACCGATAAAGGTCAGCATCAGGTATAGGTATTCGGTGGCAAGTCTGGTTGAAACTTGAGTTCCCGGACGCAAAGCCTCTCGTTGCTATGATCGAGCACGTCGGCGTACTGGCAAGAGTTGTGTGTGAGGTTTCTGTTGTGGACTTGCTAACCTCTATGTTCGTATATGTACATATGCTGAAGAAGGATGACAGCACATCTCTGTCATAAACATGCTAGGAATCATGATATTTATATTCTTGGTTTCCAGAGTTCAACGTTTCGTTTTGTTTAAAGGATAACGGGATCTGGTTGTATGTACAGAGCAGACTTGGTAACTTGAACAAACGTATCTATGGTCTGCGAGTCACATGTTGAGAAATAGGAACTAATCAACCCGTGATACAAAAAGTAATGGCATAGTGACGTGCAGAGTGTGTGTTTTGTAACTTTGTGTTGGGTTGGTAGTCATTCCTGACCATAATAACGACGTCTTTGCGTTGGTCAGATCGCACCGGGCCCTAACATAAGTAGCGTTAGCAGGTAGAGCCTCTAGAATACTTCATGGACTTTCTCAAATAGTAGACCTGCCAACCGGTACCAGAGCTCGAAAAGTTGATTATACTGACGAGTTATTAATATTTACTTTTAAGAAAGAAGACCTATAATTACTAAATAATGCTTTGCAAGCCTCATATGCGAATGCCAAAAAAGCAAGATAAGCCAATGACCCATGAGAACTCAAGACAGCTACTGTTTTCATGATCGTCGTAGATTGATATAAATATGGATTTCCTTATGCTAGAATGTTACGGGCCACCAGATTGAGTTAGTTGGCAGTGTAGTATGGCCGCAGCGTGTTCGGGAAAGAGGTTGACAGGCAAGCCAGAGACAAAGATAGTTGCAAACCAACTAGCATTGTCGAAAGTTCAAAGGCAGAAAAGGGAGCATACGATTTCTGCTAGATGTTTGAAAATGGCAACACCGTAATACAAAAGCCGCGAAGCAAGGGATACGAGCTGATAGTTGCGGATTTAGCTGAGAAAGTTAATGTATACATTCCTCAACGAGCATTGGCCCAATAACAAGTTGGCTTGACGGTCATGTAAGGGGCCATCAAATTTCATCTTAGTTTGAGGTTCAAGTTCCAGATGTACCAGAGCGCAATTTCTACTTCACGTGGATGCTCGAAATTTGGCGCCTCGATTTGACCCATAATGATCTAAATGTATGATGAAGTCATGACCTTAGAAGTTTGCTTCGAAAAGAAAAGATAAAATGACTTTACCATTAGAAAAAAAAATCTATCGGTCTAAACCGTTAGTTCATTCTTTCACTTCAGTAGGATATACCAAGAGAAGCACCCTGGTAGAAATTTATGGCAACTTCTTGGTACATTTCCGATTCACGGAAATAGAAATCAATTCAAAGCCTCGAAAGACATACGACACCGAAAAATCGACCATATTTTGGTTTCTGCTTATGAAAGCGTTGCGTCCACTTTCAGACTATGTCGAACTTGGGCAACTTGGAACGAACGGCTTATGACGTATATCTTAATGCGATACGTCTGCTGTGAAAGACCTGTAGAAGTATACGAGTACAACGATTGATGAAATACATTGATAGTTGGTCCTAGTTATCTTCGTTATCTACTACTGTATGATATGTGCAGTGCTTGCAATAGGCATACGAAGATGAGGCAGACCAGCCTCGACACAACAAAATCATGCCCAGAAAATAGCAATTATCGCCGGATGAAACGGGCTTGAAGCGTGCCGTGGGGTCTTCGTTAGTTGACAGAGCAGCCCTTGTTCTGTTTCCCAAGAGCTCCAGCGTCTGTCGTGTTTATATGGCAGACGCCGTCTGTTCTAGTGTTCAAGCCAGAGTAAGGTCGCCTCTGCAGGCCCAAGTCTCATAGGGCTAGTCAATGCCGTCCGTTATCTTCACGGCATCTACCAATGAACCTATGCCTCTCCCATCATATATTTGATAGCATACTGCGGCCGTACCGACTTCATACTCCACGTTTTTGTTAAAACGACATGTTGTACACAGCATGTTCGGACCCAGAACGCGACTTCATAAGGCTGGATATAGGCTTGGACTAAGACTAGTGTGTGTCTTCATGTATCAATCTCACTAGTATCGCGCGTGGCATTGAGGGCACGAACTTGTTTAGAAGTCTAAATATAAGTCACAGTTCATTGGCACAAACATAGTCTCAATAATTAAATACTGGTAAAATTTAATGGCTGCGGATTGTCCGGTAAACTTTGTGGAGGGGCAATTCTCGGCTGGGATGTCGTTGTCTACGGCCTTACTCCAAGCGTTACCCCGAACAGGTGTTTGAGAGCATTCAGACTAGCTTTTGGCAAAGTCCTTCGGCTCATGTATACAAATGTCTCCGAGAAGGGACTATTATCTCCGCTTGATACTACAAACCGCCGCTATGACGGCAGGGATTTGGGACTAGACGGGCCAATTAATCAGCGTCATGATAAGCATTGCCTGGAATCTTGCGACAAATCGCCGTGCCGTCACACTGCTTCATCCTTTATCATCACCATAACTGCTTGAAGGAGGTTCTCTCGAGGCGATATAACCCAAATCATCAGGTTTGGATTCGTTTCTCATCCTTGAGGAGCAATTCATCGTTGAGAAATCGAACCAGGACGTTATAGCCACACTATCCGCTATACCGTAGAATCCAATCTATCGATCGATTGACGGCGCACCACGAAGCATGGCGGCATTGGAGGGAGCCGACACAGCAACCTGCTGGCGCGTTCAAGCGCAGCAGAGCATGAACCGCATCTTTGCAACATCCTCCAAATCCACAGCCGATTACCCTCCCATCTCCAGTATTCCACGAACCTCGGCCGACCGTCTTGCCCAGGCCTCGCCCGACTACCATGGCCCAAAGACATCCTCAACGACGCTCTACCTCGCCTACGGGTCGAACCTGAGCGCGCGCACCTTCCTGGGCGCGCGGGGCATCCGGCCCATCTCCTCGATCAACGTCTCTGCGCCCGCGCTCGACCTGACCTTTGATCTGCCAGGCCTGCCGTACCGAGAGCCGTGCTTCGCGAACACGGCACCGCGGAAGATCCCCGCGATCCCTCTGCCGGGCCACCCCCCGACGAAGCCGCCGATCAACCTTCCCCCTTCACACACCGAGACGTTCCCCAGCAGCGACGAGAAGAGACGGTCCGGCGGCGATGGCGTCCCGTCCATCTCCTTCCCCGCGCTGCCCATCCGCCGCCCGACCTGGACCAAGGGCCTGTACGGCGTGGTGTACGAGGTGACGGCGTCGGATTACAGCAAGATCATCGCGACGGAGGGCGGGGGCTCGTCGTACGCGGACGTGGCGGCGCTGTGCATCGCGCTGCCCCCCGCGATCCACGTGCCGGAGCAGCCCGTGGTCCCGGAGCTGAGGCCGTTCCTCGCGCGCACCCTGTTCGCGCCGCGGCTGCCCGAGGAGCCCCCGACCGAGCACTGGTGGCAGCGGTTCCTGCTTCCCGTGCGGCGCGCCGAGGCCGACTACGCCCAGCCCAGCCTCAGGTACCTCGGCCTGCTGCGGGAGGGCGCCGCCGAGCACTTCCTGCCGCTGGAGTACCAGGAGTACCTGCAGAGGCTGGAGCACTACCGGGTTACGACGCGGCGGCAGGAGCTGGGCAAGTTTCTGTTCATGCTCTTCTGGTCGCCGTTCTTCTTGCTGTTCTGGTTGCTCGCCAAGGTCTTCTCCAGTAAAGATGGAGGGAAATTTCCCAGATGGTTGGCGATTGTGGTGGCTGTTCTGTTCAACACCATCTGGCTGAGCTACGACGTTGTGTTCAAGAGCAGGTTTGGTGATGGAGAGAGAACCGTGGAAGAAGACGACGATGACACGATTTCAAAGAGACGAAGTTGGTGGCGTGGCAATCACGCGGGGATGAGTGAGAAGAACAGGCTACTGAATGATTGGTAATAGGCGGGTAGCATATATCTCAAATCTGCAATGTGCTCAACCCAGATGCAAGCCGTGGTCTCTTTGTGCGAAGTGTGATATCATCTTTGAAATAAATCCTCTAAAAGTAGTTCCTATCCATATCTATTCCCAAAACCGAGCCCCGCCCCCTAAGAGTCGTTGAAAGGAAAATAAGGGAAACCGGTTTCAGACCATCCATCACAACTTCAACTTGCGCTGTACGCGGGGGCCTCCACGTCAATCGTCTTGAATCAGGGAAATGAGGTCAGTCGTAGCGAACTTGCCCTCAATGATGTCCCTGACCGCTGTGAACAGGGGGTATTCCCTCTCCAGTCCCCTAGTCTTGAGGAAACTGTAGACCTCCAGAGCAGTGGAGGTGCCCTGCAGCTTCTGACCATTAAGCTCCTTCTCCTCGATTTCTGCGACGGAAACCCCTTGCTCGACCGCCATCTTTGCGCATCTGAAGTTTCTTCCGCTGCTACAGCTTGTGATCAAATCTGCGACACCGGCACTTTCCACTGTGAAGGTTTCACGCTGTACCGTCTCCTTGAAGAACTCCTCGCCGAACTTCAACATCTCGCAGAGACCAATTCGGATGATCTCTGACTTGGCGTTGTCTCCGAGGCCCTGGCCCACGACAAATCCGGCCGCCA
Organism: Truncatella angustata; assembly: GCF_020726525.1. Lineage (NCBI taxonomy): Eukaryota > Fungi > Ascomycota > Sordariomycetes > Amphisphaeriales > Sporocadaceae > Truncatella > Truncatella angustata. The sequence goes on along the minus strand of NW_025763390.1, from coordinate 1,839,427 downwards.
GGGCAACAATGTTTTTCAAGGCACCACCCAGGGATGTACCAGCAACGTCAGACACCATGTGTACTCGGAAGTAGGGTCGCTGGAACAGGGTCTTGAACACGGCGTGGTCGAGCGCCGGGTACTCTGGCGGCACAGGAGTCAGCTTCGTCTTGCTTGTTCGGCCACGAGCATCCTTGTGTTCCATGTCGGCCAGCGGGGTGATGCTGAGGTCGGCAGCAGTGCTTCGGGGCGAGCCGCCACTGGGAGTTTGGGTTCGAGGAGTTGCGTTTCGGGAGTTGTCCATCGGAGGGGGATCGTAAGCGATCGTGGTGCCGCACCACTTTTCAGCTGCGATCTCAGATGCAATATTGGCACCACTCAGGGCACCGCAGTATATCCCCAGTCCCTCGCCGATCCACTCCGAGAAGAGAGCAACACCCTCGTCGGAGACCTCTACTCCCTTGATGCATGATATACCACGGGCGAACGGTAGGATGTGCCCCTTGAGCTGGCTAGACACTCTGTGAATGAACTGATGAGGCAGGTTGAAGATGAGGATTGAGGAGTCCTTGGCGGCGTCGACGACAGATGGGTTGGCGATGAGGTTGGCAGGCAACTTGATGCCGGGCAGGTATTTGACGTTCTCGTGGCACTTGTTGATGACATCCGTTAGCTTCTGCGGACCATCTCCGACAGACGGGTCGTAATGCGGCGAGTCCTTGGGAATGGTAACCTCCTCCTCATACACCCACATTTGCACCTCCTCCTCGAAGATGTCGGAGCGCTCCTTGGTGTTCTCGGCCACGATCTTTGCAATTGTGGAACCCCAGTTGCCGGAGCCGACGACGGTGACCCTGTGTCGCTTCTCATGCTTGTCAGCACTCCCCGGGTTCAGAAATCCAGGCGACATCTTGTATGATGAGACTGCTATGGTCCGGATTTGCTCGTGGTGGTGCTGTTGGGTTGTTGTTTTGGAGACAAGATTACGAGAAAGAAGGGATGTGGCTGCTACGACGGTTCTACGGCAGACAAACACGCCCATAAATGTGAAGTATTTGTGGCACAAAGAAGGTTAACTTCGGAGTCAAGGGCAGCAGTCAAGGTTATTCTTTTCCGAGCTACAGTACGAATATCTTCTTATCGTGAGGCTGGCCGAGGGAACACTGAAGCTTGTGGCACTTTGGCTATCCCACCACACGCTTCACCTACCGTGCGCCGGACTTGGCACCTACCACGGCACATCCCACCACTCTGTGGCTTGCATGTGTTGGAAATGATGCCAGTTACCTAGCTGAGCTAGGTATGACGCTGTTTCTGTTTGGGGGCAGAAAGCTTGACCGCCTGCCGTGTCAGCTGAGCTGAGATCCAGCAGGCTGGTTCAGGCATGGATGGGCAGCGGCAATGTCCGACACGTGCCGAGGAATTGTCGATGATTTCCACACTCGCCTGCTCACGAGCCACAGAAGAAACAAAGATACGAGGATCGAGGTATCGCTTGCGACTGTGTTGTTTGTTGCATGTGAAAGTACGGAGCAGAAACCGAATAATTTGCTGTCAACCGATCGACATATATAAGGTCCACGTTGCTGCATGTGACCTGACTCCAGAGTGGTAGCATTTTCCATCATACGAGTGCCAAACTCCGAAATCCGTTTGTGCTTCAACAGCATTCTTGGCTAGAAAGGACGCGCACACACCTCGTGCACTGAAAGAGCCTCCTCTCTTTCCGTCTCAACAAGCCCGTCAATCAAGTTTCCATCCCGGCAAGCCTGGATGATTTTCAGGAACCATGCAAAACTGGGCTTGACTGGGCTCGAGCCAGGGGCCATGCTCCTCAACGACTCCCAGAACTTCCACAGATTTGACTGCTCTAGAGCTGCGCTTACCCCCAAACTGCTATAAAACTTACCGGGCCACTGCGGGCTAGTGTCAAGTTTGGCCTAGCAACCGGGCGCTTGATGGTGCCGGCCCATGGGCAATTCCCCGTGGGATTTATCTGATGACGTCAATATAGCGGAACAGTGCTTTTCGAGCTGGCTCTAGGCCCCCCAAATGCCCCGCGTGGAGGTTTACCTCCTCCTCTACGACAGAGCTTTGAACCAGAGTTCTAAGCTCAGCAATTGGCTGGAATCGTGCCGGAGGGGTTTTTCTCCTCGTCGAGACATCCATGCCATTCATGGAGGCCGAAGGAGTTGCTTACACCTTGCAGCTTGACCACAGCCGCTAGTCCTTTCGGCTGCCATTGCCATTGGCTTTATCAATCTGCTTCCTGCAGTTCGAGGACCCATCCAGAAAAACCATTGCAAGGTCATAATTCCCGCTCACGATTCAAACCTGAAGCCAAATACGCAGGGGCATAGATATCGTCGAACTAGCGCAAGTTGTGAACACCCCCTGGTCTGTACCTGTCGCTTACTTGGCGGGCCATCTCATCGTCGATGACGAGCCGCGAAGCGCTGCAATAAAGTTCCTGTGTGCTGCCCTCCGCCGCAACACCCGTATCGTCGCTGCTTCCCCTTCTCTCGTATTGACTCTCCTTTCGAGCACCGATTCCTTCATTCAGACGGCCTTATACATCGCCTGCCCATTGGTATCTTCATTCTCTTGATTTACTTATACGAGGTGTTGGGCATCCCTTTCTGGCTCGAGTAAATCCTTGCCCTCCCCGTGTAGAACTTGGTCTAGCCATGGCCCCCAAGACCATGACTTCAAACGAGGTCTATGTCCTTCCGTTGAAGGACAATGGCGCGCCAGATGTTCCTGGCGAGTACATTTATCTGGCAACCAAGACTTCGGACCCAATCACCATTCGCTTCGCGATTGAAGGCACATCTTCGATATGCCGGCAGGGAAGCTTATGGGTCAACATCCCAGAACATGGTTCTGAGTTTCAGAGGAACTCTTTCAGGGAGTACAAGTGCGATAAATCCCTTCGGTCTTGCCAGTCTTGTACACCCAAACTGACCCTTATGTAAGGCTTGATCCTGATTTCAACCGAACGCTCGAGATATCAATCCCTATATACGACGCGGGTGCATTCGCCTACTATGTCACCTACGCTGAGCTACCCCAACTCACGACCGAGCTCGATTCCAACAAGTTGACCTCTTCTGAAAAGAAGAAGTCCCAACTCTATTATATCGATGTCGCCCCGAGGCTATCCCTCGAGGGCAGTCCACTGCCACTTCCAGCATTGTCCATATTCTCTGTAATCAGCAAGTTCATGGGTAAGTATCCCACGGACTGGGAAAGGCACTTGCGCGGAATCAGCGACAGGGGCTACAACATGATTCATTTCACGCCACTTCAAGTCCGTGGGGCCTCAAACTCTCCATACAGTTTGTATGACCAGTTGGGATGGGATCCTGATTGTTTCCCGAAAGGCGAGGCAGATGTCCAGAAGATGGTGGCGAGTCTTGAGCAGAACCACGGGCTTCTCAGTCTGACGGATATCGTTCTCAACCATACTGCAGACAACACCAAATGGCTCCAAGAGCACCCCGAGGCAGGCTACAACTTGACAACCGCGCCGTGGCTGGAATCAGCCTACGTGCTGGATACCAAGCTCCTTGAATTTAGCTCACAACTTCAAGAGTTAGGTTACCCTAACGAGTTCAAATCCGTGGACGATCTTGTCAAAGTCATGGATGGAGTCAAGAAGCACGTTGTGGCCGAGATTCGTCTCTGGGAATACTATGCGCTCAACGTCGATCGTGACGTCGATGCTGCCGTTGAGTCGTGGGCAGCTGGCAAGACTTCTGTTCCCGACGGCTCGGTTGGCGGCGATTTGGACCACCTCAAGGATGCTAGCGTCAAGGATCAAGCAGATTACTTGGTTGAGAACGGATTGTTGAACAACGATCGGTTGGGCGAACGTTTCCGGAGACGGATCAACCCAACGCTTTCCGCGGCATTGCTCGCTACAGTATTCGGAAAATACCGCGGTGAAGCCGACGAAGCCACAATCCGCTCTAAGCTCGTTCAAATCCTTGATACTGCCAATGTTAGGTTCTACGAAGAGTATGACAAGGAGATTGGAGACATCTTGCAGCAACTCTTTGACCGAACCAAATACATGCGGATTGAGGATCACGGTCCAAAGCTAGGCCCCATTACCGACGAGAACCCTCTTATTGAGTCTTACTTCACACGGTTACCACAGAATGAAGTCACAGCGAGACACAAGAAAGAGGATTTGGTATTGGCCAACAATGGTTGGGTCTGGGCTGGAAACGCCTTGGTAGACAACGCCGGTCCGCAATCCAGAGTGTACCTGCGTCGTGAAGTGATCGTATGGGGAGATTGCGTCAAGCTTCGGTATGGCAGTGGACCTCAGGACAGTCCATGGCTTTGGGAGTACATGACCAAATATGCTCGTACACTTGCCAAATATTTTGCCGGGTTCCGCATTGACAACTGCCATTCTACCCCGATCCACGTTGCCGAGCACATTCTTGATGAAGCTCGCCGTGTCCGATCGAACCTCTACGTGGTTGCTGAACTTTTCACTGGGTCGGAAGAGATGGACTACGTTTTTGTGAAGAGATTGGGAATCAGTGCGTTGATCCGAGAAGCTATGCAGGCATGGAGTACTGGCGAAATGAGCAGGCTTGTTCATCGCCATGGTGGTCGCCCTATCGGCAGCTTCGAAGTTGATGATGTATCCAAAGCCAACTCTCAAGGTCTTGGCAGCCCACCGACCAGCCCTGGCGCTAACGGCACTGATGGTCTGACGACGCGTGAAATCATTCGACGAATCCAGCCAGTTCCTATTCAAGCACTGTTTATGGATTGTACTCATGACAATGAGGTGCCGGCACAGAAGAGAGATGCGCGTGATACTCTGCCGAATGCGGCGTTAGTGAGCATGTGCTCCAGCGCTACCGGTAGTGTGATGGGCTATGATGAAATCTATCCGAAACTTGTGGACCTGGTGAACGAGACTAGACTTTACACATCGGAATCTTCAGATAAGGCTGTGAAAGTGGGTGGCGGTAAAGGAGGCATCGGAGGAGTCAAGAAGCTACTCAACCAAATCCACACGCTCATGGGCAAGGATGGCTATGATGAGACTCATATTCATCACGAAGATCAGTACATTACAGTTCACAGGGTTCATCCCGAATCGAGAAAAGGATACTTCCTGATCGCACATACGGCTTATCCTGGCTATGGCAATGGAAACGGCGCCTTCAATGCTGTGCATCTCACAGGCACGAAAGCTCGACACCTCGGAAGCTGGATGCTTGAGGTGGAGGCCGGTGATGAGGCTCAAAAGGAGGTCATCCAAGACAAGAAGTTCCTGAGAGGACTTCCCAGCCGCGTTGTCGATGTGCCCGGAATCCGGATGGAGGTCAAGGGCGATGAAACTACCATCACTGTTCGTGATAAGTTCCCTCCTGGCTCTATTGCGCTTTTCGAGACCTGGATCCCAGCTGCTGAGCATTCGGCCGGCCTGGACAACTATGTGACTTCCGGAGCCAAGGATGCGATGGCCGAGCTTGATTTGGTGGATCTGAACTTCTTACTTTACCGCTGCGAGGAAGAGGAGCGTGATGGAAGTGAAGGTAAAGACGGGACTTACGATATCCCTGGATACGGCAAGATAGTGTATGCTGGTCTGCAGGGCTGGTGGAGTATACTCAAGGACGTTATCAAAGACAACAACCTCGGCCACGCACTTTGCCAGAACCTACGTGATGGACAGTGGGCCCTGGACTACACGCAGGGGCGCCTGGAACGGGCAAGTCAACAGTCCCACTGGTCAAATCTTGCCAAGCCAGCGGCGTGGCTCAGTGAGCGCTTCGACGCCATTCGGAAAATCCCGAGCTTTTTACTGCCAAGGTACTTTGCGCTGGTGGTCAGAACAGCGTACAAGGCGGCATGGGAGAGAGGTATGGATCTCATGAACGAGAATACACGTGATGGCCAGTGGTTCCTCCAGAGTCTAGCCATGGTTAGCGTGCAGCAGACCGGCCTTGTGAAGTCGGGATCCTTGTGGCCAACAAAGCTGGTACCCTCGCTAGCTGCTGGTCTACCACATTTTGCCGTAGAATGGGCCCGCTGCTGGGGTCGTGATGTTTTCATCTCACTTCGTGGATTGTACTTGGGCACAGGTCGTTTCGATGAAGCTGCCGAGCATATCTTTGCATTTGCAAGCGTCCTCAAGCACGGCATGATCCCGAACCTGCTCAGTAGCGGAAACCTGCCGAGGTATAACAGCAGAGATTCCGTCTGGTTCTTCCTACAAACAATCCAGGACTACACTCGCTTCGCCCCTAATGGCGTTGACTTCTTGAAGCGAAAGGTGAAGCGTCGATTCTTACCCTACGATGACACTTGGTTCCCCTCGGACGACTCTCGAGCCTACTCAAAGGAGAGCCTTATCCAAGATGTTATCCAAGAAGCTTTGCAGCGTCACGCTTCTGGCATGAAGTTCCGAGAAGCCAATGCTGGCCCTAGCATTGACTCCCAAATGAAAGACAACGGCTTCAACCAAGAAATCAATGTTGATTGGTCCAACGGTATCATCTTCGGTGGTAACCAAGACAATTGCGGAACCTGGATGGATAAGATGGGAGAGAGTGAGCGCGCTGGCTCAAAGGGTGTCCCGGGAACACCAAGAGACGGTGCTGCCATTGAGATCACTGGACTCCTCTACAGCACACTGAGATGGGTTGCCAAGCTGAGCTCAGAGGGCAAATATCCTTACAAGGGTGTCAAGAAGCCCGACGGCTCGGAAATCTCTTTCTCTGATTGGGCCGACTTGATCAAGTCCAGCTTCGAACACAGTTACTATGTGCCGAGCGACCCGTCTGAGGACAGCAAGTATATTGTCAACTCGCAGGTTGTTAACCGCAGAGGCATCTACAAGGATCTTTTCCGTTCTGGAAAGGAATACGAAGACTACCAGCTCCGGCCTAACTTTGCCATCGCCATGACTGTTGCACCCGACTTGTTTGACGCAGAACATGCTTGGGGTTGCTTGATTCTTGCAGACAAGGCTCTGCGCGGTCCCACTGGAATGGCCACCCTGGACCCTGCTGATCTCAACTATCGCCCCTACTATGTCAACAGTGAGGATAGCGAGGACTTTGCTACGTCGAAGGGCAGAAATTATCATCAAGGTCCGGAGTGGATCTGGCCTACTGGGTTCTTCCTCCGTGCATTGCTGAAATTCGACCTCAAGCGACGTAAGGATAGCCAAGAAGGCCGGGTCGAGGCCTTCCAGCAGGTGACAAGACGTCTTCAAGGCTGCAAGGAAATGATCCAGAGCAGCCCTTGGGCGGGTCTGCAAGAGTTAACTCAGAAGAATGGCGAATATTGTGGTGACTCGAGTCCTACACAAGCCTGGAGTGCGGGTTGCTTGATCGATCTGTACATGGATGCTGCGGAGTATACCAAGGAGGGTTAGTCTCGTGCTCGGGACGCACAATCATAGAGACTCACACCAATGGACTAAAGAAAAGAGACTTTTAGAGGGGCTCAAGACAAAGCCGAGAGCATGGGATATGGCAGAACGGGGAGTTTTGAAGGCAGTTACGGCATGACAGCAAACGATGTTATGATTAGCTCCAGTATTGGTAAATACAATTCTATACCCACATATCGACTTTTCCATCTTTCTTCTCTCGTCGTGGTACCACTTTCGTATACGTATATTGAAAAGTATTCCAGGCAGTTCCACTATCAGCGTGAGGTCTGGTCATCACTACTACGTGTCCGCTCATCACAACGTGCCAGCCTCTTGGGAATTGGGCTTGTTGTGATGAGTTTTCCTGGCCCGAACAGTTCTACTAACATTTATGCCTCTCAAGACTGATGTTATAAGACCGAACGAAGATGGGTATTGGCAATCTGGTCGCGGTGACGAAATTTCACACCAGCGGACAGTAATGCTTGGCGTGCATCTGTGTCGAATGTCCCCGAAGCTAGCTGAATTAAGGGGCTAGTCAACTAGCCTCCCGATTTAGCATAGCGCCCCCCACGTAAGACCGCAGATATGCAGGGCAACGTCGCTATTATAGAATGTGACCGGAACAATGTACTATTGGATAATTCGAAGTTGTAAAGCGCCTGCTTTCTGCATGGCATATTTGGTACCTACCTATGCACGCCCGGCTTCGCAGATGGATGGGACGTGGCCCACTCGATTTTCATGGGTCATTGCAATGCGACTTATGCGGCTAGATATCGATCGATGAGCAGGAACTGTTGCTCCAAACCCTGAATTGGAGTCACTGGCGCAGTCTGTTGCTGTCGTTCTTTTTTCGATACAGCTTCTGCCACCACGAGCCAGGGCCAGAACACTGTGGTTTTCTTGGAGGTATCCTTGTTAATGCTAGTTTAGACCTGTGCCGATTGGTCGCGGCATATGCAAGCCACCGCCCATCATATGATGTGGTAAACCTCGACAGACGTTGCTAGACAAGAAATCTCTCCCAGAAAAGAGGATGTCGCACATGAACATCGAACATTACTCTGCAGCTTGTAAAAAATCGTGTCTGGCTGTTTCTACAATCTTTTATTTATAAGGAATGGCGTCCCGACTTCAAATGTGGTTCCTTTATGTTCTCATAAACAACCATCATATATGCTCTAAGAAAGTCTACTTTCATTGGTAGTTGAACAAAGCTTTGCTATACTTGATAGCACTTTCTATCACCCGGTCACCGTGGTCGTCCTCAAATTTATAAGGCTAGGTCGACTGCAAAATGTCCGCGGGATCGGGCCCAGAACAGTTGGTTTCCGAACGAGAAACATGTTAGTGGCATTTCACTAACCATATTTTTACACTTTCGAAGGAAGGCCAGTGACCATGATGCGCAAGCACAACCGACCTCACAACATCAGAATGCCAATACTATTCCTTCCACGGCTAACGCCCATTCGAGCATGAGTCCCTTGGAACGTTGGCAAGCACAAGCAATCAGGGAGGAGCCATGGAATAACATCATGAGCGTCGATGTAACACGAAGATCCTCGGGCACAACAGGCAGCGGGGCTGGACAGGCATCGAGTTGTGATGGTATTGCGGGCTCAGTCGACACGAAATAGTGTAGCGAAGAAGCAAAATGCTCTATGTTGAGAAAATTTATACGGATGGTACATATTTGCCTTTCTTTTGGATCTTAGTTCGCTATTGTTTGATCTATGCGTCCGGTTCATATTCCTCCTGCCGTCCCACACCGAACATAAAGACGTTTGGGGGCGGCGGAATTACGTGGATCTTAAAAAGGATAGAGGCCTTGATCCCATTCGTCGCGAGTTGCTCATTCTTCCAGTGCAGTCTGCAAGTGTGCTTCGAATATCGGGGGGTGGGGGTTTGTTGCGGTTCGGGGAGAAGCGGACACCGCTCGCTAGCTAGGTGGCTCATATGTACAGTATGGTGCATGAATTGGGTCGGAAGCGCCGCGTTTAGAAACCTTGCCTGATAGGCCTGCTCCGTCATGGCGATCCACATACCACCTTGGTTCCTGAGGTACAGTAGGTAGTTACATTAGTGTGTCAATCCAATTAACCGACAAAGCACTTGGCCGTAGTATACCAGTTTCTTGTCAAGAGGTCCGCTGCATATGTGTCTCACGCACATGCATCCGCTCGGTAGCTAAGATACTCTCGTGCCCGCCTCACATGGCAACATGCTGAAAGCGGCAAGACTAATCATAATGTGGATCTGGGTATAGATGGAAATTTGTTAGTATTGTGTAGTATTGTGTAGTATTGTGTAGTATTGTGTAGTATTGTGTAGTATTGTGTAGTATTGTGTAGTATTGTGTAGTATTGTGTAGTATTGTGTAGTATTGTGTAGTATTGTGTAGTATTGTGTAGTATTGTGTAGTATTGTATAGTATTGTGTAGTATTGTATAGTATTGTGTAGTATTGTATAGTATTAAAAAGTTCAGCTTGGCTCCCTGGGGACTCGCATGCCCCTTCCCCGGTATCTTTCAGAATCCCTGACCGGCTTAATGATAGATACCAGCTTTTCCTGGCTTTTTACGCTTGTTTTGGGTCGCGCGACGGGGAGCGAGAGCTGTTCGTTTTGGTGTTCCTCGGCGGGGTTGGAGACATTCTCCACTTCGTCATGCTATGGGGAAGACCAGCGTATAGCCCTATATACTTTGTACGATCTATCATGTGCTTACCAACCTTACCTAAGCCTTAATTAACATTTTACTTTCACGTTTAGATCCGGGTTATTCATAATAAAATCAGGCGGGCTAATATTTACGCCCGGGTTATAACACGATCGACATCGATAAATGATTGAGCTCGATTGCTTAGGTCGGGGACGACTATTCATATCTAAACGCGAACGGCCACCTTGAAACAGACCCTTACAACCCGCTATTCAATAATTACCTGTATCGATCTCTTAGAAGCCCGAAGAAAACGACCGAAGGTCGTTGCGGAGGGCTCGTACAATTCAAGAAAAACATCAGAACTAATGCAACTCATATTACACCAGATCATCTACTTGCCTACAGCAGGAGTAATGATGGCCTCAAATTAGTACCGGCGATTCTTTACTCGAATGCTCTATAATGGTTCCGATCTTATCTTTTGTTACGTTGGAGGGGGAAGACCTCCGTTCAGCTTCGTATTATTCCGTATCTACGTGACTGTGTCGGGCTGCACGTTTGTTCACACTTAACTCGATCATCTGTTACAGCCAGATGTACAGCCTGCCACGACTTTCAAGTTGCGCAACGTTGGGCAACCTTAATTAGTGGCAAATCTTAGCCTCCAGCGGACTTGCCTCATCGGTCATGCCGCCTCTGATATCCAACCTTTGCAGGAAACTGCCACCGAGCCGAATATGCACAGCAGAACGCACTGTTGATCCTCAAGTCACGTTGGCAGTGAGATAGGCAAGAGGGTAGTAGTGCTCTTCTTGCACTTGTTGATCGCGGTGCAAAGCACGATGAGTCATGACGGTAGCAGCGACCAGCCCATAGTTCATGGAATAAATGGAACTTTTTGGCCAAGAAGGGAGGGGGTTTACGCTTTCGAGGCAAATAACCGAGCTGCAGCCTTTGCAGCCTTTGGGGTATGGCATGCAGAAGTGTAGAACCCATTGGAAACCCTACCACCGATGATTGGACGGGATCATGTCAAGCCAAAACCATCGCTTCATGCATGCATATGCTGAGAACCGATGGCCTACCCATATATACATATATGTAGTAACGAGCCAACGTGATGCTTGATCCTAAACTAGGGGTGAAATCCATTTTTTAACATAGTTCTTTTCGTGAGGCAGAATGTTTGAACAAATTGCCAAGTTGCCGCCATAATTACAAAAACCCCATACTTAGCTCGAGAGTCCAGATTCGTCTGGGCTAACTGCTTTATCGATCGAATAAGATTTACATATATAGTGGCGTAGTTATATATATATATATGTATTGGCGCACTAGTGTTGTGTGTTAGTATCTTAGGAACTCTTCTATCCGCTACATAAACGCACTGGCGCGAGTTACGCTGCGACATTATGAATCTCGCACACTATCCATATGTCTGAATATATTCTTGCAATTGTACCATACGCCTATCTTTTGAACCCATCACCAGTGAACTCAGCGGCCTCTGGTTTCTCAATACCTCCTTCTCATTCTGTCGTTGTTTTCCTAGAGAGTTTGTAGAAAGCGACAAGATCAAATGGCACATAATGATAGATGCTACAAGATTGCACCGGACTAAGTAGACTTGCTTCTAGATCTTAGCAGAACTGATAGACAGCTTCTTCTGGAATGCTCACGAGCAACAATCGACCGGGTAACTATCGTAAGTTTAGCCTCTCAGATCAAAGTTAGAAGTGTCCCACATGGCGTATATGTATGAGACACAAACTCCTCCCTTTCCGTCTGCCTATCCATCTGCACCATAACCAACACTCATGCAGTTTTCCGGGAATCAATTTCTATTATGTGCTACCAGAAAACCAGATTCGTCTATGTTTTAAAAACGTTCATAACCGTCAATGGACAGATTATTCTCGTGGATAAGTCTATTAAACCGGCTTTTAATAGCGATAAGGTCATAAGTATGTTTAGCATTAACTATTACGGCCATATTACTGCAACCTATCAATGGAGCATCAATGCGGGAAAGGCCTTCACGTTGTTTGCGGGCGAAGCCTCTAGCTTATGGGCAGTGTTACATTTTGAATCATTGAGGAATGGATCCGGCTATGGAAGGGAGGCCGGTATTATATCAGATGAAAAATCTTCCGGGTCTAACTATCGTGGAGCTTACTTAAATTCGATGGCCGCTATCTGAAACGGGGTAAGCAGTACTCGTAGGGTGGCCAAATTCGTTGTTGGCTTGAAGATGAGAGTATCTCAGATTACATGGCCGCCAAGGCATGGCTGTCAAGTTGGAATCTTCATTAGACAAGCACCGTTCAACTTAGCGCTACAATTTGTAGCTGTGACAGGCATAAGTCTCTGCTAGAGTCAAGTCATAACTAATCTCACCGTCGCTGTTGCCTACGTTCGAGTTTAACGGTCCTAACGGTTAACATGAAGTTTTCGTTATGATCCTTTTAGGAATGAGTTTGAGAGCTTTGCAAGAGGCACAGAAAGATGGAAACTTTTCTAAAGGGCTACGTCGTGAGAGCTTTCACCCAGGTACTACTCGGCTTGAGCTTCGTTCATGACGTGGACGGAATGCATACTGGTAAGCTCAAAGACTTCGAGTATTAGCAGCAGACTATAACTGAGTCGTAGCTTATAACAAAACAGGCCTTCATTTGCACAATCTACTTGTGGCTCTCACGGACGGTTCAATCCTTTTTATAGTGGAGGCAAACGTGGTCAACAGACCATCAGCGCGGAAGAGGATCGACAATCATACCACTTACGTCTCTCGATTCATCCCGGGGGGGATACCGGCCCGCTCACTATTTGTGATTGAGGGCAGGCGCGCTTTGGCAAGGAACACCACGGAATTGCTATGCCAATGCAGAATCGAGCACTTAAGGCTATTCTAGACATGGCATGGGCAGTCCTGTCAATGTTTAGAGCGTGGGATTCCTGGTATATTACCTCTTCATCCTTCTTAACGATATCTTTTTCTATCATACTTTCTCTCTTCCATGCTTACGACTAGAATTCTCAAGAGCAGAATGACGCACACCAACTTGCAGCTATGACGGTCCTCCTCGGCCTACCACTACCCGAGTTTCTTAGGAGGGGTAGTCGAACAAGTAAGTTTTGGAATGAAGACGGTAAGCATCAGCACCTGAAGCAGATCTTCGGAATCACCCTCACTACCTCTGCTTGCTGGCTTGACTCCTAACAGTTAAATCTGGCCAGTGGATAGGTCCTGTCCCTTCGCCTTCTGGAAAGAATTTCAGTTGGGTTGCTGGTACCTTAAACGGAGAAGACAAGGATATGTATCTCAACTTCGTCTAGTGTTTTCTCACTTGGCTTTCCGAAGATGGACTCATCGCCCTGTAGGCTTACTCTTATCCTTGGTTGTGAGAGAGGGTTTCTTGAATACGCAAAGAAATGCTGTGATATATCTCGGTTCACCTTCACTGGATATCAGGCGCACTTGAATTTTTGGCATAGCCATAAAAGAACTAAATTCTATGAAACGGATCGGTCGGTCGAGGGGTGTGTTGAAGTGATGAGAAACTGCATTTGCCCAGACTAATCCAAATTCTAAATTTCAGCGCCTCGAGAGCACAGGTTCACATCAGTATCCGTCCAAATGATGGACAAAGCGGTGCATAGGTCGCATACATCATGTGGCTGTCGCCATTGCAAAACACAGAACGGGACCACAGCATTTGAAAGGCAACTTCACTTAGCCAGTCCCTTTTCGAGTAAAGCCAGACAAACTGTCATGTTTACTTGCAACATTCGAGGGTTTAGAATTGGCAACGTATTCGATTTTGCCGTTTGGCAGGACCCTCAAACACTATACTCCATCCACTGACCAGCGGAGTGCAATGGGCGGATCTGGATGAATCGACCATGTCATGGATCCGTTCGCACTGTAGGTATACCCGTTATCCGGGTTGTGATTGATGAAACATATACATACGTGGCGCGTCATCTCGAACAACAACTGTTGTTATTCCCATGCTTTGGATCTTCGTTGGACCTTGGATCTCAACGAGGAGCTGATGTAATGGGTGGTTCTTGATTGAGCCCTAAGATAAGATACCTATTTCCTAGTCTAGGGTACCATCCACCCATTAATACGCGATGTAACGCGATTTATTTGTACTTTAATTATTATCATAACAAAACTTAGTACTAAAAAAAATAGAAAGAAAAAAGAAGAGGAAAGAAGAAGAAAGAGAGCAATAGCAGAAGTTATTATTAGCAAGAGTTGCTAGGGGCTCCTTGGGAAGCCATGTGTACTATGTAGAAGAAAGAAGAAAGAGAGAGAAACAGAGAGAGAGAAATGGAAAGCTGAGTGCCAAACCTCTGGTACCAACGTAGATGAGAGCCACACTAGTTTTGAGACCGACCTGTCATGTGAGTTCAAAAGCTACATTCGAATGCACAGTCAGGTCTATCTGAGATGTGTCTTTGGTTCTGCAGGTTGGCACAGACTCGGATCCTTTGGGCCCATAGTTAACCGCAGCCCCACAATATGGGTCCATCTCGGGTGGTTTCCCGGCATGTCTACGGAGTACCGTCACTCAATTGATCACCTCGACCCCCACATGGCCATTTTCCATAGAACCCTCTCCTACAAAACCGAGGGTGTGCAACTGCATCTTGCTCGCAAGGCAGCCACGTTGTGCTGGTGACAAGGACTAGCCCGATTGCTCATTCCTACACAGGTCGGTGACAGAAAAGTCATCGCGCTGACCGCGTCAGCGGTCAATACGTCTTGCTGTCTTAATGCCATTCCTCGTGTTCTCTTCATTATGACACAATGACAATTCGACAGCTTAATATCTTGATACGGCACAGAGGGTCAGAGAAGGCAACGGGGCGGGTACCGGGTCGATTGCTACTCATAGCCAGTTATACCTTTCCTGCGAAAGAACTCGCATCATTGTTCTTTTCTGGCCCTGATACCATAGCTCAGGCGGCTACCGCTTACGAGAGGGCCATATATAGCAGTTAAGCATCCATGCACCTAATCCCTGTCAAACATACGTCGACTTCTTGGCCATTTTCGGGCCAGCCTGTCGCCGTATTATGCCAGCATAGCGCTGTCGAATGTCACAACTACCAAGGGACATGACTGAAAAACTTTGACTAGAGAGTTTTTGAACAGTGTGTCTTGTTTGGATGGTCGCCGGACAAAATACCATATAAAGAGACGCCGTCCCGTTCTTGTGATTTCATGTCCTGTATCTTTATATCTATTACAATGTATGATAGATATCAAGACTTAAAATCCGGCCCCAGTCTATATACCTCAATGCTGAGATACGCCTGGTGGATAGTCTAGTAATATCCCCCTTTTCCCAAACCGATCCCTTCCACCCCAACACGATGTCTCCTGCCTCTTCCCCCTATCAGTACGTATCCTGGTGTACTATGGACACCCATGCACATACATATAAGGAACTGACACATATTCTTTGGCTTGCAGGTCGAATACTGGCAATAAAGGGGGCATGCACTAGGTCTTGCGCTCATGGACGACTAGTTCCAAGTCCACTCATAACCCTTTCGACCTTGGCTCCATGGATCGGTGGCAGACCTAGCTGGCCGAAGACGAACCATGGAACAACCTGTTCTCCTGTGGCCATCAGAAGACATCGACTCATGGAGCCGCCACCATCGGAGAAACGACATCTAGTCTTGAAAGCGTTTGTGGTTCTGCGGGTGGGAAACTGTCCGTTCGGTAACAGTTTATAAAGTAAAGAAACTCATGGGGCACATTACACACGTAATCGAAGTAATTCAGATAAAATGCCACCGCAACATGTTATCCAAGTGTTTTTGCTTTATTAGCAGGCCACTTGATCGTATTCATGGGTGACGCTCGTGCGGCCTGCCTTTCAGGAGGAAGGAAGATGGCAAATAAATAACTTACCATTCCCCACACACCCCATATTGGCGCACAAGACTTTCGTGACTCGATCTTGGAAGCAGTCCGCTGGTGGCATGTCCTTGCCAGCAAAATCAAACGGATATGATAACTGGAAGGGCCAGAGCCAGTGTGGAGCCTGGGCAGGGAGCGACCAGAATAGGAACTATAGCAATCATGTTGGGCACATTGAAGTAAAGACACCAGTAGTGAACCTACATATATTCTATGCTGTGTTAGTGTATGGAGGTCGGGTGAAGAAATGGACTATGCGTAACTGACAAAAACTCGTAGCAGTATTAATATTGTAACTTCCGGCTGTTGGAGCCCTGGGAAGATTGTCGGAAGGCTCCCCTGCTTAATCACCTCAGACCGACCAAGAAGCATCCCCAAGATATGTCAGCCATGGAGGGAAGCAAGCTGTATAAAATGTGTTACTCAATTATTAGCACGCTAATAATCGAAGCCGTGTGGGTCAAGATCATTGTGCAAAAGACGTTGCGTTCCAGCAAATCAAAATGAGCTACTGTATATTGTGATACCGGCCCTATGCTTGTTTCTACTTATTTTTCTTGCTTGAGATCAGTAACGATTGCTGATTGAAGAGAATGTGACGCTGATATACCTGTATTATCAGGATTTTATCCCTTGGGACCGCATGTTCCTACGGTAACAGGGGAGTCTGCAGCTTTCTACGGTGCTCGAGTAGGCAGCGCCAAAAAGCGGGGATGTAAGTATAACGGTGCAGTGCGGGAAGCCCCGTAGTTTAACATTTAGGTTTGTTGACAGGCAGACAGGCAGACAGGATGAACTTAAAAATGTGGTTCTGTAAACGCCTACTTGGTACAGGATACGTACTATATCTTCCAGATGCCAGGAAACGCTACTAGCAAGAGCTGGTCATCCTGGAAATGAGCGAACCCGGAGGCGTGAATAAAGACGTCCTGCATTGAAACATGAGGCCAATACTAATTTGTCGCATGGGTCTGACTGGGGGTCCACGATCACTTGGTAAGAGCAGGAGTCGGCGCGGCTTGGCTTTCGCTTTGTGAACCGTTGATTCTGGGCCGTTTCATCACATCCCAAAGGCCAAAATACTCACGTCCCTCGCACACCTTTCACCCGTTCGCTAAATCCGAGGAGACTTTCTATTCGCCAGTCCCTCGTGCCGCGGGCTTTTGAACCACCCCCAATCCCTCGTGCCGAGGGCTTCTGACCTGCCAGTCCCTCGTTTCGCGGGCTTTTGACATCCGAATAACGAGTAGCTTTACTTATACTTACCGTTTTCGTAGTCCAATCCTAGAAGGCTATCCTGGTAGACGACGTGGCAGCGAACAGTACCGCAAAGTCCACTTCAATGTTGGACTTACCGAAATGACTGAGGTAAATGGACCCGCTCTTTCCCGCTGGCATTCTGGTAATGCAATGGAGGGGCTGTCTTAAATTTGACCACTTGCGGTCTCTCCCCCACCTCCTAACTCGATAAGCGTTTGCTGCGAATTGTCGGGCCCTGGACTAACGTCAATAATATGGAGCTAAAATAAGGATAGCATCAGTTTGGGATAAGTCAGCCAGCCAGTGCATCAGCGGATGATAAAGTTGATTTGTTGCGGCATACGGCCTCGATGGATGCGCACGTTGGGATGTTCGGTAAGTTTGAGTACATATATGGGAAGTATTACTTCAGCATCCGAGTTTGTCTTCTTTTAAGAGCCTCCAGCAACTCCCACTCATAGTAACTTCTGCTGCTACCTTTTGTTTTTTTCCTCCAAAGCTTTGCTTTAATAAATCGGACTTGCAAGCACTTTATCAATAGTGTCCCTAGACTATAGCCCTCCTAGTGTACAGCAGTATCCAGCAATGACTTCCAGGTACTCCACTCAGCACTGCGTTGGTGCAGAACAGGATGTCTGTGAAAACGGTGCGCTAACGTGGTATTCTTGCGCGCTCAGATCTCAGCCTAGCCACCAAGACACCCAAGTGCATGTGGTCTCGCGCCCTTGGGAGAAGAACATTTCATCCACCAACGGCCATACCCCCTCAAGCCCCATGGATCGATGGCAGGCACAGACACGCGGAGATGAGCCGTGGAACAATATCACACAAATCCGGGCCCCTCAATCGGCATCTAACCAAGCTAGTGCCGAATATGAACTGGCAACGTCGAGCGTTGTAGCTGAAGCAGAGTCTAAGAAGTAGTCGTGGAGCGTTGTAGCTGAAGCAGAGTCTAAGAAGTAGTCGTGGAGCGATCGTTTGGTGAAAGAAGTCAGTTCTGGTGTCGTCGAATTAATGTCTGGGGAACATGATAGGTTTTCATTTGTCTTCTCCCGATACAGGTCTTCAGTTGAAAATATATCTCCCTTCTCATTGTCGTCAACAGTCCCCAGGTGGTCTGAACGTCATGCCGGTCCGATTAATTTCAGTTCCTTCCCCTTCTTTATCTCTCCGCGTCGTATAGCCTATTTCTCCCCAGCGGCCACCAGCTTACCCACGACCAAGTACTTGCTCTCGAACCTCTCCTCCCAGCCTCTCAGACTCTCAAACTCCTCCTCGCCCAACCCGTCGAGCTTGTCCAGCGGTCCGTCCAAATCCTTGGTCAGCATATCCTCGTCAAAGCTGTGGCACGCCAATCCCCTGCTCGCGTCCCTTCCGGCAAAGTTCTCGTAGGGACCGCCTGGTCCGTAGAAGTTGCGCCCGGCGGTCACGTCGAACACCCGTCCACGCACGGCGAGGTAGACGGGGGCGCCGTTCATGCCGTTGTTGGGCAGCAGGGTCCGGGGCGTGAAGGTCCTAAAGACGGTCGCGGGCGGCTCACGCGGCAGGACGGTGGGCGCCGAGGGCTTGTAGAGCAGGTATGTGGTGTAGAGGGTGATGGCGGCCAGGATGATGTTGAGGGGTGTGACGAGGCCGGTGCTTACGGAGGGAGGTTCAGGTTAGCTTGCGGGAGGGACTGAGGGGTGAGAACACGAGGGAGAGCTCACAAGGCGGCTTGGGGATCTTTGCTAGCCTCGTGGGCGACATGGTGGTTGACGTAGTCCATTGTCGCGATGAATGGCAGTGCGATTATGTGCTGACGGTTCCTCTTGAAGATGGGCTGGAGTGGTGAAGAGGATGGAGCCGGAGTTTATGGCGTCGCATTGATTTAAGTCAAAGTCGTCAGCCCGGAACGAAGTGGGGTTGTTTGCTCGGAAGCTACGGGGCACATAGTATGTATAGTGGCCTGTGCGCTAGGCTGATGGCGGGCTGGGTCCAGTTTTTATTATCGGTCTGGTCTAACCTAGTCTAGTACAAGTATGCACTGTGAAATTCATGTAGTACCATAAGTGATGTGCCATAAGTAAAGAGGTCCCAACGTTAGAAGTTGGGGAACTGGTCTTGGACTTCACAGGAGACAGAAGTGCAATCCAGACCACTCCCTCCAAGAATTGAGCATTCTGCCAAGCTCAATGATGCGATTAAAATGGGTTGGCTAATGGGACAACAATGTTTCTTTCCATCGACGGAAGAATACATGCGTCACAAGTTCATATTTAACCGCGATGATGAGCTCGTATGTCTGGCAACTGCAAAGAGTCTTGAAGAGTGCAACCTTAGATGCCTATATACCCTGCAATTCACATGACGCCATTCCGGTAGAAGAAGAGAGAACCTGACTTTCCATTCCCTTATTTACCGTGGATGACTCTCCTCATACATATCTCATTCCAGATCTCGCCGGATGCCGCTACTCGCCCACCATCAACGTATCTTCAACTATACCTAGTCCGACACCCATGCTGGAATCCGATCTTGCGACTGCTGCCCGGTTCATGTACGAAACCCAGCTTCAACAAGCCACCAACGGATTTCTATTCCTCAGCTGGCCCTGCTGGCCTAATGGACCAGGCCGGACAGCGCTTTGCGGTTGCGAGCATGCGGCCAGCAGAAGCCGATTGGCATGACAGCACTGAACCCGGCCGCCCGTCCAGTTATGGGGATCGATCATATTGTAGCAAATAAGAGCGAGCATGATTGGCTCCATTAGTGTGGTCACCATGTATATTGATTATCGAGCTGTTATAAGCTGCTGCGCCAGTCGTTACCCTTTTTCTTTTCTCCTACTTTCTCCTTTTCAGAGGACATTTGACCCATTGACCAATCAGCTGTGCAACCAGGTGTTTTGTATTGACCCAGTTTAGCACCCCTCAGCAAGTGACATGCGAGAGGTGCATCCGCTAAGTTAACTTAGTCGGGCCCCTATTCTCTGTGTTTCGCCAGCTACCCCAGATGCGTGGGTCGCTGTAGGCTGCCATTTTAGAGCCTCCGTCCCCCATGCACCAGATTGACGGCCCGCCCTACTGTGCCTGTACTTTGATAAACTCGAGGACATCTGCAATCCTTACAAGACCTAAAGGCGAAAGAATACAAAAAGTTATTCTGCCCCATCCGGTCCGCGCTGCAGAACAACTTGCGCCCAGTAGCACTGTCGCCCGCGATTGCTCTTCCCAAGTT
Organism: Truncatella angustata; assembly: GCF_020726525.1. Taxonomy (NCBI): domain Eukaryota; kingdom Fungi; phylum Ascomycota; class Sordariomycetes; order Amphisphaeriales; family Sporocadaceae; genus Truncatella; species Truncatella angustata. Next base: position 1,818,945 of record NW_025763390.1, on the reverse strand, counting down.
GCTACATCCTCCAAAAACTATCTCAATGCGGCGGTAGTGAAGCAATTAGCTCGCTCAGAAACCTTTGGCAGTGGGGGATGCCATTTGCCCCCAAGGCCTGCGCCCCCCATAATCGTCCACCCGCCGACAAACAAGTTGCGACGCGAACGAGCAGGCACAAATAGGGCAACGAGACCGACAGCGAACGACGGACGACGGCAGACAACCCATGATGTTTCCTCGCATCCTCTTGCGGCCCACGCGCCGGGTCCCGCTCTGGCTGGTCCTGCCCATCATGGCGGCCTTCCTGCTCGAGGTCGGCCACCACATCTACAGCTACCACGTGTCGCCCCCGGCCCACGACCTCGACCCGCCCTTCCACACGTCGTGCCAGGAGCCCAAGGTCGACGAGAAGCGCGAGAACGCCGTCCTCGTCATGCTGGCCCGCAACTCGGAGCTCACGCAGGCCAACAAGACCATCGCGAGCATCGACGGCGCCTTCAACCGGTGGTTCAACTACCCTATTGTCTTCATGAACGACGAGGCGTGGGACCAGAAGTTCATCGACGAGCTCAACAAGACGAGCAGGGGCCTCGCGACCTTCGAGGTCATCCCCCACGACACCTGGAGCTTCCCCGAGCACGTCAACGAGGAGGCCGCCAAGATGAGCATCAAGGAGCAGGGCGACCGGGGGCTGCCGCACGCCGGCCAGGAGGGCTACCACCACATGTGCCGGTTCTACTCGGGCAAGTTCTACCAGCTCGAGGCGCTGAGGAAGTACAAGTGGTACTGGCGCCTCGAGCCCGACGTGGACTTCGCCTGCGCCATCACCTACGACCCCTTCGTCGAGATGGCCCGGCACGACAAGGTCTACGGCTTCACCATCTCGCTGTGGGAGGTCGGCTCCACCTGCCCCTCGCTGTTCCGCGAGGTCGCCGACTGGAAGGAGATGCACAGCCTCCCGACCAACAACCTCTGGCGCGCCATGGTCCAGGCCAGCTGGATGCCCTTCCCCTTCCGCAGGTTCCTGAACTTCCTCGCCTCCAGGGACAGGCATGGCGACCCCTGGAGTCTGTGTCATTACTGGAGCAACTTCGAGATTGCCGACATGGACCTGTTTCGTGGCCAGGCGTACCAGGACTTATTTGAGCATCTTGACAGGACAGGCGGCTTCTATTTCGAGCGGGTAAGCCACCATCACCGCATCATATACATCTCCTTCCCCCCTCCCTTTTGAAAGAAATCCCAGATCCTGCCATACTGACTCTGATACGACATAGTGGGGCGACGCAGCCGTCCACTCCCTCGCCGTAGCCATGTTCGTCGACCCGACGCGGGTGCACCACTTCGAGGACTTCGGCTACCGGCACGACCAGCTCTACCAGTGCCCGGCCAACGCGCCGGGCGGCCAGCTCCCGGAGTCCGCCGCCCTGGGTACGGACCAGACCTGGGCGCCCGAGATCGAGGGGGGCATCGGCTGCCGGTGCCAGTGCGACGGCCGCAAGACGCGGAACCACGAGGGCTACTGCCTAAACAAGCTCAAGCAGCCCACGAGCACGAAGCGGCCGTGGCTGACCTGGTTCTTATAAACAGAGAGGCGACCAGGGGCTGGCTACTTGTCCAAAAAAAGAATTTAAAGAAAAGAACAGAGAAAAATACCCTGATAGCTCTTCTTTTGGCTCTTCTTTTGGCTCTATTATGGGCGGGTGGGCGGACGGGCGGCTTGCATCTGCCGAGGTGTTCTTATGTGTGCATCATAACCCCCAGGGGAAGGAAAAAAGAATCGGGGTGGTTAACTCGGGCATTGTTTGGGAGTTTTTATTTTTATTTTTATTTATTCTCTCATGGCATTGGTGTCGTGTAGAGTTGTATAAACGGAAGTACACACGTTTAGATACCCATACGAAGAACCCATCATGGCTGGGCATGAGCGTTTATTTTAATACTAAAAGAAGCTATTGCGGCCGCCAAAGGGGGCAACGACAATACGAAGATTTATATATGTCGCTTGTGTCTTTCCTCTATCATGTTGGTAAGGTTAAATAAAATGAAAAACAAAATAAAAAAATAACGCCTGTAAATGTCGTCGTAATCATACAGTTCTCATACGAGGGACTGGGGAGTATCGGGGAGAGTCTCCCTCCACCGCCCTGTTGGCCAAGTTCCCCCGACCTTGGTTCATTGTTTACATGGCCATCTAGGATACCTGCCTCGCAAGGCACTAGTCACTCTCCTCATCTTTGTAGTGGGACGCCCCATTTCCGTAATCCCCCAGCAGTATGCCCTGCCCGATGTCGTCCTGTCCCAGGATCGGCAGCGCGTTGCCGGCGCTGTTCCGTATCCACTCGGTCTCGACCCGGAAGAATATCCAGACCCAGCGGCGGAAGACCTCGAGGAACTCGATGACGAAGATGGAGCTCTCAAAGTCGGCAATGTGGTCCAGGTGCGGGCTGAGCTTCAGGCTCCACGTGCACCTCAGCATGAGGTCGAGCGCGATGACGGCGTAGTACGTGCCCGGCCGTCCGACGTGCAGCCTCCGCCTGAGCCCAAATGCGTGGTCTGGGGCGTTGCGCTCGCGCGCCGGCGAGAAGAGCGTCAGGTCCCAGTCCTTGGTCACGTCCCAGTAGAAGGAGTAGAGGCTGTTGAGGACGCAGGCGGCCAGCCAGGCCCGGTACAGGGCGGGCGAGGGACCCCAGCTCCGCTGCAGGGCGGAGAAGATGATGACGGGGAAGGCGGTGCTATACTTGAGGGCGTTGGCGAGGTGCTGGCCGCCCCAGCCCGTCTTCTCGTCCATGCGGCCCCTGCGCACCCGCCCGTACTCGATCAGGCACTGGCGCAGCCGGATCATGCTCGGGATGGCCATGATCAGCGGCACGGCGACGGTGCCGCCGCAGCTGCGGTCCGGCCGCGCCGTCGCCGAGCCGTCTGTGTGCAGGAACATGCACAGCGCCACGTAGAGGTCGCCAAATACCTTGGCGTACGAGGTCAGGACGTCGGCCAGGAGGATGTCGCCGAACTTCCCATCTTTCGCCTCGGCGATGCCCCCGATGCTGACCCGTTTCAGCGTGTGTAGGAACCGCTGTCGTCCGGAAGAAGAGAGGTTTTTGAGGGGCGCGAGAAAGACGCCGATCAGAACGACGAGGTATGTGAGCGGCAGCCAGTCCCAGGCAAGCACGAGAGCCGGGTTGCGGTGGGTGAAGACCCAGAAGACCAGGAGCGAGAAGGCATATATGGCAGAGAGCACGGTGGCCAGGCGATAGGCTGAAAGGTGGTGCGGTGGTTGCAGTGGTGAAGTCCGTGATGGGTAGCGAATTAATGAAGGAACGTCGATTTTGAGACGAGCGAGGTAGTGCAGATTGATTCCCCAGAGCCAGGTGGCTGTTCATTTGTTTGTTCGCGTTAGCAGGGGCTTCAGCTGCTGAGCACGAGAGGCAGAGATTGGCTGGGAGTTGCAACGTACCCAGGACGACTATGAAGGCCACGCGATACGGCAGGGGAAAGGTCAAGCTAAAGGAGTCGAGCTCGGGCTCAACTGCCGGGTCACCGTCCATTGTTCAGGATTGCGAAGCCCAACATGAAGTCGCTGGTTGCCAGCGACAGTTGCGACTGAAGCCGAGTTGAGGCGAAGTGAATTGCTCGCGTGCGCTCGCCTAAGTGAAGGAGCGGCTGCGGATGTAGTTGCTCGGTAGAAAAATGCCACTGCAGCTTGCGTGTCACGTCGGCCATGTTCATTTCGCAGATGTAGTACTAACTAACCTTAGGGGTGGATGCCGACGTCAGACACCCCTGTAGCGCTAATGTGCGCTAGCTAGGGGGGGGGGGCCAACGCCTGTCAGCCGGGTAAGGCGAGCCAGTGTAGCCACTGTAGCCAGCATAACCAGTGCTCCGCGTCGGGCATCGGACGGCAGCTGAAAGCTCAAGCTCAGGCGCGAGCTCAGGCGCGAGCTCAGCACTTCAGGCTAGGTTAGACTAAAGCTTGCGCCGAGGTCCAACGTCGTCGCTCTTCATCGTCCGCTTGCTCGGCCGGGACTCCATCGGCGACCAACACCTGCGACTTCATTTCTTCACGAGCGACCTGCAGCCCGCTACGCATGTGTCGCATTACTGACCAGTGGGAACGGTGTCCTTGACCGCGAACTTGTCCTGAACGGTGCGCGTCTTCTATAAAGCCGCACCCGACAAAACCACACGACGAAATGGCTGCCGTGGTCAGCAGTGTCCCGCCTGCTGCGACACTGCCATCATCGCCATACCCCTATGCGTTTGCGCCCGACATCATCCGCTCCCACCAAAAGGATGCATACTTCCAGGGTGTTCTCACAACCCAACTGGCCGACCTGCATCGGCATCTATTGGGAGCGCGATCGGCGCATGCCTGGACCGCCGAGTCCAAGACCATTGCCGACCTGCTATACCTATGTCTCACCACGCTCATCGGAAACCGCACACTAGGCGAGGAATACTGCAACGTGGTACAGGTTGAAGGGGATAGCGGCGCATTACCCACGCTCTCGAAAAGGGCCGCATACATATCAAGCAGCATATTGCTGCCGTACACATTGTCGCGCATCCTGCCGAGACTGAGGGCCAAGATCAGGCTGCGGCTGGAACGGAACCTGGCCAGGTTGCGGATGCAAGGAGAAAAGAAGCTGAACTCGTGGAACTTCAAGATCCAGTCCTACATCCATACCCACTTGTCGGCCATCACAAGTCCGTCGCCGCTATATGCCTTGAGCCTCGCGCTGTTCTATTTCAGCGGATCATATTACGAGATCGCAAAGCGCATGACCGGCCTGCGCTACATTTTTACGCACAAGATAGACGAAAACACGGATCGCGTCGGATACGAGGTTTTGGGTGTGCTTCTCGTCCTCCAGTTTGCCGTACAAGGGTATTTACATCTCAAGTCGACACTTTCGAGTGCGGAAAGCGAGCAGCAGGGACGCGAGCGGTTGAGCTACTCAGGCCCGGACGTCTCCTTGAACGAGCACGCCTACAGCAGTAATAATGCCCTGCTGGCCTCGGCGGCAGCAGGCAAGGCCCAGACGCACCTCGACCTCGCCACCGCGACACATACGCCGATACTGGGCCAACCAAGGTATGACCTGGCGGATGAGAAGACCATGGGCTGGATCAAAGGCGCCCAGCAACGGAAATGTACGTTGTGCTTAGAGGAGCTCAAAGACCCGTCAGCTACACAGTGTGGCCATGTGTTTTGCTGGGAGTGTATAGGTGATTGGGTGAGGGAGAAACCAGAGTGCCCACTCTGTAGACGAGAATGCTTAGTACAGCACATATTACCGCTGAGAGCCATATAACAGAGCAGAGAATTATCATGATGAGACGTTACTACTACTCTGTATTTGATCACTTATTTCATGGCACCGTGATCCTTCGCTTTGCGTTTCGTCTCGGCAACAACGTTGATTATTCTCCAAGGTTCCTCCTTTCCTGATTCCTCCTCCCATCGTGTCATATGGTAACCTTGCTGGCCGTTCTTGACAGTACTCCCCGCTATGTGAGTAGATGCCAACGCGCTACTAGCATGACCTCTTGCCGCCGTGACATGACCTGCAGCTTTCTGGTACTTTGACGAATCGGTATCAGTAAACAATTTCGACCAATGTTATTTCGAGTTTGACTGACCGTCTCGGCGGAGTACGAGTCGCTAGTCCAAGAACCTACGTATGCTAACATGTCGTCAGGATGAGCCTTGGGTGCCTCGCTTGACTGCCAATGGCTACTGTTGTTTGGCATTGTGATGGGTGCGGACAGCGGTTTATATTTGATGACGCTTGACTTGGCGACCTTGGAGTGGCAGTAACGTCCTGAGAAAAGAACGTGCTTTTTTTGTTTTTTAGAAAGTTATAGATCTCTATCTGATGGCTATCAGAGCGGCCTGTCAGCTGCTGGCTAGTTGCTGCTTTCTAGATGGTTGCGAGGTTCTCGTGGTTATATAGAGATTTCACTACCTCTAGCATAATGTTTTCATTGATGGCCTGGGCTCACCGAACTGTATGTGCCAATCCACGACATTTCATGGTTGGAAATCGTGGCAGCGCATTTACAAAGGCGGAATCGAGTTTAGGTCAAGTAGAAAGGAAACGTTCTATGCAATGAGTATCCACCTGCCAGAATAGGTCATTGTTGTTTCGTTGAGTGCAATGGAAGCGGTCTATAGGCTCCTCTTTTCATGGACCCGTAAAGTTGTACAAAACACAACATCTGTTCTGGAAACTGCTTAAAAACAACGCCTGTTTTACGAGGCTTGGCGATCGTTTTGTGGCATATACCATAGAGCCTAGGATTTCACAAACACCGAATGTGGCATAGTGGACAGTTTAGATTTGACCAATAAATGTGCGTATACTCTGTGCAACCGTTCGGCCTTTCAGTCTCGACGCCGCGCTAGTCCTGGAGTGGTCATTGGGAATCCACCATGACTCCCGCTCCTTCTGGCGCCTCAACGTCGACCTCAGCTCGTCAACTACGGCCTTACTCTCAATGACCAAGTGCAATGCCTGACCGTGTTCGTATGTGACCTCTGCCGTTCATCAAACCAAACCGTAGCTGCATTTCAACCTACCGAGCTCCAAGGGAGGGGACCTACTCAGTATCGTTTATGAACAGAATCAGAAACGCATAAGCCCAAGTCAGCATAACGCTTGCTTGGCAACGCCAAGGCTGTGGACCTGCCTCTATACCATCGCCCGTCACTAGACTAACCTAGTGATAATACTCGGAAACTTTAGATATCTGCCGCCCCGGTGAACCAAGGTGTCACATTCGGACAAATATGGATTTACAATGGGTGATGGGCCCGAAGCGCCAAAAGGCCAAGAAGATCTCGGACGAGACATGGCAGGAACATGAAGAGAATATCCGCGAAATGTTTGGGGTCATGACATTGGATCAACTTATAGCCAACATGAAGATGTTGCACGGATTTGAAGCCACGTGAGTTGAGCCATCCGGCTGTCCCACTTTGTCGCCAGTTGCACTAAACGTGTTTGTGCTAGACCGCGCCAGTACTCCACGCGCTTAGAAGGTTGGGGTTTGAAGAAATACAAGACCAAGCCAACTGTTTCCGACAATGAATCTTCAGAGTTTAGTGAATCATCGCCCGACCAGTGCGGCATTGCTCTGATAGACGCCCAGCGCCCAGCTGTGGATGCTCCAAAACGACGAAGAAGCGCACAGGACGTTGGTAATCGAGACAGTCTGCCCTCGGTATCCGAACTGTCGAAAAATAAGAAGAGCAAGACAGGTCAGCAGGTCGTAGCTGACTCTTCCCCGGAGTGTGAAAAAGGCAATGATTGTGTCCTGACAACCGGCTCTGCTGTATCCGAAGCCAGTGGGAATTCCAGCCTGCGTACAGACTCCTCTCGACCTATTTCAGTCATCCAAACCAAGAGTCAACCACCATGGCCCCCCAGCCAGTCATTGCCAGAACCCCTAGCAGATTCGTTCTTAGGTCGATGGCGAACCATTACAACAGACGAATTTCTCAAGACCATATCCCTGAAAAGATGCGTAATCGTCGCACAGGATGCTGAGGTCTGTGTCCGTAGCGGCTCAAAGCCTAGCACAAAGCTACGGGAGGATATGGGAACCAGCCTGAGGAAAATCGCCGATTACCTTTTCGCCCTGGGATATTTCAAAGAAGCTGCCAACCTCTACATACTTCTTCTTCTGGACGAGCAGTCGGGCTTCAGTTCCGGTAAACTCTTGACGTACTACCTAATCATGTGTGCACGATCGGCACGGACGTCAGCGCAGTATGACATTGTGCAAAACATTCTATCGAAACGATTAAGTTGGTTCACAGTCCGAGGTGTCCTTGCGGCCGAAAGATTCCTGGCGCACATTCTCAAGGCTAAGATGTTCGCGCGGCAGGGAAACCGTATTCAGGGCACCCGCAATATCGGTGCCGCCCAGCGCTTTGCAGATGATATCGCTGAGATGGGAGATTGTTTGTTACATCACTCCATGGACATCCTTGTCTATATACACTACAAGCGCCTCCATTCTGTGAGCGCCACGGCCACATTTCTCGATCCCACCTTACTGAAAACAGACCCATCAAACACCAAGACCCTGAGATCCGTGGAGACAACACCGATTAGCCACCATGATTTTAAGATTCTTCGGTTGTTCTTACAACCAGAGCAGTCGTTTGAGCACAAGATTGATATATGGCATGATGGAAAGGTTCTTGCGGGTCTAATGGAAGAGTCTTTCACTTGGTGCCTTGAAACAGTAAAACAACACCGGAATCTATCCATACTATGGAAGATGCCAGACTGCATCAAGCCAACGCAACTTGGCATCATGACTCCGCCACCTTGGGAAAACTCGCAAACCCAAGGCGGTTCCAATCCGGGTACACGAGTTGACGAAGCGACTTTAAGTATGCGGTTATTTGAGCGTCTCTGGAAACAGTGGGAGACTGACTTCCCATCAAACCAACCGAGTCCAAATCTTGGAATCTCCGTCGCCGAGCATCTACATATTTGCTCGGAGCTAATCATTCAGTATGGAGTAGAACACATCACAGGACTAATGAGTGAGGACTTAGTGGACACCTACCTCCGTCGACTCTATGACAGGATGGAACAAATGAATGAGATTTCATTATTGCTGGGCCCGTACCAAAAGGCTCCAGGACTTTCGGCCGGCCAAACAGAGTCACACGGAAACTACATGCTGACGATGGCTTCATCGATCCGGTCTTCTGACTTGTCAATGGGGAGGATGAGAGACGCCGAGCGGGCTATGAGGCAGCGAGCGGCAAGGGGATCATGCGACACGATGACTTCTACTACGTCTCGTATATGGCGGGAATCAGCCTCTATTGACAGGCTGAGCGATCAGTTTGAGTCCTTTAGCCTTTATTCGCCTTCCTGGGCACGGTCTTCGCGGACAACGAGCTCGACTACTACACACAAGACAATAGCTACGGAAGAAACATCGCCGGAGTGGATATAGGCAAATCACAGAAAAAGGAAGGAGTAGGCCAGTATCGGTTCAGTTGCGACCTATCTACGACATAGCAGCGTTTTCGGCTCAGACCACCGAAGTGGTAGCTATCACAGCTCTACCCAGGGAAACCTAGGTGCCCATTCACGAAGTCATTGCGAACACGTTACGACCTCGTCGCGTGTGCCCTCCAAACCAGTATCCTCAGCAGAGCCCATTTCCTCATCAACTATCTCAGCAGAACCTGGGGCAGGAGAGTCCTAGAAACGAGTTAGAAGAGAAGCAGTAACGAAGAGGTAGCGCACTCACAGAGGCCTTAGGACTCCCTAATCGACGCAACAGTTCGCGGACCTGACGACGCTCATCAGATGTGAGCATTGGCTCCTCATCAGTAACGGCCTCGCCACGAGTGCGAAGAGGGGCAGCAGACAAGAGATTGCCATGGATGATCTTGTAGTCATGATATGTGGACGACCAATCAGCAGCGGCTTCGGTCCAGGCGTTCTGAGCCTACGTTGCGAAGTAGTACGAACACGTTACGAGGGCGAAACGAGAAAAGATACATACAGTCTGCAAGGCAGTAGAGAACTTCTTGCCACACTTAGACTTGGTTGAAATATCGTTCGCAGCGAAGACGACACGAACACTCTTCTAGACCGTATCGGCCACTTCCTAAAGATCCTCGGGCATCTATCGACGAGTTAACAACGAGGCAGCATAGGGGTAGGAAGGAACTCGCATCGACGACTGGCTTGCCACCGTTAACAGAAGTTTCACACTTCTGATTCTGGACCATGGAGTTCTTGTTCCAACGACACGTCGCAGAGATGTCGTTGCTGGCTCGGATCGTGTCACGAACACAAGGGGAATCGCGGTCGCGCCTAGTTCGTTAATAACGCATAAGAAAGCTTGCAGAGAGGACGCAGGCGCGATTAGCGCGAACTTGTCAAGGAGTCGAATCGACCGAGTCGGCCACTTTAAGAGAATTGACCAAAATTAGGGGGGAACAAGAGTGCTACGGGTTAGTAAGGAGTACTCTCCGGGAATGTACGTCTACGAACCACGATCGAGCTCGTTGCGATGTGGCATCGAACTTAGGGGGGCACTGACAAATTGTGAGAAGATTGAAGAAGAAGAAAATCCGAAATCTCTGGGGAGATCCCGAGATATGTATGAGTCTGCGACAAGGCAACGAATCAGTAATCAGGCAGCTAAGAAGTGAAGTTAGTCATAATCAGTAATTGCCATTTACTGATTATGGACGACAACCAAAAACTGCAATTGACTGATTTTAGCTACGATAATCAGTAACTACGCCGTAATGGCAACTAAGCGTGATAGTAACTTTATGGTTTCTATCTAGCAAGCACGTTTTACTCCGAAGCGACCTTGAGACGAGTTCGTTTAGGAAGGAGGATTCCTGTCAGGACCAGTACAGATATCTTATAGCAAGGTTCGGACTAGCAGATTATAAGTCCCGAAGGGGTCTTATCCTCCCTAGCCACGTAACGATGTAGCTACTATATAGGGTCGATGCCTGACCTTGTTCTTACAGGCCAGGCTTTAGCTGTTATTCAATCCTATGCCTATTGTCGCTTACCACTCTTGATCACTCTCGGTTCTCACACAAGGGCTGCAATGTCGACAGCCAGCTTGTCTAACATTGAGCCCCTGCACCTTTCGCCCGGAAGCCATTCTTGTTGTCTTTCCTTGTCGTCACTCTATGGCTACGGTTGCAGAAGACGACGTAGCCCTGCAGACTTACGATTGTCGAACATAGTACGGCAGACGGAGATTTTGTTGTTGTCCTAACACACCTTGAAACAAAGCCTAAGTTACGGTTGGCAACAGAATAATGGTAACTCCGGCTGCATATGTATCAAGCGAAGCAGGCCGACGATATAGCCGTGTTTGCCCGCCATAATCTATCTACTCCGATCGTCGATACCATCATCCTTCTCACCACGACGGTGGCCCATGTTCAAAACTGCAAGAATACAGGTCATGAGTCATGTCTATTTCTTCAGGTATGTTACCACGACACGACTTTGATTCTTCTTTGTTATGCCGCTGGCCCCCAAGTGCTGCAGGTGTCTTCGACTGGAACCCTCTGCGAGATGGACCGTCTGATTTTGGATACAATGTCGAGACCGCCCGTGCCTGTCATACTCGGGGAGCCATGTCGCCACACAGCACTGTTCCGCATATACGACTGACATATCCACTGCAGACATGGTCACCTACCGACAGAGCAAATATCCATAGAGCAGCAAAGGCTATAGATCTGAAGTCTCAGACTGGGGCGCGAGCACATATGGTGAGGATGACTACGGCGTAACTTACTCTTCTTACCCATACATGAGCCAAGAGCCGGTTCAACTGGTTCCCAGTTACCGACATACGTCTAACCCTATGACACCTGCAGTTTACGTTGACCCAAAAACTCCAACCTACTCGTATGGGAACCTTATGCATCGTCCAGCTACGGATCATGATCTACCAGCACTCTATTTGTCCGGTATGGCAGCACCTCTTCCAACCCCTGACCGCCTTCCCACGATCGACCGCACGAGTTTCGGAGCACCCAATATCCAAGCAATTTCCCCGCCGCAACCTTGGCCTTGTCGCAGCAAAAAAACAAAATAAAAATAAAAATAAAAAGCCTGTCACTCGGGTCCACAGTTCACAAGCTACTAATTAACCTACCCAGTGGGAGCGCAAATGTACTCGGTCAAGCCACGCGACTTTTCGCGTTCCGCGCATAGTGCGCAATCAACCCTTCCTTTTCATCCCACTGCACCACCACCCAAATGGACTCTGAATTAGACGAAATTTGGGGATATTGCTAGAAGATCATGAAAACGGTCAGGAGTTCTCCCCGAAGCAGAAAGCCTTCGCATTGGGATTGTATTATCGTGGTCAATCCTAACGTCGCGTCGCGCTGAAACTCAAGACCGGGCGATCCAGTATATAACGCTGGGTAAAACTGCTATAAGACTACGGTTCTTTCGAAAAACCTCTGGGCAAAGGTAGGATAGGCTATACCAAGCGTTAGAAGAAGTAAATGTACGCTGTCTATAAAAGAAACCGCTATACGCTATGACTAGAAGTCCTCAAAGCGATACCATGGCCCGTCTCCAAGCGTATGGTCAAGCGAGTCATCTAAGAGTACAAATTCGGTAAATAGAGGGCCTAGAAACGAATCCCTTTAACAAGAAAGGATGCGAAAGGCCGTATAAACTTCGGCAAATGAGGTTTAACTTATTTATAAACAAAGTGTTAACCGCATATATCGTGGTAAAGTTGGACACTCGTTAGCGTTATATATAACTAATTTGAATAATGAAGTAGTGAGTGTTGGCTGTACCATTACAGCGGGAAGGCTAGGTGGATCATGTCGGCCTTTACCGGAGTTGTTCCCGGCCTGATCATTATAAGGTCTGAGAGATGGGACTTTTAGATAACTTTCTTTTGCATGCTTTCACACTTTTGTACAGTCAGTCGTTGGGTTTGGCAGCGATGTATTCGAAGACAACGAGAATGGCTCGTTGTCGCTTAATAATAATATTTTGGTTGTCGAACTCATCCTTTCCACTCTTTACTTATTGATCAGTCCACGAAAGAGCCTGCGAGCTTATCGTGAGGCCTATAACCAAGGGACAAGACAGTAGTCCTGGTACAATATGTATATTTAAAGACATATAAGACTGGTTTATAAAAAGTGGAACTTGTATATTCGAGGACTAGCCGCCTTATAGCCCCGACCTTAACCCGATCAAATACATATAAGTTGCTTTGAAACATAATTTACGTAAGATGTATCCTGACCTATAGGGCCTAAAGCAAAACCAGCTCGATAAGACTTGCTTAATCGCGGCGTGGAAGGCGATTCCCGACCAGTATATCGTAAAGATTGTACTAAGTATGGAAAAACGGATGTACGCCGTGCATCGCGCACGGGGATACTATACCAGCTTTTAATCGCCGTCTTCAGGACTTCAAAATGCATGTACTCCCATATTAATTGCGATTAAATTGACCGAAAAACGTATAAGTGAAGTTGTGTAAGCCCTAAAGGCCCTGTAGGAAATATCGGGGTAGACCGAGTAAATTTGCGCCATATCTGTACGTAGCATTCTAAGGACACCATAAGTCCTAGCCTGCACAGCTTGTCAGCGGGGTGAATTCCTTAACCAGCATATATTCTCCGACCAGATCTGATATCTTTGTCGCAAACTTCCCACTTCGAGTATCAGCAAAAGGGGCATATCTATTTCAATACCGCAATCATAGACGTTATGGCCGACTTGCAAGGACGTAAGGTATTCAAGGTCTTCAACCAGGACTTCGTTGTAGACGATCGGTATACAGTTACCAAGGAACTAGGCCAAGGAGCTTATGGTATCGTTTGGTACGTGCGCTGTGCTGCTAAAGGCGGCCGGCTTATCGAGCGACTTACCCCTCCATACCATTGATGAGAGAGTCATCACAACGGTTGCTAACCATGAGATTCTTCCCTACAGTGCGGCTGTTAACAATCAGTCGAACGAAGGAGTCGCTATCAAAAAAGTCACCAATGTCTTCAGCAAGAAGATCCTCGCCAAACGCGCCCTGCGCGAAATAAAATTGCTTCAACATTTCCGAGGCCATCGCAACGTGAGCAAGCCCGGCTACCCTTACCCAGCAACTCGAACCTCGCGATCGCACACGATGGCGTGCACTCCTTGATTACGGCAGTCATATAAAGGACATTATACTGATACGGAGCCTCCCTTGGCTATCCAGATAACATGTCTATACGACATGGACATCCCACGACCTGACAACTTCAATGAAACATACCTGTATGAAGGTAAGCCTTTTGCCGGCGATTTTCCCCCACTCAAGGGCTGGTGATATCTGCTGACGCCTATTGTTTTGCAATGTAGAGCTCATGGAAAGCGATCTTGCCGCCATCATCCGTTCTGGCCAACCACTCACCGACGCTCACTTCCAATCATTCATTTACCAGATCCTCTGCGGCCTCAAGTACATCCATTCGGCGAATGTGCTACATCGTGATCTGAAGCCTGCTAACCTGCTTGTTAATGCTGACTGCGAGTTAAAGATTTGCGATTTCGGTCTTGCGAGAGGTTTCTCCGTTGATCCAGAGGAGAATGCTGGATACATGACCGAGTATGTAGCCACAAGATGGTACAGAGCACCGGAAATCATGTTGAGCTTCCAGAGTTACACAAAAGCGAGTATGTATCTTTAGCTCTCCTGCGCCATAACTTGTGGAAATCATTGTCCTGCCAACTCTTGCTAATTAAAGCGTTTAGTTGATGTGTGGTCTGTCGGTTGTATCCTCGCCGAGCTGCTTGATGGTCGTCCCTTCTTCAAGGGCAGGGACTACGTCGATCAGTTGAACCAAATTTTGCACATCCTCGGCACGCCCGACGAGGAGACGTTATCCCGAATCGGTTCTTCGCGTGCCCAAGAGTATGTGCGCAACTTGCCATTCATGGCCAAGAAGCACTTCCAAACCCTTTTCCCGAATGCGAACCTCGACGCTCTCGACCTCCTCGACCGCATGCTCGCTTTCGATCCTTCTTCCCGTATCTCTGTGGAGGAGGCTCTTCAACACCCTTACCTCAAGATCTGGCACGACGAGACAGACGAGCCTGATTGTCCGACGACATTCAACTTTGATTTCGAAATTGTCGATGAAGTAGGTGATATGCGCAATTTGATCTTGGACGAAGTCTACCGCTTCCGACAGCAAGTCAGGACTGCTCCTTCAGGAGCTAGTGGACAAGGCGCTAGACTACCGGCACAGCCAGGCCAAGTCCCGCTACCAAGTGGCCAACAGCAGTGGACGAGCGACGATCCTAGGCCACAGGAGTACCAGAATGAGACCGGCGGTTTAGAAGCTGACTTAGCTGGTGGCTTGGATAGACGGTAGATGAAATAATACCATTATAGGTTTCTTGAGTACCGTAGCATCCTATTGTCCTACAAAGCCAAATTGAGCATATCAGAAAAGTCATTCGAGGGCCTTTTTAGATCCGCCGGCACCAGAGATTCGATCGCCTTAGCAAGAATTTTTAAGATCTCACGGAAAAGTCGCGTCTACAAGGTTAGCTAGCGACCAATTGTGATAAAATCGAACATAACTCACATAAGCCCATCCACCTTCCCCGAACAAATAGTTACGAGTAGAGGAGACTCTCGCGTCAAAATTCGGCATCGGATAGCCATACGCCTTATTCTGGCAATGCCAGGACGAGGGACACCCCAATCAACAACGGCGCTTTAATGCAGGTCCATTCCTGACCCAGCGATGTTCAAACCCACTTTAGCGGCTAGCTAGGCGTTTTCTTTTCCGATCGTCGCTAATGGTAGGCGCCAATAAGTCGGTAAACCTGATTAATTGCAAACAGGCCTGTCTTGGAAGCCAATACTGAGTTTCTTTGTCAACAATGGTCGCAGGCAAGGTTCAGAATGCGTCGATAGAAGGTATACCAACGCTAAGCTTCGGTCCAGGAGAGATAATGTCGTTCCTTTTTCAACATAGGGGCAGCTACAAAAGCTCAGTCCTGCCCCAAAGCTGTAGCCACCTCTCGTGGTAACTTGCAACAGCTGGAAATGCTCTTCTATACTTGTCATGTACGGCCCGATAGCCTATCGTTATGCCGTCATAAAAGGGAATGCAATGTCTTGAGAATCGGTACTAAGTGAGAATATCATGCGGCTATTACAACGAAGAAAACTAAACCGATTGTCGATATTTACACCAGTCACTCTTGCCTATCTGGCATTGAAATGCCATCGCAATGCGACCTCGCATCCAAGAGCATTTTCAGCGTTTTTTGGCGTTAAAGACGGTAAGCCTGGGAAAAAGAAGTTGAAAATGGAATGGTTCCTACGGTATTTGTGAATTATTGGTTCGGGCGATGGACGCCCTCATAGGTAACCGCGTAGGCTGATAATTGCACTGAGAAATCGGGGTTTTCTATTGAGACACTATGAAGGCCCACCCACCAAGGTTGATTTGAAGAGAACCATCTCTAGGTCTGACTGCTTTCAGAAACCACTATGTTCAAAACTCAAAGTAATGGAGCATCCACAAATCCAGGGACGCCTTCCTTAATGGATTCGCATTCAATGGAGAAAACTACCTATCCACAAATACGGGTTTGCATCCGAGCTTCATGAAATCAGCCACGTGAGGACCTCTCGGTACGCATCCTTAAACGAGTACTCTGCAGGCGTGGATCCATTAGTTCGATATCACTGCTCTTCAGAACCAGACGTAAGGTGCTCTTTTTCGTCTCCCTCTGGAGCTCGTGATGGATACCAAGCAATTTCTCGAGCTCGAAAGATCCGGCATGCAAACAACCGCTTCGGGCATACTTGCCGTCTGTTCCTTCAGCTTTATTTCGTCTTCAATCTTAAGCGGCAGTCATATCACGGGCATTCGGGTAATAGGCCGCTTCTACGGCATGGTGCGATCCCAGTCAAGGACGTCGTTCACTAGAACTGTGGACTTCTCTGCCGGGTCGGAAACCCTGATGGGTATCTGTCAGGCTTGCCGACTTGGTCGATAACTAGCAAGACTGGAAAGTAAAGGGGGCCTAGTATTCGCCCATGCGATTTGACATTTCGAAATGAGTATCACGATTGCTCGCTCGGCCCAGATTACCTTCATCCATGAATGCCTTCTCTCGGCCCACGAGCGAAAAGAAGGGCCTGTTCTTGGGCGATACGCCAAACAAATCCATCAAATTAGCGAGCACTGGTACCGCGATAGCTAAAGACATAGAAACTAGATCTAGATTAAGCACGTTGTCGCCGATTCCAGTTCAAGGGACACGAAAGGGTAAAGAAACGTCACAAGTCGCGGCAAGGCTGGAATTTGCTCGAACTGCTGATTATTAATGTCTCCGAATAAGGTAGCAGGAAATATAACCACACGATAGATTACCCAACTATACTTCCGACCGATTCTAGGACTTGCTCGCCTAATGTAGTCGTTACACTTTCACGTCGTGCCTGTCCCACGGTGTGCATTTGAATCGTCGGTCCGAGCTGAGATACAGGAAGCAAACTAGAGAAGTCAATGAGAAATGACGAAGTGGCGAGACGAGCAGCTCAAGGCTGCAAAGAATCACTCATAAGATTTTTTTTGATTTTTTTTTAAACAGATGATGGTGGTTCATGCTTAGCAGACTCCTCTCTCAAGATCGAGGTGCAAGTGGTGCAGCTTTTGTCGAAGTCAGATACCATAAACTGCGAATGACAATCCTCTTTGACGGTGCAACGGCTTCAGAGATGTTGAGCTTTTACCAAATAATGACGTCGTCCGCATAATATTTTATGAACGTCCGCACATACAGAACTTTTCTCTCGTAACAGCCAGTAGCGGGGTATGATGTCCTAAAAAAAATAAGCCAGTTAAGCGAACATCACATCATGGGTCGGTTTTTCCAAAAAGTTTGATCACAAGACTTAGACAATCAAAATTACCGCCGGCCATCCCGAGGCATCAGGTTGTCTATACCGGGAAACATGTCGATTACATAAGGGTCGAGCGGTCAAATAAAGTTTCCAACCACGCTATAATCAAGCTTACAAGCGAGCCGACGGCTCAGTGGTAATAATAGGCAGTACTCCGCGGGCTAGCATCTATAGTCGCGGGGATTCTCCGCACGGAGCCCCGCATGTCCTAAATATTTTCCATATTTTCCACCACAGAGAATTTGGAGAAGGTAACATCGCGCAAAATGCACAGAAGCTAAAGCAGACTCGTTGAGATCATTTTTTGGAGACTTTTTCTTGGAGACTTTTTACACCCCGGTCCTTCGCTTGGATATATGCAAAAGCAATGCCGCTTTGTACGCATATAAACACGATGACTTCCGTCGTTGGTGGCCTTGATTGGAACGTCAGGCTGCCCAAGTGTAGTTGGTAATTGGTGATAATGTTTATTCTAACCACGCTTCTGTCACTGCTCGCCTTCACGGCGGCCGCCCCCTCTAAGAGTGGTGGCTCAAAGTGGGTTCCATGGACGACCTTGCCTCTCATCATTAAACTAATTGTGGGATTTTAGAGATGCTTATTTTTACAAAGGCCATGATTTGAGCTCGCTTAAGCTTCTGGAGGATGCCGGGAACTTCCATTATGTCGATACAGCCCGTAACAACGTGACACGGGCCGCAGATGACATCCTCGGCGATGGTGGCATGAACGGAGTCCGCCTCCGCCTCTGGGTCAACCCCTCCGACGGCGTCTACGGATTAGACTACAACCTCAACCTGGCCAAGCGGTTCCAGAGCAAGGGATACCGCCTCTATCTCGACTTCCACTTCGCCGACAGTTGGGCGGACCCGCAGAAACAGCCTATCCCGGCCGCATGGCCGACAGAGCTGAAGCCGCTGTCACAGACACTGAGGAAGTACGTCCGCGACACTCTGATCGCTTTCAAGAAGGCTGGTATCAATCTCGATATCGTGTCGCTGGGCAACGAGATCCGCCACGGCTTCCTGTGGCCCACGGGCTACGTCGACATCGACATCCAGCCCTACCACGCCCTGGTCAAGAACTTCACCAACGTGGCGACGCTGTACAAGGCCGCGCGGGCCGGCGTCGACGACGCGGTGGCCAAGGGCTTCAACAGGCCCAAGCAGATCATGATCCACCTCGACAACGGCTGGAACACCACGTTCCAGACCCGCTGGTACTCTGCGCTCTTCGACAACGGCGTCAAGACCTCTGACGTCGATGCCTTCGGCGTCAGCTTCTACCCGTTCTATGGCACCTCGGCCACGCTTGACAACCTGCGCGACAGCCTGAACACGCTGGCCAAGAAGTACGGCAAGCCGGTTCAGGTGGCCGAGACGGACTACCCGGCTATCTGCGACGGGCAGTACAACCCGATCCCGGAGTCTTCGGAGCCGGAGATCCCGTACAACGTGGACGGACAGGTCGAGTGGATGGGCAAGGTCATCGATGTGGTACAGAGCGTGCCCAAGGGGCTCGGACAGGGTGTTTGGTACTGGGAGCCGACCTGGTTGAACAACACGTCCCTCGGGAGCAACTGCACGGATGCGTTGTTGTTCTATCCCGACTACAGCAAGTGGCCTGAGACGACTGGCTACTCACGCAAGTCGGTCAACTTCTACAAGTAATATCCCAAAGGAAGAAAATAATAATTCAGTCTAATTATGACCGGTATGATTTGTGCTTTTCATCTAGATTAGTATGTGCTGTGTTTGTGTGATCATGCTTCAGTCACGGTCACTGCGAGATAATGACAAGTTTTCAGTTACAACACTTTCGTCCTTAAGTTAGATTCAACGCTGGAAGGTTTCCAAAAACATTGTATTTCGTCACTCAGCGGTACTCTCTTTCCCAGCAAAACACTTCCACCACAAATTCAACAACGGAAATGGAGAACGATACAACAGAAACAAGCCAGCTTCCTACCCTTCCAGATCGCATTAACGCGGGCTATTCCTCGACTGTGAGCCATGATATGACTCATTCCTCACCCTACGAGACTCTACTGCTAACCAAAGTAATCTCTAAGAAACATTTCTCGGCTCGGTCGAGCAAAGTGAGGCACACTCGTATCAGACGTTCTCGGCGTTAGATTCCGCCTCATTGTCCGACTCGAGCCTGACGCCGTGGCGAACTGGGCCCCCGCTCGGCGAGAGGATTGCTGTGAGCATGATGGTTACAGTCGCCATAGGATTGGTCATCTTCCTCTCCGTCGAGGTACTGAAGAGTATGGTCTACTAGATCGAAAGGGCGCGGGCCTAAGACGCTCAGAAGTTTGGACGCTCGGGTATTTCTCTGTAGAGAAGTGCTTCGGCTAAATTGTTTTAATATTCGTTTGTTCAATTTCTTTTACCCCTATCTTCCTTTTGAACATCATTCTCCCCGGCGCCAAGTCACTTGCTAGGATTATATCTTTTCGGCGTCATGGAACACCCGCGAAAAGCTCCAGAGCCAGTAGTTTCCGTGCTGGCCTCGGAGACTTTTCTGCGGCGGCATAACTTCAAGTGCGCACACATTGAGAGGCTTACGCTTGGCCAATGTGATCACGCCATTCCTGCCCATGGCATCGCGAAACCTCTGGGGACCATTGGAATGCAGTCGTCTCCAAGTTGGACTCACTGAGAATAAGCTCCTTCTGCCTGCCTGCATGGTTTTCGGAAGGTCCAAACCCCGTCGGAAACCCACTTGATGGCAAGGGTGAGTTTGGTTTAGGCTGCGACAAACTGCAATGGGCTCATGTATATACATGAATATATAAACCGTCACCGCCGTTCTGATTGTCAGGTTAATATTGAGATCTTTTACATGACCACACAGCTCTCCTGCTCAAAGATAGTTTACCCCTAGGACTTCCTTTCCCATTAATATACACAGGTTTCCGTACTTCACTTGCAACCACTTCAAAGATCACCAACCGTTCACCTCAACCTAAAAAAATATTACAACATGACCAGATTCTTCGTGGCAGGAGCTACAGGGAAGCAAGGCGGCGCAACAGCACGAGCGCTGCTGGCCTCGGGGCACGAGGTCAACGCGTACGTGCGTGACCGCGCATCCACAGCGGCAGAGTCGCTGGCACGCCTGGGCGCCACGCTCTTCGAGGGCGACTGGGACTCGGCAGAGTCGCTGGAGGCGGCGGTGGCGGGCTGCAGCGCCGTCTTCTTTCCCTCGATGCCGTCATTCACGGAGTCCGAGGCCGAGGGGCGCTGGGCCGGCAACATACTGGCGGCCGCGGCGAGCAGCGGGACGGTCGGGCACGTGGTGTACAGCACGGTGTCGATCGTGGCGCGCTTCGAACAGGTGCGCAGGGTCGAGGGCTGGGACGACAACGCGTTCATGGCGCAGTACTTCCTCTCCAAGGTCGAGGGCGAGGAGGCGGTGAGGAGGTGGGCGGACGGCGGGCTGAGGTACACTATCCTGCGTCCTTGCGGGTTCATGAGCAACTGGCTGGCGCCGTGGACCTCTTTCCAGACTCCCGACCTGATCAGTGAGGGGGTCTGGCACACGGCGTTCTCGTCGGACTTCCCCATGCCTCTGATCGATACCGAAGATGTGGGTCGGATCGCAGCTGTGGCGATGCAGGATCCGGAAGGTTGGCACGGCAGGGAGGTCGAGCTGATTGCGGAAACGCTGCCCCTCAAGGAAGTCATACGTCTCTTGAGCGAGGTCAGTGGCAAGCAGCTGAGAATTCACACCTACACGGAACAGGAGGCAGAGAAGTTGTCAAAGGAGAATCCACTTGTCAAGGGCATGATGATCAGAATCAAAACGGACTCCTTAGGCGGCCCTCCCGCTAAGGACCTTAACTTGCCTTTCGACTTGAAGACATTCAGAAACTACCTGGACGAAAATCGGGAAGTGGTGTTAGAGACATATGCTAAAGTGAACAACCAGACTTTATAAGTAGTCGTGTATGCCCATTTGTCCATGGGAGTTTGGAGACGCAATGCTTCAAACATGGGCCGCAAATTCAAGATTATTCTCAAATCAATTGAATGATATTCAATCGCAGATATTGTAAATAACATTGCGATCACATCTAATTTCATCTGAAGGTGGAAAAGCGATGCGATGTGTAGTAATAAATTGTGACAGAGCATGATGTAGCCAACACTTTAGTTTTCAAGCCGAGTTTGCTCGACTATTCTATTCGAATATAATACAGCTCACAAAAGCCGGGTATATCCCCCTCGATTGCTCTTGTTCCAGTCCAGATTCACCCTTATATACCGTTCCTTTCCTATGTAAACCATCCTGATTTATCCATCGACCCTGTGCAAAACCATTTCCTGAGAGCTTTTCTATAGTCGTGAAAATGAGATCATGAACTCAAATGCTTTCCTCGGATACAGTCGAGGAGATTTCGCCGGAAACGCCGATGGTGATGATGTGGCAACGCTCACAAATGCAACTTCAAAAATTCTCTCAAAGACTCGAAATAGAAAGGAATATACGTTGGAGGACCCCGTTCTCGGGATCTCTCGTTGTTGGGATGCAACTGCAAAACACCGATGGCTCTCGTAAAGGTTGTCGAGGCGGCTCAGATTCCTCGTTCCTGCCAGGATTTCCTTCGTGCTGATTTGAAGCCTGCCTTCTGTGTTGATCCACCCTGGAGCTAGCAGGGCGGACGGGTGATCGAGGTTTCTAGCCTATCTTTCGGAACCCTTCGACACCTAGGGACGGGACTTCAATCTCGCTGAGGCCAAGCACACCTTCTTCACGTCGCCTATCGACGAAGTTGTTGCACTCAGCAACTACTAAGCCCCATTCAGCAAGAGCGCGTCCTGCGTAGGTCGACGATTGTGTGTAGAAACCCGTGGGTTTCACAGGCAAGACGACGGGCTCTGCGTTGGGCGCCATAGGAGCCGGAGCACGGACTTGCTCGTCACTAACTCTAGTCTCGACAGGACCAAGTGAATTAAAGTTATCGTGAGTATCGAAATTGAGCGATATCCTAGGCGCAGTCTGTGTTGTAGGCGACACTGCCTCGGGATCCGCGTTCTTAGCAGCTTCAATGAGTCCCTTGCTTGCGCTGCCCGACACCGCTCTCGTGGCGGCCGGTCTGCCAGCCGCTGGTGGAGCGGGGGTACCGTCAGTGTTCCTCATCTTGGCGCTTACCCAGGATTGAGCTGGTGCCGGAAGTCGAGGTCGTATCAAGATCCTAGCTGGGGGCGCCATAGTTCCAGCATTGTTCCACTGGAGGGTGAAGCGGAAGACATATTGAAGTGCTTCATACGTTGGTGAAGAGCCAAGGCTATCTGAGTCGGATGCTGGGGGTGTAGGTGTACTGCTAGACTTCGGGGGAGGTACAGGCTTGCGAGAGGCAGCCGTCTCCCGCCTCATGGCTTCGAGGTCTTGCATGCCACTGGGGTTGCCAAATGAAAGCACCTTGCCAAAAAGGTTCCATTTCTTCTTGTACGCGGCAGGCTCGGTGAGTTGCATTTCTGCAGAGCCTCTGGGACTGGCTGGTGTTACGGTGGGCTCGAGAGGGCCCATGGGTGTCGAAAATGTATCGAAGCCCATCATGAGTCCGCCTTGGGTAGCAGGAACCTCTGTACGAATGATCATGAAACGTTTCCCAGGGGTGGGCCATGATGGAGCTGTACACGGCGGGAGCTTTCTTTGCAGCTCAGCCTCATGCTTCTGCCACAGATAATGGGACCAAACGTTCTTCAACCGATTATTAACGGTCACAAAAATCTTGCTATAATCATAATTAGCTAGCGTCTCCTGAGCACAATGCGAAACATCAACTTACGCATCCAATTCATTTGCACTGCCGGCGTCTCGACAGATCCGCCAGCAGAGGAGACGCATGTAGTATGCTCTGACCATAGGGCACCAGTTGTTGAACCATTGATAGAAAACGTCTTCTTTCAACAGCCAGCCCAAGCAGATGGACTCTTTTCGGCTCTGATTGCTAGCGATCGTATCCCAAATTGAAAAGATCAGCGACAAGACTCTAATTTCAGACCCAGCGTTACTGGTATCCATGATCTTCTTGAAAACGTCGAACCAAAATGGCCAATCGATGTACTCCAGAGTGGGCCTTTCAACATCGACATACCCGTCATAAGCGACAAGTGATTCTTCCAGGAAGTCGCAAAGTGTGAAGCATGCCTGCTGGTCAAATTGCAAGGTTCGTTTCACGGCTGCTTTCATCAACGCCATAAATGCTTCCGCGAAGGTATGCCGCGCGGGCATGAAGGCAACTGAGCTTGCAGATAGAAAATCTTTAAGCAGAACAATCAAGCGGTTTTCGGCCATGCCTTTCATGACGTTGTTGTTCGGTGCGAAGGGTAAAGCTGTGGCACTGGCATCGATTCCATCTGCGGCTGGGTACGCCACGGCGTTGAAGGCTGCCTGGCGATGCACCGTCGAGTCCAACGTCGACAGAATTTGGGCGTTGACCAGTACGAATGCTGGAGCCCGACCCTTCTCAACTAATGGGAGCTCTGAAGGTACAAATTCCTCTGCCAGAATGAAGTAGTACTTGCAGAAGATGAAGAACAGATCAGTGTCTCGACCTCGCCATCTCGAAAGCCAGGGACCGTGCCATCCAATTTTTGCGGCAGCCAGAGGGAGCTTCGTAGGCAGCCTCAAGGTACTCGTCATGTGCTTGACAGCAGTCCAGCCAAGATCGCCCATATTGGGCGGGAAAAGAGCAACAATGTCATCGCTCTCGCCTTTGCTGCGCCGGGGCAATCGAAACTCATCAGCCACCCGACGGATCAAGCTAGCTGTCAGAGCCCACAGTCTCACCAAAACTTCACCAATTCCCGGTACGAAGAAAAATGCATATGCGCAAGCTTTGCCAGCAAAGTTCACCAAACTCAAAGGCATGTGTCGTTGCGCCATCTTTTCCACCACGAATGCCATCTGGCGCACTAAGTTCGTCGTAAACATGGTTCTGACGTTGTGTTCTGCCGACTCTCTTATGAAGTCAGAGTCTGTCGGACTTCCCGAATCGTTCGAGGTCTCGGATCGTGCTCGCCCTTTCCTGCTCACCCGCTCCTGAAGATCCCGATCTGCCAGAGGTCGAAAAACTGCTGTATTCATGCGCCATTCCGGTCGCATCATGAGTAGTGACGTTACCTCGTGTAGTAACGGCCGATCTGCTCCAGGCAAGGATGATTGCGCGGGTCCATCGAGCAAATCTAGCAATCCGGTCCACCATTTGTTGAGGATGTTCGCTCTCTGCTCGACATGCTCTGCGCCAAGCTTCTTGTTGGACGGATGAGAAGCATAGCTCCGCAAGAAAGGTATCAGCACAATCCGGACTTGCTTCATTCTTTCAGCGGGCTTCCTCGCCTGAAACTTGGCGTGCTCCGAGTCCAGGCTCTTGAAGACGGTCCAGAGCGGATCGCGAGCTTGCGGTGATGCGTATGGTTGTGCGACATCGTCGGTAACCGAAGGGACGGTATTGTCGGAAGCTGCGTTCGAAGGCCTGGTAGAAGTTGATGCTGGAGCGATGCTAGCGACTGAAGATGCGGCACTATCTGCATCGTCGGGCGTTGCGCCTTTGAAGAGGCCGCTTTGAGGGCGGTGCTTCATCTTTCCCACAAACGTGCTGAGTTTTCCGAGCGATTCGGAGGACTTGTTGCCGTCGCTTTCGATGGTTGACATGGGGCGTTTGCGAGAAAACTTCTTCAGTTTGGCGGAGGAGACACTCGAAGAGCGCTCGCGGGTTTCATGGGAAAGGTAGTCTGCAGCCTCTGGTGCATTCGCGGAAGGCGACGGGGTTCGCGATGTGGACATCCATGAGCGTCTTGTAAGAGATGCGAATGAACTAGTCCTCTCTGGTGGCTGCAACAGGCCAGAACCGTCGGCTTCCTTTTTGTCATTCTCTATGTCGTCGAGTCTGGCTGGCTCCTCCTCCGTAGGCTGCCGGATTTCGGGTGCGTTTTTCGACGTCGACACCCATGACTGCGGGCGACCTAGAATCGACTTCCTCCGACTCCCCATCTTTTCGTTCCGGGGCCTCGGGCCCTCGCGGTTCGTAATGTCGTGAGCGAGTTTCTCATTGGAGCTAAACTTCAATGTCTTGCTCACTGGTAGAGTGGGATCGAAATTCAGGCCATCGAAATCGAAAGAGGAGAATTCGATGTCGAAAGTGGACACATTCGGTAGACCCTGACCCTTTGCCTTTGTCTTTGTGCTCACAGTCACAGGGTGGGTTTGCTGAAGGCTGGAGCTTGATTTCGTCGTGAGGCTCGTCTGCAAATGCGGCTGTGCATGTACTTGCACACAACCAGAATTGGAATGTATGTGCTGGAATGCGAACGACTTTGACTTGACGGCGGTTGGGGATGCCGTCAGAGCCAGAGTTGGGCCACTCATCTCATGGCCGGGGATCTGAGATTTTGAGTACCAACACGTGGGTCTGTTGCGTAGTAAGGTATGAGCTGACTTGTGCTGTACCAATCTGCTGTCGTTATGGTGCGAACGGGGCTATGTTTCAAGGTGGCTACTGAACAGACGAGGGGCGCTTTATTATTAGGATTCGATCCTACCAGTGAACGGAAAAGTATGATCTTCGCATGAGAACCACCAACTCGTCGTATAAGTTTACGTGGCTAGGAAGCGAGGCGAAGAAATTACAGACAGTCTTATACAATCTAACGAAATTTTGTCCAAGACGGGGATCTAGATGGCCGAGGGTGGGCTGAGCGCACTGGAAGAGGCGATGTGGGTAAGTCGTATTGGGTGGTTTCAAGCATCGCGATGCTGCCACTAAAGATGGGATGGACCCAGACTTAGCCGTGTGGAAAAGCTCGCCGACAAGAGTTTCGTCCAATGTCGAGGCCGCTCCGTCGTATCTTGGGTCACAAGCACAGTTCTAGTTGCGTCAAGGACCGAAGTTCGGGATCAAGATCGTGTATCGATATGTGACTGCTGTGACGAGCATCATCGTTACTTTCGAACCGCGGTCAGGTATATATTAAGCCCCAGATTCTTAGATTGGGGGGCGGCTGAGTGTCTTGGGATGAACGCTAATCATGATGCAACAAACTGCGGCCTCAACATAGGAAAAGGGAATGATTTGCAGTCAATCACCTTTCAACTGCAAGCGAAAGGGGGTACAGTACAGTACAATACATAGGGTTTCGAACAACACTGTTTGTTACATGCTGCACTGCACAGTGGACGTAATAAGCATGCACAATACCACGATTTAAGGTGATGAAAAGTAGCATGCCTTGCATGCACATACGGAAGCAAACCCAGGTGCGCTCCTGGTGGACTTATGTATTGATGACCATGCAGAACGTCACTTGTGCGCTGGCTTTAGAAACACACTTCACGCTCGCACTCGGCAATGCTGTCGAATCAATTGAATAAGGATATACTATATCACCTTAATACCATTTCCCCAGTCATAACGGAAACAATGAGAGGGTACAGATTTTGGGAGAATGGGCAATTAACGTAGAAGCTGTCAAATCGGAAGGCAGGGCTAACTTAGATGTTTAGAGCGCTTCGGCCCACTGGAGCCTAACGCCATACTATCCATGCCACTTTATGCGATACCTGTTCGGGTAGTGGCATTCTCATCTTTATTCTCTTTCAGAAAGTATTGGAGCTGGGAAATTGCGTCGAACTAGTTCTGGTCTGGAATACAAGATACAGGAGAGCGCTTTCATCGGCCACACCGCTTGAATCTCATTCCAATCTCAATATCATCATCAACCTTGAAGTCCATCTAGTACATGCGCTCCATAGTTGGCCAAAGAAGATATCGCTCTACACGCAGGTCTCACAAGGCAGCTCTGTGAGCCGGGGCAATCAGCGCCCTAACCGACACCGTTGCAGTGGTTGAGACAGCACATCTGGAACATGTCGCGGGAAGAGGGTCCTGATGTTTACTTTTCCATCACGTCACGGTCAAGAATAAAGTAACTCAGGAGCGGCAGAGAGAGTGTCATCGAGGCTATTGCATAAAAAGCGTGGCGGCGTGTTTGCCAGACCTGTCACTCAATCGAGGAATAAGGTTTTCAATGCAACTATCGATGTGGCTTCAATGGTGCAGCACTTGCCTGAACTAGCCCAGCGCCCTAACCTAGAGCAGAGCAAGCAGAGGTAAGCATATATACCAGAGCTGGTCCCAAGCAAGTGTTGATTGCATAGCGAGAATGTAGTCGTAAGCACAGCGTTTTCATTGTTTTGCAACAAGACAATCAGCTCACGGGACGTTCTGCAGCTTACGAATCACCCAATAAAGAGGAACAGCAATGCAGAAGAAGGAATTCGTTGGCACGACCCTGGAATGATCTCCCGGGTCCTTTGCGAAATTACAGGCCAGGAACAGGGGTCATAGATTGATACCCCGCCGCTTATGCAGGCACGTTCGGGTGACTCAGGTGCGCAAGGCGAGAGGGCTGACACTTCAACTTCAGCTCTCCGGCTGAGACTTCCGTTTTGGTGTGCAATTTTACGACTCTAAATCCTGGGGGGCAATGGCCCTGTTGGTCCGCTATTGGCTCGTTTGTTCTTTTGTAAACTGAATTATGATTATGAGCAAAAGACCCGACGTAAAAACTGGGTCAATAATGTATGGATACATCCGAAACATTTCACAAAAGTTAGGTAAAAACTGGAATTCGGGCTCCAGCAGCTGTCCGCTCATACGTGACGTCAATTGCCGCAACTGCGGTTGAGTGACTGTACGACGGACGCATGGTGGAAGGATTAGCGAACTTTTATGGCATATCCGACAAGGAACTGTATGCATTGCTCATCGAACGGCTAGTCAGCACGCCTCGCCAGTCTCTGTTTACTCTAGTAATTCATCAAAGGGTCGAATTGCCTCGATTTGATTCGGCTGACAACAGTTCCGTACTACGACAGACAAAAATCAAGAATTGATAACGGCGAGATTTCCATGGAGCTTCTAGACTGTCAATCCTCTGTCGATCTTCAACGGTTAGCTGAGCTGTCGGGTATGGATGGAGTCATCCATGAGTACGGGCTCGCTTATGACAAAACGTCCCCACGAACTAGTGAACGCAAGTAATTATGCATCTAGAATTATTCCCAGTGCACTATCTTCATCATAGTGTGGTATTAGTGATTATATTTATTCAATCTCATATGTATGAACTAAGGTCATCGAAAGGGAGATCAACAGTATAATCTGACATGACATCGTTCACTATCACCGCGCCAGTGAAGTAAAATTTGCGACTGCATGGACGTGACTGCTCCTTACCAGAAATGCACTATATACCGCATGGTATAATGGCGACGAACCCCGATTTTACAAGCAAAGTACTGCGATGAGACCAAGAGCTTGAATGATGAAATTTCGAGGTCAGGTCGCAAAGGTCATGGGTTCCCATACCATGTAGAAGGCTTCGTGCATACTGATGCTCTCCCCGTGACCTTAACTTCAACATGTACGAAACAAAACGAAAAATACCAAGCTATGAAACTATAAGTACCATAAAATTCTCCACTGGCCGACGGTTGCATCTCAATCTTCTGGACCTAGCTGATTCTGAGTTGAAGTACGATCTTTTCCAGCTATTGGTCTTCGTATGTCCAGTCTTCACTTCCCCGATACCATGGTGAACTCGACACAAAGAAATACTTCAAGGTTGCCGGACGAGATACACTTTCAGGTCCTCATCGCCTCATCAGAATTAATTCAGCTCAGGCGCTTAGGAACTACATCACCGCCGTACCGGACGCATGGCCAACATATAATAGAGGAAAGAGGCAAATTATCCGCTCAATTCTCAGTAAATCCATCGTATCAGAAGTGCTAGATACAACCATCGCAGTAGTAAAACTGCATATCGACGCGCCTGACACGACAGGCCATACCTCAGGCGCAATAATAACATCCCTCTAGGGCCACGGTCGATCGGCACAGGATCCATTGGCCACCTCCACGGAGCTTGAAGAGTGCAGCTCAGCAGAGTTAACGCTTTTAACTAGACTGACCGCCCTCGTTGAGCTGATTTCAAGATGAAAGCCACTTGTGTGAATCCAACAAATGGTCACCGTTGGGTTCCTACATAGGCTCACTCGACACATGGAAACCGACAGCAATGGCGTGAAACAAGAGCTCCTATGTTATCAGGAGTCGAGATGGCTCGTCTTCAAAGAGCTCTCTCTTCCATCGAGTTTTGGTCATGTGCAACCAGAGACCGGAGCCATATCAGGCATCTGAACGGAGGCATCCAACCACTGGACTGGCCGGAAAGCTCACCGTAGCATCAGCACGAGGAGTTCGTGTGCGCAAGCCGGTATACCGCAATGCTGTGGGAGAGTCTGACCAACACCGTACCAAGAAACGGCTCGTTGTATAACCCAGGTGCCGACCAACCAGCATACCAGCGACCACGTTACCGGGCCCGCCCGCCTCAGACAATACACCTCCGAGTCGCGGGACGTGCAGACGGAGAGGGCGTTACCGCAGTTTCATCCAGCACAAGCTCCAGTACTTCTGGAGACTCGACACCTTCGGCCTGCACTTCCTGCGCGAGATGCTGCGATCGGCCAGGGGTGTCTTCGGGGAATTCTTCCTCCTCACGCGCGACCAGGTGGAACGTCCACATCCCGTCGTCGGCGGGATCGCCGCCGACAACCTGACGTTTGAGTAATACTACGGGAGCGTGAGGAAGACGATCCACCCGCCCAAGGTCGCACTGCCTTTCGTCGAGAACGACGCCCTGGCGCCGAATCGGGCCTGGGCGATGGGCGAAAGAGGACGCCTGGACGGGATGGATCCCGCGACTGTCCGGTAGATATCGATATGTTGAGGTCGCGAGGGTGGGTGTTCTGGGACGGGCAGCGACTGCGATTCTTGCATATGCGCCAGCAACGCGGGGCATGGGGGCAGCCTGGCTGAGGTGCATTGTCAGGATCAGAGCATATTTCTTGTCTGTATAGGTGGTCTGGGGAGAATTTTCCGGCTCTGTCTTCAGGCCACATCGCCATCCCGGCAAGTCTGTCTGAGACTACCATAAGGGACGAATTGCGGAAATGGAGTGGAGGCAAACGAGTCTGCAAGTGCAGAACGAAGGCCACAGAGTAGATCGCCAATCTGAGCCCTCAAAGGTACCGCAGATATGTTTGATTGAAAATAGATCAGCCATCACAGCAATGCTGGCATTTTATCATTCATTAAATCTCTAAAATATTCTACTGTGCAAGGCGTCAGCTCTACTCATGTCTCATTGTGGTGCCTTCATCTAGTTCGTGGTAAGGTCACTTCCTGTGGGTAGCCAGAGCTCGCTGACTAGGAGGTATCTTGCTGTGATCTGCACTTGCACCGCTCTTGTCGAGCGCTTCCTGGAGGCGCTTTCGAATCTCCTCATCCACCTTAGCCCACATCTCCACGGTCTCCTTCTGGACTTCGGGCAGCGCCTTGCTGAGGTGGCCAGACAGGTTGTGGATGAATGCCTCGTCGTCGCCACTCTTATTCTCCTTCCAGAGCTTCCATAGCATCTTAGGCTGCTCCCAGTCCTCGTCTGTGACGTCGGATGAGTATTCTTGGACTGTGCCGACCCACTCGTCGTGGACGAGATCCGCGGGACCACTTTTAATCTTTCTGAAAGAGGAGCGTGCTGCAATATATTAGTCGGTAAGTTCTCGAGAGGATTTCAGGATGCTTTTTGCGTGGCATGAACACTTACTGTAGTCTGGGTCTGAGCCATAATTTCCATCCATTCTCATGGGGCCGTCTCTTTGGTAGGGCGAGTAGACATTCTTGGCAGCATTGCAAGGCAGTTGTTGGTAGTTGGGGCCGACACGGTATCGTGCAGCATCGGGATAACTGAACATACGAGCGTGTAGCATGATATCCGCAGATGGCCCAATGCCAGGAACCAGATTCGAAGGCGAGAAGGCAGCCTGCTCAATCTCTGCAAAGTGGTTGGCGGGGTTCTTGGTAAGGGTCAACTTTCCGACAGGAATCAAGGGGTAATCCTTGTGAGGCCAAATCTTGGTAATGTCGAAAATGTTCCATCTGTATGTCTCAGCCTCCTTGGGATCCATGACCTGAAGCATCATCGTCCATGAAGGATAGTCGCCAGCCTCAATGGCGTTGTACATATCCTTAACATGGTAGTCAGGCTCCTCGCCAGCCAAGCGCACGGCGTCTTCCTGACTTAGAGTCTTGATGCCGGCGGTTGGTTTAAAATGGATCTTGACGTATTTAAATGTGCCATCTTCAGGTTTGCCAAACTTGAAAGTGTGGTTTCCGAAGCCGTTGACCATGCGCAACGACTCAGGCACACCACGTGGGCCAAAGAGCTGCATGAGAGTGTGCGCTCCCTCTTGGTTGCGGTTGTGGAAGTCCCAGAACATGCTGCTGTCAGCAACAGCCGTCTGAGGGTGGCGCTTGTGAGATCTGTTCAATGAAGGGAACTTGATTGGGTCGCGGATAAAGAAGACTGGCAAGTCATTTCCGACAAAGTCCCAGTTGCCCTCTTCGGTCTTGAACTTCAAGGCGAAACCGCGGATGTCACGAGCGGTGTCGGACGATCCCTTCTCGCCAGCTACTGTCGAGATGCGAGCTAAGACCTCGGTCTTCTTGCCAACATTGCTGAAGAGGTCTGCAGAACACCAATCTGTAATGTCGTGGGTGACTTCGAATTCGCCCCACGCACCAGCAGCTTTAGCATGTACTACACTGCATGGTCAGTTAGCAAGACGATTTATATCTTCGGGTGGTTTGAGCATACCGTTCGGGTATTCTCTCTCGTGGGAAGTGTGCCAATGTCTCGATAAGCTGGGTATCCTGTAATAGACCAAGAGCTCCGCCACGGATCTTGGATCCACGTAGAGTGACCTGAGAGGTCGGGTCCTGAACAGGACGACCTTCGGCGAGAGTGTAGACCGGTGGTTCGGTTGACTATAATCATTGTCAGTCGACCGACGTGTCAGAACACAGGTCCAATACTCACTTGAGACATGTTTTAGTAGTAGACGTGTATGTTAGCTACAGAGAACCAGTGCATCGTCGCAATACCACGCCGTGGTCCGGCTCCTTTAATACTACCATCTTCGCATGCAACGGCTTCTAATGAGGTCAGACTGACCCGTTTTCAGAGCCAAGACCCGCTGACAACAGTGACACTTCGATTCGTCAGATTGCTAAACAAGTACTGGAGTGGTACAATGTATGGGGAGTATGGATAACTGAGTGGAGTCATTCCGAGCGGTTTCCATGAGTAGTCGTCAAGGTGACGTAGAGGTTGCCCTTCAGATGAGGTTTCAGCCTCGACGAGTAATACGAATTCACATGATCTCGGGCTTGTAATATCTAAACATACAGGTTTTCTCCTCGGAATGTATAGATCAAAACTGTTGAACGGAGCAAATGCTCCCACTCGCTCGACTGCAACGCCCATATGCGCAGAAGTTGTTGAGCTAAGCCAAGCCAAGCCCACCTAAGCAGATGCCGAAAGTAACCCGAGCCGTATAGTCCTCACGAGAACGTGTTCCAAAAATTAATTCTCCAGTCTGCCGCGAGCCGTTGGATATATCCGAAAAGCTAGATGACTTACATAGGCTTGTCTCTGCATTTTCAGGTGTTACAGGGGCATAACGCCGAAAGTGTTAAAGCTGCTTGCGATAGCAAACTTAAACGACATTCTAACTTACGAGCGCTCGAGGCAAAATTCTGTCCCTCCTGCTACTCGATATGATGTTACGTTACGATAGTGAGACATAAGGCAATCGAAAGCCGTGCTCATCCGGAACATGATGGAGATGAAGCGGTTGCTTGACTACGAACCACCAAAATCTCAGTGCCCGTGGACAAGTGCAGTAGCCCCGCGATGTTGCCCCACTGATACGGGATATCGCTTATCGCTTAGCGCTATCGCGATTAGTTTCAAAAAAGTCTGGAAAGAAGAACCCTCCAGCTGTGTCCAAGGTCAAGGTCAAGGTCAAGGTCGAGATCCAGCGTCCGAATCGAATCGCATACGCCAATTCAACCACATCCCGCAGACAAAATGTTGCGCCAAGTCAAGCCTCGCAATGCGCGTTCAAAGCGCGCCCTCGAAAAGCAGGCACCCAAGGCCGTTGAGAATCCCAAGACCTGCCTCTTTCTACGCGGAACCACTTGTTCACAGGTCGTACAAGATGCGCTCACGGACTTGTATTCGCTGAGGTATGAGACGTAGCCAACGAGGAGACGAAAGAAATGCTAACTCAGCCATCAGGGTACCACACGCCAAGAAGTTCAGTACGTATACAACACATCAAACTGCCTGTGTCCTTGGAGAGATTACCGGTTGTCTCAGTCAAGCCAGCACAGAACCCCAAGTATATTTCTTCTCATCGCGGAAACCCCAACTAACCGGCGTCTTTTGATTGCAGCTAAGAAGAACCCCATCCATCCATTTGAAGGAACAGACAGCCTGGAATTCTTTAGCCTGAAGAACGACGCAAGTCTCATGTGCTTCGGTTCCAGTTCCAAGAAAAGGCCACACACAATCACCATGGTTAGAATGTTCGGACACAAAACACTCGATTTGCTGGAATTGCACCTCGACCCCGAGACCCACAGAACCTTGAGCCAGTTCAAGGGTCGAAAGACGGCCATTGGTCTGAGGTATGTCGCAGCATGAATCTATCCAACAGTCCTCACGACCACAACAACTGACTTGACTTGTTCGATAGGCCCATGATAGTCTTTGCCGGAACCGCCTTCGAGTCCCCAATCCCCAATGAGTACACGCAGGCCAAGTCCTTCTTCCTAGATTTCTTCAAGGGAGAAGGCTCCGACAAGATCGATGTTGAGGGACTACAGTACATAGTCTCTATATCTGGTGAGTGTCCAGTAGCGCCAGCCTTTTGCTTGACAATGAGTATTGACCAACAACGCCAGCTGAGGAACCCGTCAATGACGATGACGCCAAGCCAGTCATACACCTCCGAGTCTACCTGATCGAGACGAAGCGAAGCGGCGAGAAGATGCCCCGTATTGAGGTTGAGGAGATGGGCCCGCGCATGGACTTTAGAGTCGGAAGAGTACAAGAACCTGACGCGGCTATGCTCAAGGAGGCCATGAAGAAGCCCAAGACCAGCGAGGAGAAGACCAAGAAGAACATCAACACAGATACGATGGGTGACAAGCTCGGCAGAATTCACTTGGGCAGACAAGACCTGGGCGACTTACAAACCAGGAAAATGAAGGGCTTAAAGAGAAGTCGAGACCCCCACAACGAGGTGATGGTGGATGGTGGATCTGATGAGGAGAAGCCCAAGAAGAGCAAGCAATGAGGCCATCCGTGAGCATGGCATGGGAGATCTTCATCTTGGTTCTATTGGAGTTCGGCGTTGCTCTCGAAATGATGTAAACACACCCTAGACGTTTACGCTATACTCTCGACGACACAAGATAAGGACAAAATAGCCCAGTACTTGGGTGGTATTGGAGGGAAAACACGTCAATCTCAAGAATCCGCATTGCCGAGCGCTATGAAGCCATTGTATCTAAATACCCGACCGAGGAGTGCGCAAGATTAGGTAAATTCAAAAGGATAATATCAGGCCCAACTTAGATAACTCGCGCGTATGACAGGACCGATACCGAAAACTCCAATTATGCAACGAGAAGTCCAGTAGCGAGTACATTTCTAGATATCCAGGTCATGTCGAGGCAAGTTGTTGGGATACACTTCTCCACGCTGTTCTTGGCAGCCATCGACTGGCAATGAGGCCGCGAGGTCGAGTATCGATCGGTTCGGCAGCAGTTGTGTAACATGTCGTTCTGCGAGCTTCCAGACTACAGACCAATAACCTTCAGTCTTGCGTTTGCGCCACTGCCAAATGGCCTTTCCCCGCAACGAATATTCCAATGCATTTTCCTCGACCGTAGATACTCATTCTTGTCTCATAGAAAATATATGCCATTCTTCAAACATCTCAGAGCTGACGAGCTTGGCCGTCAGCTCATCTCGAATGAAACAATCCAATGGATCTCCTGCTTGACTCGAGCTTCTTATCTGTGCAGCAGGCAGTTCAGAGCTTCCTGACAGACGAAGAGGCCAATCATATAAGCGAGCAGTTCAGCGGGGATTCATGGCGACCCAATCGTCAAGTGCTTTGGGAAAGTGTCCGTCATCCCCTTGTCGAGCAATGGGCCAGGGATCATGACATGCAGACACTCACTATCGCATTAGGCCCACTGGCGGAACCAGGTCATCCAAAGTGTCTGAGAGCCAATATGCCCAAATCTCGAGTGAGCACTTTCATGAAAGGAGCTGGTGCCCTCTTCACCTGGTTCATAACACTGGGCAGTGAAGTCACAATCATATGTCAGCCACCACCCGATAGGTTCAACCCGAAGCATGGGACCAATTTCCAAGCGAATGAGCTACCAATTCTCAGGCGAGCAATAGAAAACGCTTCCTTGGACGTCTATATGGTTCATCCCGATGTCAAAAGCGCCATAGAGTATCGTTATCAGGTGTGGCCAAAGAACAATACGCAAACATGGATCGATAAATATGGGAATGAAGCTTACAATCCACAACCTTGGAGAAAAGTCGCAAATACGCCATTGCTTCTGAGCAGGCCTTATTTTTCAATTCGCCTAGAGAGTGACTCTGACGGTGTGAAGTTCGTGATGCAACAGGTGAGTAAACTGTGACCAAGCCATACCGGAGAGGCGCCGACTTGCGCCGGCGGGAACCACGCATCTAGGTTACTGACTATTGGAGCTACGAAGAGTGATCCGCGAAACGCGATACAGCAATCACAAGGGAATACATCCGACCGACCAAGACTGCAATTTGTTATGAACGCTCACGATGACACTGAGATAAATCGAACCGCCGCATGCAGTATTTGTAGCTCCTGCGCAGCACAGTCTGCACAGACCAAAGGCAAGGAGAAGGCGACCACAACCATAGAACAATCATCACAAGTCCTGACTCTGGTTGAAAGCAACCTCCTGGTCGATCTTACCAACCGAAATCAACCCAGTGTACATCAAAACGCCTCAAGCAGTGCCAGCAGCTCGAACGTACAGCCGGGGTCCTCGAAGCAGCAGCAGCAGCAGCAGCAGCAGCAGAAGCAGAAGCAGAAGCAGAAGCAGCAGCAGAAGCAGCAGCAACAGCAGAAACAGCAGAAACAGCAGCAGCAGAAGAAGAAGAAGAAAGCTGCCGCACCAGCCCAGACTAGTAATAAAAGCAAGGAGAAAGCAATGGTTGTGTCTCCGCCTCAGCAAACCATTAATACCATGCCGTTGAGCAAGGGTCAAGAGAAGAGGGCGAGAAGGGCCAAGGAAAGGGTGCTGCAGGAGAGGTCTCGAAACGTCCAGACGCCGGCCCAGAGCAGCACGTCGAAAAGCAAGAACAACAAGTAGAATAATACGTTGGAAGGTCACTTTTATTCTAGATGGCACTATTCTTTACAATGCTTAAGTTCACGGATCGGGGGAGGTGCAATTTTATGGCTCAGATTCTCGTGAGTACTTACACCAAGGACTCGATAAGCGGTCTTACGATTACGATACTCTATTTGTTGCGGTCTCCTCGAGGTTTCTTGCGGTCAAATCTTACCCCTTTTAATGTAGCACTCGGGTGTCTCTACCTTATTTTCCTGTTTACAGAAGACAGGTGTCATTCCATAAATATAGACAGTAGCTTCCAGCCCTTTGACTCGTCCATGGCGCGTGAACGACCGAAATTAAAGTGCTACAATAAGCACAATCGCCATCAAGGTATCCAGAAGTTGAACAGAATACGAGAAGCAAGGGTTCGATTAGTACTAGATCTGCGCTACATTTCTCCCGCTGCTTAAGTACGCGAGTTTGTGTAGTAAAAGTACATCTTTATATGCAGCCTTTAGCCACTGCGCTCATGTAAGCAATGTCAGCGACATGTCAATTTCTAGACCACCTTGTTGTTTGCTTCACTTTTTTATGAAATCTTTGGGTGTTTCTTTGGTTCAGGACCTGCTGGAATCATGAGAATTAAAATCTGTATTGCCTGTCTATATACATTAACCCGTAAGTAACAACAGCGCCAGAAGAAAAGATTCCATAAAAGAAAGAGGCTTCAGAATATAATCATATGGGTCCGCCCCTTCGCACTCATTTACATTTTCTACTGTCTAGATATAGCCGTGAAGTTATCCTAACGAGACACTATATGTGCCTTTGCCTTAGTCAACTCCATTCTACAGTATCAATGGTCGAGATAACATCATCCGAGATGCACCCTTTTGCGTCACAACCATCTTCTGGCTAATGACGACCGGCCGCCTACCCAGGCACCAGAGTTCATCCTTCATGTTTTTGACAAAGTTGGTCAACGTCACCGTCTCTAATAACGTCCCTGCACCTAGTATATATGGCAATTGAGATAAGACTGGAAAAATATTTAGGTTTGGGGTTGTACGTGAGAAGAACGAGGGAGGCTGTTATGTTGCAAGGGGTATTTTGAAATTATCAAGAAATAAAATCACAAAGGACATTTGCAAATATGATTTGGGTTTATAGAAACAATTAGCCCACAATTTCAGGTATCAGTATATAGTGGAGCATACGAAATGGTATGAAAAGAAAACCTCGAAAATGGGTTGATTTTTGGTTTTGTCCATTTGCCTGCGCAGAATTTCACGTTTCCGTTAGCAATCAGAACCCTCACTTATTTGTCTCCATCACCATATAATTCCGAATTTAAGTTTATTTGTGCTTCCCTGAGGTAGTGGTTACTACTGCCCCAGTCGGACCACACCTTTCCTCAATTCCAACTTGCTATCTTGCCGTAATAGATGCTTTGTGCGTGACATACCAGTGATTTCAACTCGGACCATTTTCGGTTGGACCAAAAGCATCGGAGACAGTCGCTCTGGTAAACCGTGTATGATCGTTCACAATCTGAAACTGCAAGGCCACGAACTGGGCCAGATCGGTCATTTCGTAAAACAGATCAGTACCGTTCAGCTCCCAGTCCTCTTCCATCGCTTGGAAATGCTCCTCAAACAGCCCCGAGTCGTCATCCAAGTCCTCCACCGTGGCTGGGCGAAAGAAGGAATGGTCTTCCAAAGGATCATCAACCTTCCCACACTGAGGATGCCGTGGTCCGGGCCATCCCGCATCTCGATGGTGTATAAGTTGCATAGGAAGATGATAACCTCACAAGCCACCTTGAATCTCAGCGCATGAACTGGTGGTGATATTGTTGAGGAAAGCATGAGGATGGCTCAGACTATCACAAAAAAACATTGCCGTTGGGAAGAACTTGTGTAGGTGTTATATGTGGTTACGAGCATTTGGTTTCAAGGAAAAGGACAGAATCCCTGGTAAGAAATGGATGTTGAGATGCCCTTGAACGCTGGCAGCCGTTCGTGATAGTGGTAGATTGAGTTCCCTTTAGCAGAGTCACCTGACTTTGTTGTTAACAACATGTCATCCTTCATCAACAACCATGCTCTGACCGGTGTAAGTCATATCCGTTTATCACTCACAGTCGGAATACCACCTGTTAGCCTGTAAGGCAATGTCGCATCGTGTCAGTGCCGCACTGACAATCCATGTAGTACCTCTTTGCTGATTAAGAAGTCGCCCATGATTTACGCCCGAAGCTGAATTGATAGGTTTTTTTTTTTTTTTTAATAACGTTCTCTAGTACGGGGACAGGAGATCGAGAAATGCAGACTGATTATATAAGTCGAGATTTTCTACGATGGTGAGAGGCCTGATGTTTCTCAATTTAATTAGAGAACCCAACTTGAACTTCAATGCCCTGTTTACTGATATAATAATAGCCGCCTGAACTCCGATACAACTGCTCTCAAAGATTCGCTGCCTTTCAGCAGTAAGGAATGTGGATGATGCTGGAAGAATTTCAACAGGTTTGGCTTCGTCAGGTGGACGCCTTTCAGCAATTCCTTTTTGACATGTCTCACAAATGCTCTCATATGGCAACCACCACGGTCTCGGTCACAGAATCAAAAACACCGTCTCCCCAGATACCAACGACAGCCATGGCAAAGCCAATGCCGGCCAGCGCAGTCTGTACCAACTGGTTCTTGACGAAGAACTCGACCTCGCTGCGGACCTCCTCACCGTTGATCTCTTCCTCGTCGTCTACGCCACTCAGGCCCTCGTCGTCATGTGTGTCGCCTAGCAACTCGTAGCTCTGATCCATGCGTCTTGCAGCCAATTTCTCCTTGTTGGCCTTGGCTGCCGCGGCTCTCTTCTGAGAGAAGTCGCTAGGCGGCCCGAAGATAGCGGGTGTGACGTAGCCGGTGAGGCGGGTACCGAGTACGAACAGCGACGTGTAGAGCAGGTAGGGGTGTCTGAAGCCGCGCGGGGAGAGAGCGAAGGCGAGAAGGAATGCGGAAGCGGTGGCACCGCTCAGAGCATTGAGGTGAGTTGTCGCGGTGTTGCTGATGGAGCGGAAGGCCTTGGCGGCGCTTGAGGCGGAGGGAAGATCGAGGAGTTGGGGGATGGTGAAGGTCGAAAGGGTATATGATGCGCCCTGGCCAGAGTCAGTACAACCGGCTAGATGTATGATGCGCACTATCGCATGCCACTATGGATGCGAAACTCGCAAGCATTGCCCGAGTATCGTGAGAGCTGGCGAGGCGGGTGGGCGTTCCACGAAACCAGGCGGGGGAGGTGGTTGGTGATGATGGGCTTTGAGAGGGACGTCATTGCTGGGAGGTTACTCACTGTGAAGAGACCGAGGGAGACGGTCCCGACGAACTTGAGAATGGACACCTTCTTGGACGCCATGATGCAGGATGACCAAGCTGGTCGGAGAGAAGTTGCGAAGGAGTCCAAGTTACCGGTATTTAGAAGAGGATGAAGGTTGTCGCATGAACTCCAGTGCAAGTGTGTTGTTATGGTATGTTATGTTAGGTAAGGATAAAGGCTAGAAGTCAAGCTTAGGCTGCTGCTGGGCCTCTCTGCTGGGCACTGGCGGGGGGTGAGTGGCTTGCTGGTGGGCTCATGTCATGTTGTGGATTACCGCCAATGAATGCCCCAGCTGCAGTGGCAGAGTGGCAATGCGTCAGCGATCCATCAGCGATCCATCAGGTTCAACTCACCCAACTTAACTTAGGGTGCTCAACGTGAGCGATGCCTCATGCTGCCCCTCAAAGGTGGGCGGGTACCGTAACTGACATGCGGATCCGTAGGTTCCAAGCAAACCCCACCACATCGCTGTCATGTTCCTGTTAGCATCTGGGGTTATGCCAATCAGAGCACTTCCATTTGAGCGTGCTCTGCGCGGAGTACGGATCCGTACTCCATTGAGGACAACGGCAATGTTTTTATGAAAACACTAATGCAGAGATGTGCTCTCCTATGTATGTACACTATGTAGATAAATTAAGATAAGCGATAACTAGGGAGCCCCATCGCCATCTGCATTCTCCACCAAGAGCCGAGGCTCCTGGAATGGTTAGTCATTAGCTCTACCCCAGATTGCCGGTTTGAGATTGAGCAAAGCGACTGGAGAATAGGATTGATTCAATATGATATTCCCGACTTCCAACAATTTTCCTTTTTTTCCCCCATACCTTTATGCTTGCGCAAGCGTCCTTTGATAAAATACGTACTCTTAGACTTTTGTCGTTCCAGCTACACATCCCTTCTCTGCAACTTTGAATCTAAACACCGCCACTCTGGCATCTTTCTCATCACATCTATTCGTGCAACTCATCCAAGATGCCGCTTGAGAGGTCCGAGTATCTTAGCAATGTCTGGAAGGATGGCATCTTCAGTGAGTCACACATTCACATGTTCAAAGCGCAGCTGCTGACAATATACCCCAGACGGCCGCGTGGCATTCGTGACCGGAGGCGCCGGCACAATCTGCAGCGCGCAAACCCGCGCCCTGGTCTATCTAGGCGCAAATGCCTGCATCATCGGCCGCAACGTCGAAAAGACGGAAAAAGTCGCACAAGACATTGCCACAGCCCGGAAAGGCGCCAGGGTGATCGGGATCGGCGGCTGCGACGTACGGGATCCCGAGAGTCTCAGGAAAGCGGCCGAGCAATGTGTCAAGGAGCTCGGCGCCATCGACTTCGTCATTGCCGGCGCCGCCGGAAACTTCGTCGCCCCCATCTCCGGGTTGACCTCGAATGGGTTCAAGTCGGTCATGGACATTGACGTCCTGGGCACGTTTAACACCATCAAGGCGACGGCACCCTACTTGATCGAGTCGGCAAAGCGAAACCCGAACCCAAGCAACGATGGTCTGACAGGCGGAAGAATCATATATGTCTCAGCATCCTTCCACTATACCGGTATGCCGATGCAGGCACATGTGTCTGCCGCCAAGGCCGCCATAGACTCGCTTATGGCGTCCGTCAGTCTCGAGTACGGACCCTTTGGGATAACCTCCAACGTCATTGCGCCGGGTGGTATCGAGAACACAGAAGGCATGCTCAGACTACACGGAGCTGGCAACGACAAGGCGGCGATAGCTGCAAGTGTCCCGCTCGCACGTTGGGGAACGATTCGCGACATCGCTGACGCAACCGTTTATTTGTTCAGTGATGCTGGTAATTACGTCAATGGTGAGGTTCTTGTGGTTGATGGAGCCAATTGGAGGTTGAAGACCGCTGCGGGCGTTGGAATGGACGAATCACTGCAATATCCGAACTTCTTGTTCACGGGCGAGTTCTCGAAGAATGTCAAGACGGGGAGGAAAGAGAAGTCTAAGCTATGAGACGCTACGATTCCAGAACACTGTCTCTCTCAGTCGTATATACTCTTTAGCGTATCTTCAATCCAGTACAATGATGATAATGTAGAACTCTACAATTTTCCACTACAATTGTGCAGCACTTCAACAGTTGGACGCGTTGTCCATGCATCACACATTCTGGCACATGAAGAAGCATTGTATCGGCATATATTGGCATGAAGACTTGTAGTAAACATTTTATCAAGTATATTGCGTGGAAGACATAATGGCGCTATTTATTGTACGGAACATGGAATCGGTTGCCACCATCCAGCTTGTGAAGAGGAAGGGCGGAGAGGAAAGAACAGAAAAAAAAAAAAATTCAATTTTTTTTTTTCCAAAAGGTGGTCTCCCCAGTTGAACCGGGCACCTTTGGGAATTGAAACCCTGCCAGGAGCCGTCTAATGGGTGCTGAAGCACCCCGAACTACCACTGAGCCACGA
Organism: Truncatella angustata; assembly: GCF_020726525.1. Taxonomy (NCBI): domain Eukaryota; kingdom Fungi; phylum Ascomycota; class Sordariomycetes; order Amphisphaeriales; family Sporocadaceae; genus Truncatella; species Truncatella angustata. Next base: position 1,776,332 of record NW_025763390.1, on the reverse strand, counting down.
TGAAAGGGACCCCAGGCCCCAGGACTTTCAGTGATCCCACGCTGGGGACTGGTTGGAAGCAGGTACACTTATTGCATATTATCTGTGTCTTTTGCGACTACCATTAGGATAATGCGTCTAGCCGTGCCACGTAGATTATGGGAGCCTTCAAGCTTGGAATGTTGATTAATTTCACCCTCCACCCACTGCACGTGGGTCACATTGTCACCACATCATCATATCCAAACGATTTCCCTTGTTATTTCCCTCAATGAAGCCTTGTCACGCCCGTTCACTCGACCTTGCCCTTAGTTGGCTTCTGGCACGAGCACTGTGCTGTCCTCAACCTCGCTCTTCTGCGGCTCCCTAGCCTCGTAATGCTTATCCAAGTCCTTGACGACCTGCCTACCGCTGAAGTTGGTCATGATATTCTGTGCCTTGGCCCGGAGGCCATAACTGTACCAATGCGGCATTGCCCTGAGCGCCTTCAGGGTCGTTCCAAACTTGGGGGTGACGACCTCTCCGCTCTTCCCGGTCAGTATCTGCCTGACGATGGACTCGGCAACACTCTCGGGCTCGAGCGTGGGCACCAAAAATGGGCTGTCATTGTGGTAGCCGGTGAACAGCGCGGTCTTGGTATACCCCTGGTTCACCACGACAGTGCGCACCTTGGGCGCGTTGTACCTCGTCTTCAGCTCGGCCGTGAGGCCCTCGTGGAAGGACGCCGCAGCGGCCTTGGACGCCCCGTAGTCGACCATGTTGGGGACGGTCAGCCAGGCGGCGTAAGAGGCGACCGTGACGATCATGCCGTGGTTGCGCCTGACCATGGCCGGGAGGAACTCCTTGACCGTGTAGAAGTGCGCGAAGGTGTTGACGTCGAAGGTGAACTTCAGGTCTTTCTCCGAGGTCTCGAGGATGGTTTTGCCGCGCGCGATGCCGGCGTTGTTTACGAGGATCGTGGGGTCGCCCACCTCGGATCGCACCTTGGCGGCGACTGCCTTGATGTCCGATGTGCTGGTCAGATCGCACTTGTAGTAGTGGACGTTCGGGCCTGCATTCATATTAGTGCCACAACCTCATGATAAGACATATATAGATGTATATATATTCAAACAGAAATTGAAAAAGATTGGTATGCAATCCACCACATACCAGCCTCATATGTCAATGGCTGGATATCCAGAACCACGACCTTGACGCCACGCTCTGCCAAGAGCTTCACCACATGTCCTCCAATGCCGCCGGCACCACCAGTGACGACCACGACCTCACTCGGCCAATCATACGGATCACTGGTCCAGTTGTTGACGACACCCTCAGAGTAGTACGCGCTCAGCCACTTCGCCAGCCCGAGATAAAAGAACGTCTTGACCCTAGAAAACGCCAGGGGATGTAGAATCGACAGATCCTCGCCCTTCTTGGTGAACTGCGCAGCCAGCAGAAGGGGCAGCAGGAGCGCAGGGTTGAAGGCGGTCTTGCCGATAAGGCTTAGGACCGGATCGGCCGTGAAGCCCTCGCGAGGAAGCCAACCATTATGGAACGGCATTTTCGTCGTGCAGTCTTGACCAAAGCAAGACTTCTATATCACGCCGGGCTTATAGATGGGGAAGTTGTATGTTGCTCTGAAAGGTGCTGCAGCCACATGTGTAATTCGTGCAAGCAGCGATTTTGTATGATGTCTAAGCGCAAGGGGCCGGAGTCTACTAAATAGTCCCTCCTCACATCTAACAGTCTAACAGCTAATGCGCAATCTGCAAGTTTGCATAGAGGAGGACTGGCATGCCAAGGTACCGAGGCACTCTCTGAGCGAATGAAATCGGAGTATCACCAATGTAGGTGCGGGGATGACTGGGGGAAGCTCGCGACCTCGTTCCTGCTTTGGGATGTGCTAATGCACATTGCCCCCAACTTACTCCATTTCCCCAGGTTCGGGTGGAGTGATGGTTCGTCAAATAGGTTCATGTGTAAGTTGGGCTTTAAAGAACAGTCCAAAATCCGGCTTCAAACGCCCTGGTCATTGAATACTTGTCTCTCATGTGCAGACATTTTCCAAAGCGCAGCCTTAGCTCATGGAACAGTTATACTAAAGATACCCCCGGCTGTATAAGCAAAGAACTTTGACTAATGTGAGATCCAAAGGGATGAAACATGGCTGTGGCTTCTAGATGGGTATGATATAGGTGATTGGAGTTCTTATCAAACCACGGTACCTCGTCAACGCCCACAGCAGCACACTCACGCCATGATATGACAAGCTACGCAAAGCCAGAAGAACAAATAGCAACCCACATGAAGCACATATCATCGAACCATAGGAGGAGCGTCAATTCTTGGAGAAGGGCTGAATACAGCGAAGCGCAGCTTCAACTCGCGGAAGACATCCCATGGTTCACAGGCCCACGTCACGAAGGCTGCTAAGATTGAACATTCATTGGACAGGATAATTAGATTTCGAGAAACTACCAAACGCTCCAGGGGTATCGCTAGAGAAAGAAGACCGCCGAAACTGACAGCATCGCCAACCACCCGGCAGCAGCGCTCCAGTGCAAGGTAGCCGCGGCGCCTAGACCGCCCGTGGAACCGGAGCCGGAGCCGGAGCCTGATTGCTCCACCTGAGTTGCATCACCCGGCGCGAAGAGAACGCCAACGCTGTTCGCCGCCGTCGCGTCGATTTCGTCGTACGTTAGCAGTGGGTTGTCCAGGGCATCACATGAAGGCCTGTCGTCGGAAGCCTCGATGCTGTTTGTGACGTTGATAGGAACGTCGAAAATGGTGTAGTGGTCGTCCCCGTTGAGGCGGAAGTTCTGGCGGATGGATATCTACCACGCTGTGAGCTTCATTGAAAAAGCGCGACGTGCATGAAGAGTCAGTTCTTACATTATAAACACCGCGGTCGCTGTCTGTTGATGTTGGTTGTCCATTTCCAACCAGGCAGTCTGGCCACCTCCACTTGACATGCTTTACGGTGCTGCCGGACTCCGACAACATAATGTCTCCTAGGCTGGCATTGTTTGCCGTTGCAGTGCCATTCGTGATGGTAAAGTTTCTCCCTGTGTCGTAACTATACAGAAAAATTGTGATATTATAGATCTGGCTTGGACTATCGTCGGCATAAGGAGGCAAGTTGAGTTTCCCGTTGGCAGAGACATCAAGCGCTACCTCAATGGTGTCTATGTAACGTATTGTCAGATGTTTGTTGTCCCAGCAGTGTACGTAGCTAGTACAGCTACTTACCACCACCGAGAGGCGTTCCGGGTTGTGGCGAATCGAGGACAGCAAAACCCGGTGTGAAGATCTGCCCATTGGAAATTGTGAAATTGAGCGCGGCGGACCTGGCCACAAAACCGGCCAAAGCTGCCGCAAGCATTTTCGATGCCATGACACTATTTGTGCTCCAACTTGCGACTTGTAGTATGCTGAACGATAGTAATCTGCTTGTAGTTTATAACGCTCAATATGCGAAGGCCGAGAACCGTAATATGATATTTTGTTATCCTGGTTGCATCGCCAGAAAGGAGAAGAAGAGTGAGAAGAGAAAAGTCTGCCTAGTTGATCCCCATTCTTATCAATACACGGACTTGCCAGTGATTGAAAACGATGAAGGGTGCAAAGCCATTTCGGGTACATAAATTGGCAGGCCCAAGGACATGGGAAGGTGGGCTCAGGGCCCTGGTTTGGTCATCTTGGCACGATTTTCATGCGTTGCGGTTCGGCTGCATGATGACCGAGGGGGGATGTGACGGCATAGGATTCCGTGATGCTCTACTCATATTGGATGCGATATTGCTAAGCGAGTGATTGTGTGTTCAACTATTCGACAGGGACGTCGTTGAAAATCTCACAGACTCCTGCAACTGATATATTTGCACTCAATTTTGCGCCGAACATTTGGAAAGCGAGAGTCTCAACATAGGAATCTAGGGGTGTTATTTTTAATGCGATGAATCCTCCTCTCTTGCAGTCCAGGTTTCAAGTTTAGAGTTCCCGAGCACGAGCCAGATCAAGATAATCTTAATCGGCGGGGCACGCTAGGCAAGACGGCACGCCGCAATTGTGGTGGCTCCTCCTGGGTTCGGAGTCAGCCGAGGCTGTACAGACACGCCCTTTCAATCACAAAGCGCGTTAATACGGTTCGTTGTCGACAGTTCCAGATCCCTGGTAAGGCGCACCAGAAACCACTATTGTAGCACTGGTCTCTCATTGGCCGAAGGCACAAGGTGACTCAGTCCTTGAGCGGCTTCGATAAGAAACCGATAGCGAAGGCTCTGAGCGGTGTTCAGAGATATAAGGGGTCCTTCGAACGAAATTTTTGGACAAGAACTCTCTTTTTGCACACGAACCCTCTCACAAATAAAAAATAGCACTACCTATCCGATCGTGTGGTGGTGTAGAAATCATGAAGACAATGAGGAGCTCGTGGAACTCTGTCGGAAGACATTGTCTCCGCCAGAAGAGCACTCCTTTCACGAACCAGAGCAGATCATGGTCGACGTCAGCTGCATTCACATCAGGCAGCACGAGCAGTTTGGGAGGCCTGCGGAAGCTACTCAGGGTATCCGAAGAAGTTGAGGACGCTCTAGCTACCAACAAGCCCGTGGTAGCGCTCGAGTCTACAATATATACTCATGGAGCGTTGGGCGATGACCTCGACTTAGAGGGTATCGTGCGTCGCAATGGTGGAGTACCGGCTGTTTGTGGTATCTTGGAGGGTGTTCCAACTGTTGGTCTTCTACCTGAAGAAATCACTCACATGATCGAGAACTCGCCGCGAAAGGTGTCCAGAAGAGATATTGCTTTCCTCACCGGCATGGTATGTTGATTAGGCACCTGGCCGCGCACCGCTAACGGTTCCACTAGGGCATGATGGGAAACAAGATCAACGGAGGCACAACTATAGCTGGTACCATGATTCTGGGTAGGCTTGCTGGGATCCGGGTTTTCGGTACAGGTGGTCTTGGAGGCGTTCATCGAGGCGGGCACGATACGCTAGACATCTCGGCTGATCTGACAGAACTTGGTCGCACCAGAATGGCTGTTGTCAGCAGTGGGTGTAAGGGCTTCCTAGACATACCGAGAACGCTTGAATATCTTGAGACACAAGGCGTCCTCGTATCAACTTTTGCAGATGGCCGAGCTGGCAAGGTCGATTTCCCAGCCTTTTGGGCTCGGGATAGCGGCGTTAAGAGCCCGTCGATTGTACAGAGTGAAGAGGAGGCAGCAGCCATGATCCTGGCACAAGAGACCTTGGGACTTGAATCGGGCTTGCTGTTTGCGAACCCAATTCCAGAAAAGTCCTCTATTCCGACAGACGAGATGAACAAGGTCATTGAACAGGCCGTCCGCGAGTCACTGGAACAAGGGGCTTCGGGCAGCGAGAACACTCCTTTCATCCTCACGCGAATCCGAGAGCTTACGAATGGCCGCAGCGTGCCTGCTAATGTGGCACTTGTCCAGGCCAATGTGGAGCGCGCTGCAAAGATAGCAGTTGCGGTCTCTCAGATGATTTCAGGGGACATAGCGATACCCGTGCAAGGGTGAGGGCAGGTTCAAATCCGGGAGAGAGTAGACTCCTAACGGTTACAGATTTACACCAAAACAGCAAGCGGCATCGCGACACTCCGTGAGCAAACCAGTTATGAGTAACAACAAGGAAGTTAAACATGAAGTACCGGAAGTAAGCATTTATACAAGATATCTTGTATAACCATCATAAATCATTCCCGTGCAATAGTCATCTCGATGCGTAAATCACATATCTAACTTCCATGATAGACAGAGGCAGCAGATATTATGGTAGCTGGTTCCGTTGCGATAGACCTAAACTGCGACTATGCTGGGCCCAACAGTGCGACCAACCCAACTCCCCAACTCAAGACGTCAAACCCCGCCCGCATCAGTCAATCCATAGGCGGCGTGGGTCGCAATGTAGCACTGGCTGCACACAAGGTCAGAGGTGACATGACTGTCAGACTCTGTAGTATGGTCGGCAATGATATGTAAGTCTTTACCTTGACACTTTGTGGAGAGCATGGCCTGACAAGAACAGAGCTGGCTCGACCGTTTTGGCTTCCCTCAACGCTGCAGGCATGAGCACGCAATCTGTCAGGAAAATTAGCGAAGCATCTGGTAGAACAGCACAGTATGTCGCCGTGAACGATGCAAATAAGGGTCTCGTGATGGCCATGGCTGATATGGATCTATTTACAACTCATTCTTTCCCGTCCGAGTGGAACGCTGAAGTGGCCACAGCCAAGCCCAAGTGGCTCATTGTTGATGGCAACTGGTCAGAACAGAGCATAAGATCATGGATACGAGCTGGCAAGCGGAATGGCTCGCAGGTGGCTTTCGAGCCCGTCTCTAATGCCAAGTCAGCTCGTCTGTTCTGCCGTGCCAAGAACCTGGAGCAGCTAGGGATATACCCTAAACACAGCGTCGACTTGGCTACGCCAAACCAGTACGAGCTGGCAGCGATGCATGCTGCGGCACAAGAGAACGGGTACCTCGAAGATCAGCATTGGTGGGAGGTGATTGATGCTCTTGGAATGACGGGTGCAAGGGACCGATTCGTGAGGATGACTTCGGCGGCCATGACGGATGCTGGTATCCCACAACAAGCGATTCAGCTGCTACCTTACATTCCAACAATTATCACGAAGCTAGGAGATCAGGGTGCCTTGTTGGCAACGATCCTTCGGAAGGACGATCCCCGACTGATGGACATGGCTTTCGAGCCTTTCATATTGTCCAGGTCCTTCCACAATCACCCGGATATTGGAGGCGTCTACCTGAGGCTATTTCCAGTTGCCGAGATGGTGCAAGATGTCGTCTCTGTAAACGGCGTTGGCGATACCTTCTTAGGGGTTCTCGTTGCTGGTCTCGCTCAGGGAGGAAATATTGAGGATCTGATGCATGTGGCGCAAAAGGGGGCAATCATGACACTGAGAAGCTCTGAGTCAGTCAGTGACAACCTGGACTCTCTGACCAAGGAACTCTCGGCTGCCTCTAGGACATAAGTCGATAGTCACTTAGCGGCGGATAAAAAGAAGAATCAAAAGAAAAAGAAGAATATACGTTTCGATGAGCCAGAGCTCCTCTCTGCTCCGGACAGCAGGCAAACGACTAGTCTAGCATAGATCTCGCAGGCAGCCGACCGAGTCTCGGTATATGAATATCGGCGGATGTAAGCATGTCGATGCCATGAGCCGGGACAATGCGCTTGCGATGGATAAAAGAGGGGCAAACCGCAAAGGGCCAAAAAACACAGCGCCCAAATCCCTGCTAGACTAGCTGCCATGCAAGGCTATAACAGACCCCAGTAAAAAAGTTTCCAAGCAGGAGCAGTCGAGTCGCATGGAATTGTCGGATCTTGTGTACTCACGCGTGAACATCCCATCCGACACGCACGATCGCCAAGATGCCCCCCAAGCAGAACAAGGAAGTGCCCGACGAGGACGACTTTGCCTCTTTCTCCGAGCATGACGACTCATCAGACTACGAGAGCGGAGAGGAACCACAAGTCCCCAAGAAGCCTCAGCGAAATCCAGTCCTCGAGAAGGACTCCGACGAAGAAGAGCTCGAGCGTTTGGTTCTAGGCGACAGCTCCAACTTCCGCGAAAACCTGTTCAAGGGAGACTACCAAGAAGACATTGGCTCCGACTTTGAAGGCTATGCAGAGGAGGCTGATCAGGATGGCGACGACAATGTCGAGGATCTGGACGACGCGCAGTTGTTCTTCCTTGATGCGCCGCCCGCCGGTAACAAGGACCTGGTAGTGACACCCACCAGTGTCCTGGCTGCTTCGCAGAAGGACCAAAAGAATGCGCCCGCCTGGGAAGACAGCGATGACGAGCGGCTGACCGTGTCCCTTGCCAGCGCCACTCAGCTGCGAAAGCTACGTATCACTGAAGAGGACGACGTCGTGACTGGTACGGAATATACCAGGAGGTTACGGCAACAATACCTGCGACTCAACCCTGTTCCTGCTTGGGCAAAGGAGGCAGAGGAGCGTCCGGCCAAGCGTCGCCGGAGGTCCTCTGCTGCATCCGACGACTCCCAGGCCTCCGATGTCAGCGGTAGCGATGACGAGGCGTCTGCTCTGCCACTTGACAAATTCCTGCGAGATGCCACTTCGCTCAGCGAGGACGGCACCAAGTCGAAGAAGCTACGCCCTGAGGTTATCGACATACAAAGATCTAGAGATATGGCCGATAGCCACAAGGATGAAGTCACGTCGCTTTGCTTCCATCCTGAATACCCCGTGCTCCTATCAGCCAGCACTTCAACGCTGCTCTATCTTCACCACATTGCGCCCACCGCTCATCCCACACCAAACCCGCTCTTGACCTCTGTGCAAATCAAGCAAGTTCCAGTCAGGCATGCTGAGTTCCTCTTCCCGAGCGGTGACAAGATATTCTTTGCTGGTCGGCGGCGATTCATTCACTCCTGGGACCTGCCGACAGGTGTGATCCAAAAGACTCAAAAACTTCAGGGACATAACTTGGAGCAAAGAACATGGGAGCGCTTCAACCTTAGTCCATGTGGGCGCTGGCTAGGAATGATTGCCTCCACACGGAAAGGAGGCGGTGAAATCAACATTGTCAATGTCAATACTATGCAATGGATTGCTGCTGCCCGCTTAGACAGCCGAGGAGGTATCGCAGATTTCCAGTGGTGGAGCAACGGCAACGGTTTGACAGTCCTTGGAAAGGGAGGCCAAGTCGGCGAGTGGAGCATGGCTACCAAACGGTTCCTGGCCATATGGAACGACGAAGGCTCAATAGGCGGCACCGTCATTGCGCTGGGTGGGCGCAATGGGCCCAAGGTCCTGGGTGGCCACAAGTGGGTGGCCATCGGATCCAACAGCGGCGTAATGAACGTCTACAACCGGGACGACTTGATTCTGCCCACGGGTGACGATGAGTTGGAGATCAAGGAGCGACCCGAACCTGCGCGAAGGTTCGAGCAGATGACAACGCCCATCACATTCTTGAAGTTCAGCCCTGACGGGCAGATCTTGGCTTTCGGAAGCACGCACAAGAAGGATGCTCTACGGCTGGCACACTTGCCCAGCTGTACGGTCTACAGGAATTGGCCTACTGCGCAAACGCCTCTCGGACGAATTACAGCCATTGCGTTTGGTAGCAAGAGTGATACGCTGGCAGTCGGCAATGATACCGGGAAGATTAGATTATGGGAGATTAGGAGCTAGTCAATGCCAAGTTGCGATGAAGACGTCACAAGTCTATCAGATTTCTGCTCCCCCACGTCTCAAACAGCCATGTTTAGATCCTCACCCCTCCTAGTCTCTCGATCATGGCGTCGATTTCGTCTTGAGCGACTGCATTCTTTTGTACCTTGCGTTGCTGGGTTTGTGCGATTCCGTCTCTAGTAACTACACTCTCTTGTATCTTGGGAAATCGAATATGTGCGAGGAGTTTCCTGAGTGGACTGCCATCCGGGATTTGGTCCTTTGGAAACAGTTTCTTGTTCTTTAAGGTGTACTCCGAGAGCTCGTGCTGTGTCGAGAACCGGTAGACCGGCTGTTTCGATGCGACCGCGCGAAGGAAATCGGGAATGTTCACCCAGACCTTCCTCAGAGTCTTTACACAAAGCCATTTGTCAGGAGTTGCTGGCCGGAAAGAAGCACCACATAGCGTCAAACAAACAAACGAATAAATAAAACTCACTCTGCGGCATCTCTGCTTACTGGGGAATTCCTGCTGGAAGCCCAAATCGCGCATCAGGCGTTGCCAGTCCTCCAAGTCTCCGTTTCCAAAATAGTCATCCCAGGCAATGACCACTTTGGCTTTCTTGGGCGGCTTCTTGGGCTCAATTCTGATTTCCGATGCTTTGATGGGGTTCTTCTTTCGAGACATGACAGAAGAGTGCGAGACGAATCCAGCCTGAGCCCTTGTTGAATGACTCTTTCTTAGAGATCAAAGTCGATTCAATGCTTCGGTGAAGGCGCGTCCCTGTCTGGGGGCTCAGAACCTCTTATACATGATTAATTGCTACAAGCGCCTCAAACTCAATATCAAGACGAGTCGCCTGTGTGATTCGCCTCACTGCGGACCCCTGATATGTGGAAAGATCTGGTTGGATGTTCGTGCTCCCGGGGACAAACGCCGATATGCATGCGACCTTCTCTCCAACCCTTCTTAGCCATCCAGTGAAGACGATAAGGCAGCCACAGATTCACCATTGGGCTTGCATGCAAGTAAAAGCAAAGCCGTACCTCTTCGTCTTTGAAGGCTGGCGCTTCTGATGTATGCATCAATGCCTCATCACCCATGGCTGTGGTCATAAGAGAAGGCTCCGTGATTTGCACAAATGGCCAGGTGGCCAAAGACACTTCTGCATTAAAACCCAAAACTGAGCGAGGATATGCGTTGACTTGATTCTTTGACACTATGATCGGTTTTGCTCATAAGAATCATAGGAGAAAGTCAAAGAAATCCAATACGCCGCAAGAGTGTGCCTAATGCACCCCTATCTGTATACCTTCACTTATGAATAAACACTCATAGATATAATTATCCAGTTGTGCCAATGCCGCCTTTTGCTATATTTTACCCACCAACTATTGCTCTGGAAAACAGACACATGCCGACTCGATCACCTGCCAACTGCCCATCGTGCCACGACTGGTCTCGAATCTTATCATCGTAATCCTAGAACAGCTTCACCGCGCCGTAACCGAACCCGCCTACCTAGGTCTCAACTCGGATCTCATCTGCTAACTCGTCGACCCGGCCGTCTACATATCGATACTCGTGGTCATGCACACCAAGTTGAACAACTTCCTCGACCAGGCCGCGGACCCAGCTCATCTCAAATATATACCTGGCCTCATCCTCACTAAGCTGCTCTGCTAAATCCTCTCGACGTTGCTTCATCAGCTCTTCGGAGCCCCCACATACTTCCTGGATGGGGCCCGTCGAACTCTTGTCTCGCTCACACTTGTGACAGACCTTCGCCGGGACGCGCAGCATCAACAACAGCCACAGAAGGACCCCAGCAACAGGAGAAGCCGACACCACCACCACTGCCGTAACAACAGTATCTCCCTCGACCGGAAGCCACACGACTATGGCGTTCCACCCTTTCCCGCACCCGCTCCCCCAGCCCCCGTGCTCGAGCCGAGATGGCTCTGGCATCAACACCGAGACCAGACACGCCGGCTTTCGCCTGATATCAACCGGCGCCCAAACTCCGCCGTTGTGCACGACATCAAGACCATTCGGCGGACGGCACAGTTGAACCCATGCTGGAGCCTCTGGAGGGCGCGTCCGAGAGACAGGTGGTGGATGCGGAATATGAGGAGCAGGCCGGATCTGTTTAGGTCGATTAACTTGGTCCCTAGGTTCGCCTGTTGCGGTGGGCATTCCACGAACTGAGTGACGCATAACGAATTGATTCATTGCATAAGTATTTACATCTAAGGGGTGGGAATGCCTCAAGTTCCTTATCAGCTACTTCGTTATGATTGAGCCAGTTGATATCATGTTTTGGAACCAAGGGCAAAGCTTGCAAAGCACACATGGAAGCAAAAGGTCTGTTGTTCAATTTTATGTTATTGCGAAGTGTTGAGACTTCTCTAAAACTTTCTTCAGTTGGGAAGCCACGGTATCGTACATCATTCAATTCGTAACTTTTCCGATTCCAAATGATTTGCCGTACCTACTTCCGGGTATCATTCTAGCAGTGAACTTTCTCTTTTTGTCTCACCTTTCGAAGGAAGTATCCTGCATTCATGTGGTGCAATTACCTCAGTGGTGGAACAGTCTGGTGTTCTGTTCCACGAACACCATGTTAAGCTTTTCCGCTGTCTCGAAGACGGCACCATCATTCTGGCTACCGGCAGGGGCAGCGATGTACTTGACTCCGGACCGGTGTGCGCGGTAAACATTGTCAATGAAGGGGAACTTGATTGAATAGTCAGCGCAGTGTCCATCATAATTGGTTGTAGTGGTACTCACAAAGGCATCACTGGAGACAACGACGTCGCTCTGCTTAGCAGACCACTCCTCGCGTTCCTCCTCGGTGAAGGCCGCAGGAACCTCGTCAAAGAAGGCCTCGAACTGCTCGCGCTCAGGTCCAGACTTGGGCAGCTCGCCGCTTACCAACAGATCAATAGCATTGCTCTTGTCAGGGCGCTTGGTGCCCTTCTTCCACTTGATTCCAAGAACCTTGGGGTGGAAGCGGAACCACAGGTTGTCGGCCTTGTCACCAGCAAGCCGCGTGCAGTGGATGCGGGACTGTTGGCCTGCGCCGAGACCAACGACTTGACCGTTCTTGGCATAGCAGACTGAGTTGCTCTGAGTGTACTTCAGAGCAATGGTCGCAACTGTGAGATCGCGAGTAGCAGACTCGGGCAAGGAGAAGTCCTTGGGTGTAATGGTTCGGCTGAAGGAGCTGGGGGTGATCTCAACATCGTTCCGGTGCTGCTGCAACGTGACACCGTAAACGGTTCTCGTTTCCGTAGATTCGGGGGTGTAGTCAGGGTCGATCTGCAGGACAAGGTACTTGCCACCCTTCTTCTTCTTGAGAATCTCTAGAGCAGCATCCTCGTAGCCAGGTGCAATGACACCGTCCGACACCTCCTTGGAGATGATGCTGGCAGTAGGCACATCAACGATGTCGCTCAGGGCGATCATGTCACCAAAGCTGCTCATGCGGTCGGCACCACGCGCTCTGGCGTAAGCTTGGGCAAGAGCGGAGGACTCGATGCCTTGGATGTCGTCGACGAAGTACACCTTGCGCTCCTCGGCGCTCAAAGGCACACCGATAGCGGCACCGGCAGGGGAGACGTGCTTGAAGCTGGCTGCAGCAGGCTTTCCAAGAGCAGCCTTAAGCTCCTTGACCAAGGGCCAGCTGTTCAGAGCATCCAGCAGGTTGATATAGCCAGGAGAGCCATTGAGAGTCTTGAATGGGAGGCTGGCAGACTTCACAAATGCAGAAGCAGGCTTCTGGTGGGGGTTGGCACCGTAACGGAGTTGGGCGTATTGGTCTCCATTTCCTGCATATCGAGAACGGAAGAAAGATGAGATATTAGCGTCGTAATCGGCCGTGTGCTCGAATGCCTTGAGGGCGTATCGGTTTCGGCTAGACTCCTTGATCTCGCCGGCGCCGAGCTCCTTGAGGAACTCGGCGTAGTCGTTGGGGTCACTGAGAATGGTGACGCGTGAGTGGTTCTTGGCAGCGGCGCGGATAAGTGTGACACCACCGATATCGATCTCTTCAACAGCCTCAGGGACTGTGACATTGGGCTTCGCAATGGTCTCCTTGAATGGGTAGAGGTTGCAGACGACGTAGTCGACCTTATCAATGTGTTGCTCTGCAAGGTCTTTCTCGTCAGAGGCAAGGTTGCGAGCCAAGATACCGGCGTGGACAGCGGGGTGAAGAGTCTTGACACGGCCTGCAAGCATCTCAGGTGCTTTGGTGATGGCGGAGATATCCCTTGAGATTTGTGTAAGTATATCGCCGCTTTATCACACCTGCATAACGACCATGACGATCGGGAATAATAGCAAAACAATGGTGTGCCTTACTCAACAGCGAAGCCGGACTCTCTGATCATCTTGGCTGTGCCACCAGAAGCGAGAATGCGAACATTCTGCTGGACAAGACCTTTAGCCAGGTCCAACAGACCTGTCTTGTCATAGACAGAGACAATGGCAATTCTTTGAGCCATCTTGAGCCTTTACTGAAGATGTAGAGAACAGTACTCAAGAGAAGGGGGGGAAACGGATGATAGAATTGAGCGATGGGCAGAAAGTTTGCAGGGAAATCTGCGTTCTGTTGGAGCTCAGACGGATTTAATGGCTCTGCTCCTATGATGATGTTGGCGGGGTAGGAGCTGATCGGAGGAGGAACTTTTTTTCAAATTTCAATGGTCGGCAGGGGTCTGAATCGCGGGGCAACTAAATAGTACTGTGTCTGGTTTTTTTTTTTTTCCTTCCTCAGTGGTTCCTCTGCCCGTTTTGAGTTATCCATGGGCGCTGATTGGAGCCCCGACGGGGTCTTGGTCCGCTAGAGAAATGGTGTCACTCATTGGGCTGAAACAGCTTGTGTCAAGCACTTGGTAGCGCTTGATAGGAGAGGAGTCGGGGGCCGCTACAGTACCTGCAAGTTGTTATCATGACTGATCTGAATTCAAATTCAATTGCTGGTTTGCCCCGCCATCGTCCCAGACCTCCAGTACGACACGCGCCTTGAATCTGCTAACCCAACGTGCTAACCCCGGTCTAGCCCACGCGTTCGTGACCACTCCATGCCCAAATAAATGCCATAGAAGCAACCAGTCCGTCACATTCAGCACTCCGCGAAGCAGCAAAGCAAGAAAGGCTTGAAGGATAATCTCTCGGCGGCACTCTCGTCTCAATGTACGGGGACGCGGGAAACAAACTCGTAGGGCACGCCTGTTACCAAACCATCACTACTACTCGTCCGCGCACTCTGCTTACTCGTCCTTCCATTCCTTAGGTTCACCATGCGAAACGAGCGCAACACTTGGCACACCTGCCGCCATATCAAACAGAGTTGGTACGAGCCGTGACACGCGAAGTACGCGATTTAGACAAGGACCTCTCCTCTATGTTGGACTCCTTCCAGGGCAGCTTTGAGCCACACGCCGATGAAGCCAAGTCATGCACCATGCTGGTGAATCACCTCTCCATGCGGAGGGACAAGCGGTGCCTGCTTGCCTACCACCGTACGCGGACCGACAAGCTCGAGGAGCTGGTTTGGAAAGGCGAGGACGTTGTAGATCTACCCGGACAACAGGTCTCAGCCAATCAAGGGCTCGGCGACACTGGCTCAAGTAGCTTGAGTCCGCAAGAGGAGGATTATGTCAGGCAATATAGTGACCTACTGGCGGCGTACAAAGGTCAATGGACTGACATTGACCTCACTGGTAGTCTTGAGCCGCCTCGGGACCTCTTCATTGATGTTAGGGTCCTGAAAGATGCGGGTGAGATTCAAACAGAGTATGGGTAAGTGACGGATGCATGTGCGACAGACCCGGGAGCAACCACGCTGATCTTTCAACAGTGCCATCACATTGACTAAGAACAGTCAGTTCTACGTCAGGCAAGGTGATGTTGAACGCTTGATAGCCCAGGGATATCTTCAGAAGCTAAGCTGAGCACGCGATGGAGCACGTACAGAGCTATTCCCGAGGGCAGATCCTATGGCCACGAGCGTGCATACACCCGACCACCACCCTAGGAAAGCTGCACCCGGGCAACGATGCAACCCTGGCAATTTCAACGGCAAAATGACCCCAGGCCACAAACGCGGAGATCCCCCGGCAAGCGCTCTCACGTCCGGCGCCGTTAGCTGTCCAAACAGATTCCTGGTCCGTGGTCTGCCCATTGGACCACAACGCACCAAGTCTGTACGGCAAGTATATGCAACTATGCCAAGTGGTGGCCGCAAAGGCCCACGGCGGCTAGTGAGCTTCACAGGTGAAATATGCAACAACCTCGAAGGCCACTAGACCTCACCAGTTATTAATAGTAGAAAGCCGCTAGGATAACGGGGACAACGCAGAGGGGCACAGTCACACCAATAGACGTTCAAGTTACGTGGTGGCTAAAGTCTTGTATGCATAGCTTCGCTGTTTCAAGGAGAATCATCCATCTGAGGGCTGTGTCTTCGAACCGGGCGAGTTTCCGGATGCAAGGTTTGTAAGAAGCCCCCACGCGGACCGAGAACGCACGAAAGCATTAGCACAATTCAGCAAAGCCGCTTGTGCTGGCATTGAAGCCGCTTTGCCGGCTTCAACAATGCGACCATTGAACACGTCTGAACATCTGATGTGGAAAGACTGTTGGTTGTTACATTGCAGAGGCTCCTTTAGTTTCCTATGGCCCGTCCCGATGGAGGCTTGGGGGCCATGGCCATGTATAGATGGACGAATGAAATATCGTACTTGTACGTAAAGTCGACTGGGATATTGCGAATATGGGGAGCTGCCATGTAGTAGTGTGGAGGGTTTTCGCGGCCTTTGGTCACCGGAAACTCCATTTCAAATGTGCATTGGATTTTTTGCAAAATCGCTAGGTTAGGTGTTTCCCATAGGAAAGTGCCAAGGCACTATTTACGCGCATACTCATCGGACAAACACCTGTAACCTTTGTGTTTCTGAATGTTGTAATGATTTAGTGGTCATGACATATTCTGCCATGATGACGAAAAGTTCGTTACAAACTTTCGAAAACTCAATTATTGCCCATAATTCTCCGAGCTCGCAATCCATGCCGTCTCCAACTGCAAGCCCCGCGTCCTATGCAGGCGAGCCTTTATGTAGCCTCCCTACAGTACATGGTGCGCACCTGCGGCCAGGGTTCCGGTATGCAGTATGCACCCACTTTTCGAAGCACGAGGGAGGGGTGTTTGCTTCTCAATTTGCAGATCAACGGCAAAGCTATTCAGCCTCCTCGTCTGTGTACGACGACACGAGTATCTCCTGGTTGTCCAAGGAGATGCAATACACAACACATGAGAAGAGAGATATGTGAGGTGCCGGCTACCGATGAACGTCTATATGCTGCATGATTTTGTCGAGGCAGTTCAGCAAGAGAAGCCCATCAATCATGTCTCATTACTTTGTACCAGCTCAATCATCATCGCCCACATTGCCCTGTTCTGTAGCAGAAAACCTGCTCGACAACCGTGTTGTCTACATAGTCAAGAACAGAGTCTGCTGATCATATCCAATGTTGCACAGTAGCTCTGCGACTCTTGGTACATCCATCATACATGCAGACATCACCAGCACACTCGAGAATTTTGATTCAGTGCATCCAAGGACACATTCGGGAGTTCCCCCCATGTGACCCCCAAGCAGCCAAGGTGCTGTAGCACGACGAGAGAGGGCAAACTGATTTGACTGCATGTCATGCGGCAGATAACGTGCAGAGAAGAATTTTACAACAAGGACACGATGTGATGCAGTATCGTTCCCTTGTACGGTAGTTTTGCCCGGGTGTCCTTTCTAAATATGGCTTGGACTATTCAAAGTTTGTACGGGATCCGTATTGTCGGCGCCGATAAAAGCTGCATCCCTGCCAATGGCGCTGGTCTTGGCGCATCTTTCTAGAGCTCGCAGCCCGCACTCTGGCGCTGGGCCTGGCCTTTTGTCTACCAAAGTCTCATTCCACACCTTTCCGGAACCGTGAAGACGGCTTCTGAGAACAGCCCGTGGGCCTCCAGGCGCAAATTTCTTTGGTCAATTCCGACGCTGCGCTGCAGATGGATCGCGGGGGCACTTTTGCGGCACCTTCGCATATTCTCCCATCTCCCTGCAGTACATCGTGCTACGTCAAGCAGGTCTTGGGCCTGCTTCGGAGCTAACAAATTCACCACGATCAAGGTTCCCAGCGAGAGATGGCAGCAGTCCCACTCAAACAGTAGTTATCTTCAGGTTTTGTGCTAGCAACGAGCTACTCTTCTCTTTCTCTTTGTCTCATTATGTACTTCCTTTAGTGCACTTACGTCCTGGCTTGAGCTGCTTATCGGACCATACGCATCACGCCTCTGCCAGAGCGTCATTTCACCATCTACAGAGTACATGGCATTCGCACTCAGATCCCATCGCCACAGACTTTGCTACATGCACGGCACTCTGCGAACCAACTGAGCTAGCGCTCTATTCTCTACTCTCTTTCGAAATGTCCTCTTCCCCGTTTGACTTCTCCTCTTGGAGGAGGAGATCTCCCTCTCTTGTCTCTCATACTGGCCCCGAGGATATTCCCAACCAGACGAACAGCTCGAGCACACATGCGCGAGCGCCCTACCCCGACGCCAGGCTGCTGTCCTCTTCCGTCACTTCTACTAACCATAGAGAGCCAACAAGGTCTTTCATACCAGGTTCAGCACGGGACCATTTATGCAAGTGGCCGGTCTATAATGCCTCTGTAGTCACAACCACTAATATGCATGTGCAGCCCCGATCGATAGTGCTAGCTATGCACGGAGTGTTCGCGAGGACACTGCCGAACTCGCATCCTATGTTCTCGCGGATAAGAAGGAAAAGAGGCGGGCGTCTTTCTTGAGGCGGGATACGTCCGGAGCCCCTTACACTGATCGCGAAGCCTCTTCGTTGCACAGGTCAGATCACCAGGCCGCCTATGACGAAAGCATAGCCGAAGCTTCAGAACCGTCCTCGCCAGAAACCGCCATCGAAGACGACCCCGACGAAGGCCCTTCCATGTTGGCGAGCATGCTCAAGCAGTCACCGAAGTCAAGCAATGCGCAGACCTCCAGAGAAAGTGTGTCGACCGAGCACGAAGGCTCTAGCAAGATAGATGTCGAAACACAAGCACCTAGGACTGGTCGTGGCACTTCAAGAGCAGACGCAGCCAACATGGATGGCGCATCAGAAAGCACAGCTCTGTTGATTCGATCCTTCTCGAGCTATTCTCGACCTCCTCCTGACAGCCCTAGTCTGAGCGAAGGGGACGATTTGAGCGATGTTGAGAGTCAGAAACCAAGGCTGGACCAATCGTACCGTGGATATGGAAGCATCAGAGAGAGGGCCAAGAACAGAGTTCGCGTCGTTTCCCATTTGATCAATCCCAAGACATGGGATCGACACGTCATTTGGCAGAGCGCTGTCATGGATCCTCTTAGCTGCTTGCCGTCCGTCGTCGTTGGATTACTGCTTAATATTTTGGACGCCCTCTCATACGGTAAACTTTGTAACGATGGGACTGAGAAATCGTGCTAATTACTTGTAGGCATGATTCTGTTTCCTCTCGGAAACCCGATATTTGCAAGCCTTGGACCGGCCGGAATTTCCATTTTCTACGTGAGCACGATTGTTTCGCAGCTCGTCTTCTCTACAGGAAGCATTTTCAAAGGCGGCGTAGGATCTGAGCTGGTAAGTGAATTTTGGTGATATGTGAATACTCAACCCGCTAACCAGCACAGATCGAAGTTGTGCCGTTCTTCCATAACATGGCTGCTACAATCACATCGATAGTTGGCGAAGATAATCCGGATGCTGTCATTGCGACCACAATTACATCCTATGCCCTCAGCTCCATGCTGACCGGTCTAATCTTCTGGCTAATGGGAAAGTTCAAGTTAGGCTACATCATTGGCTTCATTCCACGTCACATCCTCATCGGCTGTATTGGTGGAGTGGGCTGGTTCTTGATCCAGACTGGCTTCGAGGTTTCAGCCCGTTTGGACGAGTTCCACTATGACTTGGACACCCTCCACAGGCTCGGACAAGCCAATGCGTTGCCTCTTTGGATCATCCCACTAGCCCTCGCAATCATCCTCTTTGTTCTCCAGAGGAAAATCACTTCTCAATATTTCCTATCCGTCTATATCCTTTTGATACCCTTCGTGTTTTATTTCTTTGTACTTACAATCGACGAGCTTGTGCCGGAAAATCTGCGAGAGCATGGTTGGATATTCGAGGCACCCAATGAAGGCGAGGCCTGGTATCATTTCTGGACACTCTACAGTAAGTTTGAATGCCCCCTTCACTATCAATCGAGATGCCTTACTTATACAACAATCAGAATTTCATCTTATTCACTGGGGTGCTATCTTTGAATGCACAGGCGCCATGTTCGCGCTTACCTTCTTCAGTCTTTTACATGTGCCGATCAACGTCCCCGCCTTGGCACAGAGCACTGGAGAGGACAATGCCGACTTGAACCATGAACTCAAGCTCCATGGCTATTCCAACTTCCTTTCTGGATGTGCCGGTAGTATCCAGAACTACTTGGTGTACGCCAACACTTTATTTTTCATAAGGTCTGGCGGTAACAGTAGACTAGCTGGATATATGCTCGCTTCGTTGACCGCTGTTGTCCTGGTCATTGGACCGAGTCTTATAGGCTTCATTCCAGTCATGATGGTCGGCACACTTATTTTTGTGCTTGGGTTTGAACTCATAGCGGACTCGCTCGTAGCACCAAGGCACAAGCTCAAGGTGCTTGAATACATAACAGTAAGTCGTGTTCACCGTTGTCATGGAAACTCGTTATTGACAATCAATTAGATCATTGCGATTGTACTTACCATGGGGATTTATGACTTCGTTGCAGGTATCTTCCTTGGGATTATCCTCGCATTCGTCTCTGTGGTAGTGAATCAGTCGAGAGTTTCTGCAATCCGGGCTTGCTATACCGGCGATCAAGTCGGTTCGATGGTTCGGAGAAACCCATCTCAGCATCATTACTTGCAGGGAGTAGGCCGCCAAACGTACATCATCAAGCTCCTTGGAAATCTTTTCTTTGGTACCATTGTTGGAGTGCAGGAGAAGATACGAACTTTGATTGCTGATGATGACTTCGCCGAACATCCCATCAAGTACTTGATCATTGATCTATCACAAGTCACAGGCATCGATTATTCTGCAGCCGAGGGTTTCATGACGATCAATCGGCTACTGAATAAGAAAGGTATTGTCCTCCTCATTAGTGGCAAGGATGCCGAAAGCACGGTTGGCAGAGATTTGCGCGCCGTAGGTCTCGGAAACGACGGCCCGGAGGTTATGTTCATGCCCGATCTCAACTCTGCTCTCGAGAGTTGCGAAAATGAACAGCTGAAGACGTTCTATAAACAGCAGGAGGCACTGCGTAGGGTAACACGTCCCACCTCTTCGAAGAACCTCGATGTGCCAAGTCAGCAGAAATCAGTTCAGCCTTTTGAGCCGCAGTACCTGTCTCAATCTCCCAGAGGGCATTACCAGCATGAAGTTGCAAAGAATGTGTTGATAGAGCATGAACTCAAGCGTGCTTCAAGGTGGCGAAATATTAATGAGCCGCTGCGTCTTATGCTCCAAATCTTCCACGACCTTAGCGACAAAAATGAAGACTTCTGGTTCCGGGCAAAGCCGTACTTTGTACAGAGGGAATACCCGGCAGGAACTGTACTATACCACAGAGGAGAGCCAGCTAAGGGCTTCTATCTTCTGGAAATGGGCGAGCTGCGCGCCGACTATGAGACACCTCAAGGCAAGCTTTCGGAACCAATCGTTCAGGGAACGACCTGCGGCGAATTACCGTTTTTCTCCCAGACAGACCGCACAGCGACCGTCATTGCTGTCAAGGACTGTACCGCGTGGGTCATGGACACGGAGAGTTGGGAGAAATTGCGCAAGGACCAGAACGACGTTTACCAAGAGCTGCTCAGCATTTCGTTGAAGCTCACGACCGAGCGGATGAACGCCATGACCAACTATACTCTGGCAAATGCCAACTAAGAGCAGCTGGTGAATTCAAGATGGTCGGAGAACGACTATGGCGCCCGGGACGCTGGCGAGTGCATCTACTACTTCTTTGGTGTGCTTACGCAACACGGTCTTCGTTGCCCGTTGCTGTTGCTGGGGCTTCCACCACACATCCTAATTGAGCATTTCGGCGTTTGGGGGGACTAACAGCGGTATAGAAAAGTTTTTATGCGCCATTGTTTGCACCAAGCATTGCGTCGGAGCAGGCGGTCATGCTGTATTGTTGGGGGGTTTTGTTTAAAAAAATTTCTAGATGATCGTAATAGTGAAAAGACGCAGGGACGTGTTATTCCAGCCTGCCATTGGGTCGTAAAATGAATTTTCAATACTTGGAAAATATCATCTAAATGCAGCGTGGTGCGTGACCAGCAATGATGGCATTGCCCATGAGACATTCCGCGAATTCGCGGCGCATTCGTTTCCATATATTCGTAGTGTCTGCCTCGCTCAATGCGTTTGGGAATGTCAAATATTGAAAATTCGGTGATGTTTGCATCATGCTTAGGGTCCACTCTGCCACGTTCAATTGACATCCTATCCGGGAACTTCAACCGAAGGAGCTCCGCATGAGTACCAGGGGGGTTGGAAAACCCGCATGACGACCTTGTCAACAGGAACCCGAAGCCGGTTTTTGAGGTCAGGAACCCGCAAATCGGCAGACGCTCTGACCACGATCTGGTGTCATCGAAATGTCAGCTTCTGCGCGCGAAACAATTGGTCTCAACGCGATTCGCGCATTCTTGGCCTTAATTGATGGCGCCTAAACAACACCACAACCACGAGACTCACGCTCGCCCTTGTCTGTAACTTATGTGCCTCAATTCGCAGCTGACCTGCGACAAACTTGAGCCCACACACCGGCGAATCCCGCTTGAGAGCTCGCTCACTCGGTACCCGACAGCGCACTATTGCGAAGATCCGCAAAGTCCCACGTATTGTCATGTAGGTTTACGATCATCTCCGATGGTGTGTCTGCCGCCCATTGGCTTAACTCTATCCCCAGTTGGTACCAACTCACGATTGAACTCGACGTAGCTGGGACCAGGCTTCCCCCAGCCATTTGCGTTGGCACTGGGAGGGAATTCTTTTTTTTAATCGATGCCCGAGTAATCGGAAGGCGGCATTCACAAGCAAATGTCTGAGCCCAGTTTTCTTTTAGTCCACTCCTCCCCAGCTTGGTTGCTCACCTTATCCTAGTCCATAAAACTAGACATTCGCCTATTATTATACCACCCTACCCCAGCTTTTTATCCTACCGTTAAAACCTCAAAGCATTGACTTTATGCGATACCCCATCTTTTATTTTTATTTTTAGAGAGAGATTAATGCAGTCCAGCAGACATGGCATGGGAAACCCCGAAAAGCAAGACTACGGTCTTTCCTATGTCCAACAAGATTAAGACCTTAGTGCGAGATGTAGCAAGTCTGAAGAGACCGTCAAGCGGGCATTCGCGTGCCAAATCAGTGGCATCCTTCGTGACCGAGTCGGAGCAGGCATGGTCCATAGCAAGCGACTTTGACTGTCCCGAGGAGCATCCCGAGCACAAGGCGGGCATTTCTGTGCAGCTGTCCCTGAGTTTTGAGGATCCACTGGAGTTCTCCTGTAACCGGTGTTATAATAGTTCGGCAGACTTTGAGCCCAGCGAACGCCTCCTGAGAGGGCTTCTGCGAAGAATCGACCATGGCTCTTTCGAACTCATTACCCGAAAAGACCCCGTCGCTACTGCAGCAACCAGAGGTGACGGGAGGCTAAAGCCGAAGAGGTTCGAGATGTCCTTTCAGATCAGCCAAAAAGGCTCTGTATGGGCGACGAGAACGTACACATCATACCAGAAAGACGCCATGAACGCAAATTCTGTCAAAGAGGTCGTGCTTTCGTCTCATCGTTTGATCGGCCTGTTCCTGAGAAGACATGACCCTCATTTTGCGTGGAGGGATGGGCCGATTCGTGATGAGCTACCTGAGGGACCGGAGACATCACCCTACCGCGTTGGTGGCCTTCAGCCCATGACCTGCATCCCACGGTCAAGATTCCTCGAGAAGACACAGGCTTTCGAGGCCATACCGGGCTTCAAGATCGAGCTGTCAATAACGAGCAGGTCGCAACGTCGCAAGCCTCCGGAAGGTGTTAGGACTATTGAAATCGAAAGCAACCAGACCACACCTCTGAACCTTGCTGTTGCGGAAGCACTATTTTCCAATGCATCATATGCCTTGGAGGCAGCACTCAGGCAAAAAAGGAGAACGGTTGAGGACAGACACCGCCAAACTTGTGGGTTCATAAGCCCTATCTGCCAGCATTATGAGGAAAATGCTACAAGCATGGAGCTTCGTGTCACAAACAATCTTGGGCCGCAGTTTGACCACCTTCACCGCACAGTCGCCGGCAAGCTTGTTCTGTTCAGCGACATCGATTCTCATGAAAGCACCGATTTCTTCAACAACATCGAGCGTGCGTTGGGAGATGCACGTGACACTGCTGATCATACCATCAGTGAAACCAACGACTTTGAGTTCCGGATAGTTGAGCTGAGAGGTCGGGGTTGGAATATAGACGAGCCGCTAGTCTTCACTCTGGGGCCAGCAGATTCCTACTCACGGCGAAGTGTTCAGGCCATCTTGGATCGTGTGCAGGCCGGCGTAGCTGATGTTCTTAGAGGAAACGTAGCTACGGTCCGGATGTCAGCAGCCAAGCGTGGTCACTATATCTTGGACAAGACTCTTCTCGCTCCCCGAGACCCCAATGCCGGTCCCAGCGCATGGAGCATCCCTTCAAGAAACAAAGCCAAGGTTGTAGATAACCTCAGGCGCAGGGTACACCAAGATATTGACATGATATGTAAAGACACATGTTCACTTGACAACCTGGACGAGAAGGAGCCAACGACGATCAGGTACTTACCCAGCAAAGTGGACGTCCTTGGCCAATCAGAATTCGAAGCTGTCAAAGTACCTTTACCGTCGACACCATCACCAGGGCCAAATACGATGCTATGGAAAGCTGCTGAAATACACGCATCAGTCCCAGCCTCACACGATGTCCAAAGGCCTCAGTCATCGACACGCGGACGTGAAGATGCGCCGTCGATCAGTGGTAGTCACCAGGAACGCCCCAAGCCAAGATCCTTTACCTACCTGAAAAATGGAGGTAGAGCCTTTCCCCTGGTTCCGCTTGCAAGCTCGTATGGATTCACCGAAATGGCTGCGCCAGCGTCTTCAGAGCAAAACGCTGATCGACCATTGAATCGTGCTTCGAATGAGGCTGCAGAAGCGAAATCCGGAAACTTTGATTCGACTACCAAGAGTGAAACCCAACCAACAAACCCGACAGATACGGAGATATCAAAATCTACGCTCGTGATTCAGCAAAGTCATAACGATTCTGCTCCTACGAAAAGCCTGCAAAGCTCAGCTCATGCCAGTGATGTTGTCGAGCCGGAACAAAGGCGTGCATCGCTACGCACACTGGACAATCGTAAATATAGTGACCCAGAGGAGATCTCTTTAGCACCCTCCACGCCAAGTCTTGTCTATGGCAGTGGTCATTCTACTAGAAGCAGTGTGTACTTGTACACTCCCCAGATTCAGGGCACTCGCCCAGACCGAGATGTGGATGTTATTCTCGCTTCTGGCACTTCGGATAGTCACGACGATTACCACGAGTACACTGAAATTGGTACTGTTCAAAAGTTTCCACGCCCTGTTGAAGCTACATCACCTCCTTCGTCTAGGGGTTCGAGCTCATCAGAGAACAAACCTTCTCCATCCCCACTACAGCAGGAGGAACCTATGAGCGACGAAACGATCTCTGCCGCCGCAGATGTATCGAATAACGACAGCAGCAACCCGATTTCCAATACGGAGCCTGAACACAGTGGCCAAGGACTGGGTGTAACCCCGGGAAGCAACTCCAGTAGCGCAGAAACTGTCTTGGGAAATTATGAAGCCCATGAGAAGTACGCGACAGTCCCTGAGCCCAGCTCTGATGCGACGATCGACGAGTCTGTGAGAGAAGTTTCTTCGCCCGAACTGCCACCTATGACACAAAATGAGAACATCGGCGAACAGCCGGGTCCTCAAGGAGACCTGCACGCCCCAAATGAACAGGCGGAGCAGAGTGTTGACCTTCCTGGAGAGTTTGATTTGACCGAGGGTCTTCGAACACCTACAGATCGTGGCCGATGGGATATTCGAACTCCATCGGACGGGTTCGCACAGACCCGCCAGGAACTGGATTTTGACTTCTCGTCGCCCTGGTCCGCTTCGTCACCTTACAGTGAGGCAAGTTATTCAGCCTTCTATGCCAATCTGGACAATGCCATCGATGACGATGCCGAAGATTCTGGAGACAACAATACTAACAAACTAATGATACCACGATCCCTATCATCGAGCCTGGTATGTCCGCCACTATTCTCCCGAACCCGCCAAAGAAGGTCTTTCGGAAGTGCCGGGCTCCTCGGTATTCGTGTTGGTGAACCCCGGCTAATCGACGTTGGGTGGCGTAGGGCGTTGATGATACCGATGATCAGAGGTATGGGAGGCTCGCCGACGACGGCGATGTCTTTGTTGAGTAGCATGAAGCGTCAGGGCGGGGAAAAGGCAGCCTTGCTAATGAGACGCCCGGCTAGTTCTCATGGAAACGAGCGCAGCCCCCTTGAGCCTGACATGGAGAGCGCTATTATGAAAAGGTCCGCAAGCTCAGGCTTGCTACAGGATATGGTTGTGGTAGAGGCAAAAAAGAGCACTCGCCCAAGAGACCATAAGACCGTTCGAAAGGATGAGAAGAGAGACAGGAGCAGCGGTGTTATGTTCCAGATCGCGAAAGCTACTCTTGCTTCACAGCTCAGGGGCAATAGCAGATAGGAGATGGGTGGACATACGGCTAGATCAGGTCTTGCTTTCTTTTGTCGCGCCGGCATTGTGCTACAGGCGTCTGGGATATATGAGCATATGAACACTACGCATTGATGATGGATATACCTGAAGGATTCGGGTTTGCATATGGCAATGCCAAGGCATACGGCAAGATTACAAGTATTACAATATAATTCACAATATCAGAGATTGATCGATTCCGGTGGAGGGAAGTTATCTCATGTTTTACTCGTTGTCAGGTTGTGTTCTATCTTGTTCTAAGTTTGTCTTTGTTCAGTTACGTCTTCGTCAAGCCATTGTAACACCAAAACCCATGTCCATTGCCGGTTGAGGATTGCCTCTTCTTGACATCCAATCCTCGATCACATCTGTGCCTTTGTAAGACACTGCCAGAAGTAGACTGAGTGAGTCCACCTCATCCGGGCTAGCTGACGTGAGCATCGGCGCAAAATCCATGCGCTCGACCCAAATATTTGACCTGGACGCTCGAGCATTGTTCCATCGACCAGCAGTGTTGGCGTTCCAGATTGCCGAGCCGGCCATATACGACATTTGAACTATATGGTGGCCGATGTGGCAGTACCCCTTACTCGCCATGGCATACATGCTACGGAGTGTGTAGATGAAGACTACCGTTCGCCGGCACGACTCAGCAAAAAGAAACTGTCGCCATTCCGCCACGGTCTCGGAGCTCGCGTAGACTCCTCCAGCCATACCATATTCGTCATCCAGGGCCGGGCCATTGATATTGCTCTGTGGTTGTCCCATCATCACACCACCACTACCCGCACCTCCTAACTCCTGCGGTGGCGGAACAACCAGCAAACTCCCCTCCTGGCCCCGCTCGAACAGCCGCTGCCCGACCCTCGCCTGCAGCGCCTCGGTCCAGGAGTCCAGCACCGCCTCGTCCTCGTCCGCGAGCGCCCGCTGCCGTATGTCCCCGTCGAACCACCGGATCAGCTGGTACATGGCCAGGGCCTGCAGGGCCGCGAGCTGCTGCAGCGGGGTCCAGGACGGCTGCAGCGGGTCGTAGACCAGGCCACGTGCCTTGGACTCCACGATGCCCAGAACCAGCGGCGCGTTCAGGTCGTTCTTCATGGCGTAGGCGGCGCAGACCGCGAAGGCGTCGCGCAGCGTGGGTAGCGGTGAATCCGCGGAAGGGGAGGAGCCGGAGGAATCGTACAGTGAGAGGTTGATGAAGGGGCAGTGGCCCTGCGACACCCACTGCAGGGGGAGGCTGGTGGTCCGGTAGATGTTCCACTCCATAGCGGCCCGCGAGATGGCCGTCTTGGCGGGGCCCGAGGCGTTGAAGAACAGGGGCCAGAGCTCCGCGGCCCCGGTGATCACGGGCACGGGCTCGATGGTGGGCGGGGAGCCCGGCAGGACGCTGCTGAAGTGTGAGAGCGGCACGTGGAGCTCTACCGTCGTCGTCGCCGCCGGGGCGCGATCGGGTGACGGCATCGGCGGCGCGCTGGAATCGCGTGGGCGGTTGGCCAGCGATGGATACACGCAGTCCTGGTTCCGCTGGGTGCATCGGCTGCACCGCGGCAGCCGCTGGTCGCAGCGCCGCTTCGTGGCCTGGCAGGAGGTGCAGACCCGCCGGCGCGCAGAGACGGCATTGCTGCTGCTGCTAGACATCTTCAGGTTTAAGGGGCCCCTCGATACTTTTCGGTGTGATTACTTGTTCAATAGCAATGGCTACGCGATTGTATATGACATCTCATGATATCTGATATCATGGATCGCTCGGGGAACCGAGTTGTAATTATACTGTAAGCAATGTAGCATGACTCGATTGATTCCATGATTGTCAGCTTCGCAGCCCTGTTTGGATAACAAAGTATGACTCAAGTCCGTCAGATTCTAATTGTTACTGCCCTTGTCCATGGAGTTTGTTCTGTATATTTCGCATACCATGTAACCATCGACGGATCGATTGCATTTAGTCAGCGAAGGTTACCAATCGACAGCCGGAGGGTCGTGCCGCCAGTCCCATTATATACTAGACTCGCCAATTCGGACTTCGTGTTTGGGATATCTGCTTACTTCAAAGACCGGTGTGTAACACAAGACTATCCACTGTTGGAATCCTGAATGCACGATGGTAATCTGATCATGATACTTGTTATGCACGATTCCAATTGAGTTTACTCTCAGCCATGATGGAGATCGTTGCTAGATCTAGTAGGAGCAACAGCGCTGTGTCGTCACGCCCCCGCGTTACAACATGCTCTCCAACTAGGAAACGTACAATCCTTCCAGCGCTTCGTCGCTGACTTCCCCATGTCAAAAGCGGTCGCCGAAGGGAATATACTCTTGGCATGGGATTGCTACCCCGGAATGCCCGATATGTACGCAAGCTCATACGATACCGGATTTAAGACTCGATTTCAATCACTTGTATCCGTACGAGCTCGAGAGCTGTCACGAATTTGTTCATATCTTGCTTGGCACCATTACGCAGGCCTAACACAACGTTGACCGAGACAGAAACATTGGGAAGGGCTTCAGGAGAACAAGGCATTCCATCTTACGGAAGAAAACCTGTACGATTGGGGCAGAGGCGAAATACGGAATTAAAAACAGAAAGTTCTCGATGCTTTAAGAACCCCAAAGCACGAGGCGACGAACTATATACGTCACCAAATGCGAGTAAAGGTAAACCCATGACTCGATGAACGCCAAACTAACATCATTTTTCATCTCTCTTTTAGGTTTCGCAATTCGAAGTGACTTCTGTGGTTGTCACCCGAGAGACGTGGTTTTTGCGATTAACCCAAATAATGAATTATAGATATTCGGATATTTTAAAGCTCACTATTGCCCGTTGCCATTTTAGGATATCTAATCTATGACTATACGTGCAGAGACCAAAGGAACGAATAGCAAACAGGGCACCAAAGGAAGAGTCTACATTATCATGGACACTGTTATTCGTGGACTTCCAGATGGAATTACGACTATCGATTGATTCTCTGCATATAAGACGAGAGCCTCATTTCTCCCTTGAATTTTTTCTTCGTAGATTTATGACGAAACTGCTCTAATAATGGTTTCCGTGGTTCAAACTTCAAGTTATGCCGTGATCGCCATCGTCGAGATATTTGCAACTGTGTGTGAGACAACCCAATGGATTCCAACACGCGAGAAAGCAAGATTCTGCTTTTTGTTGCTATGAGACGGCGTCATAACAGGGCGTATCGCCCCTTGGAAACTTCGTCAGATATAAATCTCCACAACCACTGCCAAACCGGCGCCGTGGCATGATTAAACTCAACGCCAGCGTATTAACTATTTGCCCCAAGTTGGGCTGCGATACTTCAGATGGATATTGAAACAATTCACCAATCCTGCAAGAGGGATACGTTTCTGCCAGGGATGAGCTTCCAGCGACTAGTGCACCAGACTGCCAAACGTGAGCATCGTATGGTTCTGGTGTGTGCAGCGGAGAGGGACCTGAGACGTTGAAACGTCGTCCACATACGCTCAGACGACACACCCCATCTGCAACGTACCTGACGCTAAACCACTTCGATTGCGGCGTCTAGAGAGCCACCAGAGAAAGTACCGGTCTCAGATCTTGAAAGCACGCCGCTGTCATTGGCTGGCTGCGCTCTCGAGTTTCGACAGCGGCAAGGCATGTCATTTTAAGATGGAGATGCACATGACTTTCCTTTAGAGCCTCCTGAGCCTCAAGCAATCAAAGACCCAAGGCTAAATGCCGGAGAGCAACGCTACTTGTAGAGTATCGTGAGTGGCTGAGGCGCATTTAGATTGATTACCGCGGCTATGTTGCAATCATTTCAATGTTTAATTGGTACCGAGAGGCTCAGGCAATGCTAATGGGAAATTGTGGTACCAACTTACTGTGTGTATTGATGTTCTACAATTTCAAGCAGAGCCAAAAAGCTGGTACCGATCCAAGTCCGCGGCCATTATCCGCAGGCCTGGATCCCAGTGCTGGACCCCCTGTACGCATACCATGTACCATCCCACTTGATAATGCGGAAATACCATGCGTCCAATTCCAGAGGCACCAGGAACATTGATTTAAAGGACTTTTGCAAACTGCCATAGCCACACCCACAAACGGTCTGGTCTATCACGATAACACGAGCCATTTCGCTTATCTAGATTCGCAGATCATGTGCACGTCGCACTTTGCTTTTCTATACCAAAAAGTAATCAATCTATGATCATCAAATCGTCAAGCGGAGGACGGATTTAGCACTAGTCTAGACTAGACTAACCTCGACCAGACTAAAGCTAGTAGCGTTGCCGCGCGCCATAGGCCAACCTCCAAAGTTAGGCCATTCTTCAGCACGGTCTCCTGAAACTTCCAATGGTCCAACCCGTGGTCATTGCTTTTAGGGGACCACTGCACTGGGCACACGAGGCGCTTTCATTGGCTCCTTTCTTTGTGCTTTCTCGCATAGGCAGGCGAGGCAGGCCTTGTAAGTTAATCAATTGTACGAGCCACCAAGCGAGGTAAGGGGGGCGCTCCCAAGCGGATAGAGTGTGCCGATGAAGACAGGGACGGAAACAAAATTGCGCGTTTCTTTGTTTTTGGCAAGATCAAGTGATCACGGCAATCAAGTGCCATTCTGTGAGGATCAGCTACATACAGTAGTAGTACAACGCAAGCTCGAGCGGATTGTCAGATCGCCCACGAATCCGTCCGTGAAAAAGGATGATCTTTACTCGAATTTGTGTTGGTCACATCTCAGACCCCGTTGTGCCTTGCAGCAGTCTCTGGGGTCGTTATGCACGATCCCAACGAACACCCACCATAAGCTCAGGAGACAACAGATGGTCCGGGCTTTGGACGCAGGGGAAGACGATAAGTGAAATTGCAATTTCTCAAAACGGCCACGAGCAGACCTAGAGCAGACCAACATACAGGCCACAGCACTCGGCGCTACCAGAGACGAACCACTCAAGCTTCTCAACGGACAGCCACGCCTGCAAGCCATTGCAGGGGATTACCGCCTACACCCACGCTAGAGCTGCCACTTCGACGTTCCTGGCGAGGCCCTTGGTAACCTCCCCCCGGTCTCTTCTAAAAGTGCCCACTGCCCACAGGCGCGCGGAGTCCTCTTTCGGGGGGGCGGCTTTGGACTCTGGAGCAAAAGGAATCTCCATCAGATCCATCAAGACCAAGGGCCTATCAGTGGATGAAATGACGGATTGCGAACTCTGGCCTGTCTGGCTCTGCCAATTAGGTCCCCTGTCCAACCCTCTAGACAATTGTCAGCAGATTGAGAGAAGCGCGACCTGCTGGTCTTCTACTTTCCGTTCAACGTCTCTTTCGCGGCGTTGCGCTCGCTCAACCGTCCTTTCGCGTGCCAAAGACGATCCCATTCTTTACCTCTTAAAGCAAGGAGACCAAATTCCACTGTATCTTGGCTCTTCAGCAAGGGAATAGTCTGCCTCCACATTCCATTTTCCTATTTGGCTATTTGTTTAATCTAGACTCTAGCCAGTCACAAACCGCTAGACAAGGGGGAGGTTACTTCGTACCTTTCAGCAATGGAGATGAATCGCCAACTGCAGTCGCAAGGGGAGCACGAGCACACCTCCACCATGACATCTGGATCTGAGACTCCCGATGCTTCATCTGATGTTTCTCCCTCTCTACCTTTCCCTCCATTACAAGACACTTCCCTGGAGACGGTCCCTGCTCTGCCGCCATCTTCGAGAAACACAAGAAAACTCACCATCAACAGCACCATAGCCCGCCCGCCGCCAGCGACGCATTTGATTCGACGCAAACCGCTGTCGTCGACCGCATCGCCAATCGCTACCAGGTACTCATCCGGAGACTATCTCACCATTGCCCATGGTCTACCGCGACCCGAGCAGAGGTACTCACGGTCGTTTTCGGTTGACAGTCCTACCGTTTATGAGTTCCAACCTCTCGCATCTATAGAAACAATTGCGGGCTTGGAATTCCCAAAGGCTAAAGCGGCTGCGCCAACTGAGCCCGAGTCGCCCAACAGCGACGTAGGGTAAGTCATTGTCTCATTGTTCTGCAATCCGGTCTCCAGTTATTATGTCAATCTCGAGAAATTCAAAATGCCAACTCGAGATTACTTAGGAACATTCCACATAACAAGGCAGCTCTGCTACGGTCACCTTTTTCGCCTCCGCTCATGACGTCCGAGTCGGCTGTCATAGCGGCAGAGGTCAAACAACCCATCTTGGCAGACCACCACAACCTTGCAGCTCCTCAAACAATCCTGACAGCTGGGCTGTCACAACATAGCGAGCAATCTTCCCGTCAAGGTTCGGTGGCTGGCACCGGGTCTGACGAGGACCCTTTGAGCGTGCTCGACGGATATAACAGTGATTCGTCCTATAACTCTAATTCTAATCATTCTAATATGTCCCTGTATGCCACTCGGAAACCAGCACCACCACACCTTAGTCTAGCAGATGTCGATGCAGACACTAGAGCTACCTCAGCATTAAGTGATACCGAGGTCAAAACACCAGATACAAATAAACCACTCCCCAAATCACCAGGCTCCTCAAAGCTTAGTTCTTTCTTTGGCTGGGGTTCCGCGTCACCTTCCACGCCAGAGTTCTCCGATAA
This sequence comes from Truncatella angustata, assembly GCF_020726525.1. Classification (NCBI taxonomy): domain Eukaryota; kingdom Fungi; phylum Ascomycota; class Sordariomycetes; order Amphisphaeriales; family Sporocadaceae; genus Truncatella; species Truncatella angustata. The sequence goes on along the minus strand of NW_025763390.1, from coordinate 1,743,624 downwards.
AGGAAGCGTCTCACCTATACCGTCGCCCTTTGGATTCACCAGATCGAATACTCAACCAGATGCATCCCCCGTTACCACACTCAGGCCCACATCTCTTCTTGAAGCCCCCAGAGCTTCATTCAGTTCCGGGAACTCTCGGGACTACGTTGACTCCTATCTCGCCACACCCACGGCACTTTCAGCTACAGCTACGGCAGAGATCGAAGAAATGGAGGACGAATTAAAGGCCATCTCGTCCGAGTTGGCGGCGTCTATTCGGCGCGAAATGGACTTGGAAGACCTCGTCGATAGACTACAAGCGGAAAAGGACAACCCAACGACTATCGGAAACAAGAGGACTAGTGATTACTTCTCGGACTCTGGATATAGTTCAGCCAGGTTCAGTGAATACGACCAACAAAAGGAAGAGATTGAGAAAATACAGAGGAGGTCGGAACAAGAGAAGGCTCAGATCAGGCTGGATCTGACTAGTAAGGTACAAGAAGAGAGGTCGAAGAGAGCCGAGTTGGACTCGCAGATCAAGGAACTTTCCGAGAGGGCCTCGCAAATCGACCTCGTGCAGATGAACAGCATGGACGCGACTGGCAGAATCAAGGATCTGGAGTCGACTTGTGACACTCTGCGAAGGAAGCTATCTGAGGAAAGACAGGTCAAGGATAACTTCGAAGACCTGCTCTCTGCACTCAAAGGTGAGCTCCAGAATGCCGCCAACGAGCGTGACAACCTTCGAGATGAAATTGTTCCTCAACTTCGAGCTCGTGTCGAAGGTCTAGAAGGTCAAGCAACTGATCTGGAGAAAATGACCTACGAGTCCACCAAAATGCAACAGGAGTTGCAGGCTCTGAAAAACGAAAACATATCACTGAAGCACGCCCAATCATCAATGGGCAGTATTGCGGAGGAATCGAGTTTCCAGGCGATAAGCTCTAGAATGTCCCGTTCCAGCTCGATCACAGGTCCGCCCTCCGCGTTCAAGTCCTCTTCACGGCCTCCATCTGGATTGTCGAGATCCAAGTCGGTTAAGATGACAGAATCACGTGACACAAATGAGTCGCGGCAGATGCTCTCGGACCGACTGAAGGACGTAGAAGAACAACGAGATGCCCTTCATAGGGCGTTGAAGGCTCTTCTAGAGCGTCAAGAGTGCCAGAACCGAGAAAATGAGAAGAAGATTAAGGCTCTCGAAATGGAACGTGATCGTGTCATGAGTGGGTCGCCGCAGAAGGCTGGTTTTGTCAAAGAGGTGTCGAACCTCCGTGAGGAGATCAACGTCTTGCGTCGCAGATCTGAGGAGGCCCTTGAACAGAAGTGGCAAGTCGAAAAAGGTCTTGCAGGCCTGAAAATGGATCTTGACCGTGCTGAGCAGGAAATATCATCCCTGCGCAGTCTGCTTCAGGAGAAGGATATCCTCATTCCAGAGGCGCTTGCTCGCTCCAGTGCCAGCAGTGACGGCCAATACCGCGCACCTGTTACCTCTGAATCTCTTGTCACAGCTTACTCTGAATTGCAAGGCGCGTATTCCTCTGCTCTCGACCGCGTCAAAGAGCTTGAGCTAGGTTCCACGCCTCAAGATGAGAAGACTAAACTTGCTCTTGAGAAGCTTGAGCAGAGTCTTTCTTTGGCTGTCTCGGAGCGAGACTATGCCATGCAAGACGTATCCTCTTATAAGACGCAGCTCGACACCTTGAAGGCTGGCGAGCGGGTCTATATGGAGAGCGAGAAGGCTCTTGCTGACGAGCTTACAGAGTCTGCTCGACGCGTCGAAGAGCTTTCCACACAGGTTCGCCAGCAATTAGCTACCAATCAAAATCTGCGTCAACGTCTCACAGATACTGTTGCCAGGGGCGAGGCAGAGCAGAAAGCCAACGCAGTGCGAATCGCTGCGATGCAGAATCGTTTAGCTACTCTAGAAGAGCAAGTCGTTGCTGCTCAGACGGCCTCGGAGGAGCGCGTCACTCGTCACGAAGACGAAATAACCGCCATGAAGGAAGGCCATAGCAGGCAGCTGTCCCGCCTTAGCAATGGTCTTCGATCACCTCGTGCCTTCCCCTCAAAGTCACCATTGTCACCGTTCTTTGCCACCCCGGCCTCGCGATCACCGCGCCTTAGCATCACACGCACTGGACCAGCCATGAGCGTCGCTGAGGAGACCCAGGTCGCAGCTCTCAAGGCGAAAGTGGCCGAGCTCGAGACGGCGCTCACTCAAGCCGATTCTGACATGGAAGAGGTCGTTGGTCGCATGAACGCGGCACAGATTGAGGTTCTGCAGTTGCAGGAAGAGCGTGAAGCCGTCATGAGCCAGACTAGAAGACTGGAGAGGGAGCTGACGGCCGAGAAGGTCAAGGCCTTTGAAGGGCGATTCAAGAGCTTGCAATCATAGGAGACCCCTCACCTGATCGAGAGGCATGATATGGCCGTCTTTAATTCTACCTACGCATTTACGGGCTTTGGGCATCCGTGGGGCATTCAAAGCTAGTGCAGCAGTCCCACAGGATGAGGTGCAACGGCGTTGGCATACACAGCCTTTGGGTTTTCTGACTTTTTACACCCCGGGCATTATCAAGCCCGTCGTTTCTTGTATAATCTTTTTTGGGGACCATCAAAACAGAACGCCGTGTCTGGATGAATAATATTGCTTACTTTAGTGCTAGTGTAAAACTATATAGTGTAGTAGGAATGTGGGTAGCAAGGAAGCTTACAAGAATCAAATGGCCTGTAATACCAACTATATGAGCCGTACTATAATGTTAAATAATTCAATACATACATAACATGAACTGTAATCAGTATGTTCATTTAACTTTCTCTTCAAGTCATAATGCTCTGTGAGAAAGAATGTGATTTATGCGAGCAAAGCTCAATAACATGCACTTAACCATAATATCAAGAAAACGAGAGTTATGAACCCACATGAAAAAACTCTGACTTGGTGTTGCGAGCGAATCAAGTATACAAACAATCAGATGCCATTTTTCAGACAATCAGTGCGACGCTGCAGATATGACCTCATGCTAGAAAGCGTCAAAATAATAATAAAAAATTGTGTTGGTATAAAATGACAACGTGATCGCCTACATACTGAATAAAGTTATATTCACGGAACAGCAAAAGATCTCTCGATCGGGGAATTGAACCCCGGTCTCCAGCGAGTTGTTCTTCCTTGAAGATTGACAAGCTGGCATACTGACCACTATACTAATCGAGATGCTGATATGATCCTTTTTGGATCTGGTTGGGCAAAAGGGCGGTTACGGATGTATATGACGCAAGCAATCCACTTCCTGGGTTGTCTCGGTTCCCGCCATCCTAATTCAAGCTGAACGAGAGACGCCTATCTCAGTGATCAGACTGTTTGGTGGCAAGCCAGGTGGGATCTATGCAGACTAGTCTTGACCTCTATTACATAACTCTTGAATCAATGTTTATATGAGTAACACTTTCAATTTCGTACATGTCCACGTGGGAGTTTCTATAATTCTATAGATTATGCGAATGCAGCATTACACTCTATCTCGAAAGCCCGGATTATATTTGATGGATACTTTCTCATTTGACGCTGCGCTTCTGGTGTGAAGATCCGCTGCAGATTTACCATTATTCTGTGTGACCTCTGGCGTGCCTCAACACAGTACCCGAACACACGTTAGGCAGTAGTTTCAAAATAGAGAATATATTATATTTGCATTGGCTTTAATGTCATGTCATTTCCTGTGCTGGTTTTCCAGCGTTCAGTCCCCCGTTTACCGGGGAACTTGGCAATAGCCTTTTCAGGATCGGCAGTCGGCATGAATTGTTACGGTCTTCCCCGGATCCAATGCAGAGAGCCTTCACACATCTAGATTAGTCATTTGGGCTTTGGTTCGCTCCCATACCCTCGGCATCTAAACTTATATCGATAGACATCACCGGATATTCTTGGCGGTGATCGACTGGAGGAGTAAACCACTCTCGGTATCCAAGATCAAGGGTTGCTGACTTGGCCTGGGGCTTAATGACAATATTGAATACTATTAACGGCTCTTATATTTCAATGCACTATACGAAGAAATCATTTCTCCACTGGTAGCCAACCATATACGCTCCCATTGCTGGAGTCTGACAGGGGCGTACATGTGCATCTCACCATGACAGGGGAAGGTAAGCACCCAAGATATGCAATTCCTATCAACCGGTGACTGGCTGTGCTGGAGAAGGAGCAGGCGGCGGATGTGTGCTCACAGAAGAACCATTGGCCGAGAAGTGAGTTGGGGTGGCTTGGTCTAATTACGTTGGCCTCGTCACCCAACTCGACTTGAGCTTTCTACACTTTTGAAACTGAAAAAAAAAAATTCCCCCCCAAAAAAACTCTGAGCTGTGAGCTTCATCCAACCAATTGACTTGTCTGGAAGGATTTGTCGGACCCGCGCGGTGAGAGGATGCAAATTTAGCCAGTGTCATAGCCCACGGAACTGCGGCATGAAAATGCGGGTGTGCACGCTGAAAGGTGGGTTGGATGATCATTTTGTTTGACCTGTCGTCCTAGAGTCACTGTTCGGAAAAGAAACTAATATTAATTTGAGAAGGTGAGGTTGATTTATCCACACACTTTTTCTCCAACATGAAGGGGGTCATGAATATGTTGGTTAACATTGAGCATGGCAACAGGTTCAACCATAACTGTTCATTGGAAATGGTACGCATAAGAAGACTCGTGGTAATCATCGAAAGGGACGAGGTCATTGTATAAAACATGAAAGATATTAGTGTTTACTATAAAGTTGTCTACATTATTGTGCACGATTATCTGACTAGTATCATGTTATACAGTCTACTTAATATCAGCCTGCCTAAAACTCCGTTTTTGTCCATTACCTACTCTGACTCCGATCCAGACATGAAGAAACCCAACAGAAAGTACTCAGGTGAAATTGTTTTTTACCCGGGTATACCCAGAACTCCCCCCATAACCACCATGCACCCTGTCCGTCAATACCGTTGGTGCTCGTCGACGCTCGTCGCCAACGACGTTGGCAGCGACGGCCCCTTTGCCTCCTCGGTGACGCCGACATCACTTGTAGTACCGTTTGTCTTGACGTGGTCCTCCATACCTCTGAAGCACAGATTGGGGTGCCACACATTCAGGACCAGCACGGCAACGACGATCATGATGCCCTCGAAGCCGACGAACAGGTTCTGCTGCTTCATGATCGGACCGGACCAGCCTTCACTCAGCTCGGCAACTCTGAACACGCACCGCCAGAATACGCAGATGGTGCTCACGCTGAGTGCGCCGAGGAACAGCCGGAAGCGTGTCGAAGTTCTCAGGGATACCAAGGCAGGATTCGTATTGAGCCTTGACTGGTTCCGGAGAGTCCGAATGGCGAAGTCCACAACGAGGATGATGAAGACGAACAATGTAAAGACTTGGAAGGCCAAGCCAGCGATCATGATGTTGTTTCCCGGCTTGACGTTGGTGTTATTGTGACTTGCGATGGACGCCATGGCGCCACCAACAGCTTGCAGTATCAACGAAATAACGTCGCAAGGGATGAACTATATGATATATGAGTACCAGCTTTGAGAATAGGCGTGAGCGGATGGAGAAACTCACGATGCGAGGATACCATCCAGGCTTGAGCCGCGAATTCTCCGCTCCGAATATCACGACAATATTTCGGAGGCAGAAGTAGATACCTGCTGCCATAAAGGCAGGACCGATGGTCAAGCAGCAGATCTGGATTAGGAATCCGTTCTCGTCCCATTGATCCAGCCAGCTCATGACACGGCCCGTGTAGCCCAAGATCTCGCACAGCACTCCCAACATCATCACAACCGAGAATTTGGCATTATGGAAACGGGTCAACCCCCAAACACCTCCATAGCCCAGGAATGATATAGAAAAGAGGCCTAGAAAGAGGGCGTTGGGTACTATCCAGAGTCGGTACTCATAGTATGAATCATCATACCTACAGTATTCGGGATAGACGTCGACCAAATCTTTGCAATGGTGAAATAGTTCCTTTGTGAAGGTGCTGTTCGTTCCCGACATTTCGTCACGAGTGAATAGGCTCTGGCTTCGAAAATGTGCGTTTGTATGTGATACTCGGTAATCGCTGGACTAAGATTCAAAGCATACGGTGCTGTACGCGAAGGTCAAGTGTTGGGCTGGGTTGGAAATTATGCAAGTATGTTATATCAACAAGACCTGCATTGAGAACGTTCCAAGTGACAATGCCTTTATTATTTGACTGATCTGATTCCAAGAGTCCAAGGGAAGTAGACGACTACAATGCGGCCAACCCATCCATTAAAAGAATTCCCAGACCCACAGTCCGAGGGACACAGCGCTCGGGCATCGCTCTCTCGTGCCGTCGGACAATCGTTAATGGCCAAGTTCAAGCTGCGCCTCAGCCTTGGCTTAGCAGAGAGATTGATGGTATAAGGTGCAGAATATGCCTGGATAGATGGAACGTGTAAGCTGGATCTTACCAGTTTTTGGGTTAGTCTACGAGATGACAGAACCGGAAGACTCCAAGCTTATGAAACACCTGCGGCCAGCGATCAGCTAGCCTGACAAGGCTTGGTTTACGATCCACCCCGTGGAGCTGACGAGCTTTAGATGCTGTCTCGCTCTACTAGCCTACCGAAACCCGAATATAAGCGCCCTCTCGACCACGTCTCTACCACGGTTTTTTGGGTTAGTAATTCGTATACATACGTATATGGATCAAATATGGATGACGAAACTCTTCATTCCATCTTCATGCTTACCGTGCGAGACGATTGTAGCTAGATTCTGTGCAAAATTTATCGTTAGTCATCCCCTGGTTCGGCTTAGCAATATAGCCACGAGAACCTAATCGCGATCGTGAAGCTGGCATCCCAAAGATGCAACCTTATCGCTGGGCCAGCACATGGAAAATTAGTGATGCCGGCAACATAGTCCGGCTTGTAGAGTGGTTAGCTCGTATGGACCCTGTTGTTTCTATTGTTTCGGTGAGCGAGATTGCAGACACACATGCTTCAGCCGCGTCATGGCGTTAGGCAGACATTGAAGCAGCGTCCTTCTAAGCACAGCCCACGCCACAATCCAAGTGGGAGTGAGCAGTGCAGCATTCTGATTTGATCGATATAGGGCTGAGCATCCATAGGTCTACATGATGTAAAGCAATTCGCAAGCATTAATGCAACTGTAGTGTTATGCTGGGATGGTATTCCTCAGTGCTGATTTGTATGCTCGCATTGTGGATCTGACGAGGCTGATCCTCCAACCACATGACACTGCGAGATGAGGAATCCATTGTCCTCCAATAATTGACAGCAGATCCAAGAGACGGCGAAAAAGCATAGATAGCACTAGAAATGATCGTTCGCACAGCCGTCGCGCAGACGAGGTCATCGGAGTCCAGTCTCTTGGAGCATGGCTGGGCCTAAGGATGATGGTGGTGGCCTGGCCACAAAATACCGGAAGGATCATTGACTCGGAATGTGGCTGAAATAGGCGTCAACACTTCTACTCGATGTGCCGGCCCTGTAATAATCCGCGCATGAAGCTGTCACCGCATGCCTACCCGACTGTATGATTGTAGATGTTGGTATCATCATCCACCCATTGCCTGGACCAGGAAACAAACATTGGGGAATCACGCACAGCATCTTCCAGAGAGCATACCGGAACCCCTCCGGTATACCGAAATTGCTTTTGCCGGCTGAAAGAGGTTGCACGAAGGCCCTTCGCGCCGGATGGATGCTCCGTGGATCTGGGCCAGACTATGGGGAGTTCATGGAGTGGCGACCTACCTAACAGCAGATGGTAGCGTAGGTCATAGATCAGGCCTTGGTTGGGAAAGCAACCGACCTGGCATGCCCAATTTTCTGGTTACTGCTTCGTCGCGAACGAGATGAGATCCAGATAAACAGGTGAATAGTTTAAGATGGCCGATTAGACGTATCGTCCCAGGGAATTGTTGGTGTCGCGGGGGACCCTAATCTTCCAGCCAACTTCTCCCACCCTGCATTCAAGAGCGCATTTTGTATGACAGCACATCGTAAAACTTGGCCGGGTACAAGATAATGTGTGATTGCGTTTGTCATGGTTGAAGGTGCAGTGCAACTTTGGAGTTTTGCTTTCTCATTTTCTTTCTTTTTCTTCATTATCCTTCCGAGCCCCAAGCTAAGTAAGTTATGGAGCGCGGGGAGCGGAAACGTTTCCGTTTTTTGCTGACCGCGGGGCCAAAATTTTTGTATTCTGGGGGAAGCGCCAATGGCTTCAGGGAACTGCATTAGCAAGTACTTTGTTAAGATAAATCTCGACCACAAATTTGCCAATCCGCGATTGTTCATGTCAGCTGCGTTTTCCGAGTAACCCATTACGGAATCGTACACACGTATCTATTCCCCCACGGAAGCGCAAGTCAGACACCGCAAACATGTCAGGCGAAGAAAGGAGCATGCCGTTCATAAAGAACTTGGCGTCAAGTGGTACGTATTGCGATCTGAACCCAATCGTTTCCAACGGTTGCATGGACTTGCCTTTCTAACGATACGACAGATCGCAAGACCAGAGAGAAGGCCCTCGGGACCCTGCGCACCTTCCTGACCGCCTCGACGACCTCGCGCTCCCTCTCGAAGCTCGACAACCTCAAGCTCTGGAAGGGCCTGTTCTACTCCCTGTACATGCAGGACCGGCCGATCCCGCAGCAGAACCTCTGCGCCGACCTGGCGGGCCTGCTCGACGCCCTGCCCGACGAGGCCGTGATACCCTGGCTGGTCGGGTTCTGGGACGTCATGAGTCGTGAGTGGACCGGCATCGACGTGCTGCGCATGGAGAAGTTCCTCCTGCTGGTGAGGCGGGTGCTCGGCAAGAGTCTTTTGTGGGTCAGGGAGGGCAAGGGCAAGAAGGGCGAGAAGAGGAAAGATGACCTGCTGGCCATGTTCGTGGACTGGCCGCTCGAGACCACCGGCGATCTGAGGAGGGTGCCCGTCGGCTTGAGACTACATGTCCTGGATATCTGGGTGGACGAGGCCGAGAAGGCAGGACTTATCGGAGACGAGGCCACCGAGAAGGACGTCGTGTTTTTGACCGACTTCAAGGAAATCCTGGACGAGATGATCAAGAATACTGTGGAGCCGGTCAAGCCCAAGGCCAAGGAAAGTCGACTGGATGAGAGACTACCTTGGAATCAAGAGACCGAGGGAGAGAGCGACGAGGAGGAGGACGACGAGATGACTGATGCTGGTGGCGAGCAAGATGACGAATTTGGCGGCTTTGACGATTGAGTAATCTCATCCATGTATGATTTGAAGCACCATTTGCGTTGGGTGGAGTTCAGGCGTTCCGGCTCAGGTCACAGGTCTAGATATCCATAGCATGGTAAAACAAGCATTTTGGTTTCCTGATAATTCTTATTTGGGTTCGGCGACTGTACAGTGAGAATTATTAATCGCTTCCTTGTAGTCTATATGGGTATTATGCGTCTCGCTCGACCTGCTTCCAAGGCTCCTTGCCGTCTTATCAATCGCTTAATCATTCTCCACAGTTCCTTACCGTTTGGTTGTCCAACCCTTGTCCCATCTTTGACGCTGAAATGCTGACGGCGTAACACCTGTCAGGCCGTCCTGCAGAATGCCACGCAATCAATCAGATCATATATCTGCCCCCTTGAATGTCGCCATCGGTTTCATCCTGTATTACATCGCCGTATTTTTACTCGTAATAACAACTAAGATCTGGTAAATTTCGAGATGTATCCGCAGTACACTGGCGAAGTATCTGCAGTTGATAGTCGAGGCTATCATGGCTTTCGGGCTCACCAAATCGGCTGGTTCATAGCGAGCCAGTGTCCCAGCCTAGGGGCCCAGGCGCTTCATAGCGTCCGTTTTTCGTCAATACAGTAGCTAGTCCCTGATGTATTTCGACCTGGAAAGGCTTGAACTCGATGCGCTCACCGTCGATGCTGACGTAACCATCATTCTGCTTCGGTGTGAGGCGGTATGCTACGATCTTTCGGTACGAGATTAGAGGATTGCCGTAGAAGTGACCACTCTCGATCGAGGTCATTAGGTCTATGTATTTCAAGGCAGAAATGTTGCCGTCGTTGACCACCAAGTCCATCAATCCGTCGTTTGGCAATGCCGCAGGGAAGAAATTGGCGTTTGGGGCCATATAGCCCATGTTGCCGCAATAGAAGTTGCCAAGTTTATCGTGGGTAGTGGTTTCCCAGTCTGAGGGCAGCTTGTCATTGACGGTACCATACTTCAGAGGTGGCAGCCCTTCGGCCGCATCTGTTTGGCTCGACACGGACCCTCCATTGACTGAAGAGCCGCCGACGACTTCTTTCTCCTTTCGAACCGAGAAGTCCTCGCTCCGAGTTTGTTTGTAATGTGTTTTGATCTCATTTTTGTCCGACATGACCGTCTTGACAGAGATCTCGGCTGGCCATGTCCTCTTGGTGAATATTCTCTGCACCACACCAACATCGAAACGCTTGGCGCCCATCCAACGCATGTTCTCTGTGCCCAAGTCGCATTCAGCGACGATACCAAAGGACTGGCTCAAAAAACTCAACAACCGCTTGTCACCTTGAGTGACACTCATCAAGTCCATGGGCGTTCTCACACCCTTGATGATTGCCAGCGCGGCCGGCCCCGCCTTGAAACTCCCATTGATGTTACAGCTCAGCCCATTCCCGCTTCCGCAGGGTATGTGCGCCACTGCAAGCCGCTTCAAAGCGCGTTGCGCATCGGGCCTCTTTCCCAGCCCATTGAAGACTTCATAGGGCAGTCCGTCTCCCGAGCACGGTATGACGATATCGTACGATTCGATGTCCAGATTCTCGCAGATCTCAATCGCCTCGCCCGTGTACTTTGTCCGGACAATGTCCAGTGGCATGCGTGCTGCAACGAAAAGCGGCTTGACCTCATGCTCCCAGATCTTGTCGGCATCACCGGGCCCGGCGTGAGGGTTCACCAGGACTTTGGCACGCTTGCCTCGCTGCGACTGCCCGTAGGCACGGGTCAGAAGCTCTTCCTTCCAGGCGTTCGCGACGGGTTGCAAGGGGTCGTATACGGTGCAGACGAGCTTTTTCAGGGTGACTTTCTCCTTGTTCACAAGTACGTAGTCGATAGAGAGTTCGTCACCCGATTCCGCCCAAATGATGTGATAAAACGGTATCGTGAACTCGGGTTTCGAGGATCCAACTGAGACGCCGCAAACCCTCTTGGACCGATCGCGCTTTATTGCTCTCTTATCCTTCACAACTAAGGCGTCGCCCTGAAAGTGTAGCGAGAGGCCCTTTCCAAGATTCAACACGTCCGTGGCCGCAGAGATCTCGACGCTGTTCTCTTGGGACATGGGTACCTCGGGTGCTCCGGAGGCATTGAGCATCGGGGCCGACTCTGAAGCTCGTGGCTCGGCGGTTGGCATTGTGATTTGAGAGATCGGATCCTCGATTCGCGGGCACTTTCGGCGGGCTAGCTTCAGGTTTGTCAGGCAGCAGACACGAGAACTGACGCAGTCGCCTCAATTATTATTATTGTTGTTATTGCCGATCCAACCAATATCGCCACGCGTTTACCTGTGCTATGCTGACGAGGGTCCCCGCGCCTTGTTGTTCGTATACTGCAGTATGATAGTCGGTAGCCAATGGGCCCCCAAGTCTAGAGGCGCGTCAATAGCGATAGTAAGATGGACAAGATATACAGCGAGCGACAAGAAGTAAATGAGCCACAAAGCAACCGAAGAGGAGGTACCAAGCACAAGACTATGCTCTGCTCTCAATATTAAATGCTGACAAACGAAGAGGTGGAATCCTAGTCGAATCTAGCTGTAAACAAAGCTTTGGGGGGTTTCCCATCTGGTTCGGGCTCCATGGATCCCGAGGCCGCATCGAAGATCTTCCTGTTAGCGCTCTCCAACCCCTGATGCAAGTGCAACCCCAGCTTTTAGTTAGTTGCATTCGCTACTTAGCTGATGGCAGTAGATAAGCGCTACCAACATCGGCGCAGCCTACTCGTCTGAATTGAAGAAACCATAGAAGCCACAAGGGGGGAAATCTTGTGGTGTCCACTATTTACGCTATATAGTGCGATCAATCAATTGTCTATGCGTTACAGAAGGGACTAAGTTAATATTTTAGATTCATGCCACCTGATCAACCCTATTTCGATGTCAAAGGTAAAACACCCCTACCCAAGTGCTCAGTACCCACGTCATAAAACTAGCGCCAACATTTGCGAACAGAAAGGCAGTCATCATGTGCGACATGAACATATATGAGTACGAAAGACCAGAGACAAAACTGCCAACAACAAGAGGCAGTATATGATGTGTCTACAGACTATCTTGCATGTCTTTCTGCTCTACGCACGCTGGCCAGTCTTGGAACAAGAGCATCCTGAGCCGCAATTCGTAGTAGGTTGGACCAAGGGAAAAGTGAATGACGTTAACTGGGAAACATTTCGGGCATCTTTTCACTACCATGTATTTGATTACGCACTGGCTGGACACTGCGAGTTCGTGAGTATCATATTTGCCAAAAATGAAAGAAAGGACCAGGGTCGGTCTTGAACCAACATCATCAGTGCAACATTCTTGAGCGTTAGCTATTAAGCTAAGGATGCAACATTCTTATGCTTTAACCATTAAGCTACCTGGCCAGGAACGAGTATTTGTTGATGGGTTCACTCTAATATGTCTTATGTGCTTACATTCTTTGTGCGGTCTTTGACCATAAGTTGCACTTGTATATAGATGCCTACGGCTGCCTGCATACAATGGCAGGGGTAAGCTTTGCACTAGCACGCAGCTGTGCTCACTTAAGAGAATGTAAGGGTGACAGTGTTCCTGTTTATATGTATGCAAAGAGCACAGCGATGTTATTTCATGTAATTGCTGCGAGTGTAGAACAAACCTCCAGACCTGCTATGATGCGGGCTACCAAGCCGCAGATGTCAACACTGCTCACCGTAAAACGAACAATAATTAAGGCTCCAGCATGCACCATGATTCATGGGAGCAATCAAAAAGGCAAAATGGTTTTCGTTTTTCTTGGAACAGGGGACGAATACTCATCACAAACAAAAAGGAATATGGAGGACCAGGATTGGACTTGAACCAACATCTTTCATTTCAAATATGAATGCTACCAAATGCTTTGACTGTTAAGCTACCTGGCCTTTTACTGTTATTTTCGGATCCTTGTAAACATGCTCATATAGGTTTGCGCTTCCGTTGGTCGCCTATATTGTAGCCATATGAGTCACTCGGTAATCACTACTAAGCTTTGTGGCCAGAAAGTCTTGCAACGGAAACAGACACATCATAGATGCAATCCCAATTATTGTGGAAAGTCAAAGTAGACATGAAAATCTGTGCTTGTACAATCTTGACTCGAGATTCAGGTGAAAAATTCATGATAGGCAATACGTTATGCACAGGAAACACTTGACATTGCTGGCTGACTCAGAAAAGGACAATATATACTTAGAGTATGCAAAAAGTAAGATTGATGACCAGAGTTGGTTTTGAACCAACATTTTTCTAGATGAAACCACTAAGTTGATTGCAAAGCAGGACTGGAGCTCCAACCAGAATATTTTCTGGTTAAACTAGAATGCTTTGCCAATTAAGCCACCTGGCCGTTCGGTTGTGTTGGTAAAACTGACAAGTCTGTCTTTGTATATATCGTTGCCTGGATTCTCGCCGGATGAGTCACTCCGATGCTAATAAACCCAGGTCAATGGCAGATTGGTTGCTACATCCTAAGACACGGGAGATGATCTGAAGCGGGTCTTCGCATGAAATATTGTCATGGATTTCCAACCTCTGTAAGATACTGGAGTTTGTGTCAACACAGGTGGACCGTTCTTATTTTAGTACCCATGAAAGACTCTAACCAGTGTGCACCTGAGAGACGTGGTAAAGAAGCGTGTCGCTTATTCAACTGTAAAGGAATCGAACACGTTGATGCAGGTTGCAAGTGATGAAGCATACTTGATACACAGACATTGTACTGAGAGTCTCGTGGGATGTGTGTAACAAACCAACCACTTATAATCGCTCTACAGTAATTGGATTTAGAAATTCTCTGGCCCAAGTTTCACGCTTGCAACGGAATAAGCAAACTAACATTGTGTATGATTGACTGGCGCATTTAGCTGACACGGCAGATCAATGGCCCAAACGCAAGTTTGCCAACGGACCTCCGGGCCAGCAATACCAACATCAGCGGTGCCCGCCCTTTCATTCCATCAGAATACATGTTCTATCATCTATACTGCCCCAAAATGTCCGAACCACATGCGTATTCATTGATAGAAAGCATTGTTGCTGCTGGAAATGCTTACGAGCAAGGTGACACAGGAGCCCGCGAGTCTCTTCTTGCCCTGAGCCATGCTTTGATCGCGCGCCTTGAAATGCCAAGCGAATTCATGCAGCGCTCTTTCTGGGCTGAGGTGAGTTATCATCACTGTTAAATATCCTCAGGAGTGATATAGTCAGTATTTCTTTTAACACTCCAAAGCCTGCGAAATCAGCCATCTGCCGCATCGCAGTGGATTTGAATATATTCCAATACCTCGAAGACGCTGGAAAAGCAGGCCTAGATTTCGAAGAGCTCGCGGCTATGACAGGGAGTCAGTTAGGTCTTATCGAACGTCTCATGAGGCATCTCGTCTCTACGAAAGTTTTGACAATTACTGATGGGAAGCTTCACTGCACGACCCTCAGCAACGGCCTCTCTGAAGAGAAATACAGGGACAGCATTGTATGGGTTGACGACATTTCACGACCGCTGTTTAATCAGTTACCAGAGTATTTAAGGTCTACGAGCTATAGAGAGCCATTATCAGCGACAGATGGCCCTTTCCAGCATCATTTCAAAACAACTCGATCCTTTTACGATTGGAAGGATGCCACGCCGCAATATGAAAAATTGCACAAATCGCTCATGTCATCATTCCGCGCTGGCAAGCCAGATTGGTTCATGCCAGGATACTACCCTGTAGCGGAGCGTCTTGTCAATGGTTTCGACGAAGACAATGGCGAAGCATTGCTTGTGGATATTGGTGGCAATCGTGGTGACGAACTGAGACGCTTCGTAGAACATCACTCGGAGCATCCGGGAAAACTGGTCCTGGAGGATTTGGATGCTGTACTTTCAGCTGTAGATACAGAGAAAACGCTCCCGTTCGAGATCTGCGCCCACGACTTCTTCAAGCCTCAGCCTGTCAAGGGTGCCAGAGCCTATTACTTGCACTCGATCCTCCACAATTGGAACGATGAAGACAGCCTCAGGATCCTGGAGAATATAAAGCCAGCTTTGAAGCCGGGTTACTCGCGTGTATTGATCAATGAAATCGCGATCTCTGATGAGAACCCGTCACTCTCAGGAAGCACCCTGGATATCCTCATGATGACAAACTGCGGATCCCTAGAACGCACTGAAGGACACTGGAAAAGCCTACTTGAGAAAGCGGGGCTAAAGGTTCGCTATATCTACAGTCATCCGGAAGCTGCTGAGAGCATCATTGAAGCCGAACTCCCTGCACAGGGCGTTGCTACAGGTTCTGCGGTCGTGATTGGCTGATAGTTCAAGTCTCAATAAACTTCAGGCATTTGAGTGCAATTTCATTCATATCCTTTCACTTTGTTGTATTTTGCACCTAATCTGTCCTTCTGAAACGAACCTTCATGCCATGAGGGCGCAACGTCAGCCCTGGATTCTCGATTGTGAAGGGCTCCATATCATCGAGAACCTCGAAACTGCGGATGATCTCCACCAAGATCGTCTTGATTTCATAGAGGGCGAATTGGCGGCCAATGCAGATGCGTGGCCCATTGGAGAATGCTGCAAAAGCATAAGGCGACGCTTGCACTTCTGTCAAACAGTCCCAGCGCGACGGATCGAACATTTCCGCATTCTCACCCCAGATGTATGGATTCATAGATGTCACAGCTGCAACAACCTCGAAGCAGGTGTCCTTAGGTACTTCCACACCGTCAATAATTATGCCCTCATTCGCTTGACGATAAATAATGGACGCTATTTGCAGAGATCAGTCACCGCCGCAAGACGTATTTGGGTTACTTTGTTTACCTGGTGGATATACTCGGAGGACTTCTTTCACGAACTGGTTCAGATACGGCAAGTTATCTAGATCAGAGAAACCCGGTGAGGGTACGCGATTGGTCAATTGGCAGATCTCGTCTCGCAACTTGGCTTGGCAATCCTGCCGTGTCGCCAGTGTATGCATGCACCAGGAGATTGAGTTCGCCGAGGTGTCATGCCCAGCACCCAGAAACTGCAGTAACTACATTTGACTCACTGTTAGTCTCGAGAAAGCAACGTGTGCCACAAGCGGGATGCAAGAATCGGACAAAATAAGGGTCGACCTACATGTCCTTTGACCAAGTCTTTCGTTATGCCTGATGCGACACCGCCCGGCATACTCTCTTCTACGATGAAAGACAAGATGTCTTGAGAGCCTTTTGCTGAGTACTTGCCTTCAGAAGATGTGACTTTGACGTCTCGAAACCTCTGATGCACAAGCCGCGACAACGTGTCGTGAAGCCAAGTTGTCGCAAACTTGAACCTATGATTGGCTTCGAGTGGCAGCCATCGAGTGGGCAAAAACATGTTACCGAACATCAGCAGCTTTCCAATTGTGTCAGGGCCGAAGATAGTGCTATATGCTTCATGGAAAGTGTAAGGAGACTTCGCCAGTTCACCTCTGGCCTGCAGTGTCTCTGCAGAGCCTATAGAAGCCATATGAGACAAGCCGACACCAAGAGTTGTGAGGCTCATGATATCCAAGGTTGCCTTGGAGAAAGTGTCAGTGCAGTCGATAGCTCCAACATTCTCGTACCCGGAGATAGCGATCGCGCGGTCAAAAAGCTCGCACACCTCTCTTGCTTTGGCCTGGAATACTGGCTGAAGCCTGCGAATGCTGCCGGGAGAAAATGTGCTGGACAACATTTTTCTATGAGCCCTGTGCTCTTCGCCTTCTAGAGTTGCCAGTCCGATACCCTAACGTCTCCGTCAATGAGATGCGCTATAGTCAACCTAATAAGACGCTTACAGTTATGTCTTTCATCATGCGCGACCATCTATCCGGCTTGCGAAATGAATAACATTTTGTCTGAAACATGTCCTTGTGTGCATTCAGACTATTGACCAGGAGAACCTCATTATTACCAAACGTCAAGAATCGAATGAGGGGCGCGCCAGGAAATTGCTTCATCCATTGCACATGAAGCGTGGTTGGGGAGTCTGCTTTGATTAAGTTCAATGCCTGACCAAAGAAAAAATGATTGCCCTGATACCCAAGTCAGCTTATAACCTACATGATTAGTCAAATCATAGCAGACCTTCGGAGTTGGCAAGTGACGGAGTGGCGAGAAGTATCGGTGATATAGAAAGATGCGATAGAACTTGATTGCCAGAATTTGGGCAAGGAACAACGTCCAGAACGTTACAGTTGCCTTGCATTCGCCTACGGAAATTCCCACGTTGCAATCAATGGCAGTAATAAGCAATGTTTCGAGTATCGCAAGGACGACACATAGTCTCAGGTCCATCTCGTCATCTGGGTATCACTCAAATATGACAGAACTCAATCAGCAGCCTATGAGAATGTCTGTTGGGGAAAAAAGAAATGCGCGAGGGAAAAGAAACATGGTGCTCATGCTGTATAAACGCTCGGAACAGGCCCAGCTGCATGCGTTATGCGACCTGTCCGAATTCGTCGTGACGTGCATATGGGTGTGGAGTGGCCAGGGGTCAGGCTGTGATAATACTCCTTGCATTGCAGCTGAAATCTTAGCGAGGTCAAACAGTCTCGAACATTGCGTATCACCAAAAACAAAGCGCGACTAATGCACGTACAGAACATAAGTTTGCTTGACTTGCGGCGTCAAGGGAATAGTGCGAAGAGCGAAGGTGTTGGCTAAGTAGAGTACGTTCATAAGGCCTCGTCTTATCTACCTTATAACTAAGGCTAAGAACTAATTAAGCTCTTATTTAGGTTGCATAACTATTAAATACCGTTATGATATAATTGCAATTCACTGGTTGTCATGTTTGCTTTCAGGTGTTGGAGTTGTTGGGCAGATCATGCAATGCCACTCTGCTTATGCCCGGCTCCAGCATGTACCAAAAGTTTAAATCGTAAACGTCAAACACCCTGATGCCATTGCCACGTTCATGAAAAAAAAAAAAGGAATACCTGTAATATAAATCGGGAAACCAGCTCGCCTATAGTTTCCGGCATATAACAATCCGGGAGTGCCAGCGGCAGAGGCTTGAGCTCCTCACCAACGTGTGGACCAAAATCTCAATGCGATTCCCCCAGATATCCCGAGAGAATGGCTTTCTCCAACATGACAGGGAATGAGAGAGCCACGAGAGCTTACGCGGAAACGCCCATCAAGCTCGAAGGACTTGGCCTTGTCGTAGTTTGGATCACCTCAGCCCTCTTTGGTCTAGCAACAATTACCGTAGGCCTGCGAGTCTATGTGCGGACTTGGTTCCTGAAAGCTAGAAAAGTATGGGGGATGGATGATACATTGGCGCTTTGTGGATACGTGAGTCAGATGCTCCTTTCATTTCAGTCATGATTGCATATCTTTCTGACAGTGTCAAGGTTATGTTTGTACCAACAACGGTGTTCACATATTATGCCGCACGACACGGCGTTGGGGCCCCAGACGAGTATTTGAACGAATTCATCAAGATTCGAGGAATTGAATACAATCTGTATTGGCAAATTAGCTATATGCTGTTACTTATGTTCGCAAAAGCCTCAATAGCCATTGCCCTGCTACGACTCACGATCGAAACTCGATACCGCCTTTCTCTCTGGGCTATCATCATTACCTCAACAGCCGTCGCTGTTGGTGGTGTGATAGCAGTACTGGCAATGTGCAGGCCGGTTGCTGCAACATGGAATCCGGCCTTGGGCACTTGCGGTTCTTACACAATCACCCTAGTGGCCAGCTACGCCATGACGGTGGTCGGTCCAGTCATGGATTTTGCCTGCGCGATTATCCCATATTTTCTCTTGCGAGGCCTTCCGATGAGGAGAACGGCGAAATACGCCCTCATAATAATCCTCGGTTTGGGGGTGTTCGCAAGTGCTGGCACAATAGTTCGCGCACCATACTTCGAGGCTTATAGGAACTCTGCCCAACAGCTCTGTAAGAACTCCTTGGCCAATCGTGCCTTCGATGGTCCAAATTCCGCAGCACATTTCTAAACCGTTCTCTCACACTGACTAGATAATATGGGTGGCATCGCCCTCTGGTCGAATATTGAAGGTGGAATCGGTCTCATAGCCGGGTCTCTTCCGCCACTGGGTAAACTCTTCAAGAGATATTTTGGAGAAACCTTCAGATCTTCGACTCCGAATAATCATAAGATTGGCAGCCACACGATTGGAGGAAGTCCTTTTAGCGTGGTCTCTCCGCTTGAGGGTCTCACACCGAGAGGGAA
This sequence comes from Truncatella angustata, assembly GCF_020726525.1. Taxonomy (NCBI): domain Eukaryota; kingdom Fungi; phylum Ascomycota; class Sordariomycetes; order Amphisphaeriales; family Sporocadaceae; genus Truncatella; species Truncatella angustata. The sequence goes on along the minus strand of NW_025763390.1, from coordinate 1,724,155 downwards.
AGGCATAAGTTCAGCATATGTACAGGGAGGAGCGGAGTCAAATCGGTTGGACGATGACGATGCAAGTGGGACGTATATCTTGCAGGAGAGGTCGGTCAGGGTCGTGAGTCAAGCTTTAGACGAGAAGGACTGGCAAAGAGGTTCAGAAGACGTCTAGATCTTCATCTTCCAAGAGGGAGAATCATTTGATCCATCATGCCACATTGCGCACAAGTTTCTGCCTCACTTCTGCCTCATCATGTCCAGTAATGCTTCCCAACAAAAACCCCAACTTTGCCAACCATGTCTGACAATTTAGTGCTAACCAATTTCTGACCACCCAACGCGGAGTATTGCCAATAGCCCAATGGAGGCTAGACACACTCTGCAAAATGACAACAATAGACTTCCGGCTTATGAAGCCGTAACTCGATGCGCAATTGCTTTCGCTCTGTGTGTTTTGCTTAAGCTAGCGCACGATGAGCGAAGCCCTTTGTTTTTTCCAGTTCGGCTAAGCTATCATGCCTAACCTTGTTGTTTCTGCTGGCAGGCGCCCGTTTATGCGGCCGGCTCCATAAATAATTCCATCAAATTGCGCCTGCCAGAAGACCTAGTGGCGTGCATCGATTTTGAAGTACAGATATTGCTTTTTCTTAACGGTCTTGATCCGTTTCCAGCCTCTCGCCGCACACTCCAACCAAGCGCGTCCAACATTGACGTTATCCTGCAAGCTCGAAAGAAAGGAAAGGGAAAGAAAAAACCTCCCCCTGTTCAAGGATCGCTGAGGGCTATGGATGAGACGAGTCAGACCGTTAAGGGCCTGGATGTTACGACATTGACGCAGTGCTTGCACTGGCACTCACGACGCGATATTATTGCGATCCGCCATAAATGCTGTGGCGATTATTATGCCTGCATCAGTTGCCATGCGGCATTGGTCGACCATGCTACTGCAGTTTGGCCTAAGACCGAGCGTGAGACCAAAGCGGTGCTCTGTGGGAATTGTCGCCACGAGTTGACTATTGCTGAGTATTTGACATCTGGCTCTGCTTGCACAACTTGTAAGGCGGAGTTCAATCCTGGTTGCTCGAGACACTACCATCTTTATTTCGAGATGTAGCCGCCGTAATTGTTTGACTGCCAAAGGTCGCTCTCAGATGAATGCCATCAAATGCGGTCTCGGTCCGGAAATTCCGCCGGTGCATTTCCGACTACAGCGTCTATGCGCGAAATGGACTGCAAAGCAGGCGTACGGGTTAGGGACCAACTGGGGTGATCATGCTGAGCGCGGCATTCCCAAGACATTATTAGGAGGCTGGATCTGCGGTTCTTTATAGGCCGCATGAACGTGGTGCTGGGAGTTTTAGATGCCAATAGGTTGGGGGGGGGGGGGGGGAGTATGACAAAGAAGAACGCAAGACTACAGGCGGCATCGATCATGTTTCTTTTCGAAGCGCCGATATTGATCGCCAGATTGGGTTCCATGCTTAACTGTTCGAGTAAGGTTCTCCTGCATCTTTTCACGTATGTGGACGATGAAAGGCGAATCGCACAGCCTAAATGGTGTCGACATAAGCTTTGGGTTCCAAGTTGCGTTGGCCATCCATAACCAAACTAACCACACCTCATTCTTAACCGCGTCTCAATCTTCTCTATATGCCTACTTGGAGATTGGGGGCATTCCTCAGACATGCGATCCGAGTCCTAAACATACATATGTGACTTTGCCGTCAGCTTACCAGGCTAAGCCAATGAATAACCGTGCAGCAATCAGTTTGCCCCGATATATACAGGAGTCAATTTCCAGCAAGAAGTCGGTAAAAGCTGCATACATAGTGCAAGATACAAGTAGTGTTGTACAACTAGGGGAAATGCGCCTATGAACCTGTCTATAATCACCACTAGTTAGCGACCTTATTGGCTCAACCCTTGCCACTAAACCCGGGACCCTGCAGCGACGTCGCTGGAATTGTTTTTGTTCCCCAAGTACGAAACAATCGCATACAAACTCAAATTTCAATATCGCTGAACGCACACCTTTTCGACGAGCAGGCCAACATGTTAGAAGATAATTCCAGTCCTCTCACGACTTCTCCCGTCGTTACTGAAGAGCAACTGGCAAGAAGGCAGCGCTACAAGGAGACCCACCTGCTGGCGCGACACGGAAATTATCATCAATATTACACAAAATTCCGTGCCCAGACGGTCCCTGACGACCGCCTCTCCATCCTTCCTCCCAACGTCCTTCGCAATGCGCGCGTCCTCGATCTTGGCTGCAATGCCGGCAAAATTACTTATGAAGCGATCGCCCATTGCGGCGCGACCGCGTCAGTGGGTGTGGACATCGACCCCTGGCTGGTTGAGCAGGCGAAAGCGGCATACCCAGACGGGCCGTGTACATTCGAACATTTCGATTTCGTGGAGACGACCGCCTATACTGGCACGGCCCTCGGCAAGTTCGACGCCGTTCTCCTTCTCTCCGTGACGAAGTGGATACACCTTAACAATGGCGACGCCGGCATGCTGTCGTTGTTCGCGCAGATACACAGCATACTCAGCGATGGTGGCCATTTAGTCGTCGAGCCTCAGCCCATGAGCAACTACCAAAGAGCTTCAAAAAAGAACAAGGAATTGAGGGAAACATTCAAGACGATCAAAATCCAGCCCCCGTTTTACGACGAACTAACGGCCCAAGGTTTTGAAAGAATCCTGGAGGTAGAAAGGGAAGAAGAAGGCTTCTCTAGGCCGGTACACGTGTGGAGGAAAATATGAACGAGGTCTCCTTGAGGATATCGGACTACACCTTCACCTCACGAACTTCATGTTGGCCAAATCATTATCGATGTCACGAGAACGTCTTCTCTGCATCGTTGGGTCAGACTCATTCGTACAAAGAGCACGCATGCCAGATTAGGATCTACGCTCAAAACCCGACTCGTTGCTTGTGGGATCTCTTCCACCAAGGTTAAGCGACGCAACTAATGATATCGTCGGATTTTACGGCAGTGCCGTATCCGACGGGCCCGCTTGTCCGTAAAGGAGTGACTCCTGACTTGTTATGTAGGTTCGGCAGCCACTGCTGCGAGTTCAGAGCGGCGCAACCGCCACATTAAATAACTCAATCAAGGCAATTGAGTGGCACGCTAAGTATTATAGAGTTGGTAGTAGTAGACTGCCTAGAGAGCATTTGATTGTTGCAATTCCAGCATCAGTCAAGACTCGGCCAGTGCACAACAATGTCTATTTAAAAGCAGGAAAATAATGCCGTTGACTGACTTGCACTCTCCGATGCTTCACGATCTTGAATTCTAAGGTATCAGCATATGGCAATTTGCTTCGCTCCACGACGCGACTGTCCACTGAAAGGAAGCGTTGAGAAGTGCGTTTCGTAAGCCACCATATATGAAGGCTGTCTGTTTGGCATTGAACGTTCGGATCCCAAATCTCTGTGCTAATATACACTTGAATTACGAGTCAAAAGTGTCCCCCCCCCCTTCCTCGTCCCTTTTTCAAAGCTATACCTGGATAGTGCTATAGTCATTCAGGATCTTTACCGCCTGAACGGCGCGTGGAGCACCTCTCATCGTCTTCACCACATGTTGGTGTCCCACCCACCAGATTATGATGCGAAGATATTGGTTCAACATTTTTCCAGTGCTTCAACCTCATCATACTGCCACTAGACTAATCGGTCAATCAACATCAGTGTTCGAGTTGGAGACAGGATCGAGTTCAGAATTTAGGTCTCTATACTCGAACGAACTCGTTCCAAGCCAATTTTACCTAAGTAGAAGACAATACTTGCCGGCAATTCCATATTCTCAAAGTGATTGTTGCAGTATAGAGTGGACAAAAAACCGAAGGCAATCTATATCGTGGGCGAACAATCTATGTTTCGCTACTAGTATAGTGCCGAATGAAGACTCCTCTATATTGGACAAGGATTAGTCCTATAGATCGTTACTATCCCACATGTGATTTGCATATCACAAATCTCGTCGCCTACCCTTCAAAATACAATGCCCAGACCCTTCCTGTCAAGTACTGACTTTCAACACGACTTTCCAACAACAGGACATTCGCCCGGATGGTTTAGTGGTATAATTCTCGCTTAGGGTCAACCCTAACCAGTTTGCGAGAGGTCCCCGGTTCGATCCCGGGTTCGGGCCCTCACGAGTCAAGCACAGTTCTTGGCTCTCTGTTTTTGCATTTTACCCCATGAGGTTTAGCCTTCGCGACTAGTAGATCATTTTCTTTTTGGGATCACATGCTTTGATAAGTTGACGACGATTATGTTTGCGCATTTACCAGATAGGGTCAAGATTGCTGTGATTTGGCATAGATAGCCCGTAAACCTGCCTCTTCAACAGCCAAAGTGTTCTTTACTGAAAGCTTTAGTTCTTACCGCTGTCTGCGGGCCCTCCGAGAACAACGTAGTACTTATAGATTGCTGCGGAATATATCTTGTCGAGCATATGCCACTGAACAGCTAAAAGCCATATACTGTTGAGTCGGTCGGTTGAGATGTCACCGATCTGTCTCGCTCTGCCGGGGTGAAATCGAATCGTGCCAGCAAATGACAAACTCGCCAAGTGAAACACGATCTATTGTATGAGATACAAGGCGCTTATATAATCAGTCGCAGTGCATGCATGTTTGCATCAGGCGCGGCAACATTTCTGTATTACACTTGGCGCGTTGCCGAAGTATGAACGCGGGGAAGGCAGTTCTCTGCCGGTCCGAAGCTCGGGATGTGGCATTGCACACCAGCATGCGAACACGGGTTGTGTCGGACTTTGGAGGAGTGATAGGCTAATGAAATGCGTGACAAAATGAATAGTCAAACAGCGTTGACTGGCTAGTTTGATCAGCTGCTATCAGTCTGAACTCTATTGCGATGAATAACAAAAAATCTCATGCGCCGGATTCGCGACCGGTCTATCGACAACCGCCCCTCTATAGCATTGTACTTGCCTGATTGGGAAGGGCCAACCGAGTCACGTATCGCCCTCTCCAGAAGTCCTATAAAACCAGGAGAAACCACGACGTGGGAGTCCAGTTTGAGGACACTGAAACCACATATCATTACTTAGACTTAGGTTTTTATTCGTATTCAGACAAATTTTGACAATATGCCTGGTGTTCTTGAAAACTCAGTAGCGACGGAGGTCCCCGGCCCCTTGTCCAAGGCCGCTGCGAAGCAGCTGGACCAAGTCTTCGATGCACGTGCAGTGCACTTCGTCGTAGACTACGACAAGAGCGAGGGAACATAGTAAGTATCCTCGCAGTGCTTGCTGTGCGAGCGAACCTGACTTACGTTTCTGCAGCATTGTTGACGTTGACGGCAATCGCTTTCTCGATGTTTACTCTCAAATCGCATCTATCCCTATCGGATACAACCACCCAGCGGCAATCGCCGCCGCGCAATCGCCGGAGATGATCTCGGCACTTGTCAACCGTCCCGCCATTGGAAACTTCCCGTCGAAAGTCTGGGGAGACATCCTCCAGAATGGCCTGCTCAAGGTAGCCCCCAAGGGTCTGGACAAGATCTTCACCGCACAGTCTGGCTCTGAGGCCAACGAACTGGCTTTCAAGGCTGCCTTTATGCTCTACAGACGCAAGGAGCGCGGTGAGGGCGTCGAGTGGACTGAGGAGGAGATCAAGTCTTGCCTCAACAACTCCAAGCCCGGTTCCCCGGACCTGGCCGTGCTGAGTTTCGAGAACTCGTTCCACGGCCGTGGCTTTGGCAGTTTGTCCTGCACGCGATCCAAGGCAGTTCACAAGCTCGATATCCCTGCTTTCAACTGGCCTCAGGCTCCTTTCCCCGCCCGGAAATACCCTCTGGAGAAGTATGAGGCTGAGAACGAGGCTGAGGAGCAGCGATGCCTGCAGGCTGTTGAGAACCTTATTACATCCTGGTATGCTACGATTCTGACCCTTGCTCCACGATAGCAAATGTACTGACTTCGATTAGGCACTGTCCCGTTGCGGCTCTCATTGTTGAGCCCATTCAGAGCGAGGGTGGTGATAACCACGCCTCTCCTGCATTCTTCCAGGGACTGCGAGATCTCACCAAGAAGCACGGAGTAGTCATGATCGTTGATGAGGTTCAAACAGGTAAGCACTTCCCTCAAGCCTCTACCGACTTGGTCTCAATTAGTCCTAACTTTTTCAAGGTTTCGGTGCCACCGGCAAGTTCTGGGGCCATGAGCACTTCAACTTGACCTCACCTCCTGACATGGTCACCTTCTCCAAGAAGGCTCAGACCGCCGGTTACTATTTCGGCGACCGTGCGTTGGTCCCTGATAAGGCATACCGCCAATTCAACACGTAAGCATGCCCACTCCATCCTTCCTCGGCTCGCGCGTTATTAACAACACCAACAGATGGATCGGCGATGCCGCCCGCGTCATCATGAGCAAGGCCATCATCAACGAGGTTCTCGACAAGGACCTTGTGGCACAATGCGCCCGCGTTGGCGACGCTCTGTACGCCGAGATGGAGAAGCTCGCCCAGAAGTACCCTGAACACGTGATGAACCTCCGTGGCAAGGGCCAGGGCACTTACATTGCCTTCGACACCCAGGATGCCGCCGGTCTCGTGAAGTCCATGAAGAGCTTGGGCGTCCTTACTGGCACGTGTGGCCTCCAGACTGTCAGACTACGACCTATGCTCATCTTCGAGGAGAAGCACAGTAAGTTCCCCCGTCTCGTGTCCGCACTTCTGTTCATATCAGCTAACGGCGCAACAGTCCCGACTCTGATCGGCGCATTCGACAAGGTACTCGGAAGCTTGTGATTTCATCATTACAGTATACTCTGCTTTTAGATTTTATGGCCGATCACTGTGTGTTCGGCCGGGTTTGGTTATGAAATGAGCATTTTGTGAGCATTTGAGAGCGATAAGTATTTGAATTAGGAGTTTATGCGCCCTATTATATAGGGGTCGATCTCCTCCATGATTCTGTTTTATCAGAAACTAAATGGGGAGAAGGTGGGGCTAGGTCGGACACGGGTCGGTTGTACTTGAGAAACTATAAGATAAATGAACAGAATCGATCTAAAAGATGGACCAATGCCTGCACAAAACCATGGGTCTAATATTGCAATTCGGATATATGTTCTAGTGCGCCAAGTAATCTGCCATTACATAGCGAAAAGACAGGAAAGAAACAAGGTCATTGTGGAGGATTAGACTTGTAAAGCTGTGGCATTTTTTTGACCAAGTTGGATTTGAAATGCGTGCACGATGTGTGACAAAGTTTGGGCCGCCAATGCAAAGCGCAATTGCTTATTTTATTGTATGTAAGACTCACTGGCTGTCCAGACGGCTGATATGTTTCTCAAGACGGGGCAACAGCTTCAGCAACAGATGCATAAATTGAACACAGCATCCAAGCGAAGTGCGCGAACTTAAAAACAGCCTTTATCCGGTAACGTCAGGTAGTCTAAAGCCAAACTCTACTCGGCCAATCAAGCGTTGAACTCCAGCCCTGCGTATACACAGTACCACAGTACAGGAGCACATGCAGGTTGGTAGACGATTTAGTTAAGCAATATCAAAATTCCTCGGTTACGGATGGGTGCTCGATATCCCAGCCAGCCAGCCCGTCATGTCGAAAAGGTCGGCCAAGACGAAAACCCCGACGTAGCTCAGTCGCAGACTTATCCGCCTCTACTTCCGCAATCCACGAGTCTACGGCCCGATTCTTGGGACATGGAAAGACACAGGAAGGACTGTGCTAGTGTAGGCAGCGACCGGTGATCTCGTTGATTCCTCACTTCGCAAAGGGGATCAACGCCCTGCAATACGGAGGATTAGGAAATTGCGTGGTAATAATAACCGTGATTGCATCAATCCAAGTGCTAGCACAATTGCTTCTAATATCTTGCTTTGAGCCATGTTATTATACACATGTAGATGATTCTGGAACAGGGCCATGTGCATTTGGCAGGGAGCTGAGGCAGCCATCAAGACACGGAAGCCACAACTGGACGGATTGAGGCTGGTGAGATCTGGCTACGTAAGCAGAGCATACCTTTGACGTATTGCTAGGGACCCCATGATCCAACCGGTTAGAATACTATACATACAAACTTGCCACACCTGAAAGGAATTGTCCTACACAAACGAATGAAGCTATAGAATTGGCCAGCAGCCCTGTAGAGTGCGTTGGCTTGAGCTCAAGCTTCCCCATAGTCGACCCCACAGGCCGGCCCAGTGCTGGACACCCGACCTATCTGTCAATTGACAACCTAGCCATTTATGAGTTAGCGGAGTCTTGTGCATGGAGCTCTGCCGGAGAGTGACGTAATCGGAGCTTTTGGTCCTCCGTCCATGCCCTGCTTGTGCTGAAGCTTTCTGGAGCTGTGAAGTCGATTTGACGAATTGTGCTGTGAAGCATAAGCCACAAAAGCAGCAGATCGAGATTCTTAATGATGAAATACTGGCCTGATGAAGCGTGCACATGTTCCCCCCATGAGCTTCCACCGCCCCAGAGGGCGATTGTCATACTGGGTACAGTGTGTGCTTGCCGAGGAGCAGCTAGCCAAACGTCATAGTGATACATAATATGCAACAAATAAGCCAGTCGCTTGTGTAAGGGCTCCAACTCAGCTCCAGCTAGGCAACGAATTGCATAGAATTTATGTATGTACTGTGTTCACGAAACACATGTGTTTTGGCTGGCATCTTAAGGCGGGTTCTTTGAAAAATTAGGTGATTACTGGTCCGTTGAGGAAAGCCGTGACGCACCACCTTGTCCATCAGTCCCGCGTAAACAAAGGGCAAGAGTGACGTGATGCATTTCTGAGTCCCTGCCAATTTCCCCCAACCTTGACTTCATTCACCGTACCGTCCTCTCCTCCCAGGCCACACGAACAAAACCAGCCACATCCCTCACTCCTCATTCCACAACTGTTGGCCTCGATCTCACCTTCATCAAACTGGTTCTGCATATCGTTGCAGCAATAAACCACCGAAGAACAGATATCGTCTTCTATCACGACCTCGATATCCACGCACCATGAGACTTTCACTTGGTCTCGCAACGCTGGCTCTGGCGGGTTCCGCCATGAGCAGCAGCTGGTTCAGCAAAGCTGGTACGTTACATGTCCATATCACACTAATATGCATGTCCCGTTTTTATTAATTGCCTGCATTCCCACAGCCTACAACAAATGGCACGAGACAGAGCTTGAGCGCTGGCTCTCGGATCACGATGTCCCATACCCCACTCCCTCCGACCGCAAGGACCTCGAGAACCTCATTCAGAAGAACTGGGAGAACAACGCCGTCTCGCCCTACAAGAACTGGGACTCGGACAAGCTGAGTGCATACCTGAAGCAAAAGGGTGTTGAGACCAAGGAGGGCGCTGGATCTACCAAGGACTCCCTCTTCACACAGGTTCAGAACTCTTGGTACGAGACCGAGGACAAGGCTCAGACCGCCTGGAGCAGCACCAAGGACTGGATCCTGGACAGCTGGACTGATAGCCAGCTCAAGGCCTTCTGTGACAAGCACGGCATCCCTGGTAAGCATGATACATTGTTTCCGAATGAACTGAAGCACCACTAACAGAGCCCTCGAAGTTCCCCAACCCCGCAAGCGTGATACCCTTCTCGAGAAGGCTCGCTCCAACTACGAGTCTATCGCCAAGAAGGCTGGTGAGACTGCTGCCTACCCTGGTAACTGGCTGTACGAGACCTGGTCGGAGTCGGATTTGAAGGAGTGGCTAGATACCCACGGTGTCCCTGCTCCTCAGCCCTCGTCTCGTGACAAGCTTATCGCCTCCGTTCGCCGCAACTCCCGTCTTGCCTCATTGAAAGCTCAGGACCAGGCTGCCTCTGCTTCTGCCAAGGCCAACGCTGCGTATGCAACCCTCACGGACAAGATCATTGACGCGTGGGGTGAGTCTCAGCTCAAGGAGTTCGCTGACAAGAACAACATTCCTGTTCCCCAGGGCTCCAAGACCAACGAGCTCCGTGCCCTCGTCCGCAAGCACCGTGCTCAGATTCTTGGCGACTCTGCTTCTGCTTCAGCTGCTAGCGCCTCCGCTTCTGCAGCTAGCGCTTTCGGTGCCGCAACCAGCAGCGCCGGAAACCAGTATGCCAAGGCCACTGACAGCGCCAGCCTTGCCGCTCAGGAAGCTTTCAACGGAGCTGTCGGTACCTGGACCGAGAGCCGTCTCAAGGCCTTCCTTGATGCTCGTGGTGTCCCCGTTCCCCACGGCTCCAAGTCTGACGAGCTCCGCGCACTCGTCCGCAAAAACTCCCACAAGGCTGCTACTGGTTACAACGCCTGGACATGGGATGATCTCTCTACTGAGAACTTGAAGGAGTACCTCAAGAGCAGCAGTGATGCCACTGCACAGAGCGCTGCCAACAAGGCCGGTGCTACCCGCGAGGAGCTTGTCTCTGCCGCTAACTCGGCTTACGCTTCTGCCTCTTCTGCTGGTGGAGATACCTATGCTTCGGCCACCAGCCTTCTTGCTCAGGCTACCGGTGCCGTCAAGCAGAACACCTTCGACACGTGGACCGACAGCGAGATCAAGGCTTACCTCGACAGCTACGGTATCCCCGTTCCCCAGGGGTCCAAGCTCGAGGAGCTCAAGGCCTACGCCCGCAAGCAGTCAACTTACTTCAAGTACGGTACTAGCGGCCCTGCCGATACTGCCTTCGCCAAGCTCACTGCCGCTGTTAAGGGTGGTGCTCAGTGGGTCCTCGACCAGGTTGGTGCCGGCGGCGCTGCTGCCCAGAAGAAGGCCAACGAGGCCAAGAAAGAGTTGTAATACCCTATTCGGTTACCATATCATCGACCTGCACTGCGGTCAACTAGGATGGAAGGTTACGACGCGGAATGAATGTTATGACAAAAAGACACTGTACTCATATGGTTGAAAATGGACAGGTGAATCCCTGTAAGGTGTCGGGAATGATACCACTTGTTCTGCTTTTCTCGGTAGTTCGCGAGCTTAATAATAGCCTGTTTTATTACGCCAGAATTACTTTTCTACATTCCATACGTGATTCATTGTATTAAAATGTGAAAATACTTTGATTTTATGAAATGCGTTTTTCTTTTTAATAAAGTAACCCTTTCTACATTCAATCATCTTATATCCAAGTTAAAAAAAAACATTATTTTTACTATGACCTTGTAACTTATAAACATTTACAAACCATGCGACTTTTGACACGATTCCAACCGGAGCAGCCGAATGTACCACTCTTGATAAGCTTCTAGCGAGATGCTGGACAAAAGCGAACATACGAACGAGTGGGACTGGCGCAGAGCATGTCAACTGACTATGTTGACGTGAACAGACACGTTAATTGGGAAATTCTTTTAAGCATATCTCTGATAATGAACGACGGAAAGTCGATGGCTAACATGACGGACATGGTGTACAAAACTACGAGAGATAGGGAGCTCTACAAACTCGCCCAATAGTCTCAGCGCAAAGGAAGCCCTGACGTGGAGTTACAAGGCGCTGCTCACGGTCAAGTAAGCACAAGCTGCGATGATCGAAGCATCTGCTGAACTACAAATGACTGCGAAAAGCCTTCAACAGATTCCTAGACAATCCAGGTCCTTGGTACGGCATGAAGCTGAGCACAATCAACAGAACAATGAACACGAGATACGACGAGGTAGGCCAAGCAAGTCGCTGGTGAACTTTCGGGTAGGCTGGCAATAGAGTGAAAATCCTAGGGCCTGTCGGGGGAAAGCACGTTAATACAGCTTGCGAGATCTTTGATCGATGAACGCGTGAGGCACTCGCTCTTGTCGTGGTTGAGGAGGACGTCTGCAAACAAACTTCCATCATCTGCTAAACCATTCTAGACTGGTGTTTCATCACGCCACAAGAGGAATTGTGAAGAAGCTTTGGGTTGTACTGATATGCCTGACGAGTCAACAGATTGTGCGCAGGCGTTTCTGTTTCCTGCAAATCCGAAATTGCGGAGAGCTCCTGTTAATGGACGATGTTCTGCGAAGCTTGGCCCAATGTCTTTGCCGACGATTTCATTGCAGCTAACGACATGCTGTTCTCCTCCACCATGGCCTGCGAACTTTCGGTTACAGAAGAACTCGACTCACTATCCTGTCACGAGACACATAGCGGGTGTGGTCGGTCGCCGCCATTCCAGAAATGTTACGAAAGGCGCGCCTTTGAAAATAACAACGAGAATATGAATTGCTGGTCGCAGTTTGTTACCTACATTCGGGCCTAGCCACCATGGAAAATATGACGATTGGCGACCCAGCGGGCGCCCACACATCATCCACAGCGATAATAAGATCATCACCATTTACATCAACTAGTACCTGTACTATTATAATAATAGAAATAATTTCGTCCTAGCCTAGCTCAACGATAACTGTCATAATATCATCAACCACTACTGTCGCACTAAGTGTGCCTTTTACTACAACATTTATACCGCCGTCATCCTGTATTGGCCGCAACTATATTATTACTATAACTACAGGCCCCGTGGTTTCGAGTGGTTCACTAGACCTTAAATACACCGCATTTATCAACCACAATCTACAGCCCTGGTATGTGCCCAGGTTACGTGACATCTATTTGTCTTGGTTTCAGCGGAGGTGACTTTACCGAGGGATGGTGTCAAATGTGCGTATCTGCTAAAGACTGAAAAAATTATTTGAGTTGATACTTAGATGAATTGAAGTGAATTTTCGTGGGACTTCAGATGGTTGCTCGTCAATCATCTCCACTGCAACGACTGTGCTAGTCGCGCCCCGATATGTCTACCACGAAGCATTATACCAGAGTATCTAGTGCAGTGGGGATTACATCAAGCAATAACGGTTCTGTGGCGAGACGCAGATCCGAGTCTTTTCCCTACCGACATGTCGTCGCGTCGACGCTTGATTGAAGCGTCGTTGCTTGCCACTGCGTCAAGCCGTACGAGCTCACCTGAAAGCTCAGGCGCATCAGCCCTCAGGTAGGCTCAAGCCAAGTTGCGAAGATGGCTATAGGAGTGGGCTTAGGAGTCAGGATACTTTTGGGTTTGGCGATTGTCTAGGTTTGCCTCTCAAGAATGAAAGGGAAAAGGACTCGTACGTTAAGGCCACGCGACCAACACACATGAGCTAAATGTGTCGCATTCGACTTGGAGGCGTTTCTTGGCTTATAAGTTCCGGGGCCGAGTTGGGCAACAACGAACAGAAGGCGGTACTTGCGGTACGTAATAACTATACCGCTGTTGTTCCTTGCGGAGGATTGACTTTGAGGCCAATCCTGGTGGAGTTGCCGAGCTGGATGTTCACAGCACCGTGTAAGAAGGCGGAACAGATTACCAATCTTCTCCTGAGTAAGCGGCTTCGTATTCATGCTCACGCTCACGCTCATGCTCCTTCTGCTTCACTGAGTGGGTGAAACTAGACTTGGTCGCAACTTTAATGACTGTTTTCCAGACCACGGCGGTGGAGTGTTATCGAATGCTGCTTGCTGTAACCCACTCAACGACCGCTTCTCCTACTTCACAAACGAGTTCTTCGTAATGGGGCCCAGGCAAGAACAGACTCGTGTGCGCGCTGATCTCGTCGGTGATGCCCATAGACACTTTCTTCCACAGCGGATCGATCTGCCCGACGTTGTCCGCGCGCGCCAGTCTGCAGAATAATCGCTCCTTGTACCTGTGGCTCTTCGGGCTTGCCCGTATATTGTTAACTGCATCCGTTCTTGGCTCGGTGCGTGTATATTTGTCCTCTTCTTCGTCGCGTGCCAAAAGTCCCGTATCCCTATCCTCCGATGGCCTTGGCTGGGCTAGGTCAACGTTGCTGTCCCTCCGCTTATAACAGACCGTGTAGAACTGAACGAACCGCGTCCGCTGGTCAGGCCTCGGTTGGCCGCTCGCGCCGTCCTCTAAGCACCCGATGTCCTCGAGCTTTCGCAGGTCCCGGTACCGCTGGTTCAGCCGCCGCGAGTCGAGCAGGCAGCTCCCGAACTCGAAATGGTCCCGGAAGTGCCGAACGGTCGCATTCATCAAGCCCTCCGGCCTGTGCTTCTGTGCGAAGTGCACGAGGTTCTGCCACCAGCCACGGTCTTGGATGCGGACGTCGTTGGGGAAGCGCGGGTTGAAATGGGGGTCCATGGTGCCCCGGGACTTGAGCGAGAGTACGCTAGAGGAGATGCTCGAGGATTGGTAGATGGACCACGATGACTCAGACTGGCGGATCGAGATCGCTGGCGTGTTGGTGCCTGACGGTTGGGAACTCGATGTTAGTGTTAGAGTATCTGAGGCTCCAGTATTTTCTGGCCTTGGGGTCTTGGTCCGAAAGGGGCTGAGGATGCCAGTCAGGATCACACCGTTATCTACTCCCACAAACGGCACATCCAAGTTGACTGTACCGAGTATCCGGTGCCTGGGGGCCCAGCTGCCATCTGCTCTCCGCTCTCGCTGATTTCCTTGTTCAGTGATATGGTACGATATTTGGGAACGAAGGCAAGCTGCTCACCATCAGAACAACATCCGCGGCCACTAAACCCCCCATTGAGTGGCCAGCCAGGACAACATCCGTGTCAGGAGACTCGTGAGCACTGAGCCATCGGCTGAAATTATCCCGGGCCAGATGGAAAGCTTTGTATGTCTTGTACCTTGGATATATCTTGGAGTGTACTACATGCGTCGCGGCGAGGTGTATCCTGAGATATCTGTGTACGTGGACAGGAAAAGACTGAAAAGAGCTGTCGTTTCCGATGAAACCGTGGATGTATACTATGAGCAATCGACGCCGGGAGTCATTACTGCTGCAGATGGACGAGGGTGCTATAGATTGCGTCGATGAGAGCCTCGGGTCTGGCTCAAATAGGTCGAGGTCCTCGCGATACGGCTGGTGAGATGTCGAGAATATATTTGGGATTTCCAAGAATCTATGTTCCGTCTTGCTCATGGTCATTTCGGATATAATTGTTTGGCAGTATCGATCGTCTCTTAAAGATGCGCGTTGCTAGTACTGGGAAGGAAGACTAAGCAGAGCATACTAAGTGCATCATCAGTTGTGCAATATAGAATGCCAATGCCATAGCACCGTGGCAGTCGACAAAAGGTATGCAGGATATAACCAAGATTAATGAGTCGTTTAACCCAGCAACTTGGATATCCATCCAACTACTTCTACGATTATTGAAATCGGATGCGACAGGTGCACTTTTCGTATAAATACGAAAAATCGCATAGCACCGAAGCACAAGGCGCAGTCGTGCTCCACCTGCCTTTTAGTGCCCCCCATATTCTACCATATTCGAGTTCGCGGCCCAAGACTTAACGAAGAACGCGAGAAACCCGAACCACTTAGAAGCAACTTGAGTCAACAAGTTTATGCCAAGTATGACCGAGCCACGCGGCACACCGTAGGCTTTCTTCAAGTCGTGTTTTATTGCAGCGCTAGAGTTGATTAACATATTATCTGTTATCAAGTTTGCAGACATTGGAGTATGGACTTACTTCTATTGCGTTACAGCTGTGATACCATAGACTTTGCTACTCCCTGTTCGTCCTTTTCTCTTTTCTTTTTCTTTTGGCTGCACAATATCGAATAATAGGAAATATAAGCCGATCTCCACGATAGCAATGAACGAAAGATCAGGTCTTTCAACATGGCCTACTGCAGAAGACATTCCTTCATATGTGCGGGTTTCAACAGGGATGACTGAATATGGCATGCCTGTGTAGCGGGATCAGAGGCAGAGTTCATCACAGCTGCTCCAAGGCGCCACAACTGCGACAACCTAGATGGCTTTGATGACAGCCGTTTCAGTGGCTGTTGTAGTCGCAATAACAGAGCCTGCTGTATCAATCCCATCAACAGAAGCAGCAATTAATTTTTCCCATTTCAGCTGTGGCTGTCATCGTTCAACCGGGAGCATTTTCGACGTTTATCGGCCCCGTAGAGTCGTCAAAAATAACGAATCATCCCATTTAGCGGTACTACAACCTGTGAAGCTGCTCGTTAAGTAGGAATACCAGAATACGTTCTGATGAATCCCAGCGCCAGCAAATATGCGCACAACTTCGGCAAATCTTCACGAAGCAGTCATGTAGGGCGCTGCGCACGTAGGGTTCTCTACTCCGCTTGTGCAAGAGAATGGACACCATCGGAGGATGCTGATGGTAGACTCCTTGTCATTTACGAAGAAGATGGAGCCGTTCCCATCATTGAAGCCAGTAGACCCTGTGGAGGCATGGCGCTAAACGGTATGGAGGCGTAAGGTATTTGGGTGTCTCAGAAACGATACGCCATTTGTTAATTGCAACATACAAAGCCGTGTACCAGTTGAAGCTGGTATGCAGATTGCTAAGGATGCTTGTTGCAATTTTGGATATAAGAAAGTTTGCGACTGAACGTTGAGTGAATTGCAGGAGTCCTGTAATTCAGAGACGTGCGCTTTTTAGCAGTAGAAAAAATCATATCGGAGGCCCAAGAAGTGACCTTGACCTCGCCTGCGTAAACTTGCGAACTGCTGCTCTACCCAAGCTTCAACTTCAATCTCGGGGCTTTTGTACCTGGAAAGAGTGGATCAATTCAACCGCCTATGGCGTTGTCAATGAACAAGAACTCGAGGGCGGTGTAAGAGACCATTCCCCTAGTTTCCGAAAGAAGTCGAAGGATCCGTAGCGATACTGTTGATCGAAATGCTTGACACGAAGTAGGAGCTCTGTGGACAATTCCTCAAGTTCCGTCCGTAGGCTCATACTCTCACCTCTAGGTTTTTATAAGTATCTCCATTCACGAGCTCTGCTTCGATATTACAACACACTAATGCCACCCAAAGAGACACCCCGACCGATTTCTCGAAAATAGCGCTTTTCGACTCCGCATTTTGGCCTCACTGTTTAGCAGTCTTTCAGCAAGTGAATCTATCTTCAAAATGTTCATCAACCGAACGCGAAGAGTCATGCCTGTGCGACTTGCTGAAGGCGCAGACGTGGGTAAGTTGCAATATTCTCCTCAAAGACTGGGCAATCACGGGTCGAACTCGTCTAGACCGTCTACAAAATCCAATTCGAAGCAGTGGTCGTCCAACTTCTATTGATCAATGATCATTTCGAACACCCTCTAGACTGTTCGTCCCTCAAAACGTATAGAATGCGGTTCAATCATCATGTATATAAGTTCCAGATTACCCACCATGATTGAATAATTTACCGAACGAACCAGACCATCAACAGACCTTTGCATCATAATTCCAGCCTTTAAAAATGAAATGCATAACACAAGAGCTCTTTTGGCAACTCACTCTTGAAACCCTACGGTAATCTCATTTTCTCGTGACTCGAAAGGGTGCTTCGTCAGTATCGACTTTGTGCTGCCGGGCTTGCCAAGTACGTGGGAGACTGAATTGGGCACCCTTTGAACCATATGCCAAACTTCTAAGCTGTGGCGTGCCTCGGCCTTAAATGTTCAAGGTATTCTGCGGTAACTGCATCGCCCGGCTCAAATTCCACTCGATGATGTGTTCGGAGGTGAGTGCGACCTTGCTCGTAGTGATCATCGATTCTCTCAGCCTGAGGCGCTCGCGTATAATCCTCTCTCGTGCGTTGTAATTATGTCATTGGACAGCGTGAAGAGTTGCTTGAGTTGTGTCGAAATCTCGATATCAAGTGATACTGCATGAACGTCATGTCACAGAGCTTTCATATTTGCTTGCAAGCGTTTAGATTGCTGCGCTCTGTGATCTCGCACCTCTGCATTGAACGTCAAGCTTTTGCCTGATATCAGAAAGGTAGACATGTTGAGCTCGCCGATCAAGCAAGGCACTCTGTTCGCTCAACCAAGTTAGCATGTGCTCGATCTCGTCGGCCTCACAGAAGTGCTTCAGCACCACCTTGGAAGCCTCGCGCCTTGAGGGTGTCTTAGCCTGAAAGGCCTTTGAGACGTCAAGTAAATCATCGGAGAGATCTGAACAATCCGACACAAGCTCATTGAGGCTATCAGAGTCAGACAACAGTGCCAGCCAAACTAACTGCGGAGGACAGGTCCATGATAGATAGATTTTAGTGGGCATGTGCTCAAAGTTCGTTGTACGCTCTTCACACCATGAAAGTTGACGAGACCATGCACTCGCCAAATCTGCGAAAGCTGCCAAATCACAGAAACAGCTAACCTTAGTGGGATACCACTTGCATAAGGTCGCCGAGAAGCCTGCCGGTCTCCATAGGTGAGATTCAGACTTGCTGCAACGAGCTCTAATGCCGAAAAACGGCTACTCTTCCCTAGCAGCGTTCGAGCAGGTCATGGCGGAAAGAAAGCGAGACGGACGCCTGAAAATAATGCGACGAAAGGAGGGGCAAATCGATATGCATCGTCCCCTTTGGTGGCTGCCAGGACGGGCCGAGGTAACAGCAGGTGCAAGTCGGCAGACGGCATGCATGATTTGCTGCATTGTGCCTTTTCTAGATGCGAACCCCTTGCTGTATCTATCCGTCTCCACGCTCGCAGGCCCTTATAAAGTATTGGGCTGTGTTCCAAATTCTAGTCGCATCTTCTGCAAAGAAGGTAGCTCTACTAGATCTCAAGGATAGATTTCGGCGTGTTGTGAGAAAAGGTTTTTCAATTTTAGTGGTGCATTGACAGAGCATGGCAATGATGAATTGTAGTTATGAGATCTTTGGAGAGGGCTCCTGAACAAAAAAAGTTGCTATATGTATGCCACAAAAACATACTGGCTTCTTGGTATCTAATCATATCATGCCACATTAAATATACACGTTTTTGAATGATCGCTCTCATGATGATATCGCAGGCAAAGAGCACTATCCGATTTACCTCCTGGAAGGCTTGGTGTTACATACGTCCTGTGCGGTGATTAGCAATCCGACAGTCCTTGTGTGTTCCTTTCTAGAGATGGAACTTACCTTGCGCCGCTTAGCAAAGTCGTTGTAGAAATCATTCCAAAGCTGCCTGGCCGTACAGTCCTCGGCTCCATCCTTCTGCACGCACTCTGGTTGCTTGTCCTTGCGCATGCTGTCCTGCATTGGGATCCAGGGCTTCGGCACAGGCCAATCGGAGAAGTGCAAGAACTTGGCCTCATTGTAGATTTTGAGGGGGTCCCACTCTTCTCTATCTGTGCCTAGATACTTTTCGTGGTTGCTACCCCGGAACTCGCCAGTCAACAGATCGTAGGGACGATGAGGCAGGATCATCGCTTGATCCAGATAGAGCTGGTTGACAATCTCCATGTCGTAGTCGTTCTTGCCTGCTTCGTCCATCTTCTTCATGATGCGGTCCATCTCGACGGCGCTGGGCTGAACCAGCATGAGTTGCGAAGACAGGATCTTGGAGTCGGGGAACAGCCAGTATGCTCTGGGCATGGCTACAGGGCACGGGGGCAAAAGGAATAGCTCGTCCATGTGTTGGAGAACTGTACCGTCCGAGTCCATGTTCAGGACTCTTTCGTATTGGGTTTGGTTGAAGGCGAGGAGCTTGGTGAAGGACTCGGCCCAAGTCGCTGTGCAGACACGTGGTTAGTACAATGCTCAGAGGTGTTTGGGGGTCCGGATTGTCATGTTCTTACAGTCACCACCCATTCGCTTCTGGACAGCGACCGGCTGTAGCTTGACCTGGTACTTGTCGCGGGCCTTGATCAAGAGCCTCTGCTCCTCGGTCGCTCCACTTGTGGCCTTGGGATCCATCATGGTTTCGGGGTACATCATGACACGGTCGGCCTTGCTCTTCAGCCTCTGGAGGGTCTCGAAGATCATGACCGAGTTGCACAGATAGGCCTGGTTTGTGACATATTGTGTGTAGGCGTATCTGTGCCAGTTGATATGGCTATCGTCATAAGAGGCAGGTATGGATGCCACGGGGCAATCTGAGTTGGGGTTCGAGGCAACGGCACCGTAGCCTGACTTGAGTGTCTCGAGGGAGGGCAGGGAGTCGTAGTTTCTGAAGGCCAGGACGAAGAGCCCGAGCGCCGCAATGGCTGTTCCGGCGTACCGCACTCTCTTGGACATGAGGATCTGGCCTATACTGGGGCGGACTTTGAGGGAGTTGAGAGAAGAATCGGGTGTGCCATTCGAGGACTCGCCCGTGGGCAGTGGGCTGTATTGCTGATATAACGAGGACAAGGAACTCCAGAGCGGAGCCATTTTGGATGTGGTCGGGGGCGGGTTGCGCCGCAGATCTTGTGCCCGAATGATTCGGTTGAGTTTGGATTATGGAGAACCGTGAACTGATGATGCTGTCAATCGCATTGAGGCGACCGGGTCCGGATCAGCGTTGAGAATGCGCAGTTGTTGCAATGTGTTAGTTAATGTTGTACTGTCTCTAAAAGGTAAGCATGGAAATGAAAATGGGGGCTGGCGGCTGACGGGTCGCAAAGCAACAACTTAAGTCAGGCAGCGGGCAGTGGGCAGCGGGCAGTGGTAACTACTCCATAAGTTACAAGCGCTGCCGCTCATACCAAGTACTGTCTGGTCTCTGATCATTTAATTTAGTGGAGTCGAATAGCTGGGGTCACGCTGGTTGCTGGCTGCTGGCTGCTGGCTGGCTGGTATCCGGCGGAAGCTGCTGGACAGCGACCAAGGTGACATCGCTGCAACTCAGCTATAGCCAGCCGTTGCATATGCAGTTGTTCCGACAGTCTGGGGAGCCCTCACAGTACAAGACAAGATCTCGGGGGCACCAGAGCACTGTGCTTCGAAACGACTATAGCTAAAAGTGACCGAACTTAGGACTAATTTAAGGTGCAGGCAGCACAAGTATGGAGTAAAGTGTACATTGTAGGCAGCTTGCCATTCTCCACGTTCCACAATCTTGGGCCAGCGCCTCTCCCGTCTCTCTTGCATGTGGCTCTTTTGTGAGAGCAAGCCGACACGACACAGCTGTTCTTATTCATTTGGCCCCCCCTGTCCCACAGGGTCGGACAATGCGGCATTGTCTCATGGCCCCTTCCAAGGAACTCAATGCAAGCGGTGTACCGAGAAGTCTGAAGGATTGTTGCAGGCTCTTACCAGAGGCCAAGCGCTCTCATCACTATCCCGCTATATATGGTCTAGCGAGCTAGCTTGATCCTTCTCGCAAGAAATAGGTGGCTCGAGCTCGTGGAAAGCCATTAGCGGTTGTCTGCTGTGCTAAAGCCCATGACAATATTCCCATTCTAGGTGCCTGTTGAGCAGCGTCCGCAAGGCTAACACACACATAACCGTGCATAACACTTGGACAAAGCAGAACAGTGCATGTCAACCTCGACGTCGTTGTCTCTCGATGATGATACGATTACATGTTATGCAGCACAGGCGTCAAGACAAGCGTTCTTCATGAGGTACAAAAGCCACATTTGATCATGGCGCGAGATGAACTCCACCCACTAGCGGCCGAAAGATTCGCTCAGCCAAGGAATGTAAACCTTGTAGGGCTACGCCGTGGTTGCTCGGAAGGAGCAGCGATCAACCTGTAATTTTAACCAGCTTCCTTCGAAAGGGTTGCCAAAAATAGAATATCACGGTTAGCTCATTGGAGGGTGCTCCGCACAACGAGCCATCCGTGTACTATGCAGCGAGCCTGCATTTTCCGGAAGGGGGCGCATTATATTTGACACAGATGGTTCAGTATAATGGTGACATAACATACAAAGAAAAGGACCCGATGAGAAGATAATCACGATAATAACAACGATAACACCCACGATAACAGCTACGATGATGGCCACGGTGGCCTTCATATGTACTGTAGTTATGATAAAGAACGCTACGCTGAAATGTATGTATTAAAGTCCCCGTTAACCGGATTCGATTAGCAACGAGTGTCAGCCCTCATACCTCCTAAAGGTCGGGTACAGCCCTCCTTCACGTCGGGTATTTTCGTCAAGTGTGTCGACAAGCATCCGATCTTCCAAAGGGCCTTGAGAAGCGGACCGGCCGGACATCTAGAGTCACGAAAGCTAGCATTGAACACATCATGAAAACACACCTATTCGCTCTTTATATTCCAAACCGGCTTTGTTGATATCTGCCTGACCACGAACACTTGGACCTCTTCTTCTTCTTCTTGAAGCATAAGATAGGCTTAAATTTGAAGGTTAGCGATACTAACGTTAGACTAGACTAGTGGAAATAAAACGGTGCTGGTGCGGCTCTGAGACAGGGACCCCCCAGGCTTTGGGGCACGGCGCTTTTCTGTATTTTGTTTAGAGATTCCAGGCATTCGAATCCTTCAACAATGCATCGCAACCGACGGTCACACTGTAACACAGAATTGCGCCTCACTGCCACAACATGTCAACCCCCGTCATGGCCTCTACTTGGGTCATTTGGTTGGCGCTCGATGGCGGAGTGGACCTTTCGTTTAGGCGCTGGCTGTTTACTGTGTCGTAGCCACTCTGAGACCAGATCGCCCAGGCTCTTCATGAACCCGAGAGATAGACTAGGTCGAATGTGATGGCAGGGGGCATCTTTCTGCACCATATGTACGGATCCGTACCACACTCTGTTGTTGATGGCTAGGGACTTTCTGCACTTTGTGGAGACCAGCCCAATCTGCTGGATCCTCTTCTATCGCGTGAGCACCGAGCTCAGGACTATTTTGAGGATCTCCTTCCTTCTTCCCATATGTTCCTCTAGTTTGAGATTTCTTCTGTTTCGTTTCCCGACATCCTCTGTGTTGGCTGACTGAATGGTTGTATTGCTCACTTAAGAAATGATGCCCTCCACCATGGCGCCTTTATCATTATCTTTGCCAGCGTCTTTGCTTTCATACTTATCACTCCTAACATCAGTCCATGCAGCAGTGGACCCTATTGCAGCAAAATGGTCAGATCAGACGTTTGGTCCCGATGGTCCCTGGCCAGCTGTCGAGCTTGTTGTGGGAGACGCTCAGAAGATTGCCCTGTATCCTGGACACGAATACCAGAGCTTTCTATTGACGAGTGATTATTGCACACACAACAGCTCGTTGCCGTGTTATGCCAGTCAAGCGGGTCTATACAATTCAGCACAGTCCATGCTTGATAATACAGGATCTGCAGGAGAAATCCAGTTCACCCCAGGGCCCGATTATAGTATGTACTTACTTTGTTCCAGGCTGTGAGGGGTCATCAGAAGAAGACTAACGACATTTTGCTAGTGGCTGGATTGAATGTAACTGGTGCGTCTGCAACATCATGGATCGACTATATGGATCTTCAAGATGGGTTGAGCACGACTATTCCCAACGTCTCAATGGCACTGATCTCGAACGCGTACGCCTCGTACCCAGGCGGCTCCTGGTATCCCTTAAGCGTGGGTTGCTTGGGCATTGGTGCTCCAGATACTGTGAATCAGAGTTTCTCAACAGGTGGAGGCCCCGCTATCAATGCCAGTCTGATTCCTGGCTATCTCTCATCACAAAAAAAGATTGCCTCGAACTCGTTCGGAATGCACATTGGGTCGGCTAACCCGAAGATGGCTGGGTCGTTGTATTATGGTGGATACGACCAAAACAGAATTGTGGGAGAGATTTTGACGATGGGTGGAACGGGCGACATCGGCAACGAGCTTACGCTGAACGACATCTCTATTTCAGTCATCGATGGGTCTTCTCCGTGGGATTTTGGTACCTCTCAGACCGGGCTCTTGGCCGAGGGCAACTCATCAATCTCGGGTGGCCTCAAGACACGCATCGACGGCTGTTCCCCCTACTTGACTTTGCCCACATCGACATGCAAGGCTATCGCCGCCCATCTGCCGGTAACCTTGAATGAGGATTTGGGGCTGTACATCTGGAACACGGACGACGCCAAATATACCCAAATTGTCAACTCAGCATCAGCCCTCAACTTCACGTTTAGCGGCACTTCAAACACCGACCAGGTCACAATCGCCGTACCATTCCGCCATCTCAATTTGACCCTGGAAGCACCGCTCGTATCCTCGAAAACACAGTACTTTCCTTGCTACAGCGGTCCCTCGAAGCAATACACACTTGGCCGTGCCTTCCTCCAGGATGCTTTCATTGGAGCCAACTGGGGCAGCAAGACCTGGTTTGTAGCACAAGCACCTGGCCCCAACGTTCCGTCGCCGAACATCATTACTCTCGCCAGTGGCGACAAGACCATCGAAGCTAGTGCCAACGACTGGAAGCAGTCTTGGTCTGGATCCTGGAAAGCTCTGACTCCTGCCGAGGTCAGCCCATCTGCTACCATCGGTGCTGCAACTTCCACTGCTTCTTCTGATACCGGCGGCATCGGTTCGACTTCGAGCGGCCTATCTACCGGAGCACAAGCAGGTATTGGTGTAGGTGTCGGCTTGGCAGCCCTCGCCGGCTTGGGTGCCCTGCTATTCTTCTTTCTCCGCCGACGCCGAGCAGCAGCTAAGGAAGCAAGCGCCTCCTCTTCCCCGAGCAACCCAGCCTACCCTGGCGCCATCAACAGTCAGACACCGCAGCACGGTTACTATGAGCCGGTCAAAAACCCGGCCTCTCCTAACATGACGCAGCCAACTATCTACAGCCCCCACCAACAACATGCCTCGGTGTACCAAGCTTCCTCGAACGGCACGTACGATCCTTCGCAAGGGAGTTATATCCCACCTCAACATAGCGGTGGCTATCAGCAGGGCTATGTGCAACAAGGATACCCGCAACAACAATACACTGCTGAACTACCCGGTGGCATGAGCGCCGCGCCGCAAGAGCTGCCAACGAATTACCAGACACAACAGAATGAGATGCCGACCACCTTACAAACCCCTCGTGAGGTCCACGAAGCACCTGGCAGCGATATATCCTCCCACAGGTAGTTGTGCGTTCATGAAGTTTTTGAAGAACAGGCGTTTTAATGATTTGTAAAGATTACAAGTTATTTTCTTATTTGCTAGTGTCTATATGGTGTGAAGTCTATGCCAGACAGGATAGAATATTGAGGTGGAAAAGCGCGATGAGATCGCCCCAGAGATACCACTTGAATTTAGAACAGAGTATAAATGTTGAATACCACTCATGACCCCCTACTTCTTCGAGTCACCGTATCGCGCAGCTGCTCAAACCACATTGCCGTCTTCGGTGGTTGCCATGACTATGAGTAATGCTGCGATCTACTGCGCTGACAAAGTCCCACCATGCGCCGCTCTTTCGGCCCACCAACCGGGGATATATTTCGAATTCCGAGCCTCATCCGTTTCGGCGCACTGTGTATGCTGCGGAGGGTGCCATTTATGGCATCATGGCGGTCATTTGGAACATATGCCTTGATTGGCTCACAATGTGAGCGTGGTCCTACAAGTGCTGATGTTAGGCTCCACTGCTCATTAAACAGAAGTACGAAATTGCGGAGAACCGTGGATGTCAGGTCAGGGCTACATGGGGGCCTGTGAGCTCGGCGATGAGCTTACTACTGTTGGAATGCAATGTTGTGTGCATGCGTGAGTTTGAGGAAATCCATTGTTTATTATAGGCTCAACCAGTGCAAAGAAACTATGTCCAGCACGCCAACCGCTGCGCTGAATCTATTTGCAAACTGACAGAACTATCGTAACGAATCTGAAGGTTCTAAGCTGGGTAGACAGTCTCCAAACCATTCCGAAATCCCTGCAAACCATGGCGGTGTCGGGCGACGAATGTTCCTGATATGGTCAGCTGACTTGTGTATGGAAGTATGGTGCGGGCTCACGTACGCCAAACCAAAGTCATTCGGCTTGTGAAGCAAAGACGCGCTTGTATGAACACATACGTCGATTGTGTCGAGGAAAGCCCTCTTCCGGATACTGATTCACGATTTTCTTGTTGATGCGGTGTATGCATACTAAGAATAAGAAATCTGGTGCCGAAAAATATTAGCATGCGCTGGAAACAACGAGGTTCAGTCTCAGTCTCACGTACGACTTGAAAATCAGACTTCATATTCATCGAGATCATCGTCGGCGGCGACAGCAACCGCCTCGTCAAGCTTGCGCTTCTTGGTCGGAGTGGCAGCGGGCTTCTTGCTCTTTTTCTTGGCAGGAGGTGTGACAGCCACGGCAATCTGCTCGCCCGAAGGAGCGGCAGCGGGTGTGGCAGGCTCAGATGGGCCGTCGGCGCCACCATCGCCCTTCTTGATGATCTTGCCTCCCTTGAACTCGAAGCCGTAGGGACCGACAATGGTATTGATTTTTCGGGGACTACAGAAGACAAATCGAGTTAAGTCGGTACTCGCCAATGTGAATGACATTCAAATTAATTCAAACGAAAGAGAAAAAGAAGAAGAGAATACAATACTGACACATTCTTGGCTTGAGCGAGGTTGAGAATGGGAGCAAGCGTAGCGTTATCGGCATGGAAGTCCTCGCAGGCCATGATGAGATGGCACAAAGCGATGATATTTGCACCATCATCGGCGGCCCTGCCCTCGGACTTAGGAGTCTTTGGTGCCATGGTGACGTTGTGTAGTAAATTATGGGTTTGTGTGTGTGTGTGTGTGTGTGTGTGTGTGTAATGTTACGTGGTTGAGGTTTGGGGAGCTCATGAGGTTGAAGTGATATTTTTTGGGGGTTGGAGGTTTGTTCGGTGAGGTGTTGTTGGATGTTGGGAAAGCTTTCGGAGGAGCTCTCAGCCAGGCATTGATAAAGCTCACAGTGGGGGAGCTCATAGAAGAAATCTTAGGCATTGTTTACCTTGGATTATTGTTGCGTCTCTCACCTTCGTTGACGCAATCTCGCTCGCACTCCAGTCAGGCACAAAATTGCCGGTGATTTCTCATACAGTCATTCAGTTAATCCCATTATTGAGCCAGAATTGTTCAGCAAGGTCGTCCGGTAGGGTTACCTTGGGCAGCTGTGTCTTCATCATTGTTATTATTTTCACGAATCATGAATCTATGCGAATTTTGTTGATTACAGAGACCATTTGACTTATTATTGCTACTAATGAACCAGTTTTCAGCCAGCAACAACTGTATCTTGTATACTGGTCATCGAAATGCACCATTTGTCCACAGCCTGCAGTAGGTATCTAAGTGGCCCTGGCTTATTTAGTCCACAGGTTTGACTCTCCCATGCTTGTAGTTTCTTGAGCCAAAGACATTCATATCTATCATCTTTAGACGATGCTCATAACGACAATGGGATCACAACATGTAATTTCTTTAGGCATCCAAGTAGCTTGGAACGCATGACTAGCTCAGATCGTGATGGTGCAACTAATTGAGACTTCACGTTCTGTGCCTCCGAGTTGTAAAGAGTTCATATTGAAATTTCTTATCTCATTTTCATCAAGGTGACTACCATAGGCTAGTGCTATACCTAAGAAGTGACCAATCGTTCAAGCAGTACCAAACGAATTCTAGGTATCATGCATCAGTTCCTAAAGTTTCCTCTCTAGATCCGACAGACCTGTGCTGCCTAAATGCTAATATTTTGTTAATGCACCAAACCTACACATATATGTGGGTTCAGATATGGGACGACTTACAGGATCAATAAACCAGAGCAAGTGAGATCGGAAACAGGTGGAAAATGCCGATCAGGCCGCACCCTCATCAATGCCATCCTCGACGTCGACTTCAGCACCGTCCTGTTCCTCCTTGGACTTCTGCTTCTTGGAGACGACAGGAGCCTTGGTCATGGCGTGGTTAGCTCGCTTGCGACCACGGGCTGGCTTCTTGGAGGTGGCAGCGGAGGCCTCATCATTGTTGTTGATGTTGCTGCTGCTGTTGTTGCCGTTGCCAGCATTGACATTTGTGGAACCGTTGACCTTGACGACCTTTCCTTCCTTGAACTCGAAGCCATAAGGCTTGACGGCTGCATTGATCTTACGAGAGCTAAGTAAACTTTATATTTAGTGGTCTGCAGAAATTGAGGTATTATTGTGACACAATTCCACCAGTATGCTCAAACAAGAAGGGGAAAGAAAGAAGGGAAAAGTCCGATAAGGTAATATGCAGTACTAGTGTAATGAGGTATAATAATATCTGGTGTTTGTATCGAGTACAAGTGGTGCTTGACAAGAGAGTCTCCAGGTAACGTGTGACTTACGTGCTTCCTTGATGAACACCAAGGATTGAGGCTAGATCGCCCAGTTTGAGCTGAATGGTAGAGTTGGCAAGCACCTGGCACAAAACCATGGCGTTCTCCACATCAGATGGCATTGTGGATGATGATGTCCTGCTGGGCGATGTGTGGGATTGAAGGTGTGATGCTGAAGGATTGCAATCCGCGCTTGCAGATTGTTGAGGAGAAAAATTGTTTTAGTTACAAGCTTGTTCTGACGTACTCAATTGATGTGGCAAAGACCAGATGATCAGAATCAATGATTGCTGTAAGAGATCAGATGCGTGGAATTGTAACAGGACTTTTGCCCCAACATACAAGAGAAACAGGGAGGAGAGTTACGCGACGGAGCTTTGCTCTGGATGAGACGATGATGCTTCGAAGAACTCCCGGGTTAAAGAAAATAGGCATCGACGATATGCCTTGTGGAATAACCACTGTGGTATTTACAATGCCATGGGGATGTCATAACCCTATTTGTTGGTGTACAGGACTTAACTGTGCTTTCTGCGATGTCTTGGATAATTGGTATGTGATGTGATGGTGATAGCAGCGATGATGATGCACAATAATCTCGCTGTTGTTATTCATGTGTCTAATAGCAGCTCGATGGGGACGACCGGTGAACACGCGGCACTCATTACAACAATCAGGTGAGCCCATGGGACTTGCCATATACAAAGGCATGCACCATCAATTTCGGGTAGTTCTGCTGGCAGCATATCTGGAACCGTCCACTTCATATCACATATGTGTTACTCAATGATGTGTCCTGACATGTGACGACATGCGACGAAGGCAAGTGATCAGTAACCGATACGAGTATTCTCGTTTACATACCATTCTATATATATGCATTGTTAATTGGCAATATGTCTTGCTTGTCGTAAGTTAACCTCTCAGATTTCATTATTAGGCATGATTGTCCAACGAGGCTGAGGTTTGGGTGAACAAGGAGCAATGACTCGAGCCAGAGATGTTAGAAATGTTTGATGGTCCAAAAACATGGTTCACCATGCGAATATGAATACAATCAACACAATGCAGCAAAATGCAAAATATTGCTCAGCCACAGGATTGAACTGAGGACCTTCGCATTAACTTGATATTACTCATGAGTAATATTAGTACGACGCTCTAACCAACTGAGCTAGCCGAGCTTGTTGTTGAACAAACCCTTCTTAGCGCGACTCTATACCTTAGAACGGACGATTGAACAATACCCGAATACTGTACAGCCTCAAGTTAGTCGCCTCAGTTGACCACCCCATCTTTAACCAGTCGTCGAATTGTGTCAATACTGCCGTGAACTGCCATCTTAGCCGTCTGTTGAAAATTCAATCAGTATGTTTCAAGACCTCTTGCTATCATTAAAAAAAAATTTGCTCTTACCTTCCAATGCTCTGCCTCTGACTTCTCCACTTCATTGCTTCCTTCCGCAACGTCGGGATGGAGCCACGCAAAGGAATAAGTCATCAACAATTCACCATCTGGACCTTTACTGACGATATTGCTGATAAAACTGCCGTTGTCCTGCTCAAAGTCTACGCGCGATGGCGCATAATGCGCGCAGACTTCTGTGACAGACGATCCATCACCCTTGGGCCCTGCACCCTTGAATTTGACCTTGCGTGTTATAGTGAACCCCTTCTCGGTCTGCTCTTCTGACAGGAGATCACAGGAAATGATGATAGGCACGAAGTCTTGTGCGCGGCGGACTTTGCGCTCCAGTCCGGCCCATACTTGCGTTGGCGCAGTGTAGGCAATGTTAATGGCAACCATTTTGCTGTATCTTCTCTAAATTGACGCACCGGCATTCTTGGGTCAACGTGACAGCTATGGGGGTTTGTATGCTCTTGTTGAGAAGAAGAAGAAAAGAAAAAGGCGAGACCGAGGAGCTCTGTTTGTGGAGGGAACATCCATCGGGCATAACCATTGGGAAAACCGACCGCAGTCATTGCAGCAATACGTCGTACCGCCTGCTATGGAACGGCCCACAACAACTATACCTACGCATCGTTAGCGGCTGGGTGTAAATCCTTTGTTATGCATATTACCCTGAGTTGTATATGATCTGTACTTTACAAATAGTCAACGATCATATAGAGCACGAGATACTTCCCCATATTTGGACTTCCACGAGCTGAATGGAATTTGTTGGTAACTGGTCCCATGTGCTCTACAATATCTCAAAGCAATTGGAGTATATGAATTGAAGTAGCTTCCTAGACTGTGGTTCTGAGTGCCCTATTTCTCTAAGCAGCCCCCTTTCCGATTGCGACTTATCGGCTGTCTTAGTTCATGGTCTGATCAAGACGACTGTTGGACTTTATACAAACTAAATTCGCACTTAACGACTAAATTTATTTTACCACGTCCATTCGATTCAACTCTTATTCTATGTCGTTGCCGGAGAGCTCAGCGGTAATGACCTTGAAACTGAGAAGAAGAAGAAGTCGGTAACATCCAACCATGTATTCATGGTTATT
The DNA here is from genome assembly GCF_020726525.1 of Truncatella angustata. Lineage (NCBI taxonomy): Eukaryota > Fungi > Ascomycota > Sordariomycetes > Amphisphaeriales > Sporocadaceae > Truncatella > Truncatella angustata. The sequence continues at coordinate 1,693,719 of NW_025763390.1, read as the reverse complement.
TGCGCGTGGTCGTGTGTCTTGGCAATGCTGTTAAACAATCGAGTACTGTGCCTTTATGATATCTGCTATCTATGGGGGTTGTCAGGAACGGCAAGACCTTCGACATGATTTCAAGATTGTACTCACCTTCTCACCCTGGCCATACATAGTGGCTGTGGGCGCGGCAGAAGTGATCATTGGCCATATGCTAATATCAATAACCCGTAGCCCCTGGACTCCATATACTTTGAGGCGATCATCGACTACACCTCCTAGCTGTTGCGGCAGCATAGCTGCTGTGCAGCACTGGTGTGCATTACTGGGGTTGATCGATCCACGGAGAGCTGCCTTGAGTTCCTCATCGGTCTGCAATTCATCGCCGAAAGGAGCAAGTTCAATTGGCCCTAAGGCTTGCATGGAAGGTTGAGAGAAGATGTCGCGATGTTTGCGGAAAAGAGCTAGAACGAGATCCAAGTCAGAGGGATTCGTCATCGAGCGCCAGTCAATGACAGGATTAGCAAGAGGGTCTGTGTTGTTAATGTTGATAGTGCCACGACTGAATGGCTTGACGAAGTATAGCGTCGCGGTGGTTGTTGTACTCCAGTGTATCTGTCCAATGGGCGAAGAAAATCTTTGCAAGCTCTCTAGGGAAAGTTCACGCTGCCTCTCATACCCTTTGAGGACTGTCAGGTCAGTACCCGCTGGTAAATATTGTTCAGCATCTTGATTGGCCAGCCCATCGATTATAGTCTGACAATTACTGGTCGCATTGCACAGCGAAATAGACGCAATGTTAGTGCTCAAAGGATGGACGATAGTGAAAGCACCCTTATGCTTCTCTTCATATAGCTCGAGTTGCTCTGCACGGTATATGGCATCGGTGTCGAGCGATCCTTGATTAGGCGTCACGTTGTCCGTGACTGAAAAGTTACTATGCTTGCTTGCGTCAATGTGCCTGTTGTTTCTTGCTTACAGTTATATGATATGGTCAGAGTTGCGTGATCCTGGAAGTTTTGACCAACTCCAGGAAGATTTGACACTGTTGAGATACCCAGTGACTCAAGGACATTGCTGGATCCAATGCCGGACAACTGAAGAATTTGCGGTGTGTGCACCCCTCCTGCTGCTAATAAGACTTCCTTCGCTGCTGAAACTTGCGAAATGCTGCCTCCTGCGCTAGGCAGATACTCGACACCAACAGCCCTCGTTCCGCTGAACAACACCTTACCTACTGTGTGCTCTGCAAGAATGTGGTAGTTAGGCCGCGATTCCTTGACTCTTTCAAAATGATTAATACGTGCGTAACTTCTAGTTCCGTTAACTGGGTCCAGGAGGGTAGGAAAGAAGAATATGCCGGTGTTGTCACCACCATTCGGGTCCGAGGATTCCTTGATTCCTGAATCCAAGGCAGCTTGCCACCATTTGCCTGTACGGTTTTGATTCGCATCAGACTGGCCACTAGTATTTCAAGTGAATCATTCTAAGGGCAAACTCACCACTACCCGGGAAGAAATATGGTGGATAGCTTCCCTGGACAGGTCCTGCATGGCCGTGGACTTCGTCGATATAGGAAATGTTTGCCTCGGCCGCATAAGCTGCGTCAGGAACCGTGAAATTCTCGCTCTGTCAAGAAATTAGCGACCTAGACATCGAGTGATATCATCTGACCTCCATACCTTTTTGAAATAAGAAATCATTCCATCCCATCCCCAGCCTTCACTGCCCAGAGACTCCCAATTACTGAAGTCATCTGTACCGCCTCGAAGGTATACCATCGCATTAACAGCAGACCCACCGCCGACCACACGACCACATATTGACGAATACGAGATGTTATTCAACCCAGTCTGTGGTTCACTGTTTAATCCAGGCCAGAAGTATTGGAACGGCGGGAAATCCCCAGGGATCAAGACATTGTCTTCTCCCTGATCGAATGGACCAGCCTCAATCACTAACACAGACACTTTACTTGTGTGTTAGTCTGTAAAGTTGGTATCACAGCATCAATGCTTCTTACCGGAGGGGTCCTCTGTGAGCCTATCTGCAACTGTCAAGCCTGAGGGTCCTGCACCTGCTATAATGAAGTCGTACGACGTATTCGCAGCCTGCTGGCTAACCAGAGTCGCATAGCGGGGTATAGCAATGGCCTGAAGCGGCTGCAATAGGCCGAAAAGGTACCACAAGGAGATGCACAGGGTACACACATTCAACATCTTGGTTGCTAGAAAGGTCAACTTCCTATGCGATGATGCCTGGTATTAGACTTTCAATGCCCAAGAAGTTTGAGAACACAAAAGCGAAGTCTCTTGACAGGCGTTGCCAAGTCCTCGGAATGTGTCTCGCTTGGAACTGACGGTCACCTACATCGTAGGGTAGTATTGCCGTCAGCTCGGAAGACCCACAGCAATCAAGAGTCCCAATGTTAGTCGTCAATCTGTATGCAGGTCCCGTTTGAGTTAATCAATATTGAAATGCAGTGTTTTGCCCTACGCAATGCCTTGCTACTTTACTACAGCCAATGAAACGATGATATGCTCTGAACTGGCTCGTGAAGTAAATAAAGCCTCGCAACTTGAACAGGTTTTCAAGTGGAAAGGCAGTCTTACTCACACTTCTATCATGTCTGATCGGGCAATATTGAGGCTATCGCCACTCTTGCCAGTTCTTGCAATGAACAGCTTTCGCGACCTCAGGTATCACTAGTATTCCAGCGCTGACAGATTATTTTCTTCCTACCTGTGTAAATAAAGCAGGGAATACGTATTCTGCCATCGCAATGACCGAGTGGTCCTTGAGCTTTTGTCATTCATCTTTACAACCGATCCAATAACTTTCAGCATATCATTATCTAGAAGTTTGAGAGAAAAGTCTTGTGTGTGTGTGTGTGTGTTGGGGGGGGGGGGGGGGGGGGGGGGGGGGGGGGGTCACCTAAACTCCTCTAAGAATAAAAAGATTATGTTCTACTGTTCTTAAAATTCCTAATCATTTCGTTCTGACATATATAGCGTCGGTCATGCACACTCGCATTGTGGAATGAATGATTCTTGCAAATTGAGGTGGAAAATCGGCTAAATCGGCTGTGTCAACCATAAGTTCGTGCTATGACCAGTGCATAACATAGCCATCGCATACTTGTCAAGTTACTTGGTGATCAGCTCTCTAACGCAGCGATTCTAACTTACTATAATTGCGAGAGCCCAGCGTGTATGAGAAGATCTGCTTGCCAAAATGGCTGATCCTAATCAAGATTTCGAACACCGCAAGGACGACTTCTCAAACTCTGCATACGTTCCCGATAGCACTCTGCACTCTGCTGAGCATGTTTCATTGGATTGGGAAATACCCACATTTTCACCTCTTCGGCCGCGATGGCCAGAGTCCTGTTCCTTATTATGATGGCACATCCCATGACGCCGACCTATATGCCAGTAATAAAGTAACAGGAAAAAGGTACCAGTTAGTTGCTACCAGCACTTTTGCAACGAACCAGCCTGGAGCATGCTCAGTAGCACCTAGTCCGGGCCTAGCATCCCGGGTCTTCATTGGTTATGGAAATAGATCCTATAGCCTATGATCAGAGTCTCATGCATTCTAGCTTTGATTGGGATGCTGTATCGATCCGAGAATGAACCAGTTCCGGACTGGCCTCATGGAGTTGCCTTGAACACTGCTGTCGCTTTCATCTCGACTCTTTGTCGTACAGCGTTCTTTTTCTTGCAATCGAGGCTCTGTCGCAGCTAAAGTGGAATTCATGTAGGAACCCCAGGCCGCTTCAGGACTTCTGAGTTTTCGATGAAGCAAGCCGTAGACTATTGGGGGAGAGGGTCCTGGATTGAGATTCACGCTCAGACAATAGTCAGTTATTCGTCTTATTTGTTGTCACTCATGCTTACTAACTCGTTTCAGCGGCATGGGCATTCTTGCTGCGTTGATTATAGAGTCGAGCATTGCAATGCCAACGCTCACACAATCAGTAGTGACATAAACTACCCACCTGATACCAATTCTTGAAGATGATGCAGCGACGAGTTCTCGGGCCCAGGAAATCCACTGGGCAACTGCCACTTCAAACGCCATGAGTCAATATGTACCTTTACTAGTCTTCTATATCTATGTCAATATCGCAGGATCATTCGGTACAAACACGTTATAGGGGATATTATGTTACCATTTACTCTTGCCATTCCCCAGTCCTTGTACACAAGACCCGAAACCCCCTACCGAGGACCACCGAAAAGAACAGGTCTTGCAACCCGTCGCGCGACCCCAGACGGGCGGAAACAGGCTGGAAAAGCTGATGTTTATAAGCCGGCAAGCGCCCCCAAATGACACCGGAGAAGTGGTGTGCAAGGCCCCCCAGGGGTTTAGCCGATCTCTTTTATACTATATAAAAAGTTGAACTGGCGCGGTGGCCAACACCACAGGAGTGGCAGCACCCGCTTAATTGGCGTGGTTGTGAAGATGCCGAGGTTTCTGGGTCCCCCCCCCCTCCAAAACGAAACACTTTAAGCTTAAAACAAAGAGGGTGGATCTTGGCTTTCTCCATGGCCAGTGACGTGTAGTGATCTATGCGTAGAACAGCATATTACGCGGATACTATATGATCAAGCTTTGATTGCAGTCATGCCATCTATGAAATCATATCTGGTATTGCTTTCGGCTAGACTAAGAGAGTCTTCACACCCCGTACTCCGTACTCCGTAGGTAGTGTTGAACTTAAGCTTTCGTGATTGTGGATCCTAGATCTACGATACAGGTAAAGCGGAAATCGGCAAGGCCAAGTTCTGTCAATTCGTTTGACATCTGCGTAGTGTTTCTTTAGCTTTAAGACTATTGATTTTATCTCTTTATGACGTGGCGTCATTGACGGACGTGATCCCCATAATTCCTCCCATGTATAGACGTCCGTCACGTCATGGAGTCTCGTATAACCACTGGAACGTCCCAATCCGCAAGGCGGTAAGGAGATGGAGACGTCCCAGCCTCTGGATGAACAGTTTTAATGGCGAAAATTCTAAAGTTGAATGGCTGGGTTTCTTCTAGAAAGGGACGGTAACATGCTTCGACCAATCAATAATTTCAAAGTCCACTTCTAGTCACTCGTAACATGTTGGCACAGGAATCAAGTGGCTCTCACAAGCCATCGAGACTTCTGTTCTAGCTCATGGTTAGGCATCATATGGTATGATTTTATCAATAAAGAGACACGGTTGAATGGCTATATAAGGATGAGACAGTATCTCGAGGAATATTCAATCCGTAAGACAGTAAATCATAAGATACCCGGACACTTCCTCTTTACAACTCAACTAAGACAATCTTAACACAACCTCATATAATCATGATTTACAAGGGTTCTGCCATTACCTTGGCCTTGGTGTCGGTTGTCGCTGCTGCACCGGCTGTCCGCCGTCAAGACGCCTGCCAGGATGCTTACAAGCAGTGCATCTCTGCCGGAACAGCAGAGGTCGCATGCTCTTGCACCTTGACCAGCTGTTTGGGAGAAGACAGCGCTCGCATCCGCGACTTCTGTGCAACCGCAACGGCATCATTGGCGCAGCCTACCAGCACCAGCATCCCCGGTGGATGCAACCCAGCCCACCCGGGATCCTGTCCGTCGTCTTACTTCAGCACATCGGCGACCACAACGACTTCAGCCGCCTTCACTTCCGTCTCCGGTATTCCTGGTGGATGTAACCCGGCTCATCCTGGCTCGTGCCCATCATCCTACTTCAGCACAACTGCAACTTCGACAGCCGTTCCCACATTCACCTCCATTGCCGGTATCCCCGGTGGATGCAACCCGGCACACCCCGGCTCTTGCCCTTCATCCTACTTCTCCACCACTGTTTCTGTCACACCTACCGTGGCTCCAACAGCTGCACCCTCGCAGGGCGCCACGACCTATACCGACCCCACCCCCGTGAGTGGAAAGACCTGGACTGTCCAGGACCTGACCCGCTACTGCGGTGAGGGCAACACGGGCTGTGACTACAACTTTGCCATCGTGGCTGACGGAAAGACTGAGCGTTGTACCGTCATCCGCATGCCTGGTTCCGATGCTGCCACCGAGAGCTGGTCCAACCAGCCTTGCACGGATGGGTCCAAGTTCACCGCCTCTTGGGGATACATCACCAACCCCGCCCCTTCCTTCGCTGTCCTTACCGTCGTTGAGGGCAAGGAACTGGCTTGGTTCGGTGTGGCTAATGTCAACGAGCAGGAGGTTACTTCTTCCAACCCCTTCGGATCCGGCCAGTACGGAAACATCACCGAGCAGGTTTACACCTACTAAGCCAGTATTTAATGAACAGTACGCCACTGAAATGAAGGAATGAAGGAATGAAGATTAAAATATGTTTGTTAGCCTGTTAGAATTATAGAACTAGTATAAATAGTATAGTTAATGTATTGTCTGAATATTAATGAGCGCTGCGTCTAATAAGGGAAGGTTTCGATACCTGCTGTTCGAGAACATTGTCTCCACAAGGTATCTGAAAGTCGGATCATTGAAAACAATTGAGACTTCTAGATTGTGACTGACATAGTCTGCATACTCTGTTTAATGCATTGCGCGGTATTCGTTACCACAGTCTCCAAGTTTTTGAAAGATCGTCAGCGACTTTTCGCCGCCTCCGCCCAGTGCGGCGTTATTGATGGATTCCATGTCATCATCGTTCAAGGTGAAATCGAAGACCTTGAGGTTCTCGTCACCGTGAGCAGATACACCGAGCCGGGTACCCACAATGACGGCGCCGACAGCAGGTTGCTGAAGAACCCACCTTGTTGCTACGTTCGTCAAGCTTACGCCGTACTTATCTGCAGTCGACAACAGAACACCAAGCAATGCTTGAAACTCTGCCCAAGTTCCCCAATTACCAATCATGTCGAAGTACTGTTAGATAATGATTAGTAGCGCCCGTATACTACCGCAGGAGCGCCTACTTTTCTTTGAGATGGTGTTAACTGGTTATTCTCGGCATAAATCTCCGGGACAGGTTGATTAAACCACTTCTGCGACAAGAAACCTCCACACTGAGATAGTTAGTAAAGCCTTATGTAAGGACGCTTGTTCACTAACGAATGATCCATACGTCAGTAGTTTCAGGCCATATTCCGTGCAAACGGTGCACATTTGTTGAAGTGGCCGCGAGTCGAATAAGGAGAACTGGACCAGTTAGCGCAAGCCCCTTAGTTTATTCACTGCTGAGGAAGCTACTTGCTTGAATCTGGTTTGAGACTATACCAACAGCGCCCTGCTTTGCCAAGAGATACTCGCAAACTTCCTTCGTGTGCTTGGAGTCAAAGTTGCACAGCCCAATCGTTGAAACTAGGCCGGAGTGTGTTCTCGTGATATTGACTAGCTCTGCCAGTATTTCGAGGTATTCTTTTTCTTCATACTACATCTTGATGTCAAAAGATGTGCCATTTTCGAAGCGGGCAATTTGACTTACATCATACCAGTGGAACTGCAGCAGCTCAACCCTACCGCCTAATCGCCTGCACCGCTCCTTAACCGCAGACAGCACAAAGTCATTGGTGACAGGTTGATTGATCGGACCAAAAACGCACCACTTCGTTGCGGCGTACACTTGCTCACGGACGTCAGGTGCTAGTCGATTCCGGAACTCACCGTATATCAACTCAGCGTCACCCTGTAAACTATGTCAGTGATTGTTTAATGTAATAGCTCATCGCTTACATAGTGGTCTGCCATATCGGTTGACGTCAGTCCGTATTCAACTAAATGTTTCAATGCGGCGGCTTGTTTCTCGGCGGTCCCTGAGCCCCATGCAGGAGATGACAATTGCCATAGCCCATTGAATAAGCGCGGTACCTGATAGGGGCCAAGGGCAAACATCTCAGTATCACCCTGCTTGGAGAGATCAACGAGAATCTGGCTGCTCAATGTATCTATGAGTAAAGAGAGACTTGTGCCGTTCGGGAACAGAAACCCAATGACATCTTTCACTTGTCTTTCTGCGCGGGTGAGTGGGTAGATAAGGGGCTCGGGTTTCGTGTTCTCGCAATATGTCTGGCAGTCTTTCAACGCCGTCCAGAGTTTTAGAAGCTGATCTTCGAGGGCTTCTGTAGGTTCCGGTTTTGATTCCTTTAAAGCCTGCACGGCCTGGACAACATCGCCACCGAACTTTTCAAGCACAGCTTCAAGGTCAGAATCACTTTCCCACCGAGCACCCCCAAGCTGTATTGATTCAATGAAATGTATCAGACTGCTTTGGTTAGTCGCTACCAATTCACAGGATTTCTGGGCACTTACTATCTCAGGGATTCTGCTGCCAACTTGCATGAGAATAAACATCTCGTCAGAGCCATATATCGACTGCATTGTAGTGAGACATGATTGACACTTGGAAACAAGTCCTCGGGGGCTGCCAGCTTTGGTGGGGTATCCGTAAAGCGTTCTCGGATATGATTTACGAATGGCTTCTGAGTCACAGAACCTTGAGATACCAGCACCCTCATGGCTGACCTCAAAAGCTCCGGCGGCACTGAGTTATGCACCAGTCAGTTTGATGATACCACCCCATTTGCAGGTCAACTCACAATTGGAGATCAGTACATCGTCCATCATGTTCCTATGACCATGCTCAGTGGACACTCATCGACTTAGGGTCAGATAACTCACACGTGTCCGCCCATCTTGAGTGGGTCTATAATTGATAATGTTTCGTTAATCCCTCGTCGTCGATTTGCGATAGCCAAGTGAATAGCACCGGTCAAGCGGTATGACCTGGATGATATGCGAAGCTCAAATACTACAATCCGTGTTCGTTGACATGCAAAGCCAACTCTAGTCTAATCTAGTGACAATAACCCGGCCGGCGACAACAACCGCTAGGGTTGCTCGATATCGACCATCGGATGGGTGCCGATACGCTTGCGTCAGGCTGGCTTAGCGACAGGCTTAACTTAGTGGGCTGCGTGGGTAGATCTGCTAGCAACCCTGCAATCTCAGAATACCACCCGGCTTGTGGCAATACGCCAGTCACTGTTTAAGATTGATGGAACTCCATGGATCGCTAGCGTATCTAGGAATCTTTCTTTTTCAAGAGGCATACTACTATCAGCAGAGCCGAAGTTCCGGTTCCAGGAGTTCTTCGCTGACCCCAACATGCCGGGTATAGCTTTCTCATCAAATCGATTTCTGAACTGCCCCCACAGCGCCTATACATCCGAGATCCGGCACTCCCCATTACACCCGAAATAGAAGGCCACCGCGTACTAAGTATAGGCCTTGAAGTGTGCAGGCGGCAGCAGCGCTAGTAACAAGCAATGGCCCAAGCGAAGTCGGGACTCTTAAGCGACTGCCAATCGTCGCCGCACCAAAGTTTTGGACAGGAAACCCAATACATCGACGTGGACAACACAAAGTTTTGGTCGCTACCATCCCCGCCATAATTGTCATCATGTCTGACGACAGTTTCGAGCTCTACGACTTGCGTGTGGAGGTGGTGTGTCCGGAGAATCATCCCGAGGGCGAGAAGATGATATGTGGTGCCAAGAAAGGCGACCATTTCACTCTGGAGGGCGAAATGATGTATTTGCCGCCGAATCAAGGGATAAGCATATACAGTCTATGTGAGTCAACTTTTCTGCTCCAGCGGTAAGCAACATTTCTGTTCTGATGACTTTCTCCAAGCTGCGGTTCTGCCATTACTGGCTGCTAAGCAGCGAATGACACACGCGCATGACTGGATGAGCACAGATGCAATGATTGCCTGTCCAGATCCCAATTGCAAGTCTCAGCTCAAGATCATACGGACAGGGATCAGAAAATTTAGCCATGCCGAGACGACGGTGGTGGGTCTGGAGGGAAACTCTTAAGCTTAGCTATTACAATTGAGCAAACAGGTTAATCAACTTAGACAGAGGTCCCGTCCGACTATTAGGACTATGTCGATAAGAAGAGCATATATATGGTATGTAACAAAAAGCTGAAATACTATAGTAAATACCGACAACTCATACTGAGTGGTCATGTTATATCAGATATTCTGATGAGCGCAGCATTGGGTCGCTCGCGAACGAAATGTTGACATTCCAGTCTCGTGGCTGTTTTCCAGCTTCAGCACAGATGGCGAACATGAATATGGCTATCCATATGCCGACTGCCAAGATTATACCCGAGCTGATCGGCACAACGATGGTAATGAAGAAATGTTTACCCGTCTTTGCGAAGGGCTGCTGATTACCAACATTATCAGTCTGTTCTCGCGGGCCCGTCTGCGCATAACCACGACGGGCTGAGAACTCATCTTGAATGGGCTCGACAGGCTCTTCATCAACTATAGTAGCAATATCCGAGAGACCCAGTTCTCCGCGGCGCCTATCCCAAGCGCGTAGGCGTTTCTTGAGGTCTTCAACCTGATGTAAGAGCATCTCGCTCTGACGTTTAAGCTCTTTGTTCTGGTGTAAAAGCCCTTCGTTTTTACCCTTGAGCTCTCCGTTCTGATACAAGAGCTCATCGTTTTGGCCCTTAAGCTCTTCATTCTCATGTAATAGCCGCTCATTTTGACCTGTGAGCTGTGCATTATGTTGCAAGTATTCTTCGTTTTGACTCTTGAATTTTCCATTCTGAAGCAAAAACTCTGCGTTTTGACCCTTGAGTTCTTTGTTCTGACGAAAGAATTCCTCCTTCTGGCCTTTAAGCTGCCCATCCAGAAGCAAAAACTTCTCATTTTGACCGTTAAGTTTTCCATTCTGAGTCTTGAGGTTCTCAATCTTGACATTGGAGGCTTTGATACTGTGTTCAAGATCCCGAATCTTAGTCGTCAGCTCCCCGCTTTGATGCTTCAGCTTTCCATTCCGATCCTTGAGATTCTCAATCTCGTCGGTTGAGGTTTTTGCATTGTGTTCGAGTTCACGGATCTTAGATACTGACTCCTCGTTTTGATCCTCGAGCTCTCCGTTGTGGTTCTTAAGATCCTCAGTCTCATCAGTCGATAATTTGATCTTGCGCTCAAGATCCAGAATCTTATATTCCAACACCTGAATATGTCCAACAGTTCTCCGTTTGGATTTGGTTAAACTGTTGACAATGCCATCGCGTTCTTTGCTCAAATCTTCGAGTTTGGTGCTCAATGCCTGGATCTTGGATTCGGCACGGAAGCCAGCCTCTCTAAACTTTCGCCTCACTCGTTCAACTTCATTTGTGCGCTCTTGCAATTCCTGTTCCACGTCCGTGAGCTTTTTATTCAAGCTTTGGGCTTGACATTCAGCTGCTGTAAGCTTGTCCATAACAATATCGTGGTGGTCTTGAGTTTCTACCAGCTCCTTTTTAGTTCTGTTTGTTGCTGCTTCAACCTTCCCGAGCTCTTCGTCCAGGGTTCTGCTTTTTTCCTCTGCTTCTTTTAGTGCCTCCTCTAGATGTTTGACCTCTTTCTCCTTTTTCTTGATGTCTTTTTCGTGATTATTAACTTGATCTGTGGCTACTCTTAGAGCCTCAATTAAACGTTCAATCTCAACTTCCTTACTCGTAAGTGTTCTTTTCTGATTTTCAACCTGATCTTTGTTATCCTCGAGCTCCCCTCGTAACCGTTTAGCCTCTTCCTCCTCTGTCTTCAGAGTTTTCTCGTGGTGTTTTAACCGGTCTGATGTATCCTTGAGCTCCCCCTTTAGATGTTCAACCTCATTCTCCTTTCTCCTCAGGGCCCTCACTTCACTGTCAGACCTCTCCGTGGCTACCTTGAGCTCCCCCTTAATACGTTCAACTTCCTCATACTTTATTTTCAGTGTTTTCTCATGGTCACCAACCCGATCTGTACTCTCTGCAAGCTCCCCTTCTAAACGTTTGATTTCATTTTCGTTTGTTTGGACGGTTTCGTCCTGATTGTCAGCCCGAACAGTGGCTGCCTTGAGCTGTTCTGCACGCTCGGCGTTCTCCTTGCGCTTACTGGCATACTTACTCTGAAGATTCTGAAACTCCCTCTTCACTTTCTCTAGCTCTTCTCGAAGGTTCTCGGTATTTCCTTCGGCTTCTTTCAGGGAACTCTCAAGGTCCGTAGTTCTGCCACGAATGGTCTTACCATCACTTAAATGCTCTTCGATGTTTCTCTGAGCTTCCTCAAGCTCGGCTTTCAAACCTTGGCATTGACTTTGAGCATCCACTAGCTGTGTGTCAAGCTGCTCCTTTCGACCGCGCACAGCCCCTAATTCTTCCAAAGCGCTATCGTGCTGTGCTTTGAGATCATCGCGCTCTTTCGTGACAGCCTCTAAGGACGCCCTGGCATGCTCAAGCTCCTGGTCGACCAGTTCTGGATCTCTTATGTCACCTTCAGGCTCCTCGTCAATAGTAGTCAAGATATCGGAGAAGTAGAACTGGATGGGCTCGGGCACCGGTGTTATTATGGGATCCACATCAGCTACAATAATCAATCCAGAAATAGCAAGCTCTTGCGCTACCGGCGGCACGTCGACAACCGCCATCGGTTTGGAGACGCCGAGCTCCTGTGCAACAGGTGTGGTGTCAATAGTAGTCATGGGACCCGAAATACCCAGCTGTTGTAAAATAGGCTCAACGTCAACAACTGTAATTGGGCCGGTGGTAGTCAGCTCGAGCTCCTCTGGCTCCTCCTCGAAGGTAGTAAGCACTTTGGAAATACTGAGCCCCGGTCTTTGGGGGTCTTCCGTCTCGTCTGGCTCTTCCTCGAAGGTAGTAATCAATTTGGAGATGCTGATTTCTGGCTCAGGAGGTTCCTCGTGCCAACCGACGATGATTTCTGTGTCTGTTTCCTCGTCTGTGTCTTCGCTGCTATCTTGAGGGCCAAACCATTCGTGTTTCAGGACAGTACTAATGTCAATCCGATCGGCAGGTTCCCATCTGAAAACCTTATTCAATAGGTTACCCAGGAGACTAATATCTCTCGGCGGTAAACGTCCTTTTGGCTTGGTCCGACGCTGCTTCGACTTCTTACTAGCTGTCTCGTCCAAGACGAACTCGAAGTTGAGCCAGGGGTCAAAAACATATTGATTTCGATAGCGGCTGACAAGTGCTCGCAGAACGTTTGGTTGCTTGTATTCGTCGCAAAACTTCTTTCGAATTTCCATGTCGTTCATTGATTTCCCGCTTTCTGGGTGTATCCAAGATACGTATTTGTTCAGGTCGGGATCTTGCTTGCCCAAGTTATCTGCATTTTGTCCCCCCGGTTCCTGGTCCTTGTCTTCGTGAACGAGTGCGAGGTAGCTAGAGCGGTATTTTTCAGGCATTGTACCCATGACGAACTCATACTCAGCGACTACCTTCTTGTGGTCACCACGGATATTATTGAAAATATGCGTACAGGCATAGATCTCCATGATGGTGACAGCCAGTGACCACACATCGGCAGCGAGCCCAAACTCAAGCCCGAAATATGCCTCCGGTGCTGCCCACACAGCTGGAATGGGTGCATGGGTTGAAGTATTAGGTATTTTGAATGCTGCCCCAAAATCCGTGATCATTGCATGGCCGGTGTACTTGACCTGAAGATGGTCAATGTTTGCACGTTTCACAATGTATGGCGGCAACTTTGAGTAGTCTGCAGACTTGGTGATGAAAGATATGTCCATGACCTGCGGAGGGCCAAGACGCTTTATCATCTCCGCCTCGTCAATCTTTTCGAGTTCATCCTGATCTAAGCACAGTAGCAAGTTGTCCGTACGAAAATCTGCATGACAGATTCCGAGCTGATGGAGGAATTGTAGACCCTCTCCGACTTCACGAAATACTTGGCGGATTTCTATATCCGACCAGGATAGTATTGAGTACAAGTTCGGTCCTAATAGTGGATAGACAAGACAGAGAGTTTGGCGACCGCCAGGTCCAGCAATTTTAAAAGGCGTTTCGCAAGTGGTAAGGATATGCATCTTATTGGCCATTTGTGTTGACACATCTTGCTCCGACATGATGCCCTTGAAATTCTCTTCAGAAACCTCTACATCCGGATAATCAGCGCCCACGATTTTCAGTGTACGCCATTTAGTTAGTAGGAGGTCGTACACGAGCCAGACAGTGCTGATATCACCGCTACCTAACTTGTGCACTATCTTGAATCTTTCCTTGATTATTTCTCCTATCTTCGCTGGATAGAAACCGCGCTTGACGTAATCATCGTATGACTCGGTGAATCCAGTGCTATATCCGACGAGTTGGACGTTTTCCCAAGGCGAGTAATCAGCTTGTCCAGCACGCCCTGGTATTTTTGCGTCGGCTGTAGGAGTCGTGCTATCAGGTCGATGAGGTTCAGCTTGGTTTAGACCGGCATCGCTCTCATCTTCATTTATGTCAACTTCACTTCGAGCGGCTTTTACGTGAGTAGAATGTACGGTTGTCTTGGCATTAGCCCTGGGGTTGTCTTGGATTGGGCTGGACCGCTCATAGTTAGATCTGATGTTTTCCAAGCTCGGCGTCATTATAAGTGGATCGAATCGTCGAGCTGCCGACGAAGACACAACATTTGCTTCTACTATCGCATGGGTTTCTTCATTCTTAGGTTTGCTTATCGGCGGTCCCCGTTGTTTCCTAGAACTGGCCGTTGAGGACGATACTCCCGGTCGCTGAATTGGTGATGATGCACCTGGTCGTGGAATTTGGGGTTTGGGAAGCTTAAATGTAGGACTGGTAGTTGGGGATAGTGCTCCTGGTTGTTGAGTCGAAGATAGTGCTTTTGGTCGTGAAGTCGAGGATAGTGCTTTTCGCCGTGAAGTCGAGGATAGTGCTTTTGAACGTGGACTCGAGGATAGTGCTTTTGAACGTGGACTCGAGGATAGTGCTTTTGAACGTGGACTCGAGGATGCTGCTTCTGGACGTGAAATTGAAGATTGTACTCCTGGTCGTGGAATCGAAGATCGTGCTCCTGGTCGTGGAATTGCGGATGCTCCCGCTTGCTTAATTCGCGATATTCCAGTTGGAGTTGAAACTATAGGATTGATGCCTCCAGTTTCTCGTGATATTGAACTTCGTGGCAGCGTATCGACAGGCTCGTCTCTTGCAGTGGCCATATCGGCCCCATTGAAGCGGTTGGTGCGCCTGAGAGACTGGCTTCCGCCATCCATGTTTACAGCGTATAGTTAGCAGACAATATAGAAACGTATCTGCTAACGAATTCTCTGATAGTCAACAGGGATGGAGTTCAGGGCGAGGTGTTGGTTGCTTCACGGTTCGTATCAATGGATGCCTCTACATACGGATAACAAAGAACTGGTGTCAATACAGAAGGGTCAAGTGTCTGAAAACAGTAGTATACGACGCCATGACAAAGGCTACACTGTCCTTGGCTGGCGCGCAATGAAAACAAAAATTCTTGGTTGTTCGTAAATCATCAAATGTCAATTAACTCACCTGGCCATGATATTTCACAATGCTAATCTTCAATGTATGTGTGGCTCTAAGCAAAGCGTCATCACAACCTGTGCATGAATTTTCGCATATCTAATCGCTCAGTTTTGACATCACAATGGTTTCCGCATTCCAATTGAGCATCAACTCAGTAATAGAGACTGGGCAGACATTCTGTCAATATCACCAGTGAAAATATAATGGGCTAATGTTCGCTATTACGAAATCCTTGGAGGCATAGCAAGCACGGAGGTCTTCTCACTCGGTGGAATCTTCAGGGATCTTATCAATAAATTCGCGGTCTAAAACTTCAATCATCAGCAGTAATTCCACATATGCGTATCCGTCACACAGGCAGATGTGCTTGCATCTTTGCAGGGGTTCAGGAGAGCAACATCACAGTGAGTTTCAACAACTAGTTCTGTTCGTAGTGTTCATCCAGTTTCAGCGTCAATACTCCCTAAAGCCATGAGGGTAAACTCCACCTCAAATGTCGTGAATAACATTTTAGCACTTTTCTTGAATTCTCACTCACACTCAGAACAATGCCGTTTGATGCGAATATCAATGATAGCCATTTACAATCATCAAACACCCTGAAGAGCCATGCTCGAGGCCTCCAACTGTAAGATTGGAGCTCGGCCATTGCATCGAAGATGCTATTGTGCGTACAGTGGATCAATAATTAGGTTAGATATACTTCGCTAATAATTACACATCATTGCCTCCTATGGTTTTGGTGGGTGTGCTAAAGTGAGGCCTCTCTTTTATGATCTATCATTGAGGCAGCGGCTGGCATTTGGAAGATCGTGGTAGTGTGGTGTTTGCCTCTCGAAAGATGTGATTTAAGCAGTCCAAGTAAAAAGAGATCCCTTGCTGCTGAGAAGGACCCTTGATGCAGGATGGCAGTGTATGCAGGGCTTACACCATTAGTCAAAATAGGCTATGCTCAGCCACACACAGTCCGGTAGTTGAGTTGCGTGCAATATCTCGCTACATTTTTGACAACATGAAAAAGCTTGACAGGTTGGGAGCACCATGCTTGGGTTGCCGGTACCTGGATGTCGTCATGGTCATCAAAGTTCAATACGTCCTAAATGGGTTCGCAGGGTTCTGACTGGTAAGTTGACCGCTGCTGATCATTGCCGAATGAGTAGCTGCCGCCGTTCAGGGTCACACTGCCGCCAAGCTCTAGTCTAGGCGACGCTTAGGTAACTGGGCAAGGGCAGGTGGCAGGGCAGCAGGGCTCATCACAGCGACGAAGCTTGTATACGTAGGACACGAGGGTGTTGTGGCGAATTTGTGTGAAGAGCGCCAGCAATATGAACGTGGAAGCTATGGCGATTGTAGATACAGTAGACAGAAAATATCCCGAGTCACATAAACTCTCCCGCCACAGGGGAAGAACAAGTCACCAACCCATCCCAAGCTTTTCCCTGCGACCGCAACTGCCTCGGGACAGATTAGACATATGTAATGCTACATGTAGTCAAGAAATTACGGAAGAAAGTATGACGGTCACCGGATCCACTCCTATGTAGTAACAAAATGAAACTCATAAGCTGATCAAGATCTCCTGACCCTAACGAACAATTAACGTTAGCTACAAGACTAGAGGAAGGAGCAATAAGCAGCATGCAAATGCAATGCCTAATTTTCTTTCTAAATTGTTTTTTTGTATGATTGAGTTTGTACATAAGTACTCCATACGCGAGATTCGCTACCAGTAACGTCGATCTTGGTGCGCAGCATACATAAGTTCTTCGGTTTTAGCCTGAACGGCCTTAAATGACCGACTACCGGTTTCTATTCCAGTCGTGCCCTCAAACATACAGCTAGAGTTACACTGTACCAACGCAACGGCTCGGTGGTGACGCAGTGCCATTATGCAAGGAGCGTACACGAAGGTGCGAAGCTGCAATCTACGAGATCCGAAAACTGATTGATCGTAGCCGCTGGGGACCTTTCTTCGACGAAAATGGGTTGCAAAGCCTGATCGAGGTTACTTGTTTGGGGCGGTTGAAGCCCTGTGCGCTGGGATGACGAAGGCAATAGCACTGGACCCTGGCCGTGATATAGGGCCGCTCGGAGAAGTTAGTGGATTGAAATATTTTAGACGATGCGATCATCGACCGACTTCCGTGTAAGGCCCTCACTCCTGTATGTGTCAGAGACAGTTTGGAAACCGCCAACTAGACCCTTTATTGTCTTAGGCGCGAACGAGTCCAACAGATTGTAACCTATCGGGTTCTTCTTTTTGCACAGGTCAAGTATGTGTTTTCCACGACGGGCGTCTGACAGTCTTCATTCAGTAGAAGCCCGCTGTAGATAGTTTGATTGCGGGAAGGATGCACAACCCAACGGTTTCCTAACCTAGAACTCCAATGTGAATACGCTGCGCATCACAGCTTGATCTTCCAGCACTTCGAGATTATCATTATGAACTCGATCTTACATTCTTTGCTGCCCATTGAACGCTTGATACGAGCCGCAACGAAGGTAAAATCCACATCTTCACTACTCCGCTGCAGGTGTTTCGATGGCGATCAGTAAATTTCCTTGTTTTCAGTACCTGAGTGCCCTCCTTTTCGGCTACAAAGCCCATTGCGCATTGGCTTCAATTATATCCGCATCCCAGGATCTCAACGGCTTTGCCTTGTCCCAATTGAGGTTATGATCAGCCCTGAGCCTTGACAGCGACTTGTCGCGGAGGCTTGTTTGGAGCCTGCCATTGGTTTCACTCGTTCTATTGCGGTAAGTGGGCATGTCGGAAGGGGAACTCTTACCGACCATTTCGGAGAGTTTGTGCGCTCCGCCAACAGAGCCTAGACCAGAAGCATAAACTGGGGAAATGGGTCTCATTTCGCCAGGGCCAGTCCTGCATTTTGACACGCAGTCTGGCAGTCGAGGCAATGACAGGAAAATATTTATTGTCTCTTGAAAATAGAATGCCTCAGCACATAGGCAGCATTTCCACATGCAGCACAGAGATTATTATAAGGTAAAAGCAAAGTTTGTTGGTAGGTATCACACCGAGCCGTTAGAACAATTTGAGATTTTGGGGATATAGTCAGCCTTCAACGCCCTCTAAACAAACGATCGGCAAGTATTCCCGAGGCGATCACCGCGTTACTACCTTTAACACGAAGACACAAATATCTGAATTTGCCATCGTCATCTCAGAATGCCATTAAAGGGGCCCCCATACGCGAGTCAACGCACGATACTGTGGTGCCGGGTCTGCCGTCCTCCCTGTCCGACAGGCGTTGTGGTCTTGGCTATTGTGATCCGGGCCCCATGTCATTCGACAAGCCCCCCCTGCAGGTGCGCATCGATTTCCCGTCGTGACGTTAATCTAAGGTGCCGTGTTATCGGGTCCCCTGTTATAACGAGGCCGAGCCGGGGGCTCTGACCGCACCATGATTCGCTACTCCGCTGTCTATGTCGTCGTTCGGCCAGAAAGCAAAAGCTACTGGTAGGCGATATCAAGGTCATAGGCGTTAGCGCAGTTACATAATGCCCAAGCCATAATGCAACGGCGCGCGACGCTGTGGCTTCGAAGCTCTAAGCGATGCGATCTTCAGGAGAATCACCCAGTGACCACAGGGCCAACACCGAACGGACAACACAACCCGGCGAGCCCAGTTACTGGAATTGCAAGGGACGTCTTCACTGGTCCACGTTCGCTTCTCAATTCGTCCAGTAGGTCCATATCGTCGCGCTTGACCCCTACATCGCATCGAGGACCATGTGAGAGATCGACATATGAGTGTACTATTGTGACAACACCATGAATATTTTATCGGGCATTAACTCGATGACTCCATCAAATCTCTTCAAGGCTTCCAGCAATCATGGTCAGGGGTCTTGGAACCTGGTTGTATCTTGGTAAGGGCCTTCGAGAAAGGAAATACGCGTAGAATGGCACAACAGCGTCATCGTCTCCAGGGAAGTTGAAAGCCACTGACGAACGTCAAGCTCGGAGGCAGCCAGAGTTACGATATCTTTCGTGTATAAAGATATCTTGTCTCCTCCGAGTCGAGGACAATATTCTTAATCATTCAGACATCAAACATCAATCTACTCTTACCATTACCAACAAAATACCAGTAAACCCCTTTACTACACCCAACACCTCAAATACATATCTCAAAATGCAGTTCTTCACCCTCGCCGCTCTCTTCACCAGTGCCCTCGCTGCCCCCTCCATGATGGAGCGTCAGACCTACACTGCCTGCTCGGGTCTGTACAGCAACGCCCAGTGCTGCGCTACTGACGTCGCCGGTCTGGCCGACCTCGACTGCCAGAACCCATCCGAGGTCCTGACCGACGCCACACAATTCCAGTCCGTGTGCGCCGCCGGCGGCCAGCGCGCCCGCTGCTGCACCATCCCCGTCGCCGGGATCGTCGACCTCCTCTGCCAAACCCCTACCGGCGTTGATGTTTAAATCGTATGTGTGAACCTTGACAGCCTTCACTATCTGATCTACACTATTCGAGAACCCCATCGCTGACTTATCATCTTCTAGAACTCTATCAAGCTTTGGAAGGAGGATTGTATAATATGACAGGGAGCGTCCTTCATCGAAAGTGACAACCCTGGGAACGAACCAGTCATGAGAGATAGAGAGAAACGGGTTTTTTCTTAAAAGACATCAGCCTCGGGGTTGAACAGTACGAGTGCATGGCTTTTGGGGGAGCTGTTACATAAAAGGCAACATGTGTATACGATATCAGATATTTAAATTCTTGGGTCCAGCACCCAATTTCCTCGACTCATCGCGTATCACTGCGCAAACCATGTGAACTACCATTCCAGATGTGACCTTTCAAACCCAGCCGAGATAATTGTCTGTCTATAGGTTCTTGTTCCTCTTGTGTTATCCAAGATGCTGTACGGTGCATGCTAAGCATACACACACACACACAAAGAGTCATATGTTTGATATGTCTAACCACTCATGAGATTACATACCCAACCACCCTCAGGCTCTTTCCCCCCCAACCAACCACTTCGTTTCCCTACCAACCCCCAAACGATACCGAGCCAGAGAGAAAAAAAGAAAAAGAAAACTCACGCATCCCAGCGGCTTACAACAAACTGGACCCCATACCCCTAGATCTGAGCTCTGCATCTTTGCACCTCGGGCTAGGGCCTTGAGACTTCGTCGGCACTCCGGGATGTATCTACCGCGGAGACCCGACAGGCGTGGCATGCCGGGCCTCGAAGAGGGCGAGCACCCAGATCACCAGGCCCTGTGTTGGACAGGAGGGCATCGCTCTGCTCGCATGTTTAAATGTGTTTGCCATCGGGACGATACCAGTGATGGGCCCCAAGACCGCCAAGACATGCGCGAGAGTCTGAACGCTGGTTCCTATGACGTTCATTTCCGGAAACACCGTACTTCCACTCGTTGATTGATCAGGAATATCACCAGACCGCCTCTTTCGTCTGGGAGGAGGGTGCGCAAACACGCCGGCCTGGTGTGGTACTACACAACAAGAAAGACGAGGTAGGGATCAAAGCGCTTCAACACGACGCTGATTCTATGCAGGCAAACCTATGTAGTCTACAACTTTTTCTTCTTCTTTTCCAACTCCTTCGATACCAGAAAGACACTGGTGATGCACTGCCGGCACAAACTCCTGTACCTTTTTTTACCTTCTTATGCCCTTTTGCCAATCCACATTGGCTTTGACCACGGCGCGGTAATGCGCTAAATCAATTAAATGCTCCAGTGCACTAACAAACCATCGTTCACTGGCCATGCTGGCAAGATAGTTGGAGGGCTCATTGCTCCCCAATCCTGAGCCCTTTGGCGAGTTTCTACCTGGTTGCGAGGCATCATGCTTTCTGGCCTCCTATGCGAAAGCAGTGACTTCTGGCCACTTTCCGGCTGCCTTCTTCTTGAAGTCGTCGACTTCCTTACTCCTCCAACCTCTCAACAGATCCAGCACTTCTGTGGCTTGTTCAAAGGTTATGTCTTTCACGTTGAGAACTTCGGAGAGCTCCTTCTCCACCTTGCTTTGATCCTCGCCCAGGTGCTTCTTTGCCTTGACGGCAGCGATCACATGGGAGGCGCTTTCCTTGTGCTTTGCCTCGAAATCTGCGTTGTACTTCTTCAAGTCTGTTGAAGCGTCCAAAGTATCAAACTCGGCTTTGATGACTTCTTGTGCCTTGGCGGGTAGCGAGTCCAGCTTTGTGTTGAGCAAGTGGCGGAAGTGCACTAACTGCTCATGGACCTGCGGGTGGTTCGAGTCCAAGGCAATTGCATTCTTCAGACATTTGAGCGCAAGAATGTATTTCTCTGTGGCAATAGTAAGTGAAGAGTCAATGACACTTTTTGTGGTTGGTCTAGGATATGGCTTACCTCTTCGGGTGTACACCTCGAAGCCAGCGAGTTGCGCATCAACGAGCTTGGGACTGTTTTGGAGCAGGTGAGCTAGGAACTTGGTAGCTTCCACCAAGGGCTCGTTGGTTGCAGCGAGCTTGAGGCCGTTAGGATCCTCGTCCACCTTCTTGGGCTCCTCGCTGCCTGCCTTTTTGGGCTTATTGGGGTCTTGTTTCGCAGCTTTCTCCGCAGCCTCTCGCTCGGCCTTCTGCACGGCCTGTCTGGCCTTCTTCGCTGCCTTCTTTCGTTCGGCGGCATCGTCGCCGTTGACATCCCCATTGACACCATTCGGCAACGACTTACCATCAAACATGCTAATGTACAGGTTGACGGCTGATAGGGCAGCACGAGTATAGAAAGGATGTTCGCGAAGCTTGTCCTCCCACCTGACCATGTCGACGTAGGCGCGGATTTGTCCTTTCCGTAACGAGAAGCTATGGAAGTCGAACTGGTCTTCCACCCAGACGTCGAAGAAGCCGTAGACAGCATGAAATCGCTTGAGAGCGAGGCCGATGTTTCCTTTTCGCACGTTGGCCTCTCCGTCTTCGGTCATGTACCAGACACACTGCATATCAATCAGATCATTGAGGGGCCCGACTGTCGAGTCAGGTCTCGTGAACAAACCCATCAACTCAAGCGCCCTTTCGGTTTCATCATTGCGAAGTTGGTACTTGGCTGCCTTTGTGTTGATGTATCGGTCTCTCAAATCGAGGTTGCGGGCTTCGTCCATAGTCGCGGCGGCCTTTTCCGTGTTACCGGAGTGCTTGTATATTCTGGCCTTGGTCATGTAGAACTCGACTTCCTTGGGAGCGACCTCGATACCCCTGTTGACATATTCCAGTGCCTTTTCGAGGTCACGGCTCAAGTGGTAGTTGTAGTGTTGAGCAAGGTAGTACAGAGCTGCCGCATCGCCCTTCAAAGCGTCATTGTTGCCCGAGCTCTCGCTGTCAGAGTTCAGGTATTCTTGAGCCAATGCGCCAAGCGTATCCCGCTTGGCCGGATCAGTGTATAGGTGCTTCAGGTTGGCAAAAGTGGATGGGACACCTCTGTCCAGCATCAGCGTGAGGTAAGTCTTTGCGGCTTCTTGGAACTCATCGCCTGAAGGATGGTTAGCCACGCGTCGATGTGTCAAGCGAAGAATACGTACCGGTCAGGAAGTCGAGGGGTAAGCGCTTGGCAGCATCTGAACGGGGATATTTGGTGGCGTACTCGTCGTAGATGGCCTTCTTCGCTTTCTGGTCATCCGGAGAGATGTCGGAGACGTCGAGAAGGCCTAGGTAGTAGTCGGGGTGTTCTGAGTTTCGGTCGAGCAGGGCCCTATATGCCTTGACGGCGTCCTCCTTCCTGCCTAGTTGCTTGAGGTACTCAGCGCGCAGTTCCATGACAGCGAGGCGATCGAGGTTGTGCTTGGCGATGGTCCGCAGGTGTTCGAGGGCGCGTTCGTAGTCGCCCTGCTCGGCAATAATGGAGTTCTTGTACATGAGAGCTTCCGAGTTCTCGTAGTCGGTCTTGGAGGGTGGGCTCTTGAGCGAGTCCTCATATGCGGTGAGAACCGTCTCGGCCTGCGCCAAATCGCCGGAGAGGTGATGTGCGACGGCGAGGGCGGTCCAGTTCTGGCGGACTTGGGGTCTGGCCTGGAGCATGGAAGCTCTGCTCTGGATGTAGCCTTGGTAGTCGCGCATTTGGACCTGCAGGAAGGCCAGGTCTCTTTGGATTTGGACGGAGTCGGGTTCAAGCTTCAGGGCGGACTTGTAGGCCTTGATGGCCTCTTCGAAGTTCTTTTGCGATCTGTAGAGCAGGCCGTAGACGTGCCAGCAGATGTGAGACTTCATGTCGGCCATGAGAGCCTCCTTGCCGAGAGCGAAGGCCTCGTCTGTCTTGCCCTGCTGGTTCATAATCAAAGCCTTCATCGCCATCGTGTCGCCATGCTTGGGGTTCTTCTTAAGGATCTGCTCGGCGGCCTTGAGGCCCCGCTTGTACTGCTTGTCTTCATAGAGTCGGATGACTTGGCGAAAGAGGGCATTCTCTTTCGAGGTGAGCGCTTGCGGCATGGTGAGAGAGAGAGCTTCGGCACGTGGGCCGTTGGGGACTGCTGGGCCGTATGTCGAGGGAAGCGTTCTGGCTACTGGGCAGTGAATGTTTCGCGCAGCGGAGGAGTGTGCTTAATCAAGCAAGCCGTACGTCCAAGTCGGTGGGCAAGCTTTCGAGTTGGGGGGGTGCAGTGACGGTGTCCGAGGGGTCGGAACGAGAAGGGGAAGAAAAAAAAAGAAAAAAAAAGGCAGAACAGGAAAATAGACACAGTCAGTGCTGTTCTATATCTGGACACTACAGTAGGTACTGTATCAATAAAGGATTGACTTGGCAATACGAACTGAAAAGTGTTGACGTGCTCCAGGCGTGAAGCTTTTGATGTGTGGTGCGGGTGAGCCTTGGAGGGTCCTCTCCCGGTAAACGTACTGTAGCGAACCGTGCAACTGCTCATGGCAGCGTGTGCTCTGCCCATTCATATTCATTGCTCAGCCTGTCCCGCCGGGGCGTGGGATGTCCCGAGAAAATGGAGCTCCATGGCCGAAAATTATCCGATATCTCTCTCACCTGTACATTGTTGTGTTAACTAACCTAGACTACAGGACATGGTCTTCACATAGCCTTTGCATAGTCTTTACATAGTATATACTAGGTTAGGTTGCTCCGTGTAAACAATACCACGGTAGGTCAAGTGAGCTACTGCGCAAGCAATACAAGCAACCTGGCATGTTAATAGGCCTTTCCTTCTCCTGCTTACAACTCGGCTTGAATGGAAGGGAATACTCTCTTTGTCTCTTTTTCCCTGTCTCTTTTTCTCTTTTTCTCTGTCTCTTTTTCTCTTTTTCATTTTTTTCATTTTTTTTCTCTTTTTGCATCTGCCTCTTTCCCAGGACTCGATATTCAATTGTATGCAATTTGCCCGGGAACAACAATGTGAGATGGGTATAGGCAACTGAAGAACAGCGCGTTTCTACCAACGTCGGTTCTTTCGTTGGCGGGAGTCAGCAGTGAATAGCGGGAATAAAGTCGCCTTGACGTCAAACCTGGAATGTGAATGGCATTCATTTATTTTTTTCATACAGCGGCGAGTTTATACATCTATCTACATATTACACTAGGTCCTCCCAAGCACGCGGGCAGGGCGGCGCGCCCGCTCAGCTTGTCCTCGTTGTTGCTGAGGCTTGCCGTTCCCTCCACTGGTTCAAAGCCTGGTCTGAACTATCGGCGGAATCGCTGCACCTCTCCCTCACCAAGCCCCACGTCCGAGCTCGCACGATGGTCTCGACGCTCCTCTCCTGTCGGAGTAGCTGGGCCAGCTGTTGCGTGCGCGGTTCGGTTGGGAAGTATCTTGCTGAGTACGGGTCAAGTCGCTCGTTGACGATGCGTTCCCTCTCCTTGAGCGACTCTGCCTCCCTCAGGGCGGTTTCCGGATCATTGGGGTCTGGGCTTGTTGCGACGTAGGCGCAGTATGTCAGGACGTCGGATCTGGACTGCCACGATGGGAAAAGAACCTGCTCTTTGAATGCATGACATGACTGAGGGTCTATTTCTCGTCGAGACGAGGGCGTTCTGACCGTGGTAGAGTTCGGGTCGAAGCCCTTCCTGGCTGGTGTCACGAGGGCATTGAGATTCTGGGTGATGGAGTCGTCTACGGCGCCTCTCGATATTCTTAGGAAATCTGATACGTGTCAGACATGGCTGGGTCTCGGGCGGACTCGCGGTTCACGTTTGCGCACCTCTCAGAGCTGTGATGTTGAAGCAGAACTGGGGAGTTAATCCAGGCGATCCAGGTAGGTCGCTCATGATCTCGGGGGGAGTAGCGGGTTTAGTGGCGTCCGTGGAAGGAGCCGGGTGTTTGGACCAAAGAAAGCCTGCCAGCGTGACGATCGCCAGGGGTATGACTGTGAGAATTAAAATAATAAATAATAATGACGGACACGAGATGGGTTCCAAATAAAGCCACCAAGCATAAATCGTCGAGGGGGAATCTAGTCGCACGATGTTGAAGGGCCACGGCCAACGTCTTGGTTGACTAAAAAGTAAAGGCTCGAGGTGTCGCGAAAGTATGACGAGTTGAGCCCATGAACTAACCTTGGATTAACTGTGCTACTGCGTGTCTGCCCGGTGTGTACAGTAAGTACCATGTATGTAATCAAGTCCGTAGTTGCGAAAGTAACAGCCCAAGCTCTCTTGCCCCCCCGCTACAGGGGCTTAGTTGCATACTGTAGCTTCTGGCATGCTAATGCGTACGGATTACAGTATGGAGCAAGGCAGGGCGGGATGATTACGGAGCATGCGTGAACCTTGACCGTAGGTACTTGGGCACTCACTACGTGCCCCCGTAGAGGCAAAGGCAGAGAAGAGAGGCCCAGAGGCTATGGTCGGCTTGTAGAGCTTGGACTTTAGTGCCCCTCTTGTTGCATCAGGCTGTGATTACGCGACAGCAGCGCCTGCCTGCCTGTGTGCGATTGACTTGACAGCGTGCAGCTGCAGTCCAACGTCAAAGT
Organism: Truncatella angustata; assembly: GCF_020726525.1. NCBI lineage: Eukaryota > Fungi > Ascomycota > Sordariomycetes > Amphisphaeriales > Sporocadaceae > Truncatella > Truncatella angustata. Next base: position 1,667,479 of record NW_025763390.1, on the reverse strand, counting down.
TCCGCGCTGGGGGCTCTGCTGTAATTGTAGGTCGGAGAGCTTCCATCCAAACCAGCTACATACCCAAAACAACACCACCCACCCGAACAAACCCACCATCATTTGAGGACCAGTACTTCTTCATCTTCTTCTTCCTCTTCCATTCCCTGCCTCACGCGCACCTTTCCCCGCTCATCCCAGCATTATTCAAGCAGCACACTCCACCATGTCTAGCGCACAGGATATGGAGGGCGTCACACATCGCGAGCCCCAGGACAAGAAGCAGGGCGGCAGCGGTGACGGCGACAAGGAGCAGGACCAGAACAAGAAGCCCAACAACGATGGTGATGCCGAGATGGACGACGCCGAGGACGACGATGATATCCTAGATGAGGAGGTCCTCAGTCTCAGCACCCAGGACCTGCAAACACGGAAACGACTTCTCGAGAACGACGCCCGCATCATGAAGAGCGAGTATCAACGGCTGTCGCACGAGAAGGCAACCATGGCCGAGAAGATCAAGGAGAACATGGAGAAGATTGCAAACAACAGGTACGCTTCTCTCCCCTTTCCCCTCGCCGGTGCAATGCACACACATGCACATGCACACCTGTCCCGGTGCCGTGCGAACGTACTGACACTGCCTACCTACAAGACAATTACCCTACCTGGTCGGTAACGTGGTTGAGCTTCTGGATCTTGACCCCACCGCCGAGTCCTCAGAAGAAGGCGCCAACATCGATCTCGATGCGACTAGAGTCGGCAAGTCCGCAGTCATCAAGACCTCCACGCGGCAAACCATCTTCCTCCCCCTCATCGGCCTCGTCGACCCAGAGAACCTGAAGCCCGGCGACCTGATTGGTGTAAACAAGGACTCATACCTCATCCTCGACACCTTACCTGCTGAGTACGACAGCAGGGTCAAGGCTATGGAGGTCGATGAGAAGCCCACCGAGAAGTACAGTGATGTGGGTGGTCTCGACAAGCAAATAGAGGAGCTAGTAGAGGCCATTGTCTGGCCCATGAAGGAGGCTGAACGCTTCAAGAAGATCGGCATCAAGGCCCCCAAGGGTATGTCCTGCTTCACATTTCCGCTCATACCTCTTATCACCCAAGCTAACTCTTCGTCAGGTGCGCTGATGTACGGCCCTCCCGGAACCGGAAAGACTCTCCTCGCTCGAGCCTGCGCCGCTCAAACCGATGCCACATTCCTGAAGCTCGCCGGTCCTCAACTCGTACAAATGTTCATCGGTGATGGTGCCAAGCTTGTGCGAGACTGCTTCGCCCTCGCCAAGGAGAAGGCACCAGCCATCATCTTCATCGACGAGTTGGATGCCGTCGGTACGAAACGTTTCGACTCGGAGAAGAGCGGTGACCGTGAAGTGCAGAGAACCATGTTGGAACTTCTGAATCAGCTCGACGGTTTTGCATCCGATGACAGGATCAAGGTTCTTGCCGCTACCAACAGAGTCGATGTGTTGGATCCCGCTTTGCTTCGGTCAGGACGTCTCGACAGGAAGATCGAGTTCCCTCTACCCAATGAGGAGGCTCGTGCACAGATTCTCAAGATCCACTCGCGTAAGATGAAGGTCTCTGATGGTGTGAACTGGAACGAGTTGGCCCGAAGTACCGATGAGTTCGGTGGTGCCATGTTGAAGGCGGTGTGTGTAGAGGCTGGTATGATTGCTCTGCGGTTGGGGAAGAACAAAATCGGCCACGAGCACTACGTGGACGCCATCACCGAAGTCCAGGCCAAGAAGAAGGATGTGAGTACTGACCTTTGCCCTCATTTTGCACCTACAAGGCTAACCACGATCCCAGACGGTCAACTTCTATGCATAATTTCAGACACATCGTGGGCGAAGGCAAGACATAGAATTTGTGATGATAGACGAAGTGACAAATGTAATACTAGCTGGCATAAGTCACCAACCTGGCTTCTTTATCATCAGTACACGCACTTCTCCTAAGCTGCATTGTGAGCTTGAATAAAAGCCATGCTGGATCGTAAAACAAACACCATGATGTGATTCACCTGAGCGTTTGCGAGCAGCCAGCGAATCTCTTGTCTCGTGTAATATGCAACTAGATTTCCTTAGCACGTTACGAGCTGCTCTCGTACGAAGTCTTCCTACCACTCGAAGGAAGTCATCCTCACTTTGTGGGTCTGTCGAAATCTCGGTCAAGCCCATACTACTTACTACTAGACACTACATACAAATCACATCTCCACGGACCTTTTGGTGCCTTCGTCAAACGGTTGCAGGTTAAGCGTCATCGCCGCTGACCAAGATCGTGTCCTTCCAGCAGCGAGCTTTACACGCCTCGTCAACAAACAATAACCGTATTTATGGTTCTAAAAAAAATGTGGCAAAGACGATAGATAGATGAGTTCTATCAGGCACCTTCATCCCGCCGTGCCAGGTGGCTGGGGCACGTTGGCTTCTCATCCGAGTCCCTGAGCAGCACCCATCGAGCTTCTCGGACCCGGCAATCCTCACGTTGCGACGGTCTGGAGAAGGCGCTTCACGGCGTCCATGTGGCGCAGGATCTCCCGAGAGATGTCTGGTCGAGTCGCAGAGATGAGAGAGTGTTTATTCGTAGTTCCGATTGCCAGATTGGGCTGTGGGCTTGACTTGTGTGATGCCTGTCAGATTTGTGTCACAATGCGCGTAGGTCTGTCTGAGTGAGCTCGGCCCGTCGTTGAAGACTGGCCTGAAATCTTGTGGATTATGCAGATCAACTCCTCTACCCCCCAAAAATAGCATAGGGATGGATGATTGTTATCACAGTAAAACGGTTGCTCACTTGATTTTCATGAACTCTGGTGCTGCCGTTCCCGATACCAATAAGACGATGATGGTGTGAAGAGAGCAAGAACATAGCGTCTCCCACGTATGGTTAGGGAGCTGGACTATAGCGGTGCGAGATACTTTATTTACCACCTAAGCAAAGATAATGTATCTATAGAGTACGGTGGAATAGAAGAAAAGATGGTAAAAAATGAACAGCAAAAAGATGCTCCCTCGAGCCGGATTTGAACCGGCGACCTGTGGATATTCTGAATTCTTCAGTTACGATTACAGTCCATCGCTCTGCCAACTGAGCTATCAAGGGCTTCTGCACCTACTGCTAGCTGGGAATCAGCTTGTAGTGGGGTGAACGATTTGCTAAGAAATGCCAGATATATTTGATAGCCATAATTGAGCTTGTGGAAAGTATCTAATTCGCGCAGGATTGCCGAAGTAGACGGAAGTGGAGCAGATGATTCGCCCACGTTGGCTCAGAGCCCCGCATTTTAGTCCTCCCAACAAGCTGCAAACAGCGTCGTGATCATCAGGTTTGATGGATAGGGCAAAACTCGTGCTGAACCTTGCGACAATAAGCATCACCCTGGTGTTCTGTGTCATACGCTCTCTCCGATTTGCTCTCGTGCGCAATGGCGACGAAAAGCCATCGTCCAGCGATATTGAGGCAGCACAAGTGACAGTAATAACACACTTGACAGCTGAGTATCTGAGGATGGACAGCTTCATGGTGAAACTCCAGTCCCTCGGCCGTGATGAACTATGACTTCGAGACGAATCATGTGAATTAAGCTTTGTGGTTTCTCATGGTTAAACAATCACAGTTTCTAGTAATGGGCCAACCTAGTAGTTGCGGTAACAATGCTAATAATGATGGTCTTGATGCGAGTATAATAACCGAGAATTCGCAAAGAACATTGTCCACAGCGTTGGTGTCATATACAACATACTGACAACAGACGCCAGAAGCCAATTACAAGGCAAAGCGGCTGTCGAACCGGATGCAAAGGCAGAAGATGCCGGACCACATGAGAACAAATGATGGTGAGCTGAGCTAAGAGAGGGAAACCATGCCTGACTATACCAGGCAAAGCGGACTCTAACTTGGTTAGGAAGGGCAGCTATTTCAGGGTATACCAGGCAAAGCGAAAGCTGTGTCAATTCTGTCTTTGAAGTTCGAGGTACGAACCGGTTGCTGCTCATATCAGCATCGATGTGATCTGCGGTACGACCGAGAACTTTTGTATGCAGGGATTGTCCAGTGTGTCCATGGAGGACGACTGTTAAGGCATTGCATGTAATTGCCACCTTTTTGAAAATCACAACACATATATCGCAATATCAGAAGATAGGCAAGAGGACAGGTTAATTTAATTGACTAAGAACGAATTGTGATACACCTTGCTGTGGCACCAAGGGCAGCGTGGCGCCTACTATCGCATGGTCAATATACTGATCGTGTTCAACATAAGTCATCTTTTGTCAATGTTCCTCCATCATATGCATTCGCCTTTTCATAGTGTTTACCCTTGAACTCGTCTACCAACAACCTGGCCTTCTCGTCCATGTCAACTGCGAGCTTCAATAACGCCCTGCGTTCAAGCATTGCATTTTCTTCAACGGAAACTTCGCCTCCATCCACCACTTCGGGAATCCATCTCGGTACATCTGCCACACATACACCTCCTCCTGAGGGCCGCGCTACCGAGATCCAACGACGTTCAGCGGAAGAAGGACAAGGCTCTGTACCATCTAGAATCCACTCGATTACAACGTCGTTGCCCGCGATAGCATCCAGGAGAAGGCGGAAACGGTCGAGCGTGGGCCATCGCCGTCCACCAAGATGTAAAAGGCGGCGGCAGAAGTTGTCCTCGGCGCCCTGGTCCTGCAGACGATACTTGGGAATCTTCAAGCGGTCCAGTTGGAGATAATCAATGTCTGCGACTGAAACATCCTCAAGAGCTATTACAGGCTCTCCGCTAGACGGGTAGCCAAACACACTGATATTCGTTGCTGTCACTTCGATACGTGGTGCCTGTTGGGACGTATGGTCCGGCGGCGGCGGTGGGGCCGGACGACCTGGGCGGCTCACCATGGTGTACTAAAGTTGTCGCAGATTCGTCAATGATGCAACGAAATGTACATGGGCAGGGTGGTTGTAATGATCAAACTTGATGTAATAAGAGACAGGTTATCAAGGGAGCAATATTGACCGTATTAACGGCAATGATCAAGGTGAGATTAGATAAAGCACCTCCAAAATTTATCAAAGAGTTATCCGAATGTGATTGAGACGTATTTGAGTAAGAAGGCGCAATTGCAGGGTTCCCTGTTTTCTTCCTAACGCTAGAGCTGTACATGCAGGTGGAAGGATTTACTTGGATGGTATAAGTCTGGCTGCTTCGCCTCATTGATCAGCTTTGAAGTCCAACTTTCAGGCGTGTTTAAGCCTGTATGGAAACATTGACCGCAATAGTAAAAGGGTCAGGGTTTACTTAATATATGCTCATTTATAGAAATGTTTCATTGCAGCTAGTAGGGAAAGATGTAAGATATGCTCCGGCTTTTGGGTTTTCTTTTTTAGGACGAATTACTAGGAACCTGTTTAACGGTAGACCTGTTTCCGGAAGAAACAGCCCCCTCGATGCACGAATGGTGTCATATTTCCATGAGTGTAGGACGAGCTGTATGTGTGCGGCCTCTGTTACCACTGAATCTAGGCAGGTCAAATAAATCTCATGCGCAGAATTTCTATTTAGATTCAAAGGCTAGAATTCAAGCCTTATCTTGAGCTTTATTGGTTGGATTTGAGTGGACATCATGTGTCATGGTGGTCATGTATCACTACCTTGTGACGTTATGCTAGAAAAGCCCATAAAATGACCACGGAGCAGCGAGAATATTCCAATACACCTACCAATACGATTCAATAAGTTCGCTTTGGAGATCTACAATTTCAGACCCCGGTAAGGTACGAAGGTGCATCGAATGTGCCCTAGTCTAGAAGAAGGAATAGTTATATATGGCACGGGTGATAGTTTAATGCATTCATCAAAATTGATTGACATGTCATGAGGCACAATACGGCACCGGCGAAGAAAGTGATTTTCTATTCAATATTCTTTCTAGAACAGCCGACCAAGTACATGGTGATTTTTCGCAAGGATCCTGACGCCAACAAGTCGTCTTGAAATCACAGTCGAGATTTATAGTAAAGCCGTTATGAAACGCACTTCCTGGTCAAGATCAGTATAAAACCTAGATCGACTTGAAGGTTGAGCTAAGGAAAGGCAGAGAAGCATGTAAGAAGACGTGCGACGAGGCGTTCTCGATGATGATCAGTACTTCGAATGATACATCAATTGAATGGTATGACTTCCAATTCACGCCTTATGTCCAATGCACAACTAATTCCTACGTCGTTAGGAAGCGGGAAGCATCTTCATCTTCATCTCGACGAAAATTTCGTCTTCGATAAGGACTACACAATCACCACGAACCCAAACCCTTAAACCGCCTCTCGATAATATAGGATGTGAGTCCTCGGCCGATTGCGCTGGATTTACTTGTGAAGGAGGCAACAAGCTATCTTGTGGATTAGGGGCTGGCAACACTTTCACACAATATTGACTTGTTATTATCAACGAGTTTAGCTCATGGTTCACGTACTACAGGTAAACTATCATTACCACACGCCGCCACCGCATCACGAGTGCTACTAGAGAGCCCATGATATATTAACGAAGCAATTCGTTCTAAGGGGATGATCGGTCTAAAAAATATAACAGTAATCAGGATTCTAGGTCATTACAAACATACCATTATACCTAATTAACGAAGGCGGCCACCGATTTTTCCATAAGGCTTACATTTGCTTTATCCGCCTCTGGATAAAAACAGACGTGAGTAAACTAGACGACAACAGAAGTATTTGTCAAGGAGTAACAAAAAGACTTAAAGAGCGAGTCCCTCGAACCGGATTTGAACCGGTGACCTGTGGATAGTCTGGAGATGCCAGAAGTAAACAATTACAGTCCATCGCTCTGCCAACTGAGCTATCAAGGGTTATGAATGAAAATATCGTTTTAGAAACGATACAGAAAATCGGAGGGGGGAAGAAGTATCAAACGAATGCTAACGATCTGAACATGGGGGGGTTTTTTTTTCAAGTGGGGTATACACAGTGAAGTACTTTCTGAGTATACACAGTATACTAGTTTGACCCAATGTACTTGCATTCACAAGACTATAGCTCATATCAGCTAGTTGCTGAGTCACAAACTGTAGGAGTCAGGAAGAGTTGTGTTTTAAATAGTATAGTAGAAATTACACCAGCAGTCTGAAGTCCTGAACGCTGGTTTGAGGCACAACGCCGTGTAACTTGGGTTGCTCGGATCCATGGCAAGGCTAAACTCTGCACCTTCGTACTACATACGGAGAATATAGGTAACTGGGCGAATTTTGGTGTCTCCTACAATTTCGAAGGTGGATCCTGTCGCGACTTTGTCCAATCAGCAAGCTGACTATGCAATTCTCGCAATTTGTAGTTTTAATCCCTACATAGTCTACAATACGAAGTGAATTTGACAATCATTGACAGCTGGCAGCTCGGTTGACAGAATAACTCAAAGTGAAAATCCCTTGATAGCTCAGTTGGCAGAGCGATGGACTGTAATCGTAACTGAAGAATTCAGACTATCCACAGGTCACCGGTTCAAATCCGGTTCGAGGGACTTGAGTAATTTTTTTGCCTTGTGCATTACGTCTCCAGCATCTATCTCAAAATCAATTTTTTTTCTCCCCCGTCAGGTGTCGTGGTTTAGACGTACGTAGTTGAATATGTACAACTTCTAATGTTATGCGACTTGTGATGTTACATTTATGTCCGTGTTTAAATCCGAATAGTGCGAGTCTTTGAGCAGTTGCGGGTATAGTTCCGGCTCTCAACGACCATGAAACTACAACCATGTCATATCGATAGACAACATTCAAAGCGCTTATTGGTTAAAATGTGACAAGGGACGACATGACCTCTATTCCTAGTGTTGTTATCTGCTCGTTGGCATATTTATCTCCGGCTGGAAATAAGATCTTATTTTCGTTGCATATTATCAGATTGTCTTCGGAGCCGAACCGCATATCTCATCAGCACTATACTACAACACAGTTTACGATTCACAGTCCCCGCGATATATAAGACAATAGCAACGATGTGGTCAACTAAAGTTGGTATGTTGGCTGATAACCATAGCTGAACAATACTACGGCAATCATAACCTAGAAATCAAGTATCCAACCATCATTACAATGGTGTCAACATCCAGCCCGAATCACCCTTCGTCCTATGGGCCATCCGAAACCGCTCTACTTCTCCTAGACTTTCACAACATGTTTAGCGGTTTCATCCAAGAAGCCGCAGAGAGAGAAAAGCTCATCAACTCGACCCAAGCACTCCTGGCCGCAGCACGCGAAAGCAAGACACCTATCCTACACTGTCTGATCGACGCCTCCCGCGACCCTTTACCCACCAGCAAACTGGCTGATCGCTGGGCGGAGCAGTACAAACCCGCTTTTGCAGGGAACCCAGAATTTGCCGTGCAAATGTCTGACGTTGCGGTTGACAAGGACTCAAAGACGGAATATTCTTTCAACAGACTGGCCGGCCGCGTCTCGGCCCTGAATTCAGAAGGTATCATGGAGCTGTTACAGGAGAAGCTCGAAATCAAGAGCTTAGTCCTCTGCGGCTTCGTTTCGAGCGGATGTGTGTTGAGCACCGCGAGAAATGGTGCAGATGAGGGCTTTGTAATCACAGTTGTGCCAGATGCCTGCTGGGATCGCGATATGGAGGTTCACAATACTGTGATGGATCATGTCATTCCGATGACTGGTCATACTATGGACTTGGATGAGGCAGTTCGTGTTTTGCGGGGCAATGATGTGTCCAAGTAGAGGTTATATGACACATGGATCAATACCGACTATAAGTCCGGACTTTCCAAATAGCCTCAAGTATCATAGTCAGCGAACAATTCCCTATACTTTTCTCTGACTGTCTCATTGCCCACCCAAACATCGGCATCATTCTCTACAACATCAACATGTCTCCCTGAAAAAGTGGCTACCATGCTACTATTGTAGGCTTCCTTATCAATAAAGACAGCCTCATCAACCGCTACCACCTCGAGGTAATATGGGTGTGCTAGCATCTGCACTAGTGTATCGCTCGATGGCGAGAGAAACATGGCGATGCCGTCGAACTCAACAAGTTCCGAGGAGGCCGGTTCCGCACCATTGAGTGTGGGCAGAATCTGGCCGCCTACTTGAACCTTAAGCGAGAGTCAGCTGAAAGGTCATCGCGATATAAAATTTCACGCTTTGGAGGCAGAAATATCGGTGTATTGTCTGAAAGGAGTAACAAACCTGCTGATACCGTCGAACATTGAAGGCTTCCGCCAGTGGTGCTACTTTTGGCGCGTGTTGTGTCTCCCAGTAGTCACAGAACTCTTCCCGCGTGAAAGAAGACTTGCGCTTGACATAAGTGATCATTTGTAAGTGTCCCGTCTCGGATTCAGGGGACGTGCAGTTCGCAGCTGGGGTACGTAACGACCGAGGGTAGAGAGATGAAGCCACGTACGCAGCGCAGTGAGTGCCGAAAGCAAGCAAGGCGCATGCAACTGCCAAGACTACCGAGCGACCGGCCATATTAATGGTTTCGTTTGCTGTTGGTATATGGTGAGATACGACATGAGACCTGCAAATAAAAGCACTTGAGAGATTTATCGATATTTATATAGATATGTGATAGACGGGGGTGTTCCCACAGAAATCACTCAAAATGTAACACGCCCCAGCACAAGGGTACCATGCGGCGGTCAAATGAACAACGGTCTTGACCGGGGCGCCATCGGGGGTTTTTTTTTTGGTGTCTTGGAAGCCGTTCTCAACTCACCGATATGTCGGCCCGCGGCTAGGATGCACACACTGAAAACCGGGACATTCGGAATGAACACAACCATTCCTAACTATGTTTTGACCGACGTTGCGCAGCAAAGTGATGGCTTTAGATGAGATCTTCTCTGGTTCTCCGAGCTCTTAATGCCATGTTGAATAACTCCTTCACAAGCAACCCTGAACTGCGCATGATCAAGGTGATAGCGAAACGAATCACAGACACAATTTCGTTTGCTACATGGTGCACCTAATATCTGGTGCCGAGTTTTCGGGTCGATCCTGAAGCGATGATTGACTTCAGTATTATACCGATAGTGCCAAGAACAGGGACCTTATTTGGCGGAAACCGATGTTCCGGGCCAGAGGCCCAATTTCAACAAATCAGCATATACTTCTGGGATAGAAATTTTCATCTCCCTGCGGATAAATGAGTTTAGCTACAATTTTCAGCACAAGTCTCGCCGTTTCAATATCCCCGCCCGCTGTGATGTGGTGATGCGATCTTGATCAGGCAACGCTGTTAGTAATAATTTTGCAGGAAGTGTGCCAATATATCGCTAAAGACGAGATAATTACAAAGCAAGGATATTAAAACGATTGTCTCAGTTTTTAGGCCACTGGCAAGAGACTCGGGACCAACTCACTTCAATGCCTCGGCATTATATGCTTTCCAATGACTTGGGAACGTGTATCAGCTTGCCCGCCTTGAACACAACACTGGGAAGTCCCTTTTTCGCGTAAGACAAGAAAACCCGTGTGACAAACATTCATTGTAAAAACCCGTTTCATGCTGTATACTCCTCAGACAATATGGCCGAATTTCCTATAACCAATGGCGTCACAACAGTCATTGGACCTCCAGCCGGCTACAAGGTGAATTTCCTGCACCCAAGACAGCAACATGCAGTTGCACACTACTTGATTTTCGGACTCATGGGCTCACTTGCCTTCACCGCGCTATTTCAAAGACTGTACACGAAAATGCATCTATCAACGGGTCTCAGAATTGACGATGGTAGGGTTCAGCATCCAACGATATGCATAAGCAAAAACATCTCGCTAATGTTGAATACAGCGTTTATGTGTTTGGCTTGGGTTGGTTATGATGTGTATATGTTCTGTTCCTATATCGCTAACCTAGCAGATTTTTTCGATCGGGTTGCAATCAACACAGACATGTAAGAACGATACAACCAGATTAACATATCGCAATACTAACCTAATTATACCAAAGGGTCCATTACCATCGAGGGATTGTGCCACCACGCCCTGGGAGATGCCAATAACCGTTTACGAAAACCACATGCTGGTAGTAGTCACAGACTCACTGCATAATCCAACTTGACATTTCAAGAGTTCGTACGTTTCGGCTCCTTGCTTCATCTTGTGCAATGGTTTCACCAAGATGTCATTGTTAGCCTTCTACCTCAATATTTCGCCGCATAAATGGTTCAAATGGTCAATCTGGGCTACCTTCAGTATGGTGGTTTGTTATACCATTGCCATTACCTGTATGCTGCTTTTTGGATGTAGTCCAACAAGAGCTATGTGGGATCTATACACAAAGGGTACTTGCCTCAATGCAAGTGTTCTGTACATGGCCATCGCAGTATCAAACATTGTTTCCGATATCATACTATTCCTGATACCCATACGAACAGTTATCAACTTGAAAATGGGCATAGTGCAGAAGATCGGAGCCATCACCTTGTTTGGTATTGCATCCATGTAAGTAAATCCCTCGATGCTGACGACGTACACGCACGTCCGTCGTGTCATCTTTCTGACGCGCGACTCGACAGAACAGTCACAACCTCCACCCTCCGCCTAAGCTATTTGCCGTCCCTACTCCCGACCAATGATATTCCCTGGTAGCAGCACCTGCGAACATTTGGGCGCAAGTAATTTCTCTGGGAGCTACAACGACATGAGAGCTTGTTATCGCTGACATCAGATTTTCTCCACTGGTTTCTTGAGGTTATCCTTTTTATCATTTGCGGATCCATGCCCACGCTGCGGAAGTTCTTCAAGCACTTTGGCCCTAAATTGATTGGCAGCTCTGGCGACAACTCCAAGGCTTTACCCAGTGCGCATGACGCCAGCCAGAGGAAATTTGGCCACCCCTCGCGAAATCAATATGAGAAATTTGATGAGATGGAGATGAGTATCCTTAACAGGATGAGAGAGAACAAGAGCGAAAGCGAGAGGACAACCACGAAAGCAACAGCCACTACCAAGTAATTTTTATATAGATAGAGGACAAATAGCGCATATGAAACTTCGTGGTGGTGGCTATAGTCAATTTTCAGTGGACTTTTACGAATGCAGTGAAGAATTCCAAAAGCTACCAAGTTCGACATATGCTTGAGGGAGAAAGGCAGCAATACAAATGGGGTAGTATGGGCACACATATGTAGTCAGACCAGCAAATGTTTCGTTTTATGAAGCAGTGTCAATAGCTTGGGCGGGGTTTGTTGTTCAAAAAATCCTCCCAAATAGGGCAAAATCGTCCGATAATCGTAAGTCGCCATGCAGAAAACGAGAAGCGACTCTTTCGTATTATCAAAACTCGGAGTGGCATGAGCTGAGCTTTTTTTCTGAACGAAAGCCGTTGATTCAGCTCGTGTTTGTCGGGCTAAAAACGCCAGCCGCTGCAGATCGGATGGCGTTTTTAGCTGGGCGGATCTGATGAGAGCCTCAAATCAACGGCCGGAACCCACGTGCTTTAAATGGTTGCAGAACCGCTGGTCCAAATATAGACCATTCCTCGCTTTGGTCCAGCCGACATGCGACTTCATATTCATGTGTCGATGCAGTGGCGACAAAGATTTCACAAGTTTTGTTCTAAATGAACAAAAGCCAACAACTGGAGTGTGGCTAGCATGACTCTGTTGATGAAAATTTGGTGATCGGAACGCCGAGTTCCGACGTGCCCTCCACGATCTTGAGGGCTCGTCAGCACCTAATTGTGTTCCGCACAATAACTAACCATCGGACGAATTGTCCGTAGTGAGACAACACAATGCTGATCAACGCGTAAAAACTGCGCAAGAGCTGACATCACTGCAAGAAATGCCTTGAGCGGCCAATCCGTCACTATGGGGCTGAACAAAAAACCCTCCCCCCTTCCCACTCAGAGAAACTCGCGCAAAAATGAAAGTCTCAAGGACTAAACCATTCGTGTTGTCGTGCTGCAGCAGTGCGCTGTTGGTACCTGACTAAAGAGAACTCGGGCCAGATTTGACTCCGATCGAGCCGGTTTGCCCCTGAATGATGCCTTGAGTAACTCAGGAGACGGCCGAGCTCTTCGTGATTGCGATTTCCAACCAACAAACTATCGATGCTATTTTGGAAGTCAAGCAAATTGGGCGTTGGCAGGCTGTGAACTGACCCTTGACCAGCCTTTAATGTCCCGCGTGGGCATCATTAATCTTTTGAACGAGCAGCATGAAATTGCTTCTGGGGAAGAGTCCACGGATGCTAACTGTCCACGTCATTAGTTGAGATTTTGGGCGGTCCCACCGAGGCTGAGCCGCCAGCGGGCCGGCATTCTCCCCCAAATACGAGGCGTTTGGGGAGGAGACCTCGTGTGGTTATAGCGCCGGCAGTGGAGCCGTAGACGCTCTCCTAGCCAGGGCTAACGACGCTTCGTTTCCAGAAGAGCGAATCGAGGCACCGCTTGACCCTGGCTATAGCCCCCTGTTTTATGGACTCTGTTGGATCGATTGGGACTCAGGAAACCATGGAAGCAGGCTTTGATCCCTGACCCGCATCGTCTTTGCGCGAGAGTCTAGAACTGCGGATCATTCTTCAAGACGGGATACTTTTCCTCGTATCGATCTTGTTATTCTGTTTGTTTCTGCTCTTCTACATCATCAAAGGATCTCTCTAGATTCAAAACAGTCTTTTCCTAACCATATCTACTCTCCTAGTATTTCTTTCCGGTCTTACTGTCACTCGCTACAACAGTATTATATTTTAATTCTATTCATACAAAATGCGTTTGTCTCTCGCTCTTACCGGCCTCGCTGCCGTTGCCGCCAACGCCAGCTGCGGCGGCCGTCCTTCTGACGCTGCTTCATCTGAATCCGCTGCTGCTGCTTCCGGATACCCTGTTGGAGGCTCTTCTGGTTCCGCCGGTTCTTCCGCCTACAGCAGTGTTTCTTCTGCTGCTGCCGCTACCGCTGCCGCTGCCGCTACCAAGTCCGCCGCCAGCTCTGCTGTCGCTTCTTCTTCTTCTGCTGCTGCCGCCACATCTTCCGCAGGCAGCGTCAAGTCCGCAAGCACTGCTACTGCTGCCCAATCCGGTATCAAGGGTTTCAACTATGGTGCTTTCTTCCTCAACCAGCAGGCCAAGACTCAGGCCGACTTCGAGGCCGAGTTCAGCCGCCAACAAAACCTGCCCACCACCTCGGGCTTCAACAGCGCTCGTCTGTACACCATGATCCAGTGGGGTACTGCTAGTGACCCCATCCAGGCCATCCCCGCTGCCATTGCCACCAAGACCACCCTCTTGCTCGGTCTCTGGATCTCCGGTGGCACCCAGGCCCTCACCAACGAGTTGGCCGCCCTCGAGTCCGCCATCGGCACCTACGGCACCGCCTTCACTGACCTTGTCGTTGGTATCTCCGTCGGTAGCGAGGACTTGTACCGTGACGCCAACAACCAGGTTGGCACCACCGCCGACTACTTGTTGGACAGCATCTCCAAGGTCCGCAGCGCCATTGCCGATACCGGCCTGTCCGCCGTCCCTGTCGGCCACGTCGACACCTACGACTCATTCGAGAACGCCACCAACACCAAGGTCATCGACTCTCTTGACTTCATTGGCTTTGACGGCTACCCCTTCTGGGAGAAGGCCCTCCCCAACAGCATTGACAACGCCAGCGAGCGTTTCTACTCTGGATACAACAAGACTGTTGCTCTCGCCAACGGCAAGCCCGTCTACGTTACTGAGACTGGCTGGCCTACTGTTGGTGATGACGAGAACGAGGCTATCGCTTCCGTGGAGAACGCTCGCAAGTACTGGCAATCCATTGCTTGCTCTTTGATCGACTCCAACATCAACGTTTGGTGGTACGATCTGCAGGAGTCCCAGTACGGCGATGCCAACCCCGACTTCGGTGTCTACGGTGCTGGTGATCTCTCTACCCTTGAGCCCCTCTACGACCTCTCCTGCTAAACAGCTCACATAAAAGCTTGGCATATTTGGGTTATTTTTGGTTCAAGACGGCGCATCATACCATAGGAATTAGCATATAGAGGCGTTCAAACTCACTTGTATATATGTATTCATAATCACACAATGCTCAAGCAATTATGTTGTGATTCAACGCCCGTGACTCGCTATGATATTGTGTGTTGGTGTGTTATGTGAATGGAATCTTCCGGTGAAAATTGTAAGTGACTTGAGGCTTACTTAAACGCCTGCTTCCATCTAACGTCACCGAGTTTCAGTTGTCCCGTTGTTTTCCCGACCTGAGTTGACCAGAGAGCGATGCACTTCTTTTGATAAGTTCCTGGAATACCGTGTACTCGTCGGCTTTTTCTGTATCAACCTTCATCTCAACCTCTATGAAGTTGCTCGCTCCCTAGGCTGATATGTTCTGACCCAAGACTGGGATTCCGTTCTCGACCAATTTGTTACCCGATTTGGCATCGTAAGTAATGACACTGAAAGAAGCAGAGTCGTTCCTATCATCGAAATCGTCTTCGTTCATTCTCATCTTAACCAAGGCACCTGACCCCTGCCTGGGCCAAGATGGAGGGACGTCTTCGGAATTTGCGCGAGCGTTTCGTCCACTTCCCTCGTTGCTCTGTATACCGTTCATCGGTGGTGTCGAGATGGATTGTGCAAAATTAAGAGGAGTAGGACTTGCAGGCAACGACGAAACGTGGGACCCGGCAGGAGGGCGTCCTCGCTTGGCTCCGTTGCCCTCGGGGAACAATGCGAGATCAGGGTGTAACTCAAGAGTGTACATAATAGTGTTGACTAGCTGATCTTTAGAAAGACCAGTGAGGTATGAACGTTTCTTGTGGTGTGTCAGAATGGGAGTTTAGCGCGTCTTAAGTATAACATACCTGTTCTGCAGATTTATTTGACCAGCTTACACCCTTGTGCCAGTCAATAGCCTTCTTTTTGGCGATTGACCTTTCTTTCTTGGCCACGCAGCCTCGACAAAACCATTCCTGTGATTCGTCCTTGATGAACTCATCATCAATACAGGGTTCATGGCACATCTGATGCCAACAGTTGTTGCATCCATTACAAAATACAACTGGATTTTTTGGTGTGCTTAGACCACGAGTGCACACTTTGCAGAGTGCCTGCTCCTCAGTCCGCTTGCCGTATTGCTTGCGCTTGTTTGTACCTGGTGCCGTAACAGGGTTAAACTGAGTGGGTTTGGATACTTGGCGGCCGGACTTTGTCATGGTAGGGTTCGCATACTCATCGTCCTCTCCACTATCCGGAGGATCACTGAGAGCCGATGAACCATCGTCTTCATCCTTTCCAACGCGCTTCCGCTTCGTCCCACGTGGTGGCTTGCCTTTCTTGTCCAACTTCGGAGGCCTTCCTCGTCCTCTTGGTGGAGGCATTATTACTGGCGATTGATTCGGTTCTATCTTAGGGAGTACGACTGCTGGTGAGGGCCGTTGTACGGGTGCTTGTGCTGGAGACGGCATGGGAAGTGAGATCTGTGTGTTCATGGTCATTACCAGGCGCCGCTTAGCATCCTCATACGAGGATTGGTTTATGGTTCCGGCTGCTGAGGCGGATGATATCACAGAGCTCAGATTCTTGGGTTGACTACTGGGCTCTCCCTTGATACGCTTCAAGATCATTTGCGTCGTTGCGGAGAACTGAGGTGTGTAATGAGGTCGAGCTTGTGGGCTCCACGATATTCCTGCTGGGATAGTTGCCGCAGCAGGAGCTGCAGGCATGTCTTGACTTGTGCCTACTGTAGGTTCGTCCATGTTGCCCGTAAGTGCGGGTTGTTAACATTGACTAAGGTGGCTGTCACGGAATTAGTATAGGGGCACGAGAATTAAGCCACATCAGCACTTACTTCAAATTATGGAAATTCTAAACTATAGACTGAGAGTAAGTCAACGGTTTGGCTTCGCAATTTTGTGCTGATAATCAATTCCGGATTGCATATGGCATGACCCGTGGAAATGAGTAAAATTGGCGCTGAATGCACGTGACTCACACGTGACACTTCGGTATTGCTCCACCCTGCATTCCGTGGGCTCGTTCCTGTTGTGACCCAATGTCAACCTGCTTTTATTACATCGGTAAATTCAGAAGCAACACTGCATGAATCAAGGCTAGCTAAAAATGCACCATTTAAGAGTACAGTCGATGTGCATTCATGAGTTCTACTGCTGCTTTTCGAGGCAACTTAGATTTACTCAGAGCGCCTGTCGCAGACCGAGGTCTCATGGCAAGCACAGCAAAGATTGGCGGCATGCCATGGCAAAAACCGGCCCCACGAATGAGGCACGATCATATGGAACGAAGGAGCGACGCGATCACTTGATTGTAACTTATAGTTGGCTAGTACATGTCATTACACCATTACTACGTCTCCTCTGATTCTGATAGGAACCAGAGGCTTTTGCTGAATCACTGTTGCTTCATTCGGCAGGTCCATTCCTTCTACGATTCCGCTGCGCACCTCCTGTCGACAAGTAGTCTGCCCCTTAAAGTCAACCGTAAGTCTTTCAATAAGCAGTCGACAATTCCACTCTACAACGTCTGGTGACGCCAGTGGATCCAGGTTGCCCAAAGCCTGGACGGCGCTCCTTGCTATCGACATCTCGCGGGCTGCCACGAGTGGCAATAGCTCATTGTGATTAGATGAGGAGACAGACGGGGCCGCACCTTTTTCGATAAGTAGGAGTGCAATCTCAGGTCGGCCTAACTCCAGTGATGTATGGAAAGCCGAGGAACCTCGGACGCCGGCCCTGAAAACCTTGCTCCCTGTGAATCCCACTACCTGGGCGCCATGGTTCACGAGCCATGCCACTGCATCGATATGGCCATGTTCGATGGCGTGATGGATGCTAGTCCGCCAAAGCCCCATGCCCCGCCGCACATCGGCTCGTAACGGTCGCTTCACCTCGAGATTCAAGCCGAACTCTAAAGCTCTTTCCAAAGTGTCGATGCGTCCATTCTGTGCTGCCCAGAGCACCGCCGTTGATCCATCTATGTCACGGTTGTATTTATAGAGTATTGGTAGAACAATATCGTACAGCCGTTTGTGTGTGCGCATCAAGAACGTCAGATCCTTTAGATTCAGAAGCCAAGAACCCCTGAGTCGTGTGTTGCCATGGAACGTGCAGATGCTATGCAGAAGCTCGGTTGGTAAGAAGGTGAGATAGTCCATGATCGCACTCGTCAGAAATGGCAAAAGTTAGGGAATGATGGATGTATAGGGCTGGTCCTTGAGCACTATCCCCACGACACAGACGACAAGGAGGCGGATGCCATTTTATGGGACAACCCGGGTACCTGATTCCTTATCTATTTCCCGCCACTTCTTGATCACAACATAATCTCTCGTTGCTATGGGCTGAGACGTCTCGCATCGAGGCACATCACATGTGTAAATCTCCACCGTTCGTAAATTACCCCGCGGGGTTATCGAGGTGGGGCATTTGGCATGGACTTGTCTGGCCATTGGTGATAAATGGAATAGTCTGATCGAGACCATGCCTTTGTGGATAACTGCAGCAGATGATAGGCTCACTCTATCCCTTGGCTTGCTCCTATTCGTCCTTTCCGGGAATCGGGCCACATCGAGCAACGATCGGGTAATATCACCGTCGCAATCCCCTAGATGGCTGTAGATTCGCACGTCTTTTCCGCATATATTGGAAGAGCACGGCCTTCATGAATCTGTTGGGGTGTGATTGATAGCGCACGGAGTTCTCTGCTGTCTACCGACCACCAAGTAGGTGAATTTCTGAGACAAGACAACATAGAGTGTTGAATAGAGCTAAACGCATCGTATACCTAACTAGTACTCGGAAATCACTATGTATATGCCCGCAATTGTCCCAACAACGCATAAGAGCTTACAATAAAAAATGTGGTAACGAAATGGAATAGTAATTGTGGTTTTATGCTATGTATCTATTTCCGCTCCCTGTAGTGTTTCGAAATCACCCGAATTTGTGTCTTTCGCTTAGACTAGTACATCTTCGTGATGTCCGGCGCAGTCCCAAGTTACTCCCGAAATTCATAGCATAGCGCTGCGCAAATGAATTCGGCCCAGACCGCAATCTTCTTCAGAGCACAAACTATAGCATGATATTAAAGCTTACACCCAAACCCCAACATGCCGGAGATGACATCAATTCCCAATATATACATTGGCGCATTGCTCAAAGTAATAAACAAGCATGCAGCGAAGGCAGTCGCCATCTACGCGATGTTCATTCTCCTCGATTTTCCTGCGGATAGCTATAAGCTTACACAACGCGAACGAAACATTGAGATTGCTCGATTACAAATCGGGAATGTTCGAGTCAACAATGAAACTACAAAGGTGGGACATATTTATTCAGTCAAAAATGCTCTTAGTGCCTGGACAACCTTGGCTTTCATGGTTGGATTCATGGTCATTTAATGTTCGTATGTTTAAAAAAGGAAGAGAAGAAGGAAAAAGGAACAGAAGTCTCACTCGAATAGGGTATCGTAGGATCCTCGACTCTGAGCTCAATGGCCAGGTCAATACGAGCACTGCACAGGCGCAGTATATGACAATGAGTCAGATCAACCCGAGGAGGGGAGAAAAAAGTATCGGTTTCCCGCTAAGACCGGTCTAAGGTCCCAGCCTACAACGAAACGATCGTATACGCTATAACTAGCAGTTGGCGTTTGGACGAAAAGCCTCACCTGCGTGGTCTTGCTATCTCGGCATAGTTAGTTCTGTCAACGGCCCAGCTTATTGCGACGGCACCTTCGACTATAAAAAACCAGCTGTGGTAAGAACAATAAAAAGCATGTTAGAAGGTTCCGAGCTCTGGGGCTGTTGAAACATGAGTAAGGTATTTGCAGCAACAAGTTAGGACTTATCTCCAGGTCGAAGACCATGGGCTTTTTCAAGACCTTCGGGTGATTGCACCTCCAAGCAGACCACCGAATGTACTTGACAGGACTGCTGCAGACATAAAGACTGCAAATCGCCTAGACTGTTCATTTGTCTTGTGCCAAGAGAAATAATGAGAGGAACTTCATGATCATGCTGCTGTTAATGATCGTGGGTTGATTATCTATTCGGATCTCACAGTCCTGACGTGACTAATTGGTAAAGAGTAAATATGTAATAGGGCGTTTGTTTTACAGAGTTGAAATGAAGCTGCGTAGCCTTGGTCTTCTTTTCGTCCTGCTGTTCTTCTTATAGCAAAACATAGTCATATCCTTCAGCGCTACCCATCGTTATTGTATGATAGTACCCCCTTCTACCAATATGGCTCAATCACAAGAGTTCTATGAGGATGCCACCTAAATTTCCCTGGTAAAAGCCGGTCACCAAGTCTATAGACACCGTTACGAGCGTTGCCGGCCTATATGACCTCATTCTTAAGGTCTTCAGAGCATACATTGCAGACTTATACGAGCGATTCTAACCTTAGGTGAGTCTTCCGGTACCCAAAGCCACACAGCTGCAGGCTAACTATGCTTGCTCGTAGTTCTGCCATGAGTATTGCCGCTAGCGGCATTGCCTTCTATAAAAATGTCATGAAATATTATTCTCACCGGCATTAAAACTATTTTGTAGGAAATAAATTTGTATTATCGAATGGTGAGCGATAGCCAGCCCGATTGATATCGGCCAGAGTCTCCAAGCTGACCGTAGCGAAGGACATGCATGTATATTGCAGTCTCTATTCATGCATTTGGTCCGCATTAAAAGCATGACAACAGGCTAGCTCAACTCATACCATTGAAAAGGTACGATTCACTATGTCCAGTATATTCCCAGATCGAGAGAGGGCATCGAAGTAACCACCGGTCCCCTCGCCCGGCCGGCGGTGGTCGTCGAGGTCGTACACCACGCTGGGCTGGGAGCAGGTACACCCTCCACCAGCGCGTACGAAGTTGATAAATAAATTCAATCTTTTTATTTTTGGAAAACCTTTCTCCCCTTTGACTTCAACGCCCAAACCCACCCCCCCAAAAGAAAAACAACACGTTACGCCAAGGTCAAAGACTCAGTCGATGGGGTGAAGAGGGATAGTATTGGTAGTTTTCGAGGAGACTCCCATGATCTGAACAGAGTATCTTGGGAGTTGGATTTGAACACTAGTAGTAGGGATGGCCTGGAAATAAGGAAAAAATGAAATTGAAAATCAATAAGACATGTCCAGCTAAGGACAAATTAGTATCAGCACACGCTGGAGCGTTTACAGCTCTGAGGAGAGGGCGGGAAACATTGCTTGACGAGCAGCAACCTCAACAACGGAATTTGGCCTATACTGGAGTAGCACTCCCTCATAGTGGGCTTAGGTCGCTGTTTGTCTCACTAAAGCGGTTGTGGTCGCTCGCATATTCTGGTAATGGTGCCGTTGGAGCTTGCATGTGGCGCCAGGAATACCAGGCACAATATTAGTTCTCGAGCGGACTATGTCGTGTATGTCTGACACTGGGGTATCTGACATGAGTTATGTAAGAAGTCACAACAGCCCACAATTGTTGAATGCTTGCTTATTCTTTTTTATTTATTATGTTATGTTGTTTTGCTTACACAGCAGCAAGGCCAGCATAATGACAACGTATGCCATCATGCTCTAGAACCTGTAACACAAACTGACTGAGGAAGCAGCTGTGACGTCTTGCTCCTCGCAACTGTGCCTCGTTGATTTTGGTCTGCTGTACATTGAGTTACTATGTGTATCTTGCTTCTCTCCCTTTTTAAAGAGCGGCAATATCCTATGCCTTGCCCTGGGCACGTCATGTCCGTCGTGAATGATAACTGAAAAGACCAACTTCTGGCCGGGAACAATAAAAAGCCAAACCACCTCCGGCAATCAAATCAGTGACGCAATTTACAGCCAATCACCTCCCCCCTCTACTGCATGCAAAACCGAAAGGAAATCTAATCTCCGCCAGGGGCCCACGAAGTAGTGGTGTCACCCATCAAGAAAGATATGAGTCCATGACTCCAGTCTGTATCAATCTCGACGACTCCAGTCAACCAAACACTGTGACGAGTCGGGCGGTTATAAAAACACAGCCTGATTTTAAACCGTACCCATATCCGTATGCGAAAAATAAAATAAAATGCAATGCTTTGTGACAGAGCCACTTTTTGTACCAATTTCGTGAAACCAAAATATCAAGGATGAGGCAGATCCTCGAATGTTCCAAATGTGAAGATTCGTGATCGTCAAGAAGAACCGAAGAACTGATCTGAGGAAGGCGCGACATCCAAAATGCATGACCGGCCACCAATAAGCCGGAGGCGAAGTCGTGTTATAAGTCGTGAGTCGAAATGAAAATGAGTTTCTGGTGACAGCTTCTCCCAGTGACAAGTTTTCAAGGACACATCGACGAGGGTGTGACTATCATGTCCACGACCAGCTCTCTCGAAGCCTCTGATGTGTAGTCGAAACTGGAAACTTTGTAAGAAGTCACCTCTTTTTGAACGCCAGTGTAATCGCAATTTTCCTCCCTTTCACATAGGAATGCGAACCGAAAGCCATGTTCTATTGGAAATGAAAACTCCGAGCAACCTCGCAAGTACCGAGCCGAATGAGCGCCCATTAGAAAAATTAACAGGTGAAAGAATCATGAGAAAACACAAAACAAGACAAAAACAAAGAAAGAGTTCCCAAGGGGACGGCGAAATTTCAACCGTGGAGAATGGCAGCCTGCGAGTGTCTGAACCGCGCCGGATGCAAGTGTGATCTGGCGAATCAGACGGTTGCAAGCCAACAGCTCCACAACGTGGTGTTGAGTTCTTATGCCTATCCATGGGTACTCCAAGGGTATCTAAAAACAAACATATGTCCATGAAATTGCCGAAAAGGCAAGAGAAGAGCCAAATGGCACTAATCTCGAGCACAGGGCGGAGAAATTATGCCGGAAGGCATCAGCAAGAGAAACGCTGATGTCAAGCCACCAGGTTTGGGGGGGTGGAAGAATTAACCCATAACAGGCTGGCCATACGCGTGGTGCTGGAAGTAGTGGGTAGGCTTGTGCAACGTCGCCATGCACTGGGAGCAGTTGCATTCAGCTACGTTGGCATCCCATATACCCTGGCTACCATAATGATTGTAGTGCGTTTGTTGCTGGTAACCATTTCTGTTGTAGTTCGAGTGAAGGGTGGGTGCTGCGGTCTGATAACCTCTGTACCCAGAATTGGGAATCGCTGAGCTGAACCAATCATTGTATCTTGTGCTGAGCGAAGCAGCCGAATTCATGTACTCGGGAGTACCATATCCGGAATCGGGAGGGGTGAGAGGCGCAGACCAACCATTCTGGTACTGTTGAGCCTGGGCCCAGGAGTTCTCACGAGAGCGGTACGACTTGCCAGGTGCACGTGCAAGACGTCCACGCTCATAGTCGGAGATCTCCTCAGGAGTCCATCCTTCGTAAGATAATGGGTGATGCTGTGTGTTGGTACGAATATTGGTGGTGACAAGAGGTGCAAGTCTCTCGCGAGCGGCTGCGGCCTGTTGTTGTTTGTGGGCCAGCAACTCGCGCTTTTTGTTCGCTTCCCAGTCTTTCCAGTTCTGTAACCAGGCATTGTAGTCTCCACTCTTGTCAAGGTTGACATACAGAGACCAATCGATGTGACGCAGCCACTCATTCTCCATAGTGTTAAGCTCCTGCACGGCGATGCCACTGACCTCGGACCATGATCGGTTTTGGAATGTGTTGTCGTCAAGGAACTTGCTTCCAAGCAAGAGTGATACCGTGAGCATTCGCCAAACCTGCCCCTCGTTGGTCTTCCAGACACCGGCAGCTTGGAGCGTGTTGACACGCTTTGCCAAATAGTTAAGACCCAGGAGGATGGTCGTGCTGGGAAGGCGTGTTGAAGTGAGAACTTGGGACACAAACTTCCTGAAAGCACCAGTAACAGAGGCGTTGGGCATAACGACACGCATCGACATGTCGGCAACGTACTCGGCCATCATCTCAACCTCGTAGTCGAGGACTGCGCATACTCCGCCTGGCATATTGTCGGTATTGGAGAGTCTCCGTCAAAGATCGTGATGGGACCTTTGTCGGAGAAAAGAGGTGACGCGTACTGCTTCAAGCTGTTGAGGATTTTCAGGACAGGAGTCACACGAGTGAGACTACTGAATACTGAAGAATAATGCCCAAAGTCGAAGAGAGGATAAGACACTTGGAAAAGGAAAAAAAAGAAAGAAAAAAGGTCTAAAGGAACCTTAGTGCGAAACTCTAGCCATATGTTTGTTGAATCTGTGCAGAGTCCAAATATGGTTCAAGATGTCGCTGTCGACGAGGGTTGGTGGAGTCGTGGTGAATCACGAAATCGAGGTGCCAAACAGTACAGTAGGTGTAAATCACTCGATGTCGTCGTCGAGGTGGCAGGCAAAAGGCGGATGAGTGGCCGCTTGAGCGTTGCTAGGATTCAAGTGCAGTTAAGCCTTGAATATATAGGTAGCTGTAAAAAGTCGAAGGTGACAGTCAAGTCTTTCGAGTTGTGTTCTGAATACCCTATTATGTAGACTACCGGTGCAGAGGCAAAATGGTATTCGGTGATAGGGTGATAACGGCGAGGAAATCTCTAAAGCACTACCGTCGTTGTCTCCGAGTCAGCCACCATTGTTCAACGGTCGAGAAAGTGAATGAAACAAAAGGTCAAGTGCAGTAAATGTCTGTGTGTCCTGGTCTGATACACGGAGACTCGATTGAGCGAGTCAATGAACGGAAAGTTGCCAGCCGTGCGCAAACCTTTGCCAGAATGAATAATGGGGGCGTTGGAATGAGACGGACAAAGAATCGATGTCGGGTATCGCAAAATGCAGCTTCAATGGCTGTTGTAATGTAGCGCCCTTGTGGTTTGCTGGGGAATTGATAAAAAGAGCCCGTCGTGAGCACCTTTTCATGACCCGCGGCAGAGGGGGATGGTTGAGAGGTTTTGCGGGTTTTGACCGTGTCATGAAGCTGAGAAGATGATGGTCCCAAAAGAAAAGAATCGATTGCAAATTGCATAGTGTTGTTAAGGATTGTCGAGTTGTTGAGAGACCAAGACACACACACACACACACACAAGGAGGAGATGGGTCGGCTGTACTGAGAAGGAATATGTAGACTCACCTCAAGTCAAAACACCAGGAACAATGCAGGAAGAATAAAGGTCAACGGGCGAAGAATCGCTGTGCAAGCGTCGTCGAAGTTTGGACCCGACTGGTGAAGTCCAGATGGATGGATGAATCTTCAAGCGGTCGACGAAGCTGTGGTAGGCGTAGGCGTGGTCGTGGTCGTCTAGAGGGTTGGCCACAATCGGGGCTTCGCTTCAGCACAGACTGCACAGCAACTGGCTAAGTCGCAGTTTGAACCTTGGGTCTCGTTTGCCTTTTTGTCCTGCTCGGCTTTTGTCCTGTCCTGGGCTGGGCTGGCGTAAGATTTCGATCGAGTAAAAAGCACAAGAAACCTGAATCCCGACGTCGACGACCTCTGGTGATTGGCAGATCTCCAATGTTGAGGTCGTTTTATTATCAAAAGGCGAGTCGCGGATGTCGAGGTGGAGGAGAGTAGAGACGGGGGGAGTTTGGGAAGAGAGATTATGTCTGGGCGGGAAAGAGAACGGCCGGGGGGGAGGGAGAAAAAGAGGTTGTGTTGACGCTCATGGTCGTGTCGGATGGGTCCCAAGGTCCCAAGGTCCCAAGGTCCCATCCATCCATCCACTGCTCAGTGCCCAGGGCCCAGTGGCTGCCACCCCCCTGGTCCAAAGTTCAAGCAACGGCAGGGCCAGCTGCTGAACCCGGCGGAGAGGTCGAAGTCCAGAAGTCGCTGGGAACGGACCAAAGAGGAGTCGCTAGCGGGTAGTCTGCCAATCTGCAAGCCTGAAGCCTGCCACTGGGAGTGGAGGAATGACCCAAGCAGCGAGGGAAAAAAAAGCCGCCCACATCGTTCGCAACCTAACCAAGGGAGGTACGTACAGCCAGCACACTTGGCCAGCACAGCCAGTCACAGTACACAGTACAGTCCCCTGTACCTGTGCACTACTGCATGCCTCCCATACTCTGTAACATAAATTTCATGGAAACGAGGTTCACGCATGCGTTCCAGCAACGGACAAGATACAAGTTGAAGCCGAAAACATATTAAACCATATTTGTCTTGGTTACTCGCTTGAGTCTCGCCTACTCGTTACCACCGTACCCGTCCCCTCCTATTTTGAATGTGAATCGTTCGCCGGTGGCCACCTGGAATTCTGTCATGTGCTGCTCTGAACAAGAACATCTTGTTGTACCCGACAGAATCTGCTGCCACCAGTAACTACGGGTATAGGTGGGAACGGCTCCTAATCTACAGTACACAGCATTACGGCATCGTATTTGACGCACCACCCACCCTGCAAGGCAAAGTGGACTCAGTCGTCCTTGCAGCTGCACCGCTTCCCTCAGAACCAGTTTTGCATCTTTTCGACAGTGATCTGCTTCTTGTCTTGTGGGAGTTATCCCGTGCGAGCATCTGACTTACGAGAGGTCATCACAACATAGTTCAAGTGGCGTGGAACCACAGCTGAGTGAGCAATCAGACATGAACACTTTGTTCCAATTACATATGATCGATCCTTGGATTTCCCAGCTGGTCTCATCACCACATCCAATGGATATCAGAGAGAGGCCTGCTCATTCATTACGCCAATTAAAGTGAGTGTGTGGCGGGCGACAGGCTTTGCCAAGCTAAGCACTTTGGCGAACACAGGCGCCAGTTTGGGCGAGATTGGTATGGTGACGGTCGTAATCATGGCAATGACAATACGGGTGAATGGACCCGATGATCCAATAGTGCATATTCCTTCCAGAGTGGCTGTGACGCCGTTACAGAGTCTACCCCAAAAGATTTGCGGGACGGTGACAAAATCTCTGAATCAATTTTCGCTTGAGAACGAGTCTACGACCAGGAAGGCTAAGGACAACAAAAGGTTGGCCCGTTTAGGAATGGCATACTGCTGCCGAATCGCTCGCTTTCAAGCCTTTTATTTCTTGTTGTTGCAGAAAGTAAATTTTTCTTTCCGCCTTTTGAAGCACTGTCAATCCACGAAAACGGCGTGTATCCCATGTTTACCTAGAGAATGGAGCATGTGCGTAACAACCACGCCTCGCTTGAGTAAAATCGAAATTGCCACATTGGATGAGGTAGTATGGCAGATTCCACCTCAGCCTACATCACTCTCATAAATAATGCCTCGTGCGGTTGCATGCTTCAGTAGTCGGCTTCAAGCCAGCCATATCCACGTCCTTTCCATAGAAATGTCACATTTGAGCGCTATTGTAGGTCCGTATCCTCTTTGAGTTGCCGGAACTCGGGGTGTGTTCTCTATTTTCGGCACGAATAGCACATTATCGAATATATCACGGAGTAGACTCCTGTCGGCAATACAAAGTAACATAACCATTCATTCGTGGAAGGCGTCTACCTTCGGTCATCTTGGAAATTGATTCGCACATACCTTCTTTGGCTCCATCTATTCCCACTGTAGCGCAGCATTGTTACAGTATTAGAGGTGGGCAGCAAAATGAACGCTACGCCAGACATACCACAATCTGGACAAACTCCCGGCGGCTGTGTGATCACCTATGTCATACTGTAATACGATTGGCGTTGAAGGAGGTTAGGCCGACCTCCAGAAGTGCTGATTACGTTTGCAGGGTCTCAAACGCTTATGCGTTTCCGTCGCTCAAAGATACTCAATGATGCCTTGTGTTGCAAATCTCATTTGTAAGTGCCTCCCTTGCCTATGTAATGTACTCGTATGGCGCAGGCACAGCTGAGAAACGCGTTGTCACCCACGCCACTTACGCAAATGAGGCGCTTCTCACGTGGTTGCGTCCGTTTGAGAGATATTAGACATTCTCGCGAAGCGAAATAGGTTTGATGCCTGTTGTCTTTCTTTGATTGCGGAGGTGTGGTCCCCGTATAGTGTTCAAGTGCCCAAGATGCTTGGAAGATCCCTAACCGTCGCAACGAACTCAGGGGTCCTGGAATCAGCGGCACGTTAGGGCGGTCGAGGCCGAAGGCTGTGGGTTCAAAGGGCCATCGGCCAGGGTTGCCACGTGAAAGACACGAACTGGCGAGCTCGCAAAGACTCGATGTCATTTTCGAAAAAGGCATACATACTCCTTTCAAATAGCAGTTGCCTGTAATAAGAAGGCCTGGTCGGCACACTTTCTTTGGCCACGAATGCACATTATGACAGATTGGTCATTGAAGCCGTGTCATACCACCTTCTGCCACGCCTGTAATGGACTTGGAACGCAGGTGGTAACGAGCTCAGATATCCTTGTTGTTCGTGCATGCCCGTTGAACGCCGATCATTACCAACCCCATCTGAAACGGTGAGGCATTCCGTCTGCAATAATCTAGCAAGACTTAACTCCAGTACTACATAGTCTGCCTGCCGACTCTACACATTCGCGAAACATGAGCAGAAAGTTATATATATTGTTTTAAAACGTGTCATTACAGAATGAAGTCCTGCTACAAGGTTCCATCCCGTTACCGCTTTTGAGCCAGAAGCTGGCCCACGTATTATGACGCTGAAATAATATTTCATTGATTTGCTCTTTTTATGTCAATGCTAATCATCAATCTTGGTATGATATTCGGCTTTGCTCCGAGTGTTGACCCATGCTTGGTCTGCTGTATAGAACAAGCGCAGTCTACTAGTGGAATCGCAACGCGCTTTGACATTCATCTACACAGTAGTTGCCCATGTGCCAGATACCCAGATACTTTTCTCAAATAAATATAAATAATAATGCAATCTGCACATGTTAATTAGGTCCACAGCCACGAACAATAAACACAACTAATTACCAGGGGCATCGACGTTGAAATTATCGTTCTTGCAGGATCGTCACTTAGCACGAATGGGGCAGGAATACTTTTGGATTGGAAGACAACTAACCCAATCGGAGGCTGAGGATTTCGTGAAACGAACTCTATTGAGCCCGTTACCGGCTGTCCTAAAACATTTCCAGAACTTGCCCGAGGAAATTTTCTTTGCATCACACAAATTGCGAGTTGCCATGCGATGCGGTTCATCTCCACACGGTTTAGCGTTGCTCTAACTTTCTTTGGTGTCCACACATGCGTCTTTTCTGCTTGGCGTTTGTCGCTCTGGTTGACGGACTTGCGGGCGAACACAAGACCCTGAAATCCATATGGCGAAGCGCAAAGCCCGTGTCATTTGCAAGCTTACCCACCACCAGCATCTACTGTTGTACTCGTACGCTTCCATCGCTCCGTGTCCGCTTGTGCTGACTATTGCGGACGCTTCGTTCCTGACCTTGTTTTAGCAGCTGATCACGGCGATGCTCATCGTCCCAGTGTCATCATCACCATTGGTGTCCTTGGTGGCAATTCGGTTTTGACCAAGCACCCAAACATCCTCGCTCCCTCGGCTGGACCGTCTGATGAGCCCCCCAGCCAATGGCATTTGGGATCCACCTGTTACTAAGAATAATCGCCTGCCCTCCTAACCTCTAACCAAGGCTGGGTCTATTTCGGTCGGTCTTGAATAAGGCTACCGAATTACGACTGATCTGGCAACTCGACTTTTTAGATATCCATCCACACCTATGAATGAATGCAGTTTCATGGCATCAGGATATCGACAACTGTTTCTCTGGCGTCATCTGTGTCATCCCGCTTTGGCACCATACCATAGTATTCAACAAGCCTGTCGTTTGACCACTGCATCCGCATCACACAACGCTGCATACAGACATCCTTGGTTGGCCATGATCAATCGTCCCAAGTCTACATGCAAGCCCCCCACCGATATCTGCAGTGTCGGCTCTCGCATTTCGACTAAAACGTGTGCCAAATTTCACTACAACCGGTCTAGACAAAAGCATTTTAACCCACATGCATGACAAACCCTCACGACTAGCCGTTTGGCTGTTAAAAATGCCTCTATCAAGACCTGCTGCATCGCTGCTGTTGGCGTGATGGGGTTTGGCCGCACGTTGCATCTTTGTGAGGGGTATTATGGACGGCAGTCCAATTGCATTGGGATGCTGCAGGAACATAGTTGTCGTAATTGAGACGATGACAACGACCGTGTCAGACATCTTTTGTAAGGCATAGGCAACAGGATTGTTGAACCACCACTTTCAAAACTTCAAAGCATCTGAGCCGCTTCTAACGAGGTAATCGAGTATCAGCGTAAACCCGCGTCAACTCGTCTGACGGGGCAACGAGGAACTGACAGATCAGAACGCTACTAAGCACTGCCCGGTGGACGCCAATCAATGGCGGTCGTTCGCGACACAAAGTTCAATTTGCGGGGAAGGACTTGCAGGCCTTTTCTTCTGTCTCGCCGTACTTCGGATATACTGTTATACACACCGCCATCGCCTGTAGCATTGAAGATCACGAGGCTCACTGGAGCTTTGACTGGGTACAGGCCTGTGCCATCTGCGCTCCCCTCATGCAAACTCCTCATCACTTTGCAGCTATGACTAGGCTTTTAGCCATCCAACACGGCATGCACCGATCCAGGCACCTACTTTTTCGGTCTTTCCTACTCCACGCCCTACTCGCGGTACATAAGGGCAGTAGTTTAGAGTGGGAGTAATGCAGGCGCCCACCAGACGATGTTCTAAAGAACCACATAACGCTCACTG
The DNA here is from genome assembly GCF_020726525.1 of Truncatella angustata. NCBI lineage: Eukaryota > Fungi > Ascomycota > Sordariomycetes > Amphisphaeriales > Sporocadaceae > Truncatella > Truncatella angustata. Next base: position 1,636,895 of record NW_025763390.1, on the reverse strand, counting down.
GGACGCATCCACCACAGACTATCGGCGGCACTACGTAAATACAGCCGCTGGGCTCACCACGAACCCGTCTGCATCTGTGTGGTTACAACTCACCAGTGATCCGAAAATACCTGCTAGATCGCTAATAAATCGAAGTGTTACGGAATATGTATAGGTGCAATAGGCATCCTCCGAATTGCATGACTCGGGACTTGCCAGTCGAGGGTGCACGCCGCACAGCAGCGAATTGCCGCTAACATAGAATCGCAAGTCATAATTCTCATAGTATTCTCCAGTCAACTTCCATGTGCATCGACCCGAGGAAAAACGATGCATATCTCAATCAGTTGTTTCTTGTACCAATTCGGCCTCGTGCTCACTGCTAAGACACCGGTGCGACGGTTTTCGAAGGCGCTACCTCCGTTGCATTTCATGTTTGAAAGAAAAAACAATTGCACTTTTTATTTATTATTTTTAAAAAAAAAAATTTATTAACTTCATGACATGCCTCTCTGATTTCTAGTCGAACTTCATTCCTTGGTTCGTCGATTTAGCTGCAGCAACAATTTTATTCTAACTTGACCCCGATATACCGTGTGCATCGATTGGAATTGTACGACAAAACAGCACCATTACTTGCGTACCATAGCATGTATGAAGCTGTGGGGGATGAATCCTTCCAGAAAACTGCAGCCAGACTCTCTTCAGATCGAAGAAAGAGAGCGCGACTTAGAGAGCGTGCAGTAGCGTGGTCTAGGCGTGACCGCGTTGGGTCGCTACTGTGGTAGGGTCTTCACGATGGACCGAACCAATCACTTGAGCCATGAGTACCATAGTATTTTCCGTCCTGGAACATGCCAGCCGGCGTTTCCCTTTGGACGACGATCCTACACTTCTTTCATTGTGGATGGGCATGACGGCGTGGTGTATTACAAACATGTCCTCGCGCTCTGGCGATCCCATCCATGGCTGGACTGGCCCCTAGCTGTTCCAAACAAACCCCATCTGCAGGAGCCCACTAAATAACCCGCCTCTTCGCCGACGAAGACGTCAAGAGGGTTTTCCCCCATGCACGCTACCATCGGGTTCATAGGATTGGATCGCTGATGAGTGTCCAAGGCCAAGGATCGCAAAGCGTATTAAAGAGAAGCCACACACGCATACGCTGATCACCTATTATCAGTCATGGAAGAAGTCCTCTCTGCTCCTAAAACCCCCGCGCCGCGGCACTACCGCGCTTTTCTGTCCCGATGATGTAGCGTCCTGCAACAACCCCAAGCTCCTAGGGATAGATTTTTTCATCCCATGATGCAATGATGCCCAAAGTCCAGTCCATAGAGTTTTCGAGAAGCTGGCAAGATGGAACACATCGAAGCGGGCGAGCCAAGCTCGCAAAGCCGAACCAGTCACTTCTAGCCTGTATCATTTTGCGGCTTGTGCATGCCGTTTTAGGCCTTGCTTTTCATGTCAGAGATCTGCGCAATAGCCGTGGGCTCCCCTTGCGATTCGTCCCCAACTGTGACACAGGCGTGCAGAATCTGTCAGAGGATTTCAGCCTGCCGTCACTTGTTTGCAATGCAGCCAGTCCACATGCATAGCCCCTCACACTCGGGTAGTGAGGGGAACCTTGGGGCTAGATCTTGATCATGCAGATATCAGATCGGGCTTGGTCGCTTGAATTGCATCGAGCATTGTGAAGCTATTCACAACCTCAATCGCGCAAAATCTCGATTGTGATTGCATACACAACCATGATGCACTTGAACATGGCTGAGAAACCCTCATAGAGTCAACAATAGAAACCTCAAAGAATGACCTTTTCACTGGTACAAGATGCCGGGAATAGTATCAAAACTGTAAAGGGCCTTTTTGCCGTGAAGACAATCTGACAGAACGAATACTATTTATGTTCAACGTTCACAACGCTGTACTTCAAGTGATGGCCTGTATGATTTCGGTATTCCCAGTCTTCAAAGGTGCTGTCCAGAGGGCCCCGTGCCAGTGGCCATCGCAAGACGACATGTTCGCCCAGAATTGGCGTCGAGAGCGTCTTCCTCCCGAGGCCGTGTTCGTCGCTGCGCCGGATATCTTGCATGGGATACTGGTTGCAAATAGTGTGTCCTGAATCGTCCATCAGCGGCAGGATCTGGCATAGAAGAAGAATTTGTTACAGAATGATTCCGAGACTGCTTTCGAACTTGTAATGATTGGTAAACGACGGCTTGATATCGTCTGCGCAGTTCCAAAGCGCATTATGAAGGCCAATCCCTCTTGAAAATGCAGGTATTCAACATTGTATCAACTGCGATCCTTCGGCGGCTAAGAAGCTCCTGGGCGCTTAACCGTTTAACAGAGCGTATGCTGCTTCCTTAAGCGAATAGCTGTTGTTTATCTTTATCTTTATTTTTATTTTTATTTGGGGGGTTTTTTCTTCTTCAAATGAAAACCTACATCGTTTCCGCGTTGTTCTCACGAGACATCGCTTTAAATACGTTTCTGGCGCGGACACAAATCAGCACTTGACGTAGACAACTACGAGACAAGAGGATGGCTTCTTGCGCCGAAGGTTATGTCACATGCCTCAACAAACCGAGCGGCATACCATCAGCATTTGTCCCACTTGTTGAAATACCAGATTCTTTCTGCTGTCAGTCGGATACTGAATGCGAATGGCTCGCCGAGAACACGACGTTGTTGTGTTGCCCGTCGGGTGGCGATTGCAACCTAATCGCCCCAATCTCTTGTGATCTGACACTACAAAACTCTGCAAATAATCCCGAAGCCCTCATCAAAACATTGCTTTTGGCTGGGAGTCTTCCTGAGTGCGAAGAAAAGTGCTGTCCGTGGGGATATGGGTGCGACAGCGCGCAGAATTGCGGCATCGGTCTCAACGATACCGCAGTACGTGCAGCTATAAGTCTGGAGGCGTCCAGAACGGGCACGGAGATAACCCCATCAGGAACACCCACACAGTCAGCTAAGGCATCAGCAACAGCACCTACGGGTATCACGACGCCGATCCTCAGTTCAGATGTCCCCGCTCGGAGTTCTTCCACGTCCGCTTTGACGTCGAACTCATCAGCAGCCGAGGCTTCCAGCCCAGTGACGGCAGAGACAAAGGCCATGATCGCCGCAGCTGTTTTGGGTGGCCTGCTGGCCATACTGCTCGTTATGGCATCGATTTTCATCCTTCGTCGGAAACATGGCAGAAAATTAAAAACCAAGCGTGCGTCCCAACGTCAGTTCATGAAGGCAGAGCTGGATGCTGATGGAGAGCTCCGGCCGCGCCATGCATTCCACATGCTTTCTTCGGATCGCGGGCCGGCAGAGCTGCCTGCGACTCCCTTGAAGAGCCACATGGCGACTCCGGTCTGCGCGGAGTTGGAAGCGAGAGATGCAGCGGGCGAAGGAAAGTCGTGGCGACGAGAAACATGCCGCGTTCATAAGGGAACTTGAAAACGTGGGCCAGACCGGGATCGAAAAAGGAAATTAAATTGACTACCACAACTCTAAACACCAAACCGTCCACTGTTGTCCCGTTACATGTCAGCTGGTTAGTGTCCTTCTCTTTTTGCTACTGCCTGTTTCTATCTGCTAGACCTTGATACCATGAGCATTCCTCCTATGACGCCAGAGGTTATCCCGCCTTGTGAAGCCTTCGACGAAGAATTTGCACGTACTGAATTCGCAGTGGAACAGGTTGTCCGGTGCAGCTGCGCTGGCGTCTCTGTGCTTCTTGCACCGAAGATGACGCTGAAGGTCTCGCTGACAGTGCGTCGCATACGTACAGTCGGAATGATGGCACTTGAAACGCTTGGCGTGCGGACCGCGGTCTTCTTCGGAGATGCTCGTGGTTGGATGATCGAAGTAGAGGTCCTCCTGTGGGAGGGCAAGTTCTGTCGCGTCGGACGCGGAAGATTGGGACTCTGCTTCTGACCATGAGAGCACGTCAAGATCCAGCTCTGGAGGTGGTATCGTGTGTGGTGGTATCGACCTTAAGAGGCTGTTATTCTCGGGAATAAAGAACGGACCCCATTCCACATCCGTTCCACCGAGGAGTAGGTCTTGGTGTATCTGGTTGCGTTGAGAACCAACCATGTATGGTGCGTGTTGCGGGATACGGGCGACATGATTCTAGTCGAACTAAGTCAACGGTTCGGGTAGGAGGCAAGATTGCAAGAAAAGAGAAGGTCTTACGGTGGGCTCAGTTGGAAGCCTCGTGCGAAGGTAATCATCCAAAATGTTGCTGGAACAAGGATCGTCCTGTTGTTTTTGTTGCAAGTCCCATGGAGTTGCATGGATGGAATGTTCATAGAGAATTGGTGGTGCAAAGCCTGGCCCGCTTGGGACACTCCAAGTATCTGAAGAAGCATTGGATGTACGGTTACAGATATTTGGACTATGGACTGTACTGAGCGGTAGCCAGCCATCCTATAGTAATATCAGCACGCCGAAGAGATGATTGGCGGGAGAAGTACTAGACGGGAACACCCACCAAACCCGGAGTCATGTCATTAGTATGAACACATTGATCTTGGGACTGGTGAGTGCGAATGCTCTGTTGCAACATGGAATTGTTCGCACAAGCGGTGCTCCCGCAGCGCCATGGCACTCTTGCCTATGTTGGCCGGTGTTGTACGCACCAGCCCCCCTGAAGACGAGATCAGATGGTCGGGCGAGACATCATAGCACTGTAAACCATGAAAATCACGGTATCCCCGTCTTTGCCACGGTAAAGACAATACTTCGTTGCCGGAAGTATGGTCATATCCATGACAGGAGCAAGAGCAAGAGAATGAATACAAGCCTTGGGGCATTTGAGATTATATAACTGAGTCATTGATGCACAAGTACATCAAAATGTTCAAGAAAATAATACGGGGGATGACGAGTTTCATGGTAAATCATACTTAGGCATGGCAGAAATATATCAGAAGGACGACGTGCTACAGAGACAAGCTGAAGCAGGACAACTGCCATGGACAACACAAATCGTTACTCCGAAGTCCTTGCTTCGGCCTCTCAATTAGACTACTGAGAATAGTAAGAATCGGTCTCTAGTTCAAATCGATTTATAGTTTGAATTGGTCTATAGTAGGTATTGTTTTGTATGTGTGAGGGACGATGGGAAAAAGTCTGTGACCAAGTAGGAGATTTGAAAACTTTAGACGCGGACAGAGAACGGAATTTAAATTACCGTGGATGACAGGTAGACCGGTTCAGACGCCGGGCCTCTCCCAGAATCAAATGTATGCGTGTCATTACGCCTCCACCAAAAGCATAGCCTCCTGTACAGAGGCGTAGTGAGATGCCACGGAAGCCAGAACTTGATTGGACAACCGGGTTTACGCATCTACTGAGATGCAGAAAGAGAGCCAATCACGAAGCGTTTCAACCAATAATCGATGGGAGGCCGAGTAAGGCTGCGAAGAGTCCAGCGCAACATGGCATACCCCGGAGCCTCACGGCGTCACCACGTTGTAACAGAGGCCACCGAAACAAGGCGGCCACAGCTCAGCCCTCGATACAGCCCAGGAGGCCGCTGCGGTGGAATATCGGGGCTGGCCCAGTTGACCGAAGATATCGAGGAGGCCGAGCCGGGTGGCTCTCGATTGCGACCGCAAATCGCGGGAGGCAGCGTGGCTGAAGATCACGCTATCGAGTCCTCCCAACAGGTGCGCCCGATCGAATCTTTCGAAACGGCAAGTCAAACTGTCCGCCTTAATTGTTGGCCTTGGAGGCTGTACAGGCAGACACGGGGCTCATCAAAGAGGCCATGGGGGACCACGCTACAGGAGGGTACACAAGATACGCAATGAGTTGCTATTCGACCAAGAACTTACGACTTCGCTTCCTATGTTCCAGCCTCTATACTACCATGAATTAACGCATTGGACATCGCGTTGGCGACGGGGATTTCACGCCATGTATTGATTCGGAACACCCGATCTTAACCAGCAATAATATATTGAACCAATTTTGACGAATTCTGGCCGCATCCCAACGGATGGTCAACTCCTACCGAAGCTTCAGGGGTCTAGGACTATCTTTTCGATAGAGGCTGGCTAGTCTCCAGGTGCTAAGATTTCTAAACGCGTGATGAGGACAGAATCGCGAGCAACGGCACCGTCTCAGTGTTCCATTTTGCGGGAGGCCCAGTGAAGTTGCCGTTCGCGACCTTTGCAAGGAGCGGACAGAACACGGCCATAGAAGTACCGCTCGTTGCAAATGCTGATGATCACTTCGAAAGAGATAAGATATTACTAGGTTACCACTTTACTGGAAAGGAAAAAGGATATCCCAATATGAGCGTACGACATTCGGTCGTAGGCCTTTACGACGGGGCCGTCTTTAATAGTTTGTTCCTGTCTGGACGCTTTAAACATTCCAACACCATTATACGCCATGTAGACCCATGTAATTTTGCGTCGTCTACCATCAAGATACAAAAACATCCATATAGTCATGGCCAAACGTGTTTGTCGTCTGTGGTGGCACCTGTCGTCTCAGCCAGGGTAGCACGCGAACGCGGATCTCGACATCCCCTATCGTCTTTTACTCACAAGGCTTGGCTCGGTTCTGCTACACCGCAGCATATCTATATTCATGACTGTGCTCCAGAAACGGACTCCAATGAACAAGGGACGCGCACAAAGTGATTGCACGGAGCGCTGGGTCGTCGGGCAATTGCCCGCCACAAGAGTATTGCAATTAGAAGTTTTGCTGCCTGCTGAAGATGAATGCCGGATGCATTGTTCTCGGACGTTGAGGAAAAAAGCCTGGGGCACTGTTACATCATTGATGTGATGCGAGTGGACTTCATTGCGCTTTGAGACCATGAACCGGACGATTTCGTAGACAACCTCTACGGCGCGTTTAAGGTGGAGAAAGGTATACCTTACGACCCTGAAGTGTTCTGAAAGACATGAATCTCCGGCACTTGCCAGCTAGATAGTCCCTGAGGTTGCGGATAAGATTGATTTCTGGAATAATCATCAAGGTCTCAAGCCGCCCCGATGCTTGCTGGTTCGTTCATTCCCCAAGACTGCCGGGCGAATTCTGGGTTGATTGAATCTCGTTATTTTACCGTCTAGCTGAGTATGTCATCCAGGAGTTGGGCTACCCATACACCTATGCCGTTTTTAGTCATTGGTCACGCTTTGTCGCCCTGCGCTCCACAGGTTGAGCGAGGATGCGCGAAACTTATCTACTAAACCTTGAATCTTTGGCAGGGGCTCTCTTCATGTTGGAATTCTTCACACTCTTTAGCAAGGCCAGGGCTTGAAATCATACAAGATCGGGGTTTACTGTTGGCACTACGAGGACGAGAGAAGAGCACACGGGCAAGCATCAAAGCCCCAGGACTGATTTGCTTCGGACATAGAACGCCGTGGTGCGAGAGGCAAGCGGCCGAGACAAACATTAGGCCCGATAGTTTTTAACACACATGGGATGGGATATTATGATGATACCGTTTATTTTGAAACCCACGCACTTCGCGACGAATCAAGCATGGCTTTTAATGTCAATATAAAAGACTGTTTCCCCACCACCATTCAAGTTCGTCATGTGCGACAGATGTCGAGATGATACTCTAGAAACGCCGGAACCGTTGAAACCCCCCTGAACGCCTCTCTAGTGTACAGTACAAACCGACTCAACGTTTGGCGAGCAAGATTCAATCAAGTTGAAACCCTACAGGTAGCGAGAAAACAACCTAACAGCGGTACTCCTTTCGACCGGCTCACGTAAGCAAGCCAGTAATCAATTGCTTGCTCAAGCTTGCGTCTCAACCATTTCCTTGCTGGCAACTTCATACACCTTGCGCATATCTTGCAAATGAAGTGAAGAAGTTGACAATAGCTGGAACCACTGCTTGCTCCGCCCATAACTGTCGAATGTACAGATATGGATTCGGTATGCATCTTTTGCTTGCTGTTCTGTTGTGGTTTAAAACTCCTAATCTGTTTTTGGTGATGTTCTCGGATATGACGATTCGAGGCCTTGCGCTGTTGGTATCGTCTCGTGCAGCCTACACAATATGACAGGAGTGTAGCTGAGCTCTACCCTCTGCTTGCTGCTTTGCTTTACTTCCTGTCTGCTCCGATATCGATTCGTCTCCTCGTGATTCCAAGGTTTTAGTGTTTTGGCCCTGTGATAGAATTTTTGCTTTTCCTGCTCCTGCTGATTTACAAGCACTCTGTGGGCTTGATCAATAAGATGTACATGACCACCACTGCGTAATCGATGCTTAATAGGCATGAGGCCCTACATCTTGCTGTATGGCACGATTGCGGCATCGATGGTAGGCGGTTGGCGATGTGCGGTTTCCGCCTCAGGACCCCACCTTGCCTGCCATTCATTCTCCTTGGCTACTGCCTCATCGAAAGCCGTGCGGCATTCAGGAGGCAATAGATCTTTGATTTCGTCGGGTATAGCGCCGAGGCCATGAAATGGTGCCAAGAAGTCGGGCGCATTGTAGTTCTGCTGGTATGCAGCGCTGGACATACTAGCAGGGGGCGTCTCCATGATCGTATCAATGACCTTGAAGTTACGCGGTATTACTGGGTTGATGGGCGGGAAAACTTTGCTGTTGGTGGCCGCAGGAGAATGATGGACTTGCTCAACGCGCGCATGGGTTGGCTGCATGCTGGCAGGGATTTGGAGAACATTAGTATGAATATCATAAACGCCGGCGTTGTTGTGACGACGGATGGCGCCAATCTCGGCATTGAATTGGCTAGGGAATGGTCAGTATAACGAAAAGCAATTCTTGTTTGAAGGAGAGTGACCTACGCAGAGGCACGAGCATGCTCAAGTTGCCAATTGGTGTCTGTGAGAGGGACGCGCTTCTTCTTGACCTCGACCTTCCCGTTGACAACAGGGACGGTTGGCCCGCTGGTGTGGTAGACAGCACTTGCACCGTGCCATGCAACATACTGGTTCTTGTTGTACACATCGCCCTCGACGAATCTGTCATTGGGATCGGCAATTTCGCCCTCAACAGCACCCTCTGCCCGGCGAGCGGCCACCTCATAATCGTCAATGATGCGCCGGCCACCGACGATGATGCCGGCACCGAACTCGCGGAAAACGGAGCGGGCAGTGACGATACCTATCGACCGACCCTTGTATGAATGGGGGATGATCTCGCGCTCAATCATATCGCGTTTCTCGTCGTCGTCGACGATGATCTTGTAAAGACGCTTGTGCTTGGTAAAAAAGAGATAGGAATCTCGGAAACCGACGCACCGCGCAGGCTCGGTTGACAACATGTAGAGTCTGTCGCCGCGGCCCTGGACGGTGAAAGTACGGCATCGGTAGTCGCGCCCGTCCTTCAGGTTGCCGAGCTTGTCGACCTTGGTCTCACCCTCGGGATCTTCTGGTAAGGCAAGCTCGTCGTCCACGATGTCGGCCATGGTGCCGTCTGCATCGATGGCTTGCTGAGTGGGCTTGAAGGACTGGCCCTTGCGACCACCACGTCCTCGCCAGCCACCCCGACCGCGGCGTCGAGGGGTCTCGTTGGGATCCCGGTTGGGAGGTTCAATGGGGAGGGTGTCCCAATCGGCAGGTCTGTTCTTGGGGGGGCGACCAAGACGTCTTCGTCTTATGACAGGTTGTGGGGGAGGTGATGGGGACTTGGGAGAAGCCGCGTCCGAGTCGGGGTCCTCCTTCTCTTCTTCTTCCTCTTGAGGCTCAGCGTCGGAGCCATCGTCGTTGTCCTCGGGCTCTGGCTGAGCTTCGGCGTCGGATGCGTCTACATCGACGTCGGGCATGGCCTCGTCCTCGAGGTCATCGAATGTGCGAGGGGTGCTCTCTGGGTGGGTTGTTTAGCGACTGGCAGATGTGTTGGGAACGGATGCGAAACGAGACGAGACGACGCGACGCGAGGTGTTGCGCCAGGGCGGTCGCAAGACAAGGGAGGCGCAAACGGTGGAAACAAGGAGACAGGCGGGATGAGGTCCTTACCTAGCTTTTCAGCAGCGCGCTTGGCGGCCGCGCGACCTGAGCGACGGCCAGGCATGTTGGGTCGTGAGGTGTTGCGGATTTGATGCGACTTATGCGTATGCGTATCCAGCGGACGAGATTGGCGATGCCACTTTTTGGTGTAGTCTGCTGTAGTGGTGTGAGTTGCAGTGACAGACCTGCAATTGAGGGTGGGCTATGGAGAACTGGACACTAACGCGGCCAGGCTAGAGCTAGAGCTAGTCTAGCCTAGGTTAGTACTAGCCTTAGGTTAGTCTAATCAGAGAGAGCTCTTGCTGCCAGCTGCTTGCGCTGATGCGACTGCTAACTACTATCCAACCTACCTCAGGTTAGTCTAGCTTAATAATATTTGTTGTGTTGGATTAGTCCAACCGTAAGTCTATTGCTAACCTTGGGTTCTCGGCGAGCCACAAATTCCGACGCAGGTGCGATCAGATCTCGTCTTAACTTTGATTCTTGTGACGTTGGTCAAGTTAAAACCTGCGCCCTTGCAGCATGCGCAGAGTTCAATGTTTTGTTCAGTTAGTCTAACCTAGCTTTGACGTTAGTCTACTGAGTTTAGAGAGAGCGCACGGGCTCCAGTTCTTTTTGGCCAAAACATTGAAAGGGTAACTACAGTACAGTGTCTATATGTAGGAATTCAATCTCGTCTGTACTACGCCGCCATCCCAAGTGCTGCAGCTATCGATAACCAAGCTACGTGCCTGGTCATTTGTATTTGTGACATTTGCCTCGAAGCAGAATTTAGAAAATTTGAATAAAAAATAAACTAGAATTTCCCAGTCTGTGCTATCTGTAGTCTGCACCTACAGTACGTACAGTGTGCACTACTTACAGTGTCATGGCCTGGGCATATAGTAACCTCTCCCCCCTGCCGTTATACCGTCTCTTCCTGACCATCAATCTTCACACTCCAAGGTCATTGATGTTGGCAAACGTCTACGTCACAAAGCCATCCCTAGATTTCACAGTAGATTGCCTATCCTATGGAGCCCAATCTCGGCCACCATGTGTTGCTGTACACCCATCGCAACCATCTTGAATTACCCACATCGTTCTCCATCTCCGAACCGAGACATTTCGAAACTCGTTCTCGTTCATCTACGCACATGCTAACGATTACCACCTCGCTATACAACTTTCTCAACGATGACTCGTGATACCAACCAGTTTGGGAGGCCAACCAAGAAAACTCCTTTTGAAGAATGTAAAATGCATCGCTTAAGTATCTGAAGGGTGGGTCTTCCGGATTTGGTGCCAGTTGCACCAACCAACATCAAGTTGTGCCAACTACATTCCCCCGCCAGCTTCAAGCTGTGGCAGCTCTGACCTGCACTAGATTTGACCCCAGAAGCTCACAAATCCGATATACCACTACAAAGCTGGCGTTCGTGGCCGCTATGTGCGGCTCGAACTCGGGGTTATTGGCATCGACTTCCCACCAGAGTTGTAGCCGTGACTCGACAGACCATCACAGAGTTTGTGTTGGTTCAGATATCAGGGGGAGGCGTCGAAGGCAACCTGAAGTCTTTCCTGACTCAGAATCCTATAGCCTTCCCCATTCGTTTGAGGACCGGCCACCAGCTTCAGTACGCTCAATTCTGATATGAGGCGCAGCACAAATGTCAGCCATTCGCTCTACTCAGCCGAGCCGAGATGAGTGTCTCAGACCTTGGAATGTTCACGTCCATCTCGACCCCTTTCGTGAGCTGCTAGTGCGCTGTCAAGCACGTGTGGGTGTAAGCCTCGAACCCTTCAAACTTACCAGAAATGGGATTCCTACATCTGGCTGAGTAGTCCCATGACTACGTGCCGCGGATAATCGGGCCTCCTAACTATTGAACGGGCTGGCCAGCAACATGCGTAGCACAGGGGTTTGCCTACCCCCAGCCCAACACGTTGATGCTGACTCGTAGTTCTTAATAAAGTTGTTATATAACCAACGATCGTCTCTGGTTACTGGTAGGAATGACACCAGCATCTCCATCCAGACTTTCACAATGCTGACAACCTCGTTGACATTGCTGACCGCATGCCTTGCCCTGCCCGAGATAGCACACGCAGGCTTCATCCTTGGCTCCCAGTCCAATATTGCCGTTTACTATGGTCAAAACTCATTGGGGAAGAAAGGCTCTCAACAACGTTTGAGCGCTTATTGTTCCGGTTAGTCGCCCAAGGGTTGCGCCTGGCAGCAATCATGCTAACGCCCAAGCAGACTCCAAGTTCAATATCATCCCATTGGCCTTCATGAATGGCATCTCGACACCCATCACAAATTTCGCCAATGCTGGAGACAACTGCACTGTATATAGTGGTACTCAGTTGTTAAATTGCCCACAGCTGGAGTATGTCTGTCCACGCCAAAATCAACCATGAACCATGAAAAGCTAACCATGATCACTCACAGACAGGACATCATATTATGTCAAAACACCTATCAAAAGACAATCATTCTCTCGCTAGGTGGTGCAACCTACAGCGAAGGTGGCTTTTCCTCACCAACTGCCGCGCAGACCGCGGCGGCGAACGTATGGGATCTGTTCGGGCCGAACAATGGTGCTGCCAACCGTCCCTTCGGATCTGCTGTCGTGGACGGCTTTGACTTTGACTTCGAAGCTAGTACGCAGAACGCTGCACCCTTCGCACAAAAGCTGCGGGATCTGATGGACGCCGCTCATAACAAGAAGTATTACCTGACGGCGGCACCACAATGCCCATACCCAGACTTGGCGCAAGAAGAAATACTACTCAATGTCAAATTAGATTTTGTCATGGTACAGTTCTATAATAACTACTGCGGCGCTTTATCATTCGATACAGACGTTGTAACCCAGGACAACTTCAATATGGAAAGGTGGGATACGTGGGCCAGATCAACGAGCAAAAATGACAAAGTGAAGATCTTGCTGGGCGTTCCGGCGAACACGGGTGCTGGAGCAGGATATCTAAGCGCCACTGAATTGACGCCTGTGATCAATTACTGCAAGCAGTTCAGCAGTTTCGGCGGGGTCATGATGTGGGATATGAGCCAAATGGTAGCAAATGTCGGTTTTCTTGATGGCGTATACGCTGCGCTATCTAGGGCCGCCGCCTCAGGCTCAACCATCATTCAAGTAGGGTCTTCATCCTCAACAACCGCGAACTCCGGGTCAGTGGTTACGTCTACAACGAGACGAACAACCACGACAACAACTACCAGAGCACCTGGCGCTTCAACGTCGACAAGCACCTCGAGGTTGATCGCCTCTACCAACTCGCCGGAACAGCCAAGCACGTTACCAGGCACTTCAGGAATATGTAACTGTCCACTCCAAACGATCGTCACAGTGACCGCAACAGTCTTCACGACGTCTGCACCTACAGCACTGACAAATACGAGTACAGCGAGGACGTCGACCACACCAGCCACATCAACTACCTCAAGTGTATCCACGAGGACGACGGCAACGTCTGTTTCGCAAGCATCCGCCGCGGGTACAGTCGCAGCGGTCAACCAGTGGCAGCAATGCGGTGGCAGGGGATACACTGGGCCGACACAATGCAGGGCTCCATACAAGTGTGTATCTGCCAGTGAATGGTGGGCAGATTGCCGATGAAGTTAGGCGAGGTTCACGTCGAAAGGATGTTTTTTTCTTCTTTTCTTTTTTCGTTTACATCGGAGTTTCACCGTGATGCATCATATGTAACATATTTTTTAGCACATTTCTAGCATATACAAGCGGAGCAGGCTCGGCTTTCGGAGTCATCATTCTTTGTCCAGTTTTACATTTCAATGGTATCACATCATCGACGCCCCCGTTTCGTCTTTGTCCCTCAACCCCAATGTCAACTCCAAGAACTTCGTGTCTTTCATGGGGCTGTTGTAATAAGGCTCCACCTCCACGAACCCCAATTTCCCATACAGGGCCCTGGCGCTTCCCATATTCGCCAGCGTGTCCAGCCTCGCCCTCTCGTACCCCAGCTGCCTCGCCTGCTCCAGCGCCCGCAACGCCAGTGCCTTGCCGAGCCCGGCCCCCCTGCCAAGGGGCGAGACGTAGAGGCGCTTCATCTCGCAGACCTTGGGCTCGAGAGGCCGGAGTGCGACGCAGCCGATCGCCTGTCCAGTGGTGCGCGAGCGTGCCAGCAGCAGACATCCGGTGGGAGGGCTGTATTTTCCTGGTAGGCTGGAGACCTCGGTGGCGAAGTCCTGGAAACTGAGGTCGATTTTCAGCGAGGCCACGTACTCGTGGAAGAGGGCGACAATGTCGTGGAGATCGGCTGGTGTGTTTACGGGTGTGATTGTGCACGCGCTTTCATCGCCGTTCGGCTGTCCTGTGGCGGATGGTTTAGTTTCCATTGTCGGGTTTGTTGGAGCTGTTGTTTGGCCCGGAGATCGTATATCTCTCGGAGTGCGCGGACGACGAGTATCGCTGTTGGCAGCAATGCTACCAGGGGCAATAGAGACTGAGACGGAAACCACGGATCCATTCGTTCGTTTGTGAAAGGATGCAAGGTATTATGATCAATTACGCTGCTATGATCAACTCATCCGACACTAAATGAGAACGGTCTTGGATTCGGCTGTTAAATCTCGCGTAGGGACTGTTACGGAAAGGAGGTCACACTCATGAAGTAGCGAACGGGCGTTCTATACGACTTGAAGCGCGCCCTATGATCGCATACGGTAACCCCACAAGAGTCATTGACCGGTAACGGGGTTTTTGTGCCAATAGCACAGTCATCAGCCGAGTCGGCGTGCGAAATGAGTATTTTGCTTCAAACTGAAGTTCTATGGCAAGGGATAGGCCATATCAGGAGGAAATTATGATTGTTCTTACCCTATAAAATATAACACATTTGTTGGCATCACAGCCGGTGTGTAAAAAAGCGGGTAGCCCGGACGCTTCTCTGGGTAGCGACCCACTGCAAGCACCCCACGCCGAACATGCCGACCACGCCGAGACCTCAACTTCCGACCTGTCTTAAGCGTATAACACTCCGATGCCTGCTGTTCCACAGATGTCTGGACTTTTTACCGTCGAATCAATGCATCAGAGAGCACGGTGTACATGAAACTACTTTAGACCAGACAATGATCTTCTCTCGGTATTTGCCGCTCGCCATTTTCGCCAGTGTAGGCGTCTTGAGCGCCTCTCCAACACGCCTCCGATTGACAGCGCTCATATCAGACAAGAACCAAGACGCCGCATTCGAGTGCTGGGAGATAGACACCCCGTTCGCAGACTACCCAACGGTAGGCACCGCCGTCACGGGCCTTGCGGATGTTTCCAATATCTCATACGTGGTGCTCCCTCCCAGATCCGCCGAGGGCCTCCATAAACCACCCCATCCAATGTGAGACCCAGTGCGCTTTGGAGGTACAGTACGTTGGCGCAGAATGACCGAATTCATACAGGTTCTTTGTCCTCGTTTCGGGAGCAGCGCACATCACCTTGCCGGGTGGCGACGATGAGTTGTGGATCGGAAACGGAGAGGATGGCGTCATCATCGCTATGGATACTCAAGGGGTCGGTCATTACACCGATTACCCATCGGACCAGCCGTCGGTGGCTCTCCAGATTCCGTTCAAGGAGGGTGTGCCACCGAAACATCGTGTCGCCAATCAGGGGCCATGTATTTTGGCAAAATTAATCCTTGAAAATGAAGTATTAGACGAACAGCGTCAGGCTGAGCTCAGATGAGACCCCCTGCCGGTTGCTGGGGAACGACGGTGTTTAATAATAATACTTGCGGTAGTCCTGTAATGCTGAGCCCCTTGCATGTGATCAGCACATGACTCTGGCACAGATCGAGAGAACCACCAGCACTTGACGCCTTACGAGACGCAGCAGTTTTTGTAAACATCGACTTAGACCTTATCATTGCAGAAACCATCATAACGCACGGTTTTTTTTCCGAGTTGGATACATCTCCCTTGTTTGATTTGACAACCGACACTCGGGGTGCTGATACTAGGATATGGTTGATTAACACCACATCACTCTCGCAGAGGTAACATATACTTACCATCCAGGCTCGTATAACATCCTGGGGGGGGGGGGTTGTTTTGTTTTGAAAGGTACAAGCGAATGTTCTCACCCGAAGAATCTAGCGCCGACAACGTCATTAGTAACTCTTTGCGATCTCCTTTGCTGCATTCGTCGAACTCGTCTATCAGGATAAATGATTTTTGCGGGGTGGGCATCAAGTTGCAAAGTAGCTCGACGACTTTGCAAGTAGATGACAAGACTATCTTTTGTAATACATTCACCATCTCTCGCTCTCGATATTCGTTCCGTCAAGCCTTTATAAGAGATCTAAGAATAACATCGGCATCTAAAGACTTGCTATCACCTGACTAAGCAAAGAAGGAGGTAGTGAAAGCTTAAGGGCTATAGGATTTTAAAATATGTTGGATAGCGCTAGCTCCGTACACTGTGATTTATAGGTGCCTTTAGTATCCAATTCCGGTGAGACATACGTGGCAATGGTTTTGCCTAACCTAACTACTAATACTTAGACTTTATAGACCGTTCATAAATTGATATGAAAACTCACTTTGGCTAGAACACTAAAAGACAGAACAATCCCTATCAAGCCATTCTTACAATTACGGCGTCTTATATATCCATCTTGTAGTATTACCATACCGTTTTCGACAACTCTGCTTGAATACTCTCAAATGATCGTATGTAGAGAGGGATTCTAAGATCTATGTCCTCCGTTTACATGTATAGCTTAGCATTAGATATAAGGAAATTGGGCGCACTTACGTGATTTTCGCTCATCACTCTATATTTGCATATCCTGAAACTTACCCAAGCCGTAATCTGCGCGTAAGAGGAAGCTTCTTATTGCAGACCTATTATTTAATGCTTCTTATCGTTCTTTTGCCCAAAGCTACTAGTCCTGGGCGTCGGCTTACGCTTTAGCAAGATTCATTTCGTCCTTAACCATAGTATTACACCTCTGAATTTTGTTCAAATCGGGCTCAAATTCCGTGTCAAATGATGTTCGAAGAGCTTTGTAAAGCTGGTTATGCTCTTACCCGTATTAGATAAAACTCTAGACGTAGGAATTAGGCATATATACAAGGACGTTGAATTACCTCTACGAGATGTTTCTACGAGATGTTTTTAGTAGTAGACGATTAATGCATAAAACTCGTCTACCGACTTCCGTAGCTTTGTAACGTTGGAATATAATATTTAATGTTCAGAAAACAGTGGACACAAGTTGCCTAGCCTGATAAAGAGATTTGAAGTCGCCTCGAAGTATGACGTGAAGTTCACAATAATCTAAGCAACACAATTATTAGGGTACTGAACATAGGCCAGGATGGGCTCATATATTTACCAAGATCGTTAATTTTACACTACCCCAAATCAAAGCAGCGATCTCAAGATGCGAGGATACATATGTATCAACAATAGTGCAGAAGTGCCCAACTAAGGACAAGGCGTTATGAAGTCGGCTAGCGAAACTTGTACCCTTCCGCTTTTCTGTTAGCGAAGTTAAGTTCAGTAGTTGATGGGTAGGCTACCTCGACACCCGTGGTTTGAGCTGGCCAATTTCGGTTTAAGGCCGATCATATTCTAGTTATCGTCCTTTATTAAGCACAAGCCGATCCATCTTTCACTTACACCAAAGCTCTAAGGTTAGCTTGATATCCGTGACGGGCGGCATGCGAGGTCTGGCGGCTGTTAACAACGGCCCGCTCGACAATAGAGCGCATCATCTTTACTCCATTGGGTGTTCAATGTTGATTAACGCACCTGTTCTGTAATGCTCGTTTCACGTCGATGGGCAAGCGTTCTGGATAACAACCTCAGGGACCTCACGGCACATTTAGACCCCAAGATATGATTTCTATGAGAAGTCTTGAAGGTAGGACGGTCGTAGGAGATAGTGGCATACCTGCTTTGAAGCTATATTACGTGACTACAAGCACGGATTAGGCGCCCAAGGGTCCCAAAGAGCCCTGAACATACTCCCACAGCAGCCTAACTACAAAGATTGCCTGATCTGTTATGTATGATCCCGTAGATAGTAGAGCCCCCCCCCCCCATAGGCTCAACTGAACCCTGAGAATCATGCGCTGGCACTAACCTTGGAGGGAAGTATAATATTGTTTAGAAAACCAAGGCTAGAAACGCCTATTGGATTTTGCAGAAGACGAATGCTTGTAAATGATGTACACCGAATGGTTGGGCAGTTGTTATGTTTGATAGTTTCGAACAATGCTTGCAAATCCGTATGCACGAGTGCTGCGGCGTAAAGACATGCCTTTCTTACAGGTCAGGTGGCGAGTCTATCCCCTGAATCTTTACTTTAACTTCATGACGCTGTGGTGGCCCTGGTTGACCCTCTTTACTCCTTTCACTCTCACATCATCGTTTTATAATGCGTCTTCAAGTATACACTACCAGTGCGCCCGGGTATGCTCTTGGCACCTGTTTCGCCGGCATAGCGTTCTGTTCTCTTCTCTTCCCCGAGCGCGCGCAGCGGAGCTTCGGCGTACACTTGCAGCCGAAGAGAGGATACCCCGCAGCCACCGACGAGAGGCCGGATTACCAGGAGAAATCAGAACCATTCAGACCATTTGGCCTACCCATCGGCCGGTCGCCGGAACATGCATACTTCATATCAAAAGCGGGGCGAGACTTGACGTTTGGTGTCCTCTTTGCCTACCTGCAATGGCGCAACGATCAGCATGCAATCATGAGCCTGCTCGGACTCCTGGGTATTGCCTACGCAGCTGACGGATACGCTGTCTGGGCGTGTAGCCCCGACGAAACAGGAAGGAAGTGGAAGGTTTTACAGCATTGCATTGGAAGTGCGGCCCTCGTGTTTAGTTCCTGGCGTGCACTCGCGAGGGAAGAATGAAGGGGAAAGGGAAGGCCGATCGTTGTGGTTGTACTTATGTTGTCCACAATACCCCAGATGGTTACTGCCAGTTGATTGCACCTCTTCTTTGCGATTCTACGATCCCGTGATCACTACTCAATTGCTATGATTTCGTTGCTGCTAGTCTGCTGCTACTGTGCTGATGCGATATCCCCTGACTGCGACCCGCCTGCTTTTGATCCGGCGTTCATACCCCATTGCTACTGACTGACGAGATACGACGGACATCAACGTCCCTTGTTACCGGCGCTGCGGATGTATGGCTCTAGCGGAAAGACTTTCGACTCTGCTTCCACGCCATCGTAAAGCGCCGACCATCGTTTTTTCAACACGTCAGGCGTTTCCCATGCATTTTCAGGGTCTCGCAACCACAATCTCAGCAAGTGCCGCCTTTTTATTCATTAGTCAGATTGTCCTGCCTGATATTTTGACTTCTGCTTGCTAATCATAACTTACTTCTTGTCTTCCGTATCAGTATATCCGTCTCTCGCGTGAAAGATGGCCAGATTATTGATGTACTGAATATCACCTTTCTGGAAGTTTGTGTTCACACAGAATTTGTCGCCCAGGAAGTGCAGAGTGTCAAGAGCTTCTGCCTGTGCTTCAGTGATTGGTGGGATGTCTGAACTCCTTGGAAGTGCGCCGTAACCGACAAAGTACCGCCTTCCGTACTGCAGCGTGACGCGTTGAGGAGTTGTGTTGGTGGGAGGGAAGTTGAACAAAAGCGGTCGCTTGGTCCATTGCTTATCGGCCTTCTCGAAACTGATTGACGTGAGCGCTGCTCATGGAACATGTACCTTTTCAAACAACCGAGTTACTTACACTTCCTGATCCCAATCCTGCGAAAGGGTATGAATGAGATCCGGCCTAGTCTTCGCAATCTCATTATATACACGCCACGTGCTGGCTAGTTTGCTGGCACCTCCTTCAGCAGCTGTTGCCAGGGCGAAAAGGGAAACAATGTCACCGGAGTCGGTGTGAAACACCTGTTTATCAGTGGTATACGCAGGGCTGCCTATTTGGCCATTCTGCGTTGAGCTCAGGTCTTTGATATGAGCCAAGACAACATCAGCAGGTTCTCCATTGAACTTGTGGTCCTGACGACCAAGCTGGGGTGCGATATGAGAGGATACACCCGCATAGATGATAAGATTCTCCTCGCGGGTATACTGCTCAACGCGCAGACCGCGGATGACGAAGAAGCCATGGCCACTGTGGAGCTCATTAGACAGACGCCGTAGTTCTACATGTAGTGCTGGCAGCGGGAAGGTCTCCGTTGAAATATACCCAATTGGTACACCGAGAGCTTAGGTAAGTCAGCAATCAAACATGCAGAATGTCACCGCTCCGAGAATTCACATTTAAAATGCTTCACTGCGTGGTCAACCTCATCCAACTGGTCTTCGTTCAGGACGAATGTCCAGTCATAGGTCTTGCCGACAGTATCCCCTTCCCATACTAGGTCTCCTTTGAGCTGTTCCGGAAACCCGTCTGGCACCGTCTTCGGCAAACCGCCTGCATTGACCCGACTTGCGGTACGGGCCTGCCACTTGGAATGATCTGTGGATGGCTGTTAAATTAAAAAAAAATAATCAACGCGTGAGCTGCGTATGCGAAAATTGAAGTCTTACCTGGAACGTAGGATATGTCTGGCTGGCCCACAGGTCCTGTGCGAGCCTCGGTCACCGTCGTAGTCGTCGTTGCCATAATGTTTAAATAAAAGAAATATGGTTAGTTTAATCAAGGAAAATCACAACTTCTTTTTGCTCAACCGTTTAAAAGTGTTATGTTGAGACTGAGGAGTCGGGAATAACCATCGGCCTTGTAGCAATCCGACCCTCCAATTGCGTCATCCGCTATAGCCACAACACGCACCCATCGACCAGTGTAACAAGAACGAAAGAAGACGAAATAAAAAAAACAAAAAAAAACGAAAAAACTCTGCCAATCTTCAACTCTCGTTCCAGCAGCAACCACATCGAAGTATTCAACAACTTACAATGCGACAATCATAGTTCATATCAATATGTTCGAAAGATCGCAAGATCACTGCGAGTCCTTAAGTCATTCGACTAACCTTAGCGCATCGCGCTTCACGAATCACAAGGGTCATCTTGGAGCAGGAATATCGTTGAATCTTCAATGTGGTATCTAGGTACCATGTATGTAATGCCATCCAATTCGCCATACGAGAAGTTGACCTGATAACGCCGTGATAATGCTGACCACTTTAAAGTGGTTGCAGTGCAAAAACGCCTCGAACCCAAGAAAACAGCGCCAAGACAAGGGTATAAGCCCTGTCGGGTATGTCTTTGGCGATAGGCCAAGCCCTTTACGCCGTAGCCCTTTAAGCCGTTGTAATGAACCGGAAGCTGAACCCTTAATAGGTGGTGGCTTCGTAAATCGCAGTTACTTCCGCAAGTCTCTCCAAGCTTTCCCGGTCACCATATGCGTCGAGCAATCTTTTTCTTTTCACCTCCTGGGCACCGGGGGCTTGATCGACGATGCGCTCGTGTGCCAAGCCCTGAGTTGAGTTCAGGCGACCTTCGAGGAGTGTAACTGCACCAGTTGCTAGAGATGATAAATTAGAACGCATGCAAACGGCTGCAGTAGTCGGATGACTTACCCAGGGCAATTGGAAGCAGAAGTGTCAACAACACTCGGGGATTCCTTGCTGAAGAAACGGCTTTGGGTAGCCCGCAATGGATCCCTGTAGGAGCAGGCGAGTAGACCGCGGCTAATGCAGGTCGCGGCTGGCGCGTCGCAAAGTTGAGTGCGTCGGGCGAGTACAGAGTTCTGTATCGTCTAGCGTAGTATGTCGGGTTGTTCATAATAAATAGTCTTGGTTGTGTGGTGTTGGGGGCTTTGTAGTGATTTGAGCAGTGGGCTCTGAATGAGGTTGTATCGTTGTGATTGGTGGTGGTGTTATGATTGAATATTGGGGCAGAGAAAGCCTCTACTCAAGCCCATATATACGTTCAATCATCCACTTGTCCTGACACAGCCTTCCGCACCATTTCGTGGCTCAGGGGCTCACGAAAACGAAACACGAATGCCTTTGTTGGCTATACGCCAGGACGGCATCAGAGTGGGCTGATGTGTAGGCCGTCTGGGTCGACTATCGGCAGGCTCCGACCCACTGCCCACTCTGATGCTGCCCCGGATTCAAGCGCCAACGAGAATGATTCGGCATCCCCTCCTCAATTTACGGGACAACGAATTGCCTGCATGAGAACAGATTACGGGGAAGAGCTAAGCTCATCCGATTCTGATGTAATGAACAGACGAGAGTAATTTCGGACGGTACCACGAATTATTACCCCCATGTTTTTTGTTGAGCTCATGCAGATTAATCGCCGAAAACAGCTTTGCGACGTAGCACTTGTTACACCAACCACGACGTAAAGTTTCCATCTCACAGACTTGGTCGCAGCAAATTCCGTACAATGATTGTTGCTGGACACCATCATACTTGCAGGCACGAGCAAATGTCTTGCAGATTTATCTGTTCTAACATGACTTGACTTACCGGGCGCAAGTCAACCGACAAAAAACTCTCTCGTTTTGGTATATTTGGAGGTAAAGTCCTGGCTGAACCAAATCAAGTCATCCTATTGGGTTGAAGGGGGCATCTTGAAAGACCGCGCCCGCAATGGCGTCCGACAGTTTCTAGCCACCACGAACCAGAGTACACGCGATCTGCACCAAGAAACGTGCGACGCAAGTGTTTCGTGTGTTTTGATAGACATGAACTAAAGCGTATCCAGTCGGTCCATCTCTCCTTGTATATTCGTTCGCATTATCGATGAGGTCAAATGTAGTCAAGGTCGAGCAAAGTCGGATTTGCTGTCGTGACGACATCTTGAACCATGCCGCTGGGCAACGTGCGGTACTCAGTGCATCTTGCGACCTCAGCATGCTACATACGCGAATCTCAACTACAACTCTATCTGAGACGACATAGCTTTGAACCACGTTGAAGAACAAGGTGCAAAACCATCGCTCAATACCATCCAAAGGCTACATTCGAAGACCACCTCCGCCAATACCGTGATCCGTGATCTTTTGCCTGACATTACGACATTTACGATACCATTCAATCGCTTCGCACCACTAGGCTATCGCAAGGGTGTTGCCGTAGATAACCTGGGGACTGCCATCAAGCTACACGACAACCGTATCCTCGTGCTCTACCCGTTACCATTGGATCCTTCAGTTCGACGAAAGCTGAATAAGCTCCGTGGTGTGAACTTCATTGTCGCTGATTCAGGCCATCATATGTATGTTTAAGGACTATCAAGAGGCTTGACCGAACTCAAAAACTATTGGAGTGCCAGGCCTGGACCGTAAACGGAAAGACATCACAAGGGACTTGATCTACTGCGACGCCAGGAGGAAGCATGAGGATGAATACAGTTTCACACAAGATGTGGAGTCGGTATTGTTTGAAGGGGGGTTTTTTTTTTCTACCTACACAGTTGCGTGGCATCACAAGTCCACAAAAACGTTGGTCCAGTCGGGTTTGTTGCTGAATCCACCTTGTACTGAATAGTACAATCCTTCTTCGGCAAACCAAGGCGTTCTATCACGAGGCTTTGTCGAGCATGCTCACCCATGGTCATTCTAGTTCCAATGCTTAATGTACTACGTCGCTAGCGTTGACCAGGCATTAACGCATCAAGACAAGAAAAGGGCCACTGAATGGGACATTCAACGTATCCTCCCCCGCCACGGCGACGTTCTAGACGAAGATGGAAACGACGCGTTCAAGTCGGCGTGCAGGTGACAATTAAATGGTAAGGCTCGACCTGGTATTCTGAGAAGGCTTGTACTAGACCCGTTTATGAAAGTTGTGAGGTGGTGGTTCTTAATGTAAAGGTTTTGTTCATACAAGTTCGAGCGAGAACGAATGGTGGCATCATTGCTCTATTGCTTTATTTTTCAAATGCCAGGTACGACAGTTGTGAACCCCATCGTTCAAGAACATGGCGCTGTGCAACGCGGTAATGGAAGACTTGGTATACAAAGCTCACTTTAGCCCCCAGGCTTTTAGCATCAGTGGCCATTATCCACCTGCTTTTCACGTACTACCGTTCCTAACTGTGGTCAACGTTGAGAAATGGGAAACAGCATTAGACCGACTTCCGAGCAATTCGACCGATACCGAGCACCGAGCCGCCCTTCTGACCATGTGGATCCATCGTCTGAACACTCCGATGACGGTCGCCGGCAAGACCTACAATCAGCGCACAAACTACAAGGAACCGATGTGAAGATGGATGCGGCTAGTTGAAAAATGACGTCCCGATATATATTATATCTGTGTTGTCCGTTGTTCTGACCTCAATAGCCAAACTACGTCTCCCTCGGTTAACTGGTGCAACGATTTTACTCAACTGCCAGCGAGATAGTTCTTTTGGTTGTTTGCAAAAGGACCATCATTGAATAAGCAATTATTCCTGCTACGTAGCTTTCTGAACCATTGCTTCTGCATGATAAATGCCGATGCGGCCACGACCCTGCTTCTTGATCAACAGGTCCGTGGATCATTGCCTTACGAGGCTAAGGTAGAGAGGAATGTGGAGGACTGCCGGTTCTTAATTCAATGCGACCCACATAGATCAAAATTTTATCTTATCTGATCCATCACTTACATATATCCTGGGAGACTCTGGCCCGGTTTTCCAATGCAAAGAGGCTGGCTCATTGGATATTCGATGTAAATAATACCGCTCTCTGACAAACCTAGTACTCTTCACACGGTAAAATCTTGGCTGTTCGTAAGATTCGCCAGAAGTAATTTGACAATCATGTCCCGACGCCGGATGTCTTGCCTGGCCAGCTGCAGTAGATAAAGGTGCGATCGTGTCTGCGTTGCAATAGGAAATTCTCCAACAGTGAAGGTCAAATCATTTTTCCAATTGTGTATAACAATGCGCTCTTCTCTGCCCGCCGTCGCGTCCTTGGTTTCGCTCTTCGGAGCACTCCCCGTAAAAGGAGACAACGACACATACTGGCCTTGGCAGTCATTCAAGTCAGAACCAAGCTTACAGCCACCAGTATTAGACATCACCAAGTACGGCACAACTTCTCCCGGGTACCTCTTCTTCGACCAAAATGGCAACTATGCCCACAACTATAGTCTTTTCATCATGACCGACGAGGGAGACCTTATTTGGCAAGGTGGTTATGGTGACTTCAGTGCTTTCAAGGCCCAAACGCTTGACGGCAAACCAGTCATCACCTTTTTCAATGGTGTCACATGGTCAGAGCCTTACGGATGGGGATATGGTCTTATTGAGGTCCTGGACGATACTTACCAGAGCATCTACAACGTCACTCTCAATGGCTCGCTTCTCCAAACCTTGGCCGATGCCGACTCTAGCGGCTTTGAGTCATGGCTAGATATGCACGAGGATCGCATCACTCTGGAGGGCACCATGTTAACGACTGCTTATAACGTCAGTCAAGCCAACTTGACCTCGGTTGGAGGACAGGAAGACGGCTGGATCGCTGATTGCCTATTCTATGAGATTGATGTCAAAACCGACACAGTGCTCTTTGAATGGAGCGCCTTGGCTCACCAGGACCAGATTCCTCTCGCTGATGCTGTTCCATACTACCCGCTATCATATTTCGGTACCAATCAGTCTAACCCCTGGGGCCCTTTTCACATCAACACAGTCAACAAGTTGGATGATGGTTCTTACCTGATTTCTTCTCGACAATATTGCTCCATCTTCATGGTCAACCCTGATGGGTCGGTCGCATGGACATTGAACGTACGTAACTCGCCCTTGCTACTTTTTCACATGTACTGACAGTTGTAGGGACGCACTGGTGGCGACTTCACCCTGGATTCAGGCATCAGCTTCTGCTACCAGCACGATATCAGAGTCCGAAATGTGGATGATAGCATCATCGATGTCAGCTTGTTCAACAACGACAACAACGCCGACAACTATGGTGTCAATCAGACGACTGGCCTCTTCCTACGTCTAGATACCGAGGAATGGACCGCAACTCTCGTGCAAGAGCTCACTGACCCAAATGACACAATCTACGCTGCCTCGCAAGGAAACCTCCAGGTCCTTGACGACGGGCACTCGATCATGGGCTACGGCTCGACGCCCAGGATCAAGGAGTACTACTCCAACGGTTCTGTGGCCATGTCGGCCAAGTTCGGACCCGGCAATGGCAAAATCTTCTCCTATCGCGCCTACCGTCTTCCTTGGGTTGGCCGACCTAACACTCTGCCAAAAGTCGTTGCCTGCAGGGGACGGACTGGCAACCAGACCGAGGTTTACATGAGCTGGAACGGTGCGACCGAGTACACGTCGTGGAAGGTGTACTCCGGGGCGTCCGAATCGGCCCTGAGCGTAGCCACTGAGGTCGCCAGGACTGGATTTGAGACATCTGCTGTACTTGCATCGGTCGCATCATACGTACGCGTGGATGCTTATGGGACGAATACGACCCTTGGGTCGTCAGAAGTCATCACGGTTCAAGATGAATGTTAAACGCCATCCGGGCACGATGTCATCTCTATAGGAATCTACAATCTGTTCTAACGTGCTGATGACGACTGTCGATTGAATGGGTGTATGCCAAAAGTAATCTTTTGATTTGCAAAAGGCATCGATGAGGCTTGGGCTCAGATGAGGGACTTGCGATCAACGAGCCGCGGTGACGAAGTCGTGCGTGCCATGTGAATCCACTTATCCACCCGAGAACACCAGCCTAGGTTAGACTAAATGCTGGATCGGCATATTCTGAAAGGGCTCGTGTTGACACGCCGGCTTGCGCGGGCCAGGCAGATTTTCGTTCGTAAACCATCAATAGTTGGAAGATGCCGTCAGTCATCGTTCATTATTGATAGTCTGTCGCCTGTCTCTCTACTTTATTTATTAGAGGCGGTCCAACGGCCATACCCTGCACATGCTTTCCCCGCACTTAGGGAGTACACTAACCTTAGCCCCGCCTTTCCTGCGCGCTATAGTGCTGGGTGCTACAGTATAAACCTACTTACTCCGAGGCGACACAATGCAGCGCACCTCGTCTTTGCCCGGAATCCGGGCCGGTGCGGACCGGTTCTTGCATTAATTGCCTTCCTTGCATGCGGGAGGAGAATTTCCATCATTTAGAAGCAAATATGATGACCAATATGGATATGGAGATGGCGTTGCCATGGAATCATTTAAGCGTGCGTTAAATTATCCGTTCCTTCCCTAATCTTAGAGAGCTGGCATTTCGTCAGTCGGCTTAGCGTGGAAGTATGGTTGCACCAAAGGTGGTTTCTTAGCGGAGGTGTTTGCAAAGGCGGTACGGAAGTATTATCATCTTTCACACGACAGTAAGTAGCAAAGACAGCAAGTCATCCCACGTCAGAGTTTCCTTAAAATGCTTTGCAGGATACTCCCCATAGACATTATCGAGATTGCAGATCTAGCACCGCTGATGCAATTAGAGGACAGGAACTACCGCCACTCTGCGGGTTCAGGTATTGCAGCTGCTACACGCACCAGTCGGAATATCGCGTCGGCCCACAAAAGAAGACTTCGCCAGGCAAGTGCATACCCTGCTCTTGCAGCAGGGCTTTAAAATGACGAAGATGCATGGTGTCACACATTAGTCGTCATGGCCATGAATTCGGATGCCTTTGACGCGAAGACAACCTGCTCTAAGCTATCATTGACAACCTGGTACACTTGCGGTGACAAATACAACTACAGTCTCCTACAGCAAGCTCTATCTTTTGTTGTCGACAGTACTACATCAACTTATGCTAGAATCAATAATTGTTGTTGAAATCACACCTTCGAGTCAACAGTCGGAACATTCTTAGTGGTCGAGTGTTTCGAAGTTAGCTTTAGCCGGAATACCGTCAACCGCCCTCCAAGTGTTGATTCCACCTTATGTTATACGCAGTGCTCATGCGTCAATATGCCTCTCCTCAGTGGTATCATCTTTGTTCTCGCTCTTTTCCTGAGCTGTCTTGATTCATTTGATGCCTTTGCCAGTGGTACTCAGGCAGAATTTAAAATCACTCCTTACAGAAGCTCACCTCTGCAGGACATTGTAAGAACGCCTTCCTGTCAAAGCACTCTGAAATTTGTTTAATCGGAAACTCAGGTTACCTGGGATGAGCACTCCATCTTCATCCGTGGCGAGAGAGTGGTCTTCTTCAGCGGAGAATTTCATCCATTCAGGTTGGTTTCTCAATAAGGCAACTCATAATATTCTTTACTCACGCAGCTCTACTCGACTATAGACTTCCAGTACCGAGCTTATGGCTTGACATATTCCAAAAGATACGCTCTGCAGGCTTCACGGGTGTTTCCTTCTACGTCGATTGGGCGTTATTAGAAGGTAAACCAGGCAACTACTCAGCAGAAGGTGTCTTTGCCCTTGAACCATT
The DNA here is from genome assembly GCF_020726525.1 of Truncatella angustata. NCBI lineage: Eukaryota > Fungi > Ascomycota > Sordariomycetes > Amphisphaeriales > Sporocadaceae > Truncatella > Truncatella angustata. The sequence goes on along the minus strand of NW_025763390.1, from coordinate 1,608,625 downwards.
CTTTGAAGCTGCCAAGGCCGCAGGGCTATATCTCTTGGCGGTAAGTCATGTTAGATTCTTTTTCGGGCCACTCTAACTCCAAACTATAGCGTCCTGGTCCATACATAAATGCTGAGGTTTCTGGTGGAGGATTTCCTGGGTGGCTTCAGCGAATTGAAGGCACCCTCCGAACTAATGCGAGCGATTATCTTGCGGCAACGGAGAAGTGAGTTTGTTCGCTTGAGAGCCTATTGGGTGTTGTGGCTCACAGATGACAGTTATATGACCTCGGTCATTCAGACCATAGCCGGAGCACAGATCACAAATGGAGGCCCGATAATTCTTGTTCAGCCCGAGAACGAATATAGCCAAGCTATTTCTGGCGTATCTTTTCCCAATGCAGCATATATGAGCTACGTTGAAAACCAATTCCGCAAAAATGGGATTGTTGTTCCGTTGATCAGCAATGATGCTTCCCCGCACGGATACAATGCACCTAGTCAACCGGCACCAGTAGATATTTATGGTCATGATGGTTATCCTGTTGGCTTTGACTGCAGCAATCCTGAAGCTTGGAAAGGACTTAGCACGAATTGGCGCACACTGCATCTGCAACAAAGTCCAACGACCCCATATTCCATCATTGAGTTCCAAGGAGGTGCTTTCGACCCATGGGGCGGTGTAGGTTTCGACAAGTGCCTTTCACTTGTGAATACAGAATTTGAGAGGGTATACTACAAGAACAACTACGGTTTTGGCGTTTCCATCTACAACCTCTACATGGTATTTGGAGGTACCAACTGGGGCAACCTCGGGCACCCTGGTGGATACACCTCGTACGATTATGGTGCTGCAATCGCTGAAGACGGAAGTATCACTCGGGAGAAATACAGTGAACTAAAATTGCAAGCCAACTTCATCGTCGCATCTACAGATTACTTGACCGCAGTCCCAGATACGCCGAGCACTACGCTATATACCACTTCTTCTGACCTCTACGTTACGCCGCTGAAGAGCAATCAGACCCAGTTTTATGTTATTCGGTAAATACCCATCGCTTGTCTAAAGGCTGAGTCAATGAATCTGACATGATGTTGCCTTAATTAGGCACAACGTATTTAATTCAACCAGTACGACAACGTACAAGTTAACGCTCAATAGCGCTAGCCTTGGCAACATCACAGTTCCTCAACTCGACGGTAGTCTTTCTCTTAATGGACGGGACTCCAAGATTCACGTTTCGGATTATGATCTTGGCGGAACGAAGTTATTATACTCGACGGCCGAGATCTTCACATGGTAGAAAAATTGTTCGTATTATAAACCTAACATGCTGACGATAGCATGCAGGCAGAAGTATGACGGCGGTGCTGTGCTTGTGGTTTACGGTGGCCCTGGTGAACAACATGAGTTAGCCGTTACACGAAATGCCGCAAGCGGACCGGTGATCTCTTCTTCAGCGGCATTACGGATTCAGGTTACATCAACATCAGTGATTGTGAACTGGAAAACCACATCAACAGATCAATATGTCCAGGTCGGTGATCTACGAATCTATGCTGTCGGTATGTTGGTTTTATTCATGCTGTCCGAAAGTTTGTCTGACTGAAACTTTTAGACCGCAATTCAGCATACAATTTCTGGGTAGTACCCATCCCCGGACCTGAAGGCGATCTGTATACAAAAACAGAGAAATCAAACTTGATTGTCAAAGCTGGATATCTTGTCCGTAGGGCATCGATAAATCAAGGACAACTCGAAATTCAAGGAGATCTCAACGCCACCACTTCTCTAACCATATTTGGTGGCGCACCTACACGTTTAACTGGCTTATCTTTCAATGGAGCTCCGGTAGATTTTGCCAAGCACTCGAATGGCACCATATCAGCTCACCTCGCATATACATCGCCACAACTCAACCTTCCTGCCCTCAAAGACTTAGAGTGGTACTATATTGACTCCCTTCCTGAGACTCGCGGAAGCTACAATGATAGTCTTTGGGCATCGGCAACGCTTCCATCAACTAACAACACCAATCGCCCGCTTACCACGCCGACCAGTCTTTACGCTAGCGACTATGGCTATCACGCGGGGGTCGTGCTCTACCGCGGCAATTTCATAGCCACGGGCAATGAGACTACGGTCCGCTTTCTAACCCAAGGCGGAACCGCTTATGGTTCTTCTGCATTTATTGACAGTTTCTTTCTCGGAAGCACGAACGGCAGCAAATCCGCGGCATCATCTAATGCGACATTTTCTTTACCACAACTGAGACCTAATGAAACGCATGTCTTCACGGTTGTGGTTGACAACTTGGGCCTTGACGAAGAATGGACAGTTGGTAGTAATACTATGAAAGCGCCACGTGGTCTCCTCGACTATGATCTGGCTGGGCACTCTCAAAGTGATGTTAAATGGAAGCTCACGGGCAATCTAGGTGGAGAGGACTATGCTGATCATGCAAGGGGCCCTTTAAACGAAGGAGGATTGTGGGCAGAGAGACAAGGCTACCATCTTCCAAATCCTCCGGTTGATGCGTGGCAAAAAGGGCTCAGTCCAGTCGATGGAATAAAAGCCGCTGGGGTCGGGTTCTTCACGACCTCTTTCAGTTTGGACATTCCAAAAGACTACGACATCCCATTATCTATTCGTCTGTCAAATGGAAATTCGACTTCGGCTGTTCGCGTTCAACTGTACGTGAACGGGTGGCAATATGGCAAGTACGTGTCGAACATTGGTCCACAGAAGGTCTTCCCTGTCCCTGAGGGCATTTGGGACTATCATGGACAGAATTGGCTTACTGTCAGCATGTGGGGACTGAATGGGGAAGGCGGCAAGCTGGAAAATATCGAGCTTGTTGCTGGTGAGGCGATTGCAACAGGACGCGGCGACGTCAATCTATCTCCTTCCACTACTTGGACCAAGCGGGAAACGGCATACTAGTGTTTCAGATGAGTAAAAATGCGTTTCTACATCCCAGAAGTCGTCGTGTGGCGAGACTACCGGGACACAGTAGAGATACGTCTGGCGTTATTGACTATGATAACTTAGTCACAGCTCGCATAGTACTAAGCGCTGTAAATAAGTTATTATTGCATATTTGTCTCCCAGTCAATAATATCATTATGTTACACAGGTGGTCTGTCTTTGCACGCAACGCGAAGATTCAGGTATAAGCCGTGATGAATCGTGCGATGCCCACGAAATAGCTTGAAAGTCTATCAGAAGGACGTATCTTACCTTTATTAGCTGCGAGCAAAATCAATCCAGTCATACAAGTGTGACCAAAATGTGAAATGTCCAGATTCATTTGTTTATCTCTGTAAGTGGTTTGTTATCTTACCACTCGAGAAGGTTGTTAATCACGGGCGGAATAGGACACTGGGCAAACGAGATCCACATGCTAACTAGAATTCTCTAGAATTTTCGTAGTTATAGAACGGTTCGATCATCATTTATCTTCTGTTTGTTCCTCGAGAGGCCGTGGGCGGAAAGGGTTCGAATGTGCCAGCTGTAATATAAAGAATTTGCAAAAGACGGACGGGTGAGACTTACTTGTCTACCTAAAAAGTCTTCTACGAGAGTATTCAGGTCCCTGCAATCCATGAAAAGGGGGAGGGGTTTCGCAATCTCTCCAGTTTCATTCATTTGATAAGGCATGAATGATGCTAGTAATCTTGCTCATGACTCTGCTGACTGGTGGCCGGCACTATTAATTGACAGATTACTGTGTGCTGTTTACTATGCCTTGTGTTACGAGGTCTTCGTTGTGTAATGTATCGGCCGCCTTCCCCAAGTGACTACTACTACGTGACGTAGTTTCAGGTTAGGTTAGCATAGTTGTTAGCCGTTCACACCACGTTGGAAATGTATCGATCCCATCCTTTGGTTCTGTTGCTGGGTGCCCCAGGCTCGTCTCCAGAGCATCGCTTCAGGCTACGAGAATATTGTTCACGCTATAAAGCTGTCTCCTGCGCGAGGGAACTGGTCCTCCCACCTGAAGTTGTGAAGAAGGATTAGAACACCGTCACTACGCCGGGACGAAATATGCTGCCTTGTGAAGACAGTCTCTGAATATTATTGTTTCTGTTGAGCTTTGCCGTATTGCTCTTGGCTCGTTTCTGTTGAGCCCACGGAAGTTGTGTCGAGCTGGCTACACCCCTTGATTTGATCGACTGAGTATTTTATACGAATTGGGTAGGTAGTCATCAGGTTCTTCCTAATACAAAATTGTTTGCTTGCCCCTGTTTGGCATAGTGTTCGCAAAGGTGAACTGAAACCAGAAATGACTACACTGCCATGAATTTATGGGTCCTCGAAGAATTATAGCACAGAGACTATGACCCGTCGATATGCCAGAAGATGTGTCAATAAGTTTCGAACTCTAGGAAGAGTTGAAAGGGCAGAATACTGGCTTTATTTCCGCTTTGCGTATCTAGTGTCCTATGTATTGCAGCAATGGGTCTTGACAACCTCCGCTCTGGCAAAGGGGAAGGGGGTCGATGAGTGGGTTGACGAAGATATGTAACGTAAGCATTGGTAAGGGTGCAAATAGTTCGTCGCAGCTGAATACATCCTGGCAATTAGATGTGGAGCCAACATATGAAAAAACGGTTGCTTGTACTTGTAGAGAAAGATCGGCAGGTTCCGACGAACCCAAGCTGGACTAGAGCAACATTTACATACCAAGTAGTAGTAATGACTACTACCATAGTACACAGCAATCTGGCAATGTCCCGCATTGCGGTAGGTGCTAGTGCTATGTAGGCTTGGCTTGCCCGGGGAAAACAAATTAAACCACGTTATTAGACTAGGCCGTCTACAAGTAGGTCAAGGGAATCCTAGTCTAGATGCAAAGAAATACTAAAAATTTGCTATTTTGTTGCCCTGGATAGTCTTCTCACATATATCAGCGTCCTATCATCAGGCACCTGGAATAACGGTCGAGATGCCTTCTTAGCTATACAGTGCAATATCAGACAAACATGTGAAGGGATAGATGGAATGTAAATATCTGAATCAACTACAGAGCAAACGTCGAAACCAAGACACACCAACGGGAGTTATGGCCTTGCACATAGGAGGACGGCCTCACGAAGCCTGACCAGCCGGCAAAGCTGCGAAGAGGTACCGGCCGGTTTGGGAGGTAAAGATTGTGATCTTCTTTCAATTTAGGGTCGTAAGGATAGGGCTGACAGTTGCAGGAGGTTGAACTTTGCGGCAGTTCACCGGCAGTCTTCGGCAGTGTCGACAGCGCATTCATCTGCTTGGCCGGAGAGCTAGACCAAATGCTCATGAGTCGTAGCGTCCCAATGCATCACATCAGATGCAATGGACGCGTCCGATCTCTTGTTCGAGCCGACAGGTGAGCAAGGTTCCGGGGCTCCCACTAAGCGCTACTGCAGACAGCACTATAGTAGTAGCTCCGAGATATCCCCACTTGGTGTTTTAGCGGCGTATCAGACTACAACCCACTATCGCATTTCGTGAACCTTATCTTTCCAAATAGGTAAGGAAAACTCTTGGGACCAAGCCGAAGAATCATCTCCTAATCGTACTTCTGTATCCTCTTTTTTCTTTTACTTCTTCTTCTTCTTCTTCCTCTCCTCCATAGGCCCGTCCGAATAGCGGGTGATTCGAGGCAGTGTGTTAAGGGTCGTGCTGTTCAATCTTATACTCGGGTGGCAGTGCGCTAGACTAGACTCACAGGCCAAGCGCCGACGTCCCGACAGTGACAGTATCAGAAGGTCCCGCTTGTCCGCGGAACTGCACAGCCGGAAGAGTGCTTTGACCTAACCCGCTGGACTTAGGTGGAAATCCAACACCAGTGTAGATCTTATAGGGGGCAATGGAGCCATGACTCGGAATGATTCTTAGTTAAAGGCAATCGGTCTACCCACTAAAAACATCTCTTCGCTCGTCCTTTTTCTGAGTTGTCGAATGTGATGTCGGCTAATAACCATTTCACCTCAACGCCATGAGTGACGATGATCGAAGCGCAAGCGTGCTCGCTGTTGCGGTGACCTTCCTTGTTCTAACATGGATCATGGTCCCGCTTCGCATCTACGTACGAACTGTCGTGACCAACTCATTCGGCCGGGACGACGCGTTGTTGATTTTAACACAGGTATGTCGCCACATTTCAGCAGGGAATGATCAACGTTCTAATTGATTTCAATTGTAGGCACTCTTTACCGTTTATCTCTCCGCCCAGCTTGGGGGATGGTATCATGGTACCGGTAGGCACAGGACGGATCTTACCCCGGAGAACAACACCAGTGCTCTAAAAGTAGGTGCCAACTAGACTAGCGTGCAAATGAGTTACCTGTTAACACGGTCACAGTTCTGGTTTATTTGTGAAGTATTTTACGTCCTTACCGCCACGTTCCTCAAGGTCACCGTCGGCATCTTCTTGATTCGCCTATCCGTTGTGAAATATCACATCTGGTTCCTCCGTATCCTTATGGTTGCGAGTGTTGTGTTGGGAACGGCATATTTGTTTGTTGTTTTGTTCCAATGCAGACCTATAAGCACGTTCTGGGAAGAGGCACCCGGCACTGCGGGAAAGTGCTTGGAGAATAACCCTGTTGCGATCACTACATATGTTGCATCAGTCATGAACTGCCTCGCAGATTGGGCCTTTGGCATATTGCCAATGTTCATAGTGTGGTCCCTGAACATGAAGAAAAGGTCGAGGATCATCGTCATGTGTATCCTTGGTTTTGCTGCTATGTGAGTCATCAGCCCGCGACTTGCGTCACCGACTAGCGAGACTGATCAATATCATAGTGGAAGCACCGCAACGATAGTCCGCCTGTTCTATATTCCTGACATGCTTAACGGACAGGACTTCCTGTGTGAGTTGCGCCCTGCATTGCTGGATGCGATAGGTTCATTAACACTTCTTTCTTCAGGGGCCACAACAAACTTCGCAATTTGGAGCACCGTCGAGCCAGGTGTTGGGATTATCGCAACTTCTATAGCAACTTTGAGGCCCGTGCTACATTTTATTATGGGGAAGCTTGGGCTATCACAGACATACCAGTTGAGCCAAAGTTTGCCTTGGGCCCCTTCTCGTGGTTACATGAAGACCGACGAACATTCGACGTCCAACCTGCGACCAGGCGATGGAACAACCACAGCAACCGCCGCTGGTCCGAAGAAGTCCACCGCGCCATTCGATTATCTACAAACACAACCAGGCATGGATCCTATCGAGTTAACCGGCATCACGAGAACCGTAGAGGTTTCGTTATCGAGGGACGATGCTCATGAGGTCAAACGGTAACCTTGCTAAAAGAAACGACCGCAAATCACATTTCGGCTAGTTCGTCTTCGATTGAAACAAATACCAACGAAAGAAATGGTAATAGTAGTAATGAAAACCACACTAATAATAAATAAATTTTCAAAACAAATATCAAGTTCTCGGATGAATCGCACACGTGTCTTTGGTGGCTCAAGACATTCGGGCGGCAGGTCAGAAATTCACCAATGTTTATGACAAACAGTTTTGCTGCCTATTGCAAGCTTGATATGAATCTGTCCCATTGTACACATGAGAGCCATGATTAATACGTCCCATGCCAAAGTCAAGACGACCACGCTAGGTATTGCAAACACGCGAAAGGACTGCAAAGCAGTGAATCTTGTAGATTTCCCCTTACAAAACATTTGCACAGGCAGTAATTGTTCTTGCTTGCTTCCGAAAGTACGGTACGAAGTTGGCTTGACCTCCCGTCGGCCGAGGAAACCGAGCCCGAGAGTTTATATCTATCACTCAAACCTCTCCCGAATAGTAGTCATCGTAGTGACAGGCTCCTAGCCCTTTGCTTTCGAGGCTAAGCTGCTTCGACGAGGAATGTCTTGTCCACGGCAGACCAGGATATTGTTATTGCAAAATGGCTTAAGCACCGCTCAGGGGGTCAATCTCGATGACGATGCAGTCGGTGTTCCGGAACACCTCTCAAAAGGGCAGCCTGTGACAACGAATGATATCCACATAGAGACTCACACACAGGGGGCTGAGACATGCGGCACGGGTAGTGCCGTCATGTCCGTCCAGAGAAAACGATTGTCATCTTTCCAGTGAAAACAGTGTTCAAGAGAAAAAGAAAGTTATGACCAGAAGCAAGCTGGCTGACGCTGAATGGGAACATAAATGTTAGTTATAACGACGTCAGTCTGATAGCTATTTGCTCCGCGTCGCACAGACTAGAAACCTGAGCTGTCAAGTTACGCTCTTTACGTGTGATAAGATCCTGGTACAAAGCATTTGTAAATAACCATTAGCTGCGGTTGAAGATGCCTATGGTTGCTTCCTTAGACTTAGAAACCACAGATGCTGCGGTGTCAAATCTTCAAGGCGCAATGCATTTCAACGGCGACTAACCACGGGATCGTGTCATGACCATAAAATACGGTCAGTCCAGTAAACCTTACAGAATATTATGTGCTTTTGCATAAGCTACACTTGCACGTTCAATACTCTAAGCAATAACCGTTATGAAATTTCCGCTCGATACCCCTGAGTCCTGCGTCACGTGCAGTGCTTCAGCGGGCCGGCTTCACTAAAGTGGTAAGACGGTAGCACGACAAGGCTCATATGCCATGTCTCATGACTCTTTTATTGGCTGCAATTAGGATGTGTAGAGTCAAAATGCAAGATTAGCATTTGGCTCCCGTCTCAACAGCCACTACTGTAATCGGTGGGGTTAAGTTCAAAGTCTGTGTTAGAATCTTGATGTTCGAGGTTTCTTTAGGAAACCGTTGACAGAAAGAAATGACCTATATAAATATGATTCTCTTGAAACGGAACTTTAACTTGATGGTCGACCTTTTCAGCAGAGCAACAAGCCATCAGCTAGATATAAATACCACACGCATCTCACATATGGTTAAACTTTTTCAACATCACAAACAGCAAGTGTTTACTCTTGCTTACTCTCAACCGTAAAGTATAAAGCGATTCCCCATCATAGGACTCTCTCAGTCCCAGTCAAAAACACCTTGCATCTCCCAAGATGCATTTTTCAACTGTCCTGTCAACTCTTGCTTGCGGCTCTGTCGTATTTGCTCAGCTTCCTCAGCTTCCATCAACCCCCTTTCCAACGGGTATTATTCCTACCCCGACCATTCTTCCAGTCCCTGTCCCATCCCTTCCGGCAGGATTTTCGGCCTTGGCTGCGGATATCTTGGCTTTTATCAGGACACTGCTTAGCACGCCAGGCGACTCCGCCGTAGCTGTTGACGTAAGTGCACGTATTCAGGCGAAGAGACACAGAGCTAATGGCATCGCGACAGGCGATTCGAAAAGCTATCGCAGCTCTCACAAGAGATGTTGCAGCGTTACAGGGCGGGATTAGCGGTGTACCCAGCCTTCCTGATGGTGGTCAGGCCTTTGTGGACCAGATTGCCAGTACCATCTGCCCTCAAATCAAGAGCATCGAGGCACAGCTTCCAAGTCTACCATTCCCCTCCAGCTTGTTTGTTCCCCTGTTTAACGTTATATTAGCATCTGTCGTCAGTGTGAGTTCGCCTTGTCCAAATCTTGCATGGTGAACCGTACTGATAATTGGACAGTCCTTGACTACCGCTTTGGGAAGTATCCCATCGACTGCGAGTATCGACAAATCAGTAGCCCTTGTATGCCTGAGTGAAATAATTCCCAACTTGATCACCAGGTCAGGTGGTGCAACTCTTCCGATCGACTTTACCGCTTAAGTGCATAAGATCGAATCGGAGGCTTTTGTTTTTGAGAAACGAACTGGCTCGTGCTGGGACGCCAGCTAGTATGCCCGAATGGGAAATAGGGATAAATTCGGCTTAATTTCTTACCTCTCATCAGATTAGTATTCAACTTGCCAACATATCAAGATTTATACCTGGGAGTGTATACACTTCCTCTGCACTACCGTGAACAACATATGATAACAACCTGAATTAGATATACTGAATGTATTACAATATCACTAAATGGGTCTCTGACCGTAAGTGTCACACTTGATTTCTACTTTTCTTGAATATGAAATTGTAACCTTAGTAAACTTGTCATGACGATGTCAATGACCCACTGAGACTTCCGGAAATTGAATCCCGGATAGGGCATCGAGATCTGCTGCTGGCTTATTTTTCAAGCAATACCCGAAGAATGCATCAATATATGCAGTTTCGATCCGCAGTACTCTATCCCCGGAGATCGACCCATAGATGGCATCTTGGCCGGCAGGAAACGCATCGCCGACCGAGTCCCGAATGATCGGACTGTCTGTGAAAGACAGATGTACCGTGTTCTTGACGGTGTATTCACGACGAAATCCTCTCAGGTTGTCCCAGAACTCGGCCCACGATGCATCGTTTGTCTGATTGTGGTCTTGCGCAGCCATCTGGAGAAAAGGTCGATCCAAGCCGGTCTGGGCGACAGACCCAAATATGGTCCCGTCGAAGTTGGCGCCGCACCGGAACCTGGTGTTATTGGCCATTGCCGTCGCTGCTGCATTTCCTCCCAACGAGTGACCAAAGACGCCGATCTGATCGGTGTGGAGCTGTGGTCGGCAGCTAGATGAGTTGAGCCCTGGGATTCTCGACAAGACTGTGACATTGCGGAGTGCATCCGCAACGAAGTTGAGATCATCCACTCTTACTTTAACTGCGCCCTCGACGCCGCCAGGAAGCTGGCTCGAATTCGTGTATGGCGTGGGCACCACACGGCCGTCTGAGAACTCGACATAGCTGGCATCATACGTATGGTCTATAGAAGCAATGATCCATCCGCGGCTCGCAAGATCTTCCAGTTGGGCAGTGTAAATGACACGTGTACCGCCGAAGCCGTGCCCAAAGAGTAGGATGGGGAATTTCTTGTTCAAGATGGGCGCATGAGGGATGGATCGTGTTTCGATCTCAGCCGCGGTTCCGCTTGGGAGACCGAAATAGGCGTCCACGTACGTCGCTGCCGTGGGCGTGAAATCGGGCGCAAAAGTGTGATTGCCGTTTTGGAGTGTGTCATTAGAGGTGGGATAGAAAATTGTCACCATGAGCTCTCGAAGCTGCGGTGTACTAGGTGCAAGCGGGTCGAGGCGTGAGTAATCTGTCAGATCGAGGGTCTCCGTTCCCACGGCATATGGACCCGAAAGTTCACTACAGCACTTGGAGTCAGCCAGTACTTCTTTATGATAAGCTGTGGAGTGTTTGAGAGCTTTGCGAAACAATTACTAGGGCTCAATTGGTGCAGATAGGCAATGTAGGTTTCATAAACATGCCTAAAAGGGTAATATATGATTTTGGAGCTAGCTTACGGCAGTTTATAAGCCGTGGCTGCTACAGCGATAACGCTGTGGACGAAAATTGAATTTAAATGAACCATCTTGCAAATAGCTCGGAGCTGCAATTAAGACTGCACACGACCAGTGTATCGAGCTGAACAGACAGAAGACTATATATCGTTGCCGGATGCCGCCGTGTGATTGTCTTAAGAATACGAGCTTACCTGCGTTCGTGCGAACGGCCCTCAATTCCGTATGGCTGTGCTTGCTTGGAAGGATTGCGCTAGTTCTAGGCGAAATTGCTTCGTAAGCTCTCTTTAAAAGTGAACCTTTAACATCATGGAGAGAGAAGATGGGTTTACGTGTCACCGGCAGCAAAGTCCTGAAATTCAGTCTTAAGATACAAACTCGAAGGATATCAAGGTAACATGGAAGCAGTTGGCTATATAAACATGTCCTCGAATTGATCGGACACAATCGTAACAACTACCCAAGTGTTAAGGTAGTTAACGGCGCAGTGAGATCAGTGGATACAGTGTTGCTACAAGAACATTCGATGCTATCGACTACGACGGTTCACAACTGTAACTGTTGCATTTTCGCTTTTTGGGTTTAGTGCCTTGTTAGACCTACCCTACCTACTTGCAAAGTTTACAGCGACCCAGTAATAATTTTCGGTTTTCTAACTATTACTAACCTAGTTTATAAAACATAATTAATCGTTATATCGAAAAGAACAACCTGATAAACCTCACTCAAAGGTGAACTAACCAGGTACAAAAATAAGGTGGTCAAGTACAAGGGTTACTCGTTAAGCGCGGCTTCGCAAAAGTTCTATAAAGATGCAAAATGACACAACTTATATATATTATATACTAGACATATGTTCGACATATATCGACTCAATTTCTAGGATATTAAGCGTTATATTTCTAACGTACCTAGCGCTATATTCTCAGCGCACGTAGTGCTGTATTTCCAGTACACCTAGCGCTATATTTCCAGCGCATATAGTGCTGTACTTAGCATATATAACTAGCGTTACTTTATATGTCCTTACGGAAAGCCACGCTTAGCGAGTGGGGCTTGTACTTGACAATCTCATTTTTGTACCTGGTTAGTTCACCTTTGAATGAGGTTTATCAGGTTGTTCTTTTTGATAGAACGATTAACTAGGTTTCATGAATTCGGTTAATAACAAGTTAAAAGAGTTAGAAAACCGGAAATTATTATGGGGTTATAGCAGCACTTTGGCAAACACACTACCTGTAGTTGTAGTAACCGCTAAGCCTAAAACGAAAATGCAACAGATTCAGCTGTAAACCGTCGCAATCGACAGGCAACGATCATCCATTGACTCCGAAAGTCTACTTCAAGAAGCTCTTATGCCACTGACGTAGTGATCATGGAGGATGCCAAAGAGAATCCGCAGGACGTGGGTGCGGATATATAGCCACTATTCCCGAAACTCTAATGAAGGCACTCCTGACAGTACATTCAACGATAATGAACGGACATTTTCGCATACCCGCAATGCGGAGTTAACGGGATAATCTTTGTGGAAGTTTCGAACTTTGCATGATAGTTGTTTAGTGTTGACTCTAGCGTGTTCGTAGCTGCCGAAAACGCGACAGATCACTAACCTACTCTGTAAGCTACTACCAGCCGAGAAAATGTGTCCGGGGTCAACCCACGCTCACTCTTCGGTCACTTTTCAGTATGAATACTCTCCACTGACTTACATACCTTGATGTACCAAGCAGGTACTCAAGACACTTTCTTCCCTGGTTATACCTTATCTTGTAAGAGTTTGGATCAAGTTATTAGAATTTGATAGAGCACACTTGGCAATGGAGGACGAGTATTCCAACAGATATGAACACCCCAAAGCGGCGTGACCATAGAGGCAGGTCTTCTACAGTAGCCGAGGAAAGCTCGAACACACTACGATAAAAACATGTTCTCGAAGGAGTGTAGTCATGGTTGGGAATACAAAGATGATGGTCACTCAACATCGAGAGCCAAGGTCGATAGGGAGTACGAGCTACAGAGACTGGAATTCTTTGCTGATTGCAACATCACAACGCATGAATGCGAGGCTCAGTGTGATTGGACTGCAATCCACACTCACAGCGTTATCAACTTCAATCACGACTTCTATCCCAATGATTACGTTTGGCGGCGATGGTCATTTAGTCGAAGCGGTTGGCACGGGGTGTGATGTTCCTCGGTCACGCGCATGGCGATGCAAGAGATACAGAAACATGTCACAAATATCTCGACGGCCTAAATACTTTCGGCAGTCGACACTGGGACACGGCAGACATATATTTTGATTCTTAAGAGGTCATCGGATAGTAGCTCAAGCGCAATCCTGAGAAACATAAGGATATTTCCACGGTAACAAAGTTCGCGGTTGAGCTGAGTAGATGACCTGAGAACATCATAGTAAAAAACGACCCAAACTATGTTCTGGAGGCTCTGAAGTAAAGTCTCCGAAAATTGAACACTGAGTATATCGACATGTTCCAGTTGTCACCGAATCGATGGAAAGACTCCGGTTGAGAAATATAATTTTACTTACGGGCACCATTACGAGTCCGAAACCTAACCACCGCTCTATTAGAGTTGTAGTATCACACCTCCTTGTAATATACTTCCTGTTATTAAAAAGATAAAAAATGCGGAAGTAATTATTATTTAATAAGCACTCTCTCCGTTCATTATAATTATCACTTTTTCATAATTCTTTTACAAAAATACTTGTCTTTATTTTACTGTACAATTTTTTTATAGAAAAAACTCGAATCTTGTTTTAATAAATGTTATATTCAATGAATTCTTTTTACTTTTATAATAATTGAGACGCCTTACAGACCCGGCCCTAACCCGTGTAATTTCTAGTTTTTTTCATATCTTATAAAAGAATAAGAGTATTTAAACTTGAACTGAGAAGACTTCTTGATTGATATTTTTGATTAACTTGACTAGTATTTTAAGAGAAAAAGTTCAATAAGAATATGGGATATTGAACCAGGACCACTGTCTTGTCCCCTTGGTTATAAGCCTCACGACGAACTCGCTGGTTCACTCGCGGGCTGATCACTGAGAAATGAATGGAAAGAATGAACTTGGTGACCGAAATAGTATTAATTAGCGACAACGAGCCATTCTCGTTGTCTTCCGAATGCACTGCTGCAAAAACCAACGACTTAACTGTGCAGAGGGGTAAAAAGCGTGCCCCAAGAGACTATCTGCAAGTTCCATCCCTTAGACCTTATAGTGATCAGGCCGAGAACAACTCCGACGAAGGTCGTACGACCCACTTAGCCCCCTTGCTATAATAGTACAGCCAACACTCACTACTTCAATATGTAGAGTATATTAATCCTCTTATAATATAGGCATAGTCGCGCTTTGGGGATTAAGTAACGTAAGCTCGAGTGGTGCCTTCCTGACTGCGATGATAGACCGGCGGCGGTGTTGTTACTCCGATTTTAAGAACACGAAATTGGAAGACTACGAGAGAATCTGGGTAGTCTTTGTGTGGAGCTGACAGATGAGGAGTACCAGGTTATCATAGGAGCTTATGAGGAGATCAAGCAGGTCGAAACTCAATGGCCTGACTCTATGGGTCACACTACTTTCTACGACATAACAGAGCTGAGGGTTCAAGGGCCAATGTAGCTTCAAGTTGCGTTTGAGTCCGAATGGATATACCTTCCCGACAGCTGTAATTGGTATGAGCACGCCTGTGGAGGCAGAAACCACCCCTTTCTAGCCCATAACCATCAATTGCTTCTGGTATCCTGATATATGCTAATTCTTGGTGACTGAAGCATCAGCATCTCGCGACGACATGTAATGCCGTTGTTGATGATGTTGTTTCCTGATCCCACACGTCTCAGCCTCGGCAAAGCGCTATGCCGTTGTGGAGCCGCCCCTCCACAGTGACCCATCACCAGAACAATGGCCCGCATCTCCAAGGAACCCATGCCAGCAGGGGGGAGCGGTCATGATGTCTCTCGCCCTGACATACCACTGCAAGCCTACAAAACTTCTCAGTATCCCAGGCATTGCGACAAAGTCTTACTGACCGCCGCTGTCACTACGGACGAGACCTCAGACAAACCACCCACCCGGACATCCGGTGGCTTGCTTGACGTCACGCAAGCTTCGGAGCTAGACATCACGCGCACAAAGACGAGCTGACAGGACAAAGATAAGTGCATAAAGATGCAATCTCGCACCTTATGTCGAGCCGTCCCGTCGGCGATACTGAGACACTTGCCAAGACATGGAGCTTTCGCAATAAGGCCTCGGCGCTGCTACTCAATGGCAATCGATGACGGAGTTTCGAATCTTCCACTGGCCGGTTATCGCGTGTTGGATATGACAAGGGTCTTGGCTGGGGTGAGTGGCTATACTACAACTTCTGGATCCAAGTGACCTCAGGCGGGGAGAATAGAACCTTTGTTCAGGGTTCAAACGCGGCGGGCGCGACATGCCACTGGCTCGAAAAAGACATGCTGACATAGACTCTTGCAGCCTTACTGCACACAAATTCTGGGTGATCTTGGGTAAGTCGACTTCCTGTTGGAGCTACACGTGAGGCGCCATGCTCACACACTACAAGGGCAGAAGTGATCAAGATTGAGCACCCGACGCGGGGAGATGACACCCGAGCCTGGGGGCCACCGTATGCATCTTATACTGCTGACTCCATTCTTTCGGGGCCGGGTGAGTCAGCATATTTCTTGGCGGTCAATCGGAACAAGAAGTCACTGGGTCTCTCATTCCAACATCCCGAAGGAGTTCAGATCCTACACCGGTTGGCCGCAAAATGTGACATCTTGGTTGAAAACTACCTGCCTGGCAGCCTTGCCAAGTACAAGATGGACTATGCCAGTCTGCGCGAGATTAATCCCGGCTTGATCTATGCAAGTATCACAGGATATGGCCAGACTGGTCCTTACTCTAGTCGCGCCGGGTATGATGTAATGGTTGAGGCAGAGTTCGGCTTGATGCACATCACAGGAAGCCGGGATGGCCCGCCTGTAAAGGTAGGAGTTGCGGTCACAGACCTGACTACGGGACTGTACACGAGTAATTCTATTATGGCTGCTCTACTTGCAAGAGCCAAGACGGGAAGAGGACAGCACATAGACGTTGCGCTCAGCGATTGCCAGACTGCGACATTAGCGAATATCGCGAGTAGTTGTCTCGTCAGTGGAAAGAAGGATTCTGGCAGATGGGGCACAGCGCATCGTGAGTAACAAACCCGCATGCTCGTTGAGGGCCGACTTGATGTGGTAGCAGGTTACTGACCCTTATAGCGTCGATTGTGCCTTACAAGTCCTTCAAGACCAAAGACGGCGACATTCTTCTTGGGGGTGGCAATGACCGCCTCTTTGGAATACTGTGTGATGGCGTTGGAAGGCCAGAGTGGAAAACGGACCCCAAGTACTCAGTCAATGCCCAGCGCGTTGCGAACCGAGTTGACCTCGAAGATAAAATTGAAACAATCACAAAACAGCGGACAACACAGGAATGGCTTGACATATTCGAAGGGAAGGGTATGCCGTATGCTGCAGTCAACGACGTGCAGGGCACACTCCAGCACGAACATACCATTGCCAGAAACATGGTGGTCGAGATGGAGCATGGGGAGTGCGGTCCAATCAAGATGGTCAATACACCAGTCAAGTATAGCGAAAGTGAGCCGCGGATTCGGAGCCCACCACCAACTCTCGGTCAGCATACCGATGAAGTCCTGATGGAGGTGCTAGGATTTGCGAAGGATGATATCGCAGGATTGAAGGATAAAGGCGCGATAAGATAATGCTCAACAGATTGACGGCGTAAACCCATTGATGGTGTGGTGTGGGTTGGCTAGTAATGACGTCGAGCTGATCACTGTAAAATCCTTTGCGATGCACATCACTGTAATGTTAGCAACGAAGGATCAATCCCTTGTAGCACTGACTGTAGTGACGTGTGGCACGCGCGGTAGATGCAGACCTGAACATAACGCAGGCTGGCAGTTTGTACGTAGATATGCACCTTAGCATTGCGCAGGGAAAGAAAATATGGACAAAGGCCTGTGGTAAATTTAGCCCTGCCTGCATGGAGGCATGAGGTGCTGCTGGGCACCGTTTTTGAACAAACAACTTCGGTCAGAGTCCGGCGCTAATTGTGCACTGTACAGCTCTTCAGCAAACATCTCGGGGCTATGATTCTCGTGCGACTGCAAAAGGCAACAAACTGATCTGATCATCCAACAGCTGAGCCTCTATGCGCTTCAGGACCGTCCCGCCCGAGGAACAGACAGCTTTCCCCGCTTGGCTTGAAGACTTTATCAGGTGCGTCACTGCAGTTGACAATGGAAGGCAGATGTCCTTCACTCACGTTGTACGCAGTAAGCACCGCCCCAATGGGGCCCAATTCCTTCCCGTAGCCCTCCCGTTTACGCCCTTAGCGGCGAGAGCGGCCCTCGTTGGCATGCACGACACTACATAACTACAGGGGTGGGCCCGTTTACTATGGCATTCAAGGGCATTCCAACACGAGCAGTTCGCGTACGGAGAAATCATGCCGAAGCCAATTATAGAAAACGCAACAGTGGCTCGACCCCATCTTTTTAGACTTTCACCTTGACTTGCACTCTCCCTCCACACCTAACGAATGGGCTGACCCGCCCCGAGACATGCCCTTGAGTAGTGGATGCATGTGCAACCACACCACTTTTAGGATTGTTGCATGGATGTGCAGCACATGGGGTTGCCTACTCGGGCCCGGCCCAGCTGGGCCTATCGTGTTGGTGCAGAGGTATGTCTCGTATGCGGTGGCTTCAAGAGCAATGGTCCAAAACCGCGTGCAACTCTGGGAGGTGCGGGGCATAAAGATAAGTTGACAGCATCTCCCGCATCCTAGCTGAGACTTTGACCTCACTTACCCGTGCATTTCCACTCTGTGTTGCTTACATATGATATGGCTGCAAGGTGACATCTCTTTTGCTTGAATATATACTGGCTCTCACCATGGCACCACATCTCATGTCGAAAAGGGAAGACGCCTTTGGGTCGTCGAACTCAATAACAAAATCGCCATGGATATTAGTGGCAATCATTCTAAGTGCCTTGGTCATTGCGATGATAATCGTGTTTGTCGTCCTCTACTTCTTGAGGAAGAAGCGACTCGCCGAGGCAAATCAACAACTACCTGTCATCGGTGATCGGCTCCAGACCACGGGGAGAAGGAGGAAGATTAGTGCGGCAGACCGCAAGCAAGCCGAAGAAATGGAAAGGAGTCTGATGATCCGCAAGTCGTTGGCCAGCCGCTCGACGTTCAGCACCATTGGTTCACGTGACTCGCAGGTGCTACACAGCGCCAGGAGCTCGAGCATTCTCAATCACAACCCCTTCGAGACGGCGGATGAGACAGGAGACAGCGAGGCCAAGGATGACTGGAAGGAGTGGGAGGTCCGAGCCCAGACGGAGAGGAGGCACTCGAGACTGGAAGAACTGGCCATGGGTGGTGGACGAACACAACATCCCGCCCTGTCACGCGAGTTGCAAGACCTGCCCATACCAAGACAAGCAAGAGTGGCATTCCCATCGGGCGATGCCAAAGGACCACGAGAGAAGCTACCCCTTCCACCACTCCATTCTCCACCGCCACCCCCCTATCAGGGGACATCGAGAAGACCGAATGCCATTAACAGGGAGTGGGTGTAATCATGTGTAACAAAACCGGTGTGTGGGACGGCGTCTTGGAGTTTTGCAGTTATGTTTCGAACAAGAAACGACACCACGGGGTCATAGGCGTTTTCGGATGACATACAAGCATTTGATTTGCGGCATTGATATTGGATACAACCTCTATGGCATTAGTATGAGGTATGAGGAGTTAGATGATTCTGAAAAGAAAGCACTCACACGAGAGGCATGGTGGGGAAGGATTGACCGAAAGATAGCCTTGATGAATGAGCAATATCCTATCAGTATCACGATAAAGCGACACAAATAAAATTACGTATGTTTGTATGCTAAGCCGAACTGGTTCACATGTGATCTTGATTGTATCCTGTATTTTACCACTGACCTTCCACTCTATACACATACTACAGTTCAATGGGTTTTATGGCTATTCTGAGTTTATGAGTTTCGGTTATCAGAACTTGCTGTGTTCCTAGTAATGGCAGCTAGCAGAAAGTGTGCGTAGCTGGAATATAACAGAAAACCAAAGCGAGTTTGCGCATTAATTGTAAAGAAAGGCTGCTAAGTTACTGACTTTTAACTAGCTGATTCGCTGTGCTTGATAATCTTTGTTAAATCTTGATTGTCCCTGTCGATTGTCAAGACTCAATGCTGTTGGCTGTCAATGGATTTAATTGCCAGTGGTTTTAACATTCGATTGTCCCACCCAATGGTCAACAACAAGCACCTTTCATAAAATTCATTCACAGAACTCATCAAAGCACCATTTTTCTTCATAACTCACAGCGTCACTTATTTGATACCAACGTTAATCTTCACTTCACACTTCGTACCCAGCTTGGCAAGCTGCAACCCGAAACGTCGACTTCACTCGTACGCACTGCACTGCGTACGTACTCGGCGATACTTTTGATTTTATCTCCAACCATTAGATCAGATCAGATCAGATCAGATCACATCACATTTTGTTCCCAAGCATTCCGGCGCCTAGCTGCCAGGTACGACCTACCTGTGGACGGGAAGACCCCAGAAAACTGCACAGCCACACTGCGCTTGAGCTAAACCTGGACCCCACCTTCGAGCACTTTCTTTCTGTCGTAGCAAAAAAGTGGCGTTTCTAAGCAGATTGCTGACTTATCTCTTGCCTCAGGCAACCAAGCAACCCATTTCAGCACCGTCAGCCTCAATCGCATGCAAGCACCTTTCTTCCTTCCTACCACGTCGCTGACCACGTCGTCGATACGCATCCCTGCCGCACTTATCACCGCTGAGACTGGTTTTGTACCTCAGGCTGTCAAGGACGAATTCCTCCTTGTTGCTCGAGCTCATCAGCCCTCCTCTGTCGCGCCCGCGCCTGCACCTGCGCCTGCGTCTTTCATCATGGCCTCCGTCGATCCCTTCGCTGCTTACAAGCAGCAGCAGCAGGAGCAGCTTCAAGATGACAAGAAGAAGAAGGCCGAGTACCGTGAGAACCTCAACGCGCGCTTGATGTGTGGTGAGTGCAAGGAAGACCCTCCCAACTTGACGTACGTATTCCCCCTCCCCGCGCATTTTCTCCAGCATTTGTACTAACGTTGATTTGCGACAGCGAGGAATTCTCCAGCGGCGATCTCGTCTGTGCTACCTGCGGCCTGGTTCTAGGTGATCGCATCATCGATACTCGATCCGAATGGCGTACCTTTGCGAACGATGAGAACAACGATGACCCCTCGCGTGTTGGTGACGCCATGAACCCGCTGCTCAACGGCTCCCAGCTTGAGACCAGCATTGCATTCGGCGAAGGCGGTCGGGCCAGAGAACTGCACCGTGCTCAGAACCGCTCTCAGCTGGATAAGGCGACCAAGGGTCTTCTTGCTGCCTATGGTGACATCAGTTCCCTCTGCGACGCCGTCCACATTCCCAAGACAGTGCAGGAGAGCGCAAAGCATATCTACAAGATGACTGACGACGCCAAACTCTTCAAGGGCAAGTCTCAAGAGTCTATCATTGCCGGTTGCATCTTCATTGCATGTCGTCAGGCTCGTCTCGGTCGTACTTTCAAGGAGATCCACGGCCTTACGAATGTCTCCAAGAAGGAGATTGGGAGGACATTCAAACAGCTCGAGAAGTTTCTCATGACTCAACGCGAGCACGATTCAGCCAACGCCAATCTCTACTCTCTCAACGAGTACGAGAACACCAATTCTACGGGTGCCGAGGAGCTTTGTGGTCGTTACTGTAGTCAGCTTGACTTCCTCAACCCGCATCAGGTCGAGAAGTACGCGAAAGCATTGGCACGCAAGAGTACCTCGGTCAAGGATCTCGCTGGTCGCTCACCTCTCTCGGTCGCAGCTGCATGTATCTACATGATCTGCAACTTGTTGGACGATCCTCGCCCGTCGCGTGATATTGCCACAGCTGCGGGTGTAAGTGATGGTACCATCAAGACCGCATACAAGTATCTCTACCAAGCCAAGGATGAACTCATCGAGAAATCATGGCTGAAGCCTGAAGGCCCGGGTAACATGGCCAAACTCCCGAGCAATTAGGACTTGTTAGGATTGAGGGCCAGGAAGAACGCTGCTAAGAAGTCTCAAAATCTTCAGCATTTCTTGGGCCATCATTTCATCATCAACAATCAGTCTCAATTTCCGTCGAATGTCCCTGCTGATCAAGTCACAACACCGCATTCAAGCCATTAGGGTGGTTCCATTGGCTGTATGCCGGAAAAGACTCTTCGCCCTGAAGCGTTCTTTGCTCTCTTGGTACCCCGAAATATGAAATCTTGCAGTTGCGCATACATGCTCTTGAGATAATAGAGCTGGCGCCAACAGCATTTTGTTTTTGCTCGACGTAATACTCCAGCATAATTATTCACTAGCGAATACTTGGCCTTCGTCAAGAAAGCGAAATTGCCCCTCACCATTTGTTTGATCTGAAAACGGTTTTCATATGGTATAGATCGCGATGATTTTTTGGGCATAAATTGGCATGCTGCAGGGTCCGTTTGTTTGGTTCCTGGCGAACCCATGGGTTCAGAATTTGTATGCAGCCCATAGAGTACTGAGTCAATGGAACCAGATTTTGACCACGTTGTGATGCCATTGCCCCGCCTCGTCACTAACATGACATTGAGTTGCCCAAAGATTCATGGATTTTATTGGCCTCTAGTGCAGAAAACCTCCAGTAAAAGGGAACGTGAGTCGTTGTAGTCGCGCCGAAAGAAGCCAACTGTGTGAACCTGTGTGTCTATACTGACCCATTGCGCAGTCGACCTCAAATCCAAGCGCATCCTCCATGCGATCTCCATGAAACAGAGCGTAGCATCCATGAGCCCATTAGCCCGGTAAAATTGAGATCTCGCACTGCCGATGACCCCACAATCGCTAAAGATCTCCGCGTTTCCCCATAAGTAGTTACCCCATCTTTTGCTGGAGCCGCGAAATTTATTTTTGAATGATGGCATCAAATCCTGCTTCGACGCTTGTCTATTTTACATACAATGTCCCGAGTACCGAACCTAGACACTTTACGGGACTGACTACGGAAGGGTTCCATGTCCTCTTAACGTTGATCTAATCTATGAACACCACAGTCCTACTGGTCAAGGGGCTTGACTACTGCACAGGTGCGAGGAATGAATAGCAGATCTCAATGCAACTTAGTCCAAGCCGGATTTTCCGCAATTTTCGCGATCACTGGGAGATGGCTTGCATATCCTGGACCATCTGGCAGCCCAAAAGGGCAAATGCAACCACGCACTAACCCCCTGACTATAATGGCAGTCCTTAGCGACGACTCACCCCGGCTATGAACAATGAACTGATGTTTTCGTGCTCTGCCAAAAGATATCAAGCTTTCCGGTAGCCTACTAATATGACATATAGTATACACCCCGCTTTCCTTGGTTGTAGCTACTATAAATTAGGCAATATGGGTAGCCACGCCATCGAAATGTTAACGAAAGTGGTTGCGAAATACCTGTGCTACCAGTTCGTTTGCACTCAACCTCGAAGATGGCTCGCTACGGCTTCATCACACGTTTGATAACCCTCTGCTTTTCGGTGCAAACGATCTTTGCTGTGTCCGTTAACAGCGGGTACAATGCTACCGACATTCAGGATACGCTGCAATCCTTCAGGTACAAACCCCGAATTTTCATCCTGTCGGATATTCTGAACGAGCCCGACGACTCAATGTCCCTTGTGCGATATCTCCTTTACTCAAATGAGTTCGATACAAGAGGTATTTGTGCTACAACATCTTGGTGGCTTCAGAATGCCACTCACCCCGAGCAGATGCGCACTATCATCAAGGCATATGGAGAGGTGGTGGACAACCTGAATAACCATGTCCACCCAAGCGCTTCGTATCAGAATCCCGATGAATTACTTGAACTTGTCACCTCCGGGCCAGCGGTAAGTTCTGCTTGATTCCAGCATGAACCGAGTCTCCATAGGCTGAATGATTTAGACGTACGGACGAGCTGCCTTGAATGAGATGATTAGCGAAGGCGCACAACACCTCATTGCCGCTCTCCAAGAGTCGGAAGAACCACTCTATATTGGTGCTTGGGGTGGTACTAACACACTCGCTCAGGCACTGCTATACATGGACCAAACATTGTCAGCGTCAGAAGCCAAGGACTTGCGATCGCGCATCCGACTCTATACCATCTCTGACCAGGACGATACCGGTGCTTGGATCCGGGCCCGATATCCAGACCTTTTCTACATTGTATCCATCCACGGCTGGAACGACTACAGCCAAGCTACTTGGACAGGCATCAATCTGGCCACCTGCGCATGTGTGGACAACCAGACGGTGCTCAATCCCTGGCTCGATGCCAACATCCGCTTGGGGCCTCTTGGATCTCAATATCCACAGGTAATGTACGGCATGGAAGGTGACACGCCTAGTTTCCTCTGGCTAGTCCAGAATGGCCTCGTCTACCAAGACCGCATCGATTGGGGTACATGGGGAGGGCGATATAACCGGCCTGTGGCTGCAGTCAATCAACTTGGCGGTCTCGACACGAACCAATTCGTGAACACGGTCGAGACCGTCATCGGTGCGGATGGAGGCTCCTACACGGATCACCGGGCCACCATTTGGCGTTGGCGAGCGGCTTACCAGGACGATTTTGCAGCCCGCATGCAGTGGACCCTGGCGGCAGATTTCACCAATGCCAGCCACCCGCCCGTGGTCAACGTGAACGGACACCAAGGGCCGGAGCCGCTGTTCGTCAAGATCGCGCCCAACCAGACCTACAAGTTCAACGCAAGCTTGACCTACGATCCGGACAGCCCGGCGGACAACAGCAAGCTATCTTACGAGTGGACGGTGTACGGCGAGCCGACCGGTTGGAACACAGACTACGGCGACGTTCAGATGCAGGCCAATGGTACGCCCGGCGTGGGGGATATGGTTTTGGTGAACGATGCCGGGTTCACAAATGTGACGGTCGCTAGGGATATTCAGATCACAGCGCCGCAGGTACAGAGGAACACGAAAACTGGACTCTTGTCGGATTTCCATCTGCTGTTGCAGGTCACGAACAACGCAGGCAAGTATCCCATCCGCCGGTATTTGAGAGTGGTTCTTGAGTATGAGCAATAAGACGCCGGGCCAAATCATCAAGTATATGAGTTAATAGAACTCTATCGGGTTCAAGAGGATTTAGGCAACCCAGTGTTCGAGCCACTGTTCAGGGTTTCCCTTCCTTCACCCAGAATACTAGATCACCTGTATATAGCGCCCTATATGTAGTTAACCTAGGTGCTAATGACTGGCTGAGACATGTACCTAGCGAACCATAGAGTAAATTGACCTTAAACGCTCAGATAGATTTATTCCACTGATTTCTTAAGACATGGACCCATCAGGCTGTGATGAACTTTCTTTGTTGTCCCATTTGAGGCTGCTTGAAGACCTGTAGTGCAACAACGCCAAGGTAGTCTCCATGGCCCCATCAGCGGGGTAGATCGCTACCTAAGGGACCTCCCATCCCCGGACGCTTCGGTTCTAGGCGTGGGCCTGGGGGCACTGTTGACAAGGCACCAGGTGTAAAAAGCCAACACTTCAATTGCACACCTGTGCGTTTGTTCCCGAGTCCTGCTACTTTTCTTGACCTCAACGCTGTCTTGACAGACGCTGCAATAATATGCACACAGAACATAACTGACTGGCCTTGACTATATACATCACATATTTTCTTGATGGAATACAGTTCTAATGGCAGGATTCCGCCCAGTAGATAGCAACGAGGCTCGGTGCCTCCACGTTGCTAGCCTCTCTGCACGTCTGCGCTTTTAAACTGTTGCTTATCAACTCAGCCGCGATGCTGCCTGACATGTCGCATTAAAGGCCAATCAAAAACACCGTGAGGCACAACAGCTTCCGATGAGTCGACGCCCATCTCATGCAAGGACAAGGCAACTAGGCGCGTGCCATGCGATCTTTGCAAGTGTTCGATAAGTCAACATGATGGCGCATTTGGCCGATCGTTGTGCTGCCTGGTAAAAGAAATGTGGAGGGATGGTGGCTGAACGGCCATTGGTCGGTAAGAGTCACACAAGCAGCTATGGTGATGTTTGGTCAATGTTATAACGTTCGGGAAACCTGCATTAAAGACAAAAATGTCTTGTTCTCGTTCATCGCTCTCGTATCATTTTAAGACTTCTTATTTATTCCGGCCTTGTTCACTGGGAGAGCAACCACCACGTCCTCTCCCACCACCACTCGTAACATCCCATCCACATCTTTCCAAATCGCATTCCCATCATATCACTGCTCATCATGGCGCCTGGGGTGTTGGCAGACGATGCCAGCGATGAGTTGATCTCAATTCTGCGCAACAACAAGGCTATTCTGATTCCGATTCTCAATGGGCATGTCAACGGAAAGAAAGAGGACCCTGCAAATAGTGAAGCTCCTGCCAAGACTGGCGAAGTTAAGACTGAGACAGAGGAAACGGATGAGATAAACAAGAAACCCCCAACTGAAGAGGAACCACAAGACCAGGTCATGAAGTGCGAAATCAAGCACCTTGATCGTCGCTATGACGAGAAGGACGAGACATACTTCGATGAGCGCAAGACTGACCTGGAGAAGCCTCAGCAGAAGGATTGGTGGCGATTATTTGCATTTTGTCTCGTTAGACATTACGACTCAGATAACGAGTTGAGTCACACTCGCCTCTATGTAAATCCACAACCAATCAGGCAACTACTTTACGATGTCATCGGTAACTTCCCGTCGGATCCAATCGATGTGGACGACGTTCAGATTGAAGCTCCATACTATTCACTTTTTTACTACCGAGAAAAGCTTGAAACGGAAGGTGTCAAGCGTTTCGAGGAGGAGGAGGAGGACGTAGAGTCGCTGGCGCAACTCAAACTCCTACTTAATTGGGTTGACACACATTTCGAGTCAGACACCTCAGCATATAGGCGGTGTATCACCGGTGATGTGAAAGCTATCGGTTATGACTACCTGTGGACACTGTTTGCTCCTGGAACCATCATCTATAGCGAAATACTTGAACAACACCGAGCTTTTCGCGTCGTTAATACCTGGTATGATGTCGGCGAGCTGCCCGGGCTAGGTATGAAGGTCAAATTCATCGACTTCGACGGCCAGCGCGTTGGCACTCGCAAGATGGAGCTGTTCATTCCGAAGTATGGTGGCACGCAGGATATTAGCGAACTTCCAACCATGCCTCTCGACCTCTTACAAGATGCCAATGAAGTCCGTCAAGAAATCACAGACCGCGGGAAGAAGTTCGAGGGATATATTGGACAGCACTTTGTTCAGTACAATGGAATCGCGTTGAAGAAGGTGGAGAGAGGCTATGCGCGCTTTAATGTTACTGGTCGTGTCATGATTGACTGCAAAACCTACCATCGGATTGAGCCTAACGATTCATTCAGCGTCAGAGAAATGTCTAACGACGAAGCCTCGAAGCGTGAAAAGGCACGCAAGCGGGCTATGGGCAATACCTCGTTTGTTTCCGATGAAATTGTACACGACAAGCTATCTGATGAGGATATCATGCTTTGCAACGCCACTGTTCGGGGCTACTCCTTCACTGCCAAAAAGTTCCTCGAATTCTTTGCGGACAAAATATCACCTATTGAGTGGAATACACGATGCTTTGACGATCTCGTGCTAGACGCGGAAACCAAGAAGACTGTACAGGCACTTGTATCAACACACGCTGAGAAGCGCGAGGCATTTGACGACATCGTTAAAGGCAAGGGTCAAGGTCTTGTTTGTGTGTTGCATGGGCCGCCAGGAGTCGGAAAGACATTGACAGCCGGTAAGGCCTATGAAAGAACTATGTTATTGTTATAATCCAAAGAGTACTGACACCGAAGCAGAATGCGTGGCTGAATACGTTCGACGACCATTGTACATGGTCTCATCCGGAGATCTCGGAGTCTCTAGTGGGGAACTTGACCGCAAACTGACGCAAATCATGGATATGACATCAACCTGGCGTGCGGTATTGCTTATTGACGAGGCCGACGTGTTTCTTGAGCGACGATCGCTTCACGATCTCCACCGCAATGCCATGGTCAGCGTTTTTCTGCGTGTCTTGGAGTACTACTCTGGTATTCTATTCCTGACGACGAATCGGGTGAACACTTTTGACGATGCCTTCAAATCACGTATTCACATCCCGATCAGGTACACCGATCTTTCAATCGAGTCGCGGATGCAGATCTGGCGCAACTTCTGCAAGATGGTGCCCGGTGGCGTCGATATCGACGACATTGGCATTGCTATCCTTGCGGAGCACGACTTGAACGGTCGACAGATCAAGAATGTCATCAAGGCTGCGGAGAGTCTAGCAATCTTCGACAAGATCAAACTGGGCCTCAAGACATTGCAGCAAGTCACAAAGATCCAGGCCACGTTTGAGAAGGATCTGACAAGCTTGAGTGGTATTGATTACACCGCGCCCGGTGCTTCGCGAAAGGATGCCGAAAGCCGACATATGTTCCTATAGAAGGTTTTAGCATTCTGGCGAGGAGCTTGTGTGAAAGCTCGCACTGCAGTCACGAGCAGCGGCGTAAAGCTTTTCCTTCAACGCTAGGAGGCATTGAGGTGACAACTAGGCATGAAATTCTGTTACTGTGGAGCCTGGCGTTGCTTCTGAGTCCTTCATGATCTCAGTCATATTCGGTCGTGTATTTTTGACAGCATTTAAATACATACCGGGATAGAACAATCAAGTTGTTATGAACTTGAGCCCATTTCGTTGCCTCATGTAGTACGGAGTACTCAGACAGGGTGCCTAAGTGCATGTCTTAGACATGTTGTGATGTAAGCAGACCTTAGCTGAGGATGCCCTTGTTTAGCACATACTTGGGCGTCATTAATCAATCTTCTATTGATGTTGTGACGCAGTGTGGATTGTGACTCACTTTTCACTGCTTTGATTTGCTTTCTTATACAAGTAAACATAAGGATAATTGACTATTTTTATAATATACGGGCATTTTTACTCGTAGGATGGATTCAAACATGACCCACTTCCGCGTTAGATGTAGGATCGGGAAAATGGCAAGTCCGGATTTGGTATATCATTGCAGAAACGCTGGCATCTGTAATCCTTCCATTTGAATATAAATAGACTCTGGATCAATGATGCTCTTGTGTGAATATCTCTTGTGCCGTCCAACTTCTCCGCCTTGCTAAGTGCAAATTTTGACCTTGGATATCCAGTTCAACATTGCAGGACCAAGACAGCCAGTGCATGCACACATCTAATTTCACCCTGTCAGTACAGAACAACCTCATAACTGGGTGGAAATGAATCCAATCGCACCTTCTGCTCTGGAGTATCCGACCCATCTGTGCCCACAAGACAGTTAAGCACAGGATCCTTGTTTCCTCCACCCGCCAGAAACTCGTTGAAGCAGGCACTCGCGTTAATGACGGATCTGCAAGAGTCGCTCATAACATCGCAAGGCCCATCGGCCAACACGGAACAGAACAGTAATGAGAAGAGGTACAACGAGATATGCATGATCTCGAAGTGGAAAACAAATATTTTCGATTTGTGATGATTACAAATTTTGGTAGAACCTGTATCCAGTCAATGCATTCAGCAGGACGGACCAATGCCACATTTAAAGTGCTACTAAAATTTCAAGGTGAGCCTGACGTGTTTTGAACTACCTGGTGTGTTTCTTTGTGCACTTTGGATAAATGCTTGATGCGGTAGAAAGCCCCGTCGGCCCCGCTTGAGGTCCGGCACTTGAGCAGTGTGATCTAACACAACCCAACAAGGCCTCAAATCGGTGTAAGGTCCGAAAAGCTATAGTTATATGTTTCTTGAATATATGAGAAGTGAAGAAATGTAAATCTTCGACATTACCCGAGTTGATGCACCCACCACTGGCACATGGTTCACATTTCTACACCGATACCTCGTCCTTGTCAGGTGTACTCAAATAATTGGACGGCGACTTTATTAATGATCCTAGCCAGATTAACCTAAATTTCTGATAGGGCTGATTAACGAGTCGTACATATTGTAAATTCTTGACACAGCCTATCGAAGAGGTCTCAGAGACCAGCTGCTCTAATGCCGTCACTCAATCTCCGGCAGTTCATCAATGCTCAAGCAAGCCGACCTGAAACTGTTGTGTTCGTGGACGATAACTATATCGACTATTTTCCGGTCCCCGTCAATCATCCTATGTGAAGTCGAAATCAGTCGTGAACTCATATTCTTCCGTGCAGAGTGGCCTTGGTTCATACAAGCTAATAAAATGCAAAGGCTTTTGCTCTTAGCGGTGGCGATTGCTACGCTCAGCAATGCATTGATACGATTTCAATGCTCTCAGCTCGTGGTGCAGAGGCTTGATCCCCTTGTAAACCCCGGGATGATTCCATCTGCCCATGTCCATCAGATCGTTGGCGGAGTACGTAAACACATCGCTTCCAGATGTGGCCATTTACTGATCACATGGTGTAGAACTCTTTCAACGCCAGTATGGACCCTGCGAAGGACATGCCCGGTGAGTCCACATGCACGACTTGCTCGTTCAGTGAGGACTTTTCCAATTACTGGACCGCTGTCCTCTACTTCCGCGCCAGGAACGGAACCTTCAAACGTGTTCCCCAGACCTCCCAGATCAGCGGAGGTCAGGGTGGGATCACGGTTTATTACATGCAAGACGCCCTCTATGATACGGTCCAAAAGTCCAAGGTCAAGGCGTTCCAACCCGTAGGTTCCAGAACTCAAGTGTTGCTCTCACAGTATCTGACTATCGGCCGCAGGGCTTCCGCATGTTCGTCGGCGACGTCAACGCGCGAACCAGAGAGGAGGTCACACGCTTCCGACAGCTGACCTACACCTGCATGGACAACGAGGGGACGCGCGCTCCAGAGACGCTCGACTTCCCCAAGCGGTCCTGCCCGGTAGGCATCATGGTCAACGCGCGCTTCCCGACGTGCTGGGACGGCGTGAACTTAGACTCGCCGGACCACATGGCTCACATGGCATATCCGGAGAGCGGTACTTTCGAGAGCGGTGGGCCCTGCCCAGCCTCGCACCCGGTCCGCACCGCGCAGGTGCTGTTTGAGGTAGTCTGGGACACGCGGAAGTTCAACAACAAGGCCGACTGGCCCGCGGACGGCAGCCAGCCGTTCGTGTGGTCGTTCGGCGATGCTACGGGCTACGCCAACCACGCCGACTACGTTTTTGGCTGGAAGGGCGACGCGCTGCAGAAGATACTGGACACCCCCTGCGTCGTCAATTGTGCCGGGGCTAAGACACAGTCCACGAGTGTTATGAATAAGTGCAAGCAGAATGCCGTGGTGGATGAGGACATTGACGGCTGTAAGCTATCCAAAATTGACAATTGTACATGATACGAAGCTGACACTGGTAATTCTCCAGGGTTGACTAGCCTTCCTGGTGGACACGAAGTCCAGCGTGGCTAAGATGAAGACAGGTCACGACTGCTTCACCAATAAGGGTTTCACTATATGACTTTGCCTTGGGCGGTTGATCATTAAGTTGCGGACTCGATTTGTGGTCTTAGCGACGCCTTTTTCCTTAGAGACTCTACAGGCCCTTTCCTTTCAACTACACGAAGTGCCTGACAACCTTCTATTACATCGATATCATTATGTTGGTTCAATTGTGTGATTGGTGCCATGTCTTTCTGTATGCCAGGTAATTGTATTTCTTACTAGATACTTGAGCCAGTCAAAAGTGGCTTGACACTTATCACGGCGACCACGCCCTTTTTGAATATCAGATCCGTACTATAGAAGCAAACCTTCTTGCGACTCAGTCAACGACGACAAGTTGAATTATGATATCCTGTCAAGAAGCCATGAAGAAGGCCAAAACGGTCGCTAAGGCTACAAGCTGACCCACTGGAACAATTCGTCCCAGCGCATCCGAAATGTTGTCTGAATTGGTTGTCCCAAAACTTGAGCTTGCTTCACAAGATGTGTTTACTCCTTCTATGGAGCTTCCAATAAGATCGCTCAGATCGTAGCCTGCGTAGAAAGTGCGGCTTGTAGCATCGCCCTCGAAACACTGTACATATTGAACACTGACCGTGCCGGCGCATGCCAAATATAAATAGAATATACCCAAGCAGACATCGGCGGAGGCTTTGCTTGTTAGCACAGTATGGATTTCAATCCAACCTCCGCTTGGACCCGCGTCTGAACAATTAGTGCAATCGACAATTGCAAACGGTATCAGATTGAACTCTTGCGTCCCGAGCGTAACATTGCCAGCCTCGCCGTGTGGGAGGGAGAGTAGGTTGCCGCCATCTATCGTTGGCACTTTGGAGGGCAGTGTCACCCTGAGACACTCTGAACTTGTCTTCAGGTTCACACTCGTTGCTTCCGCTTTGACATTGCATGTGCCTGATATGGTACTATTGATAAAACCTGAGATCCCGCCAGTGGTTTCCATGAACAGTGATGTCAGCGCACCTCCAGTACAATACGCCCAGCCTTCAAGAATTTCGTCCGCGTTGGTTCCTATCAAGCTGTATAGCACAAGATGCCCGCCATACGGGATCTGATCTCTTATAATGACCTGAGTCGTTCGATTGTTCCAAGTGATGCTGCCCGCATTATCGATTACGCCGATGGAGTATGCACCATCGTCACTGAATCCAGTAATACTTGCTGCAAACTCGTTGCGGATTGGAGTCGTTGCTGTAGGCAGTTGCACCGTCCAGGAATTATTTGACCAATCCCCACATGCATGAACCCCACCACAAAGAATAGCGGCATACAGCGCAATTGTACTGAGGACCGTTTTCTCGAATGGTCGAAACATTGTGCTGAGAGTCTAACCCAGAGAACGTATTAGAATGTACACAATGTTGTAATTAGAGAAATGGAAATCATTTTTTGGTGGCGAGCTGTGACTCCGCAAATCGCCAGCCCTTTCCTTCGCGCTAGGCAGCCATGTCAGAAGAACGAATGGCGGCCAGCTAGCGACGTCAGGCGGAAGCACCGTTTATAACACAAGGGCTTGCAGCAGTTTCTCGAAGTAGGCATCACCTGCTGGACATGCTCTGAGATTCACGCACACGAGTTGCAGAAGAACCAGAGGCTCTTAGCGATCACTTCCAGGAGAGCGCACTGAGCTGCACAAGCGCCGTCATTCAGTTGCGCAATGGACCGGCGGCGCCTGTGCCGAGCGAGAATTCCCTGATGTGGCGTTATGTCGAGAAGGCCGATTTTAACAACATAGCTATGACTCTTATGGGCAACCTTGTCTTTCCGGCCTTGACTGGGCCGTGGACACTGGTTGATCAAGAAGCCCTGAACACGGGTAAGCTACC
Source organism: Truncatella angustata (assembly GCF_020726525.1). NCBI lineage: Eukaryota > Fungi > Ascomycota > Sordariomycetes > Amphisphaeriales > Sporocadaceae > Truncatella > Truncatella angustata. Next base: position 1,575,850 of record NW_025763390.1, on the reverse strand, counting down.
CCTACGCGAATTCGAGAACAATGTTCAGTCGGCAGCAAACTGTCGGCTGCGGCCGTGGGTTATGCACGATTTCTGGCCTCGAATTGAGGGTCTAAGTAAACCTCTAGAAGATGCCCTGGAGAGTAGGATGACGCTGGGCAAGGAATGGCGGCAGATTACAATAACACAAATCTCAGGACTCGTAGCGAGCTAGCAATTTGCCTCCGAGACCGAGAAAAGAGCCCATTGAATCTTTGACAATAGTACAAATCTTTTGAGCCATTTAGCGAACATATTCAACCATCTCTTCCGATTTTTGCTTGGACTTGTCTTTGTGCTCGTCCCAGTAATCAATCAAGTTCGTACAGCCAATCCAGAAGTAAAAATCATCCTTCTCTCGGAAGCAGTAGGCAGGTCGTCATCCATTATCAGAGAGCAGACGTCGTCGTCGGTGACCTGTGCCTTGAGCCTTCAGCGCCGAAACTTCAAGACTGATGACTCTGTATATAGCATGATTTGGCATTTACTCAATAGTATTGGAAGCTCTATCCTCGAAAATGCTCTGGTAGCTCGTGATGTTAGTGAAGAGGGTTGGAAGGATGCATCAGATGTGGTACGCGATGACAATGTTGTTGGAGTTATTGTAATGCACTGAAAAGATGAGCTATGGAGGATAGTGCGGACAGTGATTTTCGTATGACCAGCTATTTGATTTTGAAGTAATCTAGCGTTTGACAGTACTTGAAACCGTGTCTGATGCCATCCACCATCGTGACACAATGAATTTGAGATGGGCACAGAAAGCTCAATGTTGTACATATGTTGAAGTAGGCTAGAATGTCTTGTTCTATGAACACAAGACCAATATTTGAATGGTGGAGGAAAGGCGAACCAAGATATAGAAATAAATTAGGTTTTCCTCTAGTCTAGTGGAGTTGTAATATGCCGTACTTTCTTCACAATTTCGCCTTGTACGAAGTAACACCCTCGCCAAGTAATACCGCCTCCGCCGCTTTGTTCGATGGCCTAAAGAGATAGAATTAGTGATGCTCTCGTAGCCTACACTTTCTCCTTCAGATACTTACGTTGTGTCAGTATCGTCGCTTATCTGACTAGGCCTACTCAATCTTCCCGGCCACTTCGGCGCCAAGGTCCAGAGAATACTCACACCAAGGAATGCACAACTCAAAATGAGACTAGCACGTACTCCTTCGAGGAATGCTTGGCGAATGCTGGCAAAGGTCTCGTTATGATAAGCCTCCCTGATACCTGTAGCGCCCATCTCGAGCACAGCTACAGGGCTGATATCCGGCGCGTATTCCACCACTTTCTTGATGAGAATATTGTCAAGAACAGAATTCGTTGAAGAGACACCATATGCCCCAGAAACAAACTGGAAGACTGTGCCGAACTGTTAGTTGATCCGATAAATACCAGGTACCAGAATAAAAATTATGGACACCTACAGATGATCGTTGCCAATGTCATGGACATATCCTCAACGGGGCTCAGAGTTTGGCCGACGACAATTGCAGTTTGGATGCCTAGGCCGCATCCTATTCCGTAGATAATCTGATATCCAATGATCGGTCCTAGCCCTGTGTCCAACCCGAACGTGTAATATAAGCCTACACCAAGCGTCTGAAGAATAGCCCCAGCCATTATAAATGGTTGGAACATACCAGTTTTGCCAACAAACACAGTAGTGAGGAACGTAGTGATGGCTCAATCAATGAATTAGTCACTTCACAAGCTTTGCTGTAGAGAGTAGCTTACAGGTACAGAGAATTGTAGGAATGAACTTCAATCCACTTGCCATGGGAGTGTCTCCAGCTATAGCCTGGAAATATATGGGTAGGCTATAATAAAGGGACAAATTGCCACACATCATGCTACATTAGTCAGAGTCAACCAAGTCAGAATGCAGTAGAAATGGGGGAGCTCACAAAAATATGAAACCACAACACGCCGCAATAGACCTGTTTCTCAAAATACGATAGACAACCAGGGCCTTGTCCCCCTGGTACCACTCGTTGATAGCAAATGCGATAGACATAATACACCACCCCACCAGTAGTCCAATAACGTCAGATGAGTTCCATGCCTTCGAAATACCTCCATACTGCATCGCTAGGATGAAACAGACCAACGAAGCAATCAGTAGTACGGTTCCCACAGGGTCGAATTGCAAAGCAATCTGTCCCCAAGGCAACTTCCCAATCATGCCTCTTGAATGGGGAGGAGTGTGGAAGAAGAACAGCAAGCAGGCGAAAGCTAATCCTCCAATGGGTAAGTTGATGTAAAAGCACCACCGCCAGGACATGGTACTTGTGAATGCACCGCCCAGTAACGGGCCGGCTACACTCGCTATCGTGAACACACTTCCCAACATACCGATAAGGGCTGGCACTTTGGATGGCGGGGTTATGAAACTGGCAATGGTGTAGCATCCTCCCGTGATCCCGGCGGCACCTGCGCCCTGGACCGCGCGTCCAACGATGAGGGCAATGGAGCTAGGTGCGACGCCGCAGACGAGGGATCCTATTTCGAAGACAGCCACAGAGCAGAGAAACGACCATTTCAATGGAAAATAGAGGTAGGCTTTGCCCCAATGAGATTGGAAAGCGGCCAATGTGAGCAGAAAGGAGGATCCGTACCAGCCGACATCGGGAGTGGAGTGGAATTCGGTGGTTATGCTAGGCGCAGCTGTACCTATAATACTCTAAGAAGCGAATGGCGACGCGTTAATTCAAGGCACATCGTAATACATTGAGACTGGAGTGGGGAAATGCAAAATAGAAATAAAGATCAGGGTCATACCATGTCGAGAGCGCTCTGAGATCAAAGTTAGCGAACGACTTGCGTCAGTAGTATATGTACGAGATATCGGACTTACCAAAAAGAAAGAAAGTACAAGGCCGATGAGAATCATGTAGAATCTAAAGCCTGTTGGATACTCGATATCGGCAGGTCCCTGTTGGGAATTTTGTTCTTTTCCAACAATTCTCTGTCTTTTCTCCAGTATCGCAGTCTCTTGGCTTGAGTTCTGGTAACTGGACGGTATGGTCGGCTCTGGTGCCATCGTCGCTCTTGGTGGCACTTGGGAAATGAGGGAGCGAAATGGTAATTCTAAACTCAAACACTTGTTTACTCTAGTAGTAGTTGGAAACCCTCAATGCCAAATTAGTTGTGTTAGTCTTGCCAATAGAGAATGTTCGGATGTATGTAACGACTTTATGAGCAGCTAGAGAGCTTTAGAATAATGAATCTTTACACTTGAACCACGTGTTGCTCAAAGATTGGTAATACATAAGTATGACTATCGGGTCTTTCTTGTAAAATAGGTCAGTAGCGTCGGCACTTTCTTCTTTTCAAACTCTGTCTGGACTTCATGACGATTCTGGATTTGACACTATTCTTTGAGTTGTTCGAAGCCAACGATTTTCAATATTACCTAAATTGAGCCACAGATGGGACAATTGATACACAAGAAAAAAGGTCATTATAGTACCCGATACAGCCTACGTCGCACATTAAGACTCCAAATATCATTCGATGACAGATCGTCCAATTACATCTGCTGCATACAGAATAGCTAAGCTTGTCGGGTATTTGTTTTCTTCTTAAAGGATCTACAAATTAGACTCTAATCATTAGACTCCATAGTCTTAGCCTAAGACGGGGCCGTTTCCACCATTTGCTTGGCAAATCCCCTGGAAGAAAAGTACCCGACGCATGTACCTTGGGCGGTCGCCAAAAAGGACCCGATGAGCCACTCAATCGGTACCCGCGACTCCCAATCGCGAATTTGTGACAACATTCATACAGTTTTCATCACCGACGCTCCTCTCTGAGTGCCGACACGCAGATTGAATGGAAGCTTACACCAACATATCACGAAATTTCACGACTGGCTAACAATCCATCTACGTGATACCTGCGGACATTGTAGCCATTCGATAGGTAGACACCAAATCGACATGGCAACTTTCCCTCTGAGCAGGGATAACAATCAATTCTGCGATTGCCAGAACATGGGGTCTCTTCTCATGGACGACATAGATCGAGCCTCTGGAGGACTGACCACGGTACCGCCCCCAGCACAACCACATTCTATTTCTATAGACTGCGCGCTGCTTCTTGGTCATCGTCTCACGCTCCAGTGGGAGCGCATCAATGGGTGTTTCAATGTGGAGGAGCATCTGGATCCAGGCGCTCTGCTGACTGTAGCGAATGCAATTGAGAGAGTACTGAAACTATACGAAGTAGGATTGGAGAGTACAAAGTCCCATCGGCAGTCTCGTGCGACCTCCCCTTCTGACAATGCTTCACCATCATCGCGAGGAAATTATCCTTCGTCTTCACGGTTCCAAGTCACTGCCGTACCGACTTCTCTGGGTGAACTGGAGCTCGACGACGAGGAGGCACGTATAGTAGCCCAAGAAGCATTGCGCTACATGATTTCCAGGCTAGGTGAGATGTTGAAGGACATTGAGGAGGAAGATAGACAAGTGAGAATGGATCCAAGCGGAAGCCAAGTTGATCTCCTCGGGGAAGTCAAAAGGGCACGGGAGCTGATGCTAAGACTGCTTGGACGAGTTCCAAGATGATAATACAGGTAATGCTGCGCCACTTCATCGTACAGAATGGTGCACAGGAAAACCCTTTCTCGTTTAGTTTTACGACCGTTAGCCTGTGAGATGTACCCTACCCAGCAGCGATTCAACCCGTAGATATAATTGATCAACAGAGTTTCCTTGAGCCTCGTTCGTCCCTGCACTATTTTCATTTAGACCGAGCACATATCCCTGTGCCTGAGATCGCAAGATTTCCTTTCGCCTTGATCCTATCACACGCTTCATATCCCCGATCATGTCTAATAACCGGTACATCCGGCCTCTCAAGATCCGACGCAGCGATCGCGTTTTGACTTCTTCGTAGACTTCAAAGCTCCCAATATACAGCTGTCTGTTTGCTTCTGGGAAAGCGCATGTAGAGGTATAGTCCAGCAAACTGCGCAAAGTGCGATCTGTGCGTTTCGCATTAGGATAAGAAGACACTTGTGACGTTTCGCCGACAGGGTGAACGAGGACTGTGGCGCGTCGAAACAGGTCTTCCAGTGCATGCACGACGCGCTCGGCAAGAAGGCAAAGGACCAGGAGAACGGGGCGAGGAGACGCCATACAGGAGACGGAATTACCTGCTCCGGCTTCCATGGTGTCCGAGGTGCCATGACCTTGACACGTGAATATACGTTCTTTCAGTTTTCGCAGATCACTGTCTGCTCGTAGTGTGAAGTCGATTGGAATTGGATGCCTAGGCGACTGCAACGCCAAGGAGCTTTCTAGTTGGGCAAGATAGCTTAGGAGGATGACATAGCAGTCCATGTGGGAACCCAATACGTCTGACGTGATTGTAAGTTGGTGACTATTCAGGGCTTCTGATGATCTGGCACTGTCGTTATGATACACATGATCCACTACAGGATCAGTGACGGTATTCTTGGAAGCCCATGGAAATTGGCCAGTCCTGTTTAGCTTTTCGGCATACGCATTCTCAGGCCCCCAAGGGCACGGAATGTGCTGCTCCAGATGGCGAGGTTCCAACCAGCTTTCTGCGCAATACGATGTCGGATGGATACTTCGCTCGCCAGAAAACACCAGATCTGAGCTTGGGGTGTTTCCCAAAAGAACAGCGAGAGGCTCAATCGCCCTAGCTGTGCCGAGTTCTGGATTCCCTTCTGTGCTGCGTCCATCCACTGATATTAGATTTGTCAAGAGGTCAGGAGTACCGCTTGAAACTTCAGAAACACTGGCCATGCTGCAGAGAGTTGGCGGTGATGATAGGGCCCCTTCCAGGATGTGATCTGTTCGAAAGTCTGATCCCGTGGTAGCTGGAATATGAGGTTTGTCGTGTTGCTCTTCAGGAAGCAACCCTACCCCCAGCATTCCGTCATCCTTTCCAGTCTCTGGTGCAAGCCGTTTTCTAGGTCTTCCAATATTTCTTAACGGACTGTAGACACAATGGAGCCCTTTCTTAGCGCACCGATGGCAAGCCGGTTTCGTTTGACTGCATTTCACTTTCGTGCGCTGACAGCAGTCGCAAGATGAACGGTACTTCATGACCCTATCTCAATAATCAGGTCAACTAACAACTTCTCGTGTGGATACTTCATTAATTGTTAAGAGTGCACTTCGGCTAGGACGATGTTAGTGGCGAGTATATGAGAAACGGCTAGCTTGCAGCTTACAAATCCAAGCCATATCAACACTCGCCGGCTTACGCCTCTTCCACTTGGGACGTGGTGGGGTTGCATGTTAATGGATCCTTAGGTATCCACCTAAGGATCCACCGAGGATATGGATATAAGGTCGGTTAGGTAGCCTTCACCAGGAATAGAGAATAGCCTTATTCCTCTTCGGCTTCACAAACACCATCAATAGACTTATTATTGATATTGTCCGTGTGATGGAGACGTCACAAAGCACATGCTTTAGGTGGAATTATTCAATTAACTCCTACCGTTTTCTTTTTTGCGCAATCATGAACCCACTGGAAGCCTAATGTACTGCATAAAAAGCAACTCGTTTGCCACAGGTCATTGACCAATCTAAGGCGAGCTTCTGGTTGCAATCGTTTTCGCAAAACGGAAAAAAATGAGTATATTTTTTTTGATGATTAATTTTGGGAATAAGTCGTAATTCTTATAAATAATTTTACTTTACTGATGATTCTTGCCGTGGCTGTATATGCGTGTACGTTGTTAACGGTCAAACTGCGCGATATGTGCATCTTGTCGGCTTTCTATAGCTTCGAATTATTTGAACTGTCTTGAGAAAATTCAATGAGAGGGAATTTGTTTTGCTCTCCGATGAAACGGTGCGCGGCAGAAGGCAACTCCATCTAGGGCTACCGTCCTATGTTGTTCGTAATATGACAACATTTGAGCTGCACACAAGATTACAACATCTTCTACCAGAAAAGAGGAAATTTTGTAAAACAGGAGATGAATTGAGATTATCCTGGTGCCGTAAGTAGGCTTTACTGCTTAGCTCGACCACCAACGCCTTATCGGGATCATAAAATTCCGTCAGTGATACCTTTTTTCCAATTAGGTAACTCTTGCTCCATATAAGTGTAAGTAAATCTATAGTGGATATTGAATGGACCATCGTTCATCCTCGCACGGTTTCGAGATCGCCACTATCCTATGGAGGCAACCCACAAAACCTCGTATTAGAAAAGTCGAATGGTTAGTAACAAAAGTATCTAGTGACAAACTTGCTCCCACATTGCCATTGAATGAATCTACTACGCGTCTAGGTGGCTGAGAACGACATCGAACAGAGTAAATATGGAATGGTATCCTGTGGTCATAAAACATGATAATATCCAAGTATCATTAGATATTGAAGATCCTGTGTTATGGTACTGGAATCTTGGCGAACGTGCTCATTGAAACTCTTATTATAAGTAATTGTCGGAAATAGTTTTAAGCGCGATACTAATATGATGGGTCACAATCCCTTGATCATCCACCCGCGGCTCACGCAGCCGAGCGGCCGCGCTATTATGTAGATATGGGACAGATCCTACGCTAAGCTTCTTGCTCCTATGGGTGGAGTTCTGAAGATGATCCATCACAACTTTGGTGTTATGCTTAAATCGCCACCCGTCAAGCCCAGTTTGCTTATTATCACATTACATAAATCAATTAAGTTAGACACGGAGTCAAACCTACGAGAAGTTAGCCTCTTACCTGGTGGGACTTCCTCATATGACTGTACAGGCAGTGATGTAACAGGTCCTGTGCAAAATGCGACTTTTTGGCGTGACCATTTTCTAGCCACAGCGCTCAATCAGTAGTCTACAGAGACTTGTAATTCAACGTCATACACTGAAATTACCAGTCTAAAGTCTTGTGGTAATTCATAATCAAAAGCGTTCCTTAAATCTACAAGTTGAAGTTTGTTGGGTCAAGGAACCCAGTATTATCTGCTCGGGGACTTCATGCATCTCTTGTGCAGCTGTCCTGCCAAGCACGAGTATTGTTATGCTTAAGCCACGGCACATTTACTCACTTCGCCGCTAGTACATCGACAAACTGGGCCAGGGACAGGATGAATCCTACGCTAAGCTAACCCGCCTAACTATGGGGACTTCTTCTCATAACTGATTGTCGAGTATGGTATTATGCTTTAATCTCATATCAAATATCAGCTGATTACGCCGAACTCCTTCAGTGTTGTACTTCTGCGTGAATGGCTATTGTGTAATCTGTACGGCTTCGCCGTAGCCTCTATAGGCAGCCACTTCCGTTTCACGGAAGATGTGACAGGACATCTAGCTATAAAGGCGAAGACTTGTCACCCTGTAGAAACATTCTTCTTTGTTACTGTTCTCATCCTCTCTTATTTTCATTCAAGTCAACAGTTAGTGTTTGATTAACTCCCTGTCTGTCAAGATGCAGTTCGCCGTCATTGCTACCTCGCTCCTCGCCGGTTTGGCCTCTGCTGCCGCCGTTGCTCAACCTGAGCAGAGCCCCAAGGCGGCACCCATCTTTGCCCGCGATGCCTACAACTGCCAAGGCTCTGGTCTTTGCGCTACTTCTCCGAACTTGAAGCGGGACTGCGATATTGCCGTCAATGATATGCTGGTCCGCAACGACGACATCAACTACGGTTCTTCGGAGTAAGTCGTGATGATAACCACATCCCTCTAAATTATGGGCGGATACTAACTTGATTACCAGCTCCGGAAAGAGTGTTGACGGCGCCCAGCGTGGTCACTGCAAGGTGTTCGTGGCCGGTCCGGCTGCATGCTCGAAATCCGGCAATTCTATCTGGTACGACTATCAAGATATCCGTTCACACGGCTGTAATATCTGTGGAACCAAGAACTGGGGCAACAATAACGAGTGCCGTACCACTATCAACTACGTTCTTTGAAGCCTTCCCCAGTTGTGTAAACGAACATCGCGAAACCCATCCCGGATCAGACATTGAATCAGTTGTGATGTGAAGAGTTTCGGTGTTTTTCATGATACGCTGGTTCACGGAAATATAATGGATGATAAAATTTGTGGAAGATGCTCTATCTTTGGTAACTACATAGGCAGAGATAGATTGTAGTTTAGTCTAAGCTATTTGTGCCTAAAAAAAGAGAGTTGGCATGCGGCAATGCTTCTATTCGACTCATGTTTAACTGCTGTAGTTGATACCAATGAAATCGCAGGGGCACGGAGTGTCTTCTACCAATGATGTGATAGAAATGTACTGCGAGTCGCCCGATATCCAATATGTCACAAAATCACTATGTTGAATTTGCTGGTGTAGTCATTCAATGACCTTTTTTCTCTCTCTCTGGCGTTTGGGTTGCTTCTTTAGCAGCTGACTCTTAATAGTGGGTTGGTTGACTTAGGACAAGAGGAAGATTGTGGCGAAGGAGCTGGAGAATCAGGAGGAACTTCTTGCGGTTTAGCGCGAGATAGCTCATCTGCAGCAGGAGTCTTCCAATAAGCTTGATAAGCTTCTTTGTCTGAGGAAGCAGAAACGTCAGTTGAAATCAAGGAGCGAAGCAGAGGTCTCTCGTCTGGACTTCGAGGACAATGCAGAGCGAGAGCGTCTCTGTGATGAAGGGCTCCCTGCGGCAGGTGTTTCGGAGTCGGAGCTTATCGAGGGTGCCTTGACTGACCGGGGTTGTAATTGTTGCGATATCATTGGGTATTGAGAACCAGCCATAGTATATCAGGAAAGATCGACTAACATTTTAGCTAAAGGTCCCGGAAACCAACTCTAACATGAGACAAATCCTCCATGCTTGCCGGATGGCCTTCTGGAAGGGGGGGCGGTTAGCAACCTATTCCGCGTCCAGCTTCGTATAGGCACGAGGATCCCAAAATACCGAGGACAGGTAGTGCGGGAGCGTCTCAAACTCGCAGTGGAGGTGACCTCTGGACAGAATCACTGCTTCCTTCTTAGCCTGCTCTGCATCGCATTGCAACCCCGCCTTGTTCCCTTCCCAGGTGATGCTTTGGATCTTTGCACTCCCGCCATCATCGTTGCTTGGTTTCGGAACAATATGAAGTATATAGCACTCCTCCTGTAGCCAGTTTCGAAGGATGTGGAGAGATATGTTGCCGTTTTCGTCCGGATCCTCGATCAGCATGTCCCATTTGTCGTCCATGCTTCGAGATTTGAACCCAACTTTGAGCTTTTCCACATCTGCATCGCTGATCGACAGACCCCAAGGTGCTGTGAGAGGCTCCTTCATGGGCTTTCTCGAGCCGCGCTCGTACGTCGTCGAAAGCCACTTCTTCATCTCCTCTTCGTCCACATCGCTGTGCACATCCTCTTCCACATCGGATTTGCTGTCCGTCGTCGGAAGCGCCGTTGTAGGCTCCTCCTGTTCCGCATTGCTGTGCGACGTCATCTAGCAATCTGCGTCGCAGAATGTATTGACTGTGATGAGTATTAATCACCGAGGATCATGATTGGAAATCTGTACGTACCTGTCGTTAGACAATCGCGGCAGTTGGTGGTGGATGCGTTGATTGACTCGGGTAGAGGATTTAGGACGTATTGGGATGAAGCTGTTGCGCAAAGGAGAAAGAGATCGAGGTCTACTTAAGTAGCAACGGCGTGGCGAGGCAATAGAGGCTATGAACTGCTAGATAGCCGATATGCCGCATATAATTGGTTGTTATATTTAGTCTAGTTACCTCTTTGTTTTCGGTACAAAAGATTTCACTAACCTAGGTTAGGTTATAAGATTGACCGTTCCTCTTTAGGTTAGTTACGTGATAGTTCCTAACTAGCTAGATACCCACTAACTTAACCTAAGTGCCTGCGCTACACCCGCCCCCGTCTGAAAGCTGCCAGGCACCTCAGTGGAGTTCGCTCATGCACCCCACGTCCCATGGGGCCTATTTCTTGTCCCTTAGTTCACTTCCCACCCTGCTCCGAATCAGTTTGCTCCCCTTGCCTCGATCGTGACTACTTATCCATGGTCTCGTCGAGCAGTAACAAATTAAAGGAACTTGAAGGAACTTTTTTGAACAAATTCTATACTTCTGTACCCTCCTAGTTAGTAACAAAATTCAATTATGATGAAGCACACTCCATAAGCTATCAAGAGCGTCGGATGTATGGTTAGTTACAATATAGGCTCTCTGCTTGCCTGAATTTCTTCGCTCACTTCGCCTTCGATGTGTAATATCGTGGCATTTTCAGCCTTGAAGCCGATTCTCATGCATATCCTCCGGCCCCGTGAAGTCTCAGCCCAAAGGCAGCCTCGACAAGGATCTGAGAGCGAAATGTTAACATCAAATCCCAAGAAACATAAGTGCTTGGTGTGACCAATCAACCAGGGCCAACGAGGAGTAATCTTAATGTTAAGCCGATCTTGATTTTTTCTACGATTGGCTAAAATTTTCGGGTGCGGCAAAGCAGCTCGGAATCATCAGAAATTCCGCAAGGCTCTGAGAGTGCACGTATGTTGCAACCTCCATATATCAAGATGCAGATTGAAAGTACCAAGAAGTGCTCTTCGTTGCCTGTTACTCACTGAGCTTGCAGATGATAATTGGCCCCAACGTGACCGCGCCTGTTACGACGTATCTGGAGGCAATCCTTACCAGTTCTTTCAAGCGCCAGGAAGGTAATCAAAAATCCGTATTTCGAATGGGCTGTGAACTGTCAACGAAAGAAAAATTGTAGTGCCGCGGTTATAAAAATGCTTTCGATGCTAAAAGCTGAAGGGGGAATAATAAATAGAAGGGATTAGAAGGGTTACAATGGGATGTAAGTTCGACTTTAAAGGATAGGTGGCATATATAAAGGTCACCATCAGAGATGTATAATCGCTTGGCGGCGCAATTAATGTATACTCGAAAAACAGGATTATGAGTCTTACTCTAGGCCAGTGTTGGGACCGGGTTTAATCCCTTATTGACTTCTTCTTGCTTGGTGCAACCGATGTGGTTTTTGCGTGATATCAGCCACAAATGAGGCCCTACGCATCTGGTGTTAAGAAAACAAATAATAAAAAAGCAACCCCAGATCGCGTGATCGGATCGAACGTTTCTTAGCACCTCCACTCTTCTCGTATTGTTCCCTGGTTGTGGTCGCGATCTTCTTCGACCTCTTAAATGTTTTCCATTCGACGATGTTGTCCCAAGGGATAGAGCCCTTTACTGACTATTCCTTCTCCCCAAGATGAGGGTGTGCTTCGTTCGCGTCCCTGAACGCTTTGATAGTGTCAACCATATCGAGGCCCTGTGGGTTGATGAAGTAAACGTAGGCGTTGCCAGGGGATGTGGCACCTGATTCAGCGAATTGCAAATCGCTCGTGGTCAACACCTAAGGATCATCGTCTCCCAAGGTATTCTTGACATGGTCAATGACGGAGCCGCTCCCATTACGGTTCTCGTTGACGAGGCCCCCATTAGCTTTGAGCTTCTCAGGCGAGCGAAAATCCATACGGTAGTAATTGGCAGCAGTAATTGGCAGCCACAGCAGAGCCTAGTAGCGCCAGGAAAGAAACGAAGTAAGTGAAACGAGAGTGACCGGATATTTTGGGCTGATTTGCTTTGCTGGTTGCAAACGTCGAAGAGTTGAGAGGCTCGTAAAGATGAAGAGGCTTCGAGAGTTGAGGTGTCAAGATGAGATAGATGGCTTGATTTGTAGATAGCAAATGTTTAAGTCACAGTCGGTAACAACAACTTCTTATATGATTTGGTATCTGAGTCAAATGTTAAAGAGTTGAGAGGGTGTCAGAAAGTTGTAGAGGCTTGGAGAGTCCGTCATGTAGGATGGTAATGTTTGATGGAAGGATCAAGTGGAATAAGCACACTACTTGCCTTAGCTGGGATGCATTGAGTTATCAATAATTGTCAGGAACATACAAATAACAGTTGACTTAATAACGGTATCACAAGTGAAAAAATGCCTACCTTTTTTCCTGGTATTAAAAGGGAGGATTTCATCTTATTGCATTCAGGTGGGACGAGACGACCCATAAGAGACGATCTCGGCCGGATGGATGCGTGCGGTAAACGGTGGATGCATCACTTGGATCCCTGCTAGCTTCCGGGCTATTCTAGGGTAAGATCAGACAAGCAATGGCTAAAATGCTTGTGTTGACGCTGCCGTTGAATCCCTTCCAACTAACGGAGGCGGGATGAGCTGTCACAGTGAATAGCTCTGCGCAGCGTGTAGAATTGCGTTTGCAAATAATTGCTTGATTCTACGTGTCGCGTTTCCTCTTTGTACCGATTCAGCGTGACATGAGCCGCCTTATAGTTGGGCTTACTGGGGCAGCTTGAAAGATTAAAAGAACTTAAATAGGCCGTTCAGCAGCATAGCTAGCCAACAGGTACAAGTGCGCGATGACCATGTGGCACAGCACAGGTCTTCGTCGACCACGGGTATTTCAACATCAGCGCGCCCTTGGAGGATTTGGCCTGCCCTCTCTCTCTGCCCTCTCTCTCTGCCCTCTCTCTCGGCCCTCTCGGGTACGTACTTCTACATAGTCTCGTTTATCTATAATGTTTTAATTCATAATCATGTTGACGTAGCTATGTGCTATGTGATGAAGGATTGATCGAACGGGTCCTCGCCCAAGACGCAGACCCAAACGCGGAAGTCGCATGGGGGTTTGACCTCTTTCCTCAAATCAATCGTTCACTATAACAGTATTTCAATAACTGTAAAAACTGTTATTTTATAAATATTAAACACTAAGAAATTTCCTATTTACAATTATAAAAACGATCGCAATAGCTTTAAAAACCTGCTAAAACGGTATAAGTAAAGTTATAGTGTTTTTGGTTTAACTCGAGATTTTTGTTAATCCGAAAGGGTGGGGCCTCCAAAAGGGTGATCCGCCATGGGTACGGATGTCGCTACCAAAAGTCTTTGCCTACTTGATTCTGTACACCTAGCTGAAACGGTCCGCTTCTAGCTGAAAGTAGAACTATCTTAAGGTACTTAGCGCTAAATCCGCTAGAGTCTCACTAAATAGGGACCACTACGGAGCGCTAAATCCATTAAGCAAGCCCCTCTAAAATTCACATTCAGCAGACGACTCTAGCACCAGCTGGGTCACCTTAAATCAATCCGCCCTGCAGCCGTTAAGGTACGTACAAAATGTCTTGGCGGGCGAAGACTTCTGGTAGCGGCATCCGTACTGTTTGTCAGAAAATTGTGGGGCATGCCAAAGACCCTGAATTTTGCGGCTCTGCGATATGTTTGCCAACCAAGTCAGCCTTGGCTCATACTCCGCGGCAGAGGCTCGATGAGGTGTGATTGTTACAAGGATAAGTCTGCACGAGCTGGGATGTACATGTAGTAAGCTAACCATGAAAGTCTTCACTCCGTTGCCCTCGTTCTCCTCGGTGCATTCATGCAGCATCAACAAGGCGAGGCTCTACTTTCCCGACCATGCTGCCCTGCCGTAAGGTTGTCTCTTGTCCAACAGGGCACCGAATGTCTCATATGTTACCCGTCTCCCTTTTGTTCTCATCGGATCGTGGCTGGATTGGACGTCACACTCCGCATGGCCATGGAAACGATAGGTTGCTCCTGCCGCCTACGCAACGTGCAGTGCCCCCGTTGGACAACATGTGGGTGCTGCACTCAAAGCAAGATACTCCAAGTCACAATGTGAGCTTCAAGTGTGGTAAAGAAATGAGCCACGGAACAGTATATATATCTGTCGTCATCTTCCCTCACATAGGTATCGAGTATCAACTTTTGTTCCACTTCTCGTATACCACACAAGCTTGTCAATTCTCCGTTGAAGTACAACACCAATCCCAAACATGGTCCCTCACACTTCTGGACTCGTGGACACAGCCTCAGCTCTCGAGGAGAACGTGGTCTTCCAACCTCTCATCCAACTCACCTATAACGTTACATGTTCACACTGTAACGGGACCAAGCCTAACGGCCACAAATGCCCACATTGTGACCAAACCTAATGATCACAAACGCCCACATCACTGTGAACAAGGCTGCTATCTAGATGATCGTGATTATTTTTATATGTAAGTGTTCGTGCAAATTATTGATGCGAGTGCGTGAAGCAAAGAACTGAAATTCGTAGCCTTTAGCAGAGATCACTCGTTGCGACAGGGATGTCCTGGAAAGTCGGTTAGCAGAAGTGTTAGGGCGAGTAAACATTGAAGTAGTGAGTGTTGGCTGTACTATTACAGCAGGAAGGCTAATTGGGTCATACAGCCTTTGTCGGAGTTGTTCTCGGCCTGATCATTATAAGGTCTGAGAGATGGGACTTGTAGATAGCTTTCTTCATCACGCTTTTCACACTTTTGCACAGTCAGCCGTTGGTTTTTGCAGCAGTGCATACGGAAGACAACGAGAATGGCTCATTGTCCCTAATTAATACTATTTTGGTTGTCGAACTCATCATTTCCACTCATTACTTATTGATCAGTCTACGAGTGAGCCAGGGAGCTCATCGTGAGGCTTATAACTACGGGACAAGACAGTGGTCCTGGTTTAATATCGCGGTGATTTCGTCGATCATTTTTACAAAGTGTTAAAGATAAACTGCGGTAGATAACATTCATTATAATTATACTGTTTAAAAGGGTTTAAAATCCGTCTTTTTTACTTGTTAAATATAACTTAAGAAAATAAATAAATGATTATTATAAGTTTATATAAATACTTAAGTAAATATTTGTAACAATTTCGATAAAGTCACCAGGTGATAAGCTCCCAGGCGTAACGGTTATATTCAGAGACTTATTCTTGAAGAGGGGGGAAATGGAATGTCTCCATCGCTAGTTACGAAGCGGGGGTTTTACACTGGCTACGCACGGGCGTACTTCGTACGCTGCTCGAGCGCTAGGCTGGCACCTTGGCCAGGTCGTTACAACTTCTTAAGCCCTTAATAGTTTATATTATATCTCGTTATTATAATGAATAATCTTAGGAGAATCTTTCCTTAAGATCTATTTACCTAGGCAATATACATAGATATGTAAGTATCACGTGATTATGGTCCGTGCAGCTGCACACAAATCCATTTTCGACCCGCTCGTCATAATTTAAGCACGTAAGTACGGAGACGTTACTCTACTCGAGATCTGGGCAATCGAACGCTGGCAAACACTGGCTTATGATCACACCGGCACTTGTTTCCCTCTCAACGTCGTCATGCCGGCCAACCTTGACCATGACGCTGTCATGTTCCTCGACTGGTATCATGCCTTGCCATCGAGACGCATCAATTTGTTTGACGACTTCGCCGGTAATGAATTGTTTTTAATCGAGTTTGATTCACTACTTCTCCGGTGCTTCTCTGCGTCCCAGATTGATTTCGGCAGTAAGTACATTCAATACTACATAGACGAGACTCACCTATCGCAACAGATGGGTTTCAGCTTCTGCACGCTGTTTTTGTGGTTGAAAAGCTCCTCAGTGATCTCGTGCGTCGCAAATCTCGCTTCCAAATAATTTGCTTCCATCAGCACGAGCTTCTGTGCATTCCTGCTACAGCCAAGGATGACGAGATACCCAAGTTCCGCTTGGCTCGCGCAGTGATTATGCGTCACATCTTGGTCAATGTTTCCGTTTGCTGTGCGATTGAATTCCATCGATTTGAATCGCTTCACGACGAACAATTTCCGAGGTTTCTTGCCGCGACGGATGCCTACTTTGTCATGATCCATGATGGCGCTGGAGCAAAGAATTTCAGACCCCGCGATCCAATCATTCCGAAAGTGATGACAACGACTCGAGATGCTGAACCCGCTTTGCGGCCTGACTATGAAGCACCCTTTTCCGCCATGAAAAATAGTTTCTGGTTGCGGGCCATGATTGCCTTTTTTTTAATGAACGAGTTCAACGTTGCCCTTATCAACGAGATGCAGTTTTTGGATAGCAAGGTACTGCAACCCCAGGCCCCCGATCCTGTTCCTCTATTGATTTTTATTTCCTCAAGGTTTTTACCCATATCCTCCAATATGCCGACCTCAAGGTGTTGTCAGTGCCCATACCTGAACTCTCTAGTGGTGCGAATTTACAACAACCGCCACCGCCACCGCCACCAACATATGTCATGCCTCAAGCCCTCGAAGCGTACGGCATCTTTTCTGAGGCTGATCTAGTCACGCTCCAAGCTCTCCAAAGCTTGGTAGCAACTAATCAGATTTCCAAACATCACGCCAGCCTGTTCCTTCTACATACTGCAGCATTGTCCATTCTTCCTCTTCAGCACCGCTATTTCCCAACGTTCAGGAATACAGAACATTTCAAAAATACTATAGACGCTTTCACAGAGTCAGCGCTTTCAATTCTCTCCAATTCGGCGTACGCCAACCGCGTCAATACCTCAGACATACCATGCAACCTCGTTGATCTTGTTGATGGTCGCTTACTTGCTACAATAATTGCCGACCACGAGTTTCGCTCAGGTCTGCTGAGCGAGGAGAGCATAAAGCAGAAGTTTGACTCATTATGTGTAACATTTCTCCAAATCGCTGGCGTTTCTCTAAGCCTTGAAGCCGAGCTATACAACTCCCCAAAGCTTAACACAATTGCAACAGAGCGTCTCGTCAGCGATAGCGTCATGTTATCCTTCCAAAATTCCGCATTTGAAGCACATTTTGACCCCATTCAGATGAGCATAGTTAGTGACTCCATAGTGCCAATGTTCAGTTGCAATCAAGTCTCCAAAGCGCTTTCATATGGTCACGGTCAGAAAAACGCATTTGCCGCTAAGGGTTCATATGTTCAACAAGAACTACAAGCCAAAAGAGACGCCATTACTCAGGATCAAAATGTGCAGAAGGAAATCCAGGAGTATGCTGCTAGCCTAACCAATGCCTACGGGAAGATTCTGGAGCCACAGATCATTGTTGCTGGTTCTACAAGACAGGATCGAAAGACAGCCACCCACAAGCCAGTCAAACAGAAAAAGTCTTCCGAGGCCTCAAGACAAGGCAACGACCCAGGTAACCCCAACAAAAAAGGCGGCAGGGCGGCCGCACTCGAAGCTGCTGCACAGCTCAGGGCTACCGCCACAAAACCAAAAAGCGACATAAAGGCCAATTTATGGAATGTCAAGTGTAGAGAGATTTTGAAAGAGAATGACGTAAGTGTTCGTTATAAACTAAGCATGCGATATCTTCAGAGTTTGGGAAAGAATGATGAGCTGGGCCCCGAGATTCAGCTCTTTACGGTAAACTGCCTTTTGCGCGTCATTGTCAGCGAGGAAGCATGCGTGGACAAATCGAGTATTACCGCTATAATATGGGATCATGTTCACCGCTTAAGCCACGCAATATCTGGTATAACCCCAGAAGTTGCAGCCGCGCTCGAGCATGTCATCAAAGCGTTTGGTTTCTCTGGAATCGACGTCAAGATCAATGCGGCGTCACGACCCCTAAGCTTTGCATGTCTTCACCCGAAGACTCTCCAAAAACATCAGCTCTCTTTTCCTGGTAGCTCAATTGAATTCCAACTCGAGCATTGCGGTCCGTACCTCGATCGAGCCATTGACTCGACGCCAGACCCTCGTGTTCGCTTTGAGCCTGATGGCTGGCAGCGACACGTTCTTGATGCAATTGACGAAGGCAATAGCCTATTCGTCACGGCGCCTACCTCTGCGGGAAAGACGTTCATCTCATTCTATGCGATGGAAAAGGTTTTGCGGGCGGATGATGATGGTGTGCTTGTATATGTCGCGCCGACTACCGCTCTAGTCAACCAGATTGCAGCCGAGATACATGGCCGCTTTTCCAAGAATTACAAACATGCCGGCCGATCAGTTTGGGCTATTCATACCACCGGTTACAGCATTAACAATTCCACTGGCTGTCAAATACTGGTCACCGTCCCCCATATGCTCCAGAATATGCTGCTTGCGCCAGCCCACGCGGAAAAAGAGAATTCGTGGTCCACGCGTATCAGGCGAATCATCTTCGATGAGATCCACTGTATCGGCCAAGCAGAGGACGGCATGATTTGGGAGCAGCTCATTCTGCAATCACCGTGTCCTATCATTGCTCTTTCCGCTACGGTTGGGAACCCCAAAGAGTTGAGCGACTGGTTATCGTCAACTGAAAGAGCTAACGGTAACGAGCTTGTTACGGTTCACTATCACTATCGCTACTCAAATCTGCGAAACTACATCTACCTGCCGCCAAAAGAATTCTGCTTCTCCGGACTACCTGCTCTGCCTGACATCTATATCCCCGGCCTGGATGAAAGCGACGCTTTTCACTTTGTGCATCCTGTCTCGGGTCTGGTTGAAAAAGAGAAAGGAATGCCAAGCGATTTCAACCTTGAGCCTCGCGATTGCCTCCGGCTTTGGCGTGTTATGTCTCAACATGCCACTGGGAAGCATTATGTTGCTCATTCACTACACCCAGACCAGTTTCTGCCCGAACTCGTCAAGAAAATAGATGTGATCAACTGGGAGACTCAACTCAAGGTGATGCTTCGTCAGTGGATGCTTGATGATGGTTCGCCGTTTGAAAGACTTCGTCAGGACCTGAGCGGCAAACTCCAATATGTTATGGCTCGTGATACTTTGAACACAAAGGCCGGCTGCAGCAATGATTGCATTAATATGAAGATAGATCCTAACAGCCTATCTACCATGATGTTGCCCGTTCTGGTTGACCTGCATGCTAAAGACGCCATGCCGTGCCTCATCTTCAACTACGATTGTAACATGTGCGAGACGCTTGCACACTCGATTCTTGATGAGCTTGGCAAGAAAGAGAACGCATGGAAGGCGTCCAAGCCATCTTGGCAGAAGAAGATGGCTGATTTCGACCAATATAAAAAAGAACTAGAAATCGCTCGCGCCCGCGCGGACAAGGCCTCACGAATTGTGCCTAAGAAGAAAGCCAAACGAGGTGAAGCAGATGATGTCGAGAAAATCTCACGAGCCGAGCGTATTCGCGAACAGGCGAATGCTGACATCTGCGCGTTGGCTAATTTCAATCCGGACGCGCCTATTGATGGTTTCCATTTTGCGGACGTCACTAAGCTGGCCACTTCAGAACTGGATGAATTTCAGTCGTCTCTGCGTGGCTGCAATGTGCCAGAGTGGCTAGTTCGCGGGTTGGAACGTGGAGTTGGTGTCCATCACTCGGGAATGAACCGCAGATATCTCCAGGTCGTCGAAGTGCTCTTTCGCAGAGGCTTTCTGAGAGTGGTTTTGGCGACCGGCACACTTGCATTAGGTATCAACATGCCTTGCAGAACGGTAATATTTGCCGGTGATTCGATATCCTTAACAGCCCTCAACTTCCGCCAGGCAGCTGGTCGCGCCGGTCGCCGCGGTTTTGATGTGCTTGGAAATGTAGTCTTTGTCGGAATTCCCAAAGTCAAGGTGCTTCGTTTACTAAGCTCTCGGTTGCCGGACCTGACAACGAGATACCCCATAAACACATCTCTCATCCTCCGCCAGGCAATACTTCTGCATGGTTCCAATAACTCACCGTTCGCCCTCCAGGCTATCAAGTCCATATTCTTACGACCACATTTATATCTCCGTCTGCTAGAATCCAAGATGGTAGTCAAACATCACCTCCGATTCTCCATTGAATACCTTCGTCGCCAGTCTTTACTTAATGTGAATGGTGCTCCTATCAATTTTGCAGAGTGCGTCTCCACTTTGGACTACACCGGAAATTCTGTTTGGGCTTTCCATGCTTTACTGAGCAGAGGCTACTTCCACAAAGTCTGTAAAGACATCGAGGTCAACCCGGAGCGTGTTATGCTGACACTGATGTTGGTCATGTCAAGCATCTTCGAGCGTCAAACGTGCAAGAGGTCAGACATCGAATTTATCGATGATGCCCTCAAGCATTCTTCGTCTGTTGTATTCCTACCATCGCTGCCCGATGATGCAAAGGAAGCACTCAGCACATACAATGCCGAAACTCTTTCTGTGTTCAAGATTTACGCCAAGACATTTATCGAGCAGTACTTACACCATAAAGTCGACGAGCTTCCACTCACGCGGTATCGTGTGGGATCTGAAGTGATGTTGGGCCTACCATCCACACTGCCACCAGTCATCCGTTCCCCATTCGTAGCGCTCTCTGGCCACGGCGACGAGTTCTCGACCATTTCTGAGTTATGTAACACTGTCCGCTCCGGGATCCCCTTGGAAGAAGCGATAGTACCGTATCTACAGCTGTCACTTGAGGCATCGGACCCACCTCTGAATGCGTACCTACTCGATTTCTTCAATAATGGTGATTTACAGACGATTGAACGAATGAACAAGATTCACGCGTCGGAGATTCAGTCTCGTTTGAACGGTATGCTGGCCTGAGTGACAAGCCTGGTGGTGTGTATGGAACCTATGACTAACCTATTCAAGACTTTTGCACGATTTTACGCACAATTGTTGTCGGTCTTGGCAGAATGGCGAGATTGATGCCTGCACCAGGTCAAGACCAGGCCCAGGGCGGAATACAAGGTTTCAGAGCGCAGCGGAATCGAAAAATACTTGGGAGGCAAAAAGAGACCAAAATTGTTAGGGGGACTGACGAGAATCATAGCCGCCCTAGTGCTGATAAACCAAGAAAGGAGAACACACCCGGCGATGATGAGGATGAGGATGATGATGATGATGATAACTGGTACTACGGCGTTAGAGGCTTGGTCAGAGTTGTCGAAGCTTTTGACCAGTTGCATGCCCAGTTTGAAGGAAAGTTGAAAAAGGTTGCCGTCTAGAGCTGGGCACAACACAGTGGCCGAAGTTGATGCATCAAGGACGAATGATTGAGCGACACTCTACATCTATGCTTCCAAAGTTATGCGACTAGGGATGTATGATCCTTGTGATGAAAACCAACTTCTTGCAAGTCATTCGCACGTCTATGTACCGGTACATATGTACCTGAACATCCAGCTTCAAGGCTGAGCACTCGGTACAACTTGACGTCGCACTGTTCCGTGAGCCACTAGGAAGCAGCGTTGAATAGGAACTAGGATAAAGTCAATTTTAGCAAGCCTATCATGCTGGGATTCTCGACATATAAAGCTGGAATCCGGAATAAGAAATCCTTGAATTGCGGTTCCGCTTGTTGGAGACTGTAGACAGAACATGGCAAGCCGCACGCACATACTCGGTAAGTTTATCCGAGCGAAGACTGCAGATCCGTTGGCTGCGGATCAACCTCGTCCCGGAAAGCACCTGCCAAATCTCCACTTCCAGGCTCACACTTCAACATCATACTCCAGATTTGTACACTACGGCCTCACGCTATTCTAATTCCCGGCACGCTTTTTAGCACCTGGAACCCACTCGGGAATTTGTCATCTAGGCTTGGTTCTCCCCTTGGCATTCTCTCCACTCGCAGCAAGCCATGGAGGTTGTGGGTTCAGTTATGGGGAGTGAGGCATGGATTGGAGCCGACGCAACGCAGCCCGACAGTGTGTTTCACGAGAGAGCGGCCTCGTTTGTTGCTACGGTCAACTGGGATGCTCTCCTATCCATTGCATCGCATCTCAGGTCTGGGATGCCATGCAAGATCAGCGATAAATTCTCTGTAGGCCAATTCAATATGGTGCGGCGAATCATCTTCGACGACGAAGTGAGCTGGGTCGCCAGGCTCAGAATGCCGCCTGTCTCCGCAGTGCCCACGGACAGAGAAGCTGCAAGTGTTGCAACGGTCATTGATATTGAGGTGGCAGGCATGAAGTTCATCAGGCAAGTTTACATTGTTTCTTTTTCCTTGGTATCGGCGTCACAAGGTGCTAGGCATAGAGTAACACGCACTGCTTGGACTAGAGCTAAATGAGATCCTAGGGCCAAAACCGATTTGCCAGTGCCTGCAGTTCACACATACAACACTGAGCAGCACAACGCCGTAGGCGCTCCGTATATCTTGATGGATTATATCCACGGCACCGTGGCATCCGAGCTGCGGCTTGCGAAAGACTGTGCCCTTGGTCGTTATGGCACCCCAGAGCAAGACCATAACTTCAGGCGTGAGATGGCCACAATTCAGGCCGTCCTTGCAACTTTCACATTCGACCACATAGGGAGCGTGTATCAAGATCTAGCCACGGGGGAATTCTATATAGGCCCGGATTTTGAGACAAACAAAGGCCCTTGGACGCGTTCGTCGGACTATTTTGCCGATATCGCCCAACATTGCCTCCAGGTATGTGTCAACAATGCAGCGCCCGAGGTCCTGGACAGCGCATCATTCGCATTGCCAATCGTCTTCGAGCGCTTGATGAACGTATTCACCAGCGACGGTGGTTCTGGTGGAGACCCAGCAGCACCTTTCTGTCTTACAAACAGAGACTTGGGCCCTCACAATCTCCTTGTGGACGAAGAGTTTCGTATAGTCGGACTGATCGACCTGGATGGTTTGATGGCGGCCCCAATTCATGTAGCTGCTCAATTCCCTGTCCTGGCAGGGCTGGACCCTGAGCCGCCTGGCCACGTTGAGACCAAACCATTTGCCCTTGAGCGAATCAAGAGGACAGAACCACTGATAAGAGAATACCACGGCATGATCAAAGAAATCGAGCAAAGCTCTCAGTCGTCAAGCCGCAAACTTTGGGAAGTCATGTTCTCTAATGGTGCGCGAGTTGTCCAGGGCTTGAACCTGTACAAAGGCCTCCAAAAGCATGCCAACGACAACTGGATGAACGCATACACTCGTCTTCTCGTTGAGCATTATACCTCCAATGGCAGCAGCACGGCTAATGTGAATGAAGGAGGAGCTGGTAACTGAATCGTAAGCGGATACTGAGTCCATATGTACTTGTCGAAGCCAGTCTTGGTTAACTTTGAATATTCGACAACAGTTTGAAAACAACCCAAGCGCGTTGCCTTCATTCCTGTATTATCACATTGCCCCTTCGCATGTTCACGAGTCGTCATAGATGAATAGCCTTCAATGTCCTGAGATTATACTATCAAATAAATGATCGGTCAGTCACCCACTGCCATGCCATCTGGACCTGCGACTTTGCTTCAAAATGCTTCGAGCAACTCGAGGCCGAACGTCGCAGCCGCTCTCATAATGATTGATGTACAACATTTGGGCTCTAGCTTAGAGTTGTCACAATCGTCATAGTGATACTGTCCCAGAAGATTCAGAATTTATTGTCTACATGTGTTTTATAGTTGTGATAATAAGCATTTGGTTCTCATGAGAGCCGTTCTTGGATCGATGGGCTATAAAACTAATAGGTAAGATAAGCTGACTTACATATCTGGGCGTTCACTGGTAAGTGTCTATGTAGCGAACAATTAGGTCTGAAAACAAACAGAGGAAGCCGGTTCGTCTGTATAGTAGCTAATCTTGTGTTTTGGGCAAATCTAGATCGAAACTGTAACAACTACGATAAGATCACCAGGCGATAAGCTCCTAGGCGTAGCGATTATATTCAGAGACTTATTCTTAAGGAGGAGAGAAGGAATGTCTCCATCGCTAGTTACGAAGCGGGGTTTTACGCTGACTACGCACGGGCGTACTTCGTACGCTGCTCGAGCGCTAGGTTGGCACCTTGGCTAGGTCGTTACAATTACTTTAATAATAATAAACGGGGGGTTTTTTTTTAAATTAAGTCTTTAAATGTAATTATCATTACAAGAGTATAAGTGCGAATGACACTAAGTTATAAGGGCTAATAATAATAATATAAAATAACAAGCTTATAATGTTACAGTTTCTAGTAGCTTGTGAATGTGTAAGTACTCAATTTACCCCTGTGGCTGGAGACACAGCTACTAAAGGAACACTTTGATAACATCTCGGTGTTCGTACAGAGTGTGACTTGTGCATATACAATCACATATACCTTCGTATGCTCAGTTCCATTAGGCAGATCAGTTGAGAGCTCCAGAGACGGGGCAAGGCCCCCAACAAATTGTCGAGGTTCCGTACATACATCACTGAGTCGTGTTATAGTCAAGAAGGCTTCTAGTAAGTAATAATACACCGTAGTCAAGACCAAACGTTTCGGTTACCCGATGAAAATGATTCTTCTAAGAACCAAAGTATCTCTAATTGTAGGTCGAAACATACCGCCCCAGATCAGTCCGCGGGCCCTTGAATATGTTCCGTCAACTTGATAAATGTGTTACCTCCACACTTAAAACACCTTGAGAATTCGTTTCTCGGTATAGAGTAACCTCGATAGTAGAATAATCGCTGACCCCACGAGGCACATGACACCGCCAAAGATCTTCACGTCCAGCCAGCCGTTGGTCGAATTTTGCAAAATGGCTCCACCGATTGGTGCCATAGTGAGGGCTGGGATTGCAATGGCGAGAAAGACTATTCCTAGCCGGTAGCCGATTTCTGGCAGTGGGGACACGGAGACAGGAAGGGCGCCGGAAAGACCTATAAAGGCTCCTGACGCGAAGCCGAACATGATCGCGAAGCCAATTGTAATGGATGAGCTCTTAGCGGGGATCCAGACGGCGAACTCGGAGATCCCAGAAAGAGCACAGGCGATAATGAACATATTCCATCGTCCGATTACGTCGGCGCCATAACCAGCGGCCAGACGGCCGAAGAGACTTGGAGGAAGAGCGTCAGCGTTCCGCGACATTTAGGGTGCGGGAAGCAGCAACAGAGCTATCTTTCGACCTACCTTGCGGCGTTAAAGATAGACACCAAGTATTGAGCCATATCCTCTGACATGTGTGCTTCCTGAAAACCCTGCACAGCCAAATAGTCGATAGGGATGAATATGCCATAAGTCAGGACGAAAATACCCAGCAACAACATGAGAAACGGGAACTCTTTAAAGGGTGCAGCCAAGCGGCCAACGGGCATCTTCTTGGGTACGGGAATTGCTTTCGGGCGTACTGTAAAGATTGCAATGATCTGCAGGCCGAGTATAAGAAAGGCCGCAGTCCTCATGGCCCAGGGATATCCGGTACTCTGGATCATACGACTGATCATGATGGGGAATATGACACCGCCGACTGACGATCCTGTCACCATGATGCCCATGGCCGCTCCACGCTTCTTGGAGAACCAGGTTGTGATGCAGGCCAGCGCTTTACCGTCCAGGACTCAGTCAGCATGGAATACTCATGGAAGGGGAGTAGGTGAAACTTGCCTGGTGAGTATAAACACGCAACGCCCATGGCACTACACACTCCCTGGGACAAGATGAACTGATAGTACGTTGTTGCCAACGAGGCCATCATAAGCCCAAAGACGTGAAGAATCGTCCCGCCAATTATCAGCGGCCTCGGCCCGTACCTGTCGAATAATATGCCGACGATAGGTCCCAAGGCGAACAGGAAGAATATCTGGAGCGAAGGGATCCAGGCAATGGTGCTGCTGGAGTAGGTTCTCAGAGGTCCGACCTCGTAATACTGTTGGAAGCTGCCCACACCTGAAGGAAGAGCATTGCTGTCAGATTATCGCGTTGATGCTAGATGCTACGTAGTGGGGATCTAGGAGAGCACCGGACAGAGGGAAAATGCGCACTGTTTATCCAGCCCGAGCTAGAGAAGGAGCAGCACCACGCTCCCAATACAACCAGCCATGCGGCGGCGCCGCCATCAGTGGGGTCATCGTCTTTCAGCTTTGTGGCATTGCCTAGCCCAGTGTCGCCGGTCATTGGCCCTCTAGTGTTCCGCTTAGTCTTGCCACCGAGATCAGACTCTGGCTTTACAGCCTTCTCCAGATCAATCTTCAAATCGTGCATCCCTATGGGGGTGGTATTCCCGGCGTTGTCTGTGCTAATCATGGTTAAGACAAGTCGGATGATCGCAGCGGCTGAGACAATTGATGGAATATCCACGTATATTACGATATCGTGATCGAATTCTGACTTGAAGAGGTTGATAAAGAGGAAATGGAAGAAACGAGAGAGTATGGGCGAAATGTAATCAAATAGTGTGTGGTGCTTACAGCAATGCAGCAGCACTCGGGTAACGACAGCTCAAGGAAAAGTAAAAGCGATAGGAGTGGCGACTGAAAGCAGGACACCATGGAAATATGGATGGGCCAAAAAAAAAAACCTGGGTTTCTTTTATACAACAATTTCAATTGTTAGTTATGAAATTGAGGTTCGATTGTTAGGCGGCCCAGTCCTATAAGCGGATTTCGGGGCGGAATCTCCAATGAGAAGCCAATATTACCCCGAGTCCAACGGGCTCTGACAAATGCCTACCTAAGGACATACTACCTGACACGACACAGCTTCCATGGGTCTCAGTACTTATTACGATTGTATCAATTGCGTTTCACCAACGAATTAATTAAATATCCGGCTGTTTTATTGCCAGGCGGTAACTTGAGGTATTTGCTCATGTAATATCGGGTTGATATCGCCATGGTAGCATTTTCTTTATGCAGCCGTATCATACCTATCGCCGCTTCGTCTTCCTCTGTCTCCATGCGGATTAGTGTTGCCCACTAGGCATTGTATATTTGGAAAGTAAAATGAAGCTAGACTAAATGAAATCTGGGAACGGGTCCTCTCCTGGCCGAAATGACCAACTTTGCCCCATCTCATGCCTGACCCATAGAGGAGTCTGATTCGGAAGTTGTTGGACTAGTATCGTACCGTGATGAAAGCACTTAGATCCTGAGAACTGAATGTCGTGAGTTGAAGCCAATCGTTATAGAGACAGATCAAAAATTTAAAATTGTTCCAAAAAAGCTAACTAGAGAGCAATACATTGGCAACCGCAAGACTGGTAACACTAGGATGAACTTATTGGTGTATAGCCTTCACATCCACCCACGGAACTTTAGGGACAATGGTCCGTTCAACCATATGTAATGGATAGCCTTGTAAGTATATATTTCATCCAAATTTCCTTACATGCCTCTCAATTTTCCTTGCAACTTGGTTGAATGGTTTATCTTTGCATTGGACGGTGCCATTTATGAAAGGCGGTCATAAACACGCGATTGATAAAAGAAATACTAGATTTCTTTTCTTTTGTTACTAGAACTACATTGAATTTAACCGATATTAATGTTGACATGGCATTTTTGTCTTCCGTGGAAGAACGACAACGCAGGATTCAACATGAGCCTATCTCAAAGAATATAGCTGAATTAACCCCATATATTCACGTCTCAAATTTGATAGAGCTCTAGTGCGACCCTCACCATACCATCATAATTCTATAGTGTATAAAGCTATAATAGTAGAGGGTCAAGCCGGAGTTTTAGTCTTGAGGTATTTTAACCTCTTAATACCATTTTGCTTCTATAGGCCCTCAAAGTAGCTCTTAGGTGAATATATCCCCGGTATGGGTAGATGGCAGTTGGATTACAACTTCGTTTTTTTATGATTGCACTGAGAGGAACACATTTTGTGTCCAAGATGAGAAGGAACATGGATGGTTTTTAGTACCGAAAATGTTTTCTATACTGTTTTTCCTGCCACCACAGGAGATAACGAGTAACCCAGTCATAAAACAAATAATATGACTCTGGCTCAATAGCCCGCTACCACCCCATCGTAATACGTCCTGGCTCTTGCCCGTTGGGCAATATGGTTATTGTACGACGACACCTGACTATTAAACAAGATCCACTAGGACATGGGTCAACATTGCTAAAGATGAGCATACACAGAGTTCGACATTGGTGGCTGCGATACCTGTGTCGAACTTTGCGAAATTCGAAAGAATATTGGCCATATTCACCCATTGGATTCTTCTGTGCTCACAAAGCCGCACATGCCCTCTTTGACCGAAACAAACAGAATTTTGCTTATGGAGGGTGTTACAGTGATCTTTCTTCAATGAGAAATAAAAGAGGAGGACGATCAGTTTTGCAGACGGAGCTGTGAAGATATTTGCTGGCTAATCTGTCTCTAATCCATCCATAATTGAATTTTCCAGGCAGTATCCAGATTGTTTTATTGGCCCAAGTGTCAGGTAAACGGGCTGCCCGGCAATTTGTACAATATCCTTCGGTTTCTCGTTCACATGGAAAAACCCATGGACCTGATGAGCTGATCCTGTCCTTGGGTTCAGACTAAGGCCTAAAAGGAATTGTCGTTGTGTTGTATATAGCATGACTTTCCTTAAAAGCCAATGAAGAACAGAGACAAAGAAATAAATTACAAGTCTGTCGGAGATATTGATTTGCAACTGGATGCCCCAGCTCGAGAATGTCCATTATGTCCAACAAAAGCTCTTCAGGGAGGCGAGGAATAGTACTTCGTGTCTGGTTGTGGAGAGCATTTGGTATTAAAGGATCAATACATGCATGATGTGTGGTGGAGATTTTCATTTGACAAGGACGGATACTGCATGCCTTGCGAACTCTTCGGCGGAGGAACGGTGAATATATCTTCATGATCGCAGTTGTTACTTCTCTAATGAAAATATAACCAACCAAGAGCCGGCGGGGAAGGCTGACTAGGGCACCCATAACTAGAGACCTACCGAGGTGTCAAGAGTTGAGTAGTAATTCGACGATGTTATGACCCCAGTGATTTCCGAGATAGTTGCTGCCAAGTCCTGAGCCAATATCCCGCCTCGAAAGTTTTAGCACTAGACTAGTTTAGACTAAGGTTAGGTTAAGTAAAGGATGGTAGTGTTTTAGCATACATCCACTGGAGCAATTGCCAGCAGCTTATCCCAGAGTCCCTACGCGCTAAACTTCCAAGGATCTACGCCAAAGCGGACGGCGCTGCGGCCCAAGGCAAGGTGCCTGTGGACGCCCCCTAGGTGGCCACATACATAAAGTTGACGGCTCCTGAGGTCTACTACCTAATGTAGTGTTAGGTATATCAGGCTGCCGCCATATGAGCCTCGAATTATAAGATATAGAAATGTTGTTGTTCAATAATCACTGTGCTTCATTAACCTAGCCTCGGTATGAAGGCTTTTTAGCACATGGCATTTCGTAAGTTGCGCAAGATTCCGTTCGAGAGAGGATTCACGATACTGGCCAGAACTGGAAGCCTCGGAAGCAACCTTGGTTGGTGGAAGAAGCCATGAACGACCCACTGTGGAACTGGTGGAGTGGTAGAAACTCGTATTCACGACCTGGGCCGAAAATAACTTTTAAAAGTCTTCGCAGTCACTGTCTTTCCTTTACGACTTGTTCTCATCGAGTTAAATTCAAGTCTCTCGATATCATGAGATTGAGTACGTTGCTGTGCGCAGCCGCTCTGGGGGCTTACGGCTTGGCCGAAGAAATATTCTACGACACAACCTGGGCTGGACCGATACGAATAGCGGAACGGTTCAATGGAACAGCGGGAGGCTTTGACCGCGTGGAGGCAACCCTCGTAATGCCGCAACTCAGCATTCCAGAAAAGCCAAATAAGCAGTCTGACGAATACACAGCCGCCTTTTGGATTGGTTTCGGCGGGTTTTTATCGTCGTCAACAGTCTCGGGATTATGGCAGGCTGGGATAATAATGAGTATCTGGAATAATGGCTCTACAGAATATAAAGGGTTCTACGAATGGTGAGAAACCACTGCTGTTGTGGACACCTGGAAATAACAGACTGACAATGATAGGGTTCCGAACGATCCTATTCTGCTGAACTCGACTGAACTCGATATATCGGTCGGTGATCATCTTCAAGTAATCCTCACAACTGCAGACAATGGAATGTATGGGTCCGTGTTTATGACCAATGTCAACACAAGTCAGACATTCTCGTATAGCCAGGCAGCACCGACAGCTTGGCGTGGCCCAACATTTCCCGCACTAGGCAACACGGCCGAGTGGATCATGGAAGCCGGCACTTATATTAATGGCCCGCAGTATGTCTTCCCCGACTGGCATAATGCGACTTTCCTCGCTGCAAAGGCGTGCTATAGTGCCGATGATGCCTGCTTCTCTCCTGTGTCAGGAGAGAACATCACCCTCAATGCAATGACAGCTGTTTACCGCAATGATACCGAGACACTATACACCAAGTCATTGGTCCAGGATGAGATCGTTACGATTGAATATATAGAACACCCTGGCATCATGAGTTGAGCTTCTTTAGACGAACTCTGCCTGTGAATCTTTCCAACGGGGGAATGCGTGTTGGGGACTTCGGCCTGCTTCACAAATCTAATATTTCATTACAAACGTCCTGTAGCCTACTCCACAATCATGGCAGCGGTGCTTATATGCTATGTGGGGCCGGGATATTTCTGCTGATCGAGAAAGAGTGGGTAGATACAGACCTAGTTACCGTCACACGCAACCCAGAATTATGCAGGTAGTGTTCGTAGTCATCCTAAGTGTACTCCCGAGCCCAATGCTGGACAGCATTTAGGTGTCGGCATTTCAAGCCATCTTGATTTATATCGAAGGGCGATAAAGTCATTAGAACTATCTAATGCAAGACAAGAGTTGCATACAACTTGACGCTTTCCTTTTAAGAATTCTATGTTGACTAATAAAAGAACAAGTAAATGACAAGTTTAAGAATGCCATCTAGTCAAGTTGTCTATCTAGGATTAGTGAGCTGTGATTAATTCATCGTCACTTTTATCGAAATACTATGAGTTAGCTCTTATTAGTTAATACATGTAAGGTGCTCCGTGAGGTGCCCTCGGCTGCAATATCGCATAATTCGGTAATTGCATTTCTTGCCACCAGAGCTGACATGTCATTAATCCCTCTTTCAGCTATTCAATGCCCCTCATCCTGTCATCTAGCTATAATTGTTTTAACTTTTTATTATCTTCTGCACGTCACAGCATCTATTAGCAGCGAGAAATCAATTGTCACCACTTGGAAATCTATCCAGATCAGAAGATCGAAATCGGAGAGAGCTGGAAAAAAGAATCGCTACGATGTCGGCCTCCGCTCACATTTCTACGGCAGAAAGCAGCAAGCCGGACGCTGCTGACAGAAGCCGGCAGAAAACGCAAAGTGCCTTCTCAGGCCTCTACCCTCGCGACAGTTTGCTAACTGACATGGCAGGCAAAGGTTCCGCGGAGCCGCAAAAAGCTATTGATACAAGCCCCGAAGGTGAGGATTGCAGCGGCGAAGAGTGGGAGACTATTGGGTACGCAGAAACGATAGAGGGCCGGAAGGCAAGGGCTATCGCCGCTGGAAGCTTTCAGATAGGACGTAAGAAGAAGAGACTTTTCTCATTCCACTGGAATGTCAGAAAGTACTGAGCCTTCCACAAAAGTAAAAGGCGTAGTGAGAATTGAAAAACAGGGCTACGATTCAATGTTGAGAAAACGTAGAAGTGGAAACTCGCGCTCGCTGCACGCTTCAAACCTCCTGCTGGCAACATTAATCGGTTTTCTTTTTCCTCCAGAAACGAACGAAGATCTGCTCACGTATATTGTCGCAGAGAAGGTTACCAGTCGTTATACAAAAGTTTCCGGATTATAAGGTTTCAAAGTTAAAACAATCGAGCCTCAAATCCCAATACAATGGATGACATGTGACTATGAGTGTACTTTGAGTTACTATATGATTAAAGGATTTGAACAAGTCAACAAACAGAGTGCTTATGAGGACAATTGCTGTTGTTCGAGGGAAC
Organism: Truncatella angustata; assembly: GCF_020726525.1. NCBI lineage: Eukaryota > Fungi > Ascomycota > Sordariomycetes > Amphisphaeriales > Sporocadaceae > Truncatella > Truncatella angustata. The sequence continues at coordinate 1,543,411 of NW_025763390.1, read as the reverse complement.
TCACTTCATCTCCTTATGTTAATATATACTGATGCTTGTGCTTGGCTCCGCCGGACAAATTATTGGATAAATATGCTAATCTTTCTCGAAAACACCCCTTGCGAACTCTTGGACGACCTTAGGCGCGATGCTGCTCATCAAAATGCCCAGGCCATATGCGAACCCCCTCTGGACTGGCTCATGTGTCACCTGCACCAACAGTGCCTCCGGCTCTGATGCTGAGGCGGGTACTGGTACCGGCGCTGCTGCTGGCGCTATCTTTGGCTCTGTCTCTGGCTCCGCTGCTGGTACCGGTGCCGGTGCTGGTGTTAGCTGCTGTGTCTGTTGCTGTTGTTGTGGCTGTTGTTTCTGCAGTTGGTGCTTCAAGAGCACCTCCACCATGCCAGCGGTGTGGCCGGCCTCCCAGGCCTGATCGCAGGTGAGTCGGCAGCCACAAAAGAAGGCGAAGACAACAACAACAATGACGCCCAAAGAAGCGCCCACCCGACCATAGTTACATCCAGGGATAGTTGTGGCGGCGCAGCATGGGGAGATCTCGGTGGTGGGAGGGTAGGTAAAGGAGGAAGAAGAGGAGTTGGCGGCCATAGCTAGTGAGAGTAGGCTGGCCCAGCCAGCGATGGGAGCAGCAGAAACCGGAGAGGGCATGTTGTGGCTTTTGTTGCTCTCCTGTGGGCTGTTAGTGAGATGATAGAGAGAACATAATCTGGCTCTGGACGCATGCGTGAAATTGGCCTTGACTATATATCGGCCCTATCTTATTTGTTTGCTCCTTCCAACTATATATATGGTAACAATCGGATACGATACGAATTGGCAGGTACGAAGGCGCCATAATAGACTGAAATAAAATCAGGCCAAATGAGTGCACCAAACACAGATATGAGATTATACTTATTAAAGGGGGCTATGTTTCCTTCGTTTTCAAACGTGTAGGCAATATATTGGAGATCAAATTGGGACGTCCAGAATGGAAAATCGCATCGGGTGACAGCACATTGCATCATGAAAGAATTATTATGATGGCAAGAATGGTTGACAATCCAGAAGGCGCAATTGAAAAGCGGGAATTGCCAAATACCTATTGGAGCAGCTTACTTCAAAGGTTTCAAAGGCGGTGAGCTCATCTCTTAGTGGTTAGATCGCCTTGAATGAATGATCATACGATTAATAAACGCACAAGGGCCTAATATGCTTCCACGGTCGTGCTGCTGTTTGCTACCGCACATTATCTTTCACAAAGAGGGTCCTTTTATATGCTATGTCGGGTGATGGGAGTATGTTATACCCCTGCGTCTCTGACTGCTCGTGGTTGTGTATATTATCAGGAAAACCTGGCACTATACTTTCCATCAACACCGATTGACCGTTCCCTAATTTCCCCATCATCGTTGGCTTCTTCCCCCATCGCCATGTAACTTCTGCAAGCAGCCACGCAATCAGCATACCATGGAGATTTTCAGCTCTTGTACTGACTCTTTATCTACTGGCATGCTGAAGTATGAACGAAGCAGCTTTCTAGAGAAAAGAAAATACACGGGCTTTTGCCAGATGTTTGTTCTTCGGAGAGCCCATGAAGTATATCACAGAAACTTCGAATCATCACCAATCATAAGACCCAGGTATCTTTTGGAGGTCCTTTCGCCTACATGTTTCCATCGTCGACCAAGGCTCTGAATCTGAGGGAGCGACTTTTGGACTGTTGACTTGTCTCCGGTACTCGACACACTCTTTCCAGATGTTCAATTCCTCCCGATAAAGATCCATGACGCATGGGTTGCAACTGCTTCCACAACAGTCACCAGCTGCTGGTTTACCAGGCTTTTCTTCGCCTACTGCTGCTTTGAGTAGTGCTGCTTCGCGAATCGGAGCGAGTCGGGATTTGAGAAGACGGTCAAGGGTTGGAGAGTGCTTCCGTGCTTCTCTTGAGGTGAGAGACATTGCGCCCGCAGTCGAATCACAGGACGTCGAGACCACAAGGGTGCGGTTCTTCACTGGTGCAATACAAGACCGCTTCAGTGTATATTAGTTGATCAAGCATTGCTTCACTACTGCGTCGCACTTTTCGGATGGGAGACGGGTGATTTCGGGAACTAGTCTAGTAACAAAACGCTCAATCAGTAAATTCGGCTAAAGCCGAGTATTAAAATTACTACGAAGCGGTATCGAGTAAATAAAAGGCTGAGATCATAATCTTTCTTGCAACGATACTATGTTATTCTATTTACATTGTTTGTCTGATGTGGCTGTCATTAATGTCCCGCCTAACTGTCGGCGCTCTGGGCCTCCTATGGCTTTTCTCGGCACCGATTTTCAGCGTATTTTATAGCGTATCGCGCCGCTAAATTCAGCACATATGAAGCTGAGCCACGGTGCAAATACCCGTATTGATTATGTTTCCCTATGGACCGTGTGTTGTAGTTGATATACTAAGCATGGCACTCCAATTCTTGTTCTCTGGATGCCTCACGAGATGTTCTTGCTCTGGATGATAGTACCAAACGCATCCCCGATCTCGCTTAATGCGACCTTCGTCAGCTGCTCCGCAGTCACACCAGGGATGTCTCTGTCGCCAACAGCGTCCTCGGCAATGAGTACGTCGTAGCCTCGTTGGGCAGCCTGCCGAGCTGTAGTGGATACACAAACATGCGCCTATGGCTATTATAAGCATATCTCGACCACTGTGGCATGGTTTACCACCATGCGACTTACCATATAGCCGGTTAGGACCACCTTTTTGCTTCCGACTTTCTCAAGATGCGCTTGAAGGTCTGTCTCCGCGAATGAGCCGGCATATTTCTTGTGCACAACCTTCTCGCCGTCCTTAGGCTTGAGTTCATCGAACTCCTCGGCTAATTTGGTGTTCGGTGTGAAAACTGGAGCTCCTTCCGGAGTGGCATGTAAAACATGTACAATGCTCCCTTTCGATTCGCGGTATTTCTTCAGCAATTCTGCGATAACTTTCCTTGACGAATCGACATGATCGACCTTGAGCTTGCCCTCGGCATACTCATTCTGCGCGTCAATGATGATGAGAGTGCTATCGCTAGTCGACGCCGTGGACGGAGTGGCGCCAATGATCTCGCGGAATGAAGTTGCAGAAGCCATTTGGTCACGATCGAACGACTATCTCTCGCTTTCTTAAAACTTGGGCTGGTTTCTTTAAGCGATGTGAGGAGTACAATTTATAGCACCCTAGTTCTCATGACAAATCAAGATCCCCAGGCCGGGGTTCCGTCAGTGCATCATTTTGATCCCCGCACTCGTCATTGAAACCACATGCTAGCTGGAGCACATCATTTAAGGCCCTCTTGGCTTGGTTTAGACGTTGCATTGAGGCGGTTTACTCCATGAAAGTAGCGCTTGAACATGGTCACGGAAGCTAATATTAATTCTCAATAGTTTTCACTAAAGATCAATGTAGCATAGAATGCCTTAAAAGTTTCAGATTTGGGAAGCGCTTTTAAATATACTTGACGGAAACTCCATCTGGGATCCCACGACTGAAACCGTGCAAGAAATAGGTGGAGCTAAAGTCCAGCTCCCACGCCGGACATTTGACCTTATTCTCCCATCTCTCGATAGGATCCTCCGTCGGGTCAGTCAGTCGCGGAAACAATGGGACACTCTTTTCCTCCTGCTCGTATTTGCTTTGATGGTCGTCGTCGTCCCACCCCTGAGGAGCCATAGTCAAGCCGTCCAACATGAAACCCTCCACCGACGAGTCTCTCAGCGATTCGTGTGAGCAGCTCTCAGAGTTTGTCAGACAGCCACCATCGAATGTATGCCATTGTGTCCGGTTCATCGAGTAAGCTAGCGTCGACCTCGGCTGCGACATGAAGCAACCGTTGTTGAAATTACCATCAATCTGGAGGCCGATAACAATGTTGAAATGGACGTACCGAAGCGCAGTGATGTCTATGAGTGCATAGAAGCCGAACTCTGTGTAAATCCAGCCCTTTTAATACAGTTGATCGAATCGTACCATATCTGGTCAATGTTCAACGGAGAGCGCTGTAGATGGATAAACAGCTTGAGAAAGACATATGAAAGTCTGATTGCTCGCCTTTCATCATCATCGTGCAATGCACGATAATTTGGGATTGGCTGGTTCCGATATGAGACTGATGGTTGCGCGAAAGATTCATTGTGCACCGTTAAGCGGATTAAAAAAAGCAGAGCGATGAAAATCCAAAGGCAGCTAATAGTTTGGTCCATCTCGCCGTCTGGAAGGTAAGTCATTGCCATAGGAATACACTGTTCATTTTTCTAAAGAAGAATCCTCCACAACACCTGCCGCGCAATAGAGCTGTTTGTTTGGGTGGTTAAACAGCAAATTTATCATTCAATTAGCAAAGATAAGTGATGGGAAGTGGAACTGCCTTTGGATATAATAAAGAACAGAAGAAAGCAGAGGGATACTTATGTATTGTGTCTCGATTTTGTAGTGCTTGGAATACGTGAGGCAGAATGAGTCTATTTTTCACTTCAATCGTTCCTCTTTATGCTGTTCATGATGCACACTTCATCAATCTGAGGGCTCGGGAGATTGGGATGTGACACGCAGTCAAAAAATCAATAGATCAGACTAAATTTGTTGGCAGGTATTGCTATGTGTCTACTGATTCCTGTCATCTCAACGATCACCAGCAGTTGCACAAAGTTTGACCTAAAGCAGAAGGCTGACATCTGGGTTGCTCAGGTGAAATTTTTATCACAAGGATCGACTTCTGTTTCCTCTAGATGGCTTTCAAAGGTAGATTGATGTTGACAGTAGCAACAGCAGTTTTGGCTGCATGTCATTGGTCAGGTAAGCTGCCGTCGCTTTTTTCTTTGCGGAAGAGCTTAAATCAGCTTGTTGAGTGCGACTACGTGGTGTGTAAAACCTTTCGCAGGCTGTGGAGATTGCGCAGATTCGGCGCTTGATCTTTGATTCTGTGATGCAGCTTTAGCTTGGTTTTGGTTCTGGCTAATCCCCTGAATGATTATTAAAAAAGGAAAAGAAAAAAAAAAGAAAAAAAAAAGACTCTAAACTGTGCATACTATTGTGGTAAAAAGCCGCTGGGAACCTAACGCAATGTTACGGAACCAACACTAGACTACGGTTAGATTTGTTTCTAGGTTATGTAGCATATAGGGATGTCTTCGAATAAACTCATGATAAACCTATTTCGCTATTCTAAGCAACCAGTGCTATCCTTGCCGCATCAACGGTGACAGGCTTACTAACATTAATTATACGCAAGAGCGACGACGTGAAGTTCCTTAGCACAACTTCTACCTTAGCATCGAACCGTCATCGTGAAACGGTGCTTGTTGAGTGTGTCAGTACGGGTCAGTACGGATCAGTACGGCGACCCATGTTGACAGAAAGTTGCTAGGGTGGTCTTGGCTAGGCTAGTGCCCGCATGTCAATCTTCCAAATTGAGGCCCTTTCCAGCTGGTTCAGCCCAAGCCTCTGCCTGGAACGGTACTCGCTAACACCATTCAGGCATTGGGAAATGCGCTATCAATACTTGATTGAGGGCCAGAACAGCCTGGTGCGGCAACCTTCCTTCAGCTTTCAGCTTAAAAGCTCAAGTACGTATGCAATGTTTTCTGAAAAGAGAGGCTTCACAATCTTCAACTGGGCATCTAGCTCATGTATGCTGATCAAGATGTATCCATATATGATGCGACCTGGCCCATTCGGTTATGCCCTACCGTTCCATTGTTCATGAAGGCCAGCATTTCTTTCAGAAAATCAATCGTGCCACTCGATATCATGTCTGCCCACAAGCGATTAATCATTGCATGTGACGGGACCTGGCTAAACAGCAATGATGGCATTGACCGTAGCGGAAAGCTAGTCACTCCATCCAACATTACTCGCATATGCCGGGCGCTGTTGCCAGAGTCGAGCGCTGGTATCCAGCAGATTGTGTATTATCAATCTGGTCTGGGCAGTGCAGGCAGTATATGGAGCTTCCTGGGTGGGTTTGTGGGGGCTGGTATTGGTGAGAACATCAGGGAAGCTTATGCTTTCCTGTGCAATGTAAGGCTTGGTCTTCAATTACTTGTTGATATCATTATCTAAAACAACTACAGAATTATGATGAGGGTGACGAAATCTTCCTGATCGGCTTCTCTCGAGGAGCTTTCATCGCCCGCAGCATAGCGGGGCTGATCTCCAGCGTTGGCATCTTGACGAAGCAAGGGCTTGGCGCGTTCTACCCCATATTCAAGGACTGGGAAAGCCAAAACGTACCTGGGTATAATCGAACACTCGAGACACGTTCATGGCCTCTCCAAAACCGTCCGCCCTTCAAGGAAGGAGACGATGCGTACCGGGCAAAACTCGTGGAATCCAAGCTGACACGCCCCGATATACCACCCATAAAAGCTGTCGGCGTGTTTGACACAGCTGGCTCACTCGGCGTGCCGACCATTAAGATCTTGGGATTTCCAATCCACACGCATTCGACGCGGGAGTACGCCTTCACCAATACCGAAGTGCCACGAAACGTTGAGCACGCTTATCAAGCGCTAGCAATCGACGAGCGACGAACGCCCTTCGCACCACCCGTCTGGGAGAAACCCGCGGACGGCTCTGGCGCTATCCTGCAAGAACTCAAACAGACTTGGTTTCCGGGCGTGCACAAGGGAGTTGGCGGTGGCTATCCTGACACTTCCTCGGCCGATATCACGCTTGCATGGATGATCACACAGCTGTCACCATTCCTCGACTTTGACATTTCGTACATTGCGCGCCAGCGGGAGCAGAACGTTCAATTCTATGAGGTAAGCAGTCCGCCGAATCCGGTGTACTCGTGGGGCCTGGGCTTGTTGGCGCCTTCCGATCTGGGCTGGGATGTGCCCATTACGGGCCGTACGGTTCGCACCCCCGGTGAGTATCATGCTACGGACGCGAATACCGGAGTCATACTGCCTCGGCGCCTGGTCAAGACTTGCGAGTTCATCCACCCATCCGTGCGATACAGGATTGAGCAGAAAGGTGCGGCCGTGGCGAGCCGTGCGGATGATTACGCAAATATGGGTAGAACACCATATTACCCTGAAGCGTTGAAGGATTTTGTGCTCGTCAAAGGTCTTGAAGCGGATGACTTTGGTGGAAAACAGTGGCAGGGACGTAATAAGTGGGTTGTGGAAAGGCCGGCTGCAGAAGTGGTGTACATCGTCGAGGACGAGATCAAGCCAGGTACAGCAGAGATGCAGCTCTTGAGGGGGTGGGCAGGCGTCGAGGCGCAGTTAAATTCTCACTGATCAATTGACACAGATAGGCCAGCTCGAAATTGGCATAAAATCGTTGGGGTACATGGACTTCTTCACTGCTGCGCAGACTATGAAACTGCATGGGAAACAAGTCGAAGTTGATTATAACGCAACAAAAAACACAGTAGCATCAATCTGTTATTCCTTTGCGCTCTCGATGCGAAATACAATCCAGTAGGCCGTCTATCCAACTCTATAAACAACCCTAAGTCTATACATATCCCATAATCATTGCCCTTTTCCAGAATCGAGTTCGCCATCTATCAGTCTAGTTCGGCCTCACACTTTCCTCGGTGGCGGTCAGAACGACTGTCCTCGCCGATACACCGTATGGACCAGTTAGGGTGCAAGTCAGGGGGTTAAACTTGCCCTTTTGCAGGCAAAACATGAAGGCGTTCGGATCGCTGGGGTTACCAGGGTTTGACGTGAGGATATGCGAGGCATCTAGACCCGATCTGCGACGACAAGACCTCGTTAGTAAAGAGTGTTCATAAAAAGAGATGAATAAGCGTAGAGACAGTTTCTTAGAAGCTTTTTTTTTTTTTTTTTACTTACCCATCAGCGCTCACGGTTTCAAATAGTTCAACACCGAAGTTTGTGGTACTGGTCCACCCATCTGCCGGCAGACGGAACTGCAACGCTCCGTCCCCACATGTGGTCCAGTTTGTTGACCCGGGGCTGGTGCCGGCGGGCCAGTCAACTCTGCATGTCGTGCTCAGGGTACCGCCGCTCGTCGACGAGACATCCGGGTAGCTTACCGCGATGCTCACGAAGGAGTCGACGGAATCCAGGCCATAAGGAGGATATGGGTAGGGGAAGGTGGCGCTTAGGCTCGTGATGGTGAAGTCCTGGGCATCGCGAGTGTTGAGAGGGTGCGAGAGAGCCAGAGGAACGACGGCAAGGACAGATGTCAGGATTCCTGAACTGTGCATTTTGCTGGAGGGTTGCAGGAAAGATAGAGTTAACGAAGCAATGCCTGTAAGTGCGGGTTCTGTGTCTTGGATTGATTGTGTAATGGTGTATGTAAATCAGGCACGAAAACAAATATATCTTACGACTGCGATATGGTCGCTATTTATACGACAAGCTCAAAATTCTAATCCTATGAGAATTAGTAACGTGTGATTCAATCAGTCGGCTGAACATTGTTCGTCGAACCATCCATAGTGGCTTCCAGTTCGTTTCCCTCTACGACTACGGCCATCTGCACGAGAATCCCGTATTATTGACTGCGCCTTCCAAGGGACCATCGGGATATTGCAAACATTGGTCAATTACGAGTTATCACTAATATTCCTCGCCTAACCCTTTTCTCTCTAATTGCTTGCTTTTTCAACGCTCGCAGGGATTTGAAGTGGGCGCTGAGGTAAGATGCCGCAGGATTCGTTCGGTCCCCAGTCAGATTTGAGCAGAGTACCCTTGGAAGACGAAAGGTCAACTGTCAGCCATCGTCGGTGAGCGGCGGGCGTCCAATGACAGGTCAAATTTGGTATACGCCACAACTTCCATCACGTTGCGTACTCACTCAGCTCTGCATCGACCCACCATTTGTGCGGCGCAATTGACGTGTAAGTGTCCGGTAGTACAGTCACATTTAACCTGAAGGGTTCCATTCATATCGCCCAAGCCGAGTCCTGAGTTTAAAAAATTTCTGATTGAAATAATTTATAAGCAAACATTGCGTGTGGTTGTTGGTAATCACATAAATCCTGTAAATTCAATGTGGCTTTTGTTGCCTATATCGCTTATAAAATCCTGGCAAGATTTGGTCATGGCAGACCCTGTAGTTATCGAATTAAATGTCAAGTAATAGCCCGGGGATTATCTCCGGGGGGCAAGGCTTAGCGTCTAAGCGTGGTGTGGATGGTCTCTTGTTAAACTAGCGACGTTTTTGAGTTGGTGCCTGCATGTAGGATTCCGAAGAACAGCTTTCCGAATTTGTCATATGGAGTCTCATCCAGCAGCCCAATAAACGGAAAATTTCAATACATAAGTCGACGAAACCAGGTTGGAAGAAATCAGCATGGGTGGGTGGAGGTCGGCGGCGTTCAGTGGCTATTCATGGCTGTTCAGTTACACTGTAGGTCGCTGCTAGCTCTAACAGAATTATTTCCTCCATCGCAAAAGGGCTAAGTAGGGTCCATTAACACCAGCATTGATGATACCTAATCCGTATATATGGGCATATTATGGTGTATTAGGTGGTATGGATTAGCAGGTGTGGAGCATACGAATGTCCCATGGGAAAGTCGCAGGGAGCTTTATTCTCTGTGGAAGGTCCTTGTTTGTCTCTGATGTTATCTACTGCCAATCACGTTGCACCGGTCCCTGTCACGTGCCAACCATCTATTAAGGTATACGAGGGGCGAATCACGGAGCTCGTAAAATATAAGTTTATCATTGCCATGGTAGATCTCAAATTGGGAATTGCTACAGGCAGAACTTGGGATAATTTAGCGGACTTCAAAATTTCGAATTGCGTCAGTTAGGTTTTGTTCACGTACCAGTTTCTAGTGGAAGCATGCGGACGGTGATCTCTCCAGCTTGCGTGGTGAAGATTCTCGTATGCCCGTGTCCATACCTTTAAACAGCAATACACAGACTCTCACGAAGTATTCGTAGAAAGATCAGCGGATAACCGCTTATAGTATGTCGCAAATACCTAGTTTTCACTACTTGACGTCGCTCTCGGGGAGTTTTCTTCTTCTTTTCTTGACTGGACTGACATCTCGCCGTGGTCACCACCAACTGCTCTCCAAAATATTTCCAGCGTGCTTAGTGTAATACTCGATGAGAGAAATGCTTGGTTGTTCAGTAAATTCTTAGCACGTATTTTTACATTGTGTACTTAAATGCCCTTGCTAATATGAAGGCTAAACCCATGAGCTGTGCGTCAACAAATGTAATTGGTGTACCACTCTGTCGAACGTATATCATCTCAAATGCGAGCCGTGGCTGAAATAAATTTCTCTGTTTACTAGTGGCCAAATATAACATATATGCTAGAGGCGTAAATATCGACGACGACAATATTGAGCCGATACTCTCGGTTCATTCTCGCTAAACTTGGTACTACACAGCCTTGTATGACTTGAAAACACGTGTGTAAATCAGTTTGGGCGGCCGCCCAGGCGACGATCCGAAAGGTCAACGGTATATTTTAACGCCTATTTCGTGCATAGCGTGTATTCCAAAGATTGTTCATCCGCTCTTATCTAATAAGTTGTTTATCTTGGCCCGAAAGCGTCGACTAGCTTAACGGCCTCACTCCAGTAAACGGGCACTACTTCCCGACCACCGGCGGTGAGTACTGCGACAGCGATAGTCTCGGCCTCACCACGGCGACTCAAGAGCTGAGGAGATTATGGTAATATACAGCTAACAGATAATAATGGGCTGTTATAACATTAAAACTTGAATTTTCTGGTCCTGAATATTGCTATTACATAAATAATCACTGTATGTAAGCCAAGATATTGAGCGTGCTTTAATTTAAGTAGATTTAGAAAGGCGCGTTGGCGTGCAAAGCGGCTTACGATGAACATGTTCAGGAAGGCACCCTCCCATACCACGCTTGTCATAATACAGCACTTTTCTCGCTGCAAGCTTTAATCGCTAGAGCACACTGATTAGTGCTCTTAGATATCTTCTATCGTGTGTGTAGCACCAGAAACCATTCAAGCAATAACTCCCGTAGTAAATATGGCGGTAGGATCGTCGGGACACTCAATTAGAAGTCAGATATCATTGCGGAGGAACTCGCAGACTACGTAGTTAGGAGTATTTTGAATAGCATACAAGGTGTTTCCAAAGAGTTCATCCTGTCTGCCCGTTTCTAAATGATAATTTTATCCTGGGACACGGTTCAACCAGTTAATAGCGCACACAGCTTCCCACAGATGGAATCACGACAGTTAAGGTGTTGTAACTAATTTCATTCTGGCTGTTCATCATTTGTATGCATCTATCGACTTTCTTATCTGCTCTTTTCTCTTTTCTGGTAGGAAACTCGCATGAATCGAGTTACGAGCCAAATCCTTCATCTGTTGGAGATCAAACTTGAACACGTCGTTGACTAGGACATACTCGTCGAGGCAATCAGACCCGAACATGGCCGGATCGTCTGAGTTCAATGTGCACAGCACGCCTTTACTCAGAAATTGCGGCAATGGATGATCCTCGACTGAGGGACAACAGCTAGTCAGAACATTTGACGTGACATTGATTTCCAGCGGAACCTGCTGCTTGGCTAACATGTCCATGAGCTCGTCATCATGTTGGGCAGCAAGCCCATGACCAATCCTCTCAATTCCCATCGCCAGCGCTGCGCGCATCTGCAATGGACCATGCACGGGGCCAGTCGCCTCACCGGCATGTGCTGTGAGTCTTAAGCCCGCCTTCTTCGCCTCGGCGTAGATATCCTGGAACCATTCGATCGGTCCGCCCACCTCGTCGCCTCCAATTCCGACACCAATAATAGTAGGGAATTGTTCCTTGAGTTCTGCGGCCAGCCGGAAGACCCGGCCGGTCTCCTCGGCGCCAAACTGTCTCGTGGCATCAGCGATCCAAAGAACGGAGGGCCCCCCGAGCTCGCGTTCCACCTCGAGCCTCGCGTCCTCCATGGCGGTCATGACGTCATATATCTTGAGATGGGCGCTCTTCCAGTGCAGGATATTGCCCCAGGCGACGTAGACCTCGGCATGGACGACGCCCTGGTGATGCAGGCCGCGCATCATCTCGCGCGTGATCAGCGCGTAATCCTCGGGCGTCTGCAGCCGGTCTAGCACTAGTTTGAACGTCCGTAGGAAGTGTAGGAAGTCCTGGAACACGTACAGCGCGCGCGCCTCCTCCAGAGTCAGCGGTTTCGCATCATGCCGTGCTGATAGCACCACTAGCGTCTCCGGCGTCACCGTCCCTTCGAGGTGCAGGTGAAGCTCAGCCTTGGGAAGAGCTCGCAGCCATTGCCGTTTGGTCTTGGTCATTGTGACTATGGTTATCACAGGTTTTGGTGGTGATGACGAGTGAATATGTGTGTTGTCTTGAGGCTTAGGCAATCGTTGACTCGAGATATTAGTTTGGCGTCGGCTTCGGCGTCAAATTGCGAATGCCCCACCTAGCCGAACGCCGACGGTAGTCCATGGGTTTCGGGCCGCAAGACTCGAGGATGGAAAGATGTAGATTTTTATGTTCAGGAAACCAAACTGGTTATTGATTATACGAGAATTCTGAAAGAGTGATTACCGGTGCATCGCTAACTTGTTCCCACGACTGTTCTACATCCTCGACCATTAATACCATCGCGGACTCAGGTAGCCCTCTTGGTGAAGATGCATCTTCAAAGTCCTAGCAACATTTGAAAAAGACATACATATAGGAGCATGGAATAAAACATCGGACCCAATCCTCCTCCCACTTTTGATACGCGCCACGAACTCATCTGAAATCATTCTGTAGAGAGTCTGTCAGGGCGAGAGAGCACACAACTCTGTGCTCCTTTAACAGGTATACTTGATGCTGCAAGCTCGCTATTCGTACAGCGTCAGCTTTCGATTTTCAAGGGAAAATGTTGCTACTCGGAGCCAGGGGCCGCAACTTACACACCAGTATCCACAATTTCCTGAACAGCACTACAATTAAAGAGTTCGTCAGCTCGCCATTCATGTCAGGTTGTGGTTTGAAGAGGATGAATACATACACCGAAAGAAGCGCAAGAGGCCGGAAGGCATGCGGCAGGAGCCACAAGTTCAGCGTCAACGGCAACAAACTCCTCCGGGGCAGGTGCTGCAAAAGCCAGGCCTGCAGACAGGGCAGTCAGGAGGTGGTGGAACTGCATGTTGGTAGGCAAATTCTAATAGAACCGTGATGGGCAAATTGAGTGCTTGTGTAATGGTATTGATAATGTGAAATTTGGTCTTACTTTAATTCTCGATTTGCGGAAACTTCTACTCCTTTTATCCTACACTTGGCCAAGAGTCACGAGATGTACACGTATGCAAGCTTGGTGTGATCCAAACGGCCTGGAGGGCATAAAAATGAGCCACTGATGATCATTGCTAAGCATGAATTAGCTCTGTCCTATATTCTTTGAATTCCGCAAATGATATCTAGCTAGATTGATGCGGTGTCACCTACCTCCCGATTTCTGTTTACTTGGCGAATTGGTTAAGATGTTGCCACTTCTCACAAACCAACCAATGGGGCCTCAAATTCGACCGGTCTCCATGTATGTTGATGAGTTATGGGATTTCTTTTTCTTGACACCATCATGTATTGGGCTAGTATGGACCCTTTGTAGGTCAACCCTATTTCCACCTACATTTGTGAACGTCAATCAATAGCCAAGGACTACGAATCGACTGACACCTAAGACATTCCTTTTTTTTTTATCCAACCAATGCTGGAACATATAATTCTCATAATCCTCAAACAGGTCATGTAAGTCAAGAGAGCTTGGCACAAATAAGTCCTGTGGTTAGCATCGGGTACTGGAACAGTCTGAATACCTGTGGTCCAATAAAATAAATACAGCAGAAACAAGACTTGGAGGTGCACCAAGAACGGTATTCAGCCGAGATCAACACGGCGGTGAGGTTCCTGCTAGACAGGAATGCTAAGTATGAAGAAGAGCGCCAGAACGACTCAAGTGTTGTTAGATGATCACAGAGAACGACAGTAGTATAATACGGTGCAAAATGCAGTTCCAAAATTCGGCCTATAATTGCTGGAGGATTTAGGGTGGCAATAGCTTCTCAAGAAATGACAACATATGTTGCAATTCAGCGGCATTTGAGGGTATGAAACAACTGTGCATAAAAGTAAAAGCTGAAGCTAATCAATAAGTGTCTCTAAAGTTGGTGCGTTGACCTTGATGATCTAACAGGATTGATTGGCGGAACATGGCTAGTTCACGTTTGCTACCGCTCTCGCCAAACGCCATGTCTTACTTTTCCCCCCAAGGTATCACCACCACGATGCAGCAGAGAGTACGGAGTACGCAACGTTGCCTGAATCGCTGAGCCTCTTGAATATTAGCCATTCCTTGTGATACTACGCCGTTTAATGCTCTCTGGATTGTTGCTCCAACAGTCGGCACAGATCCATTGTGCATTATATAGCCTGACGCTCAATGAGCTAGTATGACTGCCAACCCGAATGTCCCAAGCTTGAGAGATGGCCCTAGCGAGGACATGGAAGAACCGCATTCAAATTGCGTTTTCTCTCCCACCAGGCTTCCCGCGAAGATTCGTTATGTAGAACTAGTACGCGTCTATCATGTTGATCGACCCAGCCCTAATCATTAGAAGCAGACGGCCCGTACACAAGTGTGTATGGGCACGGGTCACTGATAAGGCCAGAACCAAATACCTAGTCAAACCTCATGATAATTAATGATTCAATCTCGCAGTGCGGCTGGGCTATGTTTTGAGGCTGAGCACCAGTCAGGATGACTTACGGAGGCAGGGTTGAGAACATGCAAAGCATCTAACCTACGGGGTCGTCAACGATTGTAAAGCAACATGCTAAACAAAAAGTTTGAGGATACATTGCTAGTACCAAGGACTGCTCCACTTGGCCCATTGCGGTTCTTGCTGATTGGATTTACTTTAAATTCGTAGGCCCTGACTGCCATTCCCCAACAAGGTTGACTCAACTCGGGTTGAGCATGGCGCGGCATGCTGTACAATTACACTATCGTCTTCCGCAAGATGTGCTTCCCCGAGGGTCATGAAAGGCAGACCATGTGGATCATAGATGCTTTGCCCAGAGCCACAGGCATGGTCAGTGATGCCCAAGTCAGGAGGCGGCCGGTTTTGCCCCGATACAACCGAGGTCAACGGTCGTTCGCCGCGACATTAATAACTGTTTCGGTCCCGCAAGTGGTATCAGACCAAGAAAGGCTCATGGCATGAATACGTAGTTAGCTAACTGCTAGCACGCCACTGAAAGTTTTCAACATGTGGTAGCCCAGTAGACCCTCCTTGTACGACGCGATCCAGGCCGGTCAACTCGTCATGCCATTGTTTCTTTTTCTTTAATGACCTCACCGCTTGTTCCGTGATCAATTTCTCCAATGCAGCTCATCGGGGGATATTTTCTGCCGATGACTGCCGAAAGAGAATTCTTGGCTGGGGAGCCAAATTTCCCCAATAGCCCGTGATCAAGTGCATGTCCCCACAATCCGGCAAGGTTTTCTTTCTCCAGGCCCCCTCCACATTCCACCCCATGCTTCTCCCCGCAATTCGCTTCTGCATCTAGCCGGGTGTAGAAGTCAATTCCCATGGCGCCGGCTCTGGAAGACAATGCACGTGGTTACGGGCTCCGCTGCGGGACGCTTTCTCTCCTACAACAACATTGGATGGCGGGACTTTTAGTGATTGGATGACGAAGAAACGGCCCGAATACTATATAGCGGCCTATGGATCTCCCACCGATGTTTTCCCGGCTTAGTCGTGCGTTCACGGGGAAAGATCGCGCATCACCGGAATATTTTCAGAGGAATTACGAGAAACACAGCCATGGAGGTGTAGAGAGTCTCGTTGATGAATTACCTGGACAGATATACCACGAAACAGCTCAGAAAACTAACCATGACTACCGACCACCTGTTTGATATCCTTCATCATTCTGAGGAAGTGTCACACCCATTTGGCTTACATAGAATATCTCGAGTTAATACCAGGCTACGGTCGATGGCACTGCAATGATTGCCGGCTAGTGTCGATTCATACATTTCTTGTCCTGCCGGCAGGCTTCTCTCCAAGTTTTTCATCCCCAATCCCCGCACTGATGGGGTTTGGGGAGTGGAATTTCCGACTATTCGTAAACTGAACCTTACTGGCGGCGGTACGCCTTACCTCATCTGACTAGCAAATAGTCTTGGCCTCACCATTTGACAGGCGAGGCCCATGGCGAAGTCTGGTCGTGGTTGATGTGAAAGAAGTTTGTAAGCTGTGGATTGAGAAGACGATGTGCAGACATAATAGACCTCCATCCCGCGCGCAAAGTGTGATCTATTATCCATCCTCATCACAGCGACCCCTTAAGCCCGCCAGAAAGTCAACTGTCTGGTCACGATGGTGCCATCCCCGATCAAGAGTCTGCCTGTGTTGGCGGCATTGACGCAATATGCCCTCGCTCAAGATGTGATCACCAGCGACACATACTTCTATGGCCAGTCCGAGCCGGTATACCCCACACCCGAGTTGACTGAGACCGGAGCCTGGACCGACGCCATCAGCAAGGCTGCAGCTCTCGTGAGCCAACTCACGATCGAGGAGAAGGTCAATTTGACTGGCGGCGTCACGTCCACCACGGGCTGTTCGGGCTTCATCCCTGCCATTGACCGCCTAGGCTTCCCCGGGTTGTGTCTTGCTGACGCAGGAAATGGTGTTCGGAACACAGACTATGTCAGTGCATGGCCATCGGGCATCCACGTCGGCGCAAGGTAAGCATTCATACATGATTCCGGGAAGACGCATTCCAGACTGACAACATGATGCTCTAGCTGGAACAAGGACCTGACGCATGCCCGTGCAGTGGGCCTCGGCAACGAAGCAAGGTTGAAAGGCGTCAACGTATTACTCGGCCCAGTTATTGGTCCAGCCGGACGTGTCGTCGAGGGAGGTCGCAACTGGGAGTCCTTCTCCATCGACCCGTACTTGTCCGGTAGCCTCGTATACGAGACCGTGGACGGTGTTCAAAGCACTGGCGTGATAACAAGCACGAAGCACTTCATCGGACAAGAGCAGGAGACGCATCGTCTGTCGACTAGCTCTGGTGCTTTTGCTGAGGCTGTTTCCAGCAACATTGACGATAAGACTCTGCATGAGCTTTATCTATGGTATGCCGTTTCCTTCCACTATTTACATTGGGCAATTGCTTACTCCATGATAATAGGCCATTTTCCGAGGCAGTCCGTGCTGGTACTGGAAATATCATGTGCTCTTACGCGCGTGTCAACAACTCTTACTCCTGCCAAAATAGCAAGTTGCAGAACGGAGTTCTCAAAGGAGAGCTCGGTTTCCAGGGATGGGTTGTGTCCGACTGGGGTGCCCAGAAGTCCGGAGTGAGCTCAGCCCTGGCTGGCTTGGACGTAGCTATGCCTAACGGTGACGGTCTGTGGGCAGGCAACCTAACTCTGGCTGTCAACAACGGCTCTGTGCCTGAGAGCCAGCTCGATAACATGGCCACGCGAATTCTTGCATCTTGGTTCCAGATGAAGCAAGACACCGATTTCACGAGCCCGGGCATCGGTATGCCCGCCGATCTGTCCGCCCCGCACGAGGTCGTCGACGCCAGGGATCCTACCGCCAGGTCAACGCTGTTCGACGGCGCTGCCGAGGGTCATGTGCTTGTGAAGAACACCAATGGCGCCCTACCGCTGAACTCCACCCAGACAAAGTTGATCTCACTTTTTGGCTACTCTGCCAAAGCGCCAAACAGAAATAATTACGAAGAAGCTGCCGAGGGTGACTACTTTGGCTCGTGGTCCATCGGCGCGGAGCCCGCCAACATTACTGAATTGAACGACGGCTTTTTTGGTAACATCGAACTTCTGAAGTCCGCCATAGCGCTTAATGGAACCATGGTCTCAGGCGGAGGCTCTGGCGCCACGGCACAGAATCTGATGAGCGCTCCCTACGACGCGCTCGTGGCGCAGGCCTACGAGGACGGCACGGCGCTTTACTGGGACTTCGAGTCCGGCTCGCCGCTCGTGAACCCGACGTCCGACGCATGCATTGTGATGGGCAACGCCTGGGCAACCGAGGGATACGATCGGCCGGCGCTGCGAGACGACTTCACGGACGGGCTGATCTTGAACGTGGCGGACCAGTGCGCAAACACCATCGTGGTGTTCCACAACGCTGGAACCAGGCTTGTTGACGTCTTTGTGGACCACCCCAATGTGACCGCCATCATCTTCGCCCACCTTCCGGGCCAGGATAGCGGAAGGGCCCTCGTCTCGCTGCTGTACGGCCAGACCAACCCGTCGGGCCGCCTGCCGTATACCGTAGCCCGCAACGAGACCGACTACGGCGACCTTCAGAAGCCGCACCTGACCCTTAACGGCACGTATCAAGTGTATCCGCAGTCTAACTTCAGCGAAGGTGTCCTCGTGGACTATCGCCATTTCGACGCCTACAACATCACGCCGCGGTATGAGTTCGGCTTTGGTCTAAGCTACACAACCTTTGAGTACTCGGACCTCGCGGTGGCCAAGACCGATGCCACTATTGACGAGTACCCCAGTGGCAACATCGTGGAGGGTGGCCAGGCCGACCTCTGGGACGTCATCGCTAACGTCACTGTCATTGTTGAGAACAAGGGCGACTGCGACGGCAAGGAGGTCGCACAGCTGTATGTTGGTATTCCCGGCGGTGACGCACCTGTGCGACAACTGCGAGGCTTTGAGAAGGTGTTGATCCAGGCTGGTGAGACCGCGACTGTGCAGTTCGGCTTGACGAGGAAGGATCTGAGTGTCTGGGATGTGGTGGCACAGAAGTGGCAACTGCAGGAGGGAAGCTACAACATCTTCGTGGGAAGGAGTAGCCGAGATCTGCCACTTAGTGGCACATTGACGATTTAATGTTCATGAGCCTAATTTGTAATGTTGAGTATCACAAAATAATGAAAGACAATGCTTATACATACACATGTTCTCAATGTGGATATAGACCAGCACTTTGGGGGTGTCTCCGAACCACATGTTGAAGACAAACTGTTAGAATCTAGACTCGTGCGCCAAAATGCATTAATGCGAAATTGTCCAACTAGGCTACAGCAACACCCATATCGCCATTCCCAGTCCGCCCAACAGAACGCTGATTTTAGCAGCCCTCGATCCAGTCGTACTGTTTGGGATGGACGGAGAGGATTTGCTAGTTGTCAAGGTTGCCGTGGAGTATGGGGCCGCAGTAGAACCGCTATCGACGGAGCCCGCAAAAATGAGCTGTCCACCAAATGCATTTGCGGCGTCGTCTGCCTTGCCAGTAAAGGCCGCGGACTTACTCCTGTAGGCTTCTAGGGTACCGTCAAATGAGACAGCAGGCGGGTTGACGACGCCCACCATTTTGTCTCGGCATTCACTACCTTGCGTGCAATAGAACCAGAGGGGGTTCGTGTCATGAACACCGACTCGAAATATCTGACTCTAGAGCTGTATCAGGATGCTGCCATGACCTGAAAGGTGTTCAGATTTCTTACCGCTTCAAAGTCTCCGGAAGCTGGTACATTGCCAGAGAAGAAACCACCAAGCGTAGGAAATCGGCATACGCTGTAGTAATCACCCGCAGCAACACTGTGATTCCTTGCATGGAAGTGAAACTCTAGAACATCACCTCAGGACGCTGTGATGCTTTCAGGATCGAAGTCAACTCAGGACCAGCTCTGATCTGGTGGACAATAGTTGATATTGCTGAGACAATTCCACCGCCGGTTAGGTACACGGCGAGCTTCACAGCAATTGTGGGCTGACTCAGTTTGGAAGTCTGCATATTTAGTGAGAAAACAAACGCGATGATACCCATCAAGTTTGATACCGCTTGATGCCATATATACCCATCACTCAATAACTTGATTGGCATCATGTGGCCATGGCAACATGCAGCAGGTACGCTCTCAAAAATACGTAAGAGACAGTGCAACGGTAAATGGGCGGTTGAGTACTAGGTGGTAGCACATGAATGCCTAAGCGGGTAGTTGATGAGAACTACGTCTCGGGTGCATACTCCATGACATATTATTGAGGCCGTGCATGAAGTATGTTGTGCAAGATGGAAGCCCAGAGAAGCGAGGAAACTGGCACCTACTCTCCTTTTCTAGCATGATGCGGCTCTCCTGTAAGACTTTGGCAGTCAAATTTGTAACTCATTGGTGACAATATTGAGCCCGAGATGCCAAGGAGACACATGTTTGAAAGGTCCAAAGAACTGAATCGCCAAGTGTGCGAACTTTGCCTTTGCACTTTTGGGAATGGACAGAATACCTACTCATGCCTTGACGTTGTGTGTTCGATCACTCGTGTTTGCTTTCGCTTCTGAGTAGAGTTGGCGCAACAGCTGCACCGGTCCGTCGCTGGAGTGAGCAGCGCTTCCTGGAGATGGGGCTAGTGGGTTGATAAGAGCTGCGATAACGCATCCGTCCCAAAATTTTGGTTAGTCTAGTGCTAATAACTTAAGTTGGCTGAGGAACTCCTGGATATCCCGTGGATCAGCATCGCACTGCGATCGTGACAACAACTCCATTCCGAAATTTACAACACATCCCAATCTCCAACACCATGGCCGACACCAAGCCCCCTGGGGCGCCCGCCGCTGCCTCAGCGGCCGCAGCAGCAACCTCCGCAGCAGCAACCTCCGCAGCTGCCAACTACAAAGCCGCTCCCCCCAACCCTGCTCTGCAGATGATGGGCTTTGGAATGTTGCCCAAGAAACTTCCATCGCGCAATTGGTTGATCTTCTGGGCCATTACAGGCTCGTTCTCGGCCGCCATCATATACGACAAGAGGGAGAAGAAGCGCGCCACTGCGAGGTGGAGCAGAGCCGTATCGCACTTGGCCAAGGAGCCCGTTCACAGCCCGACACAACTCCCCAGGAAACTCACCATCCTCCTTGAAAGCCCGCCCAACGATGGATTGAGGGTCGCTCAGGACCACTTCACCGAGTACATGAAGCCCATCCTGGCTGCCTCTGGCCTCGACTGGGAGTTCATCCAGGGTCGCAAGGAAGGCGACGTCAGGGCGGCTGTTGCCGAGAAGATAAGGCGCACGCGACGACTACAAGAAGGCGTCATCAGCGATGAGGGCCAAGAGCCGACCGGCGAAGAGATAGTCAAAGGCATAAGGGAAAGGAACGCGACGCCGGAGTGGGCCGGCATCAACGGCGATATTGTCGTCGGCCGGCATACGTGGAAAGAATACATCCGAGGTCTACATGAAGGCTGGCTGGGACCGTTAACAGCTCCTCCCGTTCCGGAGGTGGCCAAGCTTGAGAAGCCTGTCGAGTCTAGTGACGGCACCGAAGAGACGAAGGAAGGGGAAAAGAAGGAGGAGGAAAAGACAGAGGAGGAAAAGAAGCCCGAAAGGCCACCGCAACCTTTACCATACAACACCACAAACGACTACGACACTTCAAGCCTCCCCAGACAAATACCTTCCGAGTTCTCACCTTCAGTACCGATTGCTTTCCCTCATCTTCTTGGATTCACAAATACATTTATTCGCCTCGGCCGATTCCTGAATCGTCGTCACCTGGCTGACGAGGTCGGACGTGAAGTCGCTGCCGTCTGCCTGGGACATGCCAGAGAGTACCGCGAAGATGCAGTCGGTGAAGAGCCCGAACTGAAAGCTGTATTGGAGCACGAGGAGAAGGACTGGCATAAGTCTGTATGGAAGGAGGAGAAGCCCAAGGAGGGTGAAGTAGTCGGTGCGACGCCCGCTCCTGAGAAGATCTGGATCAGTCCCATTGTCGTTGACTCGAGGTTATCGCAGCGTATGCGACGTTTTGAATTATCGCCCGAGGATGAGGCCCGCGCACGAGAGATCGTGGTACCAGAAGAAGATGTTGAAGGCTGGCTCAAGGGCAGCTTCAGAAGTCTATACCGGTGGGCGGTTTCGCCTGCTCCGCCAAGAATGTACTCCTCAGACGACGACGAATGAGCCAGGCAAAGTTGAACGAGGTTGGCTATATTTCCATCCCTTGTCGGAATAATCATGTATAATTACGAGATACCATCTCACGCATTTACAAGGCGCGCTGGCTGTACAATATCTTGGCCTCTTTGGTTGGGTTTATAGACGAGCTGTGGTCTGGCTGGCTGTAGATAGAACTGGCATAATTCCCACCTTTGGCGGCATCATTGCGCCATATTTGTACAATCGATCACGACTCTACTTCTAAGACCACGATAAAGTATGGTGCCGATTCCTCTTACTTATGCTCACCAGCAACCCCTTGACCTTTCAATGCTCATGGCCCGGCCCTTGATCACAGAGTCGGCTCATCCAGGTTGCTCGTCGCACCACGGATGAGGTGCACATGTCCCACCCCGAGCGGATATAGCTTTGATAACAGGGGCAATGAGCAGTAGCAACTTGGTCTTCCTTTCAATAGAGTGGCTTGCTGTGTCTGAGAGCTCCCAAGCTACACGGCCGTAACAATTTAGAGAGCCGATTTCACCCTGTCGTGCAGTGGTCTTCCCGTACGTTCACTTGGCTCCGATGCGTTCTATCGTATCTCTCAGTCGTCATCATCCTCGTCGGAACCGTAGTCAACAAGACCCATTTTTGACTTGGCAGTAGCTGCTAGCCGTGCAGTCTCTGGCGATTGATCTTTCGTGATTCCCGAGTTGGTGGTTCCGGCCTTTGAGGAGGGACTGGAAGCCGGTGGTCGCTCATCTTTCATGGCGATATTCTTTTCGGAGCCGTCTTTAGCATTCTCGCTGGCCCTCCTCTTGATCCCCTTGATCACGGGCTCTTTCTCCCTCTTCCTTTTCCTTGCGGCTCCGGTGCTCCACTCGTCTAACGTCGCCGCATCGACCTCTGGGACCAATTCCTGGCCCTCCTCCGCGGCATCCACACTCGCCGTCGCGCCCTCCAGCTTCTTCTGCGCGTCCCGGAACTCCCTCAGCCCGACCTCCTCGGCGTGTTTCTGCTCCTCGGCCTCCCTCCTCTCCCGCGCCTCCACCTCCTCTAGGAAGTCGACCTCGTCGTCGTCCAGCGCCCGGAACTGGTTCCGGATCTTGTTGGACTCCTCGAATGCCGCCTGCTTGGCCGCCTTGTTGGCCTGCAGCACCTCGTACAGCGACTGTCCCGAGCTCGACTCCACGGCGGCCTTGCGCGCAGCTTCGCGGGCGCGCCGGTCCGATTCGAGCTGGGCTTGCGCCTTTTCCCAAGCCGCGCTGGATTGCGAGGTCGTCGCTGTGGAGGGCGCGGGCGCGGGCGTGCTGTCGGTGTTGGTGGTGGGGGAACTGGCGTCGCCGGCGATGGTGCCGCCGGAGACGAAGCGGGAGGACATCGTCAGGTGGCCGGACTTTGACCGGCTGAGGCCAGGTGCTGTAGTGTCGAGTACTTCGGGGTGAAAATGGCTTGCGAACTTGGGGTTCGTTAAATGTCGCAGTTTGTTCAGTATATTGGGATGGGATTCGTGATCGCTTCCAAAATAGCTCCTTGTCGCAAAAGCTCCAGCAGCTAAAATCTGGGGAAGCTCATCCTGGATGTGGGGCCAATTATGGGAGGGCTACGGAGTCTGTTCAACCAGTCAAGTTATTATGGTAAAGTCTAACCTACGGGTAGTCTAGTCTATAGTCATACAAATACTCTCAATAATACCGCAATGCATAGTATTTAGAATCTCTTCATCACGCCGAGGCACCGTAGCAGCGTTTTTTGTCATAGATGCAATGTAATGAAACGAACACAAAGAAGACACAAACTCCTAGGTAGAAACTCTAATCCATTTTATTTCATCTTATTCCATTCAAAACTTTGTCCTAACTAATGTCCAACTGATTCTGTATGAAGATGTTCTTAGACCTTGCGAACGCACTTAATACTACACTACAGCCGCTCCAACGTACCAGCCCTTCAGACTCTGTTCATTTAGCTCCTCTGCCCAAACATCCCACCAATGCAACTCGTTCTTCTTTGACCCCATACTAGTATCACAAACAGTATAAAGTAGTATTATATCACAGCCTTACTAATTACAGTTTCTTTTCTAAAAGGCTTTTAAAGCTTAAAAATGTATGGCATTATCCCCACATGCAAGCACCGGGCGGCACTGGCGCTCTCGCATTTCTTTCTCTTTATCCCCTCCCTTGCTTTTCGACCTCTAGGCACCTGTGCAAAACAAGGTTACCTCATTTGTCGTTGATCTCGTTGAATTTCTCACATCGTGGTTTCGAGAGTCCCATCACTTCGCAAGTCAACTTCTCATTCAAAGTGTACGACTGTTTCGTGGCAGGATATGTCTGTCTTGATCTTTCGCTCCAATTTGCCTCTAGGCTAGCCGCATTTATGATTGCTGTTCATACTTGTTTACGGGCGAGATGTCAGTAATGCTATGGTCAAGAGCCAGCTTTACATGTTACACCGGGCTTCCACCGATGGTCATACCCCAAAATGGACGTAAGGTACCCATTCCCAACAACCTTTCTGCTCATCAGCCTCATTTTCCGAGTCAGATTCGCCAATGTCCCTCCATTTTTCAGTCGTTTGAACTTTATCGTGTGAGACCGTGTCACTCATATGACCTCCTGCTAATGGCATCTCTACTCCTGTGATATCTCCTCCCCTGCTTCTGTAGCCCTGTAGCCCATGCAGCGAACGATCCCGGAGCTCCCTTGTGGCTTTATGAAGACCAAGGCTTACCGACACATCACCCAAAGCCCCATCGCGCATTACTTCGTAGGTGACCTTAGCTACTTCAGCACAAAGTCCATCGTCAACTTCCCACAGAGTGCCAATCACATGACGAAAACCCATCAGCTGGTATCCACTGATCAAATGGATACCTTCGTCGACAAAACTCGAATTCCTGACTCTGGCAGTACCGCAAGCTGAAAGGAAGGCGAGGAATGGTTGCCGGTTCCCAATATTCATTTTGCGTACACTTGATATGGATAACCTACTCGGTTCGGAACCTAAAACTAGGCAGCTTTTTGACGGATCTCGGGCGTCTGTAAACCCGTGGCCGGCGAAATGAAACAACCTGCACCGCGCCATGGCTGACAACACGTTGCCGAATACATGTCGAGGCTCGAGAGGGTTCAGGCCCATCTCTTTGCATAAATCCCGGATGGTAGCCACTTCTCTCCCAGCAGAGGGTAAGCTAGAGTATCCTGGAGTCTCTTCCATAGCGATAAGGACCGCATCATTCGAAAGCAGATTCGGGGTTTCGTGTCGATGACTGTTCAATATTGACTTGACAGATGTGGCATATGATGATATGACCCTGTCAAGTACCGTCTCCGACGACCCTCCGACGTGGTGTCCTGCGGCATGAATAGGGATTTGCGTCAAGATTCCCGTGGGTATCCACCACACACGTGGCCAAGCATTTTGAAAGGGCGCCTGCGAGAAGCCTAAAGCATTCAGCGTAGGCTCTGCTAGAACATCCCAGAGCCAACCGAGTATAACAGGACTGACCACGTTTTTCCTCAAAACTTTCTGCCGCAGCCACTCGACATCCATCGCTTGCAAATGCAAAGAGCGTATCCGATGCAGCTCTACCATTATTGCGTCACAGCGATAGCTGCTGACATTCACGAGAACGATTGGGCCGTCTCTTGCAGCACTCTGCAGTCTCTCCGCGCTCGGGCATTTCAGAAAGCCTTCAAAATCAGGAAGCTTTCGAATGTGTGTGATGACCTTCCTCAGTCCACTGCTCGCTTCGAAGCTCCGCCTGTTTTGCGATTGCCAGAACAGGTGCTTATGTTGGGGGTCCTGAAAATGATTTTGTAAAACGGGCCGATCGAACTCCTTTGCGAAATAAACAAATTTTTCTGCCAACTCGGGGTGTTTCTCTTCCAGCTCTTGCATGTCTGGCCTCAGGTTCTCCACGGATGTGGCAAAGAGCGCTCGTCCTTGCTCCAGCAGTCGAAGCGCAACCGAAGGGGTTTGACCCGCATGCAGTGCTGCGGCTGCTGCATCGGATGCGAAGCCGATGACTGGTTCCAGTACGTGCTGCTTATCTGAATCGTTGATTAACCACGGCAACAGCTCTGGAAACAGGCCTATAGTAGCCTCGGAGGCCTCGTAGGCGTGCTGCCAGTCAGCGATTACAGCGCTGTACTCGAGAATCTTCATGCCTGCCGTTATTCGTACTGCGGCCGGCGAAACGGCATGAGCTAGGGCACGTTTGTGGTTCAAGATAGCTTCCTCGAGGTCAACTACCGCTCCTTTCTTTTTGTACCGACTATGTAACATGGTACCAAGCATATTAAGATAGCTTGCACGGTTGTGATCTTCTTCCAGCACTTGATCGACGACATCTTGTGAAACTCGTATCGCCTCATCGAGATGAGTCGCCATATTGCTCACCGCATACTTCTCTCCAAGTAGAAACGCGAGGCAATATGATTGATCGACTGGCGCAGCTACACCTGATGGAGCCAGTCTAATGGCCTCCCGCGCACGTTCAATAGCATCGTCTAAGTCCGTTTCATCTTTGTGAAGCAGATATCGGTAGAAGAGTTCGAGCCCGCTTTCAGTCAAGTACACTGGTCGGCGTAAATGTTCTTCTGGCGTTTTGGAGATGACCTCTTGCCGAATGCGGATGACTTCGTTGAGATCATCCGTCACACCTGATCTCAAGTACCGGCTTCTGAGTGTTATCGCTAGTGTGTTCCGATATGCCAAATAATCAGATTTGTCCTCTATCATTATACTCGTTGCTTCCTCTGCAGCCCAGATTGAATCCGAAAGATCCGCTGTTGAACCCATTACGCAAAATCGTGTATGCAGGGTAATCGCAAGACAATCAAGATATCTTGCGTGGTTAGGGGACATCTTGGGAGCTCCATCAACAGCTTCTCGTACTACAAAGACAGCTTCGTCGAGATCAGCTATTGCTCCTGCTCTCGAAAACCTTTCACTGAGTAGAGTCCCAAGGCTCACCAGTCGCGAAGGCTTCTGCGGATGCAAATCTGATGCCTCTTTTATGATATCCCGCCCAGTATCTATATCCTCGTCGAGGTCAGACCTAGCGTTCGTATCTAAATATCTCACTCCAATAGTTGGCAGGTCGCTAAGATCCTTGATTGCGTCTCTATGTCGAGAAGAGCCCTTGCGTGATCCAACGGATTGCTGCACATCGCGTACGTCCATATACCTAGGCATTGTGATTTCTGTGGCGTCGTATGTACTGCTTAGTGATCTGGCATTCAGTTCCTTGTTGAACTGCCAGGTTTCCTCAAACTCTGCATCCTGCAAGTCTACCAACTCTACAAACATCCCATCTTCGTCAGGTTCCGCACTACTAGCTTTAGTAACGCTTTCTCCCCCCTCGTTCGTGAGCAAGACTTCGTATTCGTACATGTTAACAACATGCCGCAATAGCGTTCATTAGTACCTGAGGTCCAAGCTGTCCCTGAACAGCCTCCGGCAAATGTGGCAAGTATAGGAGTAAGCCTTGCAAACCCGGGATCCAAATAGGCACTGATGACCAACACCAGGGAGGGATGTACTCAGAATTTCCAGCATGTCTCATGCTGCAGACAGCACTTGTCGCGAGCGAACCACGTACGATTACGTAACGTACAGGCAATTCCAATCATAAACGAACACATTCGTCGTCAGGTGCGGGGTTACCATCTGGACTCACAATATATAGAAGCCAGGCTGACCCGCTCACCGAAATGTGAGGTAATTACCGATGCATCAGAACTTTAGGAGATATCTCAACAGTGGCTGCCAGTATGCCTTACGGCTGACTTTAGACCATGTCGCACTGCTTGCGCCTCCTGCAGGCAGGATCTGATACTGATACAATCTAAAGCTTACATTGGTTCTCGGTTGCACCAGTGTGGGATCATGTACTGGTCGTAATCGGGCCTACATAATGTGGCACGTTGGGGATGCTGAGTTGAGAATAGCCATGACCATGTACGGCTTGGCGCTTTGTCGAAGTGACCAGCTCAAACCCGGATTCCATACTGAGCACTGCTATATGTATTCAGCTACCTCGAGTCATATCTCTAGGTAGCACTCAATAAATTCCAGTATCGCAGTTGGGTGTCCAAGGTTTGGTATTTTCTTTTCTTTTTCAGGCTAGCCACTGTACTTGCAGATAGGACTGCGAATGTTGTAGCGCAAAATCAGAACTCCAAGTATCTTGCATTTTGCAGTGTACAAATACGGACGTATGAGGTAAAATTCAATTATGAAATTGCACGAATGCACAGTAATCTAGCTCCGGACAATGTTGTAGCGATTGAAACACCCAGCTGATGGGTGGGTAGGCAAAATCCCTATGATAATCTTTCAGCCACTGCTATTAGCGATTTCCAACCGCAATCATGGCGCCAATACTCCGCATCTTAGCACTAGTCTACAGCGTCGTTAAGCCACCGCAAACCCCCAAAAACATTTGCTTTGCTCAATTCGATCATTGTAAAACTCTCCGGAAAATTGGCAAGCATCTCAGGTTCAGCGTCGCAAGAGGTATGGAATATATATACTCTCAAAGCACACATCATCGCCGGTTTCATCTCCAATGGTTCGATTCTCGGCAATCTTCCAAGTCCACTGCTCCAATTTGGAAAGACCCCCACGGCGATGATGCTTCGTGCCCACAGGATCTTTCAGATGCCCTAGATCCACAAAGCGAGAGTTGGTAAGAACGACGATGATCGCCTCGGGCAAAGCGCCATTGTAGGGGCAATCCGTTGGCCATGTGATTGGGAGTCCTCTTCCTCGGTTTCCGATTACCTCTTCCCTACCAGCTGGCAGATCGATACTTGATGCCCTCGGCAACGACACTCTGCCGAGACCATTAATGGCAAACACCCAAGCATACACTTGCTCGCTTCCAGAATTGCGTAAGCCGATTGTGATTCGGTCGTTGACAGTCAGATAATCGGTGCCGTCTTTCCGGAACGGCGGACGATTAGTATTTCCAAACCAATTGACCTCAACAGTCACACCGTGTCGAAGTTGCTCATAGGGTTCCGGCCGTAGACCCAGGAGATGGTGTGCACGGCCCAGTTGCTCTAACCGCCTGATCAAATCCGCCACTTGGGTAGGATTGGCAGGCCAAGACACTTCAAAGATTCTTATGCCGAAGTGGTTGGAAACAGTGATGCTTTGGCCTTGTCTAGAGAGTGTAGCCAGAGGACCAGGCGTCCGACGAGTAGCTGGTTGAATGAATCTCGATGTTCGCATCACGTTTTCCAACTCTGGGGTAGAAGGATGCACCACAATTGGTAACTTATGGAAGGTATTTTCACGGAGTACCACCGTCAAATGGGAGCTAGGGAGAAGCTGAAACTGTGTCTGGTCCCATGGTTCAAGACTGGCCCGGGCTTGGAATGCATCAGAGGTCATGACGCGTGCTTCTGCGATCTGATTGCCTGAGTGCATCAGCTTGTACAGGCTACCTTGGTGGATGCCGGACACGCGACCACCTTGGATGAGCAGATCGGTCGCATTTTTATCTGCGGGGAATTCTCCCGTAATGGTTTCCCTCCTGGAGAACGGGTGTCGGTTCCCACGACCTTCCACACGAGGATGTTGCTGAGGGAATTCCGCTTGAACAAGTTCTGATACACGTATCATGGCAGACCGCCAAGGTATAGTTCGGTTGGAACCTACAATGTCCCTAAGAACGAGTATAAGTGATTCTGTCAACACTCCACACCATTCCCCGTTGCTGTTGCAGTACTCCCATGCTGATTCCGTGGGAGAAGCGGCTGCTATACGAACTGCGGACGGGTTTTCCTCAGGGAAAGCGTCAAGTCGAAGTTCCCTAACGGTTTCCAAAATACTGACGTGGGCTGCAATATCTTCAAAACGAACCATGCTGAGACCTCTGGGTTTCGCATTGTCCCCGTGGCTGGGATCACGAGCCATGCGGCCCGCAAAACAGCAATCTAGGATGATGGTGACATTGTCCGCCTTATCGGTCATGCGCTTGAGCCAGTAAGATATCTCTCTATCTGTGATGCCGTTGAAATGGTGCGCGTTCGAGACGAAGTCGAATGGGACAAGGAACTGATGCCTCCATGGGGTATCCCGACTGACTGGACTTGTAGACTCGACCATTCCGCCATGACCGGAATAATAGACCACAACAGTATCGTGCAAAGAAAGACTCTCGATGAAACGATTCCAAGCAGCTCGGATGCCATCCCGAGTTGCTTGATGTTCGCAACATTGAGTTGAAATGAATCCGAGCTCTCCAAGTAAGAGTGCCATGTTCCTCACATCGTTGGACGGACCGCTAAGGCCATTGTAGCTGCTAGCGATCAGCAAAGCCTTTTTCTGCGTCATTATTCACGGTCTACAATATGAGAAGGGTACTGGTTGAATGTTGATCGTGTCCTCAGATACAAAAGGGAAAGAAGTTCGAAAGAGGTTCCGGAGCAGTGCCTTGTCTGATTGCCATTGGTACACTATATCAAGCAGATAAAAGGGAGGGAAAAGAGGCGGTAACCAGATGACTCAATCTCACTCTCATCCAAGGCAGCCACGGTTCAGCCTCAGGCATATTGCCAAGTTACCGCTGGGGAAGTTGGCGATGATGCGTTATTGGATGGGTATTTTAGCGGCTATGTATCATCCTTCAAGCGCCGTAATCCGCCACGGACGCCTAGTTGCCTCAATGCTGCCTCTACTACCTACATTTTATTGCTTGCACGACTGCATATTATCGGAGGCGCCGTTACTGGCTTAGTGCGGTATATAGAGGAAATAGTGATCGATTGTTGATTGACATGTCATGCAAGGACTGTATAGACTTCGCCTGAACCGTGCTATTTAACTCATACTATTCGTGTCGGCCTTTTTTTTTTTTTTTTGAAATTGAAAGTCCACTGTCGAGTTCTGTTGGGCTTGAGGGGTGCATACAGGGTATTATTACCCCACTCCTCTCATGAGCCTGAGGTATCGGCGACGTCAACAATCACATGATTGTAGTGCTTTCTCTGATAGAGTACCTAAAAATGAACTGGCTTGCCATGGCACGGATCGCCACGGGCGCGGGCGGGACGCTCGGGACTACATTCAGCTGCTAAGGCCGCACAGTTGGGCTGCAAATTCGTGATCGTTACCTTGCTACCCGATACTTCATCCCTGATATATTGATGTCCTACACCCTTCTTCTTTAACCCCTGCCCCATCTTTGCATCTCGCATACATACCCCGAGTTAAACGTCGGCTCGTTCCCAAAACAAGATAGGCTGTATCTGTATATCGCACATCGTGTCAGCAGCATTACTGGCTCCGCCCTAGCTGGACCTCGAGCGGCCATCATGCGTTACGCACTTTTGATTGGAATAAATTCTTATGCACATAATCCCTTGAAAGGTTGTGTCCACGATGTCCAGGAGGTCAAGATCTGTCTCGAGCAAAGGTCCCCTGGTGTCAAGGTGTTTATGATGACTGCTACCTGCGCGGAAAATGCAGATCCACGCCAACTGGTGGAAAACCCAAGTGACTGGCCGACATATGATAACATTCATTCTACTTTGAAACTAATCGCCACAGAGGCAAAACCCGGTGACTTCGTCTACATTCATTATTCCGGCCACGGTACGCGGATTCCTCCCTCAGAGTTCAACGGGAACTCAGGCGATGTGGCTTTGGCTCTGCTAGCAGGAGACCGTGGCCAGCGAGTCAACTATCTACATGGATTCGAATTGGCCTACTTAATCAACAAGATTGTATCGATTGGGTGTGAAGCAACTGTCGTTTTAGACTGCTGTTTCTCGGGAGGGGTATCTCGCCACGACAATGACGATGGTGGTAGGTCTCTCGTTTACGATATCGGTATTGACATGGCTTCCCCTCGCCCATCTGCCGGCGCAAGGGCCTACATGCGCGCTGGTCGCAATACCTCGTTATTACCTGAGTGGATTATCAATCCGGACAAGTATAACATACTGGCGGCTTGTGGGCCCCATGAAGTCGCTCGGGAGATTGAGCTCAGAGATAGAACCAGACATGGTGCTCTTTCCTACTTTCTTCTGAAGTTACTAAATTCAAATGGCATCAAGGAAGGAAGCATAGATGACGTGTACGGCCAGCTACTGGCAAGTTTTAGACAAAACTTTCGCCAGCAGAGTCCTGTGCTTTTTGGGAAGCAGAGTTTAAGGTTCTTTGACTCTAGCATGGCAGGAACCCTCGTGAAGAGTATTGCTGTTATTGGCACTACGGCTTCGAGGCTTTACCTGAACGGCGGGCAGGCACATGGCCTGAGTAATGGTGATGTCTTTGTCCTTGTCTCCTGTCATCGTACAGATAAGTCAAAGGATTTTCAGACGGCTGGTTCCACGTTCGGCCGTATCATCAATGCGAAAGGTCTTACGTCAGAAATCGAAGTGATTGATGGGCCACCTGACACGAAGGCTTTTCGAGCGGGCTGGATCGCGATGCCAAAGAACCAGCCATCACTTCTTCGATATCGGACTCATTTCCAGGTTACTAGCACGCAGCAGGCTACTTGGATTGAGGCATGCAGCCACCGGTTGTCGCTGAATGCGACGTTCAGCGAAGTAGCTGATCCCTCGGCAGCCTTCACTGTCATTGTTGGAGACACTAATAGTTACGAAGTTCGCGACGCAAATCTGCAGAGATCATTTGAGCGACCTCGCATACCGCCAGGCGAAGATTGTCTCCAAGAGGTTGTGAATACAATCGAGCAGCTTGCTTGGTATCATCACGTCAGATCTATAGAAAATACAACTCCCTCCATGCAGTTTCTGAATTCATTCAGTATCAAAATTATGGACCAGGCCGGGAGGTCCTGGACGAAGTTAAATATCCAAGAAAACATCCAACGATATCATAACGACTGGATCATAATTGAGTTAGAGAACCAGGGGAACCATCCTCTATATCTTCACCTATATTCCCTGGGCCCATACTGGGAAATAACGAACATACTTCGAAAGACATATGAAACGATACCCATTCAAGATACTGAGCAGGGTTTCTCCGGCATAAGTAGGAGAAAGCTAAGAGCTACGATTCCATCGTCCATGATTCAGAACGGACAGGAATACTGCGAAGACACCATCAAAATCTTCATCACGTCACAGCCAACGTCAATCTCATGGTTGGAAAGAAACAAAATTGGATTTTCCGGAAGAGCGGAGGGTTCAAGTCATTCGGCCCCAACATCTATTAAAGTGATTACCAGCGCTGATAGCCATCTTGATGATTGGGTGGTATACAATTTATCAGTTAGGACGCTTTTTCGCCATTGAAGATTTGATTGATATCATGTTGTACCTATTTGTCTTAATTTCACGCGAAAGCGCAACAATGGCCATCAAAAGAATTTGATGCTTCATTGTGACTATGCTAGACTTTGATCGATGGAGCATGGATTATAACATACGGCAGTTAGTGCTTACATGTAAATCAGGTGATTGCGGGCAAGCTCAAATAGATTAGCTAAGGTTTTACCACCTATTAGTCTTGAAGCTGTATGTATACTCAGGCCAAGACTTTGTTATTGCTTAAACGATCGATTTAGGTAGGGGGGCCGCAAATTACACTTCTCAGTGGCTAACACTATACCATGATACGATATACTCACCTGAAGGTGGTAGTAAGACTGAAGTTCAATGCCATATTCGTATGTTCTATCAGCTAGACTTTACAAAAACATTCTTCAAACGAATTTGTCAGTGTTGATGATATGAGGTATGGTCCTAGATGTGTCGAACCTGGGTGCTGAAGACATAACGATGAATCCTGGCTGCCGTAGCATACTTGTTGGGATCTTGCTCGTGCCCAATATTGGTATGGTCACCGTGGTCATAAAATGGCTTCTGACTTGACAAAAGTTTTCGTTTGCTTTGACTGTAATCCGTAGATATTCTTGCAGGGTTGCGCCGAGGAAAAGGGCAACTCATTTGACGCAACATGACCAGGTCCGTCTTCTGCTGGTGTCAAGTCCGGTCCGCTCTAACAAACTGCCTTGGAAAACAGGTCTTTTGCGAAGGTTGAGGACCGACAAATGTGTACGCTGCCACCACCAACGGAGGCACCGCTATTATCACGTTGTTCAGATGTCTCCCGAACGCTTTAATATCTTTCTGTAGCCATTCCAGCGCCACAATCTGACCCATGATAACGCAGTTTCCCGGTGCCGTGGTCCAATTCAGCGCCGAGCCCCAGATGCGCCTGAAACTCTAACCTGCCAAGGCGGTACTTCATAGTCATGACCGTGATACCCCCTCCGTCAGCTTCACTACATTGTTGATGGGGTTTGAGACGTAACCGAATAAGAACGCTACACACTGAAACTACACGAGCATAGGTCTTTTGTCATCGTCCTCTCTAAGTCCGTGCACACGTTTGAGTACAGGCAACCCCCGCTGAAACTTTTCTCTCCACCATAATACACCGATGTGCTAGGAAGGGGGGCATACTCGAGACAGTGAGGCCGAACTCATTGGCTGACGAATTGGCACTGCTTATTGGGTTGCGACCGGGGGGTTCTTCCAAGGCTAGGAGCTGCGGTTTGTGTGCGGGATGAGATAGTCGCCGGATCGGGGAGCCTAATTCTATATCTAACCCACTGCACGCTTTACGACGTTTACACCTACCTCAGCAGATGAACGGGATCTTGGCTCGCTATAAGTTGGATCACTGACATGAATAGTTCGATGACCAATATCTACATGAGTTTTACCGACACTGGCATGTTAGTATTGACGAAGTGCGAGTCATTGAGTCCCTACAGATTAGTAGCCGCTACGGCAAAATCATGAATGCTAGGTTCTTCGTCTAATGATTTTCAGACGTTTGATCGAGAATACTTTGTGGGCCATAATTCAGGAAGTTGTGCTTACTAGTTCCCGATAACGATTGCGAGGGTTTTTGTATCGTCTGTGTGATTTTGGCACATTTTCAGCAGTCCTCCTATCGGTCGAACACTTCATCTGCTTTGCTGTTTCTGGTAATTGAAGAGCTATGAACTAAGTCCTTCAGAAGAAGATTGTCCTGGCTCTTTTACACATTGTTAAAGGGGCAAATACAGATGATAGATAATTGAATAAAAGTAATACATGCAATCAGCTATTTGGTATATCTCTTTTCGTGAGAATATGTTCTTCACCATACTTTCAAAAAACTACTTCCTGTACCACATCCTTGTAACCTTCGTCCGGCGTATCTTTCTCTGCAGTTGGAAGATACCGTAAAGAGTGGCTTCGGCGGTAGGCGGGCATCCCGGAATGTAAACATCAACAGGAACAATTCGGTCAACGCCTCGAACAACACTATAGCTATAGTGATAGTATCCGCCCCCATTGGCACAACTGCCCATGCTGATGACCCATCTCGGTTCCGGCATCTGATCGTAGCATTGTCGTAAGGCAGGGCCCATTTTGTTCGTTACTGTCCCAGCCACAATCATCACGTCGGCTTGGCGGGGGGAGGCTCGGAAGATAATTCCCAGGCGATCTTGATCATACCTAGGCATGGAAACGTGCATCATTTCGAGAGCGCAACAGGCTAGTCCGAAGCTCAAAGGCCAAAGTGATCCATTTCGAGCCCAACTTACGACCTGATCCAGTGAAGTCCTTAAAATGTTTTATCAATTAGTGGCTATTTAGGAGAACCTTCAGCGAGCATGCTACACATGTCAATCGCTGTATATAGCTTAAATAGGGAGAGTTTGTATAGTTCGAGAAGATGAGGGCATGGCTAATCAAGAGCTCTGAGTAAAAGTGTCCTTGAACATTACTTACAGCACGTGCTGAGCAATGCTCGAAGGCCTACGTTCAGTAGACAGGGCAGTATTTCGATGCTTGCCGATTGTTGATTGATACTCCTTGTGTACCTTGTTTTTGGTACTAAGGAGGCGATCGCCTATCAGACCTTGAGGTAACCTATTGATTCTAGCACCAAGAAGCGGCGGGAGACGTGCTCTGATCAACGATGTCTTACAGACTGAAAACATGATGTGTTACTCTGACCAGAGGGAAATAATAAGGGAATTGTGAAAGAAAAGCATTAAAGGTGATGAATAAAAAGTATTGACAGAGAAAGGAGGAAAACATAGCGCTGTAAAACAAGATGGCAGTTGAGTTGTAAGGCAAACGATGGGACTCGGTATAAACCCACTAGTGTCAGTTCAGCACTTAATTGAGTCGGAGTAAACCCACAAGTATGATGGGGTACCGCTTTGGTGGCTCCATATTTAGCGGACCTGCGGAAGATCGGTTGGCCCGCTTGTGAGCTTGAGAGGTTGTCCCACCACCGGCTGGATTCGATGCGAGTTGATTGTGCTGCTTATATTAACTAGACAGACGAATATGCCGACGCAAGAACTTGTGTGCTCC
Organism: Truncatella angustata; assembly: GCF_020726525.1. Classification (NCBI taxonomy): domain Eukaryota; kingdom Fungi; phylum Ascomycota; class Sordariomycetes; order Amphisphaeriales; family Sporocadaceae; genus Truncatella; species Truncatella angustata. The sequence continues at coordinate 1,507,129 of NW_025763390.1, read as the reverse complement.
TTGTGCGGCCGTGAGTTCCGACGGAATTGCCATTTACGACGACATGAAAATGAGCATAGTTCAGTCAATTACCCATGTCAATTTTGTCCCAAGCGATTCTCAAGACGAGACGTAGCCCGGCGGCACTCCGTGACCTGTCCACACCGGAAGGGCCAAAACATTAGGGGGCAGAAGCGAGGAAGGAAGCCAATTGCGTGCGAACCCTGCTCTGAGGCAAAACTATCTTGCGATCACAAGTCGCCTTGCCGGCGCTGCTCTGCTCGTGATCTGAAATGTACCTACCGGTTCGCCGGTAATGAGACTTCTGCGGTGTCTCGATTGGATGACAGCTTAATCACCTCTGCAGAGCCAACGGCATTATCTTTTCTTCTACATGTTACCAACCCTGCATATCAGTCTGTCGCCCTTCATATGGGGCCAAGCGAGACCATATCAAATGGAAGCTATTCGGGTGTGTCGCGTATGACTACATTCTGTCGGCCACATCATCCATGCGCAGGCCCCGATCATAATATTATGAAACTCTCAGAAATCCCACACAAGATTCATCATGGTGGGCTCCAGCGCTTTATGAGTTCAGATCCCCTGTGTTCCAGCATCTCGAAACCTCAATCTGTCACGATGCTCGAGATGCTTCAAACTCGACTCAATTTCATGTTTGCTGAAGTACAATCGACAAGTATCAAGAGCCTAATGAAGTATGCGGCATTCTTTACTTGCGCAACTTATTCGTTATTCATCCCAACTGTCTCAGATTACCGGCAATGGCAATGGTCTATCATCCACTGGCCAACAATATGCCTAGAGAAGATATCTTACCCTCTACTATTGGCCCTGGGTTTAGGCGGCGCAGTATTGGTTGAAGTTCAAGGCAGACTGAACACTATTTGTGGGTTGGATAACATGTTCTACGAGATTGTAGAGACCTACGTCTTTGACTGTCTAGAGACTGCCATGACCTTTCACGATCACTCGCAGCTTGATACTCCTCTCATCGAAGCTTGTCAGGCTGCACTCTTGGTGATGGCTGTCGAGAGCGGTATTGATGACAATGCTACAAAGCGAAGGCTACTAATTAAACGACTTCCCATCTTAGTTGCTGCGATCAGGATTCTAAACATAGCAGCTCAGTTTCACCCACGAAGTCCCGAAGTGCCCACTTGGAGGGAGTTCTTGTGCCGCGAGTCTTGTATCAGGATTGTCACTTGGACGTTCCTTCAGGATGCGTTATTCACGCTAATTTGCTGTCATCCGCCCTCTTTGACGACTGTTGAGATGATTTGCGATCTTCCATGCAATGATTTGCTCTGGACTGCCAAAAGTGAGCCAGACTTCAAGCTTGTGTGGACTTCCCAGGTTCCAAAAATGGAATCACCGACGTTGAAGAAAGCCATATGGTATCTGATTGGAGAAGATTCACCGACCGGGGTCAGGGACGAGTTGGGCAAAATGAGTGTGGATCATCTTTTCGTTTTGATTTGGGGTAAGTTGTTTTCTCTTGGTTGGCCAACTATGATGCTAAACAGATATGCTCACAGGTGTCCACTCCACGTTCTTCAATATACGTAGTTCAGCTCCTGCATGGACCTGGTCTACCATATTTCAGAGGGCTCTAAGGCGGTGGTTGATGTTTTGGAAAGATGCCGTTGGAAATGTCGAGCGACATCAGCAGTTAGACATGGATTATGTCAAGCTTGCGCCTGAGATCGCCGCATTGCTGAGTCGAATCGTGGATATCGAGGTAAACGGAAGAAACGGCGCCCTTTCGTATTTCCAGGGCATTATACATTATGACGTTAATCCGGTGTACGAATTAATTAGATATATTAGCAATTAAAGCAAGAGAGTCAGGTTGATATGCCAAATATAAGTCCAATGACTGGAACCATGTAGCTCGTCTATTTGTGACGTCCATCGCCATACCTTTCTCTTCAAGAGTGAGTGAGACATGCATATGAGATCCCAGCCATTTCCGTTTGTCAAATGGCGATGCTAGTAACGTTAAGGACGTCTGGTGCCCTACAGATAGGCGCAGGGGCGCAGGAATCCGAAATTGTGGTAGCCACACTGCGCAGAATTACCAACATAGATCTATATCGTAGAGAGACTAACAAGATGAAAACTCTAAGATAAACAAAGCCTTGTAAAGCATTGCAAACCTCATCTAGGAGAAAAAGTCAAATATGTTAACTGTCAGCATTTGACAAAAAATGAAATCCAGGAGTAGGCAAATAGAACTCTCCGCAGTGGCAGAAGTCTACTGGAGAACCTTCGATTAACCATACAAGACTGCCTAAAATGCAAGTGAAATGGACAGCTGCTTTCTCCGCTGAGGGAATCCAGGCTCAACAAGAAATTTCAAGCGGTACTAAACGACATTTCACATGCAATCGAACAGTCCAAAATTCACAAGCAAAACTGTTTCCTAACACGAGCAGCTATTGTAATCGAGGTAAGTTATAGGTTTCAGTGAGGAACCGGGCTTCTTGTTAGACACGAATAGGTAAACAGTCTTTTGCAGTTGATCGACACCGGGTCTGGATGTATGAGCATAGGGATCTCCTCGTAAGCTGATTGGCTGTCGTTGTTTGCAAAGCCGAAAGGTCCCGTGCTAGCAGAATAGTAGAAAGGCTCAACTCTATGTCGATGGATGTGGATAATGCCCCGTGGTCTTTATGTCTGACCATTCAGAGTAGGGTTGGACGTCAGGTGATATAATAGCCCATGCAGCTTTCACTTAAGACTAATTGTTTAAGAATCATGACTGAAACATCTAATGATTCTAATCTCGAAGCAAAGACGGCAACTCGAACAGTGGCTCATGGCACAAGGGAAGAATTCCTGTCCTAAGACGAAAATAGGTACGCTCACATGAAAAAGGACGCAACCTAACCAACAGAACAATATATGCAGTGTGCTTATTCAAAGAAAACCCATAATATTCCACTTTTTCTCCAAAACATGTGCACCAGGGAACACATACACTCTATGATTTCACTGCGAGTTTCCTAGGAGTTCCTACGAGTAGAGCGAAATGACATAAACTTTTGCCCGGAACAACAAACCGAAGTCTGGAAGTGTTCGTCTTGTCTCGCTACGAGAATGTCACGCTTCGCGAGAAAATGGCGGAGTGATGGATGATCCACCGGACATCAGGCATGCCCTTTTTACCATGTTTCGTCAATGCACCTGGTAATCCACAGAATGTGGCGTAAGCTCTAGACTCAATCTGGGGAACATGTCTCGCCACGAGGCATTGATGACTAAGTTCCCCTGATACCCATGAACTCTATCGATGCGGAAGATATCTGAGTTTTCGCAGTTATCTGACTTGAATTAGCTCAGAGCATCCAACGTCAACCATTAAGCAGCAGGAGGGCCAGCAAATTTAGAGTGTGGAACTCGTGTGTCGTATTGACTGAAGATATCTGACCCAATGACGACCATGAAATAATCTAAATACATAACTATAGCCATCTGGGAAGATCCCTGTCGACCCATATCTCAAGGTAGGTCTCACATAATAATCATTCCCTCCGGTTGATCGCCATGCCTTACTCATTGTCCTTGACGTCGATGACAGTCGACTTGAATTTCCTGGCGGAGATCTTGCGGTTGAACAGGATGTCACTTTCACGGTATGAGCGGTGCTTGAGCTCAGGAAGGCCAAAGTACGCCGATACAGCGCAGACGACGGCCGTACCTCCCCAGATATAGCCGCACTTGCCTGCAAGGTTCCATCCCGTCGGGTTGAGCATCTGGGAAGCTAGGTAGATCATGGGGATTTCCGCGACGTAGTACGCGGCACGGCCGACACCAGTGCTCAGAGCACGGAGACGAACGGAAGACGTCTCGGAAATGATGGTATATGAAACTGGGCCAAGGGCTCCGGCATATACGAAGGAGATGATTATTCCTAGGACGGCCTGGGCGTAGTTGGTCGCCGTGGACTGTTGGATGGAGGCACAGATGCCAAGAATTATGAGAAAAGTGATGTTGGTGACTGTTCCCCAGAGGTAGATGGTTCGACGACCGAACCAAGCCGTCAAGGGCAAAGAGAGTATGTTGGCAACGAATTGCAGACACGAATTGATCAAGTTAAGCTGGAAAGCCTTGTCGGGCGAGATTCCAGCTTCTAGATGGGAAGTTAGTGACTAAGCTTTGAAGCTTCCAGGAGAAGAGCTACTCACGCTCAAAGAAGAAAGTTGCTTGGTTGGCAATCAAGTTACCGGCAAAGTTCTGTGACGCGTACATCAAACAAGTGATGATTGTTCGCCTCAAGTCGGTACCTTTGACAAGGTCGAGAAGTGTGGGGGTGCCACCCATTTTCCTTTCAATCTCAACAGTTCGCTCCATCATGGCAAGTGCCTGTTGAGAATTTCCTGCTTTCTTATTTCCGAGACGCTCAATGGATCGAAGGGCCTCTTCTTTGCGTCCACGACGAATGAGCCACCAAGGTGACTCGGGAGCAAGGAAGACCAGAATCAAGAGAGGGGTCTAGGCGAGTCAGCTATTGAACTTGAAAATTTGGCAGAAGAAACTTACAGGGAAAAGCCATTGCAGGGCGAGAGGTACTCGCCAAGCCCATTCATCGGTACGCTTGTTGTAGCCATAGGTGGCACCAGCGACGATAATTGAACCGATAGACCAACTCATCTGCAGAGTAGCTGTGCAGGCACCTCGAAGGGCGAGTGGAACAACCTCACTGGCGTATGCAGGGGCGTTTGCAATGAAGAAACCCCATGGAATACCTTCCAATGCTTGTCCAACTGTGAGAACAGCAAGCGAATCGGCCTGAGTAGTTTTGGTCAGGCGAAAGACCTGACAATAGTACGAGGAGACTTACAAAAAACGAAATAAAAATCGTGGCGTTCATGAGAATCAAGGCCAAGATGGTAGTCCAGCGATATCCGAGGCGGTTGGTGACGGGTCCAGCTAGGAAGACACCAACGAAAGCACCACATTGACCGGCTTGGAACAGGGCACTCTGCCATTTGGTTTCGATCGTCCAACCGGATCCTTCAACCCAGACACCGTACCTTTCTTGGAAAGCGCCGAGTGCTACAAAGTTACCGTTCAAGAACATGTCGAATGATTCCATGACCTATCAAGCATTAGTGATTGTTGTGCATAAGCGGGGCTGATCCTCGCAATCTGGGTTCCAGGCACTTGGAGGCGAGCCCGAATGAAGAAAAGATATAGACTCACAATTGTGAAGCACATAATGAACGCCCAAAAGCAGGCCCATGGGTGACCCTTCGCTGCCTCCCACACGCCTTCCTCGTGCTCGCGGTTCTCGCCATCGAAGGCATCGTGTAGGAGATCCTCATTGGCCAAGACCTCAACCTTCTCGGACTGCTGGACGTCTATGTTGTCGCCATAACGCAACTCATCCTTCGGATTGATTTCGCCTGACGACATTTTGAATTGTTCACGAAGTTACCGTGTCAATGCTTAAGGGAAAGAGAACAGAGACAGCTGACGAAGAGAAGGGAAAGACAGAAAATGGCAAAAGGTGTATCAGGGTTCTTATGTCTTGTGTTACTTTTGCGCATCTCGGGCTAATGTTGGCTGTTACTAGCTGCGTACTCTATGTTGCATTGGTGTCCGTGTGATACCGCATCATTTTCCATGCAATCAACGACGTTTCCCTGTGTAAACCCGGGGTAATGATAGGTGCGCATGGGAAAAAGAACGGTTCACCCTCCGCGTGCTCGAATCCGATCTATCGGACCCCGAGCTGGTACAGTACGACGAGAGGCTAGCCCGGGGTCTTTTCCAAAGATCGGGAAGAAGACCAATGAGGTATAGGAGAAGCAGGAAAGCCGGCTCAGAGCATATGCCTGCCCTACAACCACCCACTGTTTGTCTGAATGACGAGCTTCGAAGTAAACAAACCTTTCATAGGCGGAATTCAATAATTTATGACGGACTGACAGCATAATATACAAGTATTGCACCATGTAGTTCATCTTTACGGGCCGAATATTTGGTGAAGACTATGCATCTCTTGTGATTTCTGGGCATCTTTCTAGGCATCTTCTGGGCAGTCTCTGGGCACCACTCAGGCCGCTTGAGCATTGCTTGTCAGAGCTTATGTCTTAGTTCATTGAAGGATGACGCTAAGGCATGAGCTAGAGGCTTATAGGGTTAGCATGGCCGCGTATCCCACATGGAGTGCATGATTAGCGCAAACGTGAGTGCGGGGTTGGCTTGTTTATCGGCTGGGCGCTACCATCTTCTCCTCACCGACTGAACAACTGTGGACAATCCCCAAATTTCCCCCAACTTCTCCAGATTGTATCTCGAGATTGGAAGCTTAATCCTGTCACTTCCTTTCTGATGATGCACGCAGATCGACGGGTCAATGACCCGTCCCCGATTTGAAATTCTAACCTTTGTAATTCATCATGACATCTGCATGTCATGCGATCAGATTATAGCGGCTCACTGCATAGAGTTTGGAAAAAGTACTGTAGAGCGTCCCACCCCGAGTGTCCCTGGCGTGTAACTGATTTACCGCCTGTCATGTGCCACGCTCCTTGCCGAGGGCTAATACATCCTAGTGTAAAACAAGATACGCTTTCGACCATGTTCTAGCCTTGCTGGCTTGCGGCTCGGTCTTTGAGTGGAGGAATTAGTTCCTGCGTGCGGGTGTTGTGATTTGTACGCTTCTTCGAAACATCCCCAGTACTAGCTCGTCATATCCTGATAACTAATAAGCTTTCCCTCCGGACGGAAGGCTGACTCTTGGCTGCACCTGCACACATTAAGTACCGTACATAATACTATGTTGGAATCCTCCCGACTGGTGTGGCTTACATAGCGGCCACCGCCGTTGGATGGGGCCCATTCCGTCCCTGCTCGATTCATCTTGAGTGGAAGTGGTCTTTATATCCAATGTGCCGGCTCAATTTCTCCTCGACGGCATTCTCTTGTGTTTAAGCTATTTGGCGCTACAAGCTGCAAGAGAACATGCTTTACGATCCCCGCACGTAACCGACTCGTGCTCTACAAGTATGTTTTTGACTTTCCAATCAAGCTTCTTCCGCACCAATGTACAGTACTCAACAGCGTGAGATTTAAACTGGCTTTCTGAAAGTTACAAGCAACAGATTATCGTACTGTGGTAGAGTCTATCTGTTAGCCCGTCACAGAAGTCCTACCTCGATCTCTGCCCCGGCCCCTCTCAATCTCTCCGCGAAGTCCTCTCCCAAGAACGCTGGCGTTAAATTCCCTCCCTCATACCCACCTTCTAAATGCCTTGTGTACAACAGACTTGCAGCACCCTGCGCCAGAACCGCACCTGTCACGTAATACGAACCGCCCAGAAATTTGAAGCGCGCGAATGCCTTCTTGGTCTCGTCCCCATCCGCGATAGCCACAGCCTCCAGCTCTGCCGGCGCATGCCTAGTAGCCTCCAGATCCGGCCCATCCCCCTCTTGAGGGAGAAACAGCCTTGCTAAGGGCTTCACCGACAGAAGCAAGCCGAGCAAAACAACATTCAGCATTTTCCATAAGCCGTGCAAAGTTGAAGATGCGCTGTTATACTCGTTGAAGTGGAAGTTAGCTCCATATTCCTTTCCGCCTTGCAATAGGCCCCATGTCCTATGCACAACAGCACGATCACCTCTAGCACCGTACGCGCTTGCAACGAGAACACCAAGATAGGGCTCTTTCCTAATTCCAAAGAAGTTAATCGGGTTCTGGATGGCAGTACCCCGGACAGGCGACAGGTACCACGGGTCATGTGATTCCGCAATAGTTTTCGCATCGAAATTTGGCTTGCTGAGAATCGCATTCGCGGTCCCGCCGCTGGGGCTGAGTGTCATTTTCTTGAAAGATAAAATGACTTCCTTCGTGGGTAGCCCGGTTTGCTGTTTCAATGCACGGACAGCAAGCCAGGTCAATAGATCCTGTGGTGCGCTGAATGCACCGCAGCTATGAATGAGCTGTTTGTCGGTGTCAGTGATTTCCCGTCTGGCACAGGGAGGAGATTGGATGTTTGTGACTTGCAGCAACGCCAGCGGCTTCCGCTCTTTTCTGGTACTGTGAAACCCATTGCTTGAGCTGCGCGATACCACTAAAACTTCACACCTCATGCTGTCAGTAACTCTTATGCCAGGGTGGGACGTTCCCATTCGGTGAGTGGTTCAACCTACGTATCTATATAGTCCGTCCTGTTCTCGATGCAAGCTTCTATCACCTGGGTTCCTACACGCCCATAGGACACAACGCTGATACAGACGTTCGATTTTAGTAGAACAGTATTGAGTTGATCGTGACGATCTAGTGAGACAATCTCAATCGCTATGTACCGTAAGCAGATAGCGACTATGCACATTCATTAGTCAATGCAGATCCTCACCAGGCTGGACCCTGTCCGGTGCCAACTCCCTCAATCTCGCTGCAAGGCCATCAAGCTTTTCCTTCGATCTGCCCGCAATTGCCCACCGAAGATTTGTAGGCAGGTGTTGGACAATATGCTCCGCTGTCAAGGCGCCAGTATAACCAGTGGCGCCGACGAGGACGATTCCATATTGACGGTCTTGTTTCTTAGGCACCATGGTAAGTGTTGTTCTTTTGTTCCAGTCTTTATGCTCGGTGGTTTGGGCGGAACTTATTCGCGGTTGTGCCTCTTGTTTTATTGTTTAATTGCTGTACGCAGGTTAATATGTAGTATTGATATTATATCATGGTAGCTCTCAGATGTGTTGTGCAGGGCTGTTACGTCAGCCGGGCCAATTGAAAACCCGGAAAGTCTCCGGAAAATAACCCAGTCTCAATGTCAAAGCACGCAATCTTATGACTGACTTCATTGCTTCGCATTCTCATGTTTCTGACGGTGTACAATTCATGCTTGAGCCGAAGTTGTCATTCGTGAGCCGAGCTTTGTCATTTGTAAGCCGAGCTTGGCGTTTGAAACCGAGCTTGGCCAAGGCCAGCCGAACAAGCCATCCAAATGCATAGATCTTGTCATTGCCCCCAAGTTCCCATTTCGAGAATTTTATTGTTAAGGCCTCTACTGTAGATGTATTGAAGAGATATACATTCGATGTGGCGCCACACTGAATCATGAATGATGTTTTCCTCTCTTACAACCGTCCCGATGTGTTCAACCACAGGCTCCGTCACGACTCTGCCTATGCACCTGGTGCGCTGGGAATAGTGCAAACGGTGGGAGGTCCTTTTGCGTTGATATACTTCGCATGCCAACGTTTTCATTTGACTTGCTTGGTGAAGAGTTCCCTTACTAGGATGAGTTTGGTGCTTGACGAATCTTTCAAAACTCGTCGATGCGTTCTCTCAAAGGTACCGAATAAGCATGCAAACTATATTCGCATAACCACTTCCTTTGATTTACCTTTGATGTTTTCAGGCAGTAGTTTCAACAACCCACCAAGGCGGCATTTACGAGCTGTGCGGGATCCTGGAAAAAGGCAAAAAGAGAAACGCATGAGTTTCTAGTCCAAAATTTGCCCTATAATGTGTACAAACAATGCAGGCGCTCAAATGTGCACATACACCCCATTCATCGAATTCATCATCTTCAACCAGTCCGGAGGTACGCATTAAGGGTTTTTGACACAGCCGTCGCCTGAGGTTGAGACACGAAATAAACAGGCCTTTGAGGAAAACTACAGCCACTATAATGGCGCAAGCAGTCATCTCGCTGGTAAAATCCCAAGCATGTAGAGGAAACCAGTGCTTTATCACATTAGTTTGCGTCTCAAGTCAAAATAGTAAACTGCCTTACACACTATCATATTAAAAGGTTCCATGGTTGATTCGGCAACGCAGCTACATCCCTTAAGCATGCAGCCATTTAGGGACAACTATGTAACACAAAAGATACTACGTTGGAATACCGATTCTATCAGAATCTCGATAATATAGTCTGAGTCCTTAAAGACGCAATATAATTGGAATTTTGAATAGTTGACACAGTAAATAATATTTACCGGGGTTTATTTTAGGTTTTGATCTGGTATAACTGTCAGACTCGTGAGACTTAAGCTATACGGCAGATATGTAAACATTCAATTTACTAAGTTGGGCCTCAAAGGAAATGCATATAGCACTCTCATGCCAATTCAAAACCAGCGACTCTATTTCCAAATTGTCCAAATACGGCCTTGGTAACTCCACAATAGTCGCGTTCCACTGATGATAGCATCAGGATAGTTTAAAAAGCTTGGGGGTCCGAGAAATATCTCGAGAGGTCTTGAGTTCTATTCTACTAATGATGAGTTATCCGCAGGGCAAGCTGTTTTCTTAGCAGATCCGACATCATGGCCCTTATTTAGAATTACATGCGTACTGAAAGAGAATGGATTTAGGATGTGGTGCCCTCCACATATATGCTCCTCCTTAGCATCAGAGTCACGTTGGTTGCCAGGATTGACTGTCTCGAAAAATATGACCATGTGTACGCCATGATCACGCAAACCCTACACCTATAACATGATGTTGGGCTCGAGCATGCTCGAACTTGACTAGATAGCCAGTTTTGTGGCCTGCCGCGATCACTGGAGATCGTTTTGGAAAGTACATCACTCACATCTTGCCACAGGGTCTTGTGGCTGTGAAATGAACTCCAAAACTTAGTAACGTCTATACGTCCATTGTGGAATAAGGCTCAAGTTGGCGTAAAATTGCAGCGAGAGGCGAATCAAATCAATTCAGTGCGCTATGAGGCTAACATGGTACTTGCAAAACATGTTCTAGATGACTTACAGGTGTGAAATTCCGGAGCAATCTCACTCCAAAGTAATGAAAATACGGTCAGTTGCCATACAAAGTAGTGCGGGAATAAGACACTCACAACCATCCTTCATACTAATCCTCGCCGAGGCCTTGTCGGCAACTGTTCGACGGAGTGTTGTGAACTCTGACTTGACTCTCAGAGTCATCTCGTACTCAGCATATTGTTCCAAGTAAGGCGCGCTTGATGGTTCTACTAAATAGTAAATACCTGGAGGGCCCAGGCGGAACTGACATCGGTTGAGTGCCCAAAGAATTGCCATGTATAGTTCCGGCGGAATGGACAGCTGATTGGTAGAGCATATTTGTAGCGAACCAGAAAACGTCGATGATGACAAAACGAAGGTGGCATAGGAATATGTATATAGATTCACAGAGGAAACGACGGAGTCTTGGCCTCCTTCTTGGACTCAAAATCTCTTCAACCTTAGCCTTGAGGGACGTGTCTTTTCATGGTCGAGGAAGAATGCTTCGCTGGGTTTGAACGTTGGATTGACATTCACCAGGAACGAAGCGAGTTTCTCGGACCGAGGTATCCGGAACCCCGGAGCAGCTCTGCGCCTTTGCATCTCTGCGCCTCTGCGACTTGCGATACATATATTACGATGGCGTAGCATGAGCTAAGGGTTATTGGGTCACTTCTCATTCGGAAGTTCTAGATGGGGTGGGAAAAGTTCATCGTGCAAGAAACACGTGCAATCTACAAAAATTACTATGTTATGGAATTTAGTAATTACCGAATGCCAGTCGGGTTTTATTATTCTTTTCTTTTTAGAAATGCCGAAAGAGCGAGAATCGGTACGAACAAGTCAGTAAGAGTCGTCAAATATCACTTTCGGGTAAGGAACATGTCACGGAATTTGCACTCAATCGCCGTGTGCTTCCCCATTTGGTTGCGTAGAAGGTTAAAATTAAACTTCAGCCAGCGTTATACTAATAACCACGTATCGTTCTTAACTATAATGTAACTGTTTCAACCCGAGGTATTTATTTCAAAAAGATTCCTTTAGATAGAACATAAGATGCTTGAAGTATTCTGAATTAAATCATATTTCATACGATGGTAATCTTTGATGCGTTGTTTGATCCCTACTTATCCATCCAATGTCATGGCACATTTAACCAAAAGATCCGTTGAAACGATGTAATGACTCCCGGATTATCCGGCTAATGCTTTTTTCCCTAACTAGTGTAGATATGAGAACCGCCCTATGCTTCGAGTCTCTAAATGACCAGGTTAAATCTCTTATGTTTACTTGACCATTACGCCTAGGAAAATTTATTTCGGTGTGTTTCCATTGATTCCCAAAACGTACCTTTAGTTGATCACTCAAAAGAAAATAGGCCCGATCGCAGAGCAGAATTCAAGACGTGTTTCGAAGTTGCAAACATTATGACGTCGAACTGAGCTTGGATCACAATTCTTCTCATCTGTAATGCTTCCGGTGACTGACCGAATATGGCATCAATAGTGGGACCCGGATAACTTGTTGACCGACAGTTGCACATCTGATCTCACATCTGAGAAGATTGACTGGTTGATATCAATATAAACGTGTGAATCAAAAAAAGCAAAAGACAGGTGGGCTTTTGCCATTCCTTTTGAAGAATTGATTCTAGGCTTGCACATTGCTGGATATTGGCTTTCTGTTACATTGTCATCAACAGTACGTGAGGCAGAAAAAAGCTCCCTACAGGGCCAGCAACCGTTCGCAAATTACCCGCATCGAACAATGAATGCCGTTTTCTGATGGTACTACGCTCTGACAAAGTCACTTGACTTTGTGGTTATTGATTAAGGATTGTGAAATGACTAGTCGTCAGGAATGTTGTTCGGCTATCGATGTAGAAAAAGCGGACCATCCAAATCATATTTTCTCCATGTAGGGGCCAGAGAGTGTGATGGCACAAGACTTAGTCTACTTCTCGGCTGCAACACGTACCAATGCAGTATGTAGAGTACCACCACCACCACCACTTCGATCACTGCTCTTCTCTTGCGATCAAGTAAAAGTATGGCAAATTCTGGAGAAATGAGGTTTCTTGTAGTGCCACTGAGATTACGCTTGGGTAGAGCATGATCGTAGATATTGAAATTATCTCCGTGAACAAATTGTCGTTGCCCGTTGGTATGGCGCGTGTGCATACCATGACATATGAAGTTAAGGCTATCAATCTCCTAACGATAAGACTAGTTGTTTTACATGGTCGCTAATGAGATGACTGCTTATTGGTGGAAACTGCTTGTTCCGGTTAAAAGCCCATGTGGTCTAGAGCCTGCGACGCGTGCGCTCCTAGGAAGCCTGTACTCGAAATCTTCCGCCCAATGTCCTTCGCGTATGGGACACTTGTTTCTAAGCAAGTTAGCCGCCTAATAGCACCGGATATTGTCCCCAAAGAGGAATAATATACGAAACGAGGACAAATCATGTGATCTTGGCTAAATACATATAACTGAGCCAAGCGTGCTCCAAAATGTTTTCTCCCCGCTGCTTACCCCAGCCAAGCCCTGTTACCCCATCTCTACCCCATTTCTGCCCCGGATTTCTCTCTCTCCACACGAGTCGTCCAGCAGTATGGCCTCAACGGTCGAGAAGGTCGGCGTCGATCGCATCGAAGACACATCTGATGCACCATCCGACAATGCATCTGGGCTTGCCGCCGCTTTTGAGCAGGGCAAAGACCCCGGCCTCAGTGCCGCTCACCTCTGCACCGAAGAGGACAACAAGCGCATTCTGCGCAGAACCGATATCTACATGCTCTCACTTCTTTGCATGGTCTACTTCCTCCAGTCGGCAGACAAGGGAATCATCGGTTTGACGGCCGTCTACGGTTTGAAAACGGATGCAAACCTTGTTGGCAACGACTATTCCAATATTGGTAACATCGGTTACTATGCCCAATTAGGTGTCCAGCCCTTGGCGGCCTGGGCGCTCGTCAAGCTTCGATACCGCCAAGTCTTGCCCGTCATTATCATCTGCTGGGGAATATCGGTTGCCGGTGGTCTTGGTGGTTCGCGCAGCTACGCCGGCCTCCTGGCATCCAGATTCTTTCTTGGAGCCTTTGAGGCTGCCGTTATTCCTCTTTTCTCGATCATCACGATCGCCTTCTACCGACGCTCAGAGCAGCCCTTTAGAGTCGCTTGCTGGTACAGCTGTTATGGGCTTAGCACCCTACTCAGCTCCCCAATCGTTTATGGTTTTGGTCAGGTCAAATCCTCCACTCTCTACCGGTATCAGATAGTCTATCTCTTCTTTGGACTCTTGACCATCGTCATTGGCTTTACCACATACTGGTGGGCTCATGACAGCCCCGGAGAAGCCCGTTACTTGTCCACTACGGACCGTCTCAAGGCTGTTGATCGTTTGAAGGCCAACCAGCAAGGTATTGTTTCGCACAAGTTCAATTGGAAGCAAGTCGGCGAGGCTGTATCTGAACCCAAGTACTGGCTGTACATGATCATGGTCATTGCCGTGAACGCCGGAGCTTCCGTCTCTTCAGTCTTTGGGTCCATCATTCTTCAGAGTTTGGCTGGTTACACTGCTGATCAAGCCGTCCTTCTCAACATGCCCTTTGGCGCACTCCAGTTTATTTCCATTCTCGGCGCGTCGTGGTTGGCATACCGCTTCAAGCGCAAGTCCCCTTTTTTGCTCGCACTCGTCACCATTGTAATTGTTGGAGTCGCTTTGCTTGTCGGTCTCCCCAAGACCGCAGCGAACAAGGGTGGTCTTCTCGTCGGCTACTATTTGATAGCATTTGTCTTCGCCATTAACCCTTTGCTCATCTCCTGGATGGGTGCCAATTGTGCCGGTCAGACCAAGAAAGCCATCTACTACACCTCATTCAACGCTGGCAACTCCATCGGTAACATCATTACTCCTTACATCTTCGACTCGAAGTTTGCTCCACAATACGTAAGTACATGCGTTGAATTTGTTGATGTAAGCTTATAGCTGACATTATCTAGGTCAATGCCCTCAAAGGCATTTTGGCTATTTGGTGCGTCCTCTGGGGCGTCGTTATTCTCCAAGTCGTCCTCATCACGTGGATGCAGAAGAAAAAGCAGGACCAGCGCGAAGCAGCTGGTCTTCCAAGAGACTTTATCGACTACTCTATGGATGACGCGTTTCACGAGGCCGGCTCCGAGATCCACGGCGAACTGGGTCTACAAGATATGACGGACAAGGAGAACCTTTACTTCCAATACTTGTTGTAGTATGAGGGTTGTGTTATCGCGTTGACCCGAACTGTATGTCATGGGTCCTGACTCGGGCGAAGTAATTGATCCGATTTTGTGCTTGAAGCGTTCGTTGTACTGTCTAAGCGTTATACGTAAACTTTTGTAAGAACAATTAAATAGTTAGACTACTTAAAACTGCATGTTTGCCAGTCCTGGTTTGCATCAAATAACCTTAGCAGAAACTGGTATAACATGCGTGAACCCTCTGTTTTGGCTTCACGTGCGCCAAGGACTTTTTGCCCTTCATCTAGCACAGAGTATAATAGCTCTTATTTCCAGAGCCTCTAGTCTTGGAATCGCCGTACCGAGAACCATAATCTATATCCACCATCATGGTATGGAGAGTATCAGTAACTGCACCGAGGCTTGTATCACGCCAACTCAGGTCTCCACACCACCATCGCAAGACAATAGCCTCTTGAGAGACTTCAGTTAGTGTGAGTCAATTGAATTACATAGTATGTTAAAATTTCAATATCTAATATGGTTATCCTGTCTGTCAACAACAGCATGATAACGCGCCTTCATGAAGTTGAGTAATTCGAGCAAGAATTACTCAATATAAGACAAGAAATCATTTAATATAAGTATGGTAATGCTCAGACGTATTTATGTATAACGTGGTACTTGCCCCATTGCGGGCTCTTAAGCTAGCTATTATGATAGCTACAAGACCCCGCTTACCACGTGTTAGATGTTACTTATGGTCTATCATTGGCTCAACTACTAATGATCTATCGACCCCGATCTTATACTTTCGTCTTGCGCAACCGAGATCGAATCAAGATTACCTAGATCGACTTAGCCGCATCCAACCTGAAAGTTAAATCCGCCTCAACTGTTATTCACGGGCCGTTCTTGCTTGCCCGGGCCCGCCAATAATATGTGCTAGTAGCCATGCAAGCTTGTTGTCCTATGCAAGCAATGTGATAGGCACGACTTAGACGATGAGGTTGTAAGCGATCACAATCTTATGTGTTTATGCGCTGAAGAGGAAAGATCTGTCTCTATTGTACTCTAATCCCGGATTACCGGCTTGCTATACCTAACCAATGGTCACGTAGTCGTTATAGAGGTAATAAGAAGTCGCAACTGTTGACTCCATACACATTCGATAATGTACGGCACCAAGGAACTTTCATTAGGATGAGCTAATTTATCAAGCCAGTTGCAAAGTGCTGTGATGCAGGCAGATGAATAATCACAAGAGCAAGTAACTTTGAGCACCCCGCATCTTGTTTTTAATTCCAACTTATGGCCGACGGGCATGAACATAATTAAGGTTCTTACGCCATTATAAAACTACAAACTCCAGCTCGGATAGTTCCGCTGCCACATAGACCCTCAATAAGCATACTCTCTTGGTTCAGTATCAAGCCTCGCGACCAATGTCTATAAATACCCAACTTCGACCGTCCCCAGATTATCCTGGAGAATTGTCCTTCACCATCTTACCAACAATCAGTATTTCCACTCAACTACAATCACGCAGACGCTTCAACATGGCTGACTCGAGAAGAGTAAGTCAATGAATGACATTGTTTCCCACTTCCCACACGACAGACAAAATTCTGACATCACTGCCTGCTACAGAGAGTTTCTTTCACCTACAATGGTCCTCAGGAGTATTTTGACCTCGGAGACAAGGTCAGAAAGTAAGTCGTCATCATTGATTCTCAAAGAGCCTCCAGAAGCAGTGCATCTAACGTGATGGCCCTTGTCCAGACTCATCCAGGATGACACCGGCACGGAGAACTGGATCGCTACCAGGTCGCTCCCTCCCTTCGAACATCCCCCGTAAGTGATGCTCGATTGCATTTGCCGTCCCTCCCCCCCCCCCCCACTCTCTCTACATATTTCACACTATGTACGTTGTAGCTGACTGCTCGTGTTCTTGCACGGGAAAAGGCCCATGTCTTCCAAGGCCATCGACGAGCTCAAGAAGATGCCTGGGGTCAAGGTTCAGGATGTAGAGCAGGACGATTAGATCAGTCCCATCTTCGCCATCTGATCGGAGCAGGGCGATAGGCAGGCGGTGGAGCTCCAGTTGGTCGTGTTGGGATGTTTATGATTTGGGACCTCGTCCACTTCGTCTGAAATCCTGAACAATAAAAACACATCGTCTGTAAAAAGTCACAACATGGGTGTCTACACTTTTGTGCATAATCGACAGGAGTCCCGTGGTCACAACAGCCTCTTACCAGTGAGAACACATGCTGTTATCCTATATCGTACCCACCCCGTGACGTCCTTCCTAACTTTGCCTTGACGCGCCCAAGTACCAACAGCCCTATTCTACATCGAAGCAGTCGCGGCAGCAGCCGAACTACTCCCCGCCGCGGCAGCAGCAGCGTTGTTGTTACTCCCCACACCAGCAAAATGCAGATACCAGATCCTCAACGCGGTAACCACGGCCATGACGGCTCACCTCTCGCCGGGCTCCCCGGA
Organism: Truncatella angustata; assembly: GCF_020726525.1. Taxonomy (NCBI): domain Eukaryota; kingdom Fungi; phylum Ascomycota; class Sordariomycetes; order Amphisphaeriales; family Sporocadaceae; genus Truncatella; species Truncatella angustata. The sequence continues at coordinate 1,489,677 of NW_025763390.1, read as the reverse complement.
GAGGCCACTGCCGAGGAACTGGAACTTGAACGACTTGGTGAGGCTCCACCCGGAGTGCCAGACCCAGGCGGCCACGACCTCCCGGCCATCGCTGGTGGCGCCGTGGGCCCTCGCCTTGGGCACCAAGGCGCACCAGCTTCCAGCCGCGGCGGTGCTCGTCCATCTCCCTGACCTCGCCGCCGCGGCTCTGGCGCCACTCGAAGTTCTCCCTCCTCCCGCCGGCGGCGGCCACCTCGACGGAGAACGGGTACGTGACCGTCTTCCAGGCGACGTTGGTGCGCATGAACTCGCTGGAGCTCTCCTGGCCCAGCCCCAGCGGCAGCGGGTCCGTGTCTGAGGGCCTGCTGTGCAGCACGATCCCGAGGCTGCCCGACCAGCGGTTGTGAGTGCGTACGGCTTAGAGAGACCGGTCGCGCGACTCGCCCAGGTGGAAGGTCATGCTGAACTTCCACTGGTAATAGATGTTGAAGGAGGGCGGGAACTGGCGGCTTGTGTGGGGTGCTACCTTGATGTGTGATGGATGTGACGGTGGTGCCGCGGCTCCCGCTGCTTGTTGTTGTTGTTGTTGTTGTTGTTGTTGTTCTTGTTGGTATGGCTGCGCCAATGGTGTGGTGTTGGAGGTGCTTTCCGAGTATGCAGGTGGTGGTGGTGCGCCATCATCCTCAGTTGTATATTGGTGCCCTGCTTCTTCTGCTTTGCCCAAATCGGTTATGTTTTGTTGTTCGTTTTATACGACCACAAGTTGTTTACGTGCAAAGGCAGAATTCCAACCCGAGATCACCGCTCTTATATGGGAATTGCTACTAATGGCCTTTCAACGCAAGCAGGCATCACCATCCTCCGGTTTCCTCTCGGGGGCTCAGCGCACCCACTGTTATGTCACTAGCAGCCCGTCGTGCTGATTCAGCGCTATGCCAAGATAGGTGAAAACATGTACTCAGGTATACGGTATGATATGCTATGTAAATGTTATTAGTCAAATAAAGCCTGTCGGGAAGCTGAAACCGTGAGTACTGGCATGGCTTACTGCTGTCGCGGGTATTGGAGGATTAACGAAACTTCTCAATGAGTAAGTGGAGTTTGTCTCTTCACCCAACTAGTGAACTTTTGGCACCCTAGGTTAGCTGTGTAGGAACTTGGTGAAAAGAGGTTTGCAAGATTCTGGGCACTCGATAGTCCCCGTTGAGTTAGAAGGCCCAAGCTTCTAGCTGTAGAGCGGCCAAGCATTATCCGGTTGTGGGTCATTGCGGCAGTACGTTTGTACCGCTCGGCGAAGGCGCCAAAAGTGTGTAACAGGGAGGTTATCCATGGTTATACAATGACATTATATCGGAGCGGCTAGGAAGAAGGACCTTTTTGATACGAAGAAGGTCTCTAAGCCTAAAGCGGCTGTTAGCTGACTCACACTTTCTAAGGTGTTTACTTACAAAGAACAGTACTTTAGCATCGGATCCACTAAATGCCCACATGCTAATTTTAGGTGAAGTCTTCTGTGATTCCCGCCTGTCGTGAATCCGAACGGGGTCGCGTTTTCATAGTAATTGCAATAGTGGCGATAATTTGTGGTGTTATGTTGATATCTAGCTAAATTCAACCAATCGCTTGTAGACCTGCATATTACTAGTTCCTCTCAGACGTTTATTGCTTCGTGTAGGCAAAGCTACAGGTTGCAGTATTAATTGGGGTCCTTATAATGGCCGAGGAGGAGTTTCTAATGAAAGTATCCCCGGTTCCTTAATATTTGGTCTACTAAGAAAGCCAAAGACTGAGGGCTTTGGGGTATTGTTGATAAGTGATCCTCCTCTTGCTGCGATACTGTGAGCTAACTCTGCTTGAGTAACCTTTTGAGCAGTAAGACATTTCTTAGTCTGTGTCGACTATTCAGTATTGCACTGTTGTGGCCAGGACTTGGACCTGTTTTTGACGAGACCATGAATAGAGAATCCGAGACGGCAAAGAGTCCCATAGTCTGCCTATTCAAGGTGATAACGGCACCTCGAACCTTGTTCTTTGCTGTGCCATCCTCTGTGCAGTTTAGCTCGCCTTCCCCCAGCGAAATGGGCGGCCAGATCTTGCTCAGCTCGGTCCATACTGGCGGATCCGATGTGCTGCGTTGGAGAATATGCTTTAGAATTCTATAACCATTAGCGGTAAAATTCTAATCTTTTCAGTTATCAGAGCTTATTCCTTATATAAGAGTTTTATTTTTTATATCTCCGTAAGCCGTAATATAGTCTTAAATATGGCCATAAATAATTGTCTTCAGTAATGTTCCTGCTAGCCCAGAGATAGCTTTATATTTGTTAATAAAGAAAGAGTTAAGAATAAAGTAATAAAAAAGGGAAGTTAATAGTAAGTTAATAATTACTTAAATCGACCTAGAGAATCTTGCTAATCTTTCTATAACTACTTTTTACCACTTCATTTAAATCATTACGAATATTTCAGTATGTTGAAGTAGTGAGTGTTGGCGGTACTATTGCAGCAAAAGGACTCACATATTGAAGCTGCCCTGCGAGTGACCCCGGCCGCAAGCCAGGCAACGTTCACAAAACCTCTAATTTTGAACCGGTACTTCCCCCACTGCTCTCTCTAACCCGCCATACCATGTAAGAGCAAGTTGAAACTCATGCGCGCTAGAACACGATGATCTTTCACACACCAGCCGCACTTGATGCGAGGATACATCTAGACTTGAGTGGGGGCGCAAATGTACTCGGTCCAGCTTATATTTGTCAGTTAATGATGGGCCATCTTGCAAAAATACCACCCCTATTGATTAAAAAATAATAACATAAAATTTATTGATAATGAGATCATTATTAATTAAAATAATTAATTATCGTGTATTTTAAAGATTCTTAATTGTAATAGTAAAATATTTTTAAATAATTGTTATAGTATAGGTGCGACGCCCTTCTATCGTGTAGTGTAATTGCATTATTGTAGACAACCTCCGCGACATACACTTTTGGCGCCTTCGCCGAGCGGTACGCACACGTATTGTCATAAAAATATTTAAAGATTAGATTAAAAAAAATATGCTTTAAAAGTTATATATTGATTCTACCCCATATGTCTTAATCTTAAGAATCAAAGCTAACTTATAAGAAAGATGTACTTTCATATTTATTATAGTTGTGCCGCGTGTACAATATCTTGATCAAGCTGATTGTGCCCTGGAGGCGCTGGAAGGAAATCTGTTGTGGACCGAGTAAATTTGTGCCATAACCGTATCACAACTATGAAATACATACCCCTGTATTCGTTGCTACATAAATTCGGTGCTATCGCAGTCATATCAGGTAAGATCTTCATCGTTAGGTTAGCGGCCTCTTTTCAGTACGGATAACTCCGCATTAAGGCGCTCTCGGGGCTTAGGAAATATCCGTCTTCAGGTGACGTAACAGGTCGATACTCGGACTCGAGATGGTGCGACTACGAAAGTTTTGAGATAATCTCCTATGTCAGTGTATCAGACCGTAGTAGAGTCGATCACGAATCTAGTCCAGGTATATAGCCACCAACGTCTGCTTTCGCTACATGATCGAATCCTCATTTTCATTTACTTCATGAGCAGTCAAACAGCCCCTCGTATTCTACAATATGAAACAACCGAACCCTGAGCGTACCCCGATACTTCTCGGTCAAATCGATACCGATAATCATATTGCGACAACAGTCAGCCTATTCGTGATTCTGGTACTTATCTCCCAACTCACCGTTAGAGATTGCCATGTCTTACCTTCAATAGCTGGTGGTTCACCGCATCGGCATTTCTGTCTACCGCCTATATTTTCATCCACTCCGCAAATTTCCTGGACCCCGCTATCTGGCGGCCACGGAACTCCCATATCTGTATCGAAATCATCTAAAAGGTGACTGGGTCCGTGATATGGTGGGACTACACCGAAAGTACGGACCCGTTGTCCGCATCGCACCGAATCGTCTCGCTCTTGACGGCTCCATCGGCTGGCCCCAGGTTTTTGCTCACCGTGGTGCTAACCAGGACGAGTATGCTAAAGTCCGTGGATTTCTGTTTCCGGGGGACCACGAAGCCATAATTGCGGCACCCCGCGACGTCCATCGACGTCAACGTCGGCAACTAGCACATGCTTTTAGCGATGGAGCCCTAATCGAGCACGAACCCCTTATTTGCCATTATGTTAGTTTGCTGGTCCAGCAACTTGCTAAGCGGGCTGAGAACAATGAGCTTATAGATATAGTGAAGTGGTTGAACTTTACGACTTTTGATATAATCGGGGACCTGACTTTTGGCGAGTCGTTCCATAGTCTCGACAACAGCGAATATCATCCTTGGGTTCTCACTATCTTTGAGACCATCAAGGGAAGCGCTATGGGGCGCTTTTTCGCCGCGTATCCAATCGTACGGCCTCTTGTGGTGCTGTCAATGGGAGCAGATAGGATCAAGAAACTCCAAGAACACCAGATATTTTCGAAGGAGAAGGCAAGGGCTCGTATGGCAGCCGGCGCAGAACCAGGTCGTCGTGATTTCATGACGTACATGCTCAGGGACACTCGCAGTGGTGAGAAGGGATTGACAACTAACGAGATTGAGATGAATTCGCCAATTCTTATCACAGCAGGGAGCGAGACCACAGCCACAGCTCTCTCAGGATTCTTTTTCTACTTGGTCCAGACACCATCAGCATACGATTATTTGACGAAAGAGATTCGTTCCGCATTCAGAAATGAGGATGAGATCAATTTGCGCAGCACATCATCGCTCCAATATCTGCAGGGCTGCATTGAAGAAACCCTCCGGTGTTATCCACCGTCGGCCGAAACTCCACCGCGAGTCTCTCCAGGTGGTGAGATTGATGGGCGCTACGTTTCCTCTGGTGTAAACAAGCCCCCCTTTCCGTCTTCCTTATTCCGTTTTATTTCAATTTGCAAGGTACCTGGCAGCTGATTTTGATACTGCAGACTATCCTCTCTGTCTATCAATGGTCTACTTTTCGCAACCCTCAAAATTTTAGGGATCCGGACTCTTTTAGGCCTGAACGTTGGTTGCCAACATCGCATCCACTGCACGATGTACGGTTCGACAATGATAATCGATCTGCCTTTAAACCTTTTAGCGCCGGCACCCGCGATTGTATTGGGAAGAAGCTAGCTTATTCTGAAATGCGCCTCATCATCTCTCGGATTCTTTTTCGCTTCGATTACGAAATAGCGGAAAGTCAAGATGACTGGCACACATCTCAGTTAGTCTTCGTCATCTGGGACAAAGGCCCTCTAAAAATCAAGTTAAAACCTCGGACCATGACTGAGTAGAGCCTGAGTAGAAACGGATGGAATTAACGCGGACGCGTTACCGCTTAGAGGTGCACCAATGGAAGACGTCTTGCTGGCAAAGGATGGGTCCTTCCACACAGGAAAACAAAACAGTTGCTCTAGGTTTTATTGGCATCACTGTATTTCTCTTCTCTTCTTCTCGACGAGTTTCTTGAAGGTGTAATTGAGTAACACTTTTTACAGCATGGAAGGTTGCTAAATGGTGATTACACCAAGAGAAAAGGAAAGAATAGAAATGTCTGGAATAGAAGATGCGTCTGGCTCAGCTCCATTTCAGTGTAATCACTACTCCGCTGCAGTGTCAGAATCGAGCCAGGAGATGCCACCGAACATCCAGCGTGAAAATAATAGCTAGATTGGAATCTTCGAGCAAGATTACTTATAAGAGAGACCAAGGGACTGAGTTTCATGCTTCTCATTCAACCATTACGATACATGTGTATCAATCTTCCTCAATGAGTTCAGCGGATTTTTGATCTTCAAACATCATGCATGGTGAGCACCGGGCATGAGCTTCGACTGTGGGCAACGACAAAATTAATGTGGCAATTGCCTTCGTGCGAACTTGTTTTCATTCAGTGATTGTTTGAGGAGAGAACAACCTATTCGCCAAACCAGACATTTCTAAAATTCTGGTAGGTATACAAACGTGTCAATAACTTCAGGTTTGCTGAGCTCTGCTTATTAAACATGGCCTCGGATAAATCAGTATTGCATTTTGTCTCAGTACTGCGGTGCGCTATATTGTGAAAATAAAGCTATTTTGTAAATCCTAAGTTACATTACAACGCGTCTTCAAACCCTATCCTTATGAGTCCTGTGTTTGAAGATAAAATAATAGGAGCTGGTTTCAATCGAAAGCCTGCCTCCATCAGTGAGCAATAAGCTACCATCGAACGAAGGCGCCAGCTTTGCCAAGCAGATAGAGTACTACACCAGCAATGTCTGAGGTGGAACCGGCCCTACCCGCTGGGGTATTAGATACAGTAATATGATCCATTGGCAGAAACGCCGTCATCTCGCTCGGATATAGGCCAGGAATAATAACATTGCTGCAAATATTCCATGAAATTAGCATAGTGCATAACACTTTGCCGACATGTGCCGCTGCCGCTTTACTCGCCGAATATACCAATCCCGTCAGTGCATGACGTTCAATGCCAGAGATAGAGGAAACTGTCATGATCTGGCTCGCGCAGAAATCATTTGCATCAATATCGACAGCTTTGTCACGCTGTTGTCGATTGGTGGAGTTGTCGAAAAGCTTCTCCGCCGGCCAGCCTCTCTTTATGTTTCCTCGATGGAGCAACGGCAGGAAAGCTGCAGACACGCCAATAACACTTGCAGTGTTGGTGTGCAATACATCTTGGGTGGCTTCGTGGGCACAAAGTAAGCCATGAGAGAAGTCGTCGATGTTATGCGCTGACGTAGGATCATGAAAAAGGACTCGCCCGTCCAGCATTGTTGACAAGACAATCGATATGCCCCGAGTCCTTCTCAAGAAAGGTGACTGCCGCGTTGACCGAACCCTGCGACGTAACGTCACACGCCAACGGTACCACATTTTGTTGTCCGCAGTCCAGCGTTTCGACAGCTGTCTTGAGACGATCAAGATCGCTCTGCGTACCCGTGATGGCAGGACCTGATCGACACTTTGGGTTTGCTATTGCGCCATGCTAACGGCCCATCCCGGAAGGTCCGCTGGTGACCAATGGCAGAGCGAGCAGTGTACGAATGCGGCAGTGCATCCTCACTACAAATGGAAAGCAAACTTAGGTGGACGGGTCGACATTCAATTATGATAGCTTCGTTCTCCGTCAGGTTTTGCCGTGGTGATTATTGGGGGGGGGGGGCACTACCTCATTCACGCAAGGACTTATTCAACAACCCGCTTGGTTTCACCACATTGCATTGTTCTTGTGTATATATATGTTGGGACCTGTAACTCTACATTCAACGTTTACAAGCACATCAGATGCGACGTATGCCACTTGCAGCCAGTGCTATTGGCATACAATCATTCAGCGCAAGCCTATACGCGTCCTGTTTCGTTTACCATGATGCGTGGATACTCGCAGGACTCAACTCCTGGACATCAACATGGAATGTGAGCGACCGATCCCCTTTCCATGGTGTTCAACAATTCTGGATATGAACAGCTTTCGACCGTCCGGCCAGGGGTTCTAAGATGACACCAGAACCGAAAGTCGAGATTGATCGTGAAAGAGCTCAAGCCAAAGTACTGCGTAATCTAAGGCAAAAGCGGCGTATCGACCGCGGGTATCCAGACCAATGGCATTTTGCAGTAGATACTATGATCATGCCATCGATAGCCAGCTTGAGTGGTTGTGATCATCGAAAGTTGTTATCAAAACGCTTGAATGTGTAGCCAATAAACGGCAAGCTCATTTCGGGGGTATCTTCGGGTAGTTTGCCAGAAGCAATAACTTGAGCCCTGAGGACAGTGGCATTGTCAGTCTGATCAATCTCGTCGGTCGGGAAGTAGGTTGTGTCAATCGCTGAGGTGAGACGCGGCTCGAATGGCGCTCGGATGCGTCTGAGGCTATCGAACTCGACTCCCTGGAAGAATCGATGCGTCTTGAGCTCCTGCGCACCGCCACGACCCAGACGGTTTTCAGTGTTGCAAATGAGACTGTTGCGAGGTTAGTATGAAATTGTTTGCAAAACAAGCATGGCGAAGGGGGACATACTTTCGGATGAGGTCCTCAGCTTCGCGGCCGAGGGTGATGTCGTCGGGGAAGTATAGAGACTGCCTCCAGTTGACGATCTTGCGGTACGTGTCGTGGCTGTCCTCGGCGCAGAACGGCGGCCAACCCACCAAACACTCGAACATGATGGTTCCCAGTGACCACCAATCGCAATCGAATGAATAACCTTGACCGGTGAAAATCTCTGGGGCAATGTAATCGGGTGTACCGACAGTCGAGTAGGCCATCAATCTACGCGATCGTCTCCAGTCGTTGATCTGCGCTCTGTTAGAGACAGTAAGGTTGATCTGATCGATGGCGATGGAGCTTCTGTCTCTGGGGCGGTTTGATTTGCCCTGGAGAAGCTGCTGGTAGTAGTTGTTATCGTGTAGCTTGTGGAAACCGGTCGACAGGCCAAAGTCTGTCAACTTGACGTGGCCACCCCGGTCCAGGAGAATATTGTCCGGCTTAATATCACTGCATTCCAGGTTAGCAAACCTTTTGAGGGTTCTTCTTCTTCTTCTTTTTCCTCGGTGGGAAAGAATGACCATACCGATGAATAAAGCCCAGTTTATGGACAGCCTCGATCGCTAGCACGATCTCTGCAATATAAAACCTTGTGATGTCCTCGGAAAAGATCTCGTATTTGATAAGCATAGTCATCAAGTCACCACCAGGCAGGAATTCCATCAACATATACAAGAAGCTGGCGTCCTGGAAGGTGGTGAAGAGTTTGACCACCCAAGGACTGTCAGACTCGGCCAGAATGTCACGTTCAGCACGGACGTGAGCCAGCTGGTCCTTCTTGAACATCTCAGTCTTGATCAGAGACTTCATAGCATAGACCTGGTTGTCGGCTCTCTTCTGCACCAGCTTGACTTCGCCGAAGGCACCTTTACCGATAATCTTGATGGTGCTGTAGTTCTCTGGCTTGTCCTTGGTACGCAAGAAACGCAGGTATCTGGCCTCTTTCTTGCCTCCGTTCTGCCAGATCTGCTCGCGCCTCGACGGGGTCTGGTTGGGGTCGTTCAGCTTCTGTTCCATCTCGCTCTGTCGGAGATTGCGTTCACGGGCACGCTTGACGCTGTCCTTGAAGAAGTCGGCAGCCAACTGGGAGCACTTCTTCTGGTTGTTGTTGGCATTATGGCCGTATTTCTCGGGGTTCCGTTCGGGGGCGGGCTGGAAAACGGGGCCCGGTGCGACAGACTGGGAAGGCATCGGGTTGCTGTTGTGGTTGTTGTTGTATGCATCGCGCTGCTGCTGGGAGTTGGAGCCGGCGGTGCGAGGCCGTTGAGCGGGAGAGGCTCCCCGGGCACCGTAGGGAGAAGCGCGGCCGGCGCCACCGAGGTTCTGGTGGGAGAACTGATGAGCCAGACCGACATTGGGATCGTTAGTGCCCGGAGTGTTGGACCTGGGTGCGTAGCCCGAAGCACCAGCACCGGCACCAGCCCCGCCGTACTGGGCCTGACTATAGTCGGCACCACCCTGGGGCTGGTATTGTTGGTATTGGCCCTGTTGGAAGTAGTTGCCACCTTGGGCGGGGTAGCCGGCGCCGTATTGCTGCGAAGGGGCCTGAGGTTGTTGGGCCATGCCTTGCTGCTGGTTAGGGTAGACAGGTTGAGGGAAGCTAGAAGGGGTTGTGGGATAGGTTCGATCGGCGGCTGGGAGACGGTCGCCGTTGTTGCCAATGTTGAGGTAGAGGCGGCTGTTGGGGTTGTTGGGATCCATGTCGTCGAAAGCCGAATGACGGTCTTACTGCCACGGGTGGTCAAGCTTCTGCTTCTTCTTCTTCTTCTTCTTTTTTCTTCTAGTTGATGCGATGCGGCACGAGGTTGAACAGGGCACAGACGGCGATTAGAGACAGCAGCCCCGTTGCTGGCAGTCTCGAGCTAGAACTTGAAGCAAGGGATGCGCAATGCGGTTATGCCAGCATCGACTCGAAAACAGGTCTTGAGGCTGTGATCAGAACCTTCAGCTCGGTCAAGTGCTGAAGTGAAGGATGGGGACAGGAATAGGGATAGGGATAGGGACAGGGTCGGTGGCAGGGTCCCGAGGAGGGGATCAAGAGACGGGGACTGGATTGCGGGCCGTTGATAGTTGCAAGTCAAGCTCTAAGCGGCCTGCAGTCGGAAGACGATGGGCCCTGATCTGGTTTCCCTGGGCAAAACGAGGTCTCGGGAGGCGTTGGAGAGAGTCGTAGTGACGGCCGGGAAACGAGACTCGAACGAGGAACACAAAACTCATGTGGTTGTTCACCGTCTCGTCTCGTCTCGTCTCGTCACCCTCGAGTCTGAAGTCTGGTGGGGAGAGAACCCCCTGAAGGGTGAAGATCCCTGGCGGCACAGTGGGGTCCTGGGCCCGAGAAAAGGAGACCAGAGACACTTCTGCGGGCGCCTGTCAGCTGCCGGCGCCTGTTCTGCGACCCGTCGGGCTTTTGTTTTGTCTGTACTCGCAACGCACTACGCTCAACTTGGCGGCCCAAAGCGCAACGCTAGGACCTAGACTAGCCTAGCCTTTGTCTAGGTTAGAGCCATTTGGCCTGTGCCGCCATTTAGCTACAGTCTCACATCTCGCAGTACGTACTCCCGTATGATCAGGACTATTGGTTCATGTTTGCGGTCGGGAAGCCTCCTGCGTCTTCTTTGCGTGCGTGAATCAGATGCATTTGGAACGAGAAACCGTCGGGTAGTGGAGATGGAAGCACCTACGGATACACAGTAGCGAGATCCCTTTGTTGCTATAACGAATGCTGCATGTAGTTTCTGTGCTCAAGTGTCAAAGAGTCAAGATGTGGTGATCCTCGCATCCCACACAGGCGGCAGGTTCGTAGTAGACAAGGGAGACTTTTGAGAATTGCTGCTGTTGCATGAACCCTCTTGTTGTCATGGCCTCATGTCTAACTTGCTTACTTCATGCAATTCACGGGAGACTTGCGCTTGCTTCTTGCTCTTGCTTCTTGCTCTTGCTCTGGGTAAATCGAGATGAGCCGGCAGCCAGGTGGCACACCCGCTGAGCAGCTGTCCAAGCTCTTATCTCCTCTTATCTCATCTTTTGCAGGCCAAGGAGCGATTACAATGGCCGCCGCCGCCTATTCAGATTACTTTCGCGCCGACGCCAACGACGCAAACATAGATCACCATCCTGCCAATTGCGCGCTTCCCCACGACGATCGACTCATTCGATTCAAGGAACCCAATCTTCCAACACCCAGACTCGGAACCTTCCAACAGTGCGCAACATAGCTCAACATGGATTATCAAAACCGCGCCGGTTCCAAATTCGGCGGTGGTGGTGTCGCCTCTCAAAGCGCCACCAACGCCGATCGCCGCGAACGTCTTCGCAAACTGGCACTGGAGACCATCGACCTGGACAAAGACCCCTACTTCTTCAAGAACCACGTCGGCTCCTTCGAGTGTCGCCTGTGTCTGACTGTCCACCAAAACGATGGCTCCTACCTCGCTCACACCCAAGGAAAGAAGCATCAGACCAACCTTGCCCGCCGCGCAGCAAAAGAGCAGAAGGAGGGCAAAGGACAGATCGATCCCCAGACCGGCTTGCCCGTCGGTGTGGTCGGTGCAGGCTTTGCCGCCCTGGGCCTCGGTGGTGTCAAGAGGAACGTGGTCAAGATTGGGCGGCCCGGATACAAGATTACCAAGGTTCGGGACCCGGTCACGAGGCAGCAGGGCTTGTTATTCCAACTGCAATACCCAGAGATCACCAGCGACGTCATCCCCAAGGTCCGATTCATGAGTGCCTTCGAGCAGCGGGTCGAGGAGCCTCCGGACAAGAACTTTCAGTACATGTTGGTGGCTGCCGAACCCTACGAGACCTGTGCTTTTAAGCTGCAGGCGAGAGAGATAGACAGGAGCGGTGAGAGATACTGGACCTGGTGGGATAAGGATCTGAAGGAGTTCTGGGTTCAGGTCATGTTCATGACAGAAAGAGAAGAGCGATACGTGGGCGTGCCTGGTTTGCCGGGACGCCGGTAGGTGTAGGCCTGTGGTCTGCAAGGCAGTCAGGACGACTGTAATCACAAAGTTCCAATGCCGACTTATTGGACCGTTGAATCTTCAACGACTGCAGTTTCCATGGGATGGTATGTACAGTACAAGGCGCTCAGTTCAAACGCTTCTAATGTATATCTCAGAATGGAGTTGAACAAATGATACCCACACTCAGCAACCATACTTTGGTCTATATTTAAAAAGAGATACTCCTGGGTCCAGGCACTGACAGAGCTCAGTATAGGTTCTCACGACTTTTGCCTGGGCTGGCCTCGTTACTCTGCGGTTCGTAGGGACCACATTGCGAACACAGCAATCGTGGTAGTATGTCGATAACAGCACACGCGATCGAAAAGTTTTGGCTATCCGCAGTGTCATTACCCTTCTGACTATGCTCACCTCTCACGCGTATTGCACCCAACTCCCGAACACTCTCTTTCCGCGACCCCAAGTCCTTGAGCCCCTCCACGTTCGAGATAAGATCGACTTGATGCAATCGAAGCAATTTGAGCATAGAACTCCAGACCTCTGTGGCGGATGAATATACTAGATTTGGTCGTGTTGATGGGGGAAGGTATGTCGTACCACATTCGCCACAGAATGTGTCTCCACTAAAGCTGTTGGAATACATATCCATGAGGAACATAACAACACACGTTATCCTGGTTAGGTATATACACAACTCGAACTTGATAATTATCATATCATCACACGTATTAGCATCTATACCCAGCCTGAATAGGCTGCCGGGGCCTGCTATTTATTATAGACTCCAGGTTTTTGTATCAACATTTGGTTTTCCCTCGTCGCATCTGGCTTTATCATCACCATCCTGCCCTCCTATTGATAGTGAAACACCGTCGCCAACTAGTGTCCACGTGTCAGAGACCTTTTGAACAGAGCAGCAGAAGGGGGGCTGATAAAACCGTACTACTGTATTAATTACTTTGTACATAGATTAGGTATAGAGTATCAAGCCTCCATCGACCCATTTGACCCGCTTGGTCCCAAAACCAACTGTGCCCACTGCACCTCCGAAGACTCCCTGCCGGAAAGTGCGAAGAATAAACATTTCGTCCGAGTAATGTGACACCCGTCATAAGTCGAGAAAATTCCAGATGAACCCCTCGAACCCCCCCCCCCCCCCCCCCCCTAGATTCGTAGATCACCATCAATCCCACTCAACGATTTGAGTTGGCATTACCGCATTTCACTAGTAACCACCTTGACTTCATTGTTGGTATTATCTGTTGGCTTAGGAGGTCTATGGGCGTATGCGCTTTCTACTAGGCCCTTGTGCTTGACTGTCTCTGGCTTGCTGGGTGTCAGTTCTTCATTGCAAAAGGTCACATTTGCTGATTTCCGTAGTCTTCTGACAAGACGTTGTTACTTGTTACAAATATATTTAAGCTCCGAGGCGCCCGCCAACATGCCTGTGTCCTCAAAAGAATATCTGCTTCCACCGAACCTTGGGCTCAATCACGCTGTTACGAACCTGGACAGGCCCACGTGCATATAGCGATAGCGAACAGCCTACACCAAGACCAGATGATTACCCTGTTGGTACCAGTCGGAGAAACTTCATTCATTAGATTTAGACCTAGTACACTCAAGTTATCGACCCCTCGGGATTCATGGAGGTACACCAAAAAGAAAATACAACCATATGTTGACCATCTGAACCAGTAAACCTGCAACCAGTTGGGCCAGGATCTTATAAATCGATACAACGACCAAATACTGTAGAGCTCTCCAGAACTATCGCTGATCAGCGTTTCAAACGTCGTTAAGTCGCCCGGTAGAGCCACTAACCGTCTATGGAAATCTTTTCGCGGTCGCTTGACACAAGCTTTGCTCCGTGGCATCATTAAAACTTCAGAATAGTAAAGGCCATTATGCCTTCGGCGGCCAAACGTGCGGTTGTGAACCATGACAATATTCTTGACATGATGTCAAGCAGGAATGTTGACTCAACAGATCCAGCAGATTCAGGCTCTAGATATCTTCCATGGCCTCCCCGTCTACCCGGATCATATTGATGTGCGGAAAGCTATCATTACAGGAATCAGTGGCCTGTCCGGATATCATATCCTTCAAGCAGTTGCTCAATCTCCGCAAAGATGGTAAAACATCTACCGCATGAGCAGGAGAACCCTATTATGTGAAGTATGGCTTGCCTAAGAGCGTCGAGCATACACCCTTGGATTTCTTGAGAAGCCCCGAGAAGACTGCCAACACCCTGAAGGAAGGAAATATTCAGGCTGACTACGTCTTCTTCTATGCCTATTTACAACCCAAGCGAATAGAAAAGTGTCGCCTGTGGTCGGATGTAGACGAGATGGTGAAAGTCAACAAGTCGCTCTTGAGAAACTTTATTGGTATATTGAAACTAGCTAACATCATGCCTAAAAGTTCCTCACTACAAACAGACACAAATGATTACGGTGTGCACTTGGGCCTAACCAAGCTGCCTCAGGAAGAGAATGTTCTCAGAGTGGGGCTCGAACCCAACTTTTACTATCCACAGGAAGATGTTTTGACTGAATATTGTCGCCCCAAGAATGTTGGTGGAACATTCTTATGTCAGGCACCATATTGGGCGCTGCCCCGGATGCTTCTATGAGTCTCGCATATCCACTGCTCTCTACGCAACCATTTGTGCAGAAATCGAAGAACCTCTCACGTATAATGCGCTCCTGTTTCATGGCAGTCACATCTCTCCATGAGTAGCGCACTAATTACTGGTACGTTGAATCCAGTAAACAACTGTTGATGGGCATTGCTGACTTGTGCAGGATACATGGCGGAGTGGGTAGCGCTGACTCTGGCCGCTGCCAATGAAAATTTCAATATTTGGCACAACCGCGTCTTCACCAGGGAAGCGTTCTGGCCAGGAATTTCAGGGTGGTATTTTATCGACTGAGAAATGAAAAAGAAAACCAGACAAGTCCGCAATTTGCGGCGAAATAAAGGCACCCTATGTCCCTAGACCAGACGGAGCCGGAGGCGTCTTTTACCGAACATTCACTTACTCCGACCGGGCTAATCAGGAGAAAGTGTAACAAGAGTGGGTGTCACTGGCAGATCGCTATCAGTTACCACTTGACGCCCTAGTCGTTATACTAAGTGCATACCTTTAGGGTGTAGAACAAAGTGATGCAAATTAGTTACGGATGTGCCTCTGAAATCCGTTGTTTAAAATAAACAACTGGAAATGGGTTATTTCTAGCAGGCGCCGTTTTGAACATGGCTGTGGGGCTGAAGTCATGCGTTCATTTCAGCATAAGGTCTGCCATTTTCTCATCCCAAAACTCTAGTGATAGAAATCGCCATGGCGGAACCCGTCATCCGTATGTAGTACAAGCTGGGGCACGATGAAGAGACTTCCAGTCACAACTCCAACAGGGCAAACGCAGTTGGGCATTCTAGATGAATAATCAAACCTCTCGGAGATTATATCGCCCATAAATTGGCCGAAGTCCAAACCCGATTCTGGCTTATTCTCCATGTTACGCTTGTGAATTGTAATCTATTGTCAATCTTTGGTGTGTCGAACGGCCATCGTTTCTTTGTATACAAATATTCATTCAGGGACAACATCATGCTAAAAATAAGACCGCGTTTATCAAAATCAATCGGGTGCGCTAGCCTTACTTTACCCTCTTATCTCCAAGTCGACCGTACAGCTTGTGGATATGGCAGAAAGGCGAAATCTAGTGAAAGCAAGCGCAAGGGTGTAGCCCTTATATGCTTCGTCCAGATCCCATTGTCGGAATTGGCAGTTCTGTAGCCCTCGTATGGAATGGGCCCAAACTCCGCCTCTTGACCATGGATACATATTTTTGGTATTTGGGCAGACGGATTTAACCGAATAGCTCATCTTGTCGGCGTGTGTGAGGAATATGCGGCCGCTTCTTTGCCGGGTATCCCGATAAGTGGATCATTTACCAGCTAGGCTTTCAGGTTATGCGCGTTGTTAAAACCCCCAAACACGCTATTAGTGACCCTCGCTATGATAGTAATGATATATAAAGTTAAATATCACGATATATATAGAAATACCTGGACTTTGGGACTACGGCTCTGCTCGTATATGTCCTCATTTCATAGAAATAGTCTTACATAGCGAGGCACTGTGAGTTGACTGCGTAGTCTATTATAAATGCGGTGAATTCGCAGAATAAGTACAGATATTAATGATACGTTATGTTGAACTCTTCCGCGTTTTTCTTTCTGATTACGATCATCATCATGACCAACGACACAACAGCATCAGAACATCACCATCAAGCCTCAATTCAAAACATGCTACTCTTCCAACAATGAAGTCCGTCTACCATATTTACAACATTATCAATGAAGTCGACCCAAAGTATCGTAGCACTGATTGCCGTTGTAATGGCCTCTACTGGTAATCTGGCCCTACCTGAGCCGGTTGCTGAGCTCATAACTGTCACGACTGACACTGACATAGAGACTGAAGTGATCAACGTAAGTGACGCACACTTCTTGCAAAATTTACTCAACTTAGTGTTTCTATTTCTATATCACAGGCTGCTCTTAGGTCTTGCGAAATTTGTGAGCGTCACCGGACATGGAAGTCCAACGGTTGCTCGTACATACACCGAATATGCCAGCACTAGAGTGATAGTGGGTTTTGGTTCAAGAACGGCGGACCTTGCATCTACCAGGATGGCCCATAAGCATGCTTTTGTTTTCATGCAACGGTTGAGTTTTGAGTATACCTGTATATGGATTGGAAGTTTCAAAAAACACCGTACGTTTTTGTCAGCCGATGAATTAAATGTGCTGTAATGGTTGCCTAGTGCCACCAGTTGGGTAGATGCCTGAGGTACACAGTCCACCCTTGATAGATAGCCTTCAGGAATCCCCCAGAATAGCTGGGGAACCACGCCACTAAACAACACTCGACTAAGGATCAATATACACACATCTAATCAGTATCATAACCCTACAGAGTAGTGACGCCCATCACGTTGCAACTTACATTGAAGCCGTACGTGTAAAAGTTCATGTAATCATAAACTTCGACTAACTAGCCTGGACCAAGCTTATCTAACCTAGTTATTAATATGGGGCGACTATTATTGATTCTTACTGCAATATGCTAAAATTACGCTTTGATACGTAACCTAATCCGGATAATTCTCATTATCATGTTCTTCATGAATTTTGCTTAATCAGAATATGTAAATCTGCAGACTTATCTTGCGCGAACCTCAGGCGTGGCACGCGGGAAGCATCGGTGCATTTGTGTGCTGGCATCACAGGTTTCTGACGTAGCCAGAAGTGCCGTTACACACTGCTTACATACACTGTCGCACACCATGTTCCGCGTGAGTCAATTTAAGGGGCGTTTCGATGTCATGTCTCAGGGCTGTCCTGTATCTCAACCCTGACTTCCAATATGTAACATTTGCCAAGGTCTTAGGATCAATCAATCCTCCATATTGTGTCAAGGAAATGCACTAGTAACCTGTCTCAGCTGTGGCTAAATTTTGTGCTTTATGTCCAAGCAATTCTTCATAACATAACGTAGCCAACATAGTAGTTAGCGAGGACTTTGATGAGGTTCAAGCGCGTTCGGCGCTGCTTTTCCAGTAGTGTTTAGCTATGTTCCTAATTTGTATCACCACACCAAGCCTACGTGTGACTGTTCAAGCCGCAAAGCTGCCCTCATGGACTCCAGGTCACACGTCGTACAAGGCTACTTTTTCCTGTCACGGGTCGTGAGTCCTGATTCCCTTGACCTTTGTGCATACGGCCTATGCAGCCGCAAATACGGCTTGCAGACTGCATGCATACATGTACGCCGCGCCAGGGGGAAGCAGATCCCACGAGGCGGCGCAGCACAACCAATCAGATTGCCGTCGCATCTGCCATTGAGGTGTTGTTTTAGAAAGATCCCACCAAAATGAGCGAATGGTGCGTGAGATCGACTGCCTAATCGGGGTGCGAACAGGGGTGTGGGCTGAGCTCAGACAAACCCCCCAGGACTGCTGACCGAGACTGACCGTAGACTTGGCAGGCTATGGAGCTATTCTGGGATTCATCAGCGGTTCCAACGAGTCGATATAAATATGAGAAACCTCACGCAAGACTTATCACTGCTGTTGGATAATTATGACTATCAGATCAGTCGTAGCTATCATAGTAGCACCATATACTCAAGCTTGGGAGATTAGCCTATGACATTCTCGTAGACTGTCTATAAGAATACAGAGTACCGAATACCCCATTTTTAATTCTAGCACCCAACATCATGTCGGCATTCAAGAAAGAGAAAGACGTCAATTCGCCACTTCTCAGTCCAATCACCAAAACCCCAAACACTGCACAAGTCCATTTTACAACAGCCACAGCCGACTACGCGGATCCGCGGGCTTCAACTTCGACCATGGAAACCCTGACCGATCAAAGGCGCAGTCCTCCTAGACTCACGACCCCCCAAACACCAGACCTTGGCCCTCGAAAAGCGGATACGAATATGTCATGGGGCACGCCTTTGGGTCTTGGTGTCCGCAAAGAGACCGACGAGGCCCTCATTATTTTTCGCAAAGCATTAGGTATCAACTGGGCCAAAAGCACAGCCGACGGTGCGTCGCTGGAAGAGGGCAGAAAGACCGCCGGTGGCATATACAAATCCGTCATTGATGCACAGACCAAGAAACGTATTCAATATGATCTATTGACAGCGTTGCTATATGTGTTGTACTTCTCACAGGTTGTCATTGGGGCCGCATTGACGGCACTCGGCCCCAATGCGGCCAATTACACGAGGCAAATCACAGTGTTAGGCGCCGTCAATACCATCGTTGCTGGCGTACTGGCGCTCATCAAAGGGTCGGGACAGCCGCAGCGTCTTGGTAAAGATCAAATTGGCTATAGAAGGCTTCAAGATTGGATCGAAGAGACCGAAGCGTTGCTGGCAGTTGGTGTGATAGGAAAAGATAAGAGAGAGGTCGGACTGCTTGTCGAGGTAGCTTTCAAGAAATACAACGCCGCTAAAGCGAACGAAGTCAACAACAAGCCCGACTTCTACGTTACCCAAAGCGAGGAGCCAACTTCGAGTTCGTCCCGACCGAATAGGAAGTCAACCACGAATTAAGGCAATAATGGTGGCAGAACAACAATAATAATGATAGCGGCACCGAGCTGTCAGCAGGTCGCAGGGACAACCAATGGCAGAAAACAACAAGACTGTAGCATAATAGAGCACTGTATATAATATCTAGATTTTGGCCGCAACGTGTTTGAAAATTATGACAGTTTCAGTCCAACTGGACAAATGCGGGGCCCGACAACTGTCATGTAATGTTACAGCCATATAGCATCCAATAGGGCCGAGACGCGTAGTCACAATGATCACTGCATGAGCAAATAAGCGAAAACTTCCAATCTGTCTATTACTATTTAAAATATTATCAAGGGCGGTGGTATGAATGATGGAATGGAATTTAGAATTGCATTGAAATAGAATTCGCCCATCACCAAGTTCATCAGAAGGTTTAGGTGTGTTTAAATCTTGGTTCATTGAATATCTGCCTAAGACCTGCGACGTACAGCGCATTGAGTAGTACATGATTCTTTGTCATTCAACTTTCACATTATTAAGGTGTTTCAAAAATGGGTCGTCGTGCTGGTATAAGAAAAAAGCTTCGGTTTGCTGGTTATCAATACGGCACTTAATGCGCTAGATACTACATCGAAGGTCTGGCATTCAATATAAATGCAGAGCATGACAACACTCATGCTGATCCATAAATGGATTGAAAGCCGTAATTACTCAAAAATCTTTTTATCTCACTCAGTGTCTGAGTTGAAAAGAGCTAAGATCTCTTTCAACTTTTCGGAATTGACTTTGGCTGATCTCATGATAATAGCGGCCTCCTCAACTTGCTGTTTACCCTCCTCGAACTTTTGTTTGATGTTATCTCCGACTTTTTCAAGATGCTTGAAAGCTTTCTCTAATTCTTTATCGCGATGTCCTTCGGCCCCAATCATAACTTCGCGTTGGTGTGCATCAGCATTGGCCCCCCGCTCATGAGAAGCCTCGTGTACGTTGGCCAAGTCTGGATGACAATGACTAGCAACAACGTCATAGTAGTGGATTGTTTCCAATCTCGTTATGAGACATCGGATACGCTTTATTTGGGCCTCTGAGATGTTACCCCAATCCATAGCCAATAGTTTATCCAGAAAATAAAGAGCTTTGTCATTGTTTGTCTTGCCGACACATGGTGTATGCTTGTTGTTGCCGAGGTGATGATAATGGTTATAGTGCTCCATTATCGTTTGCATGAGGTCTCGCATGTCGTCCCTGAGATTGTATTGTGCTGCAAAAGAGTCCTGAGCCATCTTGATTTGCGAAATCTTTGTGATCGTGAAATATCTGTGATCTGTGAAATATCTGTGAATATAACTATTATAATATTCTTCTTGCACTATTGTAAAACCATGTAACCAAAATATCTTTGGGTCTTTATTTATATATGTGAAACGCTCTTCATGTCCAAGGGACAAGTGCTATTTGGAAATTCTTTGTCTGTTAGTCCATTGGGAAAGGGCTTTATGGAATTGTTACACAGTGAAAGGATTTGAATAGCACAGGACATGAATGAATAAATTTAGTTAGGCTGATTCATTTTGGAGGGTATCTATGCCGTCAAATGTGAACATCATGTCTCATGTGATTTCTAGGCGTCCACGATAGCTTTGATCAAAAGATTTACGCCAACATTGAACTAAGGCCAGTTACGAACAACGAACCTCACTGAGAACTTAAAAGCCCAGACATGTTAACTAAAACATCAATTCGAGTGATCTACCTGTAACAGTCTATGACAAGAACTTTCCGAGCGTGCGTCTTGAGAGCCTCAAATAAGCGGTAGCCCTTTGCAGCTTCTTTGGGTTGTATGAGTCCTCAATGGGGCTGCCATGTCTCTTATGATCCTTGTAGATTGCGGAGAGCTCAAGATCCCACTGAGTGAGTTTCTCAGTGATCTCCTTAGCTGTAAGTACTGCCATGGAAGACGGCTGAGGCACTGCGAAGTACCTAAGAGATTTATTGAGGTGCTGTGGCAATATGTACTGAATTGAACGCTTATGTTCATTCCCTGGAGATCCGATCAAGCGCATCAGCGACTTGAAGAAGGCTTGAGTCTGTTCAGCGGCGGTGGTGGCCTTGCACTCCTGTCTGGATTCGAATTTCTCCCCAGCACCTGAATTACTGTGTCCCTGAATTTCGCACGATGTTAAGTGTTGGATGATTTTGTATCATCATCTCTACATCGAAGCATTATTGGTGCACAGTTGCAAGTTAACTAACAATATCTTCAGTCTGTACAGTTGTGTTAGACTCACACTATATATTTTACAACCGTTTGCTCATATCTGAAGGTGATTCTGCAAACAGTGTGGGGACAGTGGACCCTTGAAAACTTTGTTTGATATATTCAGTAGAAACAGCCATATTGATAACTTTGACGGTCTATTCTATTGATAGTAATTAGAATTTCACAGATTTTTGTGCTCTATTTCTTTATACTTGGCACAAGGCAGCCTCAAGAAACACATGATGGAAGGAGTGCACAACGTGATCAGTTTCGTCATAGTGAAAGTAAACAATCGATATATTATATATGAGTAAGATATTGCCTTCATCTACGACGAGTACCCCTTCGGCCTGATCCCGTGTTGTGCGATGGATTGGTGAAGCTATTTGAGCTCCGCGCAATTATTCGGTATTTTGGTTGAGAAGTTCGGTGGTGTATGGCCTGGCGTGCTTGTATCCATCACACACAAAAGCCTTGCTTGTTTTGGGTCATCTGAACAAGCAATCAGCTTGGATTATCCCCACTTCGACTCTTAAATGAAGAGGTTAGTTAAAAAGCTATCTTTCAAAAGGTGACTATCAATCCCGAAATTGTATGATATAATAAATGACTGGAGACATGCGTAAGAGTGTCATGGGCTGCGGCAAGGCTGACGAAGCCAAGGTCCAGCAAACTCTGGATAAACTCACTTGCATCACTACGAGGACTTGTTAAGCATTCGTACCTTGCCGGTAATGTATGCAACCGCCTCTGAAAGGGGAGCCAGTCACCAAGCTGATGCGCCTTACAGACGTACAAATTGCTGACTTGCTTTATATACAGTGGACCAACTTGCCGCAACTGAAATCAGACGGCGCCGAGAAAGACGGTCTCAACTTGCCATATTTTCCATTCGGTCGGTTTGTACAAAAGAAAACCTTTTGGAACAGCCAGCATATCACTGCTGGACTTCTTATCGCGCCACTGATAACCACATCCTCCACCTATGGATTAGTGTTCTACCCATTTATCTACCCCACGACCACCCATGCCCATGTGAGTCGAGACTGATTGGTCGTACGAGAACATACACCTCAAGTGGCAGAAACTACTGTGAGTGTTTAGTTCTTTAGATAAGACCATGCGATATGTATAGATTAGTAGACCGGGAGTAGCATTTACGATGTTATCTACTTCGGCCTTTCCCGACAAGATACACTCGTTCTTACCAATCGAGATGTATAGGCCCTATCTAAAGTTTAGGTACCAGCATTATCCATTTCGTATGTAAGCGTCTGAGAGTGCTGTGGGAGTGGACCCATTCAGTGATAAGCCCATCTGAAAATGCGGGGGGCATCGTAACGTATCCCTGTTCGCTTTGAGCTCACCAGCAGCAGCGGGAGGTCAATCCAAGGAATGCCACAAGATCCATGCCGCCAAGCAAACAAGGCCACGCAAAGGCTTATGGATTCTCCGATGCCATTAGGTCCGAAATGGGCGGCACTTGGCTACTTTGTAGATATGTTATCAGTGGCACCTGTACCTGCAAGATTATCCAATGCAACCCAGGTCAACGGAGACCATCGGGAAATATATAAGCTCAGGTTTGCAGTTTAGAAATGCGGTTGTTCAACACGCTACATATGAGTGCTGCTTTTGGTATTTAACTTCACAATGGCAACTGTATCCGATGTCACGACGCTTCCGGCCGAACTCAAATCCACCCTTGCCCTCGGCCGGGACCTTGAGAAGAAAGAAGTGGGTCTTGGGAACAGTGAGGCCAGTAGTATTGCTGCGGCACAAGTAGACGATGGTGAACGTCAGTGTCAATCTGCTCATTAATACGAGTGCCATTATACTGAGTCAACGACAGTTCCGATATATTCAGAAGAGCAGTATAAAAAGTTGAAGCGCAAAGTTGACCGATATCTGCTTCCTCTGATGTGGCTCTGCTACGGTATTCAGCAAACAGACAAGACATCTATCGGCACGCAAGCAACCTTTGGTCTCCGCACAGACACCGGCCTCGTTGGACAGCAATATGCATGGCTTACCACTGTTTTCTACATTACTTATTTGTGTTTCGAATTCCCCTCAAATATCCTTTTACAACGCTACAAGATGGGCCGCACCTTGTCTATTTATATGATCTGCTGGGGAATTGTGGTGCTTTGCATTGGCTTTGCTAAGAACTTTACTCAACTAGTCACCCTTCGCGCGCTCCAGGGAATGTTCGAGTGCTGTATTAGCCCCGGTTTCATTCTTGTCGTTGGTAGTTGGTACACTACACGCGAGCATGCGTCACGGGCGCTCGTGTTCCAGAGCGCCAATGCTGGCTTCGGCATTATCTCCAGTTTAGTCCTTTACGGTATCGGTACTGTTGAGTATCGCGACCCTGAGTCTCAGGCATGGCGCTATATGTCCTACTTCCTTGGTGGGCTCACACTGCTGGCCGGCTTCCTTTGCCTCTTTCTACTTGGAACACCGTCTGAGGTCCATTGGTTATCTCCGGAGGAGAAGAAGATGGCCAATACTCGCATACTTAGCAACAATACGGGACACGACCGAACTGGAGTCAAGAAGTGGAATTGGAAACAAGCTAAGGAATGCTTGGCCGATCCCTGTTTTTGGTTTGCAGGGGCAAATGCATTTCTCAGTTCGGTCCCCAACGGCGGCTTGACCACATTCGGGTCCATTATCAATACTTCGTTCGGATTTACTAATCTTCAAGTCATTCTTTTGGATATTCCACGTAGTGTTCTTTCGGTTCTATACTTCATATTGATTGGCATTATGACCAGTAGGAAAAAGAACCTGCGCATGTAGGTCCAAGAAATGTTGATATCATAATATTTCTCTGAAGCTGATTGTCGATTAGGTGGTTTATGATGTTTTCTACAATCCCCCCATTCTGTGGCTTTCTGATGATGGCTCTGCTTCCGAATGAGGCACACTACAAATGGGTCAAGTGGGGAGGCTACTTCATGACTGTTCCCTTCGTCATCTCGCTTTTCTTGGCTTGGACACTCATCCCCTCAAACACCGCCGGTCGTACAAAAAGAACGCTAACCTCGTCTTTCACTTTCGTGGGCTATTGTGTGGGCAACATGACTGGCAGTCAGATCTTCAAGACCGAAGATGCGGTACGGCATTCGATTCTTTACATGCTGATTGTCCGAACTAATTATTTGAGGGCAGCCAAGATATGTTTCGGGTACGACGGCATGTGCAGTATGTTTTGGTCTACAGTTCTTACTCATCCTGAGTTGGCGCACGCTATATGTCATTAGAAATAGGCGTCGGGACCTACAGATGCAGAACGACGGGATTTCCAAGGAAGAGCAAGTCAATCAGGGCAAGACTCTGGGAGAGCAGGACTACACGGATTTCGAGAACCCTTATGTAAGTTGCTCCTGAACCAGTCACCCAAAAGCGATGTCGGTTCTAATTTGCGAGCAGTTCCGCTACACGTTGTGATTGATAAAACAGTGGTGTTCTATGATCTCAGGAGCCACCAAGTATTCTATAAAATCTGCCGAACAATAACACATTTTCCACCAAATACAGGCAGTTTCTAGCTTACGATCATCCAAAATTAGCGCAGTCCATGGCACTATCGTAACAAGCACCGAATAACACTGTGTATAGCGCAGAATAACGTTGAAACAGTTGAGGTCATAATGAGATTGATTCCAAAAAATAAGGATAGGCGTCTCTGGCCTAGTAGCAACTGCTATTCGCTATTCTCTAACACCCTTAATTACCGCTTCTGCAAAACATGCCGATGTGATACACAATTATCAACCACCTGTAAGATGTTCAGCCCAGTATCTTTCCACAATCCTAAGATTACCCCAAGAACCGTGCATAGCCAAGAACTTACCTTGTCTGAACTTCAAAGCCTACTTCAACATGTAATCATCATATATATTTGCTTCTGTTAAAGCTACATAGGGCTCTTTCCAAAATATTACGAAAGGTTTCTCGTCGGGTCATCGATGTGGAGTGCCATGTCCTTTCACGCATTTCTTTGGTTTTGCAAGCATAATTTGAAGTATTGTGACAATGAGAATTGTTCAAACTTGAGTGCAGGAATTCTATCGACTTTCATAGCATAGCGACCTCCAGGATCGCAGATGCTGACTTACTTCACGTCATGGGTCCTGGACGTCTGCATATTGTTGCTGATCAACGTGAGCGATTGAAGCCGATATGGAGAACAGCATATTGTCATGATATTATCACGATACATTTAGTATGTACGAGTACTAAACATGCATAGCACGCGCAGTTAGACAGATTGTGCATCGCTGTATCCAGATTCGCTGGAGTGAGATCAATGCTAATACTAGAGCACAAAAGATGATCTTGTCCTTTCTGATTGTAAGTGGAGAAAACGGAACACATTCCAGTCCTTTATCCTGGATAATCGTGCATTTACGGACGGTTTAAAGTGATAGTAGTGATATATGGGCGAATTGGCCAATGCGCTAAAGCCTGGCTCCTTCGAATCTACGGTGCTTCAGCTATTCTGAAGGTGCGTTTCGGGTTATTGGTGGGGTATCCGAAATTCTATCAATGGGGTTTTTAATATGACCCATAACCCTATCGGTGACCCGTAGCCACATAACCTTAGATTATAACAAGAGGCGTCAAACCACAGCCGTTGCTTACGTTGCGTATCATGCATGGTTTAAGTCGATCTTTATGCGGTGTATTGTGTGGGGTATGTGAATAAGATAAGATCTAGCATCCTAGTGTCAGCCGTCTGGGCTATAGCTGCTCTAGCACTCAGTACGACGGGCTATCAGCCACAGTCAATCTACCAGATCGTTACGGATTGATGCTTCACTTACTCCGGTAATCACACGGTTTTTGACGTCAAGTATTCTAAAGGAGCATTCGATTTATCATTACTTCAGAATAGCACGCAGGAAATGCCCAAAAGATTGACGGTTCCACTATCAAGGCTGACACAGCATTGGGTGGCGCAAACCTTTAATTTCGTGTCTAGTCTAGCAGAGCACATGACCTGCAAATATATTTTTGATTCGAACAGCATCAACAGGAAAAACCAGCTAGATTGTGACGCCTCGTCGTGATAGAAAAGCTGGAACGACGGAAAAAGCATAGGAAATGAAGTTATTTTGTCTTAGATCGGTAGAGAATCACCGCTCTACTTGCAAATGAGCCTGGTGAATGCAATTGAGATCACAAATTTAGCTTCCCGGACTCTGAATATAATTTCTATCCACAACTTAAAACATTTGTCGGGTTTTCTAAACTATGCCTGTGGAAAACCTTTCCCCGTGGTTAACATGTGTCTCGGTCGACGTTCTAATACTGGCGCGATTTGGCGTAAAAGCTCCGAGGCTAGAACGAGAAGGACTGCACTAAACGAATACAGGTTGTAACGGAATAAAACTGTTTTTCTTTTAGACTTTTAAAGTTATATTGCTAATTATAATCCTGTGTATCTTTATTACATTCAGCATGTGTTAGTCGCTCGTAATAGTTTAGGTTAACGGATAATAATTTAGAAGTCAGTTACGGTTAAGAGCCACAACTCCAGTGTCGTAGGGTTATAAGACACTAGCATATGTATATATAACCATTACTACTTATCCATAGTATGTGATCTCCGTGATTCTGAGCCCTAGATATCATCACACGACAATATGGTCCAAATTCAAGGTATCGAGGGTATGCAGGTAAGAACTCATGGTTATTCCCTATCCTTTATAGGCTGTTTTGAAAATGGAGATCTACCGATCTAGTGTCTTTTCTCTTGAGGCACAACCATTGACTTCCGATAATTTGCCAGATATATTCGTAGATGAAAAGGCTGACTCCAGTATTGCATAGTATTCTCGGAAGGGCACTAGCGCTGAGCAGTTGGATTACGCCTACTTCAACCAGCAATACGCGACCTCAACCTATCGGGAAGACCATGATATGTATCCGGATCTCATTATTCAACCGAAGGGAGACAACGACGTTGTGAAGATTGTAAACTGGGCCAGTGATAACGAAATTGCCGTTGCTGTAAAAAGTGGTGGTCATCAGTACAGCGGTGCCTCGTCCACAAGCGGCAGAAATATCCAGATCGATCTTTCAAATACGTATAGAGATTTGATGGTTGTGCCGCCTTCCAACCCTGCTGACAATGATAAAACGCATGTCTTTGTCGGCGTAAGCAATTTCATCAAGGACTTGAACGCATATCTCAGACACAACGGCCTTTTTGTTCCTCACGGTCAATGTGCTTATGTTTGTGTTGGTGGCCATGCTCAGACAGGAGGATACGGTCAACTTGGTCGAAGTTTTGGACTGTTTGGCGATCACGTTAGGGCGATTCGTATGGTTGACCACGACGGTATCATTCGAGTCGTCACCAAGGCCAATGATAATGACCTGTTTTATGCCATACTAGGAGGCAGCCCGGGCAACTTTGGCATCATCACTCACTACGTAGTCGAAGTGTACCGGGCTGCCGACTATATTGGAACTGTTGCCGGTCCACACAACATTAAAGGACCATATGGCCTCAAAGGGCTCTGGATCTACTCCCCAAAAGTGTTAAAGAAACTCATAACGGCTGTTGCCGAAATGGCCGACGAGCCAGACTTTCCACGCGGCTACGATCTATGCGTTAGCGTGTTGAGTACGGATTTCCCAATCACCAATCTGTTCCCGGAATTGAACAACGCCAATTTATGGCAACAGCTGCAGAATAAGATCAAGAAACTCTTGGCGCACGAGTTTCTCGACTGGCTCAATGGACGGTTTCCCGCAGTCATCGTCCTGTTCGCACAGTGGTGTCCAACCAACAAGGATGACAAGTACGACACAAACGTTGATAAGTGGTTCCAGACGTTCCGTGATCTCGATAATTTCTTCACAGATGAAACACTGCAGCTGACCACGCTCGAGGAAGACATGTCTCAGATGACAGGTGAATGGATCTTCCCAAAAGAGCGCGAATTTGACCTACCCTACGTCAAGCGGACGTACTCTACAGACTCTGGGACTCTGATTAAGGACAAATGGGTTGATGCCTTGGTTGGCCGCGTGGATCTGATTTATAACCCAAGCCAGTACCTTGAGGGTAAACCAGGCGAGAAGAACTACGAGCGCTACCTCAGCTGTAAGCTCTCCGTACAAGTACAGTGCTTCGGCGGCAGACAGTCTCGTTTCAACACCAACAAGTACAATGGGACCTCCTACAGCTGGAGAGACACCACTGTCATGCAGGTTATAGACTGCTTCCACAACCCGGACAGTGACGCCAAGTCCTACGCCGAGGCTTGGCAGGCAAAGAATGACTCTATTATGGTAGGACCACAAAGCCCCTTCAGTAAGCAGGATAGGCGCCTACTGTGGGGTTCATACGGAGACTGGAACCTAGGAAGCGAGAATGTTTGGAGGTGCTATTACGAAGACAAGGAAAAGTACGAAAAGCTGGGCAGATCGAGGGCCAGAGCTGATCCTCACGGCACTTTCACCCCAAATCCCTTCGCTGTATCTCCAGTTTTCCTACCAAAATGAAATAGGGCAAAAGAAGATAAGAGCTGTTGCACTGGGACAATAGAAGGCGCCACTATGGCTGGAATTGCATGTTTCGACACTGTATCGAATTTGGACAGTCCCATTAGGATATCAAAATGCTTTGATTTTGCTTAAGCTTTTAGTCTGATACTTTGAAAGGTAATAAGAAGCTAATAAACAAGGAACAAGGAACACATAATGCAGAAGATCACCAGCAACTGCTACTTGACCAACCAGTCGTCAACAAAGTAGATGGAGCCGAAATTTAGCAGATTGCACGCGTTAATAACAACAAATACCTCCTCATTAAGCGCACAGTACACGTCTGCAATGTATCCATAGACACATATTGCTACAAGCAATAGAATGCTATTAGCAAGTCCGAACCAAAGTTCTGGCCTGGTCCAGTGCGTCTGGTAATAGAGACTCGCACCAAAGCCGAAGAAATCCACTATACAGTCATAATAGTAACAATCATAAGCAGAATGTAGAACTAAGGGTTGTAGATGCCCTTTTTCTTGCATAAAAGGTACACACAGATCCAATCGTTAAGCGGGCCCCAGATGAGCTCGCCAATAATGGTCGTAATGAACAGCGACAACTGATAAGCCCATCTAGCTCATAGAGAAGTTAGATAACACTTGGATAAAGAGGATGCTATTCAATACTAGAAAGATAATAATCTAGGTGATTGTGGTTCCTAAGTTCGAAAACACCCCGTCAGCAAAATTAGCGGTCACTGCTAGGCCACACCAGACTTCCTACAAAAAACAGAAGTACCACTAGACAGAAGAATACCTTCTAGATCAGAGTACTCCCATAAGTTCTAATAAAGATACCTATGGACTAGACAAAGGTCTTTGGGAGCTTAGTCGCAATCAGCTTCAAATTATACAGCACCTTTTTACTCACTAGATTCGTTTTATATCGTAGGCAAATTTCATATATACTATAAATTCGGGGTCATCGAAATCTTTAACCGATACAGGAACAATCAAGTCTCTTCGGTACACAGTCTCCAGGACTAAGAGCAAGACAGCAACTATCAAGATCCTGAAGAAGATAGCAAGACACCAGATATCCACTGGTAACTATCGTACTCAACAATCTGACCTAAAATCAAAGAGCCGCTACTAATACCTGTGAGAAAGAACAGATTCCATCACCGATAAAAGTAGCACACTCATACACAAAGTACAAGTCAGTGATAGTACACTAGTCTAGACCAGGGTCTCATAGGGCGCCATACTAATACCCG
The DNA here is from genome assembly GCF_020726525.1 of Truncatella angustata. Taxonomy (NCBI): domain Eukaryota; kingdom Fungi; phylum Ascomycota; class Sordariomycetes; order Amphisphaeriales; family Sporocadaceae; genus Truncatella; species Truncatella angustata. Next base: position 1,459,505 of record NW_025763390.1, on the reverse strand, counting down.
CGACGATGCAGCTTGGCAAGAACGAGCTATAGCTTAATACTGAGGCGCTCTAGATACTTGTTGCAAACATAACACACACTGCAAAGATGTACACGGGCCGCTTGCCAATGATAGTGGCGAGCGGGTTCGTGATAAGAAGCCGAGCCCAATAGCCAAGAAAGACAAGCAGTAGACTGCAAGAATGCTTCCATACAAATATTCAAATCCTATAATACCTGCACCAAACCAGACGTTAGCATGGGACTGTAAGCACCAACCACAAGAGCAGATAGCGATACAATGATTAGGGTTGTCTCCTTCTTCCTAACCGTTTACCCGTTTTATTAGTATACTGCGGCTCCCAAAGTCATCACAAGAAGAAAGACAAATCATTGTGTCCATTCTAAGACGTTGTTAGCCATTTTTACGGATCCTTACAACTTGAGGATTCTCAGCGACTTAAATTTAACGGGTCATTAGGACTATAGGACAGGCGCGGTACTACACTAACGTCATTGTATCGCCCTCGATCATGCTGCATTAGATGCCTTGCTTCTCCTCCTTAGTTAAAATCCAGGGATATGGGGATGGAGTCGGGGGGGGGGGGGGGGGGGGGGGGGGGGGGGGGGGGGGGGGGCTCTCTCCACTTACCCATGCCTGGCAGGACCTCCATCTTTCTACACTCCAAGATCCCGAACAGCGTCATAGAGACGACAATATACTTTCTACAACATGGAAAGAAGGGGAGAGTCAACCGAGGGTCAAGTGGAGGAATAAATTAAGTAGAGAATAGATTGAGAATGCAAAATACAACTAAGAGAGCAGACGGGGCCAAGAAATGGGGAAATAGAAAACACGCCCAACGCCCGCCAGCACGACGAAACTCAGGCTTTAAGCATGAAAAAATATTTAATTATTTCAACCATCTGCCAGGGTATTAAATTTCCAATCTGGACTATTGCCATCATCTATTCGCTGACCAACAAGGTGCGCTCCCATCTTATAGAATTTTTTCACCCTACAAAATATTATCCAATATTCCTCCAAATAGTGCCTGGGCATTTAAGTGGGTGATACAACGATGCCAGTAATCTTGCCCTATCCTTCCTCCCTTCAAGGTCATGCCTCAGGTTTCTTCAACCATAGACTTTGTTACGATCATTTAATACTAACCTTAGTCGGCCGTTCCCCTATCATATAAAGTAGCAAGCTTCAGACGTATCTAAGTCGGCTTTGAGAAAAATAGTAACACCGCTACAGATTGCAACCACAACCACTACTAGACTTGTACATTGATTCCCAGTATCCATTTTAGAGCCCTCATTCTACCCCAATAACCGCCTATGCGTGACTTCCGCCGAGCCGTATCAAGGTTATTATCGCCGGGACAGGATTCACCAACTCATAACTGCCATTAAATATAATCGCAAGGGTTGTTCTATCACACTCTTAGGAAGAGCAGCAACCTCATTCCGCTAGGAGATATCATCGGTTTCGGATAAATTCCTTCTACATCTTCGCCAAATGGCCAGGCACCGGAAAGCTGTTGGATCCCACCATTCACAAAGCCGGCGCCGTCAAAGTTTTTGATAAGCAAAGTAAGTAAATCTTTACACAATCCTTTTCCGAAAAAAGAAAAAAGAAAAATAAGTAATAGAGACCTATAATCAATAACCACTGTAGCAGTTTCACCAGAGCATCTACTAGCATACCATTAATCGAAGAATCGATATCCAACTAGACCATAATATTGTAAACTATTTTGAGACGGATAACAAGGCCGACGTAGAGCTCGAGCTACAACTGACATAATATCAGCAGAAGAAAAAAAAAAGAAGGCGCGATCACGATAGCAAAACATCGTCCTTAGCTTTAATAGTAGACCACAGTCATCCAGCTACACCATTTTCCAATCGTGATTTCCTACAGACATATTAATAATGAACAAAAAGACTGAATATCCAGTAGAAAAGGACACACACAATAGCTGGACTAGCTACAATGTATATTTTCTTGCTACTAGACTTAAATGGGATTAAGATTCCAGCTGCGCATATATACAGAAGGATGATAGTGATATTGAGTGGAACTGGCAACTCCTTAGAAAAATCAAGGCTATACTTACAGCGGTAGAAAGTTAGGACCCCGTAGTTGTAGAGATCGTTAAGGCGACGCCGCCGGATCGCCACTTTAACTATAAGCTTGTATTCGCAACCTCTTAGCGATATTTATCTCACCAAGAATCGAATAATATTGAATACGGATTCCGACTACCCTTTTTTCCTAACATCGATACAAGGAGCAAGTCAGACTATAGAAGATGGAGTAGTGGCTACCTTCTGCCTCGAGAATGGTGGTCAAGATAATATCAAAAAAGCTGTGCAAAACTACTAGAAGATCCGATACGAGCCGCGTACGCGAGGTGCAAGCCACCGGCGTTACAACACGAAGCAGTTGGCATCAGGCAGACTAGGATGCGATTTAGAAGGATCCAGTCCCTTCATTTGAGGAGAGAGAGTTGGATTCTTGATTTTGATATAGAAGCTGATGCGTATACTGCTGTTGAAAAACTCAAAGTATTCGAGTAAGGTAATGCAGCCAATGGTTCTTCGTGAAACTGGAGGGCACGGAAGTTAACAACTCCGAGCGGGAGTAGCATTATCACTTATTATCTTCAGAGCTATTATCTAAAAAGAGTTGCTAGATACTCTCCGTAAGTCTGTTAATATTAATTCAATAGCGGGCTTCAATGAGAATTGATAAAGCAACTTGAGTTGGATGAGCGTTTTAGTTTCATTTTCGTGTCTAAATACTATCATTCAACATGACGTTGTTCAGCCTGTGCTTGGAATCCCACCCAACGCAATCAATCACCACTGTCAGTAGATACCAGCGAACAAAGTTTGATTAGATTCTCTTAGAGCGGCCATGGTTCTATAACAAGGCCCCTACAATCATCACGAGTGTCCCTATCTCACCAACCTCAGCCCTCCATTCTTCCCACTCCAGGGAGCTAAGTACGACGCAGGCATCAGTCAAATGCAGCTTTGTCAACACCCCAGTTTGGGAGAGTCCGACTATTTTTTGCTCCTTGTTGCAGAGGTTAAATTCTGTCCGCCACTCCTCGATGTTATTTGAATTCCACAGAGTTGCGCTGCTTGCTAGAGGTATAAGAACAAACCCGCAAGTGGGATAGGAAGAAGCCTCCGTGGACATCTCGATTAGAGTGTTAAGGATCTGAAAAATAAGCACCGTCCTTCCTGGAGAATCAGCATGGATTGTAATCAAGCATCTACAATTCATTGTCAACAGTGCTTACCGTCTCCTTGCTTCGTTGTAGCTCCAGTCCATCCAGGACAAGCCGGGGTCATCGGGAAGCTGCATCTTGATGATTCCACCGGCTAACGATGCTAGCGCGTTGAAAATAAGCTTCCGTTGTTGTTAGCCATATAGCGCACGATTTACTGTCGGAGAAGCTGGTTTACCGCCCACTTACATTGACTGTGGTTAGAAGAGCGGCTTCAAAACCGTCATAACCAACTGGAACCTCCTGGAGGCGCACCAAACAGTAGATAAGCAGGGCTTGGAAAGCAGCCAGAAGCTCCCATTTATCGAACTCCGTATGCTAACAACTGTTATTCATGGTTTCGCAATAAGACCAACTCGCACATACTTTGGACAGTATTTTTTCTTGTTCAAGCATGATCAGCCTCCATATAAGATTCCTATTTGAGTCGGTTCGAGATTTGAATAAGTGGACAAGGCCCATGCACGTAAGTAGAGACTGCTCATCAAGGGAAGATTAGTAAAAAGACCACTGATAAGAGAAATGCTTGGAACACCCAACGAATGAACTAAAGTGGTTATATCTCCGAAGTGCCACTCTGTTATACTATAGAACAAACGTGTAAAGATATGGAGCGAGGAAGCGAATCAACTGACCTGTTGCGGTGGCCCCACTGCAGTCTCAACCCATGAGGATTGCAAAGGGCTAATAAACGGCGGAAGCGCTCCTTTGTGGAGCATCATAAAGGGATAGGACCGCAATATCTGTATTGCCACGGATACCAATGGGCCTTGGTTTGGTCTAGTAAAGGTACGATGATTAAAGAGCGAGGGACTAGAGAACTGAATGGCGGATGGTGTCAAGGAAGATATGCCGCTTTCGATCATGCCGGTCTCTTCACTGAGAGGATAGAGCAGAGATTCGATACCTTGATCACCAAAAAGTGGACTTTCAAGCCCAAGTGTGTCGATCTCACTGAATTCAGCATCCCAGATGTGCTCCGTTGACCATCCGAGGGGCGTTGCCGAATTTAGAGACGTCGGTGAAAATAAGCTGTCTTTTGAGTCTTTAGATCGGCTGGACCCTCTGATGAGGGCCAGAGAGGTTTTACTCCCATGATGCTCCGACTTCTTGCCCCTCAAGTGAGCTGCATGAGGCGCCGAACCCGAATCGCCTCCCCGATACTCCCTGTTTCCTGCTGTACCAAAGTCGCATTTAGCACCCCGCTCACTGCACCGGACACAAACGTCTAGGCTATTACCAACAGGCAAGACGCAACGGGCTTTTGCCCGAACGCATGCGGCACAAGATCGCCTGCGAGATGTGTCGGTGTCAGGAAGTTTGGAGCGACAATAGTAATAGTGCCGCTTGTGTGTGGACTCTGACAAAATAAGTATTAGCGTTCGTCGGCAGGAATACAACAGGCTGCTTTCTGGGGTGGTCTAAATATATCCGTACCTTGGGCGAAGCTTTTTTTACATAATGGACAACGGTGGCTTGCTGCGGGATTGCCCGAAGTTATTTGTTCTTGCTCCTTGCGCATATTTATATTCAATGGATGCTAGATTGGGATTCTTGCAGATCATTAGTCTGGGTATCCGGAAAGGCACTTCACCAGATTCATCCTGTCAGTTCAGATGCCGGGGAGCGTGAGTTGCCTTGTTGCGTTCCTAAAACATTTCACGGAGTTCCGTCTCACAATTGGCTTATTAATTATCATTTGTCAGGCACGCTGCATGTTCAGGGAATCACTAGACGCACGGGTACCCGTGCTTGCTTAATTATAAGTTGGCATGAGAGTTTGCCCCGCCGAACTCGGGTTTAAAAGCGGAAATAGACTTTAGTGACATTTTTTCTACTAAACGCACACTCTACTGCTTATAATGCTTTATTCAGCCCCTGGAGGAGATGTTTTTTTACTCACCGCATGACGATTAAGCTGACAAATTCCTCGGGTTGGCAAGTGACTTTGACTTGAACCTAGTGTAGGTCGTAGCTTTTGAGCGATAGCATGCGATTTTGGTTCGCCGTAGGTTAAGCTTGGGCCAATAGGAGCGGTGCAATTGACACCACGGACTGGAACAGGTAGCAATTCGTTCGCTTTACGGCCGCCTCACGTCGCCTAGTATAACGCGTCCTTTTGTCGTTCGTATTAAAGACAGAAATGACGTGCCATGGCGTTATGAAGATAAATATGCGAGTCTCATACTGCTAGAAGAGTACAAAGTACTACAAATACGACTATACCTAAGCACTCGGCCATATATAGTCGCCGTAAGCCTTCGTGCTTGACAAAACTTGCGCCTGGCTTTTCTTCTTTCTAAGGCCTGACTAAGTATCATATCCTCACGACATAAATTTTTTCATTATCAACCCAGCATCAAATCATGGCCGCCAAATCTCCCGTTGCCCTCATCCTGGGCGCAGGCCCCAATATCGGCCAAGCCGTCGCCCGCACATTCGCCTCTAAGGGTTACAAAGTTGCCCTTGCCGCCCGGTCACTGAAGGAGGCCGACAGCACCGACAACCAACTGAACATCCCGAGCGACTTTTCTAAGACCGACGATGTGGTCAATGCCTTTACCAAAGTGAAGAAGGTGTTCGGCATCCCCAGTGTCGTCGTCTATAATGGTAAGCAGCTTGTTCTCCACGGTGCCGTCGCCTGCCGATTAACGCGCCGCAGTCAGCGCCGTGAACTTCACCCCCGCCGATGACCCCTTCGCCCTACCTTTTGCTGACTTTAGTCGCGACACGACTATCAACATCCACAGTGCCTTCATCGCCGCGCAACAGGCCGTCTCGGGCTTTGCACTGCTTCCGGCATCAGCTGCGCGTACCTTCATCTACACGGGCAATGTTCTGAACGTCGCTATTCTTCCGAGATTTCTCTCCCAGGGCGTCGGCAAGTCAGGCGCCGCTCACATGATCTGGGCGGCATCAGCGGCGTACAAAGATCGTGGATACAAGTAAGCCCTCAATCCGCTTCTGGTAAATCGCGCCTGGAAGACTAACATCGTGAAGATTCTACTATGCCGACGAACGGAAGGCGGATGGATCGCCCAAATACCGTATTGACGGCAACGCACATGCGGATCTCTACTGGGAGCTGGCCCACGCCGAGGCGCACGGCCCGTGGATGCAGACATTCGTCCAGGGCGAGGGATATAAGAAGTTCGACACCATATATACGCCTGTCTCGTGAGGCATTACAGTCGTCGATGGGCGTTCTGGCTGGTTCGGGTAGGCCAAATTCACCCACAGGAGCGCTTTACCACTCCTTCAATTTGTGTAATATCGTCAGTGTTATCAGTTGCAGCAGACCTAGCTTGTATGTATCGCATATAATCTTGGCCATAATTCTTTTTGAACCCTTCCAGCCAATAACTTGACTAGTTTGGCTTCTCGATATTATCAAATCTTTGGAGAATAACCCATAGCTTTTGAGCTTTATACTTCAAGATATCACTAGTCATAAAAACCCTCTTCTAGTTCATACGTTGCTGCCACTTAAATGAAGAATTTCAAAGTCTGACCAGTCCCCTTTGAAGCTGTCTTATCTTGCTTTCAGTTTCCGTACTTCATCTCGTGGACACACTCTTAAGATAATCCTAGTGCTAGCTGGGGAGGCGTTGTAATCCTGGCTGAAATAGCTCACCTAAGAAAGATCTTTCATACGGACCAGACTGACCTTTAGCTTATTATAAAGACTGCAGGAGCAGGAGATCCTGGGGTGACCGTTGAACCTAGGTTCGGGCCATATAATGCCAAGGCGCGTTGCGCTCAAGCTGGCGATTTCTAAATAGGTAAAGACTCGAGCTGCCGCTTAGCTCTGGACTAGTTAGATTACCTTCTTAGCTTACTCATGTAACTTTTAGCTATTAGACAGCAGCCAGCGCTATTAATGCCCACAGTGGCTTCTTGCAGGAGGCAAGCGCCTTACTGCATCATTATTAGCGTACTCTTTGCTCGTCGATAGGAAATGACCTTCATCACTAGCGAGCTCGACGGAGAGCTCTCGGTGCTCTACAGTCCATCTAGGCGCTTGTATCATGACCTTGGCCATTCTGGGCTTTGCTCAAGCTCTCAGAGTAATATCGGGTGGTAGTTGCCGATTTTGATGTCATGGAAGCTACGATATAGTTCCATGACGCTATGTACGATAACACGGTAAAGAACAATGAGCCGAGGAGCGCCACCTTGGCCGTTTAGTGCCTCTCCAGCCCTAGTCCTGGCTCGTTTACCAACGGAAAGGCGCCCACGAGCGAATAAGTGGATTAAATTCGCATAACGATCGAGGCCATGGCGGCGCACGCCATTCCGGACTCGCTAAAGGGGGATCTTGACGCGCTGTTAGACTGCGGCATGTTTCTGGAAATAGACCTTAGCATCCTCGCTACGGACTCGGCTATATTCGGTACCTATAAGAAAGCAGTGAGGACAAATTGTGATCGTGAAGGCGAACACATAAGAAACGAAATTCGAGACGCCGCGAGACGAGGCAAAGACGGATCAAGATCAAGCGTGTCAGATCTATAATTAATGCTGTTTTCATAACTGGAAGCCTTGTTGGGAAGCCAGATTGGGACAGGACCAAACGGGCGCTTGGGAACGTGAATTTATGTGCTCTGTCATTATTACACACTGCTGAATGGAAAGGAGTTTTATAAGAGTTGTGCCTGGAGAAATAAAATGATTATCCAAAGCAAAATTGCATCGGATACAACGGAAACTGGTAGAGGTCTTGTTTCTTGTCGACGACAGAGCCCCACCAAACGTCGTCATAAGGAGATCTGTCTAGCTCTTGCCATATATCCTCAAGCAAGGAAGACGCGGTCCTAAAGAGGTTATAACCACTGGCTTTGTCCCAATACCGGCAATAATCGCGAATACTCCTTCGAAAATACTGGTCCTTGGTTTCACAGCCACCGAAAAAGAGTGGAAGGAGCAACTGTTTTTGCACTACGGCAGTTTTCCGACAAGAATAAACATGTTCAAAGACATGTCTTGCATACCCGATGAGTCTTGAAGGCGGACTCCTGGTTCGATCCCATTGAAACACCCTTATGATGTAGATCAAGAGGCCATATCTCCAAGCCTCAACGCAGTTCCATTCGTCTCGTTGCTGCTGTATTTTTTCTTCCGGTAAATCGTCTTCGAACTCGAAGCTGGGATTTTCCCAGTTGATTATGGAAGCCTGAATCTCGTCGACAAGTGTTGGGTCAAATCGTGCACAGTGCATTGATGCAGCCTTCTCATTTTCCTCGGCAAGACGTGCCAACTGCATCAGGGGAACAACAAGTTGTCTAGGGCACCCAATGAGACTAAAAAAACTCCAATGATTATCGTCTTCCAGAGTTAGGAGAGCTTGAAAATATGAATATGGGAGTATAGGCCCTTGTCTTGAGACCAGGGCTATTGTTGCATCCCACCTTAGAGTAAATGTTAGCGATTCTGAATTTCTTCGAGTCTGATAATAAACATTACCATAAAATCATGACCACCTGCGCTTGAATTCTTCGGTTATCAACCCAGCTCTCTGGCCCTCCAGACAGCCGGAGAAGCTTCCAAGCATCAGAAATCTGAGTAGCCCAATTGTTAAAGGCAGCGTGTGTTGCCTAGCTTGATTTTAGCCGCTAGACATGATGTATGGAGCTTGTGTACCACGAACATTGAGTAGAAATATTACCATTGCCGTATCAAGAAGCTGTAATCCTGATGTAGATTCTATGCAGGTGTCTAATGCATCGCGATACAACCTGACAGCTGTGTTTTGATGATCGAAGAATGGTGGGTAGTCGCCTGTAGTCGATATTCTGCCCGCATGGTATGAAGACACGGCTATAACGGCATGTAACAAGGGACGCGATCCACGGAAAGTTTCTGATCTACATCTAAAAGGATTGCTAGCAACATCTCCGCTAAGTGGCATGACACAGAAATCTTGGTCATCTGCGAGCGAGAGTTAGTACTATATTTGGAGGTGGGCCAACTTGCAACACCCCATCTCTTACACATATTAAGCAAAGCTGCGAACTTGTCAAACAAGCTCTCATGCAGGACAGGTGCTCTCAAAGGTGTTACGATTTGCCACGAATCTTCAGGTCTCGAAGCAGGGGTTCTCTGGTTCCTGGCTGCATCATCTTCGATGATAGTCGAGGGTTCGACTAGGCTGTACTCCTTATCCGAATTGCCGAGTCCTCCAGCACTGTCGATAGCTATAGGCTCGAGAGAAGACCATTTCCATGGAGCGGTGGGGTCAGAGTAAATACTGATATGAAAGATATTTGGACACGGCTCGGAATTATGTCTATATTCGTGTTCGAGGGCGGAGCTAGCAGCTGTGTCTTGACGTATCAATATCGCAATTACCCATAGAAACATGAAAAGGATCATCTTACGCTCAACTCCATTATCAAGAATTTCAAGTGGAGGGCAACCCAGCATATATGGATGAATTATCGTGGCAGCTGCGATATCATTACTCTGTTGAATAAACGCAGGTGAAGGTGACTTTGCTTCCACGACGTGGGCACCGCTCTGCTCCGAACAAGCTCCATTACACTCCGTTGAAATTTGCTTTTGGTCAGGGGTGTGCTCAGCGACAAATGTATACTTCTGGCGTTTGCGAGATTGAATCAGACTGACGTTACCCATCAAATGGACAGAGGCTTGACGTGACAAAGGCTCGATATAGAATGGATCATCTGTGTACTCTGAGGGCAACACGGCGCCAGAATGCTGTGGTTTGCTCTTGGACCATGTCAGCTGCATAGGGTAACCGCCGCAGACGATTTTTTTTGCAGAACAGGCCGAACATCTTGGCCGCTGCCTATCACATTGAATCTGCGTAGCAATGCACGTATGGCAATCCGTTTTGGCAAATGCCAGGGAATTTGTTCGGCGACCATTCAAAGTGGGAGGAGACATGACTCCTTGGGTGGCTGCGACCTCTAGCCCACAAGCTCAAGGGTAGTGAGTAACTTGAGCCTAATGCGAGACCCGCGTGGGAAGAGGGGAGAAGCAAACACTCTCAAAGAAGAAATGCAACGGAAGGGGATTAGCATTGGTGATTGGGCGTCATAATGGGAAAATGCCGCGGCAGCAATGCCTGACTTCCCCGATTTAGCTCTCTCTTACTATATTGGGTCAAGGCTGCAACGAGTTATGGAGCCGCCTGGATTTGGGGCAGGGGATGCAAAATCGAGACGTAGGAAGGCTCTAGTTATTCGGCTCAGTAACGGTCCTTGGACTGATTGTAAGAAAAGGTACATTTTAGCGATACTCACACGGTAGGAGAAAAATGAAACCCGAAAAAATATTAGTTCAAGACTGTATATACAATATGAATCCGTAGGGGCTTGCTTTGTATGAAACTAATGCTGGTTAAAAGAGACTGAATGAAATGCATTGTCTTTGATTAGCGTGGTGTTTTAGTATCCAAATGAGGTTTAACCTTAGCTGTCTTATAGACCTAACCTCACATTTTCAGTAGGCGGCGGCTGTTTATAATGAATACCTAACCTAGTCTAGTAACGGATTGTAGCTAAGCCGATTAGTACTTAAATCTTTCTGCTATGCTCCGCCGGCAAGGATACCGTGCTATATCTTTCTGGGAAAGCGAGCCTCAAAAGATTAATTCCGTATTACTGCTAACCAATCTAATCTACTCCAGAGCGGAATAAAAGGAACTAGATGCTATCCATGTGCTTGTCCACGCCCCACGTTGCAGACGCGTCACAAGCCCGACAACAAAACGGAGGTATAAAGGCATCATCTTAGATCTTCACACTTGAGAGGATATTTTTGATTAACTCATACTGCAAAGACCCACAATCTCATGGCAAGTACAGAGAAAAACGCAGGAGCGATTGCGCGTGCCAAGCTGCTTACGAACACACCATGGTGCGACGAATACGAGAAGATGATCTCGGGCATGCCGTCTGTACATGTCCCTCCTCCTTTCTGCACGTGTACTAAAAAAGGTAATAGCTACGACTCGTTTGTTCCTGAATTGCGTGCAGGCCGATTACGTGCACGTAAGATTGTCAAAAAATACAACGAACATCTACCAGACGACGCGACCGACGAGTCCCTAACAAAAGACCGCAGCGTTATGCTTAACAAGCTCCTCGGGCTCATTGGTAAAGGGGTCGATATTGACCCTCCTTTCCGAGTCGACTACGGCTGTAACATATCAATCGGAGACAACTTCTATGCCAACTTTGGGTACGTCGCCACTTGGGTGTATACGAGCCCCCTAGCGGCCCGAGGCTAATAGTCTGAATATAGTATGGTGATCCTGGATTGTGCCATCGTCACTATTGGGAATCGGACAAAGTTTGGTCCAGGTGTCAGCATTTTCGCAGCAACACACCCGACGTCCGTGCAGGAGAGACGAGACAGCCCGGACTATTCAAAAGCGGTCACAATCGGAAATGACTGCTGGATTGGAGGACATACTGTTATCATGCCAGGTGTGACAATAGGTGATGGTGTTACAGTTGGTGCTAGCTCTGTAGTGACCAAAGATATTCCAAATTACTCAATAGCTGTTGGTTCGCCGGCAAGGGTGATAAAAACGGTCGAACCTGTTTCAGACTAGCTACATAAGAAAAACACTATTTTTATGCAGGTCATTCTAGATAAACATACGATAGTGACTTCAAAGGTTATGGTGCCTTTGCTTCCTATGAAGCGGACGGCCCCCTCGGGCCCCGCCGCCTTTGGTGTTCAATGATCCCAATAAGCGTTGATCGGCCACGGCTACCATGCAAAGGCGAACATTAAACCTACCTTGCCATTATATAAGCCGAAGACCAATTGGAGTGTACTCAATATTAATACTGGCTCTGAGTTCTTTGGGGTCTCTTTCGGCAGCAAGTCCATCTATGACTCACCACCAAGAAGCCGACTGCAGCTGGCGATGTCACGATTGATGATCTGGAGCTCGAAGCCCAGGGTTACACCCGCGAGATGCCCAGACAGTTCAACACACTGAATCTCATGAGCATGTGCTATGCATTGCAGGCCACGTGAAACGGGTTTGACAGCGCCTTGGGTACTGGCTTTACAGAGGCAGCGTCCTCGGGATCTATCTGGACCTTGTTCATTTCCGGTTCTAAAACTTTTATCACAGCCGCTGGTATGGCAGATCTAGCATCTTCATGTCCCGTCGCTGGTGCGCAGTATTACTAGTCTTATGTCGTATCGATCCCAGTGTGGGCACTCTTTGCTTCTTACATGTAAGCTCATCACCACACTGTCACCTAATTCCACCCAGCAGGGGTGGGGGGTATTGAGCTGACCAGTTCCGCGTCCATAAGCACCTTTGGATGGTGCTTATGACTGGGTAGTGCTACCAACTTCATCGCTTCCATGGTCCTTGGCTGCCTGTCGCTGTGCTGAAAAAAATAATGTCATTGAAAACTAGCACACATACCTCGCCTTTATCCTTGTTACTTGGATGGCCACAGGGTTGAAAATATTTCGCTCTCGGCTGTTACCCATATGGAAGAACTTTCCAAGTTAGTATGACTCCTCCATGGCACATGTACTACGGACTTTTCTGACTCCATCTCGAGTGTGCTTTTCTCTCCTCCTACTTTTTGCAATTCTTACATCACTACTTGCATGCGCCTCGCCAAACTATCAGTCGGCATAGAACGTTTTTACTAAAAGAACAAATTCTACGGAACGGCCCAACGATAGCCTCGCGTTGTTACATTGCATGCTCAACAGCCTCTATGGATACTTGGGAGTGAATTGTGGAGCCCATGTTTGTGAAAGGGTAACCCCCTCGCGGCAGGTTGCCGCAAGCATCGTATTCATAACAACTTTTTATATTGTTCCATAAGAAATTCTTGCCTAGCGCGATCGTAACAAGGTCTCACCGACTCGGCAAACGGACCTTGGGAAATTTAGCCGGCCACTGAACGTTTTGGCTTACGTATGTGTGGTATTTGTCGACATCCTATATTGCTTTCCCACGACGTATCCGCCTATTTTGGAAAGCATGAACTGGGTCAGGTGGGTCCCGCGTCATCCCCCCAGGGCTTATGGTAGGTGTGTGCTAACGTAGTACATTCTTGCTTGGTTTGATTCGCATCCCCGCGTCTTCAAAGGTCTATCCATAAACCTAGGTCTGGTGGATGAAGCTTGGTCAAGGAAGATGGGAGATCACAACGTTATCAATGGAGTAAAGGCCACAGACACGACGATTGAATCCAGCGTTAGCATGCTTCCCAAAGAAGTCAGCTCTGCAAAAGAGTTTAAATATTCAAGGACATCCGTGTAAATAAATAAGCAGTCATCAAGGCAGGTTATGACAGACTCTTCATGGATATCCGTGAAACTTGGCGATCCGCTGCTTTGTAATGCTTTTAGCGTGAAGTATCAACGAAGCCTATGCCGATCAATTCCCATATTGGAAGCTCCATAATAATTGGGATACGCCAAATCGGAGGGGCAAATGGCCATTTTGCTCTGGATATCCACCAACGGATGCTGTATAATACGTGGTCAGTGAAAGTCTTTGTAATAGTTTCATGATTTCACTAGCCCGTTCACTCGAACTTTTATGATCAGTAAGAACTGAACTCCACCATGTTGTCGACGAATGGGCGAGCACCAGTATTCACGGAGACCCGTGAATAGCACAATCAATTTATAAGCATGCACACTGAGTAATACACGAGCATTGTTTCGGTGTCGATCTTTTTGTATTTAATATCCCAAGTACCAATCTGAGTAGTTTCTAAACTGATACCTTATACTCAGCATCGATAGCTTTCATTTAAATTAACTCAACATGGGCGCGGAAACCCTCTCGCTGGCAGGCAAGACCGCCTTGATTACTGGCTCAGGCAGAGAAAATGGCATCGGTGCTGCCATTGCCCGGGCTTTCGCCCGGAACGGCGCAGCTGTCGCAATCCACTATGTATCGGAGAATTCCAAAGAGCGGGCTGAGAAGGTGGCCGCAAACATTAATCGGGAGTTTGGAACCAAAACAACTGTTGTACAAGGGCCGCTAGAGAAATCTAGCACTGCGACAAAGATAGTCGAAGAAACTCTAAAGGGACTTGATGTCGACCACATTGACATTCTCGGTACGTACAAGGAAATCTAAATCCTGTTAAAACAGACTTGGGCGTGACTAATATTGGTCTATGGCCTAGTGAATAATGCTGGATATGGGACCGCTACCCATCTCATAGAGGCGACGCCAGAGCTGCTTGAAAATGAGTTCGGTATCAACGTCTATGCCTCGATTTATCTGACCCAAGCGATTATTGGAGTAGGGAAGATGCCCAGAGGCGGACGTATCATCAACGTCGGCTCTATCGCCTCGAAACTTGGTCTTGAACTTAGTGCAGTGTACGGCGCCGCGAAAGCTGCGCAGGATAGTCTCACGGCTTCCTGGGCGGGCCAAGTAAGCTTCTTTGATAAAAATCAATTCTTACAAATAAACAATTTCTAATACCAAATACCAGCTTGGTCGAAGCCATGGAATTACCGTCAATACGCTTGCCCCTGGGCCAATTCTGACAGACATGTCAAAAGATTTCTTAAAGACCCCTAACGGATCCGTATCCGAACTCCAGACCACAATGCATGCGCAGACACGAGCTGGGGCTCGAATTGGGACAGTTGACGATATGGCCGATGCAGCACTACTCCTAGTGTCAGAGAAGAGCCGCTGGATTACTGCACAGTGGATTTCGGTCAGTGGCGGGATCACTGGAACGATGTAAACGGGCGTCGCTATTCGGTATTGCTTTCTGACTGCCTTATACTATTGGCTTCTCATCAGACATATAAAGCTTTTTAAATAAATACACAGTAAGAAGGCTGGGATGGTTCGAATACATTTCTGCTCTTGCACCTTGAATTAACCTTCTCTCCCGCCGTGACTCTCTCTGGACGATGGAACAGAATATTTCCGAAGGGCTTCCCTCATCATCAAAATAGGACGTGAAACTAGTCGTAGAATTGGTAGATTTACGTTGTGTTGCAAGCTTCACCCGGGCATTGTATATTGCTTCGGTTGCATAAACTCATATAAATTAGGCGGCTCCGTCTTACACAGTACGAGGCCCAAAATAGGGTGCGATTTAAAAGTTTAAATCTAATCTATACTGAGAACTAAACTAGCATTGATAGCCAATGAACATGCAGGGAAACACTAGACGCAATAAGTACCTGTATATCTAGTTTACACGGGTACCCGTGCTTGCTTACTAGGCTTACCCCGACCCTGGCCTACTTTAATGATTAGATTTACTAAAACACTAAATGTGTCTTACTTTGTAATTAAAGTATACTGTTACAGTACCCAAAATGTTACTGTGCGTTCTGACAGCTATATAGAGAGAGATCTCAATCTCTGCATGGAATAGTTTTCCTGGTCAAGACATTACAAGCCCAAATAGATTTCAAAATTCGTGATGTTGAAGGCTTGTAGTCTCACACCAATATTGTCAATTCTAACAATATCCATCGCTCGCATCCATACTATCACAATGCTATATAGCGCGTATTTTTAATGGAATACTGGGCATATCGGCAGTCGCCGATGTACCTAGTCTTTTAACAATTAGCACAATGGTCTGCCCACTGACAGTGTTACAGTATTCAGTGTGTCTATAATAACATATACTAAGAAAGGAACGGTTGTTTCGAAGGCTAGTATCATACGTCGATGTTCCGCCCTAAGTAGGGATTGTGGGCGGCTTTAGGGCAAATTGAAATGATGGTGATAATGACATGTGATTTGATTGGTACAATGGAGGTAGGGGTTGGAACGATCGAATCTAGGGGTCGGCACAAGGACGAAGGGTCCTTGAGTTCAGAGATGGGCCAGGAGGGGTGTAAGCTGCTTGCATACTAAGAGGCCGACGCTGCGGCCTACAAGGCTTTTCTATTAGTGAGGAGGATTAATCCGGTTCCTACGGAAGTGTGGGATAAGGTACCATTTGGCCCTTCAGAATGGTCATAATATTGCGGCTTTTGACAGGGTGTTCACACACACAAGGCATTTAGCAACTTATGCCGTAAACCTCCCCTAAACGCGAATGACTCGCGATATCGCGACGCGTCATTTTGCGACAAGCACTCCATAAGATACAACCACGACGACAGCAAGAGAATTAGAGACCAACCTCTTGACCGAGCACTTTGAGTACTCTCCAGTTGTAAGCCGCCAAATTCCGCATTCAATTCAGCTGAGGCCAATCGACTGAAGCCATTGTCACCCAACACGAACTAGTCTAGGTTAGACTATAGTTTTCTTGACGATATCATCAACAGTGTCAACATCCTCCTCGTCGAACGCGCCATTAATGCCATCGAAAAGCACCTCCCGCATCTACCTCCCGCATCTTTAGGTTGTAAATTTCCAAGAAAGCCTTGAAAATGCACGAGACCTGGACAAGCAAGCGAGGACCAAGGTCGATCGAGGACATGCCAGCTCGAAACTCTGCTCTGCGCAAGCATTGATCCCGACTTTGACAAGTTCAAGATCCACGTATTGAGAAACGTACTATTTGTAAAACCTATACAGCTCCTAGACTACATACACCTACGTCACTACGAGGACTAGACTTCTCCAGACCCTCAGGTAGTGAATGAAATAGCGACAAGCCTTCACTTGAGTCAATAAACCACCACAGAAATAAACTAAGCGAGAGCAAGCGCTTCAACGCTTCTTACAAGCAGAGCATGAACGCAATGCGCGGTTGATCTCAGATCTTCGCACCCGAGTGGGCGTTGAGAACGACAACGTGAAAGATGAAGACTCGACTGCAGAGGAAAACATGGGCTCTTTCTCATTTCTGCACCAAACGGTTCCGCAGCTCAAACATCCCAGCGCCGACAAGCGGTTTAGCGCAACGACGGCGTTTACTTTACCGCAATCACAGGCTCTCCACACGCTGTCTACGTCGCTACGTACCATGTTGCCGCATCTCGCATCTCCCGATTGTGCGGACGATGCAAACAGTAGTGGTAGGAGTTGGACGCGTGAGAATCTTAGTGTAAAGAGGGCGTGACGAGACGACATCTCAAATATGTTCAGAGTTTTGAGCTGGGCAAAAAATGGCGAGGTCAAAGATGGCGAGTGGCAGGGCGAGGGAAGGGAACTAGGGAAGAGCGAGGTGGAATGGTTGGAGATGGTCGTCTCCATGCCTGATGGGGAAGCCGGTGCGTCGATTTCGAGGGGCAACGATGAAATGATGGCTGATTTGTGAGCCGGGTATCCTCGTTGGCGCACAGGTCGTTTTCAGGATTAACGAGTTCAAGTCTAGGTATGTCAGAGGGTGGTATATCGGAGGGTGGTATATCATAACTTATCAACTCTAAGTAAAGGCACAAGTATATCGCTGAAATGAAACGAAAGTCATCCTGCAAAGCGCCTGTCCAAAGGTCGTGAAGGCATTTACCGAGCTCGTAATAGTCCTTGAAAGTCCCTATAAATTCCTTCCAATTAGCACTTTTATCTATAGGCAAAACCGACATTACGAACTTCTCAACCCTATATTTGCCAATAGCATGACAGACGAACTTTCTAACACTATAGAACGTCTGAGTATCCCTGGTAAGGTTAACCAAAATACGACGCCTTTGTTCGCCCCGAAAGCCATTGTGTGCCGGTCAAAGTGCCGGCCGAACTGTGCTTCTTATACGTGAATCCCGGGGAATTGTTATTCCTTCTTGAGAGCACTAGCGCTGAGGTGTAAGTTGCAAAAAGACCATGCCAGGTTCTGACCCAGTCGAAAAGGGGCGAACAACTTGTTGTCTTTTTTCTTGGTGGGTGTCTGTCAGCAGCTGTGATATTTGAGGAGCTAGACGGCCTTTCTTCCTAAGGATCGTCTCCTTGAGCTTTCATAATTTTGTTATCGCGGCAACTAACTCAATAGGTGTATGTGTTAAGCTCCTGTTACTTCGAGCCCCGGACCGAGCTTACTTCGAATTGAATGATTCCTACGTATGAATGCGTCGGGCTAGTTCTAACCAATCCGGTTGAAATCACTGGCAACCTTCACGATGAATTCGGCGTATGCACGTAGCTCATACTTGCTGGGGGCCATTCCAGCTTCTTCTTCTTCAACAATCCATTCACAGAAGTATCTCTTTCATAAAGGACTAAGTCTTTTCATTTTCACACGTGACACTTTTACTAAAGACTCACTACGGTAAAACTTTTGCACGGTTTGGAGCTGGTAATACACGTAAGCATTTATTTTATACTATACGGTACCAGTAGAAGTGACGTGGGCGGACCAACGTAATGATTGATGATCTTACAAATCACTAATTTCGTCGTGCGTCGGCCACGTATTACTACACCACCACAGTGCTTTATTGGGGGATTAGCCGACAGGAACTTCAACACTGAACTGTCCACAGGGCAGTATGCACAATATAGAGTCATCTCATCAAATACATCAGCAACTGTCCTGTAGCCGCCGTCCCTGGTGAGGGTTCGAGCCCAGAAATATTTTTTGACTAGACAATCTCAAGCAATGGCCCTCCAGGTAGAAGAGACTTCAGTAGCTGCGAATAGGCTCACAATGTCGAATGTCCCAATACTAAAGCTCAAAGTTCGTTCGGGAGTCGAGGAAGCAAGCTGGCCTGATAAGACGCCTCCTGTACACTAACAGACTCCCATAATCGTTACTCCGATTTAGGAGTAACAGTCTCTAAAAAAGCTACAGAACAGGTAACATTCCCTGAAGCGCTAATTGCGAGAGAGAAGGAACAAGAAGCCTTCTTAAGTCTGACCGTGCTTCTGAAATCCCCCTTCATTCTTCCTCCTTTTCAGGGCCTCGAAGCTCTTTAAAGCAGAGGCTAGTGGTGTCGGGTTAATTGAACATATCGGGTCAATTTTTTGGCGTTGTCATACCACTATCAATTGTAGATATAGTACTTCCATGAGTCTGCCAAAGAGGTGATGAAGTGCATTTGAGCTTCAACTTACTGTATAATGCCCCTGAAGGCCAACACAGCTTCGATATCCACGAGACTCATGCCTGTGTGAAGGCCGCGTTTACACAATTTCTCACAAGATCATTGGCACACCATGCCATGAAGTAGCACAATTAGGTTCTTGCTTTGATATTTTGGACCAGAATCTCATCTGACAGCAACAAGATGAACCCAACACAGTGGTGATTGAATTTCATGTGAGCAGCGCTCTACTGATCGACATTGTAATCTTTTTATGTGCGGTTTCTCGTGAATTATGATATACACGCAATATCCTGCATGCGAGTCTTGCATCGAAATGCCGATATCTACGACCTTTTCTCTTCCCTAAGATGCACAAGGATATCTCTGCACGGGTCATCTCATTCCTCATTTTCCTCCGATGCCTTCTTCCGAATATCCACCCAGCCCATCCCCCAAGCCGCAGCGAAACACACGACGGCGACCGCTACCAACAGGTAGAAGACCGCATTGACGCTCTTTGAGTATGCCAGCAGCAGACCTTCAAGCTCCGGGCTCCCGGGGGGCAGCAGGACCCGCACCGCTTCCGCGCTTCCGCCTGCCGCGAGCGCCGCCTCTAGGCTCACCGACGGTGCCAGGACCGAGATCTCCCGCGATAGGGTCTGCGTGAAGATGGTGTTGCCCACAATATTAAAGATGGCCGCCAGTAGGTTCTGCACGAATACTAGGAAGGCTATTGCGACCGGGTTCTGGGCCGGCGTGACTGCGTGTTGCACCGAGATTACAGCCTGTAATCATTCGATTTATTCCTTATTAGTAAAATTCGATGCAGCCGGCATAAATCACACCCTGAGATGGATTATTGGTATATTAAATGGAGAACTTACTGTTTGTAGTCCCATCCCCCGTAAACCGAATAGTATTTGGTATCCGATCCATTCTGCTGTTGAAGTATTCGGATTCCAGGTCGATATCAGACCGCAGGCAACGGCAGTTATCGCTCCTCCAAGAACACCGAATGGGAGATAGTAACCGAGCCTTCCCACTAACACAGATCAGAGTCAGCTTCTGACTTTTCCCCCTTTCATCTATCACGAGATCATAGATGGCGCCATGTGCCATTCAAGGTCTAGACAAGAGGCGTCATCGACTTACCAAGAGCGCCAGAGATGACTATGGAGAGCAACTGCGTCAGGATGGATGGCAGCGTGTAAACTCCGCTCAGCGAAGGACCAACGCCCTTGACAGCCTGGAAGTAGATGGGGACGTAGTTGGCCCCGACGAAATTGGTGATGAACAAAAACGAGTTCTGGATGGTGCTCGTCCACACGATCCGTCTCTTTACCAGATGAAAGGGTATGAGGGCCTGATCGCCTACACGCCATTCCCAGAGGGAGAACAAAACTGCGGTCGCGCCAGAGCCGGCGAATAAGCCGAGGACGGTGGGCGAGCTCCACCCGTAGTCATCCGATCCCCACTGCAGCGCGAGGAGGAACATGACGGTGGCCGGCGCGAACAGCGCGCAGCCTGTTAGATCGAGATTTGGAATGATGCTACGGAGCAGGGCGAACGAGAAGGGTGGCTTGAGCGTCTCGTCTGGGATGTGCGTGAAGAACAGAAACAGGCCGGAGAGCGCGCCGATGGGGAGATTGATGTAGAAGCCTGAGACCTGTCAGCCGAGAAGTGGAAAGTGTACGGAGATGTTAGGGTGAAAGTAACCACTCACACCATCGCCAGGTCAAGTATTGCGTCAAGGCGCCACCAATCAGCGGTCCGACGACTATACCGATCTGACCGACTAGAGTCTACCGTCAGCTCACAGTATTTCTTAATATCGACCATATTTACGAACTTGCAAATACTATGCCAGTATACACTACATATCACATTTCAAAGTTAGATTTTAAGTCGTAAGAACAATAATTTCAAGGTAATGGTGAAAGTTCAGCTCAGCTGTCTACGACTTACAAGGCCGTTTGTGTAAAGGTACTGCTCCTGCGATAAGAGTCAAGGCGCCATTCTCCAGGCCCGCAGTTCCCAGCCCGGCGACGGTACGACCGAGAATAAAGAACGTCGACGAGGTCGAGACAGCGCAAAGCAAGGAGCCAATCTCGAAAATGGCAACGAATAATAGGAACGTCCGCTTCGCGCTGAGGTAGGTGTAGAGTTTTCCAGTAAGAGGTTGCAAAGCGGCGCTAATGTCGGGATCATATCAGTCTTAATTCTGCTATAGTAGAAATGTTTCATTGTTGTTGCTGTTGTTGCGGTTTGGGTCAGATTGCCAGATAGTTACCTCGAAAGCTGATAAGCACCTCCGTACCATCCGACGCTGTTCAACCTCCACATTAGCAAAGCCCTTATATCAGTGCTATCTTAGAGCGACCGAGTGTATGATCTGGGATTAGGTAAGATCCCCAGAAAGAGTCGGAAAGAAGCTGTTTGAAATATACATGCTCTTGTAGCCTGTGAAAATCACTCGTAATGTACGGGATAGCCTAAACCACGAAATCAAGGAGGTAAAGTCGTCAGCCATTTGGCCAGTATATCTTAATCATGTCCGTTATCGGGGCGACAAGAATGGTCTCTTGGCACACAGTGACTCTGTGGGCTGTCCATACTAACCGTAGAGATGATGCTGAAATCCAAAAGAACGATGAAGAAGACAGATACGATGCCAAAGAGGGCGGCGAAGAGCTTATATCCGCTGATGTACTCGTCATCTTCCCTGCCAAAGTCATCCTGCGGGGTACGATATGCAGCGATTTCTGGTGAGGCCGCAGCGGTTCTCGAGGCGGTTGACCTGAGATTTTTCTCTGCCACACCGCCTTGCGTATGCACAGGTTTCTCGGGGTCCTGGTCTCCCTTCTTCGGTACGATCATGGTTGGCTCTGCAGTTCCCTCTGCTTGACGCTGCTGTATTTTCTCACGATTCGAAATCGGCGATGGCGACGATCGTCCGTCTCCCGACTTTAATTGTGATTTTGATACTATAGTCATCTTTGTTAGATGTGATAAATCGTTGTTCTTGGTGTTACGAATTTGTGTATGACGTGTCAAACCTGACGAGGCAAACCCGACAAGGCGAACAGTCAGATGTGTTAGAGGTCCGGAATAAGGCTATTCCGGCCCCGACATACCTATTTCGGATTCCCACTGCATTGCACATCCTTTTCACCACTTCTTATAAATTATAAGTCATCTTACGCTATAATTGCTACTCACGCAAGTTCACAAAGTGCCGCTAGCTTAAAGAGCATCGTGCACGTATTAGCCAACTGCGTGGAGAAACGCAAAGCTAAATACTATTCGCGAAATGGTACAAAGTTTAATGAAGAGATACGAACGAACTTCAACTACCAGTTTCTCGGTGCTTGATGTTACGGTTATAGTGTGTAAATAGATTATGATGCCTCTCATAGTTTAACAAGGTTATACTTAAAAGAGTTAGTAGAATTCTAAGGTTCAGCTATAAAAAGATAGTCTTGGAATCGCCGTTATACATAGATGCGTGAGTATTGATGTAAATATCATAGCCACGCTATATACTATTGGTTCTTCAAAGGAAGTTGTCGAAGCTATAAGACCAATACCGAGTCGTTGATAGGTTTAATCGCGAGCATCATGGACGAACAGATGCCAACTAACCTCGTTAATTGAGTCCTTCCTGGAGATGTTTACCTACCTAGGACACTTAATGAGGCCTTTATTATTCATTTTTAAGGTTGCAGATCATACGAGCCTCTTTATTTCCAGCTTTTTATAATTTCTCCCTGCCGCAATTCCTGGACTTTAGAGGCCATTAACTATCCAATTGACCACCTTGCGACAGTCAAGGGGGCCATCAGCATGTAGGGTTATTTCTGATGTTTCTTACTGCCAATCAGGCTGAAGCGGCACAAGACCACGTCAACAGAAATGCGATTTTGTTGTCTCTACGTATATGAAACTAAGCATTTGACTAAGTCCGGCCGCATAGTAGAGATGTGAGGCTTTGATTGATACTAGCCATGTCACTAAGTAAAAAGCCGAAATGGACACCGACATAATCATGTTCTGATTCTGGCCAATAGCCATTTCACGGATCATGGTACAGGGCCAGGTCCAAAGTTAATCTAGTTGCAACGACATGGGAGAGGATCGGAGTTCAAGTATACCTGTACTTAGTTTGTACACGCAGAAGTCCTCGCAACATGTGCACTTTACGGTGATATCTTACGCGTTCAACTCACGTTTGACTGGTCCTCACTCAAGCAACGTGGTTTCGCTTATTCCTGGCCATAAAGTTGATGCGTTCTATTGCTGAATAAATTCTTACCTTTTCATCATAACCTTCCCCAACATTAAACACCTATATAAGCAAAATTCGATTTCTGCAGTGTCGTGACCGGTGGAGGTAAGTGCCAGATAGCGCACTCTGCTATGTTAGATTCCAGAGGACCACGTAGCAATCGCTTATTTACGCATCTACTCACAAAAAGGTTGGAGATCTACCAGCAAGCAAATCAAGGCAGCGATTCCCGCACGAACGGCAAAAGTTATCATGCGATACCTAAAAGTCCTTATAGGGCGCTTCGGTCCCATACAGGCTGACGATGGTCTCAACCCTACCTACCTTGCCGTTCACAATCGAGGCGACCATATTCAGACGGAAGTCCTAGGCATAGCGTCGAAATTAGGGTTATTTTCAGCTGCCCCCCTCTTTCTTCAAGCGTACGAGGGGAAAATTGCCTGTCTATATTCAACCCTTCGTTTTACGGGACATCGTAGCGGAACTGTTTGCCTGGTTGTATTATCGTGTAATGGAACGGCCGCTACCTATGTCTTGTGTGCTCTTAATGGTAGGGTTTATAATCTGCGTATATGCACTTGCCTGCGTCGCGGGTTGCAAAGATCCTTACGTTCGGCGGGCTACGAATGGGTGAACTTGCAGTGGCGAACAGAATGATTTCACAATGTTTGTAGAGGGTTTATATGTTATTGCCTGGTGTTAAATTGGTAGCTTGTGATCTAATGGGAGGATTTCAGTCACGCTCGCCAAGTCTGTTTGGGCGATATTTCTGGCACAGGGTCTGCCATCTCTTGATTCTAGATCCTCCAGTTTTTAGATGTCGCTATGACGAAAACCGTGATTTGTATGTAACGACAATGATGGAGATGCTTCTTTTCCGTAACCGCAAAATTGGTCTGGTCTTCTTTTTCGCATGGGCATATAATTTCATTGACAATGCCTAGGCCTATTACCTCATCCTTTATGGATGTTTAAACTCTGATTTCTACAACTCACAAGGATCACCCACTCACTGAGTTGAACTTCATAATTGGTAGACTCCATCCTCTTTTACGGTCTAGTCATAAAATTACCCCTGGCATAGCATTGATCCTCGACTGGGTGGCTGAGTAGGATCGCTGTGGTTATATTTTCGCAATTCAAACATTTTAATGTTTTAGCCCGGTGTTTTCCGTTCGGTGTTAAATGGCTTTAGCATCTCTAAGACTAGACAGCCCACTTTGTACTACATATGCTTTTCGATTACTATTAGCGGTCGGTAGTAACGCACTGTACCCTGGAAAGTGATCTAAAGAGGGGAGTTGCTATAGAGTCTAAGAATTAGTTATCCTTAAAGCCATGAAGTTTGTTTTTTATTATCATTGGGTTTGCGGGGGCGGAGATGGTCTTCGGGAAAGATATCTGTGATATATAGGCATTCCTCAGAATTTACTACTCGACACTGACAAGCTTCCGAAGCATTCTATGGCCCCAAGAACGGCATGCGTTACGACACGGTAGATCACTTTAGAAGAGTATATAGCTTATTTCCTGCACAGAATTTTCGACTTGGACATACTTATTTTATATGGAGAAGGCCGCACTAAGGCTTTCTGTCGTCTTCAAGAGGAGATAATCAGTGTTTACATGACTTAGCATACCAAGGTGGCTCCTAACGGTATACTGGCTATAACTCCGGGAGAGCTCAGAAAAGCTCGCCATATTAGATAGGTTCTCGGACAATTACTAGATAACGCGGAATGCACACTAGCCAATGGTGGTATCTGCATCTGAACCTACCTTGCCGGCGTGGGAAAATGTTATTACCATTGCAATCTTTACGCCATTGACGGTTCGTAAGAGCAACTTAACGAGCTCTCTCTCTAATGAAGTCTTCACGTGGCTTTGCATGGCGGTATACTAGCAAATGTTTCTCTACTCCTTATACGTATATTTAGAATAACCCACGCTCTAAGACATACATCGGCAAACATGCGACTTCTTCTGAGGTAACGAAGATACATTGAGTGGCTTTAGCATATGTAGAGTTAAAGGCAGTTAACGTTACTTTGGGAAGAGATTTCACGTGACTTGCCATTTTTGATCTTCTAAAGATTGTTGGACGCAAACGGGTGATGGAACTCATATGACCTCCGTTGTTGTTTTTGCTTTTAATATTAGCAATGAAATCTTGAAGCTGATGGAGGATTTTTGTGTTTCGGAGGTGGATGATGTTGACTTGAAACCTTTATATGTCAAAGTATCCTCAATGGGACGGATTGGCCATGAAACGGCAATTAGAGTAGAGGCAAATGAACAGCGTTACATCAGGAGTTGTTCTTGGGCAACTCTCCCGTGTTGCGTCGGTTTGCGTCGAAACTTCTATCCCGAACCTGCGCAATTCCTGGTAAACCCCATCAATATTAGGCACGAATTTCTGATAGATGCCTCTTATATCTACCCAGGAAACCACATTAGCCTTCAGGAGAGCGAAGTCAGCTCTGTTCTTCTCACACCCTTACATCACACACTATCAATAGACTACTATTGACCATCGTATGTAACATGTCTATCAACTTTTGACCAAGCTTTTATCAACTTCTGGCCAACTGCTAGCCAGCTACATACTCCATTAAAGTTTTACAAAAAGCCGCCACTTGATTTACCTCGGTTGGGCGCCATAGCAGAGTATAGAAGCCTCATAAGAGCGTTGGCGGCAATGCCTTGCTAGGCAACAGGTTTGGCAGCAAGGGATTCTGTGGCAAGGGACCTGCCGAGATATGCACACCTAACGTGACCCCAACACGCTATGGCCGGAACATCTTCAGAATCCGCAAGCCTATGGGCAAAATATAGGAGAAATTCACAAAGGCTAGTGTTCTTACCGGCGTAAACCCCCGTTGTGTGAGGTGTTAGAAATATCAACGTATTGAGGGGAAGCACCACCCGTTCATTGTTCGCGAGACAATTTATAGGACGTCATTCCCGGGGTTAGCTAGCTATCTTTGGTGATTCTTTTTCTAGGAACCCAATGCACATTCGCCTGTGTCAGTGGCGATGCATGGGAGTTTCTAGATTGGGACGAACATCTCTGTGAGCTAGAGCAGGCGATGGATGCAAAGCGCAAGGAGGTAATTAAGATGAATCTCGTCGATGATATGGATGGGTACTATGAGTACGATCCAGAAGATGAGTCAAGTACTTCTTGCTTGTGATGCGCTATTCATATAACTGATAGTCGCAGCTTGTTTTGAATGGATGGCATGTGTGGACGCTTGCCTTGTCAGATTTGGTGAAATCAAAGCCGCACGCAAAAACGCTGAGCAGGAAGCTGTGAAGGAGGGATTTGCAGCTAATCCGGGCGAGGATGTCAACAACAGCAAGCACGATGCCGACTTCCAGTCTCAACTGCTGACATATCAGCGCGAGCGTAACGACCTGTTGCGCGACCAGCACAACTCTTTCCAAGAGCAAAATTTTCTATTTCGCCCCATCTCCAAGAAGTTGCGCTTGCGTCTGGAAACTTCACCAAAAGCGAGGGCCGATGCTTTGGAAGTTTAAAATCTGTTTGAAATGGGTGGTACGTGGCTCCGGTCAATCCGACACAGCAGGCAACAATGAAGAAGACTAATAGCCGAGTGGATCACCTAGTAACTCTTATTTTTCATGAAATTGCGAGCAATCTTGTATATTTGGCTGTTACGGTAAATGCTAGCCTACTCGATTCTATCCCAAAATGTCCTCTTCTATCCCGCAAGCTACCATTACTATCTATAATTGATACACATTCATGCCGAACGAATCAATATCACACGCAAGGGCCTTCTCTAGTGATAGCCAATGCTCAAGCCATTGGGAATATGTTTGCCATCGACCTCAAAGTCCTGCCGAATAACATTGATATCAAAGTCGCCAACAGCGACAGATTCCCACTCAAGTGTCTTCCCGGCAGGGCACGGAAACGACTTGATCAAGGGTGGAAGGACCGTGTCATCGAACGCGTATAATCCTGTGGTGCTATCAAAGTGCACACGTGCAAGCTGTTTGTTACGGTGGTTGCCGTAATCCAGTGTTGCATGGGATTCGATATTGTTGTTAAAGATGTCCATAGCTTGTGTGCCCAGAATATTGTCGCCACGGCCGAGATGCCCAGCTTGGATGACAAGGCTGCACGTTTTGCCGGCAAGCTCTGCCGGTACAGGTATCTCGTAGAGTGTTGATGTCTCCGCCACACCATTACGCACGGTGGCTGTCTGGAGGTCCAGAGCGTTGTCATTGGTAGGGATGTCATGGTTCTTGAGAAGCGTGGGCAAAATGAACCCTGTATAAGATATAGGATATGTTGTGTTTGAGGGTATTGTCGAATTTGAGGGCGTCGTTGTGTTTGTTGGTACTGTGCTGTTGCCGTAGCAAGGCGTTGTGCTGTTGGTGTACCGATGTTTCCAAGACAGAGAAGGAGCGGCAATGGTGCCGCTGGCTGCGAACAAAGCGATAATGGCTGCGCACCTCATCTTGACAGAGTATTTCGATTAAAACAAGTGCTTAGTAGTTTTCAAGAAGAGTAACTGATTAAAAGTTTTACTTGAGAAGTAGACGAAAATGAATGTAGAGATGAAACCGGAATTGGAAATGAAAAGGAAAATGGAGAGGAGAATGAAAAGGAAATGAATATGGAAACGAATATGAATATGGAACTGGATATGAAATGAATGAGCTTCAATCAGAGTTAACGACTTCGTAACGACATACCATTATATACACCAGAAATTGATCTATATTAACATTGCATCCTGATATTCTGTGCTAGTCTAGTACAATCAGGAAGCACTCAGCCTCAATTTGGGCGGAGGCTGCGCTAATCCAGCTGAATGGAGTGAACGCCATCATTGGGTTGTTCAGTCGCCTCGCCCAACACCGGGGGTAACGTGGGCTCGGAGTAATCAGCCGGGCTAGCGACGGCCTTTCGACTTCAGCTCCAAGATAACACACTACATAGACAGAGTTTGGTCTATCTTCAGCTGGTTTTGCTGGAGTCCGGTATTAAGTTACTGGATGTGGTACAATGACCAATCGGAACCCAGGGCAACACCGCCTTGGGGTGTTATTCAGCAACGTCTAGGTTAGCGCGCTCTGACAGCAACGTTTCAGTGGCTGCCAAAGTTCCGGCCCTACAGTATAGCCACGACGTGCCCACTATCGTTTGCAAGTGCTATTTTGGTATCGCGACCGTTGAACCCAAAATATGAGAAAGCGTTGAACTCTACCAAAAATGGCGACAGGGCGTGCATTGCTGGTATGGATGAGATGCGCTAAGGATAGGCTCACTACTTGTGCTTTTATGCAGTTGACGACTACAATGAACAGGGTGGCATCAACTAGCACGCTTCACGACACTCTACCTGCGCTCTACATACCTCAAGCATCTCATACTACGCGGGATATTATCATTTGTTGCTTCTCTTATCCAGATTGTTTGTGCAACTTCTGTAATTGTACAATGTAGACATGAACTTAAGGCTCTAAGGTTAGACTAGTCTAGGAGCAAATTCTTGAGTGTCGTTGTTGAGAGTGAACCACACTACGTCTGTCGCATACTTTACTTTGTAGCTGGCTTACGCTCCTTGACGAAGGTTTATGGTCATCTCTATCCTTTGACTTTGAGTCTTTTGCAGTGGGTTTCTTCAGGTTACTCGGGGCCTTCTCCCACGTAAACTCGTCGGGGCGGAGCTTGTATCCGCGATTCCAGTTCCAGGGCTTGCACCAGTCCTCTGGATGCTGATAATAGCGCATTCTTTTTTTATGTTTACTATTTGGCCCGGCTCGATCCCAGATTGTGTCTGTTCGCGCCACAACCCTGTTCCAATCTTCGATTATCTCATCGAAACCATATGCGTCACTGCTCCCAAGTTGATCCAGTGGGTTGGTTTGCTTATTTTATCAGTTTTGTAGACAAGCAAGGATGAGGTACAGTTCATGTGCAGCTGAACGCTATGAATTTCCCCTGAGCGATGTTGGTACTGTTGATATCCCGGTTGAGAATGCCTACACGGTGCATGACCTTCATGGTCTGCACAAGTCGTTTGGCAGTCTGAGTAGTATAGATTGCCTGGATTGTCCTGCGGTAATTCGCGTCTGGGCGGATATTCTTTTCTTCCACGTTCTCTAACTCAACGAATTTATTTACCAAAGCTGAGATCGGTACACCTTTGTCTTCGTCTGACCAGCCCCAATCCTCGCCCCAGTCGAGCCTATCCTTCTCTCGTAGAGCTGCTTGCAGGTCATCTCCTAGTATGATATGGTCATAGCAGGGGATGGAAATTGTTTCTTTGCCAAAATTCATGAGTGGCACATACACTCTACATTCACAATTAAAAAGGATGCATGTAGGATATTGGTCCTCGTCGTTCGAGGTGATATCCCAAAAGTAAGACGAAGTGAAATGTTTTCCAAAATTGAACTTGAAGTTGTCAGTCGGAATTCGGATTCGAGATTCGTATGGCTGTCACGCAGAAGCGCTCATCGGCCATCTTACCATTTTCAAAGCGTACAGTGTATCGTTGATGGAGACTTTCCAGACATGAGCATGTGCGCCCGCCGCCAAACAGTTCCTTGAAGTTGATTCTCAGCGGCTGTACAAGCGTGTCGAATTGGCCTAGTTTAGGTCCCGGCACGTTGGGCAATTTTGCCATCTCAGAGTCGCTGCTCTTTCACGTCACCCGTTTGTTAATTGCTTTGAATGAAATACCAGATTAATATAATTTGTTAAAAAAAAAATTTTTATTCAATACGTCTCAGTAGATATTGGGTTTCTTTTCCGGTCCAGTCAGCTAGATTTGTCCATGCAAAGCACCGTTTGCAGCATTGTCTCAGCATGAAATAATCAGAGCCGGGGCCAGTCCTCCAGGGAACAAAGTCGGCTCCTGAAATTGGTATCTCTACCACCAAGACAAAGCCATGACAAGTAGCGTCCAAATTGCTTTGATCCCCGACACTACATTTTCTCCTGATGAGGTCACATACTGTGGACACCAAGGGAATGTATGCTGCTGGACCCCTATTCTAGCATTCCCATCGATGACGAAGAAACGGAAAACTGTGGCTCCAATATGCGTCATCGTGAACGCAAGACAGGTGCCTGCACCCATTGCGTACATCGCTATCTTTCCGAGGTAGATCCGACCATGGTTCACGTATTTACTCCCAACCTAGAAAAACTACTCGGTCCAAAACTTTGGTCTTGGCAGAATGCCCAATTACGTAGACCTCGTCATGTGCTGGCGTCATACGAGGCATATATTGGGCAGGGAGATATATTGGAAAGTTGGGCCGCTTTTGGTGTTTTTAATGATTGAATTTGCTGTTGCTTTGGGGGAGCGTTACCTTTGCTTGGCAACTGTCGAATGGGATGCGTAACTTCAGCGCCTGGGCGTTCCTAGTACTCTGACTAATGTATTGCTTTGTTCCATGCAAGACATGGCTGAGTAGTGGACCTACTGACCTCCAAGAAGAACTTGTCGATGTCTGCTTCCACATGGATCCGGGTAGGCTGATCCAAATTGTTAAGAGGCTTATTGAGTACGTCCGTGTATGGTGTCTCCGGACGAAGTACCTTATAGAATACTTGGTTGACATTAGCCTCGTGGAAATCATCCCCGAACTCAATGTCTTCAAAATTGACCTAGTACCTATGTGTGTGTCAAATCGGGGTTGGCAGCAGAGTGAAGAGTCACAACCACAACATAGGCAATAAGTGTGGGATAGATAGGTTAAAGACTGAACTCTGCTCCTCCAACTAGCAGCTAGCCCACCCTCCTTTATGCAGCGCTTGTATTGCGCATAATAAACGTTACTGCAGATCCGTTGACCCGGTTTTAGTATGCGTCCTAGGGGCAGAGCCCTGAGACGCAGCTCATACACAGCTGTTACAGTTCTTGATTGAGATGTGCACCTTGTTGCAATTCCTGTTTGACAGTTTGTACTTTCCTCATGATTCAAATTAGGACGGGTTAGTGTAAACAAGAATCTTGGGGTCAGCGGTGTGCCCTCCTTCTCACTATAAAATTTCCATTAATCAACGGTGGGAATCATAGAGTCTCCTCGAGTTGCGAATTACTTCTCAGCTTTTTTCTTTTTGCTTTTCGCTTTTTTCTTGTAATGTTATAGTCGCTAACGAAACCAGCATCCTCTTTTTATTCTCTCATAGTCTTGCTTTAGAGCTAATTTAATTAGGGTGTAACCTTATTACATATACTTTAATATCGACTTAAGTACTAGATCTTGTTCTAGACCTGTTAATATCATCTGTTGTTGGAATATATTATTCGCGGTCTCGTACGACGGTTAACTACGTAGTATAGGTAGTCACCGGCGTGCTGGCAGTAAGCCACCACAGCCACGATGTGGCTGTCGGCAGCTAGCAGCCGTACGGGTGAACCCCAAACCCCTATCTATAGACCACGTACGAGGGGAAGAATCCCTTCTTCTCCTTCGTACGACAGCGCTGAATAGATCTATTTGTCGCCCACACTGTACGGAAAGAATTGAATGGAGAAGCCATTCCACATCTGTATATATACATAAAGAGAGTAACCTAATGCGTATATATATATTTTATATTCTGTGATATATTCGACAAGTCTTTGACTAAAGTTGTGTAACAATTACGACAAGATCACCAGGCGACAAGCTCCTAGGCGTAACGATTATATTCAGAGAATTATTCTTCAGGAGGAGTAAAAGGAATGTCTCCATCGCTAGTTACGAAGCGGGGGTTTTACACCGACTACGCACGGGCGCACTTCATACGCTGCTCGAGCGCTAGGCTGGCACCTTGGCCAGGTCGTTGCAAGTTGCTTATTAATAATATTGTTCGCTTAAATCTCCGTTTTATTTATAATATTTATAAGTATATCTATAAATAATAATATACTTATACTAATAAGCAAATTTTCTAATTCTTAATTATATCTTAACGCTCTGTTATTATCTTCCGACGTCTCTTATAGAGCTTCTATTTATTTATATGTATTAGTAAGTAACTCTATAAAGGCTTGTCGATTGGGATCATCTTAGACATAGAGCTGATTTTCGATTGCTATGACGGGTTATAGGTTAACCACCTCCTACGCTAGCCTATCAATAAGGCATACTCTAACAAGCACTTGCTCCGATACTAGTCGACTTCTCATCTAGCATCTTCCTCCGCACCGCCACCATGTACTCTAATAACTCAATCGCTTCTTTGATCCGCCGGTCGCTATGAATATCATCATACTAGTGGAAACGTAAATAGCGGACGATGAATGGTTTAGCAAGCAATAACTATGTTCATTGGAATGATATAGTTGTTCAAGGAAACCTGCTATGCCTGCCTATACTTGAATTCTGTAACTTGCTAAAATGACGTGTACGCAGAAGCGAATGGCAAGGGAAGCTCTGATACAGGTGGCACCTATATCGAGGACTTTTTGCTATGTTTGCTGCCAATAGGGAAGAGACGCTAAAAATTTTGTTTCCAGAAGTGGGTCCTCGACCAATCTAAATTAACCTAGGTACAGATCAATTCCCGGGGTATTCAACAAGGCAGATTTGATAATGTCGCAAAAGTCACCTGCAGCTCCCTGACGGGATGATTGGACATCGGACCCTGCTACTCGCAGTCTCCTGCCTGGGTTGCTTGACTTGCGACTGCGCCTTCTTCAGCCGCACGAGGCTCTCGACATGTCCTCCTCCTAGGCGACGCCGACGACGATAATATGAGCAGCTCGATCGAATCGCACGAGCCACCGAAGCCAGTAGCAGTGTTATAAGCGTCAAAGCCATCCTATACAAGACGGGTCTTCGTAGTTTATGAGACGAGGCCTATGATTGCGACATGCAGGCAACACATAGAGACCACTCGAGACGAACAGCCACCCTCGACCCTCACGACTACACGGTGGCCTGGATCGCCCCTCTCGAGATCGAGGCCCAGGCTGCCCTTAACCTATTAGATGAGCGACATCGCGGACGGTTCCAAGTCAGCCGAGGCGATGACTATGTGTTTCACGCAGGCAACATGCGAGGGCATAATGTCGTCATAGCGACACTGCCGGCGGGCCAGGAGTACGGGACGGGGTCGGCAGCTGCACTGGCGAGCCAGGTCAAGAAGTTCTTCCCCAAGCTCTGGTTCGGGCTGCTCGTCGGCGTCGCTATGGGGCTGCCTGATCTATCGCGACGGCCGGCGCGTGACATCCGGCTGGGGGACGTGCTGGTTGGTCTTCCTGACGGCGAGAGCGCAGGACTGGTCGCATACGATCTCGGCAAGGAGACGGAAGACGGGTTCGAACTACTCAAACACGGACACGCACTCGCGGTGACCGAGCCGATTGTCCGAGCAGCTATCGGCAGCATTAAGCTCGAGGCGCCGAACGATGCAGAGGTCTTTCTGCATTACTACGAAGCCATCCGCGACAACGAGCATGCGACTGGCACGTTTGCCGACCCGGGTCAGGATCGTGATAAGTTGTACTTGGTGCAAGCTAACGGGACAGAACAAGTCATCGAACGCGTTCGACGACCGGATGCAAGACGCACTCGAGTGTGGTATGGACCGATCGGGTCGGGAGAGAAGCTTATAAAGAACGCGCAAAAGAGGAACGAGCTTAGAGATAGGTACGGGGTAATCGGTGTGGAGATGGAGGCGGCAGGGACGATGAATCGAATTCCCGTGGGTGTGATCCGGGGGGTATGTGACTACGGGGACAAGCACAAGAACAAGGAGTGGCAGCCATATGCGGCGGCGATGGCGGCAGCGTATGGCAAAGCAGTGCTGGATGAGATCCCGCCGAATGACTCGGGCCGGTCAGATCCGTTAGAGCAGACAGCGGTTTGGAACGCCATCGTATGGAATAGTAAGTAGAATACATGGATACTACAGCACAAGCCTGTCTCTACTTGGGTGGTTGTTAATAATGAAATAGAGAGTCCCCATCAATCATGCTATCACATCCAACTTGCCAAGAATCCTAGGTTTACTGGCCGCGCCGCCGTGCTGGACATACTGGAAGAGAAGCTCTTTGGCCAAGAGCCATGCCAGAGGACGGCGCTGGTGGGACTTGGCGGGGTAGGCAAGACGCAGATCGCCCTGTATTTCGCCTACGGAGTCAAAGAGAAGCGGCCAGAGTATTCGATCTTCTGGGTGCCGATAGTAAGTGGTAGTAGTGCGGAGCAGGCTTATATTGAGATGGCCAAGAAGCTTGGGGTGCAGAAGAAGAGCGACGAGGAGGATATCAAGGAGCTCGTTTGCCAATATCTTAGCTCGGATGAGGCTGGTAGATGGCTGCTGGTTGTGGACAACGCTGATAATCAAGAGCTGGTGTTTGGATCCACTGAAGGACCTGGCATTGAGGAATTTCTACCTAAAAGCGACTATGGACTGATTTTGTTGACGACACGATCAAGGCAGGTCGCCGAGGAGTTTGCACAAGCTGACATAATCGACGTCGAGCAGATGGGTTGCGAAGAGGCGACGCACCTTCTCGAGAAGTCGTTAACTCAAAAGCAGATGCTCCAAGACGAAGTGTTAGTGATAGAGCTTCTCGCCTATCTTACCTATCTCCCACTGGCTATCACGCAAGCGGCGGCTTATTTTAACCAGACTAAGGCGCCTATACACAAGTACCTAAGCCTTTTGCGTGGTGCCGAGAGGGATGCTACCAACGTACTAGGAAGAGAGTTCAGAGATAACACTCGGTACCGGGAGTCGCGAAACGCGGTAGCGACGACGTGGCTGGTGTCGTTTGATCAGATCGAAAAGTCGAACAAGACCGCGGTCGCAGTGTTATCATTCATGTCATGTATTGAGCCGAGGGCTATCCCTCAGTCGATGCTGCCGGGATCAGAGTCAGAAGAGCTCGAATGGGCAATCGGCATACTTTGCGGGTACTCGTTCCTGGTCCGGCGTGGAGACAGCGACATGTTTGACATGCACAGTCTTGTGCACATGGCAATGCGGGGA
This sequence comes from Truncatella angustata, assembly GCF_020726525.1. Lineage (NCBI taxonomy): Eukaryota > Fungi > Ascomycota > Sordariomycetes > Amphisphaeriales > Sporocadaceae > Truncatella > Truncatella angustata. The sequence continues at coordinate 1,424,033 of NW_025763390.1, read as the reverse complement.
TGGACAGAGAAGCAAGGTCGGAGGGCACAAGTGGTGGAGGATGCGACAAGCCATCTTGCAGACAATTTCCCTTCCCACAACGCTGTTAATCGTGATTTGTGGAGAAGTTATATGCCTCATGCATTGCGACTACTTTATGGAAGCGAGGCGTACGAGGCAGAAGAATGTCGATACGATCTTTTGGGTAGTGCTGGAAGATGTCTACTTACGGACCGAAGATTCAAAGAAGCTGTACGGTGCTTTGAAGAGATGTGCGGGTGGGAAGGGGAAGAAGAGTTCGCCGGAAATAGTTTTCAAGTAACATCTCAAAGCTGGCTTGGCAGTGCATATCTTAACGACCGGCGGATTAAAGAAGCGATCGAGATACTAGAGCATGTGGTATCGGTGCGGAGGAAGACGCTAGATGAGAAAGATCATTTTCGATTATCATCGGAGCAAGTGCTTGCCGGAGCATACCTTAACGACCGGCGGATTAAAGAAGCGATCGAGATGCTAGAGCATGTGGTATCGGTGCGGAGGAAGACGCTAGATGAGAAAGATCATTCTCGACTATCATCGGAGCACGAGCTTGCCAGAGCATACCTTACCGACCGGCGGATTAAAGAAGCGATCAAGATACTAGAGCATGTGGTATCGGTGCGGAGGAAGACGCTAGATGAGAAAGATCATTTTCGACTATCATCGGAGCAAGTGCTTGCCAGAGCATACCTTGACGACCGGCGGATTAAAGAAGCGATCAAGATGCTAGAGCGTGTGTTATCAGTACAGACGAAGACGCTAGATGAGAAAGATCATTTTCGACTATCATCGGAGCATGTGCTTGCCATAGCATACCTCAAAGATGGGCTAGCGCAAGAGGCAATTAACCTCTTGGAACACGTCGTGGCAATCGAAAGTCAGCTTTACGCCCAAGATGATCCCGATCGTCAGGTCTCAGTAGAACTGCTTGCTCATGCATATGGACAACTAGAAGCTAAATCAGAGATGTCGGAGGATGATAATGAAGCGTCAGGATGAAGTCAAGAATTGGAGATTACGTACGCTGGTACAGGCATATCAGCGCCTGTAGGTTTGCTCATGAATGCCACAAATAGGATGGAGATTGAGGTCAATAGTGTCATTAATAAGCAGCTCTGATTATTGACCTGTCGAGTATAGTGCAGAATATACAATACATAAGCACAACAGAAGCCCATTCATACATATATAAAGCTGGCATTAGCGGGGTCCAAAATAGGCTTGATACTTGAACAGGTGACGGGGTACAAGATTAAGGCTATACCCTTGTCAAAGTGGGCTCTAAACTAGGACTATAAAAGAACAACCAGAGGACGCTGGTTTCGTTAGTAACTGTATGTAGCAATGTGACTTTTGAGCATTCCCAATGTCAGATAATAAATCGATACTTGTACATCAGTGAAGGGTTGTTTGGATGAGTTACACTTGGTAGACATGAAGAATCTTACACTCTAGACTTTGGACCAGGCATTATTAACTACAAGTTATTTTATGAACTGCCAAATAAAATACAGGGTTAAAGCTAAAATTCTATCGTCCATTAGATAGTCCGCCATTGAAAGATCTACCAAAACAGTCTGTGGTCCTGACGCGACGCCGTTTTTGCGTGGCTAAAGACTCAACAATCTGATCCTCGACATTTTAAGATGCACATTGGAGCCATGAGCGATCATTCCATGATTGTATAGCTGTCTTTCAGATCAAACCTCCTCAATCGTTGGTTCATTCAGTAGTTTGTTCAATCTTTGCGCGCTTTGGGCTATCAGATCACAGTACAGAAACCATAAATCCAACGAGTGATTGATCAATAGTGGTAAACCGCAATTTTTTTTCCACAATAAATGTCTTGAGATTTTATGAACTCCACTCGGTTGATGAAGCATCCAAACCGTTGAAAAGGCTGACAAGTCCGTGGTGCAACAGTCCAGTCTCCAGCAATAATTTTTTCCGTCAAGGTTCCAATACTCCCTTCTTCAATGTCTGCGGGGGTTTCTTTGCTTCCATCTGAACAATATTTCCTCTCTTTTGTCTGAAATGAACCGACCCATATCTGAGCAACTCAGCAAACGTACCCGACGCTCGATCGGCGTCCACATTCTCGGGCTTGTCGAACAGGGCGCCCACGGCCAAGCTCTTAGTGAGGCCTTTCCCATGTGTGATCTTCTGGAACGAGGCCTGGCTCAGCATTCTATAGATCGCCCGCTCGGCCTTCTTATACTGCTCGGAAGTCTTATCGCCACCCTCGCGTCTCATAGTCAGCACGTCGAACAGCTTCTGTCCACCGAATCCCACCTCATCCTCGGCGGCCCAGGCCTCCTTGAGGACGTCGAAGCAGTAGACGTTGCGCTGCCAGTAGTCGGCGCACGAGAACCCGTCGCCGGCGTCCTCGAGCATGGTGAGCCGCTGCCACGCCAGCACCTGGGTGATATACTCCATCACCGTCCTGGCGGGCACGGCAAAGTCCCAGTGGAAGTTGCTGGCGCGGGACTCGTCAAAGTCCTGGCCGGCGCCGAAGGCCAGTAGGGGGTTCTCGATCAGACCTTCGTGGTTCTTGTGGCCCTTCCACAGATGAGTGAAGAGGTCGTGCCTGTTTTTGCTTGATTAGACCAGTCCTGCATCATTTTGGTTTGGTAGTTTTCATGTGTCACTTACCATCTTTTGATGAACGGATCACCTTTTCGAGCAGCTACCCAAGAATTTGCCACCGTCTGGCCATACATGAGAGGGACGGCAACTTGATAAGGTGAATTGGGATCCTCCAGCTTATCCCAGCCAATACGATCCATGTGTCGTAGTAAGATACATCCAACATCTATGAACACGCCGCCATGTTGATACAGACATGCACCGCGCAGGAAGTCCGCGCTGTGGGGGCCTACGTACGGGCCGTCCATTTGCTTCAGCACGAATGCTTCTGGTAAGAGATCTGCAGACACATATTTCAGTGCGTAGTTGGGCGAGTCGGGATTATTGTCCAGGATTCGGACAGTCCAGCTGGGGCTGCAGATGCGGACCCAGTCGGTGATATTACGCTGGCACCATCCTGGCATGCTCATGACACCTGAATGCCAGAATGCCCAGATATTCTTCTCTGATGTGACAGGTCCATATTGTGTGAGGTCCTGGAGAATATCCTGGTCGGAACGTTTGTCTGTGATGGTGACGAGTTCCAGCTGGTCTTGATATTCTGATGGTATAGTAAAATCCTTTAAGTCTCCCATATTGACGACGCTAGCCGTGTAGAAACGATGTTGTGCACTTGGGAATGGGAGTCAAAATGATTTTTTTTAGGAGCTGGAAATCTGAGCTGTTCAAGACTGAGACAGAGTGGAAATTAGAGGTTTATACTAAGTAGAGGCCTGCAAGTTCTAACATGTTGTCAGCTTACAGTCCCAAATCCTATGAGAATGTTTATTCTCCACTAATAGCCTAAAAAGGCAATTGGACATGCGGCATGCCGGACGCTAAATGGACACCTTGCAGTTTTAGTGGCCAAACCATCCTTGGCAACTAATAGCGTTCGACTTGTCATTTCAGCTTCTATCCTAGAGAAACTACAAAGCACAAAAGGCTAGACCCGTACGAAACCAATGGGCTTATGAAGGGACGGGTTGATAATCCCGTCGTGTAATGTATGCCAGGGTACAAGATGCGTTTGGCTCTTTTCATTACCAAGTTACCCATAAGCGCTCTGAGTTATGCGACTCAAGGGTTGAACTCGTCTTGAAGTACGTATGTGTCGTTCCAAGTACTTGTGGGGCAGGCTTCGTTGTCGCTCGTACCGAAAAAAGTGTTGACATTGAAATTGAATTCTCCAAAACCTAACTCTAATAAGTTTTCTTCGGGATTCATGTAAGAGTCAAATGGATGTATTGACGTTGCCGGAGTATCCATCGACTCCTGGATTTGACTAGAGTTTGAATTGAAAACAGAAGCGGTGAATGGCCTATCTTGTTGCATGCTATTGATAGGGCTCAAACTTTGTTCTTTGGGAATCGTCGATGTTAAACTTGGCAGAGCTGTAGGCATTTCCCGGGCAGGGTACTGCTCCTTCGTAATGGGAGCGGTCAGAGCTGCGATAGCAGGAATTCTAGTAGATGAAGTATCGGCCTGTTGCAAGGGTCCTGCGTGGTCGAGTCGAAACGTAGGATGCAGTGATCTCAACAATGCTGGGAGACGATTGCAGATTTTATCCAGAAGCTCTCGGTCGGTGGCTGTCTGAAATTCGTGGCGCACGAGGTTTGGCAATTCCTGGCCAACGTGTTGGCGATAAGCATCAAGCTTACCAGCAATCGTCAAAGAACCGACATCACTATCAATATGACGATAGTCTTGACGGCGTTAGCTTATACCACTACACCGTAGAGTGGGAGATGATCAACTTACAGGGATCTGGGATAATTGTGTCATTGGGGAACAAAATTTTGTACAAGGCGATCCATCGTTCCGGCTCTGTCTGTTCAGGACCTTTTTTTCTGGATTTGAGACGCGCAACCGTATCTTGATCGATGTCATCTGCATCACCCCTTTCCTGGAGTTTGCAAACCATTTGGCTCCGAGTATGCTTTACAAGTGATCGCGATGATTCAAAGACTTCGCCGCAACGATGACACTGGTGTTTGTGTTGTGTATGGCGTCTATAGATATGTTCCCTAAGTATGTCAGTGGTTGATTGAAGCAAAAGAATTTCAACCATGGACTACTGACTTGACTCTATGGATAGTTTCCCAGCCTGGGCCTGTGCAACTCTGTTGGCTGCTGTATCTTCGGCTGTTGTGCTTGAAGAAAGGGCAAGCTAACCGGAGACCGTGGGGTTCTGTTTTTATCTTTTTCTCTTTAGTGCCAATCGACTCGGTTGTGGTAGCATCAGTAATATCTTCGCTTTCCTGGAACGGCTCTTTTCTTTTCCCGGAGGACTTCGATCCTCTTGTACATGTAAAAAGGTATCTCTCATTGGACAACCCCCTCTCGTCAGGATTATATAAATGGCTCGTTGACTTGGTATCCTTAGACCTCGATCGATTTCCCCTTTCGAATTTATCCTTGGAGGTGGTTTGTGGGACAGGGGCATGAAGGGCAGGCTGTTGATCATAATTGAACATTGCTCGTGGTTGAGAACCTGAGTAATCACTGACCAATACAGTAGAACTATCGGTAGATGGCGGAACTGTACTAGAGCGACTACACATCTCGCCAGAGTCTTCCAGTTCCCAGCTGGAGAAGTTCGACGGCGAACGCATCGATAACAAAGCTTCGTCCTGTTCTTCATCGAGAACCGAAGGAGCAGCAAATTCAAAATGACTTCGATAAACCGAACGGGACTGCAGGGATGATGAAAACGGAACGCTCGGACAGAAATTATCGTCGTAGTATATCTTGCAGTCGCGGTGTTGAGAGACAGAGTGGGTCACTGGTTGCAGCTTGGCAAACGCCGACTTTCTCTTGCGCATTAACCTGTGGACTTCAGTGGAAAACCTTGAGCGATCAACCACAGGACCACCTCCAGCACATTTTGGAGGATTTAGCAGTGGATAGGGAGGAACGTTGCCTTCAGTTTGGCGCTGGTCTGGTGTCCCCGTGGCCATGGAATTTGGCACATAATCTTCACCATGCGTCAAGCCTTTCATACTCCATGTGAGACTTTCAATCGCATCGTCCTTTCTTGAATCCCAGGGCACCGTCAGAATATTTCCGGGATATGAGTCAGGCCCATCTAAGTTGTTTTCAGCAGTGTTGGGCGGGTACATATCTCCCCTACCATCATGAATGAGGGCTCCTTCGGATCCATTGTCATCAACTATCACATTATGCGTGCTGGGATTCGCGTGCTCATGGTTATGACCCTTGGTTCCATCAGCTGTCGCCAGTACTACTTGACCATCATGCTTTTTGATTTGTACTGAAGTGCTTGTCGAATTGTGATGATCATTTGGTGTTGGAGTCTGGCCTTGAGCATTGCCGTGAGTTGATTTGCGCAACTTGGCAAGCTTATGATGGAGACTGTTAACGCTCAATCAATCAGCAACTGGCAAGACGGCAATAGTAAAGACTTGTCTTACGACGCTCGAAGACCATGGTGCCCTGCCATGATGCTGGCCGCGGGTCTTGAGGTGGTGTTTCTGCCAAATGTCAACTACTAGTCTTCATATACTTGAGCATCACATACTATGGATAAGAAACAAGTTTTACAAAGGCCGCCGAAATGCTGTTTCGTCAGCTCAGATGTATTGTCCTACAGAGGCCACACGAATAATCAACGAGGAATGTGAGGCGATAGTCAGATTGAGGCAACGCATTTTCAAGATGAATCTTGGGGTTCTTCCAAGTAAGTAAGCCTGGCGGGCTCAGCTGTACCACCACACCCGCGTTTTGCGCAATTGCGCAACGGCTCTGAATGACGCCCCATCCCGTGGCTGTACCCTGCTAATGCATGATGGGAATACGCACCCGTCAAGACGCTCGAATACCATTGGACGAGTGCAGAACCATGTTTGAACCAGTCATGCACGACGGCCTGCAGATACTAGGGATAATTACAGAATGGTTGTTATGATGTTCAAACCGTCGAGGTTGGAACTCAATTTAGTATTTACTAATACTAAACTGAGCTACATAAACGGAATATGCACATAGTATATAGGTATACTTAGTACCTATACTTAGAACATAAACTTAGCACCTACATAGTACATACTGTATGTAGTGCGTACGTTCTAAACTTCCACAGGTAGCTAACAAACTCTCCACATCGAACCTCCAGCCCCACAACCCCGACAACTCCCCTGAAGGTCGGCCCTCGCATTTTCAATCCGCCGACGGCTGTTCAATCGCAGCTAATAATTATTTCGATACAGCATCACCCAAAGGGTCCATCGATAGCCCGCAGCACTTTGGGGATTCCGCCAGCAAACGCTTCTTCCTCCACACCACACGCAAGCAATCAAACAAGCCATGGTTTCCCACAGCCTGACGAGCCTGTTCGCAGGCCTGCGCCTGTCGCGGCCAACACCCCAAGTCATGGCACCATTCACAGCAACGACTACCACGTCACTCCTCCTCAACGCCAGACCCCTGAGCACGACGCCCTGCGTGCTGGCCAGCAAGGCGGCCAAGAACGCCGCGGCCAAGACCAGCAAGCCCGGCCAGAAGCGCAAGAAGAACAAGGCCGAGGAGCCGGACGCGCGCATCCGCAACCTGAAGATCAGCATGCCGCGCAAGGCCCCGGCCCCGCTGCGCTTCGCGCGCAACCGACACCTGCGGCACTGGACGATCCACCGGGCGTGGCTGCTGTGGCAGCGGAAGGAGCGGGAGAGGGAGGAGAAGGAGCTGATGAGGTATGTCTTTTCTATGGGAGGAGGGACCGGCGGCGACGAGAGGAGAGGCGGCACGGGTCCATGAGGCTAACAGAGCAACAGGATGTACCAATCCATGGCCTCGGCCAGCGAGGAGCTCCGACACACGTCCGGGCCCGGAACCAGGGACGAGGGATATCTGTACCGTGTGTCCATGGAGAAGAAGGGCCTGTTCGGGCACAACGCCATCCCGATCGAGTACGCGAGGCCGCAGACCGAGACGCCCGCCAGGATTGCCTGGAATCACGAGTGGAAGCGATGAAAAGGCCAGGGGTTTCTCTTCTTCTTTGACGTCACTGTGCTGAATCAAGCTTAAAAGGACATGAATAAGAGAAGGAGAATGTACATCATCGTGTAGGATGGAAGAAGGTCCACGCTTCATGCCCATATTGTAGTCTTGACGGGACAACAATACTATCGGGATGTAAATTACTGCATCGGAATACGTACTGCTGCTGAACAACGTCTTGGGTACGATCAAGGAGTTACCACGTCCGCGAATGGGTACTACTGCGTCTGTATAAATAGGAGCCCTTGGATACATGGGCTGAGAAAGAGTTCCGAATGGGAATTGTACATGAAATTGACCAAAACACATGACAAGATTATTCGTCCTTGTCACCATTTTGTATTGTTTGCAGCGCTATGCGTGTTCAGTAAATTCCGTTTCTTTTTGCATTTCCCAAATAGCAGCAGATATCTGTGACGAGCAGTTCTCACCAACATGCTTGTCCTCGTCATCTCTGGGACTGGTATTCTAAAATCAATAATAAACGACAGGTAAGATCAAACGCTTCTATGTGCTAATTATACACAAATGCCTCCCAGGTCAGGTGTACCAATAGGTCCGAGTACCGAGCACCGACTTTCCCTGGTAACATCTTCCCCTATCTCCCCCAATTGTTAAATGGTATGTGAGTCTTTCGAGTCGAGATGTTCTGCTTAAAGTTTGCAGTATTAGATGCCGGCAAGACCCAATCCCGACATGGTTTTTTTTTTTGTTGGGGCATGTCGATAAATACCCAATCGACTTCTTCCCCTTATTAAATCGGGTTCTTCCTGGTTTTGGGGGTTTCATAGAATGACACAGCACCCACCACCTTCGCCCTTCTCAAAAGTGAGCAGTGCAGCCCTCGTGGCCGCCTCGAACACATCATCTACACCTTCGCCGCTCAAACTAGAACACTCGAGATATTTTCTGGCTCCGACCTCTTGTGCAATAGCCTCGCCTTGCCGTTGTGTGACGAACTTGAGGCTCTTCTTGCGCATCTCCTCGATCGCTACTGGGTCGTCTCGCAGATCCTTCTTCAATCCCACAAGTATGAGCGGTACGCCGGGACATCGTTCCGTTGCCTCTTCTATCCACTGTCTTCCGTGTCAGCGACTGGTGTTTGCGGGTTAATTCTCTTTTAGAAGTACCGACCTTATGCTTCACGTTGTCCAGTGAATCCGGCGAGTCAATCGAGAATCCTATTAGTATGACATGTGCCTTCGCATAGGCGAGTGGTCGCAGCCGCTCGTAATCTTCCTGGCCAGCGGTATCCCATAGTGCTAATTGTACGGATTTGCCGTCTACCCTGCAATCTGTAACGTAGTTCTCGAATACTGTGGGGATCTGTGCATCTCGTTAGATCTAAAGGTTGCAACGAAAGGTCTGTCGCCTCGAGGGTCGAGAGAGAGGTTGGTGGAAGGCCGGCTTACGTAGTGCTGTGAGTTGTTAGCGATTACTCGACATGTAATAGGAAAATACAACAACTACTGACTGTCGGGAAGTACCCTAACGTAAAGACGCTCAACAGCGAAGTCTTGCCGCAGGCGCCATCGCCAATGATGACCAGCTTCCTGGAAACACAATCACTGTCAGTTCCTGGGCTGCGCGTGGGTGCATGTGGCATGGTGTGTATGGAGATCTGCAAGGTCCAGTTGGGTGAAGAGGGTCGGGAATCGTCAGTGTCGCGTTCCTGACTTGCCAAAGCTCCAACTTAAGCCGCTGCGGAAGTTGGGTCTCGCATGCCTCGACTCAATCGCGATTGTGCGTGTGGAATTGATGTATGACTCTCTCCAGGCAGCACCGCCCGTAGCTGACGTACCTCCTAATGACATTGCCGGGGTTCGCGTTCGCCATGTTTGTCGACAAGTGCGTGATCGCAATCGAACACGAGAAGAGCGAAAGAGAGTAGAGTAAATCAGGGTCCGCAGTCTGGTTACAGCCTCACTCACTGGCGAGCTGAACGCAGCGTTGGATTGATTCTTAAGTGCAGGTCGGTGGACTCGAGGCCTCCACGCCGAGGTATGATTGGTATGGTATCTTAGCTTCGAGGAGCCCGAATGCCGTCAATTGCGTAATTGTGTATTTTGGGATCGAATGTCGTATCACTACGTCGTCCCTCGAGGTTGTTGCTGCGGATAAATGTGGACTCTTGGAAGAGAATTGAGGGTTGTTGGGTTTCAAGATGACAAGAAAAACGTCCCTGTCGAATACGAGGCGATCCAATCTTGGGTAATGATCTGACGATCGAAAACCGGGTATCGCTGGGGGAATTGGAAAGAGACACGCCTAAAGGATGACCGCGAATCCCAGTCGTCCAAGGTTAGTGCAGCCACAGCGCTGAGGTAATACCTTAATAGGAGCCTAGTACTAAGGGTAGGAGAATCCGAATCCAGTCCTGCTTCCCGCAATGACCCGCAGCGTTGTTGGTACTATGGTATGTTGCGCTTGCGGTTGCGCTCAGCTGTTGCTTGGGGGGTTCAAGGTTACCGATAGTTATATGTATACTCCAAAGCTCCAAGGTCCAGGTTAGAGCAGACTAATCATGCGGTGCAATTCTTATCGACCCGGGATGGTCTTAAGCCGAGGAGAGCAACGCGCTAGCTGGACGGCCAAAATTCCAAGTTTGCGCTTCGTCTCCTACTAAAAAAGAGGCACCAGAGAGAGAGAATACTGTCCGAGACTGCAATACAAGACTCAGTCCTCTCCATTGGTAAGCCTAAGCTGATCTGTGCACTTTGGTAGATTGTGTAGAAGAGCCTTGTCCAGGGACAAGCTCTCATTGAAACATGCCGCTTGGTCCAGGCGATAACCACCGGATGTTTTGTTTCCATAATATTTGTCACGTTACAACCTTTCTACTGTTCGACGTTCGCCGTCGTTGCAATAGCGAATCGCCTGCTGTTGTGGTTGATGCATCGAGGCTGTGAAATGCCAAGCCCGTCGAACATGGCCCAATCAAAAAGAGCTGCTGGCGGCTCGTAGACTGCAGAGACAGTGACTAGCACAGAGACAGGCAAGCCCCATGGGATTGCCGGATGGCAGGCTTGTGGAGGCTGATGCAACTCCACCAAGACTATGTTCCCATGTGTCAAGCATTGTGACACGAATTGCTCGAAATTGGTTCTCATGTTCGACCTTGATGTTTGTCGGCTCCGCAGCGCGCTCACATATCACGTAGAGAAATGCTTTGCCAGAGGCTGTAATCCGTATCGGTACTGTGAGAGTCAGGGCGCTGCTTCAAGCAATTTCCCTGGATGTCAGTCTGAGTGAGACACGCAGATCCCATATAGATTGGCCACGAGTGTTTGTAGAAATTCCAGATCATAAGTCTCAAATTTTTATGCATTTTCATGTATTTGCTTGCCGAGGATCATATCCCAAGCGTCTAATCAATTGCGGCAGAGAGTTGTACGCCTGCTCTTGCTCGACGAGATGATGTTTGGCAAAAAGGGGCAGTTGAGCGATCCGTCAGATGCACCACAATCGGCCAATGGCTGTTTGTGGAATCGCATGCTTGACATCCGAATGGACTCAATAGTATCATTGACGGCCGAGGTCGCAATGGTTTTGCAAAAGAATTGTACAAGCAGGCTGCCGTGGTGGGTTGCACTGCTGTTGTAAGTAACGGCAATGATAGACGAGAAAGTGATTCATCCAGCAGCCCCACAACGCTACAAGTTAAGATTGAGGGCAGAGAAACAGGAACACCCAGTTAAGGTTTGTCAAACATGTTTTTCGGTCAAGCATAGAGTGTGTTGCCAGTTCCGAGTCGTGCTAGAGCGCGTCCGCATCTAGATATTGGAGCACAAAGGCAGCAGAGTGGAAGGACGTGGCGGGCACGGGTGAGGCTTCTAAAAGACTGAAAGCGCTTCGTCAGCATAAAAGAACAATAGGGACCAAAGGTTCTAGGTAACGAGGGATCGCGAAACGAGTTAAGAATCCTGGAGTCGTATATGTTCTCGAAGTTTTGCGAGCTATCCGCGAACATGAACCAAGCTCGTTGCCAGTTGCCGGCTTACTAAAAGGCCCCATGCGACACTGGTAGCAGAACCGTAGATAATGCCGATTGTCAGCTCAGTAAATATGAGAAGCAGAGACGCATCCTTGGGACAGCGCTATTGAAAATTTATGCATGTTGGCAGGAACAATAGAGATCTTGACTAATCAAATAGACAGAGAACGTACCAAGAATGCAGTCCATACATGCATGTCTAGAATTAAACATATTTGGCCATCAATACGGGTCCGTAGATGGCATTCCAGCATTAATTGCAACAAACACGCAAGGAAGAAACAGTGTCACGTGGGTACTGAACAGAAGCACGGCCCAGGCATTTTGCCATTCAGCTCCTCAGGTTAGGCTCAGCAGCTGCAATCAGTGGCCAGCAATGTCTATCACAGGCACGAATACTGCCCCGAAAAGAGCACCTGAGCACTGGAAATTGGGGACGATTGGAGCCAGTACAGCGGTACCAAGACCCTTGCCATCTAGGCTCCGGGCACAACGGGGACATGCCAAACCACAACGCCGACCTACAGTAGCAGAGAGGCTAAGGAACCCCCCACAATTTCAGCCACCCTTGACACAGCGGCAGCGGAAGCCCTCAAACGGAGACGAGAGCAATTATACAGAACAACTGAACACAAGACAGGACAGGACATAATTGCCCCTCTTGAATTGACGTGACGTGACGAGGGAAGAAGAAGAGGAAGAACAAGGACAAGGACAAGGACAACCGGCGCAGGCTGCAAGTCACCGTCTTTGCTTCTCTCCCTCTCGCTCTCTCTCTCTCTCTCCCCAGGGACATGACAGCACAGTAGACCAGACGTTAGAACTGGAACTTAATCCAGATCATTCTAATCGCAAGTCGAATGGGTGAGAGGGGCAGCGACGAGCGTTTGAACCCGAACCTGAACCTGAACCTGAACCTGAACTTGCGCCTGTGCTTGTGTTTGTGCTTTGTGCCTTCCTGCCTCGCGCTATTACATTACATTACTACAACCTCAAATCAATCCCACAACTCGAGAGAACAGAACAGGCAGAGCAACCCCTCCCGTCTTTTCCCACCAACCGACCGTAGAAGCGACAGATCGGTCATCTACACTCGTTCAAGTCCAAGATCAAGTTTGCGACATTTCTACCCTGCATCTTGTCTTTCTGCTGAGGCTGGAGAACCACGCAGCATCCATGCTCAACACCATTGAAGCCCGCTCTGCGTCATAACTCGGAGTCTTATCTGAGAACCATCCGTCGCCATGCCGGCCAACAAACGCCAGCAGGTAGCCCAGATGCCTGTCTCGCCGGCGCCGAAGCCTCCCACCGCAAAGTACACAAATAAGGATGGCACCAAGAGCATCACCATCCCCAAGTCTTCCGCCTCTACCCCGCCAGCTCAGCCCTCGCCCACGACGATAACCTCCTCGAAGGGACCGCCACCCGCCACCGCCAAACTGTCTAACCCAGCTTCAAATGAACCCCCCGCACCCACAGTGAATAGGAAGAAGCAAAAACGCCGCGAGAAGGCCGCCGCGAAAGCAGCTGCCGCCGCCGAAGCATCCCACGGATTGAACGGCCTGCCCAGCCCGCCCGCCTCTACCATCAGCGCACCCACACAGCGTGTCCCCATGAGCGCGCCCAGGCCGGACGCTCCGCATCACCAGCAGACCGGCACTCGTTCACATCCGCCCGCACCCAACGGCGATTCGTGGGACGATGATGAGACTGAGAGTGACGACGACCACCAGCTCTACGCTAGCCGGACAAACGGCCCCGCAGCCCATGCTCATTCTCGGCCGCCCACATCCAAGAAGAAGAAGAAGCAAAGGAGCGCCCTGGCCACGACGGTCGACGAATTCGCTAGGGAGATGGGAGAACGCAGTGCGGGCATCTCGCGCGACGAGAAGATATGGAACACATCTTCGGCCGAGGAGCGGGAACGCATCAAGCAGTTTTGGCTTGGCTTGGGCGAGGACGAACGCAAGTCTCTGGTCAAAGTCGAGAAGGACGCCGTGCTCAAGAAGATGAAGGAGCAGCAGAAGCACACGTGCAGCTGCACTGTCTGTGGGCGCAAGCGCACGGCAATCGAGGAGGAGCTCGAGGGACTCTATGATGCTTACTATGAGGAGCTAGAATCTTTTGCGAACCAGCCTCAGAATCACCCGAATGGCCCTCCCATGCTGGGCACCCCCCGCCGACTTGGTCAAATGTCCGGCCTACACCCCCCTCGCAGCCTCCCCGCAACCAACTACTCAAACCACCATCATCCCTCACGCGCGCGCATAGTAGAGCAGTTCGATAATGAAGACGACGAGGAGGAGGACGAAGATGATGTGGACGAGTACAGCGACGACCTGGATGAGGAGGACGAGGAAGAAGAAGAAGACGACGAGGAAGACGACGACGAGGAAGAAGATGACGATGACGACGGGGAACCCGAGGATATCCCTGAGGACAACGCGCTCGACCTCTTCAATTTCGGTCAGAGTCTCACTGTACAGGGTATGAGGTCCCTACTCTCCTGCTTTGCTTACGCAAAATACTTAAGCATAACCACTCTAGGTGGCATACTCACCGTAGCCGACGACCTCCTCAAAAACGACGGCAAGAAGTTCATCGAGATGATGGAACAGCTCGCCGAACGGCGGATGGCGAGGGAAGAAGACGCAAAGGATCATTACGCCTATGGTCACTCGAATGGCAACTCCTTGAACGCCCACAATCATGCTCCTCCACCCGATGATGAAGAGTACGAGGATGAGGACGAGGAAGACGACGAGTACGACTCTCAGGAGGACGAGGAGTATGATGAGGAAGAGGTAATGACGAATATCTGCCATGGGGAGGGAGATTATGCTAAACCGCGTGATAGGACACCATGACCGAGGAGCAACGCATGGAAGAGGGTCGGCGCATGTTTCAGATCTTCGCTGCACGCATGTTCGAGCAAAGGGTCCTGACCGCTTACAAGGAAAAGGTAGCGCGAGAACGACAGGCCAAGCTTCTGGAAGAGCTCGAGGACGAAAGTCGGCAAGACGCCCAGAAGAAAGCCAAGAAGGCAAAGGAGGCCCAGAAGCGAAAAGAAAAGTCCCTTCAGAAGAAGCAAGCTCTGGCCGAAGAGAAGGCTCGAAAGGATGCTGAGAAAGCTGCCGCCGAAGCTGAACGGCTAGCTGAAGCGCAACGGAAAGCCGAAGAGGCCAAGACCAAAGCAGAAGAGAAGCGTAGGAAGAAGGAGCAGCAGAGGAAGGCCGAGGAGGAAGACCGGATACGGAAGGAAGCCGAACGACAAAAGCGCGCCCTGGAAGCGAAAGAGCGGCAGGCTGAGCAGGAGCGAAAGGCTCGCGAGGCCAAAGATCGCGAGAAGAGGGCCAAAGAAGAGCAGCGGGCTAAGGAAAAGGAAGCTCGGGAGCAAAAGGAGCGCGAGACCCGTGAGCGCCGGGAAAAGCATGAGCAAGACAAGCGGGATAAGGAGCAACGGGCAGCACAGGCCAAAGCAGAACGCGACCTTAAGGAGAAGCAGAAGCAAGAGGAGAAGGCAGCCCAGAAAGCGGCGGCTCTAGTTGCTCCTATCCCGATTCCCACCCAGCCCAAGAAGCAGCAGCATCTTGGCTCTATACCAGCTCTACCTCAGCAGCTTCCAGCACATGCTTCACCGCAGATTGCCGTCGCAACTCCCGTCCTACCAAAGGCTCCGGTGCCTGTGAAGCCACGAACGGCGTCGCAGGAGATCCCCCGATCTATGTCACAAGCCGCTCATCCGGGATCAAGCATGAATCAGAATATTTCTCCTCACTCCATGACTCCGGTACATGCCAGCCCTAGCCCTCATGGGCTACCCAGGAAAACATCATCCGCTGGATTGGGCAATGCGTATCCCGGCATGCCGATGTCTCCGTTGCATGCAGGCATCAAGAGCCCGCCTGGGTTTGGGCAAGGTGGCTTCCCGGGTATGCCTCCAATGGGGATGCCATATCCTCCCCCTCCCCCTCCGGGCATGCCAATGGCCCCTGGGTTCAATCCGATGCAGAATCACGCTTTCCCACCAATGCCTGGCAGTTTCCGACCTCCTCCTGGTGGAATGCCGTTTCCACCCCCTGGTCTCGGTGGTCCGATGGGCCGTGGGTTTCCAATGCCGCCTGGTGCACCCCCGGGTTTCCCAGGTGGATTGGACAACTTACCTCCTTTAAGCCAGTCTTTCCCACTACATGAGAACATGGCACCGGGCCAGCCGTCGCCCCACTCTCGGCAGGCTTCTGCAAGCTTTGATGGTAGTCCCTTGGAACTGAAGACGTCTGGCACTTCCGCCCAGCCCATCGCACGTCCTGCGCCAATTGGAAGGCCCGGCAGCATATCACATGGTTTCCGGAACGACCACCTGGACTCGGGCAATGTCAATCACCTGGGCAGCAGCGCTTTGCTGGATGATAGCGACGAACCACTGGGTGATATGATCAATCAACAACGCCGTAATACTGCGGCACCGGGAACCAGACCTCCGTTCACAGCGGCGCCATTCGTCGATCCCATATTCGGATCTCCTCTTGGTTCGGGATGGGGCGGTCCTCATAGCGTGTTCTCTCCCGTCCCGGCTCCGCCTCCCGGACTGGGCGGTTCAGTATGGCCATCCAATCCGTCATTTGGAATTCCTCCTCCAGCGCCTAGACTGTCGCGACCTGTGACAGTCCGTCTCATGCTCGTTCAAGCTTGCAAGGAGCTGGAAAATCACGCAACTGACGCAAATGGGTTCATCGATATCTCAATCATTAAGGGTCATGTCGACACAATCAATACTTCCGAGCCCATATCCGAAACCGAATTGCTGGACATGTGTGAGACTGAGGGCAATCCACAGAATGGCGACGGCAGCTTCGACATCAACGAGAAGTCTGGAAAGACTTTGGTCAAATACAACCCTGCTGGAGGTATGCCATCGTCGGTCCCACGAAACCTCGGAGCTCCTGGTCAAATAAGTAGCCCCATCGTTGGTGCTTCCGGTCCGTTCAGCAACCGAACTTAGGGGTCAATTGGGAACGCTATGGACTACACTGATGCGCTTGCCGCCGGTATGTTCGGGAATTCCCCATGATGGTGCCAACTCCTCCTTCTCTACTCTTCTGTCTGCTGCACATGGACATGTATTCGCGCTGGGTGATGCAGCTACGTAGACATTGTTCATGTGCTAGCGGTGCTGCTTTTACCTTTTGTCTTTTTTTTTATGTCCTCCTTTGATGGTATTTACTCTGACTCAAACCCCGGACTTTGGTTGCGTACATTGACTCTTCCGGTCGTTCGAGGGTGGCGGGCGAAGGCGAGGTCAGCTTAGCTTGGGGGAAGGGATGGTCACGTTGAATGGAAGTCGGTGAGGACGCCCATAGACGTGAGCCACTTCCTTTCTTCAGAATGAAAGGATCTCTTAAGAACAGCGAAGTATCAATACAGGGATGCAGCTATTGCAGTGTGCAATCACTGATACTATTGACCTTGATCTCTTGACGCTAATCCTTTTTTTTATGTGATATGTATTGCGTAGATCTGCACAGCAGTCTTTCTGTTTCCCCCCCCCCTCCGGATAATCCTCTCTAATTTGTTCAAGCATGGACGTTCTGTGACTCCCTTTTCCACTGAAAATCCTCATAAAAAAAAAAGAAGAACCTAAAAGGGGTTTTTTCTTTTCCTTTTTTTTTTCCTTTTTTTCTCCAATTTCTTTTTCCTGTAATATTTTCTCGAGTGTCGTAAAGGTTCTTGAACCAAAGCGCATGCCAGACTATCTGGACCAGAGTACATGTCATCTATCTACTCGAAACATGGCAAACAAAGTCCATCTTTGTTGGTGGAGTCCAAGGGTCCTTTTTCACTCTCTGCCTACTCTCTCGTATACGGATTTAGCTGCTCGAAGCACAGGGACCAGCGGGGGGTTTGTCCTCTTCGCTGGCGCCCAAAAAAATAAAATACAAAGGATATAATACGAGACATGGCAAAACGGGGAGAACGGTCTGGAACGTGCTATTTCTCCAAACAAGGCATTGACATATTTCGAGAGGTCTCATGCTGAAGGCGATGCCATATATAAGAGTCGGGCATCTGCCGGTCCCTTTTATTTGCTTGCCTGCTGGCTGGGCTGGCTCGCTAACCGGCCGGGTCTTCCTCTCCACACCCCCCCAACTCATCTAACGTTACGGCGTCACATTTTTGGAAACGAAGGAAGAAGAAAAAGCTACGTAACAGCGTTACTCTGGTATGAATTCATGATGATGCAAAGCAAAAAAATTACAGCTGCCCCTAATGCCCTTATGAACACCGGTCCCTAATCCAGAACGGAGGTATCTACTCGAAAGTTTTTCTTGCACTTTATCGACACATAAAACTCCAGCACATGTATGGCTCTCTTTTTCCACCTTTTTTTACCAAGAGCAAATTCGATGGCTCGCAAATGATAGCATTTTCGAAAATAGTCGAAGATGATGCTCAAGATCCCGTATCGGAGGACACACGGCTCCCGATTTAGACGGCCGCCTCAGACACAGTCATCATGGTCTGGCCCGAAGTAGCTCGGTAGAGATCCGACCGACGAGAGCGCGATTGTCTGCCGGTGCCTCTACCGCTACCTCTGCCTCTTCTCATTTCTGGAGCCTAACCAGCAAATGGGTTGGGCTGGTGGGCGGCATCAGACTGAGAGATGCTACGGACTGGCTGGCTGGCAGACCTGGTCTCGGGTCTGGAGACAGAGTTGGCCTTGGCGATGGCAGCAGCCTCAGTGCGGGCACGCTGGCGCTTTTGTTCCTTGCGGTCCTGGCAGCACAAGAAGATGACGGAAGCGATGATGCCGGTCATACCGATGGCGAGGAAGATGGCAACAATGGTGCCAGAGAGGGTCATACCGTCCTGTCGTACCATGCAGAGGTTGTTGCCAGAAGCATCCGTGTCGCAGTAGTAGTTGGATCTGCAGACCAAGGTGGTGGTAGTGACTATGGAGCAATCGTATTGGTTTTTACTGTCGCAAGAACTGACTGCGGTCGCCTTGGCGCTCGAGCAGGCGGTACCCGAGAAGACTGTGGTGGACCCAGTTGCTGTCGTGTCGGTCGTTGCCGCGGTAGTCGCTGCGGTAGTAGTCGCTGTGGCTGTCGTGTCGGTTGTCTCGCGCTTGCTGACGGCGCTGGTACCGGTTGTAGTAGCAGTGGTTGAGGCATCTGTCGTCGTGGTCGAGTCTGCTGAGGCTGTGCTGTCGGTGGCACGAGCGGCGAGACCTGTAAGAGAATAGCATCAGTATAGTTCCTTTTGGAGTAAGCGGCAATAAGCTCATATTCCTCGGTCGCCAGAGAGGGACGATAGCAAAGCAAGGCCAAGCAAAGTAAAGCAAAGCAAAGACTCACCCTCGCGTTCTCTCCTCTTGAGGTCGCTAGGCTCTCCGTTGCAAAATGTGACCAAGTAGCTGGCTTCACTGGCAGCAGCCTTTGGCGTACATCCTGCATTCTTCAAGCACGACTCAAGTGTTACGATGTCGGCATCGGAAGCCTGCTTGAAGCACCTGACCATAGTCTCCTTATCACCACATAGTGATTCGATGGCAAGCGACACGGCCTTGGATCGCAAGCATTCTGACGTCGCAGTGGAGGCGGCAAGAGTAGGCAGTAGCAGGGAGAGAATGGGTATCGAAATTGAGGAGCGCATTTTGGGTGTTTAAGGGGGGGTGGTTATCACTCTGGTGGCTAGTCTTGTAGACTGCAGCAATGGGAGATGGTCGTTAATCGTGGACGAACCGACAGTTGGGAAAGAGAACTGTCGTTGAGCTGCACAATCTGCGTCAGATACCTGTGTGAAGGTTGTCTGTCAAGGTTGCCTGTTCAGGAGGTGAAGATGAGGTCGTGAAACTTTGAGCTGCAAGTGGATTGGCTGCTGCTGTCGATCCAATCCCAGGGTTCTCGGGCTTGGGGTCTCGGGAGATTGCGAATCCTGCTAGTAGAGCCGTGTATTTTGTTTGTTTTGTTGTGATAGATGGGTATGACTCTGGGTCAAGTGTATGTGCAGGAGTGGAATTGTGCTTTTGAGGTATCCTATCGTAGTGCAGTGCAGTGTAGTGCAATGTAATATATTGTACGATCCGACAAACGGTGAAGGGGAGCAGAGGTCAGCTCTCACTGGGAGCCGGGACAAGACGAGACAGGGTGCAATCAGAAAAGGAAGCAGCGCAGGCCAAGCCACAGACTGCAGCTGAAGGGGGCACAGAAGAGGCTGTCGATGATTTGACTTCAGATTAGGATTAGGGGAAGAGGTTCGCAGACGACGCCAGACTTTTTTCTCACTGGTCTCACCTGCGCCCGGGGCAGCATTATCTAGCCAACGCAACGCAAACGCGACCCCCGGCAGCAAAGCATACTCTCACTCTCACTTCCCCTTCCATTTCCACTTCACGATGCGAGACCCTTGCTCTGCTTGCTTGCCCTTGGGCGCTGCTCAGATGGGCTTGTCTCGAACAGGAAAAGCCAGCGTCTTGCGCCCTGCAGCTCCCAGTAAAACTGCCTGTGGTACGGAGTACATGCGCTTAGCATTCGACCCGCATAAGCCCCAAAATAGACGAACGGTGCAATGGGGCAAGCCTCAGCGGACCAAAAGTGGTTCGTGGTTCGTCAGCTTCTCCTTCTCAACCCCCTTGCTCTCCTCCAAATCTCACACTTTGAATCCTCGAATCGTTCAATCAATCGTCGTGTTGTATGATAACATCCGTCAATCAATTCAATTCAATTCAATTCTCTCAATAGAGCTAGGTCTCCAACCTTCTTGTCTCTCCCCTGCCTGCCCTGCCTGCAACAACGCAGCAGATCAGGATCGTCTCAAGTCGCCAAAGCTTGGGGGGAAAAAGGCACACCGCGTTGTCCCTAGGTTACAGTAGGTCATATTTCCCTGCGCGCTGCGTGCGTGCCCGCCAAGCATGTGGAGAGCCACGTCCCGTTAGGGGCTACCTTGGCTGTCTACTGTAGGAATGTCAGCATGTGGGTATTGGTTCTAGCGGACAGCTCACACCAGGGTATCGTGGCTGAGCTGTCATCGCTGTACCCGGATTCTGCAGCTTGGCCGATTTTTTTGTTTTATTTTTTTATTCTTTTTTCACGTGATGATGCGTTTCCTCTCAGTTTTTTCTAAGTAGTGGATTGTTCGCTATGTTGTTCTTTGCCTTCCTTTATTTTTATTTTTATTTTTATTCTTATTCTTATCTTTTAAATCCCCTGACAACATGTCAATTGTCACTTATCGATACGATCTGTCAAAACATACAAGCAGCCATGATCGTTAGGGCATCTCGATCGTATACTTTTATTGGTGCTGCCACAATAACCCGCCCTAAAGATAGGCTAAGTTAATGCCTTCCGTGATACGTTGCAGCTGTCGCAAGCTGTTCATTTTTTGACAGCCCCTTTCCCTGCTGCTGACGTTACATAGTACCGAGTACAAGAATCCCGGCACAGGACAACCGGGTTTGGCATTGTCGGCACTTCTCAGCGTCTCTACGGGTCCATACGTGGACGGATGCCAACACAGTCGTCGCGAAATGCATTATACATCTTGCGCAGACTGTACTCGCATCATTTGTCTACTTTCAGCTGCAACCATGCCGGTGTCGTATGTTGCCATCTGCCATTTCTTGTAATAAGGAGGTCCTGCCATAATAGCAAGGTAGGATGCGACGCCTTGGACCATTTCAGTCGGCCGATCAAGAGTCGGTTTGGTTCCCTGATCGTCAGTGGTCCCTGGATTGTGACTGCAGGCATCTGCCTATTGTATACTCTTGAATGAATCCAAATACTATAGTCATCTCATCTTGCTGGAAAAGTGCACATAATGGGACATACGTTTACATGACGAAGCGCGCTCGCCGCTTGTAAGCGCGATCAACTGGATGCCTGAACGTGACTCCCGTGAAACCTGGCGTGGACAACCTGCATACGTCATACGTTTGTCTCCCAGTTGGAATATAAGAAACGCCTCTACAACGCTACATTCTGTTGCATCTCTGCACATAAAACAATTGCCAACTTGCATTAAACATCAAACATTCAAGAACAGCCACACACAAAACTTAGGTTCCTACCAAATACATTCACAATGCCTCTCGTCATCCCTGGAATCACTGGCAACTCTAGTGACAAGACGGAGCAATGGACCAACAAGCTGGTCGGCAAGAAGCTCTCGGATTCGTCCAGCAACGAGATTGTGAGTGATGTACCCTCCAGCGCTGCTGTTTACTATTTGGAACACACACACACGCACACACACAAACACACGCGAACGGTTGATCCTCAACTAATGCATGACCAGAACTTCTGCAAGAAGGACTTGCCTCAAGAGTGCCGTGTCATCGAGCCGGGCCAGATGGTCACCAAGGACTTCAACGAGAACAGACTCAACGTTCACCTGAAGGAGGACGGAACCGTCAGCCACGTCCAGCACGGCTGATGCCGTTCAAATGGAGGACCAACGGCAGGTAGTTATTAGAGAGACTGCTTCACGGCAAGCAAGCCCTCGTTGTGTTACTATACTAGCCTTGGAACGAAACGAGCAATGAGACATGATACATTTACCTGCATGACATGAGACCTATGGTTCCATGACCTTGACGTGCTTGCCTAGTCCCATTTTTGCTCTGATGGGCCATACATGTCTTGTCTGTTTTCAAAGGGACTCCTTCTTCTCCGTGCATATGAACTCTCTTCGTACGTACAACAGAAGAATTAAGCCGGAATTGTCCCCGCTATTTCCGCCCACTGCCCACTGCCCACTGCCCCTCGTTTCCCATGGCATTTGCGGGGCATATCTGCTAGGTAACTATTGTATGTCTATCAATTCCCAAATGCCCCTCCAAACTTTCACAAGCCTCATTCAACACCACAACCACCACCACCGACATCTTGCCTACCAGATCTCACGCGACCAGTCCGTGAACCCGCCAAGATGTTCAAGAAAGAGTATGTCCTCTCCCGTATCCTCTCCACCTTCAACCAGAAAACTGACACCTGCCCTCTTTCCCGAACAGTCTCCAAGCCGCCCCCAAGCAGAAGCTGAAGTCGTCGGTCCAGCGCTCCCTGCGCCAGTCCCTGCTGACGACCTACCCGCTTCTGAACCCCTACATCGACGAGATCCTGCCCAAGAAGGGCTCGCTCGAGTCCATGAAGCTGCCGGACCGCGCCACCCTCTACGTCCTCGACGGCGAGCCCCTCTTCGTCCAGGTCGACACCAACACCCTGCTCCCCCACCTCAAGCTCGTCCACCGCTTCCCCGCCGGCTTTCCATCGATACGTATCGACCGAGGCGCCATCCGCTTTGTCCTCTCTGGCGCCACCCTCATGGCCCCCGGCCTCACCAGCGCCGGCGGGAGACTGCCCAGCGGCAACGGCGGCGAACCCGAGGGCCTGGACGAGGAGGGCCACTGGAGTCGGGAGCTGGAGAAGGGCGAGCCGGTTGTGGTCACAGCCGAGGGCAAGACGGAGGCCTGTGCCGTGGGCTTCCTGGTCGAGGGCACCAAGAATGTCAAGGACAAGGGCAAGGGCCCCGTGATCGAGGACGCGCATTTTCTTGGAGATGGGCTCTGGAAGTTGGCTGCTTAGGAAAAATATCCCAGACATGCTGAGGGTGAAGAAGTTGGGGGTGCGGATATACCCGGGCCTGGGAGTCGTGGCTGGGGTTTGCGCTTTGCAGCGACGGCGATTCTAATGAGCCACGACCACGTACGACTGCGTGGGAATCAAGGGCGATAAGAGACTGGCAAAAGGCCATTGGCTCTGTACAATGGCTATGACGATAGCTACTTGTCTCGAAGTGGGAAACGGCAGAGCGACGGCTTGGACTGAGCTCTTGTAGTGAGTTTCAACTAGGGCGCCTTACGGCACGCAAGAGCCGGGCTTTCTGGGATCGCTACACTCAGATGATTGTGTACGTATTGGTTATACTATGCACCAAGAAGCAAGCGTGCGCCAGCCGCGCATGACGAATAAAACAATGAAACTAACACATCTCTATGAGGTATATGATGCATTTCGCCGTAGTCTCGTCCGTATACTACTGAAGGTGCTCATAGATACGACTATTTTTGAACATCAGCGTTGGTCTTCGGCTGATCATTAAGATATCACGAGGAAACCCATCTCATATCCATGGCTGGTGACAAATAATATCTACAGGCATGATGTCGCTGGCATTTGGGTTTATCCACAGAGGCGGTCAAGTACCTCATGAATAACCCATGATGAACTCAATTCTGGATTACACTGGAAATAGCGTTGGCCAAGGAGCCGGTCACATGGCAGGGCGACAGCGATAAGGCTCATCAAGTTACAATTCAGGAAGTACCGTTGAAGCCCAATATATTTTCGAATGTGTACCGTTTACGAGTATCTGTAAATTTAAAGCCAGCGCGAACCAAAAATGAAGAAGAAGAAGAAGCCACTTGACGTGTCTTTTTGACGCAGCCTTCGAGCTATTAGCTCCTCTCGATAACTTTTGCCTGTTCCGGTTATTCTGGCTCAGATCTCGACCTTCCGGAATCCCCCCAGCTCTTGTTGGGGATGTCCTTGTAGTACGAATATATTTGAGAAGTCCTGGATTTCGGGTAGGCATGTAATATTCGCAAATATAGTTATCTGTGTGCTATATGTAATCAACGTTCTCATCCTGTATCTACTAGGTGGTTCTGCTGAATGGGCCCAGTCTTGCTTCGGTTCTTTGCTACGTCCCTCAAAGGCGCGCTTTAGCTCTCCGTCACTCCAAAATGCTGCTATCGGTGGATTTGCGGTTACGGTATTAGCGATGGGAATGCTGGATGTATATTAAAACTGGAAAAATATGCAGTTGCCGTGAAGCCAACCTCGGCAGTCCTTCCTGGCGGCGTCTCTATCCTACAGACGAGGGAAGCTCGAGTAACATGCCAGATATGATCCGTAATGTTTTATTCAGACCAAACTTTGGTTATTACCCAGGTTTATTGCCGAAGTTTGCCAAAATGATTGCCCGTTTTGCGATGCATCGCTCATGACATCTCACGTTCCAGAAAGCGATTTTTACCTTTTCCTCTCGATTGACACCTGATCCCAAAAAGAAAATGCAATATTCTTGCTTCAGTTAAACTCATTGAGTGGGTGTGCCTCGTCATCTTCATAGTGGCAGTTCTGTCGGGATTCCTTTGGGACAAAGGTTCTTCTCTAAAGATTGGTATTTTCCCAGTTTACCTCTACCACTGTGAACTGAGAGAGTGAGAAGTGCGTCTGAAATTTCTGCGTCATCGTCGAATACAAAGATGTAGCATTCTCTGCAAATTCCTGAGATCGCGCTTTTGGTCTAGCTTTTCCTCTGTGTTCTAGGGTCTTCTCAAACAGAGCATCACCACCCGCCAACTTTCTCAATTTTCCAACAGTGTCTTTCAAGTTCGGCCCAGGCATTTCAGTTTGCGAACTTCGATTTTGCCATTATTTACATAAATTTTATACACTGGTCGTCATCGCATGCCAGCGGACCTCGCCAAGAACAAAAGTGCAGCTACGAACGCAAACGAACGACGCTTCGGGAGGGCGTCGTGTTATCGGTGACAGAGAAGCCAAACAGGACCAAAAAGCACCACCGAAATATCTGGACCGCTGTGTCGGATTAATCGAAGAGTCTCGAGAGACCAGGGAATCAGGTTAGAAAGAAATGCAACGAAAGGTCATCTTAAGCAGAACTCCACTCGTTAACGAAAAGCGACAATACACGGCCGCATTAGACCAAGTACTCCAGTGTCCTTGGAGTATAAAATAAAACTATGTGTTGGAGGAGAAGAGGAGCAGTGAAATATTATGTAGGTGGATGAACCATGTACGAGATAAAGAACGCAGAGTTGCCAGAAGCCACGAAGCACCATCGCACGACTATTCCTCAAGTATTCTCAGTTCTCTAATAATTATGGGCACAACAAATTCGAGTAAAAGCCCCACAAAGTTTGGACCAGGCTCTCAAATCTGTCGCGCAAATGTTCTAGAAGATAACGGATTCGACTTTCGTTCTTCTAGTAAGCCTTTGTCAGATCACGTAGTCACTCACTTCAGACGAGTCAAAGCAGCTAGCAGTATCCCACCAGCCACCAACAATCCAGCGGAAAGCTATAGAGGGACTTTGATGAACACCCATGAATATAATGGTTGTGGGTGAAGAAATTATGAGAAAGAGCCTTCTCGATAAAATCTCGCCGTAGCTCGTCAGTCGGAGCTACGAGTCCATATATCTGGGAAACTATGCACAAATAGCGGCGTATATCGGGGAAACAAGATGAGACACCTGGCTGGGATGTTTCGGAGTCAAGTCTAGATGCTACTTGCGGGTACTTCTGGGGGAGCGCGGGCGTGCGCGGCTTCCGAAGGGGTGTTCACCACGCCGCAAAAGACAGCCCGCACGAGTATCTAGGGGAGTCTAAAAGATACCTTGAGTGAGCTTCTGGTCAATACGACGGAAAAAGGAGTGTGGGTCCATTTCCAGGTGAGGTCAAGACCAACTGGGGGCCGGAGCAACTCTATACTACCTTGGTTCAATTTGCCGAGGGTTTGGCGGTGGCGCCTCGCTCAATGCTATCGACAAGTTGAATGAAGCACTGCATCTGCAGGCGATCGACATTGGCCCCCGGCGACCGACAACTTTGTCTATGGCATCACATCGAACAACCGCATTGCGGAGCTCTTATTTCACGAAAAGAGGGACCTAAGAATTATATGGTTCAGGCGATACGATATCTTGATCTCCATGATTCTTGATCGCTTATAATGCTACGCAAGCAACATTTTACATTTTTGGATATGGGCACAGGATGATCGTCTGTCATTAGCAGACGAGGCTCTGGATGCCATCTTATTGAATACAGCCATCTGGCGCCCGCGGCTTTACAGAAGCGGAAAGTATTGATCTATGCCGCAGAAGAGTATGATGGATCAATGGAACAGGGTGCTAGACTGTCCAAGGCCGCAAGGTCTTAGAGGGGGTCAAAGAAGGCGAAGCAAGAATGAAAGCCAGCTTCGATGAACCGCATTGAAAACTGGATGGAAATAAATCTAGAATCAGTTCAATTATTTATTACTGAATATTCCATCATAATCAGAATTGTAAAGTCATTATGTTGGTTGGCGCTGATGTGTGCTGGTCGTCTGTAACATGCTACTGTGAGGATATCTTTGTTTCAATGGCTCCACGATCGACATACCACAATGGTTGTTGAAAAGCTGGGGCAACTGCAATGAAATTGCAAAGCCTGGCCTCCTCTACGTCCAGCACAGCCGATATCACGGAAATATCCAACCTTGATCGTGAGTCGGGAGCTTGATCAATCCATTCCTGTCAATCCATGGCAGACTCGCTTGCTCCATACTGACACTAGCTCTGATGCCATAAGTGCCGTTAATTATCAGTGGTTGGTAGGAGATATTGTGTACTGGGATGGCCTGAGGATCACAAGAGATGGAGAACGACGAAAAGTTACCTTACATAATTCTATCGTGCAAATGGGGTCCGCCTAAATTCTCCGAGGTTGTTCGTGTTAGGTGAGCATGCATATTCGATTATGACTAATTTGCAATGAGCACTCAGAGGTTTGTGAAAGTTCGTTGATCACATGTATCTTGCATTGATCCGTTATGCACCAATAAGCATAACAACACTGTACAAGCTTTGTTTGTTTTAGTTTCTCAGGAAAGAGTTCACTCAGAAACGTATGCCGACGAATCTCAGGCTCCAAGTTTGGGACGATGAAACTGTATACAAGCACCCGAGGGTTCCAAGTCACATCGGAAAGTCATGAAATTCGTCAGAGCTTTGTTCGACAATTGTTATTTCTAAGTAGCAAATCGCCGCGTTTCTACACATGGCATTTTGGGCTTCACCTCCTCGAAACCTACTGTTGATGGTGATGAACTGGAAGATATTCCGCCAGTCCCTGCGGTACCTTCCTTCCTTCGAATCTAAACGGCTTCAGCTATTCTTAAGATGCGTTGCGGGCAATTACTGGGGGTATCCGGATTTTCACAATAGGGTTCCAATATAATCCATAACCTTGTTGGCGACCCGTAACCTTGTAATCTTAAGTTATGCCAGCAGCGCCATAATTTCATAGACCATGGAAAACTTGGTAATGAGTCGGACCTGCCCTCTTGAAGGTCGCGTGGAGATATTTTCGGCGCCTTAAGACACTCGGGCAGATGGTACACAGTAGAATGTGTGTGCTGGTTTTTCCTCTC
The DNA here is from genome assembly GCF_020726525.1 of Truncatella angustata. Classification (NCBI taxonomy): domain Eukaryota; kingdom Fungi; phylum Ascomycota; class Sordariomycetes; order Amphisphaeriales; family Sporocadaceae; genus Truncatella; species Truncatella angustata. The sequence goes on along the minus strand of NW_025763390.1, from coordinate 1,396,157 downwards.
CAGCGCAACAACCATGACAATAGTGACCCTTACAGCTTAATAAAGCCAACCCCAATCACAGATCTAGGGAACAGAAGATCAGAATATCAATTTGTTTCATTTTTGTCACCGAGTCTGAATGTGCCACGAAAAAGGAATTTTTATACAGGATTATCCCATGGGAACCAAAGCCTCGCTGGAGCCTCATCGGCATCTTAACAACTCATGCATGCGACTGGCACCTATTTGAAGCGATACGAACAGCTCTCAAGATTGGTGGGACTTCGACGTACATCCAGCTACAAGCGATGCATTGGCGAATGATCGTTTGCCATTCAATTGTGACAGGATGGCGGCTATCCTGGACGTCACTGCTATGCTTGGCACTTTCCCCCAGCGATATGGTGTTTGAGATAACTTGGCCTGAGATTTCAGTGTTCAGAGCTATCAAAATCGCCAAGAAAGTGACGAGCCTCCGTAATCACGATTATGCGTACAGCTACACCTGCGCATTCCTCATATAGCTTCCGAACAAGATGGAACAGTTTGGTTCTGAGGAGCACACACTTCCTTCGTTGTCCCCAAATCACCGGAGAAGCTAGAGAGCTACTAACAGCCGTTGGGCAACACATCTCCCTCTCCGTTGTTGTGTTCAATGAAGCCACTTGAACCTGGAAGTTACGGGACACTTGACTTGTCAGGCTTCCTACAAGATCAGTTCGACTCTTCGGTACCTCTGGTGACCTGGAGTTTTGTTCTTCATCGATGTTGTCTTGCTAATGCACAAAAACATTTCACCGGAAGTGAGGTCTGTACAAGCCAAGAAAACGTGTTCCAACTTATTCATAACAAGGAAGTGCTCGACGCTAGACCATGAGTTTGGCGCTTAGCATGGGCACCTGAAGCACAATCTCATACTATAATTCCCGCCATTTAGATGAATCTAATCCACTGTTATCCGCTCTGCACTCTTTCCCCGGGGAAAAGCTTGAATGGTTCTACCAGACCGACAAAGGAGCAAAAACACACCTAGTCCTACAATATTTTGTACAGCTGTGAAATTGCATTTGTCTTATTGACAGACACATGAACCACCTGGGAATATGCACTTGGTACGTACCCTGCAAGGTTTATTCTTTGAAAACATACTCACTTTCCATTTTAGACCTAGTCTAGGTCGGAAGACGGCTTGTTTATACAAGGAAGCAGCATGTCAGTCAACTGTGCAAATCAAGTGGATCTCCCAGGATCCTGACTCGTCATCAGATGTGGAATAGCGCAATCTGCACGTCTTAATTTCTCATTCATCATGCTATCTAAGGAGAACCATGGCGAGAGCGAGCCGCAGTTTAAGAAACGCGTCCGGTTGACAAATAAACAGGATGTGATGTTTGTCAAGTGTCTGAAATGCTGTCACTTGTCGCCACACCGATTATGCGACCTGCGAGGACTTCTAAACAGCTTCATTCATGCTATAATGGATAGTCAAAGAACATGGGAAAAACTGGATAACCAGGGCAAGGTGGTTCGTCGCATGGTGTCATGAATGTCGTGACATTAAAGTATGCGCTAATCCCGCCGATACGAAATGAAATGAAATGAAGATGGACGAAATAAGGTTTTGTCAGTCCCATGGGAGTGGACCCATCTGCACCGACACTCGCACCATACTCGCATAATCAATGCCTAAGCAGCTGCAATGACAAATCTGACAAACCTTGCGGATCCTAATTGCTGCCGGATGTGCTTGGAATTGCAGAGCTTGTATAAAGTGCACTCGAGCCGGTGGCACTGACATCTCATGGCTGCTCAACCGCATTGCTGATACCCAAGCCGCTAACGCTCTCGTTTCTCCTGGCCAACCCAGCCATCTCATCGACATGTTGCGCACCTCCACACTTGCGGCCTTACTGGCACATCGGGCGTTTGGTTACGACCAGGTCCTCGGATTCAACAGCGCCGTGCAGCGCGAGAACCGTACACTTGATGAGATCTACCAGGCTGCTCTAGCAGAGGGCGACGTCGTCACGGTTTGGCACGGCGGCGACGAAAAGCACCAGCAGGACGGGTTGAAAGGGGCGTTTGAGGAGAGGTTCCCAGGCATCACCCTCAACATCACAGTTGACTTGTCAAAGTACCACGATGTGAGGCTGGACGAGCAGCTCGCAGCTGGCAGTGACGCTGTGTACGTGGATAGCGTCATTCTTCAAACCCTGCACGACTACCCTCGATGGGCACAAGAGGGCGCCCTGTTAAACTACGCACCCAACGGTTTCGACGAGATTGATGGTACTTTCAAGGATGACAATGCGGCCTGGTATGGTCTCTTCTTTTTCTTCTGGTCCGGGGCCATTAATACACAGAAGCTTCCCGGAGTCGAGGCAGCTACCGAGTGGGAAGACTGGTTGCGCCCAGAGTTCAAGGACAAGCTTGTCCTGACATACCCCAACGACGACGACGCCGTGCTTTTCGCCTTCAACCTGATGTAAGTTCTTTGCGATTTGTCTGTGGGAATTGCCGCTTATCATCCCCAAGCTTACAACAGTATGGCATTTCCTGGTTCGATGCCCTGCTCGAGCAGAACCCGCAGTGGGTGCGTGGCACCGCGACACCATCGACAATCGCTGGCCAGGCCAACAGCACTCGAGCAGCCTACTTCGCCGCTGGAGGAGGATTCGGCGCCAGCCCTCCCTTCAACTTCACGCATCCCACGACTGGCAAGTACGTCTCTTGGGCTCAGCAAGGTGCCATTCTGAAAGATGCACCCCATCCTGAGGGAGCCAAGCTCCTCCACAACTTCATCCTCAGCCCCGAGTACCAGGCTCAACTTGGCACCTGGCCGATCCGACGCGATATCCCGGCACCTTCAGGATTCCCCGATCTTCAAAGTGAGACGGCGACCAACCCGGCCGGCTTCCAGAAGTTCATGGCGGACCGAGCATTGGTCGAGAGACTCAGGTTCTTTTTTGAGAGTCGCATTGGTTCTGCTCAAGGACTGAGCCCTCTTGAAGACGACATCTAGGTAGATCGGGATAGCCAGCAATACCATATTAAATATCAGCTTCAACATAATTATATGGTGTCCTGGTTCGAGCTTGCGTTTGAAGCTGGAACGATAACGCTAGCTCGTCTGAATAACCTGGGGAAGCGTCGCTTTACATTTACGTGAGAAAAGTTGAAGAGATGCCCCCCGCCCCCCCCTTGTTGCTGAAACGTTGATGACTATGTTCTTGACAGATGAGAGGCTTGGGCAACTGTCTAGTAGAAGTCCAGTCTCACCAGACGCACGTGGGCTAGGGACCTTCATCACCATTGTCAATTTATACCGCTGTACTACGGCGGAGTGTGAATCCGCTGCCTTGGGCCGGACTATGAACGTCGCACGAGGCAAAACCGTGGAGACTTTGGTGGCACTACGGTAACACCTCACTTCATCTCAGATTGCATTGAAACAAAGAGCTCCCACAAAGTGGATAAGAAAATCACCAACATTGTATTGAGATAAGGAGGGGATTATATGTATATATGCCGGTAGACGCATGTCAAAGATTCTCCTGCTCAGGGTCCTTATCAGCCGTTGTCGCTTGAAGTGTTCCATGTGCACGATATTGTCTCAAAGTGCTAAATGCAAATATTCACTATGTCGAGTCGCCATCATCTAAGTAATATTCTCGCTGGCGATTGCTAAACGAATGCTCTTTAGTTGGTCATATGGGTTGTGTCTTTCATTAAATCACTAGAAAACTTTTCTCTCTTTGACAACTGGTGTGAGGATGAGAACAGTCAATTATTCTGATGTTTATACCACAGTATTCTCATTTGCTTCATTTGTTCATCTTTGAGAAGGAGTTAGTCGTTCTTTTGATAAAAGATGTTCTCTATAGAAATCGGCGATTCTATATAAAAAGTAACGATTCTATTATTTTGGAGTAATTCTATAAGAAAATCGGCGATTCCTCCGTCTCTCACAGAAGGAGTTTTCTGATTCCTGAATCTCTTGCAGAATATAAATGATATGTTGCAAGGACGGGACTCCGAGATATTACCCAAGGAATGGTGGTATTACAGGTAGTATAAAAGACTCGACTTCGTTATGATGGCAATCTAAGAAAACAGACACGAGTAGTAACTTGTAAGACTTTAGTATGGAAGGCATGTCAAAGCTATTATTGCTATCTATGGGTGTTCTGGGGTCTTGGCATACAGTTATGCTGACCGTCCAGCAAACCATTTGCGTGTGCTATCTGTGTGTATTCCGGGGTCCTCGTACGCGTCTACGCTGACCGTCAGGCAAATCATCTGAATGTGCTATGTATGGGTATCATTGCGGTATTTTTTGAAAGCAAGTTGAAAACTCTGCGATGTGTCTTTCTGCAAACTGTATCTCTGGATGGTGTCTCATCTCTCATGTCTCATATGCTCCCCATCTCACAGCACTCCGGGAGGCGGAAAGGTGAATAGACAAAAGGCGGAGTCGATAAGAAGACGGTCCCCATTTGCAAGGTGCATCCCAACCGTGTGACCAAGTCCGTCTAGGGCGTGACTGAAATGGTGCCTGACTTGGTGGTAGACCGGTAGGGGACAGTAGTGACTGAGTAGGAGAGCGAAGCCAACTTCCAGGAACGGGGTGTAGATACCATTGTCGAGAGCGCTCCAGGTCTTGTGGGTCTCATTGATCTCGATGGCCCTGTTGGTGTGGAACTGCTGTGTCAAGCTGTTGTACGGAATTATCTTCCAGTCCTTGAACGCAGCAAAGCGGGCGGTGATCATGCGGCAAAGGCAGACTTGGACATCATAGGTGACCAGGAGGTAGTCTGAGTGGACTAAAGCTTCAATGATAGCACAGGCGGGCTTGTCCTCGATGATACCAAAGGGGAGGGCGACACAGCCGTACATGGCCAGGACGACAATGAGCCAGATCTTGTAGTCACCATCCAAAATAACCACGGCGATACAATCCGGGTCCCAGTTGGGGTTCAGGCGTGTGCGAAGCATCTTGGACTTCTCGGTAATCTCACGGTGGATGATAATATCGAATCCGTCAATTCGCAAGGTGACAATGCTAGACCCAGGGTTAGTTATCATCTGAGGATTCTGGACGTTTCTTTAGGTTACTTACACTTCATCATCATCATGAGTTTCATCGGAATCGTCCACAGCTTGAGGAAAGAGAGCTGAGTTCATGGCCATGAAGCGAGCAAGCAGCTGAGCGGGACGAGACGGGTCAGATGAATCATGCGTGATATTGTTGGGATGGGCAGTAGCATCAGAGACCTCAGCGGAATGAGTTCTGAGGGGAGCGGTGGTAGCGCTACCTGGTGTCGGAATGTTGTTTTCGCTGTTGTCGTCAGAAACGTGGGAATTGTCTCCGATTGCAGGTTGAGCAGGAGTATTCTGAACAGATGCATTTGCCGAGGCCGTCTGGGTTGCAATACCGTCGTCGTTATTGTAGTCAAAAGTCTGAGTAGGATCGACGCTAATAGCCTGCACAGAAGTATGTGACGTGGTAGTCTGAGTAGAAGCATTAACAGGAACAGCTGTAGAGTTTTCAGCAGTTGCTGAAAGATCAGCTAAAGAGGAGTGGGAACCCATTGTTGAATTGGAATGATTGTTTGCTGTTAGAGAAGAACAGATTGTAAGCTTTGGCCCTTCTTTTGGGAAAGTACCGAGGAATTTTCGAAGAATGGGAAGTTTTGAGAGTGAGTACAATTATTTGATTGCTAACTCTGGAACCTAATGAGTCACTCGGCGATCATTGATGTTGGCCGATGACTGGAGTAAGTAACAACCGGCTCGTCGATGAGTATGGATACTTGGGAAAGTAAGTTTGAGTCGGCGAGTCTTCGAATCCAGGAAAGTTCTGTATGTCAGTTAGTATATATGAAAGCTAGTAGAGGGACAGAGTTGAGATTGTGATATGCGTATGATAGGCGGAAAGGGGGTAAATGGTGTAGTTATATGACTGTGATCTCTAGCTTGTATTATGCTATATTATAGCTAATAACAAATTGTCATAAGAGATGGTACTTGAGGGTAATATGGCATGTTGGATTTTAGGATCGATAACGTAAGAGAAGAGGACTTGGAGTTGTAAATAAGATGAAAACAATCATGAGGAGTTCAAGGGGCATTATATAATAAAGATAGCTAAGAAATAAGATGTATGATCGGTGATCAAACTTATTTCAAAACTAATAACATGATGAAATATAGTGAAAGACTTACGTGAGATCATGAAGTATTGTTAGAAAATGCCTATAATTTGATAATGAATTAGTCATGTTCTGAAACATAAGACGCATTATAATAAGAAGGGAAGCACAACAAGGCGCTAGTCAGTGCGCCAATGTGCGCTAGTATGCCAAGCGAGACGCTAATGCTAAGCGAAGCGCTAGCATGCTATGAAGGCGCTAAGGAGGGCGCTAGACTAGCGCCCTCCTTAGCGCCTTTTGCTCTGGTATATAAGTTTTCACAGACTCAGTCACAGAGACTTCAACAAATAAGTCCTAACACAGATCACGATGGCATCGTCACTGAATCTGAGCCAAGCAATGCCAGCCTCTGAGCTTCGCCACAAGAAAAGAAGGCAGTTACGGCAAGGTATGATTGAAATTGCGATGGGCAAGTCATGCAACAGTGATAAGAGCTAGGGAATAGTTCACTTACTCGGCAGGGTAGACTGTTGGAACGAGAACGGTCTTCGTCACCAGACTGGTGAAACCGGTGATAGGACTGCCGATTGCGCTTTTGTTGAACTGTATTGGGTGAACAGTAGACGCTGTTGACGACCAGGAATGGAGACTTGAAAACGGTTTGAAAGCCGAGGCTGGAGCTCAGGCTACAGCAGTCAGATGTTGGAGTCGCTGATGTCGCTAATGGTAATCGGCGAAACTGGTACAGATGGTTCGAAGTCGAGCCACAAGTGTGGGTGAGGTCGCGGAAAATTGGCAAAGTACCCCGCGAGTAGAAATCGGACAGTGACGAGGTGCCAGGGCGGTCGAATACTAGAACAGCTGATGTCGCTGGTGACGATTGGCGAAGCTGGAACTCACAGATGACCAAGAGTTGAACCACAAGTGTCGGTGAGGTCGCAGATAACTGATAGCGGTTGGAAAGCCGATGCTAGGGCTCGGGCTACTGGGGTCAGATGTTAGAGTCGCTGATGTTGGTCGTTACAGTCAGCGAAGCTGGTACACACAAACAGAAGGTCAAGAGTTGAGCCAACAAAGTGTAAAGATGTCGCGGAAGCTTGTCAGATTACCCCGAAAGCAGAAGTCGGATTGCGAAGAGGTCTCGGAAGACGTAAGGGGTTCGAAGGACGTGATGCTCCAATGGCGCGGTATCTTGACGCGATGGAGGGATCAAGCTGGGCAGGGAGCTTGTTGGAAGAGCTTTTCGGAGTGAGGTGCGATCGCGATCTTCGCGCAATGACAGATGGAAGATAGACTTAAGTGGGTTGATGAAGAGGGAGATGACTTTGGTGGGTTGGTGAAGGGAGGGATGACCTTGGTGGGTTGGTGAAGAGAGGGATGACTTTGGTGGGTTGGTGAAAGAGAGAGGTACCTTGGCAAAATTTGTCAACGTGGAATGGCACGCTTAAATACCCCTGACGCTGATTGTTTCAATGTATGGCTATCACAGCATGATACTAACAGGATTTGCGATTGTAACTTACTTAGATTTTATCGCCAACAATCGCCATGATGAGGTCAAATTTGGGCTACAATGGTAGGAACGATCTAGGGAACAAATAAATGTTTACAGTTAATTGTCAAGAGGGCTGGCGGGGTAGTCTGCTTAGCATACTGTTAGCGCGTCGCTTATATAGTGCTAGCGCTCTCGCTTATATAGTATTAGCGGTGTCGCTTATATAGTGTTAGCGCTATAAATTAAGCAACGCGGGGTAGTTCGCTTAAGCTGTATTAGCGCCATGGTCAGATAACGTGGGGCAGCTCACATACGGTGGTACATAAGCCTGAGGTGTACGGTCCACCCTTGATAGATAGCCTTTAGGGATCCTTCAGAATAGTTGGGGAACCACGCCACTAAACAACACTCTACTAAGGATCAATATACACACATTCGATCAGTATCACGATCCCATAGAGTAGTGACGTCCATTAAGTACTGTTATATTTTTATTACAATGATTTTATTATTGACTTGTACGATACCAAAGATGCCCAACCAATTATTTTCTTATATCGCTGATTCCGGCCTTTTAGTGCGAGCGAATTATCTTGAATTTTATAGCACTCACTAAAAATTAGCCATGAGAGTTATGTTAGGAAGTAGGCAAATAGGAGCTAATCAGACATGGTTTTAGTAGTGATAAGTGTGTTATAGTGTCCAAAATTGCCACGATCAAAACCGGCGACGGTAATATGTGTAATACAACGCGTTAAACATCTTGGGCATCGTTGAGATGTCGCAACTTCAGTTGAGAGTATGGCGGGATTGCTACACATAACTATGATGGGCTGTACAGATTACAGTGGTTGGTCTTCTTAGTCTGACGCAAATGACAGCCGCTAATCATTCTGGGAACCGCTGTTTTAAGAATTTCTAATGTGAACGTTGTGGCACCTTGCCAACTGCAGCAATATCTTCTTGATCCTGGAGTGCTATGTAGAATTCCGCATTCCAGCCGAGGCATGTGGCTCACATCATCCAAGGCCCGAATTCCAGTGCCACACGCTAACGACTCCCTTACTTCCTGCTTTTCCCTGAAATTGGCGAGTCCTGCCATCTCTGTTATTTCTTAATGGTCAATCTGGGCGGCGAAGGTTGCCTTGTGTATAAGAATACCTCGTAAGTTCTAAACCCCACCTGGGCCGACCCTTTCTATATTCATCGAGTAGATGGGCTTTTTCGTACATATTCCACCACATCTGAATGCACGCCTTACCAGATTCAAGGATTTGATGATAGCACATTTGGCTGTACAGTATCACTATAGTCCATTCAAGTGCCGTGCTGGAAACTGAGTACATGATGAGAAGCGTCGGCCCACGCATCGCATTGGCATTGTGGCGGCTAGGCGATTTATTTCTGGAAGAATATTAGCACTCAGACATCGCGGATTGAGGATGCAGTTCAGGTTTCATATATCACATACAGTAGAGAGTTCGCTCACAATTCACAAATTTCGGGCAACAATAATAGCAGCGTGACAGTAGCTTTGACGGATTGGCGTTCACTCTGGCAACGCTGGTGTAGTTGTACCGCACTCACTGGTGACGATACCCACGTCAGAGTAATTGTACATGCCAGCATGATAATACGAGAAGAAATTGTATCAGAGTGATATTGTTAACAAAGAATCCAAAATGACACGTTGGAAGTGTTCATATGTACCACCATAGTACTTCTGTCTTATTGAGCTACGCCACAGAGCCTTTTCTTCTTCCGACAGTGAGTTGATTATGTATTTGAAGATCTTGTGTGTTCTCTACTTACGGGCCTTGATGCGTGAATCCAAACTCTACGAATAGTAAAAACCTTGCCAGTACTCGGGAAAGCCTATAACGGCAAAAATGTAAGATCAGGTGTCGGATAAACGTCCCAGTCTGCAGCAACATGTCGATCACCGAATGGGCGGAGCGCTGCAATTCGGAATCTGTCGAGGTCCATTAACATCTCGTTTCACGTCTTCATGTGTCCATCCGAAACCTACTTGTAAGCCCCAGGTTGAGCCTGAGTTCCATTCGCGTATCTGCCTAGCCAGTAATACTCCGCTCGAGTGTTGCGCGGTACTGTGTGCAGCGGGAAGGAGAAGATGTCATCCTCACTATTTATTGCTGGGTCAAACCACGCAGATTTGCTGGTCCCGTTCCAACTCGTCGCTGAACCGATGAAGCCATTCTGGCCTGCTACAGGAGGATAGGTCCAGTCTGCTTCCGTATAGTTGCCATCGAATACCTGAGCAATGGCCGTTAGCCAAAGTTGTATTGCAATTGCCTCATCTAAACCAATTGAGATTTACTTACATCCCAACGCAACTCTTCCGTGCCCCAAACCAGCATATTCGAAAAGTGTGGAAAGTCTTGCGAATCTCGAGTGAGATTGAAAGTAAAGCTGGTATTCTTTTTAGTATTACGTCATAAAACAATATATTACGCTTACTTGGACTTGACAGAGATGCTAATGGGGGAGGCGCCAGTTGTCATAATGGGGAACAATTTTCCATAATCAAAGACGTGTTGAATTTCATCCGTCAAACTTGCCGCAACACCTGTTTGTGTCAGTATCTAGTACTCAGTTGGCAATGATTGTTGCTTACCAAAATAAGGAATACCGAGCTCCTCGCCATTGTTACCACTGATCAAAACCTTACCGCTGTATACGGGGATGTTGGACACATTGAGCCCTTGGGGCACCGTGAACTTGAAGCTATTATAATGTGGTCAGTCCATGCTACACTTTTTCGGGACCTCTATTGATCTTACTCAATGTTTGCACTGTCACCTTCTCCAATAGTCACAGCCTCCGGCAAGATTACAGCTGGCACCATCTCGACGGGATTAATCTCGGCATATAGCTTGAGGCCTGGGGCTGCATACTTAGTGGTGCCAGGGGCCAGGGGTGTCCACGGTTCATAGCCTCCCGCAGGCTGCAATGAAAACGTGTAGGTGACTGCCCTGCTACCTGTGTTGGTGATGGACACCGAGTGATCACCTTGGAAGTTGGCCGTATCGTTAAGTTCAAACTTGCGACCATCGAAGCTCAACTCTGTAGTATAGTTAAAAAGCTTCGCGGCATCTACGAACCCAGCACCAACTTGAGTGGTCGGAGCATAGAAACCGTAGTCTGTAGCGGTCGTGGCCCAGTCTGCCCAGGCTACCGCATGCGCTGTCGACATAATCTTGGCATGTAAACGCTGAGCCCAAGCAGGGTCGTCGGCATGTGCCGCCCGGCCACCAAACTTGCCGATGTAGAGAGCTGCGACTCCTGCAATATAAGGTGTGGCCATGCTGGTTCCACTAAGTACCTTATACTCGTTGGTGGGGTATGTACTGAGTATCTTGCTTCCTGGTGCGGCAATGTCAGGCTTAAGTGCTAGATCGAAGGTACTTCCCCAAGTGCTATACAGTGCTGGACGTCCGCCACCTGCGTTATAAAGCCCTACGTAGTGACCCGTCGAGATGTCGAATGATGCTGTCACGTTACCGCCATCGATGATAGTGTTGACGATAGCCTCCCCGGCACGTGCCTCGATCACTGACGTGAGACCTGGCGTAACGCCTGTGACTGGTGATTGAAACGCACCGTCATCTTCGTAGAACAGGATATACTGGGGTGCGAACGCTGCAATATTCTTGTGCTTTGTGTATAGAGAGCATCCGCCGTATCGAATCAGCATAATCTTCCCCGTCATGTTGGGTGTGTTGGCCGGAAGAGGTAGACACGCATCAGCGTCAACCGATGCGTTCAATGTGACGGGTACAATTGGCCAATCTACTACCGTTACAGGGAAGTTGCTCGAGCCACCGTAATATCCAAGCTGTGTGGCATTCGTCTTGTCGTCTAGGATAAAGTTGGCAGTGAACTCTTGGGCAGGGAACTCGTCAGGCTCTGATGCTGCAATCGTTAGAACATGGGCACCTGAAGCACCGTTGCTCATGTCGAAGGCGCCATCCTGTCCGTCGTTACCGGCTGCAATAGTCACGACGACGCCTTGGTCAACCATTCGAGATGCGATGACGGCCAACGCATTGGATGTGAAGCCGCTCTTCTCACCAAGGCTCGCAGTGATTACATCGGCCTAAGAAAAAGCAATATTTTAGCATCCACAATGCCAGATATGTTGATCACTTGCAGTCGATGAACTCACTCCTGAGTCAAAGGCTTTCAGAAATGCCTCAATCACAGTTTCTTCGTTCGAATATCCGCTATCACCGAAAACCTTAAAGGAGAGGATCTTTGCGCCAGGAGCAACTCCAACAAACCTAAGAGATCAGTCAAAGATTCTACCGCCGAGCAACATAGAGAACTTACTGGTCGCTTTTGCCAGCAACGATTCCTGCAACATGAGTGCCGTGGCCGTACTCGTCCATTGGGTCGTCATCGGGGTCAGGCGCAGTATCAGGCCAATCTGACGGTGGATTATTAGATGTATTCAATTATAAATGCCATACCAGACTTACTCTTCCCAACAAGGTCATAGCCTCCAACGACAGTGAAGTTTGGACCTATACCGCCACCAAGCTACAACAATTTTGATCAATTTCGAGAATCGGGAGCTAACAAGGACGAATTGCTCACAGCAGGGTGGGTGTATTGAACACCACTGTCGACGATTGCTACTGTGGCACCGACGCCTATGATGCCTGCTTCATGTAGTTTTTCAACACCGGTCAATCCATGGACAGAGTAGTTGGAGGCTGCCGCATCGTTGCTGTAGGACTCGCCCTCGATTGTAGGCGCAAGTTGTATCGTTGTAGATTTGAAAACCATGCCCACTATACTATCATCCTCGTTGTCATTCAACGCCGCAGCCACAGTTGTGGCATCACAGGCGTGGTCGCACTCGATGCTGACAGCTGGAAAAATGTCGTGGTCGAAAGTCTTGACAATCTTGAGGCCGTGAATACCGGCGACCTTTTCTGCGACGTGAGCGCTGTGGTCGCGAGACTTTAACTCGACGATATAGCGGCGCGGCGTCACATCACTAGAACCTGGGAAGTTGGACGCTTGGCGCAAGAGGAGGCTTTGCGCTGTGGTTTGGCAGGCAACTGCCAAAGCAAACAGAACGATGTTTTTCACATACATCTTGATATGCGGCACTTCCTAATTGCCCGTTCACAAACTCGAACAACTTGAGCACAACGATAGTTATTGTGGCATATTCTTCTACTTAAAGCATTTACATCGTGGTGTTGTCCTGTCTGGCATAGAAGGCCAAGACTTTGAACCTCGTATAGCTCATTTCGCCCCCGGAAGCATCTCCACAAATGTTCCATTTCAGCAGTCTATCCGTCCCTGGGGCATGAACAACCCCAGCAAGCCAGGATTAACACGGGATTAGTCGCTTGTGATATGAATGACGAATACAACGATAAGACGCATACTGCAGATCAATCTGGTGTCGGCACATTCAATGCGGTCAAATCATAGCGCACCACCATCTCCCGTCATATTATTTGTGGTTCGATAAATATCTGGGATAGTTATCTGCATAAAACCGATACGGATAGGATGGCTCAAACAACTGAAGGATGAAAACAGTGATTCACCCGTGACTTGAGAATTCTTTATTACAGTTGTACCTACTGCGACTTCTAATTGGTGGAGGCTCTACTAAAAGAGCTCCGGCATGGTATACCTAATGGCCTTGCGAGTACCTCATCTAGTTTCAACCCTACACGCATTGCATAACCTTCTAGCACCACCAATCAAGAGCTCCTGTGATCTTTTAATCTGCGTATCTTTTGGGTAATATAAATCAAATGCGGCAGGTCTCAGGTTCTCCGATGATTAATGATAGCTTGATGTAGAGATCTGAACTATTAATCCGCATCCTGATCTCACGGCTGCAATACAAGTTCGCATTGCGTGTATTGTGCAGCGCAACCCAACTTGAAGTCCTAGAGCATGCATACAAAACGTATCAGTTCATCTCAGTTTCTTTGGCGGATATATTGCTCTTCGAACAGCCTACATTGCATTACGTGATATTGACGGACAGGGATTCTGAGCCTGGAAGTCTTCTGTTGACACCATCAACGGATATCAACCGCACAATAGGATTCAATTGATGCATGACGCCTGTATATGACTGTTACATGTAAGAAGTTCAGATTTGAGGGCTTTAAAACTTTATACATATATTAACTTTAGCTTGACTCGACACTATGGGTATCAATTCAAGGGAAATTGCGTTGACCATGTGCTCCCTCGCCAGCTATAATTTAGTGTCACTAACCAGCCTTGCGAACAATCAATCTGTTGAATCGTGATAAATGAAGTCCAGTGTGGCTGGTATAGGTTCTTCAAAGAATTGGGAAGTGAGAAGAGGAGTTTGATGTATCGTGTTTGTGTGAAAGACCTTGAGATCCATCCACCCAAGTCTGCTAATTCAACCCTGGAAAATCCCGATTGCTATTCAGTTTCATACTGAGTTTTGTGTCTATGAACGTTGATATAAACTAGTATCAGAGTAATGTACAATGAGCTTGGTTCATCCCATCATGGCACGTCCGGCTGTTCATTTCTCCATCTTTGTTTGATTTTGCTGCAAGACTAGAATCTCATAGCTTTCTTTGTGTACTATCAATTTGCACTCCCTATCACATGAGATGGCGACATCAAAATCGGTTTTCTGCATCTTGTTGCAAGTGTGATTGGGGTTGTCTAAGTTGCGGCAACTCGCAGTCAATAGTTATGTAGCCGGAACTAAATGAGAAAGGTCTCAGATATCGGACGACACTGATGCCTTTGCTCCAAGAGTCAACGTGACAGGGGCGGCAGTGAAGATAAAAATGGATTGATACATGTGGCGGATTGTGATGATAATGGTGGCCCTACAAGAATCGGCTTGGTAGAAATAGGATAGTAGAGTTCAGCGCAGTGATTCAGATAGTGGGAGCCTCAAATCCGTGAAAAGTCTAATATATTTATATCATCTTCCTCGTGACTGGTACCATAAAAGATCATATCAGTCGTTGGAAAAGATTTCGATAGATAAAGCAACGTCGTCTATACCTATTTGCTGGTGTTCCTCTACTCGCACGCGATAGGTCGTTCTTGAGATACTCACTGATTCGGCAAGTCTCCGTCCGTTTGAGATGTATAAGTCATAACATCAATTGATGTCAAGTCGAATGCACATTATATATAACTAGTATAGGAGCTAGTAACAATTGCTAGTATGATTATTTCCCTAGTGATGTTGACATGTTAGTATTCCGCACTAGATGCCTACATACGGACAGTACTAGGACAACTATGGCCTTGGAGCCTTTCTTAGTTTCATACGCAACTGGTTGTCCATATCAGTCGCTCAGCACCCGAGACTCAGTGCTCATATTAACGTAAGATCGGCCTAGCAAAGCAAAGCAAAGCAAAGTAACGGCGAAATGAATGGGTACGTTGTGTAGCAAGCACCACTTTCTCTCTTATTATCCACCCTCTATCCTTTTGGCTTTGGACAGCAGAGACGAACATCACAGGACCACCAATTGTCCCTTGCAGACTGGGAGGTAATCTCTTGGCTTTGGTTTTTTCGATATAACCGTAACTGATAGTCCCTCCTTTCACCTCTGGAAAATCTACCACGTCCAGAATCATCACCTGTCCGAATATTGTCATCATAGCAACGGAACAAGTCGATCATTTCGATAGCAGCTATCAAAAAGCCATGCCTGGCTGCAATATGCCTTATCGACGTACATGATGTGTCTGAATTGACTGTAGATGGGAAAAGAAAAAAAAGTTTTACGATTATGCCTGTCGCCCGTAAGCAGTTCTCGTTCTTGTTTGTGACCAATCTCCTAATCTTTCCTAGTTTGGAAAATAAAAATTTGGGGTTGTCTAGTTTCGTTGATATCCTTGAGCAATCGCCTATTCGCAATCTTGTTGGAGGATATGGTTCAATTCAATTCAACATACAACACTCGCGACAACGGCCACGATGACTCAATATATTTTGCAACTTTCACAATCAGCACATATGACCATAGCTCCTAGAAGACTCGGCATCCCCATCCGCTCTACCTTAGATGTCTGAGAAGCGCTAGATTAGCAGCTACTTGGCAATGACCAGCGAGTCCCCGTTGTTGTATGTTTTTTTGTTTTGTGAATTGCTGGGTTACTTGATTGTAGGATAGATGAGAAGTGTAAAAGCTTTAGGTTAATATGGGTATCACTGGGGCTAGCTCGTTTAAGTATGGGCTATCGCTTGGCCGCTTTTGATGCGGCCACAATCTCTTGTATCCAGGAAGTAACCTAGAGAAGCGGGGATTAGTTAGGCCCACTGGGAGACCTCCCGTAATAGCGAAATCGAGTGAGCTGCGTCTGGATACAGCCATGGCGCGACTGATAAGTTACGCATTACGCCTACGGCTGGACTCGCCTAAAAAAAGGCCACAGCGGAAGATGTGCACCCTGGCTCGCACAGAGACCTACACAGCCCACCGGTACGCAGTTGTTGTGATGAGCGGCAAGTCGTCTGCCGTGCCAATTGGTCTTGGAGACAGCGTGCCAGGCCTCCTGACCTTGACGCCGACGAGCTCCTTGACAAACGCTAAGAGGGGACCGCAGCACAGAGGTGCATAAGAACGAAACTAAATCCATTCCAAGAACATATTTGCTGCTGCCTGGTGGGCCCATATGCAGGCTATGCCGGGATTATGCTATATTGCAAGACGTGATGCCGAGGTCTCCGCAACCTCGCCAACTATTAGTTCTAGAGGCCCCTCTTCCTCCGCCAGTTCTGTTGTGTCAATCATGGAAGAATTTGAAATAATATACTACCCACGGGAGAATATCAACTATTACTGTGTGAAACGTCGTTGTGCAGCACTTTTTCGGTCATTCAAGTACTGACATCCCATTGGTTTCATTGTAGGAACTTATAGCAATATGCTAACATGATAACAGCTTCGGGAATGATCTCCTTTTGAAACATGTTTTTCGATTGCTTCTGATTATCAACGACAATGTCCACTCCGTCCGAGAAAAAGAGGCCTCGGCTTGACTCGCGCGAATATACCGTTGGATGGATCAGTGCTCTACCTATCGAGTATGCCGCTGCCACTGCAATGCTTGATGAGCAGCACGAACCGCCAGACCGTCAAGGAAACGATGACACTCTATACACCTTGGGGCAGATCCATGGCCATAACGTCGTGATAGCCTGCCTCCCTGCTGGCCTTATTGGGATGTCCTCAGCCGCAAATATCGCGACACTCCTATCAACCCGGTTTCCTAATGCCAAGATTGGTCTGATGGTCGGCGTTGGTGGCGGGGTTCCGTCCGACCACGTGGACATCCGTCTAGGCGATGTGGTCGTCAGCCAACCTGAACATGGCCATGGTGGTGTGCTTCAGTACGATATGGGGAAGCGCCTGCCTAATGGCAAATTTGAAAAGACTAGCCACCTTGACAAGCCCCCACGTCTATTACTCAATGCGCTAGCTGAGGTGCAAAAGAACCATGATTTAGACGAGAGCGCATTCGTTGGTTATCTCGCCAGCTTGGAGGCAAAACCGAAGTTCAGCCGACAGAGAGCAGGACCGGACCGATTGTTTCGATCGGACTATCACCATGCCGTAGAAGGTCCTGATTGTACACGTTGTGATGCACAGAGCCTAATCAAAAGATCTCACCGCTCTGAAGAAGAGCAAGTACAAATCCATTATGGCACCATCGCCTCAGCAAACTCGCTTATCAAAGATGGTGTCGAACGAGACCGGCTCTCCCAAGGTCTCGATAATAAGATTCTTTGTTTTGAGATGGAGGCAGCCGGATTGATGAACAATTTCCCGTGTCTTGTAATCCGCGGTATTTGTTATTATGCCGATTCTCACAAAAACAAGAAGTGGCAGCCGTATGCAGCGGCAACAGCGGCTGCATATGCGAAGGAGATTCTCTCAGTCATATCACGAAAGGAGGTAGCAGATCTTGCGCCGATCAAAGGTACGCTTTATGTTATCCACTCAGCACCTCCGCTAGGATATAGAAAGACGAGCTTGTCTTTAAGTAAACCACAACCCTAAGAGAAAAGAAAATAGCCCAAGTCAAGTCATTAGCGGCTTACAGAGGCATAATTATTAGCGCGCTAATAAATTCTTTTTCCATTTTTAATTATTTTATATTATTGTTATTATTATTATATTATTATTACCCCTATACTCATTTACTTTAATCTAGTCCTTTATATACTTTCAGCTTTCTCATTAGCTTTTCTATACTCGTTTTAATATATAAGCACATTATAAACCTAGATTCTATATTTTATCACAACTTCATTAGACGAGCATGAATACTAAGATTGCGTTTTGGTAGCTCCATGGGTATTGCCATTCAATAGGAATCCTCAGTTTACAGGCCGAAACGATGTACTCGAAAGTCTCTGTCACTGTCTACGAAACCCGGAATATCACTCGTATGCAGCCATTTACGGCCTCGGCGGCAGCGGCAAAAGCGCCGTCGCTATCGAGCTCGCGTATCGAACGCGAGAGAAGAACCCCGGATGTGCCGTCTTTTGGGTCTCCTCATTTCACATCGACGGGTTCAAAGATTCGTATCGAGAGATTGCTATACATTTACAGATTCCTGGCGCCGATGATCTAGAACGGGATATGCTTAGCCAAGTGCGAAGAAAGCTAAGCGGAGAATATCAAGGTCGATGGTTAATGATCATCGATAACGTCGATGATAAAAATGTCCTCTTTCATACTGGAACCAACGGCCGTCGACTGTATGATGAGCTTCCACGCAGCCGGCATGGGGTGGTCCTTTTCACAACCCGTAACCGTAAGATTGCCATCGATCTGGCACAAAATCAGAGCCACCATCTAGGCGAGATGAAGGTAACCGAAGCAGAAGACTTACTAAACAAAGCATTAAAAGAAGACCAAGGCCTATATTCAGAAAAGACAGTTAGCATTTTTCTAGAAATGCTTACTTATCTTCCGCTGGCTATTACCCAGGCCTTGTCGTTCATGAAAGCAAATGAAACTTGTCTTGAGAGATACGTGGAATTGTTCAAAGAAACTCGTCAATCTATGATGGAACTTCTACATGAAGATTTCCACGATCCAAACCGCGATAAACAGTCTCGCAACGCCATTGTTCACACGTGGCAGATCTCTTTCCAACGTATCAAACGAGAATATCAGCTAGCCGCAGAATACCTCGACTTCTCCGCCTGCATCGCGCCACAAGACATTCCCCGTAGCGTATTTCCCCAAGCAACATCCTCTGTTGAACAAGACAAAGCCCTAGGTACACTGACGGCCTACGCGTTTCTGAACGAAGGTGTAGGAAAGGGATATTACGACGTCCATAATCTTGTTCATCATGTCATGCAAAACCGAATGAGGGATACGGGCAGATGGATAGGGACTGCTCAAAAGGTCATCAAGCGATTAACGGAATTGATTCCACCAGGTGGGCACGAGCAGGCTAAGGAGTACCCCCCGTACCTGCTCCATGGGCAGTATACAGCAGATATACCGGAAATTGTGAATGAAGAGCGAACAGTTGAACTGCTCGATAATGTCGGGCGTTGCTATTTTTCTCTAGGGGAATACAGCCATGCAGTTTCAACCCATCGAGATGTGCTTAAGCGTAGGGAACGAACAATCGGATCGAAAGACACAAACACATTGATAAGTATGAATCAGCTAGGCTTGGCATTACTATCTCAAGGAGATTGCGTCGAAGCGGGAGAATGGCACCAAAGAGTATTAGGTCTAAGGAAGGAAATTCTTGGGGCGGATCATCCTTCCACGCTGACTAGCATGGCCAACCTGGCGTCGACGTATTGGAGTCAAGGTCGATTGGACGCGGCGGAGAAGCTAGATGTGGAAGTAATGGAGACTCGCAAGCAGAAATTGGGAGCGGATCATCCTGACACGCTAACTGGTATGGCCAACCTGGCGTCGACGTATCGGAATCAAGGTCGATTGGACGCGGCGGAGAAGTTATTTTTGGAAGTAATAGAGACTCGCAAACAGAAACTGGGAGCGGACCATCCTCACACGCTGACTAGTATGGCTAATCTTGCTTTTACATGGAAATGTCAAAGCAGATATATGGAAGCCGTCGGTCTTATGCAGGAATGTGTGGGGCGTCGTCGGGTTGTCCTAGGGACTTATCACCCTGATTATATTTTTTCTCTTAAGACATTAGATACATGGACACTAGCGCATACGGAAGTGACAAGATTACATTGATCCGAAGGAGGTTAGGAAGGACTTTTGTAAAATATTTCTTGCTAATACGTCGAATGATGGAATTTTCCCCTGCATTTGTAAATGACCTAATCGTAATCTTAAGGCATGGTATTACGAGAAATATAATAACTTACTCAAAAAATCTGCCGTACTTACTATTATACAGGTGTTTCTGGTGTCCTAGACCAACTCCGGACGTAGTTTAGTCATGAAGCGGATCTCCTTTGACACCTCGTTATTAGTTATCTCGAGTTCTGTGTCGGTTATAAGGCTATGACGAGTTTATGGGACATGAGCAATATATGCTGGGATCAAAGTGTCCCACTGTGCCAGGGTGGCCAAAAGCACTGCATAAGATGGTCATTAGCGCCGGGGAAGGTGAGGTATATAAGTAGTCTTGTCCATTTGCGATACATGGTTTTGTTCTGACTTGATCAACAAAAGATTAAAAGACTGAACTCGCATCTTCTGCTCTTCGAAATCCACTTCTGCAAATATCAACACAATGCTGCCGACCCAAACTTGGATGGCGATGTGCGTACTCGCCGCGAGCTTCACGGTTGCCACACCTTTGCCATCAAGTATGTATGGCTCCTAGATTGAACTGGATGGGCAATGCTATGATAACCAAACAAGAGACTTGATTCTCCGAGAAAGATTTGCTGCAGGCGGTTGGCCGATACCAGAACGTGTCAAGATCGTGGTGCGCGCTTGTACTATTTCTCGTATATCTTTCAAAAGTGAACAGCACGGGCGGGTCTGACATGAAGCAGCCAAGTATGGTGATGATTCCATGATGAAAATTCTTAGTAGAGGGAACTTTGATTTAGCTACTGTCCTTCATAAGTTCCCAAAGGGATTCTTCAACTTCGTGTCGAGAATAAAGCTAACTTTCGTGAGAATTCGTAGGTTAGGGAGTGCGTTTCTAGGCCAAATCAGGGGTTGTCCAAGTGGCGATAGCCGAGCAGAACGAGTGACTTCCTTACTTCACTGAATAATGATACTTCTTCCTTCATACGATGCAGTATCTCATAAGATATAAATCCGTGTAGACGCAAATGGAACGTTTGGATTAGATCAGTGGCGTGTTCATTTGTACAGTACTTGCGGAATTAGATGCGGCTGAGTGGCGCATCCATCTGTGTCCAGCCGAACAGAGAGAACGTTTCATCCACCTTTGCGGCAAGAAACCCACGTCTTGTGATTGCAGACCTCATGGCGTCGTTTGCCCCGGAATCATTTCACGTGATCAATTACGGTAGACTGGGTAAGTATTTAACATTCGTTGTTATAACAAAATGATAATAACAATGGCTACAATAATTTCAGAAATGCCATCTAGAATTTATTTCAATGACGCGTGATATGAAGACGATCTTTTCTACCTCACCTGGATGAAGAGCTGATGCCAAATAGTGAGGGACGTAGGATCTGACCATCAAGAGATCGTGATTGACACAGTGACGCCGATAGAGCAGCCGCAAGCATTTCTCAACTTTAAGTTTATGTTAAACTGCCGGAAATAGAAGCCGTAAACTACAATGGCATATTTTGCTGTTCTCAAGTCGATCACCAAAAGAGGGCGAAGATAGTTTGCGATGAGGTGCGTAACGTAATATGATCATGGTAGAGCCCGCCATAAACACATTAATCTAGTCACAAGTTCTAATTACTGCTGCGCTTGACTCTGCTTTGATACTCCAAAATAGGCCAACACATAGTGAGCTCAGTTGGGTAGGTATCTTGAGTTGAGGTTGAACAAGTAATTGAATACTCCATAAGCGATCACAAACTAGACCGAGCTGGTATAGTAGTCAGGTCCTGGAGCACTGATTCGTTCGAAGTTCACTAACTTGATGGCAGGCTGTCCCCGGATGAGGATCTATCTTACTCTATGCGGGCCAGGTAATTAACAATATGTAGAATTTATAGGCTGTATGTTCTAGACTGGATTCTGAAAGAGTCATCTAGTTTTACGGTTTAAATATATGCGAGAGGTGTGCACGGAAGACGACTGGTCTGAGTGCGTCCAATACTTTCCATGCGTTCATACTTTAAAATGCGGGTAACTCTATGGCTCTTCTCGGCAGCGAGCGCCGCTTTTTGCGTTGCCTTCGTTGAAGCCATGCAGTCAAAGTGGGCAGTTGATTAGATCGTTCAAACCCAAAGGTCCTATCCCGAAGCTGGTGAAGAACTTCCCCAGTGTAGAGTCGTTTATGCTGATTTGGTTGTTTCCCAATGATTGGATGTACAACAATCAAAACGATGGGAAAGAAACTTGCATTCGCAAGTGTAATGACTTACATATATCTGTTTGGCATGAGAGAACATGAACATTAGAGCCTAGCTGTACTAGAACGAGAGACTGTCTACGTACGTTTGAATTCTAAGTGAGACTGTATTGTCGATATCAAATAGCATACTCTAATCAGTGCGGTATTATTATAGATACTCACGAACACTGACGACGAGGAACAAATTCCAAATTGTCATCAAAGCCGTGGAAGTCGACCGTGAATCTGATGAACAAGGTGTTTGAGAACTATGACCTTAATCTCATTACAGGACCTCCAGGTTCACCGTTGGGCACATTCGCAGCTGGCACAGATATGCTTTGCCCTCTGTAATGAGCACACTTTCAAGTATATAGTATAACTGATACACCAGGTCCATATTGTCCTGTAGCTACAGTCCCAGTTGAAGCTCTCAGGTACAATAGCCCTCCATTCAGAATTTGCGGTATGGCTCAGGTAAACAACGAAGAGGCTCTACTCTATTTTGTGATTGCCCATGGAAAAACCTTGCTTGAACGAATTATATTATGGCCGT
Organism: Truncatella angustata; assembly: GCF_020726525.1. Classification (NCBI taxonomy): domain Eukaryota; kingdom Fungi; phylum Ascomycota; class Sordariomycetes; order Amphisphaeriales; family Sporocadaceae; genus Truncatella; species Truncatella angustata. Next base: position 1,373,448 of record NW_025763390.1, on the reverse strand, counting down.
AGTCCTGGGAGAGAAATGGGGCTCCTTGAGCCATCTTGCATTCTTGGACTTTGACTATAGCATGCGGCATGACAAAATTAGAGTTGTTTAGAATATACACTGGCCACCACAAAGAGCGCTCGGCGACATAGTCGTCGAACGGCACCAAATCATAATTACGGCTACTATCATTAAATTAACTACATATTAGATTCTAAGATTATACACGTGACCTGGACGCTCCATCCGGGAGCTTTTCACATAATGCAAACAGAGTAGCGCTGCAATTTCCAGTAAGAGAGGGCGCAATTGATCCTAGATCTTAGTATGAGTAGGAGTAGCACATGATGCCGTTGGTAGTATCAATGACATCACGGACAGTGACATCGGGTCTGAGGCCCCCAACGCTGAGAACGGTGTCGAGCGTAAGTGGGGTGCAAGGGGTCTGGCCGTCGATGCAGCCGTTGATTTGGGTGTTACGGGCAACAGCATCCTCGTTGTTTTGCCATACCCAGAAGTTACGGTCGATGAACAAGTGGTGGAGGAAGAAGACAGGGTCGGATGGGGATGCGGAAACATCAGCCATGATGGATCCGACACCGTTGTGACCATAAGCATGGGGACCCAGCTCAGCGCAGTTCTCCATATCGGGGTAGTTGGAACGCGAATTGCAAGTCTAGTATCACAAAGCGTGTTAGTTCCCCATTCTCTAAGCGTCGTTTGAAAGTACGCTGGCATGCCCATTAGGGGAAAGAATATACAATAATCCCCATGCCAACATAACAAAAGGGAAATCATAACAGTCCAGTAGACTTACGGTAACAAATGCCTTGCTCGCCTGAGCAGTCAAAGTCTCATCAACAGCACGCGAAAGACAGTGGTCTGTGAAACCAGTGCCAGGTCCGATATGGCAAACCGTGTCGGCGAAGTACTGTTAATTATTGAGTCAATAGGTGAACACACGTAATTCAGAGAGCTGGGACTTACGCCATCGGTAATGCAACTACCTTTGTTACCCTTGCTCTTTGGCATAGAACCGAAGAACTCGGGCGTGAAGATAGGAGAGCTAGCGAAGTTACCGGCATCCAGAGTCTCGTCCCACCAAGGGAAAGCGCCGGTGAAACCACACTCATCCTTCATGATCTGCTGCAGAGTCCAGACGTAGTATCTGTGCCAAAAGAGGAAAATGTTGTTACCGTGAATGGTGTCGACCATCATCTGGTGAACACGAACGATATCCTCGTAGCGGTTCTTGGCGTGCGAAAATTGGCCAGATGCAGGGGCGTCGATCAGGCACTTGATGGCTGCAGAGAACGCGTGCTTATCGTCATCCGAATAGCTTCTCCACTCAGTGCGCTTCTCGCAAGTAGCCGCAGCAGAGGTAGACACCACCGGCGCAGTAGATGATGTAAGAGATGGAATGTTAACCGACAAAGTTTGCGAAGCACTCAGGGAAGCCGAGGTCAGCGACAGGGAAGATGCAGACCCAGTTGAAGATTGAGAGGCTGCGGACAAGGTCGATGATTGAGCAGCTGATGACAAGCTCGAGCCCGAGGAATGGCCGGGGATGGAAGAATTGCCCGGGAGGGAAGTCGAAGAGGGCGAAGAGTACCCAGATCCAGACGAAGATGCCGGATGAACGTGCGAATTTGTATACGAAGGTGAAGATGCCGCACCAGAAGGCGAAGATCCGGCTGAGGACGCAGGAGAAGACGAATGACCAGAAGCAGGCGACGAAGGGTAAGATGGGTACCCAGCGGCGGTCGACGTTGGCGAAGATGTGTACCCAGATGCAGCCTCGGGGTGAGAAGTCCAATAGCCAGGCTTAATAGAATAAACGGCACTACTGGGAGAACCCGTAGGATACCCTCCAGAAGGATAATCAGAGACCTTGGACGTGGTACCATTGTGCGACCTCAATACACCTGCCTGAGCATCCTCCAAAGTGATGACAGTGAAGTTTCCGAAGTGCTCGAGCGGGAGAGGATCATAGACCTTCTTGCACGGTTTCGCAGAGACTACAGCTGCACCGCAAAGGGCGTATAATGACGCCGTTGAATACCTCATGATGTAAATAGGCAGATGAACCCAACAGTTTGTGAAAGAGAAAATTAACGAGTGACAGAACCTATAAGGTTCAAAAGAGTGACAACGAAGACGTGAGTGCCTTGCGTTGAAGAACACATGCACTACCCGCGCGGCATTCTGCTATATAAATAAATGCTCATGTTTCTCTGGGCTCTCGGGACGGACCAGGACATCCTGGCAATCGACTCGCTATGATTAATTTAATGTCACGATCTACTGCAGGGGAAGGTTGCAGGGCTTGACCAATATAGGCAGAGTCTGGGCGCCACGCGCCTGAGCGATTGACTTTTTGGGGGCTCGATGTGGACCCCCTGTCGGCGCTAGGACGAACACTACCCAGATATCCCCTTTCCAGAAACCCCTGCTCCGTAGTGGTATGGCTTTGTTGAAGAATTCAGGTTCCACAAGCAACAAGAGCTGGGAGGATCTATAGGCTATGTACATTAACATCAAGCGGTCTTCATCATTGGCAGGGATCCCCGTAGATGTGTCACGTCGAAGCAGGCAACAAGGTGAGCGCTTTAGTCAAGCGTAAGAAAGTGTGCAGTACCAAACAGATGGTAGCTTCAGTAGCGCTGGTGGGTGCACCGGTTGTGGATCCTATGCGGTTAGACTGAGGGCCATTGCAACACGAACTATCAAATACGACAGGCTGATGGCTGGCTGACTCCTATCGAAGCATCCACCGCCGCACTCCGTGCCTGAACAAGACTGACCCAACAATGAGCCTTGTGAGCATCTGAGGTGGAAAGGCGATGGCGGGTTTGGAATAACATCCGGGTTGAGCTGTTCAGATATAGTCTAGACTTGGTTGACAGCGAATGACTCTCTCTTTATCTTATCTTTGTTTGATATGGCTATCGCTGTCTTGGTTGATGCGTACCAAATCGTTTGAATGGGGCGTGTTTTGTGGAAACTCCGTGGCCAACACGCCAGCAAAGGGGCGGTGCCAGTCTAAATTGCAAATAAGACCTGATGAATGGAGTCCTGAGCTACGTATTACATTAAGCTTAAGGATTTCTTCTTTGATGGGGGACCCGGAGAGTCCATTTGCGATTTACTGATTTCCGGCGGTCATTCGGTGCCATATGCATGACCTGCATGCCTATTTTAGCCGGCTGACTCTCTTCACATCCAACATTTCCACTTTTGCGTCGTTACTGACAACCTGAAACACCCATCATCTAGTGGTAGGGTTGAGATCTCGACATCTCATCATAGTTTCGTGCCGCTGAAATTCTCAACGAGCCCTCTCGTATTCGAACGAGCGGAGGTAAAAAAAAATTTATCTGATATTTTAGTCCATGCTGGCTTACACTATCAAGTACTTGCCATATTTTTATCTTTCCGAATCGCAGATAGACGAGGCCCGATGATTTGTATTCTTCGTCAAATCTATAAGCATAAGGCCAATTGTAAAGCTTACGAATTATATAACTCAAGCGAACGATCATTGCTATCAGTTATATACTTTCAGCCGCCATTCTGCATATGGTCATGGGCCTGTGTGAACAATTACGGTCAGATGGCGTCCTGGAGAGTTTCAAGATGCCATGACCGAAAAGTTCCCGTTCGTCATAGACAACAGCTTGACATCGTCGTCTGCAAACTGGTTAATGATGACAACGCTGCAGGTTTATCACGATAGCAATGGAGTTTTGACAGCGCTCCTGGATTTGAGAGTCAACAAAATAAATACTCGGTGGGAATTTCTCGACATTGGCAACAGTGAAGTTCTTTCGAACAGTCCACCCCATGGCTTTGAAGCAAAGATAACGCCAGTCTATGTTTACATTTTCCGAATGTACAGCAACCTGCCTTCTAGACAAGAATCTGTGTTATTGATGATAGCTCTGTCAACAACGCAACGTGAAGGATCTACCGAAGATATTAATCATGCGTTGCTATCATGAGGCATGGAATTGCGGGGAGATCACGAGTATCATACAGTGCTGTGATGGCCTGATGATTACGATATATGAGTAATCTATAAAATGGCTGAGAAATCCTTGCCAGTTCTATGACTGTATGATAGTGACAATCTCGTCAGAGCTCGGCTTAGAGCGGACCTGTACAGCATCTCGAGCTCGTGTTGCTCCGCCAATGTTCATCATCGCAGGCCAAACGGTAGCAACCGATTGAAGTCTATTATCCCTGTAAATAGGCTCGCAATTGCAACTTCTAAGCATAAAACGAGATGTGAAATTCACTGCAAGTGACTGCAGGCGTTGTAGCAATAGCAGAGAGTACTCGAACTAGAAGTCCCCACGGAAATAACACACATGAGCGATCATGTTCTAGTGGCTGCTAGACAATAGAATACCTACTATGGCCATAACTATCCATGTTGTTGCTGCACTTATTACCGTGCTGGCGGGCCGCTGGCACGACTTGGCCTGAATATGCGACCAAGCGCGTTCTCGATATATATATACATCCAGCAGCTCTTGTTGCAGACGCAAAAACAGAATGGGGAAGCGTTGCTCACCGCGGCGATACTCCAATACGATGGCGTAAGCATTCACCGGAGCTTGAAGAGCATGCACTCACATTTGTGACAAGTTCCCGTGGATGCTGAAGATGGCGGTCCGTATCCGCGAGAATTCGTAATCAGTATACCATTCAGGCACAGACAAAGAGCAAAGACAAAATCATGACACGCGACGCGTCTAATGTGCGTTTAAGTGGCTTTTCCCAGCTCGGCAACTCGGCGCTTCGAGCCTTTGAGCCCTCGGTTATTAATGCAATGATCATCGGTCGTTCGTTGTTTTGTGGTCTGCCACCGCAAATGCCACATTGCCCAAAATCTAATTTTAAAAAGGCACGTGGGAAAATATGATTAGTTCTGGGGAAACCTCAAGATGAGCCTAACTTCCCAAGATCTATACATGAACTAAATTTATCACACGGTAATGATGGCCCATGTTTTGCGCGGTTGTCGGCTTACCGCTAATTACTGGACTTTGAGTTATGTGAAGAGCTAAATATTGATTGGCGAACTAAGGCTTTCAGCTTTCCGCTGCCAAAGCATCTCGCTGAACTACACATCGCGCTAACGTCAAGGGGATCCTCGATGGTTCTAGCGGCCGTGGGTGTCCCCCTGCCAGCAACGTCCAGTACGTGATTTTCTCGGCTTGCAGGTGTAGAACCGACAACAACACAACTTGCATCTCTTGAATACGTTGCAAACCCTATGTGATCAGACGATGAAGAGTGGTGTTCTGATGCATCCGCATCTTGCAAGCGTCTTGGACTCCTGTCATAATCGTTCTGCGCGAATGTTGCACGTTTGTCATCGGCAAAGCACTGGCCCAGAATCCGGCTTATGTTTATGATGGTTGCATTTCCTGGCGGTAATACGCCCATGAAACTCAATTTAGAACCAACAGTTCTTATTGCGGCATACTATCTTAATCGAAACCTAGAAAATCGTTGGAATCACAGCTAGTGTTACTTCCAGTAGACGTCGCGGTGCGAGAGGTATCTGGATCGCCGACGAGGTTGACGGACGTTTTGGGCCTTGCTTTGCCTGTACTCATATGCTAAAATTTGGATAGGGCTTGCATACTTGCCATTTGCATACAGTCAGACGTGGGCTCTCTTGGATACGCTTTGGAGGATTCCTTTCGGCGTTCTCGGTGCGTTTGGTCACAGTAGGATGCTATTGATGAGATATGATGAGGCGGTTTGGCAGAAGGAATCAAGTCGTTACACGATGAGCCACTTTGCCTGAAGGGGGGTTGCCCTTGCTCTAGAATCGAAACTGTATTAGCATCTCCTATTAGTGGACTAGCAACCCGGCCTGCTGTCTCCTTGGCCGAGCGCTCATTCTCGGGATTACTGACACTGGGCTTTGGCTGGATTGGCGGCGACACGGTGGCATGTTGCGATTCAACGCGGTTTACGCCGACTATCCGTATTACCAGAAGCTATAGAATCGGTATCTGATTCCGATATTACGAAATATCTTGAGTCTCGCTTGGATCGCTCTCCTGACATTCCTGTCGTTAAGGTTCAGGCTGCTATTTTACTCAACTTTGATATCTCCAATCTTTGAGTTTTGTGTATATTTACCTGGATTACTTAGCAATGTTGAAGTCAAAAACAACTCCCATCCAGACGACATAATCTTCGCAAAATAAGGCAAATACTCCACTTTATGGTTTTGCGCAATTGCGTAGATGATATGCATGGGCAGCTTTCATGACCATCGTCGGGAACGCGGCTTGTTCTAATTTGTTGAGGCTGAGCACCTCATGCATACGTTTTTGACTAATGCAGACTCTTGAATTCTCTGTCAAATTTCATTGCGCTTATGAATTTCATTGGACAGCATGAGTTCACCATGGACTCCAGATCTGGCATGGACATGCCACAAGCGCTACTGGTAAATATTTCTTGGTGCCTTATTTGGTGTCTTGTCTACCTCAACCCTACAATGTAGGCACACCATAACAAAGCCCATAATAAGCGGAATCAGCCATCACGAAAACACGTCTCAGACTAATATGGCTGTGAAGGATTTGTCAGAAGGAACAAAAACCATACGTGAGCAATGTACGGGCTGGGCACCAGATGTGAGTTCAATGTCTCCAAGAATGATTATTGTGACAAATAAATAAAAGAGATAATGGAAGATTTGTCAGTCTCGTTGTAACCACAACTGGAAGGTGAAGTCCCAAGCTCTACGTATCCAGTATTATGGGCGTTGTCTTTCTTTTTGGCCAATCAAAATCTCGCGGTATTCGGATATGTTGGGTATGCCTTCCATCCTTGAGTTTGTGCTTGAGTGTAAGCGCCAGTGCAATGGTCTGGGGCAAAACGGGCTCAACAGTGTTGACCGTGGCACCTGGGGAAGGAGAGAGGAAAATTCGACATGATCGTCGAAGGTCCGCAAGTTTCCTGACCAGTCCCCAGTTGGTTCCAGATAACTTGCCAGCATCGCTCGCACCGTTGGAAGTTATATCTTGCGTCTATTTTCTCACTCTTTTCGTCAGTATATGCGTACGCATATTCACTATGGCTAAAAAGTATGTCATTCCCGCTGGGGGTAACACCTTGGGATTTGCAAAGGCATGATTAAGTTTGGCCACCCATGACTAAGCTGATGTAAGAGCTAAAGAGTAGATGAGGTGGTTAGATTGATTTGAATCGAGTCTTCTGGTGGCCAGATAAAGCTGGGTTTTGATGATGTCGATTTGAATCTGTTCATATCATGAATGGAGCAGTCTAGGGTGGAAAATATATAGCTAAACAGTTTTAGAGGTCATAGGACCATAGTCGACACGCAGTGGCGCATCAGTCACGAATTGCGTGCATAGACATGAGCCTTTACACATGACACGGCAGAGCCTGAGAATGAAACCTACTACTCCAGGACTATGAAAAGAAGACAAGCAAGCAAAGAACTTCGTGCAACCTTGCATGACTACGCTCAGTGGGATATTTTGTGCTTCCGTGTACATTTGACGGGGCAAAAGCCGTTGCTTGTTAAAACCGAATTGATGTTCATACAAACTTTAATATAATCTTGGTCACTGACGGTGTTTGGATAATTGTCAGGTCCCAGACAACGTAGCAGAAGACTCCATGGACACCTCTTAATACTACAAATTGTAAAGATGGACCAATGTGAGGCAAAGTCCTATAACATCTTCTTTGGTGATTACCTCGCCTGTCTTCTTCCTTTTTAACGGCGTGAGTGCTACCCTATGGATAATTCTAAAAAACAAAAATAAGAAAAGGACATATTGTACTTCAGGGCAATCAGGGGCCTTTTATCTCTTGTACTGGTCGCTTTGGCAAAGCAGTGCTGCGGGGTTCTTGTTCTATCTTTTATATTCTCTGCCAACTATAAATCTCCACCGTGGTTGTACAACGATCTCGCTTAAATGCATTGAGTTCATAGCAGGTTAGTGCGGCTTTATCTCCACACGTTTCCGCTGATCGTCTGTCAAGCCCATCATCTCCCACGATTGTTGAAAGACGAAGCAAGACGTTTTGCCCTGCCAAGCGGTCGGCAGGATGGAAATGATGGCAGAAACCCAGCTTCTCCGACTACCTTGGGAGCTCATGTTGAATGTGATGGCATGCTACCTTCCTCTGAACCCGACAACGTTGATACCAACTTCGGACAATGCGACACAGCTCCTGCTGGACTTTAGTACTGTCAACCGAGTAACTCGCGAGTTCGCAGTCCGCAAGATACAACAGCACTGTATAGTGCTTGACACAGACGATAAGCTTCGCCGCTTCTTGTTATGCTTGGAGCTGTCGCGACGGCCGAAACCATTCGATATCCCGTCCGTATTTCACAACATTCACACTATGTATCTTGCGCCGTTCGGCTTGGTCATGGATAATCTACCAACAGCAATGTGGATTCGCGATATTTTCGGGTATACAAGTGAGAGTCTGAAGCGATTGATTGTGGATATGCCATTCGACAGCTTACCGCCATGGAATGACCACCTCAATGTCGGGCCCGTGTTGTTGGAGGGATTCGAGAGACTTGGCAAGCTAGAAGAATTCGTCTGCACCCGCAATGCCGCACGCCTTAGTGTACGTCACGAAGACGGGAGCTCAAAGTCGATCCTATACAGATGGCCAAACCTTCGCCGCCTTGGATTGAACAGACCGTTATGTGACACCGATTTCTGGGAGTGTCTAGCAGATCTACCTCACCTGGAACATGCTATCTTCGCTGGAGCGATGAGCAACCTCGGCGGCGGGAGCGAATTTCGGGAAGTGTACACCCAGCGCGCCAGCCCAGCATCAAGGATTACGTTGGTGCTCGCAGAGGTTAGGGAGTTCATGATTTCGTCAACCAACAACTCGTCCGAGTCTATCGGCTCGATCGAAGAAGACGACCGCATCAGACTTATGGCTTACAAAATACGCATTCCACCGAGAAAGAATTTCTTGGACTCGAACTCGGAGTGGTTGATGGGCACAGCTCTTGCGGGCGAGCTGTGGGATATTCAAGGTCAGCGATTTATTGAAACGCCTCAGCTGTTGGTTCCGCATCCACAAGTAGCGGAACTAGAATAAATTACTGGCTCTGTAGGGAGGGCGCATCAATTTCTTCCCCTAGTCTAGTATCAGACATCACCCAAGTAGTCGTATGAAAAATCTCGGACTTTATCCTTCAACCTGGGATGCCATACTGGCACAACGACGGCTTCTCAACGCTTAATCCCGAGTATGCGTCTCCAATGCTGCAACTCAACTGTCAGTGGCTGGCCCCGCAATGCCCCGCAACCCCGATTCATGGCCCCCCATCCGCCCAGGTGAAAATACAGTATCGAGGAAAACGTGGGGTTGCCTGCAGTTTGTCCGAGGTACAAGCAAACACGAGGTGAATTTGACAAGATACGCAAGATGACAACTCATATCGACAACGCCAATGGTCCTCAGGGAGTAATTAGCATGACGATTGTCAGCAATAGCCTGCTTTTCTACCGAAAGAAGCAGGTCAGTATCGAAAACGCGCAGCGGAGCGCCAAAGTTCCAACCGACGACTTTCCCCAGTTAGGCGCTGGCGCTGGAGCCAATGGTCCCGTTTCGGCGGGATTTTACAAATCCTCCTGGTAACTAACTGTATGTACAAAGTACAGGAGCGCACGTCTTGGCTCGATGTAACAAGTGATCACGAAGAATTCCATCGGGATGAGATCGCGAATGCAACCTTGCAAAGGTCATGGCCCGCCTGCTTGGGGCACAGAAGTGTCAACATGTCTTTATCGGATTTCGAGTAATCTAACCTACATAGTAACTCATCTCTCCGCAAGCCAAGACCAGGCAACTATCAATGCCATCGGCCTTCTGCGGTCAAATAGCGCTGGCTGGTCACCAAGTTAATTGTCTCATCGACTTGATAAGTTCCAACGTTGCTACGCTGGACGATCCTGCTCGCGCAGTAGACAAACCGTACAACACTTGATTTTTATCAGGAGCAATCTATTGCGACGGTATCTCTGGGCCCCCGTCTTTGCAAGAATCAGACACAGATGAGCCGGGCGGACTGCTCGGTGTTTGAATACCTTCCGAATTCACGATCCGCTCAATTTCAAGGTCAGGCTATCCCTGTCACCAATTTCCATACCTCAAGAGTGCTCCCCACAACCGAAGTCTCTTGCCAAACGGAACATGAACATGAACATGAACATGAATATGAACATGCAGCTATGAACTCAATGGTTCCGACTTAGAGAATCTTGATCGCTCATTACCGACATTGCTACACATTCTCTGCACATATAGCAGCACCTGAGCAGTTTTACCGCTTGACCGACTCCCCCCGGCGGCCACCATGCCGGAGAAGCCGCTCACTGTCGCTACATATGCGGCCGGCGCATCTCTGGCGGCCATAACGCTGGTCTACGTCTTCGCCCCGACATACTTCATAGACAGCGAATCCAACTCGGCGCGGAAGAAGGGCGTGGTTGGCCTACAAAACCCAGCCAACGACTGCTTCATCAACTCGGTGTTGCAAGCACTTGCAGGCTTGACCGACCTGCGCGTCTACCTGATCCGCGAAACACACCGAAGGCACATTGACGAGCCCTGGGTCTACGAAGAAGCGGTATCGGATCCGAATCGCAAGGACGCGCCCAAGTGGAAGCTCGAAGGACTGCAGACAGCCATCGTTACCCAAGGCCTTAAGAGCATCCTCGACGCCCTCAACGAGCGACCCATTTATAAGAAAACGATATCGGCCACCGGCTTCGTCAAGGTACTGGAGATTGCCTTCAAGCAACGCATCAGCCGCCAGCAGCAAGATGCTCAAGAGTTTCTACAAGTCGTAGCCGAAAGGCTTTGCGACGAATATCATGCCGGGAAGAGAGCAAGGCAGCACGCGCGGAGGAAAGGCGTGTCCACCAAACCGACCGACGGACCTGCGCCCATAGACACCACCGCTGTAGACGAACGATTAGCCAATCTCGATGTGAACAAGGACGTTGATACGAGTGAAGAGTCGGACGAGACGGAATCGCAATTACCAAAACTCCACACACAGGCCGAGGGAGAATTAGACATCGACGACGAAGATGGCTTTCCTATGGAGGGCAAATACGAAAGTCAGGTCGAGTGCCAGACCTGCCATTTCAAGCCTAGGCCGACCGAGAGCACCTTCTGCACATTGACATTGAATGTCCCACAACAAGGAAGCTCTACTTCGTTGAATGCTTGTCTGGATGGTCTGTTCAAAACCGAGTACATCGACGATTTCAAATGTGAAAAATGTCGTCTGATTCATGCGAAGGAAGCCCTCGAAGCCGACCTGGCTAAAAGCACGTCGGAAGACTTCAAAACTGTGACCAGGAACAGCATCCAAGAGCTGCAGCATGCAATCGACACAGACCCCGAGCGGACGCCCGAAGATGTAGTGCTGCCAGACTCGCGGTATGCCCCCAAACGTAAGATCGCACGGCATACGCGCTTAACCAGCTTCCCGAAAGTATTGGCCATTCATCTATCGCGTTCTATCTACGACTCTAGTATGTCAACCAAGAACTCAGCAAAGGTGGCTTTCCCCGAGCAATTACCCATGGGTGGTCTTCGCAACCAAAAGAAATACAAGCTGCTCGCAACGGTGACACATAAGGGCAACCACCACAGTGGCCACTACGAGTCATTCCGGCGGCAGAACGTAGCTTTGCCGTTCTCGACACCCAACGCTTTCCAGCAATCGACTGCATTCTCCAAGTCGGCACAACCGACCCCTGCTGCGTCACAGGCTGTTACCCCTCAGATCCGTGCTATCCACAGACCTGAAGTGGAAAGTCCATCGGTCTCGACGCCAGATCTTTTGTCTCCCACATCAGTTTCTGGCTCGCCGAATCCTTCTATTGTAGACCTGCCTCAACCATCCGCAGACAGTATACCGAGATCAGTGCCGAGCATTAATGGCCGCTCACCATCTCGCACCCTAAAGAAGCGCGACTCGGACATGAGCTTGAAGTCGGTAGCTGCGTCGGCAAAGTCTACATTGTCCAGGATATCTCAGTCGGCAAGAGGCAGTCGTTCGGGCAGCCCTGCTGGCAAGCGCTCTACCAATGGCACGGTGCACAACTCGAACGGCACGCCAGTTGTCCCGATGGCCTCCGCGGCCAGTGCCAGTAAAACCAAGCGGAGGAAGCAGGTCGAGAAGTGGTGGCGTATCAGTGACGAGAAGGCCAAAGAAGCCAAGACGAGTGAGGTCCTAGGAATGCAGCGGGAGGTTTATCTTCTGTTTTACGAGCTGGACGAACGTTCTGAGCCAGAACCGACCGACTCTTAGGATGAGTTCGCGCTGAGGCGGAACCTGGCCGGTATGGTCGATAGGATACGAGGCGCGGCCATCGCATCCCGAGTTGAAAATGAGTACAGCTGGGAGAAGAAGCGTGGGTATCTTGTCAAACTTCGCGATCTCTTCGGTTACTGGTGGAGGGCATTTGAGCATGGTTATCTCATCACTTGGAGATGGCTTGAGCGACATTTCAAAAACTTGTGGAACGACTCTATGGGGTTCGATGGCGATATGCATTATTATGCTTCCATTCCCCAGGCAGACCACGCCCAGGATAAGATTTCATGGCAGAAGTTTGGACTGGATGGCCCAAGGCCAAAAGTCGAAAATTCGCATGCTGGACGGCGAATTAGCAACAGCTTGCTTGAACCATGGCCGTAAGGGATCAACGATTGTTTCGTTGAGGAAAAACCAGAAAACTCAGACACCGGCGTTGTAGATGCCTGCATTTGCTTTATGGCTGCATTCCCGGAGCATACTTGGAAAGCATGGGCTGGATAAATGCATTTGGTTCAGTAGAAGCGTGATGTGTTCACATGGAATAGTCGTTGCATTGCCGAATACGAGTATACAGCGCATAGCAAGACCACTTGCTTGTGCCCCTAACTAAACATGCGAATTATTCAAGTGGAGGCGGTAGGACAATGACGAGCAGAACCAGCAAGTCGTCCAAGTATAAACTGCCTTGGTATATAATGTCGTCCAATGAGACAACAATACACCGAACATGATCGGAACCTTTTAGAATTTCCACGAATCCAGTGCCGGACAATGTCAAGTCTAATATCGTGAAGGCTCCACCCAGCATCAAGTCCGAGGTTACAATAGGAAACCATCGGGATTCGTTAGGACATCTCCAAGTTACCCGAAGGATAGGTAGTCTTGCATTTGTACAAGAGAAGGCGCAATGCAGTTTCGAACGCAAAATAACATGTGCCTATCGGACCGCCAAAAAGTAGCCACAGATATTGTGTAGTATTCACCTATGCTGGGGCGCTATTAGCTCGGCAAGAACAACGGTATCAATTCCAAAAAGAGTTGTGTTTAGAGACCATATTGACAGGATTAGCCATGCCGCTCCTACGAGCAGAAGACTGACTAGACTGATCTTTCCGCATGTTTCCGTACCTGGTAGGGCTCAATTGGCCTTGGAAAGGTATTTCCCGAAGACCATATCGGCGGGTCACGGAAGGGGGCGAGGGGAAAGTCCTCAAGCTTTCTCGGTAACTGAAAGCACGATGACGATTTAAGTACAAGACCAACCCCACCTTGATTGCTATCGTCGTCCTTTCTATCCAGCCATTTGCGACAAACTGCCATCTCAATTGCTCTGCCAGTGTACAGATCGAAAACCCGAATAGCTTCATTGCTGCCAAACAGATTACCAACCTGAATTTGTCACTACAAGTCCTTTGGAGGCCGCAATCGGTGTAAGTAGTTGATTTTGTGTTTCCTTTTTTTCGCTCATTTTACCCCGCCATGTCATCCCACTCGTCGCGCAAGGGCCAGAGCAGAGGAGCAATCATAGAGCCAGCCAGCCAGCCAGCCAGCCATGCGGGACAGCTCTCGAACGAAGGTATGCAAGAGGCAGATTTTATGTATACTATACCTAGGTATTCTTGCATATCTGTTTGACCGACGCGGGATGTAATTGCTGTTGCCCTGCTGGCCACACACATGCCATACCATACCATACCATACCATACCACACCGTAGGACTTGGCGTCAAAGCTGAGAGAGAAATTGGCTCTACAACAAAGAGTCAGGTCCCACCCCCTCAATCTGAACCAGGCAAAGCGGCATTTAGCACTACAGATTACGTCGATGGTGATTGGGGATCGACTTTTATTCTGGGTCCTGGAGCCAGCAATGAGGCAGGAGCCGCCCCGTCCCGATTTTCAGAGGCAGAGAGCAGACTGAATACAGTCGAGGTAAGACCATGGCCGTGTCATGGCAATTCAATGCTTATCCACCCAACGTAATACGAAGCCTGACGAAGGGACCGTGAAGACGCTGGAAACCCCACCGGATTCGGCCCTGCCCAGAGGATGCGGCGTCTCTTGTTGTCTCTTAGCCCTGTCCTATCGACGCATAGTGGGCTATGACATACCCGTGGATATCGAGAGAGCTTGGGAGAAAAACCCCTCCATTTTGCGTCAAGCTCTGCTCTGGCTCTGGCTCTGGCTCTGGCTCTGGTCTTTGATTCCTGCTGCCGACTGCAATAAAAACCCCGCCAACGAAAAGCTAATATCTCAACCTTTGCTTCTTGCAGTTTTACTTTATTCCAACAAACACTCGATACCCCTCTACCAAACAGAAACAAAACTATTCGTCAGTTGAGATTCGACTGAACTGCTTTGCTCACGATCCTACGAATTCAATCAAGACTAAAAGAGCCCTATCACATCATCTCAAAATGGGTGTCCAAGACGTTCTCTCCCGCAAGTCCGGTGTCATCGTCGGTGACGATGTCACTGCTCTCTTCAACTACGCTCGCGACCACAAGTTCGCCATCCCCGCCATCAACGTGACCTCCTCATCCACAGTCGTCGCCTCCCTCGAGGCCGCCCGCGATGCCAAGTCTCCCATCATCCTGCAGACCTCCCAAGGTGGTGCTGCCTTCTTCGCCGGAAAGGGCGTTGACAACAAGGACCAGTTTGCCTCCATCCAGGGCTCCGTCGCTGCCGCTCACTACATCCGTGCCATTGCTCCCGCATACGGCATCCCCGTCGTCCTGCACACCGACCACTGCGCCAAGAAGCTGCTGCCCTGGTTGGATGGCATGCTCGATGCCGACGAGGCCTACTTCAAGGAGCACAACGAGCCCCTCTTCTCTTCCCACATGATCGATCTCTCCGAGGAGCCCGTCGAGTGGAACATTGAGACCACCGCCAAGTACCTCAAGCGTGCTGCTCCCATGAAGCAGTGGCTCGAGATGGTAAGCTTGCATCCAAAAGACCCCGAAAATCCCGCTCAGAAACTAACGTGAGCTCTGCAGGAAATTGGTATCACTGGTGGTGAGGAAGATGGCGTCAACAACGAGGATGTTGACAACAACTCTCTCTACACTCAGCCCGAGGACATCTGGAACATCTACTCCACCCTCTCCGCCATCTCCCCCTACTTCTCCATTGCCGCTGGTTTCGGCAACGTCCACGGTGTCTACAAGCCCGGCAACGTCAAGTTGCACCCCGAGCTCTTGGGCAAGCACCAGGAGTACGTTACTGAGCAACTTAAGAAGAAGGGCGAGAAGGGCCCCGATGAGAAGAAGCCCGTCTACTTTGTCTTCCACGGTGGCTCTGGCTCTTCCAAGCAGGAGTACCTCGACGCCATCAGCCACGGTGTCGTCAAGGTCAACATGGACACGGACATGCAGTTCGCTTACTGCGCCGGTATCCGGGAATACATGGTGTCCAAGAACGATTACCTCAAGACTCACGTCGGCAACCCCGATGGCCAGGACAAGCCCAACAAGAAGTACTACGACCCCCGTGTCTGGGTCCGTGAGGGTGAGAAGACCATGACCAAGCGTGTCTCCGAGGCCCTTAAGGACTTCAACACGGCTGGCTCTGTTTAAAATATTGTCAAGTCAAAATGAACGAAATGATGACGGCGTTGTTGCGAATCGGGTGAAATATCCACTATGGGCCACGGCTGGGGTTACATGTGCTCAAAAGTCTAGCACAGGTTCATAGGAGTTGAGATGAATTGGAATCAAAGAAATTGACACCCATCTGATATTGCTTGCGCTACGTGAATTTGCTCTATGACTCGATCAAATCCAAGTCAATTCGGGACTTCTTTTCGACATTTCCGTTCGCTGGAATCCGCCCCACTTCGGGCCTGCCCCGCCCCAATCCTAGCCACGATATGCCTCAGGTCCAGATGCTGCCGATGGAGTTCTGAGTCTTATGCATTTAAGTCGCGATTCACCCAATCTCGGAATCCGACCCTTCAGTAATGCAGTACTCGGCTCAAGTACAAAACGGCGTATTCACGATGAAGCCCCCGTAACATATGGACACCCCATCGCTAAAACGCACAAGTGAAAGCAGCAGCCCCAGAGCCTCCGTCCACATCAGCTGGTACAGGCGGAGGAACATGCCACAGTAGAACAGCCCATAACCAGCCGGCAGCACAACACCGTCGCCGCCGCCCCTCTTACAAGAAAAGTCTTGATCCACTGCGCTCTTTAAGAGACTGAACAAACAGCTGATGATGAAGAGGACGAAAATGAAGGTTCCATGTCGCGAAGCGGATTGTGGAACCTGAAATACTTCCGGTATAGCGTGTCTTTCTAACGGGGAGTACAACGTCGATGTTCTTCTAATCGAGAGACATCTCCTTACGTTGGACATTGAAGGCTGATGAATATGCATAATTCCTGCCGTGCACGGTACATACTGGAAAACAGGTTCAGACTCGCGATACAAAGACAGGCGTGAATGTATGAGAGAAAAGAATTTAACAACATGAATGAAAAGAACTTACAAAAGTAATAAAATAAATAAAATAAAATAAAACGCTTAGAAAAAGAATTGCATCGTTGCATCAAGGTTGTTCTCTCATAGATGCATCCCATTAAACACCCCCACGACCTCAGCATCCAGGCGCAGCGCACTCTGGCCCGCCGACCCAGGCAGGGAACGGGAAAAGGAATCAGCACCTGCCGCCAGGCGAACCAGTTCTATCCGCGCCGCCCCCGAGCATCCGGCCCGGAGGGCGAGGAAGAAGCGATTTATTGCCGGGATGGCCGCCGCACACGCCGTTCCTGTACCACGTGCCTCAGGCCCGATAGTCATGATGATGCAGGTGATAATGACGATGATCTCCTGCGACGACCAAAGTCCCAGAAAACGCCGTATAGCCTCATCAATGTAATTCCTTAAGCCTGCACCGGCGCATTCCCGGAGAGGCGTGCCATAAGCTCGTGTACTGGCGAGAGGCTTAGGTATGGCAGTGATGATGATGGTGATGGTGTGGAGGAAGTGCCGATCCGGGGCCTGGGTTCACCCCTCCCTGAGAAGCAAATGGGACATCAATTTCTTGTTTTCAATATGTATGGGATGGAATGGGAAGGAGAGGCACCGCGGAAGGAACTTTCTATGGAGTATTGTGCAAGGCTATGGGGTGGGCATTAGGACTCTGATTTAGAGGCGTAGGGAAAAGGGTTTGACAGCGAAGAGGAGGATGAGAGGAGATAACGCGCTTAAGGGACACTATACTTGAAAGCAAAATGACGGATTCATACTCGGGTTAGGGGACTTAGTTTTTGTTCTGTACGTTTAGAGGTGTCCCGGGTCCGAATGATGAGGTCTGTAATTTGTTTAGTCCGAGACATACTCAACGCTGAAACGCGTCCCCCAAGCGTATACCTTCAAAAGAGTTGGAACTGAAGGATTCATCAATGTGTTGGATTGAAGAAGGTTTGGTACTTTGTAGCTCATAAGACAGGCATCAAAGTATCGTTCGGCTGGTGTATGGAAGAGTACGGATGCATGTCAGTTAAAGCCAACCATGGCGGCCTCTTTTTCGACTGGCTTCAAGTTTCTTGTGGTCGAGGCAAAGCCTGGGTCGAGAAGCAGGTCGTTCGGGGCAGAATACAAGACGACGTGAGCGTTTCCTTCAATCAACTCTAACAGAGATACATGATCAATTGGGTGATGGCACAGAGCCCCTTAGACGTACAGCACGGTGGGTTTTGCTCTAGACTGTGAGGTAGTAACGTATATCCCAACAGAAACACAACAACAGCTTTTGCGCTTAGGTGGCACCAACTATAAGAGGTCTTGAGATATTCCAAGGTAGCTTTGCCTGCTCGCGGTTGTGCACCATATACCATGACAATGATTCGGCGCACAGGGACGCTACTTCATATCAGACGCACAATTCAGCCAAGACCAATTTTTGGGGCCATATATTCATCAATTATATGAAAGTTTTAAAATACTCGCCATCAGATCTGGAAAAGGCTGGTCCAAAATCCTAACTTCCCCATGTACATGATGGTCGAAACCGGATTCCATCTTACATCCATTTTGAAAAGGTCTGGTCATAAACCTATCAGGTGAAAACACCCATGGTATTTTGCAAGGTAGCTGACCGCATACTTGATGCGCTTCTGAGAAGCACTGTCAGGGGTCAGGATGGCGATTTTACCAGGCTTGGCAGTGCTGAAGCCTTTTTTGAGAAGGGTCTCGAAGATGTGTGGAGGATGGCAGCGCCAGAACGGTCGCAGAACCGCGAGCTGTGGTCTTGGGCATTTTCGAACCTCTTCGACGTCACAAATACCATAGGACTAGCAACTTCATCATGCTTTTGGTTGTGTTCACTGAACCAAAAAGTCTGCCCGGCTGCCTTAGGCTTGCGTGACATGGCTGTCTGCTGCACCATCGACGGTCGCACAGATAGCCACGGCGTCGCGGATAGTATCACAAGCAAGTTTCTCCTTTAGTTGATCGAACTGTAGGCTCTCCTCCGCCGTGAAATCATCACCTGCGCACCACTTGAGGGCCAGCTCCTCGAGTTCTCGATATGGTGCATTCTCGACTCTACCATCGAGGCGAATCTTGGCTCTTTGCTACATGGGAACGCCTAGAGAAAGCCAGCTTGCTTGGGAGCCAGCACTTATGGTATCCACTTTGAGGGCCGGTATGTATTTTTTGTGTACGACAGATGTCGACCGCTGGATGCTGTGCGGTTTTACGAGAGGCTGCAAGATTCTATGGCGGCGCAAATGCCTTACTCCTCGGCGAGGGATGGGGGACGAGTTGTATTATGTAATAATGCGGCTGGAGAGCGCTGTATAGTGGACGAATGCGGGCCTAAGGTTTTAGTTACAGGATAGGAGTAACGAGGGTGTAACATTAGGTAAGCCTCAGTACATTGTAGCGCTTATAGAGAAATTGGTGGGTGAGAAGTGGCTTAGGCGGGTGTAACGCCAGATGATGTTTCTATATAGACAGGCGGGCGGGGAGGCCTTTGAGTGGTTAGCGAGCGTCAGTCATCGTTCTGCAAAGAGAGTAAGGCGTTAGGAACAACTATATGATATGAAGAGGTTGACCGGTCAGTCACGTCTCGTAAGGAGGTTGGCCGGCCAGTTGTGCCAGTTAAAGAGGCGGGGACGCGTATATCGGTAGACGGAAGAGGTAGATAGAGTGCCCATATGAGAGCAATATAGTAATGGAAGGCGTACGTGAGACAGAGTATCTGTAAAGCATGTGTGGGTTTTATTTCAAGCGTGAAGTATTGCACATAGTCGAGTCAGTGTTCCGCTAGCTTTCTTTAGTCTGGCTTTCTAAATTACACTTTTGAACACACACTAACAACTAAACCCACTATACACGAGACCCACTTTGTGAAAATAGTCAATATACACTGTAACCCAACACGAAGAATCAAAGAGCACCCCCGGAGAGAGGGCCAAGACTATAAAGACTCGGCATAGGCCTAGGCTATGCCAAACGCAATGAGGTGAACTCTTATAACAACTAATTGACAAATGCATGCCAGATAAACACTCTCAAACTAAGGGCATGCACAAACATGGACAATCTAAGGCATAAAGACAAGGATAGACATGTCCGACCGGGAGGGAGGGCTGGACTGGAAGACGGTGTATGCACCGTTGAGGGGTACTGACAGATCTGTCAAATTCTTGGAATTGCCATTGAAATGAAATGCTTGCAAGAGATAGGAACAGGGGTATGTTGCATGATTCTTGGCAGGATGCCAAATTATGTGTTAGTGTTCTCTATACGCTTCCACCGGCGGTACTAGCAGAGCGGTACTATAATTTACTATAAGAGAACACCGGACCCCGTCCCCTTTACTGTAGGTAGTACTTATAGTGGCAGCTAAATAGGGAGAAGACGTAGACAGACATTGACTAGCGTAGTCGTAACGAAGCGGAGACTATAACAAGTAATATTAGTTACCGTACATCTTGTTCGTATACCAAAAGCGAAGCGAGGCATTAAAGCCCTAAGATGAGGCCAGCTCCCTTATTAACGGAACATTAAGAATCATCGCTCCATACACTGTGGGCTGTGGAATGCCAGTTGGGAACACTGGGGATCCTATTGAGGAGGCAATTGTTGATTCTCTGACGGAAGGGTGCGTGATAGAACTGTTCCTCTTTTGTTTCTTGACCAGAGGCTGTCCGTCTGATTCATGCGCTCATGCGCGGTGCATACAAGACTGTGTGTGGTCGTCGTTCAATACAAATATTGGTGTTGAAGTCAAGTGCTCGGTGGCTGGACTCTATGAAGCTGTGGCTTGTTGACTTGGAGTGAGGATGGAAGACTTTATCTGCTCTGTGTGGGTTAAAATCGCAGTGAAGCAGCTGTTTACGGAACCGGTGCAGACAGTTGATTGGCCAGGCTAAGGCTAGGCTTGAGCCTTGCGTAAGAAGTGGAAGAAGTGGCTGTGGGAGATAGCAATGCTTGAAAATGAATGGATAGAATGACAGTCTATCGACAAGCGGTCAAGTAATGGAGTACGAATTGATTGGGAGTTGATTGGGTTTACTTTGAGGAAGTTATCAGGTAAACGTCAAACGGCAAGTCCTTCATGTCTAAGGCTGTTACAGAGTGCACTGCAATGTTAATTTAAAGCAAGGCTAGCAGTTTATAATTCAGCATTGGAAGTGGAACCAGTCAAGTAATCAAGACCTGAATACGTGATGATAACGTAACTCATAGGATGAATGGAGTGTGGAAAGACACGACGAAAACAATAAAGATAGTTATGAACGAAGCAAGTGATTTAAACTGGAATCTTAGAGCCATCATTCGAACTTAAACATATGTATGAACACTTTAAATTGTCACTATAGCCTAGCACTCTACACTAAATAGCACCGCCCGAGGCCAAGCAAGACTGTGGAAGAACGTACGGGGACCCCGTGCCGAGCGTAGTGAGGGAAACTGTTATAGACACACTCAGAATCTAGTTCATGAACAAATACTGATAAGTGTATGCCGAAACAAACAATGTAGACTCACAGGCATACACAAACATTGACAATCCAGTGCACAACACTCACTAGGATTGGTTGCACCAGTTAAGGAAGACCGAAGTGGAACGAGGGCTGTACAGTCGAAAGACAGTGGAAGACAGTGCGGGGCACCGTCAGCCGGGACGGCCCTTTTCTGACATTGTCTGAAAAGTGCTTGAAGTGCGTAGGGACGGTACTTTCTGGCCATTTTTTGGCTGGTTCTGCCTTTTGGCTGTTAGTGTTCTCTTCTTGTCCACAACGTGGACACTAGCAGAGCGCCTCTATAATTTACTATAAGAGAGCACCCAACCCCGTCCCCTTTACTATGGGAGCCCGCCCTTGGGGGGGGGGCACCTGAACAGGGTGAGGGCACAGACATTCAGTGTCTTCCTTCGACACACTAAAAGCGAAGCGACCCAATCCAATGGAGCCACGGGAGGTCTAGGCGGCAACCTGCAGGAGCGCTGGTTGATTGGCGGCCGGGAGGCGCTAGCCAACGTCACTTTACGCGGCAGTTCCCCAACAGGAGGGGCCCTCTTCTTTCTTCTTTCCAGGCACACTTCCCCTAGAGGAGGGGCCCTCTTCTTTCTTCTTTCCAGGCACAAGCACTTGTTCACAGTCGTCCGTTCTACTGCAGCGCATCTCGTGGTAGCAACACGAACACCTTGCTGTCGGGAAGACGCAAACACTCATTCAAGCGACGAGGCAGGAGCCGCAGCCACTCGGGTGACACAGAGGAACACGAACAAGCAAGACAGCGGCGGACAGCAAGCGAGCAAGCAAACAAACATTCCTGCGAAAGTGGAAGCAATTCAGGCGGCTAAGCCAGAGGCCACGATGACAAGCTTAGAAATGGACATTCTAGGGGAAGTCTCGTTCAAAAGGTGGTTGGAGGGCCTTGCGTGCGCTGGTGTTGGTGTAATGCTTCAGGACGGCGGGATCGGTGAGTGGCCTGCGAGAGACCACGTGGAGGGTTGGGCGACACACGCAGCGCTGGCCTTTCAAGTTCGTGAGCTTGGGAACTGGAAGAAGTTTTTTGAAGCAGTCATGAAGATAGGCGAAGGCGATTCGTGTACAGTCACCATGGGCTCAACGGTATGGCGAGAATCTGGAGGGAGTGATAGAAGCCAATTCCATGCAGTGCTGATTGCAGCCCCTCGGGAGCTGATGGGCAAGGTCTGGGAAACCTGTTTTGGTAAAGAGGCTGGAAATAAATCTAATGCATTTGGTGTTATAGATAATGTGTTCTTTGGCTTGGATATGACAACGGAGGAAGTGGCAGCACTACATGTGAAACCAGCAGGGTTGGAGGACTGGTTTTTTTTTACGTTGGCAGTACCCGTTAAGCATGGGAGTTGTTTGTCGTATACGACTTTTTCGTTCTTACGTCGGAGTGGTCTATTGCCTGCGCATCTCGTCCACTTTTAGTCAAGTAAGAGTGTAGTAAGTAGCTAGGGACAACGACAGTTGGCCAAGTCACTCTGGACTCGAGGTTAGAACATTGAATGAGATGTATACACTGCAAACGCTACGTTAAACAGGCTTAAAAGGTTTATGGAAGAACTTTAGACCTAGTAACTACATAAAGAAATAAAGAAACACTGAAGTTTGAATATGCTATTAGTAGATTAAATTTGTAAATATCTTCAACATAGATAGTTGTATTTGAATATAATCTCTCTTGATTACTGTCACCACCAGATACACACTAAATACTGTCACTGTAGCCCAGTACTAAGACTCCAAGATAACCCCCGGAGGAGAGCTAGATCTGTAGAAGATAGTACGGGCATCGCCCGTGCCGAATGCAGTGTGGGATACTGTCAGAGGGGATGGTCAACTTTCAGAAAAGGTGAGAATTTCCCATACAAAGAAAACCCGTTCGAAGGGTAGGAACAGGGGTTGTTTGACTTGTTTTTGGCAGATGCTGTCAAAACGTTGTTAGTGTTTTCTTCGTGTCACCAGCGGCGGCACTAGCAGAGCGTCCCTATACTTTACTGTAAGAGAACACCAACCCCGTCCCCCCCAGTATGGGAGCCAGCACTTGTGGTGGCCATGAGCGAGAGCGAATGAGAGGCATTTACTGCCTAGTTCGCACACTAACCGCTTGGCGGCCCTTTGGAGCCCCAGGATTGGGCCATCTCCGTTGCTCGTGGGGCACACGGGCAAACACCAGTTTACACACCCAAAGGGTTACTAGAAAAGGGCCCCCCTTTGTCACAGAGTGCATTCTCCTTCCCAATTTTACTGCTGAGCAAGTGCGAAGATGGCGGATGAGAAGGACGACAAGATGGAGGCCCAGCTTCTTTATGGGGAGCCCGAGGATACCAAGGACGCCATGGACTTGGACAAGCCCGAAGGGGAGGCGGAGCCTGACGAAGACGGTGTCAAGTTTGGTCACTCGCCGCCAGAGACGCTGCTTACTGAGGAGAAGCCCTTTTTGTTTCAAGGCAAGATGGTTTGGCTAACCTACAACCAGTGCTGCGTCACTGACCACCTCAAGTTCTACGAGTATCTGCGCACGTGGATGGAGCAGTGGATGCCCCGTATGTCGAGTGACAACAACAGGCGGAGCAAGGTTGAGATATTTGGTGCGAGAGAGTTGCATGCAGACGGTCATCCTCATTACCATGTGGTGATGCGTTTTGAAACGAGGGTACACTGGAAGAATTCCTACTCTCGATTTGCGGCGCAGTTCGAGGAGGGCGGAGGACTGCGCCAGGTGGCCACGTCCATTCGTATTGAAAAGCCGGATCCAGGTGAGCATCCGAAGCGCTTCTTAGAAGGCGTGCAGGGTTACATACTCAAGGAGTATGGTGCCGACAACGATTATGTGTTTGGGACATACATTCAACCACCACAGGGTGCAACAGAGACATGGAGACAGCAAGAGGAGGGTTGGTGTCGGGAGGCATTGGATTTGGTTTATCAGGATGAGACTGATGCCTTTCTCAGAGAGCACTTCCCTGTCAAGTATGTATGCCAGCCTCATGCCGCGGCCAAGTTTGTGAGCACTAAAAAGGTCCGGGCAAAACCCGCTGTCAAACGGGCATACAAGCGCAAGCCCTTCAAGATCCCGAAAGAGTTGGTTTCCTGGTTGCGCAGGAATATTGGTTCGAGGAGGAAGATGGGGCGACCGAGTTGCCTACTGATTGTTGGACCATCCAAGTATGGGAAGACGGAGTGGGCCAAGTCGTTTGGGTCGCCCATCGTGATGCAGAGCAAGTTTGTGTATGACCTCATGACGTCTGAGTGCACTCACATCGTACTGAACGATATGGATCTGCGTAAGTTTGAAAACTGGAGGGTTTTCATGGGGTGCCAGATGGAGGTGGCCATCGATGGCAAGTATAGAAAGGAGAAGATGATGGATTGGGGGAAACCTGCTATATTCACGGCAAATGCAGATAATAACCCATTAAAGGATGAGGCAGTAGCGCAGTATTTCAAGGAGAGCGGAGGAACACTAGTTGTGATAGAAGAACGCATGTTTTTGTCAATTGAACACCGTCAGCCCGACACTAAGACTCCTACTTGAACCCCGTAAGGAGAGCCCAAGACTGTGAAGGCGGTTACAGGCAAGGCCTGTGCCGAACGCAGTGAGGTGAAGAGTGCCAGACAAACATAGTCAATAGAATAGACTACAAACATTGACAACTGCACCCATAAACACACATTGACAAGTGCATGCAAGCAACAAACACTCATAATCCACGGGCATGCACAAAAAATGGACAACGAACACACTAGAGACTTATCAGGACTGGTTGCACCAGTTAAGGAAGTCTGAGCGAGAGCGAGGGCCGGACTACACTGTCCACTGCATAGTAGATTGACTGTGCTGGGGGATGGCTTAAACCTGTGAAATGTCTGTATTTCACATACAACGGAAACCCGTTCAAAGGGTCAGAACAGGGGTATTTTGGATGCTTTTTGGCAGGAGCTGTCAAAATCCTGTTAGTGTTCTCTTCGTTTCGCCAGTGGCGGCACTAGCAGCGCGTTCCTATAACTTACTATAAGAGAACACTGGAACCCATCGCAAAAGGTGGTCAGCACCAACTTTAGTTGGTGAACTTGCGATTCCTTCTAAAAATTGTGGGAGTAGCACGGGTACCTTCACTGCAATCTTTACCGACGCAAAGGGCAGCAGACTTGGAGACTTGGAAACTTGCAGTAGTCGGCAGGGCTAGGCCCGCAGCAGGAGAACGCCACGCTTTGTGGAACTGGGGAGCATAACAGGCTCGGAGATGGCCTCACTTTTGGAGAACTTGATAAAGTAGTAGAAATAGACTTAAAATTGATTGTGCCCATTTGTAATCCCACTGGTACCCGTGCAGCGTTACCAAGAAGGACGACTCCAGAGGCTTGGTAAAGGCTGGTGTGGAATAAGAGATTTGTAGTGGAAGGAAAAGAATTCTCAGAGCACAGAGAAGCTCACTTAAATATGTGTAACGTTGATTGAGTCCCTAAGCAACTATTGAGTAGACAAACAAACAATTGCGAAATTCATATTCCCACAACCTCCCTTGGACCAATCAGCATGCTTGAACAACTTTGCATACAGTTGCACATTGGGCTAGCACGAATCACCTGCAACTCTTCGGGTCAAAAAGCTTAGACAAATGATTGGGAAGCGTACAGGAAATCTTTAATAGCATCTCGGCCATTAATTTGACGAGCCACGGATGATGTTCTCTGTCAAGTACAATATGACGTCCCTCTGCTCTGGAGAGTAATTCCTTGTAAAAAAAAAAAAAAGGGGGTTATGACCCAGGACGAACGCATGCCCATCACGGGATGCTGAGAAGTCGCTTGATAGAAGACATACCGGCACGCCGGACCGCTCAAGAATTGAAGGGTGAAAGGAACGTGTACATGCTCAGACCATGTCCTCACGGCAGCCTGAAGAACAAGGAACTATGGCCCCGAAGACGCAAGTCCCAGACTCCCACTAGACGTCACAGTATAGACTTCGTTACTGATCAAGCCAAAGATAACACTATAGTCTTGCTAGCATCCGACTGCCTCGCTACCAACACTTAACCGGTTCACTATGTGTGCTGTAGTATATTGGTGTGGTTTTGCATTTGCTCTTGAACTAGCATTGCTTTGGGCGTTAGCAACTTGGGTAACCAAACACCAAGACTTGTCAAGTTGTGATATGTTTGCACTACAATTTCGAGATGCCACTCAGCGGTTGAATGCATACATAAAGGATACTTTTGATGGTTCGAAACGAACCTGTTTCATTTGCAAACGGTATATCAACTCAAGATAGACCTAAGTTAGTGAAACTCCTTTTCGGCATGATACTTGACGATATTAACATAGATACGAGATTGAAACATATGAACAACTATCTGTCGTAGACTACTTATGGGGGGTATCCAAAGCCAGAATCCCATCGAAAATACAGAAATCAACAACCCTCCCTTCCCATTCTATAGCAACTGGAAGCCAAGCCAAATCAGTCAGGGGGTATACGCGAACGCCAGCCCAATGCGCGCACCATACGTGCGTCTATGTGATGGATGGAAAATTAGGAAACCCTGTGCATATCGACATGGACAATCTCCTCCGCGTCCCCGAGTTCTTCTATACCAAGTTCTTCGTCTCTGCCGTCAATCTCCTGCCTCAGCCTCTCTTTCATGAGAGGATCTTGCTCCAGCTCCTGCCAGAGCTCCAGGTGCCACTCCTCGGCAGCCCCGCCGGCAGCCCTCCTTTGCCAGGGCGGCCACTGCCACAGCCCGCCAACGATCAAGTTACGTTTGATCGCTTTGAAACCAAGCTCAATACATATCAGCATAGCAAGGATAATAATGAGCGTAAGCCACCATATCGAGTCTCCGCCAAAAGTCTTTGTAAAACCGTTGCGAACGGCATATGTGCTAACGCCCGGATTGTAAACGGCCGACAAAATGAGACTCCAGAGCCACCAGCCAATAACGGTGATGCCAAACCCGACCAGGACGATGGCGGATTTGTTATGAGTCTCGATGATGCTGTTTCATGATTAGTCCTGAGGTGTCACGCGACAGGTGGTTTAGATATGACTTACAAGAGCTTATAATTGATCCACAGAACGTTGACCGAGAAGGCGAGCTGTCCCACGGGATACAAGTTCTCGTCTTTCACCACGCCAAAAACGCCACCATAGCCCGCCCACACTGCGAACCAGACGCCTACGCCTTCACTCGCGGCGGCGATCATCCAGATCAGATATTTCCTCACATTGAGGCCCATATTTCGTTGACCGTAGACGTATAGTTCGGGAACCGCTAATAAGGTTTGTGCGCTGAGATCCTGTTCCCAGATGCCAGGAATGATAACAGCCAGTGATGTGAAAAGTGTATTGAAAACAGTCAAACTTGCGCTTTCGTACAGAGATGTACCAGTGTAGCCGTTGTATCGTTGATACAACGCTGTAGGTAGGTAGAAGAACATTTCCTTCCAAAAAGTTGCAAGCACGAACTTGGCTGTGCGAATATAATTCCACCTACCATGAACAAGAAGGAGGCGTTGAAGGAAACGGAATTGTGCAATAGCATAGTCGGCGACGCGAGCGGCCTGTAGTCCTTCCTTTCCTGAGATACCAACACCGACATGGGACGCAGAGATCATGGCTAGGTCATTGGCACCGTCGCCAATGGCAAGTGTAAGCGCATTCGGCAACCGGCTACGGATCGCTTTAACGATTGATGCCTTCTGTGCTGGAGAAGCTCGACAACATATAACAGAGTCGATGGTTGGGATCAGGGTGTAGAACAACGCTTTCAAGTTTGGCGACTGCTCGACTTCCCCTAAAGTGTGACCGTCGATAACCACGACGCTGTGCAAGCAGCCGGCTTGGATTTCCTCTGCGATACCGAGAATTTGCGCCTGGAGTCCGCCTTTCGAGGAGTCGAGAATGAAGATATCGGAGCCAGGGCGACATATGCGCGCTGAATGAGCAATGTTGATGGCTGTCTCTCGTTTATCACCAGTAAGCATCCATATCTTGATGTTTGCACGGCGCAGCTTCTCGATTGTCTCCGGTACTCCGACTTGAAGCTTATCCTCGATAGCAGTGGCACCGACAAGGTCCAATGACTGTTCAATCATCTCGCCAGCTGTTTCAATCATTTCTTGGCGGTTGACGAGGCTTGTTGTGGCATTGTTGTATATCTTCTTCCACCCACGGTATTCCTTCTCGGAAATGAATTTCCGTGCAAACAGGAGAGTTCTGAGACCTTCACTTGCAAATTCGTCCAAGTGCTTGAAACACTTTGTGAAGACAATGGAATCATCGTTAATCGCAGGGTCATCAAGGAAGTCGAACCTATCATCTACCGGTGATGGTGGCGGCAACGGGCCGGGTGTTGAGAGCGTTTTGGTGATGTCGAAGGATACTGTACGAACACCCATGGATGGCCTTGGTCTGTCCTGGGAACGTCGCATATTCAAGGCCTCGACCGACCTGCTCCGTTCGATCGCTGGCCGCTTGTTTGATGATTCAGCCTGTGCTTGGCCGCTCATACTCCGCCGGGCTAGAGTAAGGCTTGGGCGGCCGCCAAAACTGTTGCGCGGCTCCAATTGCTCGCTTCTGCGCAACATCTCGTGTTCCAGTTCGGCACTCTTGCGAACCTCGCTGACCTTTTTCATAGCGAGGTTGGCTAGCTTCAGTCGTGGAAGAATCATAGAATCGGCTCCTTTGCAGATAAGACAGACCCTCCCGTCGGGGAACCGAACAATAATTGACATGCGCTTGCGTTTGCTGCTGAATTCGATGACATCCAGGATCTCATAGACTTCAGTCCGCTCGTCACCATCCGCTGAAGTAATCTTTAGTGTAACAGTCTGAGACGACCTATGTATGACCAGATAGCCGAGTTCCTGAGCCGCGCGTACAAGTGCAAGTTCGTCCGGAGAAGATGCCTGGTAATCAATCTGGCCATCCTCACCAATCTCTGGTAGACAGGTGTGGCACAGGGCTAAACTCAGGATGTAATCACGAGCCTTCCTTGCAAATGGTGCAGCGGGCCGAAGTCTGATGAAATCTAGTAAATCATATGTGGTAACATCCGGTTGTTGACGATCGGGACGACCAGTCGATCTCCACTGTGAAGATGATCTGCGATTACGACTGGTAGAAATCCTGCTGAGTGTATGTTCCATGGGAGAGGTAACAGTAATAGTGACGGGAGAGGCTAAAGATGGTTCATAATCTTCCGGGATGGCTCGTGTGACCTCTCTTGACTTCCGTGGCATGGTGTCTACTGTAGTCATCTTGACGCCAACGTCATCGGCAGTCGACTCTTCAGTGTGCAAGTCCATTTCGTGCAGCCATGAAGTGCCGGCAATACTGAGCTTGCGAAATTTCATGACATTTTCTGTGAGCGTTCCGGTCTTGTCCGAGAAGATATGCGTGACTTGACCCAGATTTTCAAGAATGGTGTTGGTGTTGCACCTGGCTGGAGTATCAGTAGCTTCGTCGTACATCTCTACATCGCCATTCAGCATCCACATCTGTCCTAGCTTAACAATTTCCAAGCTGACATATAGCGCAAGTGGGATGACGTTGTTGAACTGGATTGCAAAGCCGATGATAATCTCCTTGAAAGCGACCGTGGCGTCCTGAAGGTACCACGAGTTCGACTCTGTCGCCCGGCGCCAAACGATATAACCCATGGAACAGCCGACAGACAAGACAATAACGTAGAAAGCCAAAGTGATGACAATGCGGTCCGTGACCTGTTCCAGAGCTGGTTTCTTAGCCTTGGGGTGTTGATTGGCATTCATTCGTAACTTGCACTCTTCGCCGGTGTTTATAACCACTCCCAAAGCGCGTTTGGTGTTCCGGATCGTGCTACCACGGTAGATAACCTCATTCAGTGTCAATGGTAGTGTCTTTTCGCCAACCGTGACCTTGCCGTCGAAACGATACAAATCCGGGTTTGGGTCTTCAAGCACGAACTCGGCCTGACAAGATCGGAGTGCAGATATCGAACAGCAGTCTTTGAATGCCGAAAGCGATTCCTTGCTCTTCAAGTTTGTCTCGCCATCCAGCGCCATCGTGTCCACGTAAGCGATACCGTTCTCTCCGGACGAGTTGAACAGAACCAGATCGGCGGGCACGTCCTCATCTCGAGCGAGTTTTACGATGTCGCCAACTTTCACATCCCTCCAGTAGACCCTGTTCCATTGTAGATCGCCGGTCTGGTCGCCGGTTTCGAATTCGTCCTCCTCGACAATGAGGGGAGCTGCTGGCTCTTTCGGAGCAGCTCGGCGCAAACCGAACCATTTTCGTGATTTGACAATCGGAGTGGCTTGGGGCCGAGGTTTCCCGAGAACAGTGGTAATATTGGCATTTTCCAGCTTGTCCAGCCTGTGCCTCTTGTAATCATCGTAGCCCTCCTTGAAGATGGTCAAGCAAACGAAGAAGAGCAGAGGCAAAATAGTAGTGTAACTTCCAGTAGTACTCAGCCCCGGTATGGTCTGAGGGATGCCGACGCAAAGAAAATAGAAGTTTGCCAATCGCGTGAATTGAAATATCAACTGCTTGGGTAGGAAGTTCCAAACATTGTAGCGCGAGGTCCGGATCGTGTTGGATATGAATTCATGGCCGCGACGCTCGTCGATCAGGGGCGTTTCGTCCTCGATTTGCAGTGGGACATGGCGACCATCCTTGGACGGTTGGAGAGGCTTCTGTCGCAGAAGGCCCTCGATCACGTACTTCTGGTAGAAATCTAGTACTCGGGCGTCGACCTTGGTTCGGATCTCGTGGTGTCTGCGGCGTATTCTGCTGCGCGTCGTGACGAGGGTACTCCCCTTCTCGGTCCCGTCCTCATCCTTGAGATCACTGCCGACTAAGCCCATTATGCGCTTCAACATACACAGTTGACCTCATGACAACAAGTTCATGTCACAAGCACGGCGGAAGTCCCGGGGGAGTCTGGAATATTTCGGTGGTTCATGCGCGAAGAGCGGGTCTCTTGGCTCTCGATCAATAAATCTGACGCTTGCAGTACAGTACCAACCCTACGCCTACGGAGTACGTCGCGAAGCAACGCAGCGCAGAGCAAAGCGACGCAAGGCAAGCAAGCGAAGCGATGTGGG
The DNA here is from genome assembly GCF_020726525.1 of Truncatella angustata. NCBI lineage: Eukaryota > Fungi > Ascomycota > Sordariomycetes > Amphisphaeriales > Sporocadaceae > Truncatella > Truncatella angustata. The sequence goes on along the minus strand of NW_025763390.1, from coordinate 1,341,997 downwards.
TGGACTGCTGTGCTTGGCAGAAAAGATAGATACGAGGATGCACACGAGAACTTGGGCCTACTCGATGCTCTCAAGATAGCGAACGGACGACGACTGCGAAAGTCATCAACGAAAAGATTGGAAAGTGAGGAGGAAGCGATCAGTCAGACAAACCCACAGGCCCTCTTGGCCTTGCTCAATCTCTCTTGGCGACGAGCGACACGACCAAAGCTGCTTCTGGGTTCAAAAGGCTTTCCAAAGTGGATGCCATGTCCGCATCCCGGGCAAGCCCAGGGCTGAATCCTGGGCTTTAGTGGATATGCAGGCCTGTGCCCACGGGATTAGTGGGAGATGTCGACTCGTAACCTTGTGCAACCTTGTTTTCCTGCACGTGGTTGGCTCGTCCGCTGCAACATTGCGTAGTGCACCCCGCCCCCTATGCTCAAAATTGCAGGTGCCGCAGGTGCTGCAGGTGCTGCAAGTGTTGCAGAGCGTCAGCACCACCGAGCCGAAAGGTCGACTCGCTCCGAGTGCTCATCAATTACGACAGTGCCCTGTTGCTCCTAACAATCGGCGGCGTCGGTGAATGATAAGCTATTGGTAAACACGCCCAAGCCATCTAAGTAAGCATGTATATACGTATGCATGTATGTTGGCATGCTCTCTACGTCGCCCGTCAGGTTCTGTGATCTTGCCATTGCTGCTTTGTCGGCCGGGCGCCTGCCCACGATTACGGCTTCCGGGCTTTCAACCATGACGCGGCAAACGCATGCGAAGGTTTGTTCTTTGGACTGGATTGCTGCGATTAAACTTAGCTGCAAAGCCACGGCCATCTCTTCAGGAAACCTAGTTTTGTCTCATTGACAGGAAGTCGACATTAGTGTCAGTCCTACATACAAATTGTACTACATCCGTGCGCGGTTCGAATATCGTGTATGCCAGATGAAGGTGCACCGACATCGGCACCTGTCATGTCTACAACTATGCAACAAGAGCTTTGAATTCAAGGGACCGAACATTGGACAACTACTTCCGCATACCTGTCACAGCCACAAATGGTCGCGCTGCAGTTGCATGTGTTCTACCCATGGAGCTGCAGTCGACCACATGCACCCCACGCTGTCATATGACTAAGATTAATAGATGTACTCGAAGTTGGGGTTCTCCTTGTCGGTAAGATCCATGAATGCAGTCTGGTTCACAGCCTCAAGTTCGCCATTCTGCCGCATCTGCTCCCTGATTTGCTCTTTGCGCTTGTTCTCCCACATGAACGCGTACCTGAAGACAAAAAACAATCCAAGTTCGATGAAGTTGCACACCAGCAGCGATCCAATGCCCAGGCTGTACTTCGGTGCCTGCTCAGACTTGTAGAAGAACGGGCTTGCAATATTGCCGACGCAGGCACCGAACCACATCATACCGGCCACAATCATCTTCTTAGATTGGCCGCCGGTGTTTCCGATGGCAAGCGACAGAGAAATGACGAAAGAGGCCTGGTAGGAACCAGTAAGATAACTAACATTGCAAAAGTCAGCCTTCGATCAGAGCTCATACACCCTGCAATCCTGTGGTTTCCTTACAAGCATATAAGCCTCCCGATGTATGCATCCGATGGAGCGAGAAGAAATCCGAGCGCGCCTGCAATGGTTGGCAGCATGAAAAGGGCGCTCACGAGGCTGCGGCAATTCTTGGGCATGTAGTGGTTGCAGATCGCGCCTAGGCCGATCCAGATCACGACCAGTGCTCCCTGGGGGATACCCAACAGTGCGGTATGTAGCGTATCAAAGCCCAGTCCCTGAATGACGAGGGTCGAGAAGTTTGATATGCCTCCGTTGGGAACGTTGCTCACGAATCCCAAAAAGAAGAAGAGCCAGGTCTTGTAGTCGCCATAAGCCTCCTTGACCTGGCCCCAGTTGATATGCCGCTGTTCAACGCCCGTTTGGTTTTGACGCATACGTGCAATCATCATGAGACGCTCATCGTGGCTGAAACCACGGAAAGTCACAGGCGAGTTTGGTATCAAGATGAAAAGAATTATGGCCCAGAAGGTGCAGAATGCCCCGACGATGAGAAACTCGTAGCGCCAGGGCTGCAGCGCGCCCTTGATATGCCCGATACCATAACCTTACCGTTCCCTTGTATTAGTCTCACATCGAACCACGTAGAGGCGAGTGTCGACGTACCTATTAGACCACCACCAGCAACACCGATACCATTGAATGAGTACCAAATGGCGATGCGGATCGGCTGCTCGGATCTTGTGTAGTACATGCTCGTGATAAGCATGAATGCTGGGTCAGCGATGGCCTCAAAGGCACCGGAGAGGATCCTCAGAGCTGCAATGCCGCCGAAGTTCTGCGCTCCAGCCTGTGCCATCAGAAGTGCTCCCCACATGAATATGTTCCCAGCCAAGTACCAACCCGGCGGGCAACGCTGCATAATCAAGTTCGACGGTATGGCCCAGAAGAGCCAGCCGAAGTAGAACAGAGAGGACAGCCAAGAGTAACCCTGGGCATCGAGTGCCAAGTCGGTCTTGATACCGAAAATGGCAGCATACGAGAGTGTAGTTTTATCGACATACTATAGCAGCGACGAGTTAGCAGCGATGTTCGATGCATTCCGAGAAACACAACAGGACTCACGTAGAAGAAGTAGCAGATACCCAGCAATGGTAAGATCCTGCGATCGAGCTTTCGTCGTAAACGGGCTTCCTCTAGCTTATCGATGTGCTCGTCGGTGGGAAATCGCAAAAGCGCCTCGGCGTAGATCTCGCTGTGTGGCTGGCGGATGCCTTGGATCGTATCTTTCTGCAATTGACCAGCATCCTCGATGCAAGCCTCTTGCAGGACGTCTGGGTCCTGCGACTTGCTCCCTTCATTAACAGACATGGTATGACCTGGTGATTTCTCTTCCACAGGCTTAGATCTTGACAACCGTCTAGGAGACACGCTTCAAGCTCTCGAGTACGATGTCCAGAACAACCCCGGCCATCCTATTATATACCTGAACGACTCGGGGTTGTCTTCCTCATGGCTCACACCATGAAGTGGACCGCGAATCCAGCACCTGTGGGCGGAGTGCGGGGGTTCTTGTGGGGGGTATGGAGAAAAGGCAGATATCTCTCTTGTGCCTGCCAATGGTAAGTGATCCAAACAATCATTGTCTCTTCCCCAGCGCTACCGTTGACGCTATGCGAGTCGGCAGTGGGCCGCGTCTCGCGGTCCAGCCACCACGATCATCAAAGGGACGCTGTTCAAGATAATGGCGATGCGACGGGAGAAAAAAATCACTGTGTTCCGAGGCAACGAGCCTATGTTGATATCGTTCTCGGCAAAATTTTCCGTGCTTTATATATACGGACGCATCTCGGTTTGGCTCTCAGGTTGAGAAAAAAGAGTAATCTCGGGTCCTGACCCCGATCATACCGACTATTCCTAAAAAGTGGCCTAATGCACCGAAGGTGGGCAGACTGGATAAAAGAGTTGGCGCAGTCTCTCGGGTTACCATACCGGCATAAATAGAATATCCATGTCATTATGGTTTATATCAATAGGCTGTCTTCAAATAAACCGTAATGGATTTCTATACTCCAACAAGTCGTCATTCTTGTTCCCTGTTAAGATAGTGTCATACAAGTGGCCCGTCGGCAATAAGTCCAGGGATGTGCCAGCTTTCGTATGCAATGTTTGGGGGGGGGGGGGGGGGGTAACAATTCCATCATCCTCTGTCCTGCTTGTGAACTTCTCCCAGTCTGCCAGTATCGTATTCTCCAAGACAGGCTGCTCCGATACACCTCCGAACAAAGTGACCCTCACAAATAATCGAGAATGGTGAAGTCTGGCGGCTATCAACTACTTTGAAGTCGTTGCTGCGATGGATGGCTGAACGACTCTTTCGATTGCCGCCCTAAAAGGAAACATTCGTCACGAAGTATTCCAACTCGAGGCTTGCGAGTCGGCTCAATTCCACAGCTCTTTCCTGTCATAAAAGAGATGCGGCTGTAGAAACTGACGTCTAGTGAATGGACAGACACTTTCAGTTTTTGGAGAATCTGCATGGGGCACTATGTACTGACATTACAACCGGGAAGGTGAGGAGTCTATCATGAATCCGTCGGGTCTGCATCGACCAGAGTGCTCCTGTACATAAGACAAAGCCAAAACACCCTTAGCATCCGTGACAGTGGCCCCACTAATCTTAAGCGATTTAGAGTTATAGACGAGAATACGCGAATACAGGCCCAATTACTTCTATACCTCCACGCCTGATATTACCTGATGATTCTTATTTCAACATCTGCAATGATCAAGTACCTGACAGTGTTGCACGAGTGGTTAAGAAAATCCGTAGCCAGATGTTTGCCGTGACAAATTTCCACGTTCAAACCCACACGCTGGCAATCGTTTCACCGTTTTTCTTCTGGCCAAGCTCAATGTGCTCAATGCTCCCTGCATTGTCTTCTGTGCTCGAATTATGTAGATTTCCTTGGAGCTCTGGATGATGGTGCGCAACATTGACGGTTGTGGTCGCACGGATCGTCGGCTCGGGGTCAAACTTTGTGTCAACCAGGCGGGAGTGTCGCCAGCGGGTACCACCAGCAGCTCCAACGTCATGATTTGAAGGCGTGGTCCTTGATGATAACCTCGAATCCATCCATGCGAAGACAGGCTTCAAGAGGCTATGGAAATTTGGCAGGCAGGCGCAGATAATGCCAACGTAAAGCTCAAGGCCGGACCAGACACCAACGTCGACGAAGTCCACTACGGTGGTAAAAAGAATTAGCAGGTGCCAAAGACGAGGAACAGAACAAAGTAATAAAATACCATGGTGGAACAGGGAAACTAACACGTCGGGTTTTTGGATAGAGTGAAACGGTTGATAGTCTTGAGTCGATAAAGACTGACGATTATGACGCTAGGTTGATATATTAATTTTGCCCTAGACGCAGTCCTGTCTGCTCACTGTACTCACAAGATTCCAAAAGTGAACATGATCGCCGACAAGATCTTCTTCCTCAGCGAGAAATTCAGCCGCACGATAAATGGCAGCGGGATCAGCATGACCCAAAGATCTATCGCGATGACGACAAAGGCACCAGCCCAGAATATACCGTTAGTGCTGATACAGCGGCCCTCATGCTGGCCGTCCCATGACGTCCAGAAATGATTAATTGGGGTGCAGCCAAATATGATTGCAAAGTCGAACGCTATGCAACATGCAAGGATTAGTACAAAGGTGAATTGGATCAGCCGCCGTGCCTGCTGAGATTCGCCGAAGATGCGAAGGTAGAAGAGGAGAATGGACAGGCGCACGAGGTCGCGGCTCGTAATGTAGAGAATAAAGAGTGTGTAGAGTCCCTTGAGGTTCAGTGTAATGTCATCGAACGACACCGCCCAAATGTCACTTCCCAAGCCATGCGACGCCACTGTAAAATCGGTGTCAACAAGACATAGTGGTTGGTAGGGAGGGACAGTCTCATACATATCCAGCCGATCACTGAGAATGCGATGCAGCCGAGCTATACCAAGGGAAGAGATACTGGTCAACCTCCTATTTTGTCAGGGAACCGGAGAGGAGCTCACGAACAAAAGACAAAGTAATGATGAAGTCGTCCCACCAGACTGGGATTTTTGCCTGGAGCCTCGCTGTTACGCGCAGCAAGATACAAATCGCAGACAGGGCGACAAAGATGATTGAAGTAGTGACGTATATGTGGTCGACGGTTGGTGCGATACCGCATGACGTGGAGGTCAAGTTCTTGGTAAATAGAGCCTCTCTAATGGTACAGCTCGCGGTGATGCAGGCCGTGGCGTAGGCGTTGAGGTCTTCATTGTGACACACGCACGCTTGGTTAGTTTGGTTGGCGATAGCGCAAGTCGATCCCTTAACGGCGGCGAGCATGCATGTTGCCTTCACAATAGTATAAGCAATCGAAGCGTGACTGGGTATGGTTAAACGTAAGCGGGTATAACCACGACTTACAGCACATTTAGGCAAAGCTGCCGCCAGAGCGGCAAGATCTGACATTGTGGGTCAGAGTCGCCAAGGTTCAATGTTTGTGTCGAGGCTAAGGTTAGGAAGGGAGATAGATAGCCAGGGTCAAAAGTTGCGCAAGGGTGCTTCTATATGGAAATTGTGCCACATTCACAGGGGATTGTTTGAGTAGTATCAATTACTCAATGTTCTGGATTTTACTGAACTGCGAAAGCTGAAAAGGACAGGCTGCAGCCTTTTCGTGATGCAACATTGTTGTGCAAGCCTCTCTCAATATTTGTCTCGGGGCGGTGCAATTACAAGTTTCTTCCCAGCCCCATGTGCTACTTAATTGTACTAAAAATACTGTTTGGTTGGAATCGATTTCCTCTCGGTGGTGATGGGGTGTTACACAGCTTTCAGCGCCTTATTCTTTTCCGTCTTTGCCATAGTGGGCGGGCGATTGCTGCCAATCTTACTGGCTCTCGCCGCACCCGTACATACTGCTTGGCGAGGTTGTGCAACCCGAAAGATTAGGGGCCGTTGAGTCCACCTGTGGGAAGACACACCAGACCGTTGGCTTCTGCGAGTTGCGGATAGCTCTGGGTATTCCTGGGTCCGGTGTGTTTACACGTTTGTGAACTCTTCAGTTTCGGTGTTTGCGAACTCCAGTCCAACTTGATCAAGAAACACTTTGAACATTCCACCATGCTGGGTCTCAACGTGAGAACGAGCATTGTAAGGCTGCACAGTTCCTACAAGAATCCAGTGACTGAAATGATCTAGGTCGTGCTTTTGTGGACGTTGCTCGCCACATTTCTGGCCGGGCGACTCCGAGTACTTTCACTGGCCTTCTTCAACGCACCAGATCGGATGGCCAGGCATGCAAACTTCACATCCTACGAAGTCAAGTTCACAGATCAGATCCGTAATTGCGAAGATGTGCTACTCGTTGAGACGTTGGGGCTTGCACTTTTGGCATGTGACCCTGGCCGAGAGACGTGGAATACCGTCATGGTGAGAGAACCACCTCTGCTTAGTATGAAAAATAATCTGACCAGCTATAGGGTTATTTCGTCGATAGTGATGAGCCTGACCCCAATGCTGAGCTCTATGCCTACAAGTACATAGACAATTCTCTGCCAGACTCACATTCTCTTGTGCGCATCAAGATTATTGGCTTCGACTCCGAGCTCCGGACGTTGGGCCTCGAGTTCCATGAGCCTACTTCCACGTTGTTCGTCACGAACCACCAGCGCCTAGGCTCTCGTATTGAGAAATTCCATTTGGACCTCGATACACTCACGGCCATACACGTGCGCTCTCTTTCGCACCCATTAATTCGCAGTCCTAACTCTATCACGGCGCTCAGCGAGTCTGAGCTCTTTGTTACTAATCAGCATCACTTCACGGCTCGGGATCACCCTCGCCTGCTTTGGATGTTTGAGACATATGTCGCACCACCAATTGCAAGCGTCGTTCATGTGCGCGTCTTGGAAGACGGAACCCTCGACGCTGCTGTAGTTGCGCGTCAGTCCTATCCTAACGGCATCGCCCTACTCAATGATACAACTCTTGCAGTGGCGGCCACAAACAAGCGTACTGTCCATCTGTACGGCGTTTCCACCGGCGATACCCAATCCACTCATCCAACCCTCAAACTCCAGGAAACCATCTGGCTACCTTTCCTGCCGGATAATCTCGCCGTCTCGAAAAGCGATGGTGCGCTGCTCATCGCGGGGCACCCGCACTTGCCGAGCCTGAATAAATTTGCACGCTCGCGGCAAGCCTGCAACAGGCCAGAGCTACTCGCGGAAGGTGGGCCAAAGGTTCAAGAAATGTGCGCCACCCTGAGCGCGGCGTCGTGGGCAAGCGAATGGACGCCCGAGACTGGGGTCAAACATATATATGCTGGGTGGGAGTACCCGTCGAGCGCATCGGTAGTGAGGGACAGGGCGAGGGGTGTTGGGATTGTGGCCGGACTATATGCGAAGGGATTATTCGTTTGGCGTGATTAATACCGATAAAGGTTGGACTGCCCAAAAGCCAGGAAGGTGGAGAGCGGGAATTGATAGCAAGAGAAGAGAAATGCGTGAATTATAACTATAGACCGGGGTTGAAACTAATTTAGTTTGCACAACTGTGTTTTATTATATTTTAACGAAGATCACCCCTTCAACCGGGCTGCGTGACGGATCTTGATATAACGTATTTGTATAAGAGTCACTGGAATCGTAGCCATGATGCGAACATTTTCGTTGGCGTTAAAAGGAGTAAAACGGTAAAGGTCGGGGCCGCAATGAGACGCCAATACGAAATATTGTATTCTCGAGAAATTTAATCCGCATGCAAGTGGCTTATGGCCGAACTTTGAATGTAAAGTGTGTTCAAGCGAGTGGACGCTTTGATTGGCAGTCGTCTCCATAGAGATTATCGTATAAAATTGCTTGCTACCACGTTAAAGATAGAACTATGAATGAACGGAGAATCCGATTACGGAGTAGTAGGATATGGCTTTTGTGCGATGAGCCCATGAATTCTTGCCCAATTTCCAGAACATAAAGACGGCTGTAACTACAACCTTGAACACTCTGCCATTAGAATAAATCGCTCTTCCTCCATTTGTGGTTGGGTTGCTGTTTGTGCGGTACCGTTGATCGTAAGTTCGTTGGGTATGTGAACCTGAAGAGTTGGAGCCCGTGGATCTCTTGAGTGGTTTGGGAGGGATCGAACCCCTATTCTATACGTAGTAGCTATTTCATAGGATGGTAATCAGAACGCCCATACGCAAAGCTCAGCCTGAAGGTGCGCAAGTTACAGCAAGCTGTCATGACAAAAGTGCCCTCACTCAATGATAGAAGCTTTCATTTGATCCTGGTAGAGTTCATCGTTCAAGCGTCTGTACGGCTAGCCTCAACCACTACTACAGTGTGCCATTTTGAGAAGATTGTGAAGAATTTAATGACCCAAGCACTTTCTGAAGCATGCTCAACCGTGTATTGGCATCTGTAGTAATCACATGGTCCCGAATTGCCTATTGAACTGATCACCTTTCCAAACACTACCGCAATCAATTTCAAGACCACTCTGAGCACGCGCATACCAACAAGCCGAAGCTTCCATCGTATTAAATGGCTTCTCGAGTAAGGGGTTCGGCCCCTGTTGCTACAATACAGACCCCCAGCTTCTGCTCCATCACCGTTCCGCAATCGCTCTCGATCGACCATGTCACGCACCCAATCAGTTTTATATCCTACTCCTATGACCAGACACTCTGCAATGAGTGGGCGCTCCATTGTCCCACCAAAATCACAGATACACCCTTTCTAACTTCTTCGTAGATACATTGCGGCAGGGCATGATTTCTGCAAGATGGAGGAATGGTTCCGCTCGCAATTACACAGTGAATGTCCGGGGAACACGTCACTCTCGCCGCTGAGTTCTGGTCGGAACCGTGGCTGGATCGTAGTAGGGTTATGGTTTCTGGTTGGAAGTTGGCATTACATGTGAGCTACACGGTAGGGTGTAAAGTTATGCGCATGTCGTTCAGTTGAAGCTGAGTGGTGGACCTGAGATTTATAGTCCATAGGCATACTATGTATCGGTAGGAAACATAGCGGTGCACAAGATGCAGGCAGCACGGTTTTTCGGAGACTGGAAAATCGCGGCTATTAGAAGCGAATCGAAGTCTACGGCGGGATATACGGCATTAGGCAAGCGCACATGTTTTTGAATTCATGTAGACCATGAGATAGCATCAAAGAGGTACTCCTGCATCCATGTGAAATGGGCCCAAGTCCGTAAAATAGTGACAGGTTTCAGTCCTAGTGGGATTTGCGCATTAACGCCTCTTGCGAACGGAAAGTCACCAGCCGCGATACTATACAACATCATGTAGTAGCCTATAAAACACACCGCCGGTGAAGCTGCCGTCTTCTCAACTATTCCCTTGCCCGCTTAGAATCCTTGGTCATAACGAACTTGATCGGCATATTAACATAATCCTCTCCTTCGGTTCCAGGTGTCGACTTCTACTCAATACTCACCACACAGCTCTGGCTATCCGATAAACCATGGGGCGAGGCGTTTCTTGCTTCACAGGTTGCTGTGGGTGGAATGGCTGTACCCATGAGATCTACAAATAAATCGACAGTTTTAATCCTTCGAACGAATTCCGATCGCTCTATTTTCTCGGGTAAGGAGGTCGTGTTCAAGTGTAATAAGGTTGTAGCAATCGTGAGGTTTTGGGACACACGGTGCTCGTGTTTAAACAGACTTGAGTTCTGCGACAGAGGAAGGATGAGGGAAAGACGATCTTGTACACGCGGGTCGTTTGTTACAATTTCAAGTGGCTTAAAGTCGAAATTCGATTTTTTTGTTAGCCCTACTCAAGCGAAAATATAAGGTTCTCGACTAGGTTGGTCGAAGCGTTTGAACCGTCGTTGAAGGAGGATTTGTAAATATAAGAGACGACAAACAGATTGATTCAGTTGGTCATGGTCGTTATGAGCTTGTCCACAGGGCTTCATAGTGGGGCTACTGCACTGAATACGGCACAAATCATGGAGAGCATGACACTGCACAGAAGCTAAACTAGTGAACCATAAAGAAGACCAAGACGGCTAATCGGGAAGCGATATAGTAGATTTCACCCGATGCTCGCATGGTTGATGTAGAGTCCCCTGTTGAGCAAAGTTTTATCAGACAACAACATGCCTGTGGGCCGTATGGGTCCTGGGGATCACGAAGCGTTCCGGCAGTTCATCCGCTTGGCGTTTATAGCGAGGCAAAACCCACGGCTACGCCGCCTCGAATAGGAAAACGGGTGACTAGTGGGAATTTCGATTATATTCATTTCAAGAGAATGCTTTCATGAATTGCTCCCGGCAGACAGCCGAGGTTCCAATTCAATAGGTAATCGGGACAAGGCGCTACCGCGATATCTTCAGGGGATCGCTGAACAGGAAGGAGAACACCAACAGGTCATGTTTTGTGGGGCGAATACGAGGTATAGAATGCAGAATACGAACCATACCACCCCAGACGAGATTAGTTGAAGATCATTCGCCGGTATATGTAAACGACTTCGCCGAGTCTCTCACTTTCCGTCATTTCCATCTCCAGCTCTTGCTGCACTATCAATTGGACACTTTCCATTTCTGATTATTACTTGTCGGATACAATGCGAGGCAGACCCTTTTTCGCGACTTTGATCGCTGCTCTCAACTCGCCGTTGGCTTTTGGAGATATACAGCCAGAATGGGAAATTGTCAATCCGGCCGAGGGCTTAGATCTGGTCTTAGGTACTGTTGTTTTCCACCAACTTAGAATACAGGAGGCGCAGTCTTTGTTGATGAGAATTTCCGATCCTACCTCCGATCAATTCGGTCAATATCTCGATAGCCAAGCCATAGTGAGTTGCCCGGTCCCACCGTCGGCCTGGGGTCGCTTAACTGTGCCCAGGAAGATCTGTTCACTCCAAGTAAAGAGTCTCGACGAAAGGTGTTAGACTGGCTCGAAAGTGCGGGCATCGCGAAGACTTCTGTACGGTTGCGAAAGGCAGCCGCCAGTATGGAGTTCCCCGCCAGCATCAGCCAGATGGAAGACTTGTTGAAGACAAAGTATCATGTAACCCGGCATTCAGAGACGGGCGAGCAACGGCTGGACAGCTCAGGCCACAAAATCCCAAGAGGGCTGGAGGATCATGTGCACTTTGTTACAACAACGCCGTCTTTCCAGGCCGGCGCGAGGAAGATGAGAAGAAACATCAATCCACGAGAAGCACTATCACCGGCGCTCTATGAGACACAGGACCCCGTGGACTTGCGCAACTGCAGTCTCAGCTGGACTCCTACTTGTATCCGCGGTAATTGCACTTCCGCATTACCAAGATTGAGCCTAGCTAACGTTAAGCAGATTTGTATGGTATTCCCCTTGGAACTAGGGCTGCACCAAACAACTCCCTTGGTATCTTTGGATTCGGCGATGCCTACAACCAGGCGGATCTCAACAACTTCTGGAGCAAATACGCCAGTTTCATCCCGAACGAAACCGAACCAACTGTCAACAATATCAACGGAGCCAAAGCGCCCGGCTCGGAAATCGACGGTGAGGAGTTACTTGACCTGCAAATGGCTTACCCTATCGCATATCCACAGGAAGTGCAAATATTCCAAACCCCGTACAACAACGCTGGGGGTCTCGGTAACGACTTTCTAGATGCTGTTGATCCGGATTACTGCAACTTCGATGGGGGCGACGATCCGATCCTAGACCCAAAATTCCCGGTGTTTCAAGGTTACCCAGGACCCGCGATGTGCGGCACCTATAACATCACAAATGTGGTCTCAATATCTTTTGCGATAGACGAATCGGGGCTGGGCGCACATTACGTCCAGCGTCAATGCAACGAGTGGATGAAGCTTGCTCTGCGTGGTGTCACGGTCGTCGTAGCGGCTGGTGATCGCGGAGTTCAGGGGAACTTTGGATGCTTGCTAAACCCTCAAAACAGCACTGCGACCGCGTTCAACCCTCTCTTTCCCGGCAGCTGTCCGTATGTGACGACAGTTGGTGCGACACAGGTCGATTTTGATGGATCTGACTTTTACGAAGTTGCAGTCGACGACCCGAAACATAACTATTGGTCTGGAGGTGAGAACAAAACACCGTCTGTCTTGCTTTGCGTTCTAACAATATTGCCAGGTGGCTTCAGTAATCTCCTTGCCCAACCGGAATATCAACAGCAAGCCGTTGCCGATTATCTAAGGCTGCATGATCCTCGGTATCCCGAGGGAACATACAACTCATCTGGACGCGCTTTCCCCGATGTTGCAATGCTGGGTGCGAACGTCACGCTCTCGGATGGGATGGAAATAACGGTGAGCGGAGGTACCAGTGCAGCAGCTCCGCTGTTCGCCGCCATGATCAGCAGGATCAACGACGAGCGCATTTTGGCAGGGAAGAAGCCGATAGGATTCCTGAACCAGATATTGTATCAGCACCCGGAAGTTTTCACAGATGTGAGTAGCAAACCAGTGCAACACGCAGGTGGCGTCAACTCTGAGCTAAACTTGGACCAGATCACTGAAGGGCACAATCCTGGTTGCGGCACACAAGGTTTTGAGACAGGCGAAGGGTGGGATCCGGTGTCTGGACTTGGTTCGCCAAAATTCCCGAAACTGCGGGACTTACTTGTTGGATTACCATAGAGCGCAGTTGGATGGTCTGGCTGGGCAAAGTACTGCGTTCGAGTGGGTGCGCCAGGAGGGGAGCTGTACTTGTGCATGCAGATATATAAGAAATTGGAATGAGGCTCTGATGGCACAAGAACATGAAGCCTCTCTCCCTCCTCACCGGCACCAAACTATCAGCATCACGCACATGGTATAGCGTGCAGTGTCTCAATATTTCAGGGCAACAATCTTGAAGTCGAGCCTACTGTTTTTAAAGCAAAATGTCGACAATAGTGGTCTGTGTCATCAGACACTATTTGCTCCGAGACTCAGAGTCACATGCTGAGGTTAGTCGGCTTTTGTACACGGCTCTCATGGCACGAGGATACGGACTAGACTACCTGTAATTCGTACTAGATACAGCAGTTCAGCCTGCAAGTATTTGAATGAGCGGGGTCTGACGTGGACAACCAGAGGATGTGCTTGCCAGCTTACTGCTGGCACCCGACTTACGGCAAGTTGAGTTGAACGAACTGTGAGAATTATGTGATCTTGAATCCGACCGAGTGCTGGATGTTGAGTGCTGAACTGTGTCGCGGCTTGGCATTTGATGGGGATTTTATTTTTGGGGGTTAGTTAGCGCCACAGCAGACGGCAGCCAGCCTCTCTATCTTTAGCAGCAGACAACTGCAAGTTAGTTAGCTACTGGGTACTCCACCCAGACTTGGACCCTTCAACTCCCCGCCCCGGCGATAAACGATATCGTAGTACCGCGTAACTTCAGATCCAGATCGAGGTCGAGGTCGAGGTCAAGATCGAGGTCACGATCATCTTGAAAACCAACCACAGCTACCTCGAGCAGCGGGCACAGCTCTCTCCACGCCCTGCATGCCTCCACCCGAGGTCCCCCAGACCCCGAACCAATCCACCAGCTCTTCTGATCAACCAGAGGTTGGTCAGAAGCTGCATCATGACGCAGCCATGATTGACCCTACACCGGCCAAGCAACCAGACATCACCGTGCCTCCCAAGGGTATTGCGACCACGGCAGTCACCGCCACAGAAGCCGAAGCCGAAGTCGACGCGGACCCTGCGCTCGAGTTCCAGCCGGACGCCCAACACGAGCTGAAAGAGGTCGTTCCGGGGGGAGTGACCCCCGCTGGAGATGAGGCCAAGTCTTTGCCGTCAGCCCGACTTATCGACCTAGCCCCGGCTGCTGGCGCTGCAAAGCCAGAAGAACAACCCCCAAAGCCTCCAGCCAAGGACGACCCGCTGGACAAGGGGAAGCGACCAGAAGTTGCAGCCCAACCCGAGGAGGAACGGATGGAGGACTCCATTGCGACACTGAAACCTAGGAAGCCTCAGTTCTTGACCATAGAAACCCCAGCGTTTGTCGACCCCACCCCGCCGACCCCGTCTGGCTCGCAGCCGCCTTCGAGATCAAGCTCGGCCAGGTCCAAGGGACACGGTCCTGAGCCCTCCCCCACACGCTCCGACGTGGCCTACGACGAACGTCGCTATGCCAGCGAGGATGAGCAGGAGGGCAACTCAAGGTCCGAGATCCAGAGCATCATGGAACAGTTCCCAGAGGACGGCGGTGGCCCAGACGTGGAGGAAGTCATGAGCCCGCGCCTAGAAATTGCTTCTCCGTTCTTGGCGAGTCCGCCGGTCCAACATCCCCCCAGAAAGTCTAGCCTGGAACCTCTGGCGACTAGTATAGCGCAGCAGATTTCGGACATTCAAGGCCTGAGCATCTCGTCCTCTTCGCCAACAAGCACGAGGCCGAAAGCCAACGAGCCAGATACCGACGACGAGAGACCTCCAGTCCCACCCAAGGATGGATTAGACGAGAAGGCCCCGGCTGAGCCTCAGTCTCCTGCAACAATGCATAGGCCACCACCTCCCGAGCCTGAACCCGAGCCTGCGCTGCCTTTCGACTTTCATCGTTTTCTCGAACAGCTTAAGAACAAGAAGGCCGATCCTGTCGCACGGTACCTCAAGTCCTTCCTGCAAGAGTTCGCCAAGCGGCAATGGATGGTACATGAGCAAGTCAAGATTATCAGTGACTTTCTTGCATTTATTGCCAACAAGATGGCAC
The DNA here is from genome assembly GCF_020726525.1 of Truncatella angustata. Lineage (NCBI taxonomy): Eukaryota > Fungi > Ascomycota > Sordariomycetes > Amphisphaeriales > Sporocadaceae > Truncatella > Truncatella angustata. The sequence goes on along the minus strand of NW_025763390.1, from coordinate 1,326,775 downwards.
AATGCGATGTGTGGAGGGAAGTGTCCGATGCCGAGTTCGATAACGCCCGAGAAGGCATGGAGAAACTCGTCATGAACCGCCTCTACACCCAAACCTTTTCTCCAGCCATACCTCCGCCGCACCCAATTCCAGGCTCTAGGTCGAGAAAGAACAGAGCCGACAAACCTATGGGTCCCGGCCGCAAGGGCCAACATCAAGAGGACGTAGAAAGGGATGAGATTCTGACGCAGAAGATCAACATCTACGGCTGGGTTCGCGAAGCACATTTGGATATAGCCCCTGTCAGTGACAGTGGAAAGCGGTTTCTCACCCTCGCCCAACAAGGTTTGTGTTCATTCCGGTTGTGTTTCACTTCATGCAACTACTAATCCAGAACAGAACTTCTTAAAATTCGGTCATATCGAGCTCCTCGGGACAAGATCATTTGCGTTTTGAATTGTTGCAAGGTCATTTTTGGTATGCACATAGTCATTCCGGCAGAGACTCGGGACTAACATTCAACAGGGCTTCTCAAAAATGCCAAATCAGACACGTCCGCTGATTCCTTTATGCCGCTTTTGATTTACGTTGTGCTGCAAAGCAACCCCGATCATCTCGTCTCTAATGTGCAGTATATCTTGCGTTTCAGAAACCAAGAGAAACTCGGCGGGGAAGCTGGCTACTACTTATCCTCTCTTGTAAGTGAAACAGGCCCGGTAGGTCGTGTTATGCTGACCCGAAGCTAGATGGGAGCCATCCAATTCATTGAGAACATGGATCGCACCACGCTCACAATTACTGATGAAGAGTTTGAGAAAAATGTCGAGACCGCCGTTTCTGCCATAGCGGAGAAACATCGCCATTCGCTGGAGCTTTCCTCGCCCAGGCAAGAGCATCGTTCTGAAAAGTCTGGCTTCCACTCCCCTGCTGAATCGTCTGCACGCCCGTCACTGGATGTTGACTCTTCGGGAACACCACGTCGGTCGATGTCATCCGATCAGGGTGACGACAGTGCACCCATGTCTGGACTTCTTCGTTCTATACAGAAACCTCTCTCCACCATTGGGCGAATGTTCTCGGATGAGCCAGGACCTAGCCACTCACCTGTGCGAACCCCACAACCTGACAATACGCCTAGGCTGTCGCCCCGCCCTAGCACGGACGGCCGCCCGTCAAGAGAAGTCAGGCAGCAGCTATCTGCCGAAGAATCCGCCGCAAGACAAGCGAGCGCCGAAGTGGCTGAGGCACAGCGTCTGTCCAGAGCCGAACACAATAATGTTGTGGAAACTCTAGCTGGCATGTTCCCGGATCTCGACCGAGATATTATTAGCGATGTAGTCTATCAGAAGGAGGGAAGGTAAGCTAACTCAAATCGTGTTGTTTTTCAGACCAAGGACTAAATCAAGCAACAGGGTCGGCCTCGCAGTAGACGCGTGTCTAGCATTGAGCACGTAGACGTATAGATTTTGAGATGGTCTTTGGTTGTTAAGCATTAGCGGGCTATGGGATGCATCAGTTGGTTGACACGGTTAGCATTTGGTGGTTAGCCTTTGCAATGGCGGCGTTGTTATGAATTGTTATACCCCCAAGTTCGATCCTCCTCCCACTGATTACAGACCTCCTCTGGAACAATCCCTTTTGTTCGTTGAGTCGACAACTGGATGTCACGCGTGCCCACGACCCAAGGATTCCCGCAGCCCTACTCAACCGCTAACGACCAACAACAACAACAACAACAACACAGTCAAATTTTACCATTGCTAGTTTCTTACGTGACGGCAAGCTATTCAATTAGAACCAAAAGATATACGAGGTCGAATATCACGATCTCAACCAATAATCTACGAAGCAACAGTTCACAGTAGTATAGTGGTTGACCGCTCGTACTTCAATGGATATCCGTATCCCCTAACTGAACAGTCCTTCCTCGACCATTCTTTTCCAACATATCACACGTTCGAAACGCCAAGGTATCTCTACGATACACTTCTTCTCACCTTTAGCTTCTTTACTCACTAATCATTACTTCATCAGTATAATATCTTTGTTTGTGCACTGGTAGGGGCTCGCTATACATTTGAGTTGTATACTAATCAGGTGTATGCCTTTGTATTTAGAATAATTAATCTATTTCTCAGAGAAAGGGGCACATGACAAGTCGTTTCTAGATGCATTGACACAGCCGGTCAAAATACCTAGATCTGAACTGTATAATACCCGTAAACCCTACTATCCAGCATCCGTGTACAAATACTAGAGGAAGATTTCAGACAAAGAGAGAATCACTTCCACATCATCAGAACTTCGAAATATTACCAGTAAACCAACAAAAATTATATCTTATCTCGAAATGTGTTATAGCATTTACAGAACAGTGTTTTGCCCTAACGACTCCTGCCGCCTACAATTATGGCCTCGCGCCGTCACCGTGCCCGTAAACTGCTTCAATGCTCGGCCCCTGGGCGCCCCATCTCAACCTTGGGGCAGTTGCTCCACGCGCTATGTACCACCGGCTCCATGCCTTTAATGACCATGCCGATAGCATACGAGATGATCAAGGGCCGGCTCCGGCTGAAGGAGTCATTCGACCGGGTCCAGAAAGTCTTCTCAGTCGGCCATTCTGAGCTCACGGGTGCGCTGCACGAGTTCGGCCTCCGCTGTCTACTGGACGAGTCTGCTATGATTGCGTTCGACTTCGACCCCTTTCTGCCCCACACATACAAGATGAGTAGGAGCAGGTCGAACTATGTCAACAATATATGCGAGATCTGGCGCTATGAAACGTTCGAGATGGAAAATTCGAGGACAAGTGGTGGAGTGATGCGGCCAACCTGGGCAGCTAGGCCGTGTATCGTAAGTGTCGGTTTTGGTGATTACGCCGAGCTTGGTGTTCACCGATTCGTTCCGTGTGGTCGAGGACAGTGATGTGACGAAGGACATGAGGGCTGAGACGATGCTTCGGACAGCAGGAGAGGACATTAATTCTGTGAAACCATGGCCATATGGAGGCCCTGAGATACTTGATGTGCCGCCCCTTCTAGAGTTGCGGGAAACACCAAGGAGTGTAAGTAGATAGCCTAGACTGTTAAACGCCTAAGGAGGTAAAATTATATCTATCACTCGCATAGTTATGGATAGTCATTGTTGTGAGGTTGTACGTGAAGTTCCGCATCTCCTTCAATGTCGCACCAGCTTTCACCCGTTCGATCTATATCGGTATGTTCAAATCTGTGTATCAAAAAAAAAAAAAAAATTCTTTTGGCACAACGCGCAAACATTTGGCAACACATAGAAGAATACCAGCAACATGACCATCTCAGCACGATGTGTATACTACAATAGTTGGATCACCAAACAGCTCTAACCAGCCAGGTGGCTGACAATCCCGGCCACGGCATTTGCTCGCAAGTTAAACCCGAAATCTCGTCTCGAAACGCGGAAATACTCAAATTTCACTGGCTGATCTTGGCGGGTGTTCTCTTTGCCCTGTAGTACCGGCCCCCCTGCACCGGCTTGCATTAGTAGGTACATGACTAAGTTGCTGGTTACCAATTCGTCCAGCGAAGTGATTTGACGTCATACGGGATTTCCGTTCAACATCTCGAACCCCAGAATCCGTAGGCGATCGATTGTTGGGATGTTTATTGTCGCCTCTCAATCATGAAATGTCAAGATTGATTACCCGTCAAGGCTTATTGAGCCTGCGATTTCACCCGGCTTGCATATGCAGTATACATGCAGAGATACCAAGACAGATCTTCCGCTACGCTCTTGGTCTTCTAGCGCTGGTGCCGACCTTGGCTAATTCTTTTTCAGACTTTGGTTGAATCAAAATGCACTTCATTCCCGGCTCGGGCGTTTTTAGCCTCTTGGCCGCGATCGGAGCCGAATAGAACAAAACGTACATGCCGATAGACGTCTACAGAAATGGGAATACCCTGTCTAATGGGAATGTGTCAATTCACGATTCTGGCCTTTTGCATGAAGTAGAGGATCTCCTTCCTCTGAGATATATAATGACACCCATTCGCCGACCCGGCCGCGTGTCTCCACGGGGAAAAACGCAACCCCGGCCACAGCTTCCGCCCCATCGCCTCTCGGTGGATCCATGATATTTTTTTCAGGAACGTCCTGGATGGACAGTGACGGATATGGCGGAGTACAGCTTTCATAGTCACCGGCATTGATTTGATGATCGCATACTCCATTGCCCACGTACCCCCAAAATCTCGAGTTGGGAGCCCCAGATTGCTTGCCCCGGAGTATGGGGCCTTGAAGATATAGGTTATGGGGAACGGCTCCGCTGAGAGGAGATACTTAGGGTTCAACGGAGCCTCGACTTTTTCACCCTTCTCGTCACCGTTCATCCTCAAAAAATCTCATCCCTCGACCTCTGTCCTCTTGCGACTACCACCCTCCCCGCGGTTGCAACAAAACCTCAGCCATGGGTCTCTTACATATTGTCGAAGAGCGGCCGACGCCGCCGTCGGTCTACAACTGGCGTGTCTATGTTCTTGCTATCATAGCATCATGTGGGTCCTGCATGATTGGATACACGAGTGCCTTCATCGGCACAACTATTGGACTCGACTCCTTTAAGAGTGAGTTCGGTCTCGACAAGATGACAAAGGTAGAGACAAATTTGATCAGTGAGAACATTGTGTCTATCTTTGTTGCTGGTGCATTTTTCGGCGCACTGTTCACCTACTGCCTCAGTCATTTTATTGGGCGTAAGCAGTGTCTCGCTATTGGAGCGACCGTGTTTTCCGTGGGAGCTGGTCTGACGTGTGGTGCCAACGGTTCACGCGGACTGGGCATACTCTACGCCGGACGTGTCCTGACGGGGTTGGGAACTGGTGTCGCATCGGTAAGTCACTATATTCTTTGTTGCTGAGTATATTGTCATGCGGGTGGACTATCTCTTGTGGTCTATCTTCAAGCCACTGTCCTGCCCTACATCAGTGCACGATATGCATATGAACAACGAATGCTAACAAAGGGGTCTTCAGAATATCATCCCCGTTTACATTTCGGAGTTGGCACCACCAGCTATCCGTGGACGTCTCGTCGGACTATACGAGCTTGGCTGGCAGATTGGTGGCCTGGTGGGCTTCTGGATCAATGTATGTCGTGGACATGATTCATGGCTTATCCCCTTCATTTGCACCGCTGCTGACAAAACTATATAGTATGGTATTGAACAATCCATGCCGTCGAGCCATGAACAATGGATCATTCCCTTTGCTGTTCAGCTGATACCGTCTGGTTTACTTTTGATCGGCTCCTTCTGGATTCGCGAGTCCCCTCGCTGGCTGTTTCTCAAGGACCATCGCAAGCAGGCTATGGAGAACTTGTGCTGGATTCGTCAGTTGGAACCTAACGACATGTACATCACCGAGGAGATTGCAGGCATTGACAAGATTTACGAGCTGCAGAAGTCTACAGTTGGCTTCGGGTTCTGGCAGCCTTTCAAGGCGCTGGGCGCTCGTCCGTATTTGCAGTGGCGATTGTTCCTCGGCTGCATGCTTTTCTTCTGGCAAAACGGCTCGGGCATCAACGCGATCAACTATTATTCGCCCACAATTTTCTCCGTAAGTCAAAGTACTCTCCATGTCTGCGCCAACATGGCAGATCCTAGTTTGCTAACGATGGTGGTGCCCGCAGAGTATCGGCGTCGATGGTAATACGGTGAATCTGATGACCGGTATCTTTGGGGTGGTCAAGGCTATCATGACCTTTGTCTGGCTGCTCTTCCTGGTCGATCAGCTCGGAAGAAGGAAGCTCTTGCTCGGTGGTGCGATCACTGGCTCAATCTGCATGTGGATCATTGGCGCATACGTGTGCGTGGTCGAGCCGACAAAGAACCCTACCGAACACTTGACCAGCAGCGGCATCGCAGCCATTGTCTTCTTTTACCTCTGGACAGCTGTCTATACCCCTACATGGAACGGTACCCCTTGGGTCATCAACTCTGTATGTTAATTCCCTGAATGACGATGGTTTGCATAGTCAGCTGTGGCAGCCAATAACTAATATTTCATGTACAGGAATTCTTCGACCCTAACTTCCGCTCCCTTGCCAGCGGTGCGACGACGGCCAGCAATTGGCTGTTCAACTTCCTCGTTTCGCGGTTCACGGAGCAGATGTTTGCGTCGATGGGCTACGGCGTGTATTTCTTCTTCGCGTCGCTGTCCTTCCTCGCCTTCTTCTTCGCCTTCTTCCTCATCCCCGAAACTAGCGGCGTCCCCCTGGAGCAGATCGACAGGCTGTTCGAAATCAAGCCCGTCTGGAGGGCTAACGAGACCCTCAAGGCACAGCTCAGGGAGGAGGAGGTGCAGTTCCGCTCAGACGTCAAGGGCGAGGCCATCCACCAGGAGAAGGACTCCGAGTCGGATTCGCCATGAGAGCCGGCTCATCGGGACGAAGATGTAGACATGATTATAAGTTTAGAGATATAGATATAGATCAATTATTGTTTTAATGATCCTGTCTGTCTACTTCGACAATCTTAGTGACATAAGTGGAGTCTGTCTCACCGTTTCCGTCGCTTGGTAGTCCTGGCTGCCCTCCAGGCTCGTCAAATACTCCATCATAGTCGGTCTTTTCTAGCCATTTGACTGCCTCACACGTTTGCTTCTGCCAAAGCCTTACGAGTATAGCTATGACAGAATAGACCAAGAAGTGGTAGTGTCAGCTATACTTGCCATTGGCCAGTATCGGTTGTACAAGCACAACATCTTGGGGGTTTTCTTTTTTCAAATTTTCTTTTCACGTAAATGCCGATGCGGTGGCTGCGCAAACAGACGGCGCATGTTCCCTGGGCAATAAGGCGTGGCTAGCTATTCTGTCGTATTATAATGGAGAGACCAAGGCGGACTGTCATTCCATACAGCGAGGAGGAACCAATTCGTGCTTGGAGAGAATGCGATTCCATTTCCTTCTGTCGCGACATTTCGATTCCTAGGTGTTTCTTTCCAGCGTTGGATCGCCTGTGGGCATTGTTAGGTAGTGGCACAGGTGATCCTTCGCGAGTGTATTAAATAGATTCGGGAAACAAGCACAACATCGGCGTGTATATAGACCTATAGAAATATTCTTCTTATCTATCAAACGTCGAGGACATCGCCTTTTTCAGATTGCGGGACGGTTAATCATATAACACGAGATCCTATGTAGCGTCACACAATTAAACATCGCTAACAGGATCCAATACTTGTTATCACCACTCTCTGCCACTTGCCCCACTAACTGATAATCATATTTGTTGAGATGACTACATTACCATACGTATTTAAGCAAAGAATTTGAGAGTAAATAGAACACAGAGATAATGTGTACAACCTCAATGCCTCCAATGGGAAATAGAAGTCGTTTGCCGTAGTTGGAGATTGGACTTGCAAAATACGCCCTGCCAACCTTCCAAGAGTTCTAAGTCGCACAACCAGGCTGCCAGGGAGCTTGCCCCCTGGAAGTGACTAGGTTAACCAGCTAACTTACGGTAGCTCGCCATGTAGAGTGTGCTTAGTGCTACAAGCCGCTAAAGACCCCTAAAAGCTGTCCACCCCCGCCCCAGCGGGCAGTGTGTCAATGGAAGAACCCACAGGTTAGCAACCATTTCATTACAGGGTTTTCAGGATGCCGACTGTCATACTTCTTCTTACCGGCTGCCGAGTCCGAGTCAACATGCCTACCGATGTGTAACTACAATACACTCAAGCTAACTTAGCAGGGATCTCGGCGTGCAGAGACCGGGACAACCGATGGACGGCCTCCGCCAGGTCATATCTACGTCGCAGTTGTGCCGTACTCCAGCAGCGGGCAGGTAGACCATTCTGTAGATAAAGCGTCGCGCTTCCACATCGTCCAAGCGGTGCCCGCTTAAACAATGGGATAGATGTACACGAACTGCCAGCCGTCGCGCATATGTATGGTACTATAGGAGCATGCCGCATCTAAACGAGGGTGCATTCGACAATCCTTACCTGGCAGATACCAGGGCTCGGTGTATGCAGGTGGAACGCTTTGTCGGCATACTAGGATTAGTTTGGAGGTTGTTCCTCGCGGATACTGCCGTTCTACCTTACTAGTTCGCCATCGAGCCCCGGTTTCTTCATTGGATCTCTTGAAGGTCTGCTTGTTGCGTAAACTAGAGCATAAGCGGTACCATGGCATTGAAATGATTGGGGGTGTTTTCCTGATGTTGTGCTAAAGTTGTTTGAGCCTCACACCCTACAGGAAGGACGCCCTATTAGGCTTTTAAGGCCTACAAGGGGTGGGCACAAAGTTTATGATGGCTGTGACTAGTCTCAGGTTAGTTAGGTTAGAATGAAGTTCACTGAACACAGTATAATACGATAGGATCTTAACGCATTACGAGTGGTAAGCTCGGGGCATAATATGATACGAAATGGATGGCCATCATCGAGATAGCAGATGTGTGACATGCGTGGCTCCCTGGACTTTTATAGGCACAGCTTTAGCCCACGACTGTGGAAAGTAACGTATTTGTTTGCTGCATGGTTGAACAATTGATGTTTGCTTATGGTCACAGATATCGGAGAGGAGACCTCTTCTTGGGACCAACTGACGACTCATAATTCTCGTTGTTGGATATAGCTGATAGCTAATAGCGCAAAAAGCTGGATGCGCTTCCGTATAAACCATTTGCTCTTTTACTCAAGTAGACGAGCTTGGAAGCACAATTATGAATGTCCTCTCGTTGGTTGGTTAGCATGCCGGACGAGTTGCAGATATGTACATACATAATGTACGTAGGATGCAGTTGTTACACACTAACTATACTAGACTAACCTAGTTAGAGTAAATTCACCATCCCCTTGCTTTTTCAACTAGACTAGGTTCGGCCATGCCTAATCCGACACAGATCAAAGCCAAATGATTCAAGACGGGGGTTGCTTATAATATTTCCAGCCAACGTGAGAAGCGAGTTGTGCAAAGGAACGCGAGGAAAAAGTTTTAGAATCCCGATGTCGAAGATGGTCAGCATCTTTGACTTGGCAAAATCGACGTAATTAGTCGAAATACTGTATCTTAACGTGGCAAATGGAGCGTTCATCCTCAATTGATCTTAACAAGCACAAACTTCGATCGACCTGTGATCGCTGCTCACTGCTCAAAGTTCGCTGCAACAAGCAACGACCGAGTTGTGAAAGATGCACGAAAGCAATGGAAAAGTGTTCATATACCCCATACCGTTGGAAGGGCCGACCGGGTCCTAAGCAAAACCACACTGGCATGCGAGAACAGCCGGTGGACCGGTCAGCCGGCGGGGCTCTTCCAGGCTCGTCATCAATGACCTTCACTCAAATGGTGCCGCATTCTAGTCCGATAGGCCTTGAAAACCTGCAGACTGGTCCGATCCAAAATACCGACTGGCAGAATAACACGCAAGATGTGGACGGCTTTATTGATATGCTGGGTATGGATTTGCAAGGGCTGGTGACAGACGGAGCATCACAGCCCGACGAAAATGAAATCTCTAACATGTTCAGAATGGAGGAGACATATCCGGAGGTGGGCAAAAGACTGCACGGTTCAAATGGAGTACTTGCGAATCCACCATTAGCCTATGCTCAACAAGATTGCCATCGTATAATCATGGCCTTGCTGGAACCCCAGCATCAATTCCAACCTCCTTGCAAGACGGCCAAACTTCAATCGAAGACCCGTAGCAGCATCGAGAACGTTTCAAGCAATCACATCATGAAAATCAATCGTTGTTCCTTGCAACATTTGCAAGCACTAGTTTCGAGACGCTGCAGCCCTGTGTGTCTATCCGGGCTTGAAACAGTTCTGCTGCTTCAGTCAGTATGTACGGGTGTACTCAATCGGTACCAGTCTGTCTATAGGAGCATGACGCAGGCTCCTATTGGGTACCAAATGTCGGCTGCCGACAGCCATGAGAACACGGCGCACAAGATTGGCAACGTAGTTTTTGATCCCGTGCAGTTCGGGGACTTTCCACTCGGCCGCCAGGCGGAAACCAGGATGAATGCCGAACTCCTATCTTGTGAAATACATTCCTTATCCTCGGTCGTGGCGCAGATAGTAGGCATACAAGGAAGCAAAGAGGACGGCCATGCGCAGGATCATCAACCTTCCACACCCGGTGTACATCTGGCGTTTGAAAAATCTATTAACTCAAGAATTGATGAGCTCAAGCTGCTCATCAGGCAGTTCTGCAACACAGTGGGGTGACATGACTATTGAAATCACTGTATACGTTTATGTATTATTTGATCTTGTGGGCGTTCAGATGAAAGAAAATTTGAGTATGTTAACTATTCTCTGATATGTGAACAATCCCCTACGCTGTGCTGCAAATGCTTATTTTCCGTGGTATAAAATCACACGCAGGTATAGCACAAGATAGTTTACACCGTCATGTACATCTTCTTCGCCTTTTTTCCAGCATAAGCTCATAATGTAATCTCTACGACACTCAGCCGCAAATAGATAGATTACTAGTCAGCGTGAGTCATGCTGTTGTCGTCAGGTACAAGTTGCTCGGTGCTGCGCAGACTCCAGCGCGCGGAATGCTCCACCTGAACGTGTATGCCGTTCTGGTGATCAGGCTGTACCATAACCGCGCGCTCCTCGTCATTGACCTTCGGCCTCGACTGCGAGAAGCTTGAATTGGATATATATGTCGATATTCCCCTATCTTTGCTTTGCTGTTGCCCGGATCCGTCTCTTCGTTGTGACGCGCTCCCTGACCCCCCTCCAATCGTGACCAAGTCGATATTAGAAGGACGACTGGCTCTCACGGCCCTCGATCTCTCGGAAATACTCTTCTGGAGCCCGCTCCATTTGTAAAACGTCACGAGCAGCGGTCGCAAGGTCGGAAGGCAGGCGCTGACGACTGCGCTCGATTGCTCGATCATGGCCCACCCCAAAGGTACTGTGAGTGTCCCTGTGAGATGGTAGGTCAGATCCCATCACTAGCTACTACTCGGAGTCTAACGAGTCTTCAATCAATTATCAGGGAACTTACAGGTTCCATTCAAGTGGTCTACCTGGAATACAGCCAGAAATCGCTCGATACTTGCGAATGTGGCACTACAACGCGTCACACGAATCAGTACAACAACTGAGCACATGAATAATGTTGGGTTAGACTTACAAGGCACCCGTGGCGAAGAAAAAGCATATTATCGCCCTGTTGGTCTTAGTGGTCTTCAACTTGATCACCTGGTGAATTGGTAGGCACAAGATGATGAAATCCGTAACGATGCTAGGCACTGAGCTACCATAGTAGGCACCCTCCAAAGTGATGCACTGTCCATCGATCCAAGGTCGGAATGACTTCTCTATCGGCTTGCACTGAAATATGCTGAGGAGGGTGATAGCGGCCCACCACGCTGCGACGGCCACGATGACGATATAAACGACGAGCTTGAACCCCTTCGATGTAAAGATGCGAAGGTACATGAGCAATATAGACAGCTTGACCAGCGCTATGCCTGTGACGAAGATGATTTGAGAAACAACAAGAATTTTGAGGAACATTTCCAGTTCACCTTGGGAGACGGATATGGCCTGTCGTCCAAGGCCATTCTTGATCACTGTATACACTCCGTTAGCCGATCTCGCCATTGACAGCTGAAGATATGATATCGTACTCGCATAGTTGAGCGCGCCGGTAACGAGAAGCACAACCTATCAGAACAAGTCGCATCATTAGTTATCCACTATCAATACATTCTATGATTAAATGGATAATGCCACATCATAATTGACTACTCACCCCGCCAGCGACTAATACCCAATCATCAATACCAATTGGGAGTCTGTTCAGTGAGCGAGCCAGGAATCGCAACGCTATGAAAAAGAAGGCCATGACTAGCATTCCAGTAGTGATATCTCTGACCCATTGACTATTATCGGCCGAAAGGTCCACGCCTTCTAGAATCGGGGGGCCGTTGCCCGGGTCGGCCATCTCGCGAAATTGATGAAAAGACGAGTGTTGGTAGAATCTGCGATCTGAGATTGACAGTTACACCAATAATATGTCTACGAATAAAGGTCAGGAAAGGAAGGTTCCGCATGTCTACCGGCAGGTCAGACTTCAGCAACGTTATGCTCAATCAAAACGACTTTGATGCCATTTTTTCGTGTCACGAAAACTGCTCTTCAGTTCATCGACAGGATGCATTCAAACATGTTACGTCGCGAGAACTCTCCCACATCTACCGGAGTCGACATACATGGGAGTCGTTGGTTTGGCAGCTCTTCGATGCGTGGTTACTCGGCTAGGATTGCTATTAAACCCAGACCAAAAACGCTGTGCCACGGGACTGGTTTGAGGCAGTAAGCTCACGATTCTCTGGACTGCGGCTACAATATTCTTGATGCTGTACTACCGGTGCATGAGACAACAGGGATCACCAAGATGCGACTCAGCTTCCATATGGCTGAACCCTGGTCTTAAACAATGTGACACACCCACTGAACTTTATCGACATTTCTTTTCCGTCCTCAGCACGCCTCGTAACTTCCCCTGACCATCATACACGTCCGTATGACATTCCACCTAGTTGTTCATAGTTGAGCAGAAGACGAGTGCTGGTTCAATCTGCAGTCAGCACAAATGAATGTGGGGGACTGTCTTGAGCCTTACAGGGCATGGATCGTTCGCTTAGGAAGCTGACAGGCGACAGTGACTCCACCTCCCGGACCGTTCCTTCTACCAGCAAAACACTTCCCCACTGGTCATCCTGTAGCTAGGGCTGTCTTGCATCCTAATCATGGTCTAGGGTTTGCCCATTCGCGACGAATCTGGACGACTGTAAATTTTTCAAGGATCTGTCTTGAGCCGAAAAATGTCTTTCGTCTCTACAAATCACATTTCTTTTACGCTGTCATAGTGTAGTTCAAGTTGATCCGCGAGTCATCCCTTCGAAGATTATCGAAAGCGCCCTATCAGCCGAACCAAGTTATTGTCTTGGCGAAGAAATCTTTGGCCGTCATGTAAATTCCGTTTCTTTTCTTTTTCCGGGCGCTGAATTCGCGTGCCTCAGTCTAGGTACGCGGATAAATGTACCTGAACTCTTTGAAATAGACACCAAGTCTTGTGGGGAAAAGGTTTCCAACCAAGAAAGCCTCCAAAACCCCTTGTATCACTGACTTTCTCTCGTAGCGCTTGGTTATGGATATGCTTGCCGGTGTCTTTCGAGCCCTGAATGTCTAGCAATCTCGATGGGAGCTTCCAAACTGCTAAGCATTCCGCGCACAAATTTTGGGAGATAAAACTGGTAGGCGAAACACATGGTAGATGAGTAGATGTCTTCCTGAATAACATACATTATGAATACATCGATCTCCATCTCACCACTTCTATGTGCTGCGAGCACTTTCGAAACCCCTGATGTATTTGGCGTGAAGTTCCTCGCTCTCGAGGCCTTACGGGTGGATAACTTTAGCCGCTATGTTTCCGATGAGGAGTACTTCCACAATCCAGAGGTCTTCGTCGAAAACGTGACTTTTTGTAACATCACTGTAACCTATACTCATCCAGGCCAACAGGATACTGTTGTTGTTGAAGCATGGCTGCCATTACCTTGGAACGGTCGCTTACAAGCGGTCGGCAGCGGTGGTTGGACTGCCGGTCGTACGCAACTGTCATATTCCATGATGTCAGGAGCAGTTGGTGCTGGATATGCTACGGTTACCACGGATGCAGGCTTGGGCACCTCACAGGCTCCTATGAATTGGGCCTTACACAGTCCTGGAACTGTCAATTTGAACGCCCTACAGAACTTGGCTTCTGTCTCCTTGAATGAGCAGGTGAGATGCAACCCCCTTGCATCATTGTTCCCATCACGAAAGCACAAAAAATTGGAATATGAACCAGAGAAATACGGTGTCTCTCTACAATTATCATTAATTGTTCTTGGTAGGCTCTCATAGGTAAACATCTCACAAAGAGTCTATACGGCGAGTCACCCAAATTCTCCTATTTCAACGGCTGTTCTCAAGGTGGGCGTCAAGGCATCCAACTAGCTCAGCGGTACCCGGATGCATACGATGGAATTGCTGCTGCTACGCCTGCCATTTATTGGCCACAGTTCTTCCAAGCAATGCTCTGGCCACAGCTGGTCATGAACGAGCTGGGAGAATATCCTCGCACGTGCGAACTGGACTTCCTTCAGTCGGCAGTCATCAACAAATGCGACGCCGACGACGGTATCGTAGATGGCATCATAATGGATCCAGACTCGTGTGAGTTTGATCCACTCGAACTTGTGGGCACACCGTTCTACTGTAATGAGACAGGAGGGGACCATGAGATCAGCAATGCCGGCGCCAGAGTCGCCCAGGCATATCAGGCAGGCGCCCATGGACCCGATGGCGAGTTCCTTTGGTATGGGCCCCATTGGGGTGCAAATCTTACTCAGACCATATTCGGTACTCCTGGGCTAGCTGCTACAGATTGCACAGATGAGAAATGTACCGGGAAACCGTTCATGTTCTCGCTCTTCTGGATGAAATTCTTCGCCACAAAAAATCCTTCCTGGAGCCTTGACGGAGTGACGCGGAAAGAATATGCTCGCATTTTCCGACTGGCGGTTCAGGAGTTCACTTCGATATATGGCACCGCAGATCCCGATCTATCACTATTTCAGGAGGCAGGAGGAAAGATGATCACCTATCATGGCTTGGTAAGCAGCGCTGAACTTCCGTATCACTTTCAGTATCAGCCACAGCTAAAAAGTGAGCCCAGTCCGATGATATCACTCCTTCAAAAAACACCCAGCATTATTACAAAGAAGTACTGAAGATAATGCCAGATGCGCACGGCTTCTTTAGATACTTCGAAGTGCCCGGTCTGGGGCATTGCTACGGAGGCAATGGAGGCCAACCGACTCATGCATTCGAAGCACTTCGGGATTGGGTAGAAAATGGCAAAGCCCCGGACAACATCGCTATCGATGTGCCGCGGCATGGGCAAGCACAGAGGCGCGTTATTTGCCCCTTTCCCCAGAAGGTTCGGGTAAAAGCTGGTGGAGAAGAAGATGACCCAGACACATTCTATTGCTCATAAAGTGGTTTCTGCGGCGATACGACTAGCTCGTCCAGAGGCTTACAGCGCCAAAGGAGATGGTTTCTTTTCGGCTCCATAACCATTGAAGAATACTTCTAAATGAATTACAGTGGCAAAGATAAGTCATTTGAAGATGATATGCATCAATAACTTGCCATTCTCGAGTGACGTAGGATAACGAAAGCGATAGAGCAAGGCCGGATCGAATACGCAAGAGCGATATTCAGAATATGACTATGTTCATCTAATGAGCTACGCATATTACATGAAGCATTGTGACCATACATCAACGTTGTGGAGAAAATACAAAGCATTCCCTATGTAGTGCATCCTCAAACCAGTGATAGTATACCCCTGATACCCATGTTTCATGCTAGACCTAGCAGCCCCTCTCGCGTCGTTGACTTCGACATCAGCACGGATAGGAATCCAATGATGCAGGCGACACCACTAAAGATGGCGAGTTCCTGGTAGCCTTGATATGCGGCCAAAAAAGCCCCACTGATCGGAGGGCCGATCAAACTTGCAAGAGAGATGATCGGCATAGCCTGGCCCATGTATGTGCCGATGTTGGTGGGATTATCTGTCGTGGAGGCCAAGCTGATAGAGTTTCCGGACACGATTCCACCGGAAAAGAATCCGTACAGGACCGTAAAAGCGTAAATTGCTGAGTGACTAGTGCATTGGGTCCAGCAGAAAAGGAGAATAGACGTCGCCACACTGGCTATGGCATACATATTGAAACGACCGAACTTGTCGGAGAGTATGCCCGGTATGACCCTTCCGGGGAATGATGTACCATTGAGGATAGCGATTAGATACGAGGCTTGGAGCGGATCCATACCTCGGCTCAGCGCATAATCTGGGAGGAAGAAGTAAGGAGTAAACATGCCGAGAAAAAGAAAGAACCCCGATATCGTGACCCATATGTACTTCTTCTCGGCGAATGCCTTAAGCAGGAAGAACTCCTTCTTGCGTGGTGGTAACCGCTCCTTGACCAAGATGCAAGCAACGGCGAGGAGCGCGACAGAAATAAAACCGATAATGCGGACCGCCCAACCAAAGCCAAGCGATTCATTTGCTAACATGCGACTTAAGGCCAAAGGAATAACCACACCACCTAAGGAAGATCCAGCAATTGCCAGACCGATGGCAGCGCCACGGTTCTTGTCAAAATATTGAGATGTGGCGGCCATGGCGGGATTCAAGACCAAGCCGCTAGTTATCCCGCCAAGGATACCTTGCGCAAGCATGAATTGGTAATAGTCTTGGGCAAGGCTTGTCATCATGATCGAGAAGACATATGCGATGGCGCTAGGGATGATAATCTAGTCGTTGATCCGTCATCAACTCTTCTTGTGCGATAGATGAGGTGCTACCTTACGCCAGATTGGGCATGGATAGCGAATTGTATACTTACCTTAGCTCCAAATCGGTCGAACAGTGGACCGCCAAAGATGCTAACCGCAAAAACTAGGAAGAATTGAAGAGAACCAATCCACGATACATGAGAGGGGTCCTCATCGCTGAGCTGGTTGTGCATGTAGTATGCTTGATAAACTCTGCATAGTCGTTAGCTGACCGTCTAACGAGGTTCTATGTCGTTGTAAAAATGAGCGGAATGATGATCATCGTCGCCTACCCGAAAGAATTGACATATCCCAAGGTACAGAAGAGTGATAAAGATGTGCCTATGGCTACTCCCCAGGCTTCCGCTCCACCTTCAGGATACTTGTCCTCTGGCGAAGTTGAGGTCGCTGATACTTTGCCCTTGACCGAGGCAGGGCCAGAGATAGGTTCATGGCTACTACTCTCCATTGCATCAACAGAATGCAATCTGCGTGTATGAGACTTGTCACTATCCTTTGAATTCAATCAGTGAAGGGAGAGATTGTACTGGTAAAGATCAATGTCGAAATTTGGCACAATATGGGGGCCAGTCAGGAGGCAAAACTCTTGCAATCTTGGGATACAATGCCACATTACAACGTCTGCACCTGGGTTAATTGAGTAGCAGTCACCCATATCAGGTCATCGATACAAGTGATGAGCATGATCATTAGTATGAGATCCGAGACATCTCGGTCACACAACATGCTGGAAACTGCCGGTAACGCCAGCGGGATGGCGCTGCCAAGAAAAGAAACAGAAACATCGGCAACCGTTGGTCGGTAGCCGAGTGGCATGGATAATACTTCCACAATAATGGGCGTTGATCCACCGAAGAGAAATGAAACTGTGCACTTATCGTATCTAGTCTGATCTAATATCGAATCTTCCACAAATTGGTTTTTCACAATGAACATGATTGATGTTCATCATCATTTTCTTCCACCAGCATATGCCCACGGTATGCCCTCGCTTTCCCAGATATGACGTAATTTACTAAAGCGCTGCAATAGCATGGCAGGAATCAGGCCAGATCCCATCCGGATTGGCATTACCATCGTGGAGTGTCGATGAGGACTTGTCATTTCTCGACCGCCAGGGGATTCGGACAGCCATCTTGTCTTTAAGCGCTCCTGGGGTTAGCATTGCTGGATCCCCAGAACGGGCAAAGAATCTTGCCCGCGATTGCAATAACTACGCAGCGGAAATACATAGGACACATCCGGACAGGTTCGGGTTCTTCGCAACACTTCCATTGGAGAACATGAACGACTGCTTTGAGGAGCTGCTATATGCGCTCGATGAACTCGGGGCCGATGGTGTAACGCTATTCACAAGTTACGCAGGGCTGTATCTCGGACATGAGTATTTCAAACCACTCTGGGAAGAGCTCAACCGACGCGCAGCAGTCGTATTCATCCACCCCGTCTCCGTGATCAACCCCGGTCCACCACACAATTTAGCGGTCCCTCCTCCTATAATCGATTTCCCCCACGAGACTACAAGAGCTGCGGTGCATCTGATCACGTCCAATACGATCCGCGACAATCCTAATTGCAAGATTATCCTATCACACGGTGGAGGTACGTTGCCTTATGTTGCTACGAGGATTGCGAATGCAACAGCGGACGTAGGGCTTATCTCTAAGACGGCTGAAGAGTTCTTGACCGAGGCCAAATCGTTCTACTTTGATCTCGCATTGACCAGCTATGAGGATCCTATTCGCCTTCTTTCTAATTTCGCAACTCATGGTCATATACTCTGGGGTAACGACTTTCCCTTCGCTCGGGAGAAGACAGTGCAGGGACAGTTGGATGTGCTAAACAATGTCACTCTGGAACCAAACTTTCGGCAATCAATCATTGATAGTGCAGCTCTGAAGCTCTTTCCGCGCCTATTAAATAGCTTGCGTTAGTTTTGAATCAGTATTAGCACACAACCACATAGTGATTAGGACTTCGAGTTTATATGTTGCTGATCTCATATCCACACATAGCAGGCAGAACTAATCTTGCAGCTGTCCGCGGACGCAACTTGATTATTTTGAGGAAGTTATGCTTGGTCTCTCTAGTAGGAATCCGTATGTAGTCAATCGACAGGGGAATACTCGTTACGGGAAACTCAGATCTTGTAGACCCTCATAATATGACGGACCCTAGCTCCAAATTAGATTGTCACTTGAACCGCCGGCTTTACATGCTGGCATGATGAACGACAAGGGTTTGGGTACCGAAACGAGACTTTTGAATGCTGAATTCCTACCAGCATTGAAGGCAATTTAGCTGGGAACGCCGACCAGTGGATGGGCACTGCGCGAATGGCTTGGCAACAAGGACTGCCCTGCGCCGCTTGTAAGATTGCTTTGCATGCTCGACTACATAAATAGTATCTTGGTGTTTGATTGAATACTGCGCATTACCTATTACCTCAAAGGTGGGTACTATGTAGGCAAATGACACAGCAATCTAGCGCACAAAGCGGAGATTTTTACAGCAGGACGAGGCCCTTCAAGGTCATAAGTTTTGTATCATACTGCTCGGTATACCCCCACCGAGACCCCCAGGCTCACCATCCGCACGTAATGAGGAACGCAGGACCGTAGACTGGCTACCATTCGTACGCAGCGAAACCGTTGGACGAGTCTTCTGCCAACTAGTAACTGTAACGAGAGATTTATATAGTATAATGCCGTTTCCCTCAGTCTAGATCCATGCACGGTGTCACGCATGCACCTAGAGGTCGGGACGACATGGTGATCGATCTCGTCATGGTGCAGGTCTCTCGTAATAAAAGCTAATACATTACAATTACCAGTCCTGTATTTTATGCCACCAATGAACTATTGTGCAATCTCTGTACCAAGCTCATACTATTCTATCCAGCCGCCCCTTCAGACTAGACCGTTCGTCCATTTGAAGAGGTTCTGAGGGTCCCACTTGGATTTTATTGCCAGTAGCTTGGGTATCTTTCTCGGTGCGTACCAGGCGACGCGACCCTCATCACCATGAGCATAGTTGACATACACCTCAAGCTTCCCGTCCTTGCCGCCAGTTGACATGAGTTTGTTCCGCCACGTTAGCCCAGCCCTCTCAGCAATTGCCCCAGACGCTACATCCGAGAAGACGAAGGAGAAGAAGCTTAGAATGGTCAGCAGAATAATTAGATGACCTAGAATCGTACTTACAAATATGCAAAACTGTCTCTATATGGGTATGCTGTTGCATCATCTGGGATGCTCTTCGTGACAGCGTTGGGAAACATCTCAACAACGAGGATGGCTGTCGCAAGTGCAGGGTTTTCGGTGTAGAACTGAATGAACTCATCCACGAGGCTTACATAAGTAGACACGTCGAACGTCGCCAAATTTCCACCGAAGACGGAGTGATTACCGCCCTTCAAACAAGCGAACTGGTCCGCACCGAAGCGATTTTCCTTTACCAGTCTGCTCCACGGGATTGAGCTGATATTTGACCTTACTGGGTTACTGTCGATCAGTGGTTGAATGTAAGCTAAGCCTTCCTCCTCCGGGCCAATATAAATCGCTGAGATCAGGATGACGGTCTACGATTCATTTGGAGTCAGTAATGGTAAGTAGGCAAACTAAAGCGGATGGCTTACAACTTGCGTGACAGGGTCGAGCATGATGGACGCGAAGATAGAGAGCTCGTTTGGTTGATTATTCTCGTACGTCTTGACGACATTGAAGACATGCTCCTTTGCAGAAGTTGGGTAGATGAAGTCTCCATTGAGAGCAAGTCCGTTGTTTGTCTGATCATGGATTCTGTAAGTTGCAGAAGTGATGACACCATAGTTGAAGCCAGCTCCACGGAGTCCCCAGAAAAGATCCTGGTTCTCACCCGTAGAAGCCGTGACAATATCTCCTTTTCCAGTGACAACAGTTACAGATATCAAGGCATCCAGAATCAAGCCATGAATCCCTTGGTAAGGGCCAATCCCTCCTCCGAGGGTTGCTCCGACCACGCCAACGCAAGAACACGAGCCGGTCTCTATAAAAGGCACCAATTGTCAGTCTCGTACTGCTATGACTTTAAAGTAGTCGATTTGCTAAACCTACGGAGTTCTTTCTTTGCAGCAGATATTGGGCCGAAAATATCGTCAAAAGTTGCGGCCCCGCCGACTGTCACCCGGTTGTTGGGTGCGTCAACACTAACACTACGGAAGAAGCCCAGATCGACGTCAATCGCTCCTTTTAACGCAGAGGTGGTGTTGGTATACCCATTACCACCTCCAGTTGCTAAGAATGGGACGTTTTTGTCGTTTGAGTACTTGACCTATAATGGCATGATTTAATCAACAAGGCCAGACCGGCTCATGGGTTTGTACGCACAATGGTTTGGACATCTTTGTTAGTCGCAGGCTTTGCAAAAACGATGTAATGCGGCGTATTGTATGCGTTCCAGCGCTGAACTATCTCCATAGTCTCATCGGAAGCATCCGGAAGAAAAACTTCGCTCTTAGGCGACAAGTTTTGCTTCAAGTAATTGTAGATGGTCGACGGGCAAGCTGCTGTAGGCGAGTCAGCCATTTCTGTTTGCGTTTGCTCCAGATGAGTCCGGGGTCAACACGGCGCTTTCCCCTGTCTCTGCTGAGAAGGGAAAGCCCTGGTTTAAAACTTACCAGCATCCACTGTCGTGTGCGCGCAAAGCACCAATAACACAAACAACAGGCTGGCTGTGACATCTTTGAGGTGAGACAACATGATGCCACGTTTGCCAAGAGGTAGAATCTCGTGCAGCGGATACGTACTGCCTCGCGCGCTTCGCATCAACTTTTCCAAGGTCGAAAATGCACCGGAAAAGCCAGAATTTTCTGGAACCGACAGATGCAACCCCAGAGTTTAGGTTCCGTGTAACGGCCGGAGTTGCCTTGCATGTAAGTCGTTGGAAGTTGCTCAACAACTAGACCTCGGGACCCGAGACTGAGCATCAGCCGCTATATGACGCCACGAGTCGCCTACCGAGCCACACATATGCATTCCACCAACAGATAGGCAAAATTTGTACCATAAATTGGATTGACACAAAGCACCGTGCATACCAAACTAGGCCTCCTCCACTGTCTGACTTGGTTTTCCAAGGCACCGCTGCGGCTGCGAATCTTGGGGTAGGGGATGTAGCAATAGTCATAACTAACATAGTAGACTAAGGACTTATCAGTGTCGTGATGAGATCATGTCAATAATCATATCATTAATAGATTTAGATCTACTTACGAACAAGTGCTACACAAGTTCAGTGGCAGTGTCTCGCTCCACGCTAAACCGCCACTGTCAAATACAAAGTCCATTAAGGACATCACTCATAGAGTCCTCCTAACAGCACGCCAATAAGGTAAAATATGAGTAGGGAAATAAGAAAAAAGACCATTTATAGACCGTTCTTCTTTCACCGCAATACAATTTGCTAGCTAGATAATCATCCTCTAGATTCACATCGGACCCAAAGCCTGGACGTGCCACTATAGCCTGCAAGAGCCACGCGGGGATCTTGCAATCAGGCTACACATGAGACTATTGATTCAAACCAGTGGCCCAATGTTATCAGTAATGCAACTATGCAAGGGAAACTTGAAGCTATTTATAGATACTCCTACCGGAGTAAAAACTCATCCCACCATAAACAACCAAAAACCATGCCACCGTGCGTCCATCCTTAGCCTCCGCCATTCCCCTCCTCATCCGTCCGAAGGACTCACTCAAACATCCTTACAAAACTTGCTTTTCTCTTACCTGAACCAACAGTTCGCTTGGTTCGAATACGAGAAAGGCTTTCTGGTCCATCCAATCATTCGCCACGTGATTTGATAGCGACAGATCAAACGCAAAAATCGTCTTTGCCAGGATAACTTTAGCTTCTGCTAGAAAAACCCTGCAAACCACGGATTAGTATGCAGTGATCTGGGGCCCAGCACAATGAAGATTAGACTCACTTCCCGCCCAAGCAATTCCTGTTGCCCATGGAGAAAGGGTGGAATGCATCTTTATTGTCTTTGTTGAATCGAGATTCATACCGACCGTCGTTCGGTGAAAGAAAGCGTTCTGGATGAAACCCCAAGGCATCCTCCCAGTAGAGAGGTGTGGTCTGGGAAGTCTGAAGCGCAATGCCAATCACGGTCTGGAATGTATCAGCAATGTTCATGTAGTTCAACCTTGAATGATCGATTATGGTGACTACCGACGCACCTTCTCCGGTATCCAAGTTCCGTCTATCGTTAGCCCTCCTGCTGGCACAATTCTTGGCAGATTAATTGGAGTAGGATGGTGTATGCGAAGAGTCTCATCTATGACAGCAGAGAGGTACGGCAGTGACTGTGTTTTTGTGATGTCGATCTCCTTCTCATCGAGGAATGTTTGTCGAATCTCATCACGAAGACATTGATAGGTTACTGGATTTCTCAGCAAAAGATACGTTGCTGTGGCTAAAGCCACCGTTGTGAGCTGGCAGCCAGCGATAATGATGGCCAACGAGTTGCTGTCAAGCTCTGTCCGGGTGATACCCTTTTCTTTCCCTGGGTTGACATTTCCAATTAAAGCAGACATAAAGTCTTGCCTTTGAAAACCCAAGTCACCCATGGCAAGCCGCTTGTTGATAGCTTTCTCATTGAACTCATAATTCTGCTTCCTCTTCCTGGCAGTTAGTCTGAGGAAGATCATGCCAAATAGACGGTCCAACGGATAGAAGTGGCTCAGGCTGTTTCTGATCGCACCAAATTTAGCCCCAAGGAAAATGCCGACAATCATATGGTGCTCATTCTCGCCTTCCAATCCATGGAAACTCTCACCGAATGTCAGGTCGGCAATAATGTCGAGCGCGGCATACCCGTAATATTTGGCGATGTCGATGACATTGTTATCGGCCCTTGTGATATCACGTCTCATTCGTTGCATGAGCAACTGAACATGCGACTCAATAATTGGGTTTTGCTCTTTGAGTGCCTTGTCAGTAAAGGCATTGACATATAGCCTTCGAATGCGAGCATGTGTAGCTCCATGAGCTGTGAATAAGGAATGCGCTCCATTCAGTGGCGGGGTTTGACTGTAGGGATCCTTCTTCAATTGCGGACGCGTGAGATATATATCCTTCCATGCTCCTGGAGATATTGTCGATAGCTCTCCGGGAGAAATTCGCACGACTTCTCCATATTGGGCATGGAGCCGATCCAGCCATTTGTATGTTGAACCAGTCACGGCCGAGAACGCAAAAGGAAGCCGCGATACCGCCGCAAACATAGGCCCGGGAAACTTGGCTAGTGGATGGAAGTATAACGAGTGGATGATATCTGCAGAAACAATCTACACTTATAAGCGTCTTTCAACGAGTAAAACACGGGTATAACTTACAACCATCAGCAACATCGATACTATGACTGTAACAGTGCAAAAGTCTGACCTGGCGGAAAGGCAAATCCAGCCTATTTCATTTGCCATGCTGATGTTAGTCTACCGAGTAATCTGATCCTTAAAACAGTCTTCTCGGTGTACAGGATTCAATGAGGACATTCTATTGTTTCTGCTGTGGCAGTTATACTTGAGTTACATTGGTGTACACAGCGGAGCAATCATTGTTTAGTTTCAACTAGGCAAACGTAATACAACACCAGCACTACATGTCCGGCTTTCCAGGTCTTGAATTTCTCTCCACTACTACTTGAATCAGTTTTAGAAAAAAGCAACTGGCTCATGTCCTATCTTGCGGCCATAAGCCCGGGTGCCGGCCGAATCATTTTGCCCCAAACTGGGTCTTCGACATGGGTCGGACAAGTTTCAAGACAGTGTCTGATCCTCTTTTCACTCAGGAATCATACATCCACTGATACGCTCGAATATTTTCAGTATTAAATTAATGCAGTAAGTATGCAGGGCATCTATACGGAGAGGATCGACGCCTTGGCCGTAGTTTGTACACTAAAATTAGGACCGGCCTAAGCTCACACACAATATGCTAATTCAGGCTTTTCGAGTTGTATTCAAATAGAACAATTGCACTAAGTGATGTGATACTGGTTTCCGATAACGTCGCCGTGGTCTTTACGGCTTGAAATTTCGATATGAACGGTCGAGGTCTTGCAACTGATCAGATTAGTGACTCCTGAAAGAGTAACTAAAAGTTAGCAACCTTTTGTTGTTTTTATAAGCATATATATCTTTGCTGTTGTAGATCCCGGGCATAGAAACGTAGCACTCCCATCATCTACCATCACTACAGTCATATCTTTATAGGTGTTCGAGAACTTGTTATATCTTCAAGCCAAGCCTCGCTTTTATCAGGCACGTCACATCCAAGTGTTACAAACATGGCTGCTGCATCTAATAAATTGCCCACGGTTGCAGTATTCTGTCCACAAAGCAAGTGTCCCACTCAAAGCTATCTCTCAAGCCTCCGTTCATTCCTATTGTCAGACCAACGTCTCCAGCCGTTGGTCAAGGAAATCTTGTCTCTGAAACAAACGTGGAATTTTTTTGCAATTCACAATGCAAACATTGCAGGTCTCTCTCAAGGCCCAAGATATGCCGCATTACTAGTTGACTGGATCACGAACGACAGCTCAGGCCCAATCATCGGAATCATGTCTGGGATAATATCCATGCCATTGCTTGTCATAATCCAAGTTTGCCAATACCTCCAGTATATCCAGCTACAACGGGTAAGCCATGCTCAGCTGCTTCGAAGCCTTGACAAGAGGGTCGGCATTCAGGGATATTGTGGGGGTCTTTTGCCAGCCTTTATTGTCGCTTGCGCTCGGGACGAGGATGAGCTCATCCACTTGGCGACGATTGCTATACGTATTGGACTGGGGATTGGAGCGTACTGTCAGCTCGGTGATAACGAAAATATCAAAGGCGCGACAACTGCTGTTGTACGGCTTCGTTATCCCGAGCAAGGTGAAGAAATCGTACAGAAGTTTCCAGGTGTAAGCACTCCCTATGCTGGCTATAGTCTTCGGAAACGTAGCTGACTCAAAAGCGAAGTGTGTCATCTCAGCTGTGACAGATCCAAAAAGCATTACTATCAGCGGCCATGTAGATGCCATGGCACATCTTTTGGCGCACGTTCGGGATCAAGGACTTCTCGTACAAGAAATGCACCTTCGCGGGCTAGTCCATAACCCGGAGAACCTTGAACTTGCCCAAGAACTTTGTAGCCTTTGCGATAAGAGTCCATCTCTGCAGCTGCCAAAAACCACGCAATTATTGATACCGGTTAAGTCGAACTACGACGGGAAGAGTATCAAGAAGCTTTCTTTAACCCACGAGGCTGTACTTATCATGCTAACAGCAAAATGCGAATGGTACACAGTACTCCAGGAAGTAGCGCAAGATCTCAAAGACGGAGGCAACTCCTTTCATAGCTTCGAGATCTTTGGACTTGGCGATTGCGTTCCTCTCTCTCCTTTCCATCAAGCCAAACTCAATATCACAAAATCCGAGGCCGCTAAAGTTCTAATAGAAGCAGATTCCAATCAATATGAGTTCAATGACGATGCAATAGCAATAATCGGTGTTTCGTGTCGGCTGCCTGGCGCCAACAACCTCGACGAGCTGTGGGAGCTAATGTCTCGTTGTCAATCAACTTGTGAGAGGATCAGACAAGACAGAGTACCTTTGGAGAAATCGTTCAGAAATTCGCAGAGAAAGGACTCAATAACTGAAAGAACGTTCTATGGTAACTTCGTCAATGACGTTGACAAGTTCGACCATGGTTTCTTTCGGATTGGGGCCAAGGAAGCTTCCTGTATAGATCCACAGCAGCGTTTACTCCTAGAGCTGGCCTACCAGGCAATGGATTCCAGCGGATACCTTCGTCATCATAAACGTGAAGATAACGATAACGTAGGCTGCTTCATTGGTGGAGGGTTTGTCGAGTACTTGGAGAATACTGGTAGCCATCTGCCAACAGCATTCAACTCGACGGGTACAATTCGCGCTTTCCTCTGTGGCCGGTTGAGTTACCACTTCGGCTGGAAGGGACCTGCGGAAGTTGTTGATACTGCGTGTTCATCTTCCATGGTCGCAATTCACCGAGCATGCAGGGCTATTCTCGGAGGTGAATGTCCAGTGGCGGTGGCTGGCGGCGTCAGCCTGATGACTGGTGTATCTGATCACCTTGACCTGTCTAAGGCAGGATTCTTGAGTCCAACTGGCCAATGCAAACCATTTGACGTGTCTGCCGATGGGTATTGTCGTTCGGATGGAGCTGGCTTGGTCGTGCTGAAAAGACTCAAGCATGCGGAGGCATCTGGGGATCAGATTCTTGGAGTTATTACAGGAACTGCGACAAATCAAGGAGGCATGTCTTCATCAATTGTAGTGCCGCATGCACCTTCATTGGAGGAGCTATATCATCGCGTTCTGCAACAGGCACACATGTCTCCCCGTCATGTCTCGTATGTTGAAGCCCATGGAACAGGAACTCAGGCAGGTATGCTCATTTCAAATGTCGTCGTAAAGCTTTGACCTGCTTGTGTAACCAGTGGACTAAAGCTGATCATATAAAATAGGCGACCCAATCGAAATGGAAAGTATTAGGCAAGTGTTTGGTAGTGTTGATCGCCACTCTCCTTTGCATGTTGGTTCAGTCAAAGGAAATATTGGTCACTGCGAGCCCGCTGCAGGAATTGCAGGCCTTCTTAAGGTTCTCGCTATGTTCCGAGCCGGTAAAATACCTCCGCTGGCAAACTTTTCGAAACTCAATCCTAAGATTCCGGCTCTGGCTAAAGGTAAAATGGCCATCGCCCAATCAGTTGAACCATGGCTAGGATCATTCCATGCTGCATGCATCAATAGCTATGGAGCCGCTGGAAGTAATGCCGCTGCAATATGCTGCGGATATACCTCTGTGAGCACTACATGTGAAAATACGAACGAGAATCAACCATTCCCAATCATAGTTACAGCTCACTCGAAAGAGAGCCTGCGTCGATATGTTGATAAACTCAGCAAGTTCCTGGAACACCAGAAACCGAGTCTTGGGGACTTGGCATTTACACTCAGCGAGCGCCGAATGCGTCACCGCTATCGTTGGATGACCGTGGCGTCGGATATTAACGGTCTTCGCATGGCGCTCCGTACAAGCAGAGAAGTACACGACATTCCCCCAAGTAAAAGGCCAGTGGTGTTGGCATTTGGAGGCCAAAATGACCAAGTCGTCGGCCTTGACAAGGGACTATATGAGATGTGCCCTCGGTTAAGGCATCATATTAATACGTGCTCGGAAATTCTGGTCGAACTTGGCTTTCCTTCAGTAATTCCGGCAATTTTTCAATCCACTTCAATCTCGAATGTGGCCATTCTGCAGACTGCCATCTTTACTGCGCAATACTCTTTCGCGCAGTGTTTGATTGAGGCGGGACTGGTCGTCGACACTGTCATCGGTCATAGTTTGGGCGAACTGACTGCCATCACTGTTTCTGGGGTCTGGACGCTCCGAGATGGCCTTCGGATTGTCGCGACGCGGGCTGCTCTGATAGCATCTACGTGGGGACCAGAACGTGGCTCCATGATGGTAGTTCATGCCAAAAAGAAACTCGTTCACAGTCTTGTTGAGAAAGTAGGAGACTGCGAAATCGCCTGCTTCAACTCAAATACCTCACAGGTCATAGCAGGTTCTATGGATTCAATTAACCGTGCAGAGACGATCTTGGCATCTGTCCTAACCTATGAGGACGTGCGATTCCAGCGACTCAAGACCAGCCACGGATTTCATTCCAAGTTCGCTGATCCTCTGTTAGGTGATCTTGCCGCTTTGGGATCAACTGTATCCTACCACAAGCCCCGGTTCAATCTGGAGACTTGTACTGTAGACATACACAACACAATCACGTCGTCCCATATCGCAAGTCACCTAAGAAATCCCGTATATTTCGATGCTGCTGTTCAGCGCATTACAAAACGTTTGAGCTCTTGCACATGGCTTGAAGCTGGCTTCGATTCTCCGATTATTTCTTTGCTCAAAAGGGCTGTTGAGGATCCAACTTCACATACTTTCCAAGCCATATCTTTCAAAGGGGCTATGGCGAAGAGTGATGTTCTTACGAAAGCCATCGTAAGCATGTGCCATGAGGGAGTGGATCTCTCATATTGGCCTTTTCTAAATGCCTCCGATTGTGGATTCAGGCAGATCACTCTGCCATCATACACTTTCGTCGGAAGCTCATCATGGGTCGATAATGTCGACCGCGTGACAGAGCTACAAGAAAAGTTACAAGCTAGTCAAAACTCAACAAATGCGTCTAATAGTCTTACTGTCAAGTCTAAACTTGTTACAGGGCCTATTGTACATGGCAGAGAAATCTGTTTTAGTGTCAATATTGCGTCTGAGCGGTTTCAGTCTATCGTATGTGGTCACGTCGTACGCAAGCGACCGCTATGCCCAGCATCGATGTACATGGAATGCATTTTCATGGCTTTACAGAATATGGATTTGGATCTCTCCCAATCTGCTGTTTGCTTTGAAGCACTGTCATTTGAAAGCCCCCTCGGTACTGATCTTGGCAGAGAGCTCACACTAGTTCTCACTGTGGCCAACTCCAAAAGTAACTGGACATTTAATTTTGGAAGTCGTCATACAGCCGATGGCGCATCAAAACTAACAGTCCACGCCAAGGGTTCCCTGAGCTTGCAAAGCAGTCACTTGGAGAATTCGTCCAACCAGAGGCTAGTGGTAAAACATATTGAAGGACTATCACGTGGCCGAGAAATGGAGAAGTTTCTGTCAGCGCGAGCATACAGGTTATTCTCTAAAGTCGTGACATATGCCTACTTTCTTTCAGGAATAAGAAATATATTGATCGACGGGTACCAAGCCTTGGCTGAAGTACAAGTGCCTGTTGGCCAACCTGGCCAAGAGCAGAGCACCGCGGTGGACCAGTGCGACGCAGTCACAATAGACATCTTCATACAAGTCGCGGGGCTACTTATCAATAGCAGCGACCTTTGTGAGCAAGATTCTGTATTTGTCGCCACAGGTATTGAGAATATCAAATTACCGCCGACGCTCAGATTCTCGCAAAACTTGGTGTGGAAAGTGTACGCTATCATCACATCAACAGGCAAGAGTCATGCTGTTGGAGACGTGTTCGTGCAATCAATGGATGATCTCATCACGCTCTCAGTCATGGGTATTGCGTTTACGAAACTACCAATTCCTGCGTTGGAGAGAATACTTGATGGAGCAAACACCAAGACGGGCAATCCTCATCCATCAAATCCGCTTCCGACGCAAGAGACAGTAGAGTTGCCTCCCCCATTTGTCTCGCAAGCGGGAACAACAGGAGTAAAACACACTTTGGAAGAGCCCGCTCAGTACCATTCGTCCGATGAGGAAGATGAGAAAGTTTTGCGAAGCATAATCTCAAGTTATACTGGTGTGCAATCTAACTTAATCTTCAGTGAGACTTCCATATCGGAACTTGGTATAGATTCGCTCGCATCAATCGAGCTGACCGAAGAGCTCAATTCTCGTTTTGGAAGAGAACTTTCTTCCAGTCAACTTTTGGACTACAGTTTTGCAGAGCTTTTGAAGCAGTTAGAATTTCCGTCGAGGACGCCGGGGTTCTCTCTGTCAACCCACAGTGGGATGCCGCAGGCTTCCCCCACATCTTCCCTCATGTCCTCCCTGGAGGATGAATTATTGATATCAACACCACAGTCCACAACGTCTCCCTTGAGTAATAGCCAGTTCAGCAAATTGACCACGTCTATTTCTTACGCATGTGGCATAGAAGCAACTGAGCTCACCGAAAGCATCACACTAAGGGAACTAGGTATTGACTCGCTGGCTGCCATCGAACTGAAAGATGAGCTTGAAACTGCTTTTACCACACAGGTCCCGGGCGAACAGATCGACCTGGATTGGAGCTTGAGTGACATGGCTCAATTTTTGGGGTGCTCTGGTCCCACCGCGACACACAGTACAATACTTGAGCCAACAAAAGCATCCGTCGTGCCGACTATGATATTTGACACGAGAGAGCAAATGTCAACGCACGTTGATGTAGATAACGAATTAACAGCAAGGATCGGAAACCCTTTCGAGGCACTCGCACTAGCGCAAGCAGAGCTGCCAAAAGTTCTTCCGGCACGCGGCCACGATATCCCATCCGTAGACGTGGGGCGAAAATTGGATGTCATCACGACGATGTATATTCTTGAGGCGTTCCAAAAGCTCGGCGTGGATATCTCGAAACTGGAAGGAGGCTCCCCTGTTCCAGTCATTCCACATATCCCTACACATTCCAAAGTTGTGAAACGGTACTACAACATACTACAGAAACACGGGCTTGTGGACTCGGATGGCCAAGGGTACGTCCGGAGCATTCTGGATTATCCAGACATCTCTGCAGACAATCTAGTATCCACCTTCACCCGCGAATTCCCGGAGTATCGTCCTGACACCGACATGATTGCAATTACTGGCTCCAAGCTTGCCGAATGCCTGACCGGAAAGGTGTCACCGATGACCTTGCTCTTCGCAAGTAAAGAGGCGCGACAGATTTTATCAAACTACTACGCCACTTCACCGTTACTGGCAACTTCTACTGAGCTTCTGGTAAGCCTGGTGGCACACAGCGTGGGTGCAAGCGGTGGGGACGCGGTGAGGATCATTGAAGTAGGAGCCGGTTGTGAGTTGCCTCAGCCCAAGTCCTCAGAGAATTAATATCATCTGACTAACCTAACCTCTCTTAGCGGGCGGTACCACAAAACGACTAGCCCAGGTGCTCAATACTCTAGGAAAGAGAATCGAGTATACATTCACGGACATTGCATCTTCACTCGTCAACCAGGCCTCCAGGACTTTTGAGGAGTACAACTGGATGAAGTTCGATACCCTTGATATCGAGGAGCCACCGCCTTCCCGGCTACAAGGAAAATTTGACATAGCCATAGGCACCAATTGCGCACATGCGACAAGAAATCAAGTCAGTACAATTGGCAACATCCGGCAGCTTCTGAACCCTGATGGCTGTCTGATTCTTTCGGAAGTGACCGAGGTGGTCGACTGGTACGACATTGTTTGGGGCCTGCTCGATGGTTGGTGGCTTTGCAAAGACTCCTCGTACCCATTGCAGCCACCGGAAAGATGGGTGCAGTCCTTCAAGAAGGCGGGCTTTCAGACAGTGGCACAATCAGATGTCCCGATACGGCAGTTCAATTCTCAGAGCTTGATAGTCGGAACGAGGAACAGTCTGAATGTGCCAATCCACAAGGTTCATAGCCGCACAGCTGTCAGGACCGTAGTATATAAGGAAGTGCAAGGAGTCGCAATTCCAGCGGACATTCATCTACCCCAGGCCCCGACTGGAGATATCATGAGCCTCGGTATTACCTCCAACTCCTAAGTGATCTACAGTTGTTGTTCGCTGACTTTGCCATGTTTCTAGCAATGATGATACATGGTGGCGGGCATATGATGTTATCAAGAAAGGCCATTCGTCCGGCACAGACATCATTCCTACTGGATAATGGTGTTCTCCCAGTCAGCTTCGATTACCGACTCTGCCCAGAAGTCAATCTCATCGATGGTCCGATTGAAGATATTCGAGACGCATATCTTTGGATGCAGAGCAAGTTACCAATGCTGCTCTCGGAGCACGGGATCACAGTCGACTGCACCAAGGTTGCCGTGATAGGATGGTCTACGGGAGGGCATTTGGCGCTGTCAACAGCGTGGACAACTCGACTGCTCGCCTCGAACCCCCCAGCAGCGATCCTCTGCTTCTATGGGCCCGTAGACTTTGAATCTGGAGGTAGGAACTTTCCGTGCGAGTTCATCCTCCGCACCTTTACAAATTGCTGACTGAAAGCATAGACTTGGACATACCACGACATCATAAGGTCTCTAGCGGAGTGTCTGTTCTCGAAGAAGCGATAAAATCTGTCACAGCAACACCTGTAAGTCAAATCTAAGCCCGATCGGGATGCTTGTGGAAAGCACTGATCCCATATATAACCAGATAACATCCTACGATCCCGGAAATGGCGCGACGGGCAGCCCAGAGTTAAGCTGGATGCATGCCGGTGACCCAAGATCCGAACTTGTCCTGTCGCTTTTCAGAGAAGGGAACGGACTTTCGCTCCTGCTGAACGAAGACAGGACCAGCGATCAATGGTATCGAAACCCGGCCGAGCCCGGGCGCATCGCAGCGGTCAGTCCGATGGCACACATGCGCTCCGGGGACTACAAGACGCCGACCTATCTGATTCACGGCACGCAGGATGAGATCGCGCCGTTTCGATCGGCACTGGACTTCTTCCACGCTTTGCGCGAGACCAACGTCGAGTGCGGGTTTCTGGCACTTTCAGGGGTTGGGCACATTCATGACTTGGGGCTGAAACCGGGAACGGTTGAGTGGGATGCTCAAGTTGGCCCCGGCTATGAGTTCTTGTTGAGGATGTTGCGAAGATAAGCGTTGTTGTTTGTTACGCTAAATTGGTTTTGTCCCTAACCTAGCAAGTCAGTATGTCGCGAAATTGGGTTATGCTAGGCTATGTTGTTTCTTGGGGTTTAGCCAACCAATGTCACGATCAATGTTCAAAAAGGTACTTTTCAAGAAAGATTACACGACTCTACGACGCATCATTTAATGACCAATCAGTGCACACTCAGATTCTCGTTAACTCTGTGCAATTGCTTCTTCTTCATCACTCTGTGCGGTTTAACCTGTGAAGGTCGAATTCGCTCCATAGTTTTTAGTCACTGATTACGTCGCTAGGTTAGTCGCCTTCTTTCATTAATCGACACCCGACTTCATTATGCAGCAGGATATACCCAATAAATCAGCTGATTGTCAGATACCGTACGATGACACCAAGACTTGGCTGGTGCGGATCAGGGAAGAAGATGAGCGGGCAACCCGAACGGCTAGGATAGATAGCATATAGGCCTGAAGTCACTTTACAATCCAACACTTCCGGAAATATCAAATGCGACCTGTACATCATTGTGAGATCGTCGTGTTGGGCATGGACTCTGTCAACCCAGTTGCATATCCTGTTATTTCCACATTGGTGAATCAACAGATGGAAGAAGCCGTGCAGTCATTGAAAGAATTGCACATCAACCACCACTAGTCTATCTTGATGGGTGAAATCCATGTCATCCTATATTATACCTTTGAGATTGCGTTTGGTAATAATAATTTATCCCGATTTGATAATATAGCGTCAGTGCGAAACTCGCGTTGTTGTTGAACGCATCTAATACTTGATTGGTCCTTCACAGATCGTGATCTGGGTTCCGGATTTGTTCCGTGAGTGATATGAACAGAACGGATTCGTCGAACAGCTGTAGTTGTTGTCAAGCGGTAATCCACATTCTGAAGCTGACTCTGAAGAAGATGGAAGTTGTTGGTAAATCACTACCGGTGGGGATCATACTTGACAAGGACTCACGATACTTCGGAATTATTACTCCCTCTGTTTTGCGGTTGTGACCGTCCCTTTTCATTGACCGCCGCTCCATAATTTCAGGGCGGGCGACGATCGTTGTATGTCAGTCGCACCGAGGCATTGAGCTAAACAGCGGAGCTGAGCCAGCTGGAACTCGGCTGGGACTCAGCTGGTAAGTAGGCGGTGCAGGTATAGAACAAGCCGCCAAGTCTCAGTTTTTACCCACTACGACGATGTCTTCAAATTTGACCCGATAAGGTTGATGTATTGAAAGTAAAATCCAGCCAACCTGATGTTAATTTCTTGATTCCGAGGCAAATGAAAGATAGCCAGAGAGAGTGGCCCGTGAGGTTCCTGTGCTGCCATGGTCATACGGACCCTTGTCCAGCTGGTCTCTCCAAGAACCCATCTCATTGCGACGACTGTCCCACTCGCTGTCATAACTTTGTCCGATAATGGGCAGGTGCGCGCAACAGAGCGGGTAGAGAACACCGCTCCGCCTAAGTGTTTACCGTCGACAAATCTGCCGAATGGTGCATTTTGGTTTCAAAAGAGATCGTCGCCAGCGGGTTGAATAGAGAATCGCATGGTTCGCCGAACCACGAGAGCATGGGTTGGATGATTAGTGACCAGGCGGGTTTCATATGTGTGAGAGCCTGACGAGATGCGGTCGCACCAACCAGCCGGCTTAATAAGATGAGGGAGCGTTATCCATTTCCCATCGGCAGAAAAAGCCAAGCTTTTCGGTGGTAAGAACCGGATCTGCAAGGGATGATTGGAGTCCTCCAATTGTTGCAACTCGTGAGATCCACGTACGTCCAACTATGGCTTAGTGTCAGGGCCTCGGGTACCTACAGGATGGAGAAGGAATCGAAATGGGACCGTTGAACCGAAATTGATGGTCAAATTTTGATCTTGGTATGGTATGAAAAGCTAGATAAGGTGTCAGTGTGAGATTATTCCCAATTTCGCGACGACTGCAATCCCGTGGTCAGGGCTTCTTATGTGACACTCGTTATCTGGACTGGCACTCCATACTTTGACCAACCGGAGTAGCACGAGTACCAGAACAATCGCAGTTCTAGGCACCAAAGTATTGCCACTGGTCGCACATAGGTATGGCATGTATGGCGCAGTATCGTATCCGCAGCCGTATTCTCGATCATGTGAAGCGATCCGAATCCCGAGAGCTCAGGTTCTGCATGTGCCGTCTCCGCAGCTGTGCGAAGTACTGGGGCTGGTCTGGTAGCTAACGATGTTCTTACGCGAACGATTGGGCTGAATGATGTCGTAGATACGCAGCAGCACCGCGCGCGGTGGTTGTTGTCGGGTGCCAGGGGGTGCTTTCTCCCAAGCTCCATTGTGTCTTTGTCGCCAGCGCTACTGGAAGAAACTAACGGGTTAGAGTGATTGGCGTCTCCCAATACGGTAAGCCGCGTGGACTCCCCGACTACTCACACAACTATCGACCTTGTCCATGAGCAGAAGCACCAACTACATACTTTGCCGCGCATATCTGAAGTCGACGTAAGACAGGTAGCACTCAAGGCAGACTACAGTATGTAGCGAATGGGCCGGGGAGCTGCAGCGGGCTCGTAATCATGGCGACCATTGGTCAATTGATGCTTACTCCTGCCGGCCGACCTCTCGCAATGCACCTAGCAACCACTTGGAATTGGCGTTTCTGCTCTGGAAATTGACCAGCCATTCGCAAGTCTTGGGCTTAACTTTGATAGCGGACGATAGCGGACTGGGCGGTCCTTTGTCGTTGCGAATACATGGGTCCAGAGAGGGCTAGTAGGGGGTCTAGCAGAGATATCTCATTGGACTAGCAGGGTTGGGCCAGGCGGGAATGCACTGAGGTGCATCGGCGTGCGTCGGACCCTGGTCAGAAGTTGATTTTCCAGGTTAGATCGTGAGAGCTCTCGTCGCTGGCGCGCCTCCCCCATCCGTTCCATCCATTTTGCCTCCGGTTGTTTGTCTCTGTATCTGTATCTGTCTGCATACATACATACGTACATACAGTACCTACAGCAAGCATAACGCGTGCGGGTTGCGGGACATTTTTTCCATTGACCTCTGATTGACCTAAACTCCTCGCACCTACCCGGGATTCATAATCACAATAGTTCCCTCCTCTCTTCCTTCCACTTTTCTCACCTGTAATTACGCATTGGAAAAGAAGACTCCGGTCAGTCAATCACTCTTGGTCATAATCGTGTCGTGGGGCTCTCTACATAGATAGTTCGTTCTCTTGCACTCAACTTCCCAACCACAACAAGAAGTACTCCAGTCTCAGTCCCAGTCTCAGTCTCCATCTCAGCTTCCTGTGCATCGCAAAGCACAACAACTTCCGCTGCTGCACTCCATAGCATCATTTCTGCAACGACTGAATTCATTTCGCCTTACTTCTCTCCCCACCATCATCGAAAATGTTCGTCCAAAAGGTTGCCATTGTTGCCATGTCGGCGTTGACCGTTGTCTCCGCTGGCAACTCGACCTTCACCATTGATCCCAACTCGGTTACTCTCAGCCTCAGAGGTATGTCTATTGCTACGAGACAGAATTTGACAACTTAGGAAGCAGAGTTGACTGACGCCGATGTTGGACAGCTTCGTGGTGCACATCTGAGAGAAATGCCTGTACTCAGATCTGCGGTAACGCTCCTGATAACGACTGTGATGTCGTAAGTACAATGAGCCCGTTCGTGCTTTTGATTATGTGCTAATGGCCCCAGAACACTCTATCCTACAGCTGTACTTGCGACGACGGCACCAGCCCCGATATGAACGAGTACGCAAACTCGCTGCCCTTCGTAAGTCTCCCTGGTCCTGGCGCGATGATAACCAATGGCTACATTCATGCCACCGCCGATCACCAAAATGATCCCGCGGGCATGGACGTGGACCTCGACGTTAGAACCTGGCGCTAATCAGCATTCCACAATTTTTAGTACATTTGCCAGCAAGCTTTCACCAACTGCATCGCCGCCAATGTTGGCAGCGCAACTGGCCAGGCCAACTGCACAACCAGCATTCAAGACAACTGTGGTACCAAGAACGCTTCCAGCGCTGCTACCACCACATCCTCGGCCGCCTCCACCAGCAGCACCGGCACTGCCACTGGTACCGCCGCTACCAACAGCGGATCCGCCACTTCGACCTCGTCTTCCGCCGGCGGTTCCATGCCCACCGGCATTCAGCACCTTAGCAACGGTGCCATTGCCGTCGCTGGCCTGCTTGCCTTTGCCTTGTAGTAGAGGAGACGGTTTAGGCTTGGTGGAAAGAACAAACATACCCCTGGCGAGCAAGAGATTACCCGCACGACCTGACCAAGAGTTCCATGCCCATGGTTGCAACAGAGCTGCAATGGTCATCTGCGACTATTCTATACCGTCTTCATGTAGTACATGGGACAAACTAATGCAACGAGGAGATGATATCCTGTTTGATGATTTGGCATACGCGCGGCGGAAATGAAAGAGCACGGTGTTTTGGCATTGTTTTTACAGCTTTCTTGTTACTGGTTTCGTCTCTCGTTCAGAGCGGTCGATCCCACTGAAGAAAATTCCCAATGGTAGCATTTTCAGGTCATAGCACCCAAGAATAATAGAGCTGTATTGAAAGCATCTATGGTTTGCCATGTTTTCTGTTGGTTTGTGATAGCACTGCTGAATGCATATACCCCATTCCACACTGGTATAGATGAGTGCCAGATTCTGTGTCGAGCCATACGGAGGAGACCATCTTTAACGTATCTAACGAAGAACACTATGATCTTTCGAGTGGCTATAGTGACGTCGGTCTGACTGCTATAAGCGACTGTCAGAATCGAATCTTCTCTCGACTTCGACGTTCACGCTACACTCCCAAGCGCCGCCCTTGTCATGGTATTATTTTATAGAGGCAGTACCACCTCATTAGTCTAGTTTCCATCCAACCTAACACCAAAATTTTATCTTGACGGCTACACGCGGCCCACGCATCAGCCATGATAGATCTCAAGCCCGTTGTGTCTTGATCGAACAAGTGGAGAATAAGAGATGGTTAGGGAACCACGGCAAGATCAATAAGCCCCATGAGAACAGGTGAAGGTATCAAGTATAGTTGACACGACATGGGCTCCACAAGAGTGACTCTCGATAACGACCTCTATTAGGGTTTCGACGAGTTTGCTAGAGTGACTGACAGATTACACCATGAACAAAAGAGCAAATGAGCTGAACGCACGAGGCTTGAGGTTTAGGTTGGTATGAATCCTCGTGTGTGTTTTTCTTCCAAGCATGTGGTGTAAAGCTTTGCACAGTTCCTAGAGACTGTTGAGCCAATTTTGTCTGTCTTACATGCAGGCTATTAGTTTTACCATGACATACTTTGAAACTGGAGGTCCCAAAATGAAAATTTAAAAAGAATGGATAATAATGACAATTGAAGAAATAAGAGGCTTCATCATGATGATAACAGAACCTCCACCTTCGTAGTAATAATGTGTACTCGTCAACCCCTGAACCCTTCAACCCCTATTTTAAACGGTAAAGAATTGTGCCAAATCCAAGCTGGTCGTAACCCCCGCTGTTCGGACCGTAATCTCCTCCGCCGCCCTCGGCACCACCGCTCTGCTCGAGAACATAGTCGCGATAGGCGCCAGTCCACGACGCATTCAGGCCCTTGGCTGAGCTGTAGTGTGCGAAGAGCAGCTCACCAATTGGTCGCACCTCTCCCCGGCTACTTTCCGAGATGACCGTCTGGTTGACGTCCGAGTTCACGTACTCAGTATACGGAACGTCATAGTCCAGGTTGTACTTGGCCATGTATTCGGATCTGACAAAGGAACGTGGTGAGCAAAAAAGTCAAACTACGGCCGTGAAGAACGCTTGTATTTTTGTAGAGGAAGGGGAAAAAAAAACTTACCCTGCTAAGATCAGGTTGTCGAGATACCCGAACAGATCAACGCCCTGGTTCTTGGTCTGCTGTGCTAACGCGCCGAGCAGGGCGAAATCCAGCGTCGCGTGCCCCTGATCCCGGCCGGCCTCCTGGTTCTGGCCCAGGACCTTGCCGCTCCCGGCCTCTTCGTAGGTGACCCAGATGGCCTTCTCGATGGCGCCGTTGCCCTCCCCGCCCTTGAAATAGGCCACGGCCTCGTCAGCCATGCTCGAATTGTCCGCGAGCACGCCGATGGCGTACATGGAAACCAGGTTGCAGAGGTCCCAGTTGGCCCAGTAGTGGTCAATCGCGGCACCGTTGTGCCGGACGAGGAAGTCGTGGTTCATGGGGTAGAAGACGCCGCCCAGCATATCCACCAAGTCCGCCAGCCCCGACCAGCCCTCATAGTCCCGCAGGATCTCCCCCGCGTTCGCCAGCTGGTACCCGTACAGCCCGCTGGCCAGGAACTTGTCCGAGGAGCCGTTGATGTATTTAGCCGTCGACGACCAGGCGTCCAGGATCCCGCCCGCCGCGTCCGCGTGTGCAGTTGAGCCCGTCGTCCTCCAGTACACGGCGTTGACGTAGGCTGCCGACGCGTCCCGGAACAGCGATGCGTAGTTCTCGGTGCAGTCACTGCCGCTGCCGCGGCATATGGTCTCCTGGGGGCTCGCCGTGTAGTTCTCGTTGGCGTGGGCCGCGAGCTTCTCCCATCCCGCGTACATGGGGGAGGCCTGGGTGTCGACGAAGCCCTGGATGCGCGCGAAGTCGGCTTGCGTGTGCAGCAGGCCGGGATGCACGAACGCGCGCTTCCCGACGCATGCTGCTGACACGAGCCAACCTTGGAGAAGGAGCCAGCAGGCTTGTGCAAGTTTCATGGTGTTGATGAGAGAAGGTGGTTTAGCCAATTGGTCCTCAAGTCTGAATTTATGGTTGGATCCGCGATCAAGGAAAATGTGAAAATACTGTTACTTATATTATGCCAGTCATTTTCGTCGAGACGTTTAATCTCCTATAGCAAATGAAGGACTCATGTAGTGCGAAATGGTATCCGCTATACTTAGGGAGTTAGTTCCGGGACATCGTCCGTAGTTCAAGGTACCCCAATCACAAGGTGTTATTATAGTGGATCTGTATGGTGGCGTCTGGGGAAGTCTGGGGTGCAGATTCATGCAGCGCATTCCCCAACACAATTCAGTGTCGATCTCTTGCCGGGAAGAGAATGTAGCTATTCACCTGCAGTCAAGGTCTAGTGGTCTTTTCTGACATGATAAGGGATGCTCGGAAACTTATCGGATTTGATTGGTACTTTGTATGGAAAGTCAGTAGTATGATATGGAACATGATAGGCTGTCACGTTCATACTAGGCGCCAGAGTGCATGTACCTCTTTGAACTTCTGCAATTGTATCTCGTCTGTTACATTCACTGCCGACACTTGTAGTTCGTGCCCAATCTGTCTCCCAAACACGACGAGCGCGGCCGGGAAAGGACATCTCCATGTCGCATCCGGCCCATATGTCGGGCCTTTGTGAATATTTTGTTCCTGCGTGTATTCTACATGTGTAGGGACTGCAAGATGATTTTCATTTCGATTCATTGATAAGCAAAAATTTCGGACAATTTTGCGGAATCCATTCATAGACGAGTTGCGGTTTGCTATGATATGTACTTATTTGCTGATAGGTGTGAACTGCGATTTGGATAGAGCTACACACGAAAGACACCTTAGTATGTGTACGTCTCGATTCTACTAAGGGCTCAAAATGACTACCCTGTCACCTGAATTTTACTCACAATCGTTCTTTGGCATAGGGTTGAACTATCGGTCGAAAAGCTGATTTTGTGGTCTCGAGTTGTAATTTTAGTAAATTAAGCACAATATCTACCCCAGGCCAGTCTCAATGAATCATCCAGCCTAATTTTAAGGAGGTTAAGCACGAGAAAAAAAACAGTTTTCATTTGTTTGGTCGAGTTCGATATGTTGAACTATAATCTACTAACAATATGGTAGAGCTATATTGGAGCAGCTGCCGGCTATGAATGACTGCGCCACCTTCGGCAGGTCGACCTCAAAGATTTGAGCGGCTGGATCTAGTATATGATCGATTATGTGAACAATTCCCTATGGCTTAGCTCAGAAAAGGCGTCGATGCTTTGAAATGTCCTTATTGGGCAAACTCACGTTGGTAACGGCTATATCGGGTTCGATCACTGTGGACGCATTGTTTAGCCTGACATAACCATTCTGAAGCTGGGCTCCAACATAGAGGTAAGAGCCCGTCTGGAACCTCAGAGCTGTGGTGTTGAAGGATTTCGACGTCATAGCCGTATTGGGTACATAGTGGTGCTGAACCAAGTTGCCAAGCCACCATTTACCCTTGGGTGTAACGGCAAAGGTTTCGAAATAGTAGCCGGTGTTCTCAAACGCTGTGTTGGACGGCGCGAAGAAGGTGAAATTCCAATTTGTTGATGTACCAAAAGCTTCTGTGAATCCTATGAGAATTTTGTTAGAGCCGAGGGCACAACACTTTGGCCATCTACTAGTCTAGCAGTAAAATAGAACCACCCAAAGCTTGCAGAGACCTGTACACAATGCTAGTTGTAAACAAGAAAATAGAAAATTACATGATTCTTCCTTCATGGTTCCTTATAGTGATAGGCCGACGTCTCAATGAGAGTTTACACTCGAATATGGAGGATGGATGTTGTAGGAGGCAGGATTGGGGAGTGTTGAATGTAGATAAATCTCTAGATTTTGTGTATCTCACCGGCAGTCTGCTCCAGGATGTTTTTGAGGCTAGAAAGCTCAGGCCGGGACTTGATAAAGTCCAAAAGAGTCACTGTATCTGGAC
Source organism: Truncatella angustata (assembly GCF_020726525.1). NCBI lineage: Eukaryota > Fungi > Ascomycota > Sordariomycetes > Amphisphaeriales > Sporocadaceae > Truncatella > Truncatella angustata. The sequence goes on along the minus strand of NW_025763390.1, from coordinate 1,285,163 downwards.
CTAGGGAGGGTGTATACGCGTCGGTAGGTATAGGTGCGTAATCAAGCAGTTGGCGGTCAATGATTGATGAGTAGGCAATGCCCGGCCAGAGGCTCCATACAAAATTTCGAAGTCTCATGATGCTGAAATTTTATCGAATAGACATGAATTATTGTCATCTAAAGGATGATAGACCAGGATGATGAAGTACCCCTCGTTCCAAGGAAATACGAGCTCGGCGGCATGGCCATATATGCCGGCAACCACCATGGTGGTCTACGACGGATCCATCTCAATCTGGTCGTGCCACGGATAATGGGACGAAAGTTCCGGGACTGGCCTGGCGGTGACGATGTTCCAGTTGTAATGAATGTGTGGCCAAAAGCAAAGCGGGTTGGGGGTTCTTCGTGGAGACTCCACATATTCGATTCACCTAGCCAAGCACCTCGGAGACGGGCGAAGTATCGGCAAGTCTCCGATCAAATTATAACTGACGGGAGACCAATACGACTTGGCCCGAGTCAAGTCATTGGTGCATAGCATATTGAGGCGGCAGCGGCAACAGTTTAGTTGATGCTCCTGCTGTGGCATGGATTGGTATGTAGTCACGCGAAAAGGCCCATCCCATAAGTATGCCGGAACGAAGACAAGAACACTGACTTGGATGAAATTTCGACGGGGAATGAAAGACTAGGAAACCTACAACATGTTGAATATCCTGATGTTGCCGCTTTTGCTGCTTACTCCGTCATGCCTAGCCAGCGTTGTAGCCAAGAAACCACAAATGGGTTAGTATGATCCTAACGACTACCGCTTTCAAAGCTCCGTCTAAGTCTCTACTATAGGGTGGAACTCCTGGAATGCGTTCAAAAGCTTTATAAACGAAAGTGTCATTCTGGATACTGCCGATGCACTGCTTAGTACGGGTCTTGCAGCTGCTGGTTATGAATATCTTTTGATGGATGAAGGATGGTCTGATGAGAGGGATATTAATGGGCTTCAACAGGCCAATGCGACACGATTTCCCAATGGAGTGGGTAAAATAACTACCTACGCTCATGAGCGTAATCTCAAGGTTGGGATATACAGGTTAGTTGTAGGTTCTGCGTGCAGTAAAAGTTTAATGAGACTGATGATACTGTAGTGACGCAGGTATCAAGACATGCGCATTCAAACCAGGAAGCTATGGGTACGAAGAGCTAGACGCGGCCACTTTTGCTTCATGGGGCATAGATTACCTGAAGTACGACAACTGTGGCGGGTTCCACGCTGCTATCTATTCTTCGCAAGAGCGATTTTGGCGCATGGCGCACGCTCTTAGAATGACAGACCGTGATATCTTTTTCTCTCTATGTCAGTGGGGTCACCAGTTTCCATGGCTGTGGGCTGATCAGCTTGCGGACTCATATCGAATGTCGGGGGATATCCATGCATCTTTTGCTTCTGATAATTCTGGTGCGTGCAAAACTGCATATTGCCTGAACACCGGTTATGCTGGGGTGAGCGTCTTGACCATGATTAAAAAGATGCGAGAGTTATCATATTTTCAGAAACCTGGCGCTTGGGGTATGTAAAATCTGTTCTATTTTGTTTTGTTATAGAAGCCTTCGGACTAACCACATTCTAGCCGATATGGATATGCTCGAGATTGGCAACGCGAATATGACCGAGCTTGAAGAACAGACACATTTCTCATTCTGGGCGGCGTTGAAGTCGCCGCTGATCATTGGCGCCAATCTCGCGAGTATCAATCAATCATCCCTTGAGGTCCTACTTAACAAGGAGATCATTGCAATCAATCAGGATGACGCAGGAATTGCCGTTGATTACGCGTCAGCACTGTCAAACGAAGGCAGCTTCCAGCTTTGGGCCGGGCCTCTGACATCCGGTAGCTCTAAATTTGTTATCCTTGCCTTCAACGAGAAAGAAACAACCAAGGACATCACGATTCCACTGTACGCAGTGCCACGTTATGCGGATTACGTGCATGGAAAAGCACAGGTTAGGGACGTGTGGGCAAAGACTTTCATTGATTTTTCCAATGGAACTATTACTCTTGCCAATGTAGGTTCGCATGAGACCAAAGTTCTAGTCTTTTCATAGCAGATGTTGGTTCTAGCTTGACCAAAATAACCAAGTATGATAAAAATCTTCCAACTCCAGCCAGTTGAACTGTAAGATGTCACGAAAAGAATGCCCTCCTGATGTGATGACTGATAATGCCTCATCAAGAGTGAGTATTCAATCCCTTCCTGATTGTACATCAAGGCCGTTACACAGAACGGTTTTGTAAAAAACTGCATTAATGCCATGTGCTGATAACAGTAGGGTTTGAATTTGCGTGATCAGTTGCGGAAATGTTTGTGAAAATCCCATTTGGACTGAGTATAACAATTGACCGCATCCTTCACTCATGGCGGTATTGGCGTAATGAGCATCTAATACCTTTAGACTTGATATCTCGCGAAACTTAAGGTCATCAAATTCAAGATTTGGTACTCAATGCTGGAAGCTTCCATCTATTACCAGAGGTTGACATTAACTTCTTCTTCTTCTTCTTTAATTTCTTTTCAAGACGGGTACTAACAGTAGTATTGCAGGAAACGTACGCTATCAGACAGCGTTGAAGTTCGAACTATGATACCAAGAGCTTCCCGTGTAGACCGAATAAATTTCATTACAAGATCAACTTATGGCAGGTTTAGATTACCAGTACCATTCTGCCCGATAGTGCCGCCACCCCACAGCGTCCGGTTATCATTATTCGTGAAACTCCCTTTTCCAGGATAAGCCCAAATCAAATCGCCCCATCCGGGATGATCAGCACCTATTGGAAAATGTCAGTGACTTCTATCACATGTGTAAATCCTTGAAAATTACCATTAGGCACTTCTCCACCGTTCGTCGTCTGAAGGGCTTCTTTGATCTTCGTGATGTAGGGAGCATTGAGCCCTTTCTTCACTGCATACTCGTAATACAGGATCTATAATCATGAACAACTTGAGCATTAGATTTGTTCGGTGAAACGAGACTTACGTCATATATGCGAGGTGTGTTGCTAAGTACACCACGACTGATAGGTGACGGTCCACTCCACGGCCCATTGACAAGAATGGCTTCACAGCGATAGAATTTGGGATCATATGGAACATCCAATCCAAGGTTATATTTCGCGGTATACTCACCAGCTTTTAGTAAGATGTTGTCACCTAGGGAGAAGACGTCGGTGCCTTGAGACTGAATTATTCGAGCAGATTCAGCGGACCAGCCAACAGCGCCCTGGGCGTGGCCCTGGTCTCTACCTGTCTCGGCACCTTGCCCTGTGGAAGGGTCGAAGTTACCGTATATGCCAGCACAAGGATCGTTTTGGTAAGCATATATGGCGTAATTCCACTATACTCATAGTTAAGGGCAAGCATGTGATACGTTGGGTGATGAGACTTACCATAGTAACGTCGTCAAGGTAGACCGCATAACCAAGTAAAGCCTTGATGCTGACCATGCCGTAATTTGCTTGACCAATTATGATGGACTGCCTAGCTAATAGCCAATATAGTTGATTGGAAAAGCCACTGGATCCAATAGCTTTAGCTCCTGCCTCAATCCAGCCTCCTTCCCATCGCATTATCTCAGCGGCATTCGCAAGCAAGGCGCCTTCAAGTCCTATCAGCAGCGATGTGTCGGCACCAATGACACTCGTCAGGTTGGTACCCCATGCGTCGAGAATGGTGGTGGCGCGGTCCCAATGACTCTGATTTTTGGTAATATACCACATCAAAGAATTTTGATAAGCTGCACGAGCATCGTTGGTCAAGCTAGTGTAGTTGTTACAACTGCCTCTGCATATGATGCTCTTCGGGCCTTGAATCACATACTATGGTCAAGTCAGACAAAGTTGAAGAGAATTCTAGGCAGGCGTACTGCGTACAGAAGACTGGGAATACTGGTTGGTACTGAAATTGGTGTATGCTGATTTCCAGGGATCTACCCCGTTCTGAACACCCAACCTGATGCGTTCCAGATCATCGTGGGTATGCCATAGCCCAGGATGTATGAACTCGCCGATCCGAGACTTGGACCCGAGAACCTTTGGCATAACTGGAATGGGGCCATTAAGTATAGGCAAGCCACTGAGAGTACCTGTGGAGTGGACCAGTCGTGAAAAGCTCGCCAGCGCACAGAAACTCACGATGATGCTAATGAGGGCCATGTTCGATTGTCGAGCTGACAGGTAGGACCATGAATTTGATCATGTTAGCCACGTAACAAATGGTGGAGGTGACTTATAACATCATAAGGATTTGCGACCCGGGCTTGATGCATACCCAACCCAGCTATCTCATGGGACGTTGTGCTTCACGTTCGTTACTCACTTAACCGAGTGATCGGCACTCAATTCCGGATCCAGATCCAGATTCCTGATCAAAGCATGGACATGCTTTCCTTATTGGAACAAGAGTATGGATTTCTGGTAGCTTCCACATTCTCCGCTGTGCTCTGTGGGGTGTAGCGAAGGTGATTGTTGCACACACTGACCAACCGGCGTGAGCTCCGAGACTTTCTCCGACCTCCCGAGCCAGCAGATGCTTGCAAGATTGCTCTGACGACGACTAGTAGTTAATCTACCACTAATGCCAATTAGATCATAGTAGTCCAGCTCGAATGCACGCTAAAGACGGCTCAATGATCCGGTCGCCTCCATGGATTAGCTTGTGTCAAGCTGCGATACGGGATGCTCGCCGCAGTACCGGACCGGCTGTAGAAAGTCCAACCCACGGGGAATATGCTCCACGAGAGTAAAAGAATGATCTATCGTGATCTGCTCCTAGACGTTATCGCGATTGAACATCTTCCAAACAAATCAAGTGCCAAAGTCGTAAACCCGGTATTCTGCACAGCCCTCTGTCGGTGTACCAAGATCATACACGCAACATGGCGCCAACAAGAAAACGTGCTCGATATCATAAAGATGAATTGATAATTGAAGAGTTACCTGATATCAGCCTTCTGACTCCCAAAGAATCTTCAGATGTCGAAGCAACCACTTTATCAGATGTGCCACCGCCAACAGAGCTCAGTATTGGTGCAATACATCATCTTTACTCTAATTCGACTGTTGGGAAGCTCTGGGGTATTGCCACGAAAGCACTTCAACAGGTATGTACATTCCAGCGAGAGACCTATCGATGTAGCCTATTAATATCAAAAAATAGCCTAAGCCGCCTATTTACTTTCCCGAGTATACGAAACCTGGAGGCACCAAATACGTATACAGAGAGCTGGACTTTTGGACTTCAGGGTTCTTCCCCGGGTCACTGCATCTGCTCCTCGAGCGGCAGCGCAACTTCAAGGCGACCGGAGTTCATGAGCAACACCTTGAGTATGCCCTTTCATGTCATGATGTGATGTAGTACTGATTGTAGTTGAAAGATTTGCATGTAGATGGTGGACCGAGAGCTTGCACCAGAACGCGCATCTCAGCACGACGCACGACCTTGGCTTCATGATTGCACCATGGGCAAAGGTGGCTTGGGATCTCAACCACGACTATAGAGCATTAGAAACCATGAAAACGGCTGCGAAAACATTGCATGGTCGATTCAGCAAAAATGTAGGACTTATTCGATCTTGGGATACTTGCGTCACAAAACGATATGAGTTCTTGGATCCAGATAACGAATTTCTAACTGTAATAGTAAGTCTCACCTGCTTAAATCCCGCGGAGGCAGATTGTCTTAACAACTGGGCAGGATAATATGATGAATCTCGACCTCCTCTTCTACGTAGCGCAGCAAACCGGCAACGGCGCGATGTACGAAGCGGCTGCCCAGCATGCGCGCACTACGCAGCAGAACCATATCCGAGATGACTTCTCGACCATCCACCTAGTAACTTTTGATCCAAACACAGGGGGTGTAAGGGAGCGTCTAACGAACCAGGGATATACAGATACCTCATGCTGGACGCGTGGACAGGCATGGGCCATCGCCGGCTTCGCGGAGACATATAATTGGACGCACGATCGCTCTTTCCTTGAGACCGCAGTCAATTGTGCAGACTATTTTCTGCATCGTCTGCCGGAATCTGGAGTTCCTCCCTGGGATTTCGATGCCGAAGACGACGCCAAGCGCGACGGTAAGACTTCGCAAGCTCCTGACGTCAGCGCCGCCATGATCACGGCTTATGGCCTCCTGCTCATCCACAAAGCCCTCGTTTCCCTGGGGAAACCCTCCAAATACCTCAATCATGCATTACGCTTGGTGAATGCTGTTGCTATGCACCACATCAACCCGCCATCTTCATTCATTGAACACACGGAGCGGATTGAGATGGTTGAGCGACCTACAGAAGACGTGGTGACCGTCTCCGTCGAGCCTGGCGGTGCCGAGACAATACTGAATGGCGCTACCATCAACAATCATGAATTCGCGCCAAGAAGATGGGCTAATCATGGCCTGGTCTACGCGGATTACTACTTCCTACTTGTCGGCAACGAGCTTCTGAAGATGGACGTTGGGGGCCTTGTTGGTCGTGTTACCCCATTTAAAGCAGCACCGAGTCAAATGCGATCATAGCATGTAGTTCGGCGGGATAGATTGAGGAGCACAGGATGACATAGAAATAGGAGAGAATTTGTGGGCTTGGCGGCTATGCAGAGACGGTTTGTTTTTAGATCCTGGTACATCACAAAACTCCTTAACTTGAGTATTTTAGTATTGAGGACGACAAAGAATGCTATTATCTGCCCTTTCGAGTACTGTTCTCTGAGGAAACAGGTCCATTCGGATGCGAAAACATGCTGACCCTCTGATCTGGAAGGAATGTGTAATCGAGGAAAGAATTGAGGTCTTCCAAACCCGCCACCCCTTGGGCGAATTGAATTGTCCCTGGGCCAGGAGCGAGATTGATGGCGCCAGAATTGGGAGAATGCATAGCAGTAGGTGGCGCACTAGGTGCTTGGAATGCCATCGGAAGTGGAGGAAATGCAAGTGAAATGCTGTCTGGTGATGCTTCTTGCGCTGCTTCTGCTGCTGCTGTCACGTGGTATAATCCTGACGAGTTCTGCCAATTGTTCACGAATTGCGAGCCTCCATCGGGTATCGTGAATGGATGTGTGGTGATATCGCTACCGTATCTGTTCGCATGAGCCGCTGGATTCGCAGTAGACGCCGATGATGCTGTCTTTACACTGTCTCCTTGTACTTGGTTGTCGGAGTATGCAGCTTGTCTTAAATCTACGGTGATCGGACTGAGCTGCTTTGCTTCAATCAAGCGCGACGCAAACTTGGATGCCAAGTTGTTTCCAGAGCCTGAGGCAGCTTCATCTGCGTAAGGGCCATTCCATCTCCGTGAGACTTCCCAGAGACTGCGCAGAATCAATTCAATCTCGCGAGACAGATCGACGCCGTAATACGCTGCGTGAGCTAGAAACATTCTTCCACAGATAAAAAGGCAGAACGCAAATTGAGGGTTTGTGAGGAAGTCTGCGTCTTGTAGAAAATTGTCGGCTATAATGGCAACTTCTCGCGCAGCGGTCACACAAGTATCTGCGCTGGATACAGAAGGTAGTGTGACTGGAGCAGACTGCCAATCGGTAGAGGGATAGGCAATCCCTTGATGGAGCAACACCACGGCAGTATTGTGCGTAAGATGGGCTAGTGTCAAATTTGGGTCCATGTTGCCGTCACTATTCCGAGCGCATGCTTCCCTCCACCTTTCAGGTAAGAAGACTTTCCATCTGGTAAAAATTTTAGTATAGGCGGATACAGAAAATGCTCAAGAACTCACTGTACTAGGCGAAGGTCGAGTTGTTTGAACCGCAGTAACCACACCCGAATACTTTGTAAGTCATTAACATCGACGACCTGCCGAAGAAAGAAAGATGTAACCAGGCTCAAACTTTCGGTAGCCTCGATGCAATATGACAGACCTCCGAGTGACGACGGATCGTCTGCACCAGGACACACTTGCAACAGGCTCTTCTCGGTAGGGTTAGTCGTCTCTGAGATACCAAAGTAAGGGGTCGGGGAAGTCAGTGGTTCGCCGATCCTCCATAGGGTACCCTCGCAAGGTAGCCTCCTTTTGACCTCCGTGCCTTTGAGGGACAAATTCCAGCCAGTTGCGATGCTACAGAATCGATCCATGAGGAATACATTCCAGAATACTCGCCGCCTTTCTTCCTCCTCAACCCAGTCCCGACAATGTGGTAGAAAGGCCATTCGGGCTATAAGGACTTTTGATCCGTTCAAGTTATCACTGTCCTCGTTTTCAATGTTCAGCTGGAGTTGCTCCACAGTGCGGGCCATACTTCCAACAATCGACCATGCTGAAGGGCCTCGGCCACGACCAATCTGGAACAAGTTAGGGGGTAGCAATCGATGATAGAATCGGTGCGTTACGTACTGTGTCAAATGCGCAAATGATGAGGGCTTGAAGACTCTCAACTGAAAAAGACTCCATGCTGTCGAGAATGACCGATTGACGACATTCCTGCACCAACTTGGACCGTACCTCATGGTTTGCAAGTCTCTGATCATCAGAGAAGCGTGTACACAGTGAAGCGATAGCATGGAATATGGACTTCATTTTCTCTCGTTCCCGGGGTATCTTCATATTCTCCTGGAAACGTCGGGTGTGCAATATTGGGATCCATGGATGAATGCGGGCGAAATATATCTCCACCAGAGAATCGATAAGATCATCGGGGATACAAAGATGCCCATCTCGCATCCAAGGTAGTTTGCTGTGTGATTCAGGTAGCGAATCTCCTTCCAGCCGCTGCCGTTTAGCAGACGACCTACTAGTCTTTCTTAATGACTCTGTCAAGTTATCTGGCTGCAGACCTGATAGTGCTTGTTTAAACTGAGAAGTGTATTCTTGCAGTGACCCATTGAGCTCTCCTGCTTGAGACGCGTCCGGGTTGTGCTGATTTATTGTGTCTAAGCATCGCCAGACCTGTTGCCATAAGACGCCCTGTCCAAGAAACATGTTCTCAAGTGTAGCTAGGTCCGATCAACTCCCCACATCGAAATTTACAGAGCACATAACGTACCTACCCTCTGAGTGAGGTGTTCAATCGCACCTGTGCGCATTCCAGGTTTGGTCTTCTTCTCATCATAGATACAATCGAGCTCTTGAGCCGGTATCAGCACTGGTGGCAATCAGATAACGCGAATAGAAACGACTGACTGTATCGGTGGCAATGCGAGCAAGGCCGGCCACGCGAACACTTTGCCTTCTTTCGCCGACAAGCCTGACAAGCAGGCCCTTCATCGAATTTGACGCCGTTCCGCGCTGCACGCTGAGCACCCTCATCATCAGGAAACTCGTCTTCATAGGGATCTTCCTCTGAATCCTCTACATTTGGCCGCATTTCGGTGATTACAGCTCTCTGTGGACACTAAAAATAGTATGGTCTTGTCAGTGTTACAACGTGAGGGCTCCTGGCCATAAGCAAGTTGGGACGAATGCAACAGTGATGATAGCGCACTCGACCAAAATTCTACACGGATTTTGATTACGTCGTTGGGAGTGAGACATCCTGGAATACAGGTAGCATATGCACCTCTCTTCAGAATCCCCTACAATGCCGGCCATGGATACAATGCACAAAATGTGTGGCGTTGACGGGGTGGGGAGCTGAGAGTGGTTCTCAACCCCATAATTGCGGGGGAGGACCACTGGAAATCTGGGCAATTCATCTATACACGGAATTCCTTACCCCGATAAGGACAAAACTTCAAAGTCAGCTCATAACCTTGGCTAGACTAGAGTAGGAAGTCACAAGCTTGCATACATACGTTCGTCTAACTTAAAAGTCTATTTATTAGTGATTATGGTTGTGTCAATATCCTCCTTTTGTAATAACCTCTAAGGTTAGGTTACTAAATCTTCTACTTTTAACACCGCGGTAAAGCTCACCAAATAGATAGCTATAGGCATCATGAACTTTGGTACGCACCATTTGAGCCACAAGTAAAAGCCGAATTACGCAAGATGTGTAGCAAGCGTTTTCCCGCATTGATGGACCCCTTGGGAATCTATGGACGTCGAGCTAGAAGAAATATGAAGCGTAGTACCCAATCTCCCCACGTTTCCCCCCTTGTTTCACTGTTTTTGCGGTGGACGGGCGAACTCCCGGACTCGACCCCGCCACCAAGTCGATGGACTATTGCCTCGGTTGCGTGTAACCAAGTGAACTACGGAGAAGAGAACCTCCGCCATGTAACACCACCATAATCCCACAGTAGAGAGACCCAGTAGTCAAAGTCCGGCCCCCGGAGGAACTCGCGGGCATAGGTCCGCTGTCGAATGAAATACGATCAATTTGGTCCCGGTGGGATGGCGTCGTACCATTTCTCCAGACTGGGCAGATCTGGGGTCGAATGCCCCGGCCCGAACCAACGCGTCGGTTGGTGGCCCAGAGTGTCTTTGAGGAGCCGTATATGTAGCAAGAATTAATTTCACTCCAGATAAGTACTGGGCCCGTGGAGTCGCATCAATTGAGTTGACGACATCGAAGGAGCTCTAGACACTGCAACCATCGATAGCATGGCCATGGAAAAAGTAGAGACCTCGAACCCGCACGCTGTCCATGAGGACATGATTTCAGTAAATATGGAAACGACAGATAAATGTCACGCTCCGGACAATGAGGTACGATCGTAGTCTCTCCTTATTGATGCACAACTGACTCTCCCACTTTAGACTGCAGGTTATGCCACCAACGAGGGAATTCACATTGACGATGCAACCAGCAAAAGACTGTTCTGGACCGTAAATCGTCGAATCCTGGCATGCATGTTGGGCACATATTTCTGCCAGTCTCTAGACAAAGGCACACTGGGTTTCGCGTCTGTAATGGGCATACAGAAGGATGCGGGGCTCTATGGACAACAGTATAGCTGGCTTGGTACCATTCTCTACATGGGCATCCTAGTCGGGGAATACCCTACCAACTTCCTCCTTCAGAAATTACCCGTCGCCAAGTATCTCGCTGCCAACGTCTTCTGCTGGGGTGTGGTTATTGCTTGTTCTTCAGCCGCGAACAATTTCGCCTCTCTGATGGTTGTGCGATTCCTGCTCGGCGTCTTCGAGTCGTGCGTCCAGCCTGCTTTTATCATCATGACCGGCATGTGGTATACCAAGCGGGAGCAGGTCATCCTTACGTCGCTCTGGTACTGCATGACTGGTGTGCAGTTGATGATCGGCGGTATCATTGCCTGGGGTACCTCGCACTATAACGGCGGTGCCATCAAGTCCTGGCAACTACTTTTCCTTGTCCTCGGTGGTACGACTTGTCTTTGGGCGGTTTTCATCGGTTGGTGGCTGCCAGACTCGCCAATGAAGGCCAAATGCTTTAACGAAGACGAAAAACGCTTGATGATCGAGCGAGTTAGGGTTAACGAGACTGGCATTCAAAATAGAGAGTGGAAGCGCTACCAGATGATAGAAACCTTGAGAGACCCTTTGGTCTGGTGCTATGTCATGCTCAACATCACGTCGACTCTGGTCATTGGGGGTCTGGGGGTGTTCTCTAATATCATCATCTCTTCTTTCGGATTCAGCTACCTCCAGACTCAGCTGCTCAATATTGCTCAAGGCGCTCTAACGATTATCATCATGGTTGGAAGTGCGACTATCGCAACCAAGGCGCAACAAACTGCATGGGTGATGCATGGTCTGACTATGTACGTATTTGATTTTCTCTCTCTCGCTTTACGCACAAGAAAGCACCGAATTCAACTTTCGAGCCGCTTCGCTAACGCAAAAACAGTCCTCCCATCATTGGAACCTCCATAATATATTGTTTCCCGCCCAATGGTTCAAATAGCGTCGGCCTACTCATAGCCTTCTATTGCACTCAATTTTACCTGGCGGAGGGCAATTTAATCTTCTCGCTAATCTCGCGGAACATCGCCGGCCAGACCAAAAAGTCAACAACGTTAGCAATAACGTTCATTGCCTGGGCTGCAGGTAACATGACCGCCCCACAGATCTTTCAGTCCACGGACGCACCACGATACCAAAAGGGCTTCACGGCCCATTTCTGCCTCTACGTTATTTTCAATATGACTCTAGCAGTCATGCGTGTGCTGATAATGCGCCGTAATAAGGCCAAGCGTGATGCAGCCGGTGACACAGACGGGCGACCTGATCAGGATAACACCAAAATCTCGCATGTACATGCCTTTGAAGATCTAACGGACAAGGAGAATCCTGACTTTCGCTATGATTTCTGATCCTGGCATCCGACAAAGCTTTGACCCTACGAGTTGGAGTATAGTACATATAATAGATAGCCTATTACAACTAACAAGAAGCAATCAAGACACCAGATGTATCACAAATCCGTATTAGCAACGTTCCTTTTTAACTTAAGATTGTTGCCATGCAGCAGACTGTCGCCGGTTGCAACACGGGAGGCTTTGGGGCGACGTTTCAATAAACAAGGAACGAGTAATGTTCGAGAAGCCCTTCCCGTTCATCCGGATATCCTTCCAGGAGTTGTCTCATTTTAGGGCAAAGTGCCTATAGGCATAACCTCTGCCCTGATTGAAATGAACGGCTGAACGTTAGTTTTATTTCAATTTCTATATTTCGCCGGACCTAAAGGCTCAAGACAATATAGGTCCATCTGAGGATGAACGGTAAATTACTACATTTCACCTTTCGAACTGAATATTAATTTCATCAGTACGTACGGCGGCTGAGGGCCACTGCGAGCATCTTCTGCAGACATTCGCGGCTTCACTCGCCAGTCTTACTGCTGGCAATGGCCTTCCATAATGTTACAAAACTCTTCACATGCGGTGCACAAGCCTCAGTTCTCCAGATAGACAAATGGGTATATATCAGTCCAATGGAGTCCTGCAGTTCCAACTTCAAAAGTCGGGGCAGCCAACGGATGTAAAGGTTGTTTAATACCCAATATGATGCCATAGTCGCCGATGGCATTGGCTTCGCCTGCCGCTGAGTAAAGCCCCTAGGTGAAGGAATGTGCACCTGGAATGGCAGGCTGTACAGCTGCTCTCCATATCCTCAATCTTAGACCCCGGGGTAAACTTTGGAAAAATGCTGAAAATATTCGCTGTTGAAGCCATGACTGCAAGGTGCTCAGTGGAACAATGGTCTGTTGTAGAAGTGCTGTTATATCGGTTGCATTGGGAGAGAAAAATCGGCGTAAATGAAACATGAAAGAGGAAATGTTGTAGTTAGATATACTGGGAAATTGTGTTCTTCTCGACGTGATGCGATATGTTTGCGCAGGTTTAGTCTCTCCACCCTGTTGACTCATGCTTCCACAACACGCGCAAGATAGCTGTAGTTGATTAGAACAATACCTTTGTGAATGTTTGCTGGCATGAAACTCTGAGCGGCGGCAACAAAGTGGCGTTCCTCAAGCTGTTGGAGCGGGAGATGGATGTCATTTATTGCCCACGGTGTCGAATAATTCATGATGCTATGAAGAAAACGTGCAAAGAGAACAGAAGACTTCATGTGAACAACTCAATGAGTTCGAGCACTATTCCTCGACGCGGAATCAGCCAGCACAAGGCGTCATGATATACGGATACGCAAAGAATGTGCGACTTGGCCGAAAGGTGGACTGGCTACGTCAGTTGGTGGAGTCAGATACGATAGAACGGCTGAAATTCTCCAAGATGAGCCTTCATCATAGAGAGGTATGTGAACGACGGCGAAGTTTTCTGGCAAGAGACTCAGTGCTACACCGCATGTGGCAGATTGAACTTCAACCATCAGGTGGCCTATCGTATGGACTTTGCAGCAAATCTCTATGTTTGTCGTCACATCAAGCTCAAAGGTAAGTTGCAGGCGCGGGAAAATCAAGCGTTTGAGATTGAAGTACATTGTACTTGCAAAGTTTGTGGTCGACACGATGGTGCGTCAGGGACGGAGCTGGGTGAGCAGATGCATAGCTGCACGTTATGTGGTGTGGATTTTATACTGGAGAAAAGCAGCTCAGAGTCGGGTAATGATCAGCTAGAGGTGACGATCTGGAGATACATTGGACCAGGGCATAGTCCAGACGATCTGCATGAGTGTTACTATCTGAACAAACAGCCGGCTGATAAATCATGGCTCCAGCCTGGCCGGGTTGCTTGTGAGTCGAAATTATCATCTAGTCATGGATTTCGGCCCGGACAAGTGCATGGTATGCAGGGTAGGATGGTGGGCACAAGGGCCTGTGCACCCATGATGGGTAATTACTACATACTACAACTTTTTGCAGGATGCGTTTGTATGCTAGTATGCGGCATGATAAGTGTCTGGTCACATATGTCACCTATCGGTGTGCATGTCTCGTTTAGCTTACATAGATAGCCGTTCTAGGTTTTTGCCAAGTAAGAAGTGGTTTTTTCCATCTTTCTTTTTGGCTTAGAGACGGGCCTGATCTGATGGGAACAAGGAATACATGTAACGGACCTAACCTAAGGTTAGGCATTTGACAATCTAAGGAAATCATTGACCTTGCAGTTATCATGTTTGTGAGAGTTGTGGCGGTGCATGGGGGGATGAGCCTGAGAAAATGTCTGTGCTTCCTGTTGGAGTAGAGTACTAAGCTAACCGAGTCTAACCTACTACGGATGCCCTACGGATAAGCCCAGAAGCCTTCTCCAGTGACAAGAATGAAAGTGACGACTTTGAGTGGGTCGCATCATCTCCATGCAATGGTCAAGGTCCATGGTCGGCTTGCAGGGTCACGGTTACGGAGTGCTGCGAGCGAGTGCGACTATGATTGTGAGCTGCCTCGAGCCTTTAAGTTACATATGTATGTATTAAGTTAACCTAGCTCTGCCTAGTTAAGCCTCAAGCCTCAAGCCTCCTGACCCTTGAGCCTTAAAGCTATCACATACATCCTCAACCCCCCAAGCCCCTGCCTACTGCACGAACTAGACTGCCACTTCAGGTGAGCTCCTCCTGCGACGACTTCAAGGCAGCCGAATTAATAAACTAACTTACTGGAGATTGACTTCGGACGACATACCACCAAACCCGCTCCCTGCCAAGCCGGTACTCATCAATGCGCCTTTCACCATTCGCTTGATCTTGACCAGCTGTAGACTTGATCGCGTTCCTTCCGCTTCCATCACATCATACCGCAGTCATGTCGACAACGCCCGCTCCGCCTGAGGACCAGGCACGACTGCTCGAGGATGCCTTGATAGCCGTGCGCCAGCAGACAGTCCTCATGCGCAAATGTCTCGATCAATCGGGGAAGCTCATGGACGCCCTCAAGTGCTGGTATGTTTTTTTCTCTACGCCGTAGCTACAGGCACCGCCTGCGCACCGTCCTGTTGCATTGCGTTGCATTGCCTCGCCCGCCTCGTGCTGACTTTGACCTGACTTGTCACATAGCTCTACTCTCGTATCAGAGCTCCGAACCAGCAGCCTGGGCCCCAAGCAGTACTACGAGCTATACATGGCCGTCTTCGACGCCTTGCGATACCTCTCCGTTCATCTCCGAGAGAACCACCCACACAACCACCTCGCCGATCTCTACGAGCTCGTCCAATACGCCGGCAATATCATTCCCCGCATGTACCTCATGATCACCGTCGGCACCGCCTACATGTCCATACCCGAGGCGCCTGTCAAAGAGCTCATGAAGGACATGATGGATATGAGCAGAGGTGTCCAACATCCCATACGAGGCCTGTTCCTCCGATACTACCTTTCCGGCCAGGCCAGAGACTACCTTCCGACCGGCGACGGTGATGGGCCCGAGGGAAACCTCCAGGACTCCATCAACTTCGTGCTCACCAACTTCGTCGAGATGAACAAGCTTTGGGTGCGGTTGCAACACCAGGGCCACTCGCGCGATCGGGAGCAGCGCACACGCGAGCGCAAAGAGCTGCAGCTCTTGGTCGGCAGCAACATCGTGCGCCTGAGCCAATTGGTAGACTTGGAGGCATACACCAATGGCATCTTGGCGCCACTGCTCGAGCAGGTCGTCCAATGTCGCGATGTCTTGGCCCAAGAGTATCTCCTCGAGATTATTACCCAGGTCTTCCCCGACGAATTCCACCTGCACACCTTGGACCAGTTCCTTGCCGCCGTGTCTCGACTGAACCCCCATGTCAATGTTAAAGCCATCGTAATCGGCTTGATGGATAGACTGTCGGCATATGCTGAACGAGAGTCCCAAGTCGAAGGCAGTGACGACCGGGGCAAATTGGAAGAGGACGCTCTGGCAGATCTCTTGGAGAAGGTACGACTAGGAAAGGAGCAGCAGGAGGCAAAACCAGACGCTGCCGAGTCCTCGGAAAATGCGAACAGCAATGGCGACGGCGACGGCAAGGGCGACGAGGATGAGCACAGAAATGGAGCCACGGAAGAAACACCAGCCGATGAAGGCGCCGAATCTGTTACCGAAGCTGAACCCTCTATCGCCGAGACGGAAACCACTGCGGTAGACGCAGAAGGTGAACAACCAGACGAGTCACTCAAGAAGGAACGCGGCATTCCCAAAGACGTCAAGCTGTACGAGATCTTCTTTGACCAAGTCAACAACCTCGTTGCAGCGCAGCACCTGGCCATCCAAGATACAATCGCATTACTGGTATCCCTTACAAATCTGGCTCTGAACATCTACCCCAACAGACTGGACTATGTCGACCAGATTCTCGATTATGCGAACCGGAAGGTGCGGGAACACGCAAATAGCGCCGACTTGCACTCGCCGCCAGCACAGCAAAGCTTGCTGGCACTCCTACAAGCACCACTCAAGAGATACGTCTCCATCTTTACAGCATTGTCGCTTCCAACATATGTATCCCTTTTTCAGTCACAGACTTATCCGACGCGGAGAGCTGTCGCTGGCGAAGTTGCCAGGACTCTCCTTCGAGAGCACACATTAATAACTACCCCCACACAACTGGAAAACGTCCTCGAGGTCCTCAAAGTCCTTATCAAGGAAGGATCTCAACCTCCTGCCGGTTATCCCGGCGGCCCACAAAGGCGAGTAGTAGAGACGGACGAAACAATCGAGGAGCAAGGTTGGCTCGCACGACTTGTCCATCTCCTCCAAAGCGACAACAACGATACCCAGTTCAAGTTGTTGCAAATGATTCGCAAAGCATACGGCGAAGGTGCTGAGCGCATTCGGACAACCACCCCACCAATTATCACCTCTGGCATGAAGCTCGCTAGACGTTTCAAGTCTCGCGAGCACTACGACGATAATTGGGAAACACAATCCTCCGCATTGTTCAAGTTCATGCACTCAGCCATCTCTGGTCTATATGCTCGTGTCAATGGCTCTGGAACTGCCGAGCTCGCCTTGCGACTGTTCAGCGCTTGTGGTCAAACCGCTGACATGACTGGCTTTGAGGAGGTTGCGTATGAATTCTTTGCCCAGGCATTTACAGTATATGAAGAGGCTGTTAGCGACTCCAAGGCTCAGTTCCAAGCCGTTTGTGTAATTGCCAGTGCCCTCCACCAGACGCGCAACTTCGGCAGGGAAAATTACGACACGCTTATTACAAAGTGCGCTCTTCACGGTAGCAAGTTACTGCGCAAGCCCGATCAGTGTCGGGCGGTCTACCTGGCAAGTCACTTGTGGTGGGCAACCCCTATCGCAGCTGCACAGGAATCCGAGGAGAATTTGTACCGCGATGGCAAGCGTGTTCTCGAGTGTCTTCAAAGAGCGCTTCGGGTCGCCGATAGCTGTATGGAGCAGGCGACCTCGATCGAGCTGTTCGTCGAAATCCTGGATCGTTATGCCTACTACTTTGAACAGCAAAACGAATCGGTAAGTCCCATTAACCTAATCTCGTTTAGCCTGTCCACTTCCCTTTTTTTTTTCTTTCTAAGCTTAATGCTGATAACATCTGCAGGTTACGACCAAGTACTTGAATGGTCTTATCGAACTTATCCACTCTAATTTAAGTACCAACCAACAAGACTCTGCAAGTGTTGAAAGCAGTAAGAAGCACTTCAAGCAGACATTGGAGAATATCGCTAGTAGGGGCTGGGAAGGGGTCGTGCTCTATCCGCAAAAGTGAGGTGACCCTGGTTTGAGAAAGTGAAACTGAGCGACAGGAAAGTGCGACTAGTCTGCGGTGCTAAGAGAAAAGGGCGTTCATGAGATCGCACACTGCATACCCAACCACCATTGCACGCAAGGGAACAAGAGATTGGAGACAAAGAGGTGTATGAGATTTTGCACCAGATCGAATTAGCGGTATTGGGCAGATGAAACGAATAATTGTACATACTTTGTAACAAGCCTGTTGCCAACACGAGAGATGTATACCATGAGTCGCACGACTTGAAATGTATATCATACTGTATGGTCTGTTCATCCGCCCAGGGCGGCTAGGTGATAGCCTTCTTAGCATCTTTCGATGCTTCATTAACAATCTTAGTTTCCTAGCGAGCGTTTTACTATGTTTAATCTTTGATGTCCAGAATCTGAACTGAAAGGCGCGACGGGTTCTGTTTGTCGCAACCCCACGAATGACGTACACACCGGTTTAGAGCAAAGTTCTTCCTTTTTATTTATGTCCTCGATTGTATCTAAGGCTGCTTGCTACCATTACCACATTACTGTAAAAGCTACAGCCTTATGTACACACTCTCCACAGTTCCCCTTGACAATAGATCTATCCTCGTCACCGTGCAACGGGCGCCTTTCTTTTTCTTTGTTTTCGAATTGAGAACTAAGTCTATTACGATGGGGTTGAAGTGAACATCTGTTTTTGGGCGATCTAGAGTGACGTGGCTAGACAAAGACAACAAAGGAAAGTTTGATGGGTTTCTCATAAACAAATGGTGTCCTGGTCTCAACCACAGCCGCCTTTATTAGACTGAAAGATTCAGTTATTCTCATTACCCCTGATCGCGGGGAGGTGATTTGGGGCAGATATCCTGAGCAACGTAAGGACGTTTTGTTCTTGAGTATAGTCAGAAAATTTACTTTCGCCATTAGTCTCAATAAAACACCAATAGATCTAGCACGAAGTTGGAGCACGTTGCTTCTTCACTATCTGGGCCACACAGTATTCATCATCTGACTAGGGTGATTCTGTCACAGCGAGCGTCAACTATCGTAAGTAGCACTCATCGGTTGGGGACGTGTTAGCACTGGGAGACCGTCGAAGTCAGTAACTCAGGCTGAAGGAGTCCGGAAAGGGCTCGCCATGGGGAAGTCATCTAGAAGCCGTGGTCGTGGTAAGGCGCGTGAGGAGGAAGAGCACTCCCTATCACCAACACGGATTTTAAGGTCCTCAGACTTGTTCTGTATGACACCAGAAAATTCCGAGACGGATTTGTTCCTTAGCAACTCCGAAGATGCGGACTCAGACTCCTTATATAGTGTATCAGGAACAGAGGAGTCGCCTATCTTCGGAGTACCTGCGACAGGCTCGGGTCCAACTCGAGGCAGGCCAACCACGAGAGAAGATGCTGGATCCCCAAGTCCGAACACGAGTCCCAGCCCCCAAGGGACTCCTAGTTCAGGTAATACCCCCTATTCGTCACCGGAAAGTATTGTGAGGTCTACGTCTCCTACAAGACCTGCCAATTTTGCATCCGAACCACCTGAGGTTCCCCCTAACCCAACCAAGACGCCAGAACCGTCGAAGGCCCCTGAGCCGCCAAAGACTCCCGAACTATCAAAAGCTCGAAGCCCACCAAAAACTCCCGAACCGCCAAAGATCCAGCGCACGAGATCCCTCAGCCCACTAAGTAGTGACCTGTCCGACTCCCCCACCTCGACAGAGGAGGACCCTTTCTCCCCGAGCCCGGAAGAGCCGGGCCGCACCAAGAACTCGAGAGATTACCTGCTCAACCGGCACCACCTGGGCCCGCGGACGGCGCGGACGCAGCGGCGCCGGTTCCACGACTTCCTGGTCGTGGTGCGGGAGCGCGGGGAGGAGCGTGCGCGGCGCGCCGTCGTCGGTGACGCGAGCCCGCTGCCTCCCGTCCGGGACTGGAACGCGTGGAAGAAAAGGCAGGTCCCGCAGTGGAGGCCCGAGCACCCCCAAATGGACGTCGTCGAGAAGGGCGAGACCGAGAAGCGGCTGCGGGACTATCTGGCGGACGAGGGGGATGAGGGGCCTATGCTGCTCATGGGGTTGCGGGAGCCTTCTGAGACGAGTGGGCAGTCACCTGGGATTATTGCTGATACGCTGGTCGGCGTCGGTGGGGATGGTGAAGGCAGTGGAACTAGTAGAGGCATTGATGGTGTCACTGGTGTTGGTAACAGTAATGCTACTGGGGGTAGCGGTATTAGTGGTAACGGAAGTGATGGAGATGGCGGCAGAGGAGTCCATAGTAGTCGTGGGGGACTACTTAGTGGCTTCCAAAGGCTTCTATGGTTGCGCACGCCGAGCCCGTCTGGGTTCGCCACCAACAAAATCTCGCGGCGCGTGCGTGTTGAAAGATGGATGCAGAAGCATGGTATGTTTGCGGTGTACCTTGGTGTGCCCGTGTGGTTCTATCTCTTAATATCGTTTATGTCTGCGGCTAGCTTGGCCGGCTTCTCCTTCTCGCTTTACGTAGCCATGGAGGTCTTGGGCAATTAGGATAATCTCATCAGTTGCGGCCAAGCCTCTTCTCAGCCTTTGCGAATAACTACTTAAGACCACCGTCAATATTAATCCCTACAAAACCCTGAAGTATTGCTGAGGATGCATGGCCTCCAAAAACGATTATCCGTCGTCGACTTGTGTCTAATGCAGATTAACGTAGTTCCTGGGCCCAGTTGATGAGTCCTTCTATTCAAAAGCACAGCTTCCCCAGATGGAGACTATAGTCAGCCTCTAGAGCGATCGATGGAAACTGAGTTTGGTCAATCAGCCCTACGAGCTAAAGAGGAGTCCCCTTTTACTGTTCTGACTCGAGATTTGCTTTTTGATCGAAGAGCACCCGGAACATTTGTAATTTCGTGGATCGTTTCCCCTAGGGACGCCTTAACCGCCCAGCTTCTTTTGTTCATTGGAAGAGTAGAATTCAACAACTGGCGGTGCAATTAGCTCTTGCATAAAGGTGGTTCAGGGAAGCTCAGATTCAGGAGGTCTGGAGGCCGAAATTGAGAGCTTCAGAGGGCACGGCTAGGCAATATGCCAACTAACTCCTTTGGGTATCCAGCCGTACTCACGGGCTAAAGTAAAGTCGATTACCTCAGAGGGAAGGGAGATACCTTCAAGAGGCTACTGATTTAATTAACATGCCGGAGAGTTTACTTAAACCTCGTCGTCGCTGACGGAGATAAAGGTTCATGAATCGTTTAAAGACTTTTGTAATCAACAAGGCAGGCCGTATGCGTTTATCTTCCCTTAGCTAACTTAACCTAGGTGGTTGACACAAGATTTAGCTTATTATTTAACCTAGGTTAGTGAGCTACGATGGCCGCTACGCTAATTTTCGTGTTAACCACCTAGGTTAGCCGCCACTATAGCTTATTGAACAGTGCGCCAATTCTTTATGTTGACCACTTGCGTGTATCTTATTTTCGGCGAAGATGAATTGCGAATTGAGATTATTATCTTACGCGGCTGAAGCTTATAGGTGACCATAAGCTTGATACATAAGTACTCTGATCTGGAGCGAGTACCTTGGAAAATATGAGTTAGCTGACCTCCGCTTTAGGTTAGTCGACCTGCTGTCCCGCCGAGTTGACCTGCTGCCTAGCTGGTCCGCTTTCCTTTCTGCGGAACGGAAGTGCTCGACTTTTCTTTTCGTCGTCCGCTCTTTTCCCCATCCCTTGGGTCTTTGACCTCGACGCTCCTCTGTCCGTCCTGACAGTAGACCTGACTGACACCTTGGTCGTCTGCGTGATCTCTGCGGCATTTGAGCGGGCGGCTTCAGACCACAATTCGGTCTTCATCGGACTGAACCTGAAGGCGTGTAACCTGCATCAGGCCGATAAGGTTCGCGAGATCGCCCTGCCCTGCCGGACTTTCGCCTCCGGGGTGGTCAATTGCTCTGTAAGTATCTAGACAAGTAATCGTTACGCTGAGGCTGCTTGCCGCCTACCAATCGCCACCATGGATAACTATCAGAAGCTGGAGAAGGTCGGCGAAGGTACGCAGACAGACCCACGTCCACCCCCCGTGCGCTGCATGCACTCTCTGCATGAGGGCACGCCATGGAGACGAGATGATTATGGCCATTGCTAACTCGGCTGTGTGCTTGTCAACAGGCACGTACGGTGTCGTTTACAAAGCCCGCGATCTCGCCAACAACGGCCGCATCGTGGCCCTCAAGAAGATCCGTCTCGAAGCCGAGGATGAGGGCGTGCCAAGCACTGCCATCCGCGAGATCTCCTTGCTCAAAGAGATGCGGGACCCTAACATTTTGCGTTTACTAAACATCGTACACGTCGACAGCCACAAGCTCTACCTGGTCCTTGAGTTCCTCGACCTCGACCTGAAGAGGTATATGGATGCCCTACCGGTCAGCGATGGTGGACGCGGCAAGGCCCTCCCCGAGAGCTCTAGCGAGTCTCTAAGCTATCTAGGACTAGGCGACGCCATAATCAAGAAGTTTATGTGGCAACTCTGCTCTGGCATCCGCTACTGCCACAGCCACCGCGTTCTTCACCGCGATCTCAAGCCTCAGAACCTGCTAATCGACCGCGATGGCAATCTAAAGCTAGGCGACTTCGGTCTAGCCCGCGCTTTCGGCGTGCCATTAAGAACTTATACCCACGAAGTCGTCACCCTCTGGTACCGCGCTCCCGAGATCCTGCTAGGCGGCCGCCAGTACTCTACCGGTGTCGATATGTGGTCAGTTGGAACCATCTTCGCCGAAATGTGCATTCGAAAGCCGCTCTTCCCTGGCGACTCCGAAATCGACCAGATCTTTAAGACCTTCCGCTTACTGGGAACACCCACGGAGGAAGTCTGGCCGGGCGTGACCTCTTACCCCGATTACAAGTCGAGTTTCCCTAAGTGGCATCGCGACTACTCGGTACCATTGTGCTCCAACCTAGACGAGGAAGGCTTAGCCCTTCTGGAGAGGTGTCTCGAGTATGATCCCGCCAGCCGGATCTCGGCCAAGCAGGCATGCAACCACCCTTACTTCGAGGCTTAGCGGTATTTATGCGGTCATGGATATTGATGATTGATTGGGCAGCAGTTGAAACTATGCTTCAAGTCATGTTGGACATTCTTCTAGAATCTAAGACGATACTGGCCGAGCACTAGCCGCGACAACAATATATAACTCTTTGCTTTCGAACATCTATGACCAAGTCACTGCGATCAGACGGCATCTGGTTTTCTGAAGGTTCCACGCAGCTATCGGAAGCAGTACCCTGGAGCCTATGGCTCTCTACCCATGGCAAAGCTCCTAAACGTGCCTGTACAGGAGACGACGCGAGCACGCATAAAAGTAGTGGATAAGGAATGCTCTGAAGACCTATCGTCCCATCAGTCTATAAGCCTGAAGATATGATATCCAACGCTGCTATCAACTACATACCTATTCATATACTACACTTCTAATCAATCTGAGGCCGGCCTTCTGATCAGGGAAGAGTTTGTGAAAGGGTTTCAAACTACCAGAACATTCCAGAAGCCCTAGGCTTATTTGAAGAGCGTAAGCCTGAGTTGGTTCAGAAGCTTCAGGTTACCTTGGCACAATCCTGGGAACGATAAGGATTTCAATGGTCAGTGTAGCCATCTCGCTGTCGTTAAGCTTCAAGCACTTTTTATCCAGGTACTTAATAATATAGCGGGTGTTGTAAGACAAATGGAAGATATTAAAACCTTATATGTGCCCAGCCCAATATCTACAGCTTATATTAATCTGCTAATTGCTATAGTGGTGAGTCTTACCAAGAACCGGAACATAGCAGGTACTGCCTTGTTGCTGGATGGTCTGTCTCGATGTGCGCAATGTATTGCCCAGTAAATTTTAACGCACGGAAGAAAGGAGTATGTTGCTGACAATCAGTTGGCGCTTGCAACAACTTACCCCCTGATCGCGATCATCTCAGCCGAAATACCCGTTCACATAACCCCCCAGTAGCAATGCTCCTGCACCCCCCCTTTCAGTTACTCCAAGTCCGGTCCCATCGCTTATCCGACGCACGACGTTGTCGTCAAAAAGACGAAATCGCTCCCGCGCGGCTCCGTTGCATGAACAGCGGCGGGCGGACTACCCAGTCGCCTGGATCTGCCCCGTCGGCGATCTCGAGTTACTGCCCCGACGCTGATGCTGGACGCCGGGCGCAACGGTCTCGACCACAACACCGCCTGTGGCGACAACCTTCACTCGTGCAGCACTAGGGATAGGCCATCATGTCTCGCCGGTCACGTCGAACGAGCGCTTCCGAGCTTACCTAGGGCGGAGCGAACGGGGATGCCAAGTTCTCTAAGAGCTGTGTCTCTATGTGTTTGAGAATGTGTGAATATTGTTCTATATTTCTGATGCTACAAACCCGAAACAGACGTGGAGGATCAAAGATAGATGCGTTTGTAAGCTTAGTATGCCGAGCGCACGCAGAAGTTGACAGTGACGGTCGAAATTTTCTGGCATGTTACTTGGTGACATGGAGTAGATGTTTCTTTGTACACGCGTCATTACCGCTATAAATGAACTTGTCTACGCTGCTCTTTGTTGTACAGTAATGTCGAGAAGCAAGTATATTTAAAAAGAAGAAAACACCGAGTTATGTTCCGAAACGGATCAAGCATTTCCAGCTGGACCACCAACGCCGAGCGATGCAATTCCATGAAGGCTCCTTTCGGGACCGTATAGACAAGGGAAAATTCCAATGAGAAATGAAAACGAAAATGAAAAGACGAAATTTTACTCTATCAGTGCCTTCGCTGCCGCAGAAATGATGGTCGCCGTTTTGTTGGCGATGGATTGCGCCAACTCATAATTCCGTGCGTCGACCGCGTCTCTGATTGCGGGAAAATACGCTTCGTCATAACCAGACCAGAGCTGGGGACCAAATACGACGTGGCGGAATTGTGTCCGGTTGGGAATCTGTGAATGATTAGTGGCTGACGTACGAAGTGTGACCAGGAGATACTCACTCCACCGCCGAATTCGGTATCAAGGAGCCCGGTTTCAAAGGCAGCCATCCTCGAGTTGTACTCTGTTCTTTGGCGACCAAGCCCGGCTGGCTCCCAGCCATTAGACGACGTGACGGCTTGGCCCCATTCAGCTTCCCAGTTGCCGAACTTGGCAACGCTTGCCTCGACCTCCTTGATCGAGTCTTTGATAGCATTCAGATCGAGCTTGGTGTTCTCGTCTCTGTTCGCACCATTATCCTCGCTCCATTTCCACAAATCTCCAAGATATCGACCGAGAGCGAGAGCATACTCCTGGAGGTCAAAGGGAAGTACCGGTCGATCTGCAAGCTCAACAATGAGCAGTGCCAAAACTTGGCCTAAAAGGCCATGGTAAACGAAATCGGGATCGCCAACCCTTGACATGAAGTCAAAGTTGTCGTAATTCGAGTGGTACGGATGCATCTTGCCGTCAAAACGGATATCAATGGAACTGGTTCCCGCGATGTCTTGAAAGGCAACGTAGTCGCTGCCTGCGCCGAGCCCTTCGAGCTGGCCTCCACGAGCATCCCACAAGGTCCGAAGGGATGCATTTTGCACCGGGTCATGCACACGATCTAGTACACTGTACAAGATCTTGTTGAACACGGGAGATGCGGCGGCACGAAACTCTGACCCACTGACAGCCGTGTCGATGTTGAGGTAAGCGAAGGCATCTGCACGGAGATAGTCGAGGTTGTTCTCCACAAATTCGGTACTGCCGATCAAGTTGTACTCCTCGGCATCCCAGCTCATGAACTCGATCGTTCGTAATGGGCGCCAGCCTCTAGCAACAAGATCGCCGAATACACGAGCAACCTCCAACATGACGGCTGTTCCTGAGCCTGGGTCGGTTGCACCCCAATTCCAGGCATCCCGATGATTGCCGACAATGATTGTTTTTTCTGTCTGCTCAATTCCCGCGAGTTTGCCATAGATATTCCAGATGGGTTGTTGCTCTACTTCGTCTTGTTCGTTTTTCAGTCTAACAATCGGCGACGATGCATTGCCACTCCACCATTTATTGACATCTGGAACACCACCTATCCATTCCTCTGGCAGCGGGTCGCCAAACCCCTCAATCGCTTGCAATAGCTTTTGGGCATCGCGCCAAGATAATGGAAGACTGGGAATCTGTACCAGGCCCTTGGTTTGAGTGGTCTTCTCTCGAGGTTGGCCTTTTTTACTTGCCCAGCCGGGGGTAAGGACATCGCCAACGACCCAGCTCATCAGACTAACACCGCCTCGCTGGACTCCGTCATTCGGCATGTAGTGTCCGCCGGGCGCGGGTTGTCCTAAGCGGAAGCCGTCGTCTGCGGGGTCGCTGTAGATGATACAGCCAGCAAACCCTGCGAGTTCGGCTGCCTTGATCTTCAGGGCTCGGTCACCTTGCGTACCATAATACCTCACCAATGCGATGGCGCCTTTGGTGTCGATGCCGCTGTCGTATAGCCGCTTGAAATCTTCCCTGCTTCCATAGTTGGCATATATCAGCGGTCCTCTAACATCGCCAGCCTTGGAGTGGCCGTGAAACGCCAGGGTCTGCTTCCCCACCGTGTTGCTCACGGCGCCGACGCCCTCCTCCTCGAGTTTGGCACTCCAGACGGCCTTGGAGCCATCTTGGGACATGATTTCGACGGCTCGTCCATCTTCTTTCGGGTAATTGAGATAGACGTAGTACTCGTCCACGGTGACATCTTCCAAACCGCTCCTCAGGAAAGAGTTGCGTACATCTTCGGCCATGGCGAAATCTCCTTCTGTGCCGGCAATATGGGCGTAGCTCGTGACGTGCTTGAGCGTGTCGCGGATCCGTCGGGGGTCGATACTGTTCTTGACATGCATGCGCACGCTCTCGGGATCAAACATCTGGCCGCCGATGCGCCGCGACATGTTTGAGAAGAGATCGCTGACAAAGACGAGGTACAAGAATCCCAGAACCAAGAACAATGCCAACAGCCTGCCCAAGAGGATCAGGACAGCAGAGCTCCCCATGTTGACATTGCTGTGCCACCACGACCGGCGTGCAGTGCTGGAGCTGTCCTGTTGTGGGTCCGTGGTCGGGATGTTCGCGCTATCGCTCGCTCGGGGGAGGCGCACCGTCATGCGTGGAAGTCGCCATTTCCATTTCCACTGTGGCAGGGAGAGGGCGGCGATTCGCTTGCGCCATAACGAGTTGCTGGAGCGTGAGCTGGCCGACCCATTCAATGGATCCTCGACTTCCAACTCTTGCATCTCGCGGCGCACCTGGGCGTCCTCCGTGTCGTCTTCATCGCCGCTGTCGATGCTCCATTCCGAATCCTCGTCGTCGGTTTCAACATGCGGCGGGCGATAGCCTGCGGGGAACCTCCTGTCGGTCGGGCCGGGTCGCGACGAGGTCAGCAGCGACTGCGCTTCTCTTTCGGACTCGGGCCTGTCGTCGATGGGGGACCGTGGCGGCGGCCAGTCATGGCGGGATGATGAGCCCTGGACAGCCTCGTCGTAAGATGGTATGGGTGGTGCCGGGGTGTAATGGGACTTTTCGTCGGAAGGCATATTTACGGTATCTGGGTGATGGGGGACATTTGAACGCAATGTGATTGTGGTTTGTATGAATCCACCAGATGAGGGTCGCGATGGAACGATAAGGGTATTGGGTAATTACAACGTGAGAAAGGAGTGAACAGATGGACGGGGTGCAGTGAGCGTGAGCCAAGGACGGCTATCACGGACCTTGGGGGACGGAGACGTGGACGTGGTAGACTAGACTCCGCCTGCCAAGCTATTGTACATACACAATCAATGGGATTGAATATTGAATGGGAATGGAAATCAGAATCAGAATCAGAATCAGAATCAGAATCAGAACCGAGCATGAGCAAACGAGAAGAGAGAAGAACGGACCGATGAACGATCTTCAAGTTGTACAGTATTGCACTCGAAGCTGGAAGTCAGTTGAAACCCTCCAATGCAGGTTGTGTCCCCACGCGAATGGAACCGCCGCCCCAGTTGTCGTCGTCAGGGACCGGGACCACTTTGGGGCCATATCTCAGCACTAACCGGCTAACCTAGCTTTACTACAGAGGGACGGGAGGGACTACTGTATGTACACATGTAGGGGCTAGGTTTAGTTGTCGCAAGCACAGACGCCAAACACCGTACCGGGCTTTACCTTTACCTTCAGCTCCATTTCCAATTTCAGCTCCAGCTCCCGCCTCCCAGCTCCAGCCCCGACCGAACGCTTCTTAGTCATCACGTACATAGAACAGTGCCCCTTCGGCCCCTTTTTCGTGCCAAATACATACATATGTACTCACTTACCACCCAGTAGGATACAACCAACCGGGTCATATGAGATCATAGCCTATCCATTGGTCGGCTGCAATCTTTATTTGCTCGTGTCTGGTTCATTCTAAGTTTCTATTCTTCGCTGAACCGCTTCGCTCCAGAGTCTATCGATAAGCTTAGCACGACGGTCAATCGGACGACCGAAACAAAGTTCAAGCGGCCATAATGCAACATCGTATTATGGCATTGTCACAGGAAATAGTCTCAGGTGTATATCTGTCTCGCCACTTTCACGTCAGCACCTAGTACCGCTGACTAGAGAGTTGACAGCTCTATCTAGGCCTACTTAATTGACATGGTAAGATAGAAGGCCAGTATATCAGCAGGTGCACGTTGACTAGGTCAGACTTGTCCGCAAAGACATGCTCCGAGACGTCAATGGACAAGTGCACTTTCTCCGCCGAACCAGCATCGATTGCTGGACAGCATAGTGTGCTGAGGTTCGCCAAATAGCTGCAGGCTAGTAGCCGGCTATATTGAATTCAATTACGCCCATGTACTTCCTGCTGAAATTTGTATCTTGCTTGCCAAAAGTCCACCAGCACCATTGGGTGACTTCTTCCCACCGGATAATGCGCTTTGGAGTCCTGTTTCCCACCTTAACATTCGATAACTTCCACAATAAACATGTTGGACTTGCCACCAGTACCCACGCCTATTCCGCTCAACGTTCTCATAGTCGGTGCTGGTCCGGCGGGCTTAGCCACGGCCATCTCAGTAACACTTGCAGGGCATAACGCGACGATTTTTGAGTCTTCGGATCAGCCACATCCATTTGGTTCTGGTTTTCAGTGCTCACCCAATGGAACGCGGCTTCTCTTGAGATGGGGTCTCGAAGAGATCCTGAAACCAGTGGCTTCGTCGCATAAGCTCCTACAAATTTATGACATCCGCGGGAAACTAATCCTCCAGAAGCGAAACCACGAGGGTGAGTTTTCACAGCGGGACGGATCTCCGCTGTGGACTTTTCACCGTGTCGACTTCCAAGCTGGTCTGCTCCAAAGGGCGACCGAACTCGGGGTCCGAGTACATTATTCGGCCCGCATTACAGATCTCGAAACTTCCAAGCCCGAGATCCGTCTCACAAATGGACAAACGCATCGTGGTGACCTTGTTGTAGTCGCTGATGGAACATGGTCAACACTTAGGTCCAAAGTCCTTGGAAGGGTGATCAGGCCGGAGCCAACCGGTGACTTGGCGTATCGCATAACCATTTCTAGAGGACAGATACAGGATGAAACTGTACGGAATTCGATGCAGTTGCCCCAGATCCGGACTTGGATTGCACCAGGTGCTCATGTTGTGGGATATTCCATGAGAAAGGGCACGCAATACAGCTTGTTATTGCTGCTACCTCATGCTTCAAGCAAGGAAACCGGAAACATGGCTGCGATCGCTGAAGAGATGAGAAAGCGTGCTGAAGGTTGGGATCCTACGTGAGCTCGCATCATAGGTCGCTGTATTCACAAATACTAACGCAGACTGCCAAGCTTGACAGCCATGCTAAAATCCGTGCAGAAAGTGAACAAATGGTGTTTGGTTCAAGGTAAATGATTTGAACTGATCAATCACTCCTGCAAGTTCTATTTATTGATAGTAGGGGCGAACACAGTTCCTGAATTAACTACGCTGGTATCCCCACAAGCAACGTGCGTACTCGCAGGTGACTCCGGTCATTCCATGCGTCCCTTTTTAGGGCAGGGCCTCAGCCTAGGTCTAGAGGATGCAGGAACGCTCGGTAGTTTACTAGCTCATGTGGAGAATCCAAGTCAGCTTCCTAAAGCACTTTCGCTATACGAACGCTTGAGAATGTCTAGGGCCAAGAGTATACGCCAGGAGACTGGTAGGCTTGCGACCTGCTCGCAATTCGAGAACGCAGAGCCCTACGCAGCCGCCACCACCGAAATAGCATCAAGTCAAGAATACGGCAACATGTAGTAAGTAATCTAGTTTAACACTCCCTCCAAAACTGTGAGCCAGGAGCTGACCGAGACTGTAGCAAAAGGGCACACACAAAGGCGCAGGAATGGATATGGTCATACGACGCGTACGAAGAGGCCGAAAGGGCATATTTAAAACATTCGTACTAAGCTGCTCAAAGTTATACACCCAGCATGTGCCTCCCTGTCAAATTCTCAATGTGAAGAATCCATGTCTCTTTCCCATTGTCTTTTTACTTCACTTAGCAGACCCTCCGTTGTGAGAACATCTAAGGCCGTCCCAGCGAGCGCCTTACCCGTCCTCAGACATCTCCAAAAGGCTTCCCGTGTGCCAGCTGATGCAGCAAAGTCCGGGCTATGTGGTCCACCGCCCTCCCGCCCAGGCGGAATGGCAAAACTCACGCTCATACTCGGCATCACATGACTGATATTGCCCTGATCCGTGCTCGCGTTTACGGAGACGACTTCGTGGCCCATAGGAACCCCGCCTGGCGGACACAAGGAGTTCCAATACCTCGCGAAACACGTGCCGAGCACTTGGTTGGGAACATGGTCGGCATACTCCTGCACCTGGGCGACCTGCAGCCTCGCACCCGTCGCCTCGGCGCCCGCACGGAAGCAGGCGTCGACCTTCCGCCGAAGCTCCCGGAGCCGGGTCGCCGAGCCCGCCCGCGCCACAAAAGTGCCTGCCGCGTGCGCGTGTATAATGTTCGGTGCCCGCCCGCCGTCCGTGATGTGGCCCTGGATAACGTCGCCGGGCATGGTCTGCTGGCGAAGCACAGACAGCGCGTTGTATGCCACGACGAGAGCGTCGAGCGCATTTATCCCCTGCCAGGGACGGTTGGCCGCATGCGCTGCGCGCCCGAAATACTCGACCTCGAACTGCGTGTAGGCCGCCGTGTGGACCAGCGCGCTGTCGCGCGAGATGCCCGGGTGCGAGATCAGAGAGACGTCGACGCCGTGCTCGTGGTAGGCCCCCGCTTCGAGCAGGCGGATCTTGCCGCCGCCCCCTTCTTCTGCTGGAGTGCCGAATATGACCACTTTGCCCTTTATACTATGACTTTGCATGATCTCGGCGGTGGCCAGGCCCCCGGCCAATGAGCTTGTGGCGATGAGGTTATGGCCACATGCATGGCCAATCCGGGGCAGAGCATCTGTGTCATATTTATCAGGTAGGCGTTCTAGGCATTGATCAGGGGAAACATACCCATCTCGACATTGAACGACACTACAGGACCTTTCTTGCCAGTGTCGAAGACCGCGACCCATGCCGTCGCAATCCCGTAGGCTGAGGGCGTGACCTTCCACCCACCCCTAGACTTCATGAAATTGGTCAAAAGTGCGTGGGCCTTATGCTCCTCGTCGCCAAGCTCCGGGTTGTCATGTATGTATTTGTTCACGGCCCATAGTTCCCCGGAGATCTTTTCGACGAATTCATCAATCTCCTTAACATATGCGGCATCGGCTCCACCAGGGTTGTCTGTCGCATCGCTATGGTAGATAAGAACAAAGTCCTCTTCAGCCACCTCCATGGCGTTTCTGGTTGCGGTACGTCGCAGACTTGATCGCCTCGTATATCAGGATTGGCTGCGAATGGTGAATTCTTCGGGCTACTACCTTTCAACGACTTGTAGCTGATTCTCCAAAAAGTCCGAACATCGCCTTGCAGTATAATCGTGACGTTTTTGCTGCAGGTAATACGCCATCAAGGAACTGGGCAATCCAGACCATGTGAAGTGCCAATATTTCAGTCTATGGTTCTGGAGGGGAAGGTCGCAACCCGATCCCTTTACCCGCCTGGGACCGATCCTAATCGGCTTCATCGGAGCTCGACAAGTGCCGGTAGTTATGATTGGTTCGAAATTGGCATGTCGGTACACAATTCACTATAGCGCCTTCTTGGTGTCTGTGTTTTGGGAAGATTGAGCTCCAACTCTTGTATACCCAATATTACATGTTCCATATGCAACATTTGCCCTCTCAATATCCCGAAAAACTCGATTTCTTCTGCTAAAACTAATGGGGATTGGCACACATCATGTTTATCATGCGAGTTTACTTAATAAGTCTTAGACTAGAACGAAATCAAAATAATTGACAGATACAGCACGGATATGGAGCGGATGAACAATGATCTTCGGGTAATGGCTTTGATTTGTATCTAGGG
This sequence comes from Truncatella angustata, assembly GCF_020726525.1. Lineage (NCBI taxonomy): Eukaryota > Fungi > Ascomycota > Sordariomycetes > Amphisphaeriales > Sporocadaceae > Truncatella > Truncatella angustata. The sequence goes on along the minus strand of NW_025763390.1, from coordinate 1,252,719 downwards.
AGGTGTTGCCATCCGTTCGATCCTCTAAAAATATGCATACAAGCAATGATGTGCCATTTATGCCCCGACGGCAATGTCCTTCTGACCGGCGGGCGCCTGCACGATGATCTCTTCTTCTTCCTCGTCATCCGCCTCCGTCATCCCACCCAACAACATGGAGGGCGGAGCCTGGGCCTGCAGCTCTGGCGGGTTGGTGAATGCGAAGAACTTCTCGTCGTGCCACTGCCCAGCGGTGATGTACCTACCCTCGCTGTCGGTGAACATGGTGTCGTCCTCGGCGCGGAGGAAGTAGGCGATGGAATAGCGGTGCTCAGTCGGGTCGAATGGCACAACGCGGTGGATGCATGACTGCATCTTGTGCCCGCTGGCGAACCGGAGCGAGTCGCCCACGTTGACGACGGCGCAGCCGTCCCTGGGCTCGACGAAGCCGAACTCGCGCGCCCCCGGCGGCCGGATTTGCAGGCCCCACTGCTGGCTGTACAGCAGCGTCAGGGAGCTGATATCCGTGTGCTTCTGGTGTCCGATCTTCTGCGCAACCGCTGGGTCCGATGGGATATAGTGCATCATGGCCAGGGTCGTGCTTGAGGGGCGATCGTTGCGGTGGGAGTTTTCGAACCGCCCGGCACCGCTGAGGCCCAGTCCGGTGGACAGCGCTGACAGGATCGTTTTGGTGACGATGTTGCATCCTGCGATGGCGTTCTCAAGGATTCGAATGTCCGGGCTGTTCTTCATCACATCTGGAAGATGCGGGTTGGCTCGCTGGATCTCGTCTCGGGATACCTTCGTACTGAAGTTAGCCCAACGCTTATTAGATCTTTGCCATAATGACTACTGTCATACTTTGATCATCTCGTATCCATCCTTTGTGTCCGCAAAGACACCTGTTCGTGAACCGACGGGCTCGTAGCTTTTAGCATCCTCTATCAGCATTCCCGCTTCCCAATGAATGGTGGCTATTGTTCAACTTACCCCAAGTGAGGAGCCAGAAGTCCGAACTGGTTCTTAGCTTCGAGTGGTGATCCAAAGAAGCGGTGCATCAAATTCAGAGTCTTCTCCTGATCCTCCAAGTAGCGTCGGCCATCAATTCCCGACAGGTCTAGGTAGAAGAAACCTTCAGTTTCGCAGCAGCGCACTGCCTTTTCGAGCTCAGCAGGCTCCTGGGAGAGCAGTCGCTCGAAGCTAATAGTCTCCATTGGGTAGACCGGGACATTCTTGCCATTCCATTGAACCGTTCGTGGGACTGTGTTTGAGATAGCCATGGTGGTCGGTTTATGACAAAAGCTTACAGTGTACAATGAGAGAGGATCAAGTGATTCGGATTAACACACTTCAAACAGAATGGCTCTTAACCTATAGTTCGAGTTCTTTTATAGATAGAAACGAAGTTGTGCTCGGGAAGCGCATAGACATCCTTCTTCCCCACACAATGTGCATATATCCAAATTATCTTAAGAACGTCATGGTGGACTGGCTCCGTGTACTCTTTTCAATCTGGCTAAACTCACAAGACCCCGTGATCTCTATGATAGTCGAACAATACTACTCCTACTGCGCTATCATTGCCTTCTTAAGACATGCCCAATCACTGAATTGCCGGCTATCTGTAATTCTGAAAGTGACGATTGGGCCAAAGATGAGGGGGTACTCGAAATGCATTACAATGCCTAGCCGGCCATCTGGAAGTCCGCAGTCCCCCAACTCTTGGGACCGGCAGATGTTCAAACTTCAAATTTGGAGGCGACCACGCCTACACTATCGATGCTTTTGTACTGCACTGTCACATTAGCAATGCCTCTTTTCGACAGCTCCAGCCCGGCAAGCTGCAGCACAGCTCAACGTCTATCTGACGTTTCGCCTACATCTACAATGGCGACGATGGTTTCTGATATGGCGAACAATGCACTTGATGAGTCGACTGCAGTGAACGAACACCAGGAAAAACACGACGTGGCAACGGAACTGAACTATTGGGACGACCCAGGCGATGGCTCTCGCCCAACACCCATCTATATAGGTAAGGGACACATCACAAATGAGCGACCTCATCGCCCTCACCGCTTTGTGGTCTCGGATGTGAGTGGCGATGAAGATCGCTACACTCTTGACAGTCACGGTTTTCAGTACATCCGCCACGAGAGCAAGGAGAAAGACTTCGTGGACGAGCAAAGGATCAGAGCCGAGTACTATCCAGAGTGTGCTCAAGCTTTGCAAGATGTGACGGGAGCCAGTCGCATCCATGTCTTCAATCACAAGGTGAGAAGGGGACCGACGCACTGGCATCACCTGGGGCTGAAGAACCTGGCGAACCGTGGGCCCGTCACCAAAACCCACGTCGATCAGTCATACGATGGAGCTGAGAAGCGGCTGAGATGGGAGCTGCCAGAAGAAGCTGACGAGCTCATCAAAAAGCGATATCAAATCATCAATGTCTGGCGCCCCATCAAGACGATATACAAGGATCCTGTTGCCGTGGCAAACGCGAACTCGGTCCCAGACGCGGATCTGGTTGGGGCGGAGATGATTGAAGATGGCTTTCGTGGAGAGTCCTGGGTAGTGAGGCACAATCCTACACATCACTGGTATTACAAACACGGGCTCAAGACAGATGAGGTACTTCTAATTAAATGCTTCGATTCGGATAAATCGGTCGCCCGCCGGGCGCTGCACTCGGCATTCGAAGACCCCGCTTACTGCAGTATGGAACACCGGCAGAGTATTGAAGTTAGATGTTTGGTATTTTATGACACGTAGAGACGAACTATGAAAATAATTTGAGACAATCTGATAATAACAGTTGACATATTGTGCCATCTTGCTTTCTAGCAGGCCTTTAGTTTGGAGACTTCCCTGCGGGACAGCTCGGCTAGATATCTGTTAGCACTGCTTCCATTGGTGGATAGTTTAAAGATCTACGCAGATTATGAATATTTCCAACAAGACTCATCTCGGTGACTAGGCTTCTTCCTGTAGCCACGAAATTTACATGTCTTACGTACGATGCTACCCGCTTGCCTGCGTTCCTTTAAAACATTGTGTTACCTTCGAAAGTGTCCATGGGCCTCAACATAGTTGGAATAGGCTTGGCATATGGCGGCCACCAAAGTAAGCTAGTATAGACTAAGGTTAGAACCTTGCGAATCGACAATGGGTTTTTTCAGCATACCTCACTTGTAGATGCGCTACGTGACAACTCTATGTTCATGTTCACAGTAGTCAAAAAGCCATCCACTTCGCCAACCAGCTGTCCCTTACGACAATACACAACATGTTAGCTCCAAGTCTAAGCTGTTTCGATTGTTGCTCTACAAATTCATGATTTCTATTGTAAGTATGCTAGAGGGCGAGTACTAAGATAGACGGGATCATACGAAAACGCAAAAACGTACAACATCGAAAATTTCCAGTCATCAACTCACCTGGGTACTAATCCAGCACTTCAAGGACATGCCCACCTAGCGAGAAGAATGTTTTGGCTCGCAGCTTGTGACACGTAAATCTGTAACCTATAACCACTTAACCTAGTAGGCCTGGCAAATATTTTCGGACGGTATAATGTCTTCATCAATTGCGACATCCCACTGTTTGATCACCGGCACTTCTGGTAAAGCCATGGCGTCGTCTGAGATTTTGAGGTCTTCCTCCTTTGAGTTCGTTGCCTGACAGTAACAGCAGTTAGAGGCCGATAGACATCGGATTGTTTGGGCATTGAGGAATGCATTGAGGAACTTGTTACGTGCTTTGTACCGTGGTTTATTGGATCCATGAGCTGAGGACCAAGAGATCCTGTTTCTAGCTTGTGCCAACTTACCATATCGCTATAATATAAGCGTCAATGCTCCATGCTTGCTTGGGGTAAACAGGCTACAAGTAGACTTGACAAATATGGTGTGGTATGGCCTTGGGTGAGTTCAATATGCCTAGGATAGACCACTTCTGGCTAAGCTCAATTTTACAAATATTGCCCCTTTTAATTCACGGCAGAAGGACAAAGGAACCACAGGTGGCAGCTATATGGCTTAGAGCTAGAGCAATAGCGCTAGCTGGTGCGGTCCCGTGATCGAATCTCGGTCTTGGCGAGTGATCCACGAAATTCGGTCACTCTGAATCGTCGTGATTCCAGGTAATACTGCAATTTCATTGGGGGAGTCGCTACGGCGTGCCGTTGACTGTTCTTCCTATGAAATTGATAGCCGAGGTACATAGGCAAACAATGAAACATATTCACGACCACCGGTTTTTGTGGCATCTAAATTGTGCAATATCTCTATTCAATTCTACGCACCGGGTACAACTGGCACATGGAGATTCATAAGTACCGACGAATACTCTATGGCTTTCCGCAAGCACTATAGTGAGTGATTAATAGTAGTGTCAATTGCTAGAGTGCCATAGATTAGTGCATTCAATGGAAAATAATGAATGGTTGTAGTTGTTAGGCACTATTTGAGCATGATACACATTACTCCTCACACGTTATGAATAGAACACATGGCCAATTAAAGGAGGACCGGTCCCCTAAATTCACGGTATAGGTTATAAGTAACACAAAATTGCCTTGCGAACTTTAAATTAGCCAGCAGGAGGAGTCCCCAGCTTAATACTCCTAAAGCAGCTTCCTATAGCCTATGTATATCTTCTGCTATCTGGGCGGAAACAGCGGCGCCATCTTACATTAGGTGGCGTTAAATTTCCATCCTTGTACAGATCGGATTTAATCTCTGTTCTCGGCTCGAGTAGGTGCTAGGCAGCACCTTGATGTGCGAGATCAACCTCTCAGACAGTGACATACCACCTCATACGCTCTCCATTGAATTGCTGCACCATAATTGGAATGCATACACAATGGTAGAGGTGTCAGCGCTTCGCTACCGTCAGCGCATTTTTAGCGCTAGTGGCAACTCTGCAACTTAGGTGACTGGGTAAGGTGGTCGAGGCTGGGTCCCGCTGGACCAGCTGATGGCTGAGTTCGATACCCAGCGGCAAGACGGCAAGACCCGACTGGTGTCATTCCTGAAGCGAGTCCGAATCCGAACCACCCACCTGCCAGAGAAGACAGACAAGACTGGCAAGGTCATCGGCCGGGTCAAGACCATTGTCAGACTCGCCATGCCGAGCGACGGCCACAGCCTGACTCATCCACCGAGGCTGCGGGAGTTTGGTATCGGGCTAAAGCTTTTTGAGTTCTGGATGGATTTCAGTCAACCAGTAGTCTAACCGGAGCTAACAGTGGTCAAATTGAGAAAATAAAAGAAATAAGGAAAAGGAGGAAGTACTAGCATCTTAGCCGCGTCATCACCACCAGGAGGATGATATATCAGTGTCCACGACTTTTTTTCTTGAACAGTGAGCTTTCCAGGATTCTTGTCCTTCACTACGCTCTATGCATTTCGCTTACGTTTCATACCGTACGGCAGAGCTCTGCAGAAGGCAGATCTCTGTGTTGTTAATGCTGGAACGCGGGAAAAACCGACGTAACTTCCGAGCTAGACCCTAGCTAAATTTAGCGAATGATTCGATTTGTCGTTCGAAAGCTGGTAGAGAATGCTAACTCGCTTGTTCACACAGAACACACTGATCCTGATGTTCCACACAAGGCCCTGCCATTCATTCGCACAGGCACGAACATACGACATGCAACAGCAACTCATCCATCAACTGACCGAAATTCGTCAGAAGATCCTTCCGAATGCACAAGGACTTGCTGCTATCGATCTCGACGTTTACCTCCATGTGATACGCTGCAGCTGGATCTCCTCAATTAAATTCGGGTCTACGAAGGAGGGTCAGGGTGCACTGGTCTCTAAGATGGGCCATCACCAGTCTAGGCATCCGGGCTGGAAACTATTGGAAGTGTAGAGCCTATTGATGTCGTAGGGCTTGGCCTATGCTCAGCTGGACTCTAATTCGCGCTCTATCTTACCAACATGAAGTCGTTCGTGTCTTATGAGGCGTCGGGATCTGGCAACATTATCGCATTTCTAGGCCCTGGCGGCGGACTCCGAGATTCCACGCGCGCGTACATCCGTAAAGACGTTAAAGGCCCCATGGAATTCCTGCGATATCTAGTTCGCAGGATATACGTACAGTTGAGATACCCTTGTTCCCAAGACCAACAACTACTAGTATAACCCAATGCATTGAACGAAATCGAGATGGTCTGCATACATTCGACACAGTCACCCGGAAGCAAAGTTGGTCGCTTGGTCCTGGCCTGCGGCCAGCAATCTCGTTGCTTGCAGCCAAGAACGTGCGGGAGTCTATGCTCACTCATGCTATTATTTCTATGCAGAACAACATAACAGATAAAGTCACGGCAATGAGCACTGGGGCCAAACACTACGGAGATGCAGAAGCTCCTAGCTTCGGCTGAGAAGTGTGTCTCTAAGACGCAGCCGCCCGAGTTCTACAATAGTCAGAAAGACCAGCAAATGCCCGTAGCAGGCATAGGTCCACCGACCGTAGCCTTCAGGTTAATTTTAGTTCAGACCCACCGTAGTACTTTTGAACGTCGGTACCGTACATCACGAAATCGGCTACTTTGGCTGCCTCTACAAGACCTGATTTGCTGCAGACATAACACAACGAGCTAGATACGGCAAAGATGAGTGTCAACTTGCAATTTGGGATGAAAGTCTACCTACATATCTTGGTCTAATGGGTGCGACAAAGATTTATGATTTCGACTTAATAATCAAAACCTTAAAATCCGTTAGCTGAATGGTAATCCTGCTTACAGGCCCAACGTGCTTGCCCGCCGATGATCATGGCTTATCGATGATATCGATCACATGGAGTAGGAATAAAATTTAGCAGGACTTGTGAGCCTAATTTGTGAAGAGATTTTACGCTACGGTCATCTCTAAATAGGCAAGAATCTAACAATCTTCCTAAATCTAGGTCTCGTATATATGATCAAGTCGAAATAGAGCAAGATTGCTAGATCTGTTATGGATCTCACACCATAATGATTGACTATATTCAAGTATTTCTTCCCCAAGCCCAAATATTGTGGAGCATGAGTAATCACGGAATGAGAGTCTCTGCTGACTACACAAGTATACATCGCGGAATAACTCAACAGGCTAACGTTAACGTCAATTGAGAAGGATTCTTAGAGGATTTAAAAACTTATCTAAGACGGCGCTAGCTTTACTTTATAAATCTAATTCGTGTAATGCTTCAAGCAGTCAAACATGAGTATGTACTGATTGAAAGTTTGACGGTTGCTTATAGGATCAAACTAAAATTTGAGATTCATTGCTAGTCATAAGCAAGATGACACCGTGTTTACCTTCTTCTTACTAATAAATGATCCAGTGCGGACAATTATGCGCATAGCGTCGTTCATGGCAAACAAAGCCTCCTACGATTTTCAGCATGAGGCACTCCTGGGTTTTCTTAAAATGAAAGAAAATTCCATTAGACTAAAAATACATCTTTGCCGGTTTGTGAATTGTAGAAATGGCAAACTAGCGTAAAGTTAATAGAACGTCATTTCATGGTTACATCTGCATGTGTATGAGAAGCTATTATATTGTTTTACCAAGTCTCTAGATAAGCTCTTCATCTATAATATACAGAAGAAAAGAAAACAAAACGCACTGGCTACTAATATAACATGTATCTTCCGTCTAACACGTAGGGCTACATTGCCCGAGAATAATAGTTGTTTTATCTTCCACATCGAAGTCTATTTCAAACCCAATTATCCGATAGCCCATGTTATCATAAACAGAGCCATGCCATAGCGTAAACTACTTGACATCCCACTAATTGGCACGTACCGCTTCACGCGTTGGTTGGTGAGTAAGACTGTAAAGACGGCGAGATAGGAAGATATTCTTGTTGCGTTAAGACTGCTTTGCAAATTGCTTTCCACAAACAATCGTGGCTTATTGGCAAATATGACCGAGCCAATTAGCTAACAGTTATAATCTCTTGCATCGTAGTACTACAATTTTAAGTTTGTCCGCGGCTGACAAGTATATCCAGTTACGAGGCCTGCATGATGCTCTGATGCTTTTTTCAAGAATCCACGGCGTTCTTGTGAGCTGTGACCCTACAGTAGTTGTAGACTTGTTGACGGCTCTATGTCACACGTACCATGTATGATTACCTGCATGTTATGCTCGACAATAGGCCGCAACTAGCACTTGATTCCAAGGAAAAAGCTGTGTTCAATGTTAACAGTTGACTATCAAGTCGACTTGTTATAGAGACATGTATAATAGGAAGGGTTTGAAATATCTATAAAAGCCCGGTCATTTCTTGTTCAACTTCCTGCAAACATCTGCCCTTTTCATCCCACCAGTAAGCATCAAACAACCAACTACCACATCCACTCAATATGCAGGTCCCACAGCTCCTCCTTGGTCTTTTCGCCACCGCCTCTGCCATCGATATCTACCTCCATTTTGACAGCAATTGCGGCGGCTCCAATTCTGCTGTCTGTACCAACAAGAACCCCGACGACTGCTGCGCCGGTTCGACGGGAGACATTTTCCCAAGTGTCGGCTTCCGCGGCATCCCGACCGATTGGCAGCTCCAGTGCAGGGGCCACTCGGGTGGTAATTGCAACAATTTGAGGCAGGTTTCGCCTGCCGTGAACACCAACTTCGTCTGTCTTAACTCCGGACCCTTCTCCGGTGGTGGCTACAGCATTGTCAACGGAAAGCGTGCCGAAGGCGCCAACGGAGGCGCCTCTCATCTACCCGATACCTTGCTGTTCGGGGATGGAGCCAAGTATAACATTACGGACTTGGAGGAAACTCCTCTTACCCAAATGGTATATCTCTTAATTCTATCATCCTTTTAAAGCCCACGTTCTAACAAATTAATTCTATTTTATAGTAAGCAAAGAACTACTAATCTGAGAACGATAAGATTCCCTTTAATACTTAAACCTATATCACCACTTTTACTGATTTTCTTACTATATCCAGCCTTACGATCGCGGCAAGCGGTCTAGACTCCGCCACTGTTCCGGAGGAGTTTGATGTATACAAGCTTGAATAAAGAGTCTAGCAAGCACACTCTAGGCTATGGACTGTGTGCTTATATCTATTGGTGGATATGCCATAAATGGCAAGCGGCTCCCTTCCTTGTCTACATTAAGGCCCTCGCGATGCCATGGACGCTCCCACTCCATATCTACTTCTTTTTATGCACCATACTAAGTATACTTCTCTGCCAACGTCGGCCGCCGGAACCAGTGTTGGGTACCATGTATATAGCCAGTCAATCATTTAATTGAGCTCCTAACTGCTTATTAAATTGTGTGTGGTAGAATGAGATCTCTGAGAGAGTTGTAATCCATCGTGAACCAGGCGCTGCAAGGCCGAAGACATAGGGCAGGTGTATTTGGTGACATCTTGCATCGCGGTTCCTTGACCAATAGTCGATGGACCATTCCTTGTTTGACTTAACCGATACGATATACTTGCCCAACGGCTTGGTCTTCGACGAATAGGTTCTAGAAATTATCTATCAGAATGATGCGAAACGCGACACTTAGATTTGAATTCGCATTTCCAACATGGAGCGACATCAACATTACTTGCAAAGTAGAGAATACCTTGACGAAATCCTTAATAGCCTTTTGCCGTTGAGATATATTCATAGCGCCTTTATACCGATGTGAGCCTATTCCTAATATCTTGATGTATTGTTTAAGTAGGTCGAGGAGGAAGGTCCATAGGAAGAACATAATAATCCTCTCTCCACTTATCTTGGCGTCCTTCAAAATTTACAAACATTCGGTGATCTTGGATGAGTTTATCCAATCACATTGCATGTATGAAATCTAGCTTTTATAAGCAAGTTTACTTGCTTTGGCCTCCTTCCATATTTTCTGAAAGTCATCATCATGCTAATAGCTTTTAACAAGAATAATCTGTTCGTTCGTCATCAATTTAGAGCCAGCTTGCGTATTCCACGTATCCGTCTTCGCATCTTCCTACAGGTCTTGGGATTCCGATGTAATAGTGATGGGATTGCCTCTAGCATTTTTAACGTCGTCAATGTCGGGAATGCCCTTCGCAACTTCCGTGCCCGCCTGAGATTGGAAGGTGTCTTGATTAACAAAATCAGTTTGAGAAGCAGCTCTAGTTGCGTCAAGGGCCTCCATGCCGTGACCCCCTAAAGAAGTCTCGAGGCTCGCTCCTAAGCCGCTGCGTTTATTCTGTCGCACGCGGCTTTCTCGTGAGCGCTGAGAACGGCATACCCGACTATCTCTATCTTCGGTGGTAAAATACTGATTGGTTAGCCGTTGATCTCGGAAGGCTGAGTTCGACGAAGCATAACATCATGTAGAAATGTCTAGAGTTTACCGGAGACCTCTTGATCCGTTTCACCCTTATTGTCTCGACAATTCAAAAACTACAAGATCCTCGAAAAGTGTGCGCGAGTATAGTACGGCTAGATGCGCAAGAAATGTATCAGTTCAGCCAGATCATGTATTATGTTCATGATTGGGGTACCCGTAAGACACCACTTATACTTTGCCTTGATATAAGAGATTGCTTCTGCCCTCGCTGTGTTTGCGTTCTTGATGGAGTACGCTTCGTCGAGAACGACACGTCAAAAGATCGAGTTTGGTTCGACAAATGGGAACATGTCTGTTAGTTGGTTATTATTAATAGCGCAAGTATTATTACTAGACTGTTATACTATGAGCTGATTGAATTTCGTTATCTCTCTGGTTGTCTTCTGTATGTTGTTAAGGCAATGTCGGAAGACCATACTTTTTATATGTGTGCTTTGCGTTATATGCGATAAAAACCCTAGGTATAAACTCCTTAATTTTCGTTTTAATTTCGTTCTTTTTATTACTTGATTAGGATTACTAAAGTAATGATAATTATAAGTTACTTCAAGTAATATTCAGTCGAGGGTTTAATAAATAACTTTGTTGGAATATACTATTCGCGGTCTCGTACGACGGTTGACTACGTAGTATAGGTAGTCACCGGCGTGCTGGCAGTAAGCCACCACAGCCACGATGTGGCTGTCGGCAGCCAGCAGCCGTGCGGGTGAACCCCAAACCCCTATCTATAGACCACGTACGAGGGGAAGAATCCCTTCTTCTCCTTCGTACGATAGCGCTGAATAGATCTATTTGTCGCCCAAACTGTACGGAAAGAAATGAATGGAGAAGCCATTCCACAAACTTATATTTATTATAATAGTATTTATTATGTTGGAATATATTATTCGCGGTCTCGTACGACGGTTAACCATATAGTCTAGCTTGGTACCGGCGTACTGGTAGCAAGCCACCACAGCTACACCGTAGCTGTCGGCAGCCAGCAGTCGTACGGGTGAATCCTAGACCCCTATCTGTCGACCGTGTACGAAAGGAAGAATCCCTACTTCCTTTCGTACGACAGCGCTAAACATAGATCTATTTATCGCCCACCCCGTACGGAAAGAATTTGATGGAGAAGCCATTCTACACAAAGAGTTATTCTTAAGGAAGCGAGAATAGAATGTCTCCATCGCTAGTTGTGAAGCGTGGGTTTTACACTGACTACGCACAGATGTACTTCGTACGCTGCTCGAGCGCTAGGCTGGCACCTTGGCCAGGTCGTTCCACATTTAAACGTTGACTTTTCGTTCAATAAAAATTTATATTAATTTGTTTATTATAAGAAATAAATCAATAATAAAAATCCTTTTTAAATTATCTTATTTGATAAAAAGAGTTTAACATTACCTTCGGGTTATTATTATTATTATTAAATACGCCGTAAGACTCTAAGTCCCTCGGTACCTCTCCGAATACCTTCGGGTTTATAGTTATAAGTAACTTAAAATGAAAAAGAAAAAATCATCATAATATCATTAAAGAACATTTATTCGCTTGGGTCGTCACTAGGATATTCGTGATCCCGAAACTGTGGAATGGCTTCTCCATTCAATTCTTTCCGTACAGTTTGGGCGACAAACAGATCTATTCAGCGCTATCGTACGAAGGAGAAGAAGGGATTCTTCCCCTCGTACGTGGTCTATAGATAGGGGTTCACCCGTACAGCTGCTGGCTGCCGACAGCCACATCGTGGCTGTGGTGGCTTACTGCCAGCACGCCGGTGACTACCTATACTACGTAGTCAACCGTCGTACGAGACCGCGAATAATATATTCCAACAGAAACACATTTTCGCAAAAAAGACCTCGCGAAATCACTGTACATGCCGAACTCCAACTACTTGATTTCTATGATCATAACCGCGATAAGTTACCTCATGTATAATTCGTCGGAGTAGGCAAGATGTCATACTTCTAATATCACAAGTTCCTACAACTTCATCCGTCAAACCTTAACATCTCCGCTTACCACCAGTAATTACATCCTAACTAGGTTCGTCCACCATACAGTAATCATAAAATATACAAGCAATGCAGGACGCTCGCGAGCGAACTAAGTGTGGCAATGAAGAAGGTTACCAGGCACGATATCGAACAGAGACTAGGGCTCGGCACGTCGAATGGTGCCTCTGGATTCTACAGCAGGGGTATCATATCCCTCAGTGTTCCTCAAGCATGCAGTGCAACAATCTGGTGACTACGCGAGTCCACCTGCTTCTGTTCTGGCAAATGATTATCTTGTTTCAGAAGTCTCACCTCATCCCTCAATATCAACCAACCCAGATTCAAAACACCTCATTGAGCTAGACGTAAAGGAAGAGTAATTGCCACGTGTAAGTGAAAGGGCAATGACTGGGCTGACATGTCCAATCATAACTTTTCACGGAAAGCGGGCAAACGATCGCCGGGAGCAAGATCTCGTAACCATTAAAGATCTCATAGATATGGAGAAGAAGTGACCCTCCCGGGAGATTCTTGGCGTCGTCCTAGCTTCTGATGAACGTTTCGGTATCAGCTTTGATCCAGCCCCCGAGTTCTTTCTGATCAAGCAAAATTATCGAACAGGTAATGCTCGTAAATCCAATGCGTGGCTCGAGTATCTGCAGAACGTGCAGTTTTGGAACAATGGGGCATTGGTGTGTGGTTATGACGATTTATCAAGTGCGTGAATTCGAAGTCTGAGGGTTTCGCGTGAAGTACCGATCTGTATATAGACTTATGGATGGGATTATACATGGGAAAAGACACTGAAATGTGACAGATAGTAGTAACCGTTATTCCTTGCGGTTATGCGCATGACATTACTCATCGTTAGGTTTATCAAATGCTAGTTGAGCTTGTGAGTCGTGTTGGACTGAGCGGATTAACGGTAAGAAGTGCTGAATTTAGCACCAAATTCTTCAAATAAGTATGAAAACTTCATTTGCAGCGATGCCGGGCCTCATCATATCACATACAAGAGCCTAGAATTCTCCACCAACAGTCAGATTGCGTTGGACCACGTCACGACGCATATCTTGCCCTTATTATCCCCATCACACTCCATAAATCTCACGGACATGAGCTCAATTAGTCAGACTGATGCCAAGAGCAATCGCGATCTAAGAAATTCAGTCAAGCCTCTTTCTATGCTTGCTGATATGGCTGCGAAAACCAACATGTTCGTACTTGTAGGCGGAGGGGCATAATGGACATCCGGCAAAATCTCCAGCTCTTTAACCCTGACCTGCGCCAACTCGTTGACCCAATCTAGACTCTCGTGCTTCAAATCTGCCAAGAGTTTGAAGTCTGTTGCTGTGAACTCCTTCGGCCCATGCCAATCGACGGTCGGCTTTCCTCCTTGGATGACCAGACGAAGCTTTCTGACCACACCAGTCTTCTGCAGGAACCGACAAACGCTTCGCCATTCGCTCCGATCGTTCTCATATATCGGCATCGGCCCACGCTTGTAAAGTGAGATCTCCCGAATAATGTGCCGACTTTCAGGAATAAGATCTGATATGAATGGTTCTACAGCCTCGACATCACCCCCAAAGTCGAATGCATGCTTGCCGTACACGATATATGATGTTTCCTGATATACCTGGCGGTTGGTGCGCATCAAAGCCGCACAGAAGTGTACATCGTTTGTTTTAAGATGATATGTTGTCTCAAAGCACCTTCGATGCAGTGAGCGATCAAGAACATAATATCTTGTCCTTTTCCGCCCATCTTGCGCTGACACCTTCTCGGCCGGTGCATTGCGGATTTCCAGCCGCTTGTGGCCAGCATCGTCGAAGAGATAATCATAGATGAGACCACGCACTTCTGCTGGTGCATTCAGAAAAGGTGAGGTTCTCATCCTGTATGATGTGATGCCTTCGTAGATTGGAAATTTTCAAGTAGCGGTGACGACAGATCTTGGAAGAAAGAAAATTGTTTTACAGATGCTTGAGTCAGTTATTGCCGAGATATATATCGGGAACTAGTGACATGAATCTCGAGCGGCGTCTGTGCTATCTATATGTTAGGCCTAAAGGGGATATTGTCCAGGCGGGTCCTCATATGGTCAACAAGGTCCCCCTGTTCCTGGCTATTGAGATAATGGGTGCCAGATGTTATTGGCTATACAGTAGGATGAGGAGCTATCAAGCCTTGCGGTTTTGCATCAAGGCGCATTTTCCTACGCGCACGGAGACATTATTGACTCAAACCCCCTTCACAAACGTCACCACTGCGCGAATGAAGTTTCTGCGAAAAACTTGACATACAAGTCTGCGTGATCTGCCGCAAACATATTTCATGGTGATGAGAACAGGAATCTGGTTTGTCAACATATCGGGATTACCGATATGATCTTGAACTGCCAACAAGATTCCGTACAACATAATGCTGGGTTCCTTCACTGCTTCGCTGGAACACTTCAGGTGGGGTGGGTCGGCCAAGTTCCGGGTTCATGGTACTCTAGCGCCACTTCAAGTGTTCCGGGTTTCTTTCTTGTGATGAGTTTCTATGCAACCCAATATCTGAATGCAAATTGCTTAAATCATACGAGGCCATCCGGTTATGCGACAAGATGAAACGCGAAAGCGTGAAAAAAAAACACCGATATCGTACGGCTAGGTCTTGTGCCAGCCTGTCTTAATATACACAACCGCCTGAGTTAGTGGAGAATGCCCCATATTTTGGAGGTTCCGTTACTCTATCACATGTAGGTATTTCTCGCGATATTTCGGGCACTGCTATATTGCAGGTCTTTATAAACCGCTCACTCACTGGATGCCAGATTTGTAGCCGTCTCCTGCTAGTGATGCTATTAGTGGACATTGCATATGCTCCGGGTGGCTTGCCAGTATCCAGATGAATTAGCTGCCAGAGACAACCGGACGTCTGGCTGAGGTTAGTGTGCCGATGAGCAATAGTCTTGTGCAAATGATGGCATTGACCATGACGGTGCTGCGACTGAGAATTGCGCAAGGTGGACCCATCGGCTTTAGGCCTTACTGTAGCCGCCCTATTTAGAGTATTTGGCCAGATAGCAGCCCCTGGAATAATCTACTGACATGCTTTTTCTTATGTATGCAATGCACCTTTGTCAAATTATCACAAGTCCGCTGCCTGAGTCTTTCCTCATGATTGGCGCCCCTGGATTTCACTATCAATCTCCCTTGTAAGCTACTGAGGGAACGTAAATACCCTTGCAAACATTGAGGTGCGCTATTGTCCACGATGCCTTGGTACAATGTCATTCGAGTCAGGTATAATCATTTGCAGCCGGTTTTCGGCCTTTCAATCATAAAGCCAGGAGACTACTTGGCTAAGATAAAACAAAATAACTATTATCACTAAATATATCAAAAAATTCCCTTACCTAATCCGACTTTATAATCTTCAGTATCTTCCAGGGCATCACATTATCGGTAACGAAAGGGGTACAGGAATCTTGGTGTGCCATTGCGAGAATTCAGATTATCATCGCTAACACTGATTACCAACGGGAAAGCTACCATAGAATATAGGCATCCACTCATAATCTTGCTAGAACTTCCTATATAATACCCGTCAAGCATTCATGTGCAAATCAATTCTCTCTCAGAGGTTAGGGAGTCGTCTCATTGCTCGTTCAAGTAATCGACGTACTCCTTGACAAGATCTTCAGGGTGCTTGTCTCTCACCAGGCCTAGCCTGTCAGGTGTACTTGGATCGAAGTCTTGCGCCCAACTCCTCAGAATACGTTCCAATTCCGGATTTGTCTCCTCCTGAAGCAGCTTCAACTTCTCCTCTCCACCGTATTTCGCCAAACCGTCCATCAATTCCTGAACTGATGCAGCAACACCTGGGAAGTTGATATGCCGGATGTGTTTCGGCAGAGCATCGCTCCTCAGATTTAAGACCCGTACAAGATTCTCGATCGTGCCACTAGGTGAGCAGATGTATGACCTGAAGGATCTATCCTTGAGAGGTAACACACAGACATCACCATTCAACGGCTCACGTATCATACCAGAAAGGAAAGACGATGCTGCGTTACTGGGCTTGCCAGGTCTCACAACCAGCGTAGGAAACCGCACAATAAAGGCATCAATAAAGCCTTTGCGATGCATATCGTTGATGATGACCTCGGTCGAAAGCTTATGCGCGCCATAGGTGCCCTCGGGGGTGGGTGTAACAGAGTCGGTGACTACGGGTGGTAGTGGCTGGCCGTACACTGCCTGCGAACTTGAATAGACAACACGAACGCCGGGGTTTGACTGCCTGAGTGCCAGTAAGAGGTTTCGTACACTTTCGACGTTGACCTTCCATGATAGGTCGAAGTTTGCCTCCGAGCCCGCTGACATGATGCCATGGAAGATAAAGATGGCGTGGAGCGGCTGTGCGGTTTCCAGCAGTGTCTTGATGAACGCAGGATCACAGATATCCCCCTTCAGGCGTGTCGCATTCTCCGGGGTTTTGACGCCTTTCGGGACGACAGGCTCAACAATATCGGTCATAATGACTCTGTAACCATCGTTCAAAAGGCGCTTCGAGAGCATTGGGCCTATCAAACCCCCAGCTCCAGTGACAATAACATTTTTGAGCGTCATATTAGAGTTCAAGTAATCTTGAACGGTCTATGGTGGTAAGTGTTGATACGGAAGGGATTTTGTGAATATTTCAGGAACAGGCAGCTCACAGTGCTCGTAGGTCTTCTCCCAATAATGTAATACCACACAGCGAATCGAAAGTGTAGAGCATGCGGGGGTACATGGGGGAACTGACCGCGCTATAACCCCGTCTCGCGGTCAATATGCGGAGTCAAGGCGGGGTTGCGGGTGAGAGTACTTGAATAGCACTCGGATACTCGTGCACATCACTACGATGGCGCAAGATTAACAGTGGGCCATGGTGAAGGTTCACATGGCATGATTAGGGCCACTGGATGAAAATCACACATCAATTATCGTGACTACTATATCATACGAGCACCGAAAATGCCGCCCACCTCCCAGCTTCTCGTTATTTTACCTATCAACTCGCGTTGAAATACCGCACCTTCCCACACCACTATCATCGCACTGCCTCGTCTATATGAGCAGGCTCCATGTGATGATCAATGTATGTCTACATGGCCAATTGATTGACCAGACTGCACACTTTCATTGGCAAACTTTAGCATAAAGTACATCTTAGCTCCACTTTCGGCCAGATCGTTTTGTCCGCTCTCTTTGCGCTTACGTTGAGGCCATGCATACTTACCAACCACTCAACAAACAGAACCGGTATATTCGCCTGCTATGCTTCATGTCGCTAAAATACGACTAGCCACCCTGCCGCCCATGGTCCTGGCCTCGAATGTGTCCCAATATTTTACCATTCATCTTTTCACGATATCTATCTTATAACCTATCATGACAGTAAATGTTGCCGGATTCCATCGGTGCGCTTTACAGACATTAAGTGAAATCTACCTGCATTCTCCTTGATCCATCAGTCAGCTGTGGATTCATTAGTGTAGTAACGGATTGATGAGCGCAACTCCAGCCGGTTCCGTGGGTTATTCATGCAGCTCTGGTTTTATTCGATGTCATGCAATTCCCAGGACTATCGCCCTACGTTGAAATATACGTGTATTAATCGCTAGGTACAGTCTGGATCGCTCCCTGCATTTTGGAGAAACAGCTGGTTCTGGCACGGCAGGTGAATGGTAAAGACTGTCCTAGGCTAGAACACTTGCAAGACGACGGCGTATCATGAGAGTGCCTATATTTTTGAGTAAATTTAGTATTTTGTTCATTGTTAAAATAATAAATCACACAGAAGACCTCTGTCCGATTACTGATTCCTTAGTCAAAGGGATGTAGTTGTAGACATGGTCAGGAGACCTACAACCATCTTTAGCAGGTAATATTAACAAAGAAATATCACAAAAACGTAGTTCACAATGCTTTATGGTATATATGGTGGCTATCTAAGCTTAAATTGTTGCTTGATCTAATGCCATACAATCTTGATTCTCAACTCAAAAATGTTAGTTCTATCCCGGAAACAAGAACAGTCGCCCATGAACAAACGAAATTCGTGATCATGGACTGCAAACTTCATTTCGTGCGGAATGCGCAAGCGCTTTACGAGGTTGTTCTCTACCATGAGCTGCTGGATCCAGCCTTGACCTCGTTTGTTGAGGATCAATTTCAATCTCTATCCATGAACACCCTGCCCCAGGATCAGATAACACATCTCGTAGCTTTACTGTCTTACCGATGTATCCAAACTGCAACCTAGCAGCCTTGTTGTTTTCTCATGTCGCCAGTCGGCCAGCCTCACCCGGCCTGGTTATTCTACACCCTGACATGATGGAAATTACTAACGACTCCTGCAACAATTCTTTGGATTTAGAAGTGCTACAGGCCAAAGCAGGTCAACTTATTGACTCGCAATTGCTCAAAAACATCGACTACACCAGCAGAAGCTCCCGACAGCCGGCATGGCATTAGATTCGAAGTAACCTTTAATCGAGCAAGAGAGGCTCGTATCTGGCTAAGGAGTTTTGCGAAGACATATTTCGCAGAGCATGGAAAAAACGCTGAGATTGTCATAGTTTCGCACCGTTATATCTTGGAATTTCTTGTCTAGGGCGACATTCGTCCTTAGTACAATTGTGAGATCCGGTCCTACAAGTTCAGAAATCCAGAGGCTGAAGACCACGATGCCGAGCTTGTCAAGATAGACGACGATGCTTAGGATGCACACATATCAGGCGGGGCCGATCCAGATCCATCAACTTGACCATGGGTCTCCTACCTTCCCCTGAAGTTGTTGTAGGTAGCCTAATCGAGTCACCCATAATTGAGGGCAAAATAATCACGATGACTGCAGATGATCAAGGTGGCCCGTCAGGTGGCAGTGTGCATAGATAAAAGGGCGAGCATTGCAGATGGCTTAGGGTTTGGATTATGATCCACATTAGGAGTAGGAATAAGATGAAACATGTTGAGATATTGAATCGTTATTTGTATGAGTTGAGATACAAATGTGTAGAGGAAAAGCCAAAATGTGTTTGGAAGGTAACGTCTCCCAAAAGGCCGGGAACGGTATCATTTTGAGGTACAAATGCATCGCATGAGAAAAGTTTAGTGGACCGGTTTAGCAAGCGCCCGGGGAAGAAGGAACTCCCGGGGGAATTCCCGGGGTTAGTCCCGGGGATGCAAGGCGCTACTGGCTTAGCGCCGATTGCGCTGCTTTGTGTGGGAGGCAATTTCTCAGTCAAACTGGTTCTTGCAACTTTCATTCCGTGAGACATCAATCTATCAAGATGTCGACGGGGAATGGCGAAGTCCATAGCATTTTGGCATCCGATGCCGAGCAAGGAGTACCCCCCGAAGTGCAGAGCACAGACCCCGCACCCAGCAATCTGAAATCCATCGGTTCGGCGGCATCTCCACGTAGGGAAGTAGATGGCGCCGACACTGCGACAACGGTGCTTCCTTTCTCCAAAGCACGGTGCATTGCTTTGGTTGTGACCGTTACTGGTGCTAGTTTTTTAAATGTCGGTATTATGCTTGATAAGATCCATGCAATGACTGCTGATATACCGTATAGACTCTTACCGTACAGGCAGTTGTTATCATCCTACCCACTATAGGTGACGAACTCGGCATTCCTGAGAGTCGACTTCAGTGGGTCGTATCAGCGTACTCTCTCACATTCGGTTGCTTTCTATTGCTCTGGGGCCGTATGGCCGATATCTTCGGGAAAAGACTCATCTTTATCCTTGGGAGTGCCTTCGCTGCGGCTACACTCATCATCAATCCCTTTCTAACAAATGAAATCGCGTTTGATCTGTTCAGAGGTTTGCAAGGAATCGTGAGTTTTACATCTAAGAAGTCTGCCTACCGGACACTGACTGATATATGGTCAGGGTGGAGCTGCCAATGTGCCTACTGCTATCGGAATTCTTGGTGTGACGTTTCCTCCCGGAAAGGCAAAAAACTTTGCTTTTAGCACTTACGGTACGACTCAAGATCACGTCGACCATCTGAAGCTGCTAACTTGTCGTAGCCGCCGGCGCTCCACTGGGCTCAGTCTTTGGCAATTTGCTTGGGGGCCTGATTGCGTCGTATGCTAATTGGAAATGGGTCTTCGGAGCCAATGCAATCCTGGCCGTCGCGGTTACAGCCGCAGGTGTTTTCCTTATACCGCCTCCCCCGCCCGAGACCACCGCCAACAAGCACAACAAGTCCCTAGCCAAATCGGTCGACTGGTTCGGCGGCATATTGATCACGCTCGGAATTTTGGCATTGCTTTTCGCCCTGACGGAGGGCAATGTTGTCGGATGGAAGACTGTATGGGTGTATCTGCTCATTATCATCGGACTTCTTTTGATCGGCATCTTTGCTGCTTGGCAATGGTATCAAGAAAAATATACTACCCGTCCACCTTTGATGAAGGTCTCACTCTTCAGTAACATGGAATTCAGTGTGGCGATGGTACTTATGGCGTTGTTCTTTTCAGCCTTTAACGACTTCCTGATCTACGCAACTTACTTCTTCCAAGACTATCAAGATCTGGGACCTCTTCAGACCACACTGCGCTTCATCCCGACCGGCGTTTCAGGCATCATAGTTGCTTTCATAATGTCTCACCTTATATCCAGGTTCCCCACGTACCTTTTCATTCTTTTCGGACATCTTGCGGTGGCGGTATCGTGCTTATTATTCGCGGCGCCTATACCACCTCAAACCTCCTACTTTGCCTATTCATTCTTTGCCATGATTCTCTCCGTCATCGGCGCCGATATGATATGGCCTTCTTTGACACTATTTGTTTCCAAGTCCGTGCCAAACGAAGACCAAGCGCTAGGCGGCGCTCTGATCAATGCTTGTGGTCAGATAGGCCGAGCCATAGGCTTGGCCATCACAACAGCCATTCAGACTGCTGTCATGGCACGCGAAAGAGGCTTATCGGTGGAAAAATCTGGTGGCATCGAGCCATGGGATCCTCCTTCTCTTGTCGGCTTGAGAGCTGCAAACTGGTTCAACTTTGCACTAGCTGTGCTCGGTGCAGTGATCGTGGGTCTCACGTTTCGTGGGACTGGCATCGTTGGTAAGATTGAGAAGGATCCAGCACGCTCTAGTGGTGAGGAAGGAATCATAACTGAAGAAAGCACTGGGAAAGCCTAAACATAACTCGGTAAGGTAACGAACACTAGGTAAATACATAAGAGGTAAATCCATAGGTTGCAAATATAATTCTCGTTATCATACTTTCGATAGTGCTCTCGTTGTTTTTGCCTCTTCTCATATAGGGCCTGTTCTCGTGCTTGGTCCCGTTACCGGGCAACGACATATTTTAGCGATTGCTGATTATACGGTGGAGAGAATGACAAAATATCGCTTTGCGTAGAAAAAAACTGCTTATAACCGTCAAACTCACAATGTATCACAGGCTCCTGTAAGTTGCAGAAGTCATATGTTTAGGCGTACTTGTGTATTGATATGATTATCTTGCTCTTATTGAGTTGTGTGAGTCTAGATTCTGGACCGAGTATATGAGTTGAGAATCCTCATTCTGAGGTTCACGTGAAGCTCTATCACTAGTGGCTAGTGACCTAGCGGCTACCGTAGGAAGTGGTTAGACCATGAACAATGAGTGAAGTACAAATTTATCAATGAGGCGGGGGCCACACTAGAATGAAGAAATGAATCATAGATTGCCCCAAAATTCAGCTCGTAAATGAAAATGAAGTAAATGACCCTTCACACAATGTCGGGCTGCATGATCAGGTCAGGACGTGACGCGAACTTACCCGAACTGCCATCGCCAAATCGTGGATTCAGTCCTCACACCAAATGATGGTTCTCTTTGCGATTCCCCTTCAGATTAATTGTGCAGGGCAGTGATAATGTTGCTGTTAATAAGTTTCTGAGTGGTACTGCTAGGTGTTATTCCGAATTGTTGAGACAATGTCTGCGGTTAGTTGTGGGTCGGGACAGGCTTGACGCATTTTTTCCAATGACCTTCGTCTTTTTCCTTTTTTTTCCTCATCCCTCCTTCTTCTTTCGTAATTATGTCTTGAGGTTATTCTCAATGATGGATGGTGGATGCTGTTATTCATTCTTAAGCATGTTACCGCTCGAATACTGTCATTCATATACAATTTCAATACTCATTTGAAACAAAGTCTTACTTTGATTTATTTCTCAAATCTCAAGGCGAGGTTATATTACTTTTATCCAATACTAAGTCAACAGGGGCTGTAAAGTAAGTAAGATAACTATACATCGCTTAGTTAGAAATTGAATGTATTGTTGTATTGATAGCTAATGCCACAGATAGGTGAATGAACAGCGAGATTTCAACGCTCAATCGTTAAATTGCAAGTGATATTTATATTAGAGCTTGAAGCTTCGCACAACAATTTTTTTCCATCCTTCATTCGTAGGCAACGTCATCGAGCCTCTCCGTACAGCAGCAAAGACGTTCGAAATGCTTTCAACAGCTACTTGTCGGCTACCTGGCTGAGGCGGGAATGGTATACCCCAGCAATATCTCGCTATTTTCGCGCAACAACCGCGATGCGCATCTCCTCCACGCCCTCAAGCCCCAAGGTATCATCACTGACGGCAACACCACTAAAGAGCAATTGAAACACGACAAGCTGAACCTGGAGTCCGTCCTGGTGGCAATGTTCAACGCCGCCGGCGCTGAGGCAACCGACAGGTCTACGACTTGACTGGAGGGTTCGACGAGGGGGATGGCGCCGATCAAGACGAGGATGAGGAGATGGACGGCATCGGCGACAAAATAACTAGTACAACAAAAATGCCAACACATATTCGGATTTGAGCATGGGTGGTCCGAGCAGCGCTCTCAGCCCCATGACCGCCGCTCGTACCAACCCCTCGAGCCCGCTGGGCGAGGAGGCATTAGCCTCGAACTTTAACGAGATGAGCTTGGGTAAGTAGAGAGGGAAGGAAAAAAAGTCCAAAGGTAATATCATATTGGTAGAACCAGGACAAATCATACGGAATAATAGTGGAACGGTAATAAAAAGGCACAAATCCATCTAGGACAACAACAATAACAACATCTTCAAACGCAACAATTGTGAGCTGATGATGCTACAATTTTGCGGATTGGATATCCTTCTTGGCCAGGATTCTTAGTTCCTTTCTCAAAATCTTGCCAGAGGGGCTTTTCGGAATGGTTTGGATAAACACAACTCCACCCCTAAGCTGTTTATACTTGGCAACCCGCTTAGCTACGAAGTCTTTGATCTCATCGGCTGAGATCTGTTTTGAACCTGGCACGACGTAGGCACTATCTTCGTCAGTTACTACGAGAGAGATTCATCTGTCACTTATGCTTACCGAGGAAGTTCTGTACCTTCGCCAGCTACGGCAATGACGGCTGCATCTAGAATCTCAGGGTGAGACAGCAGGATAGCCTCCAGCTCGGCTGGGGCAACCTGGGTACCCTTGTACTTGATGAGTTCCTAATCAATGGTCAGACTTGCCATCTATAGGACCAGGAGAGGATGGTTTGTACCTTTTTTCGATCAACGATATACAGCCAACCTTCGCGGAATACGCCAATGTCGCCCGTATAAAACCATCCGTTCTTGAATGACTCTGCATCCGCCTTGGGGTTTTTCCAATAGCCCTTGATCACCAATGGCCCTCGCACAAGAATCTCTCCTTCTTGTCCAGGCTCGACGTCTTTGCCATCTTCATCGATGAGCTTGGCATAGTGACTGGCAACTAGGCTTCCGACTGTACCAGCAGCAAGGTCTGCTCGATCAACAGGCACAGTGGTGATGCTGCCAGTGGTCTCACTCAATCCCCATGTCTGTCGCAATTTTGTATTTCCTTTCCCCAGTTTTTTGCTAGCTTCCTTCTGTAATTCTTCACCCATTGGAGCTGCTCCTGAGATAGCGTCGACCCAGGTGTCAAATTGATCAGTTACTAATGGAGATTTCGAGATCAGGAGATAGATCGGCGGCACGCTGAAACCTGACGTGGCCTTATACTTCTTGAAGTAACCGCAGAACTTGACGAAATCGAACTTCGACATCCAGTACAACGTTCCGCCCATATAGGCAGAATTGATGAAGTACCCTTGGACTCCAGCAATATGCGCCACTGGAAGATGTCCAATCCCGATATTCCGAAAGCCTGGTGGTCTATGAGCGGCGTTAAACTCCTTGATCGGTTCAAGGACCAGTGAGCCACCTGCCACGAGATTTCGGTGGGAAAGCTTCATGGCTTTTGGTAGTCCAGTAGTACCACTTGAGAACAGGAGGCATACGACGCTATTGTCGAGTTCGTGCGGGTTCGTTATGCGCTTCCACTGCAGTGACTGGTTCGATATGGGTAGCCTCGCGCCGCTGACTGCTTCGTACAACTCCAATTCCTTTTCTCCCTTGTACATTATGACCTTACTAGGAGGTAAATCGACCTTTTCCGCTGCTTTAATCGCGACACTTCTAGTATCAGCATTACACAGAACAATCTTGGGGCTAGTCTGCTTCAGTTGAAAGGCGAGCTCATCTGCTGTGGCGCCCGGGCTGGTGGATGAGAAGATGCCGCCAGCCGCTATTGTACCATAGAACATGAGTGGCAGCATGTAGTGGCCTGTAGACACCGTGAAGACCACATCTTGGCTGTGCCCAGAAGCTCCGATGCTGAATTGGTCACGAAATACATGAGCAAGCCTCTTGAGCTCCTGTCGGAGACGATACTTGGTGAAATGATTGGAAGGATCTGCTGCGTCTGCATGCAGGATCGTCTCATCTGGACTAAAGCACTGCTTGGACTCTAGACAGTTTATGAGTAGAGCATAGCATGATCGAGGCAGGTGGACTCACCGAACAGCAAGGTGAGGACGTCAATGTCAGGCACGGGTATTGTCCTTGACGGCTTGTATATCACACCGTCTCTTGTCTTTTCAGCTGTTGAAGCCATTGAATCTCTATTTGTACTACTCGATTGAACGTTTGACGATCTTGAGATGTTGCGATGAGTTATGGACCAGCTTGCTCAAGTCAGAGGATGGTGGTGCGGCGCTTTGTAATACGAGCATGTTTTTGTCGAAAGAGCAACGGAAACCCGGTACTGTCTACTTCATTACCTGCGCCTTGCAGCTCTTATCCCTTTTTGGCTTTGATACAGAGAGCCAGTCACTGGCAACCAATGATCGACAATCCCCGCATTCTCCAACCCGGGGCAGCTGGAGAGCACGGAGAGACAAGTTGCCTCGGTACACCATGTCGTTGTTGCTTCTTGTTTCTCCAGAAGCGCCGGAGATAACAAGGTCTGCTGCATACCTCTTACAGTATGGGGCTAAACGTGCGGCTCATAGAGTGCATCCCTTTACTTCCAACATGACTTTCCGGGTTATACCATGCTGAATGCGACACCCAACAGCGTTTTCGAATGACAGCCTGCGAAGTCACCCACAGTTATGGGATTATACCAGACGACAAACCCGAACGGTTACCGGCAATTTGGGTCTCTCATGTTGCGACCAGCATGAAGTAGATAGAATTGAAATGGTTACGATGCGGCCGCTTCTGGCCAGCATTTGGCCTGGTAATCCAGGGGTTGAACGTTGTGAGTTTTGTGTAGAATCGAGAACAGCAGCAGAACACAGCTTGATGGTTTTCTGACAGGCGTCACTACTTCGGATCGTCCAGGAAATGCAAGCGTCGGATATTTCTTTTCTTCATTCTCGCGATTTCCACGGGAAGGCGTCCGGCACATCGAGGCTGCCGTTTTAGCCGTGGGCTTTGACAGCGGTAAGCTAATTGGCTGGCTGAGGCGTACCACCCCACTGTGACACGAAAGTTCTCACCACGAACAACTTTTGCAAACCACCAGGCCGACAAGGCAAGCCCCAGCGATGTACATTCCTTCACCATCTCGAGCCGCGTCGTCTGACAACTGTAATAGTCATGTGCGGAATACACGCCGTTATCTCTGCGCAGCAGGGGTTCGAGCTATCTGCAGACTTGCGGGACGCGTTGATAAACCGTGGGCCTGACTATCTGGGGCAGGTGACACGGACCACAATCGCTAATTCTTCTGAAAACTGTCTTTCCCTCAACTTCACTTCGACCGTGCTGGCACTGAGAGGCGACCACATCGCCAGACAACCTTTCGAGGACACCAGCAGCGAATCAGTGCTTTGTTGGAACGGTGAAGCCTGGAAGATTGATGGGCAGCTCGTTGACGGGAATGACGGTGAAGCCATCTTCACTCGGTTGACGTCCCTGGCAACTTCTAGCGCTGAACAGAGACAATCGCACGTTCTGAGGGTTCTGAGAAGCATTCAAGGACCCTTCGCTTTTTTGTTCTATGATGCACCGGGCAAGTGCCTGTATTTTGGTCGCGACCGTCTTGGCCGCCGTTCACTTCTCATCAACAAGGTTCGAAATGCCGACAGCATCGCATTCTCCAGCGTAGCTGACTCATTGACGCCCTCCTGGGAGGAAGTCGCCGCTGATGGCATATACAACATGTCTATTGCTATCAAGGACGGTGAAAACGTCGGCAACATCATCATAGGCAGGAATGACTGGCTGGCCTCTGGTGGAGCTGATCTGGTAAGTGCCAGATGACTCCTCGGGATGTTGCCACTCCATTAACACTCACTTTGATAGATATCGAGCATTGGCAAGTTCAACTCAAATTTACCGGAAGGAGACGAGATTTTGACATATAATTCTCCATCTGTTGACACGGTCTACCAACATCTCACAGAGGCCTTGAAATTGCGAGTTCTGAATGTTCCACAGCCGCCTGCGAGTCAAGATAGTCAAGCTGATGGTGACATACGGGTTGCGATCCTATTCTCAGGAGGGCTTGATTGTACTCTTATGGCACGGCTCACAGATGTGGTCCTCCCCGGTTCACAAGGTATCGATCTCATCAATGTCGCTTTCCAAAACGCCCGAAACGCTGTTCAAGAAGGTGTATCCGCAAAAGCCTCTGACGTCTTCGAAGCTTGCCCTGATCGGGTCACCGGCAGGAAAGCCTTCGTAGAGCTCAAAGCAGCATGCCCAGCTCGACGCTGGCGATTCATTGCGGTATGAAAATCATATGACCCAGTGCTCACCTCAACCTACTAATTGAATCTAGGTCAATGTCTCCTTTACCGAAGCCATGGCTCACCGATCTCGTGTTGTTTCATTGATGTATCCACATAATACTGAAATGGACTTGTCCATTGCGCTGGCTTTGTACTTTGCTAGTCGTGGAGTGGGGTCTTGTTATACGGACTGTACTGCAATGGACCAATCTGTTCCAATCTGCACCACACCCGCTCGTGTACTTCTCTCTGGTCTGGGTGCCGACGAGCTATTCGGTGGGTACGGCCGACATGAGGTAGCCTTCAAGCGAGATGGTTATCCAGGCCTCATTGAGGAATTAAAGCTTGATGTCAGCCGGATCGCCACGCGTAATCTCGGCCGCGACGACCGTATTCTATCCTGTTGGGGCAAGGAGGTTCGGTTCCCATTCCTTGACGAGGATTTCATGAGAGCTGCCATGGAGTCCCCGGTATGGGAAAAGTGTGATTTTGCAAATCAGTCTCATCCAGCAAACATAGAACCTGCAAAACGGGTTTTGAGGCTGCTCGCGGAACAGATGGATCTCCCATCTACGGCAAGGGAGAAGAAGAGAGCCATCCAATTTGGGGCAAGAACTGCCAAAATTGAGCAGCGAACTGGAGGACCAAAGACCAAAGGAACAGATTTGATTCAATAGCATACGCATCCTGGCGGTGATGATGACTCAGATACTTCCGAGCTTAAATTGCGCCAATCTAACATCCCTTTGGCTGTGTGTTTCTGCTTTGCAGTAACCCTCCAAAGAGTGATGCTCTAGTCAGCAACAGCAATGACGACGTAAAGGCAAATCTGAGCCAGATGACTATAGAAAATTGACAGCATCGCATGGGATGGTCAGACTAATGCATTTGGGAGGAAGTAAGCATTGAATAATTAATTAAGTTCATCAACGTGAGATTGTGTGCTATAAAGAGCATGTGTAATTTTGTCTTGAAAATCAAGATGCGAAGTTTTTCTGCCTCTCTCGCCCGATTTGCAAGCCCTGTTGACGGATCCTTCAGCTGAACGAATTAACAAGTGGCCAAGCAGGAGATAGCAGCTAAGTAGGGACGCATCAATCCTGCATCGCAAGTCTTGCGGGTCTGATAAGGACATTACCAGGGGTGTTCATTTCAGAACTCTACTTCAGCCACATCAGACTATTCTCGGAGGCTCTACCAAGGGCGTGCTCAAGCTTACCACTTGGCACCCAACCATCCATGAAGCTGACGACTTATGAAATCGGGAACTTCAAAGCTTTCCCCGTGAGCTTAGAACATCTTCAACAAACCTCATATGGCCACGATGAATACAGCTCGTAGCTGATCATTCTCGGCCAGGCCATGCAGTGGGTTGAGGCCTTTAACTTGCATCTCACAAATTTTGGGCATCGAAGCTTACGATAGTTCTACACGTGTACTCGGAAGAATTGGCTGATATAACACGACGTAACCCTGATGTTACTAGGCTTTAGTAGTTATTACGGATAGAAAATCAGCGGTCTATTATACTCATGCTTGAGGGAGACTATTCGAGTTCAGCAATTGAACAGGTACTCCTTGGTGGAAGCCTATGTCACTCATGATTTTGATGCCAAATTGGAGTCATATTGACTTCGTTCGACACAGAACAAGAGTAAGAACAAGACACCAACACAGACATATACATAGCACAACTGTCTGGGGGTTCGAGGATTGTAGATGTATCTATTACAGAACTCTCTAAGATGATCTCAATCTGTGTTGTTAGCAAAACAAGTTCTCACATCGTCCTCGAATATTTTGTACAAAACAACTGGGTCTGGCCTGTAAACTTGGGCGTTGAAGCTGGCTTACAGGTCCCATCTAGACCTTTCTGTGGCTGGTTATGCCTCCTCGAATGAACAGCGCACTTCACATAGCTATGGTAGCCTTTGCATCCAGTAAATTCGTATGCTGCAATATCGCCCTGCCGTAAAGTCAAAGGTCCTTTCGCGGTGATAGAGCTGGTTGGTGCATACTACTACACTGTCGCAAGTGCTTTGCCCTGTCCTCCACAAACCCATGTATGTTGTGAAGCAATCAAGGTACATATGATACCAGAATCTTCACATTATATTTAGTGCCGCGCCTTAGGCTTGAATATCTTGACCTTCATCGATCTCTTGTTGGGTCTTGTATAACTAGAATGAGTGAAGGATTTGACACAGTGTATGTAGATGTTTTAGTATCGAGGCAGGATGAACCGGGAAAGCGGATATCTATTCTTAGTTCATTGTTAACTCCCGGCATCTATTTTTGAGAGCGACCTCTTCTTCCATTAACTTGTAACTTTGGAATGAGGAGAGGCTGTAATCTTTCGGGTATGAACGGGGGTCGTCTAATACAGCAGCTATATTCATGTGGTTTAGCGCTTGGGACTTTCCCCCTAGATGTCCATTCCAAAGTTCTATGACTTGCAACCTCAACATCCTAAGTGCTGCGTTACTTGTAGCACAGAATAGATTATTGACAAAGTCTGCGCTTCCGTTAGTTTCGAACATGAAGAGCGATCATCCGTTTCGACACGCTCGTAAAAGCCGTCATGTTCCTCATAGGGTCAACTCCTCAATCTGGCAGGCATTCAACATTGCACAAGGACTAGTATCTCTGATTACACTATATTATCAAGTTGTATTCAGAAATTTGATGTAAACGTTGGTTTTCTTCTGCCTGAAGTCCAAGTTGGGATAAATGAAAAAGAGAACGCTAGTACTCTATGTGTATCTGTTTCAATATTAGCAGTCCTGATAGAATATGATAGGGTGTTCTTGGTCCAAAAGCTGGCTAGTATTACCTCCGAATAAGTAGACGTGTTACAACTTCCATCTTTGAAACTTCTTGTTGAATAAGTCGAGACTTTCCATGAACTCTTCATCTTATTTGAATATTCTAGGCGTAGTATCGTGGGGACTATCCTACTGGTGTGACCATCAAAACTTCTTGGCGTCAGTCTTCGTGTCTTGAGGTTCTGGTCAAAGTCGTCATCTTCTGAATAGAAGAAGGTGGAGGTTCTGAACTAATGCTTCGAATCGCTTGGCGAATAAGCGCTCAATTCTAACGTAAGCCCGTATTAAGTACACGCTCCGCTCTCACATTAGTTCGACAACACCTCAAAAAGCTAATAAATTGGCCGGGTGGCTGTCTCGTGCCCATTAGCAAAAATGGACAAACGACATGGCTGAGGACAAATACAAACAGCCAAGATCCATTGGACAATTCTGGTAAGCTGCAAGCACCACAGGGGTATTTCTGCAGTTTCACTTGGTACCAAATATGCTTGACGAATGCCTTCCGGTGTTTGATATTCCGATATAGGTCCTGGAGATGTGAAGGCGACAAAATGAGGTTAAGAACGGTTTATTGTTCGAACACTATCTTCCATATTTGGCAAGCGACGGCAAATTTGGATAGGTGATTCGTAGAGGTTGAGTTGCTGTCGCGTACGCCCGTTCTCAGTCCCTCAAGAATGTCGAACCGTATTTCATATGGAAGATTTATAAAGTTTGGAATTTTGGTAAGTTTGAATAATACTTAAAAGCTAATCAGTATAGATTAGCAAACCCGGCTAGAAGTACCAAACGAGAAACCTAGTTATCATTGGAATAATTTGTAAGAGGTACATAGATTTGGACATCAAATGGTCGAAGTATTGGACCATATTATAATACTCTGGTTCTATTGGAAAGTATTTACCAATATCAGTGGCTCCTAGTTTACTCTTTATTGAATCAGTGGGAGCCTATTCGAAAACAGTTGTAGCATCCGGATTGTAGGCCAGCTGATTTTTCATTTGGCAGAATCTTCTCGGTTTCTGCCTGGTGAGTACATTTGCGATAATTGCAGCAAAAGTTTGCACTTTTGATTTTGGTGGGTCGACTGCCAGGCTAAAACTAAACTCTGAATTGCTACCTAAGATAATATAGAACAGCACTTCAACTGTTCTTGAAACTCCGTGTCTACCTAAGATGATATCTTCTGCGTGCCTTTCTGTAAGCTTCATATATTCATGGTGATTTCATGATGATCATATATCTGCATGTTTCTGAGTAGATGAGTGAGATTTGCAGGCAACCTTCCAGTTACTCTTCCTGACTAAGTGGTGTCTCGCGATAAGCGGGTGGCAATATCCCCGCAAGTGCAGCCTTAATCTGCAAAGCCAGCGTGCGCGAATGCCAGCGGTGATGCTGAGTATGTCCACCCATCGTCCAGTAGTTGTCGATGTTGAGATGGCGCTTCCACATGCCACGTACCTCAGCTTCGGCATCTAGGCCCCACGTGGCGTCGAGACGGGCCGCAATTTCTTCTGGTCCCAGTAAGTGCTCTAGGTGCGTGCTTCCGTTGACCGCCGTTTTCTTCCCGCCCAAGATTCCGGCGGCTACGGCCCGCGCGTTCTTGTCTTTGAACCCGGTGCACCAAATTACGGCATCGGCGTCCAGGGTCGTGCCGTCTGAGAACTTGAGACCAGTCTCGGTGAAAGCAACGGGCTCGACTCGCCCCTTCACGGCCACCTTGCCATCCGCTATGAGCTTCGTGCTTCCCATATCAACATAATGCCCGCCAGCCCGCTCAAGCAAGTTCGATATCAGCCCGGCCTTTGATTCCCGGCTGTCATAGACCGGGAACCCGGCCTTGGCAAGGCTATCATATCGATGGGGCTCCTCGGAAGCCATGAATGCAAAGAGGTCTCGCACCAGAGCCGCATCCACATTCACGGGTCCAGTCATCTGGAGCCTGTCACCCGCTTCCACGCCGACAATGTCGTAAACACCGAGACTACGCCTGTCGCAGACGTACTCGAGGGGCATCACAAACGTGGGCGACCTGGCTACCATGGTTGTCTGAAGGCCGGCCGCGTGGCAGTCTTCTATGACGTCGAATGCTGTGTTGGCCGAGCCAATGACGATGACAGACTAGACAGGTAGGTGCTGATTACGGAATAGGTTTAACGTAGCAGGTTCAGAGAAAATTACCTTGGCGTGGCTCGCGATCTGGGCTGCGTTTTTGTACTGGGCTGAGTGGACGACTGTGCCCTTGTACAGATCGCCTCCAGCGATGTTTGGCACGTAAGGATTCTGTGACCCAAAGCCTGTTGCTTGCACGAGGTGTTTGCTTGTGACAGAGTAGGCACCGGCCGGGGTCTCAAGGGCGATGTACCACAATTGACGCTCCTGGTCGTAAGAAGTCGACGTGATTCTGGCGGAAGTTATGGTATTGAGATTAAACGTAGTCGCAAACTTCTTGACCTGTGCAGCTAGCTCATCTTTGGATACATAGTGCGGAGTCCGAAGATGATCTTCATAGCCTGAGGGGAAATTATAAGAGTTAATATATAGCCTATGAATAAGACAAGATGTTCTAGACTAAGGACTCACGCATATAAGGTAATTCACAGAAGGACGTCGGAACATGAAAGCGTAGGGAATCGTAACGAAGGGCCCAGTTGTCGCCGATGTTGGCGTTGCGCTCAGCGATGACACTATCTACACCGAGAGCCTTCAGGCGCGCGGCGAGAGCAACAGCACTATGACAAGTATTGGATGACTGATTCTCGTTTCGGTTGTGGTGGACTTACGAGTTTCCGCCTCCAATTATGAAGACATCGGACTCGAACTGGCTGACGTTACCGAGTTCCTGTCGCCCAAGTTGGAGTAGTGACTCGTCTTCAGGCTGTACATCAAGGTCCTGCAGCCAAGTACTTAAGACCCATATCTTCCATGATACAGTCTCCTCACCACTCTCCAGCCGGTTTTTGATCGGCAGTAAGCGGATTTTGCCGCTGCAGGTACATGATGGCGAGGTAGTCTTGAAAGAAATTCCAAAGTCGATGAATTGCTATTATCGGATGAGTTTTGAAGCTTACTTTGATCTACCGTATTCACAAAGCACTATCACGACGACTCACCAGAACAGGTGTCACAGGTATGAGCAGAGCTTCGCCCTCGAGAGCGAGTCCATCAGTAACACCCCTCAGTCTCTTGGTCTCTAAGAAACTCGCCGCAATGGTGCTTGCTGTCTCGAATGTTCGCAGATGCCAGGTCAGGGCTAACTGGTCTCGCCAGTATGATTGGTCATGATAGAAGCAATCAGCCAGCTGCCGCGGGCTTTCTTTTGCTAAAGCAGTATTAAAAGCAATCAACACTGCCTTTGCCTGATTGGTGGTCTCATCAACACTCAGAGATCCTACGATCCCGAGCTCGAGGGTAGGCAAGGGCTTTGCCTCCAACATGTGAAGTAAATTACCAGCTGGAGGGTATTCATCCTGGGTCAAGGCCGCAGAAGTTGTGTCTAGTCTCCAGTATGAATATATGTAAGTTGCCTGGTAGACTAGTCAGGGAATCTTACTATGCGTCATATTGCAATCCAACCAGGGCGTGGGCGAAGGCTGTCTAACGAAATTGAAGCGTAAGCGTCACGGCACAGCAGACAACCGAGTTGCTTTGGTTGCAACGGCAACTTGCTGTGCAGTTGAATATCAGGGAGAAGAGGGAATACGTTGTAACACAGCGTCGAGGGTTTCACCGAGTAGTGAATGTTGCGACGATGGTTTGAGCGTCCCGACACTGGGAATACCTCAACGTTATTGTTGAGTCTCGCCCTGTGCTTATGCCACATTCTTATGAAGAACCCCTCATGCATCCTTCGTCGAGGTGTTTGGGGTCCTTGAGCGGAGCATTTCCACACGCGGATAGTGCTCCGGTTCCCGTTGCACAGGAGCATCAGATCATCCTATCGATCGACGTACATAGTACTTTATCCATGAGGGGAGAGGTAAGCATTGTGTAATGTAAGTCGATATGTACCCTGGGTACTCCTTATTGGCTGTTTCTCCTGCACGGCAGTCGCTAAATTTGTGTGCCATCGTTCCGGGATGTGTACTAGCCCAATCTGATTACGCGGCATCTTCTTTAATGAGAGTCCCCGGCCCGAGCCATATACGACTCCACGTATCCTTCTGCGAGTCATTCTCTCCAAAGTGGACGAATGTTCAGTCTTTGGCCAGCCTACTCTAAATCATTGGTACCTCGCATCATGGCTGAAACATAGTGCTCTCCTTCTGTGCGTGCGCGATTTAAAACCAGAGAGTCCTGCTTGATGTCACGTCTTCATCTAGTAGCCCGGCTCTATCACATTGCGCAGCAGGCCAGCTAGGATATCGACTGACCAGGTTATCGGGAGATGTGGTGACAAGAGTTCCCGGGTTTGAATCCTGAGAATTGATAGGAAACAAAGGAATATTTGAAGCAGAACCTGGGTCTTTTATGACATGTCGTATTCCCCCATTGCCCCTGCATGCCTACTAAGTCATTTCAGCTTCCAGAGTATACTATGTGATACGACCTGACGGCTGCATACGAAACCCCTGGCTAGTCTAGTGTGACTATTTTATTCCATATACGGTAAGGCTCTGGCTGCCCGAATTGCAATGATCAAGGTGGAGTTGTATCCAAGAACACCAAGCTGCAAAAGGAAGTGCCCCAACGTATCTTCATCCGCGGAGCTCTGCCGGGCTGAACTCTATACCCCTGCAACCGTTTGAGACCCCAGTCTGATCTTCAGTTTAAATTTCCCGCACGGTAGGCCGGCAGATATCATACGGCTATCGCAACATGGAGGAGAGTGAATCTTCCTGGATGTCGATATCATGTTGTCCAAACCGTCGGGGAATGACTGCGGCCGTGCATTAAATGACGAAGACATCAAAACGCGATCAGCTATCTGCTGGTTCAAGGACTCTATTCACCTCAAATTTTGGCCCACGATTCGAGTTTGACAGGAACTGTCCGTGATTCTTTTTGTCGAGCAGTTCATGCCATGTCGCTACCAGCAGATGATCTCGCAAAACTGCTTGCTGCACCAGCCCTCAGTCCGCCCGATGGCGTGGTGCCTGACTTTGACAACCCGCCGAACAGGAACGGCCTCGCCTGGTTCGTGACGACCTTCTGTATGATAATAGCGACCGTATGTCTTTTCATCCGTGCTTATGCTCGGATTGTACTGCTCAAGAAACCGGGTATTGAAGAAGGTATAACCCAACCTTATGACTCCCGAATCCGAAGAACCAACCACTGACTAATCATGCCAGTATTGATGTACTGTGCCTATGTCAGTCCAGTCAACCTCCACGACGCGCCATTGGCTTCGCACTCTTCGATCGATCGAATAACACTGACCGAGCTCAGGGAGCTTATTGGGGGACAGCATATGCGGGTTACGGGATGATTTTCACGCCCGGCTACTACGTCCACACTTGGGACCTGACCAACGGCGATCTGGTCCGACCTCTCTACGTGCGTGCTCGTTCCTTCCGGAGACCCGTATCGAGCTAACAGGCCGCAAAAGCTTATCCTCGTATACGGCTGCAGTTACTCGACGGTAATGCCCTGCATCAAGGCGGCGATCCTGATCGACTGGTGCCGGATATTCGTCCCGGACCGGACCAGGAGCTTCTTCTGGTGGAGCTGCATGGCGGTCATCGCGCTGCAGGTGTGCTGGGGCATCGCCTGCATCGCGCTCCTGAACATGCAGTGCGTGCCGCACGCCGCCATCTACGAGTTCTACCTGCCGGCGAAGTGCTACTCGCTGCCCAAGGTCATGCTCACGTCGGCGAGCGTCCAGGTGGTGACGGACTTCGCCATGGTCTTCCTGCCACAGCGCATTATATGGGGTCTGCACATGAACTGGCAGAGAAAGATCGGAATGTCGATCATTTTCGGAGCTGGTATACTGTAGGTTGAACCCGTTGCTCCTTCTCTTTCTTTTATCAAAACAGATCAGATGCTGAGAACAGCCACCAGCGCCTGTATCGGAGCAAGCGTGCGGCTCTCAACCACGGTCACCTTTGCCAAGGAGAGTGACACCATGTACTTCATCGGCCCGCTGCTGTTCTGGGCGTGTGCCGAGATGACATGTGGATTCTTCATTCTCTGCGTGCCCTGTATTCCTAAGGTGTTTCGCGAGTCCGGCATCTCACAGAGCGTCAGGAGTGCCCTTGGCCTGAGCAACAAATCCGTCACCAATCCCTCGACGACCGAAGGCACGTATGGTGGTTCCCGGGCGTCGCGACAAAAGTCTAAACCTAGAATGATTTCGGATACGTACTACAAGATGGACGAGGATGAAATTCCTCTTGGCAATATGAGCAATTCGGGATCTCAGGATGATGTGCACGGGAAGAGTAACTCGACGCAGGTTACTCGTACGATAGATATTACCGTGTTTTCGGCAGCGCGTGCTGATACGAAAAATAAGTGACAATAGCGTTCCCTGGAAACAGGTAACACCAATCAAAATGAGAAGTGTAACTTGTCGAGTGGCGACCATTGATATCGAGGCGTGCAAGTAGATTGCGAACTTGAGGAAACTTTACTGTGAAACGTTCTATTACTACTACGCAGCAGCCAATCGCCATTAAAGGCCGAGTATATCACCTAACTGCACCCATTCAGTATGCCAATTCCAAACTAACATATGCTTGATACAAACCAAATCGTATTTGTAAACACTTTATAGAGCATCGCTCTCGCTTTCACCCGCGCAACGCACGCATGTCGGCGGTTTGTTGCTTATTTCATTCATCGTCTGCTTCGGTTGCGGCAAAGGGCATGGAGCCTCCTACTGGCCCAACACCTCCTTAGCCAACTTCGCCTTGTCCTCTTCACTCAGAGCCTGTCCTCGGACCTTGTCGGCCTTTGATGAGTCAAATCTCCAAAGTCCGCCAGTCTTGTCCGCATCGCCGGTCTCATTCATGCCAACGTGTGCTGCGAGTGACTTTAGTGCAACGTCAGAGCCACCCTGAACAGCACTGAAGTAGCGTCTATCCCAGGCACGGCCTTCCTCTTGCTCCTTTTTGCGCAAGGCGCGTTGTGCGTTCTCAATCTTGGACTTCTCTCTGCCGACAAAGTCCATGTCGCCACTGGCAATGCCTTTGGCAATGTTGGACCAGGCGCGGCGCGACTCCAAAGGATGCTGGTTCTCGATGGGCGCAATCTGGAGCTTGGTAGTCGGCTGGGAAGTTGGGTCCCAAGAATCAATCAGATTGCTGCTGCTGTTATGCTTTGCGGAGCCGGAGTGAATCTCGAACGCCTTTGTCCACTGGCCCGAAACGTTGTAAAGCACCTCCTTCTCCTTGCCGGTAGGGTATAAGTTGGCAGTGAAGGAGTTCTTCTTGCCACTGAGCCAGCCTCTTCCACTGAAGTCGACCTTGGCAGTGAAGCCAGTCGAGCTCGTGATGTATGTGGCGCCATCCAGCTCTACAAAGGGCGACCCGAGCAGAAGACCCTCAATGTGCAACGAAGGCAGGGTGATGAGGTAGGTGTCATTAGAAGCCGGCTTCGCAGGGTTGGGGACGGTCAAGAGGGCATGGCCGACTTGCTTGATGTTGATTGTCTTTGTGAAAGAGGCCTTCTGCGCGTTGAACCCCTCCAAGTGAACTCCGGATTGGTGGTTGGTGATACTGTAAGCCGTCGCGGGAGGGTGGTGGCTGCCATGCGAGTCAGTCTCAACGTTCGCCAATGCTCGAGACCGCATGCGACTCACCTCACCTGCTCGCTGATGAGCTCTGTGGTGCCAACACTGTCTTCCCACAAACCAAGGAAGAGCTCACCCAGGAAGGGGTTGAGGGGCTTCTTCTCGTTACCGTATTTCTCGCTTCGGCTGGCGTACTGTTGCTTCAGGGTTGTGAGGAACCACTTCAGCACCAACAGGGTTCTCTTGGCGGCATCCTGCTCCTTAGCCGGTGCGGCGAACACTGCGGGATGCTCGCACCAGTACGAGCTGAACTCGGTGAGACTTGTCGACGAGAGAATGAAAGGAGGGGCCGTTAGGGACGCGAGATCGCCGTTGAAGGATGCGATAGACTGTGGGAGAGCAGTTATGTGTTAGCCATGCGCCATGTTCGGACGGTGATGCAGTGGAAGATGTGGAACAGGGTCGGAAGATGCAGCCATCATCTTACCTTGATGAACGAAGTCCAGCTGGCTCCGGACGCCTGTGGGTTGGGTGTCTGTTGACTCTCGGACATTTTTGCGTCTTAGCCCAGGTGTTTTCTAATATGTAGAGGCTGGCTAGGTATGGAGTATGCAGGGACCAACAAGCTGAGGCTGGCGAATGGTCTATGGGTATCCAGGTTGACGCAGGGCAGTGTATGTAAAGCTGGATCGGCAAATGCAAGGAGTCTCAGCGCCTGGGGGGGTTTACTCAAGGTATATGATGTACGTCGTATAGGTCGCAGCTGTGCTGTACTACTTGATGATGCGAGGGAGGATCTAGCAGGATCTAGGTAAGGAGGAGACGTATGGGTCCAAGATGGATCGTTGTGAGATTAGTCGTGTGGAGTTGGTTGTTAAGGTCAGATTGGACGCCGGCTGGCTGTCATCGACTGACAGCTTCTTGTTGTTTCTTGGAGGCAACGAGATACGGTACACTGGTTGGACAGCTTATTATTGACGTCAATCCAATTGTCACCACCGACGTCATGTAAAACGCACGCGATCTTTGAGTCCGCCCAAGGCTCAGGCAAGTTTGCGCTGGACCTTGTTCTTGTTGGGAACTGGCGCGGGGGACCGCGGGGCAAGTTCTCGATAGCTACATACAGCTCTTATATGCATCGACCGCTGCCTCGCGTGTAAAATGCAAACAGGCATGTAAGTCATTGTAACTACAACTCGAAGCAGGACGACTGCGCTGGTAGGAAAGTCGTACACAGTGTCATGGCCACACCGTTCGTAAGGCTCTGTGCGGGCAATGAGTGCGTGAACGACTTTACTCAGCTGACCACCTGCACCACGCGGTATCCTGCACATCTCAGCCATACCCTCACAGGGTCTGCGGAAATCAGAGACTTTTTATACAGAATTGTGAGTGTTATCAATGCCATCGACTGTGACCAACCCAGCAATGTCCAGACCCCGGTGGCCTTGGTCTAACGGCGTGATGCATCGTCATCTGCGACTTCAAATTGGTTACCAAGGGTGGGACTTTGATAAGAATCATCAAAAGGCGATCGATCGCACTGCGCAGAAATTCAGCAACCAGAATTTATTAATCCTGCACCAGTAGGTTTTGTCCCGTCAAAACAATTGTCATTGGCGGAAGTCCCCAAATAGATTGTGTTAGCAGTGTTCCAAACATAATCGCAGGGATTTGACATATCCCGAGGATCCGTTAGCTGCTTTCGCTGGGCTCGAAACCACATTTTCCAGGCAATTTGTTGGATGCTTTGTGTCGGGGCTCCCAAGCCCCTTTTTCAATCTCACCTTGCTTTGGCAGTCGCCTGCGTCATCGCAGCCAGTACTCTGGGAGCCGCGCAGGGTAACCTCTATCAACCCGTGCCTGCTAGCTGCAGCTGGGCTGGCTGGCGAGTGCTCAAAACGGTCTCGAGGTTAGCAATTACCAGATGATCCATACCACCATACAGCCTTCATACTCTGCACGGAAGTCGAGAATACAGGTTGAATCTGTCGAGCCAGGAATGGAAGGATGCGCTGACCTCTGACATCCATCTGTATAGCTACATGCACAGAGACCAGTTAGGTCAACTCATAGTCGACAACTGGTCTCATTATGCAAAGAACTACCTGGATAATATGGAAAATTGCAGTGCCCACAGGTTGGAAACGACGTCCAGTCAGTATCTATTTCGGAAACCCTTCCGGCTGCGATCGCTGTAGGGCTGAGCATGATGACAGAAGAAACTGGTCCAGAATACTTTCAACAATGGCACCAGCAGTCTATTCACATAGCTATAGGCGTGCAAAAATGTAACGATCCCGCGCTGTTGCTATGTTCACGCTAACAAACCTGATGAGACACCCTGCTTGTTTCCAATACCAACTCTAAATTAACAATGACATACAGCCGCTTCCTTGACGCGTGTTTCATCTCTTGCCGGACGTCACAAGCAATCATTTATGGTAGCCATGTTTTTTAGTGGTCAGCGTTTCTTTTCTGGGAAATCCCACCGTGAGTATATGGTTGGCCGGGCTTGTATGTCCTCAATTCGCAATGAGAGAAGAGCGTTGGTTGGTGTATTGAATGCTCACCTCCGCAGTGAATGTACTGCGCCGCTGTTGGGAGTGGAACTGTAGCTGGTCGAATTAACGTATAGCGCAGTCAGCTACAGAGATGACGATTCAGGATCCACAGTATTCCATGAGTTCACCCACAAAGAGTTCCCAAAGCCGTTTTCGAATACGAATTGTATTATGTGTTCTGAATCCAGTGGCAGGATGGTATAACATACAGAGAAGGTTTCAGGTCGTGTATTGGAGGGCGCCTGGGAGTCTCAGCCAAAGAAGAAAATCAGTCTGAAGTTGGAATAATTTTGTGAATTCACCGTCAGAAGCCTGTTAG
This sequence comes from Truncatella angustata, assembly GCF_020726525.1. NCBI lineage: Eukaryota > Fungi > Ascomycota > Sordariomycetes > Amphisphaeriales > Sporocadaceae > Truncatella > Truncatella angustata. The sequence continues at coordinate 1,211,919 of NW_025763390.1, read as the reverse complement.
GATATATTCGAACTATACGCTTTTCTCACCATGATTGGCCTATAAAATTGGCCAATATGTCATGATAGATAACCCAATTGTGCTTCGTCTGCCCTCCAAGTCGTGTTAGTATCCAATATGACATTGAACACAGCAGGTGAAGCACCACCCACTATAGTGGACAGGCTTCGTTCCTCTGGATCTACCAATCGTCTCAATCAGATTGATAGAGTTAGAACTAACGATGTCGGCGGTATATTTCTTTTCATCAACTCGTAGTATACGGCGATCAGTCTGCAGGAAAGAGTTCTGTTCTCGAACGTCTTACAGGAATTCCGTTTCCCCGTAGCGATGGATTTTATGCTCGCTTTCCGACCGAAATCATCCTCCGTCACAGTTCAAACGAGTAACAAGTCATTGCTACGATTCAGCTACATGAAACACGGGACTCAAGAGTGAAAGATTCCTTGAGAGCGTATCATCGAAACATCCCCAATCTCTCAGAATTGCCTTCTATCATCGAGGAAGTTTCGGCGTTAATGCAGATTCGGGGATACGGAGATAACGACCAGACTGGTGATGCATTTGCTCCTAATACATTTCGGATAGAGGTTTCAGGGCCAAGCGGCTTGTATCTCACTGTTGTTAATTTTCCTAGTCTGATCTTTGTGTCGAATGAAGAACAAATTGAGGAGGATGTTTTGACCGTTCCATAAATTGTTAAGAGTTACCTTTCTAGTAGCCGAACTATTATCCTCGCCGTACTCCAAGCAAGCAACGATGTAGTAAGCCACGCGATTTTGCAATTGGCTAAAAAGCACGATCTTAATAGTTAGCCTATTGTCGGAATTATCACGAAACACGATCTTATTAACGAAGGCATTGAGGTCAAGATCTCGAGGCTCGCTAAGAATCTCGATAATGTAAAGTTGAAGCTAGGGTTCTTCCGTCTCAAAAGTTTAAGCCCGTCGGAGATTGGTCTTTTCTCTAATGCGTAGTGCTAGCGAGAAGCCCAATTCTTCGCGTCTTTAATTTGGTAGTCGTAAGACTTAGACATGGCTCGTGTTGGAGTTTTGAATCTGAGATGTTTCTTATAGGAACTCCTTGATTATTATATCGAGAAATAATTCCCCAAAGTTCGGGAGGAAGTCAAACACCTTCTCGTTGCTACTAAACGCTTATTGGAAGCCTTAGGCGAGGAAAGGCCGATTGTACATTAGATCAGATTGTTCCTTATAGGAATGAGCATGCGTTTCCATGTGTTGACATAGGCAGCTCTCGATAGAAACTACTAAGGGCTTGATAGCGCGTTTTTTTCTCAATCATGCGAACCGGTGGCGTGCGAGGGTGTACAAGGTTGATGAAGATTTCGCTTTATATATGCATAGGCATGGAATGGGAAAAAAATAGAACACGCTGACCCCGATGGGGATTTAGGCAACCCGTCAATACAAGAGAATGAATCGGAGGTGATATCTGTGACTAATAAGGAAATGAAACACTGGATCACATAGGTGAGTCGTTTTAAGCTATTATAGTGACAGGCTACTAACCGCTTATCAGACATATACTGTTACGTGTGGTCGCGAACTTCCGGGCAATTATAATCACGTTTTGCTTGCGGAGTTATTCCAGGAGCAATCTAGCAAATGGTCTAACATTGCTTTTAAGCATATTAGTATAGTTTGGGAGATCGTGGAGGAATGGATGCGCGAGGCACTTACTCTAACCGTAGCCAAGCAAGATGTCCGCCAACATATTTCCATCATTTGCCAAACCAATCTGGCCGAAGTACTTTATCAAGCTTAAGGAAAGTTGCATGATCTTATTGCCGATGAAAAAATACAACCTATTACGTATAATCATTATTATCTAGATAATATTTAGAAAGCATGGAATGACACTAACCATTAGTCTATCGAACAGGCATTGTTAAACACGATCGAACATGATTTCAATGGGAAACTCCATGTGAGCAATCTCCTACAGGACCTTAAGAGATTGCATCGGTCATTGTAAACTATTGTCATTGTAAAAATGACTGAGCAAGCTTGTGTAGAAGGAAAAGCGGGATTGCATGCTTACTACAAGGTGCCATCCCATTACCCTAACCCCGAATACTGTTGTTGACATTTTAAGCAGGTGGCGATGAAAACCTTTGTCTATAATGTCTGTGGTCAGACAATCGAGCGTTATATACTGAGCCCAATGCTAAAATTCTTCTCTCTAACCAGAGTCGCTCAATTCTCCAATGATGAAATACTTCGAATTGGTGCCGAGAACGCGAGGCGACGGTTAGAAAGAGCACGACTGAATCGTACAGCAGAAGGTTTGCGCAGGAGTCTCCTGGATCTTCAAGCTCTACCGGTTCTATAAGTCCCCTCTTTGATCACAGTTGTCAGACGCTGGTGTTACAAGGGAGTGCTAGGGTGCTAATATTGACGCGCTGAGCCCTACTCTCTATCACATATGGAGGATTCCAGCCCTTATATACCCTATTGCAATCCGATATCGGATAAGCTCTGACAACAGTGTTCACTTTTTATTTTGTTTACTATATTAACTGGTTGTTTGCATCCCCGTCGAGGTCGGTGTGTTCTATTTTTCTTTTCATTCCATGTGAATGTATGTGAGAGTTGCAGCCCAGGCCTTTGCTTAGCAGACTTGTTTGCTGGTTTGTTAGATAGTTTGCGACCTCGATTTTGGTTTCCCACCGGGTTCTTCCAAGATTGTGATGCGAATGCAGAGGTCCATTTGCCGGATATATATCTGAGTATGTATGATAATCTGAACAAATCTTGATTCTTATCATGAAGAGTAACAAATTCTAACCTCTTGCTAATAATCTTGATTCCGCTTGTTCCTTAACGACTTATTAGTCTCGTTTTGAGTATAGTAAGATAGAGCTAATCAGAGACACGACGATTGTGGCTACGTTGAACCAGATATGAAGTTTGAGAGATACAGATTACCCTGATCAACAGCGATACATACTTGGAAGAACTTAGGGTCATCGACGCCATATCGATCAAACTGAGTCAAATGGCAATACGTTCGTATGAAGCATAGCGCTGCTGTATCAATATACTCGGAGCAATGGTTCCCGTTGCTGTCCACGGAGAGTCACCCATGCCAAAACGCGGGAGACGCAATTAGCGAGGTAGAGGCTTCCACAGGATTCGGTACTGTATTTACACGGTATGCAGCATACATAGGACGATCTACAATGACACCAGTTCGCCGTTTGGCTGACTGCCGATGGCGTGGAGAGATACTGCTACTTTCTTGTTTAAGTATCCACTAGAGTCGACTAGGTTAGGTTGTCTGCTGTGCAATTTGATTTTGTTGAGTACCACTGAGTGGGACGAATTGCCCGGGCGAACATTGCTTTCACAACATTGATGGAACACCTGTTGATTCTTTGACTTGCTGTAACTACACTTGCACTAAGTGAGCTCAAGCTTGTAGGAGCAGGTCTCATATGTAAAATGAGCGAGATGGATTGCAATCCAAGATAAATTCGCGAACGAAGCCAGAAACCGTGTCTGAATTCGGAGTCATAGTACTTCAGAATGTGAAAAGCCTTTGCATACTTTTGCAGCACACGATACGAAGCTAATGACTTACATGACGTTCCTATTTCTGCGTCGTATACTGATCGGCACTTTGCCAACTGGATGCGACACACCCCCGCCGAAGCCCTTAAGCGTCAAGTCCTCCTTCACGTTTCTGCCCTCTTCTATAATCTCGCAATCAAACAAGCTTATCATCAAGGCAGTCGTCAGTAATATCTGGCGCTTAGAAAAGTGCCGCCCAGGACACTGTCGCGGTCCGCCACCGTAGGGGATCCATGAGCCTTCGAGATCTTTGGTTGAAAATGTCACTGTGGAAGCAGAATCCCCTGGTCGCGAGCTGCTACGTACACTTGTCGACGGATACTTGAGAAATCGTCCGATCCAGAATTGGTCGAGAGGATGCTCGTTGTTCAACCCAGTGTTCCATGCTTCGGAATCAAAATGCGCAACAGTCGTGGGTGTCACAATAACCTTTCGTCTTGGTATGACCCAATCCCGGAATTCCATGTCGGCCTTGTCCGGCATCCTAATGATGTAAAAGTGCATTCTGAGGCGCAAAGTCTCGGCATAGACGGCCTGCAGAACCGGTAAGCGAAGTAGTTTGTCAAGATCAAAACGGATATGGTCGTCTGCATCAGTGAGTACACAGGCATCAACTTCCTCCCTCACGCTGGCCAGAAGCTCCGGGTCTCGATATAGCTCAAAGGTAGTCCAAGACGCAGCAGTGATAGAGTTCCTCGCTCTATCAAGCAAGTTAGCTGAATACGTATACACGCCAAGATGCGGGTTATGTAGCTTACGCCCATATTAACCCAAAATCCGCCGATGCGATTGCATCGTAGTCAAAACCGTCCATTTCGAGAAACATATCTTGCCTATTCCGGAAAAAACTGCTTCCCCAATATGGATCGTCGCCGCCAGAATCTTTGACGGAGTCATGGTAGTGGTCCCTTGCGTGTTGTTGCCAAGTTTTCACCGCATTTAATACCCTCTTGCGAGCCGCGTAGGCTTTTGGGGCGAAAACCCAAGGAACGCCTGCGATTTAGATTAGTACGGTGCGCTGTCACAGATTCTTTCATGTCGTACCTTGAAGATACGTTTGTAAATTGCGATCAAAACTCCAGTAGTCGCTCAGGAAATTTGGGTTCAGGCTTAAAAGGTATGGACCACAAAGCGCGTTTAGTGTTGAAACCGAGATCTCGTCTCCAACGAGTGTCATTAGATCGGCACGATGGTCCCATTCGGGTCCGACGCTGTCGTGTAACTTACACAATTGCTGTGTGATATTGTCTGCAAATCTGTTCCAGAAAGGTACAAGCCCATTTCCTTCCAGCAATTGGATTAAGGACTGGTGCGCACGGTAGTCAACACGATTGCGGCTCTCTACGGTGCTGTTCTGGTGGGGTACATGACCCCCACCAGAGTCGTCCTGGTCGTATAAACTGAGTGCTTTGGCTGGTAAGCCAAATGCGTACCCAAGAGCGAATTTGACAAAAGGAATGGGAGTACACGCCCAGGAACGCTTGAAAAGGGTTTTGACATTTTCAGATCCACGGATAACATAAAATTCATATGTGAGGAGTCTGATTCTAACTGGGTGCACACTCTGAAAGAAGGAGCTGTGGCACGAGTTAGTCGTAGCAAGTGCTCGCATGCAGTGCGCTTACGATGGGTTCAAGACGAATGCTCGTGGTCTCCAGAGATAACTGATTGGCAGAGTGCCTAGTACCGGAAAGACGTATGGGAACGTCAAAGGGTAACTATTAGCATTGTCGCGCTTCTCGTAAGACGAAAACTTGTTACGCGCAGCAGTGTACCTATACCAGAGCACAGCGATCAGAAAGAGGGAGAGAGCCCACAGATCGGCAGATCCCCATGAGAGGAAGTCGCAAGACATCATTTAGGGCGATTTGTCTGTATCGCATTTGCTGCATCATTTGCAAACACGTTCTGCAGGAAAAGCAGAAATAGGGGCTCAAAGCTTGAAAATCGCGTGTTGGTTTGAGCTAAAGTTAGACTAGTCTAAGCCGAGTTGGTGCGAGAAGAAGACCCCCGCAAGCCATGTCATGTCGCACTGAATATTCTGTTCAGCAGCCGGATATATTGAAACTAACTCGCCTAGTATACGGATCCCTACAGACTATAGGTTTACATTTCGTTCTTTTGAAATACATTTGTGAAATACGGCTGTCAGTCACATCAAATGTAGATACCTGTTTTCTGGTTCATTTGGTACAATGAAACCCGGTATTCCCCGAGCACAATACTTACAACTTGTTACTCTGGTACGAACCTGTTGAAGTACGAAGATTGGCGCCTGTCATGGTTGTAAATCGTGGTGTTGAATATATGTGCGTAGTACTCGTACTTGAGCAACACTGCATAAGAACACCACTTTTTGATGCACAATTAATCTCAGCAGCAAAATAACAAGTTCTTGATATCATGGTGAATTGATTCTCATGGCCAGTGTTACTTATTACTCGCTTCAATTCGATAGAATATTCATCGCCCTTCTTGCTCTCTATTACTAATCTTAAATCCCCGTTCATCCAAGCATAGTCACTCCTAAATTGTCGAAACAAGCTCAGAAGATGTAGTTTACCATTAGAACTAACAGCCAGTAAACAATGCGCCATGTCAATTTCTTTCGTTTTCGCAGCTGCTTCTACGACGACAGATTATTCCTCACTTTATTGTTGATTGCAACGGGTGGGAACCTAGCTATTCGAGAGAATGTTTACTGCGCACTCAAACCCGAGTTGAGCTTAGCCACGCAGGATGAACAAAACGGAATAAACTATGCAGCTAAATTTGGGGTTTCTCTCGCAATTTTCAAATCATCTGTTGAAGACCTTCTCTCTCTCTCTTTCTGGCTCCCCAGCTACAGAGACAGTTGAAACATTGAAAATATCAGTCCCACTGCATATAGATGGTATGTAACGGAATGAAATCAAAATGAATACTGCATCTACTCTTTTCGTTCTTATTCAAGCCACTGTTTTTCCAGCTCAGCACTAGTGATGAGATTGGCGAGGTTCAACCGCGTGCTATACAGTATGTTGTTTGTAAAACCAACTTTCCTGATCTCGCCTTCACCAGATCCATTGATGTCTGAATCTCCGTTGGTATTACCTTTAGGTTTGTGGTGGACAAACAAGCTTGGTGTAATACTGATGCAACGCATCCCATTCGCTCTCGATCTACAAAGATCACTGAGATGGTTGTCGAATGGCTTGTGCTGTCCCTCTAGGCCAATATACTCCAATGCCTTTTGAGCACCAGTGTAAGACAATGCATATGCATAGCTACAGATATTATCGCCGGGTACAAACACGATACGGGTCTGCGGTGCGTAATCCTCCCAGCTGAACGACATATTTCCCTTGACGTGACTTGCGGGCGGCACCGTTGGATCGTTGTCGATGAAAACCTTGCGGGCATCTTTCTGCTCCAGGGGTATTTCCAATCGCTCGGGAAGATGTTCGTCAAATGTACTGCCACACAAGCCGAACCAAAGCATGTCCCAATGTTGTCCATAAGGGCTTTCGCCAAGAGTCGCCGAGTCTTGCTCCCAACCGTTCTGCAGCTGTTTTCCGGCCTGAGCGAGATGGTAAAGTTGCTTCTTGAGATGGGTGTCCCAGTCCATATCATCTTCCATGATGAGCGCCGATCCAAGTCCGTCCTCAACAATCTTCCGCATCGCATTGACGTGCCCACGCCATGATCCAAGATTACTGTCTCTCAACTTTGTCCGGTCCCATCCCTAGATTAATTAGTTTTGTTTACTTTCTTTATGCATCATACAACCGGCAGGACCTACGAATGGCAAGGCTTTATCCACAACGTCGCTTCCGCGCACGCCGTCTAGCCAAGTGATTCGAAATCCCGTCAAAGCAGACATGAGCGCCAACGCATCCTGTTTGTCTGATCTTTCCGGGAGACTTATGGCAAAGACCTTCCCAAACTGTGTCTGATAAGCCTTGATATCCGACAAACGATTCTCGATGAGTAACGTACACCTAGAGTCCGATTGAAAATATCTGATTTGCGACCGCCTTCAGCCGCTGCTGACCAGGGATCGGCAGGTAATGCCGAACGAGCATTAGCCACGGTATCTCCCCGTTGCTGTGCTGTATAGACAAGCGCTGCCGCTGTCATGAAAAGTGCGACTCCCAAATATAGAGCGGTACTCAAAGCCGGGCGAGCCATGGCTGAAGCTTCTGGATTAAGCGAGCCTATAATTTCCACTCAACTTCTGGGTTCTTGGGATGGGTGATACCTATTGAGCCCGGCCCCAGTGCGGTTGTTATCGACGACACATCATATTCTATAAGCTTTGAAATAATTCTGGATATCCTGGAACCGAAATTGTCATGCAAGTTTCTTATATTCCCTCATCTTTGTAGGCCCCCTTTTGTGGAGTTTCATGACAGCTCTAGCTGTTGAGCAACGACCAGTCGACGCCAACCCCATGCCGCATTTAGAACTGGTAAGCCCACGTCCAGCTTGGCGGCCGGTCGATTGGCGTTCGGACGATAAGGTCGATCAGGCACCTGGATTCTGGCCAACCGGACATTTTACAAGAGATTGCACTAACTTAAGTAGCGAGCAAATTGGTCACTAGACCTACATGCTTAGTCATTGTGACGAAGTTTCAGATCGCGCAACGTCTATTGAAGGTCTTATGAGTTTGCACACTATACTATCACGTAAGAGTCAATCGTGCAGCCGGCCCGTGCTTTGATGCAAACTTCAACGGGCCGATCCTCCGTGTATATTTATGACGCCAGTATTTGGTATGCACATTTCATGCCATCCGACTAAACGTCGTGCAAGGACCAAACATCTCTAATGACACGGCTCGGCAAGGTGATCGTGATTTGATAAGGGAGCTTCCCCATGCAGAAGAAAAGTCCAGCTCTGACAGCTATCCGCATCTATAACTACTCAATGGTTGCCCAGTTGGTCTTGCGCTCCCGCAGTGAGGTCGTCCAGTGTCCAAATTGAAATTCAACGAAACAACACATATGCAAATTATCGCATAGCACAGCTTAAAGCACGCGCTATTACTTTCCCCTAAAGAGCTTATGGCGTCCCTCCATCACTATCGCTTGCGCCCGTCGGAATTTCAATCAGAGCCTACTATCCTGCATACTCTACTATGGTACTGTCATCTTCAACCTATCATAATGCGATGGCATCCACGACAGGTATTAGAGCCTGTTGCATATATGCCATGCTGCGAATTTCGGTAACACTTATGGTCCAGGGTGATGGTATAGGTACAACTTTCAGTCCCAACCCTTCAACACAATATCTCCTTGTAGTTACCATCCTGCGTATGATAAACTTCCCGGATATCGAAGTCGTATACCACTGAGACCGGTCAGTTTCGACGTTCTAGAAATGAGATGGAAGAGCCGACCATTTTTTCACTGCCCAGTCAATCATGGGACACCCGGTAGAGTTGCCGACGGTCACATCTTAGTCTATGTATATCTTATTCACCATTGTAGCCTCGAGTTTATTGAATGTAGTCCCCGAGTCAAGCACGATGTTAGTGTCATTTAACGATAAATTCCTTGTGATATTTGTAGGCGTAGTCATTGCAATGGAACTATACTCAGTTGTGAGCCCGAGCTCCGTACTAATGAGGACCGCAATTACAATCTATCCTGTTGATAAGTTTATCTTGTGACATTCTCCCTGATTGCTATGATGAATAACTTGTCAAGAGAGCCACTAAGCTTCCCTTCCAGCATCAATCTTGATCCTTAAGGCAAGAATGTCTAGGGCTAGACGTTAACACATTTACTAGTACTCAGGGTAATAGAAATTCAACAATTTAGGGTATTCATGGCATGGAGAAAGTTCTGATTTCCACCAAGAGTATCAACAAATTGACCTCGCATTACTTTACCCCATATTTGGGAAAGTACGACTTGTATAATATAACTGTCTTGTATTGAGGAGCTTCGGTTCCTACAAGCGCCCCGGTTGTCTTCATCGTGTCTGAATATGGGTCGCCGATACATGATCCTGCACTGACGACTGACGGACGAGTGTGTATATAAGCAAGACTTTTCGATTACTGACGCTATAGTTCGTAGTTGTAGGCTGACATGCTACGTGGGTAAGGTCATAGTTGAGCCTGAAATATATATGTCAAGTGGTACTCGTCATAACTTCCGTTACCGAGCAGAAATGGCGACATACCAAATAAACACTACAGGTTCAGGGCGGGTCAATCAGACTCCGGCAGAAGAGGGGAAAATACGGTCAATACGTTTTCATAATTGACTTGGCGCTATCGTTTAATGGCATGTACCGTGAAGTTGCGAGTATGGGAATAGGATATAATTGAAGCTCTCGCAAGACAATGGATGATTTTAAGAATAAAATTCTCGAGCTAAGACGGCTTATTGTGGTATAATGGAAACAAGCTGGGACTAGACAAGATTAATCTTGCAGTAATGCCTCCAAGACGTCTGTCGGCGTCCGTGTCGGTTTAGCTAGCTCCAATACCTCCTTACTAGTCGTAGAAGCAGTACAGACACCGTCCCATAGAGTTTCTACACCTTTTTTGAGTGAAAATAGAACAGCGGTTTGACCCCGGTATTCCGGAATGTGTTCAACGAATGACATGTCCTTGTAGAGGACGCTGTCGACTTTAGCGCCGATACGGCCCTCAACCAACTTGACTATTTGCTCTCCGGTGATATCTTCTGGCCCGTTCACCACATATCTACCATGGTTATGCACGGACGTGTCTTTCTGCAATAAAAGATGAGCAGCAAGAACTCCAATGTCATAGGGGTCGATGATAGCGACGGGTGCCTCCGCTGAAACAATCAGGCTCAGCGTCTCTTGTTTCGCAGTCTTGCGATACTTCTTGATATATTCTGCTGCATTGTAAAGGATCATTGTAGAAAACCCGTTTGGCTGAAGTGAAGTCCATTGTAGATTCTTGAATTCCGGCGAGCTCAACATAGCCTCGATTGCCCAGTGTGCACGCGGGTAGTAGGCCTCGCAGTCAGGTCGCACATTTGTTGTAGCTGTGGAAATCCGCACAACGTACTCTACCCCTGCTTTAAGCGCCGCAACCTGAAAGCCCGATTCTTCAACAAATTGAGTCGGTAGGTTGTGAGACGCAATGAACGCTCTGACCACTTCGTGCTCGCGTAACCATTCCGCGGTGATGTCTACCCAATTTTTCTCGAGGACCTGGACATGAGGCAGGGTGGCAAGCTGTTTTGCCGCTGGGCTCTCCAAGGAGCGTGTGAGCGCAAGGATTCGGTAACCAGAGATAGTACCTGTAGTGCTAGTGTCCCGCAACTTCGATAGGGTTTCAACAACGCTACGGCCAGTGTTGCCAGTTGCGCCCGCAACAAGTATGGTAAAGCTCATGATTTCAAGGTGTAGGGGAAGGCAATGGTAATGAATCAGAAACTTCAGAGTCGATGAAGAATGGAAGAGGAGGAATTAGGTGTAGTTCAAGACCTTTTATAAGCATGGAACTTGCAGCAGGATGCGTCGCATAACAGGGCTGTCACATCAATTCCTATCACAGGCCTTCATCTAACCAGTAGCTTCTCCACAGTAGATTACAATAATGCTAGGCACGGGATAATGTTGCGCTTACCCAGGTTCTGGTATTAGATGATGACAAAGCGAATTGCCCTCAAATCAATGTTTCCTTCAGTTCGGAGACATTTGCTATAGGTTCGGTGAGTTTATTTCGCTACAGATCCGTACTTAACGCGTTATGGCGGCTCTTGGCCCGTGCTTTAGCAAGTTGCGTGACTGATACTGTAATCATATGATCTTGCACTAAGAATGTGGGGGCCTTAGATTAACGAAGTAGCCTTGATCCCCTACACGAAATGCCACTACGTCTTGCTCATGGAGGGCAAGAGTATCACTGTCTTGGACAAAGTTCGGCCATAGACTATCACTCCAATAAGAGATTCTGAATTATATGTTAACTTAAATATTTCATATATTCTGTTGTTTATGTACCGACAAAGAGGGACACGCAGAACAAAAAGCTACAAATCGCAAATTATTTGTACAAACCAATACGTCATAACTGGGGGTCGTGCGTGCGATTTGAGAAAGATCGTTCGAGTAATAGTAATGTGTGATTGGGAGCCTTTCACCCCCTTTTGTACAGCTGACGGCACGGGCTGAGTTGTAGGTCTGGGAAAGCCATTGCGAATAACCCATAGGAGCTTTTCTTCTTACTCGTGGCTTGTTATTTTAACTTGTTCGGGAGCTGAGTATATCTTTACCTAGGACCATGTTATGCCGAGCGCTGGGTTCTAGTAGAAGCGCATTTTAGCCGATTATTACGACGAAACTTATGTTTTGGCGACTGTCCAACCTTCAGGTTAGCGTGACTAACCAATACTTCCGCCTCCCTGCCATTTTAAAGCCCAGTGGCATCATTGCATTAGGTCCCTAGATACTCTCGTGCACTTCGAACAGGATATGACAGTATAACACTTCATTTTTACCCGTGACATACGAAGTCATGATTTTCCGCTTCATCATGTTTATATCTATCACGAGTTAGGTAATCGAACTATCAACTACCAGTAAGGTTATAGATAACTTCAAGAATATCATAATCAAAGCTCTGGATATCTTGTTGATAGCATGTAATGCACGTTACGAATAGCCAAAGCCCCCTGTTTTCAAAGAGGCAGTCTTTATTAATTGAAATATATACTCCCACATTGCAATTTCGACTTTAAACTATCCGTGAACCTTACAATATCCCACCTCATCATAATGTAAAGGGTCTTGATCCACAACTTGTCACATGCTTTTTTTTCGGGTACAGTGCTTCCGTATTCATCCGACTGAATGGCGAACACAAGCATCAGTTCGTTAGTAATGTGTAGCTTGGCTCATACGTGGCTGTGAAAAATATCAAAGTGTGGAAAAATTATGATAGAATCAGCTAGATATTTACGTGCCACATTATCCATAGAAGGTATTACATAAAGCAAGTTCAAACTTGTGCTCATATACACACAGGTCCTTCCGGCCATTGTTGTTCGTGGTTGACACAAATATGAAAATTCTTTTACGTTTATTGCCATGATAAGTGTGGTACTCCAATGTCCGCATCCGTTGTCTATGCTTGTTTTAATATAAGCATTCAGGGATAACCCCGTTCTTGTTGTACTAGACTAAGGCAAAACCCACGTGTTTTCCTGGTGTGATCTTATAATGGAGGAAATATCTTTAGAGGCCGCTCAGCTCACAAATCTAGTACTGCCATACGGACACCTACACATGGCATGGCCTGAATTTATCGAAAATCTCCGGCATTCGCATCCTGATATTTATGGTGTCGATGTAGAAATTTCCATCAACCCGACAAGACACCAATGAGTGACCCGAGTCTTCAGATTGAGTACACACATGTGCCCCACCTGGCTGGTCCTAGGACTGAAGGAGCGCCTAGACTAGGTAATAGACAGCCTCTGTTAACTTTATACATCTGTGACTGCATTTTATTTGAAATAATGAACATTCAATAGGAGAATTTAGTGGTGCTTTTGGTACTTTCAAGGGTGGGTATAGGTCTGAGGCATTTATCGTGTCTCCTAGGAATTACCCTTTAGCTAGGTCATGTATAAATTCGGCTTCTAAATAACCAGTAAATTCACTGATGTATCTGTTACTTTCTAAAAGATCAATATGCCAACAAAATGATCAGATTTTCATAATCGTCCTCTCAATACAGATACATACGCTAAGGAGGTGATTAAATGACTACAGGAGCGAGAGGTGCGCCGAGAAGATATGAAGGCCTGGTCCTATACGACTACCGGCCATGGAGGCTGCACAAAAATGGCAAAACTTAGAGCAGTGGGTTCAATCGATAAACCAGGATCGGACTGGACTTGGCTTGATAATTTGCGCACTTCGTTATGAGAATTCCAGCAATTATCGTGGACAGAAGTAATATATTGGAACTAATAACAATACAGCTATCTGAAATGCCCTCTTTTCTGAATACGTTGTAAATGCTGTCCATCGCCTAGCCTGGAGTCCCCAACCTTTATTATCTGAGATCGCCTAGGTTTGCGCAACCTCTGGGACCACCTTGGTTCCTGCCAGTATTTCAAATGCTTGGAATGCCGGTCATCTTGGGCCTGCTTCTAGTAGGCGGAGCATGCTTGTCTTGAGCTTCGTGTTGTGCAGAGTTCTTGTCATCAGGCTCGCTTGTCGTGTTTTCATATATACTGGCGTCTTGAAAATCTCAGAAATAATCTCGTTCTCGGGCCGAAGAGGCAACTGAAGTTGGAATGCTGCAATTATCATTTGCGGTATCGGCGTCTTGATAGGTATCTTGAACATACGTAGGAGAAGAGGATATTCCTCGTTTTGCATTACGTATGTTAAGCAGGCGGCATCATGTCCAGTTAAGCGAATTTTCGATGAGAAGTGTATACGAAAGTTTTCCTCCAAATGTTGCCAATTTACTTGTTTATAGTCGAAGTGATGAGGAGCATCAGGGTTTCATTTAGGCATTTACTTTTTCTTTTTAACATTTAAACCGTTGTTTTTATCCAGTTTTTTCCCCATAGTTTAAATTAATATTATTTGTGTTCTCTCGATACATGCTTAGGGCCTTAGGATTATATAAAGCTCATACTATATATGCCCACCGTATCGATCTTATAATATTATATTATCTTGATATCTCTTAAATCATTACCATTTATCATTTGAAGTCCCTGAAATGTCATCCCAAACCCCAGTTGATCAGCAGCCACCCGTACCAAACAGTAGTGACCATGATAGCACTTAGCAACCACCTCCCACCCACCGTGATGAAGATATGGGAGGTACAGAACATCCTAGTCCGGAGAATCCCGTTGCAACAGCTACCGCCTCCCACCCATGATGTGGGTATGGGAGGTATAGAGCATCCTGCTAGGGTACCAAGTCCCGCCATCAAGGTAGAGGATGATCGTGCAATGGATTGTTTCATAGATCAAATCCGTGCGAATACCGGCGTCTAACCTGGTCGAACCACTACCGCAGCTCTAGAGTTTGGTCCTGCGCCAATTATAGAAATCATAGATGATAGGACAGATTACGACCGCATTGTCTTGGAACAAGACCCAGACCGTCCTGAGCTCGGAAAACTAGAAGCAAAAATATTAGCGATGCTAAAATTCCGTGGATTCCTATTTGTTATCGCGCTATCCTTAAAATTAGCAAACCACTAGAGGGGATTTCTTGTCAAAGGATCTGACTATGAGTCTGAATATACTCGATTTCAACAACAGAACATGAGTTATTTGATGACTAGCAAGAAAGAACACTTAAAAGGTTACAAGTAGTATCACTTGACTCTTATTATGTCGGGGGTATACGAGGATAACAAATACGCGTACTTAGTTATAAGTCTTCTAGATAAGAAGGGATATTACGTGTTCTCTAAGTTAGTTCTTAATGTGAAATTCTCAAGGGAAATTACGGATGGGCTGTTCTACTTATAGCGCTATCTGGTCGGCTAAGGACCTGTGCTAAGGCAGCAAAGACAACAAGTCATAAAATTGCCAGACGAGATAGGAATACAATATGCCGCCAATTTCTACAAAGGGTCTAGTATAGTGCCGCCATCTGGAGTTGGACTTTAAGACGATCTCATTTCTTTTCTTACGGGGGTTTCTAGAACTGAATAAGGTTGCGTTACATTTCATATGTTTACTAATAAGCGTACGTATTGGTCTTTAGTACCTGATTTATAAAAATAATTCGCGTTAAGAAGCTACTTATATTATATCTGACATTATATTATGATATCGTGATAAATAAAGCTTTAATTTGACAATTGTACTATCTGGTTATAAAACCACAAATAATATAACAGGCTAGGTCTATGCTAACAAGATATACTAGCCACAAAGAGAAGACTAGGGATAAGCCTTCAGGAATATACTGAGCAAAGATATTCACAAGTGTAGTCGTCAACGCTTAAGCTTCACCTATGGGTAAGATAGATGCTTAGATTGATCACTGAAGTAATGACTGTCTAACGTCCATCCCTGCGTGGCGAGCCAAAATGCAGATACTTCGTTTTTAACACAACCTCCACCTCACCCCCACTAATGCAATTGCTTAAATTTGCGGAAATTCTATCCTTTGCCTATTTGGAAGTCTTGGACTCTAGCTTAAGCAAAAAATTACGCCGGCGCCGTCGCATGATCGCGTAGGTTGAGACCATCATTTTTCCGTCGCAACATAAGGCCTATCCAACACAACCCCATCACCGGGCTCCCGCCACTCAAATAAGGCATTATAGGACAGTTTCTGACTCCTCCGTCCTCGCCCTCATGTTAGAGAGTCATGATTGAATCTGTGGCTGCCGTGGAAGGGCAATTCATACGACATGGGCATACCAATCGGTACATTGGATGGAAAGGGCCACGATTCAGGCTAGCGTCAAATCTCCTGTCTGTGGCTGACCTGTAACGGTAAAGATACCCTAACACGTGATTCCTTTAATCCCAACTTAAACGAAACCGCCGACCAAGGTCAACGCGCCTAAAGGTATTGTTTAGAATAATTCTGATACTGAGTTACAAGTTGTAACAGCTATGGCACCTGCGGCAAACCAAGCATTCCACAACAGTTGTTACGGGAGGGCATTTAAGAGCCGTTACAAAACATTCCATCACGGCAAGTTCATAAATCTATTACCGCACCAAACCGCATTAACAATAAAAGGCACATTCTAAAAATATAAGAACATCACCACTTACATCTTATAAGTTATAGGCTTATATAATGGGGACTATAGCGAAAAGCTATAACTACTGGTCTATATCGAATGTCTTCTATTTCTGTAACCTTTTATTGCCTGCGAACATCGTTACTTGGTGGAAATGCGTAGGGCTCTTTTCAAGACATCTCGGCGTCTACTACTCTGGGCTGGTTGGGGAGCTGTCGTATCTGCATTTATTGTTAAAAGATCATGTAGCGACCAAGCTTCTGAAGATCAACTTACCATAAATGTTCTGGTTTAGGTCCACTAAAACTTTATGCAGTGATTGAACGTCGTGATGTTGGGATCCCAAGAGTGCCGTAAGATTGTCGTAAGCGCGTTGATAATATGTCCTCGCCTCGACTGGCCTGCCCTGTTTCCATAGTAAGGCCCCAAAGCCCCACAATGTATTGATTGCTGGTCGATATCTCGCGATATGTTGGGGCCCGACGGCCTTCTCGTACCCTCGAAGCGCCCGTAGGTACATCTCCTCCGCCTCTTGCATCTTGCCTTGGTCGGAGTAAAGGTTCCCTAGGTTGTTCACCGTGTCTAGTGTCAACGTATGATCCGGGCCCCACACCTTCTCCTTCCCTCGAAGCGCCCGCAAGTACATCTCCTCCGCCTCCTGCATCTTGCCTTGGGCCTTGTAAAGGACGACTAGGTTGTTAACCGTGCCGAGTGTCGACGTGTGATCCGGGCCCCACACCTTCTCGTACCCTCGAAGCGCCCGCAAGTACATCTCCTCCGCCTCTTGCATCTTGCCTTGGCTAGAGTAAAGGAGACCTAGGTTGTTCACCGTGTCGAGTGTCGACGTGTGATCCGGGCCCCACGCCTTCTCCTTCCCTCGAAGCGCCCGTAAGTACATCTCCTCCGCCTCTTGCAACTTGCCTTGGTCGGAATAAAGGTTCCCTAGGTTGTTCACCGTGCTAAGTGTCGATGTGTGATCCGGGCCCCACGCCTTCTCGTACCCTCGAAACGCCCGCAAACACATCTCCTCCGCCTCTTGCATCTTGCCTTGGCTAGAGTAAAGGCCAGCTAGGTTATTGACCGTGTCGAGTGTCGACGTGTGATCCGGGCCCCACACCTTCTCGTACCCTCGAAGCGCCCGCAAACACATCTCCTCCGCCTCTTGCATCTTGCCTTGGCCAGAGTAAAGGACAGCTAAGTTATTGACCGTGCTAAATGTTAATATATGATCCGGGCCCCACGCCTTCTCGTACCCTCGAAGCGCCCGCAAGTACATCTCCTCCGCCTCTTGCATCTTGCCTTGGGCTTTGTAAAGGTTCCCTAGGTTATGGAAAGCCCAATCAACACCTTCATCGCTATCAGGGATCGTGGCACACGAGATCATTGCGTGTGATAAAAGTCGTCTTTGAATTAGCCAGAACTGGTCGTCGTTCTCTGATGGCACCCTGGATGCTATACATTCGACTGCGAGTTTATTCAGCTCGCCATCCCAATCTTGATTCAATATGTGGATGGTCCAAGAGTGTAAGCATGCGTGAATGCTATATCCCCTCGATTCGATCTGGTCTGAAGTGAAGCTGTGTGGCTCAACGAAGCCATAGTCATGTAATATGCCCATCGCACTATTGAAATTCAGCTCATCATGCAGCTCATTAATCCACGCCGGACCGTTATCACTATCGCGCAAGAGGAGTTCAAACCACACGTCTTCGTTATCAAAATAAGCCCACCATTGGAGCAGATTAGCGGCAAGGGAACTTTGTGACTTGATTTGCTCGTATGAGAGTTGCCACGTAGAAGTGAGCGTGCGGTCTTGGTAGGACCCCAAGCTTGGAGTGTTGGCATGAAGTCTCGCCCATGAACCTTGGTAAAGGCGAAGATAATCACTAAAGCTCACTGGGACGTGCCTTAGGTATGCTCCCGCCGTGGCAAGGGCAAGCGGAAGCCCGTCAAGCGTCTCCACAAGATCTCTAACAACCATGTCTGTGGCAAAAATCAGTAAAGCCTAGCGATTTGTATGGAGCTTACCATCGCCTAAGCAACGCCGGCCTGAGGTCGTAGACAAGATCTCAAGACTGTCCTCTACAGATTCAAGCTTCGTTACTCGGACACGATGACCTATATCAACCTGTGATAACCGCGTCGTGACAAGAATCGAGCCTTGGTACGACGTGGGAAGAAAGCGATTAATGTCGATTCCCGTGCCATCTACGTGGTTAGCCAGTCGAGGATCGTCGTAATTATCGTATACTATAAGCCACCTAGTGTTACCTGGTAAGCTTAGCCATGCCTTAACAGCTTCGATTACCTCCTCGTGATTTTGTTGCAAGTCTAGCGCATTCAGGCCGCTAGCATTAGGATGTTGTCGTAGAATTTGCATCGCAGCTTTGGTAAAGCTTTGTCGAATCGACACTTCATCTTTGATGTTAAGCCAAAATATCGCCGAGTATTCATCTCGGTATCGCGTCGTATATGCTACAACAAGTTGTGTCTTGCCAATGCCGCCGAGACCATGAAGGACAACGATACGGCGCCTGCCATCAGAGCTGAGATTTCTGCGCATTTCGGCAAGTTCCCTCTCTCGTGCAACGAAATGTTGGACCTCGAAAACTTCGGACAGGCTGAAGGAAACAGAGAAATCATTTACACGCGTTCCTGGTCCTGTCAGGCTCCAAACACTGTCTATTAGTCACTAGATCTTACCAACAACAGCTTTCTGGGCTTCCTCTCGGAGCCGTCTTTGTGCCTTCTCTCGCCCTTCGCCATATATGAGCGGCATGTGAACGTCAAATATCCCAAGCAACGAATATGCTATGTCCTCCTCGTGTGTCGTTTGGCGGCCACGCACCCATGCTTCTCGTTCTGCAATCGTAAAGTCGGATAGAGGTGTACCACGGAGCGCACTAGCAGGAATATTCGTAATGTCGCGAATCAACGGCTCTAGTGTTCGCTTGTCTCCTAGCCAAGAGCCCTCTTTCGAGTGGAAATCGACTGTCCTCGGGGCGATTAGCTCTTGCAGCGTCCACCCACGAGTGAACCATCGACTTGTTCGAAAAGTGTCCTCCCATGGTATTACAGATTGTGGTTGACTAGAAGCTCGAGAGCAAGAGACGTCAGGCAGGTAGACGTAGCATCGACTCGCGTCACGATACCATCGGAACATGCTGTTGATCGCGGTCTGAAGTTCGATGCTGTCGGATTTGTCGATGCAGCAGGTGTCAACCCAAAAATGTCGCAGCCCATGTCTTCGTGCCTGGTTGGCGCAGAACTTGATCTTGTCGAAGCCAGGTTTACGTTGCCAATCTCCTGGCGTCTTCGCAATGTCCGCGAAGACTACCTCGTCGGGCCCCCACGTGTGGGAAAGGATCGCGTATGGGGGGACATCGTCGGAGGCGAGGTTGCGGGTAAGGCTATAGTTGCCTGCATCGTCGCGCTGTAGCAGACGCATCACAAGATCGGAAGGACATCACCCAGACATGCTTAGGGCCGATGAATTCTTGTTTGGCTAGATGGCCGTAGTTCGTGGAGTAAGGGAGGCATCCTTCCCGTTGTCGCGACAAGCACTGATGATCGAGGCCTGCATCAGGCTACAGCTGCGGGGTTCGGAGAATGACTCAGCCGCAAGCCCACAGGTTGGACAAGACAAGGGATTATTCCTGCATGTGTCCAAGTCCCGAGGCTTGTAGGTCTCGGTGGTGGGCGACAAGATCTTCTGTCGCCATGCCAAACTGGAAGGAAGGCATGAATGGGAGAAGAGTCAGATCGCTATACATGAATGCCGGAAGCATAGTGAACAGGCCCCACTAGCCCGTCCGCCTAGTGCTATAGTGGGCGGACCGCCCTAAGTTTTCCACTAAACAAAGTCCGGCAACTGCAGCCTCGACGACTTTTGGCGCATGCACGACTGAGCAATGTTCATGATGACTTCGGCGGGCGCAGAGCAGAGCGCAGAGCAAGAAAGATCCTATTTCTGGCGCCTACTGCATTCGTTACGGTACTTAGGGGTACATGCAATCAATCGCTTAAATCCACAATGGTCCAAAAATGGGTCCCATTATTACTCTTATTCATACAAACCCACGATACCCATTCCGCCTTTTACTGTACGTCGCTTGCCTCCGGTGAGCACACTGGAAGCTGCTTGAAAGAGCAGTAGGACGAAGTAGCTGGCCTTCTCGTGGTGTCCGGCGTATGTTTGTCGCGTCGGTGTGGTGCCGTCCGAAATTCCGGTTGGCTGTTGCCGTGAGGGGTTTATTCACCGCGGCGCATTCGAGTTCATGCAGACCACACGAACAGCACTGGCCCGACTGACGCGTATTCGGCTCGAAACCAACAAGCTACAAGAGGGATACGGCGTAAGAAAACCATCCGACTCGACATTGATGCGTCGATAGAAGAGACAGGATACCCTTCCACGGCAGCCACAGATTAAGCCATGGCTTTCCAATATGGAATTGAGGACGGAGGAGCTGGAAATTGTCCTGTAACGACTATTGTCAGCGTCAAAGGCCCGGTGGTGGGGTTGTGTTGCGTAGGTCTTGCACTGCTACGGAAAGATGATGGTTCCAACGTATGTGATTACGCGACAACGCCGGCGTAATTTTTGCTTGAAACAGGACGCAAGGCTTCCAGATGGCCAAGGAATTGAGTCAACGCAAATTTAAGTGATTGCATTCGTGAGGTGGAGGTGGAGGTTTTGTTGAAAACGAAGTATCTGCATTTTGGCTCGCCACGCAGGGTGGCTCGCTACGTAGGGATGGACGTTATGTAGAGTAGGAAATTCATCATTTTTAAATCCATTCATTCCCTCACTGATATTTCTTGGAGCGTCT
The DNA here is from genome assembly GCF_020726525.1 of Truncatella angustata. NCBI lineage: Eukaryota > Fungi > Ascomycota > Sordariomycetes > Amphisphaeriales > Sporocadaceae > Truncatella > Truncatella angustata. Next base: position 1,190,770 of record NW_025763390.1, on the reverse strand, counting down.
GGAGCGCTTGGAGCGCGGCACCTTCATCGCTCGCAGAGTCGCATGAACCGTTGTGCCTGTAGTGCTCCTCACTCACGTGACCTAGGATCTTGTGCTGTCCTTGTCCAATAAGATCATTGTAGTGGTGATTGGTTGCCCCAAGCTCCCTCTCTCCACTTCAGGCCCGGTTCCTGGCCTTCGTTCGTAACATTCGAAGGATCTTTTATTTATATATTACATGACCTTTTACATTTTGTAACAACCGGCCTAGGCGCCAGCCTAGCGCTCGAGTAGTGTACGAGGCACGCCCGTGCGTAGTCGGCGTAAAACCCCCGCTTCGTAACTGGCTACGATAAACGTTCCCTTCTCCTCTTTAAGAATAAGTCTCTTAATATAATCATTTGTGGCAACATGGATGACTATAGATGTCCACAGTGTACGGAGAGCACTCCGTACACTAAGGCGACGAGCTCGCGGATCACCGAACTTGGGAAGTGGTGATCACGTGACTAAGCCAGTGGGTATATGCCCACTTTCTGTACACCGATATTCTCTTTTGTACTCTTAGACTTCTGTATACTACTTGACAGTACCTATACTATCATTACACGCTTAGAGCGTTACACTTACGATCCCATGCTCAGGCGAGCACCGTATTCACTATCCTATGCTCTAGTAGATTTAGGCTCTTCCTTTCAGTGCATCACAGCAGACCTTCATTACAACAGTCCTCTATATCAACTGTAGAAACTGTCATACTTTATTATAACAGTCCTCGATATTAGCTATAAAAACTGTCATACTAACATCCTCGTAATATTTGTTTATAATCCGTATTAACATTACTATTTATATTTATATAAAAATAAGACTTATACTTAGATACTTATTAAAGCCATTCGCCTTATGTCTTATTACGCGCTTTTGCGGTTAAAGGTGTAACGAATGGACTAACGTTTATTTCTTACGTTTAGTAAATAGTTGTATATTCCCGGCTTTTAGCCTTTTTCTCCGTTATAATTATTAAGCCCGTTGTAAGAGTATAGGCGCGGTTAGCGCTAAGCTATAAGAGTTGACAACACTGGTATGAGACAACAAGCCTATAACGTCACGAACTGTAAAGTTAATATGGGCTTATAATATGTCTTGTCTTAAAAGCTATTCTAAGTACAGGTTAGAGAGAGCTGTTTATATACCTGTTATATCCCACAGCCCCGTTATGGGTATTGTAACAAGTGCCCCTCTAATACAAAATTTGTCGTCCCTGACAATTTATCATTCTAAGCGAAAACATAATGCAATACCTAGGTTATAGCCAAACTGGTTCATTTAGAAGAGACGCTCTAGTTATGAGTTGTAATAGCGAGCTTGTTATCCATTGCCATTTCTAACGTCTTTACTCCTCATCCTCCTCGCTATTGGCTACGTTAATGACCTTGCTCGTAGTATCCTTGTTGACTTCGTCGATTAAGTCCTCAAATTCTACGTAGAGGTCTTCGCCGTTAGGAGGTCCATTGCCGGTAACGGTAGCTAGACTGTTAACCTTAACGGCGGGATTAACGGCAGAGGAGTCTTCATTGTCGGTGTCCTCAAATTCGGAGAGGCTGTCGCTAGGATCCGGTTTGCGAGGTGTGATAAATGATAGATAACGTCGCGGCATAATTAGTTAGGACTTAAATTAAGAGAGCATTAGCGTGTATAAGCTTTCGTAGCTTCTTGCATGCCTATAACAATGTAGTTATTTCCGCTTCGGTCGATTTATACTTCTTTTCCGTAGGAGTGGTCATCCTTAACAAGTATAAGATTAGATATATCGCCGAAAACGCTATATCCTTCCCCGGTATAGACTTTCCGTCCCATATCTTATCGAGTTAGAATACTATAACCCCGATTGCCTCCTTATAAACATCGATCTTTAAGAATAACCAGTCCTCTAACATATAGTGCTATAGTTTGGACTAATTACATAACTAGTATTATATCCCTTAAAAGGCTTTAAGCTCTTCGTTTGTTAGTTCGAAAGCCACCTTCGAAGTATACGCTTTCTTTACATGTTTTAACACGCCTTATAACAACTATCCCTCTTGCTTTAGCCTTACGATTAACTCTGTCTTTCTTCTAAGTAATGGGGCGCTTAGTAGGTTATACTAAGCGATTCCCTTACGTAACTAGTTAGCCATTCCTAAGTAAGTCTCTAAGGAAGCCAAGGTGTTTGGAAATTAGAGCTTACGGAAAGCTTCGATACGGTCGGTTGTTTTGACAACTCCTTCGCTATCTATTACGTGGCCTAGTAATATGTTACGAACGAAGGCCAGGAACCAGGCCTGAAGTGGAGAAAGGAAGCATGGACCAGCCAGTCACCACTGTTGAGATTCCATTGGACAAAAGACAGCACAGGACTCTGGGTCACGTGACTTGGGAGCCACACAGGGACGGCGCTTTATGCGACTCTAGGAGCGATGAAGGCGCCGCGCTCCCAGCGCTCTAGGAGCGACAGGAGCATCGCGCTCCTAGCGCTCCAAGAAGTATCATTGAAGGAATGAATGGGTATAATAAGGATTGGGTTTCCTACTCTACATAGACAGTCATTACTTCAGTGATCAATCTAAGCATCTATCTTACCCATAGGTGAAGCTCACGCTTTGACGACTACACTTGTGAATCTCTTTGCTTAGTATATTATTAAAGGTCTATCTCTATAGTCTTCTATTCGTGGCTAGCATATCTTGTTAATATAAACCCCCTTGCATTATATTATTTGCGGTTATATAACCCGATAGTATAATCGTCACATTTTGATCACTCTTGTTCAGGTACGTTATCCGCGAAAAGTACTAAGCAATACTCCATACAGGAACAATACACGATGTCTCGTAACGGAAGCACTGTTAACAATCCCACGGGAGGAGCCGACGTATTATCGATAATACGAGCTCTCTAGGAACAAACAACAGCTCTCCAAGTTCAGAATAACGAACTCCAAGCCGCCTACGTCAGCGTCAGGAACGACAACGAACAGCTGAATGAGCAGCTTGCTACCATACCCCTTATTGCTCTAGCGCCAGCGATCGCACACGGAAGTAATGGATACAAGATGCTAGCACCACAAGCCTACGACGGCAAGGATGGAAACGTTCAAGGATTCCTCACCCAATGCAAGGCGTACTTACGATTTTATCGCGACAAAATCATCACGCCATCCGACAAAATTCTTTACATTACAGGATTCCTCCGAGGAGACGCACTCGAATGGTTCGAACCAACTATGAGAGACTACCTTAATAATAACACCGAAGCTAGTCGAGAAGATAGCACCAACGAAATGTTTGCCAACTACGCCAAGTTCGAAGACAAACTCAAGGCAACTTTCGGTAACCCAGATGAGACACGAACCGCAGAAAGACGCCTTATACAACTCAAGCAGAAAGGCTCTACATCTAAATATGCTTCCGAGTTTAAGCAAATCTCCTCCAGAACCACATGGAGCGATGACGACGCCCTCATGACACTCTTCTACGCAGGACTACGTGAAGATGTCAAGGATAAGGTCGCTAAGGAAGATCGACCGGAAGAATTCGACGATTACGTCGAAAGGATTGTTAAGATCGACAACCGCCTATATAAGAGAAGGTTAGAGAAGCGAGGATCCGGAAATGGTAACCGCGATAATTACTAAAAGCCCAGAATAAACATGGGGAAAAGCCGTAACAATAACCGACTACGGGATAACAGCTAGCGTAACAAGACGTCATACGGACAACATAACGGACCTATGGACCTCGACGCCACTAAACGGGGAGGACCCAAGAAGGACAAGAAAGATGTTACATGTTATAACTACGATAAAAAGGGTCACTTCGCTAACGAATGCCGACAACCTAAGAAGGGAGGCTTTAAACCCGTTCTAGAGGGACGGCAGGCTCAAGTAGCCACCAGAACCAATAATACGGAAGAACGACAAGTCAATGTGACCACCCGTATCGAACCACCACATGAGGACTTGCACTGGACATTTTGCTATAACGATGGCTATAGCACGCACGCCTCTAACAAAAGGGACCAAGGCTAGTACCCTTCCAAACCACGCAACTTCCACATGGTTCGCAAATAACCAGTAACACAAGCAGAAGACACGTACAATAGTTCAGAGGAACATGTACTAGCTACCCAGGAATACGACGGACCAACCCGTCTAGAGAACGAATCGGAATACGAATCAAAGGACGATTCCGAAGACAACAACAGTGGTTTCGACATTAGAGCCGACAATGATCGACACCAAGAAAATGTTTATCGAGACAACCAGGTTGCGAAGCTTCGATACCTTATGGATCGCGCTATTCGAACCTAAGAGTTTCCACGAGTACTCATTAAAAACACCCTCGAAGAAATAAGAGCTATGGTCTTTACAGGACAATCATTCCATACCCCTTAAGAACTATATCAAGCCCTAAACGACGCACAAGACCTTGGCACTATAGGGTAGGAGAAATGGACACTAAGAGCCATCTTCGGAGATGACCAGATATTATATAAGAATAGTAGAGGACATAGAACACTCGCTTAAACCTTATACATCGACAGGAACTACACGTTCCACCTCGAAGAGAAATTAAAGCATGAATTCTTTCCAAACAAGATCGCATTATAGTCTATTAACAAACCTTACTTAGCCGATAAGATTAGAGAAGTAGTGGTACGATACCGAGACCCGTAAGGATACGCTATCTTTACCACGGACCCTCGCTAATACTTCGCTTGCCTTAAGGGACAGGTTAACTAGGACCAATGCCACGAAGACACTTATATAGAACACGCCGACATGAAGTGCCGCGCGTGGAGAGGCTTATAACAATATTATTAATAACACGTAATCCGTGTCATTACAAGCGGAAGAAGCCTTAGACTAGAACAATTAATCTAGCATCTCACTTAACGACCTAGCATTAATAGGCAAGAGAGAGAGGAAGCCTATACACTAAGCCAAAGACTTAAAGCATAACAAAACAAGAAAACCCCTAGTATCGACGATAATAACAACGATAACGATACTATGGATGAAAATCCGGATAAAGGATTAACAGGAATCGAGATTGTTAAGAGAGACCTCCTAAGTGGATCGCCACCCTAAGAAGGATACGACGATTACAAATACTTACTCGAAGAAGTCGAGCGAAGAATGTATTAAGAATACGACGATAGCAATGGCTGGCCGTCATTTAGGGAAATATATCGGGACGTTTACTAACAATGGGGACAACTTAGTCTAAAGCTATATCGCCAAAGAACTAACATCGAACTAACAAATCAAGTCACGATCTATAAACGAGCACTAACCCCTAACAATCTACCTAGCAGTAGAATCCAGAGATGGATACGAGATCGACAACACGAGTTGGAATAGGACGGAGTTATTCCACTTTAAATCGAAACATTACGAAACTACGTAATCCTCGCGATAACCGCGACAAGACGACAAGCTAATACCCCAGGTACTCAGGAAGAGGACTACGAAGCAAGCGAACAACGCGGGTACGCTTAAGCTATACAAGAAGCCACAGACCGCCGAGAGCGACGCCGACCTATTAAGACAAGATCGGGAAAAGAACCTAACCGTTTATAACGGGATAATAACGGTTAGAAGAAAGGTCCTTATACAGTGCCATAACTAACATACATAATCACCTCACGATAAAGGTTCGAATCATAGGACACGATATCGAGGCCCTAATAAACACGGGTGCTCAAGGAAATTTTATCTCGCCACAAATCGTTAATAAGCTCCAAATCGACTAGAAGCAGAAAAAGACGCCTTATACACTCAGGACGGTAGATGGAGAATTCGTTACTTACGATAACGGACGTGTAAGTAGAGAGACTGCGCATATCCCCGTTTACATCTAAGATCGAAAAGAACAACTCTAATGCGATATCACCGAAATTACGGACTACGATTTAGTCCTAGGGATACCTTGGTTACGAGCGAGCAATCTTAGAGTAAACTAGATCACAGGCCATTTCCAGTGGGACATACTAAGTAGAGACTTAGCCTTTAAGAAGTGTTTAAAGAAACCCTTAAGCAAGCCTAAGACATTTGGATTCTACCTAATAACCAAAGATGTTAAACTAAACTTAAACAAAACAATACCCGAAGAGTACGACAAGTTTAGAAAACTGTTTAACAAGAGGCTCGACATAGAATTACCGCCGCATTCGGTATTTGACCACGAAATTCCACTCTAAGAAGGAAAGGAACCTAGATTTATGAAAATCTACCCGGTTAAACCTTAACACGAAGAAGTGTTAAAAGAACACATAGTTAAAGGACTTAGAAAAGGAATTATCCGAGCATTAACATTATTAACAGGCTTTCCAATACTATTTGTACTTAAGAAAAGTTATAACGGAAGCGTTAAATGGAGAATGTACATCGATTATCGAGAACTTAACAAAATCACGAAGAAGAATCGTTACCCCTTACCCTTAATCAAGGACTTACGCGACAAGTTACACGGAGCCCAATGGTTTACGGCCCTAGATTTGCCCAACGCATATAACTTGATCAGGATTAAGGAAGGCGACGAATGGAAAACGGCATTTAGAACTAAGTACGGTCACTTTGAATACCTAGTCATACCATTCGGCTTAACCAATGCACTAGCCAGCTTCTAGAATATAATCAATACAGTACTACGAGAATGCCTCGACGACTTCGTCGTAGTATACCTGGACGACATCCTCATATTCTCGAAAACGCTCGAAGAATACAAAAAGCATGTTGCTACCGTGTTATAGAAACTACAAGACGCAAACCTGTTAGTTAACGCTAAAAAGAGCGAATTTCACTAGAAGAAGGTGACATTTGTGGGATACGTTATATCCCTAGGAGAAATCCAGATAAAGGATTCTAAAATCGTAGTAGTTAGAGACTGGCCTACACTAACAACCGTTACGGAAGTACGATCCTTCCTAGGCCTTGTGAACTTTTATCGGATGTTCATTACCGGATTCGGAAAGATTAGTGGACCCCTAACGGACCTGACGAAGAAGGATACCCCCTTCCGATAGACAAAGAAAGAGCAAAACGCATTCGACGAACTAAAGCTTCGCGTGACAAGCGAACCAGTTATGGTTATGGCCGATCTAGACAAGGAATTCGAAGTCGAACCCGACGCGTTAGACTACGCGATCGGAGGATAGCTCAGCCAACGAGGAAACGATGGGAAACTTCACCCAATCGCATTTTACTCTAAAAAGCTTAATGGACTAGAACTGAATTACTAGATTCACGACAAGGAACTAATAACCATTATTAAAGCATTCAAAGAATGGAAACACTATCTTAGTAAGACCACATACCTTATAAAGGTATACACAAATCACAAGAATTTAACATCTTTTACTAAGAACAAGGAACTTAACAAACGACAAGTGCGTTAGGCAGAATTTCTTATAGATTACAACTTTGTAATCATATATCGGAAAGGATCCGACAACGGCCGTACAAATGCACTTAGCCGACGGGTAGACCACTTCTAAGTGGTACCTAAGGAAACACACGCTATTCTAGCGATAGATAAAGACGGGAACCTCATACCCGCCATGAGCATGTACGCCACTTTTAAGGTAAACACAACAGACTCGTAGACAAGCAAAATTAAGGCCGCGACAAAGCCGCACCTTCAGGATCTGTTCTATAACTTAACGTTAAAAGTAGGAGGAATGGAAAACGTTACTAAATATAACGGCAAATTATGGATCCCGGAGAAGTTCCGAGACAATCTCATTAAAGACTATTACGAATTACCATTCCAAGGACACATAGGTGTATTTAAGACACTCAAACGAATTTAGCAGAAATTCGACTATGCCAACCTAAGACAGCATATACAAAGGTACATCAAAAATTGCAACCTTTGTAATAAAGCCAAGGCTTCACGACATAAGCCTTACGGGGAACTATAGCCGATAGTACCACCCGACCGAGCATGGAAGTTAATAGCTATGGACTTCATTGTCAAGCTACCGTTATCCAAGGAACCCATGACAGGTACAGAATACGACAGTATCCTAGTCATTACGGAACGACTCACGAAGTACGCTTACTTCATCCCGTACAAAGAAGCTAGTAATGTAGAAGAACTCGCATATGCAATCTTACGAGTAGTAATTAGCTAGCACGGGCTACTAAATGAATTCATCTCCGATAGAGACAAGCTCTTCACGTCGAAATTTTGGAAATCACTTATAACGTAGCTAAGCGTTAAGCATAAGCTATCCACAGCTTATTATCCACAGACGGATAAATAAACGGAACGAGCTAATTAAACGCTCGAACAATACTTACGGTGCTATATCAATTACGAACAAGACAATTAGGTATCGTTATTACCTATAACACAATTTACATACAATAGTGCGGTTAGTAAACCTACCGGAATATTACCATTCTACGCAAATTATGGCTACTAACTAGACATTACTAAAAAACCGTTAAAAGGAGAAGAAGCTCCGAAAGCTATCGAACACGTCGATAAGCTACGAAGCCTATAAGAATCATTATAACAAGAACTAATATTTGTATAACAACGCATGAAAACATACTACGACAAGAATAAGGTTAAGGGACTAACCTTAGGGAGGGGAGACAAGGTCTACCTCTTACGCAAAAACATCAAAACAAAGCGACCAAGCGACAAACTCGATTTTAAGAAAATCGGACCATTTAAAATCGACGAAGTCATTTCGCTAGTCAATTATCGACTATCGCTACCAAAAACCATGCGAATATTTCCAACCGTACATATAGCCTTACTCGAACCGGCACTAGAAAACGCCGAACTCGAAACTAATCTAGAAGTCGAACAACTTAATTAACAAGACTATATAATCGAGAAGATTCTCGAACATAGAAAGAAAGGAAAAGGATACCAATACTTAGTAAAATAGGAAGATTACCCACCCGAGGAAAACACTTAGGAACCTACGTCCCACTTTAAGAAGGAGACTCTTAAGGAATATTAGCGACACCCGAAGGCACAAGGGGCCTAAGCTCTACGAACTCCTCGCCGAGGCCAAACGAAGCCCAGTCCACATCGTTAAGAACGCCTATCGATTAGATATCGTTAACAACATAATGCTTATAACTGTCCAAGGCAGGAAGGATTTTGTCCTCCTTGTCTAGTTCCAATATACCCCGTTTAGCTAACTCTAGACTTTTCCCTTTCACATAATTCCGGATCTTACGGATCCGCGCTAAACGGCTAACCGCCGTAAAAAGCTAAGATTGGATCTTAGTCATTTTCTCATGAAGTTAAAGCAAATCCAGATTCGCTTTATCTTCCTCCGCATCCAGTTTTTCATAATACGCGAGTAACTTTTCCAAGGACCCCGCCACCAAAACTCCATCATATTACTTCCGAGCCTGAGCGCACCGTTGGCAACGAGAAGACTTCTCGATCATCTTACACTCAAGCTTACGCTTGAAGCAGTAAGTACACGGCATTATGGCCGGAACACTAAGGCGACTGATTAATCGAACAAGAGAGGAACGTTCGCGAGTTTTGCGCACAGTAGTTTCCTTAATACAATTTAACATGATAAGCATATATCACGAAAAACATATAAAAGAAGGATAAACTTACCAAACCAAGGAAGTAGGCGACAGCGACCTACTTATGTGACCAAGTCTTAGAGGGCTAAGACAAAGAGAGGGAGGACCTGATATTACGAACGAAGGCCAGGAACCAGGCCTAAAGTGGAGAAAGGAAGTATAAACCAGCTAGTTACCACTGTTAAGATTCCATTAGACAAAAGACAGCACAGGACTCTGGGTCACGTGACTTGGGAGCTACACAAGGACGGCGCTTCATGCGACTCTAGGAGCGATAAAGGCGCCGCGCTCCTAGCGCTCTAGGAGCGACAGGAGCATCGCGCTCCTAGCGCTCTAAGAAGTATCATTAAAGGAATGAATGGGTATAATAAGGATTGGGTTTCCTACTCTATATAGACAGTCATTACTTCAGTGATTAATCTAAGCATCTATCTTACCCATAGGTAAAGCTCACGCTTTAACGACTACACTTATGAATCTCTTTACTTAGTATATTATTAAAGGTCTATCTCTATAGTCTTCTATTCGTGGCTAGCATATCTTGTTAACATAAACCCCCTTGCATTATATTATTTGCGGTTATATAACCCGATAGTATAATCGTTACATAATACCATTAAAGAGTAGCTTAAGAAGGATTTTTCTACGGCGATATAAACTCTTATTTCCTCGAGTATCTTAAATACTACTACTAGGTGTCTTAAGTAATCCTCTTCATTATCACTGAAAATAATGATATTATTAATGTAAGCTCTAATAAACTTCTTATAAGGGAAGAATATCCGGTTTATAAAGCGTTACGCGAATGCTAGTAAGTTCCGAAAGCTTATTAGCGTTACATTTAATCTTTCTAATCCTTTAGGGCTTATTACCACTATGCGGTTATAGTGTGCTTCTTTTACTAGGAGTTGGAAGAAGAACTTGGAAGTATCGACGGAAGATACGTGACTTTTTCTAACGAGATCGCCGATAATGTCATCCTAATCCGGTAACGAATAGACGTTAAGCGTTACTATTTTGTTTAGTAGTCGTAAGTTTAATACTACTCTCCCTTTATTAACGTTGTTTACTTTACGCCAAATAACGAATATAAGACACGCGATCGAGGTAGGTTCCTTTTAAAAGGACATCTTGCCTTATACGTATAATCTATCGTGGGTACTGTTTAAGAACTTACGATCCTTGACGCTTAAGGGGTATAACCTTACGACCCTAAGTTTTTCTTGCCATTTATCGATAAGATTTACTCGCATTTTGTCTTCTTCCGTTATTAAGATGGTGCCGCGGTCGCGTTAAATGTCATACTTCTCGGCTATTTCGATTACCTTTACCGCGAATTCGGGGTTCGTGGTATAAACGCTAGCTCTTGCTTTTGTTTTAACGAATGGGGTATCCGTAGGTTTCGATATTTTATACGACGGGACAGGTCGTGCGAAGTCCTTATCGAGTGTTTCTTTCTCGGCGTCCGTCTTAACGGCCGCGAAGTGTTCGCGTATAAATACCTAGTCTTCTCTAGAATAACTATCGTCTTAACAATCTTTTATCTCGCCCTAGTTAGTAGGTTCTTATATTACGGTAGGATCGGTTTCCTTAATCGTTCTTACCCTTTCTCTTTTTCGGATAGTTATAACTTATGTAAATGGGTTTAATACTACCGCCTTTTTTAGTGTCTTACGATCTAGTATCGTATTAAGAACTGCCTTATAGCTGCTTTCTATCGTAAAAGATATAAAGGTTTCTCCTTCGTCGGGATTCTTCCGGGGAAGATTTATAAAGTAAGTATTAATCATTACGTTAAATAAGGCTAGTATCGTAACGGTATATGCTAATATAACTTTACGCACTACCGGAATAAGCCCTTTTCGAGTAACGTGCCCTTTTATTACTATGTTAAAAACCGACTTAAAGCTTGTTATAGACTTAACAAAGTTTATTTTAACCTTATAGTCCGTTATAAACTTGGTTCCTAGTAATAGCTTAGGCGCTAGGTCTAGTAATACGTTCGCTCGTATGTTAAAGTGTCCTTTTATTAAAACTCTTTTAACTCTTCTTTCGATATAGAAGTTAAAGTTAGCGGCCTTATCGAGACGAGTTATGCCGTTAACTCCCCTAATGATCACTTCTTTTTAGTTAACGAATTCTGGCTTAGTCGCCTATTGGCGTAACTATGCTTCGTTAACCACGTTGTCCGAGCTGCCTGAATTTAAGCAAACTTCGACAGGTTGGTCGTTTAGACTCGCTTTTACGGGTATCTTGAAATACGAGCTCTTAGATGGCAACCTTTTGTTCCCTCCCGGGGCCGGGTTTGCTTCGATTACTTAATTAGGCTAAAAGGCAAGTAATCCTTCCTCGCTAGCGACTTTAGTCCTCTGGCCCCCTTTCTTGTTATCCTTAGGTTTAATTCCTAATAATTACTTAGGCATTAGTACGTGTTTGCTAGCTTGAACCGCTTAGGTATTAAGGGTTTCGGGATGAGTAACGAAGTACACTTCTTCCTCGGCGTTAAATAACTCCTCTTCTCCTTCGCTAAAACAAGTATAGCCTTCTTTAAGGAGAGCTGCTTCGTCGTCGGGGGTGCTTTTATCGTGTTCCTAGGTAACTGTCTCGTTAATAAAGCTGTAACTACCATTAGGCCTGCGACGTTGCTAGCCTTAACGTTTATAACGCCTAAATCGACGTTGTCTATTAAGTTAGTTATACCTGGTTGTGCCATCCTCGCGCGGCAGCCCTCGTATGGGTGGCCGCGAGGATTGACGCCTAACGTCGTTTCCCCGCCATTACGGCTTGTCTAGGAGTCTTACGCGTTAATCTTGTCGACCCTATCTGTCTAATGGTCGAGTGTAACGTTCGCGGATATGGTTATCCGGGTTAGAATCCTTACGATTCTGCCCGTTGCCTCGCCTTTCTCCCTAGTAGGCGATATCCTCTTTCTAGCCCTACTCTGCGAGTAGTGTTACCGTGGACCTGTTAGGGCTAGCCTTAAGCGTGTTAACTAAGGCTTTCTGCTTCTCTTCTAGCTTGTCCAAGTATGTTAACGTCAGGCTGGTCTGTTCCGGCTTTATACATAACGTACGTAGCTACGGGTGTAGTGCTTTGTATAATCGAGATAATAGTTGGAACGGTGTAGTATCACCCTAGATCCTTGCGTACTTGAACAGTTCTATTGCGAAGGTGCGAATGGATTCATCCTTCTAGTTTATCTCTAGGGTATACGTCCGTTTAGTAAGCCATTCTCCTGCCTCCTCTGGCCGTATGCCGAACTGCTTTACCACTCCCTCCACGAATGTCGTATATAACACCTTGAGTGCGCGTGTTTCCTCGTCTGATAACTACTGGTTTACCTATTATAACGCCTGCCCTCGTAGTAACGTCCATCCTTCGCTACGAATGGCTTCTTGCCTAGTAAGGTTGTCGTTATTCTAGTTAGTAACGTGCTTGGCCTATAGGTGTACGTCCTTCCAAGTCATGGTCTTCCTATCCGACTATATAGAGTCCTTTGCGTCCGGGTGATCCGGGTGGAACAGGCTAGCATTAGTTAGCCGCCAAGCGGAACGTGACGTGGCTGGCACTATAGGAGCGTTATCTAGCAGATCCGATGATCTTACCGACGGGGTCTTGGTGCGTTTTAGCTCTATAGCGAGCTCCCTAACTGTCTTAGTAAGGGCTGTTATTAGGGCTATTAGCCCTTGCGCGTCGATGTTATTAGTGGTATTGGCTCCGCCGTTATTAGCACCCCTACCGGGATCCTCCTTAGGTAGGTCTGCGCTCCCTTCCGCCGACATGCTTAACGGGGAGGGCGTTATTTCCCTACGCTAAGGGTTTGAAGAACGATGATTACGCGTGTTTAGAGGTGTGTTAAGATACTGGCTTATAGATCCGAATTGTGGTGTTATTAGTCCTTCGCGTGGTATGCTCGCGATATAAGCAAATTTGACAGCTAAGTTAGTAGCTCTTATAAGAAAGAAATTATCTTCGCGATCCCACTCTCTAGGGTAGGGCTCCCTGATTAGATCGAGGGTCCTGTTTACCTTATACGGTATTCTGTTAATTCGAACGGTTGTTAAGTCACGGATGACTCTCCGTACTTGTTCGCGAAGTGTGCGAACTACGGGCTTGTCTTCGTTCGAATCGATAAAGGCGTATAGATTTCTCGCTAGCTTAACGTCGCTTCTTGTAATTAAGGGGTTGTCAATGTCTATAGGCCCTTACGGCGACAGTACTGTAATACTGAACAGTGACTTTTGTCACTCCTCACTTATAGACTGCCCCCGGGGTGAGGTGATGAGGAGGTATATAACTGATTCGGGCTTACGTATAAGGCACCACTTGTAAGAGTATGGGCGCGGTTAGCGCTAAGCTGTAAGAGTTGACAACACTGGTGTAAGACAACAAGCCTATAACGTCACGAACTGTAAAGTTGATATAGGCTTGTAATATGTCTTGTCTTGAAAGCTATTCTAGGTACAGGTCAGAGAGAGCTGTCTATATACCTGTCATATCCCATAGCCCCGCTGTGGGTATTGTAACACCCGTATACACTTTCTTCCCTCGCACTTTATTAGCATTACATATAGATGGCATTATAGTAAAGCAAGAATTTAGGACAAGTCTAACTAACAAATGTTTCTAAGAAAGTGCGATATAACTTGGCTTTAAATATAGTACGGGTAATAGGGTTGTTTTCGAAGAGTGCCTACTAGAGTCGTTTTTCGCGGCCGGGTTAAGCGTCGGTCGTTAGTGTAATTTTCCGGCGGCAAACAGGACTCGACGACATTTATCACAACCATGTTGGAGGTCATGGAGGAAGTGTGGAGCGAGGGAAAGAGGGTGTCGACAGATCGAAGTTGGCTAAATCTGGCTCCGGACACGTCTTAATCTAATTGGTTAAATTCGTGTCTACAAAACGGCCTTCCGGTAGGGAGCCCCGAAACGGAGAACGATACGGAGCTTTTGGTCGGCGCTAAAAAGCCGTAAAAATGGAGGCCGCGTCCGAGCGTCGGGATGAGTCAGCAGACCCCCGTCGTGCGGTGGTGGGCAGTTTGCGTCCTCATTACATCGTAATAGAACTTCCAAAGGTGAGAGCTCGTCTTCATCATCAGATGAATGTCCACGAGCTGGAGTAGTGCGTTGGCTCGGTTTGTCGGGTGAAGAATCTATAGGATCGCGTGGTCTTTGAAGAACAAGATCTGACCGAGAAATGAAACGACCGACGCAGAACCACAGAATAGCACTTGTAAGAGTCAGCAACCAGCAGGCAGATGCAGAAACCTTGACCAACTTCGCGGTATTGGCCAGCCAACAAGGTTTCAGAAATGTTCAAACTGATCATCTTAAGCGCAATGCGAATGAAGATGACAGTCCACCCAATTCAACAACAGATTATCCCTCAAGCCGCATCTTGGAGCCGGCAATACGCACAGAATATGCTCTGGTGACTGGAAATCTTCTCAAACATCGTTGCGGCTCCCTCCTACTCCTCATTACAAATATAACAGAAGATTTCTACTTTCAATGTCATTGGGCACTCAAGATGCATGAAGGATCTTATTCATGATGCAGAACTAACTTCTATGTTCGTGCGGAAACGTGTATATCTTGCTTTTCTGAGAAAATCCCGTGACGATGATCATGCAAATGTAGATGAGATTACCTCGCAGTGGGAAAACGACGTAACAAGTTTATAAAGTCTACTAAGCCTATCAGTTGAAGCCATGGATCTTATACAGTCTCAGGATCATTCCGCGGTGAGGCATTCGGTTCACCCAAACTAACCCAAACAAACTTTATCAGTATCCCCTAGGTCTCTTCACTCCGAATACTCAAATTCTGTATATGGTAGAAATAATAACTCAGGAGATATGATATACCATTGAGGCCTAGGAAAGCAATTATCTCGACATCCATAGGATCTGGGCTAGCTGACTTGATGTGTTATGGTAACTAGTTGGATCTCATTCTGACGAGAAATGATAATATCATTGAGTGATCTTAGAGTCTTTTCAGATGTTGCAAAGATATTTTGTCCCCGAAGGAAAGTCTCGCAAGATCTTATGATGTTGTCATATTTCAGTTCACGGAGCATGTTGACCCTTACGGAGCTCATTTGGGCACTGGGCAATATGAAAAGTTGTGCCGATTCACTCTTGCGCACCACGGCAAGTGTGGAATCTAGCTCAAAATCGCAACCATACATGTAATATTTCCCTGGTGATCCTAGATACAGGGTTATTTGTTGATTTTGTTCGCTTGGTGACATGTAAAGTCTTGCCAATAATGTTCCAGTTGTGGTTTAGCAGGGTTGTTAAAGCTATAATTCAGTGTTTTTCATTTAGCTCCATTCGGCCACGTGGCTTAGCCACTGAGCTGCAATAAATACCACGACCTGCTTCCCGCAGACTGGTCTCTAAGTCTAAACTGTCTTCTGAGTTCACTGAACCAAGATCCCAATGCTACCTGCAACGGCTTTTGGTCATCTTGTGAAAATGCTTGTCTGTAGTCGATCGTCCAAATGCTCATTTGGTATAGTATCATCTACAAAATATATATCAGTTCTGGGATTATCACTTTCGCGTCAATCCTTTCATGTTATACAAGAACCCGTTTTAAGCACATACATTAGTTGATTATAAGCCTCCAAGCAGCCATGCATTCCACGACCTTTTGGGGCTTGTTGGTTCCCTTAATTTATTTAGACAGTAACTTGAGTGGTTGCGTCTCTGGCGGCTATCACAATCGCACCGGCATCCTATACCGCCAGCAACCTCTGCGGCCCAGACTAACTCCGCGTTATTCAAAAGCTCTGATTTAAGCAGCTGTCCTCCCGGTGCGTTCGCTGGGCATTGGTAAAACAGATCATGTCGGTATGCAAAGTCTGCAAAATGATGAACCTTGTTAGGCTCCACTAACATGTTGATTGCTAAAGCGTGCACGGCGGCATCTCCCCACTATTAAACCATTAACGATGGGCGGCGACATTAACTAATTTGAAGATACATACTCTTTCGAAGTAAAAATTGCCAGTTTTCTCAAGATGCTCATACAAGCTTTGATACGACGGCCCACGGAAGAAGTCAAGATCACCGATCTCGAAATTGCTCCAATAATGGCAGAAATTCCACTGGTCTCCGAAGCGATCGCGGTGTGAAAACCAGCTGGCGAAGCCGCGCAACAGCCAGGGCAGTTTCGATGGTGATATCGATGCCTTCCAGAGGTCCGACGTCGGTATATTATGTGCCGCCTTCCAGTCTGACACCTCGCGAAATAAGCTTGGGCACGTAGCTGGTTCTTCTTCAAGCGCAATAGTGTATCCATACACTTTCTTATGTTTGGCCATTTCGTAGAACGGATCGTAAGTGATCGAACAAGAGAAGTCGACATCAGGCTCTAGTCGCCAGTAGTATTTGTACTGCTTCAGAATATCGATAGTATAAAATGCACTGCCAGTACATGTTCTTCAGCTCATGACGTAGAAATTAATTCATTTGCACGTACCCGGAGAAGAAGCGACACATATGATGATACGTCGTTAGCCCCCCATAGTGCACACCCCGGTCACCTTGCTCGTTTATGCTGGCCTGAGCCTTGTCTCGATCCATCCATGACGGAAAAGCCCAAATTTCTTGAGGTATTACCTCAAATAGGGTACTCGCGTTCGTTGTAGCACGGATAGCGGCTATAAAGTCGTCGCTCCATGGCTCATCGTTGAGAAAGATGTACGGATATTGAAACCAGCGGTTAAACCGCCTCTCTAAGCTAGCTACAGAGTGTTGAGCTTTCGTTGCCTCTGCATTTCGGGCCAGCATTACAATAACGGCGTTCTCGCGGGACATGTTGGTGTTTGGTTCCTGACATCCTGAATAGAATGGCGGGTCGATGTCGTGGTCGGGAGTCGGGATGCGAAACTTGGAGGTATGGATCCAGATTTCGACAAGAATTGCGAGGCCAATCCAAAATACAGGCCGTAAGCGCAAGTGGCGTACCCGCCTACGCAGCATGACAAGAAGGTGGTGTTAAGATATTCCGGTTCTAGCAAAGTAGGGACCATATGAAGTGGTCGAGGCGATTAGCACACTTTTGGGCAAATTTCAACTTATAGGCTGTAGTGATCCAACGCGGAATCTCCGATAACACATACGTATCTTGTTCATAGTAAGAAGAGCTGACATGGGACTGAAGCAGACTCCAGGCGCTTAGCATGGCTCATTTCGGGAATAATTGCATGTGGGGCGGCACAATTTGACGACAGGGGCAGCAAGTGAACGAGTGGAGGAACTTTCGGAGAGCATTCAAGTTAGATACATCATTGACGCTAGCTTCTAACGGCCATAGGGTGGGTGTGTTGTTGAGCCTGAAATGTTAGTACGGGTTATGGCGTACTAAATGTTACAGTCTGTTCGAGGTGTGACCCTTAGCTTGTTTGCAAGCTGTGCGCCGGCTCCTATCCGTTGGGCTACGATGTCTACTCAGTACTGGTGTAGATAGTACTTAACTAGGATATTTGATAGGTAAAGTGAAGACTCTAGCTGTATATTGACTAGGACGCCGCTAGTCTAATATAATTTCGACAATGTCAAAATCAGGACCACGGTCAAGATAGACCGGCAATCCACTGTCAGGACGATTGAGAGACTGTGACGCAGTCTGAAAACCGAACACCAGGAGGTATAGTATAATGAACGAAGCACTAATATCAAGAAGCGGGAGTGCCTTTAGGTAGTGTATTCTCAATCTATGCTATATAAATATCGTCATTGATGAACCCTCCATGATCCTTTAAAGTGATGCTTTACCAGAGCATCTTTCGGCGTGAACCAGCGTGCGCTGCCCGAATGGTCCTGCCCTGATCCAAAACCATTAACTGGAAAAACTAACAAGTCCCCAAACAGCGTCGGTTCGGTCATGTACGAAAGATCCCTCAAGTCGGTCACTCCACATACTTGAATATACCTCCAGACAGCTCCTGTCCAAGCCCCTGGCCCTGTCGCCCGGAGTATCTCTCGGTCACTAAGCTTCAATTCACTTAATGTCGTGTCGTAAGCCATTGTATAGTTTTGAAGACTGGCCATTATATGTTCCGTAATGTCTTCAAAAATAGGATGCCCGGGTACGGTAGCTAACGTCCATTGCTGAAACTGCACAGGATATGCGTACTCATCTCTCAAATCCTTTTCATCGCGTTGGTCCCATTCAATACCTGCAAGAACCTTCGCCCGTGTTCTGTATTGTTCTGGAATCCAATCATCTACCGGATGGATGATTGTGGTATCCAGATCGCTATATACACCACCTTCGGCGAATAATAGTAGGTATCGTAGAAAATCGGACTTTAATGCTGGGTTCTGTAATTTATTGAACGTTTTGAGGTATGGTGTTCCTGAGTAGTGTTTCGCAAGGAATTCAACTGCACCATCGGAACCGAAGCGAGTGTACGTGTAATCGGGGTTCATGAGCAGCCACGAGCGCGTTTGTGCATTAGAGATACCTTTCGCATGTATCGTGTTCGGCATCGGTAATAGAATTTGCCATATTCTTCTTGGAATCAATGATGATGTTGTTGCCGCAACTGTCCATTGAAGCCTTGCGGGTTGTATCCATGAATAAAAGTAATCAAATCGAATCAAAAATAATAAACAGGTCAAAGCAAAGGCGATGATGATAAAGGACCGTCTCCGTATCAGCAGTACTACTGATATCATCAGCGTATTCAATCCTGGGAAACAGGTCGAATCCATTAAGATTTAAGAGAGCTTTGACGATTACAGGAAAGAAGGAGAGGCCGTAAGCGATCGCTAGGCAGTTGACCTGTTGATAGGCTTGACAGCAGTAAAGAGAAAGAGGAGGAACGATTCGAGATTGATTACAACCAAGTCAACCGGGTGGAGCTCACAGCTTGAGTTTAATGTGTCACCTGGCAAGATCTTAGGAGAAACATGAGAAGGAAAGCAGACTTTGGCTACGTCGGGGTAGTCCAGGCTTCCGTGATAGCCTTTTCATATCACACCCCTGCTTCATTCTATCGTAAATAGGCTTGTCCAGTTACTTATCATGGACAAGTCTTTCGCTTTTGTGGACCGTGCGATATTTGTTCGTTTAGTGGTCAAGAAGTCAAAATAAAAAATTAAGCTTGATTCATGGTCAAGCCAATCGGAAGATATGCCATGAAATGTATCCCAGACAGTGGAGCTCCGAACCGCTGAACTTCATGATCTTTTAAAGTATCCCAGCGCATGAATCATTAGCTTGAAAGTCGCTGAAAGTAACATCGCGAGTACCATTTACACAAAGCAAACACAACAACCCACGAGGGGATCTACCACATCCTTCCACTTTCTCTTGTACGCAGGCTACAAAAGCAAGCCCATGTGAGTTACCTGCCTCATATACAATTCATACCCCTACGTACTCTCCTGAAACCATTTCCCAACCCCGCTTGAACCACTCTTGGAACCCTGATTGATGATAGGATCGACCGCATATTCCCTGTCGGACGTGCCTGGACAAGGTACCTATACCCCCCACACAAGGATCATATGACATGCCGCTACCGAACTAGTGATATTGGCATGCAAAAATGTAAGGATTTCCACTTGGTATAACCAACGGGGCGTTTTCGAGGCGATTCCATAAGGGGATGGACACATTGCAAGAAAAGGGCGGTCGATCCGATCGGCTTGACCACCTTGGTCGGTCACTAGTCACGCAGTTACGATTAGGGAACGCCAAAAATAAATCACGGCCCAGTAAATTTAGTATTCTATCTAGGAAATATCGCGGTTTATTATCAAAATCGTCGTCCGTGGGCAAGTGCACGAGCACCTTCCTTGTTTAGTTGGATTTTGTAAGACAATTCGTACTTGACTCCTACCCAAGCCTCGAGTGGGTCACGTGAGAATGACGTGAAGATTATGTCAAGATCACTGATTTGAGTGGTGGTAAATTTCGTTATTTAACGGTGATTTACGAGGATCGAGAAATATCGTGGAAAATCATAAATCTCGTGAAATTTCGTTGCCTAGTTACGATAGGCCTCATTACCGTTTCCACAAAATGCGCAAATGCATCGAAAATTACCCTGTGATTGGTTCGTCATGCAGTTGCCTAAATTCAATATATGCACCATGAAGGACCACAATTTTCAATATGGAGAATAGCTTTCACCGTTGCGTATGGGCCGGACCGCCATGGTTTGAGCTTAAGCTTGAATAAGATAATACCATTTATACCATTGCATTCATCTGCATGAAACTAACTCTGTGGGTTTTGAGGCTGATTTCCTCCGGATTTGGGCGGGCACAAATGAGGCATCTCAAAACGGCCAAATAAGCTTAGTTTTGACGCTTGAACGCTCTAATTCGATTGACCAATAGGGTCATGTACCTTTATTAACAACGGGCCGAGCTCCACTGCTCTCAGCATGGCCTTTCGGAATGCGTTTTCCGATTGGCTCAATTTGACAAGGGTTCATTTTCAATTTCTTGGCTGCTAAGTGATCAAAAAGAAACTTCATCCCTATTCGCCATCCGCACGAGCCAAATCCTGTCGCTATAAACCAGGGGTATGTGATGGGCGTCACTACTTTGTAGGGTCATGATACCGATCAAGTGTGTATATTGATCCTCAGTAGAGTGTTGTTCCGTTGTGAAGTTCCTCAGCTATTCTGAGGAATTTCTGAAGGCTATCTATCAAGGGTGGACTGTGCACCTCAGGCATCTACCTAACTGGTGGCCCCAGGCAACCATCAGTATATTCTATTGAAATTACCCACCTCGCTTACTTGGTTTTGAGTAGGAATGGTCTGGTTCGTCTCCGCAAGGGATCAAAGGCATGTATGTTGGCTGTAAGGCAACAAACATCAAATCATCGGCCAGTCAAGCTACTCGAAGCGATTACTTGGCACGAGTCTGGCTAGCGCTTCCTTGTGACTTGTTAGCTTGAACGGTCACTAAAAACAGCATCGCGAATATCGCAAAGCAAATACGACAGGCACTGAGGAGACGTATCGTATCTATCGACGAGTTATATCGTACGGATACATGTCCCACCCCTATCTGGATTGCTGTGGGGGCTTGATTGATAACTTGATCGCCACTTATCCCTGATAATCCGGTCTGGACGATATGTATAACTTACGTCCTTGTTATCTTTGAATTTCCAAAAATCAGTTCCACATATACCCTTTCCTGTTCCAAGGTTCCATTTTCAATGTGAGAAATGTCGGTCAGCTGATTTTTACCGTGTTGGGATTGCCATGTGCCACGTACCCACCTACTTAGTTAACTACAATAGCACTATAAATGCTAAGCTCGGCCCGAGAGTCATTCAATCATCACCTTATCATAGTCGTTTAACACCCGCTGGTAGGCACGATCGGTAATTTAGACGTCGAACTGATTATGTTTCAAGATGCTTAGCCTAAGCAAGCCAAAAATATGTTCAAATGTTCTTATGATCTCAGAAAAGAGTTCTTAGAGCGATCTAGAGTACTCGTCTAGCATTAGTGAAATCTTTTTGACGCACCACTTTGACGAGCTCTTGGTTTGTGAGCTGTATGGCATTCAATGATTAAATATTAAGCGACGTTACATTATCGGCTTGGGAGACTATGGTATGGAGGGTTAGAAGTGGCAATGGGGCAGGTCCCAGGTCGATTGCATGGGTGTTTTCCCGCGATGTCGAGCTCCGAGCCAGTTGTAGCTCCACTGCGAAAGAACTCACCCCATTGCCTATTTTGAGGCCTTGTTTGAACTCCTTCACCAGGTGCAGAAGTAGTCAATCGATATGATTCCTCATGAGTAGTTAGGGCTTCCTAATATAAAGAACGTTAGCGGTGACGCTTACCACGCCTGCCAATTCCAGACATTGGTACTAGTGTAGCCGCCACAGGAATTAGAGCCAGGGCAGTCTGGAATTGCCTTGGGACAATGGAAAGACATTTCAGGCGTGGAAGCTTTTTCTACCTATACTCTAAACTTGATTTACTCACTGGGTGACGAAGGCATTAGTATTAAGGCCATTTTTGACAATAGCATTATCGACCAATTATCCGTTCAAAGGCTCTTAGAGAGCCTAGAGTTCGTAATAAGCTAGCTAGCTAACGCGAGTGAGAAAGTCATACTAGTAGACATAGACGCCTTGTCGGTAGAAGACTATGAAAGTGTATGGTCGCGGAACGGTTCAGTGCCGCTAACGGTGGACCGATACACACATAACATTGTGAAGGCGGAAGCAGAAAAACGGCCAGATGCCTCCGTAGTATGCTTATAGGACGGAGACTTTACGTATACCGAGCTCCATATACTATTAACATAACTAGCGCACTACCTCATTATTAGCCTAGGAGTGGAATAGAGCACCATGATACTACTATGCTTCGAGAAGTCAAAGTGGATAATGGTCGTGGTGCTCGCTATTATAAAAGCTAGGGCCGCTTGCGTTCCTATTAATTCATCCCAGGCTAGAGACCGAAGAGAGAGTATCTACGAAGAAGCTAGTGTAATGGTTATCTGTCAGACGAGAATTGTAACAAGGCGCACATCTCAATCAAGAACTGTAGCAGCAGCGTACGAGCTGCGTCTCAGGGGCCCCGCCCCGGGACGCACGCTGAGACCGGGCCGACGGATCTACGGTAGCGCCTATTATGCGCACTGCAGGCGTTGCGCTGTAAAAGCGCTAGATAAAAGAGGGCGTGCTAGCTGCTAGTTGGAAGGGCAGAGTTCGGTCTGTATTCAATCTATACCATACCTATTGCCTTTCTTGTAACTCTTCACTCTGCTGCCAACCCCGATCTGACACCAGGACGCCGTGGCCATCTATACAAGACAGACGACCTATTACAATATAATAAAGCTAGCAATTTAGTCTATCTCGGCCGGAAAGATACCTAAGTCAAAATCCGAGGCCAACGACTTAAGCTCGGCGAGGTAGAACACCATATTCGAGAATGCCTTTCAGGAATATGCTCCACTATAGCCGTGGAGCTGATTCTTCCTAAAGGCGGAAACGCTAGCCCTATAATAACAGCTTCGTTGTATCGAAGACACCAACGACCACGACCATATTGTCGAGCCTGTTATAGCCCGTCTTATGACCGTAGCTTCAGAGGTACAGGACGCTCTTACGGAGCGATTACCCAACTACATGTTACCGGCTATTTACTTTACGCTTTCATGTATACCACTTATTATCTCTGGCAACACGGACCAACGAAAACTACGCGAGATTGGTTCCAGCATTTCTAGCCGCCGGCAAACGCAGATTCGTACTTCCAGCAACGACAAGGAAGTACCAACAACGGATGTGGGAGAGGCGTCGCAACAGATCTGGAGTCGCGTGCTCAATCTTGACTCTGGCACCGTCAGCGCTGACGATAGTTTCTTCCGCCCTGGTGGTGACTCCATCTCGGCCATGAAGGTCGTTAGCGCGGTCCGTGAGGTTGGCCACGCCCTACTCTCCCTGTCCGTCGCTGACATTTTCCGTTACCCATTCCTCAATCAGCTAGCACAGAGAGGGGAGGCGGCACGGACAGGAGAGGAAGCAGCACAGATCTAGTACGGGGGAGCATCCGATACGCTGCCGTTGTAGCCTTTCGAAGTCATGGATAGCGACGCGGTCGACAGTTTACGCCAACCTGCAGCCACTCTTTACCAAGTAGATCTCGCGGCCATCGAAGATGCCTATCCCTGCGCTGCTCTTCAGAGGGCCTGTTAGCCCTTACGACCATGTCCGTCGATGCCAAGGCGTACGTCCTGCGACTGGTGCTGAATCTGCCGTCATCCGTCGATCTGCATAGGTTCCGGGTCGTGTGGAACGACATGACGGGTCTCTTCCCTATCCTACGCACTCGCATCGTGCATACGGAGAGCGGAGTGCTCATACAGGTGCTTTTTGCTGACCCCGTTCCCTGGACGGAGGGCGAAAACCTGCATCAGTACTTGGAAGATGACACAGCGGACCACATGGTGCTGGGTGGCCGGCTTTGGCACGTAGGCGCAGTCTCCTAAATAGGCATGTTTAGGAGCTTTACTATGGGTATAGAGTAATAGGCTCCAGGGTATTGCTTCCGTTTGCTGCACATCGATATGCACCATGGACCAAAACGCGGCATACAGCCTGGCAGCAGATATCAAACGAGTGCTTAATTCCAAGTGACTTGCTCTCCAAATACTAAAGTACCATAAAATTAAACTTAGATATACCGTCCTGATTGCTCTACCCTACTGCATACGCAAATGCGACCAACAAGCCCAGTCGCAGTGGCTGTCGCCTGTGCTACCCTAGATGGGAAGCTGAAGATGTGGCTGGCACAAACCCCACGTCCGAACTGGGAGATTGCGCTAGGTCGCCGTGAGAAGATGATTCAAAGGGGACCAAAGCAAGATTTCAACCATGCACATATGTGGCAATATGGATGACTATAGATGGCCACAGTGTATGGGGAGCACTCCGTACACTAAGGCGACAAGCTCGCGGATCATCGAACTTAGGAAGTGGTGATCACGTGACTTAGCCAGTGGGTATATGCCCACTTTCTGTACACCGATATTATCTTTTGTAGACTCAGACTTCTGTATACTACTTGACAGCACCTATACTATCATTTCACGCTTAGAGCGTTACACTTGCGGTCCCACGCTCATGCGAGCACCATATTCACCATCCTATGCTCGAGTAAATTCAGGCTCTTCCTTTCAGTGCATCATACCAGACCTTCACTACAACAATGTTCTATATCAACTGTAGAAAGTGTCATAATATATGATAATATAATAATCTACAGAAGGAAGTCTTGCCAGTAACTCAAGAAAAGGATCAAGTCTATGTCTTTACAAGGTGCAATCGCTCAGCGAGTTTCTTGTCCAACATTAATCACGATGACTTCAAGCTATAGCCGGGTTCAGTATATATTAGCTGGCTGTCTGAACTTACTGTCCCACTTATCTACTGGTAACTCATATGTCCTTTACTACCTAATACTGTTACCAGTATCGCACCGGCTTCGTACTGCTGCACATAGTTACCATTACCGGTTGGTACTGGTAGCATGCCCTAAGCGTTACTGGTGTGGATTCTGATACTAGTAGCACGATCTACAGTATACTGGCACATAGCTTTACCATCTTCTGACGGAACTAGTAACCCTTGAACATTTTACTGCCTTCTGCTGGAACTGGTAACCCAATTTTATGTACTAGACTAGTGCGCATTTCGACGAGCGCTTATTTTTACTATCAGATATTGTCACTGGTAATACCGCCTCCAAAGCTGCCTCGCTTTCTCGTGGCGGCTATTTCGGACGAGACCATAATAACTAGCGTCCTCCTCTTTCTCGTGCTCTTGCTTCTGGAAGACTTCCCAAGTTGTCTCTATTCTTAGTATTGTATCTTATTTTAGTATGGCTCTGAAAATATGGCCGAACTCGAACACTTGCATGCCAGTGGAACTAGGAGCTGGTCTAGTACAATGATGGATTCCGCACACCCGTTCCACGCCGTTTCGCCCTGTCTCCACTCAACCTATCCCGCCTTCGATTACTGGGTCCGCAATATGAGTAGACTTCTCCGAACACCGCCAAGATGTGGACAAGGTTCTTAGTCGCGAAGCCGTATAATTCATTCCATTCTATCCCTAATAAACCATCCTGCGGCAGCATGCTAAGGGCAGAAATTGAGGAGTTGCTGCTCAAGACCAACAGGAGGACCACAAATTGGGTTACTAAAGAGGATTAATATATTTCCGGACTTGTGGCTTAGCAGTCCAAGGCTTCAATCTGCCTATATAATGTAGGCTACACCTCATCCCCCTTTGCACACATCCGTTCCGATTTCAATCTCAACTACCTCTTATCACGTCACCTCGTTTCGCCCCTATCTATTGATGATGTCGTCAACATCGCGTACCCCGCTTTTCGAGTTGCCTCCCGAGGTGGGCGTCGAGGTATTACGCTTTTTACCCGATTTCACCTCGTTATTCTACGCTTTGCGAACCTGCAGTACGCTACGCAACTGGTATCTTAATGACAGTTGTCGCATCCTACGCGATATTTTCTTAGCACAGCATGATCGAATCAGCGGCCACAACGTTGGTTCACTTTTTTGGGACCTTGTATTCGCAATTCAACACACATTCATTTCGAGAGATATTACCGAGCAGCTCTTGACTATCGGGTGGAAGGTCTTTCGACAAATACAACTAGAGGAGCTTATTCTCCCGCTCGCAAGGTAATTGGCTCGGTCGTATATACGCGATCATCGTAAGAAGGATGCCGTCAAACTTCTACGGAAACTCATCCGTGGCATCGAGCCGTTCGTTTTATGCGCCAAATTCTCAGACCACGGTCAATCTAAATGATCTGACTTTGATCAGTCCGACACTGGCGTCATTGAGAATGCTGCTCATTTTCTGATCCCAAAACCTCCAGTCTTAGACATCTCCATGCCGAAAACCACCATCTATATTCAACATGTAACAACCTCAAACCAACAGCGAAAAAGTAGTAACTAACGACGAAAAAGTAGCAACCAACAATATATCATGGTAATATAACTACAAACCGGTCTTCTATCTATCTCTATTGCGAAATACTCAAGCTAGTGTCTACCTATCCCAAAGTTCATTCGTGTGAGAGAACTTTATACACTATGTGATTGCCTCAAGGAAAGAATCTCATACTGACATACTAGCTCTCTACTAAAAATAATTCACTTTTACAAAGAATGACCCTAAATGCCCTAAATGCGCCGGGGATGGCACCTGCGAGAAGAAGGTCGAAGAATGGGTACAAGTTGCTTGCGGGTGCGGCAATGACCCAGACTGCGGAAACTGCGAGGGTGATGGGGTCTACAATGAATGGCGAATGAAAATTGACCACGTGGATTATGACTGCTCATAGTATGAGTGTCATCTAGTATGACACCGAAGTTCCTCTTCCGAGATTGGGCAAGTCTTGTCATTTTCGAATAAGCTATATGAGATAAAGGGGCAACGAACATGGCTATATACACTAAATAAAACCATGTACTGAAGAGCTTATAGGTTGTTTATCTCTCCGGAGATTCTACTACTATAGCCCTTAAAAATGAAATTGCCCATTTATTCATCGCAATTGTTTATGTCCTTTCGTTCTCTGAACCTCCTCATTTCCTGCGACATGTTCAATGCTTCGGTGCGGCGGGTCGCCATGAATTGAATATTAACACATAAAGAAACAGCGAGTTCGAAGAAATTTATTAGAAACACCAATCTTCATTATTGAAGTGAGTATGCGTCGACACACATATCGAAAGGGTCGCAGGCGCTTGCTGGGAAGATCTATGATGGGTGAATGAGGGGTTCAGGTATGCTGGCACGAGGTCTCAAGCGTTATAGCTGCAAGTCTGGACTGAGATCTCCTATCATTAAAGAGTATCACGTAACGTGGACAACGTGGTAATTGATGTGCGATGTTGATCTTCGGAGCCTCAGTACCTGGATGAACCAAGCCACAAATCCGTGCGTGGCGCCCACGTATGCGCCAAGTCCCACATAACCTGACTGCCGGGTCGCAACCTTCAAGCCACAGAACTTAGGCATGCAGATCATCCAATGGTCAACTAAGGTTAGACTAACTAACCGTAACCTAGGTTAGTCTAGTCTAGAATCTGAGGTTTTCATAGGACTCGAGTAGTGCATGAGACTGCATCCGAATTGCCAGGCGACAATAGCGACCCATTGCTCAACTGCGCTTTCGGCATGACGGGTTTATGCTTGGTAGGACTTTGCAAGAAGTTCCAAGCTTAGTTACAAGGCCTTCCAGCGTAGTCGTCAGCCGCTGTGCCAGCTGCTGTCGCGTTCATTATTCGCATAAATTTGCGGAAGTACCCCAAAAGTTGCAGGGCTTAGTCCGAAACCGCCTTGCCAAAACCAGTGTAAATGACACCGATGAATAGTTAGTGGTAGACGGGCCTAGAACCGCACGCCGACGCACTGGAGAACGCTAACCTAGACGTCTGGGTTTGGTTACTTGGTGTTACATAGAGACGAAGATAGTCGGCAGGCACCACTCTGAACATGTGCAAAGAATCTCAAGTAAATGTCTTAGGGACATATCGTGCGGCATTCCCTAACCTAGTGTCCTTGGGCGATTAGCTCTTACAAGTGCAGCGGCATTATACAGTAGACCCCATAGCACGCTAACTAGTGGTGCAGTCGGTACCCAGGCTGACAGGTCGGTAGTCGGCAGATAGCAGCCTCCGAACGATACCCGGACAAGTCCGCCAGCGATTGAACCTCCCATACTTCTGCAACAGGTTTGTACTTAGGTGTTACTCGTCGCCAGCAAAGACCTGATATAGCTACAGGTTGAAAAACCAAGTAAGTCCGAACCCGTGCTAGTTTGGTCCGAAAAGATCGCGTACAATTCAGATCAATTATTACCATGATAATTAACTCTGCCTATTTTCAATAATGGCCTGCACTGCCCTTCTCTATCTCCTACGGTCTATTCCACATTTCAAAACCACTGCTTGCGCTGTTGATAGTATGATACAAAGACGTCCGTGCGCTTCAACGACCTGCAAACGATCGAATTTCTTCGTTAATACAAGGTTCCACCAGTGTGGCTAACCTCAAAACCAGCGTCACGAGGTGTGTAAGATTGGTTGGATATCCGGGCGGCTAGACACATCTGGCCTTGTCCACATTTCACTATCCGAGTTGCATGTATTCAAACATCGGGAATTTTGTTCCGAAGGAATGAGGGCATTCATCGGCGAAAAGCTTGATTTATACGCTTTTTTACCATCTAGAAACACCTGATTGACATACTTTCCTGATGGAGCCGGACAAGCCTTCCCTTTATCGTTGATGCTATGCATGGTATGCTTACTGTGAAAGAGAGCGGCACTTTTTTTTTTTTTGGCCGTCTTGACATTGTGGTGTTGCTTTTACTGATAGATGTACTGTGTAATAGTCACCCAAATGACAATTGACGGTCCCGATTTTCTTGATTACGCACGTAATTCGCGGACTGGAGGGACAACGTGCGGGCTAGTGAGCCTGGAGCGTTTCCCTCCACGTCTTACTACAGCCTTGAGACTTCGTTTTACAGTACGAAGCCGGTCTCGGTTGCGGGAAAAGGCGGATCACCTGCCCGACTGTCTATGTTCAGCTATGAATAGCAGCTTATCTATAAGGGCGATCCAGAACCGCAGAGATAGTTTAGTGAAGTATCACGTATGAAAACTCGGACATTAGTATGCCACACTATGGTATCGAATTCCATCAGATGGTCCTTACTGGTTTTGTATTGAGATCACACTTTTGTGATGACGCTGCGAGCTAGGTTTAAATTCTCCATTAGAGAATATCGTCACGTTGCAGGATGTACCAAGACCATTGAAGTCTCATCTGGTCCTCCTTGTCTGTCTACGCAACGGCGATGTAAGATATTAAGATCGAGATGAAAGCGGAGCGAGAATGTACCTTCATGGCATGAATTCAGATGCTGACAAGGTGGTGACATAACTTAGTTTATTGAAGGACGTCGTCATGAAACATCGTGTAATTCCGCGGAAATCGTAATTACTATATTAATTAGACCACCAAATTATGACGAACGAAAGCCTTTTGGGGCTGTACTATACTATATTTCATATCTCTTGGTACGGGCTTGGCTGCTTACGAGAGAATATGCAATTGTACTTGAGTTGTATTGTCGGTGGCGTTTCCTCAGATCTGTCGTGCAGCTGTTCACCGCGCCCCAAAGTTCGGCTGTGCAGGGCTGGTCCACGTTAGATCATATTCGACTAAATTCTCGGGTACTATGTAGTAAGCACAGTCAAAATACTTGTAGTGTTGATAGCTAGGGTTACCAAGGAAGCTTTTTTACAGCTTTATCTCAAGAAGTGCGGGAAGGTGACCACTGGTCCTATTTGGTGTAGCATGTTTGCTAAGCTAAGCTGGATCAAACTTGTTTAAAAGCCAATCAAAGTTGAGGATTCGGGAAGCTAAGCATACTTTTTGGTGTGGCTATGGTGGCTTGCACGTGGCTAGCTGTCATGTACGTCGATTCTTGCGTTATTGTAGTTTGAGAAACAAGACAGCGATTTGTCGCCCATGCGTTCAAAGATTGAAAGCTACCAAACCCCAAGCTCGTCGGCTTGGAAGGCTATCGGCTCAGAAGTCATCGCCGAGCTGAGAGGATATCGGCTGCAAGTCCGCTGCGATTGCTGCCCCAAATTGAGTAGTCCCCGCCTTGGAGCTCATTCCAACTGAAGGTTAAGGAATCAACCTTATTTGCTAAAAGTTGATCGTTTAAGTTATGATCAACGGTCGCGTCTGCTACTGCTACCTGTTGATGATACACAGTGAACATTCAACACTGTATCCCGGCTAGGACAGCAGGTTTGTATCTACGCAGACTCGTAAGAGCAAATTAACCATCTGTCGGCATATAGGGAAATTTTTACCTATGGGCCTATTTCATGCGTGCCAAATCTCTATGACAGGCCGGTTTAATGGCAGGTATACCTATTAAAATTATTTGCACAAGCGATAAAGTAGAGAAAGATGATGCGTTGGAAAGAATTAATGCTCTAACATTGTGCTTACAGATATCCACTGGTCTATCACCAGGCTGAAGCCATGAAATAATGCTAAGATTAGCACAATATATGCAACAAATAATCAGTCTTTTGTATGTATGAGCCTGGGCTGGTGACTAGGTCCAAGCTAATAGAGACGGAGACTATATAATTACGTGCTGGCTAAAACCTAAAAGTGTGATTGGTTCGTGGGAAATGCAATCATAAGCACCCTGCATGAGTCTGACAAAAACCTTAATTCTCTTAAGTTGAAGCTATAATGGGAGATCAACTAGAAATTTGAGAATTTTACGACAGTTCAGAATATACAAGTCAGTAACTTGACTAGCTCTGTGTAGCTTAAGTGCAACATCTATTAACCTCTTAGGTATCTATGATTGTTCTGGGTTATACATGATCAGAGCCAGCTGTTACAATTATGTTAGTATGTTTTCGTACGAGCCAATGTAATATTTGGGATATTTATGCAAATCTATCGAAATATGATGGCGGTAGCGAAACACCGGTGCTCACAGCTTGCCATGGAGTAAATGTCAGATTACACTGCTATACCAAAGATCCAAAAGCTTATCCTCAACTGTAATACTGTATTCCAATATTTCTACAGCTGAACTTCTAAGTGAAGGTACATGCGGCCTCGTTGCTGTTAGAACTTCGTGGCGTTGTTAGCGGTAAGCTAAATCAGTCGCATCGATGGAGATTTTACCCTTAGGCATGGAAAGTTTAGGAAAGCAAAACAATTGAACTACTGACAAGCTCTTACCTTACTTTAAGTTTCAAACTACATGCCTAATGGGTTCAACTGTTGTCTCTCTAAGAGAACTGTCCACTAACGCTCCTGCGGCGTTTCACCTTAGTCTTTGACAATTTGTGTCTGGGGCTGGTGTATAATGCTCGATATAGCATACTGAGCAAATAACTATAAAGCCTCCTTGAAGGGCCATTGGAATAGACTATCTTTCTCTTAACTACTTAAACCAAACAACTCATTGCTCACCATACACTATCACATCATCAGCATGAGAGTCTTTATCCAGAGTCTCGTTGCACTCAGCCTTGCTAGCACTATCAGTGCTCAGCTTGAGGTGGTCAATGTATGCCCAGGCCCCAAGAACCAACAGCTTTGCTGCAGCAATTGTTTCGGCGGCACCTGTATCTTTAACCAAGTCTGTGGTCCCACTGAGGTGACATGGTGTTGCAATGTGGTGAGTTATAACTAAAAGTCCTGCCTACGAAGCTTCAATTTGAATCAGCACTAAAACATAATCCTCAGGCAAACATCTTCAAACCAATTTGCACTGTATTTGTGAGTAAAAAGGATATCACACTCGGATTTTAAACTACTAACTCCAAGTAGAAACGACCTCCAACAAAGAAGAGCATGAGAATTAGACAAGCTGCGACCTGCGATCCAGCTGATCCAGCCGGCTACACGCAGACAATCTGTTGTAACACCGGCACAGGCACATGTGATGCCGCTCCCACATGTGCAGCAGCCGATGATACCTATTGCTGCAATATTGTGAGTACACACTGAACGAGCTAGCATCTTGATTGACCTCTCGTCGAGTTCTTCCGCGACTGACTCCGTGACTTCTAGGCCGATCCAGCAAATCCGTTGTGTGTCCTGATTTCGGGAAGTGGTGGCACAACGACGACAGCCAGTAACTCCGCTGAGGCGTCTTCAGTGACTGGTTCAGATTCGGGGTCTGCTAGTGCGACTGAATCTGCCTCTACAACTGACACTGGATCCGCCTCTGCGACTGACACTGGATCCGCCTCTGCGACTGGCACTGAATCTGCGTCTGCGAGTGTTACTGACACTGCGACTGCAACCAGTAACTCTGCCACCGACACTGGTACGCTGACTACTTCAGCTGCAGCAACGACCTAGGCTAGTTTTGAGGTACAGCACGGAAGATCCTTGGTTTTCAAGGCAGAGTGGTACTCGAACAAAATCAGATTTTCTTTTGAGCCAACATTAGGGCAAGATCAGGCAATTTAAAAGAATATTAGTCATTGTATTTGAGACGAAAGATTACTTGGTCATGTACCATATATATAGTCATAGTCATTCCTTCATAAATGCCAACTATATTCATTCTTTACTTTTTTCACGCAATCTTGTCTTAAAAAGCCAGTTTGAGAAACAGGTGCGTATGCTGTAACAGGCGCTTCTTTTATTTATTTTTTGGATTTGCGCCAACTGATTCTTAAAAGCCTCTCAACATCCGGCATCCGGCAACGAATTCATGAAAGGTATATAGGCATTTGTACTCTGCGAAGATGTTGATGGACAGCTTTTGAAACTCAAGGGTCCCACCAGTGGAGCTATTGACCATAGTGCAGCCACTTCTAAACAACGATAACCACAATCAACACAAATCTGTGATTGGGAATAACGCAATCTTCTTACAGGCACCGCTGTAAATGAGCATTTTACAAGCACTAAAATGATCATTATATCTTGCCTGCGTGTGGTATTGAATCCGTCCGATTTTCAGGCGATGAAACTATCCAGAGCCGATTCTTCGACGCACAGGCTTAAAATAGAGACATATGGATCGAATTACTGTCTATATTGCCTTTAGTATTGATTTTCCTAAAGTTTTCGGCATACACATACCTGCTGAAAACATCTCGTTTCATAGGAAGGGAGACCGTGCCATAAATACGTAGTTTTTACCAGCTCTTGATTGAAATTATTGTTTTTATCCAATTGTAACGACCACACAAGCAAGCGTTGTAAGGCTGAGGGGATTATCATCTACCCATATATATCTGAGTGATCATAGAGAATTAGTGAAGACCATGAGCGTAAACTTTAGGAATCTTCTGGAACTCGACCATCTATAGCTATAGCGGTCGCTGAGATAGAAGTCTCAAGATTTTAGTAGAATGGGCGGATAGATCAGCGTCTTCCAAAGCCGCGCAGAACATTCAAAAAGA
This sequence comes from Truncatella angustata, assembly GCF_020726525.1. Classification (NCBI taxonomy): domain Eukaryota; kingdom Fungi; phylum Ascomycota; class Sordariomycetes; order Amphisphaeriales; family Sporocadaceae; genus Truncatella; species Truncatella angustata. The sequence continues at coordinate 1,156,651 of NW_025763390.1, read as the reverse complement.
TACGCCTGGAGCTCTATTCAGTTTTTGCGATGACGATCGGTTCTTAGAATTGCTCTTCGATAAGGCTGCGGAGCCAAAATATGGATGCGAGAATTGTTTAAGGGTAAGGCATATGTTCTACATCTCTAATAGGGTACAACTTATTAAGATTCTTAGCCCACCGTACGCTCTATAAATGGCTGCTATGTTACGTAGCATGTCGTGCTTTAAGAAAAGAATAAGAAAGCCGTCGACAATTTTGTCGGATTGCAATAGATTCCCAGCCAACAAGCTCCTATCTCCTCGAATTTAGTGGAAGAGCCGAAGGGCAGACGATAGAAATCCGACCATCAAGCATAGAGTATAATTTCGGGGCAAAGAAAGCAGAACCATTTGTTGTTAAGAATTGGATTCAAAATCACAGGCAACGACTAAGACATATATACTGTGGACAATCGAAAGAAAATCAGTATTGCAATCAGAACGCTTCTCGAAACCAACATTGGTCATAGGCTGACATGTACTAATAACAACATTTAGTAACAGTATTGATTAGCAAGCTGGGGAAGATCGTTCTGCTGAGCATTTATGTGACTATTACGTGCTCCGCCGCCTTTTGCTACTCCTGTCTGTCACTTATAAATTCCACGACGGTGACAAATGACTCCACTGTGAACTCGGAGGTAGTCTCGGGGCTTTGTTGGCCCATCTTTGCGACTTGTGTCATCATGGACCTATCATCCTACTATCACCATGGATTTGTGCAGCATAGAGTATGATTGTCAAAACTTCGGGGCTACACGCCACGTGAAGGCGTGCAACGTGCTCCTTAGCGCTTGCCTTACCAGCACGAAGGGCACCATTATGGACTCTGGGCTAGCACTTTCGTAGCTTTACCACTTATCTTAGGTTCTTAGGTGGCAGTGTATAACATCCCAACTCCGAGCTCGTTCCAGCCCATACTCTGTACTAGCATAATTTGTTCCAATCTTCTATTCATACTTGCTGTCATAATTCATAATACCTCTACCCAAGTGCTAAACCTCGGCGGTGTACATGGTACTGCTATCTTAATCGAATAGGCTGGCAAATGGTTCTCAATCTTCCAACTGTCAAAATCATGTTAAGTAGACAATTCAGGCTTTTAAAGTTCTAGAGTGGCTGAGCTCAGGGAGACTCGGCCACAACTCAGGTTACTTTGCCAGCAGTTCAGTTTTGCAAGCGCAAGTGGGATCTTAGCGAGGCCACTTCTACGGTGGACTATCGCAAGAAATCACATCGTCTGTAATGTTCTTGTTGACCCTACGATATACCAGCTAGATTTATAATCCGCTGTTTTAGTTCATATCTTCATTAACGGAACATAGTAGGTATGCATCGCTATTATTACCTCTTTGAAAAGTTTCAATAATGCTATAACACGAATACCGACTTGAGGCATTCGAGCATATCACGGATTCCGGCATGGAAGATACATTAGACCTCGAGATGGGTTTTCTGTCGGATCTTGAGGGGCACATGAACAAATACTCACTATTTCCACGACGAAGCTACTGTCAGCCTTATGGAACAATATCCACTATGCTTCTAGCAAACGAAATACAGTGCCAGACGCGGAATCTAACTCTGGGATCCTCAATTGACAAAAATGTCCAGGATTAGTGAGTTTGGGATTTAGTATCATGCCTGCCGAGACCAGCTCGAACCACTTGGTGGACACGCAATGGATTGCTCAACTTTGCTGGTTTGCGGTGCGAATCACCTATGTCATCTCGCAAAATGTATGTTACAATGCTTAGTGGGTAAAGAAGATGTTCCCCTTCCCTTTCCTTCCTTCTAACCTTCCAGCACAATACAAACAGTTGAGCAAAGAACTATATTGTCTAGTCAAAGACATGTCTGTTACCACGGGCTTTGTTCTACTCCACCACTACGCCCACAACCTTTGTCCCAGGGTTAAGCAAAGTTTTAGTATGCGTCCTGATGCCAACAATGGAGTCTGTTTATCATCAATCTTAGGTGAGTTATATATAATAAGTAGAAGCTCAACAAGATTAGCACTTTGAATGTAAACAGGCCACTGAACGAATCAACTAAGATTTACATATTATCACATCGAACTCAAGATCACGCCAGAACTCTAACGATGGGCTGGTGCCCATATCATCAACAGTACCTAGAGAAGCGCAGACAATACCGGCGCCGAGACCTCACGATCCAGGTTCAACAAGGATACAAATCGTACCAGGACCGTGATTTCGAGGTCGGCAGGGAAGATGCCGGAAACGAGCTTGAGCTTGATGTGATTTGGGAGGATGTTACTTGAAATGCCCTAGAGCATGCGGATTCAGCTCCTTGTGGGTGCTCCGGTCATTGCTAGATAGAAGTATGAGATAAAGAAGCTTTCTAAAAGTAAAGGATTGATGCTGTCCTCGGTTTTGCTCCATATTTCTAGGCAAGATGAAAATTTAAACAGCCATAGTATACACACTAGTAGCTTGCGTCATAATTTACCAATTTTCTGTCCACCTATATCGCGAGTTCCGCTGTCCCAAATTATACTGCGTTATAACACAGATGGTCTACCTTGTGAGCTGAAACACAACATGATAAGACAAATAGCCAAGATGGCAAACATCTTGCTCCACAGGCAGGCTTGCAACGTTACGTTGAACGACATGGAGAAGAAAAAAAGATACAAGGGGCGTATTTTGCTATATGCAATGTGGCAGCTTGGTAACACTAACCACAAACCCAAACCAGTAGACTGGCAGCCAAAAAGAACTCCTGTGCGCCATGCGCAAAAGATTTGGTGGAGAGGCTGGGAATCGAACCCAGAACCTTTTCCATGCTTTCACATGCTAAGGAAACGTCATACCACTAGACCACATCCCCTGAGATAACCTTACAGAAGAAGGTGAAGTCATCTTACGATGATTGGATGAAAACATGTCCTTTTGTAACATACTAAGGACCAAGATTGCGCTGGTGCCCCAGGCATTTAGGGTCTGTGCTACCCCTGTTGGTACCGGAGCTAGCCGGCGGTCAAGATCTCCACCTGGAAGCCTTGGAAGCGATTGCAAGCGATTGCATCGGTCGCAAGCGGAGCAGCCATGCGCCTGTTAAGCTTACTGTCGAAGGTAGCAGTGGTGGATGACCTTAATCCTTGCGATGACAAGTGCCAAAGTCTGCTGGTATTAGCCGGATCATGCAAGTTGGTGTGAAGTCGAGGTTCGATGTAGTTAATGGCCAAAAGCCGGTGTTTTGGAATATTATGGGGTCAAGCGGGACTGAATGTTGTCAAGTACATAGTGGCACTAGCCGAATAGATAAATCGGATGAGCTATGCAATAAGCAACAGAACAATGAGTACGGACTATGAGTAGCATTCACTTTGACGTAAAGTTCCGACGCGCATGCTATGAGACCATTGACTGTTTGTAAAAGTCGCTTGGAAATGGGGAGGGAGTTCAAATCTCCTCGAAGGACTAGCCGCGTATTACGTTCGTTAGACAATGCATGCGGCAGTGACTTTCGATATGATAGGCGAATTTGTCGTTTCGGTGTCGAAGTCTCGTCACGTACTTCCATTCATATTCTAATGCACCAAGCACGCGGCAATGTGGCCAACCAGATCCGTGCATGACTCAGCCAACGGCATTATAGGGCGTACAATTTGGATTGCACTCAAGCCCGCCAGTGCATCATATACATTCATTACGGGTAATCCTTCGTATTGAATGGTTTGACTCCAGATATGAACGCAGATATCTTGCGCGCAAGTGTGAATGGTCGTCTGTACTTAGGAGCCAACGCCAATTACAGAGCCAGTTCGTATGCAAAGGAAACCAAATGCCTCGCGAGCAAATATATCGGACTGAGGGTTGTATAAGTGGGAGCATTAGCTGTGAATTCTCAGAGAACGGAGGTGAGTGCTAAAGAGCGACGATACGAGAAATTTGACAAGATACATGCATGCAACAGAATCCAACATATCCAGAGTATCAAATTAGAGTAATATAAAGAGATCCGACGTAAAGTAATTACACTGCGAAAAATTCCAGGGAAAGCACATACAAGAGTTACCACAGCACTATAGAATGGCGTCTTTACAATCTCCCTCAAATTCTGATCTAAAAGGCATGAAGTCGAATAACAAATTCCCTCGAGAGATTAAAACCATCGTATCGTATCATTGGAGATCATCCGATGCTTGTTTATGAATACTTACTCTCTGAAAAGATTACTTGTACCGTGTTTATATGCCGCCCTATCACGTTGCACCCTCATCCTAACAACAGCTACTTTCGATTCTTTCCAAATATAATTAATAAAATCTGGTGATATCATACATCACATCTAGAATTTCCAGCAGGAACATCGACGAAACGGAAGACTTATATACTTCGTACAACGCAGTGACAGAAACACCCCACCGCCGAATTGCACATGAGAGGATCCGATATGGAAATTTGACTCGAATCAAGGCACAAACATCCGGACTTCACCACAAACAAATACACCCCATTCATTTCGCTGCGATCTGGACACGGTGTGTAGTATCGTATTTGGTCCCCGGAGTAAAACAACTCATTGTTTAGGTTGGTGTCATTTGATTCTCCCAATGCAATGCTGTCGGTGACGGGCTACCACTTCTCAGCCCCAAGGACTTGCCTTCCAATATTTTCCTCCGAGTCTTTTCTTCTAGTGATCTACTTTTTTCATGTCACAACGAGCTTTCAGAATAGATAAATTTTACTTCTTTTGGCATTTGAGCTATTAAAAAGGTATAATAATGGCATGCATAGCACGCCCCATCATCAGAAACCCCAACCATCCAAGTCCAGTCCAGTCCAACCCAATCCCAAGCCTTAGGACACCGTCATCTTTTTTTCCCCAACATTTCCTTCGTTACCATTTGCGAATCATTACTCTTTCATGATCATCATCAGTAGTAGCTGGAGGCCTGGAACCAGCCAAGCCAGCCAGCACCTACTCAGTCTTTCCTTCTCTTGTGCAACCGCGCTCTTTCTTTAACAACCTCCATACCTCACACCCCTCTTGCCCAACTCCTTGCGGCCGACGGGGTCCTCGGGCAACACCCAGCCCCTGGCCCTCTTGGCCTCCCTCTTCTCTGCGAGCTGCGGCTGCGGCATCCAGTCATCCCTAGCGAGGGCCTTCCTCCTGGTGCCCTCGGCAGGGGCACCGATCTCACTCCTCCAGCCGGCGTGGCCGGGCGCGGGCTCGTCCGAGGCCATCATGCACAGGCCCCAGAGGGCGAGGCAGGCGGTGAGGCCCTGGTCCTCCTGGAAGTCCTCCTCGCCGGCGGCGGCGAGCTGGACGCTGGAGACCTCGAGGAAGCCGAAGTGAGGCGTGTTCTCGCCGCCGTTGCGGACGACGACGAGCTCGATCTCGGTGAGGATGAAGCCGTAGCGGCAGCCGTACTCGCGCATGACGTGGTGCAGGTGCGACAAGCCTCGCAGGTACTCGACGCGCTTGATGTTGCCCTCGACGCGCATGCCCGTGTTGAAGCGGTCGAAGCTCTTGACGAGTCCCACGACGCGTGCCGTGGGCTTGCCGCCGAACATGGCGGCCGCGGAGGCGGAATCGCCGGACACGTTGGCCGTGAAGATGTGCTCAGTGTTGTTGACCTGCTTTGCGGTGGGCATGGAGAGCTGCAGGGGCCGCTGAGAGGAGATGGCCAGGGCGGAGTTCAGCTTGGGCAGGTAGTATGAGGCGTAGATCTGGTGGAGTGCGGCCTCGGTCTCTGGGTGCCGGGATGAGGCTGCGGGCTGGGGGAGGAGAGGAGCCGGGATGGGGCAGCTTAGCAGACCCGACGCGCCAGGCAGGGACAGGATGGCAGAGGCGTTGAAGCCTGTCCATGGGCGAACCTGTCGGACGTCCCACCAGAAATGCTTGGTGTTGGGATCTTTCAGGGGGAAAGAGATTGTGCGAACCAGGGATGGGGCAGGGTTGGCTGATGTCATGTAGCTCATCAACGTAGTAGAGGCAACGGGCTCAGGTGTTGATGCAACGCTCAAGGGTGATGGTGCACGGGATACATATTGAGGTGTGTACTGAGAGTACATATAAGGGTCAACCTGAGCGGGTTGGGGAACGGCCGGCATGTAGGTGGGCATCTGGCGGTATGTAGGGAAGCCGTACTTCTCCAGGGTCGTACCGTCCAGACTGCATGTAGATGCGCGGCGTGATTGCATGTTGTCCTGAGGGAAGATGACAGGTGAGCACATGAGTGACTGCGAGTATTGAGTCTGGTTCTCGGTAGGTGTGAAGAAGGCAGCTGAGAACTGGTTCAGAGACTCCGGGTTGGTGAAGCTCCGGCTGTGAGATGGGCGATAAGCAGCCGGGCGGCTGGGCCTGGGAGCCGGCGTCAATGAAGTTCTCGCCCGCTTCGGAGCGGATTGCTTGATCTCCTGGTCCTGGGAGCGGATCTTGGGCAACAAGATAGGACCATGTTGTCTGATAGGAGCCGGAGAGCGACGCGTTGGCGTCGTCATGTGACTGCTGACCGAGTCGCAGGGCGATGACTCGGTAGTGGAGATGATGGAGTTATACGAGCTGGAGCGAGCATGCCCGGGGTGGAATGGAATCTCGAGCAGAGACGGGTCAAAAGAAAAGCTTGGCGGGGTGACAGGCTCGCAAGAAGGAAATGTGAAGTCAAAAGACATGTCTGCTGCCAGACTATTGTGACTAGTTAGTTTGGGTATACTTGCAAGTGGGTTACACCAAGACAGCGAACTTACGAAGCCATGTCAAAGACGGGTAATTTGTTGTTGTCGACTTTGACAAACAACAACAATAGAAAGATTAGTTTATAAGACAGGAAAGGAGACCGGCTCCACTGTTGACTTTTGTGTTGAAAATGCTTATGTACTATGACGATGCAAGTTTGCTGTGAAGCAGGAAGAGGGAACCAAGGTCGCTTGTCTGGCGGCCAACTCTTCAAGAGATCTAACGTTGTTTGAGACGAGTCAAGGAAGAAAAGAAAGGAAGTGAAAGGATTGGTCTCGGACTGTTGGACTGTTGGACTGATGGAGATACTGAATAGGAACGAATTGATGAGGGAGGACGAGAGCGTCTACTTATCCTCTAGCACGACGAGCCACGATGGGCCAAACAATCAGCCCACCGGGGTCCCGAACTCGACTAGATGATGTAGCCATATGCAGAAAGGGAAAATCTGAAACATGGAGAAAGAGACTCGCAGATTGTCGGCTTCGATAATCAGCATGCATGCCAGAGCCCGAATGAGAGTTTCTTGGTCTGGCCGATGGGCCTAGTCTGGCCTAGTATTGGGCTTTGGGTAAGGTCGAACTCGAGATGCAGGAGGATACAAAGTGCGAGTTTCGAAGCTTGGCGCTCTTGGGCACTTTGCGGCTTCCGCAAGGGATAGGCGCCGTCGACCGTGTAATTTGGGCAAGATGAGACACTATACCATGAGGTCGAGTATGTGCCTGTGTACAGTGTCTTGTCAATAGAGACCCCTGTACGACATCCCACCAGGTCCCACCTATCAAGCGGTATAGCCAAGGGTCTCTCACTTGTCGTAGCCCTGTTCTGTACACTGACTGGATTGCGGTCTGGCGTCGCTAGTCTGTACCACGTACGAATGCAGTATGCAGCGTTTATGACTCACTCAAATTTAGACACATGGCGGATACTCTGCTGCATTAGCCTTGGGTAATTTTCTGCTTCTAGTGTGCTGGGAGCATGTATGCTTGTGGATACTACCTTACCCCCGGCATCGCCAGCGGTGTATGCAGACGGGTCGATTGTTGATGAGAGAGAACAAAAAAAAGAAAGACGCGAGGTGTGGGGTTGGGCAGGACGGGATCTACCCGCATTGGATCACCTTGTCCACTCACACGCCTTTTGGGGGCACGTCTACTGTTCGACGCGCATTCCAGAGAACACAACCAGTCGCGAGGGCACACGACTTGCGCGCAGCACTGACGTTGCCCGTCGCGACGAACGAGAAGTCTCGCGACTCTCTGCGATGATACTCGGCGTGCAGCTGGCAAGTGACGATGGCAGTTTTCCTACCTCTCCTGCGTCTGTCGCATAGTGCAAGCGCGCATAACACTCGAATTGAAAATCCCCCCGGTATCCGATTCAAGCCAGTCGCAGACCTTGGTCCTGATTCTCATTGAATGATTTCGCCTGTCGCATGTGCATGCACACAGTCGGCCTACTGGTCTGCCGAGAGTAGGAAGAATCTTCAGCAGAGGGTCTATTTTTGGTTGCTTGCCGCAATCCGAGACAGGGCCGCTTAAAATTATCGCTTTCCCATGGATGGGCAGAGGAGGCAGGCGGCAGGCGCCTGCTGAAATCAAGCATCGACTACGTTGAGTCCTTTCGGCGAGCGAGAGCTCAGAAGGACCCGTGACGCTGAGTGGTGGTAGCCGCTGGGGTAATTAAACGCGGTGGGCGGCTATAAGGTACTGTACAAAGCGTCGTGTGTAGGCATGAAATAAGCAAGACGCCTGAGGCCGAAAATCATACGGGCTGCCGTCTCCCAGACCCACGGCAATTTCCAGAGCCGCTCACGGTGCGCACCACCTGACCTCAGACGATTCTCATGGAGACAAACCGCTACGTAGAAGTAAAAACGGTCACGTTACGAGGCTGTCACAGGGCTGTAGGCGCTGAGGAGGAGCAAAGTGTAATACGAAGCCGCGCATGGCAATCTCGCCTGTGCCGCATTCTCCTACCTACCCTACCGAGGAATAGAAAGAAAGAAAGTAGTCGGTCGGGGTTAAATTCCATCCTCGCCCAAAACCTACGGTGCTATCGCGCGGCAAGCAGGCTTGGGCGGATAGCAGCCTCGACACCTGACAGGCGCTGGCAATTCCTGAGAAGAAATGTTTTCGTGTCGCATCTTCGCACAGCCTCCAAGAGCTGGGCGCGTAGCTCATCTGGCGTCGAGCGTGGCTCACCCACGGGGGGCTCCGTCGCCAGAATCCTTAAAAATTCCAGCCACGATCTTTCGCTCCGTGATTGGTTAACGATATCGCGCAACCCTTGTTCACGCGTTGGGCCAATCGGCACCTCCCACCACGAGCCTCGACAGCGCGCCCGCGAATTTCGGCACCATTGGCCCTCGTGCGTCCCGGCCAAATCTTGACCTCTCTTCATTCGCAGGATGTTTTGTGTTTCAGGTTCCCAAGCAGCCGGGGGGGTTTAAAGCTACTGCGGCACTTGTCGACCGACTTTTTGTGCAATGTGCAACCTGCATTAGCTTTTTCTAACTCGTTCCTACACTAGAACCAGATTGAGTCATGAGCAAGAAGCGGTATAGCGTTGCTGCCGGCCTGGCAGTGATCTCCAAAGCTCTAGAGCTCGACAGGGCCATAGCTTCTCACATATTAGCTTGATCTTGAGGCGTGTCACCGCATCGCATACCCGGGCAAAGCTGGCCCAGATGGGATCGTTAGCACGGAATGCCGACCCGGGAGCCCTTGTTCTTTTTTGCTCCATCCAGATGTCCTCACCGTAAGATCATTCGTCCCCGCCGTTCCGGACCATGGTTACGATCAGAGATTTCAATGGCCGAGAAGCTTCGAGAATGAGTAGAACGATATGCAGGGGCTCAGGGTGACGTCTACTTGGGATGCTCTTTCCCAGACGCAGAAAAACATCAACTACATACGCCAAGTTGTTCTCTGCCTGGCTACTTCGAAAATGTAGTTATTAGATGATGCGCCGATCGTGGGTTGACGTATTACATCACATTCATTGCCTCAAGAAACCCGAATGCAGGGGCTTGGGTTGACGTTTATTCGGAACACATGTCCACCAACAGCCACGTAGCACTGAATTATTGAGTAGACCACGGCGTCGCTCGAAGAGTATCCTAATCAGTACATGACAAGTCGATCGCGAGGGTTCATCTGCACCCTTCCATTGATCGTTCAGCCCTAGGTCTCTTTGGTGGCCGGTGGGTAGACCTTGTTTCATGGCCCATCCAGGTCACTGGGCAAACACTGCCACCTCCGTCCATATCCCATGAAATGTGTGGGCGTTGGAGATGATAAAGTCCTGTGGGCTGCCTCCGATCGTCAGAAGAATGACACATTCTGGTCTCATCAGAAGCCGTGTGACTGGATTGCGTTGTCTATTCAAAGTCAACTCTTGTCTTATCTAGGGTATCTACCACAGCCATTTCTACAGCCGGAATTGGTCTACGGCGTTTCATTGTTGCACACCATCTGCACTGATGGTGTTTCCTACGCTTTCTGCAGACTTTGCAGTATTCGAACCGCCACTAACCCCCAACGAAATCTCACCATTATCTGTTTCGGGGCCACCACTCTTGGAAGACTCGGAAGCCTCCTTTCCTGGCAATGCCGGGTCCGCTCCTACTGGCGGCGCAAGCGAGTCTATGAGACCAGAGTCGACGACGTCTTCCATCTGTCGCCGTGCTTCGAGTTCATCGACTGCTGCTTCGGCTTGAGGCCCACCAATTGAGCCCATCCTGAACACTGGGCCGGTAGAAACTTCCTTTAGTTTCCTTATGGCGCGCCGCAAACCCGCCAGTCTTTCACGTTCAAGAACGACCATGCCTCTGGCAAATTCCTTTACGGCTCGACGTCCCAGTCTTTCGTGCATGTCCTGCCAGCCGGCAAGTTCACCAGCTACCACCTGCTGCGTATATCTCAGCTCGCGACCCAGGTCGTCAGCTTCCTTCTGTTTCTCCCGTGCTCTCTCCTCCTTCTCTTCGTTGAGTCGCTGGCGAGTGTCATCAAGAAGTCCCAAGGGCCATCGTGTGGAGCGGCTCAATGAGTTGTACGACCGTTCAATAGCTCTGCGGGATGATTGTATCTGCGCGACAATTTGCGGCGGGCGTGCCAAAGCGGCGAGCATTGCTATCATGGTGGATTGGATCGCCAAAAGTGTACTATGTAGCGTTTGCGCAGGTGCAGACTGCAATGGTAGCAGAGTATGGGCATAGGCCTCAAATGCGGCGAAGTGTGTGTGCGGCAAGAATTCCAAGTTGCCAACTTGCTTGCTCAAGAGATTCGCTGCTTCGTAAAGATCTACAACATATTAGCTAAGTTACTCATGTTTGGACGCCATGCTGCTTACCCGCATTGGCGACACATATTCCATTGGCACGCCGCGCAACGCTTTTGGTCGAAAAGTTGACGCTACGAACCATGTCACGCGCGTGATCAACGAATTGCTCGACCTCCCGAATATCTTCAAGCGGCTCGTACTCATCGTGAATGGTCTCAGCACGTGTCTCAGCCTTCAGCCTACTACGCTGTTCTATCATATCAGGCTGTAGATCAGGGACTAAGAAGAATTCCCAAAGCATTTCGTGAGTGGCAAAAGTAGGGTGTGCCAGTAAAATCCTTAGAAACCAGTCCGTACGAACCTGTATGTCCTTCAAGACTGCTCTTGAGGGCTTGGCGGGGATCTGGAAAGGTGTTCGTTGACTTGAGACGTTGGGAATCCATGATGCCGGATTCTCGACCGACAGAAGATTGGCGAGACGCTCAAAATCTAAGAGGGAACGGCGGCAAGTTGTGATCGTAAAACTATTCCCTTCGCTCGGGGCGCCAGACTTAATGACGAGCCGTATCGTAGCGTCCTCCACAAAAAACGATCGTACCACACCTGTGACGCGTCCATCTTCAGCTGCTGGCATCGAAAAGAGTGTAAGATCATCAATCTTATTCCGAACCTCATCGTCCTTGGCCAGCTCCACCGCCGTCAGACCTCGAAAATCTTTTGCTGCCACGTCAACTCTAGCATCCCCAAATAAAGCTCTCACCATGTCATAGCGGCCATACTTGCTAGCCACCATGAGCGCGGTGAACTTCTTTTCGTTGGTTGCGTTGGCATCGACGTCACAATATTGCAAAATGCGGTGAGTCAATGAGGCATCGTGCACAATATGCAGGAGCGTGTTTCCTTTCGAGTCAACATGATCGTCAAGATGCAATGATTGACCATCACGTTGGGATTCCGTGGCAGCTTCCAGTCCGGCTTCAACCATGGAGTGGTAAACGGTGTGATCGTATGACCGACATAGCGAAAACAATGGGGTCAAGCCATTTTTATCTTTTTGCCGCCATGGTAGCAATTTGCCAATGCGCCTGATCAGTACGGGCGCGTGAAACAAATAGTGTGCCACACTACGTCCCATCGTATCCTGAACTGCGAAGTATCGAGCGACTCGCTCACGGCTGGCTGCAGCCATGATGAAATCCAAGATGACGTCAATCAGTTCGGTATGACCCAGCTGAACTGCAGCGCTTAAAAGCGTGGTTCCTTGATTGTTGGTATCCTCCAGAATAACTTCGGGCGGAAAATACTCTGTCAAGGATAACAAATATTTCAATGTTTCAGGCCGCTCATTCTGGACTGCCATCATGGGGACCGACTCCCCAAACGAGTCAAGAGTTTGACACAGCCGTACTGCCGATGTGTCGCCCTCGATAGCACTACCCATCGTAGTCGCGACGCTGGCAGCTCGAGAGCGGTAGGAAAATTCGGAGCCACTCGACATACTCCTCGTATCCATAGACACTCGCTTGACTCGTTTTACCGGCGAGGAAGAAGACTCGCCAATGAGGTCACTCTCAAAAGGGAAAACATGACTAAGACCGGTTCCTTGAGAGTAGGTGTCGAAGCTAGTATAAGTTGTGGAAGATCCCTTGGAGGACCCGTTTAACATGCTCCAGCTGACAGACGGGGCTTGGGTCGAGATGGGCGATTCCGGCGGCTCGTCGTCGACGACCTCTCCGTCATAATCAATCATCTTTTGGAGCTCTGTGGTATTCCCTTTCGCAACCATGTCCCATAGAGCTTTGTTGCGCTTGCTCGCTCGCCTCAGAGTACTAGAATCCCTCATGAGGTATGACAAGACTGCTTCAAAAGTACTCAGCGCATACCCCATTTCGCCACTGTCGACATCGTCGATGAAGATAAAATGCCTGATGTATTGAAGGCGCGCCTGTAAATGTTTGACGCCAGCCCTGATGACAACATAAAGCAGCAGCGAAACTAGTGTGTCAGCATTGATGGTAAGCGGAGGCTTTTCTGCGGCCCCATTAGGCTTTCCTTCCGGCCCTGGTTGCTCAGGCATAGTTGTGACAGCCTTCATTGTTGAGAGAAGCAGATCCATCATCTCCTGCGGACCCATTGCTGTGGTCATCTTGTTGAATTCCTCAACCGCGCGTCCAAGTCTGATGGTGAGGTCGCGCTTGTCTTTCTGGCCGCCTTCAATGGCGAGACCGAGTTGGGAGATGTCGATAAACTCCATCTGTCTTATCTTGGCTTCAAGTTCGAGGTCCTCGGCTCGCCGCATAGCAGCGAGCCTAGGCCATACGAGATTATGGACGTTCTCTGCTACGTATCTCTCAATCAATCGCTCCACCACGGGCCCAGTGAGGTCAGTTGTTGCGCCTAACATGGACAGTTGTTGCTTATCGACATTTTGAAAAAGGTCGATAGCGGTAGTCACGGCGGTCTCATGTGACGCTCTCATCACGTCTTCATCGTCCTCGGCAAAGAAATTCTCCGTCACCCTGGTGTGCCTGCTTTCGCTGGGGCCAGGGCCGTTCGTGCCAACCTGACCTGGCGTTGTGCTATTCGATCGCACGTGTTTCATAGCTGTCGCGATTGGCCCATCCGGCAGGGGATCAGGAATATGTACTGCGGAAGGCGGCGGCGGAAGAGGCCTCTCGAAGACTATGGTAAATTCTCGGAATAGCTTGTCGAGACCAGATTGCATCTGCCTCGCGATGATGGGAAAGTTGTTCAGGAGATCATGGAAGGTCTTGATCTCTTTCTTCTTGGGGAGACTCGGCTCCCCGTTCTCGATGGCTGCTGCTTGCTTGGCCTGAGCGAGCCTCCTTTTGGCCATACCTGGGGTGAGTACCGCCCGGGGAACGTGGACCTCGTCCCACGTCCCTACCAAGGGTCGCGATATGTAGTATATCAGCCATTGCTTCGGTTCGAGCGAGTCGGCGTACCAGATGGCATCACCAAGTATCTGGGCTTGTGCAAGACTCTTGAAGCCTGGTGCATGACATTAGTCAGGCTGTACCTCGATGGATGGATAGATAGATGGGCAGAGAAAGGAGAGCGCACCTTTGTTGCTGTACACGAATGCATCCTTGATAACCACACTGCGGCCGTTTAAGGTATTGTATTGTCGTGCTTTGCCCCTCAGCTCTCGCAGATTTCCCACGCCGGAATCCTTCCCTCCCGCTGTCGCAACACTGCTGGGTATCTTGAGCACATGGCTGCCCAAGAAGTCTTCAGAGGCTACGAGCTCTGAAGGCGACTGGCCACTCTCGGTCTCGCGGGAGGTGAGGAGGAATTCGGTGGTTGGGACGAGGAGGACGTGGTGATGCACTGGGGAGCACTGGGCGATGATGGGGTTGCCGTGTCGGAAGAAGGCGGCCAGGTATGGGTTCAAGGGAAGCATTCAAACAATTGAGAGCGAGAAACTCTTGCGATGCCCCTGGGCCTGATGCCGGAATTACGGATGGGGAATGCGACCTGTCGTGGCCGCAAACTGCGTACGGATGATGGGGGCTCGGATGCGAACGGGATGGCAGATGGCTGAATCGCGCGTAACTCAACTCAGTAGGGAGCTACCGCACAGTGACAGGTGCTTGGTGGTTGGATAGGGAGGGAGCAATGACGGGGAATCTGTCCACAAAGGGTACAGAGTCTCCGTACCAGCACCAGAAATCCGGGGCCGCTGTCGCCTTGCCGATTGTTATCTCATGGCAAGAGACACGGGCAACAGCAACCGGCAGAAAAGAAAACGAGGGATTGCACGAGACTGCGTTTTGTATGAGATGGTGTCGTCGGGTCAGATTACCATCCCCAAACGTCCATGGGGGGATTGTTTACGGATTGCCTGCGGTTAAGGTAGCTCGGCGTTGGAGATTCCCACATTCAATTCCTCGAGGCCCATTGCCCATTGCCCATTGTCCACTGCCCATTGCCAGCGAGTGACGCACCCGCCTTGAGCCTGGAGGTCTCAGCCGGTCAGCTTGTTACCCCAGTCCCGGTCCCACTCACCTAAGCTTAACCTAGTTGATTCAAAGTCAAGCACAGCTCGAGCTTATCGCCCGGCTCACGGTGCCAAGTATTAACCGCTTATCACATGCTTGCACTGCGATGCCATTTCAGGTCAAGTCAATCAATTAGGTTAGGTTGATCAAGCCTTGGGATCTGAATGAACGAAATCGTGCACCTTCAATCCAGACCTTCTCAAGAAGCCTTCTTGGTCGCACCAATCAGCAAAAACGTTGGTCGAATAAACTCGGTCTCCCAATCAGGGAACTTCTGCAAGTCCTCAGCTGTCGGGCACCATTCAACAAAATCCGTCAGCTCGAACCCGGCCCGCAATAGTATATTCAGATATGTTCCCATTGTGTGGTGTTGCTTCCTGACACCGTCCACGAACCAGTTCCGGAGTCTCAGTCCTTCTCTTTGGTAAGCATCCAATGGCCATATCTTGCGCCCGTCCTCGGCAGTAACTAGCCCACCACGAGTCGGCCCCGTGAAGATGGGATGTTCAATTGAGAATACCAGCCTGCCGCCCGGCCTCAACGCCTTCCGGATCTCCCTGAATAGTGCTGGTAAGTTGACCAGATAATGAAAGGCGAGCGAGCTGAAGACGAGATCGTAATCGGCTTCTGCGAGCTCAATCTCCTCTAGGTCAGCCCTTTGATATTCAATGCCCTCCACAGTGGTCAGGCTGCGCGCCTTGTCGAGCATGTTTTCCGACAAGTCTACCCCGCGAACATGAGCGGCGCCGCCCTCTCTCGCCCAGCGAGCAAACCATCCCATGCCACACCCAAGATCAAGAACTCGGGTCCCGTTCAACGCTGGTAGCATTGCCCGTAGCCTTGGCCATTCTGGGGCGCCGGCGAGGCCCGCGACTTGCCTCTCCAGCTTCACATACCCATTGAAAAACTCAGCTGTGTCATAGACATTCTGCGATGCAGTCGTCTGTTGTGATTCGTTTGCTTTCGCAGACATCTCTATAATTCGTATCTCGTTGCCTGGTATGAGCATCAGCTTTGAAAGGACCTAGTTATCGTTTCTCGAGGCATCATGGCCTGAAGTCTGGTCTGTCGACTAGTCTTTATGGCAGAAGCATCAGCCATTGGTCAGATCTCGCGCAATCCTACATAGTGCCGTAGAAGGATAGTGACTCATCCGGCACGGCAACAAGTGCTTCATGCAACTTTCGCAGCCATTCAGGCATGGGGTACCTCATATTGAGTGCGATGATATAGCCCAACAGCTTTCATTGCAAGCTCGTTGTACATCATTGATTGAGGTGGCGCTCACCCAACTGTTTAGCAACATAGTGGAGACTTTGTTCCGAATGGTTCAGCACAGCGCGCTCAAACAGGCAATCGCTTATTTAGGCTGACAACCAGCGCATGGATGAGGCCAGCGAGATGAAGGAGGCTCACCAATCATGACAGGTCGTTGTGTCTTTGAGCTTTCCCTTAAAAGTCAATTTTAAGTCCCAATCATAACTTTGTTCAGAATGAACCTGCTGTTGGCCTCGCTGCCCATCGAGTTGTTCCAGAAAATCACCTCGCTTCTTCTGCTGCCAGACCAAGTAGCACTGGGCCGAACATGCCGAGTCCTAGAGCGCCTGCTGACCCCAGTCATCTGGGACGAGGTTGAGCTCCATCACCGAGGCACACATGAGGGTATTGACATAGAGGGGGAGACGGAGGATATAGAGCACGAAGGGCCCGAAGAACGTGAAGAACGATTTGAATGGACGCGCCGAGAGGAACTCAGATATCCGCATAAACAGTTGGTGTATCAGCCATCTTTGCGCAAGTATGCCCAAGATGAGTTCAATCCCGATCAATGGGCGAAGGACCTCAAGCTCAAGAGACGCCACTGGCGAAGTCGCGACCGCAATGACCTCAGAGCTACTGACAACTGCAATCGAAGGAACCTTCAGTTCGGGAGGGAGGAGAGTTTCGTGAGGGTCAGGGAGATTACGTCGGTGGAGCGCTGGAACTTCTTGGCGCAGCATGTCCACTCGCTATGCATGTCGATTGGCGTCGACAGCGAGGTAGTGGAGGTGATTGGAAGTTTCAGAAATCTGAAGTCCTTGGAGCTCGTCGGCCTGCCCCTGGAGAAAGGGCATGCAGTGACAGCACCGGATGTATGGCTGCCAAACTTGCAGAACCTCAGGCTCCGAGGATACTTCTCAGCTGCTCTGGTGAGAATATTTTGCAGCAATTGTGAACATATTAAATACTTAGACTTGGGGTTGCTTGCAACACCGACTGATGATGCTGTTTATGCTGACACCCTTCTAAACAACGATGATGATTGGGCACTGGTCGCCGAGAAGGAAGCCGAGTGTTACCAACAGATTGATGCTGCGGTAGCTGCACTCTCGCCCAGTTCGGAGGGTAAGACCAGTGGGGAAGCTCATGAAGACGATTGGAAGGATGAGGACGAGGACGACTCAGATGGTGACCGGGAGCCACAAACCTGGGCCTTTCACAGTCCAATATGGCTTCCAAGGTCACTACCTCAACAATTCAGAGCGCTCACACATTTGCACTTGATCAAACCGTTCACTGGCGAGACCATTATTCGGACCGCGCCCAACTCCGACGGTTATGACATACCACACCGGTATGAACAGATCATGAACAGAGAATGGATGATCATCCTCCAAGGAGTATCAGGCACGCTCAAAGAGTTGATACTTGAGCACCGAATCCCAAAGAACGAGGGCAGTGCTGCTGGTGATAGTGACCCAGTCCCTGAACTGAAGAGATCGGCTCGCAACGCATTCCAACCCACAGAGTCGACTGATCCCGATCGCGGGGATGAGCTTTTCTGTAGATCTGTCCTACGACTGTTGTTAGAGCGAGGCGATCACTTCTCGCAGCTGAGACAACTTTCTTTGAGAGGGCTCCAAATCAGGGGCTTGCCGACTGGAACGGATACCGATGAGGTGCCCGGGAAGAATGGAGTGCTGGATAATGATGTTTTGCTACGCAGAGCCCTCCCCAACTGTAACGTTGAAATTTTCGAACCGTGTTACCCGATTCATGTGTACGCAGGCTACTACTACCAGCGCTGGCCGCGAACACGTCAAGAGGCTATGCAAGATGAAGGAGATGGTCTCTTGTATAGCTTGTCTGTCCACAACGACTATAAGAAGCGGTTTGGGCCGCAATGGCGATTAAAAGGATAGTGGTGGTTGTAAAGTCTTTGTACCGGACATAATACCGACGATTAAAGGTTTGATGAATATTCTATTATTCACAGTTGCGGCTTCTTTAATGGCAAGCGCATGTGGTAAACAACTTCGGCATCATGTGAATCAGAATAACAGACTCATTTTCAGAACTGCTCAAATAGCCGAAGAAATTCTTAGAGTACCTACTTCATGAAGTTTATAGAGCAATATTTTATCTACAGCCTCATCCACCACAAAAGATTACACTTTCTAGAAAAGCCTTCAGATAACTTAGGGCTCAGTTATCCGTCATTCTCTGCTTCACTGTCGATTTTTTTCGGCTTCCATCAATATCGTTGCCGAACCCGTACACAGTGTACGGCACCAAAGCATTGCCTTTCATGGATATGAGTCTTGGAGTCTCGCCAGATCGCAACTTCTACCCGCAAACTGAGAGCGAACTGTATAAGCTATCTCAAGAGCTGCGTGATAAAGTCTACAGAGAGCTCTTCCGCTCCACCAGGATCCAACACACTCCCGGGTACTACTTCTGCGCTCGTAAACCTGATAACACAGGTGGACCTCCAGTGGATAGCCAACCGCTCTCTATCTTGATCACCTGCCGCTGCATCGCCCGAGAAATTGGACAGAGCTGGGTATCGCATGTCACCTTCGTCTTCACAACGCCGGACCACATGATCAGACTGCTTGGATAGCTACCCCAGATACTTCGGGAGAGTGTGCGCGACGTCGACGTGGTTTGCGGCAAGATATTGTTACCAAAGAGATTAGACGAACCGGATCCTATCGCACCGCGGTCCGTCCAGCTGTCAACCGCTCTGGGGGTTTTAACCGGTCTCAGGCTGGACACACTCACCCTCCGATATCAAGTCCCCCACATGATCTGTTTGCGTGACGACCTCGGCGATTTCATTGCAAGCACTAATGATTAGAAGACTGTCTACCTTATCACCCGCTGTGGATACATTATGAAATAGCAACATAATTATAGTCGATTGGTGGATGTGCACCCTCCGCTGGTGTATGACTTTAGGCATGTGCCACCCCCGTGGTATTTCCGCGAGATGGTCTCGACCAGAGAAGGTGCATCTTCAGGTGCATGGGTCTTGATGGAAAATGCGATGTTAACATGAACAGCGGCTATATTTCAAGCACATCGAAAGTTTCCAAACACGATGGATTTCCAGAAATAATTGGATATCCACTGTACGCCAGACAGGATGAAAGCATTCGGTTCACTATGACTCGCGGAGAGGAAGTCGACTACGAGGTGCTCCCATATTCTACTGCTATTGGTGAAATGCCTATTTCCTGGACGGAGATTCGCAGGTGTCTGATTACAGAGAGCATTGAAAGATACCGCATGAATATTGAAGAGGACTATCCTGATCTAGCAGCATATCTACGCTAAAACCGAGATTCCTGAGCGTAGCTCCAAATTTCTATATCGCAGCAGCCAGAGTCGGGCGTGACCAAATGTCCGTCGTTTCGTCTCGCTGCCCAACACAGACAGGAGATTTGGTCTCTGCTGTACCGTAGCAATAAATAATCGGTGCCTCATTTATTCACCTGGGGCACACTAGGTACCTTTCAGTGGAACGGAGGTTAGCTCTGTTCCTTGTCGTTAAATCACACATCATCGAAATACTTACTGCTGATCACCATACGTAACGCGTCTGTTAATAAAAGTATGGAAAATCATCTATATATGTAAGTGTCTATTTTCCAGGACTCATCAATGGAGCCACTCTGGGTTGTAATCGACATCGTGTCTCATTATATACACCTCGCCGATGAGCACGGCACACCCCACAGTCATTGAAATGGCGATAATTGGTAGGTTTACACGCGCAAAGTCAAGGCTTTTGACGCGGATGTGTTTCCTGGCAAGTATATCTCGCCATAACAGACCGGCCAGCGACGCACTGAAAGCCGTGCTGAAGGCCCCGTAATTGACGCCAAGTGCCATGGCATATACAGTAGCCCAGAATGTACGCTCCGTGATGGGCTGTCCGCTCAGTTGGTGGATCTTGGCCCAGGATTGAATGACACGTGAGAGAAGAATGGTGGTGCCAATGTTCGTTCCTGCGAACTACTTGTAAGTTAGTTTGGGATACATAGGGCATATGATGAATGACGGGCGAAGTGCTTGAGAAGGGACTTACGTTGCACAAGATGACTGACAGAAAGCCCATGCCACCAATGGCACCGACGGTTCCTGTCTTGCCTACCCAGTGGTCCCAGCCATATGCGAACACCGCGATCCAACCTTTTGTGACTAGTGCTTGCACCAGAGTAAACATGCAGAACGCGAAAGGTATGAGCGCAAATGGTAAATGAGAAATTACGGCTGTGACCGTCGGGAACGTTTCCTGAGACCATCTGTATCTGTCGGCCAGATATGAGCTGAGCGTGTGGGAGTCGTGTGTAGGGCGGGTCTGGGCATCGGCCGCTTTCTCCTCTTTCTCTATTTCTTCTTCAATTGATTTAGAAGTGCCTTTGGTGTGTTCTTGGTTTGGTGTCTCATCCCTGAACAGCCCTTTCGACGGTCTTGATTCCGAGCCTTTTTCGCTATATTCGTTCTCCGTATTAGAAACCGAGAGCTCGGGAAAACGATTATCACCATTGCTGTGATCTCCAGATGGATTGGTTTCTGTTAGAGGCATCCTGCTTTGAGATCCATGATCGCGCTGCTGAGCCAGGTCTCGCTGTTTCGACTCTTCCTCCTCCTTTGCACGCTTTGCACGAGCTTCTTCTACCTCCAGTCGGCCAGCTTGAGCAATCTTTCGAGTTTCATGACGGTGTATCCAACCGTAGGCAATGTCCCAGATGAGCATGACCACTGCAGCGGGCAACGTGACGTAAAAGACTGGCCATTCGTGACCGGACGCGTTCAGCGCGATCAAAGTGATGAGGGTTGCTGCCATGATGAAAGCTCCGAAACTAGCACCACCCTTGTCCAGAAAAGGATTCATGATCTCTTCCAGTGATAGTACCTTGCCTTGCTCATCATTGATGTGCTGGTTCTCCTCCTCTTCGGCCTTGCCTCTGGCGTGCGGAATGTTTGGGTTGACCGGTTTCTTGTCCTTGATTTCCTGAGGTAGCTCATGCATATCGATCTTGGAAGGGACGAATTTCTCATCGTTAAATATTAGATAGAGAAGTAATGGGAAAAGGAATATTGCAGTAATGACGACCGGGACGATCATATTCGCCGTGTAGTCCAGAAACCGAATCCCGAATGCGCCTGCCAGTACCAGGTTGGTAGGGTTAGACGAGACAAGGATGGCGGAGGCGATGTTGGCAATGGCAAACTGAGAATGAATCCATGCCCTGGGATGAACGATATTGCTCGATACACGAGTCATGTATGCCAGGAACGCGGTGCCGGATAGAATGATTGGGTCGTTGCCAATGAAGCTGCCCAGCACGAAGAAGAAGGAATACAGATAGAAGAACAGTTTGTGACCAGCACTGCCTCCTCTCTGTAGAACCTTGAATGCTAACCATCTGATGAGTCCAGAAGCATCAATGGAGATGGCGATATATGCTAACGAGATGAAGAATATCATAATATCATACGGCTTGATATTGTTAGCCTCGACAACGCCCTGGTAGACCTCATCTCCACCAATGGCCGAGATAGCCAGCAGGAAGAGATCAGCAACCAAGGGAGCTGTTAAGAAGTTCATGGGAAATCTGAAGAGAACAAATGTTGCACCTTTGACAGCGGAGTGGCCGATTGCAGGGCCATCTCGACAGCCATGATTTGTCTTGGCGATAAGTCTCAGCGCAGCGAGTGTATCTAGGCCAGCATTGACCAGCACGCGTGGAACGTATATAGGAATGTGATAGGGAAATAACACATTAATATCTATTGCGACATAAGCGACATGATCGATCGTTGCGCATTCGCCGCGGTGACGGTCCTGAGATACTCACTGGTCAGGACAAATACGATGAGAATGACGATTGACCGCCACTCTCTGATCTTGTCGGTATTCAGATCGATTATATCAGCGCTGTTGCTTTCCGCCATGACGAGGGGAATCAAGGCCTTAGGACGGTGATACGGCTGTTAGAGTGGAGTCGGAGGTCATGTCGCCAGCGGTTTGCACTACTGGTACGGACCTGTGCTTGGGACTGCAGTGTTAAGAGGATACCATCTACGCATAGAGCGTCAGTACTCCGTCGCAGAATGAGACGTCAATTTTTGTCTCACCCGAATGACATGCGATGGTGCCAGAGATCTCATATGAACATGGGATGATGCTTCAATGCTGTACGCGGGTATAGAGTTGGCTGCTACAATTGGGGCTACCGCTTGGTTTGAAGTCAATGCTTTGATGACGCCAATCGATAGAGACTTCTGATCCTTGGAACATGTAGCGTCTAGTCACCGCTGTGCCATGGAATTGCAGCCAAGCTTCCAAAGCTTCTAGCGTCAAGCGGGTGGTGGCAGTGCTGTTATTATTATGTTGTCAACAAATCGAAGGTGCCTGTCAGCTCCCCGTGGCTGGTCTAAGCCGCAAGATACCCCGCAACGTCGGTGACTGAAGTGAGGTATTTCCTCTCAGGGAGTAGCTTGGCGCCCGTTCAGACTCTTGCCGCATACTTAGACTAAGCTGCGTTTGCGAGAACTTCTTTATCAATTCCATTGGTGGATCTGCCATAGATTCTCGTGACTTTGCTGCAGGTGACGGCTGGTGAATGGACTGCGCCGTGCGTTCTGTGTTCAGAAGCACACCTCATTTACCATTGATGGCTTGCAGATCTCACCTTACAGGGCTGGAAGGATCACAGGGCCAGTACGGGCAAGTCAGCACGAGTGTGCGGATGAGGTGCCTGAGACCCCGAGCCTTGTCCTCGTCCCCTGGGCGTATGTCGTGGCTTCAATTAGATTCCCATTCTCAATTGCCATTGAGCCTCTTCAAAAGCCCAACAATGCCCCCTCGAACCACTCGCTTTCCCCCGCTGAACCCACGTGCTTGAGGTTACCATTAAATTTTCGCTACCAAGGATTCACAAGAATTCTTGATGTTGGAGGAAATGCGGATATGCCAGCCATCCCCACAACTGCAGCGGTGATAAACAATCTGATTGCCCGCGACTCCAACGCTACCAGCAACGCTTTGCAAGTAGTCTGCGCTTGGCCTGTGAGCGGTCAATACGGACCGGGTTCTCGAGTCTTGTAGGTCTTCTACTTCAGCTCAATAGTCTATGATCCAAAACGTACCAACCTAATATTATCAGATATTACGCACTCGTCGTAGCTTGTCTACTCGCCCGGAAAGTAGAATGGCTGAAGAAAGCATGCTTGGCGGCTGCTCTCTTGCTGCCGGCGATTGCCGCCATACACGGCATCGTCCTGGCTATAGTGCACACAGATGGTAAGTTCTTGGCATTCATCGGCGCCACTATTATACTGATCTCCATGGGCAGATGCTGTCGATATGGATATATATGGGGCTTTCCAAATATGCGCAATCGGTATTCTAGCAGCACCGGTCACAGTCAAACTTTCTTCCACGTATTTCAATGATCGCGGTCGGAATCTCATCTTTGTCTGGACCGGTCTTATTCTGGCTGGGCTTCTGAGTTTGACGGTCGAGTTCTACCGTAGCAATTCGAAGTCATGTTTGCAAGACAATGAAGGCAACCCCTTAACAGATAGTAACCCGGATGCTTTTCCCTATGGTCCTTTCGGCGAACCGTTTACATGCGGAATCACTTGCGATATTGGTCCTGGGAATCCGTGGTCGCCAATGCGAAGTTGGAATGGAAGCACAAATAACATTTATGTAATTCCGGCTCCCCACGTCCTGACCTTTGGCACTGGCACACTCCTTGCGGCCGCATGCTGTCTCCCGGCCCTTTTATCACTTGCATCCATGTGGAATCGCATCGCAGAAGCCAACTGGGCGCAGCATTTTTTCCCAAAGCCTAATACCGAGCTTGATCAAATGATAGACGGCACGAATGGCGCCACGGATAGACAGATGATGACGGTCCAGGAGCAGATCAAGAAATATCTCAGGGTCGCCATAGAAATTCCCGTCTTCGGCGCCGCCGTGATGGCTATCGTAATTCTCGGCGAAAAGAACTTTTGGAGCAAAACTGTGAACTATATGACCGAGCCAATCGGGAGCGTTGGTGAGTGACTATCTACTGTTGATCATACCAAGACACTAATCACTTACTGACTTATACAGGCCAATGGGGTTCGATCGTCGGAACAGCTCTTGCCGCATTCGGTTCGTTGTATATCTTGCTGGCCAAAGCTGTGGACGATGAAGCTATGTCGGAATACTCTGAGACCAAGAGCGCACATGATCCTAATGGTGGCGTCTTTCACGCAAGCCCGAGACTCTCACCCGCCAGGAGCCGACACGGCCATGGCGGATCCCCTGATAGCCCGCCCCGTGTTTCAGAGTCGGAATTCGGCAGTCGCTTAACGAACATAATGAGTCGCCGCTCGAATGCAACAAATATGAGGGATGCTGGTAATCGACGGATGTTTGCCGCTGCTTTGAACAAAATGGGCAATTATATCGGAACGCCTTCCCGTAAGCGTTTCGACTTGACTGAGTTCCAACAAGGACCAGCCACGGACTATCCTGAAATTCCGGGCGAGGACAATCGAAATCGTGAAATATCTCAGCTCAGACAAGTCTGGACCTCGCCTTCGTTACGTGAGCAATCACGGGAAGGCAGCCCAGACTCACATCTTAACGTGAGTGAAGATATGTCACGGCATGGAAGAGAATCGCCGCCGCCGTCCGCACAGATACCAACCATTCAGTTGCCCACCAACCCACCTCGTGCTGTTCGGGCAAGCACTTTGCCCACAGGGCGAACGCCCGGTCCCCTGCTCGACATGCACTCGAACTTGTCTGGTGAGATTCGAGGCCGTCGGCGACGTCGAGAGACGCTGGAGGTGCCGTCACCGACCCACGCGGCACAGATGCGCAACAGTCTGCCAGCAAAACCTGAGCCTAAAGTGACTCTAGCAGCAAGTGACCATCTGCCTGTCATTGTTGTTTCCCCAGAACCAGAGCCAGAAACCTCACCGCCCTTGAAAATGGCTGGACCTTCTAATACATCTCCACCAACGCCGTAGTCTGGAAGATGAAGCAGAACAATAAGGTTTTCGAGTGAAGATGTCGAGGGATTTGTAAAACACAATAATCTAGATCAATGGTATAGTTGAATATTATGAATGATGAGCGATTACGACCAGGCGCAGACTTGGAGTTGATATGTACTGGCTACTGCGAACTACTTGTGGCGTTTCATTTGTTTAGGGTATACTTTTCAATTCTCGGGCCTATTTATGATATTTACTTAGTTATTTGGTCAGGTATCCTAAGGGGTTCACCATGGCTCGGCCACCAGGACAAACTCAGTCAAGCCAGCCAACAATCTGCAACGCTTGGTACGTGGCTTACGATGGCGACTCATTGAGGGTTTGTCGCAACCAGCGGTTCCTCGTTCGCAGATGCTGAGATGGGTAGGTGATGCTTATTGCGTGGGCGTCTCCTCGAGACAAGCGAAGTGATATATAGTTCAAGGCAAGTGTTTCATAGTGAATGAAATGCTCGCCTCCCAGCCCCGACCTGACCGTGTCTTTGCATGTATCAATATCAATTTATTTCTCCATTTCAATCCTCGAACTGCTAGGCACTGTGCTGCCAATTTAGCTCGGTCTTGAGCTCTCTCACCGCCGAAACGCAATTATTAATTTGCGAAGTAAGAATTAGACAACTTCGAAATAATCTAAAGCATAAATATTATAAATTTTCTTAACATTCAACGAAATGAGAGAAATAATTAAGATGGTAATTAAATGGCAAAAATAGCGTGGTAATGAGAAAATATACTACCTTTAAAAAACTCGTACCAGGCCTATATGGCTAGGTTGGTGGTTTATACGTTATACGTTGCCGTGTTATGAGCTGTGGGGTAATTAATCCCTGCTCGCCAGGTAGGTATGTTTTTGGGTGACCATAAGGAAACCCCTCGTGTTGTGTGTTTCTGAATTATGATGTTAATGTTTTTTCATCGTTCTCAATTATATAGAGTATGAGAATCTACCTATAATAGACGGTATGACTAGATGCTCGGGATCTTGCCTCATAGCCAATATCGAAAAACTAAGCCGCTGCATCGGTTCCACTGGGATGGTGTATTGTATTCAAATGGAACTCCGGCACTCCTATCCACCGAGCCTCTTTTGGCTAATCTCCTTTAACAACCCAGTAATTGATCCTCCCAGTCGTCACCCGTGTAAAAGATGAGGGTGCTGGCGACGGTTCCGGTATGAATAATGGCTACTTGGCACCTCGCTACGCCCTTAGTGCTGTGGCCAACAAGTAGCAAGACATTAAGTACTATAGTTGCTAATAGAGAGAGTTCGGAGTTAAGTACTCGATGTAGCTCTGAAACAGAGCTTCAAAAAGACTACGGGACTTGAGCTTCAGCGGGTTAAGCTACAGCCTATAGCAGCTTCGTCGGCGCTGAGGTGTCTTTGCCAAAAGCCCTGATCTGATTACCGATAAAGTGAATAAAAAAGGAGTTAAAATTAGTTTCCTGAGCACGTCATGTATAATGTCACACCTATGAATACCGAACCTAAGGTCTTAACAGACTCAGAGCTGGAGAATGGATACGACACTTCACATCATTTGGCACATTTGGCACTGAGAAAGCTTGTCAAATACTTGGCCAAATTAGTCAGCGGCTTCGCCTTGTTTCAAATCACGAAATTATCAAAGCGATTTCGCAACGCGACTACATACCTGTAACATCAATTTTCATATCGCCGATGCTACACACCTATACGAGCGCTGTTTGCGCTATAAGTATTCAACAGTCATGGTAAATGCAGACAGACCTGAACTTTGTGGGGAGCCGGAATCTCCGTAGTGGCTGCTCGGAATTGCCGCCGGCGATGAATTCGGGAAAATCATTGGCACCTACCAATTTCAGGAGCGACAAGGGTACCATGTGGATTTATTGAAGATATGACATGGGCGCAATCGCTTGTTTCACGGAACGTTGGATCCAGTTTGCTTGTTCCTGGAAGAAATGCCGGGCGCGATTCACGATAAGGTCCACGGGCCGATCCACTCTACAAACAGTATTTGCGTGTCGTGCGCATAGTATGCCCCGTGCAGGCTATGATGATAATTCTGTCCCTGCACGGCATGTTCGGATGGATATCGTTGTACGCATGTCCCTTGCAGATCTATGCGTCGAGATGAGATAGAAAGTCTTGATGGCCCACACGCATTTCCCATGCAAACCCGGCAGATCCATAATGACGCCTCTGCCCATGCAAGCAAAAGGCATTTGGGCAACGTCGCCGATGTAACGAATGGAGTCTGCCCGGGTGTTTCCAGATTTGCAAGGCGGAGGATCCTGCAAGGAGCGAACACGGATATATTACCTTCTTCTGCACCTGCTTTCTATGAAGATTCCTTTCTCGTTGCCTGAGCCTGTCCATCCCAAGTGAACGACATCTGTCTTCGAATTCTTTCAGCCCGACTGGTTGCGTCGATTACTATCATTATCTGTCCCGACACCAACACCTAGCGCAAGAAATCAAGATGAAAACCGCGACTGTGCTGGCTTCGGCGTTTTCGCTGGTCGCCGCTCTGCCTAACTGTGTCGGAAAGAGAGCTAGTAATGGAACACTCATTGTAGATGAAGCTCCTCAGTACCTTCGACCATACGCTCTGCGCAAGGGTGCTGGCCAAGCCGTCCAAGTTGGTTCACAAGTATACCGTTTCGCTGTTACTGGCAATTCTTCTGATGGTGCCTTCACCTTGATGAACACCAATGCGCCTGACAAGACAGGTCTCGGTGTCTTGCCTCACATCCACAAGGAGCACTATGAGAACTTCTACTGCACCAAGGGTAGAGTTCAAATCTGGGCGGAGACCAACGCGACGGGAGAAGCTGCTCGAGTCCTGACGCAGGGAGACTACGGTGCTGTCCCGCAAAACACCATCCACACCTTCCAGATCACAGACCCCGATACCCAACTCACTGGTGTCATTCAGCCAGGTGGTTTCGAGGCTCTCTTCATTGCCCTCGGTACTGATTACGAGTCTCCTTTGGGCTCCGAGTTCGTTCCCGCCGATATTGCAGACGAAGCAGGCTCCGATGCTTCCCTGATCACAGCTCTTGAAGCGTTTGACGTCTACGCCCAGCTCGACTTCAACCCTCGCCGGGACATTGTCAACGGCAGTGCTGGTGGTGAGGCAAACTGGCACAACGGGTCAAACGCTCTCGCCGCCGATGAGGTGACCCCTAACTTCGTCGCCAAGAACCAGGGCCCCAAATATCTGAACACCGACGACGGTGTCTACCGCTTGATCAGCCCGCTTGCAACTGGTGCGCAGACCGCCGACAACTTCACTATGGGTAATATAGTCATCAGCCCGCTGCTCGCGAATCAGATTGCCACCACAGTGTCTTACACGCAGCCGCTTGCGTTCCAGTTGGAGGAGGGTCAGCTTGCCGTCGAGGTCGATGGTTATGACACCATTTCCCTGATCCAGGGCGACGTTATTTTCGTCCCCGCTGAGACATCTTTCAGCTATTACGCGACAGCTGCATACACCAAGCTGCTATACGTTAGCGGAGGAGGCGACGGAATTGACTATCAGCTGCTTTCGAAAGCAGAGTCCTGGGACTACGCGACTTATCCGGTGGTTGCAGGATATACCGCATCTTACTAGTAGACCTCTTTGAACATGCTTCTGGGTGTAAAACAAGTTTGCGCCAAAATCGTGGTAATGAAGAACAAGATAAATACAAATGACCAGTGCACAAACTAGCAACTTGCAAAGTTCTTTTCATGCATCCAGTACGAAGTGTTTGACGAAAGATGAAGGTAGCGGGCTGGAATGCAATGTTCCACGGTCCGACAACGGCCCGGCAAGTGCAATTAGGAACAATAGGTGTTTCGACCTCGAATATTTCTCACCTTCCACTTCAAGGAGTATTTAATCACGTGTCAGCGATCAAACAACAGAATCATGCATGTGAAAAGCAGAGCAATGGTGTCGCTTGCCGCGCTGTCAAGGCGAATATCACTGCTTCGAGACCTCACTTGCTGTAGAAGGGACATCTATATTTAAGCTGTTCCGGCACAACCATCTGCGTCAATACAGCACGAAAGCGTTTGCTTGAGTGCTGAAGCATCCTCGGCCATTGATTATCGGCGTTGAAATTCAATATTAAACGAACAATGGCTTTCCAAAGCACGCCAGAGCCAGCAACGGAACTCGGCCGCCACCGGATATTTTCCTCAACTGCAGCAATAAGGGTCTCTCCTCTTCAATTGGGTGGCATGTCAATCGGCGAGGCCTGGTCTGGTTTTCTTGGCTCCATGGATAAAGAGTCCTCCTTCAAGTTGCTTGACACATACTATGAAGCTGGTGGTAATATTATCGATACATCCAACAACTATCAGGACGAGCAGTCTGAGACCTGGATCGGAGAGTGGATGAAAGAACGCGGAGTTCGTGACTCCGTTGTAGTTGCGACCAAGTTTACCACGGATTACCGAAGCCACGCCATCGGAAAAGGCCCGCAAGCGGCGAACTTCAGCGGTAATCACCGAAAGGTCATTCATATGAGTGTACGGGACTCATTAAGGAAGTTGCAGACCGACTACATCGACATCTTATACATTCATTGGTGGGACCAGACGACTTCTATCAAAGAGCTTATGGACACTCTCCACATGCTAGTAGAGCAAGGTAAGGTACTCTACCTAGGTGTCTCTGATACACCAGCGTGGATTGTTGCGGCAGCCAATACCTACGCTGCCGACCATGGAAAGACGCCATTTAGTGTCTACCAGGGTCGATGGAATGTCATGACCAGGGCATTTGAAAGAGATATAATCCCCATGGCTCGGCATTTTGGGATGGCGCTTGCTCCGTGAGTTAATCCCTGTTTACTGTGCGTGAAAGCCTTTGTGTTTCAATGAATCATGTCGAATTTACGCTCGCTTGGTCTGGTATTTGACCCTGAGTGTGGCTGATGTCAACGTAGGTGGGATGTTTTGGGAGGAGGTAAGTTCCAGACCAAAGCAGCAATTGAGCAGCGCAAAGAAATAGGCGAACCCCTGCGCCTGCTCTCCGGAGCCTACCAGACGCCAGAAGAAGTGAGAATGAGCGCGGCTCTGGCGAAGGTAGCCGCTGAGCACGGCATTGAGTCTGTCACTGCAATCGCACTGGCGTACGTGCTGCACAAAGCGCCGAACGTCTTCCCAATTTTGGGTGGTCGGAAGGTTGAGCACTTGCAAGACAACATCAGGGGGTTGAGCATCAAGCTCACTGATAAGCAAATTACCTCACTGGAGAGCGTGCGACCGTTCCAGCTCGGCTTTCCTCATGACTTCAACGGACCTGATCCCAATATTGCGGGCAAGTCGGCTTGGCTGGCGCGCACAAGTCATGTTGTCTTTCCAAATGCCCATCGACTGAAGTCAGTCTGAGATACTTGGCCGTCCAGTCGCCTTGCGTGATATTATGCGGGAACAACGAGAGTGGCCGGATCTGCCGCATCCGGATTAGGTCTAGCGGTGGTGTTCCTTCAAAGAGCAACAATTCTTTGTGGTCGTACGTACGGAATAATCCAAGCACGGCATTCAGTTTCTCTAGCTTCTTGTCATCTTATCATGGAGCTGAAAAACTGGTTGTGATTCGTTGTTGACTTTGATAAAGATTGTACCTGATGCTTACTCGAGCTTCTAACCGTGTGGCCAGGAAAGAGTTCCGCTTCACTCGTTGGAGTTTCGTTTAAAAAGTCCTTTTTCCTGAAGTGCAACTATTCTGGTTGGCTCACAAGCAATCCGGCAGGAACCAGCGACTGGGGTGCTGGTCCAAGCCATGCAACAGGGCGACTTCCTATTGGACTGACCTGCATTTAAACAAACGCATTCACTTTGGAGATGCAGAACACCAACAGTGCATCCACTTGACAAAAAGCAAAATTTGGTTGTTGATGGTCGAGTAGCGCGTCAACGCAGCCAGTTGGCGGTCATGTCATAGTATATAAATGCTAAGATTCCAACATACGAACATGTCTTTAAACTCAAGATATCGATTCCTGCCGCCCTCTCAATAGCAATCAATATTAAGGAAGCGGCTAGGAGCAACACAATGCAGGCCCCAGAAGACAGCGCAGCAGCACGGGGGATCGCCACGAACCAACGCAGCCCCACAAAATTGTTCCTTAGAGTAAGTGGAGGTGGGCCCTGGGGGTTTTTCTGAAAGACTCTCTACTCCGCATTAAATATTTTGGGAGTAATTCATACTAACTACTGCACACGCATTGGTGTAGGTGCTTGATCAATTCGAATTCTCCGTGAACCGCGAAGAGAACCTACAATCGGGCCATTTCTTTCAAAATCTTGGTGGCGGGTGTATAACTGACGACAACGAGTCTCAGCACCATGTTGACCTCGACTTGGCGCCAAGCGAGTCGCAGCAGTTGGGGATAACCTCGGCTCCTGTTATTTCTGCTTCTACACTCCAATTGCCACTGCAATATGAAGCACCCGCTGCTGAATACGCAGAAACTGCAGTGCATTCAGTCTCGTCCCATGGCAGGTCCTTTTCAGTTTTGACCGATGGTACGTCAATCACGCACCCGCGTCATGATTGCGGGCTGGACATGGACCTGTTTTCTGGTATTGACGTCTCCCCTGTACGAGTATCTGAGCTGCCTTCCGTGGATGAACTCGACATTTTCACTTCAGAAATACCTCAAAATGGCACAGGTCTCGAAGTCGATATGCTGCCCCTTTTCCCCTGGCGCATAGAGTTCTCATGGGAAGCTGGACGTCTAATATATGCTGGAGAACACTTGATCGGCCAAACACTTGGTGCATCGACCGCGGATAGCGTCACGCTTTCCGACGACACTCTAGCTGCTTCCATCATCTGTGTTGCAGGTACTGCTACTGCTGATGCCGACCGTGACTCGCTATCCTCGAACCGCGAGACCCCAGCATCCCAAAAAGCTCCATGTAACGACCTTGCTGAAGAAATTTGGTATGAGTTTCGTCAAAAGGTGATCAACATCCTGGATGATCACTTTTGGCGAACATGCGGCGCACGAAACCCGCGCAAGGAGAGCGATAAATCTTGCCACACCAGTGGCTACCTCCAGTCATCGGGATCTTCGCGTGGTGGAAACAGGATCTCGAAATCAAATGGGCGAACCAAGAAGCAGCAGCAGCAGCGAAAAGGTTCTTCTGGCGATGACAACAATGATGAAGATTCTGAAGAGGACAATCAGAGCAGACCGAAGAACAAGAATCGGCAAACGAAAACCGCAAAGGTTCCAGTTGACTGCCCTTTCTACAAGAACAATCCCTTTGGGTTCAGACTTTGTACAAACGCGGGCTTTAAAAGAATCCAAGACCTTAGGGCTCATCTCATGGACAATCACCAACAGTCTCATTGTGAATCATGCCTACAAATTCTGACTGTGGAGCAGCGTTTGTTTCACGGTCCCGTCTGTGTAGGACACTACACTCACAATGTGAACTTTCTAACTAAGGAAGCCATCAGACGCCTCCGTGAGCGAGCTGATAAAGATGCCTCCCTTCCTGAGCAGTGGTTACGATTTTATAGGATCATTTTCCCAGATGCTAAGCCACCGTTCCCTAGCCCATATGTGGAGCCTCATCGTATCCAGCTCATAAAGTTTATTTGCAACCACCTCCAGGAACATAGTCACACGCTTTTACCAAGGATCTCTCAACATTACCCGCCTGAGCAGTTTTGCACTGGCCAAACTGTTCAGAGGCAAATCGACCAGGGAATTAAAGAGGGGATTGCCGTTTTAAGTCACAGCCTAATGACGACAAATTTTCCCGGTTTTGTCACCGAGTGTCCTTCATCTCTGAACGACATGCACCAGTCCGATGATGTAGCGCTGCCAACGAGGCATGACCAGGGCTCCGATTTCGGGCCGTTCTATCAAGGCACAAACTTTGTCCCCGTTCCCTCCCAGCCGTTTTCTTATAGCAGCTCTTGCATCGATTATAATTTCAATTCAGCGATGAACGAGGTAGATCAATCCGGTTCCCACAATCATCGTACAAGTGCTTGGAACCAGGAAATCTCGGTCGGAGAAGCCTTCAACGAAATTCAGCCCCTTGATGGCCTTTCTGGCTCAGCTAGCATCTTCAATGAAGGAGCCGCTAACGACTCGTATCCGTTCTTCTTGGAAGTCCCTACTGCACCGCATGATCAAATAATTCAGCCACTTTTGGCCACTTCCTCCGACGAAGTAGGGCCGTTCTCACATATGGGAGTTGACGCTCACATGCCCGATCTTGGCGCTCTGCTCATTGCTGAGCCAAACCCCATTACCAACCATTTTCAGCATTGCCTATATGATCAGCCAAACTTTTATTCCCACTACGGGACATATAATTCTTTTCGATGAAGCTTATGATCGGCGGCGGGCTATTACTAAGTATATCAAGCGATCTTCTCAAGTGAGAGTGTTGAAGCTCAGTTGTTGTGGAAGACTCGGGTGTCGAATCCATGCCACGTTTCCAAAAAAGAAAAAAGTAAAAAAAAGTAAAAAGAAAAAGAAAAGAAAAAGAATCAACGTGATGAGAACTTATTTCTATTTTATTCATGTAGTTACTCCTGTCATGTTGCTACTTGCCATACGGTCACTTTATGTTGTAGTTTCAAGTTCGCTTCCCATACTTCATCGACTTCGTCGACCTCG
This sequence comes from Truncatella angustata, assembly GCF_020726525.1. Taxonomy (NCBI): domain Eukaryota; kingdom Fungi; phylum Ascomycota; class Sordariomycetes; order Amphisphaeriales; family Sporocadaceae; genus Truncatella; species Truncatella angustata. Next base: position 1,122,651 of record NW_025763390.1, on the reverse strand, counting down.
TTGTGTAGTTGCTTACGGCACCAGTATCCAAGACGGCGACACTTAGTTGCGGCAATGTGAACTCGAATGCACCGTCACCGTTAGAAGTAACGGTGGTCTTGGTGGTGGTAACCACGTTGACGCCAGTGAATGGGTCGTTATAGCCATAGGGATCCTCTGGTCCAGTCAAAAGGGTCAACTCGGCCGAAGTCCCGGCGGCAACGCCATCGAAAGTCAGCGACACGGGCACATCAGCGCCGTCGGTCGTGTTGTATACAGCGGACTTGAATATGTAGGCGCCGGTGTCTGCATTCTTACCCGCGACATAAAAGGCGGGGTCGAAGTCGGCGGTGGCGGGCAGGGTGTGCGTGAAGATATGTCCGGCGAAGAGCTCCCAGGTGTACCAGCTGGTGGATTTGGTCGTCAGCGCAGGGTCGGCCGCGAACTGTATCATTGTTGTCGCCCACTGCCATCTGTCCAGGCTCCTGATGATGGGTGCGTACAGAGCGCCCAGGATCCTGTCCGAGTTTCGCTCGTATCCGATCAAGGAGGCGGCTTCGCCCACGGAGCCACCCCACCAAGGGTACTCAAGGAGACCACCGTTCCAGGCGGACCCGCCGTTTGGGTGTACAGCGGCAGCCTCACCAATGAGATGGGGAATCTCGACGTTGTCGAAGAGATCGAATTGGTCGACCATGTCATCGGGGGTTCCGTAGATGTGGTAGTCACCATCAGCAGGGGCCGGAATGGCGTAGTTGTCAAGCACCGAGCCAGATGAGATGACCCGGATGTCGGGGTAGGCAGCGTTGATGGCCTCGAGGAACATGGGGAAACGATATTCTTTGTAGGTCTCCCAGCCCACTGGAGCGCCGGCGAGCCAGTCCTCATTACCGACCTCAACGTACTTCAGAGTAAACGGCTCGGGGTGACCGTACTCAGCACGCTTTGCGCCCCATGTGGTATCGACCGAACCTGTGATGAACTCAATCTCGTTCAATGCATCGTCAATGAAGGGTTGCAGCTCGTCCTGAGGAGTCACATCGCCATTGAGCGACAATCCAGCATACACTGCGACGACTACATAAATACATATTAGTGCGATTCCGGGGACGATTCAGCGACTGTACAAGAACTTACCAAGTTCGAGGTTCATGTCCTCAGACAGCTCAAGGTACTCGAGAAGCCCCAGGCCGTTGGTCTGTTGATAGTTCCAGACGCCAGCGAAACCAGGACGGTTCTTCAGAGGGCCAATGGAGTTCTTCCAGTCCCAGTACGAGCTGTTAACCAATCCTTCGAGCATGTTACCGCCAGGTACGCGCAAATTAGTCTGGTTGTCCCTGTTAGTGCGCGTCGTCGCAGTATTCTATGGCAAAACCTACGGGGTGGAAACCCTCTAGAACTTCTGCAAGATCGACTCGAACACCGTTAGCACGACCCTTGTATGTCGGCGGGAACAAGCTGACAAGATTGAAATCAAGCGAGCCATCCGTGGCAAACTATTTCGCGTCAGTTGCGTGGCTTGACAAGAGGATAGCACAACCTACGGCAGCATCGAAGGTAAGCGCGAAAGAGTTGTTGGAGTTGGGAGCATCAACAGTGGGGATCAACTCGAATGGGTGTTCCACCCACCCATCAGCAGTGCTCTTTGACTCGACAGCAACACTTCCGAAGACCTCTCCAGTGATATTGGAAATGAGGGCAGCCTTGAAGCTACCGCTGTAAGTGCCCTTGACCCAGAAGGAGCCAGTGTAGGTCTTCTGCTTGACATCTATTCCCCAGTAACCATCGTTGTAAAGACCGGCAGTGCCGTTGGCGCTGTCTCCGCTTACAGCGACGTTTACGGAAGTGGGCAAGGCATCAGAAAGAGGCGTGCTCAGGTTCTGGAGACTCAGGGCAGCGCCGTTGACGGGATACCAACCCTCGAGCGTGGACGGGTATGAGTAGCTCGACTGGAAGGCTCGGTTGCGGATCAGTTCGGCGTAAAGACCACCATCTCCCGAATTGCTGATGTCCTAATGCTCATGTCAGTCTTCCAAGCTAACTTAACCGTATACTCCCTACTGACCTCGTGCAGAAAGCCATATTGATGCCCACTCGTGACATTGCCGCCTTCAGAGCTCACTGTGATGTTGAGGGCAGCAGCTAGCGGCGTGACTGCTGCCAAGAGGCCAAGGAAGCGGGAGTGAACCATGATAGCGCACACCGAAGAGTTGAGAAAGGTGACAGACGGGACTGCTTGCCACTTCGAGCTTTGAGCAGCGAGCGAATTCCGCGCGTCATTTTATATACAGTCCCTGTCTCCGGGTAAATCAATGTCCTGCAGGCACCGTCAAGAATTGGGGTTGACCGTTGGAGAATGTTACGATGTCAGTTTGGGGAATTCTCGCCATGCTTGGAGTATGCATCGTGCGAACCAAGATATGCGGCTCGCCAACGTATGCGCACCTATCAAGTATCGCGAGACTAGTGTCAAAGACGAGGATACAACCACTTGGCATCTAAGCGGCAGATCGGTATACACCGTATCAACATCCGAATGCAACACTGAGCGGCACTTTTGATCGGTTGGACCCGAACTGTCTTTATGATAGGTGGAATACTCCACGATGAATGGATCCCAGTTATGCGGGGTACTGGGGTTGTGGGGTTTGGAAAGACAGCGTCGTCGATCTCGAAATAAATACGGGTTAGTGTTGACCGTGCTCTTGGAAACCATTCACGCGAAGTACTTCTGAGATTGCTTCCAAGAGGCTAAAGACGCGTGCGTGCGGAAAAACTCTTCTCAAGCGACCGCCATTGGGAGTCGGTTGAGGTTCGCCATCTGTAAAGGTATGCGACGAGGGACCGTATACGATTGGGCGTGGCTGGTGACCTGCCACAATGGGATGTACGGTATTACGTAATGGGACAGTCCCGACCAGTATTCTATCAACCTTGTCCTGAAAATCTCCATCGTATGTTAATGTCTCCAGTGATCAAGGTTTCGGCTTATCAATCGTATTCGACTCATCATAGTAAAATCCTGATCTTCGTCATGCTTTCTCTGACGTACATCTTACAGCCGAGTCTGAGCTCCTATGCGGATTTCCCGAAAATATGTCCCTCTCATCGTCCTTGAGACAGTTGCCAGGATATAGTAGAAGGCTCTCTCTAGGCCGTTACAGTGAAACTGCGTGTTGCACATCCACGAACCTTCCATATTTTGCGGCATTACTCTGATAATGTTTGTTACTCGGACTAGGCTGGGAGGGAATTTGCCAGTTCCGTCAAATCTTTCTCCCTGGCTGTCAGAGGTCTTTTGCCTAAGACCAGTATGTCGACGGCAGCAACAGGGCCCTCGAATAAAACGAGAATGTAATCGATTTTCGCCGTGTAACTCACATATCATCGGTTGCGAACACTCCTAGAATAAGCCCAGATAGTCGGCACAGTATCGTCGTGAAGCTTATATCGAAGCGATGATGTCCCAACTAGAATATCAGTACATTGTAGTTTGTAGTCAGCTACATGGCTCGGATCTGCGCCGCTCGTGTAACTACTTCTCGCCGCCTATCCTTTGGCGGAATTGTCGCATGAGTTGGTGTTGCTGTTAATCGATAATATAAGCTACCTGAAATGAGTATGATTTCCACTTATTTAAGTAATAGTACCCTCTGCTTACCATTCTACACCTCCCAGGGGCAGCAGCGTTCAAGGGAAGTGCAAGGGTGTAGATTATTAGATATCATCACAAGCAGTAGAATGCTCGCCTCTCGAAGTGGCGAGGATGTGCATGTTTTGAGCTTTCTGTTAAACTAGAGACCACTTATATCTCGTATTACTATCGTGTTCCATTTAGTGCTTGACTCTCAACTTGCATCGGACAAGGTCTCAATACGGCGATCAACACTTCGTCAACTGTACAATGAAATAGTGAGGTGGTAGCTGCATAGCCCAAAGCAAGCCCGCTGTGTTATTTGAGCCTCGCGAAGCTCGCAAATGCCAGGAAGCAACGGACTTTGTGTTCTTACTTCGACCCCAGATTTCCGGATGCCGAACCGCTCGAACGTCAAACTCTTTTGCACGAGGCAAGATGGAGAAAATTCTCAATGTGCTTAGGGGCACATTCGTCATGTCTCTGCGGTGCGACCCTGTACTTTCGGCCCGGATCCTGTCTCGGCGACTTTGGACCAACGGGGTTTAACCACCCTCTGGCAAGTCCCTCATGCAAGGGGAGCTCACATTCATCTGTATGGAAGTACCCCTCACAGCCACAATTTCCATCAGCGATCGATAACGATGTTAAACAACATTGCCCAATATGGCACTATAGCAAGGCGCTGCCAACAGAAGCAGCGACGAAAACGAACGTAGTCAGACGTTCATCGACTTGGGGGCTGAGTAGCAGTCGCATACCATCCTAACGTTAAGCTTGCGGTTCATCCGAGCATTGATGTTGACACCGCTCATCGCGATTCCATGCAGAACGTCTAGATGAATAGAGAGACCAGGTCTTGACTATATGCAGTAATATAACGATCTCGGTTCTCGTCACTGTGAATGATGAGATGGGAGGGGGCGCACCTATTATGGCTCCAAGGAAAGCTGTAAGTATACCGAAGTGACCTCAACGGCGGAAATGAGCTGACCAGTTGAAGAATACTTCCTACCGAACGATGGTGTAGGTAACCTATCAGTCTGGGTTTCTGGCTAATACACGAGTGACAGATAGAACAGGATCGTCTTGGTAAGTATGGCAATCTGTCACAAAACGCATCGCTAACGAGCTAGATCTTCAACACAAAAAGTTTTGGCGCCGTTTATAAGCGACCCAGAGTATGTGTTAGATATTGCACCAAGACGGGAATTTGGGCAATAGAATTCGCGCGGTTGCAGCCCAGTTATAAATCAAGGTGATGGGGACTGCTTCCAGCCTTATCCAGCCGGCAATGCGCCTCCGAATGTGTCCTTTATACGGGACGACGCGGAGGATCCTTGGGTAATTTTGCATTTGTTTAACTCTATACCCACGCGGGATACATGACTACTTGCTTCAATGCTCCCAAAAATGACATGAAAAGCGCTTTCGAGAACCTTTGGCCTGGCGGCTGGATTGAGTGCCACAACATTTAGAGTGATATCTGGTCACCGGATGGCTTAGTGCATGGAACAACTCTCGAGCAGCGGGGCAAAAGCTAGTAGCAGGATCCAAGTCTATGGGTCGGGACACCGATGTAGCTCGAAAGTACGGCCAATGGATGAAGAAAGTTGACTTCGTAGATATAATCGAAGTCCCGGTCCTACTGCCCGATGAGTGCGCATAAGCCGGTGGATGCCATCAGTCATATGTACAACAGGCAATGAATGGCCCGAAGACCTAAAGTGGAAGACAGTTGGCGCTTTTGTCGCTAGAAATCTGCTGATCGGACTTGACGGGATTTCTCGCAAGATGTTGCAAGGAGTAGGCATGAGACAATACGAAAATGCCCGTTTTTTGGCCCAGTCCAGCGTGTTATTGCCGCTCGCAGTATTCATTGGTGCTCCCAGCATTAATCTCCTTCAGAGTCATGAAAGACTTTCATAGCCAACGTCCACTGTTAGCATCGCTGTATATGGACGAAAGCCCCATGCTCATGAGCTTATGGCGCAGCAGGAAGTAAAGCTCGAAGGCACTTGATATTTCCGGGTGGGACTTCGAGAATACCAAACATTAAAGCCCACGTAGCTGGCAGTAGAAACAATCCCTGCTGAGTTTCAGCGTACTTGCCGTCGATGCCCAAATGCATCAAGTACTGGCTGGACACTCCGTAGAGACCCAAGCTTGAAAGCAGATAGATTCAAGGGGGCTGTGGCTGACGAGCAAGTTATAACTGCGCGGCGTCTAAATGGATTTCAGTTTCGGCCTGTCCTGAACGCGCCGGTAATCAGCCTGCTCTGAAGACGTACGAATCTTGCATCGCTTCTAATAGCGTGACACAGAAGCCTTCCAGTTCGCGTGACGCGAAATCCGAGTTGTAGAAGTAGTGGGGCCACAGTCCGTAGCGCGTCAACCATCAGATCTCGGCGCCGACCACTCCTAATAAACCCTTGGGTTTCTCACGATCTAGCCCCATGATCTGGCGTTTTCTATCCACACAGCAGATTAATATAATTGTCAATAAACCGAATCTCCGACATCAAACATTGGATTACCACCTGATGCTGCATTGGTGTAGTGGTTATCATTAGCGCCTTCCAAGCGCTAGAGCCTGGTTCGATTCCTGGATGCAGCATTCTTTTTGCCAATTGCACTAGATGGTTGATGACCATCAGGTAGCAGAATTAAGCGTAAAAATGAAGAGTACCTAACCGTAGTTTCTAATGTGAAGCATTTCACTATAACTTCTGGTATTAATCCATGTCTTTGTTGTTGAACAACTCAGCGTTCCATACCAAGAACGGCTGAACGACACCAAGGAAAAATATAACTACCTACCCGTTGGTTGCTTGGTTGTCTTTTGGCGTTGGCCTAAGTACGAAAATAGTCAATATTGAAGCTCCTTTTGTTTGCTAGATTGAGCTTCTTTGAGTACGTATTCTTGAGATGGAGCATCCGGGCTTTGTCTTTTGCCCGAGTCCTTATCAAAGTAGCGCTCTGCTCACTTGGCCCACGAAGTACGTAAACCACGAGATAATTATACTCCAGAATAATGGTTGTAAGGATGTGGAGGATATTTTGCCGCAAAGGCACTGAGAGAATGCTAGCCTTAGAATTCCCGGAAAACACCTTACGTAAACAAGTTAGAAATGTTGCCAATTCAGACTTCCGTTTTAAGAACTAAGACAGAACTCTCAGTCTACATAAGGTATAATGTAATGCAGGTTTCCAAAAGCATTTACTATCATGCAAGGTTCAAGTCTCCTGCAGCTCGTGCCTTTCATGGAGATAATGAGTGGGGCGTGTTTGAACCTCGGGGTATTCCAGCTGCCCCGCAAGACTTTACATTCACATACCCGTTTGCGGTTTGCACTATGCCACGGTCTTTCTTTGACAGTTTCTACAGTTGATATAGAACACTGTTGTAGTGAAAGTCAGATATGACGCACTGAAAGGAAGAGCCTAAATCTACTCGAGCATAGGATGGTGAATACGGTGCTCGCATGAGCGTGGGACCGCAAGTGTAACGCTCCAAGCGTGAAATGAAAGTACAGGTACTGTCAAGCAGTTAGTATATAGATGTCTGAGTCTACAAAAGAGAATATCGGTGTACGGAAAGTGGACATATACCTACTGGCTTAAGTCACGTGATCACCACTTCCCAAGTTCGGTGATCCGCTAGCTCGTCGCCTTAGTGTACGGAGTGCTCCCCGTACACTGTGGCCACCTATAGTCATCCATATTGCCACACTTTCAGCAAACCTTAAATACAACTAATATCCTGCTTGTGGTTTAGAAGATGCCTCTAGGTTGGTACCTCGCTCAGGGTATGGTGCCATTGGGGCCTAGTAGCAGTGATGACGAAGAGGGTCCATGTACGTTACCAAACGGTCGACTTGTGTGTGGTCCGCATGGCCTCGTTACCTGTGGGAGGTGTTGCACGGACTACAGCTTCATGGACGATGTCCTGAGCGAAGAAGATGAACACGGTCGTGTTGATGACGACGATGATGATGACGATGATGACGAGGTTGTTGATTCAGACACAGAGGCCATGTACAGGGAGTTGAGTCCCTCGGCAAGAGCAGAGATCGATGCTAGATGGGGCCCGCACTCTCTGCATCGCTCGAACAACGAAGAGGAGGCCGCAGCCGTTCGACTACCTTGGCCCATGGTTTTAGGCCCGATTTATGTCACGCGTAATGGGATCCCTCTTGACTTTGGCCTTGAGATGAGAAGAGGCACTGGTCGCGTCTTTCCTACCAAGTTCTTTCCACCTTCGTCTTCGATCAGACCAACCGAGCTATTCACGAGTCGGACATTGCAGCCATCACAACTGGTAAGCAGCGTTTTCATTTGCAACGTTCAAGTTCGGCTGCCATGAGAGTTCGGCTAAACTATAGTTCACGGACAGGCCAAGTGGACTCACCGGAGCGATCCACACAAAGTCCTCATCTTCACAGACGGCGCGTGCTTGAATAATGGGCAGCCGAACCCGAAAGCCGGGTGGGCATTTGTGGATGGACCGGGACGCGGAATCGGGGCCGGCACAAGATCTGGCCGTCTGGAGACGAAGGGCCCATTTGGCGACGATGGCATCCAGAGCAGCAACCGTGCGGAGCTCCGTGCTGTCATAGCAGCCCTTCGTTTTAGAGATTGGGACGTCGAGGGATATTACACAATAATCATTGCGACGGACTCGGCATATGTGGTCCAGGGTTGCTGCAAGTGGGTCAAGACCTGGATCCGGCACGGCTGGAAGACGAACGCTAGGGCCGACGTCAAGAACAGGGACTTGTGGGAAATGCTTCTCGGCGAGGTCGAGCGATGGCACGACAAGGACGTTGCTATTCAATTCTGGAAGATTCCTAGAGAGTGGAATGACGTTGCTGATGCGGCCGCAAAAAGGGCAGCTGCAGATGAATACTTACGTGATAAGTGGACGGATTTGATGGGTGGACGGATCTAATGGGTGTCACAAGGCAGTTGGACGTTGTGCAAAAGCATAATATACCTGGAGGCCATGTTGATGCCACTGCCCAGTCGACGGGGTTCTTTACAGTATTTGTGTAAAACGTTGAGGGGCTGCAAGTCGTAAACTTAGAAGACATCATATGTGGACGGTTTATAATGGACGTTGAATGTGTCGCGACTAATAATCTGGCTCTGCTGAATTAAAACTCAGCTGCAACACATGGGTACTTCCCATGCCTTACTATCGTATCAGTGTTTCCTCCCAACATGAGTCGGTGGCAATGCGGCCGTGTCCCTGTTTGGTCCCAACGATATCTAAGATGACACTGGCTCATTAAACACGGTCAATCAATCGATGCTATAGCGAACCTGGGCCCCATCTCTAAAGTCTTCCAAAGCCGGTGGGGCAATCATACCACGAAAGGGGAAGAGAGGAACGAGTCATGCCTTCATGCCTTCAAGCGATCAGAAGGTTTGTCACAATGGAAGCCCACAACAGTACCCACCGCAGTGTTGCCCAACCAACTTATTCACCCATAACTTGCCATTACTTCAACAACAAGCTCGGCTAGCTCAGTTGGTTAGAGCGTCGTACTAATACTATCTATCTTGGTAATATCAAGTCATGCGAAGGTCCTCAGTTCAATCCTGTGGCTGAGCAAGTTGCTTTTTGCTGTTTGCAATGACAGGTGCATGCTCGCATGTGTATATATATAGCACTGTAGGTAGGCCCTCCAGTCGTATAATCGTATTGGTCCTTCCTGAATGAGAGAACAACACAAGTGTATTTGGATTCAATGTATTCGAGCACAACTTCACTAAAGTTCACAGGAGAAATAGGTTTTCTATAGCCATACCACCACCATGCACCTTGTCTCCCCACTGCTCGGCTGCACATGGCTGTGCAACACGTTCATTTTGTTCGCATATGGATATGGCATTGGCACTCTTCAATTATCGGAAAGAAGTTGCTCTCGTGACCAACCCGACTTTCACTGCCTAGCGCCAGAAGCCCAGCGTCAAAAAATTCTTACAGCCCCGCAATGCTGCTCCTAGTCTCCGCTTTGTCCACTAAGCGTTAATGATCCGAGCAAGCCGGGAAAACGCAAAAAGAAAGTTATCTCAGTCAACTGAGATGCATCAGGAATTGAGCCCGATGCGGGGGTCGAACCCGCAGCCTTGAGATTAAGAGTCTCACGCTCTACCGATTGAGCTAACCAGGCGGGTCTTTGTTGTTGAAGCATGATGCGGTTGTCATGCCCTATGTCGGGCAGCGCCGGGCTGGCCAAATCATGGTCAGGATATTCCCGGAAACGGCAAGAGAGCATACCCATATCTATGTCTGGTGGGGCTTAGGTAAGCTATGAGAAGGTACACGTTGAGCCAGGTTGAGTCAGCACCGGGTATGTACATCTCCAAGAGTATGTCCCGCTCTTTTGCATTAATTATCTACTTTTGTCTACGCATCTGTGTCCCTCCTTCCCACTCTATGCCTGAAAGTCTTTCCCGGCTGTCTAAACATGCGCACAAGTCGCTCTCGAGAGTTATGTACAAGTGCCGTGACTTGCGATATGCTCCTCAAGATCTAATGTTAACTCTAACGGGCATGCCACCCTTCGGATGGGCAGTGATCATTTCGGCCGGGTGGATCTGATAATGCTTGATGCCCTGAAATGTTTCTGCATCCTCCGGATAGGCGATCTCCATATCAAATTCTCTTATTGTCAACGCTAGAATGAGCCTCAGTTCCAAGCTTGCCAGCTCTTGTCCGATGCAGTTCCGAGGTCCTTGCTCCCACGGTCTGAACGAGTTCTTCACCGGATGGAGAGGATCGTTCTCGTCGCGGATAGTCCACCGTTCAGGAATAAAGACGTCGGGGTCAGGCCAAAAGTTTGGGTTGCGGTGCGCAGCAGCAGAGCAGCCAAACAGCATGAACCCCTCTGCAGGGTAGTGAACTCCAGTTTCCCGGTTGTGAAGCATGAAGCCCTTTGAGCCGATGCGAACGGTCCCCACAACGGGCCACAGCCGGAGCGTCTCCTTGACGACGGCGAGCGTGTAGGGCATCTGGTTCAAGAGCGTCGGGTCAGCGGCTATACGGGATGCTGCTTCAAGCACATTTGTACCGAGGACAGAGTCATGCTCAGCACGCAGCAATGCCAGCTTTGAAGAGTTGCTGTATAGTTCGAAATAAGCGTAAGCCATTGTAGTTGCAGTAGTGTCGTGGCCAGCAAAGAGAAACATCTTGATGTGGTTGATGACCAGGTCCAAGAATTCAGGCGGTATGTTGCCTCGCGTGGAGACATCCTGCACTTCCTCAACGTAGGACTTCAAAGCAAGGTTCAAGATTGTCTTTGGACCTTCAATCTTCTCGTAATTTTGAACAGCGTGCTGCACGTACGGCATCATCTCGTTACGAAAGGTGCGGTTGAGAGCATGGTGACGGAAGGGTCGAAGGGGGTTCAAAGCTTTCTTCAGGTCGAGGTCAAAGTAGAGTAGTTTAACTTGATCCAGCATGGTTTCAAGAAATTTGACTGGCTTATTTTGGGCATTTACGCGTGCTCCTCTACTCAGCTGTTCAGTAAACAGCATTTGATAGAGAGTGCAGATAGAAACTTACAGGACCGCCCGTGCGATGATGTCAACAGTCAGATTAGTTGTCGCATGCTCCAGATTGATGACATTGCCTTTCCTTGCAAAGTCAAACAAATGGTCTCTGAATACCAATACCTCCTCAATGAAGTTCGGGATCAGTGATAGCAAGTTCCTTGTCGAGAACCCGGGGTTGAAGATCGCTCGACCGGCTTTCCATTCTCTACCCTCGGAACACACAAGATCCTTGGCACCAGTGAACGGTAGAAACTCGGAATGCATATATGGATGTTTCAACTGACTGTCCTCCTGCGTGAATTGGGCCATCATGTCCGGATGAAACACGGCCAGCATTGGCGCGCTTATCGGCCAAACGTCCATATAGATACAGCCAGCCTTCAGGGCTTCCGGGTATTCTTGGGCCAGAAGCAATGGCATACTTTGGCCAGAAGCATCTCTAGGCATCTTCTTCTTGATAGCAAGCTTCGCGAATACAACTAGATGGCCGAAAAGGAATGAATGGGGCATCAAAAACTAGATGGACATCAGCGAACTTCACTGATGCGGTTTCGGGCAATATAGGCAGGTTTTGCATGCATCGCAAGCGGTCAGTATTTCAAACGGAGCAATAGGCAGGGGCCATTCCAGAGACTCAGGTAGAGTCATTGCGACCACACGTACAACTCCAGGCTGCTTTGCAGCGATTCTGAACATCATCCGGACTTGATAGAGGCGGTAGAACAACATTGCGATGCCGATGCCAGCCAGAGCCGCTACGGCCTGGAAAGTGGGATTCACCGCATCCGGATCGAAGAAGCCAAATAGATTCGGCATTTTGCAAACAAACATGCAGGTATGGTTGCAAGATTTAAGGAGATCTAGGTTTGGGATTGATGTTGCATAACAGTGCTTTACGCCACAAATTGGAGGCCATGGGAGGTTGGTGAAAAAGCTGTTTGCTTCTGTTGGCAACAGACTAGTCCCTGTTTGTCGCATGGCGACAGGCTACATTTGGGGGCCATTTCTGAAATGTGAATAAATGATAGTGCGAGGGAAGCAGAATCGTGGTGAAAAGCGCGGAAGCTGTGAATAAGAAAGGAACGATGTACAGCTATTCACATGCGGTATGTATGCCAGCGATGGCAGTTGTTGTATTCCATAAGTGTTTGCATCATGCAGGGCTGCACCTTCATGTCCGAAGTCATGTGAGCCGCTTTTCCTCGAACCTTGAAAAACCTGCCAAGACAATACTCGGCAAGTTGGGTCAGTTGGGATGACAGATGTCCATTCGGATATATCGAACAATTTGACTGATACCAGGCTTGCGTAAACACTTGCCCAAAGCGCCAGTGGGAGGTAATGAGCAAATCAAGCGGCTCAATGACACATTGGATTGACAGCAGCTGTGGATGACGTATGAGCAACACCTTTATAGGCAGGCACTTGATTGATTCTGACCTGGGCGAATAAGCATAGTCCTGATGCTTATTTTGAGAGCCCTGTCGGCGCGTGTGATTGCAGCTTGCCATACTTTTAGGAAAGCTGTTCTTCAGGCTGGGCAGGGCTGGGCAGTTGGATTTGAATCTGGCTGCTGGCTGCTCAATGTGACCCTCAAGTGTCGTCGTCAGCAGGAGTGGTGTCTATCATGGGAATGCAATTTCGGTTATGCGAGCCAGCGGTTAGTGAGCAGCTGTTCTCGACCGTGGGATCCGGCAGTTCAGGGTGTTCAGTGGACTTTGCTCGTTCCAGACCGAATCTGCTGGAGAGTGAAGTGGTGCACAGCCTCCCGACGATGTACGGTAGCCCGTAATTTGCACAGCGCGTGTGCGGATCAGCTTCAGTAGGCAATCTGTCACGGCAAGGGAGAAAAGCGACGGCGCGCGCTTTAACTTACTTGTTCGGACTGGGAGAGGAGTCAGGGAGTGTGCAAAGTGTGGGATGCAGGGCCAGACAGGGGGTTGATCAGCGGGCATATTGCAGGAACTAATTTCAGCTGGCCCCGCCGCCGCAGCGGGCTATCGTCGATTACAGGCGTCATGGTCCGCTGGGATTCAGCGGGTGCGTGCTGGATTAAGGTGATCAAGTGGTGTTTGGGTCTTGCAATCCGCACAGCGAGCCTGCCTGCGAGCCTGCCGTTTGCATTTGCACCAACCTTGCTGCTGCGGGATCCATACAATGTACCCTCAAGACCCAAGACACACTTATTATTAACCTAGTTAGTTCTTAAGCACAGCACAGCAACTAACCTGACCTAGGCCACGCATAGTACACATAGTACATGCATACATACAATACGGCGCCATGCAGTACACACGCGCACACACCCCTGTCGAATCAGTCGATCCCCTTCTCCTTTTTCATCCGTCCTCATCCCAGAAATAGGATCCGCCAGAACTAACTTGGACTTGCGTCGGTGCAATTCTGCTTGATCCTGAAAGGACTCGTCATTCGGCCGATTCGAAATCTCACCTCTGTCACTCGTTTTGTTTTCTGCATTCCTCCCATCGCCATTGTGAGGTCAGATGTGTTTGCTGCCGTCCTCGTCCCCGTCCTTCCTCGCCCCCATCAAGGCTTTCCTAGACACCGATAACCCATGAACCCACCGCTTCTGTCATAGCACCGGCAAGGGAAGCGAAGCACCAAGACTTGCATTGCCTTGGGATCGAATCAACCCCCCCACGATCGACCGACAACTCCGTACTCCGCTGCATTCCGAGGCGAGTCAACTGCCGTCCGCAATACCGCTATGGGATTAGACACCATGGACAATGGCACGCGGATAAAGAAGCTCATCTTTGCACGACTCTCACGCCCGCGTCTGCTCCTGGTCGGCTTCTTCGCCTGTTTCTTCGTCATCTACGTCCTTTCCCCCTACGACAGCCAAATACGCTCAGCCCTGCGGTGGCAGACCACAATAGCCTCCGACTATGTCCAACATAAATACCCAAGCGACAAGTGGCTCTTCAAGGAGCAGAAATACCCCATAGACCCGGATCAGGACGTCGCCATCATCCTCAAGACCGGCTTTGGCACCAGAAACAGAGTTCCCAACGTCTTGGCAGCTCTTGGGAACGAGACATTCGACAGCGATATCTTGATCGTCCAGGACGCTCCCGTCGAACAGAAGAGGTCGTACGTGACCGCTGGCGGAAAGCAGGTGCCCACTGTCGACATTATCGGCTGGATGATACAAAACAACAAGCTTTTGGGCCACGCCAAGAGTGAACGCCTCATGAAATATGAGCTGCTTGCTGATGCCATCGATGCTGAAGACTACTTCATGGCCGACACGCTGGCCAAGGGCAATGGTTGGGAATTAGATGCCATGAAGGTAAGAAAGTCTACATGACCTCTCCAGCGCCCCCTTGCACCCGCGCTAACCCACAATCGTTCAGTTTATATCGGGCCTGCAGTATGCCTGGGAAAACTTACCAAAGAAGAAGTGGTACATCATGTCTGATGATGATACCTACCTCATCAAGTCTTCCCTGGCCCTGACTTTGGGTCACTTCGACTTCAGACAACCTCACTATTTCGGAAACCCCGTTGGCGACTTTCTGGGACGTTTCGCCCACGGAGGTTCGTCAGCTGTCATCTCCGGGGCCGCCATGGCCAAGTTGTTTGACAGCCATCCCGAAGTTGTGGCTGGTGCCCATCTCGAATCCATTTCGGCCACGTGGGGTGACAAGCTCCTGGCAACTACTCTCATGAAGACCGGCGTCTACTTGGATGAGAAGTATGCCAGGCTCTTCAACGGCGAGCCTCCACATATGACCAGGATGTGGGCGGATCGATTTTGTCTGCCACTCCTTTCATTTCACGGGCTTGGCGACCCTGTCAAAATGGAGGAAACAAACCAACATTTCAAGGGCGCGAAAGAGCCCGTTTTCTGGAGGCAATTGGGAAGGATTTATGGTGCCGCAGACTTCGAGTCTTTTGTCGCCGAACCGATTAGACTGAACACAGACTTCGTCGGCCGCCTTGACGAACACAGTACGACCGTGGAACACACTGAGACTGTGGAAGACTGTGTCAAGGAATGCGGTGCCCACTCGACAGAATGCCTTGCATGGACTTGGAATCAAGTTACCAAGCAATGTCACTATGCACCATGGGCGATTATCGGGGACTACAGAGAAAACGTCATATCCGGCATCAACTACGCCATGGCAAGGAAGCTGGAGGACGGCTGTCACTCAAAGCCGGTACCAACCATGGCCACTGAATAAGGCGCGCGTTCTGTTTGGGGGGGTGAGATCCCACCATTGCTATTTTTCGCTTGTATATACACTTTTACCCGGGATATGAGGCGTTGCACTGCTCAGAGATGGATATACTGGGCAGTTGGTTGGTATATATGCTGAACACAGCTCAGGGGTTTGATATAGACCTTTGAAATGAGAATGGATCGCGGAACGACTGAATGATACCCGGGACGGTCCATCTGGAACAGGGTAGAAGTAACATACTGGACACCTAAATGCTAATACAATACTTCATCAACGTACACCTCAGTTTCGTTTGGTGACGCGTACATGGTGTTGGGGAAACGTGGTGTTGCTATCCCCGGCATTGGATTGACGGACTGGCATGTGCGATTGTCAAAGAGAGTAGTAGCAGGTTGGGTTGGTTTGAATTAAACGAAAATAATTGATACACGAACCGTCAAGAGCAGGTACGTAACACATCAACGCAAATCTAAATCTTGTGGACACCATGACGCTAACTTTGTATAATACAAGAAAAGGACCAGGCTAAAATGACATTGGCCCGTCTAAAGAACATCTACACCATGTGGGCAGGGTCTCTATTTAGGGGCAGCTTCTCAGTGACGCCCCTGACGCCCAGTGGCAAGCGGGCAGGCACAAACCCTGGAGGAAATCGCTCGGCGACCTTGGTCACGCCAGGCGGCAGCTTCTCCGTGACCTTGCCGATGGCCCTGTCCTCCATCTCGCCCAGCTTGGCGTCGATCTTGTTCTCGTACGCCTTGGCCTTCCTGCCCAGGAAGGTCCGGAAGACGCCGTACGCGCACGTGGCGATCCAGAGCAGGCAGTTGACCAGGTCGATCCAGACCCCGACCTTCATGAGCCGGACGCTGGTGCCCTCCCACTCCGTCCCAGACTCCTTGGGCAGGAAGATGCCCGCGAACACACCGAACACCACCAGCCACAGCAGCGCCAGCAGCCCGTCCATGTAGAACAGCCGGTGCACCGGCACGAACGGGATCGAGTACAGCACGCACGTGATGCACGACGTCCCCGCCACGAACGTCGCGTACACCCAGGCCGCTGACGCGGCGCTGCCTGCCTTCCGGTCCGAGTCCACCCGGTGCGCGTAGAAGCCCACCACGATCAGCGCAAAGATCAGCTGGATGCCCCGCGCGACCCAGCGCGCGACGTTCTCGTACAGCCCGATTTGCTTGGTGGCGGCGCCTTTGCCGGCGCGGGCGACGAGCTTTCGGGCGTTGATGAAAGCCATTCTGAAAGCTTAGAGTGTTGTTTTGGTTCGTGATGTGTAGATGGTTTGGGTGGTGTGGCTTGTTGGGTTTGAGTTGGTGGGTTTCCAGCCTCGGATGGGTCTGATCAAATATGTCCCTAGTGAGCGTGTGTGATTAAGAGGTATGTGATAGTAAAGCGAGTGACTTCCAGCGTCGAATAAGCTCTGAGATTATAATAAGAGAAAAGATTGAAGGAGAATTTGTGGAATGACTAGGAAAATCGTGAACAGGATGGAAACACTGGTCTATTTTCTATTTAACTGCCTGATACTGAAGACCCAACGGCTTTGTCTCCAGGTCCATAAAGACCCAAAGTGATTCTTTGGCCATCATTGAAGCCGCGCTGTCGATTGAAACAAAGGAATTGCTAATTCTGGACTTATCCACGGGATCTTGTGAGCCAACCAACGGGGGAGCCACCGGATGTAGTCCGTGCTTACCGCTTTGTCTCGCACTTCGTTGCGACAGGGGCCGCGACTGGCTGCTGGGCGTTGTTACCCAACATCCGCGCTTATTCTGGCAGGCTATCTTGCTTCAAGCAGCGCGCGCTTCTTTCCAACGATCCGCTCACTTCCTTTGCGGTGCTGTCAATATTATATGGCCTCTAGTCACGAGATGTGAGGCAGCTCGTTTACCGCGAAGCACGGCAGCGCACGTCCAGTCATCCGCACTCTCGTACGGCAAGGCGTTTGGAGTTTTTCGAAAAAGATGTATGGGGTGAGGAAGACCTACTGGTCCGTTTGGCCATTGGGAAAGCAAAGAGAAAGCTTCTCGAGATAATGATTAGCTTACACATGGCAAGAGTTCACCATAAGAAGTACTAAACTAGTCTTCTCCAACAGTAAGATTATATTGATAAGGATCACCAACATTCTCGTATGCTTTCATTCTCATTACACACTCAAGACAGGCCATCAACATGAAGCACTAATTCTGCCATCTACATCCCATCTTTACAGCACGAACAGCCCCTCTCTGAGTCTCCAAGTCCGAATTAGTCGCCTAATTCAGGGCAATAGCTCCATCTCTCTGTCCAAAGATACCCTGAAATGAAGTCAGTCATAGCTCCGGACGATGGGTCCGATTGAACATACCAAGAACTTGTTACCCGCATTAGTAGCCCGCTGGATGAAGGATACCAGCTTGATAACCGCGACCAACAGCATCGTGGCAAAGATCAGAAGCAAAATCCCGAGGAGGCCCCAGATGCTTCCGCCATTGTTGTTAGGCTTGCTCGGATCCGATGATGGCTGCTTCTGCGGCGGCGCCTCGGCGGCACCCTCGCACCAGAATGCGTAGCTCCCAGCGCCCTTCGAAGGCATGCTCAGACAGGTCTTGAGCAGATCCTCAGACACGGTCTCCAGACTGGACGGCTCTCCGATGCATCCAGGGACGTCGTAGCGGGCGAGGAGAGCCTCGGTACCGTTGCTACAGATGGCCGTGTGATAAATCTTTAGCTGCCGCAGCGGTTCGATCTGCACACATAAGTCGGGCTGCGGGTGGCGGAAAATCGGTGCACGGTTTGGAAGTTCCTTGACCCAGCAAGAGTTATCGGACGTAGAGCCGGTACGGGTCTCGGGCTGCTGGCTCGTGGCGGCGCTTTCTTCGGTGTTGACGATCACCACACTCCCATATGACGGCGCAGCGTTGACAAGGCTTGAGGCCAGTCCGACCAGTAATACAAGTTGTTTGAGCATTGGGGGCGAGTGTCTATCAGAGCGAAGCACAAAGTCAATGCAAAGTGATGATATGCGTGACACAAAATCAGAGTAGTAACTAGTTGAATCACGATTCTGGCACAGATAGAGCTGGGTATCGACAGAGTTTAAGGGTGATCGTTCCACAATCATCTCAACGATGCTCCTAGAGATGCTGAAAAGTCCCCGATAACAAGCCTGCAAGTCCCCAGACCTATTGGACCGCGTTGGCCAACTGGAAAAAGACCTACCTATGCGACCCGGCGGCACAGTCCTATGCGAAGAGGCTGAAGTTGACATTGACAGGGGCTTCCCTCTCGATTGGGTGGTAGTGTGCCACAGAACAACCTTGGTGCATACATCCCCGCATACTCCTATTTGTTCCAGTACGCCCGGCTTATATGGATGGCGCTCGTATTGAGACCAGGTGAAAGCATCATGTTTTGTGAGAAGTGAGATTGCACTTAACTAACTTGGCTGCACTTGGCATCCTTATTGTAAGATATCGTTGTTGATTAGGCATTAGGGTGAGATCAAGTATGTCCACAAATCTGCGAGGATGCTTACGTTGCATTTGGCGCGTCTCCTATTACTACCATGAAACACTGTTCCGGTTGGCCCTATTGTAACACCACTAATGCAAAGTCTACCAGACATAGATACACGTACAAGCTCGCGTCAGAGGCCTTGATTGAGGGCAGTCTTGGCGCTTATCAATTGCCTCGCAATATCTACATATCTGGGGCTTGTGCAAAGCATAGTGTTTATAAGTTCTCAGTCTCCGTCTGGCATCTCAATTGTCTGATTTAAAGTAATAAGTATTTCAATATCCGGGCCATCAAAGGTAATTATACACTACGTCAGTATCGATAGTGATGACATGGCAGCACGCATCCTCGTACAACCAGGTGGAAAAGGTTTCGTGATTCTATCAGCGACTGCTTCAAACGATAATGTCGCGGGGCCTCGAAGGGCTATAGAGCAACGCTGGGCCTTTTTAAACACTGATGTTGCAAAACCAGGCTTTCGCGAGGCTTGACTCATTGTCGACAATGAAATCCAGGATAATCGAAAAACATGTCCATAATATTCGTATCAGCGCACAGCTACTTCCATTTTTCTCATACGGCGGTGCTACCTAAGCGACAAGGTACTAATACTCTACACTTAGCTTTCGGGTCGAATGCAGAACAAGCACAAGTGGACAAGGAGGGAAATATCCATAAGTTTGTCGCAGTCGAGGGAAGATATAGTGTAGATATTCTACCACGCCAGGTATCACCGCATACAGACCGTACATGTTGCAGAGAAGCATGATAACATTGGGCGGCCTTTGGTCTCCAACGACAAACTCTATGTCATGATGGGGCCAGAGCGGGGTATATGAAACTAATATCAGGCTGATTACCAATTGTAGTCGTATTACCAAGCAGAAGCGGCATGTTGAGCGCGAGGAAAACGCGAAGCAAGACTCGACAAGGGACATTTGGTCACATAAAATGTATACGTGCATATGTGCAGCCGCTTGTCGTTCCTGTAGGATATTTCGAAAGCATCATCAAATATGACCACGTCAAGAGTTGTGTTGGTGACGGCAGCGTCGGGCCACATCGGCGAAAGTCTCGTGCCACTCCTTGCAACAGATCCGACGATAAAACTCATTCTTCCGACGAGTGACGCGTCCCGCCTGCGTTCCAAATTTGCGAACCAGCAGCAATGGCATCAGGGGAACGTGGTCATCGAGGAGGGTTCTGTCAAGAACCCGTCTTGGTTTCAAGAACTGCTTACAGCTCACAGAGTTGACACTGTCTTCCTCAACCTCACCGGTGAAGACGAATTGTTCACTACTATGAACTGCCTCGACTGTATGTCTCGATCGAGTTCAGTCAAGAAACTGATATATGTCTCTGCCTGCATGGATTTTGATTCGACTGAGGGCATCAGACATTATCTGGGCCATTGTTCGGCCGCACACGTCCTGGTGAAGGCACTGGTTGAACAAAAACTGATCCACGGCAACCTGGCGTTCGAATGGACAGTCTTGCGACCTACCTTGTTCTTCATCAATGACTTGAGGTCGAAAGAGAGTATGATCGAAAGAGCCATCTTCGACGAACCGCTTGGCGAAGCGGGAGTCAGTCGCGTAGCACCGTGGGATATCGCACTTGCAGCCACGAACCTCGTCTCTGACAGGACCCAGAAGTGGAACAACAAGCAGATTGCGATCGGTTCAAGAAAGGCGTATAGAGGTTCGGAGATCACCAAGATCTGGTCCAGTGCATTGGGGAAGCAAATAACTATGCCTGCCGCAGACGAGGAGGGCCTGCAACGTTATGAAGAAGAATTTGGCGCACGAATAGGTGACAAGGCTGGAGTTGCTTGGGGGAGAGACCTGAGGCTGATGTATGAGACCTTTGCAACTCAGGGCTTCGGCATGACGGAAGAAGCATATCGCCAGCAGTTGGAACTGCTGGGGCAGGAACCTGCCAAGTATGAAGAATGGGTGCAGGCAACAGCCTATTCCTGGACTTGATGAATTGCTAGTAGGTGTGAGCAAGCGGCATTAGATGTTTTGTTTTGTTTGGAATCTCATAAAGCGCTATGCACCCTGAGGTGCTGAGCCCTTTTTAGTTGAACATGAAACCAAATCATTTATTAAACTACCAAGTGTGTTCGAGACGGGCCGCCCCTCGTCGGAAACTCGCGCATTGTCAATTTGCGATCGGTCAGCCAGATCCAATCACTACCAGTTTGGGTGTTCATCTGGTCTTGCGCTAGCGCATCTCTGTGGGCATCCACTATCCCCTCCAGGAGCCGCCCGCTTGGGAACAAGACAGCCGATCCTTGTCGCGCCCGAAAGTGTTCATCTTGCAGACATTCTCATTATGGTAATGATACTATGTTGAAACGTCATGAGGTATAGAAATGAATCATGGCCTGTGGGACCGTAATGTCCGGGGATAGACGTGCGTAATGGAATGCTTATTGTTGTTCTTGTTGTGGTCTGAATTTACCAAACAAAGCTCTGTGCATATGTATCGCTGCAATCTCAGGAGATCTGACCACGTCTAGTCAGCGGAATATCGCTAGTGTTCCTTCTGCCTCTGGGGCAAAAGGAGTCACTCCACAGTCTGACATTCCAGCGGGATGTGCACGCAAAGGAACACGAATGCACATGTACGCAAAGGAACACGAAGGGAACGGGTCTTCACCCTTTATTCCCGCGGCATCCGAGCGGCCATGTTTGTGCTTCTCTTGTACCCGTCCTTGGCAGCAGAGCTTCCAATGACCTCATCGCCGCTACATGGACCAGTAATCGATGATACGTGATCGGGCATTTATATCTCACGTCTATGTATCCGTAGAAACTGGGTTTTCGCATTGCCGCCTCATTACTATAAATTTGCAATACAATGTTTCGGAGTTTGGGTAAGATGTGATGGGATTGGTCTAGGCGGTCCAGCGTTTGCTTATTTAGGCCCACTTATACTCCTGCAGCTCTCGACAGCGTTAACCCCGCGCCATCAAACACGCCGTCGCATGCTAATCCTCGTAGCTCGCAGATGAATATTTACGTAAAGTGCCTACCCAGCCAATGGCCCGGTAGAGTATTTGTGGCTCATCTACAAGGAAGCAATGACAAGGCCAGAGATTAAAGGAGCCTAGAATCCCATGCCCACGCGGCTGGTGCTTTTTTTTCCCCCCCATAACGCATGTTGATAGACATATATGTTGGTTGTCGCCGGCGATTCCAACATTCCTACACTGCTTCCGGTCACCAGCCTTTTGCTATCTTACGTTCCTTTCAACGCGACTTTTTCGCGTAGCCGTTCCTTTCCCACACCTCGATTCCAGGATGAATTGGTTGACCCTTATTGTTGTCGCACTGGCTGCGCCAGTGTGGTCTCACAACCACAGACACCAGCATAAGAGGCGTGCTTGTTCCACAACACAGGCCGCGGTGGCCGCAGCGTATGCAGTAGAAAAAATAGACGCGGTGCAGACGAGCCAGGTGGTTCAGACAACTGCAACATATGCTGCTCAAACCACTGTACGGACTACTGTGAAAACCAGTGTCAGGACCAGTGCAGCCCAGACCAGTGCAGTCCAGACCAGTGCAGTCCAAGTCACTGCGACATATGCTGTTCAGACCAGTCAAACCACGGAATCTGCTTCAGCCACTTCTGCAGCATCCACAGACAATACACCCGCGAGAGCGATATGGCTTTGGTCGTCGGACTTACTCCAGGATGACACCAAGGTCACCGAGTTCTTGTCTTTCGCCGAGTCTAATGAGATTAACTCGGTCTATACGCTCATCGACCGCGATATGGGCGACGAGGTTTTCGTGAGCTTCATCGCGCAATGCAATGCAAGCGGGATTGCCGTCGAAGCATTGATGGGCAACGCGCAATGGATTACTGGAGGGGGCGACCCAACCTTGGAATCACAGCTGAACTGGCTGGAGCAGTACCAAGGAAACGCATCCGCTGAATCACAGTTCTCTGCAATCCACATGGATGTGGAACCCTGGGGTCTCGATGGCTGGACAACAAACACCGAGACCTACACTTCAGCTCTTCAGTCTATTGTGACGCAGGTCAAGACCCTGGGTGAAGCCCTGGGCCTGCCAGTCGTTGCAGACTTGCCTTACTGGGCATACACCATCGAGTGCCCAACCACTGGCCAAACCCTCGACAGCTGGATGCTCAACAACCTAGACTCTGCTGTTTTCATGACATACCGCAACACAGCTGCTGAGCTGCTGGATATTGCGACCAAGGCCCTCGAGGCAGGCAACACAGCGGGCAAGCCCGTTTGGCTGGCTGTCGAGACGGTTGACGCAGCCGACTCGCTTCTGATCAGCTACTACAGCAAGACGAAGTCTGCTCTGTTTGAGGATCTTGTTTCTATCAAGACAACTGCTTCAAGCCACAGCAGTTTTGCAGGCATTGCTATTCACGATTACGATGGAGTGGTAGCACTGGGTTCATGATTATGACAGGACGACCTTCTTTTCTCCACGGCCCGCTCGGTCCTTTCACTTCACTTCTTTTCTTCACTTCGAGCCGGCCCCTTTGCAGCAGATGATTTTTACGATTACGTTTGGTGCTTACTTTCTTCATCACCCGTGCTGGCATTTGCTGGGCGCATTAGATCGCTTGAGTTTAGAGAACAATTTGATACGATTTTTACGTTCCGCAATCAACTCGATGTTTTTTCCTACGCTAGATGTGATTGGCTGTATTACTATTTCCATTCCTGGATCGTCTTGTTATATCGACGAGTTATCTATTTACTGGCGAGTTCGGCAAGTCCCCTGTCTCTGTTTACCAGGAAAGTAAAGAGCCTGTAAGGCAAGAACGTGTTGCCTAACCAGCTAACAGTGGAAGCCACCCCGCGGCGAATGAAAATACTGCCACCGCTGAGAACATCATTGATGATGTTCTTCGCTGCCACATCGACGTTCTCTTTGTCGGTGTACGCCAGTCCCTTCTTATGGTAATTAATGACGGCTGCTATCTTTTCGTAGTACGAATTCGCGGGCAGTTCGAGTTCCCTTCTATTGGCAGGGTCGTTTCCGGTTGTCTCGACGGCCCCGAGTATGACTGTGACGACCCGCACGCCAAGGGGGGCCATTTCGAGGCGCAGCGTCTCGGAAAGCAGTGTCGTTGCAGCCTTGGAGCTGTTGTACACACCTACCGCGGAGTGAGCACAGAACTTAAATGTATACTCTGGATAAGTCATGGCATACCCCCCAGGCAAAGACTAATTCGCAGGCCACTGAACTGATATTACACACAGTCCCTTGAGCCTTGATGAGCATCGGCGCGAACGCCTGTGACATTGCGAGTACCGCCCAGACGTTAATGTCGTACATCTTCTTCGCGTCCTCAATTGATGTATCCAGGAGCGGCATGGAGTCAGAAGTCCCGGCGTTGTTAACCAAGATATCTAGCGATCCTCCAGTGAGCTTCTCTACGGTCTTCGCACATTGACCTATAGACTCCTCGGATGTGACTTCGAGCTCGAGGATCTCTATGCCCTTGATGTCGCCTAGGGATCCGACCTTCTTCGTGTTCCGTAGTGTCGCGAAAACTCTGAAGCCTCGAGCGTGGTATGCCTTCGCCATTGCCGCCCCGAGTCCGCCATGGCTGCAGCCGGTGATCAGAACAGTTTGTTCTGGCATGTTTTCTCGTACTGGTGGTATGAGAAGTCAATATTATGAGCGTTGATAGTTTGAGTAGAGTTCACGTCAAGCCCAAAGATACGGGCAACTGCCATTATATACAACACAGTGTCTAGGATTGGGCGGTCTCGCCAGTAAACAAGCGGAATTTGGATAGTTACATCCGTCGGTATGCACGGAGTGGAGAATACGGACTGTATTCTATGTAGTCAGTACCCCGAATATGACAATCCAGGAACTGTTTATGACGATTACTACTAGTCTAGAGTGCGCTTGCAGTATGTTTCGTAGCTAGGGCTGCTGTGATACTTCACTATACATGCAATTGAAGCACAATCTCCTTCATCTAAAAGACTAGAACGTGGGGTTATTCGAAGCGCTGAAAACTGCGGTGTATCAATGTGAAAAGTGCGCCTAGACTAGAAGATACTGAGAACGGCATTTCAGACAACAGCTACAGCCCGTCCGCTGAGATTAAAGGCTAGATCTACAAAGATGAAAGATTCTCAACGAAGTACTTCTTTCTTTGTTGAGCTGGGATATGAGAATGAAAACCCCAGTTCAACCGGATTTCGGTATGGAAACCCGAGGCTTGGTGGTCCATCCTACTGGGGCTGTATTCAAGATTTTCAGTGCCACGTCTGAATTTCGATTGGAATTATTTCCATTCCTACAGTATGTCTCATTTTCTTCATACAAAAAGGAGCAGCATCCCGAAGCTCATGTTGCGATCACACCATCACGTAGCCCCTTCACACCTAGTGATGCTGACATCGGATTTATAAGCATCTGACACGGAGGTAATTCCGTTGGATTTCCCCCCGCTCTACGCGCATCTCTAAGACCGTTCACGTGTCATTTTAAGAATCCAAAGGATATCCGGACTTCCTAGCCTAAGTCACAACTATTGTACAGCAACCGATTTTAGACAGGAGTATGCCGGATCTCGGCCACTCCAGCACATATGGCCAAGCTTGCATGCAATGCTACAAGGCGAAGTGCCGATGTGTGCCTAGTCTACGGAATGGTGAATGCGAAAGGTGAATAGTTTCCTCTCGGCATGGTTCATTCATATATGGTACATAATTGATAATCTGGTAGATGCCTTCGCCTCAAGAAACAATGTCAGCCGTCAAACACGTTTCGCAGGCGTAATGCTCAGAGACCAGAAGAGTCAGATAGCCGAATCGCACAGCTGGAGAGTAAGATAGAGACTCTTACTTCCGCCATGCAATCTATCGCTAGCTCTTCTGGGTCTTCAATCGACATTGTCCAGCTCCTCAACGACGAAAATATTTCAGCGTCCACATCTCGTTCAGCGGGCATTCCGACAAACTCCACTAGCACCAGTTCGAGCATTATTGAAGAGCCAATGCAGACGACGCCGCTCCATCCAAACTCTTCACTTCAATTGCTCTCTGATCCTTTGTCAAACCAAGCAGAAGAATGTCTTGTATTTTTCCGATCCCAGATGCTGCCGTGCTTCCCTTTCATTAATTTTTCCCAAGAAATTACAGCCAGGCAGCTACACCATGAGCGGCCTTTTCTTTACCAAGCCATTCTCGCCGTCACCACTTTCTCAAGTAGGATGAAGCTGTCCCAAGTCGAGGATCTGAAACGTTTTCTGCATGAATCTGCTTTGATTAATGTTCAATCAAACATGGATCTGCTGCTTGGATTACTCACGTACCTAACATGGAGCACCGACGCCTTTCTTGGCCGAGCGAACTTTCTCTCTCGTCTCATGATGCTCGCCATCTCGCTAGTATATGATCTGCGATTGTTTAAGCCAACCCCGCCCGATGTTCAGCTTATGATGTCTATGACACAGGGTCAACCCTACGCAGCAGATCTGAACATCGGCGAGGAAACAGCCCTGGGATTTATGGAAAAGCAGCGAGCTCTTTTGGCCTGTTTTGTTCTGAGCTCGAAGTACGTATGTCACAACGGTATTCTTGCCATCGCCATGTCGGGAGAGCCAACTGACTTGTATCTACTGGCAGTATTTCATCTCACCTAGGGCGCCAGGATGCTCTCAGGTGGACGCCCCAAATGGAAGAGGCAACTCGCCTCCTCGAAATGAACAAGTCCTGTTCAACAGATGAGGCATTTGCTTTCCAAGTGCGGCTGTATCTGTTAAAGCAGAGAGCGGCATATATCCGCGAGCAGCACGAGGTAGACCGCGCTCGCATAGAAGCAGCTTCCGTGACTACGTCACTTCCGGGATTATTGTATCTGAAGACATTGCGGGCCCAGCTTCATGAGCTCAAGTCATCGTTCCCTCTGCATATTCCCCAAAAAGGTAAGTAATTTCCCCTCGTGAACGTGCTGAAAATTTCGAGTACGGGATAATTGAGATATAGGCATGGCTGATGCCCAGCCATGTCCATGTAGGCATACTCGATACGAATGCACAATACATTGAGCTATACATCAATCACCTGGCGTATTCAATAAGCTTGGACTCACCACCTCTTAATATTTCGGGGCAGAGGAGCGACGGCGGGCTTCTACCCGGATTCGAACGCTTAGAGTGTCTGTGGCGGTCTGTCGAGTGTATCAAGTCATGGCTAGACAATTTCTATACGATCCCCCCCTCGAAGCTTATCGGTCTTCCATTTCATTTCTGGTCCCAAATGATCCTATGTGTCACGGTTCTGAAGTATCTGTCGACGCTTGGAGACCCGGCTTGGGATTGCCAGGCTGTACGCAACACTGTCGATCTGATCTCGACGATAGACTCTATGATTCAAAGGCTCGACCTATGTAGCGAAGAACCGAGACTTCAGTGCAGCGACAGCCTGTTTGATCTCTTATCCAGACTCCTAAGAAGGTGTCGAGGATGGGCTGAGACATGGTGGAACCTGGCCCCTCAGGCGCAAGATATAGGGGCCGAGGCATTTCATATTGACGATCCCAGCGTGGTTAGTCATACTAGCCACACGATGGATTTGGATCAGATGGGTTGGATGCAGTCGATGAATCTGGAAAATGATGAGTGGCTCAAGAATATACTAAGCCGGCCCGTATCATTTTGTTAGGTATGCCTACATTTCCAAATAGCATAGCGCCTTTACGCTTACATATAGCTAGATATCAGAGCTCACACTCTCTCAAAACGTGGTCGTGTGTTCAGAAACCAGGATCTGCTGTTCGGAAGTTGCTTCTCCAGTGTGCCATTTTTTCTAATACCTGCATGATCCTGCGTAATCGCCGCGTTCAACTGCAATTTTTGGAGTACCCTTTGTCTTCTTTTTTTCTTTCACTAGTCTGAGACGAATCCTTTGCCAAGAGTGAGGCCAACAGTTTTTTAAGCATCTTGGGGTGCGCTATTGAGCTTACAAATGTATATGCTTACGCAGATTGGGGCTATTCCCGACTAGGCAAATCAATTTAGACACGAACTATAGGTCGCGGCCAATCACAATGATACCATCTGCGTCCGGATCGGCTCGGTCGCGATTGTACTGCTGAGACAAGATCGATCCCGCGTCAATGTGTTTGGCAAGCCAAAGCCTACAAGTCTATATAATATGTCACTATTGGAGTCTAAAGCTAACGTTCAATAAAGCATTGTGACGTTTCTAGATGGTTTACAATACGATATTGGCAATTCTTGTAGGCAACAATGGCACATCAATGGATTTTGAACGGCCAGAAAGGCTTCGAGGATTCCCTAGAATACCAAGAAAATGTTCCAATACCCTTGCAATCTCAGCTCAACCATCATCAAGTCCTCGTCAAACTCTATGCTGCCAGCTTGAACTATCGCGAGATCGCGATTCCAAGCCCCCAGGTAAGGATTGTCCAAAGGACACAACACATTTCATATGGGCTGTACTGATAGTTGAAAGAGCTATACCGGAGACATGAAGACATCCGTTGTCCCGGCATGTGACGGCGCGGGTATCGTGCTGGCAGTTGGGTCTTCCGTGCAGGAGTTCCAACCCGGAGACCGAGTCGTCACGTACTTTGCCCCGAAACTTGTCGAGATCACCGGCGATGATGAGGCATCATGCACCTTGAAAGATGTTTCGCTCATGCTCGGTCAGGGGACCGACGGTACACTGCGTTCTCATGGTGTCTTCTCAGAGGCCGCTCTAGTTCATGCCCCTGTATCTCTCGATTGGTTGGCCGCTTCTACATTGACGTGCACCTGGGCCACAGCATGGAATGCGCTATTCGGACTGAAAGATTTCGCCGTTGGCCCAGATGCGTGGATACTTGTTCAAGGATCCGGTGGCGTCAGCGTCGCAGCGCTACAGATAGCAGCAGCAGTGGGCGCTACCGTTGTCGCGACGACCTCGACGGAGGATAAGGCAGCTCGTTTGCGCTCATTGGGAGCAGCATATACTGTCAACTACCAATCCAACTCGAGCGATTGGGGACACAAGGCACGGCAGTTGACACCCGATGGGAAAGGATATGACATTGTTTTAGATATGGGCGGAAACGCATCCCTCCCCCAGTCGCTGGCGGCGGTTCGTACAAATGGCCTCGTTATGGTTTTAGGTCATTTGGGAGGAGACGCTGCCGAACCAGTGGCAATTATGTCCGTTCTGCAGCATACCTGCGTTGTTCGCGGCATCCTTGGGGGTAGTCGAGCACAACTGCGTGAGCTCGTCCGTTTCGTCGACAAACATAATATCAAGCCGGCTCTAGATGATAAGGTGTTCGAATTAGCAGACGCGCGAGACGCATATAGACGTCTCGATGCACAGAAGCATTTTGCGAAGATAGCGATTCGCATCCGCCATTCAGAGGTTCACAGTTCATGAGCTGTTGCGCGACATCAGCGTCATTTTGCACTAGAGTTGGCATCTTCTGAGATACGTCATGCTATGTATCGCTTAAAGGAGATAGGTTTCGACGTAATTACGTCTAAGTCCAGAGGCTTAAGGATTCAGAAATAACAGTCTCTGGTAGGACTTTGCGACTTCACGACATGCAAGGCTGGATTGCGTTGCTGAGTGATATTGGGGGTATAATGGAGGTCGCTTTCATCCACTCGGTTAAGATAGACCCCAAATAACATGGACATTGCCAACTGTAAATACCTGAACACTTGTCTAACTGATCGGATTCGAGGCTGCAAAAGACATACCAGGAGATATCCTATATGCAGAGGTCGCCTGAGCCTTTTGGTTCCGTAAGGCTCGCCGCACCCCTGTCGAATCGTGAGTCCTCCGGGCGTGAGTGGAGATAAATAAGCAGTTCGCCCCTCGCCCTCTTGCCAGGCACAGTTTCACTGCAACACTTCCTGCACAACTCGACCAATTCGTAGAAAGAGGCTCACAAATAGGCCCTTCCAAATGGACTTTGTTTGGGATACCGTGTCGACTTATCGCCTGGATCATGCGGGCTTAACGAGGTATCTGCATAGCATATTCCCAGCCGCTGCAGATAGGCGTAATATTAGTTGGGAGGTGAGAGAATTCTACTTCCAAATTTTCGGCGATTTTGACTGACAGCGTTGTGTATAGGCCGTTGGCGAGAAGCATTATCGGGTTTGGATTCCTCGGTTGTTGACGGAAGTAAGTGTTGGACTTGTGTGGTTCATTTCGACCCAAAAAGCTGACATCTAGTAATCATGCAGAAGGAAAAGCAAGAGTCTGTTTTGGAGGAATTCCGATATGCTAAGCCCAAAGAAGATCCATTTTCGAACTTGTAGTTCATCGGTTCGTTAAATAGTTAGTCGGGCTGTGGACAGGGCAAATGAGTCCGCAAATGGTGTTTACATACATGCCCACCTGAGTCCAAATCTCAATGTCTTTCAGTTTAACCAATCAATAACTAAATGATCATTGCCACCATATTGCCTCGTTACATCCTTTGGTACAGGGCCGACCTGGATTGAGGGAGCTTACAGCAAGCCTGGCAAACCTGGCATGTTTGGCGCAAGAACCCCGCTTTGGGGGCCGAAACAATGCCTCGATCTCAAGTCCTACAAGGACTTTCGGAAGATCCTGGTATTTCCACTTCCCCTCAGCCTCCGAGGAAGGAGCTGAAACCTGGCGCCCCCCTCGGATACACGACTACGCCCATGTATAGTACGTACGAACACTTCTCGTGCGTTGGATGCAGAAGCGATTTGATATATATCTTACAGACTTTATACACATGTCCTGGAGTGCTTCGTTGAGGCTCTGATGCGCCTACTCTCATTGTGGTCTGGTTAACTAGATATCAATGTACTCAATTGATAACATCTTAGCACATCCACCATGGGTCCGATAAGAAATGACAATGAGGAGTTTGAAAAATCTTTAAGAAATCATCATCTATACCCCAGTAATATCATTAGGAATCAGGCATTTCTTCACACCGTTGACCGGTATCGACGATGTTTGCAACAGGAGGAGCTGTTCCACAAGAACCAGAGATCACTTTATCTGCTAGATCTCGTGCCTATCAATGAGGGTAGTCAAGGTAACTTCAAGCCGTCAGACCACCTCAAGACAAGCTGCTAATGACAAATCCCACTACGCAGAATTAAAATTTAAGAACACCCAGACAGAAACCGTGGAAGCATTAACGACATATCTTGCGCAGCCATATCACCCAAGATGGCGGTTCATGTATGTCTCAACAATGAGAATACGAGCTGTCAACGTTACGCTGCTGACTCCATAATAGCTTTTTACAGTCCCCAAACTCGCGCTCTCCATTGGGATGCACAAAGGACCAGTTGACCACGGTTCTTTCGTACCATCAAGTAATGCCAACCTTCTCCGACCTAATAATGGCTTTTAAGCCACGTTCAAGGCCTGTCACTCATGCCATATTCAGACATGAAAGCTATCTGCAGCAAGACAGCCCCCAGTTCGCTCTTCCTGAATATGGAAGAAGTGGTGTGCAAATCCAAATCGCCTTCAATCTGTTATCTGTGGAACGAACGGACGTACCTAATGAGCGAAACCAGTGGCCGCTCCGCCAAGCGGCAGTGTATCACTCCTTTGATGTTGTCGACGGTCAAACAATATTTATGGTACTCAAAGCAGACACCAACATACTAAAACGAATGGCTCAAGAGGCCTTGAGGAACCGCGATATGCATCCGACCGCACTGCATGTTCCAGAGAAGTCATTCACTGCGACACTACTAACGCATCTCATCATGGTAGAATGGTGCACTGAGAATTGGTCCGAATACATTGACGACTTCGAGCAGAAGGTAAGAGAGAAATCGCTTGAAGGGAAAATGGCTCCCATCTCGGCTGCCACTAGTCCTATGGCAATTGAGACGAACATATCACGGAGGAGTATAGCAACATCTCCAGTGGCTTCACGTATGAGTACATTCGCAACAAGGAGTAACACCTGGAGTCGAGACTCTGCGACAGGTACAAAACAACCACCTCCGCAGTTGACCGCCACTATACCAGAGACAGAGGGAGCAGTGTTTGACTCACAGGCTGCAAGCCCGGCCACACCTATCGCTCCCATAAGACGACGAACTTCAAGTCTTCGCCAATCTGTCGCCGATCTTTTTTCTAAGGTCTCAACTCAGCGAAGCAAAAGCTCTGAAAATGTTGACATTGAAATGGCCCCTCGAGGAAGTCAAGAGAACAACTGGCTTGGCTTCGACCTTGACGAAAGTCTGTCATTCGAAGAGTTCCAAAGAATGAACCGCTGGAGTGAGGAGCTCGAGCAATCATCAACCGCCATTGAACAGAATAAGGGTGTTCTCAGAGAGCTTGGGGACCACTATCGTGAAGTTCAGGAATCTCACGGTTTCACTCAGAACATCAAGACACAGGACGTCTCAAGCAGCTTAGCAAGGTTTTTGACGAAAATCAATGGGGCTATACGAGATCTCAATGTCAATCAAGATCGATTGCGAGCCGTTGCGCGCATGCTAGATAATGACAAGGCCCTGGTAAGCACGGCACAGACGCGCAGTACTGCCTCTATATTAGCATTTTACTGATCTGTGAACTCTTAGTACGGCGCGGCTTTGCAATACCAAAGCGCCAAAGTATCCGAGCACTTCGCATACACGGCAAGAGAATCTGCAGACAGAATGGAGGATTGGACGATACAAATGCACGAGGTCGCGATCAAGACCGAACATGAGACAGTTTCAATGCACGTCATCACAATATTCACGCTCATTTTCCTTCCAGGAACCTTTGTTGCAGTAAGATACGGCTGGCCTCATCTTCGGCAATTCTTGATTGCGGCCCTGACGCAAATCCAGACCTTCTTTAGCAGCGGGGCCATCCAGTGGGATGACGATGGAACGCTTGGCACCGACTATATAGCCCGCCCGGGCGGCATGAAGCTTTTCTTTGTCACCATGTTGCCCTTGACAATTGTGATTATGGTCATCTGGGCGTTGATCTACTGGTTCGCACGACGACAAAGGAAAGCTAGAAAAGACGATATATTGCCTAGGGCAAAACAGTGAAATACGAGTAAACAGTTTATCGCAACCAATAATGCCTCCCCTAAAAACACGCCAAGTACATTTGTGAATATATAAGTGGTGTCGATAAAAATCCATTATTAATCCTGATTTACTGCAAGATAGCTCCACAAGTATAGTAGGAAACGGTTCCGCTCACTAGCAGGATTGGATGAACTGACTATATTGTCAATCACTCTGCTTGTATGGAGTACAAGGTTACAGTTTCTGCGACTCTACTATTCTTTTGTGTCAATTGATCATGTTTCACGGGGTACACAAACTCATATAGAAAATATAATTTCACACAGCCAAGAAATGAGATGCCATTGGCTTGGCCATCGGCAATGTGCAGGCAGGCTCAAGCGCGTTCGCCGGTTTCTGTGCCTGTAAATAACCGGACGGCCACCTTGGGTCGCGTAAAGAAAGCCTCGTGCAATTAGCGCAGATGAATCCTTCAGCAGAGGTTGGGGTCTGAAAATAGGTCTTGGACTGCAACCATAGACATGGAGTGTGACATACATGTCAGCAAGGCTGCGTTTTTCCATGTGCAATTTGGTTCAAACGAACCACTTCGCCTGGATCGATTTCCTTTTGCAGTAAGATGGCGTTTCCCGCGAACCACCCTTGCATGACACAGCCCTGGAAGTGCTTATTGTTACCACCATCCTGGGTGCACATGTGCGCCCTTGCAGATGGTTGTTCGTTTCACGGCCCCCAATGTTATCAGCCGCAGGTTCGCTTCAATGATCATTTAATAATACCGACGCAATGTATTGAAATATTCATCTTCTTTCGCCAACCTTGTGAGAGTTTTGTCTTGTTCTCCGGTTTTCCAACTTGACAAAATCATAATCGTGTTGCGTCGGTCAGTAAAACGCTTCGGTTACCTGTACCCTCTGCCAGAGAGCGCTTAGCACTATTGTTACTGGTCAGCAGGCGATTTGTGGGCACCGCCAAGATTACTTTAGCGAGTCCCTTAGCGGACGCGCCCTATCAGGATGGCGGAAGACACGAATCACCAACCCAGCCACGACTTTCATAATTGGGTGAGAGACACACGAGTGAACTACGAAGGTCGGGATCTTCTTGAAAACACACTACAATATATTCCGCTTCACGAGCTGGAAGACTACTGGGGCGCAGGGAAGATTGTAGCTATCTTGCGATCATACGATAAGCCGCTGCCCTTCGATTTCAAAAGTATTCAGTCGGATTACCTGCGGATATTCTCCACCTTAGTCTATACAGGGACCACAAGACAGCTCCTAGGCTTGGTCTTGAGCTTCAATCTGGACGATACCCAATGGCCCCGAGTTGATCATCCCAACAATTGGCCGCGATACGACGATTGCTCCCGTGCTTTCGAGGCCGTCAAGAAGGCGCAATGGACCTTCTTCCCGTACCACTTCAGGGCCAGCCGGCTGAATGATAGTCAAATTGACCCAAACTGCATCCTCCCCATCAGTTATCTGGAGACTATCACTCAAGAAAATAGTTCTGCTATTCATAAGATCAAGATACTTGATACATACAATGACTTGGTAGGTTTTAGCCCAAGTATTGATGTCCGCTTGGTCAAAAATGAATACTGACGAGTCTTAGGTCCCTTCATTCAAGGAGCGATATTTTGCTCTCAAGGACTACGATCTCAAACAATCTGGCAACCGCTACTCCACTGAGATGGAGGCCTTGAACATGCTTCGCATGAGCCCATCGGAGAATTTGGTCACTTTCTACGGTTCCTTCAGAAAAGACGGCCACGGATTTCTCATACTGGAGTATGCCGATGCGGGGGACCTGTCGGATTTCTTCACCGAAAACTTCCCGCCATCCAGTGCTATGGATATAAGCTTCTTCTGGGCGAGCTTGCTGAAAGCTTTGTCGGGGCTCGATAGGATACACCAATTGATGAGTGTTGATAGCAACATGAAGAGCATCATACAAGGGTAAGTACAAGCAAAGAGTCGCTGTGAAGTAGCTAATCAGAGACAGCATCCATCAAGACATTAGACCGGCGAATATTCTTCTGTTCAAGGGTGCGTCCAGCTCGCCTTACGATTTCTCGCCAAAAATTGCAGACTTTGGCTTATTCAGCCATGCAAGGAAGACACGTAGCAACAGCAGTGAAGCCAAAGGCAACAACAAGTACGGCAACCAGATTTTCGGTAAGGTGCGCTGCCTCATACTGCATACCATATTTGCTGATATTATAAATAGCCGCCCCTGAAGTTGGTGCCATTCGCCGACGCAAAGCCAAAGGCTTGAGTCTCATCACTCCAGGCGCCGATATATTCTCCTTTGGCGCAGTATTAAGCACAGCTGCTGCTTGGGTCATCGGTGGCGCTTCACTTCAACACCAATATTTTGAAAAGCGAAAGAGCGCTCATACCAAACTAAAGGAATTTGCCGGGACTGATTATGAAGGATGCTTTCATGCAGGGTTGCAACAATTCTCGGCTGTAAGGCAAATGCATGATGAACTTAAGTCTCACTGCCACATGCATCGAGACCTGCTTACACCACAAATTCTGGACATTGTCGAATGTCATATGCTACAGCCAGAGTCTTCAGGGCGCAAGCAAGCCAGTGTCCTGATAGATTTGTTCTCAAATGTTGCATCGAATGAGCCAACCAGCCCAGTTACCACTATATCGATACGACGCAGATCGGCCCTGATAAGCACTTTTACCGACGACGGTGCCAGCACACCGACAAGCATCGAAAGCATGAAACGAATCAACACTTTCTTTGACGGAAAAGTTCTTGATTCCACCGTTAAGGATCTTGTCGACAAGATTACAAGCAATTTGCGCGATCGAGATCAATTCTTCTTTATCGACGACTCCACCAGTATGCAAGCCTACAGTAGCATAGTTCTCGAGGGCTTCCAAGCTCTCTCTTCCATCGCCAAGCGCCTAGATCCTAATCGAGTTGAGCTCGCATTCGCATCAAGTGCGAAATTTGTTTATCGCGCCCGTGACACGAAGAAGCTGGTCAAATTACTCAAGAAACACGAGTTTCGCCATGATCCCACAATGATGGAAAAGAGCCTTTCCGAGCTCATTGAGCATCAGATCATCAAGAAACTTCCCGTTCGGAAAATGGGGTTTAACATTAACCTCATTTCCCGCAAGCGCGTCAGCGTTTACATCTTCACTGACGGGAATTGGGGCAACGATCCAAATGGCGCGTGCAGAGTCGAGCGCCCGGTCAAAGATCTCATCGACGAAGTCCAGCGTCGAAAACTCAGCCGACACCAAGTCACCCTGCATTTCGTGCGCTTTGGTGACAGCGCACAGGGTAGCCGACATCTGGATTTCTTGGATCGATTTGGAGAGGAGTTTGATTGGTAAGGATTTCTTTCCATGACCCGCCGAGCATTCTGAACGAGATTGAGCTAACATGTTTCTCCTAGCGATATTGTTGATGTAAAGCACATTTCAAGTGATGTTGTCTCGATTTTCAAGGGACCACTTTCGCACCAGAATGACAGGCTAGAGGAGGTGAATTTAAAATGGAGGAAATGATACCCATGGTTTACTGTTTATTCGACTGAGATACCCTGTTTTTAACCACTTGTTTCACGCCTCTGCGCGTATATAGTTACAATGGAACACGCGCATATCATTGCACGAGTTGAAAGTTTAAGTCAAACTTTGATATCCATCTACATGATTCTCTTTCCGGATAGAAACATACTTACTTTCTAGCTTCCGGTCTCCACACCTGCACTCAATGATGAAATATTGACATCGCGTTTCGATCCAACCGTTTTACCATGCCGCTGTCCCGTTCTCCGCATTATGCTCGAAATCTCGTGGCAGATTGCCTCACCATTGTCATCATCGTCAGTATCGATCCGATGAAGTGCCATCGGCAGCACAGGCCATTATTGGGTCGGGTTGTGTTGCCTTTCTTGCCAATTTTCTGGTCAAGAGACACCAGCTAACAAGCGGTTTGATCGACGACCCAGCATCGTGGCCAACATTGCACATAAACCCTTGATGAACATGTAACACAAATAGGATCAATATTAGGTCTTTTGATGGTGTTTATGAAACGGACGAGGAATAAGACTATCCTCTATTCCTAGTGAAGGCTACCTAAATAGCTATATTAGGTGGGTCCTCGGGTGGATTCCTGAGGCATCCATTAGACCTTGTCTGGAGTTCAACTCCTTTTGTACTCTTAATTCTCATATTTCAGTTCTAGTAGCGACCAAGTCGCCTATTGCTGCAAGGGTTGTGCCACCCATGATATCAAACACAGCGATCTGGACCTTGAAGTCTTTGCTGATCCAGTTACGAAGTTCCACTGCCATCAAGGAGTCAACGCCGTAGTCTGACAGCTGTTTGGTCGCTTCCACTTCCGTGCTGGGCATGGACAAAGAACGAGCAAGCTTCGCAATCAGTGCGTTCGTGAAAATCTCTGCCCGCTCCTGCAAATCTGATGCGTGTCGGAAGAGTACCGCCGGATCACTGGCCTTGGTGGGCAACCCCCCCTGAAGCATCTTGTCACTCACACGCGCGAAAGTCGAGAACAGCGGTGAAAACACCGTTGAGTCGGGGGTCTCGCCCCGAGCAGCATAATACGCTGGAGTTTTTGCCCCCATCATGACTTGGCTCCTCATCGGCGAACGCCGGGTAGACGAATCACAACAAAGCTCCAACAGCGCGAGTAGTTCCTCTTCCTCGAGTGGTATCATGTTCCGGACACCCTGTCGATACTCTTGGAATTTTTCCGTCTCCGCAACGATTCCGATACTTCTCATCCAACCGAGATCCAGTGCAACGGTATTTTCCCCACGAGCGACTCGAAATCGCGCCAGGGCATCCTGGAAGGTACACCCTGCTGCGTAATTTGACTGAGCGACGCTACCGTATACACCAGAAAGCGAGGCGAGAAGGATGAAGAAGTCCATATTTGGGAGGAGCCGGTGCAGATTCCACGACACCTGCACTTTCGACTTGATGGTTAGTTCCCATTGCGCATGCGTCATGTTCTGGAATACGGCATCCTAATTTTGAAGACGTCCTTGTCAGCGCTAGGGGCTCATTTGCCTATTCACCAACCTTACTCACCTGAAGAACCATAGAGCCGTTTATGCAGCCCTTAACAGGAGGCATCGACTTGGCGCAATCTTCTAGGACTGCTGAAAGTGAAGAAAATGACGACGCGTCGCAGATTGGTGTGACAACATTTATACCCCGTGCTTTCAGATCTAGAACGACTTGAATTGCCGCTTGGGATACAGGTCCAGTTCGTGATGGTAAGATCATATTCTTCGCGCCCTGTCTTGCCATCCATCGAACGATTGCTCGACCAAGACCTCCAAGTCCGCCGACGACCAAGTATGTTGCCTCGTGGTTAAATTCACATCTATCTTGATGTCGTATCAACTTCTTCAAATCCTGTCAGTACCATAAAATTTGGTTTGGTGGGTGAGATACTTACTGATACCACCTCGGCTTGATCTATGGTAATCACTACTCTTCCTGTATTCTTGCCGCTTTGGATCAGTCTGAAGGATTCTTCTATACGTGAAACTGGATATATATGCAGCGGCTTGGGGTAATCAATACGCTTTTCGGCAAGAAGTTCCATCAAAGACAGTATGAGGGACCGCCCCAGCTCAGGCTTTGTTATTGCGATGTGATACAAGTCCATCGCAAAAAAGCTGACGTTCTTGGCAAACCCGGCCATCGGTAAAGAAGAATTGCTCATGATGTCAGATTTGCCGATTTCGACAAAACGACCATATGGGGCTACGCATTCCCACGAGGCGCGCAGCCCGTCTCCGGACAATGAATTCAGAACCACGTCAACACCACGACCATCAGTGAGGCGCAAGATACCTTGTGCGAATGACGTGTTCCGGCTATAGAATATATGGTCTGCGGGTATGTCAAACTCATTTATCAGAAGCTCCTTCTTGTCGTCAAAGCCAACCGTAGCAAAGATCTCAGCGCCTATCATTTTGGCAATATAAAGCGCCATCTGTCCTGTGCTGCCAGCCGCTGAATGGATAAGAATCCTTTCGCCTTTCTGCAGTCGAGCCAGATTGATTAAGGTATGGTAAGCTGTCGCGCCCGGGTTGATAGTAGAAACGGCAGATTCGAATGAGATTCCGTCAGGTATTTTGAAGACGAAATCTATCTTCCCACGAGGATATGTCCGCATACTACCAAACGCTGCTAGACATACTCTATCCCCCGGCTGAAAGTCGGGCGAGCCCTGATCACCCACTCTGGTCACGATGCCAGTGCACTCAAAGCCCAGTTCCTCGCCGGCTGGCAATCGCCCAAGAGCAATGAAAGTGTCTCTAAAGCTGATAGCCCACGCCTTCGCCTCGATTTCAATCTCATCCGGGCGAAGTGGGTTCTGGTACGAGCGATCTTCCACTAGCTGAAGACTGTCGAGTGCTCCAGGCGTGCCGACTTCAAGCGCTAGAGGGGGCCCAGGAAGCCACGATTGACGTTCCCATTTGGGCTCTAGAAGCGAAATATGCCTTTCATTCAAGGCAACCTCTTCGACCGCCCTTCCTGCTGACAGGAAGCCATCTCGCACGACGAAATCCCGTTCTTTAGAAAGTTTTACGAACACAGAATCTAGTACTTTTCGAATATAGCCCGAACACGCTTCCGGCGCAATCTGGGAGGTTGACTCAATGTTGAGTGTTGCGATATACTTTTCACCCTCTTCCGACCTGATACTTCTCAGAAAGCCCGTGCTAAGGCCATCGAATGCATACGATTCATCGGTGATAGCCGATGAGGTAATCCAAAGTAACTTTTGCGTCTGTCGTAGCAGGCTCTGAAGTGTTCCGAAATCCTGCTCAGATATGGTGGCGAGAAACGGCTTGTCAAGTTCTAGAAGACAGACAATAATGTCGTCTCTACTTAAACCGGCCTCCCCTAATTCTCTTAGACAGAGTGTCTTGGTATTAGTGTGTATACGGAGCTCAGTAGCCAGAACGAGCTGGTCATCTGACAGTGGATCAATCACGAGATTAAGCTGAGGCAACTGGGATGGCTGCCCGGACGGATCCACCGCGGTCGTAACAATGAGACTAGCGAGGTGCCATACAGCACTGTCAAAATCTCTAATGATCATATCGTTGCCTGAAAATCCCGTTTCCTTTGTGATCTCATCCCATTTTTCCTCCGTTATAAGCGGGCCTGTTGCTCGCCACTCCTCCGTGCTGAGCCACCAGCCAGGCAGCACACCAAATGTTACATTTGAGCAAGCACTGTCCGGCATGACCATCTCCAGGTTGACTAATCGCCCGCCTGATTTCAGCAGGGACCGTATACCCCGCAGAGTAGACTTTAAGTCCGCTGTGGCGTGGAGAACGCTGCCGGCAATCACAATGTCAAAGCTGCTGTGCTTGAACCCTTGTTTAGAAGCATCGCGTTGCAAGTCGAAAGTCTTAAAGACCATTCGTTCCTCGAAATCTTGGAACTTGGCCCTAGCATTGTCAAAGAATCCAGCGGAGATGTCGGTATATACGTACTCTGCGAAAAGACTAGCGCCAGTCTGCGTCTCAAAGTCACGTATCGCGGACAGCACATGCTCAGTTACACCACCTGTTCCGGCTCCAACCTCGAGAATCCTGAGCTCGGGCGTCTCGTGAGTGGCCAATTCTAGGAACTTGCAGAACCTTTCATCAAGTACTAAGCGAAACAAGTCCCTATATAGCCTCTCCGCGCAATCGGTAGAGAAGATCAGCTCAAGTGGATTCACGTGCCCTCGGAGGATACCGTCGAGATTGCGAGCCACAATGGAGGTCATTTCCATCTCGGGCAACTCTTTCTCGGATGTTTGTAACATGTCTTCCAGATACACTTCTATTTTCGTGTCTCCATTCGGAGGTAGGAAATCACCCCGGAGATGGCTTCCCACCATCGCTGCATATTGGCGGATATGTGCGGGCGCATGCTGGAGGTCTGCATCCGTCACTCTGCTCAGTGCATGGTACATCGCTGTGGTCATCGCCTTGTCCAGATTGACGTATTTGTTGATCATGTCTGCCTGGCTTTCCGCAGACACAATAGACCTGGCGTTGCATATTTCCTGCAATTGTTGAGGCTCTAGCAAACTCAACTGTGGTTTCCATTCGATGGAATGTAGCAAACCACTAGACCGGGGAGAAGCCATCTTGTTTCTTGAAACTGGAGCCATAATCATGTGTTCCATCTTGCAAAGGATGGAGTCGTCGTCACCAAGTCCATATAAAATGCTCTCAGTCGGCATTTTCCCTTTACCGCACTTCGAAATCGATACAAGTCGGATCTGACTCGTTTCCGAGGGGCCCCATCCGGCCGCTGAAATCCAAGTGTTGTTGAACTGACGCGGCACTAATGTCGGTATCGTTTCTATCCGGCGTTTCGACATCTGAGCCATCAAGAGATGATGGGAAGCGTCCAGGATGGCTGGATGGACAAGACCAGGACCTTGGTGGGGAGACTTTGCCACGGTGATTTTGGCAGCGGCCGCTTCGTCGGCCGTATATGTGATGGAGTTCAGGAGTTGAAACGACTCTCCATACGTGATCCCCAAATCCTGACAAAAGTCGTAGAAAACTTGGGGCTTGATTACAGATTTGCAGGACCCGGTTATACGTTTATAACTGTCAACCACCCACTGGTCTCCTAAGCGCCGCTCTTTGCCGCCGTCCACTTGAGTCGCTGACTCATGGTATTGGACTTGGATTTTAGCTGTGAAGCATTCGTCCCAACGGCCATCATGAACCGCGAAAATGCTGATTTCTACCCACGACGCCTCCTTTTCGTACATCTGCTTGACCGGCCTCAAACGAGTGACTGTTTCAGTGGCCTCCTCGACTGTTGCGCCGATTGGAATGGAATTGAGGAATTGAGCCTCTTTGAAATAGAACCCACGGATTGAGCGACCTGGAGAGCTTGTTTCTCTTGCTGCCTCCATTGCCATAACCAACATCCCTGAACCTGGAAAGATTGTCTTGCCCGAAACCTGACAGCAGTCAGATGGAGGAAGAACAAATTCTATGAAGTGCACTGTAGACTTACGACATGATCTCCAAGCCAGGACATTGACTCCGTGCTGAGATAGTTTCTCCACGTCGGCTCCAAAGGATTCCAGTCGTGCGATCTGTACCCTAATACGTAGCTGAAAGTGTCACGCTGATTTCTGAAGTCGCGGCTGAACCTGGACTCACTCCAAAACGTGTGTGAATGATCGAACGGATATTTCGGGCAGTCAGTGAGCAACCTAGCCTTTCTCTCCGAAACCTGTACTTCTGACATGTTAACTTCTGCAAGGGAAACTGGGTAGCCACGACAGAACAAACGTCCCAGAAGGACCAAGGCTGCTTTGTGAGATGGCGTTGAGCGATCCAAAACTGATCCATACCAAAAGACTTTTTCGCGGAGGGAGTCTTGGCTTGTTATGTCACGGATCGGTCGTCTCAGTGCCGCGTGTGGACCGATCTCGATCAAATCAATGTGAGGCTCACTTTTCTGGCCAGAGTTCAGAACGGTTTGAATAAGTGCGGTCACTGCCGGTGAGAATTTGACCTGGGACGTCAAATTAGCAACCCAGTACTCTGCCGTTGTCAAAACCTTAGGAGTCACGTCGCATCCTGTGACTGATGATATCATTAGTATACCACCTTTAGTAGTATCTGGCGAGTCGAGAGTTCCTAATAGATTAAGATATTGCGATGCAACTTCCTCCATCATAGGTGAATGGTAGGCAACCCCTGTGTTTAGCTTCTGCGCAAATATTTGGTCGTCCTCGAGTTGCATCTTTAGCCTGTCAATCACCGCCTCGGTCGCTGCCAGAGTGCAATTCGACGGGCTGTTTACACAGGCTATGGAGATCTTGTCGCCTAAGTCCTCAGAATTCGAGTTTCTCAGGTATGTAGGAAGCTCATCTTCAGTTATGTTCACGGATAACATGGCGCCTGGTGAGGATTGGTGTATCACTTGAGCTTGAGCAGTAACCAAGCCTCTTAAATAGGCTACTTTACAAGCTGACTGTATGGATAGGGCACCAGCGGTGTATCTGTGAAACCGTCAGTATATACAGCAGAAGGCAATCTGGGGTCATTTGATTCTCCTTACGCAGCTGCAATCTCACCAGAAGAGTGGCCCACAACCGCTTTAGGAGTGATGTTAAAGCTTCTCAGCAGCTCTACAAGAGCGATCTGAATTGCCGTACATAAAGGTTGACTGTATTCAGGATTATTCATGGCATCTGGATCCTTAATTTTATCTGTAATTTCATGCGGGTTAGCGGATATCAAGGAATACTAAAAGAGGTTGAGGAACGCACCAAGTATCGACCATGTACAACCCAAGCTTGCAAAAATATCCTCAGCCTTCTGCAGGTGGTCCCGGAATGTTCTGTACACCAATAACTCCAGACCCATGCCTGCATACTGTGCCCCCTGTCCGGTGAAGACAAAGACAGAAGTGCGTGGCTGAGTCGACGTCTGGAGAGGTTTCTCCACAGACAGCCCTATATCAGCTTGAGCACCGCTCCCGGCATGAACCACGGCAAACGATCTCCATTTCATACAACTTCTTCGAGAAGCTAAAGTGTGAGCCAGCTGTTCAAGCTTCTCCTCATCGGCATGAATTTTGGCACGGTAATAAGCATCATAGTCGCTCGTCAATCGGACCAGCGTTTTCTCGCTTGAAGCTGTCCAAACCAGTAGCCGGGGATAGTCCGGTAGTTTTCCATTAACAGTAATCTCGTCCGAAAAGTCAGTCACGCCGCCATTTGTCGTGCCGTTTCTCAGAATATGAGTGCTGCCGTTCGTAATTCCATTTAATTGATCATGCGCGAGGTTTTCACGGTAGTCATCAACAACCGGGTTGGTCTTAAAGACACTGTCATCGTATGTAGTGACTGGAGCTTGGGATGAGTCCTCAAGGACATGAGGTACCCCAAGATCTGTCGACAGAGTGGTACACCTATGATGGCCTACTAACCCCTGACTTCTAAGATAATGTGAAGCGCTGTCGAGTACCACGTGGGCATTTGTTCCGCCAAATCCAAACGAATTGACTGATACTCTACGGAGTCCACAAGCTGGCCAAGAAATACTTCCTGTTGGCACCTAAGGCCATTGTTAGCAGATTTGCTGCTTGTGAACCGTCATTGTTGCTTACCTGGGTACGCAAAAAGGCTGTGTCGATTTTCGGATTGATATTTTCGAACAGGGCATTGGGTGGGATGACGCCCTTTTCAAGGATCATAATTGCCTTGAGGATC
The DNA here is from genome assembly GCF_020726525.1 of Truncatella angustata. Taxonomy (NCBI): domain Eukaryota; kingdom Fungi; phylum Ascomycota; class Sordariomycetes; order Amphisphaeriales; family Sporocadaceae; genus Truncatella; species Truncatella angustata. The sequence goes on along the minus strand of NW_025763390.1, from coordinate 1,078,440 downwards.
CCAGCAAGACCACTCCCTGCTTCCAAATGACCAATGTTTGATTTGATAGAGCCACTAACAGCGTCAGTATATCTTCAAAGCCAATGAAAACCTCTTGCATTAATCGTCGTGGATATACAAGCACAGCGTCGCAGATTAGGGGAAGTCAAAGCCGTTCACCATACACGTAGAGTGGCTCTTCTGTAGAGCGAAATTTTCGGAACACTTTTCCAATAGCTTCCATTTCGATCGGATCGCCGACCGGTGTTCCAGTGCCTATGAATGTCAGTATTTTATCATTGAAACGGCTAAGAAATATTGGCCTCCCACCATGAGCCTCGACATAACGTGTCGAGTCATAGTCTAGATTCGCTTTTTCGTAGACATGTCTGATCAAGCTTTCTTGAGCATCGAGACTTGGTTGCGTCAGACCTGGTGTGTGTCCATCTTGGTTACTCCCGCTTGATCTGATCACAGCTCTGATCATGTCACCATCTTCAATCGCTGCGGACAGAGGTTTCAGCACAAGAGCAATGACGCCTTCGCCCCTGCCATAGCCATTGGCGCGTGAATCGAAACTCCAGCAAACACTGTCTGGAGATGTGAAACCCATGTTCGCCAACATCAAAGAATTATCAGGGGCAAGCATCCAATTAGACCCAAATACCAAGGCCTCAAACGCGCGTTAGCTATTGCATGGATCTCGATATGATGGCATTATCACTCAAAAATGCTAACCCAACTATTTCTACAGGTACAGGAGAGCTTACCGAAGTTGCTTCGCGGCTTCGTAGAGATTGGCAAGCTAGGTCAAGGGAAACCATGGCGCTTGAACACGCTGTGTCGACAGTCATACTCGGCCCTGTCAAGCCATAATACCAACTGACCCTGTTCGACAACATAGCAGATTGAATACCAGTTATAGCGGTACGAGGAAAAGTATCAGGATCTCTTGAGAGCATTCGAGAGTAGTCGTCGGACATGCTCGAGCCAAACACGGCCATCCGAGAACCTTTGAGGCTTTCGACAGGCATGCCGGCTGTCATGGTGATGTTAGCTCACATTGAGGGCCTCAGTCTAAAACACGCACCGTTCTCAAATGCGTGGAAGGAGCACTCCAGGGCCCATCTTTGTTGGGGGTCCATCGAAGCTGCATCTTTTGCTGTTATGGAAAAGAATGGAGCATCGAAGCTAGCTGGATCATCGCTCACGAAATGACCTCCACGAGATTGCAACTATTGAGTATCAACGGTCAAGTTCAGTTCAAAGGAATCATTGATCAAAATTTCACCCTGTTTCGAGCCTCAGATGTTTTGTCAAAGAAAGCATCGATTGCGATCCGATTTGCAGGCCATTCAGTCATGGCATTTCGTCGGTCCACGAGCATTTGCCAGAGTGCACCCTCGTCGGTGACATCCCCCGGCAACTTGAAAGAGAGGCCAACAATAGCTATGGGCTCCATGTCCGGTGTCATGCCTTCACTGGTCCTAGCCAAGTTCAGGACGGATTGCGGGGTTTTTGTTGAAGGGATGTAAACAGATCTCGAACCGGAGACTCGATACTGCGGTCGCGATATTAAGCAAGAGCGACATACGCCAAATACATCATATGCGCAGACAAGGACTGTGTCGCTTGAGCGAGGTTATATGCGACGACGGATGATCCTTCATCTCCGTTATCAATCGCTGAGCGGGTATAGTCTGGTCTAGTGCCAATAAATAACGATGCATCCTACTACAGTACTATGTACACAAAGTGTCCGTTCGGCCAGGTTGCCTTCTCGGCAAAAGTCGCTCCACCGTTTGACACTAACGATGCATCCAGTCTATACTATGTACCTGCACGGTAGCCATACCTGCACGAAAAATACGTCGTCAAACCCCCATAGAAACAGCTATATTCTTTATTGCTATTTTTTGCAACCAATCAAGCTCTCACAGCAATGCTATCTTAACGGCCGCAATCCGCTCCCCTTGAATTATCTAAGTGTTCAGCTACCACGTGCAGTACTTCTGCACATATTATTCCCTCCAGCGTCCTCAACCCTGTGCCAACAAACTTTTCAAAATCAGATGGCCCCCACTAAGTCCAGGGTGGAATCATGATGTCCATGGTCTTGTCGATTCGCCGGAGGGGAAAGCAAGTTCCTATTCGCCAAATGTTGGTATGCAGGATCTCATGATATACACACTATATGAAGCGGGGAGATTTTGTGAATACGGTGAGAGATAATCCTCAGGACCAGGCATTCGGCCAATCGGGGAGCGCATCCGTTAGAACTCCCCGGATCGCCCGCTGCTTAGGCCGTTTGTGTCCCCACCTCATCCTCGTGCTTGGTATGTAGCCATGCAGCTACATTGCGAGATTGCTTTTCTCCATTTCAGATGCACCATTCCATACATGAAGAGTGGGACCTTGTACGGTAGGAAACTCGGTGCAAGCGCCGGGCCGAGAGCAGGGGTATTTTTCGATGCTGTCCAGCTCGGTGTCGATGCAGTCGTGTTTCAAAACTCACGCGGTGTGGTCTTGAAGGCCTGCTACCGTGCGGTAGTATTGCCGTGACGGTACCGTGGATCGGTGACTAGGTAGCTTATTGGCATGTCTCCATGTATGTATTAATTACGGCTTAGCTGCGCCAGTATGACATATTACTGGCCCAAAGCAGCAACCAGCATGAAGGCGACATGTAAAGCGGTTCGTACTGCAACAAAGACGTTCCCAAGGCTCGTGTAAGTAATGGGCCATGGATTTTCTGTTGCAAATTCCTGGTTCTCGTAAGAGGAAGCCAGCAGTAAGTTTTAACTGCACCCTTTTAGCCTTCACCGTCTTTGTGAATGCATGCCAGCTCAGATGCCTGGCTCATATTGCCATACGATCGTACCAGCACATGTGCACATCAGCCCCTGTATTGGTCGCCAGGGGTGCTCCCCTGCAACCTGCAAGCCCCTCAAGCCCCTGAGATTTGCACGTGTTCAAAAATATTACATAGAGACATGCTGGTATTTCCTGTTGACAACCTTTCTGTATCCTGTCCCTCCGCTTTCTGTGCCCGGCTCTTGCAGCATAGAATTACGCCACGAGTTCATGTTGGTTATCACATGCACCACAAGGGCACATACTCACCTTGAACTATGCAAGACTTCTAAATTGATCCTGATATGGCTTCAAACTTCTCTCCTGCTGCAATAATTGTACCACTGGTCTACCATGGCCATCTGTAAGTCGCTTTCTAAGGGGTCTACGAAATAGATATGGTTGTCACTGGAGTAAGGAATAGCTGCAATGCCTACTGGCATTATATTCTAACTAATCTTAGGAGGTACATCTGGTTGCAGCACTGCCTCGAGGCTCGCGGAGACGGAACTTAAGCTTTTGTTATTGTCATCAAAAGTGAACGCAACAACTATGAGGCGCCAACTATCGTCTATTCAGTCCTTTAGCGAGGGAGCCACTATCCCAAGGAACCGAACATATAGATCTACAAGACCGCTATGTAAAGCCAGCTTACAGATAAGGAATCCGCCATCCAGGTTAGCAACACTCTACGCGGTTGTTTATCCAAGTACTTGATGATGTCCACGCGGCCTCAGAAGACTGACTTCGACTCGTGGCAAGTGGAAGGGTGAAAGTCTAATGATCTAATGCCTTGTCTCCGAAATGTGACTATCAGACACATTACTAAGTGGTTGACTTGTGACAAATCCAAGTAGTTGGGAATGTATCATGAGCCCGACGAAAAAGGCATGGTGTATCCTACATCGGTATCATTATTCTAACTTCATGATCGAAGCATATCAAGGCATCCAGAGTAGACGACCGGCTCCAAGCTATCTCACGGACTAGCATGGTATTGTCCATGAAAGCCCAGATCTGGACTTACAAAAAGCGACTTCTAGTAGTGCAACATATGTGAGTCCATCGGGTGAGATAACTCACCGGCACCTATCATTCTGGGCAAATTTCTTAGCAGGTCGAGCTAGACATTTGCAGTCGTTGAGAAGACTGCTGAGCAGATCCTGTGCAGTCTAGTATTAAAAAGTTCAGCGCACGTAAATTATGATCTGGAGCTACAAGAAACTTGGAAATCAAGACAATACAAACTCCCATTCTTATGCCATATCGAGCATTGAGCATCGAGAGGTTTACCCCAAGACTCTTCCAATCTATGGTTAGAGTGAAAAATAGAGATACAATATCAAGAATAAAGACAGTTAGAGATCAGGCGAACAGGAAATCGTGGAATGTGGGGCACTCTGCAGGGCCGGGATAGCTACAGCACTATGTATCCATGCTTACCCATATTTAGTGGTAAGTTAATCCCGCGGGTGGCCCGGGGCAGTGGTAAACATTCATGTAGCGCCGCAAATACTGTCATGTCAGAGACTGAGGTTAGAGCACTGCTAACTTGACGATTGGATGCTGTGCCGTTGGGACCCTTTTCGGCCGATAGAACCTCACTTGGGATGTGCATTGCTTGCATACAAGACGCCTCGAGCCTCTCATGGTCTATTGGCCTTGTACAGATATCAGCGAAGCCCAAATTCTTCATCTCCTGAAAAAAACTGCTCAATGATCAGAAGTCTGTCTGATTGATTACAGGGGACGGGTATTAGCTGCGACGATATAGCCAGGGGCAGTAACACTAAAATCTGCATTAGTGACCTCGACCCCAGAAGGATTGACCACGTACGCACGCATCAGTCCATACGGATGCTGCAACCTCGGCAACATCATCAGCATACAGCTCCATGACCTGGAGCGATCACGCCGATGAGGCGCGGACCGACAACAGAGAGGTACCCGAGGAGGGGTGTCATGCTTGACGGCGTACTTGACGCTACATCTTATGCGGCACTTCACAGCAAAACATCAAGAAGCAGGGACGCGGCATGAATCAGTGGCTGAACCCAGGAGCCTGCCCTGCGCAAAACCGGAGATATTACCTCGATTACTGAAGGGTTTCGGTCGATGGTGTATTTTCAAGCCCAGGATCAGCGTTGGTGTTCGAAGGATTGCAGCCTGCATGCGCTCTTTAATCAACATGGACCGGAACGGGCTACAATCTCCACGTGGGGTTACACAACATATGCACAGATCATGGGTAAAAGGCTAGCCACGGTGCAGAACCTGTGCCCGTCAGTCCAACGTCTAATTTACCACATCTTCGATGTAAGTAATGCATGCAGATCAATACTACCTGGGCATGGAAGGATGGCATTGCGTATTGGACCTCAGATCAGACCGAGGCTCTGGCGGAACGAAGCCCAAGGTCAACGCGAAAGGGTAGTTGAAGCGGAAATACTCAGTTTCTACCATCTTGCGTGTTGTTCGGCGTCGTCAAGTCTAACCCCCAAGCCAGCAAAGCATCTCGTCAACCAGCATGTCTGAGGACGACAGTAAGCAATATGGGATTGACTCTATTGCCATCCCGTCGAACGTTGACGAGCCGGCGAACTCAGATCGGTATCTGACTGGCATTCGTCTGGCTTTGGCCGTACTGGGGTAAGTCTCATTTTGTACAGAAGCATTCGAGTTACTGAGACCCTCAAACACAGGCTGGGCCTGACCGTGTTCCTCCCTGCCGCCGAGATAAGCATCGTAAGCACATCTTTGATCACTGTCTCGGAAGATCTCAATGGCTTTGATCAGAGCAGCTGGATCATCACAGCCTATCTATCAGCCTTCACTGGTAGGCACATCTCCGCTCCTTTTGCCAATCAAGCTCGCCAGCTTATTATCGTCAAGGCTTCATACTATTATGGTCAAAAATTAGCACCTTTTTCGGGCTCAAGCCTGCCCTCATTGCCTCTGTGCTGCTGTTCATGGCGTTCTCAGCTGGCTGTGGCGCTGCAAAATCCGTAGAACAGCTGTAAGAAGCTGACCCTAGTCTTGATTCGGGTTTCAAACGCTCTAACGCATCGCGATCAGTATCATTATGCGTGCATTCCAAGGAATCACAGGCGCCGGAGCATATTCTCTGCCCAGTATCGCATTTTTCCAGCTTGTGCCTCCGACGCAGTACAACATAATCAACGCTGTCTCCTCGAGCACAATGGCCATCGCACTCATCATCAGTCCAATCATCGGCGGCAGCATAAGCCAACATGACGCATGGCGTTGGATATTCTATCTAAAGTGCGTCTCCCCTCTCTTGCTGCAGTCGTAGGGTCAATTATGGCTGACTCAACCATCCAAGTCTTCCGGCTGGTGGCGTGGCTGCGATGCTGCTTGCCTTCGTCCTGCCCGCTCGGTTCCCTGCTCACTGTGAACCACCACTCGAAAAGCACGAACGGAGTTGGCGTTCAACCAGATCATTCTTCGAGAAGGCTGACCTTCTAGGAGCTTCACTGCTTCTAGCTGCCGTCATCTTTCTCGTTGCCGCACTCGAGGAAGGAAACGTGCGGTTTCCGTGGAACTCGGCGATTATAAGTTCATTCCTAGCTGTGTCGGGGTTCCTGTGGATTATGTTTTTGCTGTGGAACTGGTATGCCGCCCGAGAGAAAGTCACGGTTGAACCTACAATTCCACATCGCTTTCTGATCAACAGGTGCTTGATGTCGGCCATCTTGTGGGTTGTCCCTTTCCGATACCCCCCTCCTACCAAGTAAACAGTCTAGCTAAGAAACGCAAATATCAGTGGCTGCATCGTGGGCGGAGCGCCCATGACAATAGCGGCCATCGAGCTCCCACAGCGGTTCCAGCTGGTCAACGAGAGCTCGCCCTTAGATGCTGGCGTCCGCCTCTTGGCCTTTGCCGTCGCCACACCCGTGGGCATCGTTGTCGCTTCGGTCCTGACAGGGCGTCTGCGCATACCTTTTGTCTACACGCTCACCTTCGGGGCCTGCCTGCAGATCACTGGGTTCACCCTCATATCCACGGTCCCGACGACGGTCAATCTGTGGAATGGAATGTATGGGTTTTGTGTGCTGGCGGGTATGGGTGCCGGTGTGACAGCTGGGACGTTTTACGTCCTAACGCCTATCTCTTGCGAGAAAGAAGACCAACGTGAGTGACTCCCAACAATCCAGAAAGGCACTTGGTCGAGAAAAACACTAAATCGTGATGCACGGGGAAAGCTCTGGCTGTTGGCCTGGCTCTCCAGGCCCGGATGCTAGGCGGCGCTGTCGGCATCGCCGTGGTAAACAGCGTGTGGGTCAACTACGTGCGATCGCACCTTGCCTCGGCCATGTCGACCGCGGAGATTGACGAGCTACTATCGTCCATCGGGAGCTTAGCCCAGTATCCTCAGGACCTCCAAACGTTTATCCGCGGTGTCTGCGGCGAAGCCTACAACCTGCAGATGCGCGCCACTCTGGGATTCTCTGCTGCACAGTTCCTAGCCATCGCCGCCCTGTGGAGAAAGAAGCCCTTTCGCCTTAGCGAACAGGGTACACTAGAGTAAAAAGAGAAAGGCAGAGTGATTGAAACACCTGAAAAATGGAAATTAAAAGCTACGCAGGCCTGATTCGAACAGGTACTGAGATATGATATTGACTGTTCACCAAAGCAACGATATTAGATTTTAAATTTGAATATTGGAACCGTCGAAACCCTCGAACCAATCTTCTTCGACTCGAAAAAATGATATTACGAATAACTGATTATGTCTCACAGCATGAGGGCACTCTTGCCGCTGTGTCCCTTGGTTGTTGAAAATTTCGTGATGTACTCAGCAGGGGAGTCCATGTTCATGTTGAAAGACGGACAACGACAATAAGGTCGGCGACGAGAGATGATACGAACGCAGAAGGTGGAGATCGGTTGCTCGGTCGCGAAAGCTCCAAAAGATGTCTAGCAGAAGCCCATCAACAGCTGCCAGAGCTTCACATTCGTGCCCCTACTCTCCCAATGGCTCAGCTGTCCTGAATTGGCAGTCTGGTATGTGTATGTGGCAGGAAGGCTAAGACTTACAAAGAAAGGGTCGTGACGAGCTGTAGAAGAGAACAGCAGGACCATAAACACTTGCGACGGGGAGGCCGTCTGGACTTGCCTCTTGCGAAGCATGGCAAATAATAACGCGAGAGCAATTTACTGTAGGCGCTCTTTGCTGAAAGAATAGCATACCACGATATAGCTTCATCTCTACATATACTGTGCGATGCTAATGACTATGGAATGCTGCTTGATGTGTGAGACTTGTCATGGTAGTCGGGTTTTGTGACACTGTCAACAACAGTGGCATCACCGTTATTCAAATAGTGGTTATCATGGTATATTCTCGTTGGCACAGGATGTGTTTGCTGATTACACAGTACGTTTCTTGCAATGAGTGGTTGTGAGATAGAACAACATCCAGGTATGTCCACATCAACGGGGGGTTTATCATCGAACGGTAGGTAAACCATTTAATCGTGGCCATAAGATGACCATGGTGCGAGTACTTTGATATGGAACAATCCGGAACATTATGCGCCAGACAAGTTGAGGATGTTTGAACTGCTCGCTTCACTTGTTTGCAAGGTAGACTACTACATATTGCCTTTTATCATGGATATATCTATTGAGATGGCTTCAGACCAGCTAGCATCAGGCAATCAAACAAACAGGCACTTGTACCCCGTGAATGATATACACCAGTGTAAGGCTGTTGCGATCTGTTGCAAACCCACCCCTCCCCCCCCCCCCCCCCAAAAAAACCCTATTTTTACGGCTCAAACAAGGCACCGCCTCATTCCACATCGTGTATGCTTTCTCTTTCTAGTCATCAGCGGTAAAAAGCAACAGTGGGTCAAGTATCTCTTTAGCCAGTGCTGTTCGGATTTGCATCTCGCTATAGCCTGTAGCTTTAACAATCTGCTCGTAGGTCATCCGGGCATCAAACCAGAGCGTACGCACGCGGTACTGTTCCTCTTCACGGAGCTGGCGCGCCATCTTTGCCGTTGTTTGTAAATCCAGGCTGTTAAACAGCTGGATTCGTGACTGTATCAAAATCTTGTGCGTTGCTTGTACGGCTTTTCCGTAATAGGAGAATGTGCGGTACTTGCCCCACTGTTGTTTTCAAGGCCTGATACCACAGTTTTTCAGCTGTCTTCCATTTTTATTCTTGTAATTGCCAGTATACAACCTTACACCACAATACGGATCATGGCCGAGAGGCAACCGGCACTGATGTATAGCTCGTTTCTCTCACCTCAGCACATGACCAGACATGCTGTACTCCAGAGCCTGAAACCACCAAGCCGGCGCTGCCGTTGTTCACCTGCATGATCTGACGTCGCCGAACCCGGCGGAGGGCCGGGTCTCACGGGCCGTTGCATAGCCAAGCACGTCGGATGCCTTCATGCTTCCACAAGATCTTTGTTGCTCCCATACACAGATGGGGATGATGCTGGCAACTCTCTAGGTCGTACGAGATCACAGCCAAGCTGCCATAAGTGAACCAGGGTTCGGATCTGTCATGGTGTGGCAGTACCGAGCAGGTATCGCAACATCAGAGGCAGACCGCGGAATGATTCGTTTATGATGTATATCATTTTGCATGGCGGAATGGGTCTCATGCAAAAGACCAGTGCAGTTAGAAATGAATCGTTCCCTCCTCAGCGGGATTCCGTATTCTGTCGCCATAGACTGGAGTTGACACTTTTGGCTAGATACTTGTCATGGATCGTCACTTGATAGCATCACAGACGGCGCAGCTCAGTGATAAGAAATAGACGTGGTCATGGGAAATGTCTCAGCTGCTGTACCTGGTTGTCCTGATTTGTGATCTCACGAACGTGAGGCCAAGAATATCCTCCATGGCAGGATCATGCCGCAACACTCTGCGCCACTGGGTAGTCCGGAGGACAACAAACTCGTTTTCACGAACTCCGGAGGAGGTGAAATGCCGGCCAAGCAAATAGATCGTCCTTTGCCCAGACTGTGGGCTGTCGTACTTATATAGTATTATGCGGTGAAAGTAGGTTGCCAAGCAGAGACGGGCCGTGAGTGTGTAGCACTAACTTGAGACACTGGAGTTTCCAAATGAGACCCATTCTCGCCCACACGCGTAGCAAGAGACCTCGACAAACTTTGGATAATGGGGAAAACATGGTTTGGCACGAAGAAGGGCGGGGGGGGGGGGGGGGGGGGGGGGGTAAACGGCGCCCCGAAGAAATAAGAGCCAAAATCAATATCAGGATCAACAGTCAAGAGCCTTGGCCATAATCGATAACAGCCATCGATTCACTATGCCGTCTTGGCTGGAACACCTGATCCGGTGGTGATCAGTGGGGGAGAGATTGTACCTGGGGAACTTTTGTAGACCAATTGAGAATGGTACGACAATGTGAACTAAAGGAAAACAACAGTCGTTCGGTCTCAATGGAAGGAGTTAGAGTTGCCGGACATAGTCAACCGACCCTTTGGGCACGCCAAACATACACACACATACACACGCGCGCGCGCGCGCTCTTCTGAGACAGCGAAAGCCGCGAAGCTACCTAGGCACTGGGACCGCCATCCAAACCATGCACCTGTCAACCACTCCTCTAAAAACGGTGGTCGACATGATGTAAGGCTGAAGCAGATGAAGGGCCGCCTCATTGACGCTCGTGAATGCCGAGATTTCTCAACGATACTTGCATAAGCCTGGTATTCGGTGCGCCCGAAGGCGAGCTTATGCACGGCGATTTTTCTTTTGGCTCTCTAGAAGGTTTTTAGCGCTACTAGTAGGCGGACTTCGGAATACCGTATCAGGCAGACTTGTCGCCTTAATAAGAGGTAGCACACCAAGCTGACTGGGCTGGAACACAGTTTTCGCTTCATGCATAGCTTCGGGATATGACAGATGGGCAGGTTGGGTAGCATATCCAACGCGTTCAGGCCTCATATGTTTCTTTCCAGTGGGAACACACGGGATGATCCGCTACATGATTAGAATCAGGAAGTACATGGTCTAAGTGAATTGGTCGTCTGAATCCTGATCATATCCATTCAAAATGGGCTGCTGGTTACCGGGTCAATCCAGAATTGCAAGTCTAACGACACCTACTACGATTGGTGCTGTGTTTCGTCGTTTCATCCCATTGAAAGGAATATACAGATGGTAAATAAACTTGTTTCTTGTGAACAGACCCCGTTCGTTTGAACGTTTTGACGGATAAGCTCCCAGGGCTTGTTTCAAATGTCCCGGAGCTACCCATGTCAATTGACATCTGCCATGTGCAACGGTGCGGCACTGTGATGTCTAATGCGCCGCCGACTGACGTATCAGCAAGGAAGAGTGAGCGCATGCGATACGAGTAATGACAAGCGACACCAAATTCCCGGTCGAACAGCGCTCATCTGCGACAGCCACCCTTGACCATCACTGATAACGCGCACAATAAGGCTTGAGCTGAGGCCATGTAGGGCAACAAGGGCAATGGCGCACAGGGAATCGGAAAAGCTTGGTAGAAAGGACGAGCAGGGAGAGCAAGGTGCGCGAACTGGGCGGTACGCGTCGCCCGGTTGTAAACATCATGATTGCGAGCGCTTCGGGTAGCTTCCAGTGTGGGCACCTGGAGAGGCGTAATATCCGAGAGAACTGGCCCGTTACGAACGAAGTAAGAAGGATCTGTGTGGTACTGTGCTGAAAAGCAATAATGACCTGGGGGGGGGATAGGGATGGGAGCTGGCGGGCTACAGTACTGTATGGAAATGCCTCGGCGAGTCACGCACTACTGTGTACTAGATATTCCCGCTCAGCAGAAAAAGGCGCATACAGTACCCGTTCCGATACCGATCTCATAAGAGGCAATGGATGAATTGAGTCGAGGATAATCCCGCTGAAGATCTGGAATTTTCAATTGCTTGGCTCTGCCTGTGCTCTGCCTGTGCTCTCGAATCATGCCCGCGTAAAGTCCGTTGGAAATATCGCGCGCAAATTTCGCCTCGCCGTGCTAGCGCAGATTGCCATCAAAGCCGCTCGGATGATCCCTGCTAATTTCGATTGGAGTCTTCCTGAATTGTCAATTCAGACGCAAATGATTGGAGAATTGGGAGGATGGGGGTTCTGCGGGGCCGATTCGCGGGATGCAGCTTGCTGGAGACGAGCTGCTGCAGGTGATTTTACTCGAATATGAATTCTGGGACTCGTGATATTGCAGCAATGCGGAGGATGAACAGTCAATGTTGGCTTCGCGAACTACTTCGGAAAACGACGACCTTCACCCGTGAATTGTGATGGATCTCAATAGATACCACGAGAGCAATGCCTCGGCAGACCTCAGATGATTCGGTCATAAAATCGGGGAATTGTGTTTGCTAGTACGATTGACGAGGTACTGTGAATATTCCCAGTATCGACGCGAACGATTCCAATTGCCCCTGCGGTGAGGTAAGTCGGCTTCGAGCGGTCAACGTTCCAAGTGCTGTCACGGCTGTGTTCTTCTATACAATACGTACCAATTGAAAACAGGGCCATTGTTGGTGTCTCGACCTGTTCGGCGGATTTGGTACAGTAGCACAGCGCCAACGAGTCTGGAAAGTCCCGTCCGATAGGCTTGCTGAAAATTACCTCAGCGTGCTTTGGTCAAGAAAAAATTCGCGAGAAGCCGGGCTGGGTAGCTCGTTGAGAAAGAGATGGGGATCGGATATGACTCGAGAACCGTGCATAGGCATCCCCAGGAAAGGGAAAGAGCGACAAATATGGGGCATCGCAGCGGCAAATAGTTCTAAAAGTGTGCGGCAAAACATAGCCGGGCAGACCGAGTCACTCACCACCACACTTTTCTTCACATCGTGCAGCATCCAGACGAGCCTGGCATAGGGACCAAGAGCTCGCAAGCAAGAAAGTCGCAAAATTCTCAATGGCAAAGCCGAAGACCTAGTATGCAGCCACCGTCCTTGCTGCGATATGGTTCCTGAATAATGGAGAAATCCACATAGTGCACAGTAGCTCATGTTGGGCGGTCTGCATACTATGCATCCGCTGTATGGAGAAGGACTGGGTCCTGGCTAGAACTGGGCTCGTCGAAAGAGCCACCAACGATTTCACTGTACTCTATAGATGAAGCAGTATACGAGGCAGATTGTGCGACTACAAGTCGTCCTGTTAGAACAGATGTGCTCATATTAACCTGCTTGCCAAGCCAGCATCCGACATGGACATTGGAATGACGTATTGCTGAGGATTAACAAGCTCACGGCACTTTGGTTCGCCAGAGCTGAGCCGCTGGTCTCCGATTCGCCTGAGAAGACAGTTGCAGACTGGATTGGGCATGTCCAGGAGATGGATATGAAGACGATCCTCTGGGCGAGAATGGATAAAACAATAGTTGGCTTGGATGTTCTAACTTCGGTACGCCTCGGTGAGTGGGCGAGTCTAGGGGTCTAGCAGTTCTGTCCACCACCCTGTGCGACAGTGCGTGACTTCTGCCAGACCGTGCGAATAGGCTTTCTCCGAACTAAGCTATCCCTGCGTGCATTTAGCTAGGGCGATAGCCTAAGGTACATACGTTCGGTGGTCTTAGATAGTCGTGGAGCTTGAGCTCTGCCATGAATGTTGGGTCACAGTCTGAAATGAGAACAATATTGCAAACACTGCACGCAGGATTGAGCAATTTGTGATCCGATCGTCGAGTTTTCGCTATCCCAGGGGCCAATTGATGCTGTCTCATGGCAGCCACAGGCAGCACGAGACTTCAGCAGGGGGAAATAGGAACGAGGTCTTTGGCGCAGCATGGCGACGTCACGAATCCATCTTTGCGGTATTTACAGCATCGGCTTCGCGTGTTTTTTCCAGCGATGAAGCGAAGCCGATGATTGGCGGGGACCGGCTGCCCCACAACAGGTAAGCTCAAAGCTCACCTGCAAGCATGTACCCTTGTACCTGCAAGCGCACCCGTGGAGATGAGCACGGAGTACATCCCATCTATCGATCACAACAAAAACAATGGGCTGCTGTGCTGGGATAACAGAGACGGGCACACGAGCAATGGCAGAAGAGTAGATGGAATAGCGAATCGATGGAACAGCCCGGGCTCTAGCTCACAGTAGATAGTTGCCAATATGAAGGCGTCCCAGCTTGTTCCATGGGGTTCGAGTGGATATCCAGAATTTCCCGCATAAGTCTGGGAAAACAATCCATACCTACTGCTACTACTGTACGGAGAATGTACCCTACCTGCTGTAGGTTTGCCAGTACCAGGTGAATGTATTCCCCCCGGCGCAAATTAGCTTCGCTGCCCTGGTTGGCGCTCTCACCAATTGCAGCCGCGAAAAATCAGCGCAGCTCCACTGGCTCGGAGCACAATATAACCAGCAGCGCACTTGCTCTTGTTCTTTTCCTTCCTCTCTTTTTTCCTTACGATCTGTTTGACATCCGTCGACGCCTTCCATTACAGGACTTCGTTGGACCGTTTAATCAGTCGTGACACTTGAGGACAATCGTTGAGTTCCCATCAACACCCCTCAATCTAATCCCTGCGGAACACAACAACCTCACCTAAAAACAAAACTTACTTCTGTCGACTCGTACCTAATACTTGGACTTTAATTTTCTCTTCTTTCACGACAGTCCGTCGAACTCGGCTGTCCCCTTACACTCGCCAGTCATGGCTGAGTCCAACACTGCCGCTGCGCCGGCTTTGCACACCAACATCGAGTCTGGCAAGTTTGATGAGAAGGAGCACCACGCCACCGACCCCACCACTGCCAAGAAGGTCGAGGGCGAAGAAGACGAGGATGAGGATATCGATGCTTTGATCGAGGACCTCGAGTCCGCCGATGGCGCCGAGGCCCTCGAGGAGGAGGAGGAGGAGTCCACCCCGGGCGGTGGTCGCCAGGTCCCCGAGGAGCTCCTCCAGACCGACTCCCGCATCGGTCTCACTTCCGACGAGGTTGCCGCCCGCCGAAAGCGTTTCGGTCTCAACCAGATGAAGGAGGAGAAGGAGAACATGATCCTCAAGTTTCTGGGATTCTTGTGAGCACTACCACCCTCTCCTTTTCTCTGTCGCTTCAACTAACGTCTTCGTAGCATTGGTCCTATCCAGTTCGTCATGGAGGCCGCTGCCGTCCTGGCTGCCGGTCTTGAGGATTGGGTCGATTTCGGTGTCATTTGCGCCCTGCTCCTGCTCAACGCCTGTGTCGGTTTCGTCCAAGAATACCAAGCTGGTTCTATCGTCGACGAGTTGAAGAAGACTCTTGCCCTCAAGGCCGTCGTTCTCCGTGATGGTCAGCTCAAGGAGATCGAAGCAGTAGGCATTCTCCGCCTTTCTGATATCAAGATTATCGCTAACGTGCTTTTCTAGCCCGAGGTCGTTCCTGGTGATATTCTTCAGGTAGAGGAGGGTACAATCATCCCTGGTAAGCAAACGGAATCATTTCCTGGCCTTCTAAGCCTGCCTTGAGTACATGACACGGTCTCGACCAAAGTGTGCTCAATACTGCTCAAGTATCGCCGAACAATGTTGGAAAACGTTCTAACAAAATTCACAGCTGATGGAAGAATCGTGACCGATGACGCCTTCCTCCAGGTCGATCAGTCTGCCCTTACCGGTGAATCTCTCGCCGTCGACAAGCACCACGGTGATCAGTGTTTCGCTTCCTCCGCTGTCAAGCGTGGTGAGGCCTTCGTTGTTATCACTGCCACCGGTGACAACACTTTCGTCGGTCGCGCTGCTGCTCTCGTCTCCCAGGCCAGCGCCGGTACTGGTCATTTCACTGAGGTGCTCAACGGTATCGGTCAAGTCCTCCTTGTCCTTGTTATCTTGACCCTCGTTGTCGTCTGGGTTTCTTCCTTCTACCGATCCAACCCCATCGTTGATATCTTGGCTTTCACCCTGGCCATCACCATTGTCGGTGTTCCTGTCGGTCTTCCCGCTGTCGTCACCACCACCATGGCTGTCGGCGCCGCCTACCTCGCCAAGAAGAAGGCTATCGTTCAGAAGCTCTCCGCCATTGAGTCCCTCGCTGGTGTAGAGATTCTCTGCTCCGACAAGACTGGTACTTTGACCAAGAACAAGCTGTCCCTCTCTGAGCCTTTCACCGTCCAGGGTGTTGACCCCGAGGACCTCATGTTGACTGCCTGCTTGGCTGCTAGCCGCAAGAAGAAGGGTATCGACGCCATTGACAAGGCCTTCCTGAAGTCCCTCAAGTTCTACCCCCGCGCCAAGGGTGTCTTGTCCAAGTACATTGTCCGCGAGTTCTTCCCTTTCGACCCTGTCTCCAAGAAGGTTACCGCCGTTGTTGAGTCCCCCCAGGGTGAGATCATCACCTGTGTCAAGGGCGCCCCTCTTTTCGTCCTGAAGACCGTTGAGGAAGACCACCCTATCCCTGAGGAGATTGATAACGCCTACAAGAACAAGGTTGCCGAGTTTGCCACCCGTGGTTTCCGATCCCTCGGTGTTGCCCGCAAGCGTGGTGAGGGTGCCTGGGAGATTCTTGGAATTATGCCTTGCTCTGACCCTCCCCGTCACGATACCGCCAAGACTGTCAACGAAGCCAAGACTCTCGGTCTCTCTATCAAGATGTTGACTGGTGATGCCGTCGGTATCGCTCGTGAGACTTCTCGCCAACTCGGTCTCGGTACCAACATCTACAATGCTGAGCGTCTTGGTCTTGGTGGCGGTGGCGACATGCCCGGTTCCGAGGTCTACGATTTCGTCGAGGCTGCCGATGGTTTCGCCGAGGTTTTCCCCCAGCACAAGTACAACGTCGTCGAGATCTTGCAGCAGCGTGGTTACCTCGTTGCCATGACCGGTGACGGTGTGAACGACGCACCCTCTTTGAAGAAGGCTGATACCGGTATTGCTGTCGAGGGCGCTTCGGATGCCGCTCGATCTGCTGCTGATATTGTTTTCCTTGCCCCCGGTCTCGGTGCTATCATCGATGCTCTCAAGACTTCCCGCCAGATTTTCCACAGAATGTACGCCTACGTCGTCTACCGTATTGCCCTCTCCATCCACTTGGAGATCTTCCTTGGTCTTTGGATCGCCATTCTCAACCGCTCCCTGAACATCGAGCTCGTTGTCTTCATTGCCATCTTTGCTGATGTTGCCACTCTCGCTATCGCCTACGACAACGCTCCCTTCTCCAAGAGTCCCGTCAAGTGGAACCTGCCCAAGCTTTGGGGAATGTCCGTTGTCCTTGGAATAGTCCTTGCCGTCGGTACCTGGATCACTGTTACTACCATGTACGCTCAAGGTGAGGATGGTGGTATCGTCCAGAACTTCGGTAACATGGATGAGGTTCTCTTCCTCGAGATCTCCTTGACTGAGAACTGGTTGATCTTCATCACTCGTGCCAACGGTCCTTTCTGGTCGTCCATCCCCTCGTGGCAATTGACCGGCGCTATCCTTGTCGTCGATATCCTTGCTACTTGCTTCACCATCTGGGGTTTCTTCGAAGGCGGCCAACAGACCAGCATTGTCGCTGTCGTCCGTATCTGGATCTTCTCATTCGGTGTCTTCTGCATCATGGGTGGTATCTACTACCTCATGTCTGGCAGCCAGGGCTTCGACAACATGATGCACGGTCGCTCCATCAAGGGCAACCAGAAGCAGCGATCCCTCGAGGATTTCGGTGAGTTTTCTACTGTTCTTGCTTTGACGTGCTTTTCACTAACTGTTTCACAGTCGTTTCGCTCCAGCGTGTCTCCACCCAGCACGAGAAGTCCGCATAAGTTTCCCCACCATACGACCGACCATGCTTATAAGCACGACGGTTCCGATGGGGTTCTTGGCCACGATACACTGCCGAGAGTATCAGATGATACCCTTGCGATGCTCCGGCAGCGCTCGTGTTTTCACTCATTCCTTGTCCAAACTGTATGATGTTGGCCTCCGCCTCGGTTAATCGTCGAGAGTGGGCGCGTCCGGGATGCATGCGGTGTGGCAAATTATATCCATTTCCTACTACTCTAGACAAACCTAATAAAGAAGTAAAACTACCCGCTGCTATTTCGTGATAATTTCTATTGTTTCGATACCTGAACTGGAATTTTTGACATGGATAACTATGACGTGCAGGCAGTAGGGGTTCATGGACCAGTATTCTGATGTTCACTACGCATCACGATCGAAATCAAATGTTGTCCGCCTAGGCGTTAGTCCAACAATTGATCGAAAGGTATCATCATATTTGCATAACGTGTTTCTATCAGTTTTCTATCACGATTCTTGTTTTATAGTGCCGAAGCTATTGAGGAACCACAACATCCTTGCTAATGTCCAACTCTTCGTGGCGTCTCAAATCCATTGGCTTGGCCAACAAAGGTATAACATAACTGGCATTCATCAGAAACTTGTCAGAGTTGGCGGGCAAATGTTCGGATACTTACGGATCGAAGGTCTTCCAATACGGGTTCTCGAGATGGTATTTCTGGGACTAAGCGAGACGCAAACAACATCAGTACAAGTGCTGCAATAAGATCTTCCCGGGTGGATTGTATATTTCTTCGCAGCCGGTATGTAGCAACGCCAGTTGGACCTACAGATTCCTGCTCAAATCTTTCGACGATCGTAAAGGCTCGAGGGTCGTGGACGTCCTGCATGACAATCCAGTCGACTGTCTCCTTGTCGTTGCGGTAGACACGCGATGCTTCAATGAGCTTAAGCTTGATTCGCTCAATCGCTTCGGGCTCGTCCTTGGCGTAGAGGTGGACGGTGAGTGTGTAGACCATTGTTGCTGACTGTTCGTTGTTCTGGCCAATTGGCTGGGCTGTTTGGGTTGTCGCTGTACAAAAATAAAATAAAAGTATAACAGTATGCTGACTATACAAAACTGGTAGGTTACACAACTTTGGGGACAAGGGGATGTCACTTTATGGCTCTCATACAAATACCGGCAATGAGGGGTAACTCTTTGAGCTCTCGAAAGCTCTTGCTGTGGGGCACCCGTGCCCATAATTGAGTTTACATTAATAAAAGTCTTTGCATGAGTCGTTTCCTCAGCATGGAAGCTTGTCTTGTGGTGGTCGCAGCGAGTTATGCGGTAATCGCGATTTGAATCGCGGTGAGTTTTCAGTGGGACGCCCAAGTGCTTAATCGGGCCGCTGGTCAGGGAGTGGATAGGCAAGGCAGTCTTGTGACCGGTGATCTAAGTTAGAACTCCATCGACAACACTATACCATGCACTGACGTACCGCGGGCTGAGATCGATGTATCCTGGGGATACTGGGGGATGCGTGAAATCTGCCAAGTCTTCCATGCTTGATGGACAGAGATTTGGGGCTCGACTACTCGGTCCAGCTCTTACCATCAACACAACAACCTTGGAGCAGTTGATCTAGACTAGACTAGTCTAGCTTGAAAAAAACGTGAGTAGCTGTCCATAACCTATTCCTCGCAACTTTAATACTTAGATATTTGGAAATTGGGACTGCTTTCCTGGCGACATGAGATTTTCTGGTATGTAACCCATGTTGTGAACCGTTTCGACTCCATTTGTGCAGCCGCAACAAGACGTGTGATAGTTGGAAGAACGTTGCTTGTTAGGTTTGACTCGATCTTGCAGAGAAACCCAAATTATGCTTGCAGTAGGCGAGTAGCGAGTGGTGTTATCTTATACACCTCGTAATAGATCTGTGTGAAGATGTTCTTGGTAGAAGTATAATCATGCATGTGTATAGGTATGTCGCTTACGGGATGAAACAAAGATCTTAGGCTCAGATACAATTGATGACTTGGAAGCAGAATATCTAAATTTTGTATCTTTTTTCCCCCCAGTTTGAGGCCCAAACAACCCTGGTTCAATACTTCCCATTCTTGCAGGGTCTATCCAAAGTTTTGGGTATAGAAAGCTTTTTGCAATGAACATATCATGTTAAATATGGTGGCTAATTGCTCATAGTGGTAATAGATACACGAGTTGGACGAAACAACATGGAAACCACGCATAGAGCCCATTGGGCGCTGTAAAGTGCTCTTTGCACAAAATTTCAGTGCTCACCCACAGAACTCCCTAGGTTAAGGTCACAGCACTTTGATCGCCTAAAGCATAATATGGCCTGAAAACTTCAAGCATTAGGAAAACACTATCTTACTTCAAGCTTTTTACGTGATTATTTGATCACCAACTCCGTTCAAAGGATTTTATCACCTTGATATCACAGCCACGTTTTCAAGGCATCGTTCCATGCATTGAAAACTTTGCGTATCTAAGATATCAATCGCAAGGACCTACCGACAGAAGGTTCAGGATGTTCACGCAACCGTTCGTTGTCGCAGGCCTCTAACCAAATCTTTCCTTAGAGGCTCCCCCTATCATCAACATCATTTTTGCAAAGTGGTCCAAGCTACGGCGCCGCAATCGCCGATATGAACATTCCTGGCTACTACTTCGGTAAGCTCGGATTTCCTACACTTTTTGGCCATCAAACTGATCCTTCTTCACAGACCCTGAGAAGAAGCGCTACTTCAAAATCGAGGGTAGTCAAACAGCACCCACCCAGTCAGTCTGGTCTCACGACAGTGTCAAGAAGCGCAAGCTTGAGGATGAGAACGCAGCTGAGGTCTTGCGGCGCTTGACATTGAACAAGTACCGCATCAAGCGTGCACAAGCACTGAACGACCCCTTTACTGGTGGGTTCCTAGCTCGTGAATATGGTTCTACGCAGCAAGATATGATGCCTGCCGTCCTTGCAGACAGCTTTGTCGAAAAGGGAAGTATCTCCTTCATCGATAATCGGTGGAGTCCATCACAAAACCTATCATCTATATGTATAATTGGGGATGATCCTTGGACTGACCTTGGCATTGGATACGTCTGTAAGCGAAAACTCACCTCTGTTGGCTGCAAATCCAATACTCATTGTGTCCTCAGGTCCTGATGGTTCCGCACTTACATCCACATATTTACCAAGAGACAAAAACGGCAGGTTTGTATAATCTACTAGGGCCAAGCTCAAGTTTTGAAACTGATGGTAGTAGAGTTCATCGTCAGCTGCTCACCGGATACGATGTTCCTGGACACCACATCGCCCCTTACCATGAAGCTTCTCTTGACCAGATATCGTCTGTCAAGTTCCACCGCCGCCGAGGCATTCTGATAGTAGCATCTCGCGAACCTAAAGAGTTTGCTTCATTGCGAGCAGTAAAGCCGTTGCAAGCACATTGCTCTCAGCGACAAAAGACCATGCCATTCTGGCAGCTTGGTATGCGTAAGTGACGAACAGCCCACTCAGGCATACTTTTGCTGATATTTGCAAAGCTCCCTACGCACAAAATATCTTGACGACTGGCCCTCCGATTATCAGAGAGCCGTCCTCGGAAAATCCCCGTTGGCCGAAGAGCTCTCGTCCGAATAATTTAGCCAGACGCCCATTAGCAGACTTTCACTTCAAAGGTTCTCGACAGTATGAGGTGAATGCAGTTGCAGTCGGCCCTGACTGGTCTGACGATATAATTTGTGCTGTCGGGACCAACCGTGGAATGTTGTTGTGGAAAGGCGAGCATTGCTCGAGGTTGAGTGGCTCGTTTGACTGGGTCGCACCAACCATGTCAAGTCGTTTGCTCTCAGACAAGGCTTTCCACGATATATTCGCTGTCGAGTTTCGCCGAGGTCACGAGAATGTTATTTTTGGTGGCGGCCGCTCGGGGAGATGCTTCCTTGCTGATACTCGCCTCGCCGATACAGGATGGATGTCTTTCCGCCATGCGAGTAGTATCACACACATAAGATCGCTCAACGAGCACCATGTCCTGGTCAGTGGCCTAGAGAGCACGCTTGAGACGTACGACCTCCGCATGATCAAGGGACACACTAGAATTGTGTCAACAAAAGGCTGCGAGAACAGTCAAAGAAGAAAGGCAGACCGCAGTGTCATCTCGTTTCCTGAGTACAAGAACAATGCCCACAACAAGATTGGTTTCGATGTCGATCTCGAGGCGGGGATCGTGGCTGCTGCACATGACAATGGCAAGCTTGCCCTCTATTCCCTCAAGTCGGGACATCGAGTCAAATCCTCCTGTATTGACCGAATTGATGCCGGAGCAATTGGGCGTGGCCCTATCGAGGCTCTACAATTTGAGAAGATGTCTAGGGATCTGCATTCATCTTTATTCATCGGAGTTGGCAGACATCTCAAGGTTTGCTCCCTGGGAATGACTGACAACGCCGATGAGATCTAAATGCTGCCAGTACTGATGACGCAATCAGCTGCATGGAAAATTGTGAGCAACAACGTCCCTGAGTACACTCTCTTCTAATATTGTGTGAAATATGTCAACGCTCCTATTGAGAATCCATATTATGGCGAATGGCGCTCTCGAAATGAACCATCTCGGCTGCATTCGTTGCGACTATCTATTGGCGGCTACCATTTTTTAACTCTACCTCGACTCCAAGTACCTAAAAGACAAGATGACCAGAAATTGAATTGATGGATTAAAGTGTTGGAAATCCGTTTGGAAGGACCGGAGGTCTTCGTCTCTCCGATGTTATGTTGAGGGAAGCGAAAGAACCGCACCAGTTGCAGTCGCATTGTAGTTTGTATCCACTATTTCTTTCCATAGTGTAATTATAGCGCGTCGACATCGAGGCCATCGAGAAACACAAAGTTGCGCAACAACGTGGGCGCAGTATTCGAGCGAACCTGACTGAAGGATGTGAAACACTTGGAAGAAGATTTTTGCCGGAAAGTATAATGCGGTACGGTGATTATTTTTATTTATCTGTGCTGGGTTCATGCGCAATGAGCAGTTCCAGCTTCCCAGCTAAAGAACCCCACCACTCCTCTGTCGATGTGCCATTGGCAGAACATCAACTCAGCACACGATTGTCGGATGTGGCAGTCGTAAACTTCTCAATTTCATCCATTCAGGACCTGCCGTTTCGCCTTGAGCAGCCCGTTTGCGTCTAGATTGTCTCAGCACTGGTGGGCGCCAGCTCCGAGATGTGATTTTAAGCTCTTCCGCAAAATGCAATTGCATCATGCACACTCCCTGTTTCATGCTACGTAAATCGCACTTGCCACGAAGAACGAACCTGAACCACCAAATCAGGACACAAACTCGATTTACGTGATTCATATCGTCCTACAGAGAAGAGACCGAGAGGGCTCTTCGAAAGCTTCGTTGATTTAAGACCAGACCCGGGCGCAAATATTGCTCTGGACAATAGCCCATCAACTTTATTGTTTGGTGACCGCAGCCACCGGACGGACTCATTGCCCCGTGCCAAACACAGCCTCCAGGTTGTCACATGTGAAGCCGCCTCCCAACGCATTTGACGCTTCACTTGAGACGCGCCATCACACTCAGGCCAGACTATCAAATGCATTTATCTGGCAATGGAAGGACCAAGGAAAGGATTTTGGAGCGGGATTTTCCGCAGCAAGAGCAATGCGCAAAGTGGCAATTTGGTTCGCATAATCATGCCCAACGAACGCCAAAGCCCCAAGTACTTGCTAACACGCTGTCCAGTACAAAGAACAGCCCAGAAGAGTTAGCGACGGTGACGTCCCGCATAGTCGTCGGAGTGACAGGCCAGTTGCCATGAGCGCTCGGCGCAGGCCTCGCCGCGCTCCTCCCCATGATATCAAGGGCAAAGGGCGGGCAGATCCTAACGGGCATGCCCGCGATGCGTCGCCACTCTCTGAATGGCCCCCATCGGGTATTTCCAGCGAGGAAGAGCTTCCGCTCAGACATGCGATGGAGTTGATTTCTCGAGGAGCTCCAGTGCACAAAGGCCACGAGCGGCCGATCCCATACCGCTCGGAGCAGTACTACACCCTTTACGCGACAACGGCTGGGAGCAGAGACGAAGACACGGATGCAGCCGATCTACACGCTTCGATGACACAGCTGACGTCCCTCCGAATACAAGGTACAAGTGCACCGAACAACCCCTGGGAGACCCTGGAGCAGCCAAGCTTGGCATTTGCATGCGGTTCTCGCCCAGGTACGATCACGCTCAATCAATGGGCGAGTCTATCGAGCATGATTCCGCCAGCTATAGAACTTCGTGATCCAGGGCTGAAGCCGCGTGATGTGGATCTGGTGCAGATCTTTGAACGATTACTGGAGCTGGAAGGAGGGCTAGAAGATGGAGATCTGATGTACCGCAACCTGTATAAGCGATTTCTGAAAGACCCCGATAAAATCTTCAATCCACACAAGGCTTTGGACACACAGATCACAGATCTTATCATGGTCCTTTCAGCCCCGGACTGGATTGATTTCACAATACCTAAGAATCAAGTCGTCACACGATTCATTTACGACACTAGTCCGGACAATGAGCAACAATATCAAAAGTTCTTTCACCAACTACTCCTGAGCCTTGAACTGGAACTCAGGGTCTCTGCAAGGTTTCGTAGTGAGTTGGAAAAGGAGAAATTGATCGGCCAAATACCCTCAAGAATCCAATGGAACCTTGCTCTTGCCAGGCGCTGGAAAGAGTATGTCCGCGTTAGCGAGTTTGGCGAGGTGGCTGAGAAAGTACGGCTACGGTTCAAATTGAGGAAGCGCCAAGCAAAAATGTTGAAGCGATTCGCTCAGATGATGAAATGGCCGAATCTCGAGGAGACATTACATGCGCTCAAGCGAAGTGAGGTGGAGGGTAACCTCTTGGGCATCAGTTCGCATACAATGGCATTCTTCAGTGGACTAGTGCTTCCTGGAGTAAGTTCATTTCTAACAACAAACGAGCCAGACCCACTAACATACTGGCAGTCCACATTCCCTTTTCTCTTGATGAATACACTGGTCGACCTAGATCCAGACGAGGTTACAGACGATCTCGCGTTACTAACACATCTCCATCCTCACTGCGGCTTCCAGTACCGAAAGAGCTATACTTACTGGTCCTCAGCATGCATTGTTGGCAAGGTACTGGCCCCTACATGCCTCGAGGTAGGAGGTTGGATCGGACCTGCTCGCCCAACTGCGGACTTGGGGCCCTCACAGATAGCCCGTATCCGTGCCAGAAGGCCCCGACAACGAATAACACCGGAAGACGTCGCCTCAATGAGCGAGAGATCGGATCCTTTAGGACCACCTGCTGAAGTGTTCCCTGTTGGTGAATACACACTAGTCGCGCCAGACGTCGATGACTTCGTAGATACGGTCCGTATCGAACTTCTGAATTTCAGAAGTACTCTACCGTCACGCCAAGACCACGGTCCTCAGTGGTTTGATGCATCAATGCAGTTTGCGATCGATGGTGTCTCATGGCCATTGCGACTCAACTATGATGTCTCCTTCATTAATGCTTGGCCCTGTTCATCGGGACCCCATCCGCTCTTCTTCGACTATGTGTACACTTCAACAAGGGTCGATGAAGTTGTGAACATTCGGAACTGGGCAAATCCTGGGAGCCCCGGCGAGAGAAGCGTCAGCTCTACTCCAGTAGGTGGGAGCAACCCAGCCCAACCTACTGTGCAAGATGACGATGATCAAGAGAGAGTTCTCGTAGTTGAGGCTTTCGGTGTGTCAGATAATGAAGTCCTCGCCCGAGCTTGGTGCTCGCACTGGGGCCTTAGTGCAGTGGTGGCGCATATTGGCAAGACTTGGTACGTTCAAAAAACTGTCGGGGGTTTCCTCGTCTAATTCCTACTAACGTGCTACAGTATGGCATGCGCTATTCGGGAAGCATATGCGGCTACTTTAACAGTCGTGATACTTGTGGAAGATCAGCAACGGGACCTGGACTGATAATAACGAGCGACAATGTTGTCCAAGGGATAACGCGTCACATTATGCATATATTTGCGGTTGACGATGCCATCAATATTGGTCATTGATACAATACCTAGGTAGTGAGCTAGCTCGGGGAAGTCGGAAGAGGCAATCCGAGAAGTGGACATCTGGCCGGGTCTGGTCTGGCCCATCAGCCCTAAATATTTTCCATAGGCTTGGCAATGCTCCATTTACTATGGCAGCTGTAGTTCGAACCAAGGATTTTACTGTCCAAATCAGGTATGATAGGTCTGCAGTTGTGAACACCAGGGCCGCATGGCACATTGGTGACGAGGGGGACTGGGGGTTCTAAAACGGTCAAGTCGGTGTGGCTCTCGCGTCCAGAATACTAAGCATATTAAGGTTTGGGGCATGCCGATCATCTTTCCAGCGAACGGACTTTGTCCTGTGAGAGGAAAAGGAAAAAGTGCAAACTGCCTGTGCCGATTATTGCCTGTAAGTCAATTCAGTGTTGCGAGTGGCGCTTCTGGGCAGCAAGCCGACGAGGGCCACGACGGCCAAATGTAAGCAGATCGTTCGAAAGATGACATTGATAGGCACGCTGGTAGCGCCTGATAGGGACCACCTCTTCCCCAAACCCCACTGTCTAGGCCCACATATAGCTGTATCCGACGGTGGGGAGACCCTTGTGACGACATCCCGCGTCTCTCTGCATACTCCGTAGCGAGCTGGCGAGCTCCCAAGACGAAAGGAAGAAAAGAAGAAATATTTGCAGGCCCACGCGAGTTTCATTCGTTTGCTCCTTCCTGTGACTAGGTCTCTCTGAGTCGTCTGTCTTACGACGCAATCCCTGACGCCGCTTAACACATCACATCTACCATCGGACTTTTGAGACAAGCTTGCGGATTGGTCGGGAAGAACGACAGCAGCACACCATCGCGGCCATCACTCAACCGTCGAGCGTTGGTTATCTAGAAGAAGCCCCTAAGAATTAATAATCATGGAGTACGTCGTCACAGTGATTCGAAGCAACCTCAAAGTCAATTGCAGTCGGCTGCAAGGATGCCACACTGCACAATGCTGACATTGCTTCCTGTTTTCCTAGTGCCCGAAATGTCATTCACGTCGAAAATAACGTAGGTTGCACTCTTGGTCTTCGCAATACCTAGCCTTGCCTAATCTACTTCACCCCCAACCAGGAGACTGCTTGTCTATTTCCCCAAACCTAAGAAAAATGGCAATTGACATAATAACCCAGGATCACTTTATCGGCATAGACGTGGGCACTGGTTCTGCCCGTGCCTGTCTCATCGACGCAAGCGGTGACATAAAAGCACTTGCTACAGAGCCAATCAAGCTGTGGCAGCCTCAGACCGGCTACTATGTAAGATGTACAACGTTTGACTCAACGAGGAGCCAAAGCTAATTCGTCGTCAGGAACAATCTACCACAGATATCTGGCGCTGCATCTGCTCCTGCGTGCACAAAGTAGTCCACCAGTCCAACATCGACCCGAGCACCATCAAGGGCATTGGCTTCGACGCAACTTGCTCTCTGTCGGTGTTCTCCCATGACACTGACGAGCCCGTCACTGTTACGGGCCCCAACTTCGAGGACGATGGCAACGCGCGAAACGTCATCCTATGGCTGGACCACCGACCAGTTGAAGAGACAGAGAAGATTAATGCTACTGGCCATAACCTGTTGCGATATGTGGGAGGCACGATGAGCATTGAGATGGAGATTCCCAAGGTCCTATGGCTCAAGAACAACATGCCTCCCGAGCTGTTCGACCGTTGCAAATTCTATGACTTGGCGGATGCTCTGACACATCTTGCCACTGGCAATGAGACGAGAAGCTACTGCAGCACTGTCTGTAAGCAGGGTTTCGTGCCTGTCGGCGTTGACGGCAGTGTCAAGGGTTGGCAAGAGGATTTCTACGAGACAATTGGCCTAGGCGACTTGGTTAAGGATGACTTCAAGCGCATGGGCGGCGTCGACGGGGTGGTGAGCCTATTTTCTTTTCGTTGTCTGACAGCCATTCTGGACATGATTGCTAACGGGAAATACTCAGAACGGAAAATATGCCAGCGCCGGTGAGCTCGTTGGCACCTTGTCGGAAAAAGCAGGGCGGGAGCTGGGTCTTCCAGCTGGCATCGCCGTTGGCAGTGGCGTTATTGATGCATATGCTGGTTGGATCGGTACGGTGGGCGCCAAGGTTGACACGCAGTACGGTCACGCCGACGAGACACATGCTGCAAACGACATATCGCAAGCATTCACTCGGCTGGCTGCCGTGGCCGGTACTTCGACTTGTCACCTCGCCATGTCGGAAAAGCCCGTATTTGTCAATGGTGTATGGGGTCCTTACCGAGATGTTCTTCTACCCGACTACTGGATGGCGGAGGGAGGACAGTCTGCCACGGGTGAACTCCTGAGACATGTTATCGAGACCCACCCAGCTAACTCTAATGCCGTGACGTTGGCCGAGGCCACGCAGAAGAACATCTACGAGTATCTGAATGACCACCTATCGGAGCTGGCAGAGAAGCAAGGCGCCCCTTCGGTATCGTATCTCGGACGGCATTTCTTCTTCTATGGGGATCTTTGGGGCAACCGTTCGCCAGTGGCCGACCCGAATATGAAGGGATCGGTGATTGGGTTGAGCTCAGACTCTTCCCTAGACGGCTTGGCATTGTACTACTACGCGACCATGGAGTTCATTGCGCTGCAAACCAGGCAAATCGTGGAAGCTATGAACAAGTCTGGGCATAGCATTTCAACGATTTTCATGTCGGGATCTCAATGCCAGAACCCGCTGCTGATGGACCTCATCGCGACGGCTTGTGACATGCCGGTGCTGATCCCACGCTACGTACATGCCGCAGTGGTACATGGGGCGGCCATGCTCGGAGCCAAGGCAGCAAGCGCGGATTCCGAGGGTAAGACAGAAAACCTGTGGTCTATCATGGATCGCATGAGCAAGCCCGGCCGGTTGGTCAAACCCGGGACAGACGGTGGTGAGAAGAAACTGCTGGGTGCCAAGTACGAGGTCTTCTTGGAGCAATGCCGGACACAACAGGAGTACCGCAAGAAGGTGGACGAGGCAACGGCTAGCTGGATTAAGGAATTTGGCAAATGAGTTTGCTTGACCTCATCTGGCTATGCGGTGAGAGACAAGAGGATTGAATCGGAGGAGACATAATTATTCTATAGAGATAATTCTATAGAAATGATTCTATAGAAATAAAAAATAGATTTTGGTGAATTGAATGAAGACAGGACGAAGATGTAATCCGCACACCCAGAAATACAACCTCCTTGATGGTCGGGCTTTCTGTCGAGCTTTCTGTTCCCGGGGGGGGGGCAAAGAATGGATGGCCCAAGCTCCCAGAAAAAAATAACTTTAGTTCTTCGTTCAGTGGACAACGCCCGTCCCCCGCTAGTCCTATCAGCTATGTAAAAGTAATCTTGCAGCTTCCAGTGTCTCTGGCTGTGCTGTCTACGCCTTGTCCCTTGTTGATTTGTTTTCTCAGCCTCGTGTGGATTTCGGAGCTTCACAAGCAACCAAGGTGGCAATCTCGTCTGGTCTGCTGCCGTCGCCCGAACTGCTCTCGACTGTTTGGTGAGCCTCACCTCACCTCACCTCACCTCACCCATTCCTTCTACTATCATGAGTCTCTTCGGCAATTCGGCCGCCGCCCCCAGCACCGGTGGTGGCCTTTTTGGCAACGCGAGCCCGAACCCGAACCAAAACAATACAGCTACCGCACCAGCAGCACCCGCTTCGGGAGGCCTATTCGGTGGGCTGTTGGGTGGAAACAAGCCTGCTGGCTCCGGTGGCCTCTTTGGTGGTGCTCCGACGACCACCACGCCCGCACCTGCCATGGGCGGTCTGTTCGGCGCGCCAAACACTTCAAACACCCAGTCGAACCCTGGCAATACAAGCAGTCCTTTTGGCGGAGCACTGAACTTGAACACTGCTGGAAACACAAACACAAACACAAGCACCGGGGGCGGGTTGTTTGGAAACAACAACCCTGCCGCCCAGCCGCCGGCAGGCACAAGCTTGTTGGGCGGGCTAGGCACACAGAACAACCCAGCTGTAGGTGGAGGGCTCTTCGGGGTGCCACGGCTCAACCGCAATCCAATACCGGAGGCGGGCTCTTCGGTGCTTCGACAATAAACCAGGCATCAAATACTGGTGCTCTAGGTCTCGGGCAGTATACAAACAATCAAGCAGGGCAGAGTTTGCTCGGCCTCGGTGCATCGCAAGCGAATCGCAATGCACAATCACAAGCTGCCCCCATGGGCTATTTCGACAGCCTGCTCGCTAAGAGCAAGAAGCAGGCCAACGGCGAAGCTCCCAGCGACGACCTCCCTACTCTTCAGCTAGGTTTGGGCGACTTGAGACAGAAGCTTAGGAAACTCGGCCCGCGCGGCCAAGATCCCCTCCAGAGCGCCAGGGCTCAGTATACCCTCGCTGCCTCCGGCATGGACCCGGGTGCTGCTGTCAGAGATCTCAACTACTTTGACATCCAAGCTGGTCGTGTCGAGCGTCCTGTTACTGGCCCTGCCGAGATCGACGTCGACACATACCTGGCCAATTTACAACAAAAGACCACCCTCGCCATGATCGCAGACGGTCTAGAGCGATCGGTCAGGGACTTCGACAACTTCCTCGAGGACAACGTCACGGAAGAATGGGAGGCACAGCGGAAACGAATCTACGAGCACTTCGGCATCAAGCCCAGAGACAGCCCTGCAGATGCCCCGGGTGCGCCGAGGGAGTCTCTAGGAGGGTTTGGGCGGTCTAAAAGAGGCAAGGGTGGAAAATCGATTGCTGGTGGTGAGAAGAGCAGTGTTTTCGGCCGCTCTAACCTGCAAAAGTCTGTCATTGGTGCACCTAGCAAGATTGGTTCGCATCAAGCTGATTTCACCGATGTGGAGAGCCAAAACACCAAGCCCTCGATGAACGGAGCCGGATCGATGGACGATAGATTTGTACGGGAGAAGCAGAGCAAGCTGGCTGAGCGAATTCGAGAGCTCAACAACGCGCGATTGAACCAAAGGCCGTTCCCCTTGCTGTACGAGCTCGGCGAAGTCGAAAATGCTTCTGGCGACCGCCATGCTCAAAACTTGGTTGATGCATACCATGCTGTCATGTCCATGGTTGGAGAGAACCCTGAGGCGGAGTCGTTTGCGCAGAACTCGACGGCCAAGGAAAGGCAATTCCAGAAATTGTACTTGGACTTGCAAAGCAATTCTGCAAACTCGATCCAGTGGCGCAAGAGGGTGCTGAAGGGCTCCAACGAGTTCTTGGAGAAGAAGTTCTTCAACGAAGTCGAGGCCCTCATTACGAAATATCCTCGCGAGGCTAATCTAGGCGGTCGTCCTGACGTGGTTAGCAAGATCAAGGCATACGTGCGGTTGCGGCACAACCGTAAGGATCTCGTCCCGGACAACACCCAGCTCCAAGAGGTGAACAAGGAATATGTGTGGGCCTTGGTTTACTACCTTTTGCGATCCGGCCATGTGACGGAGGCGGCCGAATACGTAAAGGAGCATGCCACCATCTTCCGCAGCATCGACCGCACGTTTTCATCATATCTTTTAGAGTATGCGTCAAGCGATGACCGCCGTCTCAGGCGGCAACTTCAGGAGCGGTGCAACAACGAGTACACTCAGCGCGTTCGCAACGCCCCCGAGAACAGCATTGACCCCTTCCGAATGGCCTGCTACAAGATTGTTGGCCGTTGCGAGGTTGCCAACCGCAACCTGGAGGGTTTGAACACGGACATCTACGACTGGATATGGCTGCAGTTCAACCTTGCCCGGGAGAACGACAAGTTGACCGAGATGGCCGGAGAGTCCTACACGCTCAAGGATCTTCAAGACACCATTCGAGAAATCGTTCTCAAACACTTCCCCAAGTCCCCTGCCGATGATACTAACGGTCAATTCGGCATGTCTTTCTTCCTCCAAGTCTTGGCTGGCATGTTCGAGCAAGCGATATCATATCTCTATCCTTTCTCCTATGTGGATGCCATCCATTTCGCCATCGGTTTGGAGTTCTACGGTCTGCTACGTCCTTCCGACTCCTGGGGCAATGCCAACGAGCTGCTCACCTATGACACCCGGCAGCAGCCACAAATTAGCTTTGGGCGGATGCTTGGGTATTACACCAGAGACTTCCGAGCCGCTGATGTGGCTTCAGCTGTTGACTATTTCACGCTGATCTGCCTCAATGCCGACCTGGAGGGAGAGGCTGGAAGATCTCAAGTCGAGCTGTGCCACTTGGCACTTCGCGAGCTTGTTCTCGAGACGCGCGAGTTCAGCAAGCTGATTGGTGATATCCGACCTGACGGACACCGAATTACTGGACTCATCGAGGAGCGCGGCCCTCTCATCGGTCTGCGAGAAGAGGACGACTTCATCAAGGCTGTGACGTTGCAGGCGGCCAGGTTCGCGGACGAGAATGGCAGGACTACGGATGCCGTGCTCCTGTACCACCTCGCAGGCGACTATGACAGCGTTGTCACCATTGTCAGTCGTGCGCTCAGCGAGGCCATCTCACTCGACATTGGAGAAGACCCTATGCGTCTCCAGCCCGTCAAGCCTAGGGCAGGTGGCAAGGACGGCGAGGGTCCGCCCAGAAGCAGCCTCAGTTTGGCTTCTATCGACGACCCGATCGACCTTGCTAGGACGATGATGTCCATGTACGAGAAGGATGCCATGTTTTACACCAGAATCCAGGACCAGAACAGAAGTGCATGCCATCTTCTGCTGCAAATGAGCGAGATCAAGGGCATGGTTGAGGCTAACCAGTGGCCAGAAAGCCTAGACGTAAGTAACAGTTATTGTCGAACCTTTGAAAAAGAAACCGAAAAAGAAAGAAGAAATTCCCCCCTTTTTACTGACCAAGAAATACAGAAAATCCAAGCACTTGACATCCTGCCGCTGGATGCACGTGGAGACCCTAGCACGATCCGGCACTACGCATCCAGGTTTGGTGGCTTGTCACAGCCGGTTGCCATCAATGTGCCCAACCTGTTGATGTGGACGATTACGTGCTGCATGAACCAAAAGGAGCGACTTCTGAGTGGACAGTACAGCGGTAACGAGGGAACTCGACGCATCATGGTCGACAACCTCAAGCAGATCAGCATGGACTTGACGACGTACACTAGTCAGCTGAAGTACAGGTTCCCGCCGCATCTGCACCAGGCTCTTGCAAGGGCTTCTGCTGACTAGGTATTGGCTTCGGCGTTGACGGGTCGTTGAGATTTGGGTTGGGTGCAAACTGAGCTGGGCATGCATTATTCTGGCCGAGATTTCAGGGGATTGGACTAGAAGATGGGATTATGTGCGGCAATGCTCAGTTATTGAAGTGATGGCAGGTGTCCTCGTCTGGGCGTTTATATTGTATGAGTAGAAGACGCAAAAAGAGAGAGAAGAGCAGGAGCATTGACAGAGCTGTGTCGTAAGTTGATCGTGACTACCACGGTCAGTCGATCCCTTTCCCGAGATGGGAGGCTAGTGATATGTTGGCTACTTCGTTCGTGCTACGGAGTGTATACAAGGTGTTACACTACAGCTCGCTATGCTATGTTGGTTAATCCGCAGGCCTGAACCACAAGAGGCCCGGCCTGTTAGGCCGAGCAGCTGCAGAAAGCTCTTATTGGTGAAAGTGACAAGGTGCTAACTTATGTACTGCACGGGTTCATGAATGACCTAAGCTGCTGCAGACTAATCAAGTCAAGGATTGTGCTGATGCCTCTTCGGGTAGCTCCGTCGGCTACAGGGCTTGGCATCGAAGAAATCTAGCCTAGACCGTCTGACTCGGCGACAGCTGCCACAGCCGATGTGTCTGACTCGAGCCTGGGGCACCGCATCAGAGCCCATTGGTCCAGCCTCGGCAGAAATGCAGAAAGTGCAGAAACGCAGAAGGGAAATGCTGGGTCCGTTGGCCGCGGGTCGTGGGTCGTGGGGTCAGCAATTTCGTGAAATCGCAAGGCCGAGCTGCAGCTGTCCACCTCTTCGAAGCACTTGCACTTCCCGGGAAGACGCATTGGATACCCACGAATGGTGTGATCCGCCCTCCGCATTCGTACGCATTCGTACATTCCTACAGGCTGATCCTAGGATGGGGTGTGGGATATGCATCGTCCCATCGTTGTGATAGCTATACATAAATCATGCCGACCCCGGTCAGTGTGATGAACGCCCCGAACACGGCCTCAACATCATCGACCACCATCAACACATCGCCTGCGGCTACCGCTACGGCTACGGCATCCACCCCCGATCCTGTCCCTCCCACTGCCACCAGCAGTACCCACCGGCCCGGCCTCCCCTCCGGCCAGCATCCTGCCCCCGCCGCTGATTCTCCAGCTGATTCCCACGCCTCGCCCGACGATGGCGGTGCTGTCGCCCCGAAGACCAGAGGACCAGAAAGCGGAAAGGCGGTCCTGGCTCCAGGGGCGTTGCGAACTTGACACCGGAGCAGCTGGCCAAGAAACGCGCCAATGGTATGTAGCCTCACCATCAGTCCAGTCGTGCTGCACATATACCGTACACATATCCACACATACATATACACATACACGTATCCATATACACATACACGTATACTATGCATATCCCCATGCGGTCCGAGCGCCGGCCGAGGTCGCCTTATGTGTCACTTCTTCCCATGCCTGCCGCATGCCCTCATCTGGCGATTCCAGGTAGCTAATGGCACCACCTGTCACCAGACCGAGAAGCTCAGAGAGCCATTCGCGAACGAACCAAGCATACGATCGAGAACCTGGAGAAGAAGATCCAGGACTTGACCTCTCAACAGCCGTACCAGGAGCTTCAGGCCGTACTCAGGGAGAAGGAAGCGGTCGAGCAAGAGCTTGCAGATGTCAGGAACCGAATGGCGTCTATCATGTCCATAATCCAGCCTGTACTCGGGTCACAACAAGGCGTCTATGCTTCACCTGGCCCTTCCTTCTTGCCCAACCAGCCCGGGCCTCCTGCCGGCATACCTGCCAGCACAGGTGCTGCCTCGACACCACCTAGCACAGCTTCGCCGAACTCGGCTGCTCCTTCCTGGCAACAGCCTACTATGCAGAGCGCCGGATCCTCGACGCAGACGAGTCCAAATTTTGATCAAGCAAGAATGATCAGTCAGCAGCGTCATAATTCGCTTCATGCTCTAGACCTTGGGTCCAACGGCGAACAGCTCAAGCTTAACTTCCTCCTTGAGGGGGCCTCCATACCAGTCAATCGTATGCAAGCTGGCGATGACGGTGCTCAAGATACAGCCAACTATCACCATATGCCCATGAAGCACGATTGGAGCGGTTTCGCACAAGCGGCCCCCCGCCCGAACAGCTATGGGCAACACTCGGGCCCTGGAGCTCAGATCGCCCAACAACAACAACAATCCAGCTACATAGCTGACCAGGGCAGCGTGCCGCCGACACAAGGCACTGACTCTTGGTCTGGCTTTTCGGTTCCGGTCAGGAACTGTGGCCCTACTTGTCCCCTTGACAGCTTACTGTTGGACTTCCTGAACGAACGGAGACAACGCGCTGCCGAGGGTGTATCGGCTCAGGAGCTTGTTGGTCCACGCTATCCCAGTGTCAGCTCGTTGCTCAATCCACAGCAGAGTCAGAACTCGCACCCCGTGTCAAAGGTCTTCACGGACATCCTCCGCGCTTTCCCGGGCATCAGTAGACTGCCCGAAAAGGTCGCTGTGCTATATGTCATGTTTCTCATCATGCGGTGGCAGATCTTCCCCAGCAAGGAGAACTACGATCGCCTACCATCGTGGTGCGTCCCCACGCAGTCACAACTCCAGATCTTGCACCCTGCTTGGGTCGATCACCTCCCCTTCCCAGAAATGCGGGAGAAAATCGCCAAGGCGTTTCGCTACCCCCCAGCTGCCCAGGTCGAGTTCCCGTTCAATGATTTCTTCGTGCCTTTCACGGACACCCTCTCGCTGAACTGGCCGTATGAGGAGACGGATGTCCTGATCGAGACACCTGATGGCGAATTGCTGATCAATCCCGTCTTCGAGACACACATGAAGAGGCTGGAGAACTGGACCCTTGGTGAGCAGTTTGCTCAGACGTTCCCGCAATTGCGCGGCACGTTCAATCTGAAGAGGAACACGCCTGCGGTCTAGACAGCCATGAACGTCGGCATGGGATGGCGACGAGCTTACCGTCTGAGACCAAGGACTCTCATGCCACTACCTGACGAGGATTCCATCGATGGTCTATGGTGAATAGCGTTGATGGTGGCCAAAAGCAGGGAGAGGTTGAAGCAAAAGGTATCCATCGACTTTTGGAAATCCGTCTCAGAGCGGGCTGGTTTCAATGTATCTACAATCGGGGCGGTGTTGGACTGCTTCGATTGCTACTATGTATATCTTCATTTTGAAATGGAGTTCAACGGTTTTTAGAAAAGTTACTTGGGTGGTGCACACATTTTCGGAGATTGTCCCGATAACGGGCGTCATATACGGCAAAGACAGGCGTACAATCAGGGATATATTATATACGGCCAAACAGGTAGAAGAGGGTACATACGGCTCTACGGAGGACTGGGCGTTGTTATTTTTCTGGCGTTCTTGGTTGAAAGAGCCCACGTTCTGGTTCTGGGGAGGGCGAATATACAATTGTTCTCGGCAACGAGCAAATATCATAGTAGCATACGAATTCTACTTGCGGCTTGTTTTGGCCTGCTCTCAGCTTGTCGTCCTGCGGGTCGAAATAATTTTTTCTTTTTTCTTTCCCTGCGTGACGTGACAATATACATAAATAAAACCTTTCTCTTAGTCTTGTGCACAACGGCAAATACAAAATCTCCAGACCACGGTGGGCAGAACTGATAAGTTCACTTCCAAAGGTGGTGACAATAGAGCGGACACTTGCCATCATCAACGTGTGCCGATGACAGGGGCGGAGCGGATCTCATCCGAGCTTCGATTGGTGTCAACAACGACCCCCTTTCACATAAGAATCGGCACGCCGGTGTTGGTCAGCCGATACGGGACCACATTCCAGAAGCTGATGCCACCTCCGGAGTGCCTCGGACACGGGAGTGATCATTGTGAATACCCTGACTGCCGTAGGTAATTATGGTCATGATATACCGTCTTGCGAACCCATCGGGTAGGTGGCCCTTGCCCAATCAGATCGTATCTGTTCTTCCCGGGGCGGTTGCCTTGATCGGCATGTCGAGCCCCTAGGCTCTGATTACTTGCTCGCTTGCTGGCTTACTTGCTCAAATGCTTGTATCATGTCGTGTCGTGTGTACGAACTTTGGGGGGGGAGGGGAAGGGGGGAATCTCCCATTCATAATACATCGACATGTAATTAGTCCATCCAGAAGGTTAAACAGTCCAGCCAGACCAATACCTCCCGACTTGACCAAGTGCCTAACCTGTCCGCCGCCCCTGGCGCATGAATGATAATTGTACATGGGAAATAATATTTGCCCAGTCGCCTCACGTGTGTTTCGTTCGCGCGCCGTGGAGTACGCCCTGAACTTCCGAAAGACGAGATCCTGTTCATGATACCTGGGTCAATTACCGGTGGGACGAGTGGCTGACTCCAGACCATTGTGTTTCGGCGGATGTCATGTCTGATGAAGGTGCGACCTTCCGCCCTGAACTATCACCTAGTCTAGAACAGCGTCTTGCAGGGCATCTTTTCATTTTTTATTTTACTATTACTCTTTTGATAGCCAGCCCGTGCTCTAAAGAGGGAGAAAACCCTTACCCACGTATGCGCGGACACACTCTCATACACGGTCACTGATTTCCCGCTGGTGGCAGCCACCGTAGAGCATGCTCGCGAATGACCTGCGTAGCATTGTCCTTAACCTCTTTTTATCTTTATTTTAATTTAATTATAAACGCAATACGACTTAGCAGCCGGGAATGTGTTTCGGAAGGACAAGTCTGGAGGAGTACTTGGCTACTGATTGGCCTCTGACTATATCTATCTGTCTCATACAAGTCCGATATATCTTCCTCACGATGAGGATGACGGCCGAGGGGCGTACGAGAAAAATGAATTCTCCTCTGAGTAGGAGATGACAGGGAATATATGTTGGGATATCAGCAAGTTTACTACAAGGAATGACTAGAATCATCAATTCTCCGATAAATACCAAACTGTACCGGAACAGTCGGGGCCATACAGAGACTGCGGTCGATTTATGGACCCTAAAAGCACGAGTTTGTGGGCCAACTACAAGTTGAGGAACGACGTCGACCTCAAGGGCAGCCCTCACCTCACAATCTTGAGCCGTGGACGTTTACGCGGTTCCTGCTCTTGCCTGCAGTGCGAGGATGCAGTCAAGCAGCGACATGAAAAGCTTTCAGGATAGTTTAGGATTCTTATTGAACCTCTCTTTCACATTCACATGGACCTGTGATCCAGAAGAGCCACTCAAGACCAGCCCCCGCAAATTCGCAGCTGAGGCCGTACGTTAAAGCAGTGGGAGCATTTCGTGGTGTTTGGACCTAAATACTCAACAAACTTTTCCCGATTAGACATCGAACGTGGTGCAGGCCAAGAAAACCTGGCGTCTGTTTGATATTGACCCCAACCACCTAAAATAGGAGATGAAACGAGCAGGTCGGAAAGCATGGTACGGAAACCATCGCTGGCTTTTCAGTCCCCCAAGGGACATCATGTTCTCTTGGCCGTTGGGATACCGCGGGAGTTTGGACGATGTACCTCATACGTGTGCTCTCATCAGGAGGCTGGAGAAAGCCAGCCCGTGGAAACTTCTGGGCAGCATCGACATTGCAACGACTGAGATCCTTCGACGCTTGGCACGGAAACAAGACGGCGGAAACTGATGAACCTCGATCAAGGTCGAGAACCTTTCAGATAAAGTTTGCGATCTATGCAGATTCTTTTCGAGTGGCCGAAGCATATTTGTGGTATAGCCGGCGCGCTGTTCTGGGTACGCTCTTTCATTAGCAATTCCCCGGACTAAAGGTCCCGATAAAGTCTTTGATAATCCAGTGCTGATTTCGGCAAAGGCAGAGCTGATTCTGTGCGCGACGATTAGCGGTAAGTGTTGTCGTCTCATTTACCTAAACCTCTGAGGGAACCGAGTTCGGAACGACCGAGTCCGGGTGCCGTGAGGACATGTCAAGATGCAGGATGTTGGAGTTCAAGGTGGGCATATACCAATCCTGGCGGGGGGCTTAGCGCCTCAATAGTACCCGATAGCATCGCCGCTTGCGTCGCCGATCCATATCGATGCCGATTGACTTTTTTGAACTATGGTTCGCACCAGCCCGCCCCTACTTATCATGCTTTTATACTCCAAGCTCTGCAACGCCGCCAACGTACTTGGTACTGTTTTCCCATGCTACTTAGGTTTGAATTGAATTTGGGAAGCTTCCAACGATCTTTAGGTAGTGGCACATGTGTGTTAAGTACCTCTAGACCAGGTGAGATGTCTCAAGCTTGTTAGCGACGCCGCCAGGTAGCCCGCTGTCTAACAAATAGCTAGCCTAGAAGTCAGCTTATGCGCGCTACCCAGGCGCATACGGCCAAAGTTTGTTATGTGCCCGCAAGATCGTACATCACTAATGGGCCCAATGCACGGCGCCATGGCGAATAGGAAGCGGCTGCTCGCGATCGGCGTGCAAATGGCAGCCAAGACTAGGAGGCGGGTCATTGCAAGAAGATATTTCTACACCATGCTTTTATGTTTCACTTCTTGAGCACATAATTCCGTATTAACAAGCGCCCGGAAACCATGCGCGATCTGGGGAAATTACTTCGCAACGCAAAAGGACAGGAAAGCAAAGTGCCGATGTCATGTTGATTGAGTCTGTTGTAATGCCTCGAACTGACCAAACAACCAATGATTTTCAGAGGCCTTGGCATAGTAAAAGTCCCTGTCCGAAGTGATGCATATACCGGTTCGGCACTTGTGAATGATGCGCGCAAATCGACTCGATGGCATGTCGAAGTCTGCTGTGGTAGTGCACAAACGTTGCGACCGACAGAAGCTAAAATTCAAAATAACACGCGTATGTCACCAACTTGCCTGTTTAGCAACTGGCTGTTTCACAGATATCGCGGGCAATGATTAGCGTATCAGTTTATACATAAGAAGCGCCGCATGCTTTATGAGAGGCTAGAAACCAAACCAGCATCATCCATGTGCTAAGTACATAACTGTTGCTCCTCTTGAGTTGGAGTGCCGTTTGCAAGAAACAACAATAACTTCGCGAATCAGCTGCCTATCGGCAACCGGTCGAGAAAGTTGAGCAGCGCCCAAGCTAATCTTTACTTCACATATGCATAACCGACCCCATTGTTTGTCGTTAGCTTCTCATCAGAGCGGAAAAGGCCGCCGTGAGGGAGAGGTCCAGAGCCGAAAGTGGACGGAACGGTGAAGGTAGTCTTTCCAGTTTGGGAATATTCTCAATAGATTTGCATCGGGGGCCATCCATTGAATGATGTTCGCAGTAGCGGTGACTAGAGGGGGAGTAGGCGTGAAGAGTTCTGACTGACAACATCGAGAACCCAATAAGCAGAAAGATTTTGCCCAGCGGGGAGCAATAGGCCCTGATTAGAGGCTCAACCATATGCAACCTTATTTGTTTTGTGGGGGTGTTTCGTCACTCCCGGTGGGTGCGGCTGCAGATTGAGCCGACTTCCATACCTTGGCCGCAAGGAGGGAACAGTTGCGGTGAACGTCAATGGCATCGGGGAATTTCAAGAGCCACCGACCAGGGCAAGTCATCTTCAGCTGGTATGGAACAGGGTCCGGAAATCTAGACCGTCATCAGATCGTAACCCTGTCCATCAAGATACACAGAGTAGACTGCCGATGTGCCGTTTCTGCATTGCTTGGTGTGTAGTATTGAGGTCATGGGGGGAAGCAAGATTGATGAGTTGCGCAGGGTTACCTTTGCAAGGGGCCCTCAAATTGGCAGGACCAGTTTTTGCGACCAATGCTTTCTAGGCTAGAATTCCACTCACTCTCCCGTTCGAGCTTGCTCTTCTTAGTCAAGATATGACATCAGGCAAGCGGGAGAATTGGTGACGGCGGCTTGTGCCTTGCATTACGGTTGCCTTGCCAAAGACGGATGGATCGCTTTAGAAGTTTGGAAAGAGGCATCTTACAAGAGTACCGAAGATCGCATCTTCGAATGCGGATCATGCTGTTGAGATATTGCCTGCAATGCGGGAGCCGAAAACTTGCTGGCTGGATATGGGTACTTGGAAAGCATCTTGTCTCGTCTAACTTCAAGGGTTTGCAGGCCGGCGCCATTGCTGGCTGCAAAGCTTTTTTCTTTTCTTTTTCGTTTGTGCGGTGGTGCCAACCGCTCGCAGAGTTGGGGAGGCAACGCGTAGAAGAAACAACACAAGCGACGCGGCGGCGGCTCGCGAAAGGAGGCAGCCTGTCCCAGCTAGCCATTGACAGTGAACTTGCAGTGCTGAAAGCTCTGTCAAGCCCTCAATTAAACCTAGTTCGGAGCTAGCCAAGCTTCGTCAGGGGCCATTGACAAATGAGAAGCTGCCAGCGGCATAGCTCCAACCACTTTCCGTTGCATATCAAACTTGACTTCATCACTAAGGATGGCAGGCCCGTGGTTGGGTGTTGATGCTGAAAACGATGGACCGATGAACCGGGGAAATGGCCCATGCATTCATCTCTGGCGTGCATTGTGCATCTCCGCCTGGGTCTTGGGATATTGCTTGGTCAATGCGACTTCCACCCCGCGAAGCCGTGGACGCAATTGTTGCAGTTTATCAGATGGATATTGCATCATTGGATCGTTTTTTGGTTTTGTTTTGGGCGCCCATGTCCCCAAAATTTGATGGACTTCTTGCCGTAGCAGGTGGCCACACTGCCATGGCATGTATGAACCGCAGTGTCGGTTCCCTGTGGACATCCAGCAATGTGTAGTCCATGGACACATCATGCCTTCCAAGCAAAATCTTGGAGGGCTGTGAAACGTCCGATCTTTGGAATATAGCTGTACTTTCGCAAAGGAAGCCCGCATGTAGCTTAATAACTAACAAGGGACTAGAAATTGTCCGTCGCGTATTGGCAAACTACACTCCCGACAGGTCGGTTGGGAAATGAAAGGAAGTGCCACCTTTCGGACCTGTGATGTAAATGGGGGTACAAGCGGCTAGCCTCCAACCTGGCCAGGCGCTCGTAGTGCAGAACAAGCGCTTGCCCGTGCTGAATTAAGTATCGGATGCTTTCTACTGTGGCAGAGGTCTGAAGCAGTGTGTACATGGATGGTAGATGGTATTAGGTATTACATAGGCATTCCCCCTACCGTACGTGCGATACCACTGCACCTTGTGTACCTTACCCCAGGTATGCCAAGGAAACAGTTGCTTTGTTTCATCCAGGGCTCCGGGCGCAAGAGGCTCTTCGCCACAAACGGTGGTTTTTTTTTCTCTTCTCCCTTTTTCTTTCTTTGGTTCCGTGCCACAGATACTGCAATAGGATACATACGATGTCCCGATAGGGAAATAGGTATTCACACTGGAAACAAGTGCCGACCAACCGTGATTGTGATCGTGATTCTGTATCCTACGTGTTCGTCATACCAGGCCAGTTGGCATGGCCGATACCCGATTCACAAGAGGATCTGGAGATTTTGATATCATCGCCCAAAGTAGGCCTCCCAGCTAGAGGAGTTTAGTTGCGGTCTGATCAAGATATTCCATGGCCCCACCGTACCTTTGGGCCCCATCATCATGCATAGGATGGACATAGCGATGAGCTCAGTGCCTGTGCTGGCACGGTAGGCGAGCAAGCTTTGCGGGTGGTTCCCTGCTAGCGCAATGTTATACAGAAAACCAAGGAAAGACGACGGCATTAGCTAATAACCAGGTACTGCACTAGGCCACATGGAAAAGGTACAGCGGCGGGTGGTTGGTGTGTACGAGAACGAGAAAACCGACGCTACTACGAGTTACAACGGATTCTATCGTCAAACAAGCTTGCACGTCGAGATTTGTTGTATGACCTAGTTAGTCTAGGCGACGCTATGAGCCTTTGCTAGTTGTTTTGCTGATATTTAATAAGTGTTGGTTGTCCTCCCCAGACACCCTGCCGAACCTCTCAACTTACACATCACCTCATCCACAGCCATCCCTTCCTCATCTGACAGCGCCCGACTGCCCAGCAGAGTCTAAAAGCAAACAGAAATTTCTGAATCAATAATATCATCTGGTAAGTCAACAGTGATACACAGTGGGCTGGGACATCGTCTGCCGACACACGGAACGGTCCTTGTCTCCCATCCGACCCTATCTCATCTCATCTCGTCCGTTGTCCCTTCCCGATTTGGGAACTTCCCACTTTATAATACAATACCTACAATACAACACGCCTTGGCACTTCCCGTCACGTCCACCAACAGCCGTCAAGGAATCGATTCACATATATTCATATCCACATCACACCTGCACGCTCCTTCCCAACAACAGTTCACAGAAACCACAACGCGGCTTCCATCTTGTTCGTGTTTCTGGGCGATTCAAAACGTTGGAAGCAAATTACCCCCCCAAGAACCTTTTCTACTTCTGCTTCTTTCTTCTTCCAACCCAAGACATCTTCCCACTTGACTTCATCTCTCCACAAAACATCAACAACAACAACACGCGTGACACGTCTTCCTGCGCATCTACTCATTTTTGCACGCTTTTTTTGAGCATCATATTGAATTCTATCAGAGACCAAATTCTTACACTCTCGCAGACCGTCAAGTCAACCACTTCAGAAATCCATCAAGATGAAGGCCTCCACCATCCTCATCGGCGCCTCTGCTGCCATCGTCTCGGCCCAGTCCGACTTCCCTGCCGGCTTCCCGCAGTGTGGTGTAAGTAATCGAAACGAAGAATTTCTCTTACTCACCCTTCATTATGCTGACTTATACTGCTCCTGTAGATCACATGTATCACCAACATGCTTTCAAAGTCTCAAAGCGAGTTCAACTGCGGTGCTTCGGACTT
This sequence comes from Truncatella angustata, assembly GCF_020726525.1. NCBI lineage: Eukaryota > Fungi > Ascomycota > Sordariomycetes > Amphisphaeriales > Sporocadaceae > Truncatella > Truncatella angustata. The sequence goes on along the minus strand of NW_025763390.1, from coordinate 1,034,903 downwards.
GCAGTGCCTGTGCGGCAGTGCCAACTTCCTGTACGGAGTTAGAGACTGCGCAGACCAGGCCTGCTCAGATGCCAACGATGCCAACACTGTGAAGCAGGTTGGTGTCCAGTACTGCGAAAACGCCGGTGTTGCCGTTTCTGGTATTTCCGTCACTGGTTCCATCTCGGCTACAGCTTCGCCCACCACGACAATCACTGCTACTGATGCTCCTACGACCGGTGCCTCTACAACAGTTACTGCTAGCGACGCCTCCACCACCGTTACTGCTGGCGCTTCTGAGGGCTCCAGCTCTGCCATCTCCACTGCCTACACCGAGTCGACTGCCAGCGATGGCTCTGTCACTTCCGTCCCCGTCTCGACTGTCTACGGTGCTGCTGGCGCTCTCTCCACAGTCTTCTCCGAGTCCACTGATAGCGCTGGTTCCGTCTCTACCATCGCCGTTTCTACCGTCACTGGTGCCGCCAGCGCCGTCTCTACCTCTGCTGTTTCCACTGTCTACTCTGAGTCCACCAACAGCGACGGCTCTACCACCTCTGTCGCTGTCTCCACTGTCTTCTCGACCGCTAGCGAGACTGCCAGCGCCTCTGAGGTTGTCAGCTCCGAGACCTTCACCAGCACTGGTACTAACGTCGTCTCCAACGAGAGCACCACCCAGACCCAGACCGAGACCTCCACTGGCACTACCCTCCACACCAGCACTGCCACTGGTTCTCAAACCTCTGGCTCTGCCTCTAGCAGCAGCTCCGCAGGTTTCGCTGCCCAGCAGACTGTTGGCCCCGCTGGTCTCATCGCTGCCGCCGGAGTCGGTATGTACATGATGATGTAAGAGCGAGGATGAGAACGATCCTGTCAGGATTGTATGGATTGTGCTTTACTACGGATGTAATGACGTAATGGATCATGTAAATAACAGAAGAAAGGGTCATGGTAGACCATTAATGCCGCATTGTTGAGATACCCATCCCCAAGGGGCAATGGAGTTGGCTTTTGCCGTCTTTTTTAGGTAATTAATAACAGAGTACTTGCTCCAACTTCACTCGCTTCTCTTGATTAACTTGATACTTGTGATGATGTTTTTGTCCAGTTAACTTGTAATTTCCAGTCTAGAAACATTTGCCCCAATAGATGCTATACTGTGGTATTTTTGTTTGCTTGGTCACGTACGCATGGTTGTATTGGAGCAATAATTGACCTGAGCACATTTACCGCGCCAATACCGAACTCGGCCTATCGTATGTCAACTTGCTGCAGCTCTGATTAGAAGGTGGTATATTCACTTATGCTGTCGTGCTGTCTAGTAAATGTTCTATTTACTGGGTATCAGTCTACGAATATTCGGTCCACAGCTTTCATGAACGTCACGACACCCCTGAAAATATAAAACGAAGCGCTTGTTACAAGGGCATACCAGGGAAAGCACCGGGGTTGAAGTACGCCGGCCACCGTATCCTGATCCATGCGTCTCAAAATTTGTTCTTGCACCAAGTTGTTGTTTGTTTGTTTGTTCGTTTGTTTGTACACCACGGCTGGGCATCGGCAGTAAGTTAGTGGGAGAAGGGGGGGGGGGGGGGGGGGGTAGTTTTCTGAAACCCTTCATCTGGGTTGCTGCAATCTGCCATGTCGGGGTAAGAGGGGAGGGGAAGGAGAAAGGGAAGGGGAAGGGGCAAGAGTTCGTTTTTGTGTCGCGTAATCTTAATCGGGGCACCGCAATCCGAGGATGTGTGGCAACGTCGATTGAGGATATGGAAAGCTGCAGTCTTGCCGCTGTCGTGGTTTACAGGTACCCGGTGTTAATGTGGCACGAATTCTTCTGCTGTGCTGGCTGGCAGAGACTGTCCGGCGGTTGGCGAGCACATCAACATACAGGACATTAGAAGCTTTAGTAAAATTTCATGAACTCGACTTTATTGTCTATCCTACAGCAGGGAACCATCCTCTGCGATGCAGGCTACTATGAAATATGCGGCCAAAAGATGTCAAAAACTCGAGAAAGTCAATATGCCCAATCCACCCTTGCGGTGAGCACAATACAAGAGCAACCCTATCCCATAATACAAATGCACTGATGCTTGGTGTTTATTTCACGCCCTCGTAGTGTGGCGTCGTCTGCCCGGTGCTCTTCGCCAAGAGCAGACAGGGGGTGGGGGGCAAATAGGAGGTATAGTAGCAGAAATTCCCCCAACGCATTATATCCGTCATCAATCAAAACCCAACTCGTATCGTCGTCATTTTTCTTTCCTAGCAAGCTCAAGCACTTTAACCGCTGCACATCACGCAGGACTCTGGGTTCTCAATACTGCCTGTTCAACTTGTTAGCTTTGATGGGGACAAGGGAATAAAGTGACATGACTTACAAGCTAGTACAGCTTCGTTGTAAATATCATACTCTCGCTCCTTGGTAGTGTTGTCCTGGTCCTCTGACTGCTGAGGGGCCTTCTTGTTATCAATTGCTGGATCGGACAGCTCCTCAATCTTATTGGGCTTTTCCGCTGGCTCGGTAGGAAGGGCCTTGGGGCTCTCACTCTCGTCCTGGTCTGCCTTGAAGGGGACTTCCTTCAAAGGAGATGCAACAACCTTGGCCACAGGAGGAGGGGTTGTGCTTGGTGTAGGAACGCCGTTGGGGCTGGTGACTGCAAGGGTGCTGTTTGAAATTGAGTTCTCACTGTACATAGGGCGAGGAGAGGCGCTGGCGGCCGAGGACGAGTAGGTTCCAGTAGGAGCATTGCGCTTCTTCAAACCAGAAGACTTGGCTGCTTGTTGCTCGTGAACCTTCAAAGCCTCCTGATCGACAGTGAACTGAATGGGTGCCGAGGCAGCCGTCGTCCTCAAATAGTACATGCCAGTCTTGAGTCCAAGCTTCCAGCCAGCGAAGTGCATAGACGTAATCTTGCCCATGGTGGGGTCGCGCATGTGGATGTTGAGCGACTGAGACTGATCGATGAAGGCACCGCGGTCAGCAGCCATCTGAACAATTGTTCTCTGAGAGATCTCCCAGACAGTCTTGTACAGAGCCTTGATGTCAGCAGGAATGCTGGGAATATTCTGGATGGAACCGCCAGCGGCAATGATGTGGTTCTTCATGTTGTCAGACCACAAGCCGAGCTCGACAAGGTCCTTGAGCAGCCAAGGGTTAACGACCTGGAACTCGCCAGCCAAGACGCGGCGGGAGTAGATGTTGGAGGTGTAAGGCTCGAAGCACTCGTTGTTACCCAGAATCTGGGACGTGGAGGCGGTGGGCATGGGTGCCAGCAAAAGACTGTTCCGAACACCGTGCTGCTTGATCTGTACCTTCAGGGACTCCCAATCCCAGAGATCAGAGGGAGTGACGTCCTTCCACATGTCGTACTGAAGGATACCCTGAGAGACAGGGGAGCCTTCATAGGTAGAGTAGGCTCCCTCGACCTTGGCAATGTTCATCGAGGCTGTCAAAGCGGCGTGGTAGATGGTCTCGAAGATCTGCTTGTTGAGCTGTCTGGCCTCGGGCGATTCAAAAGGCATGCGGAGAGCCAAGAAGGCATCAGCAAGACCCTGGACACCGACACCAATGGGACGGTGACGCATGTTGCTGTTGCGTGCCTCCTGGACGGGATAGTGGTTGACATCGATGATCTTGTTCAAATTGCGGACGACAACTTGGGTGACCTCGTGCAACTTCTGGAAGTCATAGGAGCCCGAGTTGTAGTCGACGAAGGCAGGGAGGGCCAAGGAGGCCAGGTTGCAGACGGCGACCTCATCAGGGGCAGAGTACTCGATGATCTCAGTGCACAGGTTGGAGCTGCGAATGGTACCGAGATTCTTCTGGTTGCTCTTTCGGTTGCAGGCATCCTTGTAAAGCATAAAGGGGTTGCCAGTCTCGGTCTGAGCCTCAAGAATAGCGTACCAGAGCTTCTGGGCGCGGATAGTCTTGCGACCACGGCCCTCGGCCTCGTACTTCTCGTAAAGGGCCTCGAACTCGTCACCGTAGCAGTCGGCAAGGCCGGGACACTCGTTGGGGCACATCAAGGTCCAGTCACCGTTCTTCTCGACACGCTTCATGAACAGATCCGGGATCCACAGAGCGAGGAAGAGATCACGAGCACGGACCTCCTCCTTACCGTGGTTCTTGCGCAGGTCGAGGAACTCGAAAACATCGGCGTGCCAAGGCTCAAGGTAGATAGCAAAGGCACCAGGTCGCTTGTTGCCACCCTGGTCGACGTATCTGGCAGTGTTGTTGAAGACACGAAGCATGGGGACGATGCCGTTGGATGTTCCGTTGGTGCCGGCAATGTATGAGCCGGTAGCACGGATGTTGTGGACGTTCAGACCGATACCACCGGCCATCTTGGAGATCATGGCGCAGGTCTTCAGGGTATCGTAGATGCCCTCTATGCTGTCATCCTTCATGGCGACCAGGAAGCACGAGGAAAGCTGGGCTTGGGGTGTGCCGGCGTTGAAGAGTGTGGGAGAAGCATGCGTGAAGAACTTCTGGGACATGTAGTTGTAGGTCTGAATGACCTTCTCGACATCATCGCCCCAGATGCCAACAGCGACACGCATGATCATGTGCTGGGGTCTCTCGGCGATCTTGCCGTCGAGCTTCAGCAGGTATGAACGCTCGAGGGTCTTGAAGCCGAAGTACTGGTAGTTGAAGTCTCGGTCATAAACAATAGCCGAGTCCAGCTCATCCTTATGCCTCATGACGCACTCGTATGTTTCCTTGGCAATCATGGGCGATGCCGTGCGGTTTCTGGGGTTGACATAGTGATACAGATCACCGATGACGGAAGACCATTGCTTCTTGGTCTGCTTGTGGAGGTTCGACACGGCGATGCGTGCTGCCAGGATGGCGTAGTCTGGGTGGGTAACGGTCATGTATGCCGCAGTCTCGGCAGCCTGTTTGAAAATTTCAGTCAGACTTGTGTTCGCGTTGGGGACTGGACTGGGTTGAATGGCTTACAAGATCGTCCAATTGTGCTGTGGTCACACCACCATAGACACCAGAGATAACCTTTTGTGTGATGGCAACGGGGTCGACATGGTCTCCGTCGAGGCCATAACATAGCCTGGAGACACGGGCTGTGATCTTGTCGAACTGAACGCGCTCTTGGCGTCCATCTGGATGCCAGTTAGGTCATGGTGTCCCGTGTGCCGAGGGGCAGGAAGATACATACCACGCTTCTTGACATACATTGCGAGGGATGGGTTGTGGTCGAACCCGAGAGAGGGAATGTGGTGGGGGTGATGACGAGGTCGTGGTATCAGTGCAAAGGACAACACGGAAGAATCAGATGCCCTTGGATATGGAAAAGGGGAAGAAGCAAGCAATGACACGACAGGCTACAGTTGAAAGCCTTTACGCGAGATGTCGTGATCTGTGGTGGGTGATGTTGAGTGGAAGGTAGACAGAGAGCGTACAGCACCGAAATTCGCAGGCAGTTTATATGCGAGTCGCGTTACACGCTTGGGTTAACGCGACAACAGAAACTCGAACTCGGACCCACGCGAAAAGTCCCAAAAAAAGATCAGTATGGATTGAAGAGCATTAATCAGCGGGTGACCGCTGAAGAGAATGCCCAAGAGCGTTGGAAACCTTTTAACCTGGTTAGCGAATTTACGCGACTAAGACGCGAGTTCGCGTCCCCTGCACACTTAACGCGTTGACGGCTGAACTTGGTGGGGTTGGGATGCCAACTTGTCAGCAAAAAAAGACAGAGATCTCGTCCTCGATTCACCTGTCTGAGCTGCAAGACGAGCCTCAAATACTGCAGGAGCAGAGTTGCGGCTCATACATTCAAATCTCGTAAATATCCCTTTCCTCTCGAAAGACCATAATCTTCAATCTCTAAAGTGGCAGCAATACATAGGCTGAGGCAAGTGTCCGAATTAGCGGCGTGTTGACAGCACCCGCTGCTTACAGTAGGGACGGATAAGCCTATCTTTCCATCTTGTCATCCGGCTGCGAGAGTATTTCATATATGCTATTCCATGCCGTCATGCAATGTCGAACTGTATGCATCGTCACGGTCAGGTTTACGAGACTTCCCTGCAAAATGGAGTGATTCTCTTCACTGGGAATCATATCATACATCTGGGTGTCTGTGCTAGATCCATGACGAGTCAGGCGTCCGCCCCACCATCATTGCCCGCTATCCTGGCAGCTAGAGAAAACACTGCTAGGTTAGTCATTTCGGTTGAATGATGAGCCTCGGGGTTCTCGTAAAACCGAATATAGTTTTGGTATACAAAACACCCGATGAGCAGACGGCGTATGTACAAATACTCATGCGTACCATATGACCCCACATTTGAGCTCGTTGCAACTTGTTTTCTATGTATATGCAGGATTAATGCACGTCAGACCCCCCTGTCATCATCTACACGAAAGCACGTGGCTTTAAGTGTCCCTCAAACGCCTCAATTCCTGTGCCACGACTGAGTCAACATACCCAAAACTGCTAAGGGTAATCCTTCGAGTCTGAGTCACATAGTGTATACTCGTATAAGACGCCGGGCAAGAATTTTCAGATCCCCATGATACTGGCGAGATATCCATCATCGGTGTTCGCGTGCCCTAGATACAGATACTTGGTCAGGTCAACTCTGAGCATTTCAAGACGAGTATCATCATTGCCCAGTATGGCCTCAGCACTCCCACATTCCGCAACAGTCGTGGAAAACACCACGGAACCGCTTTACAAGCCCCGGTACATAGACGTGAGCTATTTCTCCAATTCAGGGCATTTGTCTGCCGACCTCCTGTCGCTAATAAACTGGGCAGATCGGCATCAACCTTGCAGACCCTATTTTCAGGGGCAAATATCATGGCACGCAAAGACATCCAGACGATCTCAGTGCCGTCGTGTCGAGGGCGAAGGAAGTTGGCTGTACCAAGCTGATCGTCACCGGCTCAGACTTCACAAGCTCGAGACATGCACTCGAGATCGCCAAGGAATACCCGGGAACAGTATACACAACAGCAGGAATTCATCCATGCTCCAGCGCAATATTCAGCACAGCCAACTCACATGAGGATACAGATGGGCATACTATGCCCTGCGACCCGGATCCGACAAAGGAAGTATCAGAGGAGCATGAACCAGATCATGAGAAGTCGTCCAAAATCATAACCGACCTGAGGAAACTCATCGAGGACGCCAGAACCGAGGCCCCCAACGCCCTGGTGGCGTTCGGCGAGTTTGGACTCGACTACGACCGCCTGCACTACTGCTCCAAGAAGATCCAGCTCCACTCCTTTGCCGCACAGCTGGATCTGGTCCTGTCGCTCAAGCCGCAACCACCGCTATTCCTCCACTCGCGCGCGGCGCACGGGGACTTCGTACGTCTGCTCAAGGAGAAGTTTGGCGGCGAGCTCGAGAAGCTGGAAAAGGGCGGCGTGGTGCACAGCTTCACGGGCACCGTCGAGGAGATGCGCGAGCTGATGGACCTCGGCCTGTACATCGGCACCAACGGCTGCAGCTTCAAGACGGCCGACAACTGCGCCGTGGTCAAGGAGATCCACCTCGACCGGCTCATGCTGGAGACGGACGGGCCCTGGTGCGAGGTCAGACCCAGCCATGAAGGATACAAGTACCTGATCGACGCAAAGCCGCCCACGCCCGCCGCCACACCGGAAACGCCTGCTGCCGCGGCGAACGGCCAGGGTCAGCAGCCCACGAAACAGGCCCAGAAATCGAAGAAGCCGCAGAAGAAGGAACCCGAGGTCCCGGAGCGGTGGAAGACGGTGAAGAAAGAGAAGTGGGTCGAAGGCGCCATGGTCAAGGGCCGCAATGAGCCTTGCTCGATTGAGCGTGTTGGCAAGATCGTTGCTGGCATCAAGGGAGCTTCGGTAGAGGAGGTATGTGAGGCGGCATGGCGTAACACTGCCAAAGTGTTTGACATAGAATCATAGAAGACGTAGAAGTGCCACGAATAGAAGAAAGACAGAACAGCTGTGTCATGTGAAACGCCTGGCGCAGCTTGTAGTAATATGTCCTCATTTGGGTATCTGTCAGTTGCTCCTTGATGTACAACCCCAACGCCATGTCATGATTTTCGTCCGAGTAAACATTACGGCCAAGCCATTTTACACCCCTGACCCCTTATAGCCCCTGATCCTGCCATTCCTAACAATGCCCATGGTGACCCCTTCGTCGCCAGTCATCCAGCCGGGCATGCGCTCGCCATCGATGACCCCAGCCTCGACGAGCTGCCTGATGCCGCCAAAAACATGCGGTCCTGTGAACGTCAACCTTATCCTTGGCTTGGGCTGATCCTCATCGGCCTCCTCCGCGGCATCCTCATCGTTTTCGCGCGCTTTCTCGAGTGCAAGGTCAACACCGCTCCTCCGACCTCTGGATCTCCTCGAGCGACGAAGTCCCGAATCCTCTTCTTCGACGTCGACGTGCTGGGGCAGTCGGCGCGGAGCACCGGGGAGCGCATCTTCGATGAGGACGTCGAGCCTCTCGACCCCCTTCCCGTCGTCAATCATTGCCGAGCCCCCAAAGCGGGCCTGCGCGATGTCCATCCTGCGCTTCGCCTCCCGCTCCTCTCTGTCCTTCTCCGGCTCGAGTCCCCTCTTGCGCTTCTTCGTCTTCTCCTCCTCAGCCCCGCTCGCTGCAACGCTTCTGTTGACGTTCCCAGAGATCTCTGACAGAGGCGGCGCCGGCAATACGGCATTGAGCGGGGAGTCCTTGCGGTCGTCGTCGGCATAGATGCTCCAGCCGCCTCCAGCCGCATTGGTGCGCCCTGCGCCCCGGACGGCCAGCAGGCCCGACAGGTTCTTCGAGGTCAGGTTCGTGGGCCGGAGCGCGTATCTCTCCCGCGGCCGCGACAACGCCTTGGGTATGCCCTCCAGCACCAGCCGACTCAGGCTGCGCGAGTCGCCCGCCGTGGTCGCGCCCGTGCTCTGGGACCGGGAGATGTAGATGTGCGGCGAAGAGTCCGGGAAGGCGATGTAGGTGGTCCTCGAGGCCTCCAAGCTCGTGGCGCGCGACGACAGGGCAAGGCCCGTGTTGTAGGGCGAGTCGAGGATGAAGACGCGCAGGAGCAGCAGCGGCAGGTCCCGCGGCCGGTCGAAGTTGTAGTGCGCCTTGACGTCGGGCGGGACCTCGGCCTGGAGGTTCTGCAGGAACGTCGAGGGGTGGAACCGGGGTATGTCGAGCGCCTCCCTGTCCGTCTTCCCGGGGGCCTCGGCGTCGTCCTCGTCCCGCGGCGTCTTTAGCCGCTCGATCTTGTAGGCGCTCCATTTCAGGGACGACGGGTGGTCGTACAGGTGTTGCAGGTCGGCCATGGCGAGCTGGTAGAGCGTCAGCCCGTGCCGCCAGTCGCCCTCGATGATGCGGTCCACGACATCGCGCCGGCTGCCCTTCGCGGACTGCAGGTTGGCATAGATCTCGCGCAGCTCTTCGAGCGAGCGGGCGGGAGGGTAGAAGTCATCGCTCTCTTCGTCGTCGTCGATATGTCGCAGCAGAGGAGGACACAGGGATTGGTTGTTGTCCGATAGCCAGTCTAGGACGAGGGACAGGAGGGATGCACGCGACAGGCGGTTCAGGAGCTTTACCACGGCGGCATTGGTGGCTTCGACGCGCAGCGATGATGGAAGGCGCGCGGAGGTAGGCACCGTAAGGCGCGGCATTGCAGGTTTTGCTGAGTGTGGTTGTCGCGAGGCATTGTTGTGATTATTTCACGAATTCGTCTGTCGCGGTTGAGACATGTACACAACCGCCCCACCTAACCTTAGCCCGTCCATCCAGTCTAACGTTGGACTAATTATAACCCCTCGCTATAAATACCGGGCCTGCTGAATCATAGACTAACCCCTCTTATATAAATAATAGCATTTCTTAATTAGAATAATTGTCATTATGCTCATTCAACGCTCGGATACCTTGCCACCCCATTCCCCAAGTATACTAAATCCCAAACATAATAGCAAATGCGGTAGAAACAAGGTGGGCTACCAGACCAATACAGTTGATATATGCCATGAGGGACACCAGGGAAATCCCCAGGCCGTACAATGGCGCAAAAAGCCTGTAGCCCCAGCTTTGGTAGAAGCCGCAGTATCAGGCTTGGGACTCTCGGTGAACATGACATTGCACGAAGCTGGAGATACTGCGGGGCCCGGAGATTGGGTAAACGCAGCTCACGAAAGTCCACTACCTATGAGCACTGCTTGGACATAAACAAGACCCTGTATGCAGCACACGCTCATCTCGGGCTCCAGATGTACAACATGATGCATGATGGACTAGGTTCAACCCAAGTCCTGACCCAATGGTCGGAGATTATCTGATGGCCCACTCTCACCAATGAGCTGGACTATCTGGCCGTAGTATGGGATACAGTCCAGTCCCCGGGGCGAGAAGAGCGGATTGACATAACGGTCGATGAAATGACAAATCCTATCATTGTTACTGCCTCATAGTTAGTGACATGTTGGCTGAAGAATAGGGACAATATTGGTCGCTCACGGAGTAGTTGACAGTGTTATATGCGAACCTCGGTACCGAAGTGTGTAAGCACAATCAGCTTCCCCGTCAATAGGGGTATTGCCATAATAAGCTATTTTAAATTAAATGATTGAAAGTTTAAACATGTCGCGAATGGCTCCGGACTTACTACAATACTCTGTTCTAGAACAAGGGTGTATAGTCTACGATACACGTGCGCGTCATAACCGATTGCGAGCAGCCTCCCTTTCTACGCGATATGGCAGTGTGGCAGTGACCATAGCTTGACATCTATGCTCGAAACATACCTTAATGAAGAACTCGAAGTTCGATTCTAGGACCGGGCTGTAAAGAAAGTCCATCCTAATGGGGGCCCTACGGAGCAAAGTTGAGGCTAGGACGCAACGTGGTGGTAACGCCGCCAGTGGCTGTATCGCCAATTGAGAACAAGCGTGAGAGAAAGAGTTAAGCAAAGCGTTGGACCTGCGAAAGGCCCTTGAAAACATATTAAATAGCTAGAGCACGGACTTAAAAGGTCTCCGGGAGTGCGGTAAGCAATCATTTCTAGTGTATCTATATGCTATGATGGCTGAGGACAGCGATAATAAAGGGGATTGCAGTTGTCACGAACGACTACGAACCAACTATCCTTGCTTAGAAACTTCATTTTAACCCACGAAATCTTAGAGTTTTTGTCCATTCCTTCCATCTTGTCTAGTTCATATTCTGTGTGGTTTGGGAAGGGACCTTGTCGGCACTTCCTGAAACATAGCCTGATCCTCTGGATTGGGCCTTGTGTTGGCGGCTCTCTGGGCTCGAGTTTGGGCCGGGAAGAGATAAAGCTGCATGCAATAGCTCCGCATGATAGGAACAATGCACGGTAGCCAACCATTGACCACGCACTTTCACGTATAAATGCAGCTCGGCCAGGATAATGTATCCCGGTATACCCGAAGCGGGGAGGGAGATATTTAGGGACCAGCACCTTGTGGCCCGGGCCTAAAGCTGCTTTACACGGCTTCAAAATTGTTTTTTTTTTTTTGAGCTAATCATTCTTCTGCGCCACAGATTAAGTTAGTAAACGGGTCAAGATACGGATCGATGGCAGCGTAGGTTGCAAAATCAATCATTTCTGTCGTTTCCTGTTGCCCCGTCAATAACGAAGCTACAAACAAGCCCCGAATGATCACTCCACGGCACTATTTCTCCATTACCGCTCGCAATTCTCTCCCCTCTAGAGTCAATCGCTGTCGGTAAAGTCTGGGGATGAACAACTCTGATGTCCACAAGCCTGATACCCAGCACGGCAACCCTATCCAACCGTCCCGGAGGAAACGGTTCCCCTGTCCCGTCCAAACCCCATGTAAAACCGTCTTCCCCAGGATGCAGATGCTCCCATGCGTCTGTCAAGCTGTTTTTCTGCGCCAGGGCCATGTCCTCCTCCGTAACCGTGTTCCAATCGCCGGCGATGACTCCACGACCCACACTAGCCGTCCGAAGGAGACTAGCAGCGATAGCTACCTGACGTGGTCGCCGGTTTGGCTGAATGGGAAGGGAGTCGAGATGCACATTGACTAGACGAATGCGTGTTGTGCGGTTCCAGAAGATATCACAGCAGAGAGCGTCCCGGTTGAAGCGACTTGGATATTTGACTCTCCAGACTGGACCCAGGAAGAACAACCCATTGCTGACGGCGGCGGTAGGGGGCGAAGTGGATTCGGGATTACTGCCAGGGTTGCCAGAAAGGCCGCCAAATCGAGACCGGGAAAGCAAAGTCATAGTAGCGAAGGGTACGTCGGCCCAGTTTGTCTCATCAGCCTCACTTGAGATCCAGAATTCCCTAGCCCAAGCGTTTTGAAGTAGATAGGCGAGGGCTTTTCGTGATACTTCCTGAAATAACACGATGTCTGGACAATTACCGTTTACAAGCATTTGCTGAAGTGAGGAAAGAATTCCTTCCATACGGGCTTCGTGCCGGCCACCGAAAGCGTCGATATTCCATGTCAGAAGTTGTAGATTAGGTGTTTGTGGTATCGGTGTGGAGGTTTCGCTGCGGCCCTGGGCGTTCAGAGGACTGGGTTGAACAAACACCCATTTGCAGGTCGATTTGTCGAAGATATGCCAGTGCTGAAAAACAGGCGGGGCTGCGTCTGACAGATCTGGTAGTGGTGTGGAATGTGACCATGCTAGGTAGCGGGTACGAACAGACGACATGAAAGACATGATGGTGCCCGTTCACGCTCTGGTCTGGTGTTGCTGGTGTCGTTGAGGTCGTTGCGGAAGGTTGATAGAAGTGACCTGTGGTGAGATAGCTGCAGGGACGTTGGTTGCAAACAAAGCTGGCTAGAGTTGGGCGCTAAAAATAGGCCTGTAGGTGGGGTCTGTATACTTTGTATAGACTGAGTGGAACCCAGCAGTGCAACAGTGAAATGCCAAGCAGGGTTTATGGTACGTGGATGTCTCATCCAAAGCACACTTCTCCCATCTTCCCCATTATACGAATCCCTTTACATCTGGGAAATCCAAAATGCCTCTTCGACACTACAATACCAACCATTACGCCAATCCGGCTGGTCGAAGCATTGGAATTTATTTGCGAGGTCTTGGACTCGACCCTCTATTGCCAATCAATTACTATCATCAACAAGAAACCTTCCCCATGCTCTCCATATTGAAATTCGATGTGGCATTTATGATGTTGGTCAGCCTCATAGGTGAAATTGAAGACGACCCCAGTGTTGCACTCTATCGGGGTAAGAGCATTTGTTTCCTTCGTTCATTGCAAGACCTATTACGCAAGAGGGAAAGTTTTTTCTACGTGGCTTGAACGCCAATTTGATAACTCAACGTGAAATCAGTCGAATCTTTTTGATTCGATGGGAAGATGAAGGTCGTTTATTGCACCATAGTTTATGCTCAGATATCAGGCGCGACTCCCAACTCCCAACTTTGAACGATCCACCCACTGATAATTGCCATCGGAAAGCCATCAAATTCGCAGCAATATGTTGATTACTGTTCCCACTCTTAGGATCGTATGTATAATCGTGGACTGAACGAGATTGATCCGAGCCCCACAGAATAACATATTGTCATGTACACAGTTCCATTTTCCTGAACTATTCTGGCCCCACAATTCCGCTGCCGAATAAGTCGAGTCCCTATACTTTCTCCGTTTGTGCTCCATGCTAACCTAGACCCTTGTATACTTCGCAGCGCTCCCGATCGTATAGCGAACTGTACTGTCTAAAACGACTTGTATAATAACCGCCTGATATACCTCCATACGAACAGAACCGGTTACCGGCATCGTGCGGCCTGAGGTAAGATCGGGAGCTCCATGTCAGAATTGGTGGTGTACGCGTCCAGCCATTGACTGAGCTCTCGATGTTCGCGCATGTGAGAAGGTCAGATACGCAATCCATAGAGAGAACAAGGCGATTAGCAGCGACGGTAGCCCAAATGCAATGGCCAGGGCTGCTTCTAGGGAGATGTTTGAGCCAGACGCCATAACACAATAGGGTATGACAAGATGATCTAGAAGAACCAATCCCGAGAACTTTATGGTAGTCGGTGGTGTAAGATCAATAGTAGACAAGTTAGAAAAGAGGTGGCCGGAAGCAACGATAAAACGCCTGCATTATTATCCATTGGCAATGATCGTTCTAATGATAGTTATAATAGAATAGAATGGAATAGACAGTAGTCGTTGTTAAAAGCCTGGTCGTAGTAGGATGGGCACTGCGACACTGCGACGAAAGCGATGTTTGCAACTTTGTCACGTTTTATGTCAGCCTGTATGCTTAGGTAGTCCACTTACATCAATACAACATTAGCAAAATCTTCTCGGTACTTTCTCGTAGGAATTGATACTGCATCGCGCATGCTGTAGTCCATACTAAGTATGTTGTATTGCGCTGCGGCACTGCGACGCGCTGCGGAACTGCGACGCGCTGCGGCACTGCGATGAGCTGCGATAGGATGCGTGTTGAAGCACAGCGCTAAACTGCGACCACTGCGAAACCACTGCGCGACATTTGGACCGTGCGATCGGTACCCAGCTACTCTGTCACCTGTACGAAAACGCGTTTCTATGTAGCCCATCGCAGAGATGGTCACTCTTTTTTTTTTTTTTTGTGCCGCTAATTTACAATTCAACACACTCTTTGATATCAAATCTAGCCGCAGTCGAAGCCGTGAGAGTCTTGACTTCGGACCGTTCGGCTGAGACCAGTACAGATCGTCGAGAGCATCCGCAAATGTCAAGTCAAACTGAGCATACGAGGCTGCCAGCGCTCGAATCTACTAGTCAAGACAGCACCGAGGAATCAAAGCCCAAGAGACGTCGCCTAAACTACCAAAAATGTACCACCTGTAGGACAGCAAAGAAGAAGGTCAGCTTTTGTCTACATCTTTTTACGCTGTGCTGACCATTGGTTTAGTGCGAACCTGTTAACCGACTTTGGCCGGGTCAAAAATGCGAGCGTTGTGAGCAAAGCGGCTTAAACTGCTCAGCTAACGAGCGGATCAATCAAACAACCCCCGGAACGACTGAAGTAAGGAGATCGGAAGTATTGACTACGAGAAAATCCGAAGTCCACCAGAACGAAAACATTGTCCGTTTCAAACAGTTGTGCGTAGAGCTGTGTGTGTTTGTAGAACTTGCTGACTTGACTCTAGAGCCTTGAGGCTGTTCTGGGTCAGACGCATAGAGACTGACCTGGTGAGACTCCATCAATGGACAACCGAAGCCATCAAAGGAATGAAAAATGATATCAAAGGCGAATTAACATCCATACTCGACGAAACGAACCAACTCCTCGTGAGCACAGGTGCTAACGTGAAATACTGGGCGCTTTGCCTCTTGAACTATTCAGATCCCGCTATGCAACTTAACCATTCCCAATCACTCCTGCTGCAATGCGATGTGAACATCATGGGAAAAATGATGGTCAATTCTCCAATGATGGATAGGATTGATCTTGAAATAGCTTTATACGAGTGTGTGCTTGAAATCAAGTTTAAAACATCTGGTGAAGGCAGCAGCTCTAGGTCAGGAGAGATACAGCCGTTACTCAAGGAGTATGAAAAAGTTTGGGCTAAGTGCATGACCGAAATGGAGACCATAAAACACGCACGTCTACGAGGCTATCAAGTCTATGCCACCTTACCAATTTACCCAGGACCAGCCATCCTTCGTGGGGCTATGGTCCATTGCTATTTTGATGGCAGAATAGACTATTTGAAGCGAAATATACTACAGGTGGCACTGGAGCTCGGAATGGCAGACGATGCTTATGATTTCCTGGCTGCCCACACCGACCTGGCAAAAGATTTCTTGGATCATCAGGATTACTTTGGTCGCACAGCTCTTCACCTCGCTGCTGTAGACAACACCAGAGTGGTTCTGCAACTTCTCGAAAGAGGAGCATCCTGTCACTTGACTGATACAAATGGAAAGACGCCACTACACTATGCAATGCAGAAGGGCAGCAAAGACATCGTGCAAGCTCTGTTGTCGGCTTATGGAACCAGCAAAGAGGCATCATATCACGATTGTAGTGATGGAGATGAATGCACACCTCTAGTTTACGCTGCAAAACTTGGACACACTGAAGCAGTAAAGTTATTATTGACTCACGGCTCTCGTTTGATCACCAGCGACAAGGAATGCGGCCAAAATGCACTACACTGGGCTTCGCTCAATGGTCATCACCTCACAGCGCGTGCTTTGTTAGCCGCCTCATGTGAATTGTTGAACACATCCAACAGACTCGGACAAACGCCCCTACATCTCGTCTGTTTACATGAGCGCGCTCACGTCGTCACTGTTTTATTGCAAAATCATAGCATTGAACGCGACAAAGCTGATTTGCGTGGCGAATCACCTCTTACATATAGTGCCAAAAAAGGGCATATATCTGTCATGAAGCTTTTGTTAGACACTCGCGCTGTGGACTTAGACTCCACTGACAAAGATGGGCAATCGCCGCTTTGGTGGGCTAATCGAGAGGGCAAGGAGGAGGCCGTGCAACTTCTACTCAGATATGGTGCACGTCTTGATAAGGAAGACCAGTTCGGCAGGATGCTACACGATATCGATATCGAAATGAACGTGGGGCATACTGGTGTTGTCAAAACGCTTCAGTCTTACCCAGCCGTGCAGGGTACTGCTGGAACTTCGGTTCCATGTTCCTCAGCAGCACAACAGAGCCCAAGCGGTGTCATTGCTCAGCAACCTTCCCACATGTACAAACCCAATCATAACTCATTGCAAGTATCTGATGGGCGTACTTTTTCAAACCCCTTGACAAAAGATCAGAGCTCAATCGGTGCTACTACTCAGAAGCCTTCGCACATGTACAAACGCAATCATAAGTCATCGCAAGTATCTGGTGGGCGTACCTTTTCAACTCCCTTGACAAAAGATCAGAGCTCAATCGGTGCTACTACTCGGCAGCCTTCCCGCATGTACGGGCCCAATCATAACTCATCGCAGGTATCCGGAGGGCGTGCCTTTTCAACTGCCTTGGGAACAAATATGGGACCAATCGGTGCCATTACTCAGCAGCCATCACATATGTACAACCACAACTATAACTCATCACAGGTACATAGTGAATATCCTTTTACACTTTTGCCAACAGCAAACCAGGACCCAAATGGTGTCATGACTCAGCAGGCTTCCCTCATGTACAATTTTAGCCACGACTCGTCGCAGGTACCTGGTGCACAATCAGGCCAGCCAACAATCCAGCCGCCCTTGCCATCACCAGCGCCACAACAAAATAAATGATGAGGGAATGTCGAAGAGAATGCCGCAGAGACAACATTACTTCCATGAAGGACTATGAGGCCATATCATAGAAGGAAACTTTTTTGTCCACATTTTTTTAATTCTGTTAACTTTCCTAACCAAACTTCAAATTAAACAGATCAGATTACTTTTAAAATATTTGTCAAGAAATAGTTTTTTTTTTTAATGATGTCTAAGTATTAAAAATCGCTACGTCCATATCAATCCCCGAGTTCAGATGCAATCAAGCCGGAAGCCGGCCGGTGGGCGTGACAAGAGCCATGTGTCTCTTTGAAAGTACATTGCTAGTCATGTGGAGAACAAGAAAAAGACAACTGTATTCACAGACTTGACACTATCCTAATGGATTCCTCAAACATCAATATTCAACCCCGGTAGTAAGACCAGCTTCACATCATCTGGACCGGCGTCGAGCGACTCATGCCTGCGGACGTGAGTAAGTTTTTGAGTGTGCGACCTCCAACTCTTCGTGCAGCGCTTAAGTGGTTGCTGGCAAACAACCATTTGTATGGCGATATCGCTCTCAACGAGGATGAGATCGACAACTGGGCTTTTGAAGATGGTAGGAGTGTGCCAAGACTAGCCCCTAGCCTGGAGGAGGCGACGGCCGACGGAACTTCACAGCGGGTCTTTGAGCTTAGGTCTTCCGCCATATTTGCGATCGATAAGCAAAGCTTCCTTCGCCGAGGATGAGAAATTGGTATTCATTAGTGCTGCACTGCGGGCTACACGGCAGTTCGATGACGACTACGTTGGAAGAAATGAAACGTCATCTATGCGTGTCTCAGGGTCCTCGGCACGCCCATCCATCCAGGTGTCACGAGACTTTGGGTTTGCGAACATTCTCTGTCGACCACTTCCCCAAAATCTGCGGCCTCTCCAGGCAGATGCTGGACCATCCTTGTTTGTAAGCTTGAAGACAATCTGTAGACGCAGTCGTTGCCAATACGGAACAAGTGGCCCCACTTCTAGAGTTGTCTCTCGATCTACCGCCGGTTGATCTTGAGTTCTTCAGCCCGCTTCGCCAGGTCAAACTCATGGTTCTTATTCACTGAAACAACTAGGCTAGTCTCATGAACTCGAGCAGCTGGATGAGACACGCGATTGTTCTCGACAAGCTTGTTGATTTTGTCCTGTAGGTCTAGATCCCAGAAGTCGCGAGGAGAGATGACGATATCTACTTCCGTGTCCTTCGCCTTAGCTCTATCATTTATTATGGATTTCCATTGCAATATACACCGAATGTCCCTTCAGAGGGTTCTCATCGTACAAGACACCCTCATCCCACAGCTCAGCGTCCATGAACGAGAGAATGATCTGGCTGTGAAGCACATAGTTGCCATTACTGCTTGAAGCAGGACTTAGTGACGGTTGGCTCTGTGTCCCGAGATCCGCTTCTGATGGCGAACTGTTCAACCGAGACGTCATCCATGGGCTATACTGGTCGATCGAAAGGACGTCCAGATTCGCATTGAAATAATCCATCTTGGCGCGAGCGAACAATTGTTACGACATTTGATAAGTTGAAAGAGCGCGTTCTGGATCTATCACAAGCCTTGCATTTGGCGGAATGCTGGCAAGTGCATGTATCGATCAACACGAACCCGGATCGCGAGAACAAATACATTGGAGAGAGCAGCAAGCCGACCAAGGGATGCGAGTTGCTGTCGACATTTCTGCTACAGCTCATCGATTCCATCGCCCTATATTTGCTGGCACGCCAATTCAACCCTCCATTAATGCGTCACACCTGTCGGTGAGCCATTCCTCAGTTGACGAGCCATCTCTTGGATAACGCAATGGTGAGTTGTATCCGAGGTGGTTGCTCAATCTGCCAATGATCCGATATGACCAGGCCCCAGCCAAGTACTATATAATATTGCGGTTTCATCACATTTTGAGATGTATATTGCTGTCACTGATCAATTCCTATACCGCCTTGGTTGGTTCATGGATTCCCAATTTCGGCACTTGAGAAGCAACGTACCATTTCAACGGATGTACGAGAAAGCCACGTATATAAGCATTACTTAAAATCTTTTCGCTAATGAGCCTAGTGCTATTTAATAATCATTGAGCTGACAACCCTATGAAACTCGATGAGAGGAAGAGTGAGCAGCGCAATCTATGGCCAGAAATGTATCACTAACAAATTACAGCATTCCTTCGCTCTCTGGTCTTTCTAAATACCAAAGCTCGACTATTCGACATCGAACCCGTCCATCGAAACACTTGTGATTGTTTAATCGAAACCAACGAGTTCCGGGAATGGCGAGACCGATTTTACATGCAAGCCATAACGGATTGCTTTGGATTAAAGGCCAGGAGCGGGCAAATCAACGCCACTGAAGCATACTCTGAAGTATTGTCAAAACGAGTTGGTCAATCACCAAACCGTTGTCTATTTCTTAAATGCTCGAAGCGAGAACCTCGGCAAGCCACCCTTGACGATGCTATAATCACATGTATATCAGTTCGTAGAATATGACGCATCGCTGTCGGAAAAGTTCATAGACTGCTTCCGCGAGAAAAGACGGACCGAGAAGCAGAGAGAGCGGGAGTGGCAACAACGGGAACGTTAAAACTCCATGCATTCGGCATGAAATATTATTTTAGCCTTCATATAGATCGAGTGAACCATGGATTATCTAGAATATCATTGGCCAAAGCCCTTGATGTTGGATCGAACTTGAGCATTTGTCCTATCAGGTTCGAAATTATATCTATGTCCGACTTCGTGAATTCGGGACATTTGTTCTCGTCAAAGTAAACTTCTTACAGCCACTCTTGAAGTGTATATGGATGGTCATCACTAGATATTCCATTTCTTATTGCCTGCCATTTCTCTTGCCAACGAGCTGGGAGTTCGTCGGTCGAAAAATCAATCATCTGTGAGACTAAGGTAGCAGGGGTCAACATAATAACATCGAAAGGGGGTTGACCGGTCATAAGTTCGAAATCTTTTACTAATTAGCATGCAAAGGCAGGTCAAATCGGAGAGGCAACATATCAGGCAACCCATACTCCACATATCAACGCGATGGTCGATTTGGTCGCCAAATACAGTTTCTGGTGCCCGCATTGCTAATGGTGTATGCAATGTCTTAGGTGCATGATCATCAATGTATGATTCTCCAAAGTCGATGATTTTGACAACAGGAGATGAATGTAGGCTCTCGCGAAGACTCATTTTCAAGGAAGCGTTTCGCACTAAATAGTCGGGCCTGTGGTCTTCTAGCGATGCACCATCTGTTCTACGCATTGGGGCGGTATCAGGCCCTCCAAACTTGTCGAAAAATTGCTTCTCACTAAGGGTATGTAAGTCAGGTATTGCAATTGCCAAGTTTCCTGTATGAATGTCTAAAACAGAAGAGTCAGTGGGCTGATATATATTGATAGCCACCTTAGAAATCCTACCCCCATGACCAATTCGATGTTGAGCTAGGAGGTCGATCCCTAACAACACCTGGTAGGTTATAGATTTGGCTAAGACTGCCGGGAGTCTCTCA
This sequence comes from Truncatella angustata, assembly GCF_020726525.1. Lineage (NCBI taxonomy): Eukaryota > Fungi > Ascomycota > Sordariomycetes > Amphisphaeriales > Sporocadaceae > Truncatella > Truncatella angustata. The sequence goes on along the minus strand of NW_025763390.1, from coordinate 1,014,147 downwards.
TGACGGCAAAAGGAATCGATAAAGTTCACGACACTGACGCCCAGTAATTCGAGGACAAGGCAGCCATGCACTCCGTTAGGCCCGGCTAACGTGAAATGATCCAGCATTTGGACCAAGTGAGCTCGGCCCAGATGATCATCCGCTAGTGCCGACATTCTCTGGAGAATTTGGATCTCGCAGCCATGACGATGTTTCGAAACACAGATTTAAACAGCAACGTATCGGTTTTGTCTGCAGGCAGTTAGAGCGTGTAAGTGGATGATCTTTTTGAGCATACATAAGCTTGTTTACCTTCGATCATACGCAGCCCAGGTAGTCGAATATCCACCCCATCCGAGTTTGTGAAGAATCTTGTACCTCTCCTTGTTAAGCAAATCACCCAATTTGACCGGATGGTACCCTCCAGCTCGATAGCGATGGAGAGGCTCGGCATCGGCATTACAAACATAGCGGCTGTGCGCCATATGGGACACGGCGCGGTGACGAGTTTTCGCCAATACTGATCCAAGAACGGTTAAAAAAGGTGCTCGAACTTTTAGAATGAATCGTGGCATAATGAATGCAATTGCGTGAGTGTGTCAGTATCTTCTCGGTCGACAAAGCTCAGCAAGCTGAGAAAACACGATCCGCTCAATCACGTGGAAGATGCTCAGGGGGCTGGCGATACGCTTGGGCTGGACCAAGTGGAGCGCTAGACAAATCGAGGCAATATCGTCAGTCAAAGAGTGGCTTTGCGCAATGATAGCAGGAGATGTTTTCCTTCGGCCATACTAAAGATGTACACATGGGCGAGAACTCTTCATTCCAAATAATAATTTCTATTGACCTTCTATGACAGTTTCTACGGTTGATATAGAACACTGTTGTAATGAAGGTCTGGTATGATGCACTGAAAGGAAGAGCCTGAACCTACTCGAGCATGGGATGGTGAATACGGTGCTCGCATGAGCGTGGGATCGCAAGTGTAACGCTCTAAGCGTGAAATGATAGTATAGGTACCGTCAAGTAGTATATAGAAGTCCGAGTCTACAAAAGAGAATATCGGTGTACAGAAAATGGGTGTATACCCACTGATTAAGTCACGTGATCACCACTTCCCAAGTTCGGTGATCCGCGAGCTCGTCGCCTTTGGTGTACGGAGTGCTCCACGTACACTATGGCCATCTATAGTCATCCATATTGCCACAACAGTAGACATGATGTATGACTTCAAGATTCAACGGCGCCGGTGTTGTCCAAGACTGACACAAAATGATATTTCAAAAACTTAACGCCTACTGATTGCTTGACACCATGTCCAAGGAGGTTAATCAACCCTTTATAAAGCCTGATAACATATTCTACAAGATCTGGCTTTGCAAAATGTGGCAATATAGATGACTATAAATGGCCACAGTGAACGGAGAGCACTCCGTACACCAAAGGCGACGAGCTCTCAGATCACTCAACTTAGGAGTGGTGATCACGTGACTTAGCCAGTGGTCATATGCCCACTTTCTGTACACCGATATTCTCTTTTGTAGACTCGGACTTCTATATACTACTTGACGGTACCTATACTATCATTTCACGCTTAGAGCGTTACACTTGCGATCCCACGCTCATGCGAGCACCGTATTCACCATCCCATGCTCGAGTAGGTTCAGGCTCTTCCTTTCAGTGCATCATACCAGACCTTCACTACAGCAGTCTTCTATACCAACTGTAGAGATGCATAGTGGCACTGAGAGCTATGAACCAAAATCAGACACGGTAGTTAATGACTACCGCTGCCAAATATGTACATCCTAGGATAGTCGGAAGGCGCTATTTGATATGATGTAAACGGAATCCACTGCTACCGTGACGAACCATTCTTTAGACCTAGACTGAGACACCATGTAGTTATAGCCGGTTTCGCTCAAGGACTTTACTATTCAATTTTTTTCATTTTCAATGCCCAAATACATTTTTTTTTTAATTATTGTTAAACCAAATGGAGTCATTGACATTCATTTAGTAGTAACTAGCTTACACTTAATAAGAGATAAGCTTAAGTTATTTTTGAAAGGATTAAACTAATTACTCTTATTTATTATTATTATATAAACCGTAAAACTCGAAGTCCCTTGGTATCTCTACGAGTAAAGCCGTACGGTAAACCTTACTCTAAGAGTTGGACAAAACCCGTACGCTTCGTGTACTACACGCCTTAACGGGGACTACGCTACGTTCACTATAATGCGACGTTAGTTCTCACCTAATCAACGACACTACACCCGAAAAGACTATCTACCCTTATTAAACGATAGCCTATCCGTTCTTAATAACCGCCTAGCCAATAATCTTGCCCTATCTAGGTTTGTCGTAGCCTCTGTGTTACGAACGAGGTCTACAGGTAGGCCGCAGGACCCCACATAAGTACAGCCGGCAGAGTGCCAGACGGCTGGTCTCCAACGGAGACAAGGTCACGTGAGGATCACGGGATCACCCAGCCTTGGCGTGAGCCCATGGTGATCCATGCAGGGGATCACCTATGGACAAAGGGGATCACTGGTGAGCCAACAGTGATCCAAGGTGATCCAACCAACATCAGTGAAGGAATGAATGGATATAATAAGGATTGGGTTTCCTACTCTACATAGACAGTCATTACTTCAGTGATCAATCTAAGCATCTATCTTACCCATAGGTGAAGCTCACGCTTTGACGACTACACTTGTGAATCTCTTTGCTCAGTATATTCTGAAGGTCTATCTCTATAGTCTTCTATTCGTGGCTAGCATATCTTGTTAGCATAAACCCCCTTGCATTATATTATTTGTGGTTGTGCAACCCGATAGTATAATCGTCACACTCTGCGACGTCGTGGCGTGTATTTAGCTTGGCCGGTGCTATAGCGCGCCGTAAGCGTTCTTGGGACTCTTCTAATAGTCTGCGATAGAGAAACACGGGCTCTAACGTTTCTGGGGCGTTGCTTCAGCGGCATAGAGGCGTATATACCCCGAAGACTCCGATCCTAAACCGGAACGCTGCGAGCCCAATCCGTTCGGTCTGGATCTGAAATATTATTGTGGCCTCCTTGCTTTTGATATGATAATATTGCCCGTAGCGTCCTGGCGCCTCATATGCGAGGGGGGCCGTAATGGAGAGGATACAAAAGCACCGATAGAACGGTTCTGAGTGGTATTAAAACGCAGGCAGTTAAGAGTTATAACGCAGCGAAGGAAGAGAAAAAGCGGGCCCAGTAAATAATGCTAGCGTGACGGGCCGCGGGCGGATAAGTCAGCAAATCGGTGTATACTAAGGTGGATAATAGGAATGTTTGCGCTTCACAATTTATTTAGAGCAGAGCGGACGGAATGCTGAGCTTTCTAAGAGCTATAGTCATATGTGTGAATATAAGCTTAAATTAGTGATTATATAGTAAATACAAAGTTGAAATAAAGCTATTAGCTGTTTAGGGCTTCTAGACTACACCGGAGACGTGGCGTGCAAGGCCCCCAAGAGCTAAACTGAACTTTTTTAATACTTAACGTCTGTCGCAATGTGTCTTGATCAGATTTGGAGTCGACGTCAGACGTCGGCGACCACTTCTTGCTGCAGAGATGGATCAGCTCTAGGCAGTCGTGTTCAACTCCAAGAAAAGCCCTTAGGACATAGATACAGCCATTTGGCGACCGTCCAAGAACCGCAGCCGTTTCACTATGGCATTCGGCCAAGGGAGGACGATGCTGGGAGTTTTCGTCAGTCATGAGTATTGTCGGTTGTGCTGCCCGGTATTTTCGGCTGGAAGCAGAGGATTGACACTATCATGCTCTTGGTCTTGTCATATAAAATATGGCCATCCATGCTGCGGCGGCGCTTCAGCTGCTTTCGGCTCAGAGTGAGAGGAACTACCTAATATGGAAAGCGTAATTCTGTGCCGAAAATCGACTTTACTGTCACATGTGCCCAGGCTACCGAAGCATACTACTTTTCCCTGCGCCCTTACATCCCATTCTCTCATCAAAAGCGATATCATTTCATCGAAGGGCATGCATCGTCCGTGAATTGAGCAGTGTACCATGGCGGAGTATAATTATTAGCACCAAGCGCCGACTACCGAAATACTTGGTCTATGCATCGAGTAAAGCTACTGAAACTGGCAAGCCGACATTTGCCCATGCCAAGAGGCAAGGGTAATGGTTCATTTGCGTGGACCCTGCATTTTCCGGGATTGCCTAACAAGGGCACGAGAAAGCAGCTGCAAGTCCCCGCTTGCAGCGTCTCCGTCATCGGCAGAACTCGTTACACGAGGGAATCAACCGCCGTCTGGGCTGTAGGCATCTTGAAACCAATTCAACAAGTCCAAAAGGAACTGAGGCTCTTACATAGCTGACGTGCTCATGCATGCATGCGCGGAAAGATCAACAAAAATGTAGCACGAGATTTTGTTTGTCGGGATTTGACGTCAGCAGTGAGAACTCTTTGCTGCGATCAACGCATCACATTGACGCTTTCAGTGGGTGGAGGGGGGAGGGGGTGAGTACACCAAGGGCGCTTTCCAGTGCATCATCGATCCTTGCGCGCAGACATTCTTCCCGCTCTCTCGGGAATTGGCATGAGGTCTTTAACCGACGACTGAGGCTTTGGCTTTGGCCTTGTCCCATTACTTGACTCGAGGACTAAGGGCAAATGTGTGCCCAATAATACGTAGTTAGTACACAGGACTACAGCAACTAGCTTTCCAGCGTTTCCGGCTGCATTTGCCTGACCTGGCGCAGCGTGATGTGGGCTCTAGTCGTTCGATCAGTCGAGTTTGGCCGAGATCTAGTCTTGATGGAAACGTTCAAAACCCGCGTGGAGGTGCAGTGGGGATGCCATGCACATGATTGGGTCCGACCCTCCTGCTGCTTGCGAGTTTCCCACTTCCTGACTAATTCTGCTGCTCAACCCGGGCGCATCCCCAGCGTCGCTTCTTGACCTTTGCTTTTTCCTCTTATTCAACTTATCAATCATAACCGACCCTCTCCCCATCGTATAATCCGGGGAAGCGAACACCTGCTGCATTACTGTTGTAGACTCGAACCTTACTCGAGTCTCGAGACAACAACCCAACAGCACATCAACCGCCGTTCGACCAAGGACGTCGGTACTCTGCTATTGGCTAGATATTTTTTTTGGCCAACTGCCAGTTGTGGGAAGGACCGGTTTCGCCTGTGGCTTTCTTTGTTCTTGCACAGGCCCACCCAACCAAACACCAACTTTGCACTTGACATCGACATTGGGGGGGCACTTTTGTCAACCACTCTCTTCAAAGCCACGACATCACTGGAGTAGCAGTACTAGCAGTAGCAGCAGCGGTGCTCGTGACGGCTCAGCACGCCTCGCGACCACGGGTCTGAACTACAACACCAAGGGGGAACATTTGAAAGAATCTTGGGTCCTCCAAGTCGCAGACGAAAATGTCGTCCAACTACGCTTCGAGTCGCCGCGGCGGCGGCCAGGTCAACTTTTCGACATTTATCCAGGATCTGAACGTGGAGGTGCCGTCTCAGGGAACTTCTCCCGTGAGCGACGATTGGGATAAGGATCTGGCCATGTTCACAAACACGCAATTCTTCGATTGGGAGAAGGCCTCAGGTGCGGCCGAGTTTCAGGCCGCTACCCTTCACGGGCCAGAGCCCGAGAAAAAGCCTGCCGCAGCCGCAGCTGTTGAGCCTGCTCCGGCTACTTCAGCAGTGGGAGATTTCAACTTCGACATTCAAGGTTAGTTCTGGGCGCTTTTTCATGAGTCTGGCTTGCACCAGTGTTTTGCATCACTGTTTTCCCTGATTATCCGGCGACAAAGTCTCTCGTTTCCCGGGCAGCATGAACCCCCCTACATTGCATAAGATGCCATTCTTGATGAGGCGAGTGCCTTGTCACTTCAACGACTGCGTTATAGAAACCCTGTCCGAGAGTTCGACAAAACGGTCCCTACCTATGGTATAGAGTGGCACTTTGGGTATGGCAGCAAGGGCCCTTGGAAAAACAGCATGGCCTTTACCCCACTTTCTTTACTTCGTAAGCTCGCTCCCACGCAGAGCAGTCGGGCGCTGATTGGCACACTGCTCGACGTTGCATTTTCACGGTCTTGCGTTTTGCCGAGGATGCGCAGGCTCGTTGTCGTTAGCGCCTCTTCGATCCTGACCCCCAACCTGTCGGCTTACCAATTTTGCCAAGCCATTGCGCAATTCGACATATGGTGCCATATCCCGTGACCTAGGATTCCGGGGAGCAGCCCCGTGGATGCCCCATACCGGGAGCAAAACACCAATTCATGTCTTGGGAGTGCCATACTAGGTGATGAAGTTATCATCTTCTGCGCTTCCAGCATTCCGCCCATGCACTCGATGCATGAACCACGCCTCCCTCCCGTTTGCGTCGATCCGAACATACTCTAACTCACAATGCCTCTAGACGACTTCAACAACTTTGACTTTGGCACTTTTGCAACTCCCGCTGTCCCTAGCTTCTCGGACAATATAGGGAGCCTGCAACAGTTGCAATCAAATCAGACGGCCGCGTATCAGTCGGCGCAACAGAGCCCATACGCCGTCCCGCCCCACGCGGGGGTCAAGCGGCCCTCTGATGCTGGCCACAGCCGGCAATACAATCTCGAGGATCAGTCCCGCCTCGCCGCAGAAGAAGACAAGCGCAGGCGAAATACGGCTGCGAGCGCCCGATTCAGAATCAAGAAGAAGGCTCGCGAACAAGCTCTCGAGAAGAAGGAGAAGGAGCTCCAAGACGAAGTTTCTCAGCTCAAAAACCGCATCACCCATCTAGAAACTGAGAACAAGTGGTTACGCGGCCTGGTCATGGAGAAGACGGGATCCAAGGAGTCAAAATTCGACCCCAAGTTGGCCGCAGCATTGAAGGTCCTAGGAAAGGATTCGGATTCCGAGGACGAATCGAAAAGAGCAAAGTCGGAAGACTCTGAGGTCGAAGCTAAATAATCCGTAACACATGAACAAAGGTCCAAGGTCTGGTTTTACATTGGGATGGCGTTTCACGGGAAGGCGAGCGTATTGGTGGGGTTTGAAGATGTTGATTTGCGTGCTCTGCACACTATCGCAAGTCATTGATGGGCTACGTATATCACGAGTGATCTATGCCCCTCGAGGCTGGACTTGAAGAATTATTATGGTTCCATGATTATATATCCCGGGCAACATTTAGCCATTAATGGTATTGTTGTTTTCACTACGCAGTAACAACCACATGACTGTTAACTATCTATGCATCGTAACTTTATTCATTCACGAGCTGATGCATATTTGATGACATCATCCATTTGTCCACATGCGCTACGTAACTACATCAAGATGCCCGGAGATGCCACTGACTTTTTGCACCAGAGCTGTCCTTCGTTTCGATTCCCGGCCATCCTGATCGCCTTTTCGAAATATCGACAGCCTGTGTGTGAGTGAGCATCATTTCCCACCGTCACTCCTGCTGGGGCCGAAGCTTTCGCCCTAACGGCGCTATTTGGGGGTCAGACTGTAAACGCCAGAAAGGGTCCATATCACGCAATCACAACCCGACCACGATTTTCAATGCTGCAACCCCCATCTGGAAAGTCTGGAACCAAAGAACGAGTTTGGCTATGCTAATAGATTCCTCTCCGCCGCCTCTAGCCGTAGCCGCCAAACAGGATTGGCTCACCTACTATGTAAACCTGGTGGCTATCTTGCCAATCAAGACGCAGGCAAAATCAGCTTCAGGGACTCGTACCTGGTGAGGGTCCAGCCTCCGAATATTAAAAAGTGGACTGCTTCTAGCTCATCGTACTGTACTCAAAACATAGAGTCGGACAGTATATCACTTATGGTTAGGTAAAGACATGAACCACGACGGTAGTAAGTAATTTTTGTCACACTGCACAATTAGCCTCCCAAAAGAAAACCAAGACTATTTACTAGGCGGAGCTTTGAGATCTTGCCCTTGTCGTTTGACTACTCGGGTAGGGAGAAAAAAAACTTCATTCAGCTGCCCCTGAAATGCTCTGCTATTGTTTTGAGCTGTTAACTTCCAAAGGACCGCTCCACTCCACCTTAAGCCTCAATGACTATTCCCTGTATCACCATGGGACTTGCTGGACTATTCGTATGCGACCGAAAATCTGACCGGCCCGCGTTGCTGTTTAAGGCATCCAAAAGACGTCGAAGGTAAGGAAATCCACCTTGCCACCAGTTTCGAGGACGGCTAAGAGGCCCTACAGCGAGATTGGTATCCATGAGATCCCCCACGCCGGATGGCAAACTTGTAGCGTTTGCGGCCCATCTGAACGACAAGCATCTATACGAACCGTGGGGCGGCGCGAAGAGTTTGCCGTAAGAATACCAGGTGAATTAGTAAGAGACCCCTGGCATTGCGGCGCTCTCGAGAAATCCTTTTCCGAACTCGATCGGCTTTTTACGTACATAGAACGCCCCTTCATACTCATGACTTCGCAACCCGACAGACTGTAAGGGTTTGGAAATGGCGCACTATCGACTTGCCAAAAGTGAGCGGCAAGGCATCCGGCAATGCGTAAGAAGAATGTCAATGCTTTGTTTCCAGGTTTGGTCCGCGAATGCCTGCTCGCTCAACAAGCAGAATGAGTTCTGGGCATTAGAGACCGATTTTGGCAAGGTAGGGATAGGATGTATTGTTTGTGTAAAAGTATAAAAAGAAATTTATGCGGGTGTTGGCTGGTGGATGATCTCTCATCCAATATGAGCCGGAGAATATTCTACGAACCCGTCGGGGATATCGACGTGACTTATGTGCATATGGCGGGCTATATGCTGGGCCAAGGACGACTCGCAATATCGTGCTGTACTTTGGTTTAACTTGAACGATGCATTCGTGGAGGACTTGGCGCGAACGAGCCAGGCACAGAATATATCCCAATCGCTAATTGGAGCTGCGGGAAGGTGACAGACCGCCAAAAATCTATGCGCCATGAAGAGCACGTCTCAATATGAAGAGTTTCTTGCTATTGCACCCAACTAGTTGTGCAGAGCGACAGTGATATTGGACTCATTGTTAAATCTTGACCCAGATGACTGACTAACCGATAGAATGGATTGCTTGCCTGGCAATCAAGGTCCTAGGCTGCCTTACACATGCTTTATTACCGATATTACTGGTACAAACTTTTACGTTAGCCGAGGCGACGACTATACTTACATGGTCACTATTCACAACACATCCCAGGAGGTTAAGAATTCGGGACGGGCTTCTGCGGCTACCCTCGCAGGTCCGTGTCTGGAGGTTGTTTGCGAACCTCTGGTCAAGGCTTCTTGTTAGCGCCGCTGCCGTTTCACCAGATCCCTTCCGAATTCGATCTCGCGATGTTTGACGTGATGACGTGCTCGTCGCTTATGGTTCTTTTTTCCATCTGGACAACACACCCTCTACCATCTATCCCATTTACACTTGAGTTATTGACAGCTTCGAACTCCAGACGCCTGATGACGATTAGATGCTCTTACTTTACCACGACCTACTTCGTGACAGAGCACACAGCTGGCACATTTTCTGACCCCAGCTAGGATCGTGACAAGTTATACGTTGTTCAAGAAGATGGGACAGAGAATCGAGTCGACCACGTTCGAAGATTACGACGACGAGGGATTCGAGTACCGTAATATCCGATTGGCCCGGGAGAGCAGATACCTTAAAAGAATGCGCACAAGATGAAAGAGCCAAGAGAAGATATCCGGCGGTGGAAGCAACGCGGACTACGGATCGAGCTGCAGCGGGCATTGCCCCAAAGTATGCAATTACGGCACAAGCACATAATCGAGAAATGACGACCGAACGCTACAAGCAAATGCGGCTGGCTACGCCAAAGCTGTTCCTAGCCAGGTTTGATTAAGGACATGCGTGGAGAAGAGACCGTGGAAGAAGCGACACGATTCTTGGAGAAGCCGTTGATTCAGAAGGCGGCTCTACATGATAAGGCTCTACTCAGTGACCTGTTTAGTCATCTCGCCACCCTCCTATCAGCTATCGCACAAGCAGCTGCATCTGCATACATACCAAAGCAGAATCTTGAGTGGCTTGCTTTTACTGACAGGCCCACAGACAGTATGGTGGCAGAAAGGCTAGTTTGCTTGGATTGCGGCACATCGAAGTTGCATACCAAGCGCAAACGTGGTTGATATCAAACGCTATATTGCAGACGAGGCTGAAGAACTATAAGAATATGACTAGAATCAAGAATGGACCCAGGGCTTAAGGGCTCGAGTTTAGTCTTCAGCAACTCGTCATAAATATTACATTACATAAATGAGCCTAATTCAGAAATGTCATCACATATCACTCTGGAGAAGTTTCTTAATCTAAGGTACGTCTGTTAAAGGAATCCGTGCTGATTGAAATATGGTTAGCGGCAAGACTTCTAAACATTATCATGTCATTACAGGTGCTTTTGCACAGGAGAAGAGCTGATTGGAAGACGGTTCGATTTGAAATTATTGAACAGAATGCCAAGCTGACGGGAACTACTCGCCTCATCTGATGGTTTGGCTGCCAAAGGAACCCCCGGCCGATACCGTGCCGCACCGAATGTGATACAATTTCGATATTCTGCTCCAGCAAATAAATCTTCCGTTGGCCTTTTTTAATTTTATGGTTTCATCTTTTCGGCACAGATCACATCTGCAGTGTCACACTGGTGTATATCACCGACGGGGAGCAATGCCCATTACCCCTTATCCCACTAACTAGTTATCCCACTTATGAGTGGTCTTGTTTAAATGCAGCGGAATATTGCGTGACTTACGTGGGATAAACCATGTTCAAGTGACATTCAATTTAGGCGTCATGTGGGATACTGCGACGAGAAAACGCTAACTTTGGTTTCTCTTAGTTATATATCCCACGCCGCTGACCGAATCCGGTCGTGTATGACCCCAAGGGTGGGGGGGAGAGGAATCATACGCGGATACTCCCTCTAAGCGCTCCAACGCCACTTCACAATGCTACCGCCTCTTGCTATACGATATTTCCCACCAAAATGGCAACATCGTTCAATGCAACGCCCAGTACAGGAAAAGACAAAACTTTATTGGAGCCAGATATCACTGCGGGTGTAGATAATTACAGATGCTGGGAGCATGTGATGGCACAATTGCCGCTTCCATAGACGCCAAGCGACTTGCCCTTGCCAGGAGCCTCCTGTCCTGCACCTTTAACCCAAAAAAAAAAAAAAGGTACAAGGTTACATTGAACATGAGTACCTGCAATACCTGTTGCATGTGGAGATACTAGTACCAATAGAATTAGATGACAGGATAGCTACATGTAAACACTCTGTCTACCCCGGATGAACACGCAACGATCTCGATGTTTCAAGACCATGAATAATTGTCGTTGGCGACACGAGCCATAGATTTTTAGGAAGGACAAAATCCAACACTGCATATTTGGAGATAGTGGATGCCAGTAGCGAAAATGTTCCCAGGAAAACATATCTACGATTTTCGGAAGACAATACATGGCGGCCAGCCTTCTTGTTTTCTATCTGTGAAAGTTGGGATATCTTCTAGAGCGGCTCTGTCAGATCTACTAAATTAATTATCAAACCTAAGAATACGTTGCGAGTAATGTTGGTAACGCAGGTATGATACATAGTTATTGTACAGCTCTGTCGCTTCGCCTTGATGTAGACAACACGACATCGCCATATCGTCTCATCCTAACTCCCTTACACGAAGGAGAATTGTACCACTAATTCAAGAGCCGCTCGTTCCCCGGCGATACGGCACGTCACCACGCTTGTCTCGTTGTGATTCCATTTTCGATCGTCCCAGAGTTGCCGCCCCTTTATCCTCACGATACATCCACGAACACTATAATCTCCTTAATTGCCATCCGGGCTCAAACCTGCATCCTCTCTCAGCTTCTTCAGGCGCTGCTGATTGCGCTTCCCCAGGATCCGCAGCGTATTCTGCCTCTCGATCTCACTCATCTCGGCCCAGTTCGAGATCCGGCTCATGGTCCCGTCCTGGTTGACGACCAAAGGCCCCATATGGTCCAACTTCACGCCGTCGCCGCCTACGGTGAGGTTGATAGTCTCTCCATCCTTGGGCGGCTCGGGCAGGGGTAGAGGTTGTTTGCCATCTGTGCCTGTGGAGTTTTCTGCCAGTGGATTCGCTGATGTCCCGGTTGAAGGCTGAGCTGGCGAAGGTGAGTCTTTTGACGGCGTTGACGCCATGGTTCTCCGTGCAGCAATGCTGGTTGATGGGACGTTGTATCGCGTGGAGCTCGCCCTGAGGAGAGTGCGGGCTGCTAGGATGGAAGATCTCATTGATCTAGATGGCCTAGAAAGAACGGACACTGTGTTGAGCCCTGTGCGGTTGGCAAAGGTCACGAGCAGGCGGCCCCGGCTTTGATACAGTAGATTGAATATTGATCTTAAGAGATTTATGGGACCATGGAGTCCAAAGTCATAAACTCAATGAGGCTGCGTGTAACCAAAGACGGTTGAAGTCGATTGGCTTCGATTAGATGGAAGACTTTTGAAGATTATGTAGCTGTTGTGCTGCCGTTCTTGTTGACTCTGTGAAGTCAAGTCAATATCGAGCGTCGGAATTTTCGAGAATGCGCCACAATACAGTGCATAACCCGACTGCGCACAGACAGTGGAGAGCTGATCCCGGCCAAGATGATTCAACTTTATTATCATATTCAACAACAGCAACAACGTATGCGAGATTGTAAAAGAAGGTCAAGTAACTCGAAGATATTTTTCAATGACCTCGATACAATCTTTTAACGATACAAGACCTGTGCGCACTGAACAACTTACGTACGTCTTGTGACGCTCCGCACCAACTTCAAATCAAACAACGATTGCTGATCCAGACATCATGGGTGGAGTTCAATCGAAGCTGAAGACACTCAGTCTCGCTCTAAAAGCAATACTCCAGATTAACAAGCAGCTGGAGGAACTACTCAAGCGCGCCAGCCTACCACCGGGCTTGCCAGTCCCAAACCCATCACAATCATATTGGCTCGAGGACCCACCGTACCCGGAATTAGTGGACATACAATCCCCGGACCTGCCGGACCATGCCGATATCGTGATTATCGGGTCGGGGATCACAGGAGCAGCCGTGGCACGCTCGATTCTGCTCGAATGTGAGCGGAAAGGCGAGACCCGCAGGGTGGTTGTGCTGGAGGCACGGACATTGTGCTCTGGAGCGACAGGGCGCAACGGCGGGCATATCAAGTCATCGCCGCACGAGCTGTTCGTGCGACTAAAGGACAGGCTGGGCCCAGAACGTGCCGCTGCTCTCACGAGGTTTCAGCTTGCGCATGTAAACGTGTTGACGGAATTATGCAAGGCGGAGGGGTGGGACGTTGCGGAGTGCCGTGAAGTCGAGACGGCGGATCTGTACCTTGATGCCGAAGATCGGGATAAAGCCCTCGAAGAGGTCGAGGAGATGAAGAAGTGGATACCGGAGTTGGAGATTGAGACGCATGATGCGGCCTCAGCGCAAAAGGTAAGTGCTAGTATTTCTCTTTGCATCAGGGACTTGAGTTGACTTGCACAGAAATTCGAGGTCAATCGATTTGTTGTCGGTGCAATATCCTACACCGCTGGTGCACTTTGGCCATATCGATTCGTAGCTACTGTCTGGAAGACTCTTCTGGCCAGGTTCGAGAAGAGCTTGTCCATAGAGACCGGAACTGCAGTTACTGATATACATGAAGGTAGTGATAGTCAATCAGCCTATAATGTTGTCACAACTCGCGGCACAATAAGATGCGATCACGTCGTCCATGCAACCAATGGTTTCGCCAGCCAATTCATTCCGGGATTACGAGGTAAAATGAGTGGGTTCCAGGCGCATATGTCTGCTCAACGCCCAGGCAAGCAATTTTCAAATTATAATGGCTCTCGCTCCTGGTCTGTCGTCTACGGCAAGGCATTCGATTATGTCACACAACGTCCAACCATCGATGGAGTGCAAGGCGATATCATGCTTGGAGGCGGGTTTGACCGCGCCCGAGATCAGGGCATGAATGTCATCGGACGTTGGGATGACAGCGCCGAGACTTTTGACGCGCTGACGATCAATCACATTACTAACATATTTCCCACCATATTTTCACCTAAATGGGGCGATGAACAAGATGGAGGTAGAATAAAACGGATATGGACCGGTATAGTCTGCCTTACTGGGGATTTCCTCCCCTTTGTTGGCAGGCTTGACCAACAGTTGACGGAACGCCGACCACCTAGCACACAGCCATCTGCTGGAGTTTCGGGTGGCGAATGGGTCGCTGCTGGCTACTGTGGCGATGGGATGGTATGGGCTTGGCTCTCAGGCACGGCTTTAGGAACGACCATCATGGGGAGTGAGAAGGACGAGCTACCAGCAGTTCCTGGCCGGCTCCCGGGGCGAGTTGAAGATTGGTTTCCTCGGGAACTCATGCCTACGCTGGAGAGAGTGAAGAAAGCCGATCTGGTGAATATGGCAGAGTATTTGCTTTGAAGTGGTGGTCTTTATCACCGCGCAAGTTGGGAGTTGATATCTGACGTTCTGCTTTTTGAAGCATTAGTCTCACAATAGGATACAGCGATTGAGATCATAATCCACAATGGGGTTGGATTGAATTTGTATTGAGTTTCGATCCGGACTAGCAGTGTAATGGTGTACGTTGTAATCAGAAGAGCACTAAGTTGCAAAGTTGAGAAACTCAAATGATGAAAGCCATAGTGACAGTATCATGACTTTACACTCATGCAATTTCCACGATGACGCAGCTTCATTTCAGATGTTGATCAACATTACGAAGTGAGAGATGCATCGCCCGTAAACATATTTGCACGTAGACACTCTTTTAATATGTTCGCGTTTATCTGTATTCGTAATTGCATAGTTTTGCAAGCTGGTGGTTGCTAAACTGAAGTGGATTGGCGTTCGCCGTAGCCGCAGTATCGCCCCAAAAGCTGTAATCACGGGACTATGATCGGCATATACGGTTAATATGCCATACCCATATGTAGGATCTCCGGGTGATTTGATGATCATTTCACAGTCATTTTGTCTTATTACGTCGTTAGTCAAAGTGTCCGAAGACGGCCTCTGCCCCTCCTGCCGACGTTATCCACTTGAAAGCGTGGCATTATAAAGTTCAAAGCCCGAGACCAAACCCCTCACATGGTGAGTAATTCGACAGGCAACGGCACTGTTCGCATTTCTTTTCATGACCACAGCGGCAGCGGCAACTTAAAAATGGCGAATCAGAAGATCAGGCTCGCAACATCCTCTCCCGGAACACAAGGGACACTCAAGGAGACTCTCGCGCATCTTCATCAGATCGCGCGACGCGCGGCCGCCGAGAAGGCGGATATACTCCTGCTCCCGGAAGCTTATCTTGGCGGGTACCCACGCGGCACTTATTTCGGGTGCAAGATCGGCTCACGCACAGCTGAGGGCCGCGATGAGTATCTGCAGTATTTCAAGAACGCAGTGGACCTGGGAGACACCGTCGGCGGTGGTGCGGGAGCCGGAGACGCCTGGGTCAAGCGACAACTGGGCGGCAACTCCGTCGAGGGAAAGACGAGTAAGGAGGGCCCACCTCAGCGCGGCGATGGCACGCGCGAGGAGCTCGAGCGCATTTCCAGGGAGACTGGGGTCTTTGTAGTCACTGGACTGATCGAGAAGGCTGGAGGTAGCCTATACTGCTCAGCAGTTTATGTCTGCCCGAAATTGGGCATAATCGGCAAGAGGAGGAAAACGCAGCCGGTAAGTTCTGTTCTGTTCTTTTTTAAATAAGCTGAAATACTGCTTTAAACAATGGATGATCACGTATGGGAACCAACGAAATACCTGTTGAAAGGGGTCATGACAATTGCCGGTCAATGATGGATCTGTTCAGGGGGATGCTTTGCATAACAGAGTCGCACAAGCTCTACCGGATACGGCCAGTCCGTACAGCACACATGTCCTGGACCAACAGCTCGAGCTCCTTAGTATGACTTAAAGCACTTTGGGTTCATGGTACCAGAACACATGACGTCTGATGCACAACTCTGAATAGCATAGGCTGAACAGTGTCGTCGCGGAGTTCTGAGGCAGCATCGGATTGCTCGAAAGAAGTACGAGCAACACAAATATACCACGGGTACTATCTGGGTAAAAGTCACACTCTTAGATCAGGTCACCAATGCTAGTCCCCAAACACCAATTTACGTAAGTTATTGAATCCTTTTCTGAAGCCCTATAGCTTACAAAAATAGTATCAGCAAGCACGAAAAGAGAACAAAAATATCATCTTCTCAAGACCTTGAAGAAGAAAGGTTCCTACGATCACCAATCAAGAAATGCCGGAGGGCTGTTCCCCAGGACTACCTCTTGCACGAACCAGTTAAAGACTCATACCTCTAGAGCGAATATAGCGGCATCTTTGTCGCTATCAAGCAAATCCGCAGTCAACAGTGAAGTACCGCGTAACAAAGTTCACAAAATGAAAAGCTTTGCTCGCTCTAGTAGAACATCGCTGCCATGGCCACTTCGACGAGCCGAAAGATGCCTTTTCGCGTCCCTTAACGATCCGAGGCTGGAATCATTGTCTCTTACCAGACGACATCTCAAGGCAGTGCAGTTGTCCAAGAGCATTTGTGTTGGGTCTTTAATATCTCTTGATATGCTTAACACGGCACATGGCTTATTGCTGTCGACCGCAAGGTCATCTGAAGATATCTGATGTCTTGCTGCTGCCTACAGCACCAAGTCCAGCTCCTCTACAACTTCAACCATGTTATGCTGGCAAAATAGCGACAACGCAATGAACCGTTTCAAGGGAACGACTTGGATCTCTCTTTGGGTAGAGTGATGACAGACGCTGGTCAAAAGGAGCGATGACAGACGCTGGTCAAAAGGAGCACAAAGCCAACAATATGATACGTTCCCTAGAGATCAATGTCTGTTGCGAAGACCATGGGGCGATGGTACCCAACCATGCCCGGGATATCCTGCTGCCCATCCCCGAAACTAATATCGTGTACTGC
Source organism: Truncatella angustata (assembly GCF_020726525.1). NCBI lineage: Eukaryota > Fungi > Ascomycota > Sordariomycetes > Amphisphaeriales > Sporocadaceae > Truncatella > Truncatella angustata. The sequence continues at coordinate 997,127 of NW_025763390.1, read as the reverse complement.
TATCTGAAATCATGTAGCCATTGCTAACATAATCTCGAGACTGGTACAGAACGCCTCGTCTGGGCCCAAGGTTCGCCCGCAACCTTGAAAGCGGTGAGCACGACGATCAAGGGCGTCCGAATCAACCTCGCCGCCGCCATCTGCTGGGAAAACTACATGCCCCTGTTACGACAGACCCGTAAGCATTCTCTACTGCCCCCCCCCCCCCCCCCCCCCCCCCCCCAACTTTGGTATATCCTCCCGATCTATCTCTTTCTCTGACCTCGCAAGCATAGTCTACCAACAAAACATCAACCTCTACCTCGCCCCCACGGCCGACGGCCGGGACGCCTGGCTCTCGACCATGCGGACGATCGGGCTCGAGGGGCGCTGCTTCGTCGTCAGCTCCAACATGTGCGTCCGCAGCAGTGGGGCCACCACCAGGAAGCAACCTGAGCCACGGGAGCCTACCGGCGCCGCAAACGCAAGCGCGTACAGCAAAGGCGTCGGCGCGCAGGCGGCCGGCGAGCAGGTCAACGGCATCCCGGAGTCGCACCCCCGCGGCGGCGGTCGGCGCAATTCGTGCTTCACGGAGGAGGGCTTCGAGATCGCGCTGCCCGGGACCGTGGGGGAGGGGCATGAGGAGGAGGAGGAAGAGGCGGCGTTTTCGCGCTCCAGGGGACAGAGGCGCCGGTCCGTGTTCGACGGGGACGGCAACGAGATCGTGCTCTGTGGGCAGGACACGGGCGCCGTGATTGAGGAGGAGAAGGAGGAAGAGGAGGAGGAGGCGACCGAGGAGGCGCCGGCCTCCAAGACGACGACAACGGCTGGGGGCAAGGCCGCCGACGAGTTCGTCTCCCGCGGGGGCTCGTGCATCGTCTCGCCGTTTGGCGATGTCGTGGCCGGCCCGCAGTGGGAGGACGAGGAGGGCATCATCTACGCCGACGTCGATTTCGAGGACTGCGTCCGTGGGCGGCTGGACATCGACGTGGCGGGCAGCTACTCGAGGAACGATTCGTTCAGGTTTGAGGTTGAAGGCTTGGATATGGACCCGTTGCCCTATTACTGAGATTGCCGTTCATGTAGTCGTAGGGCTTGGAGCATAGGATGTAAAATTGTATCTTTTCTTCTTCTTCTTAGATAGCCACTATATATGTATTCTTGAGGGCACGCTGTGATGCATTGCTGATGGTTTGTTGGATGAATGTTTCACAATAAAGCGGAAGAAGGAAACCGAAGACCAGGAAGTATTGTTATGCGCTGGCCAGGAGTGGATTTACATTGCTTGAAAGACGTCAGTACCAAGAAATATAGACTCAGCCTCAACTAGGAGATATCTGTTCACCGACCAGTAAGCTAACAGAGTAGAGTCATGGGTATTAAGATGGCCGTCAGAAACTACTTCAGTAGGTGCCTGTTCCGTCCAAGAACAGCACTTGAAAAAGATAGGACATTATAGAGTTGGCTTCGCCCATAGAGATAATGCCCCAACCAAGTGACTGCATGGCGAGAAAGCAATGCAAATAATGATCAATTACATGGGTATCTATGGTTACTAACAACTTATGACCTCAACGTTCAGATACCAATCAAGTCCTTCAATTCCATACCAGGTTCATTCTTTAGTCATTAGTCTTTGTCAGCTCGTAGCCCAGTCGCTGCCGAGTATCCATCGTAGTGAACATGGCCCTCTCTACCGAAACGCCAGGAAGAATGTCCGTAACTCCATATGCCCGCAATGCCCCCCTCACTGGAAGCTCAGATCCAGAGCGAGCCTCGACATAGAAAATGTAGTCGGGGTCCTCATTCTGGGGCCCTTTCTTTCACCATCTCATCTATCTCGGCGACGTGGTCTCTCTCAGCCACCTCAAGGGGACTAGCCAGAGGGCTAGTCACTCCAGCCACGCTGCCATTGATACTATCAGCCCTGCCGTGGCCCATGAAACCACTTCGTACACTGGCTCCGTCCCCAGCGATACTCTGCTTTGCGTAGAAGCTGTTTCTTTCGCTGGGAAGGGCTGGTACAATGCCGGTGGTAGAGTAGAGGCTGTTGCGCTCAGCAGCGGGTCCCATCCTTGAGGCCGTCTGATGGAGACTGGGGGTTGCTGGTACGCCGTCGATGTTGGCACTGAGGACACTCAAGGGCAAGCTCTCGCGGGAAGCTCCCCAGACTGATGATGGGGCAAGAGCTCTGACCGAAGCGTCCGTGTCGAAAGATCTGCGCCGCCTCCTCTTGCTGGAAGAGGCCAATGTGAGAATTGAGGCGTCGTCAGACAGCAAGTTGTTGGCGGTTGCCGCCTGGTAGGTGGTCGGGTGATTGCTCACGTGCGGGGCCAAATGCGCAGGTATCGCCGAGGCCGGAGATGCGGTCGGGAAGGGCTGGCTGAACTGGATATTCTGGGAGTTGTTGTTGTTGCCATGGTGGTGAGACGAGGACTGTCCCTGGTTTGAATTGGGGTTGACGGCCATGGACTGGATAGTGGTCAAGGTGGTGGTGAGGGAGCGCACGGAAGGCGACGGGGATGAGAATGTACTGTCCCCTCCTCGCCTGCCGTTGGCTGTCCTACTGGTTCCGGCGACAGAGGAGGCCATATGTGAAGGCGCATTGATGGAATGCGATGCTTCGTGGTCGGTGCCGGCCATGGAGAGGCCGCCGGCAGTCGTCGGAGCGTGGCCGTCGACGGAGGAGTTCATGGATGTGCGACTCTGCTCGGTGGAGAGGTTGGAAGTGACCCCAGTGTAGGTGGTAGAAAGTGACGGCTGGCTGTGGTGTCGTGAAGAGGCGATGCAGCCCGACTCCGGGTACGGGTTGTTCTGCTTGGATGGTCGTCGCTTGGAAGGCTTCGCGGCATGATCGCGTTTGGAGTGGCTCTGCTTGGTGCTGTCGGTGGAGGAGGAGCCATTCTTGAAGTTGGTGAGCTTCTTGACCCAGGTGGAGAATGGGCGGCGGCGACCTGGGCGCTCTCTTTCGGCAGTGTGGTCTACACGACTCATTAGAACCATCCTCAAGGCAATCATGGCTGCGGCAAAAGAGAAGCGGCGTGGAATGAACAAGGACGACGAGCCTCCGAGGCTGACGTACCGTTCTGCAGGACTGCCTGGGTCATGGCCATTGTTTGTGGTTTGGTGATACGGTAAGAATAAGGCGCTGCGCTGCCGTCAATGCCCAACTGCAGCTGGTATGCAGTATGGAGTCGACTATGTAGGGTACGGATCCGTAAGGTCAGGTTATGCTTGTCGTCCGCGACTGTGGAAACGAACAGTCTTAGGTTAGCTGTGAGCCGTCGTACAGCACTGGCGATAAAGGACTCAAAAGGGTCCTGAGTGGGTTTCTGAATGGAGCATCGGCCCCGGAACGTCATGCGATGACAAACAGAGTCAGGGTGTGGTTTTGTGGTGTGGTGCGGTTCAACTTTGACGTATCAGCGGCAGGTGGGAAAGGGCTTGAGAAGAGAATCCCCAAGGCGTGTTGTTGTAGTATCTAAATCAGGTAAAGCACAGTAGTAGGAGCAGCAGTAGTAGTTACTCTTAAGGTGAGGCACATCATACACAAGTTATAGACTAACCTTAGGTTAATCGCACTCATCTGAGATCAATTGGATCGGCGACCTCATACGTTTGTAATCACGCTCCTACAGTGCAGTATTTAGTGACCTGGTTACTTACTTTAGCGACAAAGCTGGACCCCAGCCAAGTCCAGCCTCCGACGCCCCCATGTGGCAGGGGAATGTCCGCCTAGAAAAATAAATGGGAAAGGCCCAGAGGGGTGTGCCCAGACGCTCGCCCCGTTTCTTTCTTCAGCCCACTTGCACACACGCCGCTGGCCGCTCTCCTGCTCACTCGAAGCGCAGCCTTGGGACAAATATAACTAGCACTTACTGAACCCTGATCCAATACGATACGAGCCCTCTGCTCTAGGGTACTGCACTAAGGTCAGGTTAGTGCTATCTTCGGGTACTGAAGCCACTAAAGCTATGCTACACTTACTTTAAGTGCCCAAGGTGCCCCGTCTGCCCCGTATCACAGTTGCGGTTGCCCAAAATCACGAATCAAACTGGCAACGTCATTTTCAACTTGGCACGTGATCCTGCGCTCTTAGGCCTTTGCCGATTACTAAGTTAGGTCACTGCTGAGCTTGCAACTCAGTGAAGAGGCCTCACGGATTTACCATAGCTCCATCATCTTCTGCCAACTCCGCCCTTCTTTGGCTTCCAAGGCTGAGCAAGCTATCACCATTTTGCGCCAGTTGGAGGAATGCAGTTCTGTCTCAGACTGCCTGCCTCGTGCTAATGCTTGTGGCCCTCCCCTCAACCAATCTGCAGATCACCCATGACATTACACAAGACCGTTTGAGTACTGGTTCATTAAAAAGAATAAAAAAAAAAAAATTATGTTTGATGATTGCCAAGTCGTCGACCGTTCATGTCAATCCAAAGGCTGCCAGAAGATGTTGTCGCACAGATCAAATCTTCAACCGCCATAACCTCACTGAACGAGGTGATATGCGGTTTGCTCAAAAACTCTTTGGATGCTGGGGCGACGAAGCTCAACATCTCGGTCGACTATGCTAAAGGAAACTGTTCAGTAGAGGATAACGGAATTGGTATTCTACCAGCAGAGTTTACTACAGCTGGAGGCCTCGGTAAACTGCACTGTGAGCCTCAAATTTGCCAGTCCCAGTTTCTTCCATGGTGCCAAGCTTACCTGGGTATAGATACATCCCACTTTCCAATACGCTCCCATATTCACGGTAATAGTGGCACGTTTTTGGCATCCGTAGCTGCCCTGTCGTTATTATCCATAACTTCGCATCACAAGGACTATCGTTCCCATAACACAATCCAGATCCATAACTCCAAAGTCCTGGCACGGCATATCCCTTCGCCGCCGGACCAGAGACTGCTCACCTTCAGTCATGGAACCCGTATTACTGTCCGAGATCTGTTTGGCTCCATGCCCGTAAGAGTCAAGCAGAGATCGCTTACCACTGATAAATCTGCATTGACGAGAGACTGGGAGTACTTGAAAGCGTCTATCGTGGCTTTGCTACTCCCTTGGCCCGGGCAGGCCACCATTTCTGTTCGTGACTCTGCTAGTCAACAAACAGCTACGATAAGAAATAAGGAGGCCATTGACGGAGCGTTGGCAGAAAGAGCTCGGCGCTCGCTGTATGTCTCACGTGTCTCGAGTTTATTGTATCAAGCGGGACTCTCTGAAGAGAACGTTGCTGACTCATGGGTTGCGTTGAAAGCTGCGGCAGGGTCTCTTTCCATGAGCGGTGCTGTATGCCTGACACCCGTGGCTACCAAACGAATGCAGTTTATCAGTATAGGGATCCAGCCAGTGTCTAACGAACGTGGCTCGAATGTTCTATACGAAGAGGTCAATCGTTTGTTCGCCAATTCAGGCTTTGGTGTGGAGGAAGAAATCAACAATATCGATGAGCCAGAGAAGACGCGGAGAGCCGAGGACCGCCGATACAAAAGCGAAGGCTACACTGATCGTGAGCTGAAAGCCAGAAAAGGAATTAACAGATGGCCTATGTTTCACATCTCAATTGATGTTGACGACCCAGCGGAATCAAGTGCGGTGCACGATCTACGCGACATTCTGGATGAACGCCGGAATCACCTATCGGGCATTATTGATGTGCTCAGAGCAATGATCTATGAGTTTCTGAAAAGACATAATTTCCGTCCAGTCTACTACAATAAGAAAAAGCGTCAGCCCTGCAAGCATTTTGGAAGTAGGATACCGCCGGAAGCTGCCACATCTGCTTTACCATCCCGACCACGTTCACAATCTGGTATCTCATTTGAAAAAGTGAAGATGGGTCCTCCTGGCGACTTGGCAACCTCTCGTCTTTATCTCCCAACAACCCAGAGCCCAGCGTCTAGTCAAGAGTCTCCGTTCGATGGGTGGTTAAGAATCAAGAGTGGTCGCCAAACACCAATGCCAGCCAAAGATATCGAATTCGGAGTCCATGGTGAACCAAGTGAACCCAGGAGCAGCAGTATGTTTCTATCCACAAAGCGTACAGTTTCCTCAGATTCGCCACTGTTCAATGACAAAGGAGAACTGCGACGGGTGCCGTTTCTTGACGTTGAAGAACACCCAGAACCCGCCAACCAAGATCACAATTCGGACATGGTAGTAGAAAAGCCAGAGGAAATTGGGTCATTATTGGTAGTCGAGAAGGACATTGTGTGGACCAATCCTGCGACAAAGAGGAAATCTACCATCGATGCGCGCACAGGCTTTGTCATACAGCCTGAGGAGCCTGTAAAGGCTCGTTCATACAGTGCCAGACCTTCTCGTCTTACTTCTACAAAACGTGTGCGGACTGAAGCAGCATCAAGAAAGAGTGATTGCACGTGGATAGAGGACCTGCTTTCGTCGTGGAAGAACCCGGTTTTCGAAGCTGCTGAGCCTCAGATACCTGCAGCTTTTGATGAAGCTAGGCTTATTAGCTCAATGAATAATTCTAGCCGGAACAGCCATCATTGCCGCCATCTTCCGCTAGACAACATTTTTAATGTCGAAGCAAAAGTCTCCAAGGATGCGTTGCGAGCAGCCGAAGTCCTAGCACAAGTAGATCGGAAGTTCATTCTTGCCAAGGCTCCCTTGGAGCCAATTTCGAGCACGAAATGCCCCGAAGACCAGATCTCACTTCTGATCGTCATCGATCAGCACGCTGCAGATGAACGATGCAGGGTTGAAGCACTGATGGCGAGTTACTTCAATCCAGGCTCATCAGGAGCGGCACAAACTGAGACGTTAGACAAGTTTTTACAGTACGAGATCTCTACCCAAGAGCGGTCGTTGTTTGAGAGACATGAATCATATTTCGAGCACTGGGGCATCGAGTATCAATTGAACACCATTGCCTCACGCCTTCAACTACAAAGCATTAAATTCCCATCATTCCTCAAAGTCACAAGTCTGCCTCCCAGCATTGCTGAGAGATGCCAAACAGAACCGCAGCTTCTGATTAGTTTGCTCAGAAAGGAGGCATGGAAGCTTGACGATAGCGGTCGCACCCAGGCACGACGAAGATTGGAAAAGGGGGCACCAGGATCAGGTCATAACGACGAAGCTGAGCTGCATTGGCTTGCAAGATTTCATGGTTGCCCGCAAGGAATTCTGGAATTGATAAACTCTAGAGCATGCCGGAGTGCGATCATGTTCAACGATCCTTTGTCTTTGGATGAGTGCAAAGATTTGTTGAGGAGACTCGCAGATTGTGCATTCCCATTCCAGTGTGCTCATGGGCGCCCGTCGATGGTGCCGTTGGTTGATATGGGAGATGAGCGAATTTATAGGAACGAAAGACCTGCCAAAGGCACTTTCGGCAAGCAATTTAAGAGATGGAAAGCGAGTATGATTGATGATCACTCGTGATGTCAGACGTCAGACGTCAGACTTCATCACAAGGCATAAGCATCCCAGCGTCGGGAAGAGTGTGTGGTTGCTTCATGAGAATATAGACGAGATACCCAATTCCGAATCATTGCAATGCGCATTAATCGTGGGGGCTTGCTTGACGTGCTGGTACACTATGATTCATCAGCCCAGTAAACAAGCTATTTGTGATACCGGATGGATGGTGCTGTGTCAAATGTCAAAGGAAATTGGCCAGATCCAGCTACTCTGCAATGGTCGCTCTGCAGACTTTCGTGGACCACTGAGCGAGTTGCAGTTTTGTGACGATAAACAAAACCTTGCGACCTGCCTTTCAAGGTTGGTTCGTCTCAATGTCGATTGCGACAAAGAAAATTTGTACGGTGTTCATATATACCTTTCCGAACCCCCCCTGCATCAGCCTTCGGATTCCCTTTCCATCAACCACTACCAATTCGCATAAAACACAGCCGCCCCAGTTGGGTCAACTCAATCAATTCCCATCCACTGGAACCCTTGCCAAGGCTGGCTCATACAAGGATACGCCGTCGATCTGGGGATCCTCACCCGCGTTTCAGCAGGCGCGCTGCGTCATTCCAGCAGGGATCCTTTCGGGGGGCCCTTTCGGGGCTGGATACATACTTAAAAGCCTAAAAAGAGGGCGGATACCCCCAAATCCACATGATTCACAACCCCTTGCCCGGCCTGTCGCTTCCATTAAGTTACTTTGATTCCGCATTCGTCTTGATTCTTTCCGGATTTTCGATTGATTTCCATCGCTGTTCAGGGTGCCAAACCCCCGAAAGGACACGGAACAAATATGGCGAACTGCACGTCGCCTCCGGATTCTGCTGCGACCGACGCTGGCGTCGCTGGAACTGGGGTAAGTCAGCAATGCGCTAGTCTAATGCAGGAACCAACGGTCTATGGGGGGGTTTTTGGTACATTGTTCTGAGAGGGAGAATCGTTGGAATTACAGGCAACCAGACCTCAAATTCCTGAGGCCTAGACTTTAGGGGCCCAGTACATGTTGGTGATTGCTTGCTTCAAGCAAGGCGGGCGAGGTCTGGTTGAGCCATCTGCTCCGTTGCTGCAACCCACCTGTTATGCATACGCCCACCTGGCGGATCTGGCTAGCAAGGAGGTTGTTAACAGGTGCTGACCCTTTTCTATCCCAGGTTATCCTAAGTTTTGTTATCACCGCAGCGGTCGCACTTGTCATATCCGCCACCTTGGTATTCCAAGAGCAATTTTCGAAGCAGATAAAGCCCTCGGTTGTACGACGAAAACTCCTCAATGCATATTCCGACCAGCAGATTCTTACGGGCATTGGCATCCAGTCTGTGGGGCTGGTAAGGATGGATGTCATGATTCCGTATCATTTTTTCATAATATGGATGCTTTCCTTGTTGTCCATGGCGGTCCACAATGCCACATTATTGGCATTGGTACATGACTTCCGAAGAGACTGGTGAGCGACCACACAGCCGTTGACATTGCGCGGCTGCTACGTACGCCTGGAACAATGGGACTAATCTTTCCTGGTACGCACAGGGTTCTACGATGGCTACGCCAATTCCTGATGTTCGTAAACCTCGCTCTGAGCAGTGTCTACGGAGGTTTCGTGCTCAAGGCTGTGGAAAGACATCTCACCGATTCGACGCTACCAATATCCTGCGTATGGGACCCGGAGGCTATCACTGCGGAGGACGCTGGAACCAACGTCGGCCTGTCATATTTCGCCACAATCGCGGTCATCGCGGCAAACGCCATCCTCTTTGCAGCAGCCACGTGGTATTTACACTCGCGAAACCAAAAGTTCTACCGAACGATCCAGCTTGTCGGCCTGGTGCTCATGACGGCCAGCGCAGTTGGTGCTACGGTGAGAGTGCTCACGTTGTCGCAAGCCTTCGGGGAGCCCTCCGTGAAACTAAGCGACGAGGGTGAGAGGACTTGGAGTTTCGGCACGCTTCTGTCCCTGAGCATGCTTCTTCTGCCCGTCGTGTCCGTCATTGAGATTCTTAGGGGCGAGGTTCGATGCGCGCCACCCGTTGCAGATGACGACGACAAGACGACATTTCTAGGCTCAAACGGGAATGAGCTGCACACCTTTCAGCCAAATCCTTTCTGGGGGAGTCAGAACAATCTCATCAAGAAGTGATTCGAGCCGTACGAGGCGATATTTATGGCATGTGAGCAAATGTCTGGGCCCCCGAGAAGTCACAATACGATTGGGAGTGCGTAAAGCATTATGAATTATGATACCCTGTTGATACCCGAAGCAATAGATTCGTCCATTTTGACTAGTATGGCTTGCATTTGTGTGTACCTTAATTTGAAAACATTATGCCGACGCAAGTGTGTTTAAGAGTTCTGTCCTGAAGCAAGCAGAATGAAATACAGACACAACATCATAAATTGAATGTCAGAGAAGATTGAAATGCATTAGGCTTGTCAACAATGCCCTCAAGCTCGTCGGGTGGTTCTCGTTTAACTCTGGAAAGACTGCGGGAGCGTTGAGAGGTAAAAAGGTTGTAGAGAATATCAAAGGGCAATGTTTTCAACACAGACACCAACCTGCTTGCCTTAAAGGTAAAATGGTAGGATACCTGATGGACCCCGTCCTCCAGCCCGTATGTCTAGATATTAGGATACGGAGTATCGCTCACTGAGAGATCAAGGTTCGAGTACGGTAGAACACCCCGACCACATCTTTCTGTGTTTATTTTTAAATTTTCCTTTATCCCTTCATTCCTCTAGTTTTACAACCCTTTGCCTCGATAACACTAATCGTCTCTCAATATATAATGCTTTGGTCCATGTTTACTTGCTCTTGGTCGGATATAGGTCTCCAAAAGGTCCCTAGACTGATCTTGAGCCTCTCTTCTTGCTTTTACACTTTTCCATCACGGCGGAATTTCTCCAAATGTATAATTGATATATGTTAACTTAGACAGACTGGTACTTATCCAAACCCCTTTATATTTCAATCTTGTTTTCTGTCCTCTATTATCCCCTAGCGCCTCAGAACATTAGTCGCCATACGTGACACTTGGCGGCAGCGTTGCCTTCTTACTTGCTTCGCTTCTCTCGCTTCCCATGGTAGATATCTCTGCACTTGGCGCAGTAGGGATTGTTAGTAACGGGGATCTTTTTGCCACAACCTCCAACGCATGGACGAGTATTTTCACTGCACGTAGCGTACTGATTCTGCTTGCCCTGCTCTCTGCACTTGACGCAGGAAGGACCAAGTTCGGTTGGCATCTCCCTGCCGCAACCTCCAATGCATGGTATGGTCACTGTCTCAGCCTTCTTGGCCTCTATAAGTTGCTGAGTCCACTTTTCGCACCGGACGCAATAAGGATTGAGAATTTTGGGGATCTCTAAGCCGCAACCTCCGAGGCAGGGATGAGTTGGTGTATTTCTTAGAGTCGCCTCAACCTGCCTAACCCTCTCTTCGCAAACAGCGCAGTAGGGGTTGCTAGTAATGGCTATGTTTGTGTTGCAACCGTCACTAACACACTTCTTAGTCTTGGCACGGCGGTGACTCATCTTGAGGTCTTGACGTTTAAAAGATGTTTCAAGAGGCTAATTTTTCGGCATACAAAGATGTGTGTTTTGGTTGTTTCTTGTTGCTATTAGTGCTCCTGACTATTTCAATATTTGATATTGGAATACGAGAAATGGCTGACTTAAATATGTCTCGACTGATTCTAGTATATTTCTGACGTATTGTATACTGACAATGTATTGTATGCCGGCGCTAACATCTTCCCCTCTTAACAGATCTGTTATCAACCAAAAATAAGCAACTTCAAAGAGCTAGAGCTCGTGCTGTTCCTTTGTTAGTTTCGCTTGACAAGACAGCGCGCTGTCAAGTGCCACGATGATTTCTTTGTAGCGATGCCTGTTGTATTGCAACCTAATATGGACAGTAGATTTGTCGATAGATATTCTATCTATAAGGCGCAACAGACATGGAATCTTATTTTCTCACACTCATTGCTTTTGATCTTGTCATGTACACATGTATATACATATACGCCCGGAAAGAACTCACTATCGCACCACATATGTCCGGTCTATTGACGAGACACGTACAGTCTGCAAACAGAAGAGCACTCCGAAGCCCATGAGTACGCAAGCAGTTACACCCTCGGATTCTGGATCGAGTGCGGCTGGACCGTGCACAGGTTCAACTTCACTATTACCAACTCCTCCGTCTTCATCGCCCAGATCGTATACCTGACCGACATCTTCATCCGACTCCAGCCCTACGCTGACGCGCTAGGCATCAACTGGGATATGGACCAGCGGGAGCTATATATCTGCAAGATGCCCGATATGCATTCCTCCCGAGGCTACGAGGAGAAACACCTTTCTAGATTGGAGCGTCAGATCAAGCTCGGTCATGTTGGCAAGGCGGAGCTGCAGAAGCATCTTCAGAGGATGGCGGCGAGGGAGTGGAATGATATAGTTTTTGTTAGAGATGTGAATGAAGAGATGCTAGTTATAGAGCGAAGGCTATGGAGAGTTCTCAATGGCATTTCACATGATCTTTTGACGGATTAGCAATACCAATGAAGCCGTGAATCAATTGATATCTACTTCAATGACCACCGCGAATCTCCCGTCCATACATAAAGAATTGAAATGTGACTATTGTCTAAATTCTAACCTTAAACACCAAGCTTGCAGCACGCCATGTTCCCTAGTGACTTCTAACTTATTGACTCGCACCTAGCTTATAGATCTCCTTCTCAAAAGCGGAATACAACTTTTTGATCTTCTTATCGCCTGAGGGGTATACCTGGGTGCCGAAGACACCAGTGACGCCCGCTTCTCTGTCCACGAACTAGTGACAAGTCAGTCAGGTTCTCCCACCACAGCCACGTCAGCAAAAACTGGGAAACTTACAAAAAACAAATTCGCCGCACCACCCCAGAGCAGCGCCCCTTTCTTCCTAAACTCATGGCTGTCGCCATCGATCACAGCCCCTCCAAAGCTCCAGTCATACTCCCCGGTCTTCGGAAAGTTCCCGACGAAATCCTCCCGGGTCACCACGGCCTTGAGCAGGGCTTCCTTGCTTTTGGGGCCCAGCTGCGGCTCGAACAGTGTCTTCGCCACCTTTGGGTCCAGCAGCTTCCCGTCGTCCAGGAGCAGCGACTCTAGCACCTTCAGGTAGTCCTCGACGGACATGTGCAGGCCCTGGCCGCCGAAGTCCTCGGTGGTGTTGCCCGCGAGGGTGGGCTCGCCGGGGCGCTCGACCGCGCGCCCTGTCTCCGGGTCCCGGAACGTGACGGCGGCTCTGCTGCCGGGGTCTGTGTCCAGCTCTGGCGTGAAGGTCCCGCTGCGGATGCCCAGGGGCGCGAAGATGTTCTCCCGGAAGTACGTCCCGAGCCGCAGTCCCGAGACCCGCTCGACCACCTGCCCGGCGCGGTCGATGGAGTGCCCGTATTCCCAGTCCTCGCCCGGCTCGTAGAGCAGCGGGAAGTCGAACCGCGCGTTCACCGTCGCCCCGTCTAGGATGCCCCCACCCTGGATCCGCGTCCGATACTCGGCCAGGACCGAGCCCGGCGTGAACGTGTACCCGGCGCCGGTGCTGTGGGTCAGCAGCAGCCGCAGCGTGATGGGGTTCCGGCGCTGCTTGAGCTGGGGCTTCCCCGCCGGGTCGAAGCCTGTGAGGATCGGCTGCGATGCCAACTCCGGCAGGATGGAGGAGAGGTCGTCGTCCAGTCCTACGAGGCCGCGCTCGATGAGTTGCAATGCGGCGATGCTGGTGATGAGCTTGGTCATGGATGCCATTTCTAAGACGGTGGAGGCACTGTATGGAATGTCCGAGTTGGTACCGGATGATTGGAGACCGAAGGATTTGTTGAATTTCAGAGTTCCTGGAAATACACGTGTCAGTGAATTACGCTCGCAGGCAGTCAGAAGAATACATAATAGAGGGGTGCTGCTGACCAGACTTGTTCCTGGCCACCATTGCGGCACCGGGGATGACATGATCTGCCACTGCAGCGCTTAAAAGGTTGTCGAAGGTAGACATGACAAGAATGATAGCCAGATGTTTCATGCAGGATGTCACGTAGTGATTTTGTATAATCTATTCTGGCCAGCACGACTTTCATATCGTGGACATCAATCCCCTTTTATATCGTTCAGTTCCACTATCCCACTGCGAGGAATGCGTCAACGCCGTCGATAATTACAGAAGTGGCCATTACGAAGCCGGACTGGTGTCGCGCCGAGTGAGTTCATCAAAACCATGATTTACTAATCGCAGGATCACGCATCAGTAGTATGCACTTTGGTACACCCAATAGTAGTGAGCTAGATGAATGGGGCCGCAAATGAGCTTATGGCCAATGACAAATGTGGTGCTACTCGAATACAGAACGTGTCGGGTCGTCGGCTCTCGTAGCGACGACCCGGTGATCTTATAGGTTAGTTTACAGCCAGTCTCACTCCTTCAACGCCTCCACATTTTCACGCTTTAGTGACACCAATCAGATATGCATCTTTGCCAACGCTGTCTCGATTATGGCAATGTGCTAAAGAGAAATGCAAGAAGATCCAACTTCCAAAACTGAGCTCTCGCATTCTGTTGCAATGTTTTCTGGCCCACGCCGAAAATGCTAGATGCACCAATCTACACTCATTGTTTACCTGCCTCCTTCAGGCGATACGCGGAAGCATCGAATTGGTGCATCGAGAGCCAAGAATTATCATCGTGTCGCCTGACCTTGTCCGAGATCGCCAGCAAGGCGCAACGTCCTCGGAATAACTCACATTTCTCTATCTCAACATATCTACCGGTATATTTCCTCAAACCGGAAATGAATATACACGAGAAATCCGACGGCCGTTAGAGCTGAAGTACGACATAGAGTTTTGCCTGCAACAATGGTAACGGTGATGATGAATTAGAAAGTGATGATTCTGCAGACTCAGGAGGAAAAGACGCTTTAGTGATCGGAGACAATCCACCTCATCAGTGGCGGAGGAAAACAAGGCCTGATATATTTAATCATTTGGTTGTTGACATTTCAAAGGCGATGCGTTGGACGCCGACCGTCAAATGGGCCGGCTTGGACATTCGGTCAGATTCTGAATTGCCGTATAGACTCTCTGTGCAATGGCTACGAGGAGGCCGCGTGTTTGTACAAACCCAGGATAGTAGTAGCAATATAGCAGCGGACAAAATGGTACCAATATGCAAGGTCTGGATTGGGACAGAAACTGAATGGGATTTGCCTCATGAAGCAAGTGCTATGTGGCAGGGGGGTCGAGTAAAGACAGGGAAATGACCTTACATGCGGTCATGAATTCAAGTACCGATCGAAGCTTGTTGGGATTATCCCAATAATTCTTGAAGTTCAGTCGAGTACTTTAAGAACTCTCGCGATCCTCAGAACCATCGGTCGTCACTATTCTTCATAAAATCGCTGGGGATGATGTGACCGAAGAGCCTCTGGTACTTTGAGCTTATTTAGATCAACAGTGCTGCAGCCTTCTGGGCAGTCACGCCCCCGATTATGTCGAGACACTGTTGGAGCCAAGTCGGGCACGCTTCCATCTTGACAACTGGCAATCTCCGCAAGGAAACTTGAGACTTTCCAATAGATGCTCTGCTGGACCGCACTTGTGCTGTGAAGCTTTTCTTGGACACAGCTCCTAACAGCCGCCGCAGTGCGTTTGTAATTGTCGCTGAATAATTGAAAAACAGTGTTATCCCCATCGCAAGAAAATTTTGAGCATCCAAATCTCCATCTACTTTCGGAAGGACAGAGGTGATAACTATCAAGCCATGGGTGGCTAACGGATTGCAACAATGCAGTCTGGGCAATTTCTCTGCGCCTTAAATTTGGTGGTTGGCTGTTAGATCTTCGCATATGGCTGCGTTGGCGTGAAGCCCGGTACTGCATCAGACTCAAGGGCCCTGAGTCATCTTGAATACCATCAACCAGTAAGGTGAAAGGTTCTTTCGCTTGACGCAAGTGTTCTCTTACATCAATGGCTTTCGAAGCCGTTGTTATATAAGCGATAACTTCCCAAATGCCTTCATTCTTCTCATCTTGATTAGGCCACCAATTAACAGTCCTTGGTAGGTTATCATTATCAATGTATGCCCCTGGAGTTCGTCCCAGCTCGCACACAACATGAGTATGTTGACGCACAAGCTTGAAGCTACAATTTCCAAATGTATCCACGAACAATCCAGACTCAGTATCTAAACCGAGAAGGCTGTACCTTTTCCCACCATATAGTACTGTACCAGGATCATTTGTTGCACAGTTTTTGATACGGAGCATTTTCCATGCTTGACTTTCCATGGCGGCGTAATCACGCAGATTGATACCGCCGTGCTCTATCATTTTGCACCAATTTTCAAGCCGTTGCGTCAGAACTGATGATGAACCCTCTATGTGCAACCAGCTGATACCGAGAGTTTCTAACAGTGGCGTGATCGAGTCGTATGATTGTGCAGATTCTGGCACCATCCGATAAGCTCGGTCTACTTCCGCGATACAACAAGGATCCGCGCCGTTCTTCAACATATCTACCCCGAAATCAAACCAGTTTTGCTTATCTTCATCGACCAATCGGCAGGTTTGATATGCAAATACACGTCGCGCTATATGATGTAGAATGGTTGTACCATAGACATCCTTCAAAGAAACGAGCCTTGCATCCAATGATGACACGCCAAGACATCTTAGAAATGCCGAAACTGGCAATATTTCGAAACGAAGTGCTAGCTGGAAGCGCTTCTCCAACGGCCAAAGTTCAAACTTTTCGTATCTGTTTTGTAGAATATGTTCCAGGCTTCGAGAGTCTGAGCATCTCCACAGCCACGGGCAATCATGATCTTCCTCAGCAGTTATATCGAATTCTGGCTCCGACATTATCGTATGCCATATCTCTGGTTTTTGCGGGTAATATTTGATGCCACCACTGGCAAACATGAGGGCGGTGGCGAGAACTGCTTCATGGTTTGGGAATGTTGTCTGGCTCAGGAGATACCTAACCACTTTTGACTGCCCCCTAGTGAGGCATACTATTTAAGTCAGACGGTTGTTTTCAATGATCTAGTATATGGACCAAATTACCTCTAGTAAGGTCAAGTCACGTTGCCTATTTGAGACATGTCCAACGTCCAGGGGCGTAGCTTTACCACCTTCTATGAGCTGTCTAACTGCCTCCAAATTACCACTATGGCAATAGCGGAAGATAGGGGAATTGAGAGGAACAACATTGACTGTGCGCAGGTGCATGCTCCAACGATCTTGCGATCGCGTCACAGCTAGGTGCCATACTTGAGAACATAGCCACGTGGGAAATTTCAAACCAGCTTGCAAGTGTGTCTTGCTGTTTCTCCGCTTGCGATGTCTTATTATAGGATCAAGCTGGTTGTATTTAGGTGAGTACGGGTGTCTAGAGTCCCAGCGGATAAGGTCGCTTGTGTTCTGGTCAACTCGTGGTTCATTCGGTGCCACTGACACCAATGACCAATTGCTCAGTAGGTTTGGACCTCCGGAACTAGCTGGTACCATTGTCTCCTCGGGAAGTTTCTGTCTTCCCTGGCTGAGAAGGTCCTGAAAGGTGTTGAGCTGAACTGATCGTTCCATATCTCGCTGTCTTTGTTCCTCGGCGAGATACATCATATAGGCGAGCTCTAGAGAACTTTTGGTCCTTTCCACCTCATGGAGGAGCTCGGTCATCTGGGTATCTTTAAAAGCGACGTAAACCTTGCCACCGATTCTTCCATGTCGTGTCAAGCGGTCGACCATCTTGTCAACGAGCGCCTGTATCTCGGCCGTGCACGATTGACACTCCATAATGCAACGCGCGAGGATAACCCCGCTTCGCATGCTGTGCTGTCGTTGCTCCTCGAGTTGTTGCAACGCAATGGCCATGGTCTCGAGGCTGAAGGTCAATTTTGAGACTGTTTTTGGGGCGTCCTTGACGATGCCGCAAGCCTTCTTGAGTTTCATGGCGCTCTCGCCGAGCTGAATGGCCAGTGAGAGCAACCCTGCACCGCCGGCGACTAAGCCAACTATCGCCTCGATACCAGACATGATGATGTACTAAAGATCTGCTTGAATAATGAACATACCAAGTTTGTTCCAAGTAACGTGTTTCGAAAGAGGAGATAATGTGTCAGGCTGGCAGACTGAGGAGGGATGATCGCATAACCTTGGCACTGCCACAATGCAGGTCAGCCACGCAGGCCAACCAGAGAACAGAAAATTAGATTGTCTCCGAATTGCTAATGAGTACTTAGGCTCGAATAGAATCAAAAATTGACACAAAGAACTCAAATATTTTTGTATCGTCGGTATATTGAGGGAAAGCTTTTGAAATTCTATAATTCAGAGAAGTTTTGTCTATTATAAATAACAAGAAAGGGTATCATAATGCTAGAAGTTTACAAAAAAACTCCGGACCGAAACCAGATGGCACATCACGTCGATCTTGTTTTTCAAACCGCCTCCAAAGTAAACGCCGGGGTCCCAACACTTCGCCTTTTAAACATTTTGTGCGTGGAGTGGTCCATAGGTGGACTTCTCAATTGTGGTCGCACGACTCTCATCAGCTGGAACGATCCGGTAATTGTCCGAGATCTTCTTATCCAATCCCTTTTCGGGGCCATCTGCAATACCAAGATTAGATTGAATCCTGAATAATATCAGATGGAGGACGACTCACATATTAGTATACCCACCAGATCCATAAACACGGGCGCCCAAGTAGCAAGAGCTAATACCTGTCCGAAAGTCCATGTACTGTCCGTATCAGAGTAGCCGGTCGAGTCTTGGATTGAGCTTCGGTATCTCCGGAACAGTACGAGCAATGTCCACATGAGGGCCAAGCAGATGATGCCGTCTAAGGCTCGCATCCAGCGACGACAATGAGCAAAGAACTGTCCAAACATCGTTTGGCCCTGTCTTTCGTGCCAGTGCTTCGGTGTAATCGTCACCAAAAGGTAGTATAGCCACCAGAGACATTGCAATCCAAGTATGATATGTGCCATGGTTAGGCCTAGTTCAAGTTGTCTTCTGATAGCAGCGTCCTCGCAGAATGCCAACCACGCTTTTTGAAGCTTGCCATCTGCGCAGCTGGCATTCGGATCGTCTTGTCGGGATCCCGGGGCATGATATGTTGTTCGGTACCTATTTGAAGGTTATTAGCAAAATACGACTCATGGGGCCAGAAATTGTGCGCGCTTACATGATTTCCACCGCAATTGTGAGGGAGATGGCGACAAACCATAGAACCTGTCGAAGAATATGCGTCCGCTGACCATCGGTTACAGCTTGGAGTATCAAAGCTGGGAACAAAGAAAAGGCGGACATTGAAACTGAACCGATAGTAGCATAAGTGGAACGATCCTCGTTTTGGTTTGTCATGAGCACGTATAATCGCACAGTTGCAGCACCCAACATGGCCACTGCGAAGATGAGAGCAGCATCGAGGAAAGTGTTGCTGGACTCCTGAACCGCGCTGAGTCCCCTTTTGGCAATTTTGTGGTGCGTCCAAGGGACATCGTATCGTCCAACAATGGTCCACACCAAAATGGCAAAGTAAATCGTCGCAAGCACAGCCGCAAGATAGTAGCTGACGATCATGCCTTCACCTGACACATCTGGGTCTCCCTCCCAGTCCATTGTGGTACATATCTCCTTGTGACAATGCACTAAAGGTAATGAAAGGATATACTCGAGGGTGTAATTGCCTTGTGCATTGTCAGGTGAGGTCAAGTACTCGGTGTACCAGGCAAAAAGGTCCGTGTCCGTTGTTGTCGGCCAATTACTAGGGACCAGTGTTCGAAGATAGTTGAGCGTCAACCCAAGTGGTACATTGTTGCGCAGGTCGTCACTGGTCAGGCCTTTTATGGCTGTTCCAATCCATGCGGCGCCCACGTTGCAGTTTTCACTGCTAGAGTTGAGTGCATCGATACCTGGCGCCACCCACGAGGTAGAAACTGTGAAGTTGTCCATGTTGGAATGACGACTATGTCCTTGATGATCACGGAGATATCATCTCGTATTTGAAAGAAAGGAAACAGGAAAGCTGTAACGGTGAGGCTTGGTGTAAGGTGTGCACAAACTGAACACAGTGTGGTGACTTTGTAGAGTTGTGCAAAAATCCCGAAAGCAAAACTTCGTCTCAGAATAATTAATTAAATCATTTCAGTGTATAAGTGATTAGTCAAGGCGAAGAGAACAAAGCCTCGCCCCCAAGCAGATCTTGAACATTTGGTGACAAGTAGCAATGGTTTGGATTGGCGGCAACAGCTGAAGAATCCTATTCTCGGTCAGGCTGTGCCGTATGACAGCAGAATGCGACTTCACATCATATCATGGCATTGACACTGCCACGCCAAGCCCATCCGTTTTACTGCCAAAGAATTGCGTCAGCTTTGATACAGCCTCAACCATGACCCACTTGAGCGCTTAATAAAACCAGCAGAATGAACGATCAGGGGAAGAGCAATATGGGGAGGTCTTATTCTGCAAGGAAACCTACCTGCATGTGTTTCGACTATATATAAGTCCGGTCTCGAAATACTATAGAAGCTGAAGGCAACATAGCCTCAAGATGAGAGGTTGATCAGACTTTAAGGAATTGGATTGATATCCGACTTTACTCGTGTAAGGGCAACACTATACGCAATATGATAGTCGTATCTGCACTATTCATCGTTCAATAGGCCAATGTTATTAGACGCCCTATATGATGGGTTGGGGTAGTGTAGACGCATGCATACCTAAAGACAATTACCTCGGTGGTCTTCTTTCACTACATCAAATAACTTTTACCCCGCGATCCCGCCTTCCACTCCCGAACCTATCATTTACCCCACATCGACGCGTTCATTTACCTCATGGTCGGGCATTCTACAAGAGCCGCCTCGTCCGAAAACCCGAAACACAATGACATTGCTCTGGGTAGGAATGACTCTTGTGTCATCTGGTCAGGCTGATACCTGCGGATAGCTGTTGATTTGCTACCAGCGTCTACTATTGTCATGCTATACGCGTGACAAGTCCTATCACTTATCTGCCGATGGTGAACCAAGGGTTGCCGTTCAGGCGTACATATACCCTAATGACAGATCCATTACTCAGCATTTATAAGACTTTTAGCAATACTCGAACTGTATATCAATACAAGCGTCTGTAACACACATCTACCAAGAAGATTCGTGGTATTTATCTAGTAGTACGGTTGATTAGACTTGGATACAATGGCGCCAAGTTACGATGGACCACCTCTTTTGGATCTCACGATCGACAATATCACACCAAACACGAACTTGATCAACGCACAATGCAAAGATGCGCGGCTAAAATACCTCATGTCAAGACTCGTGACACATCTCCACGACTTTGCGCGCGAGACCAGATTGAGCACCGAAGAATGGATGGCGGCGTTGAACTTCCTCGTGGGCTGTGGGCAGATCAGCAGTGATGTCCGCCATGTAAGTGATGTCTAACCCCCGAACCA
Organism: Truncatella angustata; assembly: GCF_020726525.1. Lineage (NCBI taxonomy): Eukaryota > Fungi > Ascomycota > Sordariomycetes > Amphisphaeriales > Sporocadaceae > Truncatella > Truncatella angustata. Next base: position 976,232 of record NW_025763390.1, on the reverse strand, counting down.
TGAAAAAATGCCGTGAAACTGACCCAATTGCACTCCTAGGAGTTCATCCTACTTTCCGATGTGCTCGGACTATCGCTTCTCGTCGACAGTATCAATCATCCCAAACCAACCGCTTCAACCGAGGGTTCTGTATTAGGCCCATTCCACACGCACGATGCACCTACAATGCCCAACGGCGGCTCTATGTCCTCGGATCCCGAAGGCGAGCCGTTATTGTGCATATGCACCGTGAAAGACACGAGCGGCAAGCCGATACAAGGAGTGAAGATCGATATCTGGGAAACGGACAGCTCTGGACACTATGATGTACAGCATGCTGGCCGCGAAGTGGCGAGCGAGCGATGCGTCATGGAGAGTGATGAAAACGGGCTGTTCTGGTTCAAAGCCATAAAGCCCGTGAGCTACCCAATCCCCCACGATGGGCCTGTGGGTAAGCTACTTGAGCAGCTCGGCCGACACTGTTGGCGGCCCGCGCATTTGCATTTCATGTTTGGAAAAGATGGCCTAGATCGGTTGATTACGTATGTTGTCCTTAGCTATCCTCCAGAAACCGCTGCTCGTCCCACTTGGTTGTATTCCACACTTTGGTATAACTGAGACTAACTGAACAGTGCCCTATATCTACGAGGAGACCCCTACGAGACATCCGATGCAGTGTTTGGTGTCAAGCAAAGCCTCATAGTCGATCTCGATAAGGTTGATAAGGAGACCGCCGAGAAATACAATGTGAAGGAGGGAGATTGGTTGCTGAAGCACGACTTTGTCCTTGTTACTGAGAAGGAAACTGACGATCTGAGGGATAAAAATGCCACAGAGGCTCTCGCGAAGTTGGGTCTTCGGATGAAGCTCGTAGACCACTTGCCGGTACCAGATGTCGATTGATCGGGCTTCAGCTCGTGTAGCATATGAGATACATAGCGTTCAATACCTCAATGATTTGCATGAGTCGAAACAGTGACCCCGTTATCATCAATTTTTGCGATAAACATGTGGTGTTGACCTCAATTGGGAGCACGCAGCCAAATTCGTGCCCAATTCGTGGTAGATCAGGTCTCGTTGTATAGTACTGTTTCGCTCTCCTTTTTTTTTATCCTCTTTTTTATTCCTCTTTCTATTCCTCTTTTTTATTCTTACTCTAGCCAGCCACACTACTGACTTGGGGAAGAAGAAAAAAAGAAGAAGAAAAGGCCCTTAGCGGTATATTCTATGGTGACAGTATTTACACAAATTTTATGTATTTTGTATTAGCATGATGTAGATGGTGCTTGTAAGCTATATTCAGTCTCTGAGTCCTAGGATGAGTTGAAATTTTGACTCCCAAATAGCCCGTGTTCTTCGAATAGGTATCGCTCGTCTGCTTTTCCGGCTTGAGGCGAAATAGGCTAAAGGACAACGCAGATGACCTAGCATGACTAGATAGTAGTTGTACTTACGTCACATCGAAAATCCCGTTTTGATAGTGAGGTATCCTTAAGAATCAGTCAACGTTCCATCTTCGAGGTCATATACGCCTAATATGGAAGTTCTCTCCAGAGTGATAATTGATAACGTAGGTCAAACCTGGCCAGTTGCATGGACTCAAAAGCACGGTTGTCGTTACGGTTACGGTTGTCGGCGATGACGCTAAATACGGCTATAAAATCCATGGGCGGGAAGCGGTGGGTACTCGGCAATCTTCTTTTTACTCACCTTGGAGCAGATCTTGGCGTCGTGCATGTCGTTCATTTTTATCCCCGGAGAAGACTAGGGCACCGCTTCGATGCCACCTTCACAAATTGCTTCACGGTAGCTATCTTGAAGTACTATCAGACCCAGGCGCATGTGACACTATGACATCTGTTCCTGCGTTTCCTTCACGTGGCAATGATACGGAACTGCCAAAATCAAAATCATATCGGCCGGCTGCTGCATACTGGTTTGAACCGAGACGACTAGCTGGCTGGGGTACCTAGTTACCTACCTACTCCAGTAGGTCGCCGCTCGCCTTGTTGGGTGCGGGATCCAAGTCAAGCTACCGGTTGTAGCTTGTGAGCACGCCATCGGAATGAAACGATAACCAATACTTTCTACTCCATATCGCGACTTTTCGCACAAAACGTCACATCTCTACCTCGTGAATTCTGCGGTTGCAGTGTGGGCGAGTGGGTTCAATGGTTCCGCGGACCGGTACTAATTGCCTCGATGGGGTCAAGCTCGTCTCTTTGTGGACTCTTGGAGTCTGCAGCGATGTGAGCCTCAGACGTATTGCATGTTCCCGTTTGCGATCTCTTAGTAAAGCACATGTAGGTAACTGTGTACCTATTTGTGTCTGCCTTCTAGATTTCCCCGGAGAGGCCGTCGTCTCAAGTCAGTGTACTTTGTCTGGGGGGGTCTTGTCATTTCTCAGCGGTGTTACGCCTTACAATAAAAAGCAGGTGAGAAGAAGCCTACTTTTCTCCGAGTTCGCTACTTTCGCCATTCTCTTTCTTCTACATATCTATCCTCCCCTGGTACATTTCCTCCTCCTCCTCCTCCTGCCTTCCTGTCCTCTTTGCAGTTGTTGTTGCGAAGTAGTCCTCGTTGTTAGATTTGCTCTAGTACTAGATCTTTACCTCGTTCACTTATACACAAAATGGCCAACACACCCCACGGCGGTATCCTCAAGGATCTCATTGCACGAGATGCTCCCCGACACGACGAGCTCTCTGCTGAGGCCGAGACTCTTCCTGCCATCACCCTGACCGAGAGACAACTTTGCGATCTCGAACTGATCCTGAACGGTGGTTTCTCGCCTCTCGAGGGTAAGTTTGCCTTCGACTCCATCTATACCCATGAACTTTTCTTTTGGCGCATGGCGGGGTCCTGCAGTCTGCCCCGCCATCGTCGTCATAACTTTCGCGTTCCTGACTCGGGCGCGGGAAGAAAGACTTCGTAAAGTCATAATTGTGACCAACTGAAACTGACACGATGGTTCTGCGCAGGTTTCATGAGCGAGGCTGATTACAATGGGTATGCGATCGATTTGAAACCTAATTGAGTAAATTTGAAGCTAATATGGGACCTGCAGAGTTGTCAAGGAGAACCGTCTTGCCGATGGCGCTCTCTTCTCTATGCCCATCACCCTAGATCTGTCGCAACAGACAATCGACGAGGTCGGCCTCAAGCCCGGACAGCGTGTCACCCTGCGCGATCTCCGTGACGATGCCAACCTGGCTATCCTCACCGTCGAGGACGTCTACAGACCTGACAAGTGAGTTATCTTTGCGCCAAGCTGCCAAGCGCTTGGTAACTTCAGCCACTAATCACGTCTTCATTATAGGCAGCTCGAGGCCAAGGAGGTTTTCGGCGGTGACGAGGAGCACCCTGCTGTCGCCTACCTCTACAAGACCGCTGGCGAGTTCTACGTCGGTGGAAAGATTGAGGCAATCAACCGTCTCCAGCACTATGACTTTGTCGATCTCAGATGTAAGCTCTACTTTATAGTGAAATGGCAAGTCCCCCCCTATGAAGCATTTACTGATAGCATTTGCCCACAGTCACCCCCGCCGAGATCAGGCAACACTTCGACAAGCTGGGCTGGACCAAGGTTGTCGCTTTCCAGACCAGAAACCCCATGCACCGCGCTCACCGTGAGCTGACTGTGCGCGCCGCTCGCCAGCACCACGCCAATGTCCTCATTCACCCCGTTGTCGGCCTGACCAAGCCCGGTGATATCGATCACTTCACCAGAGTCCGTGTCTACAAGGCGCTTCTGCCAAGATACCCTAACGGCATGGCAGTCTTGGGTCTTCTGCCATTGGCCATGAGAATGGGAGGTCCCCGTGAGGCTATCTGGCACGCCATTATTCGCAAGAACCATGGTGCCACCCACTTCATTGTTGGCCGTGACCACGCCGGTCCGGGCAAGAACAGCAAGGGTGTCGACTTCTACGGTCCCTATGACGCCCAATACGCTGTTGAGAAGTACAAGGATGAGCTCGGCATCCAGGTCGTTCCCTTCCAGATGATGACCTACCTCCCCGACAGCGACGAGTACGCTCCCATTGACACCATCCCCAAGGACGTTCGCACTGCCAACATCTCTGGCACCGAGCTCCGTGCCAGACTCCGAAGCGGCCGTGAGATCCCCGAGTGGTTCTCATACCCCGAGGTCGTCAAGGTTCTGCGGGAGTCGCACCCTGCTCGATCGCAACAAGGTTTCACCGTCTTCTTGACCGGTTACCAGAACAGTGGCAAGGACGCGATCGCTCGTGCCCTCCAGGTTACCCTGAACCAGCAGGGTGGCCGTTCGGTCACCCTTCTGCTTGGTGAGACCGTCCGATCCGAGCTTTCCGCAGAGTTGGGCTTCAGCAAGGAGGATCGCAGCAAGAACATCGGCCGTATTGCCTTCGTCGCTGGAGAGCTCACCCGTTCCGGCTCGGCCGTCATTGCTGCCCCCATCGCCCCTTACGAGATTGACCGTAAGAACGCCCGGGAGCTCGTCGAAAAGTTCGGTGACTTCTACCTCATCCACGTCGCTACTTCCCTCGAGTACAGCGAGAAGACGGACAAGCGCGGCATCTACAAGCGTGCTCGTGATGGTGAGATCAAGGGTTTCACTGGTGTCGATGACCCCTACGAGACCCCCGCCAAGCCTGACTTGGTTGTTGATGCTGAGAAGCAGAGCGTTCGTGCTATTGTCCACCAGATCGTCCTTACCTTGGAGAGCAAGGGCCTCTTGGACCGCCTATAAAGCGTTGTCGTTTTCTATACATAATATGGGGTTATGGCGGGGTCATTTCCTAGCGTTTTTGGGATGCATTGGGTCACATCATGGGTTATGTTTACTCTTCAAAATTGTTGGATCGCTAGAGATGCCATTGGGAATGAGACACGAGCATTGAAAGATAGAGAGAAGACATCTGTAGTCAACTACATAGTGTCATGTAGAACGAATGGCAAACCCTGCATGGGTTGTTGAAAACCGTACAGACTCATTCTCCGTGACCGAAAGCTGCTCTCAAATATGTGTAATAATGGTCCACTCTTACCAAGAGAAGGTCATACTATGTAGGCAATGCAGATTTTGCCGTGTATGCAACACTTGCCCCCCAGCGAACACATCATTTGTGCTCGCTGAGACGCTTTGCACGAGAATGCCATGCACTCATCGATCTATTCGATTCCGAGGAGCACGGCTGCACGGCATCCCGATCAGACGACCTTTCGCTCCCGAGTGCGTACTACGAATATTTCCGAGATCATGATGGCGTTTTCCCGAGATCATGGCCAGCTCATGCCAGCGCTTAGCACTTTTTCACAGAAGGAGGGGAGGGGTTGACAAATTTGGCGGTATTGCAGACTTTGCTACCCGATGCTCTTGCGGTGTGGGAGGCGGGTATTCAATACTTGCTGCCAACACGGATGGTTGGCTGGTTCAAAATGGCCCGCAGCGGGTGGGCTATTTCTGGAGCTCCTGGCGGCGGCTGCTCTTGGGGGCGTGACAGCTGTTATTCGTACTGTACTGCATGGGGTATATATGTAACTTGGTGTGTTGGTGGCATAGGTAAGTAGTAGGTACGGATGAATGTAATGGCAATCTGACAGGAATCTACATGTCGATTCAGCCGTGGGGGTAAATCAGATCTACGGGATTCCTGCTGAGTCGTGTTGTGGATAATTGGCAGCCCATGCCGCTCGACAAGGAGGGATTCATGAAGGTTATGGCTTGGTCTGCTGAAAGTTGTTATGGCAAACCCACAATGACTCTCAGCCAAAGAGGCCGTCACCCAAGGGCTGTTAGCCGTCCAAAAGTTGGAGCGTGCAGCTAGCTGGAATAAATAAGGCAAGACATGCACAACAGCACATGGATGGAGACGAGGACGCCAAGGGAATACGTGGAGCGGCGCAACCAGCGTTCTGGACCATGAAACTGGCCATTCTGAGACACAATGCTGTGAATGGTGTTTAATCCAATCCAATGTCGGTATGCAGTTCATGTATTCCTGCAGGCAATCACCATTTGTTTATTACCAGTCAAGGCTGTGTCAATGATTCGCATGTGTTACGTTAGTTGTTAAGGTAGCCCGGCCTAGGTTAATTACTTGGTACTGTAGGTCTGTCTACCTTCGAACTCTCCCCCAATCGACCCCGCCGAACAAGCTCGCCAGTGCTTGGGGTCAGGATCAGGCTGGGCTGGCTGGCTGCTGTCAGACCCCTGCCGTTTCTGTGATGCTGCCCCCATTGCCATCGAATCAGGTTTCGTGACGTTGCTCATCAAAGTACGTGCAGCCGCCGAGCTTGAACGAAAAAGGGTGCATTTGCGTCTGCGCCTGCGTTCAGATGCACTGGTGCCCACCACTCTTGCCTACCTTGTATTATTAGCACTGTGACCTTTAGGGAGGTTGCCCGTGGGTTTCTGAACTAATTCACTGACTAACTACTGGTAACTTACTATGGTTTGATCCTTCTGAGCCGTTACCATTTTTCGCCGACTAGAGCCAAAAAATACAGAAAAGAACGACCGACCAAGACACAAAAGCTGCGACGGCATCTGCGTTGACATCATCCCCCCGACCACGGGAGATCGACGACTGGTTCTCATCTTGTCCATCCAAGATCTGGATCAAGCAGCACAACGCTTCCCTGCCGAACCTAAATAGCGGTCGGGCCCGGGTTGGGCTCCCATGGTTCCACCTAACACTATAACGGTCCTGCCTTGCTGTGGGTGAACGCTAGAGATACGGGTGAGGCGAGAGAGACAAAGGAAAGAGAGCAACTAGTTTACCAATCCCCAGCCATGGGCCCATCGAGCAAAGACAGGGCGTCCGAGGTGTCGGCAAGCGTCCTTACCGCCAGCGATGAGCGACCCCGGCGGAGCAAGAGCGAGCGCGAGCGGGTCAAGAGCCGCGAGCGGTCGAGGGAGAGAGATGGTAGAGATAGGGACGGGGACCGCGACCGCGACCGTGACAGAGAACATCGCCACCGCAGCACTCACAAGTCCACCAAGTCGCGCAGCTCCAAGATGGCCGCCGACGGAGAATCCCAGACCTCGACCACCACATACCGCCGACCTCGCACCGAGGAGGAGAAGCTGCAGAGACACCGCGAGAGGAAAGAGGAGAAAGAGCGAGAGCGTGAGGAGAGGAAGAGGAAGACGGGCTCAATGAGCGACCTGGTCCCCGAGATGAGCAGGAGTTCGCTGCAGGGCAGCAGGGTCAGCTTGCCCTACCCAACTTTCAACAAGGCCCATAGCAAGGAGTTCGTCGGCGCCAGCAGGGAGGATCTCTCCGTGCCGCCAATGCCCGACCGCGAACCACCCACCCCCGACCAGACAGACCTGGGTTCCAAGGTCAGCAAGAGGTCCAAGTCACTCAGTCGCTCCGGAAGTAGTGCCAGCGGCAGCAAGAAGACGGCCAAGAAGAAGGATGACCGACCGCCGAGCCCGCCCGACACCGAAATGTCGGGCGAGAAGCGACGAACCCATACTTCGACGTCGCATCTTAGAGAAAGTGACGACAGACCGAGCTCGAGGACCAGCGGCGTTTCGAGGTCGAGTTCGAGGCGCGACGACAAATCAAAACTGTCTACCAAGTCCAAGACATCCAGTCAGGCTACCTATGTCAAGTCGAAGGCGACTCCCAATATCCATCTTGTTGATGATGATGACGACGACGATTCTTCTATTGTCAGTGACGACAAGACGGCCGGCGCCCGCTCTGCTGCTACCTCTGTTCTCCCAAAGCGGATGAACTCGAGGCAATCGAGGCGGTCTGACCGCACTGACGACGATTCTCCAGAATCGGTCCAGGACTCTTCACCGAAGACCCCAACCGCAACACCACAGTTCCCGCCCCCGCAAATATTTCCCAATGAGAGACAACAGCCTCCCGTGGCTTTCGACGAGAAGGATCGTCCCACGCCTGCCGCAACACCGATGACCGACTTTGGTACTCCACCTCCACCACCTCCCCCGCCGCCGCCTCTCAACATCCAGGATGTACCAAGAATCGACTATCTCATGCAGAATGGTGGTCTGATGCACCCTATACCCAAGCACTTCCTTTCCGTCATACCAAAGCAGAACGGCTCACGTCCTTCAAATCCGCCCCTGGTCGGTACTGAAGTCATGTTTGCGCCCTTCTTCAATCTTCTGGATAAATATCAGGACGTTATCCACAAGCAAGGCTCGGTGGCAGTGGCAACTGGCCACAAGACCGTAGCGAGGCGGTTGCTGGACAGACTGGAGGATGTGTTCTCGCGAGACCTACCTGCCGAAGGCTGCTCGTGTGTCATGTGTGCCAAGACGCCTGAGGAACACCGCGGACTTGGCTGGGGAGAGGTTCTTGAGAGAGTTGGAGGCAGGGTCGAGCTGCCCCAATGGCCACCCTTTGACCTCGCGACCTTGAGCGCAGCAGCGACGGAGAAGCTCACCAACTTACCGCCCAGGCCATCTTCGCCCGTACAACTGGATCCCGATATCGCCGAGGAATTCAGGGATCACTATCTCCGACAATCCAAGAAGGTCAGGTCCGCTGTGGACAAGTGGTTGAACGTGTGTTCTGAGGCGCCTGCACCGCCACCGACAGATGTTGACGATGAGACACTCACCTTCGCCATCTTGACCAGTCTTGAAACCGAAGAACGTCCATACTTCAACGCCCTTCTAGCTGGGTCACACGAGTTGAAGCCCGATGTCAGAGCCCCTACGCCGAACGTGCGTAAGCCTCGTTCAGACTTTATCGTCAAGTTAGGGCTGTCACTACAGCGTCTATACAAGTTGTCTCAGACTCCTCGTGATGCCGAGGTCGCCATGTATCTCGTCAAGAACCCGTTCCACCACGACTTGCTTGTCACCATCCACGATATTAGCCCACAGGAATGGGAGATATTGACTTCCGGTCGCTTTGATGGGTTTTTGTGGTCCGGAGCAGACGGCGATGACGGCACCACGCCGACAGCAGAATACCCCAACTCTCGCGGTGGAACTCCCGCATCCGGTTTCTTCTCGCCTCCAACTTCGCGACCAGGCACAGGCATGTCACGTCAAGCGCCTGGGCTTGGCGCCTCGAGAAACACGACGCCTTTCTCAGGCATGTACAGCCGCGGCGCGACGCCTGCGTCATTCGTCTCGCTGTCCTCCTCGGCAACACAAGGACACAACCGACAGGCCGTATCGCACGACGAGGAGCTTGAGATCGCCGTCCTCGCCGAAGTCGAACGCGAGATCTACCAAGGCATGGAAGCTCTCGAGGACGCATTCGAGAAACTCCACCATCGTGCGGAAATGGTCCGGATAGCCCTGCGGCAGCGCAACACCGGTCTTATGATGAGTATGCAGCAGCGAAGAGCAGGCCCCTCGGTCCTGCCGCAGAGTGGCGGCAGTGTTAACGGCTTCGACCGCCCTTACTGGGCCACGGGCGAGGATGAGAGTGAGAGTGATTGGGGCGGTGATGATATGGAGAGTCTGGCGCCTGATGATTCGGCAAGCAATATCAGTAGTAGCAGACACCGTAGGCCGAAGCGCAGGACTGAGCGCAGGACACCGGCGCCCATCGAGGAAGATGACGAAGAGAACTAGGTTGATGGGGAATCGGAGGTTGGGTTAAAGTGGTGTCGTGGAAGTTTCACAAACAGTACAACACCGATATGGAGCAGGTGTTGGCCACCAAAGTGGATTCATGAGATATATTCATTGCATCATGGCATGGAAGATGGTCTTGCGTCTCATCTCACTGCTGCATCTTTGCATGGGACCGGAGTTTTTATTTGGCTTTTTGAATCCTTTTATTTCATTTTCTACGCCCTTTTCCTCTTGACTACTTCACTACGGCGAGGGATCGCGAGATGACGTTCCGTATGCAAGCGAGTTTTTGGGATGATCTGTTATATAAATCGACACGAACGAAGATACCGATTTGCTTGTTGCTACTGAAGACCTATCGCGTCTCTTTCTCTTGTTCGTCCGCCGGATGCCGGTGGTTATCAGCGTCGCCTACGAAAATACAACCATTGAGGTTCAGGAAGAAGCAAGCATTATGCAATGATTCCGGTGCAGGGACGCGATAATAATCAGTCGTGTAACCATGACGCGGGATCATGAAACAGAACACCGAGGTGAGGTGAATGGAATACGGGTCAGCAGCTGCTATGATTATGTGACGTTATGAATCTGCCAAGCACCTGCTAGCTAGCTTGGTTCGTGCATGTCTCGGCATAAATCAGAACAAAGGCGAAAGCTGCGTTCAGAATCCCACATCCCTTTTCGGTGCTCAGTGCGTTCCCGCTGGAATGCTAAATGATTTTGTAAATATTACCATAACTTGGCGACAAAGGTCTTGAGGACAAAGGAAACGGCAAGGAAACTCACCACTAGCACTCGTTGCGTTGAATTGGTTTCGTACTGTGACACGACTGATAGTTTCATTGTGATTTCGAGGTATAGAACAAGAAACCTGGGGATGATAAGAGCTGCTGGCAGATGAAAATAGCCTGCGTGTGTAGGTATGACCTGTGGGTTTCGTGTTTGTAATCATAGCAGAGAGGCAAAAGATAAATCAAGGAGGTATAATATGTACCGGGTGTTGTTTGTGTTCGATGCTCTAGATATGCCGAGCTATCGTCTGGGGTAGTCTTTGGGGGTGTTTGGACAAGATAACCTCAATGATGTCGTGAGCAGAGGTATCGAGTTGGCGGGTCTCAGAGGGTATGTTGGGTTCTTGTCACAGCATTCCTTGAGCATGCTCGGCGGGGCTACTACACCACATCGTTTCCGAAGATATAATTATTTGTCGAAACGAAAAGAAGGTCAAGACGCCTGTAAGAACCTGTTATGCTGGCGCAATGTTGTTGTCCATAGTAAGCTTCAGATGATCGTGATTACTACGAGGAGAAATATTATGGTTAGTAAATGTATTCACATGACGTCTGCTTGAAAGGAGCCTGTACTGTTCAGATAACCATCAGTCTTACTCCTCGTCTTCCCCAAAGGCCGCAGCCTGGTTAGAGTAGATATTCGACGTGAGAAATCAAAGTCATCATCGTAGAAAGTAAGGTGTTATATGTTTTACTGACTCTTAGTAATCATATATTGCTTTGTTACGTCCAGTAATGATGCAAATCCCTTTGTTGTCTTATAGTACATTGCCTTATAGCTTATAATTCTTTATCAAGAACGCCCCCATATATAAATGGCGAATCACTAACTTCTCTCGCATATATAGTGGTCTTGTGCTCAATAATCTAGGTTCTGCATGCGATATGGTAGATGTGGCAGCAATAAAGACGGCACCGAGTATACGAGAAATAAGATGCATGCAGAAAGCATATCATGTAGTATCTAAACAGTGCATCCGAAATTCCAAGTTTGACTCTGATAACGCTCAACTCACACAAAAATGGACTGCATCACTCCTGGATTACATGACCCTGATGATCTCGTACGTTTGGCACTAATATCTGTTCCCCAAGGTACTAACTTGTACGGCTTTCGGGCAGAACTCAGGGATGATTTCGCCAGAATTTATGAGGCGTGTCACAGAAAAGCTATTGATGAACTTATGAAAGGGGCGTTCACCATATTGGACTGGTATTTCTTTCAGCGTAAACTGTTCAAGCACGGGGTAAGGCTGTCTGTAGGCCATCACGAACCCACCAGCCGGCTGTCTGGACGCAACGTATTAGGCCTATACAAACATGATTCTGGGCGCATAACGGTATTTCGGTACTGCTCGGATGGAACAACCACTTGCGACCGCAAGAATATGCTTGCTGTACTTGTCCATGAGATGGTACATGCTTACCTGTACATTTTTAGTGAACCACGACATCTTGCTGCCAAGGTCGATCCCCACAAGGGCCACGGCCTCTCCTGGAATGTGCTATATCACTCACTGGTCAACACAATCTGCCAAATGTCTCCCATCATCGGTGTCTTTGGTGTTCTCACTGACGAATATGGTTACGGCACTCATATACACGATCAGGAGAGACTCGAGTATCTGCTGGATGAAGATCCAGTGTCAGAGGACGAAGGGGAACAAGAAAGACCGCAAGCCTTCCACTACGTTCCGGCGGTGTGCACGCAAACATATTCCACGATCATATCTCAGGATTCGGAGTCTAGACGATACGACGGGTGGAGTATTTGGGATTGGATGTATGTTAGGTTTTACTCACGTTCAAGATAATTGTGGAGTACCAGCGAGTGAAGTATTATCTTGGGTGATGATGTTGCTTCTGTTCTAACCTAGGTGGTCATATGAATGCAGATACCGAGAGAATTTGACTTTGAACAAGGACCTAGATGACATGCATTGAGAAACATAACACGCGACTCCTAATTACGGTTTTGTGATTGTGAGCAACTATAGTCGCGAGCGGAGCACCGAGAGACCGCTAATAATCCCTTAAGTATACATTCACCGAAATTAGTGTCATAATCCCCGCTACGGTATCAGTCTTGGCGCTCTTGTCCTCGGCCGCGTTTCCGGTTGATCATGCGTTGTCGAGGTTGAAGTCAGCGCTCGAAAACGTCCTGTCGAGCGTTATTTGAGCAGCCAGAATTGTTGGCGAGGACAAGCTAGCTGATCTCTTCGTATTCCCTCAGGCTTTACAGACATGTCGTTTCGAACTTTGGCCCGCTGTTTGGCTACATGATGGACTTTGTTGGGCTCAGTAAGGTTTCGGGAGTGGCATATCGTAACACAGTAGGTGCCTTACCTTATCCGTCTGCAATGTGTCGGCGTGCATGGATTGCGTTGAGGGGCTGCATGCCTCACTGGGCACAACTCGATGCTGCATGGCATGATCCGAAGTCTCCGGAGGAGTCAATCACTACATATCGTTCGTCAGGTTGGACATCTTGTTCACCGGACACAGTAGCATATGCGTGAACGTAATCGGAGATGCAATTGGGACCTATGGACCATTGAGTCGGTCAAGTAGGAGCTTCTCAGCAAGTGAGCACAGGTCCGCAATCACTTGCAATTGCGTTTCTAGTGTTTGGGCAAAACTGTACTCACTCCCCCCAGGCAATTACTCGCACATGTGATAAGAAACCTTGTGGCGTACCACATTGTATTTGTTGTTGTCGGGCTCACTGCTGAGCCGGGGTGGTTCGCAGGGGTCAGAGAGCTCGACATCCGCGACAAGATAATAACATGCAGATTGCGATAAAGTCACTCCCTTCTATTCACACCATTTCGCTCCTCTTCCTTGGACGTCACCATGTTGGCACGAACCAAGAACCTTTGATCTAATAAGCAGGAGTGAACGTTTAATTCTGGCAGCCATTTGGCAACAGCAGCAGCACCTTCTACGAGAGTTCGGACTTGCTCTGACTTCCCCGCCATAACCATAAGCGCCAGCGCCTGCGTAGCTGAGACAGCCAACCACACCGATAATACATTCCAGGCCATTGGCTCGTCCGCACATACGGTCCGATTTATACTTTTCGCCCGTTCCTTCGAATTATTCGTCGGAGAGATAAACACTGAAATACCAAATCGCGACTCTAGACAGCCATTGAAGCTCGAATACCGGTCCCGTCGCCGACGTTCCTTGCCTCTCGAACGATATTGGCAGCGACCATCTGGTTGACAACGGGCACTAAACTGGCACGTCGCTAGGATGTTTCCACCGGTGGGAAGCAGCCTACACTGAACTGCAATACCGCCTATACTCCGAGCGAAAACGATACTACAACCACCCAGCTCCCCCGAGTACTCGAACGACTGAGCATCGTGTTCATCCCGTGACGATGTCGCTGACCCGCCGGTCAAAGCGATCGGCACTCTGGGCCGCCAGTTGCCTTATCACAGCAGCAAGCGCCCGGGCGACTACATATATAAGTGGCACTTCTCTTGACGGCGTGACAAACAACCATTTGGCTGCGGACCGAACGCCAGCGTTGTATACAGGGGATTTTGGGGATTGCTTAGGCGGACAAAGTCTGCTTAATGTCACAAAGTTTGATGCCGCCTTCTACTATGACAACTCAACTATACTCTTCCACCTCGATGGTACCACGAATCTGAAGAGCGAGTCATTGATGTGTAAGTGCGGATGTAGTATACATGAACTGTTCTTCCGAGCTAAGAGTCCACAGTGTATATATCGGTTGGTGCCTACGGCACTACCAGATTCACAATGGCATTCGACCCTTGCTACGTCAACATCTATAGCCTATGTCCCATGAACGCCAGTGTTCCCATTACCGCCTTTGCCCTGTTCCCGGTAGGACAGATGCAGATGTCAGGGATCCCTCAAATCGCCTATGAGATACCCGATTTTGAAGGTTACGCCCGCATTCAATTGTTTTCAAACTCCAGCCAGACCGAGATTGGTTGTTTCCAAGCTGTAATGAGAAACGGCGCCACCTTCTCCCAGCCGAAGGCTATGGGCTCTGTTTTAGGAGTTTTCACTGCTGTTGCTGTTGTGGCATCGTTCGCAACGGCGGCTTATGGTGTCAGCATACCTCATATGAGGATGCACTACGCTCATTCGTTTTCCGTACTTATAATCTTTGAGACATTCCAGTCTATATTCTTCTCAGGTTCTCTTTCTTTGAACTGGCCGAGTGTTCTCTCTGCCTGGTGGTCAAACTTTGCTTGGACAGCGGGCTTTATACCTATCAAGGGTATGATACAGTCGATAGACGGATTTGCTGGCGTAAGTGGAAACGCAAGTCAAGTCGGGGGTGCAGGTTCGACAATCATTAACAATAATGGCGGTGGTCTCGCTCAACAAATTTACGGCCGCTCTTTAGCAAGTGAGCTGGTGGGTGTTTTTGAGAGAAGAGCGCCGAAAGCTATTGACTATGGCACCACGATTATGGGACGACAAGCCCATAACGATAGCGACCCGTACGATTATGACTGGAATGGGAACCCAGTTACTCCTGGGATGCCAATTCCAGCAGATTGGAGTGGCTTCGCGGGCACACTTTCCGAGCTCGGCATACCTGCTTCCGATGCGTTCATGATCAGCTTTATCTGGCTATTGGTCATACTTGCATGCGTAACGCTTCTTCTAGTGGTCTTTAAACTTGCATTGGAAGGTCTGGCCCGCCTCAAATGGATCAAACAAGATCGTCTCGACTATTTTCGAAGCCACTGGAGAGGCTACATCAGCGTAAGCCTCCTCCGGGTACTGTTCATCGCTTTCTCTGCCATGTGCATTATGACGATGTTCCAGTTTTCACATGCTGGAAAGACAGGACCACTGGTTATTGCTGCCATCGTTTTCGCTGTCTTCACACTTGGACTTGGCGGTCTTGCTGCGTATGCACTTCGATCTCGTCTTCGACTCGGGAAATTTGCCGTGGAGCCAGACCGCATTCTCTTGCATCGGGGTGTCATTATGGGTTGCATTCCGTTCCTTGTTCCTATCCGCCTTAGTCAGTTAGGGGAACAAGAGTTCGCGCGGCGACCTGCAGCTTCGGTGCCATTCATTCGTTGCCACTTTGTGGACGATCAACCTGACCGACCCAAAGTCCACAACGATGTGGACTACATCAAGCGATTTGGTTGGCTCTACGCTCGCTATCGTCTATCGCGATGGTGGTATTTCATCTTCTGGTTGGCCTATCAATTCGTGCGTGCTTGTTTCATTGGCGGGGCAACGACAAACCCTTTGGCACAGATATTTGGCCTCTTCATCGTCGATATACTGTCCCTTGTGGCCATTGCAGCTATCAACCCTTACGAGGGCCAGCGAAATACTGCAACCGCTGTTTGGCTTCTTGGCATCAGCAAGCTCGTCACGACGGGACTGTCCGTAGCTTTCCTGCCCGACTTCAATCTCGACCGTATTGTTACAACAGTTATTGGCGTTGTGATTATTGTCGTTCAAGCCTTGATCACTATTGCAATTCTGATTTTAATCGTTCTGGGGGGTATTTCCTCATGGATGTCGCTCACCAGGAATCGCGAAGACTTTTCGTCCCAGCGACTTGAAGGCGTCAGGATTAAATACTTCGAGCACATCGCAATCAAAGCGCTGGACAAAAGGGCGCCACCGGCTGAGAGGCGCAGGTCAATGATCAGTGCATCTGACCCAGACGAGAAGGCGGTACCAGCGCGGCCCAAAGAGCCGCGATTTGCTGTCACGAGTGTCCGCCGTATATCCAAGATTGAAGACGAGGACGATGACTATTTGGAAGAAATTGAACCACCTCTGCACCATGCGAATCCGTCAGCACCCACAGCTCATCCTGCGACTCGAATGCGCCGCACGAATAGTGTCAGCTCGCGGCACTCGGTGAGTAGCTTGCCACGAGCTGCACGTCCTCATCGCGCCTCTTGGAGTTCGAGGGATTTCTCTTCGTGGCAAGCACAGACAGAGAGAGCAAACACAGCGCTGGTAAGAAGGCTGAGCACTGGTCAAACACGGGACCAGCCTAGGACTAGTATTTCTGGTGCTCCACGTAGTAAGGCTTCTATCACTAGTCTCAGGGGACCTACGAGCCGACGCATGACCCCAGCGCAAGAGGTGGCTGAAGAGGCAGATGCACCCGGTGAGAAGCTCAAGGAGGAGAATGCGCTCGACAATCACACCTTTTCTGGCGAAAGAGCTGATCAAAAGCAAGTATATGGACACTCTGTGGCAAACACATCGAGCAGCTCCGAATACACTACCGTCTAGTATACGGACCTAGAGGATAGCCAAATCGCCCTTATCCTGAAATAACGATGCTACGAAGAAGAAAAAAAACCTAACATATACAATAATGTTCCACATCACAAGCCTGGCTCTATGTGTCGGGACGATATACCGTGGACAAGGACGGAAACCAACAATCATCTTAATGCACATATTTATCGGGTTCGGCGTTGCAATAATCATATTATTCATAGTAATGTGCTCAATCAGATGCACCCGCAGATGACGAACCACTTCATGGGCGGTTCTTTTAAGATTATTAGCTAATAAAAGATATTGGACAAACACCTAAAACACTTAGTTGGAACTCTGCATGTGGTCCATTTAACTAGGTAGGGAGTTGGTGAGACGTCGTGTTGCATAATTAATCATAACTTCCGGAACCTTCGTTTAGAAAAAGAAAGAGAGATTAAGTAGCCTATCCTGGAAGTTTCTTTCTCTGTGAGTTAACAAATGTGCTCAAAGCAATTACGACGTTTTCCTTGTTCTGGGGTGCAACTTCTGTAAGTACAATTCAAGAACCGCCCCAACTTTAGCCAGCCTTTATTTTTTTTGGTAACCAAACACTGATACGTGATCTAATAGACATTCCTTTAAGTAAAATTCTTCGATACAACTTTTTTGGGTGGATACGGTTGTTTCTCAGTGGACGAATATGGATCAATTGTTTCAAGATGACCGGCAGCCAATACCGACTTGCGAGTTACACGGGCGAAGAACATGTTTCGTATGTCTGCATAGCTACAACTGCGACATAGACGGCGGTCACGACATCTCCTTGTACTACTCATCGAATAAGGAGAGAAGGGCAGCGCCGTGTAGAGGTCAGGATGCGCTGTTTATCCCGCAGCTTGATGCGCACTTGGGACTGACGGCCGGGCTCGACGGCGACAGCGAGCTCCCAGATGGCCTCAAGGTGGAACAAGAATTTGATCTGAGAAGTATAGACATTACCCGGCCACCGGAAATCGCGCCCAGAGATGAGTGGTTCCACCACTGCAAGGAGTGCGATCTGGTTTGGCTTTCGGGTGCTGAGGGAGACAAAGCGGCGGCAACACATCCTTCTCACGTCGCCATGCGTGATAAGCGCACGCTGGTGTGTTGGGTTAAAGACGGAGGCTACCAGTTCGCTCCCAACTCTAAATATAATGGCGGTGTTGAACATTTGCAGCCTCGCGAGGCTTTCATTGGGGCGACGGTCAAGATGCTCCGGACGGCTCGTCAAGAAGTATTGTCTGACAGGGTTTCGACGATCACGGCTTCGGTCCGGACAAACAGTCATACATTTATAGGCAGAGCAAGCATTTTTCGTATAGTGGTATTGCTGTCGAATTTAGACCTCGTTCAGTTTGTCACAGCACTAGGCGGTTGCATCTGGTGGAAGGAATGGTCAGAGACCTACAGGACACTAGACGGCGGGATGTATCACCCGGCATATCGACTGGGCTCATATAAGCTGCTGCACGAACTGGAAGTTGAGGTTGAGCTTTTGGCACGACACGGTATCACGGTAAGTTGTGGTTCTAGAATTTTGACATCATCCGTCAAGAAGTGTATGGCTGTGAGCACGTGCTCAGAATTGCAGCGGTTAAAGGAATTCTTGTAATATCGATGCTGACTCAAGCCTCAGGTAAAATGGTATCTTATTGATCCACTCGTCATCGACACCCTCAGCAGCCCATCTGTGGCCACACCCGCTCGTTCGCCAGAGTCACCGATGCTACCTAGCATCAACAGAAACAACTCGCCCGACCTTTCTACGGCTCAGGAGTGCCCTAATTCCTCCACGTCAGATCTTTCAGGCTCTTCCAGGCTTCCTGCTTCCTCGATATCGGATATTCCAACTTCTCCTACACAGCCGCCTCCCGAAAAGGTCGGCACTGATGTGATGCAGGTGGACGCAACAGAAGGTCAGAGAGTGACAGAAGCTGAGAAAGTATAGGTGCTGCTAGACTTCAACTTTGTCCTACCTAATCTATGATAGAACTACGTAGCAATTGAAAACGCTTCGCGAGACTTTGACTTTGCAACATGGCAATCGAGTTTGATTTTAAGCAACTTCAGACTACCCCAATGCTAATAGAGCATCAAAAGCGCTAGGAGACTTCGCAATCATATAAACCTCAACCTCAACCCCAACCACTGGAATGTTTTGAGGGAATCTACAGTCTTGCCAACATGGTATAGGCTGCTTCAGACTTCCATGATATACGTTGAATAAACCCGAGGACTGACTATCCAATGAGACTAAGCAAGGCATCAACCGGTTTCTTGATTTCAATCCTACAAAAGAGTCTTAATGAACGTAACCGCAGGGTTGACGCTGGAAGTGTAGTCGCCGTGAGCGCTGGTGATGATGAGGGTACCCTGGCACACCAGGTCGCCCGAGTTGCAGTAGATCTTCGTCTTGGCAACAGCAATGTTGGGGATCTTGCCACCATCCTGCTGTTTCTGCGTGTCGCCGAACGTTACGGCGGCGGCAATCTTGGCCACGGTGGCAGCGGAGAGCTGCTCGATGGAACGGTGGACCATCGCCGCACCTTGGCTGTATCCGGCCACCACGAGCTTGGCGCTCGGGCACTTGGTCGCCGCCTGGGTGATGAGCACAGCCATGTCCTCGGCCTCGTCCGCGGGGCACCCGCCGGATGCCAGGTTTCCGACAAGGCTGGCCGAATAGCTGATGCCCTGAGCCGCGAAGTCTGTGCCAATAGCGTTGCTGAGGGCGGTCGCAAATTGCTGCCCTGGCATGTCACCCTGTGACGATAATCTTAGTCTATTTATCTCTAGTAGGAGGATGCTCTAGCTTACGAGGTTGCCGGCTTGGGTGGTTCCACGGGCGAAGAACAAGATGACACTCTTACAAGTACCCTGTGTGTACTCGTTGGCCGTGGTTCCGTATGTCTTGCGCTCCAAGATCTCGACGGGGGCCGAGGCGACAAGGGCCACCAAGAAGGCTTGAGCGATAGACAGAGAGAACTTCATGGTGGAGGAAGGCGGCACGAGATCTCTGGAGACTTGAGGATGTTGTCGGTGACTTGGCTGATCCCTACCGTTCGCAGAAAGTTCCTAAAGCTCGCAGCAGCAGATGCTGCTGATATACCTTTGCGATTCTCCGTCATCTATTCCACGTGAGTGACCGACGGCCAAACTCTCTCCCATACCCCCGATCATGATACTGGTAAGCGGCCATGTGATTCGTGTTTGCGACCACAATCCCCTTACCATGCTGCGCCAAGTTGTCCAGAACAGCAGGTCGAAATCTGGCCAAGCTGCTATAGTCCTTGAGACCAATTGGAAGGGACTGCTATGCGTCTTCCACTGCGTTCAAGGATGCCAGGTTGCCAGCATTGCCTCTCTTCTGGTTTCGACCAGCATCGCATTAGTCGGCCTTGGTGTCTCGGCATTCGTCGAGACATGGGAACCCACCGAGTTCTACGCGAACACTCATGCAGTTATCCCGGAAGGCGGTATATAGTCAATCTGCAGGGGCCGGGAAACCGGCTTGCGATTGCCTTGTCGCCTGCCAGATACGGCCCATGGCCGACTAATTCGGTGCCTTGAGTTGACAGCAGCGGGAAACTGCGAGGAAAGGGGCAGCTCCAATCCCTGGTGGCTCTGCGGGGTGCATAGGCAGATAAGCTTATTATATCTGCCGGTCGTGCCCACTTTGGGGCATTTCCCCGGGTTTAATCGTTGACACATTGTTGGCGCCCACGGGTAGACCAATCGATGCGTTGCACTGTCCACGAGGACAATAATTAGACCAAAATTTTCGAGCTATGAATAACTCTATTTTACCCGAGGGTGCATGGGGCTATCAGATGACACGGATGTTGGGGAGTCGAGAGGTTTCGGCTCCTATAGCCGATGCGCTCCATCGTGAGAATCTACCAATGAGCACAGAAAATACCGTGGTGTAGCCAATGGCTACGAGTTGTGCGGCACTAATGCCTCAAACTAGAGCTCAATTTCTTTTGGGTAGACTATGCTGCAGGTTCAACTCTTGGTATCGAATGCTCCACAATGTTGCAAGCTGTTGTTTATATGCCGAGGTTTAACAACTGATTCTCGACAAGAACACCCCGACATTTGTCTTTGAGTTTTTCTCAAACGATTGGCCAAAGTCTTCCACCCTTTTGATTTCTCGTGCTCTAAAACGTGCTTAGACATTGAGTGAGGTCTCTCATGACTGCAAAGTGGCATACATTGTTGGCTGGGCCGTTTGCATGACAATCTTGGTATGGTCAGGTAAGGACAATAATAGAATACCAGATCTCGTAGCTGCGGAACATTACAGGAGAACATGGTTCATAGACTTGGGAAGAGTTAGAAAATGATCAATATGGGTCTCAAGACGAGAGCTGAGATCATTGCCATATTGTCTGTACTGAACTTGAACTATACCGGGCTGCTCATATTGTCAACGTAGGATAATGTACGTATGGGGCTCCTGAGGTAATTAAGTAGTACTAGACTAAATGCGACTTATAAGAAACTCAACCTGGCTTCTCAGCATATTTTGAACGATGTGTTTGAGCGTTCTCTTGTTTGACAGCAGCTGTACTGGGACTCACAGCATGGCTCACTGTATCTGAGATCTGGTCCGCGGGCTTCAGTGTGCACTGGAGTTTTGGTCCGCTCTTGGCAATCACGTTTCAAGTTGGGTTATCCAAGTACGGCGAATAGGATGCTTTCAACGGCAAATCACATACCTGGCTTGGTATAACTCGAACCTTCTTTGTGATTTCACACAACTGCCGTTACAGTTGCGATGAAGCGGCGCGTAACCTTTTTTCAGATGGTTTCGACATAGTCTACCGATTCCATGTTCTGCGACCACGGAATAACCTCAATGTTCATAGTAGACTAGTGGCGCGTCTATCGACTCTGGCCTAAGGTCGCACAAGCTTAGGTTCAACCACTCAATCAGATCTTAGCAGACGCAGCATTTGCCATCCGAGAGTAAGAACGTCAAAACATCGCTAGATTGATAATAATTGATTTATCATAGAGAATGAGGCATGCAAAATGTTGCTAAGGCACTGAGAAGCTATTAGTTATGTAAGGTTAGTTATGTGGCATGAGTTGATAGCGCCTCTTCGACTTTCTAGCGTGCATCTTCCGACTGCTGGATTGAGTACAGTAGCCAAGTATGCTGGGGAGAAGTATGCTGCTCAAGGAAGTCCAGATTGGGATGTATTATATCTGACAAACGGTTTGCATTCTCATCGATTAAAGACTACAAACAGCAGGGCCAATTTCCCGTGGTTTATGTTGCCGCCTCGTCCTTTAATCATCCAAGTAAGTGCGTGCCTCAGCCGTCCGCCACTGACTACATTGAAAAACAAGAATGTGGGGTACACGGGGCACATGTAGCGACACTATGACGACATAATGTTGCCAGCTCTCATTGTTGATTCACAGCGTCACTGAGAGCTGGCATATGACGACCATTTGTTTTCTTTCCACAAATTTGCGATATTCTGCAAACTCAAGAAGACAAAAACTCATCCAACTCCACATAATAACAATCTTTGGTTCAAAAAAAAAAAAAAGAACCCATACCGTTCATCGACGTCTGCTGTCCCGCCACGATGTCTGAATCCAAGTCTTCTGGATTCGCAGGCCACGTCCAGGCCAAGGCCCAAGAGGTCGCGTAAGTAGCCGTTTCCTAGGAGAACTAAAGCGCCTTGCTAACGGCCAGAAGCAAAGAGGATTATGAAAAGGCAAGAGCACTTGCTGTCGATGCAGCTCGAAGCGGCTCTTTCCTGTACCCGTTCAGAGGAATTGTCTACTTCTTGACCCATCGCTCCCTCTGGAAACCATTCGCGTCACGAATCATCCCCACTCTCAGCTTATCAGTTGCTGTCATCAGTGGCATGTTCTTTTTCACGTATCTTCCTCAGCTGGCTATCCTGGTTTTTGTCAACGGGCCGTTGGCTGTCTTCACCACAGTTCTACTCATTCTCAACGAGAGCTCGACCATTGTGTCACTCGTCTCCCGCAACTTCTTCCTTCAGGATGCGCTACTCGACACATTCGATGGAACATTGGTTTCCCGAAACGCTGCTGGTATCGTGAGCGAGGGTCGAGAGTTGAAGTCTGGTAGTGATCCTATGCAGCGACTGGGCAAGATTTTGAAGAGCCCCTTCGAGAAGTACAGTCCCAAGGCTCTAATCCGCTACGTCATGTACTTGCCTCTCAACTTCATTCCTATCGTCGGAACCATCATCTTCATCGGAATTCAAGGTCGAACTCGTGGTCGGGGTGTTCATGATCGCTACTTCCAACTGAAAAGGTGGTCCCCATCTCGACGAGCTCAATGGTTGGAGCAGCACACCGGAGCTTACTCTTCTTTTGGAATCGCCGCCACGGTTCTTGAGCTGATTCCGTTCGCGTCCATGCTATTCGCTTTCACAAACACTGGTAAGTGCAAGTTCGATAAACGATGAATTCACCAATCTGACAACGTATATAGTGGGCGCTGCATTGTGGGCTGCTGACATCGAGGCAAAGGAGTCCAAGATGGAAGAGAGCACTGCCCCTGAGCTGCGCGAAGCAGCAAAGAAAGCCGAATAGATTACACAACCTGCAGCCGGCCGATGTATCCGAGATTAATTGATTGACGTTTTGCAGAAATCAGTCGGGCCGCAATCCCATCAAGTCTGGTTGATTGCGTGCGACATGGTCGGAGTGTGCGCTGCCTTGAACTGACAAGTACGGGCAGCAAAACGAAGAGCGGGAAAGAATGCATCCTGTTTATTGTACCCACCAGTCTCGAGGACTGCATGCAAGATTCTCGGCTCGGCTTTCTAGTAACATTGACAATGAAAAGAGAAACACGATGTCACCATGTACTCCGAGTCTCCAAGTTCCCATCATAATTAATTGTGTTACTGTTCGTTTCGAAGTGCCACCCGGGGAATGATGTGGCTCGACCGTTCAATGTCAAGCCCTGGCAATACATTATTGTACACATGCGGAACCAGACGACGTCCTTTTTACCCATCACAACTTGGTCCTTCCTTGGAACCGCTGGTGACCTGTTAATAATAGTTTCGGTAACTGAAGCGAAAGTACGAATCACAAGCAGTAATCAGCCACCTCAATGATCTTGCTCCTGACAAGTGCCCTCACTTTTTACAAAGTCGAGTGAATTTCCTGTGCCGTCTTTGCTTAACTACTATAAAACGTTTGCAGTACTCTGCGTTTTGGTCTGACATTGTCTGTAGTGTAAACACCTTGTGGTAAAACTAACACATTCAGCATTGAATATCTCCTATATAGTTATCATACTTGGATTAGGGCTGCAAAGACGTGACACTGAGATGGGCAATCTGGGGAGTACGTTCTCACACGTACGATAGAGATTATGCTCAATCATTGCTCGTCCAGAAGAAACCAGTCATTGGAGGTCTCAGATACTTTGCAGGTGTATCTGAAGTAGTTGCAGGCCATCGCATCTGTGCAGGAGAAACTGTGATAACTTGAAAAATCTCCATGGTTGCAGCAACCTGGTGAGACGACTCAGAATGTATAAGACATCAAGTCTTTCTTTCAATGAACAATTTAGCTGAGTCAAAATCATGCGATCTCTTGTAAAGTTACGATCGAATAGGAAACCCTATTATGAATATTCAGCAGAAGACTTTCTCACTCAACATTGTTTCTAAAATACGAATGACTTGCCTGCAAGGATCTCTCACGGACGTGGCACGTGTTGTAAACGAACGTGTTATCAACACTGTTTTCTTGGCAACGGTAAGTAGCAGCCGCGGACGCAGCGTCTGCAAGATCTTCCCGATGTTCAACGGCCTTGCATATGTCAAATGCGGGTCAAGCCAGGACTGTCCATGTTCAAGTAGTACCACCCAGAGAACCTATACACTAGCACTTGCTCCCCAAGACTCGCCGATAGGGAACGATGGAACAACAAAGCACTTGAGCAACGGCACTCGGTAGTCAGAATGCGGAAATGTCACCATTGTCGCCTAGGTCGAGTATGTCTGGAAGTAATTTGGCGAAGGAGATTGACCTTTGTGCTTGTCACTTCAGACTGGGATACGACTAACACCAAGAACTCACCACTTTAAGACCTTGACGCGTAAAAGGCTCACGCTTCTAGACGCGCCACTTATCACTTCAGCAGTCTCTGTTTATGAATGAAGCTTCGTCCCAATTTACGGGCATCGAATAACGTCTAACTCGTTCCTTTTATTCCATTTGACATCCTTCACCCCGCTTTTGAACTGGATTTTGTTTGATCACATCACAATAGTTCATCAATCTCCAAATCCATCAATCTCATCGAATTCGGCAACTCTAACGAAGCACCAAATCATCACCGTCATCATCATCGTTCGGTTTCGGCAGTCGTTTCCATCATCCTCTTCTCGGACATTTCTCTTTTCCACCCAGTGAATAAGCCTTATCCCAACCAGAATGAGAGCTTCGACTCTCGCTGTCGACCTCGTGTCGGTAGCTTTACTCACCTGTTTCATCTCGACAATTGTTGCTCTTCCTGACTGGGAAAGTCTCATGTTCCGCCGCGGCGTTGAAGATGGAGCTGTCGATGTCGCGCCTCGATATGACGTGTATGGTGGCCCAATGCCTGCTAATGGAGGCTATGAGTTCGCCAACGTCAATTATCCTCCGCCTTATGGACATCCATCGCCACCACCCACACTGGCTACTTCGTTGTCGCTGTCATTGAATCCTACTCAGACCTTGGTTTCATCGAGCTCAACTACAAGCGGCTCGAACATTTCCACTTCACCCGTTTCCACCGGTTTATCTGCAGCTTCAACCTACTCCAACCTCCGATCGACGTCTACTTCTGTAAGCTCCCTCTCGTCACCAGTTCCAATTGCCACATTTATTAGCTGGCTGATTCTTCATTTTCATCCACATCTTTTCCCGTGGACCGTTAAACTGTCCTTGTAAATAGGCTGACTTTTTCTTTAGACATTTACCTCTTCGTTGTCTAGTACGTCTACCAGCACAGTAACATCCAGCTCACCTGGCGGGGCTGGTGTTACAGGTGGTGGACCCGTTGCTCAGACTATCCCGCCGGAGACACTCACAATGTTGACTGTCTCTTCTGGTTTCACCATCACCGTCACCAGTACTCGCCCTGGAACTACATTGTATATCTCTAGTGTTGGTGCTGCCACAGCAAGTGTCCCGGGAATTCTCACTTCATCAACCTCGGCCCCTGCTACTGAGTCAAGCGGAAGTTCGAGCATTACTTTATTACCTGCTACCTCACCTAGCACCTCTCCAAGTTCTCCTTCCACTTCCTCATCAATTGCCACAACCGGATATGGATATAGTAGTAGTAGCACGACCAAATCAGTTTCCACGACTGTGACGCAGGCATCTTCAACTAGTAGCTTGACCAGTTCTTCTATTTTAGGAGAGGTCTCAGTTTCTTCGGCTCCGTTTCCAGCTGGCAATACTACCACAAATCTGGGATCTAGTGGTACTGCTCCTGGCAGCCATAGTTTCACTTCTTCCGGAAGTTCAACTAGTACATTATCAACAGCTACAGGTAATGGTCCAGTTTCTTCGCCAACGGGAACGGGGCCCATATCCGAGTCCGCATCCTACTCGACTTCCTCCAGCAACGCTCCATTTTCTGCAATTAATACAACAGCTGTTACTGGTACAACAGGGCCGTCTTCTAGCCTCTCAGGTTTGACAGTAACACCATTTGTGCCCAGTTCTACACGCAGTCATAGCTCATTCTCTTCGTCCGCGACTACTGGCAATGCGACCATACTCACAAGCATTCCAGCAACGGGCAGTCTGACGTCAACTACCACCGCCAGGCAGACTTCTAGCTTGAACAGCACGGTTGTACCTTTCGCTAACACGACATTGACACTGCAGGTCCCCGGTATAACCACAATTCCTGTGACCGCCAGTGGAGGAACACTGACACTTACCCTCCCCACTGCCACTAGCAATGGAACAAGCGGTAGTAGCAGCGCATCGATAACGGTCCCATTTTCCGTTTCCAACGGCACCACTCTCTCTGGATCTGTGACTAGCACTGGACTGAGCGGTTCTTTAATTAGTCCAGCGTCTGTCTCCCTCACATCAGCCACAGAGATTACCTCGTTGTTATCTTCGCCCCCATATCCTGCGTTCAACTCCACGACGGCTGCTTCGCCGACGGCATCAGCTCCTCTTGGCACTGGTCAGAGCACGGAATCAATTGCCAGTTCTGCCGACAGTGGCACAATTCCTACGCCAACTCCTTTGACAAATGGCACCGGATCTACTGTTCCTACAAGCACCACTGGCGCCTCGTTAAGCATAATAGCAAGCTCAGCCTCTTTCAAGACTTCAAATGCATTAACGGCTCCTCTCCCTCTGAGTACAGCATCAATTGGGTCAACTCTGCCGGGATCAAACGGCCAATCAGTACCTTTTCCTGCAACAAATGGCACGCTAGGACCATCACTCGGAACTTCTGCGCCGGCTTCAGGAACCATTAGGCCCGGAACGGCACCGCTCACAACACCAGTACCAGTCACCTCTCCAGCGATCTCAATCTCGTCCCTGATAAGTACAGGCTTGGTCGGCACATCAAGCGCAGCTGCAACAACGTCTTTGCCACCATTCCCGGTATCTAACGGCACGCTTGTGTCCATTAGTCCCACAGGGGTTACGATCGTGCAAACAACCAGTGGCACTGGAAATGGTCACAGTGCATCAAAGAGCGTCCCCACAGGGCCTGGTCCAGTCAGTTTGACTTTCTCCAAGCAACCATCTGTTGCGAGTATAACTTCAAGTGTACTGCTCTCCAGCGGCTCTCTTTCGTTTCCAAATTCGACTGCTATTGCAAGTATTCCATCGGGAATTCCGGGCACTATCAGTTTATCTTCATTAGCATCAACTACTCCATCTATTAGCACAGGAGGTCAGACCGCAGGGACCCCTTTCCCAACAACGAACAGTACAATCACAACCTTGAGGACGACTTTGTTTTCAGGCACCGCTGCGACGTTTATTTCGAACTCACTTCCGACCATAGGCTCAACAGTTCCAGTCACAACTTTTAATACAACAGCAGTCATGACCACATCAAGCACAACTTCTACTTACGAAGAAAGTACAAGTTTCAGTGTCTCACAGGAGCAAACTACCGGCGGTATTACCGGATCGCAAGCACCCACTACTGGAGTAACCACAGGATCGCAGATGTCTACCAGTGAAATAATCACTAGAATAAGTTCGACCGCAGGTTCGTCGATCTTTGTCTCATCGGTCCTTCAAAGTTCCCTGCCGTCCCCAAGTATGAATTCAACCGCTTCAAACGAACCAAGTGGCCTGCCTAGTACAGCCCCTATCTCAGGAACAGTCGGCGAGACTATTGGGCCCGTTAGTCCCAGTGCCATCACGCCAACGTCTCCACCATTCCCAGCTTCCAACTTTTCTTCTTTTTCCGGCTCAAGTGGAGCCTCCACGGGTTCCTTGATACCTTCTGTGGGGACAGGGACGCTTAGTTCAACCACCACACTGACGACTCCCGAATCCGGCTCGAGCAGTGTATCTTTTGTACCTCGTTCTTCATCAGTTGGCATAATTACGCCGTCAGCAACTGGAACTGGGCCACCCATGTCAGCTAGCACCGTAGCCACTGGTGCATCTCTTGTTCCACCGTTTCCGGCGTCAAATACAACGTCAGTTGCAGTAAGCCCAGGAGGTTCTGCCGCACCGACGACATCTCAAGGAATCCAAGCTCCATCATCCGATACTATAATTGCAGTCTCATCTGGCATATCTTCAATTTCTGCATCAAATCCTGCAAGCGGAGCTGGTACGGGCCCCACGGGTCCTGGTATTACTCCCACTCCAACGGCGTCACCGACGGTCTCTGGAATCATACCTGTATCCTCATTATCAGCCTTAAATACCACACGCAGTAATGAGTCAACAGGAAGTGGAGGCGAACAGGCCACCTCAGCTAGTAGCAGTATCCTCCCTGCAGGGTCACCTAGTGGCCAAACTATACCATCCATTTCTGGAACATATACTGCTCCTGCGACTTCTCTGCCACCCTTTCCAGCATCTAATACTACATCTATTTCTAAAACAACTGGTCAAGCAGCCGGAACCAGCGGCCCTGGGTCGAGTGTTTCAGCAGCACTTGGCCCAACAAGCAGCTATACTGTAACACCCACTAACAGCAGCAAATCGAGTGTGCAGTCAACAATAGCTACTGGCGGACAGAGCGACTCCTCTTCAGTCACTGGACTTAGCAGCTTGACTGTAGCCACAACCGTGTCAGCGCCTTTGTCTGGCCCGACTTCCTTAGGGGTATCAAGCAGCAGCGGCGCTACATCTGTTCCCGCTACTTTTGTTAGCCCGTCAGGAGCAACTTCTGGTTCAGTAGCAACTTCGGTTCCTTTCTCCTTGTCAAATAGCACTACTCCTGCCGGCCCAAGCGGGTTAACAACCAGACCAGTTGCCACGATCTCCAGCAGTGGCAACCCAATCGTAGAACCGACAACTGCTTCTAGCGGACAGACAATTTCACTGATCTCTGCCTCCAGTATTTTGACTCTATCCACAAGCACATCAACAAGTCTGGACACCACGCAGTCGGGCTTATTGAGCGCCAACGGTACTGCAACATCTACAACCCTGGCCCCCAGCGGTTCAACAGAGTCCGGCTCAACACTGGCGTCGATTCCATTTCCCATCTCGAACAGTACAACTCTGACCAGTGCAAGCAGTTCATTACCATCTTCTAGTGCTAGTCTAACGGAAAGCTCAAGCTTAGCGGTTTCCCCGGTTTCTCTCCCTTCACATGTTTCAAATTCAACGATTTCTGCAGGCCCGACTGCATCGTTGAGTGCCACAAGCTCCATCATCAGCCCCGCTGGGGAGTCTACTACAGGTGAGCCCAGCCAAACCTCCAGCCAGGCTTATTCTGAACCCTCGAATTGTACTGAAGATTCAACTTCGACAACAGAGACATCTACCTGCACTGAGAGTGAATACTCTTACACCACGTTCTCTCCGACGACTGCAGAAGCAGAGACCACCACGACAGCTTCAACATCAGCCACGATATCGTCAATTGATACGACATGCACGGAAACAAGCACCAACCTGGCCAGTTCCACTACCAGCGAGTCTTTGGCTAGTTCATCTTCCTCTTCTGTTCTCAATTCGGGTATGTTACTTGTATTTAACAATTCTCGCACTTGACATGACTTACCACTGCATGCCACCATTCGCTAACTTTCGCCTTTTTCAGTCAGCATAGCAGTCACCACCAATCTGACAACCTTCTTGACTTCTATCACATCAGCCGATAGCAGCACCAGCAGCCAATATGGCGAGACATTAGACATGTCGATCTTGGCCACAACGGCAACGGCTCTGCCGCCTCCCATGGCCAATGCCGATCACCACCATCCAGCTCCTCCCGCTGGGCACTAATTCAACCTTTTTGACGAAAAATCCGAAGAATATGTTATGGATATGTTCTGTTGAAGAAAACGGCGAAACTGTTGGACTGTCAACTTTCTCTTACTGGACTGATGGAACACATAAGACGAAGAACTTTTGGGTTGAAGAAGAAGTCGCGCGTTTTCGTCAATCGAGAAATGACGTATGTATAGGCTTGCTCAGAGCTATTGCGCATAACTAGCACAGAAATGGTTTCTTGTTCTTTACTTTTTGAAGACTTTCCCGTGAACGGTTTTCAGTTTATGTTGACGCGGTCGGATGCATCCCCCTTAAAAATGTCTCTATGCATACCTGAACTAGTGACTAGCCAACTGCCTCGTAATTAGGAGTGTCCTTGACTTATCACATCCACATTGTCGATGGATGAAGCCCTTCCAGTAGACGTTAAGAGAGGCACAGCAGGTGGATGCCTCTGAGATTCTGGAAATAGAAACCGCTGGACAGCGGTGACACTTAATGTCTCACCACACAAACGACTTTACATGATATCGATGCCCCAAATACTGCCCATTTTGTTAAGCACTCTTTAGGTACACTCGTGATTGGACCAAATAGATATCATACAGCCCCTAAAGGTCATATACAGCGCTGAAATTAAAGTATATTAATATTTCTAATCTAAGTGTCGACCTGAAGTTTTTATCCAGAAGCTTGGCAGAATATGGATAGAGTACGTTAACGCATTATCAAACCCCATGCTCCAATGTGGAATCGCTATGCTTCACAACTTGCTAATCTTCTTGGCTAACTGTTCAAGGTTTGATGCATTCAAAAACAAACCGTGACGGCCCACACTAGCACCTCTCTTCGCCAAGAATTCGACCAAGTTCAGATTGCTTTTCTTGAACGCCCACCAGATCGGCGAGTGCCCATCAATGTCATCATCCAAGTTTTGGCCGAACATCTTCTCTGCCACATATGCCCACTCGGCGAAATCGTGGGTGCGCCTCTGGGGTTTGAGAAATGTCCGTATCGGACAGAAATGTTTTAGTTCTGGATAATGAAATAAGAGGCGTGTGTGAGCACCTGCATCGATGAGCATGCCTGCGGCTTTGTAATGGCCATAGTCAATCGCTTCGACCAAGAACGGGATCGGTATTCCGGTGTTCATATTCGTCGTATTCGGATTTGCACCGTTGTCGAGGAGCAATTTGAGAAGATGGTGGCCGGACTGTCTCGTCGCTGTGAGAAAAAGAGGGTGCGCATCAGCCAATCTGGTCTGGGCAGGGAACCGACAGCCTAGGCTCAGGAGATGCTCTACCACTGCTACCAATTTGGCGTGATGAACGTACAATTTGCGTTCAGCGGTATAAATGCATCGAGCAATGGCCTTGTATAGTGGTGATCGGTATTCAGAGACCGTCAACCTTGCACCGCGGCTGATGAGGAACTTTGCCTGTAAACACGTTAATGTTGTTCAAGAGAAAGTCTTATTACGCATAATGGTAGGACAAGTAGATCATGGGGGCACATAAATAGACACTTGACAACCATGCAACCACAATTCCTGATCAAAAGATTGCGGGAAGTATCATCGGAGTAATTTGAGAATAGGAGGAATGACAGGGCAATCGTGTAGGTTAGGGACTTACCACGTTGATATCTCCGGCATGGCACAAGGCAGTGTTGCCCTTGCCATCGTACATATCAGGATGGACACCTTTCTCAACCAGTATGGTTACTAGATCGGAATAACCTTGCTGAGAGCAAAGGTGAATAAGTCCCAAATGCGGGTGGGAAACACCGTGTTTGTGAACATACGAAGGGCAGTATTGGTAGAGAAATGGGTGGTATTCCTTGGCATTCAGAAGGCGACCAAGCACCGCAGTCGTATTCAATCTAGGATTGCGGTCGATCGCCGCAATAGAGCCGGTGAAGGTGGTAGTATAGCCATTCCAAGCGCCCCACTTCACAGCACGAGGTAGCTCTAAGACGTTTTCTTCTGCAATCTATGCGTCACGGTCGTAGAGCTCGGGGAGAACGAGTTCACACAGATGCGAATTGATTTGCGCTATTGTAACACCATCTTTTGCTGGCAGGAAGGCCAAAATGTTAAATAGTAACTCGCTTGGGAGAACTGAGTAGTGGTCAATGCAATGGTATCCAGGGAAGTCTGGAGGGGCAGATGTATTACATGGGGCACCATGTGAGCTTTGCGGGGTTGTAGGTATAGATGAGAAAATATGTACCTGAAAAGCTGGCCATAGACCCGGCGGCATTGTCGGAAGTAGAACTGGAAGGGTTGTCTGAAGCAGGTGGCATTTCCTCTGGTGGTGTCTAAAAGTGATAATGAGGGATAACCGAGTATGACGATGGGATACAGCGAACGGGATGCAGCAATAGAACACGGTAATGAAAATGGTGATAAAAATATGGTGTTGGTTGTGGAGAGAGTGAATGAAAATAGAAATTTGGGAAGTGATATTTATGTAGTCGTCATGTCTGCCAATTCCTACCACTTGCGAAGTTTTACGTGATTTGTATCAAAGTTTCCTTGATTGTTCCATTGGCATATCGACACTTCTCGAATATGAATCCATCTACGATCCTTGCACATGCCAAAACTCACTGGATGTTGCTAGATCTAAATCGCAGCTGCTGTTGAAATCTGCTCGCAGCTAAACCCCGGCTTTCTCGCCAATCTGGATTCCAGAAGAATACTATAAGGTGTCTGACTTATTATACATACCAGTCAATCATCTTCAACTCCAAGGGTCATCTCGCTATGTATTACATTGTAACGATCGCCACGAATGCAGGCAAAGCGTATCCATCCCATGGCTCGAGCAATACTTGACGTCACCACGCTAATGAAATCGAAAAATGGAAACATCAATTCATAAAATTCACTCATATCATATGAGCAGCTGGCTGGCTTCAAGTTACCAGTAAAACGCGCCTTCCGCTCTCCTCATAGCGCTTAGAGCTTATACTGCTGGCGCTCACCAAGCGGTTTCCTTCCCCAAACCCAACGGAACTCCTGACTCACAAGGCTCGTCTCAAAGTCCTTCCTGATTTGTTTGAATAGATCTTCCACATACTTCTTGTCTTTCAAGCCTTCTGTGTCTCCCTGCTCGGCTACACCCAAAGCCGAGTGGTGGCAGACAGTGTACAGAACGTTAGCGCCAACCTTGTGCAATACCTCATCCTGAAGAATGTTGAAAATTCTCTCGTCAACTTCTTGAAACCCAGCGTCCTTGAACCAATTCTTCAGTTTGAAGCATGCCCTGGTTCAGTGTCAGCGAGTCAAGAAAATTTGACAAGTGTCGGGGCGGATATGATTTACAATGGCTCACGTCCTAACTTCATCGTCCGCTCGATCTCACGACCCAAATACTCATGAAAGGCCTTGCTTGGCGGGATAGTTGTCCATCCATGCCAGCCACCTTCAAACCAGAGCAACCACCCTCCCGGTTTGAGCAAGTTCATCATGTTTTCGACGACCTTGGGCCAGCCATCTTTCTGCCATGAGAAAAACTGCAGTCGCAAATGAACTAGATCATATGATCCAACCAGTTCCTTGGGAAACGGCGCTAAGGCATCTCCGTATTCGAGCTTGATGTTTGGTGGCAGGGTTGAAGGGTCGGGAAACTTCGAAGTGTCTGGATCGAAACCATCAAGCCTAGCGGTAGCCGGGAGCCTTTCAGCTAGGGACCGTAAGAAGACACCAGTGCCCGTGCCAACGTCGGCAACGCGGGGATTGTTCACTCGCTCCAGATGGTCTCTGATGTGAGGCGGAACCACATGGCCACCCTGTAGCTTAAGGTAGAGGTTGTAGTGATTCTGGTCCAGGCGGTTGATCTCCACCGGGTTGTCATGGTTCAAGGTATATAGCGAGCTACTCATTGTTTCGGACCGTGCGAGTCAAGGGATAAGGCCCAGTTCTCGAGCGATTTTCTTTAAAAGCTAACTTAAGATGAACTCTAAGATCGATAATTTCGATCAACGGGGACATCTCAGTTTTGAATAGCGCGATAGAGACGCAGAAACAAGTCTCTCTGCCATAACTCCACATCTGCACTGCTGCGTTGTTTCCATCGCCTTTGAGGATGATTCCAATAATTGGGAAACGGTCAACAAGCTGCAGTTCGGCCATCATGCTAACTATAACAGTCCTCTCAACCGATCTACATAGCAGGGCTAAAGTTGGAATATCATCTATCGAAAGCAATGGGTGGGTATCATGAACATCCCGTCTCGTGCCCGCCAAATGAGAACGAATACCGAGGTCGTTACGATACTATGGTACCAGGCCTAGGAAAGTGCGGTGGGTCAGGTATTGTGCAGGGTCGGTACGAGCGCTTTGAGCCAACCGCAACCTCTAAATCTTTATTCTTATGGGGCTTACAAGTTGAAGCTACCCTTTGCTTTCGAGAGTAATCCCGGCTATGCCAAATAACCCTTTCAAATCAATACTTCTTCTACTGCGCTCTCTGACTCTCTATACCCTAGGATAATGAGCGTGGACTATAACATAAAAGAGCCTATCGAATGGAATGAGATTTATATTAAACTTGACACGTTATTCTTATATAGTTTATTAGCTACTATGCCAGATTTGGGACCATTCTGACCTATGCACATTGAAATATCGTAATCCAAAGTTGCGCCTTATTGGTGGATTCGAGGTCGCGTAGACATCGGTATCCGTTTTAATTTGGCGGCACGAGACATCCCTTAGAAGTAAGGGTCGATACTCATACTAACAGAATGTGTCATGAATTCGCAGCCACATCAGTTGCATTTATCTGGAACGGCAGCGATCGTGACAGGCGATCTTCCCCCCAAGAGGCCGCCGATTGACAGGTCGGCTCTTCCAACCTCCCGTCGGACACCCAGGTGCAACACCTCCCACGTAGGCATTAACAACCCTGTGACCACGCACCAAGAATCCTGCAGCTGCTGGTCATGAAGAACCCTGTTCCTCAAAGAGCAATCTAACTCATTAGGTGTGTGAACCATACTCTGCTGAGTCCTTGCGCCGCGGCTAAGGATGTCGATCCATGACAATCTCCTTCGTACATACATAGTGCAGATAGTACATCTCCAACGCTTAACCTCGGGTGAGTTTATAGTAAAGAAGTCTCAAGTTGAGGCTCTCAACTGAAAAGCCCCGACGGCAAGACTATACTTTGTGTTCAGTCCATTGGAGTGTCGCTGCAATCAAGCTCCTTTTGCGCACAGGGGTATCTCGGTATACGAGCTTTTGAAGCAAACCGCAATGATACGAATGACACAAACAGCTTGGCAGACGACTAAAATGAAATAGTGCGAGATTTTTAACAGCTGAGGGGATTCGAGGAGGCATGGACGCTTTTTGGGTTCACTGGAGTACAAATCAACGCATCGGAAGGCCACCGGGACGGTCCGACCCCTGCCTATGGCGTCGCTATCTCTTTGAAGCATGGATCCGTACATGGATCATACAACGGGTCTCGCGGTTGTCGCTACAGCTGCGATTGTTGATCTCGGTAGTTAGGCATGAGCACCAGATGCACTGGCGCACTGAGACAGACTTGATAAATAGTGACGCGATTCAACTTGTAAGAAGGATTTGAGAAAAGGATGGTCAGCTTCGCCCTCAAGGCCACACAGCACTGACGTGAACACTGTAATCGTACAAACATGGCCGTCCTTGAGATTGTCTACAGGGAGAGATGAGACAGAACAAGGATCTGCGGTGCCGCGTGGGGGGGGAACAATAGCCCTGCGGCAAAGCCAGGACTGGCTCAACCAATAGAGATAACTCCGCTGCCCAACCGCATGGATGATAATGATGATAAAGTTTTTTCCCCCATACATAAGTCATTGCCATACTAGCAACACCTCGAGGCTGGGATAAGTTCTAGCGAAGCGCTCACACCATGAGAACATCACCCGGCGGCGAGATCGGGAAACGTCTTCTGCCCTGCATCATTGACGAGGTCGCCCAGTCCGAACCGAGTCGTGCGTGGGCCTCTTTACCCGTGGACGACTATGATCTCTCGCAAGGATTCGAGGACATCACATATGCTGCATTTGCAAATGGCATCAACAAGTTAGCGCACTGCATTGTAAGTGCTTTTGGTCGGTCCACGAGTTTTGAGACTATCGCCTACCTCGGGACTCCTGACATTAGGTATTACATGCTGCTTTATGCTGTGTGTAAGACCGGCCACAAAGTTCTTTTCAGTTCGCATATGAACACATTGGACATCCATTTGTCGTTGTTCGACCAAACGCAATGCCGCGGCGTGTTGCTGTCCCGCGGCGTGTATGCCGGCGACATACTGACCCAGCGACCCATGCCGAAGGCTGAAATCCCGGAGCTCGATGACCTTTTGAACATGGATGATCTGGCCGAGCCGTTTCCGTATGCAAAGACCTTCGAAGAGGCGGCAAGTGATCCGTTTGCCGTATGCCACACATCGGGCACTACAGGCGACCCGCGGCCTGTGACATTCACGCACGCGAGCATGGCGTGTATGGACTACCAGACAGAACTGCCGGATGTCGACGGACGCGGCCACTGGACTTGGCAGTCCTCCGCCGGCACCAGATACCTCATGGTAGCTTCGCCCTTCCATCCGATTGCTGTGGCTTTGGCCATGACCGTTTGTGGGTTTGGAGGGGGAATTTTGGTGCCAGGTTTTCGCCATCGCCCTGCGAGTGGAACGAACGAGATTTGCGATATTATAAGGTCATCAGGCGCCACGACGGGATTTATTCCGTTCTTTCTGGCAGATGTGATAGCGCGACGCCCTGATGGAGAGTCTTTGATCAAGCAATTCACTTCCATGGCCTATGGAAACGGTAAGCGCACCAACGACCACGCAGTGACTGGAGGCTAACAGGTATCATTAGGATCCGTCTCGCGGTATGCCGGAGATCTCTGGGCGAAGTACGTCAAATTCCAATGCATATGGGGCACTTCGGAGACTTTGACACCGCCAGTTCTCTTAGCAGATCCAGAGGATTACGAGTATGTGTATTTTGACGTGGACGCTGCTGGCATCAGCTTCCAGGAGCGAGATCTCGAGTACTTCGACGACTATGGATCTCGCCTGCCCCTATACGAACTTGTCATGACGTTGAGACCAGAATCACAAAGGTGTGCTGGCTATTGGGCCGGCTTAGGGATCACAGCTGCACCGTCGGCTCCGCCGTATCCCGAATACCCTACAGCAGAGGTATGGACACCACATCCGGACCCACAGAAAGAACGATACGCATGGCGGTTCGTGAGCCGTCTCCATGATCTGGGAACAGGCAAGAACGAGTTTGCCCTAGCCGTGGAGAATTTGTTGGGTAACCACGAGAAGGTGCAAAATGCCATTGTCTTAAGCAAGTACAACAGAGAGCCGGTGGCACTTGTGGAGCTCTCCAAAGGTATAGACGTGCAGGCGGCGACGGATCTGTGGAAACAGACGATAGAGCGAGAAAACGAAAATATGCCGGAAGAGGCGAGGGTTCCAGAATCTAACGTCATTCTGACTCCTTTTGGGGGCTTCACTCGAGGTTCTGAGGGTCATCTGCTCCGGAAACATACCGAAAAGAAGTATAGCAGTGAAATTGACGCTGTGTATGGCTTATGTCAGAAGAAAGCGTCGGTGTCTGAAAGACCACGGTATGAGTCCATCATCGAAACGACTGAGATTGTCCAGGTGGTAGAAAACGGAGATCCACAGACTTTACCAATCAGATGAGAATGACTGCATGTGGAGGTGACATAAACTGTGGTAGACTATTAATTATGATGATGCATACCACAGAATTGGCCGAAGTTATCGTTGAATAGGTTAATCAACCTACTTTACGAAGGCCACAAAATTCAGCTGCCCGAGTGGAAGTTTGTTTGGCAATATCTATACAGCAGCAAGTATCATCAATGCTCAATTACAATTCTTTTAATACTCAGCTCATGCTCATACACCACCTGTGATAGTTTCTCCATTATGTTGCTCATTTACAGGACTCTTATGTCGCTCCAGACTCCATCACCACGAAGTGACAGATCCAACAGGGAGAAGTAGTTGTACATCAAACAAGATAATTTATGAATCTTCCACGGGAGTTTGCAACCGATGTCCGGGGAAGACTTCGCAAGGTTAAACAGCTGACGAACAGTCTCATTAACATCTTCATATGAACCCGAAGACATGATTCACGAAGAACTGGTAGTAGAACTGTTCTCTGCCGCCCTTTGAATTCTAAACAGAATGCTTGAATGTTACAAAATCTCTATCTGTCGAGTTTAGAGGTGGGAATTACTCGTGGCTGACTCTCATACGGGGTCTCATGTGGGAACGAGCACCTCTCTCAATTAGAGCATCTGTCACATCAACGTGTCCTCGGATGGCACAAAGATGGACTAGACTGATATGGGATGCCACAATGCCAGAGTGAGAGAGATACAGGCGGCTGCGTTTGTGGAGAAAGAGGTCGAATTCAACATCATCATCATTGAAGAATCGGTTGATGATGATCTTAGTATTTTCACGAATGTCGCCAAGTGCGGTGAAGGCTGTTTCCAAGATTTCGATCTTCCTTTCCCACCGACCACTCGAGAGCGACTTCTACGCGGTCTTGGCTCTTCGCAAGCTGCGCATAGCGCTTGTATAGCTCTGGGAGAATAGGCTGACAGATATTGGAATTGGTGAGACAAATGCTAAATTAGCCATTGTCTCGTGATTCTCACACCACGGTGAGGAGAGTTTCGTTTCGTATTGCTTTGTGCCGGTCAATAGGGTGGGCGGTGGTGTATTCTGCATAGAGCTTACTTGAAAATCGATCGACATCGTCGGCTTAATGGAAGGGTTAGGGCAAGGCTCTGGTGTGGCGACATAAAATGGTTTGGATGAAGCGACCGACCTGCTCTTGGGAATTGAACCCTTTGTGTTTCGTGAATATTACAATATTATTTTATTATATTGATTATGCAAGTAATTTATAAAATACATTTACAAATAAATTAAACTTTAATATAATTCTTTTCTCTTAATTAAGATTATTATTGTTATTAATATATTAATAGTATAAAGAGTTTACATAACATAAGAACTAACAAAGAGCTGATTATGTAATTAGTTTATTAATAAATTGATGTCGTTAACAAAAAAAGAATATAGGGTACTGAAATGTGTGTACAGAAAGGATGAATAGAAGACGCTATCACAGATCTACGGTCCACTATCCGCGGTGATATATATCTATCTATCTTAGGTGCCTTAGGCAGCTATGGTGGCAGCCTAGCCACGGGGCAGTCACGGGGGCAAAGCCATAGTGACCCCCTAAAGACACCGTATCACATTTAAATAAAAACACATTAGTCAAGCTAGGTTAATTCAGGTGTAATCCTTAAAGTTCGGCTTGCCGAGTGGTATGGACGGCCGAGTGGTGAACGGTGGATTGTATTTGTAGCTGTCGGCCCCCTCATTTTCACTGCTCAAGCATTTATATTCCTCCATCTCCTTATTTAGTCGCCGATACGTGGTTAATCAGCCAAGACACAATGTTATGCAACAGATGCAAGGAGGCAATCGAGCTCTTATAAGAGGCGAGTGAGCCTTTCATTCTTCACCGAACGTTTCAGTTTCCACAGCTCAGTTGTGGCGGGATGTATGGCCTGTCGTCAATAGTACTGGAATACTCTGAAGGATTATGCCTTGAGTTTTCAAAGACCTCTAGCAGACCCAACCCCTCTCCTTCCCCTCGTTTTATCGAGTTCCGTCTCAGGCTATACTTCACCCACGCGAAGGCGAAGACTCTCAACGCAATAATAAGAAGACTTTTCCCTGGGGAGTAGCTCAATCAGAAGAATCCAAGCCCAGTCGTTCTTGTCCGTAGGTCAGGCGGTATAGTTGATGAATAAAGATGATGGAAGACCCCCAATGCCGCTGTCCTCCCAAATTCTGGCGGCGTAGTATTAATCCGCGGAAAGAATGAGGGGGTTGATTGGATCTACAATAGTGAAGACATATTCCCTCTGGATCTTTTAGCTTCTTGCTTCGGTCCCTGATGGGGTGTTGCCGCTGACAACCTCATGGCAAATCCAGTGTCCAAGGGAACAGCACAGCGAAGATGCCTGAGGTATGGCGAGCATGGCTACAAAACTGCGCGGAACATCATGTGTCATGTCGCTCGCTCGTCAGGGCATCAAATTTCATTCCTTGAAGGCTTCTGGAAATAATTGACGGCTCGTTTGCTTCCAAAAGTCAATGGCGGGTTCTCGAAACTACTGGGAGGCAACCAATACCACATTTAACTCTCAGCCATTGCTGGGGTACATCACGACGTCTGAGGTTAACAGCGCGAATTACGCTAGATTGCAACAGATTTCCAAGTGTTCGATGGTACCAAAAACATACAGAGATGCTTTCCAGGTTGCCATCACGCTAGGATACACTTACTCATGGATAGACTCGCTTTGCGTCAAGCAGATGATCTGGAAGATTGGAAGCAACAGTCTGCTCTCATGGGTGTCATCTACCAAAATACCCAGTGCAACATCGCTGCCTCTTCATCTAAAGATGGCGAGGTGGCTGTTTCAGTGAACGAGACCTCGTTCCTTCAGCATATACGACCGTCACGTTTGCAGGGCGGGCTCAGACCCCGAAAGAATATCACGTGTTTCCTGCGGTCAAATACAAGCATCTCGCATCTGCTCGCCTGAACACCCGTGCCTGGGTTGTACAAGAACGCTATCTAGGGCGAAGACAACTATCTTTCTCCCAAGACCAGGTGTTCTGGGAATGTGCTGAACTCGTTGTGTGCGAATAACAACCTTACGGGCTCGCGGATAAGATTGAAACGACATCGGGGGGCTCCATCCGCAGCAGAGCCTCGGCTAACATATAGACTTTAACACCAATCGAGACTAAATTATATTATATATTAACTTAATTAAAAGGAATAATAATGTAAATAAAATGCTTTGATACAAAGAAAAGCAGAGCTAATTTAACAAACCATAATTTTATAAGAAGATAAAAATATCATTTGGCAGCGCTTCGGGACAGTCAGTACCGTGCTCAGTATGAGTGAGTATATACTAAAACCCACCTGAAATGCGGTCGGTGATGTTAGTTGGATTAGCGGCGTGATGCTTGGGCACGGGGCTGTGGTGGTGTTTGGCGGCACGGCTAAGCTTGTCGCGGCCGCAAGTCCGTTTGAGAGCCATCTGAAGATTTGCGATCGATATTGCGGGTTGTACTAATGACGGCGAGTTGGACACGAATAAAGTGTGATAGAATGTCGATGAAAGGAGATAGGATCAGCGAATGTGAACTTTTGATTGGTGGTGAGTGAAGTTGCGGATTATTTAATGAATATGTCCTGATGGGCCTGCGACTGTGTGCATATTTGTGTTGCTCAATAGCAGTATGGGTGGGCCGGGGAGGAACAGTTGAGTGTGCGAATTCGCGGAGGCATACTGCACTGTCCAATGGATTAAAATGTATCCCCCACCTGGAAGCTTTTGTCAGTCGCCGATATTGATAGAACATAGATAGAATAATCGTCCAGTTCTCTGATCACTTGGAAGCTTCTAAAGAAGGCTTTTATCCAGAGACCGTCAGCAGTCAGCCCTCATGTGTAGCCCGAGCAATATATTTTGCCAATACACTTGGAAAGGAAAGCGGGAACGTCAAGTCGCCGGTCATACATTGATTAACACCTTAAGAGGCCGTTTAATCATATATGATAGACCGTTCACCTTTACCGATTTGATTCAGGTATGCGCATGAAAGCTCATGCTTCATCGAGGTCCTCAAGCACTTCGGGTTGGTGAAGAGGTTCAGCAAGAATTGGTTTTGGAGGTTGAGAAACAAAAGGCAGATGCTGAAGAGAGGCGTTGAGTCAAGTTAAATGCTCAAGTGACACAAGGAAAAACTTCACAAGTCGCTACAAACATTATCAAGCGTTTTCACTCCAGAATAAACATACCTGGCGCATTCACTTTGTGGTAATGGAAGTGCAATTCCAAAACCAGAGACCACAATTACAACCACATTATCCCTTCGCGGCGTCGAAAAGCTTGGCTAAAGCCATCTGGTGATTCATATATATGGCGGTAGTAAACTGTGAGATGTTGATTAGGTTTAGACTGTATGGCGTAAGCGTGAGCGGGATTATCACGGAGAAATGCACGAAGCGGTATGAATTGTTCAATTGACGCTATCTGAAATCAACAGTTATTGCATGGCTGATCAAAGACAACCTCATTGATCGTGGTCGTCAATGTACCGTTTGCATCGAAGAAGTTTGTGAGAACATCTATCTCCAGATGAAAGCCGTCGGGGCTTGTGACTTTCGTGCCTGTTGCCACACCTGTCGATGTTAGATTTGAATACCAGTCGTAATGATCGGCTGTAGGCGACAGTGCTGAGCGAGTGACGTTCTCGTAGCCGACAAGAACGTTATGGCCATCATTGCTAAAGTCGTGATAATTGACCCTCACAGACTTAACGCTAACGTTGCTGTCGTCATAGGTGATGGTGACATTGGCATATCCTTGAGCCTTGCCTTCCAGAACATAGTCACCGGCAGGAGGGTACGTGCGTTCGGGCAGCACCATCCCAGGTACATACTTAATGCCCCAAGGTACTTCATCAGCGGCTATTGATATTCCCCCAATAGCGAGCGGCTTACGGCTCACGAGCCGGGCAACCATGATCCGACCTTGTCGGCCGTCCTCGTAGGGCGACACTTCACACTCCAAAGGGTTTGAGCCGCCGCACGCCGGGGAGACCGCTAGCCACTGATAGTACGCGATGCGAGTGCCGTCCAGTGACCAACGCGGGTCAGCGCCGGAATTCCAATTAGGGTCGTTGATGCTGCCAGGACTGCCATCACCGGCAGCGTTTATTTTCTGACCGAAGTACAAGCCGCGATCTCCCTCAAAGTCCAGTAACCAGGGCTCAAAGAAACGACGAACACCATTATTTCGAGTAGACGAGCTAGCGGTGATAGAGACAATGTCAGTGATAGGAGGGACTGTACGAAGCCCCGACATGAACATCTGCCGTCTGGTTCCTCTCGTATCAAGAACAACTTGCCACTTGTCGTCTGGAGAGACAGCCAAAGGATCCGTGTATTCAGGATGGGTTGTGATTCGGCGAACCTTACCGGTGGCAAGATCGACTGCAAATGCATCAATGTTGCAAGATTCGACAGGGTAACCAATATAAGTTATTTCGTTACCAGTACCTGTAAAACCGCGTAATTCGCCGACGGAAATTGCGCTGCTGTTCAGGACGAGGCGGTCACCATCGGCACTAAGAGGTTGTGGAAGATCCGGGTTGAGCAACACAGTGACGTCTACCACATCGTAACGGCTTCCAGTCGCATTGAACTCTAGACGACCG
Organism: Truncatella angustata; assembly: GCF_020726525.1. NCBI lineage: Eukaryota > Fungi > Ascomycota > Sordariomycetes > Amphisphaeriales > Sporocadaceae > Truncatella > Truncatella angustata. The sequence continues at coordinate 932,781 of NW_025763390.1, read as the reverse complement.
TAGAAACCATATTCAGTGATGTATCCACCGTATATGCCAAAGCTGCTAAACCCAAGATGCACATCATCTGGATGAAGCCGCAGTTCTCGAATACTGCCTCCGGCGCCAGTGCCATCATCGTCGGCCTTATTGTTCCATCGAATGGGATATATGTGTACCTTGTCAGGAGTGCAAGAGCTACTGTTCAATGGCTTTCCACCACAGTCAATGATGTTCGTCCCAGCCATTGCCCGGGTGCCATCTCTGAATGTTTGGGCGTAGGAATCTAGTGCCGTCGCCCCCGCTCGATTCGCGGAGGGCACTCCGCAAGTGATACATTTCCATGCGTCACCATTTGGGAAGGTGGTTCCGTCAACCTTGAGCAGGACCAGGTTTAGACCAGTGTAATCGCTCGCGGGATCCGGGGCAGCCGGCGCTCCCACGTACTCGAGAAGCGCGGTCAAGTGGTTGCCATCGGGGAGAAAGTTGCCGCTCATAAGACCGAACTGGGCTATGCAACCCGTTTGGCGCGCATTGATCTGAGTTGTACATGCGCCCGCCGAAGTATTGGCTAGAGCTGGAGGCAGCGGCACCTCGCTCACCTCTATAGGCTCAGGATTCGGGGTTGGGCTGGTGGGAGCCAAAGACAAGCTCTCGAAAGCATCGGTGGATGCGACAACACACCCAGCACCCACAAGGATAAGAGCTTTGCGAATATCAAACAGCATTGCACACAGTTGTGTAAGGTCCAATTCAACCCCTAACCACTCATGTCAACTCAAGGTTCAAACCCAGAATGTACAAAATGAGTGACGTGGGCCACGGTATATATACAAACCCCCATCCTTGACAATAACTAACGGATATTGTACGTAGGGGTTGAGGACATTTCGTATTCTTATTTTTACCGGAACGCTGCGTCTTATTGCCGCCTTGTAATGGACATGACGAATGGAATAAGATGGCATTTCGCGGGTAGCTCCACCTAAAGCTTCATTTATTCGGGATCTTCGGGTCATCTGTCGCATTCGTCGGGTTATTCGCAGCTCTGGCGATCATCCTCGCACCTCTCGGCCTTTTCGCATTCACTACCGCTAAATGTTTGGCAGAAACCCTTCAGCACAGTTGAGTGCCTCCTGGACTGCCGATTGAGATTAGCCGCGATCTTAGTTATTCTCTTATTTCCTCCATCTGCCTTGCATGTATCGCCGGCGGTCATACTTGCCTGTATCGCGTAAGGGATTCGCTCATTTTGCAACGTCATGCATCGTCCCAGTAATGAGGTTAATCTCAGCATTGAAGGCTTTTCGAGCCAACAATTCAAACCATGATAGTTACACTACGCTTAAGCATAATGCCACGCAGTAATACCAGAACACAGGATTCTAATGGTGCTGTCCAAACTTTGGGTTATCGGCGCTTACACAATACCTGTTAGGCTGGTTGCAGCACTGCAGACACAGTGAAGCCTTGCCTGAATGAAGATCATTGCATCGTCTTACGGACTTGATCTCTTACAATTAAGCCGTGCACCGTTTTGACGAAGGCCACTGTCCGGACTGCGATGGTAACGAAACCAGCCTAATATATAGCTTTTTCTTTTTTCTTTTTTCTTTTTTCTTTTTTCTTTTTTCTTTTTTTCGCCGACGTGAAAGAGCAGGTCAACAACTATCTCTTTTGTCGGTACTCAGATCCCTATTCATAAATACTATTAGTTTATCTCACCAAGATCATCCATAATTGCATCTTGGTTGAGCTCTTCTCTCAGCTAACAGTGGAGGCAATCGCACGTCGCGGCTCTCGAATATTTGGCGACGGGATTAAATACCCTTACCGCAACAACAGTCAATCTGATATGGTAATTTTCACGCCCAGTTTCTTGGATGAATAGCGGCCTAGGCGTCGTCCCTTATCGACGGAACCCGGTATTGCAACGGTTTGGACGGCGTTTAGTATCAGTTGTTTGCGCAGTGATGATAGAGACCTGTTCTCCAGTATCAGCATGCTCGCTACATGTCGACGGCAACACCGTCGCTTCGAAATTGCTGCAATATGTATACAGTGTACTAATCCAAACCGTCCCGGCGTGTTAGCCTAAGGCATTGAATGTAGAATTATATAATGCAAATCCAACCTAAGGTGCAATGATACGGCCAGATCTGGGTGCATTCCTCGGATTGATTTGAGTTTGAGAGCCCATTAACTGCAAGCCTATGATTATCATAAAAAGACCACAACAGTTATTGGAATGATTAAACTCCCAAGCTACTCCAAAGTTACCTTTACGTGAAGACGTTCCTTTGTGTTGGCTTGGAATCCGGCTCTTGTCGCTGGGAAGGACTAAACATCATATAATATACATGGGATCGAAAACACTAAAGAAGACCTCAAACTCAATGGAAACCTATTCGTATCAAGCAAATCTAATGTTTCACCACTCATCAGACAAGTCATGGTTTACTCTTAGGTGAAAGTCCTTCAGCATTTCTGCGAAAGAATTGCCCTATCTCATCCAGAACCGGCAAGATGGCAAACAAAAGGAAGATGCAAATCGCGCTAGACCACGCGAAGAAGCGAGTTCAAACCCCTCATGCTCACACGCAACTGTCGGCTGTTCATAAAATCGACAACAGCGTTGATCGCCTCACTAGTAAGTTACCTTGGATATTGGCGTGAATTGTCAGCTGATTGTAGCAGCCTTGGTATGTGAGATCATGCTTCCATTCTCGACCTACTCTACAATATAGATGTGTTATCCCTGATCTCAACTAAGTGTCACATGCGCGACGAATATTTGGGCGAGCTCCAAAAAGTTGCTGCTAAGCGATGCCGACACGGAGGCGTGCCTGTGGCCCTTCAATGGGCGAGCTGGATGGGTGTAAAGCACATATTTGACGCCTCAATTGTTGCTATTGATAACATCGGCGCAGACTCCAATCTTGTCGTCGATAGAATATCCGTGACGAAAGACCTCTGGACAATCGCAGTGTCAACAAGTCATCGGCGCCGGCACACTTACCTCCTCGACTTAGAAATGACCCTTGATTTGTACACAACACTGCCCGTATATCATGGGTTAATACATACATGTATTTCTCGTAGCCATCTCGACTTAGTCAGGATATTTCTGGAAAAAGCCTCGGCTGTCATTAGTGTAAGCTCAAACGGCTGGGTTCCACTCAATTTTGTGGCAGATGAGTCAATATTCAGCTTATGTTTGTATATTCATTTCTCATTTCCCCTATTCTGTCATTCTAACAACCCCATTTCATGATTCATATCAAAATGCAGCGATGCCTGAAGTATATGTCTCATTGGTCTATTGGCACAAAGCATACCTCCTTGAACCCCTTCGAATGCACAAAGAGAAAGAAAAAAGAAAGCGGAGCAGGAGAAGAAGAAGAAGAACAACAAATAAAGACGAATTGTCATAGTCGTCTGAGTTCTAGCACAAGATATGTGCTTGGTTATAACACTAACTGAGATCTGTATAAGCCAGATTACTCATTGTTACTGGTGACTAGTACGGCTTGGAAAGTAACAGTTCTCCACTGCACCGTACATGGCCTAAAATCAGGCCTGGGATTCTTGGAGCTTTCTAGTTTTTATGCCGTCATACTCTGAGTAAAGGTAGAACCTTTCCCTCTACTATGACAATTATTAATAATTACCATTAGCTGCGAGCTGTAGTGAAGAGCGATAGTGAGAATCTGGTCAAACTTCTGTTAGATCTTGGTGAGCATGAGGCACAATGGGGGAACAGGGGATTCTTTCTTACGGCCAAGGGTATGCGACAACTCCTTGAACAGTCATAAACGGCAGGATTATGGCTGGTGGGAGAAAAGAGGAGTTCGAATCCCGTAGAACATGTATTTTCCTCTGTATATACCCTAGTCTACATAATACTTCATAATAAAGCTTATACAAGAGACCTTGACATGAACATACGAGGAATCAAAAATTTAATAGCTGCACTTCAAATTGTGTCATTGTGAAAGTGCAGGCATAATCCTGTTTCCAAACAATCACTGTAAAGTAAGACGAAATCAAACTCGTTGTAGGTGAGACACTATAATAGGCCATGTTTCAAATGCCATACGCTAATACCCATTCTTTTATACTCTATCCAATATTGAAAAATAAAATAAAAAAACAGTTTTTGTCTACCCGTCTGCTCCGTCTCTGTGCCAAAAACCATCAGTTGATGTCATCGAGCAACTCGAGCCGATCCCATGCTCTTACGGGAATCTTGGTTCACTAACGCCTGCAATTCCCGCAGCTCGAGAGCAAAATCTGGTTCCCCTTCCAAGATGTCTATGATGATAGTCATGGCAGTTCTCTCTTCCACGGACGGATTCTCTCCGGAGCCCCGCCGTATCTGGATGCTCAAATGGGGGTCTGCGCCACGTAGCAACAACGCCTTAATAGCAGCTACCCATCGTTGCCGATTTAGCATCAAAAGATTACTTGTTCGGGTATGAAGTAGGCGCGAGCTCGCCAAGCTCTGCGAAGAAAAGTAAAGGGTTCCAGTATTAAGAGCATTTACCCACACCCTTCTGTCTGCCCGCGGGTCCGCGCCGTTTGCCAGTAACACCATCAGGATCTTAGTGTCGGGCATATCGTGGTGGAAGTCTGTATAATCGCCACTCAAAGCCATACAAGCCGAAACACCTACGGCTTTAGGGCTGACAGCAAACTCGAGAAGCTCTTGCGCTTTTTCTTGCCTTGCTTCATTGCCAAGCATTCTCAGTTTTTCCGCGACATAGTTCGCGAGACCTGCCTATTTCTCTATCAGCAAGGTATTTACAGCAAAGTCTTACGAAAAGAAAGCACTTACCTGAACAGCAAGCGACAAGAGATCTGGGCGCATCGGTGACTTGCCGGTATCCATTGGCTCAAAGCCTGCCCAATGCATACGACAGAGCGCCGGGCACTCTTTCTCAGACCAATCTGGGTCATCGAAAAGCGGCTCATGTTTGATTAGGCCAGTCACCCATGCTTTCTGGGCAGCTTCGTCCAGCTCGTCAATTAGATCAAGATAAGCATGTCTGTTCGTCGTTTCGCCGTCAATACGTGCAGCATAACGCAACGCATTTGCGACTAGCAGCCAAGTCTCGGTATTCAACCCGACACTTGGCCAGATGCAGATTGGTTGTAATGCATCGAAACACTTGAGGTGAGTTATGCAACCACTCAGTAGACAGAAGTCTACGGCGGTATCATCAAACGGCTCATGCCTGACTTTTGCCCAAACATCTCTGCGCACAGCGAATTCTTTCGCTGTTTGATGCACTGGACAAAATTATCAGTTAGTAACGTGTTAAACAAGGTACTCTAGTATTGAAGAGGCTGGGATCATCTGTTGGCTAAAAACGCCTATGGACACAATGTAAAAGGTGAGAATCTGGAGAATTGCTTACTGAATACTACCCTCTGACCAAATTCTTGTGGGGCTGCATCCGCTTCTAGAAGGCCCGCACAAGCTGTCTTCAATCGGTTCTTCATGTCAGCGCTGATGGTAGTAAGGTCTCTTCCGGTTAGTGATTGACATTTGTCGTGGAAGGTCGAGTCCAGGAGATGTCCTTCTTCAGCGAATGCCAAAGTGATCAAACATGGCGGCTGGATTGATCTTATTACCAACCGAAATATCCTAAAGGCTGCGCTCTGGTCTTTTGGATGGAGATTCTCTATCATACGCATGTACAGCCCGTCGGGGCCGCCGAGCCGCGCAGGTAATGAATCAAGAGTCTGCTTGATAGTGCGAAGCGATTCGTGAGAAACCAACATATCCGCAACCAGACGAGCCCAGAGAACATCGCCGTGGGACCTTGATGCGATGTCAACACAAAGATCACGTGTTATATGAGAAAGTCCCGACACCTCCAGCTCGAAGCGGGTAGCGCAGATTTGGGTTATGGCTTCTTTCGAGTGCTGATGAACGCGTAGCCGAGGTACCTCGCAGAATGCTTCCTCGAAGACAGGCAACTCTCTGCTTGCGACACAGATCTTATAGCTATCCTTCTTGCTACCGATCTCCTTGATAAGCTGGGTGATAACTTTATGTGCATCGGTAATCCACTTGTTAGACCCTAGCCCTGCATCACCGTCGTCTGTATCATATACCAAAGCAAGATCTTCGTCAGTATAATAGTCTTTGCGGTCCATTAAGCGATACTCATCTAACCCATCTAGAAAGATACAGAGTTTCAAGGTTTCGGACTGCTTTGCGGACAAAGAGTAAAACCCTTCACTGAGGTTCTTTACGGTATTGAATGGCTCATCTGGGGGCCAAGAGCCCCCAAAGAAGCCGGGAAAGGCTTTGTAAATCAATTCTGGTCTTGGGCTGAGTATCTGCCAGAGAATACTACGCAAAATGCCCTCCTGTGATTTCTGAATCTGACTCCCTGCTTCAAAAAGAAAGACGGAAGTCATTATGAGGTCGCCACCATTAGCCCACTTTCTTAGTCGGTCTTTGGTGTCCTCACTATGAAATGCATACTTCATCATGGTGGATTTACCCGAACCAGCTCTGCCACTCATCCAGAAGATGGAATCGTCAAAGTCTTCCAGCCATGATTGCCAGATGGAGGGTGATCCGTCTTCGTTTGGGGTGGTTAGTATCCATTCACAAGTTTTGCCATATGCCGTTTCAATTCGATCTTCTCTATCGGACATATTCTCGAAAAATAGCGTGTCCAAGATTTCTGAGAAGGTAAGCAATACTCGTAACGAAGCGACGGGTCAAACTCACGTTGATTTCTAGATGCCCTTGCTGCCAATTCTGCCCGCATGTAAGTGTTTTTGAAAGATTTCTATGCGGTACAGGGACGGGTCTTACCTTCTGGTGTAGGTGCTGGTAACAGCTTCTCTAGGTGATGCACTAACTGCTTGTATCCGGTATCGTTTCTGCTAGAGAACCGGGCCAGATCAAAATGATGGCAGTGTAAATCTTCGATGGAGAGTTTGGCTCCATCATAAGCCGATGATGTTGTAGGTATCATCTATGGGCTGTTTAGCTATCATAGTTTCAATATTTACTTAGAAGAACACCTACATATCCAACGGATGTTGGCAGTGTCTCTCTGACGCATAAGACTGGAATATTTTTGGATATCTTGATGAACGAATCACGCTGATTCTCAAACATTTCCGATCTATCGCGCAATAGTTGTAGAAGCTGTTTATTTGCAATCTGGGGTCCCATTTGAGCTGTTCTGACAATCACTTCTCCTAAGCTTTGCCTACCACTACCAGCATGAGGCGTTCCCAGAAACACAACCCCGATGGTACTCGGGTAGATGTTCCCTACTTCATTATGTGTACCAAGGATGCGCGACATGGCAGCTGTCACAAGCGCTTCCTTAATTATGAGACCACCAATTCCATGGCCGATGAAAATGATGGGGCGAGATGTGCCAGACTGTAGCTTCGATATGTCACTCAAAAGCCGCTCAGCGAGGTCGGAGAAAGTATCAATCTTTGCTGTGGGAGGCGCATACCCCCACGCAATAACTCTGCACGTTGGCATGTCAAGCTTTAATAGATCTCTCGGCCATAATATGCCAGATTTAGTCCACTGCGAAACAGTCAGAAACTCACCGTGAGGCTAATAGAACAGAGTTCCCCGTTGCAGACTGTATCAAACGCGTGGAAGGATTGCGACACGCTCAGCTCAAACTCAACCTTTCCCAAAGCATGGAGGCTACTCACAGTCTGAACGCGATGACCGAAGAGGCCATGGACAAGCACAACATCCACTCCCTGATTGCCATAATCGACGGTATCGAGCAACACCAGCGGGCCTGTTGCATCTCGAGCTAGAATGGGGTTCTCGTCGTTTTTGTCGAAATTTTTTTGACTTGATGGGCGGATCGACAAATTTGAGATGCGATCTGGATCCGTAGGCGAGCCCGTTGTAGCACGGGCAATCCTTGCCAGGGTCTCCCTAGTCCTCTTCATGACTTCTCGTACGAATAACCCTCTCAAACCATTCCTGGCCTGCTGACTGTTAATTTGAAAGCGTGTAAAGACCTCAGTATCAAGATGAGATTAACTCCTGCAGGATTTTGAAAAACGCCAACAGCCTCTCCAAGGACCGGACACCGCTACCACCGTGCAGGCAAATATGACAAGGTATTTGTGCCACATCACTTTGTCATCAGGTCAGGGTGTCGAGTGGTACTGCCGATCGTCGCCCTTGCTACATAGTGGGTTAATAATGGATCCTATGTACGCAAATGGACCTTCGTCACATGCAAATGAGCCTTGTCATCGGCAGATGGGAAAATGTTGCAATTCGCCGCAAACAACTTCTTGCAATGAACGGTCGGTGAATCAGGTTGACAGACAAAAGTGGGTGCGTAAGTCGTATGATTTACTGAACACCACAGAAATACGGATCCGTATAAGATGAGGATGTGTTTGCTGCAGGCAGCTTGAGACATTGTGGGGTCGCTCGAAACCATGTGAGGGAACCCACCTACAAGTACTGAAACTTTTGATCCACTAGGAATTGGAGTCCTCATCATCCCGGTCCTACTGTAGTTCAACGAGTTTGAATATCCATCATGTTCAAAGGTCATAACTATGTATTTAACTCGCCACACCGTAGGGCTGGCCCGGGCGGACTGAATTCAGATAAAAAGAGTATTACCAGCAACTTCCGTGAATACGTATAATTTGGTAGATTGGGAGAACCGTCAATAGAGGGAACTAATACGCTTTATTTTTAGCCAATGATATTTTCTGGCTACTTGTAGCAAAGCTAGAAGTATAGCCATTCGCTGAGGGTCCTGGAGTATGCATATTGTACTGCCAAGCTTGTGTTCCAAACAGTACAATCACTCAATGGAAGGTATTTTGATAAAGCGCAAAAGGAAAAACACGTCGTCTCAGTCACAACCATAACAACAAGAACACTAATGCACCGATGCCGCAATGATGTATAGGTAAGTCGGGCCGGGTATGGTAGCCCGGAACACCTGACTGAACAGGCACTCTGGACCGGCACAAACGTGGTGCGAGCAGGGTTGCACCCGCTTGAGCCCGTCCGTCCCGTGCATGCGTGCTAGTTCCAAATAACGTACGGTATCCTGGTAAGGATTTATCATAGGAAGCACGCTTAGAGAACGTCTAGAACGGAATCACGTCGTTCGATCCGAAAGTATCTCGTGTACGCATATCGGTTAAAGGATATGAAATAACGGCGTTCTTCCTTGTGAAGTTCGTTCTTACTAGCCCTTGTAACATATCTAAGTATCAAGTACATGTGTAATATTCAAATTCGGGAAGGGAGGGGCACGTACTAACGTCCGTGGAGATATTGTCGTTCCTCCTCTCTAATGCTACGTGACCTTCAACCAGCATGTCATATATTTATTGGCATTCTTAATGCAATTACTGAGCAATAGACATTTAATTTATACCATAATAGGTTTACTCTCCGGTACTTTGGACGTGGCTGCATGAAATCATACATGTTCACAGACATGTGGATTGTTAGCCATCAGTGGAGCTTTATAGTGCGTGTGACTGAGGTGATTGTGGTTAGAAGGATTGAATCGGAAGTAAAATGGAGGGACTTCCCCTCACTCTAAGCGTCTTTGGTTTACATATCATGATTCCACTGACAATATCTAAAGTGACGAAGTCAGACTCAAACATAACCTCAGGTCAGTGTGGTCCGGTCTACGGGAGCACATAACTATGTTGATACTCTCAAAGTTCAGGAACTCCATTTCCGAACTTGACAAAGCCTGCCAAAGACTGGCCATGGGACATAAGCCAACATCTGGAAGCTGCAACAAGTACAACATTTCGATTTGTTGAAGTAAGTCACTTACACCCCGGATTTCATTGTCATGTATCATATATTAGATGCTTGGAAGATTATTTGATCCCATTAAAGCTATCCCTCTGGCGACGCACGACTACTTGCATTCTTATATGGGCACCGGTGATCTGGGGGCAGCAACGGCTATTGTGAATTATATTTCCCCAAATGGAACTGTCCATATGCTTCAGTTCGTCATTTCTGGGGATCTTTCAGGTTGTGACCTCGGTATTTCGGAGAGGACTTTGAAATCGATCAAAAAGCATCAGTGTGAAAAATTAGAAGCAAACTTATGGATTTGTCACAAGCTCAGGTGATAGTCGTGTGATTCTTTGTTATCTTTCTGTTTCCGTCCACAAACTGCAGTGGCCTATGACTCACGATGAAAGCCTTGACACCCGTACGAGCAACACAGCTTGACAACACCTTGGATGATATATTGGACGCATTGAGGCATGTCAGATCATGTTTTCGTATATTTCTGGTTCTGTGCGACAGTTTCTCATATTCTTCTACCAGTCTGTCGACATAATCTATTGTTGTCCATGATGTGATTATCCTGGAATCGTCTGATATCGGCTATGGCGATACAAAATTCGCAACGGTAATGAAATATGCGACTGATAATTATGTTGATGTTTCCAAGTGGCTACATTGGGGCGAAGTATATCAACAAGATATTCGAAAGATGCAATCATTAACTAAATCATAGTACCATTAACTAACCTTAGTACCCATCAGTTCTACTACTTATTTAAATTTGGGCTCTTTTTATTATTTCCTAGAATAAAGAAAATATTCAAATTGTGGTATAGTTTTTTCCGTGGATTATATTGAGTTATATAACATAATTCACTGCCGGTGTCCTAAGCTGTCTTGTGGTTTCTGTTCATGCGTTGTCAATCCAAACCCCTCAACATGACACAAAGTTGGGAGTTCGAAGCACGAAATTGAAGAGTGCCCGCCCCATGCCCATATCAATTATCAAACAAGGTGCTATACCACGAAAAGAAAGAAATGTGGTGAGACCTGTCATTAATACTTGAACCCCCCGGACCTTGTCCTGAACAATCCTTGCGCATCGATTTCTCTTTGCAATGCCTTGAGCTTCTCATACGAGCGGTACGAACCAGTCACGTTCTGATCCCCCATTGCATCATTCATAAAGTATGGCATATACGCGTCCCCGCCAAGCTCAGCTTGAGTATTCCACTCTGGAATCCTCATCTCCAGCCATTCCGTGACTTCGCGCGTGAGGTCATAAACTATTTCATCATCCACAGCACTGGCCCAAGAACACTGCAGCTCAAGGATCAGCCGATTGGGATCAGATCCTGAAAGTCCCATGGCATTGCCACCTCGCTCCTGACTATGCTGACCAATCAGTGATGGTAGTGGCTGGAAGTCGATACTACACTGTGCGGTCAAATGGACTGGGTTATCGAGATAGGAATCAACAATAGAGGCCCAATAGCTATGGATTTCAGAATAAAGGCCTGGATAGTCAGGTATATAGGGAAGAGTGAACGTCTAAAGTAATGTCATTACTAATTCGTTTTGGAAGACCAGTGCACTTACCCTGAACGAGACTCGAGACATCAGCAAAGCGGCTTCGGCTCCATTCGACTGAAGCAAATCTGAATAAGTCCTTGTTGACGTCTGGTCTGCAAGAGCGGGAACAGCGAGAAATTCGGCCAAAATTCCATCAGTCGGGGGTGTTGAGCCGTCATAGAAGTAGTAGACGATAATGATAGGAGTGCTTCCCACAGCCAAGATATCTGTGAATATTACTGCAGCTTTGGGGTCTTGCTCGGCGCTGGGTACAAAATTGTGCAGCGCAGTGGTGAGAGCATCACGTGAAGCATTGGTATAGATACGCAGTCCTCCCCATACCTTTTGAATAGGGTGAGCTTCGATGACGAATTGCGTCACGATACCGAACTGGCTTCCGCTTCCTCGCATTGCTTTCGAAAGGTCAGGCTGAGTGCCCGCGTCGATGTTGACAACTGACCCATTTGGCATTACAGTTTCCCACCCAACGACGCTGTCTGCGGCTAGTCCATACTGAGCGCTGAGAAACGAAATGCCACCTTGAAGTAGGTAACCGCCGACACCAACAATACCGAGACGGCCACCTACGACAGTAACTCCATACGGCTCCAAGTCACCGATTACGTCGTTCCAAGTGCCACCCGGCTTAATGGTGGCCAGGCCCGTCTCAGCATCATACGTCGCACCGCTCATGTCCCTCATAGCAACCAAGACACCATCCTGCACGCTACCGTGTCCAGGATTAGGATCATGTCCGCCGCTCTTGGCCGAAAAGTCCACATCTGGATACTTGTTGAGAACCTGCACAACGGTGGAAACCTCAGAAACATCCGCCGGGTGGACAACACAAGCCGGCTTCAAGTCACGCAGCGCAGTGGACCAATATTCTTGAGTTTCTGTGATGTAATCTAAATCAATGGGCCAGGAAAGTCGTCTCGGAAGAGCGCCATCGATATCTTTACATGCTTGAACTGTGGAAACAGAAGGCCCTGCCTCAGCAAATTGAACGGCAGATAGAAGAGGCGTCAACAACGAAACGAAAGATAGATGCACCATTCTTACGTTCTGGATCTGTTCAGAATTCCAGACCAACTGGCTGGAACATCTGTCACAACACGTATTTGCGAGAGACTTGATTATTATATAGCTGCAGTCCCATCCAACGTAATGCTGACTGCTACTGTAAATGTCCGGAGTGATCAGCCGCTATTAAGAACAGGGTCCAGGGGCCGCTCATCCTAGCTGTACAAGGAGGACTGCCGAGGGTTAAGCTTAAGTTGGCGCAGAAACTCCAACTGTTGAACAGCATACGACCAATCAAATATGGCGTCACAGTAAATATTGTTGAATTGAAGGGCTCATCTCCAACTTGTCTCTGAATTTTCGGCTTCACATGTTCATATGTAGGCGTGTCAAGAGGTCGCCATCGTATTCGAATCCGTATCCGGCAGCCTTCCATAAGAACCTCTGCTTCCACGTCGTCGAGCGGCAAATTGATTCGTTTGGCATACATAAAGAGAAGCATAATCTACTGCAGATCCGTAGGAGCCCAGCACCACGTTGTGTTGCAGATTAGACATTCCACGTGCTGTAAACTTAATATCTGAGACAGGAACGAGCGCAGCACGAGGTTGTCTTGCAGCGAGAGTGTTAACGCTTTGTGCAGGTAAATTTTATACGGCTCTTCTCACCGACAGGTCTGTCACTTAAGTAGAGCGCGGCGGATAGTCCAGAGCATAGCTTGCGCGGCAGATTTTCGCAAAGACATAATCAGCTCCGTTGCCGGATGAGTTCATCCACGAGTTGTGCACTGACAAATCCAGCCGCATGACAAGTCGTACGATGCACGATTGGTGGAAGAGATATTTATAAAGATGGTGAATGCACGAGCAAGCCACATTCGTAAAGCTGTATGAGCGTTTCTCGATCGAGTGCATCAAGCTTTTCTCCAGTGCATCGGACGCTTTTCGGCTAATCGGAACACCTTGATGACCGCTGAGACTGGGTACAAAGTTTGCTGTCTAAAGACGGTCTGTCTTGGCATTGTAATTGTCATCTTACGAAAGGATCAACGTTTTGACTGCGCGCGGGACAGCCGGGTCTTGCAAGAAAGAAGAGTCGGGGTGGTTTGAAGAGCCGTTAGAGCTTGAATGGCATGTCCACTTGTCCCGACCCTCAGCACGATCTCCTGAGAGGCCTCACGCGCCGACGCGCAGCTGTGCGCAAGAGTTTGGAACGCTCCTATCGGTCAGTCATCTAAAGAAAAACATCGGATCACGAGTTATGAAGCGTGCTGTTCCTCTGAGATGAGTGACCGTGCGCAAGTATTAGCCTCTACACTAGATCGTTGACTTGTCAAACCATATTTTTGATGAGGCGGGAGCGGATCTTCCGAACTGAGAAGTACAGATTCGCGACAATGACTCGATACACTAACAATAGTTGTCGATAATCAATTTGACGCGCCCACTTAGAAAGCCGTCAGAGCAGATGAGTCTGCTGGATGACGTTCACTATTCGTTGTTTTCGTGGTGATGAAATGTCTGATCACGGCACAAAGTATTTAAGTTTCTGACGTAAATGCGACACCGCCGAGCGCCAATCTCGGATTTCGGTAATGCTTGCAAGATGTGCCTCTCTACCTCCGGCTATTATTGCGTATCCAATGCGAAAATTGAAAGTTGAATCGAGAAGGAAGAGCCCCTGCCTGCATGCGCGGTAGGAACAACGAATCTAGCAGGAGTTCATCCGGTCACGCGTATTTCGAGTTTCAGAGGAATGCGCAAATCAATGATCGACACCAGATTTATGTACAGATCGGTTCCCGCTTGAGGTTCCGACTGGCGGGCGCAAGCAAACAAAACAACCACGCCAGGTTCAAATGCGATCGTGTCCTAGTCGCACATCATCATTGAACAGTTTCATGTGACGCAATCCACGCCAATGTCCTGCAGAGAAACGCGTAACTCGGCCAAAAGAGATTTTTGAGGGCTTTCTCTTTACTTGCGACCGCATCGCCGAAGTCTTTCCATTTTTGAGAGTTCGGATGTTTGATATGAGCGATCTCAACTTCTAAAAGCATAGCCTCGCTGCCGCGGATTTAGTCAGGGGCACTTGTGGTAGAATCCCGCGCCGGCCGGCGTTTGATATCAGGCACCTTTTTAGCCTTGGATCTTGCTGCTGGCTAAGATCTCCCTAAGATGACGCCAAAGATTGCACCAGACTCGGTGTAGCAACCCTAGCGAGGACGTATGCACAAGTTTCACGCCAGCAAATTGCATTCAGAACAGATAGCACAGTAGTGAATCAGACAAGCTGAGCCTGCTCCGTAATCAGTCAGGATTGATCCAAGGGACAGCGCAGAAATTGCAAGCTGGTCGTCTCATGATTCTCATCAGATGACAGGCGTCAATCTGTTTGAGATTTTCTCCTGCCCAGCGTCCAAAGGGAAAGGGAGGGGAAAGGGCTAGGAAGGCAGCAAAACGTAACCCAGCGCAATCAATCCACGGAGTATTTCCTACGCTTGTCGCTGTGACAGGCGGAAGGGGTTGACAGGTGCTCTTTTCGGGGCGCAGTTGTCATTGGTCATGGTTTAGACAGGCTTAGCTACTTCGGAATGAATCAATCCAACCAAATCTTGCACACTCTCCCGACAAAACAGCAGGATGACAGTTTATATTGCGGCCCATGGGATTCATGTATCGTCGATATTAATCATGGCAAAATTGGGAAGTCCCCTACATGGCATATCCCTCGCGCGACCCGGGGCCTTTCACGGATTTGGAAGGATGGGCAGGGGGCTCCAGGGACGGGCTCCAGGGACTTTGCTGTTGTTAATACTTTTGCACTCGGGCTACCCTAACGCAGTGCAATTGCAAGTACATACTCGCCCGACGCCAATCGCAATCGGTGACGAACATGTTTTCCCCGCGACGTTGCCCAACCCAGCCCAAACCGCAAACCTTAACAAGCAGCACCACATACGTACAAGTGTGCCCTCTACCCATGTGGCTAGCGAGGCTAAGTATTTCAAGGATCATGAGCCGTGCCGTTGGTTCGTTCTGCACAGAAATCAGCGCGATCCTCGTGTTTCGAAACATGTTGATGTATTTGAAGTATTTGACAGGGGGCCAATCGTTTCAGGTGGGCCAGCAATTCAGCCCACCTCCACATCCTTGCATGAAAAGAGATGAGCTTTCGGATAGCACAAGGGCTTCAAGGGCTCTTGCAGCGCTTGGAGCCTTTGGAGGTCCCGAATGTGTCCAAGCTCAACTGCAAGTCTGCGAACGACGAGCGCAGATTTCTCGAGAGTAGTTCCTTGTCAGAGGTGACAAGACCGCCGAAGTGGCAGCATGATACATCCCGGCAGCCGGGCGATTCTCCCTTTCCTGCGCACTCCTGTTCCTGTTCCTGTTCCTGTTCCTGTTCCTATTCCCGCTACTGTAGACTCTAGTGTAATCGCTCCGTCGTCTCCTCTGATGTCCGGGGGTCCACCAAAGAAAGACGCACTTTGATCGCACGATTTGCACCAGGGTCCTTCTACCAAACTTCCCAAAGCTAGGCAAGGCTATCCGTATTCTGTTAAGGGGAACCTGTTGTGGTGACCTGTTCCTGGATCTGGTAACTTAGTGCCGCTTCCCTTCGTCGAAGGCCTCTGCGTCGAGTGGCTTGCGAGGAGGAGCTACTTGGGTTGCAAGGCAAGGCGGGCGATAATATATGTCCCGGTCGGCTACCCGACTACCATCCTACGCGCGCGTTGCAATCCTGGAAATGACTTGCTGACCGACTCTCGTTGTTGTCCGGTTACCTGACTCTCATCCATCCATCTCGACCTTATCCAGTCCGGCTCACCGTCTCACCGTTCGCCAAACATCTCCCACTTGACCACATCTGACTGAATCTTACGCCATCAACCAAAGAACAGAACTGCTGGAGCCGCTTATCGTCGTACTCGCCGCAACGTAGTTTACGCCCCTCATTGAGGGCACCCCGTATATGAGCCCAGCATGGAGGCCCAAAATGATCCGTCGCGTATACTCGAGCAAGCGAGACAACATCTCGAGGCGTTGAAGCAAGCTGGACTTTCGCGCGAGGCATTGCTTGCACTTTTGGGGGAGGACGACCAGTCGAAGCAGCAACAACAATTACAAGTTCACCTATCACACCCGCCACCACCTCAGTATCAACCGCCACCGCCACCTCCACCAACGACGCAAGGAGGCATTGAATGTAAGATAGCTCAAAAAACACCGCCATGGCTGGAGGTCTGCCGGGGACGCGACTATTCTAAACCAGCATTGCTAACCAGCTCACTCAGCACAATTATCGCCCAGCTATGCCGTGCCAAATCATCACTTCATTCCCTCGCATCAAGTGCGGTCGTCAATTTCCTCGGTAGCGTCAAATAGCTCGGGACGGGAGAGCATCTTATCGACCGCAACAGCCGCTACCGCCCACAGCTCCGTCTCTTCGATTGGCGGCGGATCATTCGTGAAACCCACAACGCCGGCGTCGGCATCGTCAGAAGCAAAGTACTGGTGCACATCATGCGACAAGACTTTCAAGCGCAAATTCGACTGGAAAAGACACGAAGAAGAGTTCCATGAGAGATGGCGGAAATATCCTTGTCCCAATTGCAACCAGAGCTTTTGGGGACCCAACACCTTCAATCAACACCACAAGTCCGCTCATGGTTGCAAAACGTGTCCACATTCCGATGGCGTGGTCAAGTACATGAGAAAGAGAAGAGCCTGGGGATGTGGTTTCTGCGCCGCAATGCACACCAAGCTCGAGAAACATTACGAACACGTCGCAGCTCATTTCGAATCGGGCGCTCAGAAGGGAGACTGGATGCATTCTAACGTCATCTATGGCTTACTACACCAGCCGGCTGTGTTAGAAGCGTGGAGAGAATTGGTGACCAGGAAGCAGGGCAAGTTCAATGGCCACCAGCCCATGTTCAGCTGGGGCATCGACAACACCGCCAGGCAGCAGGGCTATGTCGAAGGTGAAAGCCAAGGCCAGCTGCAAGATTTTCTCGAATTTTTCGATGGGTCCAGCGAGCAAGCAGCCCGAATCACGCAGTGCGCTTGGGGATATTGTCACGTTGTTCTGAAGCCGAAGAATGGAGATTCTATGCCGCCTCCGGAATCTCGAAGCGCACCACCACCACCACCACCACAGCAGCAGCGACAGCAGCAGCATCAACAACAACAGCAACAACCTGATCCATGTTCGCTCAGCCGACAGGTCACCATAACCTCTCAACGTGGTGGACTACGGAGAGTTGCATCGACTTCGTTGATGCCCATCAGCAGGCAGCCCAGCCGACGGGTCTCATCAGCAGATTTCCGTGAATCTATGCAGATGCAATACACAAGTCCTGTTGAGCAGAACAACCCATACCAACAACAATTCATGGTACAGCCCCAGCCCATTCCGTCACAGTCGTTATCACCTCAACCAATGCAGGTGGACACTATGCAGATGGGGCAATCCATGAACACACGGCCCTTGTCATTGGACAAGGAACTCCCACCAGCTCCTCTGCTGGCATCGCCTATGGATACCACACCCATGGACGTCGATTTCAACATGTACGACAGCAGCGAACAACTCCTAAAGCCGCCGTCATTGCAGGACTGGCAAAGCTTTTCGAGTGCGCACAGTTTCTCAGATACCCAAAGTTTATCAAGTGCGATTTTCGAAGAACAGGCCGCTATAGCGGCACAGCAGCAGCATCTGACTGCACATCAACAACACGGCATGCCCATATCTTGGGATGAGCTCAACCATTACGGTGGACCTCAGCACCAGCAGGGCTGAAATTCCTTTGAGTATGTACAACACATGTGTCTATATATAATGAGAAAGTGGGATATATCTGCTTGGGTGCATATATATAGTAGCCTTTAGGCGCTTGGCTAGGCTTAGTCAGGCTTGACTACATTACAGCTGGTTGTGCTGGATATAATGTAATGATACCAATACCATAGTGTTGAATGATACCTTTATTGAAGTCTGTTATATGCACAGCTTGCCATCACTTGATACATTCTTGAGACGAAATTGCATCTGTACGCACGGAAACGAAATCTTCGTCATTATTGGTTTATTCGGTGCAACTGATCATATCTGCAGCTCCACACTAACTCAACGTATCTCAATAACGGGTGCAATACCCATCAGCCCTTATGCCACTAAATGTGGTGACAATTGAGTTTCGCGATGCCTTTGTCTCCGTTTGCGAAATCAATGCTAAAGAAAGCGCTATCTCAGGCGAGTTGGTCAATCGAGGTCTTTCAAAACGGCAGCCGCATTCCTGATTGCTAGTGTCCATCCATCTACACTTTTTCAAAGCTGATGACTATCTAATAGAGCACGAAGGCAACACACAGATGGACACAAGCAAAACACAAAACCAAACTCAGCAGCCCATCCCCAGTATGTCCCACAACAACCCAACACCACCGCCGTCTACAAGTACAAGATCTCTCCAACCAAAACACTCCGCCTTACAATCTGCGACGGATGCGGCAGCTACCGTGGTCCCCCGCTGCTCGGTATTGATTTGACCAACTTGTCCCGAAACTGGTCAAGACAGTTTTTAGAACACTCGCGTTTTATTATTCTCTTATGGTGTTTACCCGACTTTGCCAAAGAAAGACGTAAAACGTACAGGTGGTATGGTGAGAATTCGTTGGAGAGAATTCCGCTGTTGACACCGACCGACGCGTGGGATCTGATTGCGTTTTCGGCCTTGATCTGGGTTTAGTTCAGTGCCGTCATGGCCATGATGGACTTTTGGGTGTGGGTGAGGAAGGAGGAGCATGTAAACGGCGTTGGCGCTGTCACTGGCAAGGACCTGCGAGAACGAGTAGTTCGTTCGTCTCCCGGGGCCTTCAAGTAGGCGAGAAGACGCCGTCCCACTCTGTTTCAGTCTTCGCCAGAATTTCATGCATTTCATGCCTCGCTCTCTTTCTGAATGGGCTGGGCGAAATCCTTCAGACGATTACAAGCCTCGCAGCCTGTGTGTCGGTGTGCCTGTATGGGCATTATGAGATCAAACACCGTTGTCTGCTTCAGTTGGGAGTTCTTGTATGGAGCAGTCCTCCTCATTCCCTACCGTTTCTTGAATCGGCGCCATGCTCGCTGTGAATTCTTCTTATGTCTAATGCACGAGCAGAGTCGTCTCCCTCCTGTAACTCTTTCTTGCACTGTAATCTGCGGAAGCCCCGCTCCAGATTCCCGAGGGTAGAATTGAGACCTTTCTCTCGATCCCGCTGGTCGAGATACTGGTAAAACAGATTACTGGCTGATAATTGCTCAACTTGGGTGTTTTGGTTTTTGTTTTTCTGGATGAGGCCTAGCGACAACAGTAAACAATTAGGGTAATGCCAACTACAGATCAATACCTTTGTTAGCCAGCGCAGCGGAACCAATGAGAAACCTCATAGCCAGATCTAACGTTCTCTTCTTATGACTGAGATAAACTTTAAAACTGTGTATTACCAGTGTCCGTACCAACAACGGATATCATTTCTTTCTCTGAGATCATTTTGTAGCAGGCTGGAAATGGTTGCCGAAGCACGCGCCAACGGACAACAAGAAGGCACACAGTCAACCAGTTAACAGCGATACATGGCAGCTCTGGCATCGCTACCAGGACATTTCTTCGTTTTCATGCTCGAGAAGGATCAACTGTGTGTTACTTGTTTGTTGGGTTATCGATGGAGCCCAAAACCTTACCTCACAAGAAGGGAAAGCCATCCGAGTTTTGGATCTCCAGTATAGTGCAGAGGCGACCAAGGCAGGTATTCAGAATAGTTTCAAGGTAAGAAAAGAGAAGAACAAACATCCTGCCACTGCTTTCACTTGTGACTCTTTATGTCCTTATTGTGGCTTTTGCGGCTGCTGCTTTCCAGGGCCCCGTTCGTAGAGGCCAAACAGAAACAGACAGCAAGCTTGAACCGGTACTGACAAAGCATCTTCACGAGCATTATGACGCCAGCCACGGAGCCACAGATCCATGTGGCATTTCATAGTCTTGGCTGCCTATATAATATATCTCATGACCTGCATCAATCTACTTTCATGCTCATCCGTGTTACCCGATTTGGAACGATGATGGAGCTCGGCACGGCACCTGACTGGCTGCAGCTTTTAGCCGGTCATATCAAATCATCCACGATTTCCGGGTTTAAGTCGTTGCCAAGGTAGTTGAAGTATCAATTGACAATATATCTGCAGTGAGATTTCTAATCCAAGTTCAACATGGAATGACTATAAGTTGTACTGGTGCCGCACAGGGGAACCGCCAGGATGACGCACGCAGTCTGTGTCGAAAGAATTTGAATCACGATTGATCGAGCTCTATCTGACTATCACGATGAAGAGTCTTCTAACATTGCTTGCCGCCGTCACTGCGGTCGCGGCAGCCCCACACTGTGAGTGTCTTCGTCTCCCGCCCTTTTGTTCTGCCACTGACGATTCTGCCAAGACACATTCCCCAAGCTCGCTGGCACAGCAGATTGGTCCTCGGCCCGTAAAACAGTCAACTGGCAGACCAACAACCCCGTCACCGATGTGACCTCGCCAGATATTCGCTGCTACCAACTAGCCCCTGGCAACGAGGGCGCAACGACACAGGAGTACAAGGCCGGCAGCACCATAACGTGGGTTGCAGCGCCGAGTATCTATCACATCGGGGCTTTGTCGGCGTACATGGCAAAAGCACCCTCGGGTACCAAGGCCGCTGACTGGGCTGGGGATGGTGCCGTTTGGTTCAAGGTCTACCAAGATATGCCGACCGTGTCGGGTAATCAATACACATGGCCATCCGAGGGTAAGAAGACATCAACCGACCAGTGGTGCTGTAATTGACACATACGTAAAGGAAAATCACAATTCAGCTTCACGATCCCCAACTGTCTAGAAGACGGCGAGTACCTGTTCCGCATCGAGCATGTAGCGCTTCACTCTGCTTCGACAGCTGGCGGCGCACAGTTTTACCTCTCCTGCGCGCAGTTGCATGTCACTGGTGGCACGGCTACTGGCAAGCCGACCGACTTGGTGTCTTTCCCTGGTGCTTATAAAGCGACGGACCCGGGTCTGCTGATCAATGTTTACAACAACGGTGGCAAGGCTTATCAGCCAGCCGGACCAAAGGTCTTTACCTGCTAGACTTAGCGAGATGCTGCTGCTGTGTGTGTGTTTTTTCCATGGTTGACCGAACACCGCCAAGAAGATAATTAGGACTCTGATCCGTGGGCAATGGATGTTGGTTCCTTAGAACAAATGGTATGTCAACAGCAAATGTCTGACCAACAACTTAATAGCTGTGCCGCACCCAGTCCAATGTAGTACAGGCGTTCTCTGAATGTCGAGTTGTAATTGAGAAATTGTTGAAGTGCATCACTCTCTTTCTTTTTCTTCTTATCCTCTCAATCCACTACTGCCTGGATTCGGCGGTTACGTTACAGTTCAGTGCGACCTTTTAGCATGGCACAGGAAAAGATCAGCTGGGGCGATGAAATTGCTATGTCACCCATTGTGATTACATTCGCAGATAGCTTTCTTTATCAACGCAAGCATATTGCCATTTCGGTTCGAGTTGGATATTTATTTGACCGGTGTAGGTCCACCGAGGCAAACACGGGTGCATCCACGTCAATTTCATGTCATTCAAGACATGAACGGTTCGTATTCTATGCGCAGACCTGTAATCATGTTGCGGGTGAACCCCATCATCTAAATCATCATGGTCCGCTTCCACAAACATACTCATAATCGATTCTTTCGATGCTTCCGCTCTGTGTACGTGTGCTTAAAATACGGCCAGAACTTCGTCGTCGAAGGTCATGTGTTGTGAGACCGAAATGGTGTATGCTCAGTTGACCAAGCTCAAATGGGATGATGTAAAAATATATGACATGCAATGAAAGACAAAATGATGTTTCGTGGCGGTGCTTAATGGCCCACAGGTTTGCTAGATACACTCAGCTCGACATGCAGGAAATCCCAAACTTCTGCCGTCATGGGTGGATGCGAGACCATTTTGAGAGCGTATCATATATGTGAGACCTGATCGTCGTTCAGGGCAAGTCCGTAGCCAGGAGAATCTTTGGAGAGGACTCCATGAGACTCTTGC
The DNA here is from genome assembly GCF_020726525.1 of Truncatella angustata. NCBI lineage: Eukaryota > Fungi > Ascomycota > Sordariomycetes > Amphisphaeriales > Sporocadaceae > Truncatella > Truncatella angustata. Next base: position 910,270 of record NW_025763390.1, on the reverse strand, counting down.
TCCGGAAACATACATACTTGATACGTTTGCGGAAGGATAGCATTTCAGTAGCTCGTGGGCAGTCTTTTTCATACATTTGAATAATATAATCGCAGTTTAGAAGCAGTCGTCTTTGAGCCAGTAGGAAGCAGATTATTTGATCCCCGAAGCACTTCCATGGTTCTCGTGCAATGTTGGCAGCTTCAGGCAGAGAAATTAGATATGTTTGATGGAGAAATGTATGATGGATGCCTTGGATCCAGCGCGGCCAGCTTGGGACCAGGAGCCCCGTTCGGGAAACTCGGTGACCTATAGTCGGCTGCCCAGCGCCGCAACAACTCCAATGATTGCTAGGATTTGTAGAAACTACAATTCTGGGGTGACTGGAATATACAGTATGCGCTTGCCAAAAAAGGAAGGCGCTAATGCAAAGTTCACCAAAACTGACCTGGAACAATATGAACCATAGCGACATCCAGGCAGCGAGATAATGCAGGAATCAAGATTGTGGTATATTAGTCGTGAGCAACTCTACATACCTTGGAATGATCGAGATCGAGTGTTGCGACAGCCTTTAAATAACTTGAAACTTATATTACACGACCGGAGGAAAAAAACAAACAAGGATGGACAAGTTTGAGGCAAATCTCACCAGAGCCACTAACCCCGATGTCCGAGACCTGCTTGGAGCCATCGGACTAGTCATCAATAGTAAAGGTATGTTTGCCTGTCGCATTTCGACTATGATACGTTCCGTATTACTAGTTAGCTAGGTTAGTCTGACGTCAAACAGGTGAAACTCTGTACCATCGCGCCTTCGGACACCAATCACTGGCTCATGATGCACCGCCATTAGATCCTGACAGTGCCATCTTCCTAGCTTCAGCTGGGAAGTTCGTGACCCATATTGCTTGCCTTCAGCTCGTCGAGCGGGGGATTCTTGGTTTGGACGACTCGGTCTACAAATTCCTGCCGGAGCTCGAGAAGTTGGAGATCCTCTCGCCGTCGGCGGACCCAGATGTCAAGTTTACCCTCAGTCCGCAGGTCCGGCCAATCACCCTCCGCCATATGCTCACGCATTCGAGCGGCATCGGGAGCTGCGATGATGATCTGACAGAAGCTTGGCGTGCAGCAGTACCGCAGCCGGACTGGCCCGAGGGTACCCCCAGCATTGTTAGGAATCTCTCGACACCTCTACTGTGCCAGCCTGGAGAAGGGTGGGAGTACGGGCATAGTGTCCACTGGCTGCAGCCGCTGGTGGAGCGTGCGTCGGGCACAAAGCGCTTCACGGAATACATGGAAGAACACGTCTTCAAACCGCTCGGGCTGAATCACACGAGCTACGTACCGCTCACGCAGGAGCACATCAGGACGAAGTTGCTCCAATGCGTGAGACGGGAAGAGGATGGCAGCATCAGTGCTTGCAAGGAGGGCGAGCTGGCAGGGATAGCTTCCAGTATCACGGACGTGAAGAAGATGCTGCTCGATCTGCTCGGTACAGAGTCGAAGCTCCTGAGCAAGGACAGCGTGGATCTGCTGTTCTCACCTGCATTTGAAGCTGGAAGTGCTGGGCTGACGAAGATCCTTCACGACGAGGAGACGTTTGCGAAGACTATCGGACTCGGGGCGGAGGGAAAGCGAGCGGCAGTCAACTTTACAGCTGCTGGAAGTTTGGTGACAGAGGGGGTAGTTCCAGAGTCGAACTTGCCGGCAGGTACGCTGACCTGGAACGGATGGCCAAACCTGATATGGACGATCAACAGGGAGAAGGGGATCGCGACGTTGTTTGCGACGCAGTTAGTTCCGGTGGACGACGAAAAAGTCCTGGTCCACATGGTTGACTTCTTGAAGAGTGCGTGGTCGACGTTTGGTTAACCTAGAACTTAGTCTAGCTGTTTGGCATGGTGGCGGGGAAATTCTCGTAATCCTACTCCCTTAAGTTTCTTTTTCTTGACAATAGACGATAGATGAAGCCACTGACGCCAAGCTGGGTACCTGACATTTTGACGCGACATTCAGGCGGGCCGACCCCTGAGGATGCTGACGGCCGGCGCGACTACCCCGCCCCCGCATTTTGAGGAAAACGTCACTAACAGCCCAGCAAATCAGAACGCCAAACAAACAGCGGGAGCACAGCAGGCTGCAGCGACATCAGAATCTCGTCTGCCTTGCGAAGTGAACCGGGGGCCCATTTCCATTTGTCGCCTGAATCGAATCTATTCTGCAAGGTCGAACACACATATAGTACAGTACATACCATTCGCCCAGGCGAAATATCCTTTGTCACCGGCACGAGAGCTCGCAGCCCCGTCCCTGACCCCCCGTGCCCGATATCTGAGAATTGAGGATGGGCAACGAGAACAGCAGCATTGTCGGCGACGATACGCCACCACAGACCTTGGAGAGTCGCGATCTCAGGTCCGTCGCCAAGCTCATCAAGGATGGTCGCATCAAGCGCGTCGTCGTCATGACCGGCGCTGGTGTCTCTACAGCTGCAGGCAGTATGTGTTATGCCCATCTTGTCCACGTTGTCGCCCCGTCTCATTTTCATCCTGCCCCGCCCATCGCAATTGCTTCGCACATGGCATGGCATGGCATGACAGGACATGACATGAGTCTGACCCTCTCTATACAGTACCCGACTTTCGATCGCCAGACACCGGTCTTTACCACAACCTGGCCCGGCTCAACCTCCCTTTCGCCGAAGCTGTATTCGAGATAGACTATTTCAAGGAGAATCCCGAGCCTTTCTACATTCTCGCAAAAGAACTCTACCCCGGCAAATTCTACCCGACCATCACCCATGCCTTCATTGCGCTGTTGGCAAAGAAGAAGCTGCTGCGCAAGCTCTTCACTCAGAACATTGACTGTCTCGAGCGCCGCGCCGGTGTCCCGGGCGAGCTTATTGTTGAGGCCCACGGCAGCTTCGCAACACAGCGATGCGTCGAGTGCAAAACCCCCTATCCAGATAAGGAAATGCTCGAGCATGTCGAACAGGGCAAGGCGCCACACTGTATCGAGGGCTGCGGTGGCCTGGTCAAGCCCGACATCGTCTTCTTCGGCGAACAGCTACCCTCTGCCTTCTACGACAATCGCAGCGTACCGGCCACCGCCGATCTCATGCTTGTTCTTGGCACAAGCCTGACAGTCCATCCCTTCGCCAGCCTGCCGATGATGGCCATGGAAGGTGTGCCAAGAGTGCTGTTCAACAAGGAGAGGGTGGGAGATATGGGAACACGGACTGACGACGTCATTTGTCTCACGGATTGCGATTCTGGCATCCGGGAGTTGGCCGAAGAGCTGGGCTGGAAGGACGAGCTCGAGAGCATGTGGAGAGGCATCGTAGGCGAGAAAGAGGCGGCCAGGCAAATCGCACAGCTGCAGTCCTACGAAAAGCGCAAGGCCCAAGGCAACCACCAATGGGAGGAAGATGAAGTCGACAAGTTGGCCGAGCAGGTGGAGGATAAGTTGGAGCTGTCTGAGCAATCTGAGACCGGCACTGGTGCTAACCAGGCGGCGCAGGTTGAAACTGAGAAAGCAGCGACAGGCACAACGCAAAGCCAAGAAGAACGCCAAGAAGAACGCCAAGAAGGCAGAGGCGCGGAAGGTGCTGCGTCAACGGACTCGAACAATCCTGCGCTCGGTCCTGCGATATCGAGTGGCGAGGGCCTGCATCAGGAGTCTAGCAGCCATGAACCTGTACCGAGGATTGAAGACGCCGGTATCCCAGGATCTGATAATGCGGACAACAAGACCGAGACGGAACAAGATCACGAGCCGGCATCGTACAGCAAACAAGTCGTGAACGAAACCGACCACGATGAGGTCGCTCCTGCAAGTGGCAGCGGAGGCGGGTCCGTCTTATAGAGCACGAGTAGGATGACTGACAGACTCGGTGGACGGTCCTATATACCCATAAACTGCATTGACTTCACGCCGTGATGCCTCGTCATCCATGTACCATTCTGGACTTAACATTAGAAGAACTGGACATGTATGCCGACGTCTACGCGTCCCAATTTCGTGCCTACGCCCGCTTGAAGGAGACCAGTAAGGAGGCACTGTCTGTCTGTCAAATGCTACAGATATGTCCTTCAAGCCCGAAATTCCTGCAAGCCCCTCGCGACAAATGTGCAGTAAGATAAGACTGTGGTTCCCGCACAGAGCCCTTGTTAAAGAATAGATTCTCAAGGGACATCGGGAATGCCTTGTATAAATCCGGCGAAAGATGGCAAGGATGACGCAGGACATTGACTCTCTGTACCGCATGGGGACAATTAGGAGATATAAGGAGAGAGAACCATCTCCGTGACGTGCTGGTGTATTTCTACTGGCTCGTGACGGTGCCCAATCCGGCACACACCAAAAGATTCGTCGAAGCGCTGAGCGAGAGCAAGATGGGAAGAGAATTCGCGCCACTGAGCAACGAGAAGCAAATTGATTTCATGGTGGATTACTATGATTATGAGAGACAGCACAGATATTGTTGCAGACCCTAAATTTGGCGACGAACATACCCCTAGCTCTGTTGACCTAGGCGAGGATGAGGCCACGTCCCTAAGTAGTCCTGGCGCAAGTATTCACAACCTTCCCGAAATTTGCAGGTGTATACGAAGTTCTTCTTTTTTTTTCTTTCCCGATTTTCTTTTTCACCTCTCTTCCTCTTTATGCATGCAGCACAGGTCCAACCTCCATATGAGATGACCTCTATGCAGAGTGATTGTTATTCTGGACTCGTATAGGTATGCTGAGGTCCGACTTAGCTCTGAGAGGAAGCTGTATCGAATCAGAGGTATGAAGTTTTATTGAAGCACAGAACATCGATCACAGTATGAACTAGGCTATAACACATTCTCGTGTGATCATTCTAGCAGGAAAAAGACGAGTTCGGGGCACAAAACAACGGATCATGTACTTCTAGGGTAGGTGTAACAAGGAAAAGTCCCATCCACAAAGACTCGAACAGGTTGCTTTTTCCTGTGGAATTCACAAGCGCTACTTCGCCGCCACGATACAACCCAACAAGTCCGTGACAATCACGAACCCAAAATTTCCTGACAACGAGAACATCCAAACTCCCCGGCCACCCAAACTCCTGCAACTTATAATCAAAGCCCCGAGTCCTCCTGTTGATACTCACTCGTAGCATAAAAGCTCCGCCACTGCGTACACGTATCCTCGAAAGCAGTCAGTTCCGCTTCACTAATGAAAGCCGCCTGCTCGTCCCGCCGCTCCACAAAGTCCACGCTCAGCCCACCGCTGACGTGCCAGGCAATGTGACAGTGCAACAACCAATTCCCCGGGTTGTCAGCCCGGAACGCCACGACCAGGTATCCCAGCCCGGGCAGCATGGTGACGTCGCGCCGCGTGGGGTTGTCGAAGTTCAGAGACGCAAGGTCCGACGGGTCAAACAGATCCGTCAGCGGCCCCAGCTGGCCCGCGGCGAGCAGCGCCAGGAGCTGCGCGAGCGAGAAGGGCACGTTCAGCGGCGCCGACCGGCCGAGGACCAGGAAGTCGTGGCCGTGCAGGTGCATGGGGTGCGGGACCGGCGACAGGTTCTGGATGATCCAGTACGTCCAGACGTCCTCCTGGTCGACGACGACGACGTTCTCACGCCGGGGCAGCGACGCCGCGTCCCCCTCGAGCACGTACTCGAGCACCGGCCTGTCCCACTGCACGTCGATGGCGCTCCCGTTCACGAACCACGTCACTGTGCTGGACAGCGGCGGGAAGCTGAGCGTCACGGGCAGGTTGTCGTTGAGCAGCACCGCCGGCGTGATCTCCGTCACCGAGGCGGCGCGCGTCACGATTGGCACCAGGTCGTCCCGGTCGTTGCACAGCGAGTCCGCCGGCGCCGTGCCCGGGTCCGTGGGAAGTGCGTCCGCCGCGCCATCGTAGCGGAAGACGGCGGCCGGCGCAACGTTGTCGGACGCCCCGCAGAGCCCCGTGCTCGATAGCGTCACGTTGAACCAGTAGTTGTCCACGGCCTCGGTGGCCTCGATTATCACGTCGTACCTCTGCCCCACGCCGAGGAACACGTCGCCGGCTACGACGGGCTCGACGGGCACGAAGTCCGTTGCGATGATGGTGAACTCGTGCCCCACGAGCGAGACCTGGAAGTTGTGCTCGATGGAGGGGTTGATGAGTCTGAGGCGGTGCTTGGCCCCCGGTGTCAGTGTCACGATGGAGTACTGTCCCAGACTGGGATCGGCCGGGTTGATGTTGGTGCCGTTGAAGAGGACATTATCGCTGTTCGGCGGCAAGGGCTGGGTCTGCGTGAGCCGCACGCCCTGGTCAGCGGTGAGATGGTAGTAGTCGAAGATGGGATAGACGCCGAGATCTACGTCGTAATTGGCGGAGGCGGGGCCGTTGATGTGGATCGAGCCGAAGACGCCATTTCCGTACTGTGCTGAGTGATGCGAGTGGTACCATGATGTTCCTAGGTTAGGAGGCTTATGTCAGAAAAGGTGAGATCGACAACAGATCGAACCCACTCACCGTATTGGGTGGCCCTAAACGTGTACGTCTTGGACTGACCGGGGGCTATTGGGCATTCCGTGACGCCGTTAGCGCCGTCGTGGATGTTTGTATGATGTTGACGGAGACCATGCCAGTGGATAGATGTCCTATATACATCAGCATGATACGCGTCACAAATTTCGTCAAGGGGGCTCACCCGTTAGTCGTCATGCTGTTGGTAACCGTTATAACCAGAGTATCGCCCCAGTCAGCGTACAAGGCCGGGCCTGGATACTGATTGTTGATGAGCATGACCTTTTCCTTGACAACCCCGTCAGGTCCAGTCCAGTTGTCGGCCTCGATCACATCGAAGTCAAAGGTCCTGGTGACACCCTCGGGCGTCGATAGCTCATAGTCTGTGTTGATATCGAAACCATCGCTCCAGCAAGCCCGGTTGTCTGGAGTGTTGCAGCTTGCAGACTGCCGAAGTTCGATGGGCCCAGTAGCTGGGGCCGCTGTGACGGCCGCCAGGAATGAGAATATGGGGATGGCCCCTGCGAGGGTAATTGCGCGCATTTCTGAGTGGTACAGATATTCACCAGCCGGTATTATAGTGGTAACTCCCAACAGTAGGCAACCAATCAGAATCCAACGTGGTTATTGGGAGTAACATCAAAACCGCCTTATTGTGAATTACAATCTGTCCCGTAGGTTACGCCCATTTATATAAGATTCAAAGCCGGGTATCATTCTCTGCGTATATACAAACCAAGCTTGACAACCCTTGCAGACACTCAGTCTGATAGTCCTTATCTTTCCTACCCATGTCCTATTCATTGCAGAGAGTTACGTGTGAACTCATTTCATTTCTGCAAGGTTTGGTTCTAGAGGATAAGGTATCGCAGGTTTGTTGGTATGTTGGACAGTATGTACGCAAGGGCATATGCTTCACCCATCGATATTTTGAGTGGCCATCATCGAAACGGCCATGCACGTAGGCCGCTATAACGCGTGTGCCGGCCGGCACCTGGGACTTTTGAAAAGCAAAAGTGAATGGAGTATGCAGCAGTTCAGACTATAGATTCCCAGCATAATCTCTGCACGTTTCATTGCACGAACCATTGTTTTGGGCTACCTAACCATGATGAGGACGGTTGTCGCGAACTGCATGCCTCATGTAGGATTGCTAGGTTGGCCAGAACACTGTTGGGAGATGTATAGCCATCTCATTCGACAAGGCTTAATGCCATATATTTCCAATGGACCCAAGGAATCGATAGCCAAGATGTCCGGTCCTGTTCACCATGTGTCTCCCTTGCGATCGCTACTAACTATACTCTTCAGCTGTGCAGATGTGCCTCAATAAAGTCCCTCGCACCAATCATAATTGATAAGCCACGGTCGATATTACGTCAAGTCACAGAAGTCGTCGTCAGTGTTTGACTGATTCAGGGCGAATATATGCAAGTCAGACAGTAATTTTCTACTAGTTGCACCTCACCTGTCAACGGTGTTGCATTGCATTGCAGCTGTCTGCGTTTCTATGCGGCACTGGTATTTAGCCAGAAGCATGCAGGTAGAGGCGCCGCCAAGCCAAGACTATTGCATACATGCCAATGCACTTGTGGCACGACACATTCTAATTGGGATCCAAAGTTACCCTCCGCGCCAAAAGTGGTCCATAGGCTATCCAGGAGGATTTTGAACTGGATTTGTCTATTTGATAAATGGTCAAAAACCTTGAAACCATTCCAAGTTCCCCAGGAATGCAAACATGCTGGGCGAGTCATTTCAATAGTGAACGCATAGCACTTGGTGCCTGGGTCAGGAGCCACACATCTTGCGTTGCTGCAACCGTTCTCGCAATCAGCGACATGCCGCTGAGATCTTGGGTTATCTATTCCTAATCGTACAAACCGTCTTCAATAGAGCCGCCAAGCTCGATTTGGTCTCCACGAACAACGGCGTAAAGTGGTCAGCCTCGACCTTACACGATAAATGGAGCCTTCACCTTTGTGAAATCTCTTCACCTCCGCGGTTTCTGCGGATCACCAGGCATGGTGACTGTCAACATCTTAGCCAACCTTTCGTCAAAGTCAACCAGGATATTCAGGTACTATCCTTTGTCCAAGAGATTGTCTATGCTATGAGAATTTTCCGTATCCAGCCGCAGAGTAAGAGACTCCAAATGCTCAACGGTGGCAAGCGCAGAGCACACCTCGTGCCATGTAGATATATCGTTTGGCCATCGCGGTAAGGGCGTCAAGGAAAATCCCAGTCAGGCCAGAAGTTTAGTTTCAACTTTATGGCAAGATTTAAACACCTCATTTAGGCTAGCAAGTGTGGCCGCTGAACCGCAACGAAGCAATGCAGGGTGGTGGCGAGATCGTGGACCACAAAGCTGACCGAGGTTGCCTCTAGATTCGAGACACTCGAAGTATCCGAAAATAGTATCAGAATACTCCGAGAATGCACATAAAATCCACACTGATACTCACAGTTGGCGACACACTAACAGCATGAGCAAAAAGTGAACTACGTTTTCCTATAATCTCGTCCACCCCCTGAAATGGTTCTTCACACTTGCAATGGTGATACCAATTTGAATCGGGCTTGCTCACCCATAACGGACTGGGTATGCGCCAGCTCAAAGTCGGGGAGATTCGACCTCGCGCACTCCTCCTCGTAGACGTCGGGCTATGTGTGAGCTGTTGTACATGGTGCGTGTGGTTAAAGAAGAAATGCGTGCTGAGCGGGACCGTCTTTGACCACATATTTGTGTAAATGATGTTGCCCATTTCCAGCAGCAATGTCAAGAATTAAGCCGATTGATGCCCATTCCTCGAATCTAAACGAGTACTATTTGTTTGATCGTCAGGTAGTATTGGTCGGCTGGTCCATTTGACTTGAAATATCAATATTAAGAATACGTCCCCTAGAACAAGACAGAATCTCGTGACACGATATGATCTCGAACTAAGGTGAGTAGCATGAAAAACAAGGTCAGAAGAGAAGCTTCAAGCAACAAAGACGAGATTTGGGATAGGTCAGTATTATAGACAGTGGCTGCATTAATGCGGCACCTCATCGCCGAGCCAGCCCACCATCAAATCTAGCAACCAGCGGTTCCGTTCACTCTGTTCAAACCGCCACAACCGTAAAGCCGCGGTCGAACTCTATTGTGACTGCACTGGAAGAGAACCATTAAATTATCGTCCTCGACCAAAGACTATATAAGACATTAACACTGCTCAATTAACACTCCACGAAGCCACAGGTCATAATGGTGTAGCGGTTATCCACGCACACCTATGACCATTATCATTATCTCATTAACATTATCTCCTGGCTGATTCGTCCCCCTCTAGCCACCCTTCTTTTTGTAGGTTGGGTTCGAGATGCGGAATCTGGTCCTATAGCGTCTTTTTCATGTTTTCTTTTTCAGCCTTTTCAAAAAAAGGGAATGGCGGCTGACGCGAACATGAAGCAATGCTAATAATGGTATTGTCCTCGCATATTGGTTTTCTTCGCAGTTCTAGCCGTCATGTCCGTCTAGACACCGGGCGTCGTGAAACCAGGGAGATTCGGCCAATTGCCAATGCCAGCAGGATCGCCTCCTATCCTAACCCAAGTTGCATGGCTTGGCGTCGGCCCGTCCAGAACAAACATCTGATACCAAGCAGGAGGGCTCACATTAGCAGTTGGTGGTGCCTCAACTGTGCACTGATTTCCACTGCAGCTGACGGCCGGGAACAGTGTCCGTTGGCCCATGTTATTACCATGCGTAGAGCCCACAGCGGCGAGTAGAGATACTCTGATAGCGCCAGTGAATGCGGAGGTCAGGGTGAAGGATACGGTCTCGCCGTAAGCCCAATCTTTGTTCTCAATAGTGAACGTTGGCTTGGGGGCACCTGAAAGTATGTAGTCGGGTGAGAAGTACTCCAATCGGTGTTCCTGAACGTTGACGTCATCTTCCGGGTCAGAGCCAGAAACAAGGATTCGGCCGTCATTCATGAGGACCGCCTCCGAGTGATACAGTCTAGCGATCGTGCTGTTTGCTAATTGCGTCATTCGTTCGCCAAGGGGTTTCGTGGGGTCATATAACACGGCTCCCTTGTTAGGATTAGTTGCTAAGCCAAAGCCAGCGCGTCCATTGTAGGCTCCGTTCATGATCACGTAACGACCATCTGGCAATGCGACCATGCATGAGACAACTCTAGTGGAGGGCTTTTCTTGTTAGTACAAATGTCATTAATTTATTGGTTCCCACTTACCATTCTTTCGATGGACCATTCGGCACCAGCCACGTCTGGCTGAGTTCGGATGCAATTGTCCAAGGCAAAGTTCGCGCCATCAGTAGTTCCACCACAAACCAGAACCTCCAGAGGATCGGTGTATGGTGCATATTGGGGCAAAAGAGCCAGTGTACCTTGCAATGGATAGTTCCTTCCAGAGTCTGGGTTATTGACGGCGCCTGGCATCTGAGGTAAAATCCTGATCGTGCTGAAATCAACCTGGGAGATGATTCTTGCCTCATTATACTGCGCAAAGAACATATTTCCAGATGGAAGAACCGCTGCGAAGGGGTATGAGTTGACCTTGATGTTCGTTTCTTCGAGATAATCGAGATGTGTTGCTGCCGCCACGCCTGCAGGCCTGGGCAAGACTTCAGCGCTGGGCACCATAGGACCGTCGGAACCGTTCTCACCCCCAACGACGAAGATGCTTCCATTAGACATCATGGTCGCTGTTGGATACCATCTTGGGTCCAAGAGGCGGAGTGTTGTGACATCTTCCTCCCATTGCGTTGTGCCTTGGACCCCTAGACTAGAGTTTGGTGTGAAGAGACGTACACCATGCAAGTCCTCTAGAGCCCAGCCTCCAATATTGATCTGGCGTCCGGATTTGTCTGGAAGTACAAGTGAAGCAGAGCAGAACACATCGGTCTTGAGCTGCAGTTCACGGAAGGCGGTCCCATAGTCAGGTGCGAGACTGGGATCAAACTCAAAGGAACCTGTGCTGTTGTTCTCTTTCGAAGTTCCATGCTTCTCAACAAATACCACCTTTTCATTAATGCCGACCGTACTAATAAGAGGGATGATCGGACTAGACATGATGAAATCGTAGCTTCCGGCAGCAGCCCCTTGAGCATATGACCAAGTCGTCAATGTGTCACCAGCCCATCGATAGTATGACAATCGATTGCCGCCACCTTTTCATTACGTTAGTGGGTAACTTACTGCAGAGTGGTGGATACTACTCACCGCATAGATGTGTGGGATCACCAGAGCATGGGACATTGCAATCCGATTCTGGTTGTAGTGTATCACGGCCCTGATTGACAACATTCGCGATGTCTCCACAAACTGCAGGCCTTGGTCAGTCCCGCGATCGTAACAAATTGCAGAATTAGTACCTACAGCATTGGTAGCCATACTCGAGACCACCTGCCTCGTAGCCATAATTGCTGCATCCCGCTATGCAGGCAGACACTGTTGCGTTTTCCAAGTCTATCGACATCCAGGGAAGCGTTCGTGCTGCGATGTCATCCCTAGAACTTCTCTCAGTATATAGCATCTCAAAGTAAGATTCTCTTAAACTTACAGGATGCAGCCAACATATTCCCAAGCACCAGGAAGATCGGTTGTTTGAGGTTTTGGTGGCTGATAGATCACAAGCGTGGCATTAGAGTAAATTGAAAGGCGACTACCTGCACCACACTTTTCGGACGCGTCACCAGAGCATGCCATGCTGCAATCCGTATCTGGAACGATCGCTGCACCATTACGCAAGTAGTTATCACAGAAGCATTGCGCGGCATATTCCATACCGGCGACACTATATCCAAGACCAATGCATGCATCAACACATGATTCAATCGTCAGGGTCTGGCTGTCCGGTTGCTGGTTCAGAAAAGCACGTCCGCTCGAGCCTTCACTGTAGCAGCCCTGGTATGACCAGTCTTCAGGAAGAAGAACAGCAGTGCCTGAGCCTGTTGGGGACGGCACTGCTGTTGCTGAAATAGTGGAAGTCGGACTCGACCCAGAGCCAATACGGGACCATACACTCAGCCGACTAGATCCGCCACAAACCTCTGAAGAGTTGCCATTGCAAACCATCGAGCAGCCATTGTCGACTTGGGCTCCGCCATTAGAGTATACTTGACCACAGTAGCATTCACCAGAATATTCCGTTCCCGCAAGAGGATAACCGGCGGAGCCACATGCTGCAGTACATAATTCATTGGTCACTAATGGAGTGATAGTCAGCAACATAAGTCATCAGGTCAATGTCAGTGTCAGTGGAAGCCAATTGGCCAAGTGAAACCTACTCGTAGCAGAGCCTCCGGGTACCTGGGCTCCATATGTAAGGGTCCTTCCGGGCCCGTCACTAAACTCCAATTAGCGAAGAAGTCTTTCAGAAAGCAAGGCACGTCGTACCTGAAGCATCCCTCATAGGCCCAACCGTCAATAGGTGCTGGAGGAATAGGTTCTGATACTGCACCGCTGAATACACTTAGTCTGTTGCCTGCACCGCATGGCTGGGTAGCATCTCCGGCGCAAGCTACAGAACAATCCGTGTCAGAAACTTTGGTCGCAGCTTCGTCGACCTTCTCTCCGCAGTCTTGGCACCTGTATCAGCGGGTGTTTTCGAGATGCAGGGCAACTCACGTACAGCATTCTGATCCATACTCTGTCCCAGCGAATGGGTAGCCCCTGTCCATGCAGTACAGGATACAACTCTGATCGGTCATGGATGTGCCATTATTATATTGATCGAGTGGAAGGGCTCTCCCATCCAGGTTATCGCTAGACAAAAGTTGGCAATTGGAAGACAGGTAAACTGTGGCGTTGACTTACACATAGCATCCGACATATGTCCAGTTGTTTGGCAGATCACTTGGTATTGATATTTGTCTCGGTAGCAGTCTTGATGCAGCCCCCTGACACAGATTAAACCCGATGCCTGCATCGATACAGATGTACTTACATGGACGAATATGGACGCAACACTCAAACTCTGGAGAAGTGCCATCATGTCGAGCGTAGTCTACGAGTGCCTTGTTGCTGCTCGATGGCATTTTCGGTGAAGGACAAGTCGGATATATTAGACGCAAAATCCCAATAAGGCTTGCAGAAGCTGAATACGAGATTCTTCAGACCGTGATCGTCTGACATCCTCCACAGGCATGATTTACCGACATCGTAAGGTTATTATCCATATTTCCGGACCTGGAACTCGTGTCTGGATTCCAAAGGGTATCGCCCACTAGCCGCAATTGGTATTATCGCCATGGGCTGAGAAGATAGGATACCACGTATTTTCAGTGACATGATGGGGAATGTTCATGAAAATGCGAAAGGACTGTTGGTCAAGCTTGGAAACTACGAATGTATGATTAGACGAGTGGAAATCTGCATATATCCCTGACCGCATGATGGCAGAAGTATCGGTACATCTGCACGCCGGAGATGTAAACAAGCTTGATTGGAACGTTGAACAAGGTATGCACGCGCCGTAGTCAGGGGGCATATCGCGACTATCGAAAGCCTGCAGGACAACGTTGCTTACAACGGCCGTTGAAACTAGCATTGCTCCGAGGATTTGATCCACAATCCTTAGTGCTCGCGATAATATAAGTTGGAAGGGAAGGGCCGAGGATTGACAGTGAGGTGCGCAAACCACAACAGCTCTGAATGACTGCATTGGCGGTCTCGTATTGCTGACGCCACGAGCCTGTTGTACTCTCTCCCTACGTGCCTGTTGCTTTGCAGCCTTCGTGGCTGCAGGAAATTCCATTCTGCGTTTCATTGCCACGTATGTAGTCATTGAGGAAGCTAAGTGTAGCAATAGCGCCAACACGTCAGCTTCCTTGATAATAGTTGCTTATCTGTGTTGAAGTGCATGTCTTTGTTTTGTTCTTTTATCTTTTCAACCTGCCAAAACCGCGGGTTTAACTTACCCTGTTAGGGAGCTAAGTGCCCTGTTGTTTGAGCTACGCACTTGGAGACAGCAAAGACGGGTGCCACTTGGCGACCAGCGGGCATCATGGACAGAAGACTGCACCTCTGAAAAGACTTTGGATGCAACCATAGTTCACTGAGCGCCACAATTTGTTGACGTGGTTGGACTTTGCCTTAACAGCGCTCATGCTCTAACCTTACAACATGCTTCTGAACCAGCAGAACCTCAGGCACCGTTAATTTTCACACCATGAGCCAGCTTGGTTGTAGTCACTGAGATCACCCCTTTGCTGTGTTTGCGGCCCTCTCCCTGTGCACATAAACAGCAGGATTCATGATTGCACAGCTCACGAATCATGAGGCTTAGAGATCTCCCCCTCGACTGGCTGAGTCTGAACTGCTGCGCCGCTTTAGTGGACTTGGAATAAGCAGCTGCAATATGCTCCTTACCAACATCTAATCAAAATAACAAACATGCACGAATCTAGCAACTCCAACTCTGCTGCCTTCTCTTAGCGCTCATCTGATTTACGTCTTGTAGAATACATGATTAGAAATGCCTCGCCACGGTATCAAGAACTCCAATGCTGCTAGCATCGAAATCACAGATTTTCAATCCACTTACCTGCCAGGGAGCGTCGTCCTTGGCCATGTGGTAACAAAACTTTCATTTGCGGAAGTTTCAAAAGCTGACCAGACGTCGGTCAATTTAAAGCTCTTTGGCCGCGCCAAAACCAAGATTGTGGACAAGTCAGGGCAGGTTACCGTCATCTACCGCGGGAGGGCGGGATTCGCTGAGGAGCAAGAATGCATATTCCGTGGGCCCGTCACCGCCGGCGCACGAATACCATTCGCAATCACAGTTCCTCAAGCTGCACAGCCCGGGTTTGAGAAGCGTGGCGATAGCTGGGATAGGGATAGGAGCGACAACTGGGGCATTATGCCGGGTAGCCAAAGCTCCCAAGCAATACGCAGATATTACCTTTGCAACACACAAGACGATGTTACAAAGCAAACACTTCCGGGCGTGTTTTATTTCAGGGACAAATCTCAATGGAGTGGAAATATCTATGAGGCATTTATTGAATATGTCCTGGAAGCAACAATGACCTGTCCCGGGACAAAGGATGTAGTAGCCACATTCCCGCTGCTTATCAGGACACCATCGACACAAAAACCGTTAGCAGAAGCCGATCACGAATTCATTGTCCGTGACTCATTCAAAACTATTCGATCCGAACGACTAATTGCGCAGAATTCGGACAAAAAGTTGACATTGCGGGATAGATCCAAAATGTTTTTCAAGCTGTCCAAGGTACCACGTTACTCCTACAAGGTCAAAATCATCTTTCCTCAGGTTATCCAATTAGAGCATCCGGACCCGTTGAGCCTCAAGATATATGTCGTGCCGATCTTGGACCAGGTTCAAACTACAGTTTGCCCGGACGGTGACGTTCGGCGCCTGCCTGCGGTCGAGTTCGTGTCGTTGGAGTTGGATCTTGTTTCGCTCACCCGCCTTCGATGCGAAGGTTCTCTTCCTGGCCGCCCTCATGGCAAAGACAGAGAAGAGACGCTTTCTGTACCTTTTCGATACTCATTCGAGCCCTTCACTTTCAAAGTCCCAGTTATCATTCGCGGAAATCTTAATCCCCAAGAGTCTGCAGGAATTGGCTACAGGAATGACTATCGTGATGGCGACCTGGACGCTGTGCTTGGGTCGCCATACATAGACCCAGGTGCTCTTAGGCCACTTGAAGATGGTACCCCAGTACCGCAAGGCCCGATCCCGTACACAAGCTTTCATGCTGACGATGCGGGTGCATATTTCTTGGGTTCGCCGTTTGACTTGGGCTCACATCTGGACATACGACTTTCGCAATTCGCATCATCAACAATGGGCCACACGAGAGTCCCCTTTGGAAAACCGGTCTGGCCGTCCTTTACGACTTACAATATCGTTCGTGCTTATGAACTGTCATGGCGGGTCAAGCTCACTTGCGCAGGAGAATCGCATACGGTTGCCGGGAGAGGCAACGTTACAGTCCTCCCGCCGAGCGAAGAACAGGAAGTTAGAAAGAAGCGGGAGCTAGGTAAGGACGGGATGCAGAGAAACCACGATGACCTCATGGGCGCGCTAGAACTAGCATGGACGGGCTTTGAGACAGGGCTCGATGTATTGCAGGCAATAACTGGAACATAGATCGTCACTCGGAGAAAGATAGTTTCTCATACTAGACTATAACCGAGTGTCAGCTCAACGAGGCCCATAAGTCACCTGCCGTTTGGATGACATTTACCGCTCTCTGAATACTGTGTTGCTGACATGGTGAGCGTCAAGCTGCTTGCTATACAGATTAACTATAACGGTGGTCTTCCAATCTAAGTTGCGCTGACCGCAATGGATATATCTACTTGATGTGGTGTCATTGACAATATATTGTATTATGGTGGAACACATATCAACAAAATAGTCATATCGAAACTATGATCTGCTAAAATCATATTGTCATCCAAGCCTCACAACCAACTTCTTTGTAAGCAACATGCTTTTGTCCATCGTCCGTCAATGTGTTTGGGTCAAAGTCTTATGTTCCCTCTGCTAGTACCTTTCTGTTTCCAAAATTGTGCGAGCGACCTGAGAACAAGGACGAGGGCGCCAAGGTACTACATATAACCTTGCGCTGACGGGAGTCAGACAATCACCATTACAATTTAATATTGTAATGCTACGTAATTTGATGTCATGAAACTAGTCTACGACGTATCTCTGGATATTGCGAAATATCTCCCTTACCAATATTGCTTACATCTGTCCCTGGCTGACGAGACACTCCACGATCTCCTGTATCTCCCACTCCTGAAGCATAATGTCAACCTTGACCTGAGTAGAATTTTTCATGTTTCAAGTAGCGCCATAGATCATGCCATTGAACATCAAAATGTAGTTCTTTTCGCAAGAATCCAAGATTTTATCAACCCACAAACTGACGACTCCATGAACCCGAAGGCCAGTCACTTACGCTTTGAATGGTTCAAGTGCGTAAGAGAGAATAGCGCCAATTGCTTCCGGCTGTTGACCCAGAAAGTTCTAATTCCTAGTGAATTTTTCCACAGAAGTCTTATCGATGTTGCGATGCGCTACAACCGTTGGTAGCCTTCGCCTTAGAGCATGGGATACCGGATGAAGTGCTCAAGGATCTGCTCGGTTTCGGTGTTGACAGCCATTACTTCGACGGGTTGAACCACAGGCCGGCTTTGGAATATGCTGCACAGAGCCTCAACATCGAGGCAATGCGCAGGCTTCTACAGAGAGGTGCACATGTAGGAGGGTACTACTCCACGGAAATCCTAGACGGCGCCCACGGGGTCGAAGCCTGACAGAGACGTGTGACGCCACTACATTGGAGCATGGTCCGGTGGCCGATGCATAGACGCCCCAACCAGGCGAGATGTCCTTGGATGCTGCATCTGCCCTGACTTATAGTCAACCAAGACCGAGACAATGAGTCTGGTGAAAAAGAGTCCGACCTGTACCCCGGGGAGACAGTCACCAGTGGCTCAGACTGTCCAGCATGCGCTGATGACCTCAAGCAGTCGAGCGATGGAGGCCGCGGCGTATGGCTGGAGCAGATACAGCGTTATATTGTGCGCCTGCTCGACGGAATCAATGGCCTCCTCGAGCACAGTGCTGCAAGGTACATCAACCAGAGTGGCGAGCCCGCCATCAGTCGATCCATAGACTTGCAGACACCCAACTCTCGCGTCTTTTACGATGAAGGCCGCGATCCCTAGTATCGATTTATCACGGTCGCAAGATCCATTATCACGCATGGCCGTTGGTTCCCGCGCTGTGTCAATGGTCTACAGGAGTTACATTCACAGTAGGCAACACCAAGTGCCAGTGAACGGCCATTTGGGTCTAGTGATGGGCCAAACGAGATATTGGACTTCGCGACGCTTGGGGAGATCTGCGATGTACTTCTACACGCAGGAGCCGATATATCAGAGAGAGTAAAAGGGCTTTCAATGGGTATAAAAGGGGTGCCACGACTGCTGATACTACTAGAAGAGCGCTTTGAATCTGTTGAAAATTTTACAGAGCGCCTAAACCGAGTACAGTGCTAGAATAAAATCTATCAGCCTTTTCTCCTGAAGCGACTCCCATTGACGCCACTAAGATGATGATAATTATCCTAAATGAAATGCTTGAAGGGTGGTTTAGTTATCATCGCTTGCCTACCAGACTTTGGAATTGGAACATAATTCCTAGGCTAAATATGAAGGGAATGGGTGATGGAAACGCACGAAGAGCCGGTCCGGCGGCGACCAACCGATAGCCCTCGGTATCGGGCTTGTTTGTCTGCGGCGGCCACAAAACACGGCTTTTGATGACGGGTATTGCTCATTGAGAATACTTATTTCAAATTATTGCTTTGGCACGATGGTACCGAAGTTGAGATGATACCCCACATATACGGGGTAATGCTTCTTCCCCAGATTGTGGTCCGAACCTTCTCCGCATTTGAAATGACCTCGGGGGTAACCATAGTGGACCTCATTGGACACTGGTGACGATCATAGTCAAGTTACCCCAAACCCCAGACCATAACAAGTAAAGTGTTTGCCTGCCTGCCAGGAACCTTGGCCGAGTTCTCCACACTTAGAGTGTTCTGCTAAACATTCATCCATCCCTATGGTGCAACGATTTGTAGATGCTACATAATGCTGCAATCGTGGGGTAGTTGTCGATCGGTATATAATCCGGGTGATCGCAGCCATGGGGTACAAAGAGATTTTGCCAAGATTGTGGTGATTCAATGACCTGATTTTGACCATCACCCGCAAGATGTATAATCAAGTCCTCAAATCATGGCTGGTTGCGGGGCTTCTCGGTGCCACCTCGAGCGCATCGCCTTGTTCTTCGGCCGCACCGTTGACCGTCAAGACAACCAGTGGTGAGCTCACGGGCTTTATCAACTCGACGACTCCAGCTGTGCGTCAGTTCTTGGGTGTGCCGTATGCGGAACCTCCCACTGAATGCCTTCGCTTTCAGCCGCCTCAGCGCAAGGCTGACGCGGGACCTATCAACGCGAGAACATACGCGCCGTCCTGCATGCAGCAAAAGAGTACCGCAGCCTCGGTTTACACCACTTACATGCCGGAGTTCCTAATCAATGGGGGTCAATCTGAGGATTGCCTTTACCTGAACGTCTATGCGCCATCTCGACCGATCAGCAAGAAGTTGCCGGTCTTCATCTATATTCCTGGCGGTGGTTTCACATCAGGAGGTGCGGATTCCTTATACAAAATTCCCGACCAGTGGATCCAAAGGACACAATCGCACATTGTTGTAACCATGAACTATCGAGTCAACGTGTTCGGATTCCCTGCCGCCGAAGGCGCACACCAGAATGTCGGTCTTTTGGACCAGCGTACAGTGGTCGAATGGGCTCGCGACAACATTGCTGCTTTTGGTGGCGATGCTGAGCAAATGGTGCTCTGGGGTCAATCTGCAGGAGCTGCATCCGTTGGAATGTATGGGTATTCATATCCTGATGATCTCATTGTCAAAGGCCTCATCTCCGACTCGGGGTCCCCCTCGACCCTGGCTAAAACCTTCGGCAACTACACTTCTTTCAGCACGCTGGCTGGCTTGGTCGGTTGCGGCGACCTCGATGCCACGGACGAGCTTGAATGTGTGCAGAATGTCGACGCGGAGTTTTTGGTCAATGTCTATTCAAACCATACAAGTATTATATCATTCTCGCCAATGGCGGACAACATCACCTGTTTCTCTAATACAACAGACCGCCTCGCGAACGGCTTGGTGGCCAAAGTAGTAAGTTGGGTCAGCCTCCGAAACGATCAGTGAGTGCTGATAAAGACGTTAGCCGTGGATATTCGGAAGCAATGCCAATGAGGGCGCTGGGTTCGGAACATTCAATGCCAGTGGACTCTCGCCTTCGCAGGTGGCCATTGGATTGTCACAGATCACTTGTCCTGTAGTGAAAGAGGTTCGGTAAGTGCAGACCGCTTTCCTGTGGCTTTTCCGCGGGTCAACAGCTGACAAACGGGCAGGAATCGTGAGCAGTTTGGATACACAACTTACCGATATCTATACTCGGGCAACTTTTCCAACATCTCACCCTTACCATGGATTGGCGCGACGCACAGTGGTGAGTTTTCGTGCTCCTTGACTTCGTTACGTGCCCGACTAAAACAAAATCAGCTGAGCTGCCACTACTCTTTGGAACCCATTACGAATATAGAGGTAATTCGACAGAGTTCGAGTGGGAGACCAGCTACGGCATGGAAGGTAGGATCCACCCTTTAACCCACTGGCATTTGACTTCGAATGATTAACACATGTCTTAGCCTTGTGGCTATCATTTTTGTTGGACCCCAGCCAAGATCCAACAGACGGCAACGGTGTTACTTGGCCGAAATATAGCTCGAATGTTGACACGTTAGCTGAGTTCGGTGCCGATGACCAATGGATACAATTCGTCGATGGATCTGTAGTAGACGATTTATGTGCATAATCCTACAGATAGAGCATCAAGATTAAGAATAATCCATGATAGATCGATCACCCTCTGAAATGTGTCGCGAGTCTGCGTCGTCGTCTAACTTGGCACGTCTGGTGTACCAACTTGAACCATTGGTAGAACAGAGGTAGCAATGACAGAGGCTATCACGGCTGTGTCTGTGTTTCATTGACGTGCAGGATTGCTTGCACGAGCAACTCGTGAGCAACTTTACCAAGACGCCAGCACACCTCCTCATCAGGTAAAAATTTCCCATGCACTGCGCAGTCCTCTTTGCGAAGCCTCGAAGCGGATTCCCGGTTCCGAAAATAAGAGAATGCATGTTGTTTGTAGCAACGTCTTTTTTGCATTGCGCTGACTATTTGTCAGTCCCCTGGGCTGGGCAAATGGACAAGGGGGACGAACGGTATTGCATCCGACCGCGCGCGCTACTGTTCCTTCGCTCCACCAGACCTCCATTCAAGAACGGTTGCCAAATGAGGCTATGCCAGCCCAACGCGGCTCTGTTGCAGCACAAACCCTGGGATATGGCTGTCTGTTTGGTAATATAGATGCGGGAACAATGATCAATAGTAATTGCTCGCCAAAGTAGAACTGTGCGGCAGAACATATGCAGTCTTCATTCGTCTAGCAAAGGCACCAGCAGCTCGGTGCCGACATTGTTACCTCATCGCACATCTGCAGGATTGCCATGCAGGACCTCGTGCGCAACAGGCATCAGATGCATGGTGCTGACATGGGGATATTCATCCTGCAGAATATAGACACGTCGCTTATTTGGAAGGTGGCTTTGATCTGAAACACTTCGGCAAGTGCAATTGTCAACGAGAAAAACGCACCTCATTTCTCGACTTCGAAGAGGTAACAGAGAGCAGACTTTCAGATCGACAGGCCTGAAGCCATCCAGACCTCGATGGACCTTTCGCTGAAGAAGCCGCGATTCGATTCGTCGCTTAACGCACCTTTGAAATGCGACTTTCGGCCGCTGGGGTGCTTTTATTCTATAAATATGCCTAGGGGTGCAAGTTGGTGGAGATCGACTACACAGCAGCCCAACTGAGATCAAGCTTGATCGTTAGTAATAGCCCTAGTGAGCTTTATTTTAGTGATCTCATCGTGAAATACATACCCCTACCGCCTACTCTCGCAGCAGGTTCTGGTAGCGTTTGGTAGGCTGGAAGGATCTTACGTGAGTTGCAGCAGAAACTAAGCCAGGGTTTTAATTAGTCGAGTGCCTTACCGAGCCTTACCGATGCAGCTAAGCTGGGATAGGCCCACACTATAGCGACTGGGGGTTTCGAAGATGCTGCAAATTACCCAGCTTGCAAGAGGGCCTGCTGAAAAGGTGCTGAAAGTGGTGCCAGGACCAGGTGGACAAAAAGATGCGACAATCCTCTGTGCAAACTCGAGAGTTTTTCTCTCCAGTTCTGCCTTTTCTTGTATACTAATCTGCAGATCAACTGGTGCAATCGATAATTAGACCCAATAGATCGTGTCCTTTGATCTTGATTCCTGTAGCCCAAAATGGATCACCAACAACAACAACAATACCACCAACAAGGTGGCCAAGCTTATTACCCGCCTCAGGAGAAGCCCGCCGATTATGTGGATCATCAATACGGGCAGCAGTTTCCGCAACAATACCACGACAACGGCGCCGCAGCGGCACAGTCAAATCATGTGCCGCATGACGGTGCTTATACCGGAGGTTACACTGCTCCGGCTCAGACTTCGGGAAGCGGTCCAAAGCGCGGGCTCCTCATCACCCTGATCGCGGCCCTAGCTATCCTCGCCGCCACTGTTATCGGTCTTGCTGCCGGTCTTGGTGTCAGCCAGAATCATCTCCACTCCGCACAATCAGACCTCGATGCCGCTCAGGCTTCTCTGTAAGTCTCATAGCTACATACCCAATTCTTCATTTTGATAAAATCCTGACCATAGCCACAGCTCCTCTGCTGCATCCGCTCCGACAGTGACAGTCACGTCAACAAAGTCGGGATCACCAACGAAGACTTCTTCTTCGGCAACCGCCAGCGCGACAGCCGACAAGTTTTCTACTTGCCCCGGCGCGAACAACACCATCTACACTTCCGGCACGGACAGCAAGCAGTTCAAAGTGCTCTGCGGCGTCGACTCCAGCGGCGAGGGCCAGTCCGACGACCTGAACAGCACCAAGGCAGCAACCATGACTGTCTGCATGGACGCATGTGCCAAGACGGACGGATGCCAGGGTGCTGGCTGGGGCTACATTGACGGCAGCGGCAACATGTGCTACATGAAGACGAACTTGACCGGTTATCACAATGCAACAGCAAGCTGGGAATTCGCTACCTTGGCCACTTTGAACACAACTTCAACAGACTCCTGAATAAACAGGCTCGGGCGGCGTTTGGGTGGGACTGATGTCATTGTTGGACAATAAAAAGGTTTAGCTATAGCGGGATAATTTTGATACCATTTCCTTTCGCCTTCGGTTTGCGGTCAAGTTCAATGTGATATTAATCAACAGCCGGTAGAGCAGTCACGTCCGATCCGCCACAGCTTAGCATTTGATACGACTAAATATGATACGAAAAGATCAGATTGACGTGAGGATGAACGTTTTCCTTCTTTTTTTCTCTCTTTTTTTATCTCTTCTAAAGGAAAAGGGAAAGAAATGATTTTTGGAGAAAAAGATCCTAGGTCCATACTATTCTACATTGTCTTTTCTTTGATTTCCGATGTCATCGCTGACTGCTCTCTATATCGTGTAGTTTGGTTCGATTACAAATTCTTCGCGTTCCAGGTCGCGACATGATCCGGCACGTCGTCAGCCAAAACTTCGTCAACGCCAGTGTCCTCTTGCAAATCAGGCCACAACCACTTTACAAACAGCCTCGCATCCTCCCAGTCTTTCCGGGCCAATTGCTGCTTTGCCGCGTCTCGTTCCCTCCTGGCTTTGTCCCGCTCAAGCGAGACATACCGCAGTCTCTTTTGGAGAAACTCTAGCCGGCTGGACAGTTCCTTGCTGCCTGTATGTACGGCCTCGAGCCGCTCCATCAACTCCTGTTTTGACGGCGATGAATTTCCTTTCGACACACTGCGATTTGGACGCCCGAACCAATGAGGATACCGCGGCGAGTCGCGGGGACTACTCTCTTCCAGGAATTGTTTTTGGTACCAGTTCCCGGGGCAGCCTGCTGAGTTTGAGCGTGGCCGTTGGGCGTGATAGATGCCATTGCTCTTTTTGGGGCTGGGTGTGGTAGGTGGAGTCTCTGGCAGAGGACGAGTTGGAAGCGGCTCTCTCCTCGGACGCAACCGCGACTCGGAGCCGCGACGAGAGCCCTTGAGATAACTGCACTTCGGGCAAACGCACAGCATGCTAACGGAGTCGGGGCCATGCATCTTAGTTTCTTTCTTGAGAATGTTTCATTTTTTTCATGGTGGCCTTGAGGTTTTTATTTCTGTATTTTCGAGTCAGGGCTGACGGCTCCAGAAAATAGCGGACCCAGGAACTTTTCGGCGTATCGCGATACCTCGTCAAGTTGTAAATGGTATATCCTTGATTGTTCGGCTACTGCCAAGACACGTCGGGCACGCTCTTTGTTTGTCGCCTCTCAAACACGGTAGTAACTGTTGCCACAGGTGATGGTCTTGGTCCGTTGCATGAATATTGAGTGGAAAAGACAACAATGACCGTGCATCGAAGAAACTATAGAGCATTTCCACGCTATCAGTGGACTGGATTATAGTTTCAACGTTGTTTATGCCGTTGGAACTTGGGTAAGGTTATACAGTTGCGATCAGACCGTTTGGCAGCCTGGTTGTAGTAAGGTGCTAGGATACCCTAAGCTCCGAACTCGATCACGATTGCAATTGGCCGTGATTGCCGATTAAGGCATCGGGCCATCACATAATAAGTTCCGAGCTGTGCAATTCTGAAAGAGTGAAGCTTATAGAATTTGAAAAGCGCCTTAGCTGTGTTGATAATCTCGATCGACAATGATGCGCCGATGGGTTGATGGGAAACCGTAGTGCTATGTTCTCCACAGCACAGTACTTGCGCTGCAGAAAAGCTTGAACGTTGTAGCTGCCTGTAGCACTTTAACCAAAGCGTAAGAGTGCTGTCGCGTGCATGCTATTAATTGACTATGACTACTGGGCAGTATAAATGTGGTTTTGTTTACCAGGGCAGTAGCCAAAATCACTGACTACTGGAGTTGATTCTGAATCACGCCTGTCTGGAAATCAATTGCACTCACTGAATTCTTTGGAGTTCTGGCCATAAGCTGAGGCGCAACATATTACCTGCTTTACGCCCACATTCGGTAGGGAACCGAACCGCAAACTCGGACAATATCTAGCATAAATCACTGCAGACCGACACGCAGACAATATCTCCATGTTGTTCTACTTTTATCGTCCTCCCAGTTTCTGTTCCACTCTATTGCGACGACGGCTTGTAATCATCGACCGTATCACATCCCCTCAATCCTTGGCCAAGATGAGTGTTCCAACTCAGCAGCTTCCCTCCGAGCCCGCCTGCCGCAGATTAGTACAATTCTACGAACTGCAGGGCGCCGATAACCGCGGTCGACGCCTTCAGCAGATCATTGAATGGAGCGACAACCGTCTGGAGTCTTGTCACGACTACATCCAGACGCTGTTTCCTCTGCCCGAAGAGTCCATGTTTGCCGATGCACCCGTCATCGACGAGGAGACTTATCTGTACTGGCGGCAGCACGCTTCACTGCGTCAAAACCTACGGCGCGCTTTTGAGCGCATTCTCACCTTCTATGGCTTCGAGATCTCATGGGACGAAGCCGATGGCGGCGGTGCTGATCGAAAACCGCACATCTCGGAAAAGAGAGGGGCCCGATCGAATCTGGCGCGTTGGGTTAGGCCCATGGACCACAACCACCTGCGCATCACGCGCATTCTCAGGAGCCTGCGCGTCCTGGGGATGGAGGCGGAGGCCAGAGAATTTCACCAGGCCCCTCTCGAGCGTTTGCCAGAAATATGGCATAGTTGGTGGCA
This sequence comes from Truncatella angustata, assembly GCF_020726525.1. Taxonomy (NCBI): domain Eukaryota; kingdom Fungi; phylum Ascomycota; class Sordariomycetes; order Amphisphaeriales; family Sporocadaceae; genus Truncatella; species Truncatella angustata. Next base: position 884,304 of record NW_025763390.1, on the reverse strand, counting down.
CCAGTCAGAAGTTTTGGAGACGGGCTATGGAATTCCCCTTGCATGTTGCGCCAGATGGAACAGAAGTGGACTGGCTGGAGAAGTATGAAGCCGCAGTCGACGCATCGGAAGATGAGCAGGATACTAGCGACGAAGCCAGTGCACAGGAGCAGAATACGGCAGACAGGGAAGGAAATACCCGTTAGATTTGATGTCAAAAGCTCTGTTGATGTTACTATTTTCTAGACAGAACAGCATGGCATGTGATATGTCACCATCAGCTCTTTCACTGACTGAAATGTGCCAGACAGAATATGTGTGCATATTCATTCAGGTGATGTATTCTTCATAAGAATGGTCCAATAGCTCGTTTTCCGACTTTGGCATGACAAAAGTTGGAACTTTTAAGTCACTAATGATACTCATTGTTGTATATTGGTCTTACCTTCTTCTATGAAAAGTTACCATTCGCTTCCATTCTATGTTGTCTGAATCAATGCACCTTTTCTTAGTTCGATGTTCGGCTAACGTCTGCTACCTCTCGGACGCCTTGAAAGCAGCAAACAGAATCCTTCACCGACACTGACTGACGACCTTGGTATCAAATGCATGCTTTATACAACAGCCATGGTCTTCCTCATGATTTCAAGCCACAATTCCATTAATCGCCTTCAATCAGGCGCAGTGTCGACGATTGGTTGCCTCGAGGTATCTCCATAAGCAAGAACAATTCACTGCGCAGTTTGGTGGCCCAGCATAAAACATCGATATTGCCTTACCGTAGACCTCTACTTATAAGCTCACCTGGTCCCTCATCTTTGAACAACAGTCTAAACGATAAATCCAGTAAACCCTCATTTAATCGTCGTCGTCAATATGTCTCCCGCACCATCGTTCAACTACTATGAGGAGCTGGAGGTCTCACCGACCGCGACTCAGCAAGATGTTGTCTTCTCTTACCGCAAGCTGGCCAAGGTCCACCACCCTGACAGAAACCACGGAGATGCCTCGACTGCAACTGCTAAATTTCAAAGAGTAAGTGCCCCCGTCTATCTATTCTCATCAATGAGTCCGATTCTGATATCCATCTCAGCTAGGAGAGGCATACGAGACACTCTCCAAGCCAGACAAGCGCGCACAATATGATCAAGTCATCACGGCTAGCACTTTTTATTCTGCATCAAATTCAGATTCAGGTGCGGCGGCGGAGGGCTTCCATAGCTCACATGGCAGGTTCCCTTTCAGCAGTGGCTTTCCATTTGGTGGATTTGACGGAGGTCATTTCGGCTACTCCCCATTCGATAGCCCTCTGTTCCAAGAAGACGGGGAGGGAAAAGACGACGATGGTGGTTATCACTATGAAATCTTCTGCGTGTCTATCGGGCCCGGAAGGTATGTGAAGATGAAACGCCGCGTGGGCCAGGATGCTCGACGTGAGGTCAAGAAGATGAGCCCAGAAGAAGAAGTCGCTACCAAGGCTCGAAGACATACAGAGGCAAGGGAGGATGAGGTAAAGGAGGCCAGACGGAAGAAGGCCCGCGAGAGACAGCAGCGAGTAGCCGAGAAGGTGGCACGACAGCAAGCTAATGCGACTATCAAGGCCCAGCAGCAGAAGCGCGAGGAGCAGCAGTTCGAAGCCGATCGCAAGGCCCAGGAGGCACGATGGAAGCAGGAAAACACCACCACCGCTCAGCAGATGCAGGCCACATGTCTACATGCCAACCTCTGGACCAAGGTCAAGCAAGCCGAAAAGCTGAAGTGCGTGTCCTGCAACACGAAGCGGGGGGTGTTCGCATTCAAGTGCCCTCTTTGCGGTCTTCTCGTTTGTCAGCATTGCCAGAATCAATTTATGGAGAAGAAGAAGAAGAAGAAGAAGAAAACGGAAAGACTCTGATGTGCTGGCATAGGTTGATAGAGCACCTGAGAATATCGCAGGCACTGAATGAGGCAACCTAGAGAGCAGGCAGTTAGTTGAGGCCACTTATACTGGGATTCGGTATCGCGCGCTACTGGGGAGGACGAACACACGAGGCATGCCGCTCTTATGCCAGGAGGAACAGTTTGTCGATGCTTCTGATGATAATAATAGACATGGTAATGAATGAAGGTTACGTCAAGAAGACGTGCGGCGCCAGTTGCAGTGGTATTCACATAATATGGCGGCCAATTTTAATGTTTAATAAGTAAATGCATGCACCTGAACTACCTACTTGGTAGCGAAGGGTAAAACAAATGGCCCAACCCAGAGCGTGACTTCTGGGTTAACTTCACGACCGTTTCCGACGGGCTACTCCCTCGTCCTCACACTTGACAAGGGAAGCTAAACTATGCCTGCAGTCATAGACGGCGACTAGTGCTTACAAAACACTAGAGCTTCAACATACTACCAATAAGTATAGTAGGGAGACTTTGTAAGAATTACAAGAACCAATATTTTAGACTATATACAACAACAACCACTGATTTCCTACCGCTCAGGTCCCGTACGGCTTTCGGACCCTATTGTGACCCCGAAAGCGTTCGTGGGAGTGGGGTCTAGCGCACGGTATGCTAGATAGCGCGCCATGTTTCAAGCATGACGCACTAGATCTGCCTCCTCGCGGATTTTAAGATGACCTTATCTCCCAGAAGACCACGGAGTACGATGCCACTAAAGTATGAATGCGGTATATATCAGACATCGGGCTCGGGAGAACATAGAGAGAGCAGATAATATACAGAAGGGACGAAACGAAGCACCCGAGGTTAACAAACAACCACCAGCGTTGATCAGCGTTACAGCTTGAAGATTGTAGCAAGTCTATTTTAATCTGGCCAGTTGGACTCATCATGACTACCAGATTCGCGCTCAAATGCGCCAAGGAGTCCGCGGGTACCATACCGCTGCCCAACATCTGCATCGGGACCTGGGCATGGGGCGACAACGCGACTTGGAAGAACGCGTCGGCGGATGCGCGCCAGCTGCTGAACGGCGCCTGGGAGACGATGCAGAAGCAGGGTCTCAACTTCCTCGACACGGCTGAGATCTACGGCAACGGAGAGTCGGAGCGCATCATCAAGCAGCTTCGGGATGGCAGTCCGGATGAGTTCAAGCAGAAGCTTGTCACTGCCAGCAAGTACATACCTATCCCTCTCCCGCCAACGAAACTGTTCATGCCATATGGCGTGGTCAACAGCTGCCGTAAGAGCCTGGAGAGGATGGGCCTCGAGTCGATGGATCTGTACCAGATACATGGCCCTATTCACTTCCTGAACTCCATCGACTCTGTCGCTGGCGGACTCGCCAAGTGTGTTGAATTGGGACTCACACGCGCCGTCGGAGTCAGCAATTACAGCAAAGACGAAATGATCCGGATGGATGACGCTCTGAAGACAAGGGGTCTGCGACTTGCGAGCAACCAGGTTGAGTTCTCTTTGCTGAGAACACTGCCAGAAACCGGCGGTCTACTCGAGGAGTGCAAGAAGAGAGGCATTCTGCTCATGGCCTACAGCCCCCTGTAAGTGTTTTCTTACGAAGATTCATATCAAATTCGTAGTGAATTCTCACTAATAATAATTTAGGGCTATGGGGCGCCTGACCGGTAAGTACAGCGCCGAGAATCCTCTCCCATCAGGGCGCAAATTCAGCAACTATCCAATTGAGCAAATTAGCCCGTTGTTGGATATCCTGCGTAAAGTGGCTGCAGCACATGATGTGAAGCCAAGCGCTGTGGCTCTAAAGTGGGTAATCCAGAAGGGTGCGATTCCTCTTGGAGGCGTTAAGAACGCCACTCAGGCGGAAGAGAATGCCCGCGCTGCCAGCGAAGACTGGCTACTGTCTGACGACGAGGTTACTGAGCTCGAGAAGCATTCGGTTGTCGGAACAACTAACTGGATGTGGCAGCACGGGTGATGATTGAGCTGGCAGAGAGGACTATTTATCGTTGAGGACGTGAATGGATTTCCTAGATGCCACTGGTTGCCAAGGTCCTAGTTGTATAATAATTTGGAGATACCCCAATCAATTAGACGAAATGTACTGACACTGACTAGACTTTGATACTCTGTATCAAAACGCCTGAATTCTCAAACCTTGGCAGCAATGTGGATTGAAATGTTTATAAAGTGGACCTTGCTTTCTGTCATGTCCCTCATTTGATTGGCCGAGAGAGTTTTCTTGCCTTCAATTCATTGATGTTCGGCCATCGTCATTTAAGTGTTACCTGGCGGCGGGTGCAGTTGTTTACGTTATTTAAGATATCGAACCTTCAATCATATTTTACTGATATTATTCACGGCAGATTAGGTCTATCTTGTCCAGGTGGTAGTTGAAAACGGTAAACCACCCACTTAGCGTCGAACCGAAGATGACGATGACGGTGAAGATGAACCACGACCCTGAGGAAGCAAGCGTTCCTATACACAGTGATATGGAGAACCAACAAGCGATCAATACTCTTGGCGATGAAACTGAGAAGGTGTCCGCTTTCAAGGCGCTGGGGCTACTAGACAGGTTCCTTGCTATATGGATTTTCTTGGCAATGCTTATAGGAATCTTGCTTGGAAATTTTGTGCCAGAGACTGGTCCTGCGCTCGAGAAGGGAAAATTCGTGGGGGTGTCGGTGCCTATAGGTAAATGCTCCATCTTCGTTTCAGAACAAGGTGTTAACATATAGTAGCGGTCGGTCTGCTAGCGATGATGTATCCAATTCTCTGCAAAGTTCGATACGAGTCGCTGCATGAGATCATGGCACACAAGGACGTCTGGAGACAAATCCTATTCAGCGTGGTCGTTAACTGGATAGTAGCGCCGTTCCTCATGGTAAGACTGCCGAGCCACCTGTCACAGCACATCTAACACAAAACAATAGCTTGGGCTATCATGGGCCTTTTTGCCAGACGAAAGTGGATTGCGTGCGGGTCTTATTCTTGTCGGCTTGGGTAGATGCATTGCAATGGTACATTTCCTCATCTTTTCGCAAGGCTTAGCCATAGAGGAACTGACATGTTGATAGGTTTTGATTTGGACTGGCCTCGCTGGTGGCGACGGAGAATACTGTGCTATCCTTGTGGCAATCAACTCAATCCTCCAGATGGTCCTTTTTGCTCCGTTGGCCATTTTCTTCATTCGTGTAATTAGCCACGATGAAAGTGCTACCAATGTGTCCTACTCAGTGGTAGCCACGAGCGTCGCGGTATTCTTGGGCATCCCCCTCGGTGCGGCAATCATCACGCGGTTTTCGCTCCGCAGACTTTTCGGTGCAGACTGGTACCAACGAGTCTTCCTTCGTTTTGCCGCTCCTTGGTCACTGATTGGATTGCTGTATACCATATTGGTTCTCTTTGCTTCCCAAGGACGACAAGTTGTTCACCAGATCGTCTCGGTCATCCGTGTAGCTGCTCCATTGATCGTGTACTTTTTGGTCATCTTCTTCCTGACGCTGTGGATCACACGTCGTCTGGGTTTCAGTTATGGCTTGGCCACAACACAGAGTTTCACCGCAGCAAGTAACAACTTTGAGCTTTCTATAGCAGTTGCAGTGGCCACATACGGACCAGATAGTGATCAAGCATTGGCGTCCACAGTCGGCCCGCTAATCGAAGTGCCTGTGCTGCTTGGATTGGTGTATATAGTTAAGTTGGTTGGCAAACGGTACAATTGGGAATAAGAGCTTGTTTGGCGCCCGTAGAACGGCTCTACAGCGATAAAGTACCTTTTTAAGGCATAAGCAGCAGTCCATCGGATTGAAGGGGAATTGATGTCGTTGCATAATCTCTGGCTCTGCCTATGGCATTTCGTTCATGATTTGAAAAAGGTCAGTGTTCTTGACCGAGCAGGAGTTGCTGTCTGTGCATCCAAGTGTTTGCCGTGCTTCTGTAACGTCTCCGTGACCGCGAAGGTTCATGATGATAGATGCGGCGGCTTCGCAAGAGGTGACTTGGCTTGAAGAACAAGCACTGACTGACGCGGGTGCACTTCCTGACGATTGCTCAGGAAATGGTCGACAGGTTCGTGTTTCCACGTAGCCTACGCCTGGGCCGGCGGGCCCGCAACTTGCCACCTTACTGCATGCTGTGTCTTTGACATTCTGGTGATAACTAGGCACATTGACCACGGAAATATTTACCGACGGAGCCATGCTGTCTGAGTCAGGTTGGGTTATGGCTGGGGAAGGGCCTGTCGGGGTTGTAGATGTATACCGAACCTGGCTCTGCGATGGATTTCCGACAGCTTCAGGTGCCGCAAGGAAGGCATCAATTTCGTCGTGTTGGACCCCATGCAGAGCTAGCAGAACAAGAAGCCTCTCATTCTTCCATGCCACGGCACGAGCGGCGCGCTGCATTTCTTGCGTTGCGTTCACACCACGCTTCTCATAGTCGCTAACACGTTGTTCTAGATTTGCGACATATTCTCTGTGCCGCGCACGAGAGCGCTGCTGCGCCTCACGGCTCTCTTCCTTAGAGGCTGGGACCCGCACCTACGTGGTTTTTATTAGCGTCTAGGAAGCTGCGATTGGCATAATGTGTACACACCTTTCTGGGCATTATTGATGTGATTGAGCTACAGATCTCCAGGTTGTCGATGGGTCTGGAATAATTGAGGAGCAAATGTTAAGCTGATTTTGGTGCCATTTTATTTGATGGCCCCGACAAGCGCTAACTTTCGAGGCAAGCCAGTGCAAATACCGTGTTGTTAAAGGTATTTCCACAAACTGGCACACTGTATGTATATTTGAACGAACAACGAGACCGCGATTGTAAATCTTCTGCAGCATTTAACCTACAAACCTCGCCATTTAATGCCAGGTTTTCCTTGTGTCCACTGTTTGGTATCCGGCCAAGATATTTTAGTTGTGGTGTGCCTGCCGAAGTAACATCTGCACAGAATCTTGATTAACCTTGGTGCTTGTGAAGAGTTTCTGCTGACCGTAGTCTAACCTTAGCAGCTTTTAGTGCAGAAGTTACCGGTTCGTGTTGCTGTCACTGTAACACAAATGTGAGCATATGTATGGGCCTGTTGATGAAGTTCCAATCGAACAATCACGATGCATTGAGCCGTCCCAATTGCGAATCATGCACCGATGCTCCAAATTAAGAAGGGAACGGACCCGAATAAGGTTTACACAGTTGTAATGACTGACCAGTCGTCTAAAGTTAGATTAGATATGTTCCGTTGTGACTAGCTTTCTTTCCCACCAAGATATCATGTTAAGCTATCCAAATTCATACCCACCACGGTTCATCGGAACTCAATAACGCCCTTTTCCGTATCTATATAATTATGTATATCCAAATGAGGGTCTATGCTATGTGCATCTTGTTTATCATTACGAATAACCACTAACAGTTGTGTGTATTTATGTACCCGATAACCCAATTACTCAGTTACCAGGAGAAAGTCATGAGCGCGGGGTTCAGCGCCAGCGGAAGCAAAAAGTGAGAGCCCGCGACAGTAGCCATAGGCAAGATGGCGACAAAATCCGTGATGCGCCAATCGTAAGGCACGAAAGGCGCAGTAGCGAGGATGATCATGCCGATAAGGAAGAGTAGTGAGAAGAGCATGGAGAATTTGAACTAAATAGGCAATGATGTCAGTAATTGTATGTGTGTTGGCAATCAATAGGTGATAGAAATATGACTTGATTGGGTATAGAGGACTTTGTGGCGTCGCGCCGTTGGTCTTCATCCAAGCTGAAACCAGCGCGCTGAAGATTCGGGCTAAATCAAGACAAATTCGCAGGAGAGGGGGGAAGAGAAAAGGGGAAAATCTTACACTCTTCAGCACCTTGGGAACTTCGATGAAGAAGTTGGAAAACTCGGCCTCCTTCGATGTTGCACCCCAGGTCATGTCAATCTCGAACATATGCGCCAACAATGCTTGCGAAACGTGCAGACTGAGACCACCCAGGAAGATTGCCAGCATCAGTGTCCACTTGAAGTTCTCCCAGAGAGAACCCATCAGACTGCGCTCACCGACACGGTAACGCATGACGGCGAGAGCAATGTTTCCGAGACCGTTGAAGACGATGATGATGGAAAACCACACCTGCCACGAGTCGACATAGTATTTGTCCAAGTATCCGTTGTACCAACCCATGACGAAGTAGTTGACGGAAGTCAGGATCCAAGAGGCACCAATGGCATAGTAGGTACCAATGTACGAGATTACGGTGATCTTGGATGTGAAGCGGATGTTGGAGAAGAGGAAGCGACGGAACAGCGGGGTGAAAGGACCTCGCCACAGCCAGGTCCGGATCGGGTGGAAAAGCAACTCGTTGCAACCGTATGCGTACTTCTCCCATCGAGCTAACTCGTCGTACACGGTCAAAGACACACCCTCCTTGAAACCCTCGCCGGCCCAGGCAGCAAGACGGATGATGTAACCAGCACATTGAAGACGAAGGGACATGTCGAAGTCCTCGGACACATGGCTTTCCGACCAAAACTTTTCATATCCATCTTCGTCCTCGTAGCTGACCTGCTGAATAGCACTCCACCGGAGGATAGCGTTGTGGCCAACGAAAGGAGCAACATCACCGTTGGAAACAGTGTACCGGATAGCGCTGTAGATGAGGTTTGTGAAGAATGTGATACCGTTCTCGAAGTATGTATGCACGACTTGCATGACACCGGATGAGAATTGCATGATGCCAACGTCGGGGGACTGCTCCATTTCGGATACAGCATCCAGGAAACAATCAGATGGCACACGAGTATCGGAGTCGACTGTATAGAATTAGCACCACGCATAGAATGGTTGGAGCGTTATGAAGCTTACTGATCAAGATGTAGTCGCCGACACGAACGTTACCATCAGCCCAAGCTCTGCCATCCTCCTCGAGGACTTTCTTCAAGGACTCTTCATAAGCATGGGCTTCATCAACCTGCGACCACTCGGGACCACGGTTATACTGTGCTAGCTTCTCTTCAACACTGCAGGAGATCTTAAGGGCAAAATTCATGTTGGAGGCTTTCTTGAACTTGCCGCGGCGCAGGAAACCATTTTCGCCATGCTTGGGCCGCGCAACCCAACCGATGCTGTGGTCGGCATAGAAGTCGATGCGGGCCTTTCGCTCTTCTTCCGAGATGAGTTGCAAACCATCATCATTGATGAAGATATTGGCTGAACCACCCTGGAGCTCATACGTGCTGATGGCCTGTTTGATAGATTTCACCGTGGGAGCAATGACGGCACCGAGACCCTCCTTATAGACAGGACACTGTACAGTGAGATGTGGCAGGGGTCCGGATTGGATGCGTGGTGGCGGGCGTGCAGAGTAGAACTTGGAGTTCATCGTAAGCTGACGAATAGGGCCAAATATCTGTGCTAGGCATCCAACGATGACTTGTGCGAAGAAAAGCGTGAAGAATATCTGGACAGGAAAGAGACAGCAAAGTGCGAGGCGGATGTAATTTCCGTCGACTGACACTTCTACAGCGAGTTGACGCCACGCGGCACCAATCGAGATGACGACAATTACCATGGTAATCGATACCAAATAGGTATTCTGCATGTGGACTGGGCGGCTTTCGAGTTTGATCGCACCGCTCTCCTCGTCGATCTCAAACTCGCTCACAGCGAGTTGGCCAGGCTTCTTTTCGTCGTCGTCGCCCTCATTGCCGGCTTCCCATACCAGCTCCATTAGTTCCGCCTCGATGGCCTTGGCTCGCTGTACCAGGTGAAGCGCATCGTCATCCCAAATGACAAGCAAAGCTTCGGAGGCAACAAAAGCAGCGAACTGGTATTTTCGTGCCCGAGGTAGATCATCAATGGTTGGCAAGATCTGAACCCGTAGACCATTCATCAAAGGCACATCTACCGCGTCTGGTGACCACGACAAAAATGTCTTAATGACTCTGGAGTTAACCGTCATGGCAGCGGGGACATTGAGCGCAGACATAGCCAGCGCTAGTGGGGAATCAGCCAGTTGCGGTGGGCAAGCCAGGTACTGTCCTCGCACTTTGCGCAGAAGGACTCCCTCGACCTCACCGCTTCCGTCGCTGACCCAAAGATGAGAGCATTGCTGCTGGTAGAGGTAGTTCACCATGACTTCATGCTTGATGTCATCCAGGAATACGGAGCTGCCATTGGAGTTTACCGACCGCCCTGATATGGAGTTTCTCGACGAACCGAAGTGTGGTGTAGGTGCTTGGAGTTGAAAATCGTCTATAGCGTTCTGATGTGCGTTGTTCCTCTTCTCCGTTGGGGGGATCGCCGTTGCAGGCGTTGGTCTTTGTTTCTCCTCAGGCTTCTTAGCCTTGAAGTAACTTGAGATACCCATGCTTCTGAAGTACTACGGACCTTGTCCGGCGACCACAGGCGGAAGTTCCTATTGTACCAATATAGCGATTGTATGATGATATCAAGGCAACTGCACCTTGTTGAGCAATGAACCGCTGATATTTTCTATTAGCTTGACTTCTTTGGCGGAACCGTCTTGTAGGACATAAGGGTTACTATTTTGCACATGATGCTTCAAGATGCGTGCTTTGAGACATGCCTCAATGGTTGTAGGGAAGCAACGTGAGATGACCGCCGTGGAAGACTGTTACTTACATGGTGAACGAATGGATGGGCCAAGATGAACCCTGTAGGAATGATGGAATATCCCTTGAAGCTTAAGAGATGTAGAACGCAGTTGCTACCAAGAGTACGGATATGTAGGAGCGGGAAGCGGAGACGAAGACAACAATCCCTGAATGAGGACAAGTGAGTGTGTATGGATGCAAACTAGGCACGGTAGAGAAAGGCAAGGAATGTCAAGCTAAAGAGAGATAAGGTAAGGGGAGCAGGGGAGACTTTTACAACCTGGTTGGGCCCGGCCGGGATGATAACATGCAGGTGCTTGGACTAGTATTCCGCAGCTCTGGCACGAAAGCCCTGATACTGGGCTGGACTCCGCCTAGACACAAACGTTTCGGGCTGGCCTTCTGCTAAGATTGAAAGCCACCGACAGTTTTGGGAAAACATTCGGGGATGACGATATGAACTGTCACAAAGTTGCAGTAGCTGGATGTATCCTTGGCACTTCTAATGGGTGCTAAACAGCCACTTTCGACAGGAGGAAGCTTCAAGGTAACCGAATGCCACATCAGATGGTAGCTCACTTGACGTCCAAGAGCGATATTGTTGGCGGCTTAGATTCGCCATCATCAATAAAGAATTACAACTATACAACAGCCGAGACCGCTAGTCATTCCAGCAACGAGGAGAGTTCAACGCGCTTGCAGGGTTGCCTCATGGGTAAAGGAGACTGTCAGCATGTTTTGGACTAACAACCAAAGGAACTACAGACAAAACTTAGTCATGTGGACTACCGATGTCTCAGGAAGCTCACGGTGAACTCCAGACAACGGTAGTCGTAAAGGCCGTGCTCATGAGGACCGAGAAGAGTTCGACCATCTGTTAGCCAGCCATCTGCGGGAACTTTTCAAAAAGAGGCCCAGAATTTTTGTTATCTAACAAGCTGGCTAAGGTGCGGCTCGTGTTGATATGGACCGCATGTGTCAAATTCTCCGAAATGAGCTCTGCTAGCAGCTATAGGCCGGTAGGTTGTGGATCAGACACAGCTGTTTTGGCCCGGAGGCATCTAACTTAGGAAGCCATGGTCGTAGTAAGACTATCTTGGAGGCCTGATAGCTTCGCTTGACGATATCTTCACGACGTTTGGGAAGATGATTGGAAATCCGAGTAGCCGAGAAGAGGAGATATTGCCATTGGCAGCCACTGGCGGCAATAGAGGCATATGCATCAGTTCTCAACAAATCCGGGCAGTTCGATAGTTGAAAGTGCATCATAGGATACCCTACTGCCGATCATCAGTACCAGTACTGCTGTAGTTGTTGGTCCCATATTTCCTAGGGGCAAAATCCACTTCGATCCATGAGGAGAGAACAAAGCCATGTCTGATTCGTTGAAAGACAGCGAAGTAACCGATACTTTGCAGTTATTCTTACGGGCAGTGTTTGTACGGATTGGCACTGCTGCCTTTCAGGTGCATCTACAGTGGAAGGACTCTCGTATTCATGCAGCTGTACCTGTGAGTGGGAGGTCGAGTTAGCCTGCACACTAACCCGTTTGGTGGCGATCTGGTTCACTACCGAATTGTTTTGACAAGTGGATTGGGTACCCGGGTCATAGCGAGCGCTTGTTCAGGTACTTGCAAATGGATGTACTTAAAGCAGCGTGTGTTCGCGAAGACAAGCTTGTGGCTTGCAACGGTGCGTTTCGCGGTACGTACCGTATCGCAACGTTCAAGGCTCTTCCGCCCTTATCTGTGTGCTGGCGACACCACGAAACTGGATATCGTATTGACCTACATGCTCCAAGGATTGTGCATAAGCGCCTCAGGTATGCCCAGATTCCTGATGAGCTGGCGATTTTCTATAGAAAACAAGGTTCGTCTGATGGCTGGAACTCGAGAAAAAATCCTGCTTCACAAGGAATCGGATTGATCTAACGTAGAGATGTGCATGTTACGGATGACATTAGGATGACAGCTCAACGGCAATGCTGACGAAAGTTCTCGTTGTGCATTTCAACTGATCAAGCTGAGCGATGCAGGCGTCAATGCCGAGACTGAACGATCCCAGCTCACAGGCATCGGAAGCCATCAAGGCGACGCCGTACGATTCATCAAAATGACCATTGCAACATGAAATAGTGCTGATTGAGATGACTCGATCTTAAACCATCTGACAGATATTGAGCCTCCCGAAGTTTAAAGGCATACATAGCAGGCATGACTATAATAATATTGGTCCTAACATTGGTAGTGCAGTGGCTTTCGAAGCCTCTATCATGTGTTTAAAGTGATGAGTAAACATTTTCGTGTGTGCATACAGTGACGGCCCTTGCCGATACCAAATGATGTGTTAGTGTGGTTAGCGAACTTTCTGGAACATCTTCTAGTTGTTGACTGATCTGTACCAGAACGACTCATGCGAGTAAGCAAAGTGTTGAGGTGTCTTACCTTGCGGTCGAAGTCAAATGCTGCAAGCGCCTAATGTTGTGTGTCAGCGTCCAGACACTACATAGCTATGTAGCCATGTCTCGGCAGCATCAGGCGAGACGGGTACCAACAGAACAATTCTCCGATCATGACAAGCGGGACCATATCCTTTCAGAAATCCGATGAAGCTTTTCGTACTACAGCCCGCTTTCAAGTTCTCAGCGTGCCAAGAACAAATGCTTCTTATCGCATTTGTTTGAGGTCTTCATGGAGTTATTTAAGACTTGTGACATTTCGTCATGAGTTACGGAGTAGAGACACCACAACCAGGCCAGTAGTAGCTAATGCTTAGAGGGCTCGGGCGCTTCCTCTAGCGTGGATCCGGATCGAATTACCGCACGCCGTTCAGCTTTAACTCAGGGGCGCAAATCAATATTTGAGATCCGAAAATCCGATTTCTGAGAGGTTCTGTGATTGTTCGGTTTGTCACTTGTTCGAGATACTGAATGATCACGAACATGCAACGCTTGTATTGGCCTGGAAGCAATAAACTTCGGACATCAAAATCCTATCAACCACGCTGTCATGTGGAAGCGCAATGGTTTCCTCATTTGCAGCAATCCGAATGCGCCGACATGTCGACAGGATTCTTAAAGGATAGACGGGGCTGTAGACTTATTCAATTATCAGATCATTGGCCAATTACTCATCAAATAATGTAACGGTAGGTGCATGCCAATGTTGTTCTGTCGCAACAAGTGCTTCTTTGGCGCTCCGATCCCAAATCGGTGATGCATGGATAGCGTTTGGGCCTCGGCTCCACCAGGAACGACGGTGATATTGTGCCGTAGTTGGACGCGATCTTGTTTATGGAAACGCTAATGTAAGTCGGTTGAAGAAAAAAAAAATCATATCGTTTAGGCGTCGACTAATGTGGCGACCAGTCCCTGTAGTATTCCCTGCGACTCTTTCCCTGTTCGGCTATAAGGGTTTGGCGTCGGGTCTTGACTCGGTGCCGCTGGCCGATAACTGTGGAATATTGTGCTCGGCTGCATGCAATAGTGGAAGTAATCGCAGCGACTTGCAGTTGTTGCGAAGAGAAGGCTGGGAGAGCTGAGTTTGTGCTTGCATATGAGCCACTTTCCGCAGGGATACTGATGGTCTAGATTGCTGAGCTGGAAGTGTAATAGTCGCTCGATACTTACATGTGCTTGAATAAGGTGTGCTGGAGTATGTGGTTCAGCTGAGGCATACCATGTGTCTGTCATGCATGCAGCCTGCCGTGCCGTATTTCCCGTCCCGCACACATGGTAGTCGTGGCAGCCAGAGTCTCAGAATTATAATGTAACAAATCCATGTTGGGCGGCTATTCAATAGGTGCGGCACACTTGCAAGCGCGCGTTGGGGTGAGTTATTGTTATCATGAACAATTATGTAGCTGATATCGTGTCTAAGTAATACGCTCGAAGCAGACGAGCCCAGTCTAGTATGAAGCCATCCTGTGTATGAATTACTCCCGTCCGTTCCGTCCATTACATAACCCTGTTTGACGCAAAACTCCGAAACTCAAGAATAGTTAATTATTACCCATTATGATTATAGCTCACCGCCATCGCACTGTTGCCACATCATGACCTTGCTGACCTCCATGGCTGGAGAAGTCCAGGTAGGGAGCCACGTGTCCTGGGCATTCCAGAAGTCCTTCTTGGCGTTAGGGCTACCATCTAACCACGGCTTGCCGCTTTGTCCATCCTGAAACCATCCGTTAGTGCCACCGACGGCGACATTAAGGATAAGATAGAACTTTTGATCAAATGGAGCACTTTTATCACCGCTCTGGGCCCAAGGGTTGTCAAGACGGGTGCCATTGCTGTTTGCAGTAGGAAAGTTGCCACGGTCCCAGAGAGAATCGTCGAAGTTTGTGTAAAGGACCTGCAAAAGGCGGGAGTTCACATAGGTGAACAGGTACTTCTCGGACCACTCAACACCGAAAGTGTTGAAGCCGGTGGAATAGGTGGTGTGAAGCGCTGGGCGCTTGACGTTTGTCCTCCACCAGCCATCGTTGGCGGTGTCAGGACCCCAATGCAAGGCCGAGGAAATGATGTTATTACCACCCTGGGCGTAGGTGTGGTTGTTTCCACGGGCCTCCATGATGTCGATTTCACCAGAGCGAGGCCAAGAGCCATATGTATCCTCAACAGGCATCATCCAGATTGCGGGCCACAGCCAGTCTCCTTGCGGCAACTTGGCAGTAACTTCAACACGGCCATACTTGATACTTGCGCCGACTTTCGTATTGATGCGGCCAGACTTTGTGGGTGGTACAATAGTAGCGTTACCAACCGTGGTGTTTGTTACCGCATAACAGTCCTGGGCTAGAGTTGAAGTACAGGTGCCATCCTTCAGGAGATCAATGACAGAGTCTTTCTCTACCAGGGTAGCATCTTGCAGAGTAGGCTTGATGAAGAGATGGCCATTCTCGACATAGACGTTTTCGTCGCCAGTCGTTGTCTGTTCGAATTCACCGTTACTGCGTATCAATCAGTATATAAAATCCAAAGCGTCTAGTGCATGGATGACTTACCCAAACCCACCAACCTGAGCTTCCTTTGTCCAAATATTCGTATCGACGCCTCCGGACCACTCTTCTTGGAGCACTAGGCAGTAATTGTGCTTGACGACACTGCGTAGACCGTCCCAGATGAGAATACCTGAAACGGCCAGACCAACAAAAATTCCAATAATTGGGAGAATAGTGACCCACTTCTCCTTGGGATCCTTCTTATCGAGCCATGGCTTCTCAACCTCGCCTTTCTTCACTCTTCGCGAGTGAAAGTATCTTTGGCCCCGGTCCACAGCTGCTTGTCCAAGAGCACTAGAGTTGTAGCTGGATGGCGGTCTCGATATAGCCGGCGAAGTGAATGGGTTGGTTGGACCGGTTCTCATGGAAGGTGCTGTAGAGGTGATTCTCTCGTCGTCGAAGGGGTTCCTTTCTGTGTTGGGAGTTCCTGTGCGGAACGCATGGCCGTCTTTTTCCATCGTGTTTGCAGATGTGCAGATGACTGGTGATGCGTTCTGAGGATACCAATGGTAGTGGAGTACGGATGTGTGGGGGATTATAGATGAAAATCAATATGATGATGGGATTTGAAAACGAACGGAATTGATTAGTTAAAGAAAAACTGAAATGAGGGACCCTCAATGAAGATATCCCAGAAAAAGACTTGAACGAAAGACAGCTGCACTTGGTGATTTGATATGGATTCCAATCGTCGTGCCGACGTAGGTGGGAGAGAGAGCTGATAGATAATGGAATCCCTGTTCTGGCTGGGACGTAGTGGCTTGGCTCTACCTGTACATTCGAATTGTACAGGATACCTCGCCGGGCCAGCCATGTGTCGGTCGGAATGGCTGCAAGCACTTGCTTGGTTTCCTCCGCGTTGGGATAGGCCTAGACTTGTGGGCCATTTCGATATATGGATGTAATGCAGCAAAAAGTTCTGGGTACTTACCAGATAGCCGGGGCTGGTCCACGTCTATGCTTCAGGTCGCCACGACCGACGGCTGGTGGAGAGGACTTCGGCAGACACGAGCAAGTGGTCGGTCAAATGGTCTTAGAAAGAACAGACATACAAGTTCATATTACGTTAGAAAGGTTTCATTCTATCATAATGCACTGGTATTTCCAGAGGTCACGTCGTCTCCGAAGCTTTAACCTTAGCTAGATTGGCTAGCCACAGGTTTCAGATCAGTGTTCAGCACGAAAGACGCGCTGCCGCTAGGCAATGAGCGCTAGTTAGATAAGTATACTTGAGAGATCGAAGCCTGAAGCCTGAAGCCCTGAACATGAACGGAGTGCTCCGAATTTAGCGCTACAATTGCCGCTGCTCCGAGCCCATGAGCTACACTACAGGAGATGCCATTCTCTTTCTGCCGCAGGTAGAAGTCCGCACTGATGATATCTTTGCAAGCTTGAGCTTTGAACCCAGGTTTCGCGGTAGAGGCCAGTTTTGGTACTAGTTGTCACGAGGGAAATTGTGAATTTCCTAAATGATCAGGACTGTGGCCGATAACAGTCGTGACAGTCTCGAAATGGAAAAACATTTAATATTTCCGATGCACAGAGCGATAATTCCCAGGTAGTTACACAACAGCAAGCCCCGCACTGCATCATTTGCTCCATTGCAGCTGTCACCAAAATTCATCATGCAAAATCTATCGGTCTGGGCCAGACTCGCTTAAGATGCGATGCGAGAGGCAATGCATGCAATCTGTCCGAAAAGACGAGACACATGCTGGAAGTTGGAACATGAATATCGCGCACTGCAATAGACGGACCGTAGTTGCTGCCAACCCAATGCATTCCTCGCGGTCTATATGTTCGTAGTCTCTCACACCACCACAGTTGTATGCAGCTAGAGACGCGATAATTATAGAACCAGGCATATTTCCACCAAGAGATTTCCGACATCTCTACACAACGCAATCGCACTTCTGCAGAAATCCCAGGACTTGCATTTGTAGCAGCATACATGTCACCGTGTTGCGGCGGACTAATGCTAGAGACTTTCGTCATGACGGCACCATGAGCCTAGTCTGACTTGCATGCACAGTATCTTCGTATTGAGTATGGATGCATTGTAAACAAGTGTAAACAAAAGACTAGGAGCCGATAACCCGTTGTGATCGACGCTGTGAAAGGCAACACTACTAGTATGCAATCTTCTTGGTCTTGAATTCGAGTGGGGCTGTTGGTGACCCCCGCGCAAACGAACGCATCCATATCAGGGCAGGGCAGGGCAGGGTACCGAGGGTACGTACCTGCTCGGGGAGTTGGAAAAGCGGCAAGAGGTACTCCGTAGCGCACACCATCTTGCGACGGTGCCCCTGTACCTGCAGAATGCCCTAGGAAATAACTCTAAATTGGCTTAGAATAACTTTCCGATAGGTGTGACGCAAAACTTATTGCTATGGCGTTTGGGACCGAGGCCATACCGTACTTAGTTGACCTGGCTTTGAAGCGTTTCTCCACGGGTATCATGTCGCTTTGACGTCGCGTACGGTAGAGAGCGGCTCCGGTTGAAACTAAACGGCCACCTTCACCACTATCATATCTGATGACCACCGTACACACCGTTCCGACCCAAAACTAAGAGCGGCCGTCATGTTCAAATTGGTCTGCCTGGTCCACCTCGGCCTCCCCTGGCTTCAGTCGGAGGCCACTTTGCAAACCGTCTACGGTCACGATGGAACAACCTGAATCAGTTCAACAATCCGTTACACTGATGTGTAAGGATCTTATTCCAGTTATTTTATTTCCCGGCTTTTGTGTCCTGTCACGAGCGACCCGAGTAGGAATTTGGCAATCCCTTGACCTTCAAGATGACACATCTTGGATGCCCGCAGCTCGCTTAACAGTCCATTCGCTGTTTTCGGCGCGACTTGCCAACTGCCAAGCGTTCGGTGCAGCAATGCTTGCGATGGAATGCATTATACCCTGAAGGAAGATACCAAGTACCAATACCATCGAACCCTACGTTTCCATCATGTCGGATCCTCGTGGATTTCATTTGGACATTGTATTGCCGACACCAGCCTCCCAAAAGATTGACAACAGTTGAGTTAGTGCATGGTCCTGAGGCGTCTTGCTCAGCCAAGCATGGCAGCAAGCCGTCCCCGTGTCTCTCACTTTAAGATGTCTCACATTCTGAGTTACGCAAGTGCCGTGAAGGCCGAGTAGTCTAGTGTATTTTTTCTTCCCCATTTTTGACCAATATGGCAGGTCGAATGAATGAGACACCACTCGTAGCACGTGAGACCAAGTACATTGTGTGAGATATGCGACGCCATTTCCTGCCAATTCTTTGGTCATTTTGTGCATCCAGAAGCTTGCAAATTGTTCTGGCGTGGTATTTCAAAGGATATGCACACTTTTATGATCACATGGAAATGTTGACCAAGTTTTCAGGTATGAGTACTTATCTCTTCGCAATCCCAAAGGCTGCATTGTTGCTCTGTTGCGATCCAAATGGGCCGATAGTTGGGCCTATCTACGGCGCTCCGCAGTGGCTTCGAAGCTGAGTTCTCACCGACTCCGATTATCACCACTCCAGTGTTGTTTTGCTCGTGATGCATAAATCTGATCAGCTAGGAGCAATGTGGAGAATGCACAGAACCAATTATTGCGCCAAGAGATGCATCTTAACACTATTAAAGTTCATGTATGATCGATTTAGTTCAGGTAATTACAAGCACTCACATAGATTTCTATCATCTTGCAGACGTTCTGCTTGGAATGCTTAACCAACGCATTGTATACAGCACCATGATGCGATATGCCTATGTTCGTATATGAGCCGTAGTGAGATTCTAGAAGTATTCTGTTGATCTTCTGTCGTTGGCCATGTCACTTCCGGGTGCACGATCAGGGTCCAATCGACACATTTTCCGTCAAATGCACATCTCACTCATCTATTATCGTGCATATGCAAGCAGGACTAGTACATGCGAGAGGCCCAAAGCACAACGTCATGTACGAATATGTGTCAACCTGCCACCTCGAAGTACCTATGCCCAAACAAGTATCCGGTGTTACGCCTCAGCCATCCACGACCCAATAATTATGCGGTGTAGCATGTCAGCTCACGCGGCAAATGCATGTCACAAAGCAATGTGACCCGAACACGACAGCGGCCTTTTTGAAAGCATTGGACACGCATATTATCCCGGGTCAAATTATTCGGAACAGGCTCGTCGACACCAATGACCCCAGCCTGCTCAAGGGCTGACCGCAATATGGCAGCAATGTTCGCTCTCGATGTGGTGATGTGGCGATACATTCGCGGAATGAATGGTGCCCATCCCGTGGCTTGAAGTCCGAAAGGTCCCTTAATCAGATAAGCCTAGTAAGTTAACACAGCATTTTGCCATATTTCAGCATCAATATATTTATATCAGCTCATTATTGATGTCCATGCCCGGCCAATCGTGAGGGATTCAAGCGCTGGTGGCTCAGTGAATCTATCGAACAAAGTGTGATACGAATCAATTGACTAATTTCCACATTCATCCTGTCTATGGATGAACTGAATTTGTTTGTGCTGGCAGATCTGTCCTGAGGGGATGTGCTCAGTGCTCTGCTCGTTGATCCGCGTCCGCTATGTCCCAGTAGGGACTGGACTACAGAGAAATCGTCTACCTACGACACCTATGCTAGTTTTATAACCTAGAATACTCATCAAATCAATCGTCTAAATGACAGGTCTTCAACACCAATTCAAGAATCTAGCACGTTCCAGAGGTAGTCGTCTGGCGATCCATTGTGGATAAAATTGCTTTTATTTCTGCAGCAAGAAAAATAGAGTTGGGGTTTTAGAGGCGCAGTGGTCAATCAATCTACGCATTGTTGTAGACTGTTCTAATAGGAATGAAATGAGAATGCGTAATATGATATCACTTCTCGTCGATCGAGCAATGTAACATATCGCAGTGCAAAGGACTGCCTCGCTAGCTGGAAACTTACTACCCTACATAGCAAAGCTTAGTTTCTCCACACAATGCGAGGCAGAGTCGATGAACCCAAATGTCGTGGGAAATTCTGGAAAAACCATTATGCTTTTATTTGAAAGATGAATATCTATGCCTTAGTCATGGTGTTTCTGGCCATTGCTTCTTAAGCACTCACACCACGTGGCGAGACACTACCCCTTAATACCACGCGGCCATGGTCCCAATCCCATCTTCAAGATCAAGTTTCTGTCTTTTGAGAAAATAGTAATTCATTGTAAGGGGTGCTTAGCGCGACAAAGCCAAAATCCCTTGAGTAACGGTCTCTTACTAAATCAGCCTCGATGGGTCTGGTCGAGCATCAGAGCCTCCATATCAAACTAGGCAACGACTCACCTACAAGACAAGCGTGTCGGTGAATTCTTTAAATAACATGGGGTCTGGCCCTTGGGACAACCTAGCTCGCCCGGCTCGCAAATCGACTTACGCATGAAACATGTCTTAGTCAAAGAGCCATGGTGTCGGGTTTCTCCATCTTCCAACAAGCTCCGGGTTGTGCCACATGAGTTACTCAGAAGACCGCCTTTTACCCGATATGTAGCAAAAGTCTCAGCCAGGAACTCCAGCAGCCAGATGCAGACAGCTTGCACTTTGCTGGTGAGCCAGAACTCAGTACTTACTACGACTTGATCCTCGTAGGAGATTCCACAGTATTATCATGTGTTGTTGTGTTGAAATGAACCTGATATTATGCCGTAAGATATATCCTGAAGTCCTATCATAATTCCCTATCAGCAGGAATATCACTATTATCGCATCGACCAATACGGTATTCTGGTATGTTTCCAATGCATCTCAAACATCGCATTAGAGGTAGCAAAACTGAAGTCGTAGTCCCGGTTCTTCTGTGAGAGTTATTCTCACTCACGCAAGCGATTTTCACCGAGTTGACGAACCTGTTTACGCGTCGCCCGTGCTCCACAATCCAGCATAGACAAACTTGGACAAACAGAACGAAGTAGGATTAGCTTTCTCGGGGTGAACGGAGAAAAGTCCAGAAGAAAGCAGGGTATCTCCCAAGGACGGGCTTGGGGCAGATTAACAATAACCTCATATTTCCTTCAGGAGTGTTGGGCTTAACCGCTCACCGCATATCTAGAACCCTTGGAGTATCATATCGTCCCGGGTGCCACCTTGATTTCTGCATCTTCAAGCATGAGGACCACCTTCACTCCGCCATCCTTTTTGTGCGAGTCTCAAGCTACAAACGCGGCAGTGTTGATGAAATGTGCCGAGGTAGATCTTGGCCTGTTGGATGTGGTATGCTTGGGTGTCGCACAAAAAAATATTAATTTCTTTTTATATGGCTTGCTGATCTAGGTAGGATTGGAGGAATAGTGAGATATTGCGTTTAGATAACCAGCTCTTCTATGATATCATCTTCAAGTAATGCACCCAAGCTTAATATTAGTATTACCTCAATACCGAGATACGCTAGTTCCACGTTGAACGTCGTTCAGTGTTTTATACATATTCCAGTACGGACTCGGGTCGTGGTTCCCAGCAAAGTTCCGCAATCTAGGATTCTGATTTCTTGTGCCAGGTAAATAAGTCTGGATTTTCTTGGAGAAGCTATTAATTTTATCCTTTTTAACTCAATAGTTCTTTCTCAAAAGAACCTAGCATCGATAGCTGAACGTAGAAGCACTGAATTCCTTTCAACTCCAAGTCGAAACCACAAGATTCCTTTGATGTTGAATCGCTTGCTTGATATATTCAGTACCAACCATGATTGCAATTGACGCAGCGGCACGTAGCATATCATCTTGACATGAATAATGGTGTATCGTGTCACGAACCAGGTGCAAACAACTACTCAATCGCTTCTCAAGCAGTGGGCACAAGCATCAGCGTAGTCGATTTGAGTGTTATATTTTGGCATGAGCAGAATTACTCACTTTTGGTACATTAAAACGTAGACATTTTCAAAGGTACCTATATGTCACCCAAGGGGTTCAAACGGTCTAGTGTTCCTGCGTCAGATCATAACAACTGATTATCGAGGCTATAAGTTTCGGAGTGCATCTACTCTGCTATACACTGCTTGACGTTCCGTATGGTATGTTATAGTACGACTCTCGATATATCATCAGCTACCAGAACTAAAAGAGCACCTACTTATTTTTTATCCTCGACTCTCCATTCTGTTGGCATGGGCGACTGCCTAAATGGATCGGGGTCCTGGGATGTCCCAACCACAAGCAAGCGCCGAAAACGACCAAAATGCAACTCAAGATTTCTAAACTCATCCTCCACAGATTTAAATACCTCCTCATTCATTATGATAATTCCACTGAGATCACTATTTCGTCTAATATTATGCTTGGGGAATTCAATATCATCAACCGTAACAGGCACCACCGGCAGGTAGTTGCATGCCTTGATCCGGACTGCAGCTCAAACTGCTTGGACTCTAGACACAGCCTGACGGCATACTTGAGTCGACTTTGGTTCGGATTTGCCAAACTGTTCGAGATCGTCGCTTCGGCCAATTGTCGATATGCCAGGAAGATAGACGGCCCTAGATGTGTCAACTACCTAGACCAAACGGAGCATGGCTAGCCAAGGTAAGAAAGCTTTCCTGGATGACTTCTATACATCTGGATCCCCAGTCGGTGCCAGAGATGCAGAGTCGGTGACCAAAAGTCAGATGAGTGGACTGGCACCTGAGGATTTCTGGGCCGCTGTGAGAAGGTATGAGTGCTGATATTTCACAAGCTTTGGTGCCAGCCAGGACTTTGCCAACGAAGCTCTAGAAGCGATCAACGTGCAACGAGTACCGAGTATTACTGCACCATTCTCGAAGCCGAGAAGGAGACCGCAGCGAAGCAGGACACAGAGTTATTGACAAGAACACTCCGTGATACTCAACGTTATGGATCGACTTTCAACCCACCTACAAATTTTTCATCGGTGTGGAAAACTGAAGATGTGTCTCAGCGTCAGCCAATGTCTGGGTTTAGAGGCGGTCGCCCAGGAAGCATGTTCAGATGACGCAGAAGCTGACATTAATCAAATATGGGCTGCAGTTGAAATAGCAATCAGTGTAATACAAGTGATGTTCCCAGAGGCCTGAGGAGACAACAAATGGCGTTAGCTGGAATGAATTTCTCCACGCTATGGGTGATGCTCGGTTCACCGGTCATTGCGTCGGGACGATCAGCAAACTCGTCCATTTCACCATCTGGAGTCAGTATCGTGTTTCACCGTTCACACCCGTGTGCGAATATTGACAATGTGATGCTGCAATCTATGGGCAAATGAATGAACAGATTGTTCGGGTAGAGGCGGGAGAAGTTTGTGGTAGCTGGATAATGGACATGTATCATTCCATATAGTCTAGTCTAAGGTTGGAGTAGATATTCCCGTTTGATAGTTCCAGGTGGGAATACACAACCCATTCGTGAAATAACCGTGGTTCTAGGCCCCGAAGCACATGGAACCCCAGGGTATCCTGTATAACGGCCGCCATGAACGAAAGCAGAAGTTGTGGCTGGCGGCATGGCCATTGCAACTTCCCATCTAGACTAGAGGTCAAAGTGCCCAGAAGCTGAGGCACAATGGATGTCGAGGCAAAGGACAGCACAGCATGGTTGATTGCATTATGCTAGCGTTAAGGGCAACAGGTTGGTCGGTAAAAGTATGATTTTCATTTGGATGCAAGCGTAACATGGAAGTATGAGTGCTTTCAACACACAAGACAAGACAGGACAATGAGATGCGAGAAAAGCTTAGAGTGAATAATAGAGCGTCATTGTTCAACTAATGGGGAGATCGTAAAAAGAGCGAGTACACACTGTGGGCGTTATGTATTCTGTTAGTCTAACCTAGACTAGAGTATTCTGCTAGAGTATTCTGCTAGAGTATTCTGTTAGAGTATTCTGTTAGTTTTATTGTGAGGATATTCTGCTAGACGGTGGAGGCCCCCAAACGTTAATGCAATCGACTAATTCTGGAGGCTAATTACTTAACTGTGCTAGGTTAGTCTAGGTTGACAGTGAATAAGTTACAGCGGGTTATCCACTAAAATGTAGCTGCCGCGTGCTGACGTCGCGTCTCGTTCTAGTTTCCAGCTCCGTTCCGAAGCTCTCTTAGCTTTTTTGGGGGCTTTGCTTTGCTTTGCTTTGCTTTGGTGCCCCGAACACCACCACATTCATTCCGACCAAGACGACTTAGAACACATTGTAGCATTAGAAAACGATGGATTCTCGGTCCCCATCGCCGACTCGCCAGCGTTATGCTCGTTCGGTCACACCGCGCTCACGACACAGCCGTTCGCCCTCACCAGTCCGTCGCCGCCGCTCCCCCAGCCGATCTGCCACCCCTCCGAGTCGTCGCAACAACAACGGGAGACTTCGCAGTGAGAGCAGGAGCAGAAGCATAAGTCGCACTCGCACCCGCACTCGGAGCCGGAGTCGCGACCGCGAGAGTCGCCCCAGAAGCGAGAGCCCCCTGAGGGGAAGCACCAAGGTTCGTAGAGCCTCATCATCAGCAGAACAAAGAGAAGAGACTTGGCTTGCTAACAGAACATTGCATCGTGGCAGATCGTAGTTGAGAAGTTGACTAAGAACATCAACGAGGATCATCTACGGGAAATATTTGGTCAATACGGAAGCATCAGAGATCTTGATTTGCCCATGAACCGACAATGTATGCCACACCCGCACCAGCCCCCTCCCTGTTGCATAGAGCTTGCATAGAACAAGGTACACTGACACGAACATCAACTTTGTCTAGTCAACACAAACCGAGGCACTGCATACATTCTCTACGTCCGCGAGGCCGATGCCGAGGCGGCTATTGCCCACATGCACGAAGCTCAGCTGGATGGCGCCGTCATCAACGTCTCCATCGTTTTACCCCGTCGCAAGTTCTCAGAATCTCCCCCTACAGCGACCCGGGGAGCCAACATAGACCCCCGCGTTCCCGCTCCCGGCCCCAGGGGAGGACTTGGGGGAGGAAGAGGGCCGCGAGGCGGTGGCTTCGGTGGTCCCTCGTTTGGGGGAGGACCCTCAGGCGGCCGTGCTCGCTCTCCTCGCTTTGGCGGCGGTGCACGTGGTGGAGGAAGAGGCCGTGAAAACAATTATCGTCCCGGCTCGCGTTCCCCCTCCAACTCACGTTCCAGATCCCCTCCGCCTCGTCGCGGCCGCTCCCCCTCAGATGACTCGAGATCGAGATCACCTGCCCCGAGAAGAAGAGGTGGTGGCCGTGGTGGACGTAGGGACAGCTTAGACGATGATCGTGACGCTCGAAGACGTAGCCCCAGCTACGACAGCTACCGCAGCCACTCGAGAAGTCGTGGCCGCGGTGGCCGCTGAACAACAAAGCCAAGGAGAATAGAAGAGATAATTGGTTGCATTGGGCTGGGCGTTGAACGGATAAATTGATACCTATGTGATTGGGCGGAGGCACATAAAATACTGGGGTATGGTGAGGTTTTCTCCTCCCGGACAATGAACAGACAGACTTTCGTTGCATTGCCATTGGGCCAAGTTTTGCTTATGTGCTACAGACCATTGCGCCTTGTTCCATCACTCCATACACAAGCTCACCAGCTTGCGGCCTAGGCTCTAAACATGACGTGGTTGATGGTTGCTGATTGCCTACGCTATCGAGCAGAAAGGTACGAACAAAATTTGATTAGTCATATTCCTCCTTTGAATGCGATCTTTCCAATCATACCATCGGCGTTTGCGGATCATGTCAGCTGGAATCGCCGCAGGTACAAGTCAGCAATACCACGTCGGATGATGTCAGAAGTGTATATGGGCTCGTGGGACGTTCATGCGGCGCGTGCATACTGGTGATTGCCTCACCTGGGTTGTTCTGACTGTATGGCAGGGTCGCTTTTTGGAGCCGCAATAGGACGGAGGCTCATATCTTAAGTTGAGAACATACGCAGTCCTCTCCAATGCAAAGAAGTTCTCAGTATTATTGCTGCATTAACATGGCTGCAGATCATGCGTTCTAACCCGCTGTTTACTGCCTGCCCACCAGCCCCAAGGATCAAATCCGAATATGACATCTCATCTGGCCCCAACATCATGTACTTAGTTGGAGTTAGAAACATGGCTCCTCCGGGACCGGTCCCGAATATCTTGCAACGTTTCCGAGCCGAGGCCTTTCCTCTGCCGTAGTTGCGCAAGCGGAATTCTATAGCTATAACGGCCTTGTGGAATTTGGTATTTAGTTTCCAGCCTTCAATCCTATTAAACTGGTATTCATGATCTCACCTCGGCATGTGATAACTTTTGCCTCAACTCACCAAAGCGATAGGAAAGGTTATTCATGGTATTCGCCGTACGGTCCGGTACCCACTTTGTCTCATCCTGGAACGATGAGCGCTCCGCTCAGTGACCATATCGGCACGCTCTTGCAATTTACTCGGAATACGAAGGTTATTGTGGCTATGGGAAATTATATAATCTGAGCTTGGCAAGCCAGGTAGGGGCCATGCCTTGCTAAACTTCAGCCCTACGAGTATTGCTACTAGTTTAGTCATCTACTAAATCCTCCAGAATAGGCACCCGAATTCTGTGCTCTACGATTTGGCACAGACGTTCCTTTACAGTAACCATTCAAGCTGGATTAGCTTGATTGTGTTTTAAAAATAATGGTTGAACATGGAACTCATGCACAATCCTTGGGCTTTCTCTCTGCCCGCGCACGCCGCATGAGCCCCAGGCATTCCCAAGATGATGTCAGTCACAATAACTGTTCTTCTATCTGAACCTCATGGATTGAAGGTGATAGGCTGCAGCTCATCAGTGTCAGTCCCGATCGTTTGGTACGACCACTCTCAAGCATCTATACTTGGATTGCGGATCTTCCAGGATCGACTAGTCATAGACATGTCCTGTAACATGGCTTGACATTCCCATGAACTATGTTGCCATAATGGGGCTTTCAAGTCGCACGGAATGATGTGGCGGCGTTGTCTCTCTTGGGGGCTATAGTGTGACTGCTCGTTTGGAAAGTTCGTGATGAACAAAATATACTCCACACTGATGGATACTCGGGATATAAAGCATATGGTTTGCCTTGCAGAGTTTGAGTGATGTCCAGACAGAAACCCCAGCAACACCAATCCATTCAGAACACACATTCCCTCTCTGATTCTACATACATCATATCAGTATCATAGATAGTGTTCATCAGAATGCTACCTTTACAGCATCCGTCACCACATGGCTGTCCCCGGCACCACCGAGGATTCGCCACGGAAGACCTGAAGGTCAACACTCCCTTCTCGACAGCCAAGAAGTCCACGGGATTCCTGGCCCACGAGAATCCTTATGCCAGCGGTGATTCAAGGGCTAGAAATACCACAAGCCAGTCTCTTGCCCGCCTCCAGAAGCATATGGATTCACGCCAATTCCCATACCCTCCTCGACCACCAACACCAGGTCCTGGACCACGGGGTCCCGGCCCGTTGGGTCCTCCACGACCCCCGGTGCCAACTCCACCTCCCAGCCCACGTCGATCGGATCATGTCGACTCAATGGGTGCAGAGCAGTCCCAAGCCATCAAGCTCTACATGTCCATGTGGATCGCCGTAGACGGCATAAAAAGCTATTTTCTCCGAGGCAGCTACGACAACTCGTCCGAGTCCATGTACCCGTTACCTAATCACGGCTCCATGCCACTTTACCTCTGAACCGATTCGGAAGAATTCAAGCTTGCACATTTCTTATATCACAACTTTCCTTTTCGTTTCCTTCACTTCTTTCAACCGATCATCTGCGAATGCAATCTACCAATTTACCTGCACGAGTCCCAGGTTCCATAGACTTAGACAGGCGTCCACTCGCAGTGGACCCGTCAAGCTCACCAGAAAATTCATAATTAGCTACTGGTCCCGGAGATCAGGATGCAGAGCGACGTTTGGCCAAACTCGGCGCAAGGGATCTACCCCACTGTGCCATACGACAGGACCCGATATCTACGACACCGCCCCCACCATTGCTGTGCCTCCCGGCCTTGAGATCGCAGAAATACCATAGCTGGTCTCTGGCATCCCTGCACCCAAGTCGGCACCGCTTTCATTAACCCGCAACTGTTATGCTTCTGGATGGAATTTTTGTACAGAGCACTTTCATTCCTTGCTCTCCATTTTTTTGTTTTCTACTCTTAATATTCTCGGATCCTTCTCCTTCTTTTTGGGGCCCTTTCTATTTCATTTCCGTCATGTTTCCCCTTCACTTTTTTGGCGCATCCCATGATTTCTATTTTAGATCCTAGCGGGGATTTTCTTTTTCATCTTTCTTCTCCTTCCAGGCAGCCGCTTTTGCAACACAGCGAGCCCCGGAGGAACTGGTTTTAGACTAGACTAGAGTTTTTCTACGCGGCCTAGCTTTCCTCACGGGAGGCGGATGAGGCTCAAAAATGCTTGTTTCACTTGTTTTCCTTCGCAATCTGGATTCGGGTGCGCATGTGTGTCAGCAATGCAAGGAACAGACGGGATCTGCGCCTGCATCTTGTCATGCAGGGTCAGCCGCCCGTCATACATAGGGCTGAGATGAGGAGGGGGAACCCGTTGTTTAGGGGTGGGGGGAAAGGGCGCAGCTCGCTTTTGGCAACGGCGAGCTGTTCTGGACTTACTGTAACGATGATTGATAATTGAATTCAAATACCTTCTTTTTGTTTCTTGGTTTATTTGAGATACTCAAATGCCCTTCTGCCTGCAGGACTACTAGTTTTCTCTTTCCGCCCTGTGTCCTACGTTGAAGCGCATCGTCACGAGACACGCCCTGGTCTGTAGGATTGGCGTAAATGGATAAAAACAGAAAAAGGATATATATATCAAAGCTTCACGTGCTTACCCACCCGAACGTTTCAATACTTTATTTCGATACCTAATCGCAAGACCTGCTGACTTGATACCGTTCAACATGGGCTTCTGCAAACGTTCTGTTTGCATATAAAACACACCGGATAGCCCATATCCTCAATGGAAGATGTAATTGTGAAAAGAATTATGAACGTAAAAAAGAATATGGATGATGTTACATAATGGGAATCTATAAGTGAGTGTGGCTAAACGAGTTGATACAGTTGGTGCAACGCTAGTCAATCCTTCTTGTCCACGGGCTTCGTCTTCTCGTTCCGCCCAAGAGTCCTGATAAGCCCAATACCAGCCTCGGTGCTAGAGCCCTTCTCGACCTGCTTTGTCCAGAAGACATCCACGTCCGCCAGGCGGACCGACTTGCGGCGCTGCACGGCACCAACGTCGAGCATCTCGTTGGCCCTGTTGGCGGCCTCGAGCTCGTCCATGTACTTCTTCCTCCGCGCATAGCGCTCGTGGCGCTCCTTGCGCACCTCCTCGGACCCGACCCTCTGCAGGGCGAAGCGGATCAGCGCCCTCAGGACGAGGAAGATGTGCTCGCTGACGAAGATGGTGATCGGGAGACTCCACCATTGCACGCCGCCGAGGGCCTTCCCGAGCACCGTGCTGCTGGCCCCGGCCTGGGTGCCGAACATGTGCACCACGGCTGCGGTACATATGCTGCCCAGCCAGGTGAGCGTGTCGAGGGAGTGTATCCAGGGGCCGATGCCGTCGGTTCTCACGGGGTGGGGTCGCTGGTGCTCGATGCAGATCTTGAGGAAGTCGGAGCGCAGCTCGATCCAGTTGTTGACGAGGAAGCCCACGGAGACGAGCGGCCACACCGGGGAGAAGAGGGCTAGGTATCCGAACTGGATCACCATCTCGGAGATGTCGTCCTGCACGTTGTATGACGGCAGGCTCGCCTGGCGGCGCAC
The DNA here is from genome assembly GCF_020726525.1 of Truncatella angustata. Classification (NCBI taxonomy): domain Eukaryota; kingdom Fungi; phylum Ascomycota; class Sordariomycetes; order Amphisphaeriales; family Sporocadaceae; genus Truncatella; species Truncatella angustata. The sequence continues at coordinate 854,068 of NW_025763390.1, read as the reverse complement.
GCTGCGGAGGAACGCCTTTTCGGAAGGGTCGTCGCCGTCGAGACTCGAGAAGTGAGATCGAGATGCTTTGTAAGCGTGATACCAGGACTTGAGCCGGTGCATCACGTAGGGGACGACCATCTCCTCGAACATGTCGGACAGCTGGCCTGTGAGCGTCAGGGCTATGACCTCGTTCCGTAGCCGGTCAGGGTCACGTTGGAAGAAATGGTGGTCGAGCGGTTTGCCCAATGTGTTGGGGAGGAATGCACCCAGCCATGGCACGATCTGGTTGCCCAGCGGTATGTAAACAAATGCGGTAAGGAGAATGGGGAGATAGTTGACGATGAAGCTCAGTACAAAGAGTTTCTGGGTGAGAGACATTGTGAAATAGTCCTGCGTACGATGATTCTCAAACTCGGCGAGACCCGTGGCGGCGTCCTCGAGCAGAGAGTTCATGTAGGGTAAGCCTGCAGCGAGAAGGAGGGTTGGCAGGTATTCCTACGACTTGTTAGCATACAATTTGTTGGAAGTGATGGCTAGTCATACCAAGTACTGCTGGTATGGCCCCTGGTAGACTTCGGATATCAGGACCTCGATTGCAAAGACCATGGTAATAAGAGCACCCAAAGTCAGCAGACAAAATGCCAAGAACGGTATCTGGAGTGACTGTCGAGCAATAGACTTCCATTTTGGATAGTAGTGACTTGTCCTCCCTGAATGATCGACAACGATTTTGTCATAGATGAAATTCGGTCTATTCGTCTTTAGAGATGCAACACCTTTCACGTTCCATCGGATGCTCAGATCAGCTTCTTGGATCTTCCAGTATTCCAGGAATACCGTACAGCCAAAAAGGGTGAGGATTGCGTATACGAGAGAATACTTCGGAAGAAACGCCCATGCCAGGATGCCAGTCGTGGCTGGGAATGCCAGGAACAGGAAGTAAGTTTGCATGTACGCAAAATAGAAAGCAACCTGGGAAGAGTCAGCGATGGTGACACAACACGCAACATAGGCTGCCTACCGAAGAGCCAAACAAATCGCGTATTTGGTCTAGATCATCCTTGGAAAGGAGTATTTTCTTGCTCAGGTGTTTAAGAAGCTTGCGATTGGCGGGTTCGTTATGAATCGGGAATATTGATTTGACGTTCTCCCATTTACCAAAGCCAGGTATGATGCCTGCACCACCGTTCTCCTTGGACCAGTTGACCAGATGATACACGGAAAGAATGCTCTCTGCTTCGAATGCATCCTTGACAAGCTGGCTTTTGCTTCTCTTGTCTACTTGTGGCTGGGTTTTCGTGATGCCGTACAGCCAATCCTTCACCCTGAGTACTGTCAGTCCTGGATTGCCTAGAGTTCCAGAAAAAAAAAATCGTAGTCGTACCTTGATTTGTGTATCTCTATATTCAGAAGTTCAGGTGGTGCTCGGACGAAGATGAGAAGGGAGCGATCTTCGCCAGCGCGGACTTCACACTGTAAACCTGCACCTTCAATATCTGCACATAGACGTTGGACCTCCATAATCGCAGTATCCTCATCTACCAAAACGTCAATACTTGTTATTCCACTAAACCTGAGCTGGGCGATACGTACCCACTTCACCGAAGTCGTAGTGAACTACATACTTGTCGTTATAAGTGAGACCGCTCCTATCATCGGCCCGCGGAATATGCTGGGGGAAAGTATCGGCCCGCAATACAGAGAAGGTGATATGCTCCTCCATTTTTGCAGTTGACAAGCAATCAGTCCGTCCCGAGGGTTCTAAAGCGGTCTAGAAAGTAGAAAGAACGAAATGATTGCTGTTGTCAGATTTGAAACTTGATGCCGTCTGCCGGCGCGTACCCACATGGCCTCCGTCAGCCCTGCGCTTATTCGGATATCCGGCAGAGACAATATGTGGCAACATGCACCGAAGCATTGACCACGTATACTCAGCAGATAGGCATGAATTTAGACCTGAGAACATTTTTGAAGGATCAAGCTAAATTTACTATAGAAGCCGTTTGGAAAATTGGTAAGGAAAGGGTATCAAAGGATTAATTGACCGGCTGCATTGTTATTGTGGAACCAGAAGCTATAGTAAACTCTTATTGAGAAAACACCGCTTCTTGGGGAACCTCTCGGCTCGGAGGGGTATCGGAGCCCTTTCCAGCCTTCTCCTTCTCAGTGCGAATCTCATGCTCAAGCTCTTCGGTGTGCTCAGCCCGTATAGTCTGAACCGATTTCTTACCCGTGATATCCATGAAGATCGCCTTTGAAGTGCGCATAAGTGTATGTCTTCCTTCGAAGACAGGAAAGATGCCAACCGCGCCGAGAGAACAGAAGATCCAGATGATGCCAACAGTGACCCAACCGGTAAAGAAGGGCTTGGAGAAAATATACGAAGACCCGAACATCGGGAATGGCCAAACAACCAAGAACGCCAGTGTCATGAAGACAGTGGTCCATTTAGAGATTTTGCTTGCGCGCATGAGCTTGCTCTGTTCCTCCGCAAACTCGGTGTCAGTCTCAGTGTGACCGCCGACAACGTTCTCAAGATCGACGCCAGCGGTAGTGGCAAGGTCGTGGTCGTCACCCTTCCGGATTTGCATCATCGACACCCAGTCATAGTGCTGAAGTCCCAAGCCGAAGGATAATAGAGGAATGATGATAACTGGCGATAGAAGCGCAACAACTACAGAATCTGTGAGTACTTGGGAAATTTTAGGTCAAGAAGTTGTACTCACCATTGCCAGCAAGCATGGGGTTGTTAGAGCCGGTGCACGTGACGTCAAGAGCATTACATTCCTTACGGGCGGTGATAAGCCATGCGATGAGCGCGAAGGCAAGTCCAAGGATTGGCGATAGTCCTGCCGCCCACTTGTTCTGTCCGTTCCAAACAAGAGTCAGAGTTGCAGGTAATACAGCAGAACCAATGACGACACCCATCATCAAATAAAGGTAACCCATAGATATCCCTGCGTAATAAAGACCAACCGAGAAAGCTGAGATGAATAGAGCGTATGCGCAGACAATAAAGTGGGACATCCAGATCAGTCTCTTGCCACTTGCATCAGGCTTAAAGTAGGTTCTGTACAAATCATAAGTACAAATAGAAGAAACGGCGATCAGCTCAGAAGATGTCGCGGATGTGACAGCCATGAAGACGATGAGCAGAGTAGCAATAGCACCGCCACGGCCCAGCAAAGCAACAGCAGCGTATGGCAACACAAGACCAGCCGAAACATCAGCATCTGACATACGGTCGGGATAAGTCGGAAACACTGGAGAACTTTCCAAAGCCAACGCCGAAAGTCCCATGGTGGTTGCGGTCAGCCAAGGAATTGCAAACCAGCTCAAGCCGCCAATGATATAGCCGGGGAGAGCGTGAATTGGTGATGCAGCAATCGCCTTGTTGTAATAGCCATTGTCCAGGAAGACAGTACCGAAGTTACCAACGATGTTGATCACAAAGAAGATAACGCCTTCTTGAGATCGCATGGTCAAGTAACTTCCTTCAGCGTTGCCCTCGACAGGGTGATCGAAAGCAGCCTGCACAAGCAAGTCATAGACAGCCGATGGAGACCCGAGGGTATCAGACGTCGCATAAGCAGTTAGTGCAAATATGATAATGATGATCAACAGGATGAATGTGTGAATCCAATCCGTCAAGATAGTCGCTTTCAGGCCACCGACCAGCGTGTATGCCACAACACCTACAGGCAGCAAGAAAATAGCTGCAATCTGACTCATCCCGGTAAGAGCAGAGACAGTGGCCGAACCTCCCACAATCAACATCAGGCTGACCAAGATATTGGTTGCTAGCGCAAACACGGTGAAGACGGCGTGAACCCAGGTTCCATATCGAGCTTTAACGACTTCGAGGTATGTATGCGCATTCGGTGCACGTCTCTTCAGCTCAATGGCAAGAGTTGCGAACAACAGGATCTGGACTGTGGCACCAGAAGCATACCAGAAAGGACCGGAGACACCATATCGGTAACATACGCCTGTGCTTTGCAGAAGTGTCGCTGCCCATGTCCATGATGAGACGACTGCAGACCCAACTAGACCACTTTTCACTGTTCTTCCAGCAGTGTTGAACATTTCCGAAGTCACAAGCTCAGAGTTGTATCGCCGTAAGACAAATGTCACGAGGATCTGTACGGTGATAAATGTGAGCAGACAATCGCGTCTTGGTAGATGTGTGACCTACCATGCCTAAGGCGAATGCGAAGCCCAGGCCAAGGACTATGCCATAGCCCACACCGGACTCTAGAGGTGGGTTCACCATTTTGAAGTTGTGATGAGTTGCCCACGGATTGTAGTTATGGCAAGTTTTCACACATTTGGATGCGAATGGTGTGAGAAGGCCAGGAGTAAACTGAACTGAACAGCAGATAAGCCTACCATTTAAGTGTGAACCACGACTTCAAGGTCTTGTGCAGATCTCAACTAAGACAAGCAATGCTCCGACATCGACCAAAGCTTTTACAGCCGCCAGAAGCCATGGCTATTGGTTGAATGTAGAGCCCTCCATCGACCCCGGCTTTCACCAAGTCGGGTCCCAGCATGCGGGACAGCGAGGCCCCCACAAGCTAAGGTCTCACTGTATACTACAGTACTAGCTCATCCGATATATCTTGTGGATAAGCTTCATGGTTAGTCATGAAACAGATTGCTAATGTCGGGGAGGACAACAGATAGGCTTCTCGTAGTACAGACTAGCCGCAGCTAACAGGGTGTATTTGCATCTTGGCGATAGTTTGTGGCCCATAATCTTTTGATATCTGAAAGTTTGAACCGACAGACGCATGATAAGCATAGCATATTGCTCGATTCAAATGACTACCGCCTTATGACAGCCAATAAAATTACACCAGAGTAAAGTGACAGGGCTGGAAAGCGTCCGATAACGCGTGAATCTTATGTTCTTTAGGTCGGAGAGTGACAGCGGTAGTTGCTGCCGAGGAATCTAACGTTAGTGTGGACTGGTTTTCGCGTCCCATGTCGTCAGAAAGTGCGATAAAGAACAGCGGCTGTTCGCTTGCACAAGAGGAGATGCTCGTTTCATGATGGAATCTCGTCAGCGATAAGAGCTATGAAAACAAATTGACCAATCATGGGTGTTGGCGACGGCAATGTTGTTGATAAGCTTGCATGCAGAATGATTAGAATCCTTGTTAGTGGCGCGACGTACCAAGGGTATGACTTCTAGGGTTCGCGGGGTGAAATGGCTAACAAAATGGTACCCAACTCCCTATTGGCGCATGTCGCCCGAGAAACATTTGTCGTCGATTTAATTTCAGCCATCGAGGAATCCAAGAACCATGATTACATACTTTATATTACCCATGGCTATCTCCCAAGGAGATGCGATTTCGATTCAATATTCAACATCATATAGGAGATAAGCGAGCTTCTAGCATGCCGTAATATACAACTATGCCGTGATGGTGTTCAAAAAGTTGTTATTGAAATGCAGTACTCGTGTAGCGTGAGCACACATGTTCCACCATGGGTGTAATGTGTCAGCTCTAGGAGGGTGAAGTTGCATCTGTCGAGTACAAATCGTAAACGTGTGCCCGAACAATGGACAATCTTTCATACAAAATCATTGTCAAAGGCAACGCATATATAAGCACAGTGATGTACTGTCAATACACACATACTACTCTTAGTCTAGCAACAACAAGGGCACTCGAGCAAAAAAAATATTGGAATGATTTTCGCTAGGATATGCTCACCAGCATAGAATATCAAAACAACCAGCAAAAAGAGCACGATGACCAGTGCCGGGCTCGATCCGGCGACCTTCAGTGTGTTAGACTGACGTGATAACCAACTACACCAACCGGCCGTGGAGATGGTGTTGACACCAACCCAGATTTTGTTGTGAGAGAGTCCCGTGTAACACGTACTATGTTCGTAATTCTGGCTGCCCAGCCTACAGATTTGTCAACCCCGCTTATTACGACGCTCACTACGGTGCTAGTTGGGCGCTGACCCCGCTCCTGACTCGAGGCAATAAACGAATAGGAATATATCGACTCAATAGTTCGATATGCTCAAGTCAGGAACTGAAGTGCAATCAATAGAGATAGACCCATTCGATGTGGATTTGGCGTTTTAAGCTTGGTTTTAAGCACGTGATAGTGCAAACAATGGTTTGTACGATGTAAATGTTGGCGCAAGCCTGTCGCTTCAGATTCAGACTTTGTTCTTTATCATGTCTTGAGTCGGTTCTACACTCATCTAGACTAGTAGAAGACCCTCAAGAACTCTACAAGAGCGATGATGGCCATTGCCTGACCATACGGCATGCTAGTGATCGGAATATTATAGTAATGCTGTAAGTCATGGCCCATCCCGGTACCGAAACTCGTCTGTAGAAGTTCTCCGTCCTTGTCGATGTTCTCCAGAACCGCCTTGATAGCTTTGATTGCAACCTCTTGATACTGCTTTCCGAGATATCGTTTTCTTTGGCCCTTCAGAATACCAAAAGCGAAACCTGCTGCTGCACTAGCTTCTTGATATGACCCTTCGCTTTCCGGCTTATCCAGGACTGTACGCCATAGACCTGATTCCACTTGCAAGGGAACAAGAGCCTCAACCTGTGCATCCAAAGTGTCAACTAAAGTCCGGTGAAATGCATCGTTCGGATCCAGATTCAGCAACTCTAAAAATTCCGGTATCACAATTGTGATCCATGAGTTGCCGCGGGCCCAACGAGCATTGGCAAAATTGTGTCCGCCTTCATGGAAAGTCCAACCGTGGAAGAAAAGACCAGTCTTATTGTCGAATAAGTACTTGATGTGAAGCAGAAATTGCCGCTTTGCTTCCTCAATATAGTGAGGTCTATTAAGAATCTGTCCGATCTTTGCTAGCGGTACGACGGTCATCATCAATGTGTCGTCCCATAATTGTTGGTCATTGACCTCCAAATATGTGATGTGTTGCATGCCACCGTACTTTGTCCTCTCGAGGTCGTGCATTGCCCATTCGGCCCAGCTATCTAGCCAGGGCACATATGTTTGGTTGCCGGTCTTTTCATAGACGTATGCCAATGTCAGGAACACGGCCATTGTGTTGATATTTTTGGTAGTGCCCCCGGCGGCAAAGCGATTGGCAAACCAGTCCTCAATTATCCTCAGATACTTCTCATCGCCGGTCAGGCTGTAGTACGCCCAAAGACCATTGAGACCAATACCATGGGTCCATTCCCAGTCATTCCATCCTTTGGTGTCGATGACTCGGCCATCTGCCAAAGTCATCAGGAATTCTCCTGAGTTGTCTTTGATGTTGACCAAGCCATCGATCAACAGCTGGATCTTGGCATGGACGTCATTGGCTTTGATGCCGTGAAGTTCTGCAGGCATCCTGGTATATTGTTTCGGTAGTTAAGTCTTGGGTGTGTTTAAGATCTGAGATGATAGGCTAATGCTCGACTGAACAAAAGGCCCGGCGACAAGAAGCTTTTGGGGGCTGCGGTACAGGGGTATAGACGAACTGTGTAAGCGAGGGCTTTCACGTGGGCTCCCAAAATTCACATCCAGCAATCCGACGCCAGCAGAATCAATATGACACAACAATGGCAAGCCAGTCAACATAAAAGGGAAAACCATTATTTCAATGATCCACCAAGGAATTCGTATTCTGCTTGGCGGAGAAACCCCAACCCCTCAACGCTGGGGTTTCGGGCCATCAACCGACCGAACAGCTGTGCCAATGTTGATAGAGTAGTGCACTTTCGTACAGCCTTGGCGTAGGTGGAGGCGAGCATGACCTGATGTAGCTCAAGTCGCTTGGCAGGGGTGGGTTGTCGTTTAATAGAACTGGGCTTCTCGGGCTCACAACAGCGAGTTGTGCGAGATTGGTGTCTTCGGACCTTTCATTGGCAAACCAAGCTTACCTGACTCCCACCGGATTTACAATAATATGATTATATTCAGGATATGCACAATAATCCCTTAACACGCGTCCTCCCAGGCGAACCCTGCGTCAAGGGATCCGCAACTCAAGTGGTCAAAATTGGGGATGTTGGGGTGCGGGGTTTTAACTCCTTGCACTCTCATTTGTTCCCCAGACCCCAGATTCCTCGGTCCATTACAACCCGCACTTCGTTGTGCTGTGAAGGCCATGAAGGCTTCCTGGGAACCGACCCCGGGGTTGTGCTACAGGCGCGAGTCAGGATGAGAAACCGCCCATTAGCCCGCCAACAAAGTCGGTCCCTGTTGAACGTGTGGTCAGAAAGCGCGGAATGCCATGCCGAATTCAAACAAGATCTACTTCTGGCTCTACTTCACATCGTTCGTAATTGGACCATGGGGAATGATGCTGGAACTCTCCACGGATCGTGGGTACCGATGGACTGGGAAGCAGCTGCTGGCCCGCATGCATTACAACGGATGGTCGCTTTGATGGCCCATGGGGTCGGGATCTGCCTGGGGTAATATGATGGGGATAAAAGATGTGACCCATCCCCGACTCTGCTGATCCATCTCTTGTTCTCTTGAATCTTCAGAGGCGATCTCGAGTGTTTCTTTTCCATTTCTGGCCTTTCCTTGATTCTTGCAACTCAATCGAGGTTATTAGCGAGATATCATGTCGTCCTTAGAACCTGCAGACCCCGATGTGGTCGCATCAGTCAAGTTGCCAACCGGCCATGAAGTCCGAAAGTCTTTTCACTCGACAAGAAAATCCCTTGACCCTGAGCCTCATGTCGACGAGCTGGAGAAAACCGCCGGTACCAACTACAACAATGTCGATAAGGAGCTTGCCCAATATGCTGGACAAGGCACCGTGGAGATTTCCGAGTCAGAGAACAGAAGATTGCGCAGGATGATCGATAGGCGTGTTTTGGTTATCATGATCACAGTCTACTTTCTCCAGGCTATCGATAAGGGAACCATGACGTTTGCTTCAATAATGGGTATCCAAAACGACGCCGGCCTCGTAGGTCAGGAGTACAGCTGGTTGACAAGCTGTATCTACATAACAATCTTGATTGTTGAATATCCTCAGGTAATGAGCCCAAAACCTTTGATCAAACGACTAGCTGACATTAATGTAATAGAACTGGATCATTGCACGCGTTCCTGTAGCCAAGTACTTGAGCTTCTCTGTCATTGCCTGGGGCGCGGTTCTAGCTTCCCACGCTGCTTGCAAGAGCTTTACTGGCTTGGTCACCGTACGAACCCTCCTTGGTCTCTTCGAGTCCGCTTGTCAGCCGGCGTTTGTTGTACTGTCTTCAGTATGGTACAAGAGAGAGGAACAAGCTTCCAGGGTGACATACTGGTATATGATGAACGGAGCACAGCAAATCGTTGGCGGTCTGCTAGCCTACCTCTTTACACTCATCTCATCTGGCCCGCTAAAGAACTGGCAGTGGCTGTTCTTGACCTACGGAATCATCTCCGTTTTATTTGGCGTGTTTGTAGGCTGGTGGATGCCGGATTCCCCTATGCGTGCCAAATGCTTCTCGGAGGAGGACAAGCGTCTCATGGTCGAGCGTGTTCGTTCCAACCAGACTGGTATCCAAAACCGCGAGTTCAAGAAGTACCAAGTTTATGAGGCACTGACAGATCCGCAAACTTGGTGCTATGCTGCCATCCAACTCTTTACCACACTCCCAACAAGTGGTCTCGGTTCTTTTACGGGTATCATCATTACTGGCTTTGGGTTCAGTATTCTCCAAACCCAGCTGTTGTCCATGGTTCTTGGCGCCTACATCATCGCCATCCTGCTCGGATCCGTCTGGTTAGTCAAGAAGTGGAATCAGAATATCTGGACCATGTTGGGATTTGTTATTCCGTCATTCATCGGCACAGCTCTTCTCATGGCTCTACCAAGCGAGACCACAGCTCAGCACGTCGGTCTGCTTATCTCGTACTACATTACGCTTTCGTTCTGGTCTGCTCAAACGCTGGGTCTTTCCATGTTGTCTCGTAACGTCGCGGGGCAGACCAAGAAGTCCGTCGTCGTCGCCACTAACTTCATCTTTTGGTCTGTGGGCAACACGATTGGACCTCAGGTCTTCCTCAAATGGAACCAGCCTCGATACTTCATCGCCTTTGCGGTCCATATCGGCTGCTACACGGCACTTGTTCTGACTCTTCTGTTCTTCAGGTGGCACCTGGCCCGCGAGAACAAGAAAAAGGACTCTCTAGGCCAGATAGCTGATGAGCACAACTTGACTCACGCTTTCGAGGATTTGACCGATCGCGAGAACCCAAACTTCCGCTACATACTCTGAGCAAGAGACATCGAGGTTGAAGGAGAAGAATAAAAAGCCGAGCGATAAGCGATAACTGTGAGAGTATATTAGTTTATCTCTTGGTAACAAACCAATACAAGCCACTAATGCCACATGGCTTCCATCTGCATCTACTTCCATCTAGGTCTGTCTACATTTGTCTACATCTCGTTCCATCTATGTCTGTCTAGATCTATTGTGAAATCTATTTTTCTGAGAAAGTGATCGTAATGAACTGAGCCGCCGGTTACTTCTTCTCCGCCACCTTGAGCTCGGTTGGCTTCCACAGGAGCCACGCAACAGCGATGCCAAGTTTGATGGCGCCGCCAATCCAAAGTGCTGTGCTCATGCCCGCATCACTCCTCGCCAGCCAACCGCCGCCGACCGAACCAATCAGCATGAGGAGCACGGCCGCGATCCTGCGGTTCCTCTTCGGGTTTGCCCTCAACGGCGCGAATAGCTTGGGGTCGTTGAAGATGTCGCAATACACGCTGGTCAGGACATTCGTCGGCACCTCGTTGAACCCAAGGATGCGGCTCGCGCAGATCTGGCCGCCGAACTGAAAAGCCAGCAGGACAATCGGTCCCAACACCTTCAGGTCCGCATCCTTCCGCGCTGCAAGTTCCTCGGCGGCGCTCAGGAGCCCGAACGCGGGGACCACGCCGCCCTGCGCCAAGGCGGCGGCAATGAAGATCAGGATGCTCTGCATGAGGAAGTTGGCGGCGAGCGTGAGCTTGGATTGGGGGCGGAAGCGGCGCGACTGGCCGAAGCAGTAGACGCCGGCCATGAAGGACCCGATGGAGCACAGCGCCTTCAGCCATAGCATTGGCACGTTAGCCGGGAGCCCCGCGGTTCCGAGGGCCAAGAAGACCGTGTTGCCTGTTTGCATGGATACGAAGACCGAGGCGGCGTTGAAGGCGACGCTGTCGCACAGCCCGGACACGAGACTGCATAGGCAGACTGGTATATCGGCGTACTGGATATTGACATCTTCGCGTAGGCGCGCGCGGGTGATGAACGACGAGTTGGGCTGGTTTCGCGACACCGAGTTTATGGAGGCAGTATCCGATGTGTCGTTGGACGTCGGCAAGACGGGTTCTGGGGCCATGATTGCGAACCACGCTCTTTGCGCTTATGTGGATGCACTACTTATTAAGCTTGCTGTAGTCTGATCTGTAGATAAATGGATGCTTTGTGTACTCGCGATCGCCTGTTTGACAGTCTGATCCCAAGAACAAACTTGCAATGCGCCTTTCAACTTCAATCTTGCTTCGAGACAAAACTCATTGAACCACGGGTTTTCGGCAAGGGTGCCCTTTGACTCTTAAACTGCCCACCGGCATTCGGCAGTCATGAAGCGCAAAGAAACAAAAATTCAGCTTGACTATTCGATTTCATCATCGAGTCTAGACCGAAGTCGGCATCGTGGACCTCCCTGTCATTCGAAAATTTCCACAATCACAGGGCCTCGTCCGCCACGCCAAATTGGCACGGGTCTAGCACTAACAGCTTTTGGGCTTCGGTCCGGTACCCGTGCCGCGATAAGGGACTCGATTCAACATTCTCATCCACTGAAAATAACATTTCCACAAGCTATTGTACTATAGTAGTGAGGGTTCTGTGGAGAATATACGTTTACGGACCAGCTTGAATGCATTATAATCACAAAAATGTTCTGATTGTGAGTGGTTCCACCTGAAAGATCACAAAGATGATGTCCCAGGATCCAGCGCCACTGAGCTAATGAGGGGTTTTTCTAGTCCCAGCGTCAGAAATGTGATATAAGGTCTTATCTCTCATCAGCTGAGTCCGAAATGATGATATCTGTTGCGATTGTTGATGGTATTGAGGTAGTCTGCATCCAGGTTACCTTGGTGACGTCTCTTATCTCTAGCGGTCGCGTTCCACGCCTAACTTTTTCGTAGATGTCTCTGAATGATAACGAAGACTCGTTTGTTATCTCGCATAAACATAATGCTCGACATCATTAAATCAAGATACGAACAAGCACCAACTTAGAAACATGTGCAGTGAGCTGCATAGATGTTACTTATACTATACAATAAGAACTCCTTATTCGGCGGAAACATGAGAGTGCTCCCAGGCATTAATCTGTTTCTATGATTACTTCCCGACGTGGAGACCTCTGCATTAGTCGTGGGCCGTGTGAGAGGATGATTTCAACCAAAGACACATAGGAACAGCAATATAATCACAACACTGTATATTTAATAATGGATCAGTAGCTTGTAGCAGGCGAGCGATGACCAACAACGGCTGAGTGCTTTATGTCAATTCTACGCAGGGCAGTGAACCATGCACGGATGGGAGGATTGGAGAACACTTCGAAAGCCGGGTCTAACTAGTCTAGTGGGATACGGGAATCGCATGAGGTTCTACTCCAACCGTCCAGCCACATTGTCTCACAAAGTTTCGTTGTCGTTCGGGGCTTCTAATTTTAACTAACCTAGTGGCTGATGTTTCTACATGCCACCTGTACAGTACCACATTTCCACCATGCCGAAGGTCACAACAGGGCAAGCTAGCGACATATGTTCTTCATGTGTATGATCAACAAGGTCTCAGTCGCCAGGGCGTGAAAGAATTTGAGCATAGAAAATTCAGTAAAACATGTTCAAAAGAACTGCATATTGCACTTCCGCCAGATACTGGTCGAATGTATTTGCAGTGTACGGATCCGTACATTCATTCCAGTTGGCCATGGCATGGAGCACTTTTACAACGTCCTCCAGCTTACATAGGCGACTAGGTTAGGTTAGTGTGTTGAAGCTAATTTCCCAGGCTTATGGTTCCCACTAAATTGGCCGTCACCCTGCCCCTGGAGGGATCCGCTAACATGAAGTCGGCCGCTGATCCGTTGATGAAGGAATCAATCTAAAGATAGGGAGCGCGCTTACCTGAGAGGGCAAGAGACTCCAGAACAGTACAGCCTCACACTGCTTCAAAAAGAAGTCCGATACTCATCGGCGACACCGTTATATTAATTTCATTCAAGTGAAATCCAGTTGCTCAACAACTTATGGCGGGCGAGGACAAGAAAAGGGTCGCCATCATTGGCGCTGGTAAGGCTGCCGAGACACCCATACTTTTGCAGACAAGAAAGCTGACACAGATCCAGGCATATCCGGGCTCGTTTCACTCAAAGAATGTCTTGCCGAGGGTATCAAGGCTCACATCTTCGAGGGTCGGTCGGAAATCGGTGGGCAATGGGCGTATCAAGCTGAGCCGGACGAGAAGGGCGAATTACAGTCGTCCATGTACGACGGTGTCATTCTGAACTCATGCCGCGACACAACAGGATTTAGCGACTTTCCCATTGACCCGGAGCGACACGGCGATTATTTCAGCCATCGGGAGATGCATCGCTACGTCCTCGACTACGCCGACTATTTCGGACTCCATAAACACATCAGCCTGTCGACCAAGGTGCTAGGTTGCTCGCAAGCGAAGGACGGCAAGTGGAACGTGCGGACCCAGGGAGTAGACGGGAAGCAGCCAGAGGAAGGAATCTACGATGTCCTGATCTCGGCCACTGGCATCAACTCGCTTCCGATTATCCCCAAATTCAAGAATTGCGAGGCGTTCCAGGGTGAGTTCTTTCACAGCCACTACTACCGTAAGCCTAGCCGCTTTGAGGGAAAACGTGTCGTGATCATCGGCGCCGGTTCGGCTGCCGTGGACATTGCCAGCGAACTCGTAACGTGTTCCAAAGAAGTACACTTTGTAACACGTCGAGGAACTTGGGTGATGCCTCGTTACGTCCTCGGTAAACCTATCGAATCTTGGGACAGCCGTGTGTCGCAGACTTGGCTCCCGCCATCCGTGGCGGAGTGGCTCAACACGAAGCTGCTGAACCTCGTGCAGGGCAAGCACCCAAAGGTCTTGCAACCAGAACACGGCATGATGGCACAGAACGCCACGGTCCGCAGCGAGTTCATCGAAAGAGTGCGCACAGGGTCCATCAAGGTCCATCGCAGCACTGTCGACAGTTTCACAGAGACCGGAGTCGTACTCGCGGACGGGGAAACGGTCGAAGCAGACGTCATCATCTCGGCTACCGGATACAAGCGCGAGCGACCCTACCTGCCCAGCGACGTGCTGAGCAACCAAGACACGCCGGAGTTCGAGACGGATCTGTACAAGCTCATCGTCCCGGCAAGATACGAGAACCTCTACTTTGTGGGCTACATCGAGCAGCCCGGTCCTACACCGCCCGCCGTAGAAGCGCAGGCACGCTTTGCCGTTGGGGCGATTGCAGGACTCCACACCGTACCAAAGGGTGAGGCGCTGCTAAAGGAGATTCGAGCTTGGCAGGCATGGCATGCCAAGACGTACGTGCGGTCGGAGAGACACGTGAACACCGAGACCTACGTGCCGTACATCGACAGTCTGCTGAAGCCGCTAGGAGCGAGGCCCTCGTTCGGTAGGTTGTTGGGCCAGGTGTTCACGAGTGGTCGACCATTCGAGGCCCTAAGTGTGTTGATTGCTGTTTACTTTGAAATCACAAGCAGTGCGCAGTGGCGGCTGCTGGGCCATGGCAAGAAGCCGGACCTGGCGAAGGCAACGGTGTTAAGAATATCTTCTGGGAAGGAGAAGTTTACCGCAAAGGAAGAAGAACTACTTGGGTTGTGAGACGAAGCTTGAGGTCCAAGTATGTACAAGTGGTTGGATGAGGCATAAAACAACTATTTGAATGCGAGAAAAAAAGTTGCGCATTGTGATATGTTTGCTAGTCATGTAATTACATTATATACCCAATTATATTAGTTTAATCAATAACAACCATATGTTGCTGCGCCAACATGAGCTCTTGGGCCTTGTCCTTGGTGGTCATGCCGGAGAGTGGGTCGAGGAGGTGCAGGAGTGGCCTCAATGGCTTTGTGGCATCGGAAAGGATGGATCTCGACTTGTGGACTGGCGCGGTCTGGCGCGATGGAGCAGACTGGCGGAAGTGTGAGAAGGCACTGCGTCTCGTGGCAACTGTGCTGTTAAATCCACCATAGGCGCAGGGAGACCCGTTAAAAGCAGATGCGGCGGCCGCCTTCCAGAGCGCAGTGATATCCTTGTGCATGTCCAAGGTCCAGTACAGACGGCAGTCAGCATACTCGGCGATGTATTGCGCAGGGATACCGTCAGCTTGGTTGGTGGGCAGAATCTCGTCCTTGACGTTCAAGCTGAGAGTGGGTGCTCTGTCAAATACGTAGTCGCCGTATCTGTCAAGCTCAGCTAGGATATCCGTGTCATTGGTCTGAGTACGGGCGAGGTCTACTTCTGCGTGAACGGATGAGTACGAGAAGGACTGAGAACCCTTGACACCACCGACACCCTGGATAGCACCTTCCTTAAGTCTTCCACCCATGGCGATAGATTTAACACCCGCATCCCACTTCAGGAACTGCGAGAATAGTGTGCAGGTAGAGGCGCAGTAGCCATCAAGTAAAAGGACGATATTTTCTGGGCCGCCGAAGGGACGTGTGAAGTTTGTGCGGCTGCCGTACCCAGTGACATCATAGCCAATACCAAAGGTGGAGTTGATGGTGTCGATAGGGTTGTTGAAGTTCCACTGCATAACATCTGTGTAGTTGTCGCCTTCAAAAGTGACTGGGCCGAACTTGTCATCGTAAGACTTGAAATGATCGTCATTGATATCCAGGTCGTACCGATAGTTCCAGACACTCTCGCAGGTGTATATCAAGTCTTCGGAGGCCGTGAGGGGGTCGTAATCGGCGCAAGCCGCGGAGAATACCTCGGAAACAGCCTCGAAACCTGCAGAGTTTCTCCACCTGCCAGTGCCGTTCTGCACAATATCAGGGAACAGCTGGCGGAAGGTGTCGTAACCTTGGAAGATATAGCCACCACCATTCGTTTGTACATCAAGGACAAGCTTCTTGATGCCGGCGTCAACAGCGGCTGCAAAGAAAGCTTGCACAGTTTGCTGGAATTCAACCGGGTCGTCAGGTGAGAATGAGTTCATGACGAGCACACCAACATCTTCGAACCCTTCACCCTCGAGAAAATAGCCCGAGACAACCTCATCTGATGAGATGACGACAGGGTCACCGGGGTAACCAGGAATAGCAGCAACGGCCGCCGAAGCAGTTGCCGTAGTGGTCGAAGTAGTCAAAGTAGTGGTGGCGGCAATAGTAGTAGTAGAAGTAGAAGTAGTCGTTGCGCCAGTGGAAGTTGCACTTGCGGTGCTTGTGCTGACACCGATTGCGCCTGAAACGAACTTTGTGAAAAATGAAGGTCCGTCGCTTACACCGGCAAAGTTGCCCTTTATTCTGCCCACATTGGGAAGAGTAACGGTTGTACCGTTCTCAAACGTGATTGAAGTGTCGGCGCCGGGGTAAATGTATCTGATACGACCCGCCTGCTTGAAATAACCTTGAGTGCCAGTGTGGTTATATGCCTTGGAGAAAAAGAGGGAGTTCCAGGCTGAGTCGGCATCTTGGTTGCTGGAAGCCTGGAAGATCCAACCCTCGAGATATGTCACAGCGTCCAACCCGTTGATCAGCTTGACGATGGAAGCCGTCTCGGGATTCGAGATAACATCACCGTAGACCTTGATGACGGGCAACGAGGTACCGTCCTCACTGATCGACACCAGTGCCCACTGGCGGCCAAACTCGATGGCGCTAGTAAGCAGATCCGTGTAAATGATGAAGTGACCGTCGTGGCCAGGACCAAAAACATTCTTGTACAGATCTGCTTGCCAAGAATACTCGTTGAGGTAAAGGTCGGCCTCGAGGCGATCTCTAATATCATACAAAGCCTGCCACAGATCGTAGCCGGGATAGAAGTAATCTGAGGGAGGGTTCTTCTTGAAGGCTGTATCTGACTGCCACTCGAGATACGGGACGATTCCATCAATAAACTTCAGGGCGGCATCTTTGGCGAGCGGCACACTGTTCAGACAATCATAAGCTATAGAAGCATCAACAGTTGGCGTCGCGGTGGCGGCACTCTGAGCTGCCCAGGCGGAGCTGACAAGAGCACATGCTGGTGTTGTAGGAGTGCCAGTGATGCCCGGAGCAGCGCTCGTGGTAGTGTTGAATGTTGCGTATCGCGCAGAGGCTAGGCCGCTCAACAGGGCATGCGCCAACGAGCGAGTAGCAACCGATTTCCTCATGGCTTCGGCACGGACTTGAACTATCTAAGGAGCGAGATTGAGTTCAATCGGTTAGAGGCCGAGCGTCACGATAGCACAGGAGCACAAAAGAGCGACGGGACAGGGACAGCAGCGATCTTCATCTTCTTCGAAAAGGGCGTTGGCGGGCAGCTTTGTATCCTTTTTGCTTGGGTCGCGTATTTGGCGCCCCATCGCAATTACTCGCAATTTGCACTAGCATGAAGGTGACATGGTGCCCTCATCCGGAGATCCACTTCTGCGGCGAGGTTGCAGACTGCACTTCTTGGCGACCAGGGAGAAAGGATAAGTGTGAAGTAGCCACGCCAGCTAAGCACGCGGCCCAGATCTCCCTTCCAGCCCTTACCTTGCCTCGCCTTGCTCATCCCGCCGTCATTCACGGACCTGAGACCGTGGGCTTGGCTGGCCATACCACTACGACAGCCCTGAGCCCACTGACTGCAGTGCTCCGAACGGCCCAAGACGAGACAATTTTGCGAGCCGCCATCCTGGCCACTCCCCGCGCTCACGGTTCGTGGCTTTGCATGAAAGGGGCATGCAGAGCATGGATCGGCACTTCACCTTCTGCATTGAGAAGGTCTGAAAAGAAAGTACTGCTCGGTTGCACGGCAATGCAGGACTTGAAAAAACGACGCAAAATAACAACATATGGCGCAAGGAGAAATTGAGACAAGAATAAGCTTTTTGTAAGCTCTCAGATAAGTTAAACTTCAGATCGTGGCGGTTCGCAAGTGATGATCACTACTTTCCTTAGGGGCAGGTTCCACGATTCCACGTGCGGCCCTAAAAACGATTCGCGGCCTACTATCGGCCCCGCAGCAATAAACTTTTTTTTATACGGAATACAACCAGAAGTTCCCGCTCCGTGGTGTCATTCAAACAGTCTATGCCGCCACTGCTTTATATCGTATCATATTTTATATACAGCCGAAGCGAGAATTCATACCGTAGATCGCCTTTGACCCTTGCTTTGATTACAGTCATTTGTACACCATGAACGTCATTGCTCGCCAATGGTTGGCGGGAACTAACTCTCAATCGCTCCGGCGGCGATAACAGGAATGCTCGGGTCATTGACGCATATGTAATATTCCACATAACTCCAACTGAGGATGCTCGAAGGACAAGCCCAAGAAGGCGGTATCTGCCTAGCCTAAGGTGTGAAGTCAATCCTCCGCACTCAATTACATAACGTAGCAAAGAAAACCCATCCGGATTTTATGCATTTGCTTGTGGATGAATGTGGGGGTCCCCGGGGGGGGGGTTTGTAGACATGGTCGGTATCAAATAGCATTTCACAGTTAGAAGCAGGCACAAAATCATGAGTAAGTCTGAGAAGAAATATCGTGAAGGCATTTCTCATTTCATGGCCAGTCCTCTAAGTAGGATCAGGGGCGATGCATATTATGCCTCGCCAAAGCCGTCCATCAATCTGTGATGCTGCGAAAATGAAACGAAATGGCCGGTCCTTTAGTACAATTTGGGGTGGTGAATATTACACCCTGCCAGTAATGTCATCCAGCGTGCAATACTGCGAAAGAGAAACAAACGAAAAAGCCGGTCGAGGGTGATGAATATTATAGCCTGCCGGTATTATCGACCAATTTGTGATGCCGTAAAAGAGAAACAAACGAAAAGGTCGATCGAAAATGACGAATATTATACTGTGCCAATGTTGTCGGCCAGTCTGCAATACTGCAAAAGAAAAACAAACGAAAAGGCCGATCGAACGGTGACGAACAATATACCGTGCCAATGTCATCGACCAATTGGCGATGATGCGGAAGAGAAACACAGTCTGTGATGCTGCGAAAGAGAAACGAACGAAAGGCCAGGTCGAGGATGACGAGTATTATATCGTTCCGATGTTGTCAACTAGCTGCGATGCTGCAAAAGCAAAACAGACGAAAAAGCCGGTCGAGGGTGACGAATAGTATACCAAGTCGGTATTATCAACCAAATTATGACGCCGTGGAAAGGAAACAGACAAAACAGCCGGTCGAGGGGTGATGGTTATTATACCCTGCCAGTATTGTCGCCTAGTCTGCGATGCTGCGAGCAGAGAAATGTATAGAACAGCCGGTCCTCTAGTGGGAGAAGGGTAGTAGTTATGCCTCGCTGGTGATGTCGGCCAGTGTACGATGCTCCATATGAGAGATGCTGCGAAAAGAGAAACTTATGGAATAGGACGTCCTCTAGTGGAAGAAGGGTGATGAACTATGTCCCGCCAGTGATGCCGACCAGTTTTTGATGTTGCGAACAGAGAAACAACCGAAGTGACCGGTCTTTCTAGTACAGCAAGGGGCGATGGATATTATGCCCCGGTAGTCATGTCTACCGGTATACAATGCTGTGAGAAGAGAAACGGATAAAATAGTTGGTCATGTGATGGGAAAAGGGGTGGTGAATATTATTACTGGCAAGTGACGTCGACCAGTGTGTGATGCTGTGAGAAGAGAAACAAATGAAACAGCCGGCCCTCGTAGTGGGATGATTCGGTTGACTCGTCCATGGTTCCAAATCTTTGCCCAGACGGTGCCCGAAGGCGGGAGTATTGAAAGCAGATAACTCGAGGTTCTAGGGAGGAGCATCTAGACCTAGCTACAAGCTAAGGTCAACACGTTGTGGAGTTGGTGATGTCTACACGGCTTCAGTCAGTAATATGTCATGTGGGATAAAGGTTAAGGCGACCTACCAAGGCAATGCCTTCTTGTGCCGGCTATCAATGCATCCTGTGCCTGTGCCTTTGCCTGTGCATGTGGTGGTTGGTATTTAAGTAACCATACCACCACCAGCACCACCAGCGCCGTCCCGACCGCCGTTCTCATGACCGTCCCAGAAAAAAGGGCCCTCAGGGAGCGGCTCCTCGTCCGACCCCTTGTCCGAATCTGACTCCGAATCCGAACTCAACACGACTCGTCTTGTGGATCTAGTCCTTCGACGCTTTCTAGCGCCCTCCTCGGCCTCCTGCGTCTCGCGCTTCTGCCTGCGGGTCGTGGTCTTTTTGCCCTCAGGCGGCGCGTAATCGTACCAGGCGTCGCTTTGGTCGTTGCGAAGACGTGCATTCGCCTTTAGGTTGCCCATGATCTGAGCCTCGGTCATGTCCAGACCATGGGAATTCCGGACGTGCTCGTTGTAGGAGTTGAGGTTGCTCCACGGGCCACGGTCGCAATCTCCTCTGATACAGCGCCTGACTGGTCGGTCTGTGCTAGCAGCGCGCTTGTATGCCGAGTTTCCTCGGTGCATTTTGGAGAGGTGGGAGAGGATGTTGCGATCCTTGGCGGTGATTATGGTGCCGCAGGGTGTGGTCGGGTGACCCCACTTGTGCTCAGTGCACTTATATTTAACCACCTGCCGGGTCTGGATCAGGCTTTCCCAAAAGCGTGGGCTGCACCCAGCCAAGAGACCTAGGACTCGGGCGCGAGCGGCGGCGGCGGCGGCGTTGGTGGCAGCAGCAGAAGCAGGGACACCAGCGGCACCAGCGGCACCAGCGGCACCGGAGGCACCGGAGGCACCGGGGGCAACAGGGGCAACGGCGGCAGCAGGGGCAGCAGCGGAACCAGCAACAGCGGGGGCAGCGGGGGCAGCAGGGGCAACGGCGGCAGCGGGGGCAGCAACAGCGGAGGTGTTGTTGTTATTGTTGTTGTTGCTGTTGGTGGCGTTGTCCACAGGGGACACACCCTCTTCCTTGTTGGCAGCCATCTAAGGGATAGAAAATTAGTATTTCCTTGTTAAGCAGCTAGGAATATTCACCTTTCTCTACTGACGATTGTTGTGGCGTGAGGAAGATGTGAAGGGAAGGAGGGTGTTGGGCTGGAAATGGAGGAGTGATCTTCTTTTGTTTCCTTTTTCAAATCGTGGGCTGCTGCGGAGGGGCATCGCCGACAATGTCTAGGGCAAGGGCATGCTGATACATAAGATAGCATCGCCGATGAGTATCATCGTCGACTAGGACTTATCGTGAGTGCAGTCGGCGACTTACACAAAGTTGATAGGATATGATCAGCAGCTGACACAAAATATCATAGTGATATGGTCGGCGACTTACACGAAGTGAGCACCTGATATGTACATCAACTAACCTGTGGGAGAAAAATAGTGATATAACATAAAGCAAACCAGTAATTTATGAGTAGTGCCAGACAAAGTGAATTATCACAGATGTTTGGCTGGTGACGTATACCTATTATGATATTGAGTTTAGTATTGCTATTGTGATTCTATGATATGAGTTCGAAATATACAACGGTTCAGGTTTTCCCATCGGCTTGATTGGATTTGGCTTACAAGATCCGGTTGATCAATGGACTTATTAGCTTGATGTCTGAGACTGGGTCAATTTTATCATAAATATGCGTGTAAGTGTGTTCCTGGTACAACTTTAACAAATCTTGAGCATCTTCTGTGTGAAGATGGAAACACCCATAGGCACTTACCATAGCTGGGAGAAAGCTGTGCGGATGATAAGTACCATATCACCTTGTTTCACAAAATCTAAAACCAAAAGCCAGTGATAACGCCCTAAGGACTTTCCATTGTGAGATGTTGGCCCTATGGTTCTTGGTTTCCTCCTACGAAAGGGTCTTTGTCAATTATAAATTGCAGCCTCGTCACTGTTAACAGTTAGGGTTAAATGCCTCAAAAATATATATAAGTTATTTTAAAGTAGTCCGTAACTGTTCATGAATTGGAAAGTATAGTTGGCGCAATTGATATTTTGAACAAAGATGGCTTATCATATTGGATATAAATAGAATTGATGGTTTTACAAGTACAAGCAGAAACTTGAGATGAAGGAACCACGGCTATCATAAATCAAGTTTTCTGCGCCGGAGTTTCTCCCAAAACAGCTATTGAGAATCATGCGGCTGTGTAATAGAATTTCGAGACGAATAATCCTGCGTGGTCTGAAGCAATTGGTGAGGAACCATTGTCCAAAGACAATACACTCTAAATGTGGTATGAAGTGTCCACGGGCTTTATTCGCACCAAGTACTGGAAAGGCGGTTTTGACTATTCAGCTTTGAGGCAGCAATATAGATTCGCAAATGTTGTTCTTTTCCTACACTACAAGTTCTACTTCTTCTTTTCCGGGTAGCAAAAGGAGCTGCTGGTGCAGCCAATGACATTGGAGGCAGTGTCATTCATCTTGTCGTTGTAGGCGGAGTTCCCGCGGTGTTTGCTTGACATGTGGGAGCTGATGCTGTGGTTGTCGGGCGCGATGAGGGCACCACAAGGGGTATCGATGGTGCCGGCCTTGAAGAGAGGGCATCGGTACTTCCGACCCTTTTCAGCGTCGATGAGGTGTGGAACACGATCGGGATTGGAGGTGACTTTCTTCTCCTTTTTTTTTTGGGGGGGGGGGGGGGGGGGGGGGGGTTACCACTCAGTGCTGGCAGGATGGGGGGAATTGGAAGAGAGTTCTGGCGTCCAGTTACCAACTTGCGAGATGACTTCTTTGGTGACTTGGGCGGTCTTGGGTTCTTGTCACGACCCATCTGTACATAGTAAGCTTAATCTAATGATCGTGAGGAACGTAACAGAGGCTTTATCTTGACTGTTTCTTGGTAGAATTGCTTTGTTGTAAAGCAAAGGGGTTCCGGATTTGTTTCTCAATCTGAGAAATATTGGGTTTGTGGAAGGAAAAGACGGAACGACGAGATTCTCGCAACGTTTCTGTAGAAATGACCCATAGTAGTCGTCGATGGTACAATGTCGCGACCCGGCATCTCTTCACGTGTTTGTGAAGTGGTCCGCTAGACTGGCACTAACATAGACACCGATGGCAGTCAAATTCAGACGATAATGCTTGCGATTAACCATAAGACAACAATGTAAGACATTTCCATTACTTCCACCTCCGACTGACTTCCTTGTCATACTAAGAACTTCCGTTCGTCCTGACCTGTCCGGTCGGATCCAATCCTGAGTGATACACGCCCTTCTCAATTATGCTCTCAGCAGCTCTGATACCAATAAATTTCCAGACGCCTGCTGTCCGATCTTTCCGTAGGCTTCTAGCCTCGCTGTCAGGTATAGCTCTAGCCAGTACATCAAATTCCTCATGAGAGTTCATACTACGGAAGAAAACTCTTTGCCAATTCACCCCAGTTTGTTCTTCCGCCGCTCTTAAATCCCTTTGTGCGTTCTCTATCCTCTCCTTCTCCTTATTGACAAGTTCCATGCTGCCAGAAGTGATCCCTTTCAGCACTGGTTTCCATGCCCTTCTCGACTCCCAAGGGCTCTGCTCTTCTATTGGCTTTACCTTCAACTCCGTGTAGGGCACATCATCAACGTCGAAGGTCTCAACTTTCGTTCCCTTGACGGCATCTTTGATGGTCATCTGCCCATTCCACTGCCCATCTACTTGATACAAGACTTTGTTGCCATCTCTCAGATTACTCAGCTTAGCAGTTACGCAGTTCTTCGTTCCCAGGCCCAGAGTCTTTCTGCCATTGAACTCAATGGTAGCGAGATAACCGGAGCTCGAAGAGATATAGCATGTCCCCTGCAATTCCGGATATGGTTTACCCACCAGGAGTCCCTTAATTGACATGATGGGCAATGTCATGAGATGACTTTCTCGATGCCTCTGGTCTGTGGTGATGGCGTGCCCGACTTGTTTGACTGCCACACCGCTCGTGGCACTGAAACTCGTCTCTTGCGCCACGTAGCCCGAGGAAGAGATTTGATGATCTTTGTTATATGTGAAGCAGGCTGTGACTGGTGGGTGATGCGACACTTGCTCTGAGATGACCCTAGTAGTACTGCCTGATTCTGGTTCTACAAAAGTGCCCAGGAATAGTTCACCAAGAAACGCGTTTAGCGGTTTCTTGGCACCTCCATCCGAATTCTTCGAGGCCGCTGTATAGACTTGGCGCTTGAGACTACAGAGGAAGTTCTTCAGGATAAGCAACGCGCGTTTCTCTGAATCATCCTCTTGGGCTGGTTGTAGGAACAATTTGTGCCTTTCGGCCCATGATGCAGGTATCTCTGTTACTGATTTTGGCGAAAGCACGAATGGTGGAGCTGTGATGTTTGATAAATCACCCTTGACTGTAGTGAGATACCCAAGGAAGTCCCTCAGCTGTGAGAGATTGGATTGTGTCCCAATAGCCATCTTGGCAATAAGAACGGTGCAGGCTTAAATTTGGTTCAAGTTGAGATAGTGGCAATGTCGATCATAACACATAAATGTTGGAAGATATCTGGTTAGATTTAGTATAAGTAGCCAAGATACCTGGGACTCATACTTTGGCATCCTAATTTGAAGTCCATACGCTGTCACCCATATCTGTGATCCGGGTGCAGAATGGATGACGTACTTCATCTCATTCGCATTCGCACAGCGGTGCGACTTAGTGCCCGAATAGCGTCTAACCATTGCTAAGCAACGCGGTTCGGACTTTTCAAAATGGCGACTACAGGTCGAATGAGAGACAAAGATACCGCGACACAAATTACAGGAAATGCTGGATTGAATACGCTACTCGTTTTGCGCAATACTGTGACTTCCCACCAGCCAAAGCTGCGTTGCAGTGCGCTCGTTTGGAGTCGCTTTCCGCCCCACTCCATAGGTAAGCAGGTTGGTGCAGCTCTTATTTCGAGCTCAGCATTTTGTTGAGAGCATCCATAGCCTTGTCTGCGTAGACACCCATATCTGGGTAGTTTTTTTGACCTTTCTCGTCGAAAACTTCTATGGATAGCCAGCCCCTGAATCCTGTACTGAGGACGGCCTTGAGAAATTCGACAATGGGTAGGTAACCACCGGCGTACGGCAAAGGGCGGTAATCGTGGCTCCATTGTCCACGGGGGCGCAAGCCCTCCTCGTTAGTCTTCGCTTCGATCGGAGGGTCGACCTTATATGCATCAGAAATCTGGAGGAGATAAATCTTGTCTGCAGGTATGGTAACGGCTAGCTCGGCCAAGCTTTTGCCCCAATTCTGGTCCAGCTGTGACTTGCCCACGCCTTCGAGATGCCCTGATCTTGTCGTAGGGTCCCCCCATTCTCCTCCAGCGCTCTGGAATGTGTCGAGACAGAGTCCTAAGTTTGGTTTGTCGGCTTTCTTGACAATGTGCCAGACGTCTTTCCAGCTGGGTGCATGTGTGGCCCAGCACCAGTTTTCATAGGCAATTCTGAAGCCTTTCTCTGCAAGCAAGTCTGCCAGTTCCGCAAGGTCCCCAGCCAGCTCGTCAAATGATGACGAGATGCCAGGTGCGTCAGAAGATCCGACCTGTAACATATCGGTACCAACGGCCTCCATGATCCTGACCCATCCCTTTGCTCGATCAAAGGCATCTTTTCTCTCCTCACTACCCTTTGGCCAACCTTCAAAGTTTGCAAATGGCTGAAGCATGAGAATCTTCAGACCATGTTCGTCGACCTGCTTCTTGATCTCCTTGCCAACCTTCACAAGAGTGTCGTAGTCCTTTTCATCGATTTCTTGTCCATATAGAAACTTTCCATAGGCCTGAATATCAGGCATTGACAGCTCAACCGCATCGAACCCAGCATCTGCGATAGCCTTGAGCTTGATGGGCAGGGTGTGTGACTCCTTGTACCCGATACTGCATGTTGCATATGATGTGGGTATCTCTGATCCGTCGTACTTGACAGGCATGTTTATTGAGGAAAGACAAAGAGTACAAATGTGATTTAAGTTGAGTCCTTGTCGCTATAGAGTAAGTCCTTGATTTACAACGTGCTTTCTTAAATGTCGTGGGAATCGCAGCGCGTGGTGATGAGAGGTGTTGCGACTCCATATTTTAGTGACGTCAATCAGGGTGTCGCATTTGCCCACAGCTGCCCATACGCAATACTGATGTATGATCCAATCTATGTCCCCGCACCGTGAATTCTCTTACTTCCTGTTCCATAGCAGTACGGTGTATGATGATAGGTCTGTGTTGCACTATACGGCGAAACTCAAATGTTGGATGTGCAATGCAAACATAAAATGGTATGCACAAGGTAGGTTATACTCGAACGATCAGCGCCGAGGGGGGCACATGGGCATTATCTCCACCGGAGACATCGAACTGTGCTGCTGTGCTTGCACTGCTCGAGTACATGACCTACTGTGATGTAGTAGCAATACAATGCTATACTCTCTAATATCTGTCCTTCAGCTTAGTCACCCCATAGATATGAGCACGTAGTTCAAAGATCAGCTTCCAAGGTTAGTCGCTATGGAGTCTGCAGCTAGCGATAACAGAAGAAGCCAAATCTAGATGTGCATACAAAGGTAACCCTGGTTCCGTTGGTGAGATACAGTAACTTATTAGCCTACAGTAGTGTGGTGTTGCAGATATGAGATGATCTACATATTGCACCGAACAAACCAACAATACAAACGTTAGGCATTGCATAAACCGAACCCTGCTGACTGTTGAGATTATTCTGCACAAACATGGGCGATAGACTGTTTAGATTGGCCGCTGGCTTGGACATGCCTGCTCAAGATGCGAAAGTCGTTCACAGACCTGCGGTAAGCCTTGCAAACCCCTGATACCAGTCAGAGCGGGTGGGGGTCTTCTGCGAAAGGGAAACGGGACCAGTTCATAGAGGGCCTGGGGCACCCAGTGTGGGTGTTACTTTTACAGCTTGCTTGCTTGTTCCTGAGCTTGTCAGCTTGTGCGTCACTCCACTGAAGCTTAGGCGGGAGTCCGGCAGATTGACACTAGTCTAACCTAGGTTAGACTAACCTTGGACTAAGCGGAATGGCTTCGCTCGCATGGCCGTCGCCACGAATAGCTGTTCAGCTCTTCTAGCCTTAGCTTCAAGGGGTCAATGCTACGCCAAGTCCGATCCTAAGTTTCAAGGTGCAGCTCCATTGTCAGAGGCCATGTTGCCAATGTTTCAATGCGGACGTTTCTTAATCCTCAATCCATATTCATGAGGCCCTCTTGATCCAGTGCCTCCTCCCAACTCTTGTCGGTTTCCTGGTGTTTGATAGTGATTTTGATATTAGTTGGCAAGCTGCAGCTGCCACGCGACCTGGCTTGAGGCCGTGCCTGTGACTGTGTTACTGCGGCATTGGCTGCTTGTTATTATTACATATCTTCCAAGTCGTTTATGCTCAATCAATGATCGCCAAAGCTATTCGGTCAGACCAACCTACCTACAGCCCATATCTTCATCTCTGCATTTAGAAAATCCGTCCATCCGACCTCATTCTCTTTGCCACAGAAAACCCCCCACCAAACTAGTGTTGAATAACCTCACAATGGCACGGAACGAGAAAGAGGCAGCAGGCCTCCTCAGCCCCGAAGATGAGCACTTCGAAGAGCGCTTCCGCAAATCATACGACGCCCGCGATTCTTCAGAGTTCGGATCTGACCTCGACGCGACCGAGTTCCTGCAGTCAGACCCACTGACCGCACAGAAGGGATCCTACGCTCCCGCATTCCAGACACAGCCCCGCAGCCGGTGGTTGCGGCAGCCCTGCGGCTGCTGCGCTGGTCGGTCGAGGAAATGCATTTGGTCATTCCTGGCTATACTAGCCCTTGTGTTCCTAGCGCTCGGCTCGGGGGGTTTCTTTGCGTACAAGAAATACAGCAGTCCACAGGATGGGCTCAGCCCGCCGTGGTATCCCGCTCCCAAAGGTGGTACGGCAAGAAATTGGGCGGACAGCTACAGAAAGGCGAGCGAGATGGTGAGTAAGATGACGCTGCCAGAGAAGGTGAACGTGACAACGGGCACTGGCTGGTCGATGGGCCCAGCTGTCGGTAACACGGGCCCCGCCGTGAATGTTGGGTTCCCGTCTCTCGCCTTGCAAGATGGGCCACTAGGAATACGCTTCACGGAGAATGCTACAGCTTTCCCGGCTGGCATCACTGTGGGCGCGACCTGGAACAAGGATCTAATGTACAAATGGGGCAATGCGCATGCCATCGAGGCTCGAAAGAAGGGAATCAACGCCATTCTAGGGCCCTGCATTGGTCCCTTGGGACGAATGCCCGCTGGCGGAAGAAACTGGGAGGGATTCGGCGCCGATCCTTACTTGCAAGGTATTGCTGCCGCCGAGTCCATCAAGGGCATTCAAGATGAAGGTGTCATGGCGACGATCAAGCACTTGGTTGCGAACGAGCAGGAACATTTCCGCCAATCCTGGGAATGGGGTCTGCCAAATGCCATCTCCAGCAATATCGATGATCGAACGATGCACGAACTTTATATGTGGCCGTTTGGTGACTCGGTCAAGGCAGGCGTTGCCAGCGTAATGTGCAGCTACAATCAAATCAACAACTCGTATGCGTGCGGAAACGCGAAACTTCTCAACGGCATTTTGAAGGATGAGATGGGCTTCCAGGGGTTCGTCATGAGTGACTGGCTTGCGCAGCGTGGAGGTGTCTCCACCGCTTTGGCTGGACTGGACATGACAATGCCGGGAGACGGTTTGTTCTGGGCCGATGGCAAGTCGCTCTGGGGCCCTGAGCTGACCAAATCTGTATTAAACGGATCTGTACCGCTTGAGAGGCTGAATGACATGGTCACCCGTATTGTTGCGGCTTGGTATCAGTTTGGACAAGACGATACTACAAGGTTTGACCCTGACGGACCCAATTTCTCTTCATGGACAGACGATGAGTTTGGTGTGGAAGCACCCGGCAGTCCCTCCGATCAGGAGAAAGTTGTTGTCAACGAATTCGTCAATGTCATGGGCAATCATTCAGCACTCGCACGACAGATCGCAGCAGAGGGCACCGTGCTGCTCAAGAATGAGCAAATTCTACCCATTGACCGACACGGAAACACCGACATGAAACTACGGAAGCGACACACCGGTCATGTCCGCATTGGTATCTTTGGTGAGGACGCTGGCCCAAGTCCCAACGGTGCCAATGGATGCAAGGATCGCGGCTGCAATGAAGGCACCCTGGCTTCTGGATGGGGCTCTGGTGCTGTGGAGTTCCCATATCTTGTCACACCAATCGATGTGCTTGGCAGCGGCTGGGACTCGGAAAAGGTCAAGCTGACCTCCTGGTTGACAAACAGCCCGCCTTTCAAGAAGGAGCCAGAGATTCTTGCTGACCAAGATATTTGCATTGTCTTCGCGAATGCCGATGCAGGCGAGGGATTCATGGGATGGGACAACGTGAAGGGTGACCGCCCAGATCTCAACCTCCAGAAAGGTGGCGATGACCTGATTGTAGCCGTCGCAGAAGGTTGTGGTGGCGGCGCAGGCGAAACAATCGTTGTCATCCACACGGTTGGTCCCGTTCTCGTGGAGCGCTGGATTGACCTTCCTGGTGTCAAGGCGGTCCTTCTCGCGAACTTGCCCGGGCAGGAAAGCGGAAACGCATTGGCAGATGTGATCTTTGGAGACGTTAACCCCAGTGGACATTTGCCCTGGACAATTGGTAAGAGTTTGGATGACTATGGTGAGGGAGCCAAAATCATGTACCTGCCCAACGGTGTTGTACCGCAGCAGGACTTCACCGAAGGCCTGTACGTGGACTACCGTCACTTCGACAAGTACAACATTCAGCCACGATTCGAATTTGGCTTCGGACTCACGTACACCACCTTTGAATTCACCATCCCTGATATCAATGAGCTCAAGCCAAAAAGCGCGTATCCTGCTTCGCGACCAAAGGACTTCGCCTCTCCGCCCGAGTATGATACCAACATCCCGGACGAGGAAGAAGCGTTGTTTCCAGCTGGTTTCCGGAAACTCGAAAAATTCGTATACCCTTACTTGGACACAGTCGATGAGATTGTAACAGACCCATATCCCTATCCTGAAGGCTATGACGTCCAACAACCTCTCTCACAAGCTGGCGGCGAAGAAGGTGGTAATCCGGACCTGTGGGAGACTTACGCCACGGTTTCTACCAATGTTACTAACACTGGTGCCAATGACGGTCAAGTCGTAACGCAGTTATATCTTGTTTACCCACCTGATGCGCAGAGCACCGAGGGTGTAGACTTCCCTGTCAAAGTGTTGAGAGGTTTCGAGAAGACGTTCTTGAAGCAGAAGGAGACAGCCACTGTGACGTTTAATGTCACAAGAAGAGACTTGAGTTACTGGAATATTGAAGCTCAGAACTGGAAAATGGTTACGGAAGGCAAGTATGGCTTCATCATTGCAGAAAGTTCCAAAAGGTTACACAGAGTGGCTGAATGGTAAGGAAGGAAGGCCTGTTGGGGGTTTGAGCTGCGGCGTTCTGGTGCTGAGATTTCTTTGTTGTAAATTTCTGGCAATAGCAGGTTGATAATCAAACATGATATCTCAAAAGTACATCGATAAAATGTGTTATCCACGGCCTCCTTCTCGTCGGTGACATATCACTTGGTAGAGAGTTGCACAATGAGACACTTTCCGTTTATTCTCCCCTTTGCAAGTGTTCTGTTTACTTTGTGCAACACCTATGGGTTTCTAGACCAAGGTTGCAAGATGCAAGATCCCAATGGCTGGAACCTCGTAGGCGCCACCGTCCATAGTTTCTGCAACAGCCACCTCTGCAACGAGATCACTGAGAATTCCCTCAACGTACATCTTTGCATCGGCAACACTAACGGCCAGCTTGTCTTTAAGAAGTAAGTCCCTGTTTTTCGAAAATTTCCATAAGCCCATCGTTCATGCCGTGATTTCCTATCTAATTGAGCTTCGATAGTGGCAATTTTGGTCACTCTTGCACTAACTGCTTCGTCCAAAACGGCAATCAACTCAACTATGCTGGTGCACCGTTTGACGATAGCTAGGTAATCAGCACATTGCCTATGAGTAATTTCTAACATCTTGTCTAATTCGTCATTCCCAGCCCTCCTATATTATGACACTAGGCTCCTCAAGTGTCATCATTATTACTCCGTGTGGATTGCACATTACTACCTTATGCTAGCCATTGTCAGCCTTGTCTTTCAGCCACTGACAAAGAAACGCAGACAATGGCGAAATCTACGACTGGTTCGGTTACCTTGCTTGCTTCACGGCCTACCAGCCGCAGCCACTCCCTCACGGCTTCTACTGCAAGGAGCCGCCTCAGGGCTGGCAACCAGTCCCAGACATGACCGATACAGCCTGTGGCAATGATGGTTGTCCTTGCAAGACTGGAAATTGTGGTTTCACCATCGATCAGGTGGCACCTGATTTCACGGAAGGTGCAGACGCTTCTAGAGTGCCAAACAACGTGACGACTAAGCTGCCTTCGTATCTCCAGGAGATTGGGCTTTAACGGGGTGTGTGTGGTCTCTCTCACAACAATGAAACAGCAGACAGGAAGAAATTGGAGTGTATATTACAATTTTAGAAGTCTGGGGCAGTCAAGCCGATAGATTTCGAGTTGGCAAGGCGTAGAATCTCCCGCCCAATGGAAATATCCATTACACCAATCCCCACGCTTTTGTAAATCACAAGTCCCTCCTGCAGCCACTTCTCCAGATCGGCCGACGCCGGTTTCGTCCTCTGTTGGAGCAGCTCGCCCACTTCGACGATTTTCTCGTGGGGAATCTTGGCTGCTACGATCTCTCCTGCTTCTTCCGAGCATCCTTCTTGGCTATCGACGGTGATCACTCCCTCTTTGTATGCCTGGGCAGAAAGCGGCCCCGAAGGATCCACTACCGTGCGGAGGTATTCCGGGTCTATCTCCCTCATGTTCAATTTGTAGGACCCAATAGCTGCGATATAGCGAGTCTTGCTCTTTGCAGCATCTGATGTCAAGAACGCCGCCGGGAATAAAGCCTCCGTGCTGGGTGTCGTGCAGAAAATGGCATCGGCATCAGTCACAAGCTGCTCCAACGACTCCTGGTTCTCGCTGGCCACGAGCTTGATGTGGCTAGGCCACTGTTCGCTTGATTGGATGTCCGAAATCAGCTGTTCTGTTCTCTTGCTAGAACGATTGATGATCGTAATCATCTGGATATCCCGACCACGTAGGATCGCAGCGAGCTTGACATGCCACAACGCTTGCTTGCCCGCGCCGAAGACGACGATATTGCGCACCGTCTGTCGCTGATGGAATAATAACATCGACCCCAGCGAAGTGCGGAACGCAGTCAACTCTGCGGCGTTCAAGATTCCGACGGCCTGACCTGTGGCATCGCATAGAGTCAGGACGCTCTTCAAACCGGCGACGGGTGCTGCTGAACTCTGAGTTTGAGGCGGGGCGACACCAACAATCTTGGTGCCGATCAGATCCTGGGTGACCGAGGGCATGAACAGGCTGGTTTGGCCATCCTTTCTGGTATGTGCGCTTCGGGCCAGGTAGTCGTTTTTTCCTCCATGACACGAATAGTGGGTGAGCGTCTCGCCGAGGACTTGCAATAAGCCGTTGACTTCCTCGGTCGACAAGGACGAAAAGACCTTGGACACGTCCGAATCTGAAAGCACAGTGAGACCCATGGCTGCGGACAAGCAAGAATAATACTGGGTTGGTTGATTGGTCCTCAAACAGACTGCCAAATTCGTGGTTACTGCTGACTTTGTTGCTTATAACTACCATGTATAAGTGAAGATCGTAGCGTCTTGCTCCGAAGACCGGGGCCCCGCACCGCGGCTAAGCGCATCTTTTGTATTGCGGAGGTCGATTCCCAAACTTTCCGGCGAAGGCTGGCTGCCAGTCGATTCTCCCAGTACGAAGGCTATCGGCTTCTTTGACCGATCGGTGTTTGGTTCCGAGATATCGGTCTACAGGTCCGACTCGCTGTGTATTACAGTTACGACCCTGTAGGTTAGCCCCACATTGCAAACACAGTGGGTGCCTCATGCAGCCAAGAGACTCGAAAGTTTCCCCTGAACATGGTTGAGCATCGAGCGGACTGGTCGATAAAAGTTATGCTGCGATATAGAATATGTGATCATCTGATATAACTACTCGGCGATGGTGGTCGCGTTATGACCAACAGTCGCAGCGAGCTGTCTGGAGTGACACTAAGTGCAGTGTCCAGATTAGTCGGATAGTTGACATAACCAGCTAGCAATTGCCCAGAATTATCCTACATTATGGCAGTCTGTGCTATGCCAGCAATTCTATATACCGTTGCTAGCTTATCGTTTCAATATACATATAACGGTTATCCCATATCGAGGATGAGGCCAAATAATTGGAAGCGCCACGACCGAGCTCGCTGGATTTCGTTTACTAGCTCGAGATACTTGAAAATTTACGGTGCATCATTCAGCTTCTGCTGTTGTGAGACACATTGCGCTGTGCCACCTGCAACGACAATTTTTCTTCTTCTTTTTATACCAAAGTATTGAAAGACTCGAACGCTGGCTGAAGACATTTTCTATAGAATATTGTACAACAATAACACCCGGCCGGGACTTGTGGCCGGTGGTATTGGTTGTTAAGTGACTAGACTAAGGTTAAACTAGCAGCACAAATGGCTTGCGGTGGGTTTGGGACCTTCAGTAGCTGGCCTCATTTGAATTGGTGACAATACAGTGTGGTGCATGCCACGGTGCGAAAGAAAAGAATAAGAAAACCCCTATAACCCATTTAGCAAAGTTGACTGCAACCGTATTGCAGCAAGCAGTTCAATACGATCGGTGTAAGCATCTTTGAAGAAGATAGGAAGAGATGCCCCTTGTCGCTACGCCAGGCAGCGACCTTAAGCATGATGCATCTGTCATAGCATTGCATATTACATCATAAGACTCTTAAAGTGGTGGGCATGCCGGAAATACCTAGTTGGCTCCTCTTGGACGCTGATCTTGAAAAAGCTCGCTAAGGAGTTGACCAAGTTGACTGCCGATCTTGTTTATACCACGAAAACGTTGACTCCAGTTATGGGTTGATCTCGCAACAAGATGCCTCTTGAGTTACAGGATGTTGATTTCGCCGACGGCCCTGCCGTTCAGAATGTATATATCAGTGCCTTCTTCGACGACCGCATGAATCAAACTTTGTTCCCAGGCATGTCATTTGATCAGTTGTTGGCCGGGGCCATCTCACGCTGGCCACGTATTAATGGTGGTCTCGAGAGAAAGGTTTACAAGAAAGTCGTGGATACTACTTCGAATGAAGTTATAGGCTATTCGATCTGGGGATTCCAGAATACTACAGCAGGTGAAAAACTAGCGAAGCCAATCGGTAAGTGTCGATTTACCTTGTATCAAACGCCCCTCGAACGAACGTCGACGTGAATGCTGATTTGACCCAAGGATTGCCGGAAGGGTTTGTTCCAGAACGACCTGTTACGCCTGAAGGCTTGGATGATCCCTCTGCCGTTGAGTTTACGGACAAGTGTGCTGCGGTCAAAAAACGTGTCGTAGGAGATCGGCCCGCCATCAGTACGTGACCAAATACTTGAGAACTCACAATCAAGGTGTGGATTCTACCTAACCAATCTCTCAATAGTCTTGAGAATGCTAGGAACGCTACCTTCTCATCGGTGTCGTGGAGCTGGTGGGCTGCACCTGGCTTGGGCTAATGAGGTAGCTGACCGAGAAGGCTTGGTTTGTTTTACCGAAGCTTCGCCAGTGGCTCTTCCGCTCTACGAGAGCTTTGGCTATAAGCGTGTTGAGAATGGGGATATTGTATCTCGCGTCATCGACGGAGGAACTTACACTTACGCGGTCGTGATTCGAGAACCACAGAACAAGTAGCTCAGGTCCAGCCGTGTGCTGCTGACTGAGTTAGGGACCAAGGCTAGCAATATATCATTTGTGGATGCAGGCGCAGGGAATATGTGTTGTCGATTTGTTCGAACCCGGATTGGATCAGCCAGGGGCATATACATCGGTCAGTTACGTACAGGACATTAGAAAGGTTGAGAGTAATTTCCCGTAAACTTTGCTGATCCAAGAATTTGCTAAGTAACACTCGCCTGTAGTAAGTGGATGTTCAATGGTCATTAGTTCCGCAAGCTCGGTTTACGTGACTTGCGGATCGTTTATACGCATTGAGATAGGTGAATTGATCTTGCAACACTATTTCAACCGCCATACCAATCATGACTAGTAGGGGGTCATTCTCTGGTTGCGCATATGGATGCCAAAGAGTATTTTGCTCTTACGCAAGATCTCTCGCGCCTTCCTGATGCTTAAAGAAAACATAACTTACTATAAAGTTATTACAAGTATATATAGGTTTGTACGAGCCCCACTTCCTATGAAGCATGGATACAACAGTAGTATGCAACAGAAACAGAAATCAGTTTAGGTTTGATGAGGATGAGGATGGGGAGACGTAAAAACAAGACTGATTTATAGATTTCTCAGGACAGCTCGAGGTCTTACGATGTGACAAATGGTATTACAGGCTTCCCCGCATTTTATCTATTAGGTCCCTACATTTGGGCGGAATACTGCATGACTTCCTGCAATCACGTACGAATGGGGAACGAGAATCGTAATAGGAGCAAGGATACCCCTCAATAATATTTGGACGAACGAGTGTTACAGCCATACAAAGCACTGGACGCGAAGCAAGTAACAATGCTGGCTCCCATTGTGATTAAATTCCGTTTCGGTTATGGATGGGCACGCCTGATATTTATGGGTTGACCGCCACTTTCTCTTGGTTTTTCTCCAGTGGCTCTACTCCAAACGGAACATCTGTGCGACGCAACAGATAGAGCCAATGATATGCCTTTGTTCTCTTCACGTCTCCATTCTCATCTTCAGTCTTGACATCCTCTTCCAACTCGCGCCTTACTTCTAGCCGCCACAATCTTGACGCCAACTCCTCAAGGCTTCTTGGCGTCTCGGATCTGACACGCGCTGTGAAAGCATCAAAACGAGTTCCGCCATAAGACAACATCACCCAGGCTGCACCAGGGCGGCAAATAGCCGCAAGATTCAACGCTACCATGAGGCTCGAGTAGATGGGCGTCTTGATGACCTTGGCCGGTATCTCAGGCGCATAGTTCTTGATGCATTCGACCAGCTCGCTCTGAGGGGCCAAGGCCTCCACGCACGAGATGGCATCGAGGGTGCCTTTGTCGACAAGTACGTCAAATAATATCGGCCCCGGTACTCCCCTTCCCTCCGATCGCTCGGCATCCTCCAGCGACTGAGTGAGGCCCCGTACACTTGAAAGCTCCAACAGATCACCTGTCATCCAGCGCATCCGCTGCTCGCCTGCATCTGGCCAGCTTTCCCGCTCCCATCGCTCACCGAGCTCCTTTGCCGACTCCGCAAAATCGAAGTGAACCACATGATGGGGTTTGTCGACAAGGTCGTGCATCCAAAGCGACAACTTAGAGCTGCCAGGTCCAAGATGCAAGACGCGGGGGGTCTCGGTTGTTTGTGTGGAGACTTGTTTGACTGCGTCTGTGATGAATGACTTAAAGCCAGCATTGTCACTGGGTAGTAGCCAGTCAAAGCCTTGCTCATCCCCCTCGCCTTCGCTACGCACTCGCTCCGTCCAATATTCGGCCCTGCCGAGGTAGTTGGCTGCGCTGGGCATGGCGTGAGTGACGTGAGGCGTGGGTTTTGAGCTGAGTGTATTTATTGTAGGGGCAAGTGATTCCCAGACATGGATAATTGAACTGAGAATCTTCTCGTGTATTTTGGCGAAGCATCTGAATCAGGTAATAATTGAGGTTGTATCGGCTGCCGATTTTAGCTCTAAAACTTTTTGTACTGGTTTGGCACCAAGGTTTCTAGCGGGGAAGCGTTGCGGCGCGGGGAAAACTTGGGTGATCAATACTCGGCTGGCTTTCGTGTAGAGCCAAGAACAGGCGACGTTCAGGTATTTTGCGTTCCATTTTTTCTTTTCTAATTCTTGCAACTAGTTGAATACTCATGTAGTTAATGCGCGTATGACAGAGGCCAATTTATCATGACAAGTACTGATTTGAATATGGTACGTTATGAAACTCAGCATCAAACCTTGCCTGGACGGACTAAGCCGCCGATACACAAATTCACGAGGTCGTATATACTTGAGCACTCATTGACCTCACTGTGGTAATCCATCTTATTCCAAGTTACACGAATGGCTTTTGCTTGAAAGGATAGTAGATCTAGTAGACTTTGAGGTTGATCCATATTATATCGGTGGAAATTGCTGAAAATTGGTAATATCCATCGTAAACTTTTGTATGCGCCACTTGACCGACCATCTCTCATGCTAAATTTGTTTCACTGAAGCGATATTAAAGACATCTTCAATCATATGTCATCCCGTATTATGCCGTTGTATATTCTTCTGACTCCCCATCATCCTGACTCATTCTAGACTTCAGTTGAAGTTTTCTGTTATTGTACCACGAACTGCTGCGCATGCGCCTTGTACAGGTTCGACGTATCCAGGACCTCACCAGTAGACGACCTAATGAAGTCCACTTGCAAGTTAGTTGCATTCAAGAATGAAACCTTGGCATACGAGAAGTCGTCTGCGTACGCAAAAGCATTATACGATTGCTTGGTGCCGACAGAACTCAAGCCCTCGATATTTCCGGAACCACCAGCAACGATATACACCGGAGCCTTCGGGTTGTTGAGTTTGGCCGTATCCGCCGTATTATTGACAACGGGTAGGAAGCGCTGAGAGTTGTGTACATGGCCGAAAATACCTAAGTCGACACCGTACTTGTAGAACAGTGGCTCGAAGGCATCTTGGCATGAGTCGCAGGCGTCACCTCCACTTGTTGTATACCAAGGTCTGTGTCCGCCAACAATCACCCAGGGCGTCACAGTACGGTCGACCGATGCAAGATCAGCTTCCAAGAAGGCAAGCTGTTGTCCGGCAGTACCGAACGGTCCGGCGTTGAGACCTGCATCACCGCCGGGCTGATCAGGGGCATCCGCAAAATCCGTCTCGGTATCAATCATCACCACATGGGTCATACCGTACTCGAACGAATACCAGAATGGTGGGTTAGCTAGCACCTTGGCCTTGTTCGCATTGACTTTCGCAGCACTCGCTGATGAAGTCGACGTGAAAGCTGTTGGCATTGTTCTGCCAAAACGGTTCACTGGAGGAACTGTAGTTAGCAGTTGCTTCTCAGAGTGGTACACGCGTAATCAGGGGATATCAAAAAAGAAATTAGCCGTATCTTTTTGAGAGGGAATTTTCGCTGTGCAAAAAAGTTGGAGAGGTCAAAAATTGTCGAGAGAAATACTTACTGAAGTCAGTGAAATTCTTCTGGCCGCTAGGACAGAGGCCACCAAGATTTGGAATCTCCTGGCAGTTCGCTTCATGGTTGCCGGGACTTGCCATATATGGCTTACGGCCAGCAATAGGGGCAAGCTGGCCATAGAAATTCTCAAGGATAGCTTCGAAGGCATTGGCTCCGTCCAAGAGGTTCTTGGATTTTAGGTACCAATCGTCCGCGTAAGCCAAATCGCCTGGGTGGACCACAAATTCGTAATCGTTGATGGTGGTCGCCAAGCGACTGATTGTGGTGTGGTTCAGGGCAGGGGGAATGGATGGGATAGTATCCTTCTTACTCATATCCATCTTAATAGTATACCCATCCTCTCCATAAACACCGAGATCGATAACAGCATTGAGAGCGAAAGGCGTCTTGTCACCAGGTACACGCGGGCTAAAGAAGTGGTCAACAGTAGAGTTGGTTGACACAATCTTGTAGTAGTAGGTAGTAGCCGGAGTCAGGCCAGTCAATGTCACTGCATTCGAGTAGGTCCTGGATGTGTCGTAGGTGATTGAACTGGTGGAGCATGTCTGAGATGTCAAAGCACTACTAGAAGTACCGTACTGTACACATGGCTGTGTAAGTTTCTGGAAAGTATTCCAACCAATAGAAACCGCTGAATAATGACTAATTAGTTCGGTCTTTTTTGTTATTACTATTAATGCTCTTCGGCATAGCGCCACTCACAGTTCGGACCGTTGATCGCAAGGCGCTGCTGCACGGGCGTCGTCAAATCGGATGGTTTGGATGGATAACTCGCTGCTGCCGACGTGGTAGCTGCAAGCAGCGGCAACACGGCCAATGACTTGAGAAGTGAAGCCATAACTACGGATCGTTCGGCTGAAGTCAGCCAAGGATTCGTAGATCTCGTCTGTCAAGGATTTGATCTTGAGTCGTTGAGGATCTCAGCGCACGGCTGCCTATAGACTTATATTTCAACACGGGTATGACTTGCAGGGATCTTACGGCCAATCACTGCGGAGATGATTCAATGTGACTCCAGCCCACCACGTGCATTCCCGCTGACCATTCGAAGATCGTATACGGATAGCTCATCATATCGGTCTGCTAAGCGACAGGACAAATGAAAAAGAAGAATTTTATTTGTTCATCCCAGGGCTGAGCGATTGGATAAGCCAAGTTCCTGGGAAATCCGGAAGCACAATCAAGCTCGAGCTAACGGTAGTCGGCGGCGGCAACCATCTAGATCCGGACTTCGATGCCTCGTCGATCTGCAGCCGTTGCTATTCTTTGTCATGGTTTGAACAAGTGCAAGCTTCGGCCACTGCGTTTGTCCGGCAGCCTCGGTCAGTGCAAGTGGAAGTTCACCCGCGTTCTGGATGCATGTGCTGATAGTTTGTAAATACTTCAATGACGCAGCACAAAGTTTTCAATTATATCGCGCAAGTCGGGTAATGTCGCCTTACCTCGGATCACATAATAATGGAAGTCTAGAGTTCTGTGTTTGCTCGGAGCCCTAGCGATGCAAGCAGATTTTGGTGGAAATTTGGAGCTTGGTCGGCCTATATTAACGCTACAAGTTGGCAGAATGAGGAATAGTAAAATGACATGGATTCAAGGCCATAATTACGGTATAATTTACATAAATTCTTCATAAGCCGGGTTTCTGATGAACTCCGGTAACAATCAATCAGACGACTATGACCTGCAATTATGCTGGACTAAAAGAACACAGATTGGTACTTGAGCTCTGGGCTATTTCTGTTGTGCTCCATAACAGTTGGTAACTAGAAAAGAGTTGTCACAATGAATGACACTTAATTACAGAAGGTGAGCTCAACACTCCACGCTTGGAAGTTGATCAGGAGAGCGACCACTTTATGAAAAGCTCCATGACATCATGCCATCCTGGTCTGTTCCGATTTCCTGTCCTCCAATGCCTCATCACCGTTCGGCAGAACTCCGATGTTCGTAGCTGGGAGCCAAGTTTGTCTGCATAAAAGAGCATTCGCACCCTAAAAAGGTCCGCCGAGTGGTGGTTAACAACAATGTGATGCGCCGCCTGTAAACCCGAATTGTCTAAGTACGCCTCCTTTTCGAATTGAGAAGTTATGAGCATGTTGTCTAGCATAGCCCTTGATCCGTATAAGGCAGTCACACCTAGAGGGTCGAATAGTTCAGAATCGGCATCCCATCGTGGCTTGAAAGTGCAATTGGGGCGGCAATTCTGCTTTAACCAATTGTCTAGCCGCTTCGAACCTCTCTGGCAGAGCTTTTCTATTATCCGTATGTCGGGCATGGATCGGGCCGTGGCGACAGAGAAGTGGTCTACCCAATATACAGAGGCATATGCGAAGAGTCCACCTAAACCACACTCAGAAGGATCGTAGCAGAGCATGTCTTCCTCCCACTCGTCCCATGTGCAAGTTGCATCGTATCTTGACGAATCTAAATTGTCGTCGAAAAGGTCATGGCTTTGAGGCAGCTCAGCACCAAGTTGCTCTGGCGAGAAGAGGCTGTTTTCGCCTATCTCGTCCAAAAGAAGGTACCTGACGCATAAATTCAACAAGTTCGCCTCCAATGTCTCGAGGCGTTGGCTCAATGTAGCTTCATCAACCAGCAACCTTACCAAGCCATTAGCGTCGTTCCATCGTAAAGGGCTTTTGATAAGGATAAGTTCCTTGACGGATTGGTGCACCATGATTTGATGTTTCTGTAGTTTTTCGAGATCGACAGGTAATATGAAGGGCTGGATTAATTGCATGACTTCCGCAGTGTCTACGAAGTTGTCCCCCAGGGCCGACACAGTATGTAACGCAGAGGGCGCGTCGTTCAACGCCACTGCCCACGCTAGTTCTTGAATACTCAGAGGTCTCCTAGCTACTGCGAGTAACTCCAAAGCTTTACTCGCCAGTTCGTAGTTGTCAGCAACATCTGGCACATGTTCCATGAAAAAATTGGCGTATGATTCCATATGCTCCTTTGATAAAGCAATCTCTGTAGCTCTGTCCGTCATAGTCCACCACTTCGGCGTTGTAGTTTCGCTGGGACTCTATCCCACTCAGAGCTATTGAGAACTTGATGATATGGTTAGTCGTATGTATTGATTTATGAGTCATTTTAACCAAGTCGAATGTCCTGATTGTAGTAGATAGTTGAAGCTTCGTTAGGCCTGTGATCAGCTAAAATGTGAGCTGTTGGTAGAAATGCAACATTCCAGTCGGAGCCCGGCCGATCCACGCCACCAACGAAATCCAACAAAGGGCTCAGGATAATTTCGCAAACCTACAAACATATACTTGGAGCAGACTCTCTTGAAACTTGGTAGTTGGTTATCCTGTCATTCCCACCAGTGTCCGGCTTTGATCATCTGCTTTCATACATCAATGAATAGCGCATGCCATGCATCTGAAACTTCACAAAACAACATAACCACGACCTGCAAATGTGGACGTGGCTGTCCGGTATGTCTCATATTATACTTCTAGTCTTTTATTAAAAAAATTTTCTCAAGTCAAATGGCTTCCAATTTTTCTACATTACATCAGTGGATTTTACCCATACTAAAACATTGTGACTGCCCATGACTAAGGCGGGTGTTCACATACCCCATAATATTCTTGCAAAAACTCCAGGAAACTAATTGAGAAACGAATCAAGCTTAGTCACCGGCATTTTAGGTCTCCTCTATTAAAATTGTATCAAAAACAAGCTTTGTTACCTTGCAACCCTTTTTGTCGTGGCTGTAATGGTGCCAATGCAATGTTTGTCGGAAGTTGACACTGAAGTTGCCAATGCACGGGCTGATACTCAAAACCGCCAGAATATGTACTAACCGTACCAAAATCACCACAACTCTTCTCACGTCCAAATTGGCTTTGATAAGAAGCACCGTTATTATTATCGCCATTACTTTTATTCTGGTCTACGGCTCCTGGCACGTGCAATATCATTACGATAGACTACGAAGTCCCTAGCAAAGCTCAGATGTGATTTCATATGTCCAGCGCTACCCACAAAGACCATTGGGCAATCAAGACTTCTTTGAACTATTGACGTGGAGTGAATCCCTAGGTAATAGTTAGTATAAGATCACAAACACTGCCCCTATTATGATGTTCGGATACTGACGCGTTGAAAGACGATACCGCAAAGCCACTATTTGTGCAAGAGGACATTAGGTCATCGTTGGTTCTTTATCTAACGCTATTCGAAAACCAGCACGTTACGATCACAATTCTGACTGGTGACTGGCGTGGTTAAAGCGCTCCATTCATGCGAACGTTTGGGAAATTATGGTATTGATCGCTTACCGCGCCTCCTGGAGGATTCTGTGACGCTAAAGACTATGTCCGTGAGACTTGGACGTGGGGTCACCTGTCAGAAGTGGGATTCCATGTCACTGGATAAAGGTCCACTGCGGTCCACTACAGCCTCACTGACCCCTCATGGAACACTCTATGGCAGAGCATGGGTTCTCTGACCGGGGGCATTCACTTGGCTTAGCTGAAAAGGTATTTATACATAATAAGTCTTGTCAAATTCCACATAATGAGAAACATATTTGATAGGAACGCTTCATTGCACGATCAATGAGAGGAAATGTCTTCAGCTTCATATACCACGAAACAATGGGTGCTCGCATCCAAGCCCACCGGCTTACCAATTCTAGAAGGTCCAGAAGCCACGTTCAAGCTGGAGACGGTCACTCTACCAAAGCTCGGAGATGGGCAGCTGCTTTGCAAAGTCCTCTATTTCTCCAACGACACGGGTCTGCGGAACTTCATTCAGAGCACCGTGGCACCTGAGCGGTTCTATGTACCAACCGTGCCTGTCGGGTCTCCCATGCGCTCGGGCATCATCGCCGAGGTAATCGAGTCGGCCTCCGCCGGCTATGAGGCTGGCGATCAGGTCATGGACTTCCACTTGGGGACCTGGAGTGAGCTCGTCGTTCTCAACTCGGTCACGGCGCAGAAGCTGCAGCCCCTGCCGGCCGGTCTGGCTTTTACTCACTGGCTTGGAGCTTTTGGGGCGTCAGGTCTGGCGGCGTATGGCGGCCTGTACTACACTGGTGGCGCGAAGCCGGAGCACACCATTGTCGTTTCGGCGGCTGCCGGGGCCACTGGCTCGATGGCAGTCCAGATTGCGGCCAAGCTTCTAGGCGCCAAGCGCGTTGTCGGCATAGCGGGCTCGGACGAGAAATGTGCCTGGGTCGTGGAGCAGCTTGGAGCACACGCGTGTGTCAACTACAAGAGCGCAACTT
Organism: Truncatella angustata; assembly: GCF_020726525.1. Classification (NCBI taxonomy): domain Eukaryota; kingdom Fungi; phylum Ascomycota; class Sordariomycetes; order Amphisphaeriales; family Sporocadaceae; genus Truncatella; species Truncatella angustata. Next base: position 810,408 of record NW_025763390.1, on the reverse strand, counting down.
TCGTGCAGGACCTGAAGGCCGCCACCCCGGATGAGGTCGATGTGTATTTCGACAACGTCGGCGGAGATGTCTTGGATGCCATGTTGACGCGTATGAAGAGAGACGGAACGGTGGCCGTCTGCGGTGCTGTGAGTGGCTACAACTCAGCCGAGCCTATGGCTTTACGCAATTGGTTCGAGGTTATTTCGATGAGAATCAATATCAAAGGTTTCATCATGCTGGACTGGCTCGACAAGGCCCCGGCCATCCTCGGCGAGCTCATTGGCGCAGCCGCAGATGGTAGGATTAAGCTGCAGGATGGAGAGACTGTGGTCGAGGCAAATATCGAACAGCAACCTGAAGTTTGGATGCGCTTGTTCAACGGCGGCAATCAGGGAAAGCTTATAACAAAGCTGATCGTGTAGTGTAACAAAACAATTCAAGATTAGTGTAACTTCAGAACCTGTTGGCTGTTGTAATCACAAAGGCATCGTCGCATTCCTTGCGATATGGACTCTAGAGGTTGTTTAGTATTGCATTTCATCCAAAGTTCTTGGTTTGTATTTGCGCTTAGTCTATATGCTTAGGGGTATCTGAAATATTCGCTTAACTGCTAAACCATTGGCCACCATTGGCGCTGACCAAGCTTCCTGTCATCCAGCTCGATTCTGGCGAGCAGATCATGCCGACCATACCGGCAATCTCTTCTGGGTATGCGACACGACCGCCGTACTTCTTTCCCATCTCCTTCATCTCATCTGTATCCCACTCGCGCACTGGCGCCAACGGGGTCAATGGGTAGTGCAATGCGATCGCATCCTTTGCGGCATCGCTAGCCTGGGCAAACATCTCCGTCGCTGTAGATCCGGGGTTGATGCTGTTCACGGTCGCGTTCTCAGCGAGCTCGCGGGACCAAGTCCTAGTCATGGCCTCAATGGCACCTTTCGTGCCTCCGTAGAGGGTCAAGTATGCAAGCCCGACCTTGCTACCAATGCTGGAGATGCATACGATGCGGCCCGACCTGTCGTTGGGGAGGTAGGGCTTGACGGCCTGCGTCAGGAGGATGGGTCCCAGAACATTGATGCTGTAAACCTTGTAAAAATCCTCAACAGTGACGGCCTCCAGCGGCATGGCATGGAACAGGGCAGCGCTATGGATAAGAATATCGATTTGTAGGTTGCCAGTCTTGGAGTTCGCTGGGAACGCAGACTTGCATGTCGATATAATCTTTTCGCAGCCGTCCTTGGTCGTTATATCAGCCCGGCATGGTGCGGCCTTGACATTGTAGTTGCTCTCAAGCTCCTTGGCAAGCTCCGCGGCCGCGGCATCTGAGCCCTCGGTCAGATAGCTGATGAGGACATTGGCGCCTTTGGCGGCCAGGTTTCGTGCGATAGCTGCGCCGATGCCTGTGCGATGAGTTTGTCAGCAACGCCGAGACTTTCCAACCTTGGCGTAAAGGAGTCTCACTTCTCGCCGATCCGGTCACGATAGCGACCTTTCCTTCGTGGTGACGCTGGGCCGGGACACTGACAACGGACGCCATGACTCAAGTAGTATAGATAGAACGGGAAGATGGAGAATGACGTGTGCTGGGGAAGCTGGCGTAGAGAACAGTCTGAGTCTGAGAGTATCACTATGCCTGTATGCTTGTCGAATGCAGCGCAAGAGGAGCAATTCAAGACGGGGTCGGGACGCCGGGAGGTGATTATATTATCTCGCGTAGGAACTGGAGATACTCCAACATGAAGCATCGCTGTTGGACCCGAGCGGGGTCGTCATTTACCTTGATGCTTGCCATCATGCATGATGAAGTCCACCAGGGTCATGAGAGTCGGAGACATCGTTGCAGAAATGCCCCGGTTGAAGGATTTCAGATGCTAAATCGGCAAGCCAGAGTCCAGACACATCATGGATATCACATTTCGGGCACCGCGATGCGGTCGGATCGAGGAGAGCACCTTAGACATGTCCGCTGTCTCTAGCTATCCCCTCTACTATTGTACTGACTTCCTTGATGGATATCATTTTAGAAACGAGCCCGCGATGCGCGGTCAGTTTCCCAGTCTAGAGCTGGTAGGCGTTGGCCCTCTGAAGTCACCTGTAACGCTTAGCTTGAAGCTAATCTTCACTTTACCTTAACCTAGTCTAGTTACTTCACATTGGCATGCGTTGGCATGCGGTCTGGCGGGAATGTAATGCGGATTACTGAGAGCTAACGGGGCACACCGTGCAGGGAGCATGCTGGGAGTGACCAACTACACACGCATTCTCTGCTAATCTGTAAGATGGATCAGGAGCAGAATTGGACGAAGCAAAGAGGGACCTCATCAGACAATCGAATGTTGGGTTTCTCTGTACGAATGGCCCTTGACGCAATATCATTGAACCGGGTTCCCGAGATGGGCGAGTCAATCATCATTTGTTTTCGGTAAATCACGAAACGGTCATCTCGCTACCAATGCACTGGGATAGCGCCAGGCACAAAGACGGAACAGGCGGCCACAACCTATCAGCCTGTTGGGTAACCAGAAGGTAAGTTACAACTAACCTAACATAGCCTTAGTAGGTGCGGCAGGGTTCTACAGTAGTGCGGCATTTGCGCCAAACTTCCAACGCTCGCGTTTGAAAGTGGAGGGAGTCAAGAGGCGAACCAAATTAAACACGCGGAATAGATTCCATGCACATGGTTCTTCCCAGAAAATGATGCAGAGGAATGCCATGGTATGATCCCATCTTCACATGACGCAAATCTTTTCTGGCTTAGGGCATGCATGAGTCGTGTACTTCTTCCCAACGAGGCATGCTGGTCGCAAACTGCTCACTCGATTTACGGATACCCATTTCTGACAACTCTGCCTTGTCAAGATCGAGCCACAAGATGGAGCCCTAGGCCAAGCACCCAAGAGCCTATCGATGCGCCCTTTAATGGGACTCAATCTGGGCTGAGAAAGGATTAAAAATAAAAATTTAAAAGACATTGATCAAGTGTTCTAATTCGAATGATCGCCTCTACGGTCATTTCCTGTCCCATTTTGATTATATTGCACACGATATCCTCATCGGCAAAACGAAATCCTCATCGGCAAACCGAAATCTTCCAAGCGAGTTTCATGTCATTTCTCGCTGGTTTGTTGTGGCAAACCATCGACTACTTGAGCTAAACAGTGCTCGAACCAGCGTCTTGGAGAACAACAACTCCTTTCAATATCAGTCTGAAGCGAGCATTCGTCATGTACCTGCATCGGGTATGCTGGCATAACCAGGTTTCCTTGAAGTTTCCGGCTCAACCATGTGGACTGTGGACCGTTGAGCTTAGTCCAGTTTTGCAGTTTTGTGTAAACCGGGAGCTAAACCAACTAACTAGCTGAGATTACTGGGACGAGTTCGGATTCTCCATTAGCTCCCCGGCACTGTCCATGGTCTGGGATGTTCGAGGGCCACGCCACCCGCTTCTACGATCCCATTTGCACGAGTTTTACCAAAAAGGGACGAATTAAGGCCGATTGGCGTCGTGGGGTCTTGAAGAGATCGTGCCTGATCGTGTTTCCACAAAGAGGGATGGATGACCAGTGGGTAGCTTTTGGTGCTTCGTTCTCCTCCTCCATTTCCAATACCGTTCAAGCTTCTGTATATGCATACCTGAGTATTCCATAATTGACCGCGCGTGGAGCACATTCAGTTTATTACGTTGTCGTTCGAGGACTTGGACGCCGGCCTGCCATGGCAGTCGCCGCCGATACAGTATGGGTGTCGAGTTTGGACGAGACGGGACTCGCAATAGTTGCAACGTCGATAACGTTGGGAATAATATCGCTGGTTGTTGTCTCTCTGCGCGCCTTCGTCCGATTCCGCGAGAATGTCTTCGGATGGGACGATGGCCTCATGGCTGGCGGACTCGTAAGGCTTCGAGGTCATGAAAAAACCAGGCATATATCTAATTTATCCGCAGGTCCTCTTCCTTGTCGATGTCGCCCTGGCCTGTGTAGGCGCATGTCGTGGCCTTGGGAAGGAAAACTCCGACCTCAACGCTTTCATGCAGGTTGAAGCAACAAAGTATCTGATGATATGGATGCTGGTCTACGTCAATGCTTTGGTCTTGATCAAGTGTTCAATTTGTGTTACGATGTACCGAATTGCGGGCGTCACCAAGAGCTATCGCATCGCTATTTGGACCTTGCTAGCAATCATCATTGGAAATTACCTTACGACATTTATTGGAATTTTATCTCTTTGCCAGCCGGTCGAAGCCAACTGGAATACGTCCCTGATCGCGGAGGGAAGGGCGACTTGCGCGGGCATGAGCGCTATGATCGGGTTGTCATACACCTCGACGGCATGTTCTATTGCCACTGATTTGGCTTGCGCTGTTCTACCCGGTGTCATCCTGTGGAGGACCCAGATGAAGCTGAGCACTAAGATCTCTGTCACCATCCTGCTTTCGTTCGGTTCTCTGTGAGTCACCTCGACGTCTCTAACGTGCGAGAGCCAATCGCTAATACTCGATGACAGTGCATCTATCTCGACTATCATTCGGACACCTACAATAGAAGCCTACCGAAATCCCACCGACAACCTCATCGCGCATGTCGGCAAGATCGTGCTATACTCGAATATCGAATCGGCCATCGGTCTCATTGCCGGCTCGCTGCCTTCATTGCGCCGCCTGATAGTTACCAAGGTCATCAAGTCGTCGGGAAAGGACAGCACGCTGAACCCTCCGCTAGGTCTCGTGACCTTTGGGGGTTCAGCGCAGGCGACCAGCGGCGGACGATCGCGGGCGCGAACGTTTAAATCGAATACGGAGAACGGCGTTTCCATTGCGGCCGTGCATGCGCATGGCAACGGAGACTGGAGGAGATTAGGAGATGACTCGGACAAGGAGGAAAGCTTGCGGGGCATAAGAGCTGAATACACGTACGAGGTCGAGATGTCAGGACGCGCAGAGTCGCAGTCGCTTGGTTCCAATGTGTAAAACGAAACCAATAAATCTCTGGCACGAGAACGATGCCACTTGCCACGAGAGAATAAATGACAAGATATTTCAATCATCATCGAAATTCATGACATTCACCTCAACCAACAACGCTAGGTAGTCAACGTGGGTGTTCTGGGTTGACCGTCACATGTACGCGGTTTACTAACAAGCACCGATTTGAACCCATGGCTCAAATTGTTATGTGAACTAGTTAATTGACTGGGACCACCAGTCACCTCAATAAGTTAGGCGATGCAGAGTCGGTATGTTAATATAGCTTTTTTTTTCCCGCTTTGGAAAGAACGCCTAAACGACATCACATCCTTACAAGACAGTTCAACTTGGTTTTGGAACAACGCCTAGACTAACAGACGCCATAGCCTTGTGTGACAGCGGACGCAAATGAGTACCCTATATCGAATTAATAATACCCGCGCTAAACCTGTGGCATTTGTCGTTACCCCTTATGCCATAAGACCATTGTGACCGTGTGACCAAGAACATTCGAAAGGTCATGCCAGACTCCGCACCATCATTGCCATCTGAGTTAATGAACGGTGATTTCTATGTGTTGCGTTTCCATGGTGCGCGCCATGGTCAGCACTTCGGCGAGCGCGGCCCGCATATCTCCCATGTTCATAGAACAGTTGTTCTTATACATTTTCTCATAAGCAATTTGCCATACATCCCACTTCATTTTCGGCGAATGTGTCCCCGAGAACTCTTGACTGTTTATGATGACCCAGGCATGTGCAATGCTCTGGTCCTGAGCCGGGGCCCAACGTGTCCAATCTGGTTGATTGCGCAGCATACGGTACTGGTTGGCGAGATTAGTCGCAAACATAGTGCTGTGAGCACTACAGTCGCTGTACATTGCCGAGGATTGGAACACGATGCAATTCTTACAAGGTCGTCTTCCGCCGTGTGTGCCCATTTTTGCCTTGCCACAGTAGTCACCTCTCAGTCGGATTTTGACAACGCATCCACAATATCGTTTTTCGCGGTCCGTCAGCCGGCACATGATCGACACAGAATGTGATGGCCTGGCTGCAGTCGAAACTTGAGCGCAAGACCATGCCGGAAGCAGTGATGGATCGTAGTCTCGTCGGCGTAAGGAAGCTTGTCATGTATTGAGAAGGGGGTGTGTAATTGACGTTCAAGCGCAGGATCTTGTGCTGCTCAGTACCGTATATTTAGCTGTTGAGTGAAGATATCAAGAAATCCCGAGAAACCGAAGGTTTGAGTATGTAAATACTCGTGACGCAACAGTGACTGACATTTCCCACGGCGCTCGGCTTAGTCCGTCACATTGCGAGAAAAACCCATACAGCGCCTCAATCATCGTTCGAGATACGATTTGGCAGGAATATAACCCTCTGATAGCGGTCCTGACTCACAGCCAAGAGAAGGCATTGAAATGACCACGGCACATCTGAACCGTGAGTAACAAGCCACGCTTGTACTCGCATAGGTTGACCTCGAGACAACGCCAGAATAAATATAGACTCAACTAGGTGGCTCAGTATTGACTGGTTCGGAGCAGACGATTTGATACGCGGTCGTGGGCTGATAATCTATATTTGTGTCGCTCTTCATCATCGTCAAGGTGCCGCAGCGCAATGAATTTACTTACAACCATAGAACGACATGGGATGAACAAAACCTCTGCTGGAGATGCGTGGGTATCTCGACCTGCCATACTTGATAGACCGAATGCCGCTCTCAGATTAGCCAAGACAGGAGAATCATCGGAGACCTTATGCGTCACAATAAATTGTGTTAACTCCATTATTTCCTCCTGACTTATAAACAAATGCACAAAAAGTTAATAGACCAGCAAAAATATAACAGAGATACTCTAAGCCAGCTGAATGCCAGCTGAAGTGGTTACCAATCTCAGCTTTACTGCATACCAAAGACTGAGTGAGTAAATTTCACATCGTTTGGAGAATGCCGACACGTTCCTGCCCGACTCGGCAATTGCAAGTTTCTGCAGCTGCCTTGTACAATGATCTGGGTGCTCTTACCAAAATCGGCGACTGCCAGTGCATTTCGACCAATGGTCTGCCCCCAAGCTCAACCAGCCACCGGAGTGGGGCCGAGCCCCTTTTCGGTAATCAGGGCGCGCGTGTAAGTCGACGACCAATGCATTTCACAACCACATCACGTCGTCACGCAGACACGTCGACAGCGATAGCATGTCGTATTCGACGAGTTCCTTATGTGCTGGAAGATATTGCACAAATGGCAGAAAGAGAACGTGTTGTCTTGATGATATGCTTCACAACGATCCATGCATACAAGAGATTATATTATGGGATCATATCTGAGCACAATGGTGTTATGCATACTAGTAAGAAGCACCTCGAGGAAAAGCTTAGAGAAAGAAAAAAAGAAAAAGAGAAGGCAAGGCATTTCCATCTGGTTGATCTCTGACAGCTTGTAGTGATGGGACTTTGCTTGCTTTTTCAAGCATTTATTTTTCGAGTTCTGGTTTTTCGAGTTCTGGTTTTTCGAGTTCTGGTTTTTCGAGTTCTGGGTTTTCGAGTTATGGTTTTACGAGTTATGGTTTTTCGAGTTTTTCTTTCGAGTTTTTCTTTCGAGTTTGGTATGGAATTGGCGGTGGAAGGTAGTCCTACGTATCACTATAATTACAGATCATAAGTCGCAGAATTCTATTACTATTCCAATGTTTGGAAGATGAGGGAACTGAATTCGAGACTCCTATAGAAGCAGGACCTTTCTTGTATTTCTTTTTGTTGGAACTTGTAAGTCTGTTGATAAGTCAGCGGTCTATAACTTGGAACTCTACCTGTTAAGAGAATCAACCGAATGGAAATGCTTTATTGTTAAAGCTGACTGGCTTGTTCGCTAACAATAACCCACTTAACCTATAATATATACGGCAGCAAGGTTAATTCTCGGCCACAACAGTGTATTGGTCACTGTGAGGGTAGGAGACAGGGCGCTGTTATGGTTGGAATAACGGGCATCGGGTTGCCTACGAGCCCTCCTTGAGCCGGCTCATGGCCACCTCCCGCAGCTTGTATTTTTGTATCTTCCCGCTGGCTGTCTTGGGGTATTCGTCTATCCACCAGATATGCTTGGGTGCCAGATGCCCGCTGAGCTTTTCCTTGACCCATTGCCTTATGTCTCCTTTTCGAATAATATTTGCTTGTTTTTGTACAACATCCGGCGATATTTCATCATCAGAAACCTCCCATCCTTTCGCAGGGACGACAAAAGCCCCCACAGACTCCCCGTACTTCTCATCATGCACCCCGACAACGCTGACATCTTGTACACCAGGGCACTCGAAGATGCAATTCTCGACTTCGAGCGGGTGTATGTTCTCACCACCCCTGATGATCAGATCTTTTATGCGACCGGTAATCTCGATGAACCCGTCCTCGTCCATTCGGGCCTCATCACCTGAGTACATCCATACACGACCTTCTTCGTCCTCAATTCTATCTTCCGCCGTACGAGCAGCGTCATTGTAATAACCCTTCATGACAAGATAGCCGGAAGAAGCCAGTTCGCCTCTCTCACCGACTGGAAGGATCTTGGTGCGGTCGTGAGGATCAACGACCTTGACGGCGGTATGGGGCATCACTTTGCCAACAGTGCCAGTTCTCTTCTCAAACGGGTCGTCTGGAGCGGTCATAATCGACACTGGACTTGTCTCGGTCTGTCCGTAGCAGATCACTAGATCCTGCAAGCCGATAGTCTTGAAAAGTCTGCGCATGAGAGACTCTGGCACCGAGCTACCCGCGGCGATGCCTTTCCTCAAGTTCTTGAAAGCCTCTTCTGGTATTTTCGATGCGAATGCCGGGTTGGCCAGAAGCTCGAGCTCGGCCACGAACATCGTCGCAACACCATAAAGTCCCGTGGCTTGCTGCTCAGCTATCATGTGCAGACTAGCAGCGGGATCAAAGGCGGGAGACGGGAAGAGGATCGCTGCTCCCGTTGTGGCAGTCGCCATGTATCCCAACACACATCCAAAGCAGTGAAACAGGGGCGGCGGGACAGCAATTCTGTCCTCGGGTGTCAGACCCATACGCTTTCCTATGAAATAGCCGTTGTTGAGAACGTTAGTATGGGACAGCATCGCTGCTTTGGGCAATGACGTCGTTCCGCTCGTGAATTGTATGTTGATAGTCTCATCGGCTGACAATGGCGAATCAGGTCTGATGGGACGTGATGAGCCGCCAAGGAGTGTCGAGTAAGGCGTAAGAGCGCGAAGCTCGTCGACCGGGAACTGGACTTTGGGATGTGAGCCTGTGTTGTCGACAAGTACCACTGTTCTTAAGCTGGGAACTTTTGATGACTCGATTTTGCCCCTGAGGTTCGGCAAGAAAGATTCTAGCATGGGTAGGTTGCTTCGACCCCGGCACGGCTTGTATGCAAGATCCGTGACGGCTCCGATGATGAGGACCTCCACGTTCAGATGAGCAAGCGCGGCAACCAGCTGTTGCTGGTTGAAAGTCGGATTTAGAGGCACTAATATCGCACCAAGCTTGAAGATAGCATACGTGAGAACAGCATTCTCGGTCACGTTTCCCAGGCTGACGGCCACGCGATCTCCTTTCTTGACGCCCAATGACCGTAAGGAGTCTGCAAGGGTGTTTGACGAGGTGTCAAGGGCCTCATAAGTCAAAACCGTAGTTTGTGAGTCGAAGGTGGCATCAGAAGCACTTGCAGAGCGCAACGAACCCCCGATAGTAGGAGATCGAGCCATGACTGCCGGCTTGTCACCATATTTCGAGACTATTGAAGCGAAATGATCTGGTATCGTGCACCGTAGCAAAGCTGGCTAGGAATGGTCAACAAACCAGTAACAACGGCCATCGAAAGCCATGAATTGGCACAGGCAACAGGCTTCAAAGCAGAAGCAGGGTATACCGTTGGTTCCAAGGAAAGACATTGTAGCCAGCATTCGTGGCGTAGGAACACCTTTACACCAGGGTGTTGAAACATAGTCCTGATACTAGCCGACAGCAGAAATTATTGTACTCACCTCGGTAGGTCCTTCCGCATAACTCAAGCCTGATCTCAGGCTTGATAATCTCCTTCTCCAGAAAGAACCCCAGCCGTCTGGCCGACCTAAGATCCGTCGCCCCCGTCCTATAGTTGATGTGATTATGCGTGCCATGGCGCTCATTCCCATACACCTCCTACCGACCACCTCGATATGCCAACGCGACGCATAAGCATATACACACCGACGATGAGGACCTCCCCTGGCGACGATGCATCAAAGACGCCGGACTCGCTATAAGCGACACGGTATGGTATCTGTGTGGTCGGCTATACACTGCCGATTGTGGGCTAAGGTGGTGAGGACTTATACGGACAAAGGATCACAGGGACAGAGTAGCTAGGTCGCAAGCAATAACCATGCCCAGATATATATATACATGAGATACAATGAGAGGCTTTACTTCTTGCAAAGCGCAAACTCGGTGGGAAGTTCTGGCAAGGACGACAAATGATGAGGGGGCCTGCCGAACTGGGGATTCCTCGAACATTGGGGTAGAATGTGGGGTAATCGCATACATGTCCGTTGAGATCGGCCGAGGAATTGCGGCTGACGTCGGGATACCTGATTTGGAGGAAGAATGTCTGATAGTCATTTGAATTCATGTTGTCGTTCAATATCTGATGGGGACCCATGAAATATGCATTTTACAGTGAGATGCACTGAGAAAATGTCTCACGAAGTTGCTGAAGATGGAAAACAGTGTCTTTAACCATTGCATCTCGCAGGTGGTCGTCAAAGTGCTGTAAAGTCAAGTTTCGGCCGATCTGCTCACCAGGCCATAAAACATTTAATTTTCCACTCTACCAAACGCCGTGCTCTATGCGATATTCCAGGGTATATACAGTACTTAGTTCGCGTTTCCCATCAAGTATTCTGGACATTACTTTGGCTGCTTCTTTTGTCCCGACCCATGGCAAGACGACGCAGCCTTCCCGCGCCCAGCGCCGCTGTCTATTCCAAGAGGCGCACGTATGACAGGGACCTTTCGCGACCAATATGATACAATGAATCGAACAAGACTGCCTGTCAATTTCAGAAAAAGGGGGCAATCAGAAGCTTCTAGCTTTCGCCGATATGGCGTTCATTTTCAGGCTTCCAAGTTCCTGAGACGCCTAGTTAGTGCTGTTGACGTATGAAAGTATGGGTAAGAGAGAGGTTTACCTTCGAATTTGTGATGGACAAAAGCCATGGGATCATTAATGTCCTTGGCGCCCATCTGTTGCACACCCGGGGAGAAGCTCGTAATTGGAAGAACCACAACGTCGCCTACCCTCTTTGGTGTCTCCATGCCGGTGAAGTTTGCCCACGAAATGTTGCCCATGCTATGGCTCATGTCGAAGAAGCGACCGTCGTTGAAATAGTCGAATATCGTGTCGGTCCAAATAGCCGGCCCAGTGAACTCAACGATACTCTTCTCCTTGGAAATGAACACACCCTCTTCCTTCCTCTTGAGCGTCTCCTTGGTGATTTTCGTGATGAGATCCCGTAGCACTGGATGGCCCGGCTTGGACTGAATAGTCCACTGACAAAACTGTATGCGCCTGCTGTACCAGTCTGCCCAGTCGGGGCGATCGGGGTCGGCCTCGATTCCAACGACCAAACCAATGCTTTTTTTGGGCACCGAGTCTGGTATCCAATCGAGGGCACTTTTCAGGGCGCTTGTGTCGATGTCTGAGTAAATGCCTCCTCTTGCGAACAAGATCAAGTAGCGGAAGAAATCAGCCTTGAGAACCGGTTTTGGCAGCGCGTGGTATGCTTCCAAAACCTCGGGCACGGCGGCGTACAGCACACGCAGGAGATGCGGCGCGGCCTGATCGGTGATGACCTCATGGACGAAGCCTGGATGGTGCTCTGTCCACGAAGCCTCTTGCTCGCGAAACCTGAATTCCTTGTTGGCAGGTGTCCACTTCCACGTCTGCCATATGTATGCCGGGAACTTGCTCTCGAGGTCGTAAGGGTATTGATAGGCCAGCTTGTCGTACAAGGACATCTTGGAAGTGTCTTTCAGCGCTTTCTGGGCGGGGACATGGTCGATGTCTTGCTGGGCCGCGGCGGAGGCGCGATCGAGGGAGGAAGACGCGCCACTACCCTTGGGGTTCTTGTGCGGTGAAGCATCCGAGTCTTTTCTGGCAGGAACAGGTATTATTTGCTCGTCGTCGGACGTGGTGCCGTGGGATCGTCGCAGTATTACGAAGGCTGTCAGGAAGAAGACGGCGAAAATGAGGGCCCGTTTGAAGGACAACATCTTGGCGATGGTGCCTCCCAAATAACGTGACGCGGCCAAGTTGCGGAGGAAGAGCTGGCGAGTTGAGAATAGATCGGGGGGTTTGCGAACGGTCAACTAAGCAGGTAGACTAGTCCCAGACATGAGCCGCGGGCGACAGTCCGAGCGAGGCACAAGCTACAGTACGGATAATCTAGGAAATGCTGATCGTAGGATGGAGTGGGAGGGTCGAGGCCGAGCGGGCTTGGTGATATGTAGGACCCCGTCAGGAGTAACTTGCCAGATCGGGAGAAGCAAAAGGTGGATGAATTCCTCGGGCCCCTGGAACTGGAAGCTTGGCCACTCAGATGCTGGTTGATACAAGCAAAACACAAGCACACAATGGCAGCGGCGATGTTCCGACAAGCCTTCTGCCGTTTTTCCTCACCAAGGAAGCGCCGAGTCGAGGCAGAATGAAGCCGTGACAGTAGAGGTTCTGGGATGCTTTCTCAGTCGAGGCGCCTCCAGGATTCTGCTGCAACGTAGGAAGTGAATGCGACGGCGCAGGCCCAGAATGTCGGACTCTGGGTGGGCTTGGCGGCCGATTTTAGTGATCTGAGGCGGACAGGGGGGTCCCACCAAAAAGATGCAAATCGCATTGGAGGTCGACGGGCTTGCAGGCTTGCGTCAGATGCATTGGAATCATCCTCACTCACTTCTGCTCCTTCGTGCCCAATTAGCTTGTGAGAAGTAAGCTCGTTTAAATCCCTCTCGCAGCAATCTCCTTTCAATCAGTCGTGACAGAACTGGTGGCTGGATCGGCAAACTCTAAATGTCATTGCTTCTGCTTCCGCTTCTGCCTCTGCTCTCTGCCGGTGTGCTTGTCAATGACTGGGCTATGCTCCATCGTGGAGGGTGCTTGCATTCATATCCGCCACGCAAGCCGCGTAAACGCATACGTCCTCTTATATTACAGCTGTCAACTCTTATCCTGAAAGCCCCCTCCCCCACCCCCAACCGCAAAGCCCGTCGTGATCACCTTCGGCTAGGTGCTCAAGCTGAAAACATTGGACACGCAAGTATCTAATCGCATTCAGGCAAGAGACACTCTCCACTTTCTCCCAGGGAGAGATCACAATCAATAGTAACACGCATGCCAAGCACGTGAAACCGTATTCTATCCGGGAAGCAATGCACGGCGGTCCGTCATGGATGAGAACTCTGTTGAGAACCAATGACTGGGCCACCCACAATCAATTCTATTTGCCTCATCAAACGGTGACAACACTCCGTACATTAAAGATGACGAAGCTGCGAAACTGCCTCGATACTACCGTAGTCTTCCATCATCCAGCCAGGCACAGATAGAGACAGGACTCGGTGTCCAAAAGGAAGCAAAATTCAGTTCGATACGTAGGGCTCTTCGGACTCTGTCTATTAGAGGATGGAAAGATACTTTCAGGAAAAACCCTGTTAGATTGCTGACAGCTTGTCATCAGCCTGTTGTAAGCAGAGTGGCCAACCACCCCCCACGCTGGCTACCGCAGGAATGTGCCTGGAGGCTGAAACGACAGGGGATTTGGGGGATCCGGGAAGCACTAAAAAGCTTGTCTTGGTTTTCGGCCAACGTGGCTTCAACGTATTCACCGGCACAAGAGAGGCTTCGCTCTTGAGAGCAGCGGCAGCACACTTTGTTTCTCACATGCGACGGCTCGACCAGAACCACGCTAACTTCGAGTCGTCTTGAATATGTACCAACTTATTAGCAATCGGGAATCCCGGACATGATGTTGTTTCAGAAAAAGCCAAGCTTTGTGGGGTTGTCGTTGTATCCTAAATTTAGCGGGAGCTACCTTCTAGAAAGAACACTACCAGCACCGACCGATGTTTTCTGTTTGATGGACACTGGAGACCCTTTAACTTAGTTAAAGTTTACAACGTCCCCAACACTTTGCCACTACTAGTTTCAATGTTGCTCGCGGCGACAAAATTTATTAATTTTGAGACTTCTTTTCGAATACATGCGATCATGCAAACAAAACCAGGCAAATCACCTCCCCAATCTTCTCATGTCAAATTACCCCCGAGAATCCGGGCTTGATCAGCTCAATAGATGACTTGTAGGTGTATTGATTGAATACCGGATTTGTCTCGGCTCAAAAGCTGTAGCTGATTTTCGTTTTCCAACCTTATTCCATTTCCGTTCCCATGACCACTCACTCTCGCCTAGGCCCCTCCCTCGCGCTTGGCGTACTCATCCTCAATTCTCTCCTCGTACAAAGGGTTTACATCCTTCCGGCTGACGTCCTCTACGCGTCGACTGGAGCCGCCGTTTGCACTATCGCCAATGAGTTCCCTGCCTTGTGAATCATACTTGTGTGTCTGAGTGATCGGTGTCTCGCCCAGGTTCTGGGTTGTGGTGCGGACGGTTGTGCCCTCAGGCGTGGTCTGAGACGTCTCCTGGAACGACTGTCCGCTCTGCCGGCCGTTGTAGCTGCTGGAGTAGGACGAGGATGAGCTGGTAAAGGAATAGCTAGACATCTTGAAGTTTTGCTTTTCAGACTTGTGAATATGATGAGTATGTTATGGTAGCTGAGGCTCTCTAGGATTATTGTTATCCTGTCAAGATTGAAGGAGTAAAGAGTGCAAGTCGACTTTGGCATTTCAACCTTATTGTTCACACGTGTGGAGGGAATGACGCGAATGACGTAATGCCTCTTCGGTAACACACGCATGTGACCGAAACCATCCTTCCACAAAGGCGCAACAAATGATTCATTTTGGAAGCAATTAAACGTCAAGGGAACTTTGTGCAGATAATATAACATATCAATTCTTAGCTGCTGTCGATGTTATCGGAGAGGAGGCAGACTTCTCGTACGTCCATGCAGGTCTAAATTTGGTCATGTATACAGGATTTAATGAGGCGCTCCGCAGGGGGCATGAAGAATTTGAGCGCTCATGCCACAAATACTGCTGGCCTCTATTCATTTATGTATGATCATTTTGTGCAAGTATTTAATACCTTTTGAGGATCGTTGTGCGTTCGAAATCCTTCATCGTAGTTGCATCTGGCCCTCATGAGTGGTGTTGCTCAAAAGCCCCACATTTATGATTAACAGTTCATGACAGGTTCGCAATCCTACTTATAGAAGGTAACCAATCAAGTCTCTTTGCAGCAGCTCAATATCTACCCATGCTGCTTGTTGCTCGAGAGCAATGTAGTCCAAGATCTGCTTCAATGATCTGATGTTTTTCAAAACGCTGCGCCGCATCAGCGCAGTCTTGGCATAAAAAAGCACCAATAAGTCTCAATGTTACGCGCCTGAGCCGCACGCCTACCAGAAGGCGGGTTAATATGAAAAGGTCTCGGGTCATCTGTGGGAGCCTTTTCACAACGTCCAAGCTGTCTCACCTTGGTACATAGAGTGACAAGCACTATTGGCCACGGTAACGGAGAACTTCCCTATGTTATGTCCCTCGTCCGCCAGCCTCAGTTCAGGCTCAACCATGGTGCACCTTCGTTCTTGGTCACCAGTGCTCCTGGTGTCGATCGTCACGCGCACATTTCTCCTCGCAGCTTTCTCGCAAGCAGCCGAGACTCAGTGCTATGCCCCCAACGGTACTGCCACGGACTGGTCTTCCGTTGGCGATGATCTGCGAATATATGCGTGTCCCCCAGGAGACGACGGCTTCGCAACGTGTTGCGTGGGCGGCGATTTTTGCCATCCGGACAACCTGTGCTACAATCTCCACGACGGATATCCAGTCGTCCACAGACAGTACTGTACAGATCCGACCTGGAAATCGTCAAATTGTAGCCCTTTGTGCCGAGATGACCAGGACGTGCGGGCTCCCTCCGATGCGGCAGTGAGTATTCCTTCACGGTAAATCTTTTCGGAACAAAATTTTGCTGATGTGAACAATCGTATAGGCGCCGCTTACTCCGTGTAGCGATGGAAAGTTCTGTTGTGGGCTAAACAACGATGATTGTTGTAGCTCTCATTCCGGCGAGTACGCAGTAGCTGGAGTGAAGGTCGGGGAGGGAATAACTTTTTCAGCAACAGTATCGACCTCTTCATCATCGAGCACGACGACATCTCCCGTCGAAGCAACTACTTCTTCCACATTACCAGCAAGTTCAAGTCAAGTTCCGTCGACGCCAGCCACAGGGCAGAGAGAAGGACTTGGCGCCGGCGCAATAGCCGGTATTGTCGTTGGTAGTTGTCTGAGCACGGGGCTGATCACTGCGATTGTCACAGCCATGTTTGTTCGGCGAAGTCAGATCCGAGCTCAATCTCAGAACTCGAGTAATAGTCCGACGCCGGGACCTCACAGCGGATTCTTCGAGGTGAAAACAAACGAACTTCATACAAACACTCGTCGTCCTGAATTACCCACGGATACCCGGCATGAACTTGGTTCGTAGTTCTGGCTGAGGTGCTAAAGAGATATGTAACCATACCATGTAATTTTTTTTTTTTTGTTAAACCGGAGGTACTGCCGGATATCTCGTGAAAAAAATACTCGTCCCGACCTACCTGTTTCTATTCTATTCCAAGAGAAACAGTCCTGACATGTCTTCTTCGAGAACAATAGCGCGCACGAAGGTCAAATTGACACGTCCGAGGAGGTCAGGCTGTACAACGCGAAGAGCTGTCTGGTTAGGTGAATTGTTGTACCGAGGTCTCAACTTCCTATTATCGATGAGTACCATTATGGCAGCCTCTATGACTACGCATCGGTAATGTCGCAACATTGGAAAAAAGACGCAATGGCCCGCAACAACATGGCTTGAGGAAAGCCGTCTAGAAACGGGGGACCCAGAATTAGAGCATCATAATGACAAAACTGAGGATCCAGTCAAGCCCTGGTCCGCCAATTACAAACGCCGCGCATGCTCCATACCAACGCGAAGATCATGGTGTAGGGCTATAGTAGATCCCTATTAACAAACGGTTGTTAATGATCATGCTTTATGATGCCCTTGATTGGATACCATAATGTGGATAAGCTTAAAAGACGGAACCATGAGTATGGAGTCGGCATATGAAACATAAATATCAATAGCTAGCTGAACCATAAAGATTTTCTTGTCGGCAAATTAATTCGTTAGAAACCGTATCATATAGATTCAACTCCATAGAATGGAACATGACTTTACATTGTCATAATTTAGATATAATAGGTATGTCTGCAGTCCCAGGCTTTCACTGTAACAAACAAAAGCGCCAAGCCGCAGAATGTGATGGGTCTACGTACAACCATCTTCATTCCACGCACGAGTTGATTCAACTAATTATACTTCTACTGTATACATTTGACTGTATTGTAATTAGCTTTCATGTGCGGATCTAGAGCTTGCACTATGGCGATATAGCCTTTCCTACATGTCCGAGTGCCAGAGGAGATGCCGCTAACTTGGCACATGTCTTAGAGTAAACAATTACATTACATTACCCCACGAACCCGACGTTCCGGTATTCGGCAGTGCCCCTTCCAGCGCGGCGGCTTTGGTCGGCAATGTACGGGGAAGCTTTTATCTTTGAGGCTCTCGAGAGGGCGAATTGATCTGGTCTTTTCTTCCATTTGCATTCTCAAATTCACGCTGCCAGACACATCGAGTCGTCTGCTTCAAAGAGGGAAACCGCTTGACACATTTCTGCGGGGAACAGCTGCGAAAACAAGGGCGCAAGCTCCAAAACAGTTTCGGGTCATTGTACTGTAGCCACCTCCCCATATCCTCTCGCTACCCTCTCTTGACAATTGTACATTTACATTGTACTTTGCATCCTGCCAACCAAATACCTTGCAAATCAAAACCCCCGATCTGGTGGTCCGGTTCAAACCGAGCCGCTTTCTCCATCATCCCAGACCCCCACCACAAGTTTACCCCGCGGCGACCATGGCCACCGGCCTCCCCAGCTCCGCCGGCAACCTCGCCCACCTTCTTCCGCCGTCATGGAAAGCCCAGATAACGACCTGGCTCGCCGAGGATACGCCCTCCTTCGACTACGGCGGCTTCGTCGTCGGCGAGGATCCCCGCACCGCCACCCTCTGGGGCAAGAGCGAGGGCATCGTGGCCGGCGTGCCCTTCTTCGACGAGATCTTCGCCCAGTGCGGCTGCCGCGTCGAGTGGCACCTGAAGGAGGGCGACGAGGTGGCGCCCTCGCCCGATAACAAGGGCAAGGTCAAGGTGGCGACCGTCAGCGGGCCCACGAGGCAGCTCTTGCTGGGCGAGAGGGTCGGTCTGAACATGCTGGCCAGGTGCTCGGGCATTGCGACAAAGACGAGAAAGATGGTCAGGCTGGTCAGGGATGCCGGATATACCGGTATCTTGGCCGGCACGAGGAAGACGACGCCGGGCTTCAGGCTCGTCGAGAAATACGGCATGCTCGTTGGTGGCGCGGATATGCACCGGGTGGACCTGAGCTCCATGATCATGCTCAAGGATAACCACGTATGGAGCCGTGGAAGCATCACGGACGCCGTCCAAGCGGCACGTTCTGTCGGTGGCTTTGCGCTCAAGATCGAGGTCGAGGTGCAAAACGAAGCCGAGGCAGACGAGGCCATTGAGGCTGGTGCAGATATCATCATGTTGGACAACTTCACAGGCGACGGTGTCAAGGTTGCTGCCAGAAGCTTGAGGGAAAGGTGGCAAGGCAAGAAATCGTTCTTGTTGGAAGTGAGTGGTGGTCTGAAAGAGGATAATGTTGCGCCGTATGTGTGCAACGATATCGACATTATCTCGACGAGCTCGATACACCAGGGCACTGGCTACGTCGACTTTTCGCTGAAGATTAATCAATAGCTTCACAATAGAAATGCATCGAAATGTTTAATAATTGACTGCGTTATGGTTGTCCTTTCTAGACGGCTATGAGATCAATTCACGCTTGGCACATTGCTCAGGCCACACGTCTATCCTATTTTGCCTATGCGTTCAAATAACTGGACCAGTACATACACGAAAGTATTATTTCGAGACTACGATATTTCGATAATACCACAACCCACTATCTCTGATTTCCTGCAGTATAACTTAAAGCCGCAGTCAATGAGCCACAAGAGAACCTGGCCATTTCTTTATTAAACCGATGACGGTGACAACAGTGCCAGTGTTGTGGAGATCGTGGCCTGCAATGCATTTACAGCCACGGAACCTAGCCAAGCAGAAATACGGATTGTACTCAATGATATGACTAAGGCGATATGTCGGCACGTGCAGCTTGGATGTTCTACGTGACGAGCGAAGATATTTTGAGATATTGTCACAGCAGTTTGAGTGCTTTATTTATTGATAGTAACTAAGAGCTACCCTGTGGTTCCAGTCAGAAGAGTCACAACAGAGGCAGTCGGCCGGTTAGGGAATGTTTGGCCTGCCGTCACCTTGTGTTTGACACCGAATTGGTCTACAACTCTACGGCCATTATTTGTGTTGTTGTCACCCCTAGGGTTCGAGCTACTTCTTTTCCTTGTGGGCCTTATTTTTATTGTTGCTGCGAGCCTTCGGCGGCGTCTTCAGCATCCTGCCTGGCACACACGAACACGTCACCCATATGTTTTTTTCGCGCCACGGTAAGCCCATCCCGAAGCTGGTCTTCATTGCATCCACCCATGATAGCAGCACTGGCGAACTTCTCAACAATGGGTCGGGCCTCTTCCTCACTCAGGTGTTTGATTGCGGATTTGAACTGCTTCAACGCCTCTGGCCAATGCTCTTTTATGTCGGAGGGAGAGGCAAACATCTTCTTGGCATGCTTAGGCTTCTTGTCAGACATATTGGCTCACGAGTTAATCCCGTATGTTTGTATCTGGTATGCGTGTATCTGGTATGCGTGTATCTGGTATGCGTGTATCTGGTATGCGTGTATCTGGTATGCGTGTATTCGGTATGTGTGTGTTTATGCCTGGGCTGAGGAGAAATAAGAAAACGGAATACACAAATTGAGCCTTGTCGAGAAATATTATATACTTATAGGCTCTACTTATTCACAATTGGAAAGTTTCGATTGTGGTAATCACAAAGCTTTGTTCGACTCGGTATGTGTTTGATTCCTTTCGTACACACCTGCAACACAAGACTGTGGACTGCAACAGTCGCATTCATCAGCACGTTGTTACATTGTACGCTGCTTAACTAAATATATATATATATATATATATATATATATATATACATAAAAGAAATAATAATAAAAAGTGGGAAAGTGATTGAGCGATCCTCACTGAGACTGATGTACAATGCTACGAACACGCAAGTCACTGGCACAATAGGGACTCCGCCTTCGCAAGACATCAAAGCAATTGAATGCAATTCAGTTTAGACATTCGCATTCATTTGCATTCATGAGACTTCAAAACTCGTCAAACTGGTTCCGGTCTATGAGGTAGTACATATTCTCTTCCCAAATGTGCCTTGCCCCCAAGCTTGCCTACTTCGTAAATCATGAATCATGGACTTCTAGAAATATTAGCTAAGGTTTATTTTGGTGATTTTCATATATATACCGAGCTTTCTCATGCATTGATTTACTTGGTCCACCCAACATCGGTCTGGGTGAAGTCAGGCGGAGGAACAGCTGCCTTCCTGACCTTCTTGGTCCAACCGACATCAGTCTGACCAAAGTCGGGAGGTGGAGCCGGAGCGGCCTCTCTCTTAGCCCAGCCGACATCTGTTTGGGTGAAGTCCGGAGGTGGAACAGCGGCGGGTTCCCTCTTGGCCCAGCCTACGTCGGTCTGGGTGAAATCGGTCGGCGGGACTGGTGCAGCCTCTCTCTTAGTCCAACCGACGTCGGTTTGGCCAAAGTCGGGCGGTGGGACAGGGGAGCCCATGATCAAAATAGGCGCAGTCAGCGCAAGAAATTGGAGTGAGAATTTCATTGTAAAATATGCTGCTGTATGAGATGAGATATTGTTCACCACGAACCGCGTGTGACAATAGATGATCGCAGACGGTGGTTCGGAGATTTATATTTAACAACATTTTCAAACGTACCTAAGATGCCACAGTATGTCTCCGAGGCAGAACCAAGCCATGACCCAATGTAAGCTTCGTCTCGGACTGATACATAGCGACGTGATCATAGCAGTACGACGAAATATGGCGTGCTCATTTGTGGGATTCGAAATATTCTGCTACTACTATTCTCGGAGGGTGTGGTGTCTGACAATATATGGCTAGCATCTGCCACGTTGGTAATACTCAGTGGAAAGCCGGGCGATCCGCAGGGGGATTATGTTGAGATTGAGTTTAGTTTTAGTTTAGTCATCATTCAAAATCCGGGGTTAGGATACTCCTATAGGTCAAGTCCCCAGACTAGGAACCCCACGTTGAATCCTTCGAACCAGATCCTTCAACAAAAGGCCTATGGAGGTACTCGGCTGCAATTTGTGCGGACGACCGACTCGTCTTACGTCGTCAAAACATTATACTTGCTCCTCCAATCACCCCCTTGTCTCCAAAAGGTGTTATGGGGCTATAAGTGATCCTGCGGGCGGGGGAGGCACGGCGTCTTAGACTGACAAGATGATGACTGCTACGCTAAGAGAATGGGGGCCCCAAAGATACTGCTGGCATTACAAGGAAGATTCCAAGTGAGAAAGTTGGCCTTGGTCTGGTGCAAAGTTGATATAAACGAGTAAAGTAAAACTCATCCAAGAAGAGGATAGTTCTTCGTCTGCTAACTCGTACCCAGCGCTACATCCTTTAATTCCAACGCGAATACAAGCGGATCATGGATTCATCAGATTCTCTCGATTTTGAAGGCAGCAACTTGCTCTCAGCTGAGTATAGACCGTTCCGTGAGAAGGACGAAGACTATGGGAACCGAAACGAAGCCCCGCGTACCTGGGACGGCGAAGATACGAAATGGAAAAATTTGATGATAGTTCTGTCCTTGTTTGCCAACGTCCTCTTGATCTCTCTAAGCACCTTCCTCTGGATGCGATTGTCAGCATTGCAGTCTCCACTTCCTCCATGGCCCAGCACTCTTTATTGTGAGCTTTCACCATGTCACGCTCATGTGTGTAAAGTCTAACTTGTTGTAGCACCAGCCGAGATTGCTGTCGAGTACGAAACAGTCACTTTTGACTCAGATTTCATTGAAGACCAGTAAGTGTTCTAGGCTGTTTCTTTTCCAGATTCGTCTGAATTAATCTGACCGAATACAGCACCAATTACACGGCCTATTATGGCTTTTCAGAGAACGCCAACGAGGCTTGGGACGACTTGATGGACCCTTACCGGTCCCAGATCTCTGGTGAAGATGCTGCAAAATTGTTGCGTCCGACATCACAGATCTCTAAGGATCCCGACCTCCACATAATGGCACTGGATGTGTATCACCAACTGCATTGTTTAAACGACTTGAGGGAGACATTTGCCAAGCTTGCCACTTCCGATCAGAAGAAACTCAACCACCTGGAAGAAATGCACAAGTTCCACTGCATCGACTCGATCCGACAGAGCTTGATGTGTAATGCAGACATCAGTCTCGTTCATTGGTACTGGAAGGAAGAGTCCCAGAAGCACTTCCCAAGTGCGGTGACGACACATGTTTGTAGAAAATGGTCGAAAATAGAAGAATGGGCGATCAGCCATAGGCTTAATGACAGCTTGTGGGACCCTAGGAAACTGATCGAAGAGCACTGAAATTGATTATAACGAGCACTATCCATTTGACTTTACCCAAGCGAAGTGAATTGCCAACCTAATTCATCCAGGCCAATGGAATGGCGGTCGATAGCGACCACTTGATGAACCTGTTGTGCAATTTATCCCCTGCGCTATGACGAGGCAGGTGTGGACAGGTGCAGCAAGATGAGACTCAACGTATACATCACTAGTGATCCCAGTGAGACGAAAGCTGCCATTGTGATAGGCTTGTTTGTGAGGTTGAGTCACAGATATGAGTTGCCAGTTAAGAGAGTCTGGTTCGCGGTCTGGCGTGGCGGAGAGTGTGCGACATAGCTTCCAACAGCAAGTGGCACGAAGTTGATCGCCAGGGAGGCTGGCGAGAGGGAAATATGAAGCAACATAGTACCTTCAAGCGCTATGAATAAGAAATACAATGTGCAATTGAGCTGGATAAATGAAGTGGAGAGATTGGAGACTTACTACTCCAACTGAAAGCCCACCATGAGCATCTCAGCGGCTGGCTTGAAGACGCCAGATGCGTTACACCAAAGTAAAAAAGAGAAGAAGAAAACGTTAGCACGCTACAGAACCGTTCGATGAGTTTGTTTATGACTTTAGCAGAAAAACATCTATAGTTCGGCTCTGCGGGTCTATCCCATAAGCAATATTGCATCTTTGGGTCGTACCCATCTCAGTCTATTTCGGTTCAGAGGCCTCAGTTTTTAAAGACGTTAGTCGGATACTCCGAGTTCGATTGTTGCAGGCTATTTCCGCTAAATTAAAATTGGCCTCTTCTGTCTTGCGATCTATCTTAGAGATTTGCTATGTCTTCGCTAGACGCAAAATCCTGCACTTCCCCCCTTTCCATCCTTTCCTGTTCCAAATTAAATTTCATTCATCCTTCATCATTCAGAATGGGTCTAGTATGGCTCTCCAAGTATCGATACAGTGTGTGGCTTGCTGCAATTATATCCCAAAGCTGGTATTGAACGTAACGTCGTGCTTTTCCTTCTTATTTTTTCTTTCTTTTTCTTTGGTGATGGTATTGAGCATCAAAATACTGTGCTAGCAGTAATTCAGCTTACTCGTCGTCACATCTTCGATGAAGTGCTTTTCACGGTATGATCTGGTGTACCAGAGATACCATGGCACGATGTAAGTCTTGAGCTTATGACCAAACCATCCGGCGTCGGAAACGGTTCGAAGAACACTTTGAGACTCATCAAAAGCTGTCGCGATTCGAGGTTTCCTCATAGTTTCGTAAGCTTCGAATGCTTCTTTGGGATTGCCACCCGGCATGCCTTTCTCAACCCATTTGGTCAGACAACGCGCAAAGATCACAGTGTCTTCGAAGACAATGCCTGTGCTCTCGCCCTGAGGCGGCATTGCATGCTGTACATGTCAGATATGCGATCTTGAAGGCTTCCAAGGAGCACTTACTGCTGCGTCACCCAATAGCATACACCGATCGGTCGACCATCGTCCGTCTTTCGACAACGTGAAAACTGGCCACAAGTAGAAGTCTTTCGCCAACCTAATAAGAGTGTTGATACAGGAAACATTCGCATCGCCAAATCGGCTCAGTAGCTCTGCTCTGGTCTTCTCCGCATCTCCACCAACCTGTTTCCACCCATCACGCGAACCAATGTCGGCAACTTGAATCAAAGCGCCGACGTATACGGAATCCATCTCCGGACTGTGGTAACTAGTGAGAAGCATTCCCCGCCGGGCGAAGTTGATGGCTGTGCAATCAAAATGAACAGGAAACCCCTTTTCAATAGCGGCGAAGCCGAAAGCATTGCAAACCCCAGTGTACGTCTCTTTGCGTTCAGGATCAACATGTTTCAGTCGGGTGACAGAGTGAATACCGTCACAACCCATGAGGATATCAGCAGTGCACGGGGTCCCGTCGTCAAATGTGATGGTCACATCGTCAGGGGTCTCTTGAATATCGACTGTCTTTTTGCCACATGTCAGGGTAATATTGCTTTGCTGCTCAATGACTTCCAGTACTGCCTTCAGCGCGTCACCTCTCGTGATACGAAGCGCCTTGTATGGAGGGCTGCCAATGCCTTTACCATGGGTGCCTTTGAAGCTGGATACAGCGAGCTTAGTCGAATATATATCGTAGACTTCTAGCTCATCTATATCCTTTCCGTAGCCTCGATTTTTAATGACCTCATATGCCCCAAGGTGATCCAACATACGGAGCGCGTTGGGCGTGAGATTTACTGCGCCGCCAATCGTCGCGGGTTCTGGCCTAACCTCGAAGATCTGAATATTGGGGATAGAATCGTCTGGAGCAAATTTCGTGAGAGCGAGAGCTGTTGTGAGGCCAGCTATTCCACCACCAAGTATGATGATATCAAGCCCTCGTGCTAGGTCGCCCATCCTTGCAGCTTTGAAATGATCTTTATGGAGGAAAACGGCGATAAATGATTGGTTGCAAGTCTAGATATAATGAAGAAAAATCAAGTGGCACATTCATTGTCAACATCACAAAAGGAAAATGGTTCATTCTTAGACTTCGTGGACATTGCGGGCTCGTGCCATTGCCAAACGTGGAGGAGTCCGTAGTCAAGCGGCCGCGCGCCGCATGACAACATGTTCCACGGCAAAGTCGCCCTTGGATTGAGACTATACGGTGACGGGGTCTCATAACAAGAAATGTTGAGTTAGCTTGGTGGGAATTCCACGCCCATATAAGACTATTCAAAGGTTCAAAGCCATAGAACCTATTGATTTCCGTTAAACCCCCCGGAGCTGACGTCCTGAACTGTATAACCCCGCTTAATGCGGCTTTGCACGAATGAGATCGTCAGAGCGGATTTGACGAGATCGTGGTTCGGGACCGTGGTTCGGGACCGAGAAGAGCTTTGTTCATATGATACCACAACAATACCAAAGAGGAGTTTCGAAATGCTTAGGTATGTCCTGCGACTGAGAGGCACGGAAGCTTCCTGGAAGCATACCGGCTCCCTGCGGCTGCTGTTCGTCATCGCTGGCTACGGACGTCCGGAGCGCGTCTCAAGTTAACCGTGTGCCGGGAGAATGTCTCAGCTAACCTTACTCCTTGCACGCGTTTTTGCACAATAAAGATTACTACACAATATTTTGGGCGCCAGCGCCAACAATTGATTTCAAGAAAATGAAGTAGTCATGACAGTCTCATTGTTGTCAAGATCTCACGGAAGGCGAACGAGACGTTGCACGGTTCACCCAGTGAGAAGAAGTGGAGCCGGCATCTCTTGATCACCTGGGCGCCTGTCTTGCGAGGCAATGCATGCACCATTGCTTCGATTCGCGAACTATTTCCTGATGCCTATCGTTTCGACACTCCTTTGGCGACAAAACTGCGACCCAAGCCTTTCAGTTGTTCTCAGGTTCGATTCATTTGCTGCCATTTGGTGCTTTCCCCCTATCGTAAGGCCCAACCTAGTAATCTGGTTTCGGGTATCGCCATCAAAATCCACCGATAGCCAAATGCACCTGCTATTCTAAGCATCTGCCAACACCTCAACGATTCATGCCGCGGCTCTCCATGCTCGTGCTCAAGAACCACGACAACAGGATGATGCCGATGCACGGTAATATGCACGATATGACACAATCGAAATCTAGTTCCGAATGTCACATACACTTACTTGCGGGCCATTGTTGCTCCAGCCCGCCTTTGGGAGAAGAAGGCATGCCCACCAGAACCAAGCACGCCGCATGGCCGTGTTCTCCTCGGTAATCTTTTAGCCTGTTTACCCATGCGAGCGTTGCATCCGTCAATCTACATCTGGGCACAGTACATGCACGCGCAGTCCTTCGTCAGCGGTTGCTATTGGGCCAAATTCTTCAGCTATAGCAGGACCATGCTATTGTAAACGACATCATGCAGGTACATCCCAGAATCATTTGGCGTACCAAAGTGCCGTACCCGCCAAGATGTCGTACCGAGGGCATCGAATTTGATTAGCTCATGCCTTTCTAACCGCAGCTGAGTTCAAAAGAAAGACAATGATGTTATTTAGTTTGTAGGCAACTGTCTTGCGCTTCATTTCTTGCAACAATCATCGACCATGAGAACGACTAGTGGTTTCGCACAGCTTGCGCTGGTGAACTCCTTGGCAGCGGCACACCCTGCATTCCGAGGCCTAATCTTGGACAAAAGGGATGATCTACTTTCCAGTTACGACTATGTGATCGTAGGAGCTGGCGCGAGCGGACTTACCGTAGCAAACCGTCTCACTGAAGATGCTGGTAGGCTGAAACTGCATTTTTGACAAGAACGTATACTGAAAAGAGATAGCAACAACCGTACTGGTTATAGAAGCCGGTCAACTGTGAGTTTGGCCTATCTTTTTTTACTATTTACTACTCACGGCTGCAATTGGTCTGACAAAGGTTATGCAGTGATAAGGGAGAAGATATCGTCACAATTCCCGGTCTTGCTGGAGGTGCGGTCGGTACTCAATATGACTGGAATATTTCCTATGTCCCTACAGAATTCGTTGCCGGCCGTGCAATCTCTTGCCCTTTGGGTAAGGTAGTTGGTGGCTCAACGAAGCTTAACCGCATGGTGTTCGACCGTGGCTCCAAGTCCGATTATGACAGATGGGAAGAGCTTGGGAACAAAGGCTGGGGATGGGATGCATTGCTACCTTATTTTAAGAAGGTAAGCAATAAGATGCCAGATTGCTATGCTTTCATTTTTCGGGGACTCACAAGAAATTTGTGCAGAACGAGATCTTCACACCTCCGAACGACTACATTGTTTCTGAGTACAATGTCACATATGATCCTACAGCTCACGGCTTTGAGGGGTACATGAATGTGAGCTATTCACCATTCGTTTGGCCAACTACTAGTAGGTTCTTTATACTATCTCATGCTGCACAGGACTACTAACCATTGATATGCAGAGAACTTTGTGGATGCCACGAAAGAAGTTGGCATCTCAATTGCGGAGGACCAAGCCAATGGCAATGCGATTGGAGGCTATTACTGCCCTCATAACCAAAATCCCGAGACTGCGACAAGATCGTCGGCCAGAGAAGCGTACTATGATACAGTAGCTGGGCGATCAAATCTTCATTTGATCACCGGACAACAAGTTACCCGTATCATCATAGATACTACTCAAGACACCCTTGTCGTTACAGGTGTAGAGGTAAGAAGATCGAGACATCTCGTACGAGTATGCGCTGACAGGTTGTGAAGTATGCAGCCAACGCCAACTCGTCAAAGTCGATAATTACATTAAATAAGGAAGCCATTTTGGCGGCAGGGGCATTACACACTCCCCAAATTTTACAGGTTTCAGGCATAGGCGATTCTGCACACCTTGCCAGCATCAACGTGAAAACCGTAGTCGATCTGCCGGCTGTTGGCCAGAATTTTCAAGACCACGTTCTGTTGGCAGTGGTCAACGCAAGTCAGTGCAAGCGTTACTCAGTGACCGTATATGAACTAACTTTCTTTTGTTAGTCACCGCTCCTCTCACATCCAGCAACCTAACCACAAACGCAACGTACGCAGCCGAATCACGTGCACAATACGATACCGAGGGAACAGGGCCATATTCAAGCGCTACTGGTGATTTCTTGGTCTTCCTTCCGTTGCAAAATTTTACCCAGAAATGGGATGCCATATCTGCCAGTGCGGCGGCTCAGAATGCGGCAGCCTATCTCCCTAACAACACAACTCCTGAGGTACTCGAAGGTTACAAGCAACAGCATGATGTCTTGGACACAAAACTTTCCACAACCAACTCCGCTATTCTCGAACTCATTTGGGCAGATGGTGCGGTTGTTCTTGGTCTCGAGCATCCATACTCGCGCGGAAGCGTACAAGCTGCATCTGCAAGTGTCTTCGACGCTCCCCTCGCTGACCCTGGTTTTCTAAGCAACCCCCTGGATGTTCAGATTCTCGTTGAGGCCGTCAAGTACGTCCGGACACTGGCGCAAGCCAAAGCGCTTGCATTTCTTCGGCCGTTCGAGGTTCTGCCTGGCGCAAATGTGACAAGTGACGAAGACATCTCGAACTTTATACGATCGACCGCGGCCACACTCTACCACCCAGTAGGTAGCTGCAAGTTAGGCGCAAGAGAGTTGGGCGGCGTAGTTGATGAGGAGCTCAAAGTGTATGGCGTTGATGGCCTCCGAATCGTGGACGCCAGTGTCGTACCGCTCTTACCAGCGACCCACACCATGACTACGGTTTATGCAGTAGCAGAGAAGGTAAGAATCATCACGCTCAGAGAGGCAATGTCGAATGAAATAGTGCTGACCAAGAAATAGGCTGCCGATATCATACGGGGTCTAACTTAAGGATGTCATACCTCATTCCATGCCGTGAGCCTCTTACACAATTTCATTTCTTGAACATGTATCTATTACCATAGTGTTACCAAATAAAAAGTCGTGGCTATAGGGTCCACCTCTATGAGACACATTATGCGCGTGGCTTCCATCCAGAACAGGAAATTCCTGGTCGATTAGTGTAGTTGGTTATCACATCGGATTCTGAGTACATACTCCATTCCGGTAACCTGGGTTCGAATCCCAGATTGACCTATTCGGTTGAACTTTGCCTTCGTTGACGGCAAAACTTTTGCATGATCCGGATATCTGCTTGAAAGTCTGGAAGGGTGCCGATGTTGTCAGATCTGAGGCGCTAGCACCAGCGTTTCTTCGGTATACCCGATATATGTGGGTCGCAGACAAACTTTTTCTTTTATGACTAAGGACAGTGAATGTTCATCCCACAGCAACATAGCCAATCAATGTTCCCCATGGAGGGACAAAAAGTAAAACCCTCTAAACGAGTCCATATCGGCTAAGTCTAGGAGATGAGCAAAACAATGATCCGAGGCGGGCTCGATCCGCCGACCTTCAGTGTGTTAGACTGACGTGATAACCAACTACACCATCGGACCGATGGCTTACTAGATCGTCGCCGACCTAGTGACTTGATGGGATGATGTGCCGTTAATGGGGTCTTGATTGTTAACGGATTGTGCTCAAATGGGCATGGTCACAATGCATTCGGGGACAAAAGAGGTACCAGTATAATAACTTGCTACGTGAGTTGTGTGGATATTGTAATCCTCACAACCTGTAGCCATCCAATATGTATCCACCATGATTTGAAATCTAGGGTGCTTTCAGCAATCCTTCATGTCGGACTGTCCATGATCCATCCGCTGGGAAGCCAGGTGCATCACTCTCAGAGCCTTGCCATCCAGCCGCCATATAAGCAACTGCATATGTTAGTCGGTATACGAATAAATGAGGATAAATAGTAATATGAATATACCTGCATAGAGGAAACCCGCGTTTCCTGGCATGAAAGGTGGTGGAGTGCCTCCATCACCTCCTCGAACAGCAAAGCCTGAGTGTTACGTCAGTGAACTGGGGAATCGTGGAGAGCCACTGGGAATACTCACCAGCATCGTCAAAGTGCCAATAATCGTACGCCGTAAGATGGTAGATGGCCCTCTCCGGATTGCCGATACGAGCCGAATTGATTGCAAGCACAGGCCGTCCCCAACCTCGGATATTCGCGTCTCCCCAGACCTCCCAGACTTTGTCGGCCGTTTTCAGTGCAACATCCGAATCGACCGCCGGAGTGTCTGGTAGGATGCCCTGCAACATGATCAGACTGCGCGGGTCGCCGTTGAGAGACGTATCATTCCACCATGACGCATTCAGACCCTCGTAGACAGCATAGAGGCCGTTGATTTGAGGTGGTGGTGCCATATTCTCAGCGACAGTGGTCCAAGTTTCGGGAATGGCCTGGCCCAGTTTCTTCTTCCAGTCTTGCGCAACGTCGAGGCCATAACGCCAATAAGCAACCTGTGAGAGATGTAAGTACAGGCCAGCTTTTGTACAGAGACGTAAACTCACCTCATATGCAAGGTTGAGTGATTGTGTTGGTGGTGTGTTTTCCGTAACTCCATATGCGCTAGATATTTTTGGTAAATATAGCCAATCTGTGAGGCGGAAATGGATACTTACGGAGGTCCAAGATCATAATGACCCGAAGACTCGTTCTTCCATGCATATGAAGCCATATAATCCGCAGTAGCAGTGATGACTTTGTCCCAGCGCTGCAGAGTATCTTGAGTAGGTGAAGCCTGATATGCAAGCGTAGCAAGGTACATGACATGAGGCTAAGTTATTGTATCAGTATGATGTCGTTGGAACGATTCTATGATATCCTCACCTGCTGCCACATGAGAAGTCCATTGACACCACCTGGTGCGCTTGACCCTGTGATGGTCTGAGTCATCTTCGGCCATCTCGCGCCTTCCCAGCCCATGGCTTTTGCACGCGCGATCGACGTCGGCAAGAGTGATTCGTACAGTTCCGGGAAGACATCATCAAAGTGCTTTTGGCGTCCCCAAGTTGACCAGTGCGCATTGTGCCACACGACCATCTCCATGTGGAATTTTCCGTACCAGCCATTGTTCATCAGCCCGCTTTCCTGTGGCGATTGGCCCTTGGGTGCACTATTTACCCGCACGTGATACTGAGAAAGAATGATTCGTCGTTGCAACTCCGTTGCATTTGGATTTGAGGAGTCGGTCAAGTCAACAAAACCACCGTTGCTCCAATATTCCTCCCAGCCTATAGGGTTACGTTGCTGAATTGTTGCAGGGAGGTCCGCTGTCTGCTTATCTGGTGCGAATTGAGCTGTGAACGAGATGCTTTTTGTAGTCGTGTTATATGAGTTTGTTGGGCCCAATGTGTAACGATGGGCCCTAGTGGAATCTAACCCTTCAGGTTCGTCTCGGGAGAGCACCAAAGATTTCGTGGGAGCCCACCGCAGATTGACAAAGTAGCTTGTTTCTTGTAGCTGGTGAAATATATGTGCAGAAGCCCTGTCCTTACAATCTTGGACAACCTTTGTCGTATGGTTAAGAGGAAAATCGTAAACACCAGCGAAGACCTCGTACTTGTATTTGGTACTATGGATTGGTGGGTACGGGAAGTCGAGCTCGACCTGCAAATTGCCAGATGCAATGAGTTCCGATTCAATTTCGAAAACGACCGAATCTGTGTCGAAGTCGCCTTGAGTAATAACTTTCACTTCTTCTCCATCTACTTTGAAAGTCGATGTAATAAAACCATTCCATAAAGTTAACTCCTGGTTGGATTCCGTAATATTGGTAGCCGAAAGGGTATCACCTTTATACTTGAGACCTATGCGACCCAAGTTGATGCGATTAGGGTTTCCTATAAGCCATTGCGAAATAGCTGGAAGTTTGGAATCCGACAGATCATATGAAACATTTCTTCCATGTGTCAACATAGGCACGCCCTCGTAGTCGCTCAATTCTTCACTATGTAGTCATCGAAAGTTAGAGATATCGTTGAGTGGGTAAGGAAGATATTTACCCGTTTGTTGGAAGGGAATCGTTATGCCATGCCCAGCTGGATAGTGTATTAAAAGGCAGAAACGACTGCATTCCAGTGTTGTCAACATTGAATGCAAAGTTGCCGTTCCCGACCTGAAGTGGTGTAGTCTCATTATCGATTAAACTTGTCCTAACGGCATTAAATTGAGAAACCACTGCCTGACGGTCTATAGCGGCGCACGCGAAAGAGCAAACGAGCAACACGTATAAACTTTTTGCAATCATGATCGCTGATAGAACTGAGAGGCACCTGCAGTGTCACTTCTCTGAAGAGATCGAGCAATTTCATCCTCGCTACTCAAACATTCAATTGACTTTTCTATCGACTATAAGCGTTGATCAGCATGTCCCCCACAACCAAGCTTCAGAGAACCTGGGGAAACAACGCCGGGGCAAATGTACCCCGAACTTCTCCAACCCCTCCTCGCTTGACAGATTGGGAGTGGCACATGGCAATCATACTCATTTCGCTAATAATTTCTCCGCCGCTGGATTTGCAAGCACGACAATTCATAGCGTCTATATAATTACAGCCTATATGACGTAGGGTACATTGACTGTCGTACGATCTGCTCGAAATGTGTCCAGGCCGTCGGAAGTGTTCCGGATCCATGTACTATGACACACTCTGGCTTCATATCTTTGGATACCAAAAACTTGTCATGGATCTGAAATACTAGCAAATGCCTCAAATATTCTGTTTGGCGGTGAAGACTAAAGGTTGCCTAATTCCATTAATATGCAAACTGCAGGCCACCGTCCCTGGCAGAACGCTTGTTGATGCGCATCAACCAGACCCGCAGGACCCATGCAGACACGATGGTCAAAAATGCAAAAGCGCAATTGCTGGACATGGCTATCAGATAGCGCGGACCATCGCTCTTCGGATACAGGTAGGCCGTGTATATGTAGGAGGCGTTGGCTAGGACATTAACGATGGAGAGGCTGACAGCCTTCTTTTCTTGGGTTTGTCCCAGAGTTGCCGATACCCATCCGAGAATGACAGAGTTCACAGCGTAGGCTCCACTCGCGAAAAGAAAACAGGCGATATATCGTGCAGCAGTATTGAGCGTGGCGCATGAAATGATGAATCCGACCAGAGCCGCGCCCATGCTGAGAGTAATATGCCACGTGCGCTCGTTGTAGCGTCCGGATGTGAGACCGACGAAATACCCCACAAAACCAGATACTAGATACTATGAAACGTACGTAAGAGTCTGTTCATATGCAGATGGTCAGTTGTACTTACTGGAGGACAGGTAAGGACGAGGGTTATTGTACTATTGAAACCCAGGCTACCAATCACCGTGGGAAAGAAGTTGTTGAAGGAACAAGCCGATAGATGCATGTTCTGCATAAAGCAAAACAAATACAGCTTTGGGTCCTTGATTGCCTGTATGAAACCAGCTCGGGTTCCCTTACTGCCCTCGCCTCCGACAGTGTCACGGGCCATACGATCATGAGCTAGTTGCCGCTCCTCAGGTGTTAGCCATGCTGGCTGATAGTCAGCCATCAAGTTCATGTATCAAGAAATGGATTCTAGAAGACAGCCATGTTAATATGCTTGCCGGACTTACAAGTGGTAAGAGGTGAGTCAGGAAGCATGATGATGCCAAGCCCAGCGACACCAAAAGTAACAACGCCTTCAATGATGAAAAGCCACTTCCAACCGGCAAGACCATGGGCGCCATCCAACGTCGAAAACGTGGCAGCTGCGATAAGGCCGGCAAATGCAGTAGCAAAGATATTGCCAGAGTATAAGATGGAAATGCGGGTAGCGATCTCCTTTCTGGTGTAAAAGATGGATAGCAAATAGAGCGCGCCGGGATAGAAAGGTGCTTCGGCAACGCCCAAGAAGAAGCGCACAACAACGAGTCCTGTGTCATTTGCATTAGACATAAGCTATCAGCTTTGCACTGGAGCTTACCAGTATAATTGTGGACTATAGCCGTGAGCGCTGATACAGTGGCCCAAGCACCCATGCATGCACACATGTACCAAGATGGTCGAATCTTTCCCGATGACATTAACATATTTGAGGGAATCTGCATGAGCAGATAACTGGATAGGTATTAGTGTCCTAGAAGCTTCAGAATACAAAGCGTGACATACCCAACGAAAAGGATAGATATGCAGGTATTGTACTGAGAGCCGACAAGTCCCAAGTCATTCTCGAGGTTATTGAGACGAGCATTCGCAATCGCGTTCCTGTCCAGGTAGTTCATGAAATACATGGCCCATAAGATTGGCATGATCCTGTAGTCGAGCTTTTTGACAAGCGCAATTTCCTTGGGATCTGTTTTCGTTGTGGCTCCAGCATAATCAGCTCCAGGAGTGGCTTCGGCATCGCTTTTCTCGTAGATTGACTCGATCTGTTGACTTGTCGGTTCACTGGCTACCTTGGCCTTCTCAGGCATGATAGATTGAAGGTCGGACATGGCGTCACGTTGGGGTTTAGGAAAGAATCGATAGAGTTCGCTTCAATCTTTCAGATCTTAGAACTTGGAAGAACGATAGGATAGATATGTTCTCGGCTGTTAAACGGATGCCCTTTTATGCTTCTACGGTTCTTGTCCCAATGATACGGAACCGTATGTCGAGGGTTCCTCTTCCCCAGACCGCGCCATCATCACCCCATGGGGATGAGGATAACGGACAAAGTCATCTCCGCAAGACCATTGCTCAGCGTGGAGTTGAGAGCTTGGGACTGGTTCTAAGCTCTTTTCCCTTGGCATTCTAGCCTTAAGAGTGTAGTGTGCGTCGTTTTATGTCATGAGCTCAGACAATACCGTGACAATGAATGCGGAGCCGGGAGCCCCATTGCTACAAAACCCCAGATCCAGTAATTGGGTTGCGGGGAAGTTCTAGGTTAGCTGAACCATGTCCTCGGGCATGGGTCCAGACCACGTAAGCCACTGCTCTTGCGCACTATGTAATAAGTTGCACTGAGCACAATGTATGAGCCTTGTCTCGAATCATGCGCATTGCTTTTTGAAAGCCGGCAAGCCCTCTAGCTCGAAGTCGCCAGTCATGAAATCTACGGAACATTGTTACTGTCGGAGACAACTATATACCTAGTATATGTAACAAGCACATTGTTGACTACTGGCTAGAATAGATAGTTGATAGCTGTCGATTCTGCCGGCTTTGCACCTCATAGAGTCCTTTGGATGGACGGTGACAGATAGTCAGATATCATGTCCACACTGGTACTGCGACTCTTGTAGTTCGAATTTGTCCCTCCCCGGGGTGGTGTACCACCGAAGCACGATAATGATAGTCAAGTGTGATATAATTGTTGCGTCAACTACGACAGCGGTGTTGTGCTCACCCGTAGTGCCAAAAAGATAAAATGGCTTTTCACAAGATTTGAATGTACTGTTCACTCATATTGAGTCAGATTTGGCAGCTAGAACGTGGATAACAATAAATTATGTTCCTCTTTGCTGATGCATGCTCTGGATCATACCTCTCAACTGAGCTTTGTCGGCTACTTGAACCCTTTAAGTTTCAAACGTAGCCAAAAGTCAATACGGCTCATATTTTAGCAAGACCATGCAGCACTGTTGTCGATCGGTAAGGGATCAAGATTCCGCTTGTCGTATGAGTTTGTGAGATACGTCGTGTGCGGATTGATGGTGATCTGTTCATTATACGGAACGCCAAGTTTGTTTTTTGGGGGCCCAAGAGACCTCCAGACTATTGAGCCGCCATGTGTTGCTTGGTTGCTTAGGTATTTTGAGTTGAAGACAATCACTGTCGCGTCACCCACGTGCCCAGCCCCTGCATCAGCAGTCTTTATCATTCGCAAAAACCTCTCCCATGCATTGGGAAAGATCGGTCGGCCTCTATTTTTCAAGCTTCTTTCGGACCAGCCTGCCGCCGGATCTTGTGCAGAACCGGCTGGATCGCCTATTATAGACCAAATTTTTCGTTATTTAGGGATTATATATGTCTACCAACAACATATAATTTAAGCTTTCAATTCCTAGACCCATCGAGTTGAACGCATGTCGGACTATTACAATACCGGGCATTGAATGCGGGGAGGTCAACTCCACTATGCAGCCGGACATGGAAACGTCCGGGTGGATACTGCTCTCTGGGATTGTCGAGAACGATGGCGAGACCGCATCTACCAGATAGTAAGTCCTGAATCGTAGAAACATAAGAGTAAGCTAAACAACAAGATTTGGTGGAAAGAGAATAACATTTCATTTCGTTCAATTTGTCACGTTCCATCCTTTGATATCAGCACATACATCGCTTATCGTCCACCATGTCTCCATCTGCCCTTCCTGCATCTAAGAGTTATAGCATTGCCTCCATCCCGGCCGATGGTATCGGGCCTGAGGTTATCGATGCAGCCATTGCAGTCCTAAAGACTCTTTCAGAGACCTTGGGATCTTTCGAAATAGACTTCACACACTATGATTGGAGTTCAGAGACTTACAAGAAGACTGGAAAGTATATACCAGATGGCGGTTTGGATCAGCTGAAGAAGCACGATGCTATTTTATTCGGTGCTGTTGGAGCTCCTGGTAAGTTTGCTCACCATGTAACAGTGCATTGGACAATTCGCTCATCGAGTTATCAGATGTCCCCGATCATATCTCTCTCTGGAGTCTCAGACTGGCGATTTGCCAGCCTTTTCAACAATATGCCAATGTGCGGCCTACCAAAGTGTTCAAAGGCACACAATCGCCACTCCGTAACTGCAAGCAAGGTGATCTTGACTGGGTGATCATCCGTGAAAACAGCGAGGGTGAATACGCCGGACAAGGAGGTCGCTCCCACCGCGGTCAGGCCTGGGAGTCGGCCACAGAGGTGTCCGTATTCACCCGTCACGCTGTAGAGCGAATTATGCGTTTCGCCTTCGAGACCGCCCAGAAACGTCCGCGCAAGCTCTTGACCGTCGTCACCAAGAGCAATGCCCAGCGCAACGGTATGGTGCTCTGGGACGAGGTTGCGGCCCATGTCGCCAAGGACTTCCCCGATGTCACACAAGACAAGATGCTGGTGGACGCCATGACCTGCCGCATGGTGCTGAAGCCGGAATCCCTCGATACCATTGTGGCGACGAATCTGCACGCGGATATCCTTTCCGACTTGGCGGCTGCTTTGGCTGGTTCTATTGGTATTGCTCCCACTTCTAATCTTGACCCTACTCGTCAAAACCCTAGCATGTTTGAGCCCATTCATGGCTCAGCTTTCGATATCACCGGTAAGGGCGTGGCGAACCCGGTTGCAACTTTCTGGACGAGTGCAGAGATGCTTGAATGGCTTGGCGAGTCGGATGCTGCTAAGAAGCTCTTGGATGCCACGGAGCGCGTATGCGAAAAGGGTATTGTCACAGCCGACTTGGGCGGGTCCGCAAAGACAGTTGAAGTAACGGATGCTGTCATTGAGGAGATCAAGAGCTCATACGGAAAGCCTGGCAAATAATAAATGTTCATTGTATAATAACTTACGACCAATCAACTCAACTTACACTTACGGCCTATACTTAGGTTTGGATAAAGACACTTTCGATTGGGCTAGAGTTGGCTTCCACAAGGACAACACGATGCTCTTTAGTTGCCTTTGAATCAGCTCATAGAGCTTCATATGTAACCATACGAGATTTCCCGATTATGAACCGCCGGAACGAGTCCTCTAAATTTTGTTCATGGCATCATTCACCAAGTCCGAGCCAAATGTTGCTCCAGCCCCCCATAATGCAGCATTGCCGAATTTGCTGCCAAGCTTCTTTGCCCACTCGTGATGCTGTTAACCAGTCAGTGATTTGATTTGAACCCTTTTCCAGCCAGAAGAACTACGACAAGCTAAGAGAAGCGTACCTTGGGATGGTCAGGGTGAGCAGGGTTTTGGGGGTCCTGAGCTTGCTGCGCCACTAGTGATGGGTTGAACTGTTGTTGGCCTGAGGCATATCTAGCGTCGATGTATGGCGAAGGTTGCCCATTAGGTTGCTAGAAATATTAGCAACTCATGATCTTTTTCGAGTTGTCGTGACGTACGGGCAGTTGCGCCTGGATAGACTGCAGCTGTGGTTGAGACAAGACGCCAGACGAGGCGAGGTACTCGAGCTCAGTCCTAATTGTTCCTAGGGAACGATTGATCTGTGCTGGGTCTGGCATTTCTTTGTGAAGATGGAGAGTTTAGAAACAGGAGGTAAGGAACAACAAGCACTAGAGATACTTGGCAGCTCTTGATATTGATATGCAGACGGGGTGGAAGCACTAGGTGTGAAGAGTGACGTCAAGCTGAAGCTAGTGGAGTGGGACAAATACGCAAACACTCGACTTTCCTCAGGAAAGTTTATTCATTAGGTTTGTTCCTCCTCAATTCAAGTCTGCAAGTTTATCGAAACAAAAACCGTTGTGCTCAAGCAAGGGATCCAGCTCCACGTTGAAGAGTTGCCCGCGTATGAAAAAGGTTGGGTATCGATGTACCTATCAGTAAAATCTATCATGAATGTCACAACAACTTTCAGCGAATCTTGTACAAAAGCAGACCGAAATAATCTTCTTGTTAGACTTTCGTAGGAAATAGATCCCCGTAACTGAGCGATAAATATGCATCGTACATTTTGAGCTTGCACTTCGCGTACTTGAATGGCTGGTGAATGGCTAAAGTTTGTACCATATCTCCTTCTGAGAGCATGAGCTCTGTCAGATATATCTGATCGCCACGACTAATTGCTAAAAATGTATCGTTTGGTGCATTGCGTCAGGCATGAGTATATCGGTGATTATATGTGAATCCTGGTCGTTTAATGAGATTTTAACCTCTTTGTTTGCTTGCACAATATCTAATTAACACTCAGAAAAGGCCATAGCCAAGCGTTGAGTCACTCGTTCCAACTTGAGCGAAATTTGAGAAGTCCAAGGCCCCAAGAGGATCAAACCACTCCTGGTTATATAAATCTGTCCCTGATGGGTTTTCGGTCATTGGAAATTGACCATTGTTGGGTATAAACTGTGTGGAATCAAACGGGGAGCGGAACTGGAAAACGTGCTCTTCACCGCCATGAACGGCTCTAAATATAATATATGTAAGTACGCGGCCATGCAGAAAAATACAAAGTGACCTTACCCTGGCATGACAGATGATGAGCTCCGCCCATTTTGCTGTGGTTGGGGGGTCACAGGAGTCCCTGAATGTAACTCGTTGTCCAGCGAATTTTTATCCTGCGGTACTGTTTGCGAACTGTTTCTGTCAGTAGTATTTGCGTTATTTCTCGTTTGACGCGTCTCTTGAGATAGTGTTGGGATTCGCGCCCCTTCGACCACGGTTACATGACCCTCTTCTTGCTTCCCTTTGAGTGCAGACACAAGATGCTCTACTCCATGAGCACATGATTCCGGCCAGACTGTACCTCTAGCCGAAAGCTGTTTCAGTATGTACAACGCCTTCTTCGCATACCTAGATAAATCATTAGCTCTGGAACTAGGCGAACGAGAAGCGGACACCTGTACTTTTGTGCCGAAGATATTGTTGTTTCACCCTCAAGTGCTGCATATGTCAATATGAAACAGCTCATCCAAACCGACCACGTAAGAAGTGGCCAAACCATAATGTTGTGAATTGATTTACCACTCTGCCGAGGATTGTTTGTGATGACAGTATCTATGAGAGCCCTTGATGCACCAATGCATGTTTGCAGTGCGGCTTGAGAAGCAGGAGACTTGGTTTCTGATGCTAGAAGTGGCCTGAACAGCGTGATCGTAGACTCGTGGTGCATGATAGAAAGCAAAACTTTTTGTGAGGGCGAGATCAGCTCTTTGACAACAGATTCCCCCTCATTCTGAAAGTCCTCTCGATCGTCTGTCCTGTCATGCACATCATTCGTCCATTTGGCTAATTCAGATTGAACAACCATAGCTCGGTCAACAGTATCATGACGTATCGCAATGGACTTATGCCTAAGTTCTAATATCAAACCTCTAATGCGGGCGTGTTTGGAGAGAAGAGTAAGAAATAGTAATGGGTCGTCTATCAACACATTAGCATGAACTTCTTTGCAGGGTATAAACAAATTTTTGCGAGGCTTACTTTCAGTCGAGCCACTCGATGGATGTTGTCTATGGCTTTCATGCGAGGGCAGACAAACATCGCTGTCATCGTCCACTATGCCCAACGGATGGCCTAGAGACTGGCAAACGATTCTTTCTAAACAGTAGATCGACCACCAAATACGCTTTCGCATCGCGGCTTCTTGAGGACTGAAATTTGGATACCGAACAGGACATCGGTATAGACCAAGATGGAACGACATACGTACGATGATCCCACCAAGTCTTGACGCCATGTTAAACTTAAGCATGGAGACTAGAAAGAGCTGAACACAGACAGCTGCCTGAATGCTTTTCAAAGACGCAGGGCATCCTAATGCAAACACCATACTTGACGCGATATGTTCCTGATTGAGAAAGACAAGACTTGTTGGGACGGCAGCTCGGTTGGTCCCGGTTTGACGCGCATCAGCCAGAGATATCGAGACTAAAGAGCGCACAATGGTAGCATCCGCCTCACTTATGTTGAATATGCCGATAGTTGCGACCCTCTCGAACGTTGCCAGTACTTCAGGCCCATGGAGGAAGGGGAAAGTTGAATGCCAGTTCTCAAAGTAACTTTTCGTCCAAAGCACCAAGTTGTCAAAGTCGATAGTAGGTGCCCCTTGACTCGGGTCTTCGACGACTTCATCTTGTCGCCAGAAAGGCGCACGAGATCTGGTGCCAGGGGTCTCGACGATATCCGGAGCTGGGTCGACTAGCTCATCGTCTTCGCCTGGTACAATATCCCCCTGTACTTGGTTTCGATCAACTGGACGGCTTCCAAGAGCGCTCCGAGCCAACACATCATATACAGTGCGGATAAAATGTATGCCACTTCCACTTCCAATGAATCGAGGTAGTCCCGAATTACCGCCATTCCTCATGAGCCCGATTTCTCGAGATGCATGGCCACGAGAGTCTGTCCGCCTTCTTTTCGCTGGATGTTGCAGCTGAGTGGGGGACCGCGCCGGTTCAGTGTGGCTGGACCAGTCGTCCAGCCCTGGGCTTGTAGTGTCACTCATTGGTGTTCAAGTCACAATACTCTGCCACGAGGCTTTGGCGAAGCGAGTGGCAGACCAAACGCTGTCATGTGTTTTATACTCAGAGCGCACCTTATGTGCGGTTTCACCAGCCAAGGAAGAGTTTAGCAATGATGATCAGCAGGATTTGGAGAAGAATCTTGCACCTACAAACTTCGACTCTTCAGCTTGCCGGCTGCCCATTGCCCGCGCTAAGCGCTAAATGTAGCGTTGTCCAGACCCGAGGGATTGTCTTAACCCACTAGGTTACGTTAATCGAAGAGGCTGACTTCTTAAAGATTTCAATACACCTTTCATACTCTTAACTAATGGTTAAATAACGTTGAAGCACGACACATCGACCTTCCACAAGCATATATGAAACTATGAGCATGCCAAGGCTGTTTCTCACTATAGCCATCTGATTCGAGTCACTTCAATGAACCAAGCTCTATTCTTGACTTTTCTGTCACTAGAAGTACATATTTTGATTATCCTTCGCAAATCCACTGGCTTTCCCTTGTTGGCCTTTTCCCGACATGGAGCCTATGTGCTGCATTGCTACGGGTCTGGTATCACTTGGTGTTGAGGGGCTGTTCCCTTGAAAGTGAGCTGATGAACCATCCATTTGCATACTGTCTCGGACGCTTGGGCTGCCCGTACCAAACGTTCTCCATTGTGTGTTAGCGAGCTGGCCCGAGAAGCTCGAGTCCATTGGGGCCACAGCGCTATTAGTTTCTTGAGGTGGCATCCCTGCATCTAAACCCAATGGCCACGGCTCATTGTTTATTTGTGTATTCAGTGGCAAACTGTCAGGCACCTGCATGGGCATTGGCGATGTTGTGC
This sequence comes from Truncatella angustata, assembly GCF_020726525.1. Classification (NCBI taxonomy): domain Eukaryota; kingdom Fungi; phylum Ascomycota; class Sordariomycetes; order Amphisphaeriales; family Sporocadaceae; genus Truncatella; species Truncatella angustata. The sequence goes on along the minus strand of NW_025763390.1, from coordinate 768,237 downwards.
TGCCCATTGTCGCAGAGGTATTTTCTAGACCACGTTGGTGCTCAAAAAACCATTTCCGACCATCGTTACGAGTGTCCAGTGGATTTCGCGACCAACTTTGGACCAACTCAGTCTTTGTTTGAGATGAAGGCTTCATGAGTCGCAAGCCGGCATCGGAATAGTCTCCCAGTTCTGTACATCTAGCATGGATTTCTGCTAGTGCAAAGAATAAAGCACGTTCAGTCTCAAGAAGGCGTTTCTCTAGAGAATTCAAGTATCCTGCTGGAAGTCCCCTGTGATGATGGATCAATTTGATGGCCGGACAAAGTCAACTGCGCCCGGAGCTGTCGGTGGTGCATTACCTCCTATTCTGCTCTGGGTAACGGCAGTTTTCTGGGGCATTTGCGCACTGGGAGCACACCGGTCTGCAGCAAGATGATCAATCAGTCATTTGACAAGACTAACTCTCAGGCATTTCATCTTACGTCTTACGGTCGCACTGTCTGTATATTAATTCTCTGGCACTATATCAGCTTGTAGAAATGCTTACTTTCTGCTTTTTGGTTCGGCAGAGTTCGCAGGCTATCGAGGCTGTCGTTTCTGCTATTGAGAAATCAGTAGGCGCTCCAAGCTTAATTCTAAATAGGAGGAAGTGCGACTTACCAGCCTTGTTTTCGTTCATGTCTACCGTCCAATCCCTTACCAAATGTCGTGACGCTAAGCGCGTATGGCTTGTTCATTTCTTGTCAATCTTTGCAGGGTTGATGTTCGTTCGTTACTTGGCAACAATCTTTGCAGACCTCATTTACCGTGCCGGACATTTTCTAGCCAGCGTAACGAACGCCCCCGTTGTGGGCAAGGGCGGTCCCTTGTACTAATGGGACCGACCCCGGACATAGAATACTCCGGGGCTGCGCGGTCGCGACCTGGCACCAAAGCCACTGGAGTGCTTCAAATTCAGGTTCAAATTTCTGTACGAAAACATCGAAAATGCCTATAATCAGGCAGAGAAGTAAACAGTCGATATTTGTCCGATTATCTGGTCCAACGTTTTACCACAGTTCATTATATCACAGACGATCATTGGCCGTCAACAATCGAAGAGTACCACGAACCCAATACAGTAAGACAGTGTACTATAGTCATCCGCTACTTTTAGTTGCATCCTGGTATCAATGTCCCCATGGTGTGGTTGTCCTGTTCCCGAGTATTGTAATGCATACATGTATATTTTCTGGCAACTCTATAATTAAGTTATAGAAAAAGAGATCTTCGTAATTACTTTTACATTATCTCGTCTCCTGAGTCTACTTTTCAGAGAGGAGAGACTCTAAGCTTTGTAATTTTACTGCGCCATTATCGTTGCGTATACGCGTCCGCACGATGACTGTATGAGTTTCCTTCTCATTCACACCTGGAAGTGGGTTACTCCTGAGTGGGTTGAATTCTAATTGCTTGCTACCGGTATGCGAAGAGACGCCGACCATCATTTCGTTTGGATAGTCCCTGCTGTCATTGCTGTGTGTCACGCCACTGCCACTGCGCGAAAGGTGAAGTTCAAATTCGTCTCCTCGCTCCTCGTGGATGATGTGCACCTCTTTGGTTACGAAGATTTCTCCAACTGAGTTTGTCAGTACTGGCCAGAACACTGGAATGGAAGCGCAAATGCTCGCCACATCCACCTCGATGGCCGACAATATGATGCTTATCGGAGAATACCACGTCGGATCGAACGTCGGATATGTAGCAGCTTGATGCTTTACTAGGCTCGCTAGTCGCCAGATAGAGACAAAAACCACCCTAAAGGTTCACTGTCAGCTCAGAACACATGTATATACAACCAATTTTCAAAATACTTACACGCAGCCACCTCCCAGCAGCCCTACTAGGCCTAAACGATTCGTGGGAACATTGGTCTTCCTAACGACCAGCCACACCGGTAATGAGAGAATGAATATATCAATCGTCATGTTAAAGCTGGCATGGCTAAGATACGACCGGACGAAGCCAGTTCGACTTGAAGATCCGTAGCCGTAGCAATTCTTCTCGTTTCGTGACATTGTGAGGTCCCAAAATTCGTAAACAGGCGCACATGGAATCCAGGCCAGGATGGCGAAGATCATTCCCCACACTGAAGAAACAATCAGGAGGGACCAGCAGATCAGTCGTAAAGTACGTTCTTCAAATACCCGAAGGTATTGTAGGAGAAGCGAAATCTTGATAAATGTGGTGGACAGGATGTAGGTACCATTCGCAATGTAATACCCCTATTCTTGTTATTTAGTATCATTTCACTGAAGAGTAACTGACTCATCCAGGGAGACTGGAGAAGATTCATGGCATCAAATACTCACTTTAAAATAGGCCGACATTTGATCCTCTGTTAAATATATGAAATGCTGGCCTAGCCCATAGTCGGGTACTGAACTCCATCGTGTTAGAATGTTTTTTAATTCCAAGGTAATGATTTTCAGAACTTTCTACTCACACATGCAAATGCAGGTCGCTCCCGTGATACTCGCAAGCTACACGGCGTTACGAATTAGTCGCTGCCAATAGCAAACTTTCCATCAGAATTCGACAGTGACATACCAGAACAAGTAACAAGAAGAAGTCATCCCATCCAGGGGAATAGATGACGAAGAATCTCGTGTAGAAGCGAAATAAAGCGCAACCCCATGATATGATCTAGACACTGATGGTCAGTATCCAATCTTTCTAGCTTCAACATAGAATTTGGCCTCGGTAGACGTACCAGAAATGTTACAACGGTACCCAGAAGCGTTGCACGACTGTTCGCACTCGGCACTGCTTCACTAAGGTTGTCGTATGTCCCAATAAGGTCGAACAAGTCGTCGGTCGACATGTTAACGATTGGCAACGACAATGATGGTTGCTACGTTTGACGGTTCACATGAACGCGAAAACTAGTAGAACTACGGAATTCTTTCTTCTAGAAGAGGTTTAACGAGCCATTAAGTTAAAATCTCGCGGATTTACCGTACCATGCATGGTATTTTTGGCAAATTCTTCCATCTAATTTTGACAGCTCCAAATTAGGATCACCTTGTGAATGCTGGCTAGGAAAGCCACGAGTTCAACGGCCTGACAATGTCTGATTGCAGGGTCACCCTCCAACACAGCACTATAAAACACGGCTCTCGAACTCGATCCTATTGGTGACGTTTATCAAGCGGCCATTTCGGTGGACCTGACAGGGAAGCGGGAGGATTCGTGGTGGATCTTATCCACGCTTCTGGGCCCTAATAACAGATTTACGAAGCTTAACCTTGAAATATTGAAAATAAGTTCACAACCTGGGAACGTAGCCAACTGGATTCAAAAAAAAAAAAAAGAATACTCTGGTCTTCTAATGCATGTAAGTTTGCTAATCGCCAGGTGGGCCGATTCCTGGCAACAGAAGATACTATAGCCTATTCGGACGATGCAACAGTAGGCAATGTATTACCACTGCTGATTCTATACCGAGCTGGTGGGCTGAGATACACGGTATAGGCAGATACTGGGGCGTGCTCATCTGCTCCCCTGTAGTGCAGCGTAAAATATGAAAATCATGCCATTAAGAAAAAGATAGACATGGACTGAAGAGAGACCACGTCGGCACAACTTCAAGAAGGGGCTGACTATATTAATATCACTGGCAGCATACGCGTTGCGCTATCTCAAGTCGACCTATAATGACCTGGTAGCTTCTGTACGTGCTCTGCAAAAATCTGCTGTTATGCTTTATTGCAATTAATCCAAGACAAATATGGAGGGCGTATCCCTGTTCACATCTGGTGGATCCGATGCCCATACACGAAGATAACGGATATATTTATGCGCTATGTTTCGCTCTTTTTGGCCTCGTTGTGATGTTAAACATGTTTGAGTACATACCTGTTCTATAAAAACTTTAAATTATGTTTTTTTCTTTCGCTAGAAGGCACGTGCCAAGAGATAGTTCTTACTATGTTTTGTTGTGAAAGTGACCCTACTAACTCGTTGGCTTGTAGCTATCTTTGTCCTAAAAAAAATTTACTGCATGATCATCAAGATAAAAACTACCGTTTGAATACACTCACAACAACGCAGACCACCTGGGTCTGTTCTGACCTTCTGACCATCGCAACAAGATCACGGAGAGAATATCGCGAACCAGTATGGGCCGATAACCCTTCGCATGATCGCATGTGTGCTTGTACGACATTGATCGGGCAGATCGTTCAGTTTCTTCTGTCCATTCTAAGGTGTCTACTGCTCAGAGCAACGATTCTTTGCCCATCGAAATATGTCTGACGCACAAAACGAGCTTCGCTGGTGTTTTCACGCTCTTTCGTGGTGATATCGTGGATAACCTGGCTGTTAATGTTTGAAGCCATCTTGAATTCTTGGTAGAAGAGTTGATGGTTGAGTTTGAGAAAACTGAATGGGGCTTTTTTTTTTTTTTTTTTTGGCGTGTTTGCTAGACTGGAAGTGAGAGTAGAATTGAAGGCAATGAGTGTGGTGTGGCAAGGTGTAGCGAGATTGAGAACTGCGAGCGTTTTATGTAGAGAAGATTGTATGCGATGTACGTTTGCGTCATTTACATAATTTTTGTCGAAGTCTTTGTTTTCAGGCGCCCATCTTACCAACAAACTTCTATACAAACGGAAGCTGCGAGCGCGACAAGCAGCTGTTGTCCCAAAAAAAAATCATATCAAGAGAACTGTTTGCTAAGCTTTTATTGGTGACCTCATTACCTGCGAAGCAACGCAGTGCTCATGTATTGTTCAGGGCTGTCTAGGCCCTGCCACGTTTCCTGGGAGTACAATCCGAAGCCAGTATCTGGGCAATTCGGAGAAAATTGCACTTGTCTGATTAAGAGATGAGTGAGAAGATGTTTCCAGAATGCTGCTCTCCTGTTGCATCTTTGGCACATGTCGTATTATATGTGCTAAGCGAATAGATACGGGTTGAATGCATACAGACGCACAATTAGCTGGCACTATGGGCAGGTTCCGAACAAATACAATGGTTTAGCAATTGCGGCAACTAAACAGCACATATCACAACGCAAATCATACCAGCTCAGGATGGCAGACCGCATCATATTCGTTGCAGAAAGAGAAATTAAAGGAGTCATTTGAAGAACTTCCAAATTCACCTCTGTTCGATCAAACCTACAACTGTTTTTGGTTCATGGCGTTCATCGGCTCTCAACTCCGATGTTTTAGTTCCGATGTTTACGGCCTGCCTGTTTGAGTGTAGTGCCAGTCGTATGCGGCGGAGCCGCAGTGCACACCGTGAAGCCATCACAAGCCTCCCAACTCCGTCTCATTAGGTACCTGTATCGCATGCGACTAACTCAACTTAGTGGCTCGGTTATAGCGCGGGTGACACCATCCAGGCAGTCATATAAATTTGAATCTCCGCAGATATTGATCAAGTTATCCGTGACCATTCGTTACCTCTCACAACACATTGCTCGTCATTGCCATGGGGCAACCTAATATCGAAGCGCCTACACCTGGGCGATTCCTTCACGAATCGAAGCGGCTCAAAGTTGTACGTGTGTTCGGGATCTGTCTAGCACTGTACTGCTTCAATGTTGGACTCCGTAATGCCTGGACTTTACTAGATGACGACGAGGAGCTGCCCCGTACATCCGTAACGTCGCCATACGGAACCCTTCCTACACATGACGACCCTTTTCAATTCATTCCCTGCACGAGCCTTACCGTGCCGCCGGCTTTAGAGAATGCGAACCCAAACCATACGTGGGCATCGCTGTTTGATGCAAATCCCGACCATTGGAGTTGGGGAAATCCAGACACTAACCTGACAGTGGACCTTGAGGACCCGTACGCTGGGCGGGGCATCTATCTCTGTGGATGGCTAGATGTACCCCTCGATTACACCAACAAGTCAGATGAGCGCATTATACGGCTCTCAGTGACCAAATATCAAGTATCAGGTTTGGCGCTTTTGGATGCTTCTGTACAAAATCCTAACGCTGGGAAGAAGAGCGAACGGACCCTTGTGGTTGAGCCTGGCGGTCCAGGCGGTAGCGGTACCAATCTTGTTTGGCGAGCCGCCGAGGACGATGGGAGGCGTTTCACCGATGGCAAATACGACATTCTAGGATGGGACCCTCGTGGCATCAACACCTCGCTCCCTTCGATTGCTTGTTGGCCATTTGATGCAGATCGCGATCGTTGGTCACTGCAACTGTCACAGTATCGCGAAACAGTAGCATCGCCACGCGCTCAGCTGGAGTTCGCGGATGCTATGCATGAATCAATTTTACATGGCTGCTGGGAAAGGCACGGCGACTTGGGAAGGTTCATGGGCACCTCTTTTGTTGCTCGAGATCTTGAGGAGATCCGAAAGGCTCTGAGAGAGGATGAACTGACGGGCTACCTTGTGAGCTATGGAACAGGCATCGGACAGACTTACGCCAACATGTTTCCGGAAAGCGTCGGTCGCATCATTTTAGATGGTACAGAATACGTCCGTGACCACCGTTTACTTGCAGGTTTCGGCTGGACTGCTCTAGATAATGGTACCGATGCCTGGCATGACGGTTTTCTAGGAGAATGTGTGAATGCTGGTCCAAACCACTGTGCGTTGGCAAAGCCGCGCAAAGGAGAAGATGTTACAGTGGAAGCACTCGAAGCAAGATTGCATGCATTGCTTCAAAAGATTATCGAGCGCCCCATTCCGGGCTATACCAAGACCAGCGGACCATCACTTATCACTTATGGTCAGCTAGTCCAGGCTCTCTATGGTGCGATGTACAACGCGAGGTCTTGGCCAGCGCTGGCACAAATGCTCTATGAGCTCGAGGGAGGAAACTCGACCCTTGCGGCGGCTTTTTTGCAAGACTGGGAATTTGATCCGACGAAACCATGTCCTCTCTCGCCACCAAACCCCTCTTCGGACGAATTAGGTCTCATTGTTATATGTGCAGACGCCTGGGATGCACCTCAGCCCGACGGACTCGACTGGTGGCTGGAACTCTGGGACAATATGACAACAAAATCATGGATTGCTGGTAACGCTAGATTTTTGGATGTCTTCCCGTGCCGACACTTCGCAGACTATTGGCCAAAACCAGCCGAGGCTTATCGGGGCGATCTCAACAACACACTGAAAAATCCAGTGTTGCTGATTGCTGAGACCTACGACCCTGCCACACCTCTTCGCAACGGGCGGCGCCTCCTCAAGGAGATGGGGGAAAACGCTCGATTGATTGCCCATCACGGTTATGGACATTCTTCCAGAGACATTTCCGATTGCACTGACGGCATTGCCAAGGCATACCTCTTGAATGGCATTGTTCCGGAAGAACAAGAGACGGCTTGCTATGCGAACGAAAAACCGTATCTCTACGGTGTCAAGTCAAAGAACATCGGTATTATGAACACTCCCGAACAAGTCTGGGATCCCATCGCTGATTGGCGGGAGCACATGAGAGATATGCAGACGTTTGGGCATGTACAGTAGATTGTATGAGGCATCAAAAATGATACAAGTATGAGACGCATTTGATTCGCCTATTTTTTATGACGTTGGTAACTAACGTGATTCATCGTTCCTGCTTTGTCCATTCTTTTGCGATTAATGAGCAATATTGATACTGTTGTTCTGTGATACAGTGAGTAGCATACGCCACTTTCCGATGACATTACGGAGATCACTCTACCCAAAGCAATGCCAATCGAACTTCAAGTTTCACATGCTCGGTTCTGAGCGTGTCACATTTTTGAAGTCCGCACAGGACGATGTTAATACTTTCAAGCGGCACTGAACTTATCAGGATCTCATCACTTACCTTTCGAAGTAATACGGATGATTTCAGCCAAGCGGAGCAGCTCATGAGAGCCGTGTATGTTCTTGAGTTTGTGACCCGATCGCTCCAATTCCGTGATCATTCCAGCTACGTCATAATGTATTGGCCGTACTGCTTGAAGTTGCCTCGTAGTTCCAATTTCGGACCATAATTACTGACGCAACTACAGCCTTAGAACCGAAGAAGGCTCGGAAAACATAGTTCGATATCGCAATGATCCTCAGCCTACTCTGAAAGGAAAATGTTTTATGAACTATGGTGGCATATTCCCTACGTCGCCACTTTCGGTGTAATTAGCACGTGTTTGATGTGAAGACGAACTCTTAACAATAGTCGCAGGAGAATATAATTTTTGTAATAATTATTATAAAAGCAAATACATTCCAACGTAAGCTATGATATATTTGCACTCAAAGTTTCTCCGACGGCAATCGTTTCAGGGCTATACTAAATATGCGTCAATATTCTATTAAGTCCTATAGTCTGCTGACTCCTCATAGAACGAGAACAGTGCGCTCCATTAGTTCACGTGGCCCATCAGATATATAGGCAAATTATAGTGTACCGGATTTTATCGTCTTTGGTCTCAATTTTTAAATGTTTTGAAAGCTCTGTAACAAAGAAAGTCCAGATACTACCCGTGCAGCATATTGAAGAAGCAATCCAGATATGTTGCACACACTCAAGAAGGACGAGATCGTCAACATATGTGCACAAACAATAGTAACGTTTGACGCAAGCACATCAAGCTAATGAATGATCTCATCACTCATTTATTATTTCCCTTCCTATCTTATTACAACTATGGGTGATGTTCGAAGCGACCGGTATCCATATCTCGATAGAATGAGGCCCCTTGAAATTGTCCTTGAAGCTTCTTCAAAATGCAACTCTCAAGACCGACTTCTCCGCTATGCCGTAGACCATACATGCCAATGCATATGCGCTTTAAAAAAAAAAAAACAAGCAAGCGTGCATGAATTGACTCTCGTCTACGACGTACTCAGAGTCCCCAAAATAAATTCCGGGTATCAAGCCAATGCCGTTGTTGAATAGCCGCACTTAATTGGCACAGGCAGCAGCAGTCGCACCCGTGGCGGCAGCATTGGCATTGGCAGCGTTGGCTCCGGCATTGGCGGCGCCCTGCTTTCTGCCGGCGTGGTGGCTGTAACACGCGGATGGTTAGCCGTCTGTAATATCTCGGCATTGAATCTATCGCTCAGGTACATACCGAGCAGCGAGGCAAGCCGGATCAGCCGCGGCAGCCGCATTGGTGTTGGCATTGGCGTTGTTCGCAGCGGCAGCGGCTCCAGTGCCAGTAGCCGCATTGGCATTGGCGTTGGCATTGGCATTCGCATTGTTTCCATTACCGGTAGCCGCAGCGGCCTGTCCAGTCTTTCTACCCCTGTCTGGAGTGTCAGCTAATCATGCGTGCCTTGAAGAGGAAAGAACTCGGGGTTATGATTCCGGCACGGGGTACTAGGCAGAGGGCATGCCGTTTACAGTTTCTTTTCATAGAAAATTGAAAACGGGAAGCATAGGGAGATTATATTATTGAATACTTACGCGTGATGGCGAGGCTCAATGGCCATGGCGCTGACAGAGGCCACGAGGAGAAGGATGGAGAAGAACTTCATTTTGGTGGTGGGATGAGTGAAAGATTCGTTATGTCTGATTGTAAAAACTTGGATATTTAATAGGACAAATAACAAAATGGACCAGCCAAAGAATTGAAGTTAAGAGAGAAAGAGCAATGAAAGTGAGGTTGAGAGCGGAATGGTAAAAAGATCTCTGTACTTGGATGAGACCCGCGTTTTTATAGACCATCCGATCATATAATGGGCAACGATGCTTTGATGCCAGTGCACCTCCAAGTATGGATGGCAGCCATCACCGGCGTTCATCTCATTCACGACTAAACGTTCCAAACATCTATTTTGAGTATTGCATGCCCTCGCGACGTCTCATTCCTGATTTGAGGCAGATCATCCCATGTTAATATGCGGGGGAAACGTTTCAGGCTCTATGCTGGTAGGGCCCGTGGGCTGCAGTTGCCGTTGAGTTTAACGGAGTTTGGGTGAGTTTAGGTTAGCGCCAAGCTTCTGATACAAGCTTTAGCGCTGCCCAACATCCTGGGCCTCCTACCTGGGCACTTACTTGCCTTATGGGTATTAGTTGCATGATCCAAAACGTTCCCCAGATTGAGCTCATATTTACTGATGTTTGATGAGCTGCAAAAGTCGACTGTGTAGAGACCAATCGTCATCGCGATGTCGTTTGGGTTATGTTTTTTGGTGAGCAGCCAGGGTGATCATCTCACCCAAAATACCATTCGACGAGCGCGATGTCTTGGCCGGCCCAAGATTTCAGTAGCAAGTATACACTTCGCCCTGACTCGACCTTATGCACTTGAAGCACCTGTTTATATTAATCCATCACAATTTTTCGTGTTGAGATGGCTAGGGAGACGTGAACACAATCAAGCTTGGGTATCGCTATGAAGTTTTCCTCGTGGTCTTGTTAGCCGACTGACCTACCAGCCTGTTTCAAGAACGGTTGTTTTCAGATATTGGTGACATCAATCGAAGCGGGTCGTGTCTGATTAACAGCATGGGCATGATATGGAACCAATCAGAGATTGAAGAATTTCACCGCGCATCTTTGGGGCCACCCTCAAAGCTGTCACTGGACAGTATGCCTGTTCGCAGTCAGATTTACCGTTGATGACTTAATATTTTGACAATTAGATTCCTTGTTCAGCTACTTGGGTAGACTACTCTGCCGCCTTACACTTTGACCACGAATTCCCTCGATTCTCGTTTGATATTATTACTTTGAATAGCAGTACGTGCCGATTGCATCATTCAGTGAAAAGGCACGTTGTATCAGGGAACTAGTGAAATAAGAAGAGTCTCATTTTAGTGACCAGTATCTTAGTCGCAATACAAGATAATTCGATCCATCGCGCTTATTACAACTTGGCATCAATATATGTTGTAGGGTGACATTAAGGGAGACAAGTTTATGTGGTTTTGCAATAAAGGAAATCGAAGGTATAAAGCTCCATCTTGACCTTATGTATCTGGTTCTAAATCTAGCTCTTTCAAATGCGTGATTGTGACACACATGGGTTTCAAATAGACATCTCCATCGCTAAGCAATTCTACTCCCTGATAACGATCAGACCTGTACAAGACGATCTGATTAGTTACATCCGATTTTCATGGCGGATGGTCTTCACGAGTTCGCGATCAAGCCACGATCGAGATAGCGTTTAGATTACATCAACATGTTAATTTGTCACTGCCGGTTCGATATTCTCTAAGATGGGGTTGTTCTTGGTTCATCTCAACCTCAGCTCACTTTGAGTTTAAGTACAAGGTGTGAGACCAATGAACGATTCGGCGACATAGTCTGATGAGTCTTCGATGTTTAGGGGCTCCCTTCGCTATGTAGCGGCCACCATAGTCCCGCTTTTGAATGACAATCCCAGAAATACAACTGATAGGAGGGACAATGAACGTCGTAAACGACGAGCTAACTGCATCCTTTCGACTGTGTCAGAAAGTATGCGCTCATTAAACATGAGAACGAGGCGTGTTGGATTAAAATGCTGCAGATAAATCCCTACAACTCTTCGAACTTGACCTCCAGTTTGGTCTCATATTGACAGAAACAATATTGTACCTTCGACATCGCCAACATGATACCGCGTCTTGGAAACTTGATAAGTTAATATATTCACGAACATTTCGGCAGTTGATTGAGAGGTCTCGAATTCCCATTGAAACTTCTCTACGCTACGAAGCTCGACTCCGACTTTTCCCTGGAATACTGTGCTATTGCGTTCCAGCAACTTTGTGAAAAGAGCGAGAAATGAAAGTTTAATCCTACACATTCCTTCTAGGCGACAGAATTGCGGTTGAAAGATTGCAAAGCATTGTGCGGCCAGGATTTGAGGCTCAAACGGCGCTCGCTAACCAAATTACACTGCCTCGTGAAATTCTGCTGCCTGCGTTTAATGGCGCTAAACGGCTTGATTTGTGGTAGCTGCGGGGCGCTGCGCGCTAATCGGAGCAAATGACATCAAATTCCACAGGCCTGGATTACTGTTTTGTCCCTTTCTCTCCACAGCATGGATCACCGTTCGGGTATGCAGAGCAGAACTGACTAGGGTTACTATCAAAGTTCTGACATCGGTATGGATCTCAGAGTTATTCTGAGATAACTCGCTGCCTGGCTCCTTTCGCCAGTCCTGTCACTGTGGCCGTGGCGGGAGGAAACTAACTAACCTTAACCTAACCTAGGCTTATGGCACCCGGCCGAGTGGATTGGCCCCCAACTGACCCAGGAATCCTGTTGAGGCTCTCGCAAGATCCCCGGCCTACCCTACCAGCTTCAGTCTTGCCCATAGCGAAGCCATAGAATCAACATTCTAATGCCTTTACTCCAGTCGTGGCCACTGATCTAGTACGCAAGGTAAGCCATATCTTGTTGCCTGGAACTGCCATTGCCAAATCCTCTGTTGCAGGGCTGCCAGACAGTGCCAAGCTGTGTCCTTCAATTCGTCCCAGCTCGTTAGACTCGCTCAGCTAATTGTTGTCCAAAGGTACCATAGAGCACATACGACAGGTACATCTATCGTAGATTGGAGGCCAAACATCCTTGCGTTCACGATCGGAAGACGGGTCCACTAGACGCTAATTGGAGACTCCATAGTGTTTATATGATATCAACCCCCGGCACAGGCCAAAAAAGTTGGGTGGATACTTTCTGGCGATAACATCGGCGTCACTAGTTCGTTGCACATGTTCGCAGGATCTGATCTTGTTTATGCGAGGACTCCTGCAAAGAGACAACCGAACGGCATGGAGAGTTCGGTTATGTTGCCAAGTTGAGTGTATATGCGGCTGAAAATATAGGTGCGTGTACCAACAATGTTTGCAAATGCAATGATCTACATCAATCACTACAGGGTTTCGGTACCACATTAGGTCTCACCTCAACCAAATTATTCGCGTCATTGGCTGATCACCTCAGCCCTATGTTGCGTTTCATAATCGATGTGGATTTGTTGCTTGGATTCAACTATTAGAGATGCCCAGCCATAACCCCCCTGTCAACTGTTTTTATACATGACGGGTCTAAAAGCAACTTCGGCAGAGAAACATGGGCGGCTTACACTAGCCACGACCAACCCAAATTCCGCCTTGACCATTAAAGAAACCTGGTCATCTCGGACTATGGGTTTTAAAATAGCCTTTTGTTAATTCCTTCGGCACTAGAGGTAACGACTTCATCATGCCATTTGTACCTTGCCATTAGAATCAAAGCTCGAGATAAATATGGTATGGCTGGTGTTACTTAAGTCACCATGAGTTTCTCCCATCATCGCCAAGTAGACATTGCCACCAAGTGTCACTCATATTCTAAGCTCAGAAATCTGTATCTTATTTCAATTATCACGAGTCTTGACCCTAGACGAAATGGGCGATTCGAACACTGCCATTCGGGTAGCCATCATTGGCGGTGGGTTAACGGGTGTCACTCTGCTTAGAGGTCTGATGCGTTACCGCCATATAGCAGCCGATCTGTACGAGTCGCGACCTTCTTTCAAAGAAGAGACGCCTGGCATTGAGCTAAGTGCGCTTACCCAAGACATCCTCCAGCTGATCGACCCATCGATACTGTCCTGTCTTGATCGCTCCGGGGCTATATACACCACCGCAGACTGTTATATTGCCACTGGACCTCTGGCAGGGCAGCGTGTCGATTTCACTGGGCAGTCGAACATAGATCGTACTGTCAGTCGTCAAGCTCTCCTGACAGAATTGCTGGAGGGCATTCCACCGAGAATGGTTCACCTAAATACGAGATTAGACTCTATTATGGAAGGGTCTCCGGGCAAGGGTCTCACCTTGATCTTCTCGGACCGAACTCAGAAAAGATACGATGTAGTTATCGGCGCTGATGGGATTCAAGGAAAGACCCGAGCTCACGTCGTCGGCCCAAAGGATCCTGCTCAAGTGCCCAAGCCTTCTGGTTTTTGGAATTTGCCGATTAAAGTTTCCGTGAACCGGGCACGACAAATGATTGGAGCAGAGAACTTCGACTCGACAAATCCTCGACAAGTGACTTGGATTGGACATGGTACGACGATGCAGCACAACTTGATTAATGCTAGCAAAGATGTGCAAATATCAATCACCGGTACTTTTGACGGCACGAACGAGGAGTTCGCCTGGGCAAAACTGTTTTCGCCTGAGGAATTCCAGCAAATATTCTCCCAGAATATGCTTCCGCCATGTCAAGGTATGGTCAAGGTATGATTTACTCAATTAATCTATCCACATAACAGATAATACTGACACACGATAGCTTGCTCAGAGTGTCTATACGATACAAATCGCGGGTATTTGCCAGATACAACACGTGCCGACGCGGACTTACACCTCTAAGAATGTAGTTCTTATGGGTGATGCAGCTCATGGGATGCTGTCAAGTCATGAGGCCTTATCAGGTCTAGCCTTTGAAGAAGTTTTGATTCTAGTCACTCTGTTAGGACGGACCACGTCGAGATCCAGCATTTCCTCAGCACTTCGCGCATACGATGAAGTGTGTCGACCTCGAGCGGAAACCGTGATCAGCGCTGCACATGACATTAGTCTTCTTATGACGGGACGGGCTCCTGGTATTGGTCTAAACCCAGTGCCTCTCGCGGAAGCGTTGAGGCAGAAATGGGGCAGCATCGAGAACCTCAATCTGAATGCACATTGTATGGCGGCATTGGGGGCAATGAATCGTAACTCCCCACCCATGGAACAGTGGCAGTGAGAAGTATGGATAGGAATGTTGGCAGCAGGAGTACTTCATTACAGTGTCCCGGTGGTACTTTTTATGCTCTATATTCTATGTCTTGAAAGACCAGACAAACTGTTATTACTTATGCTTCTGCATACGTCAGCCGTTCTTGTCGGGGATGCAGGAACGGCTTTGAAGAAGAAAAAACTCCCCATTTACGAGGAACTCCCTCTAATGATAGTGTTCATTACGGAAATTTGGAACTGTACTTGGTATAGGAAAGGCGCGCGCCACGTGCCGTCCGTTTGCTCAGCCCAGGCTGAAAAAAATATCTGGACAATGCTTGCATAAATGCGACAATAGGGTTGGAATAGAGAAAATAGGAGATTGTCCCATAAATCATGGCCCTGATGAATCGCCCAGGTGCCTCACCGGGACTATTGAGGGTTGCCGAAAGGTTTTGTAGCTCGGTGGGTCTTGGAACTTTGAATTGACCGAGCGATGTGAGTCAAACGGCAACTATACTAACTACAGTAGCTAACTAGTGCTTAGGTTAGACTAGTGTGAGGACAGCTGCGCCTACCTGCACTGGCTCGGCCGGGTTACTTCCTCTTTGGCTTGATGGTTAGTATTTGCAGACTCGGGCAAACATGCTCCATAATACACAATAAAAATATAAAAGTTGAACGATGTCTTCCATTTCATGGTATTCTGATTCATCTGCACGCGCCTTGCAAAGCTTTCCTGACTCTTGCAAGGTTGTTGCTTCCGGAGGTTCACGAATCGGCATTTTATTCCTTCTCAACTATAACAACAAACAGCACACGATCTCTCAACACATAAAATCAACTCATTAAGATCGTCAGAAGTTACACAAACCGGCAACATGGATAATCCTCTGGCAGAACCATCAATCTCCGGTGGCGGCCTCCAGAAGCGGCTGTTGCAGGATATTGACGAGCTTTGTCGCAAGCCATACCCAAATATTGAACTGCACGTTAATGGCGAAGATCTTACACATCTTTGCTTGATTCTCTCGCCAATTGCCAGAGAAAAGCTGCATCTTACCATTGACGGTCTCAACTGGTTCCCGCTCCGTTCGCCAAGAGTAAGAATGGATACAAATGTCGTCCACCCAAATGTCATAGGTCACTACATTTGCGCGTCCATTCTCAATACTGCCGAGGGCTATACTCCAGCCTATACGTTGAAAACTATCGCCATTCAACTTTTGAGTTTCTTCAGCAGTGACAACATTGAACAGAGCTACCCTGGTGAGCACGTCAACCTGGAAGAATATCGCAGGAATGCCCTCCGCTCTGGTCGGGACAAGTGGGGTCCAGTCCGTCGGGAGGATCCTTTCAGTTGCCATAAGTGTCACTTTGGCGAAGCCCAAGTACTAGCTAAGAGGGAAATCCCTGGAGCTACTTATGTTTCAAACGCACCCGGGAAGAGATCGAGTAGACGCAAGAAGACCGGCGTCGCGACACAAAGCTCATCCGCCCAGAGCACGAATGGTTCGCCTAGCTCTGGCGACTCACTCAGCCACCCACGCATTGTGGAACTCAGTCGTGATCTCACTATGCAAATCAGCAAAATCCCCAACGAGATCCTGCTGATCATTCTTAAGAAGATTGAAGACTTTGAGGACCTCACCAACTTTGCTCGTGCATGGCCCCGTGTGAGTCAACTCATAACGCAGTTTGATGTGTTGCGACAGCGGGAACTCCAATGTTTTGTGTTGAAAAAGTCGTACCGAGAAGTCGACCTTGGCGTAGGTGTCCACGGCAACAACGAGGGGATCAGCTCTGAGTTCGACCTTCTGTCACACGAGGCTTTCCTTCAACATGCAATTCGGCATTCGGTTCATAGAGTTTACTTCGACTGTTGGCTTCCTCTGCCCATTTCACGACCACATTGGCGCCGGGTTAGACTCAATGCCCACCAGTCATTGGAAAGGATGAAAGCATATCAATGCATCAAATTTGAACAGCCCACAAACGCACAGGTCTTGTACCAGTTTATGACGGAGATTGTCATTAGACTGAACAACGTGGAAGTCGATCGCCGGGGCCGCCACAATTCTAAGTCTACTCTAAGACATGCATCAGACAAGGCCATCGAGTCATACTTTCACCTCTTCCATCTTCTTGTCTGCCTCGCCTCGGAAGATATTACCATAGTGCGCACGGCAAACCGATTACTCGTTCGATTCCAAGGAGGTCGGCGATCTAAGACTGACGTCCCCAACCTCGGCCACCTTCTCGTCGCTATGCTCATTAGCGATGTCGAAGTCACACCCGAGTTACGCAAGGCTATCGTGACCGAGGCCATTACACGCAACGTGGTTTGGATGCTCAAGTCCAAACCGCAGCTTGCCTACAAAGAACCGGATGAAGTCTCAGCCTACCGTCTTAACAAAACCTTTGAGGTCTCGCGCACCTCTTACCGTCTTCTCATGTTCTCCGAGCTTTTCCGCCGGACCGCGCGGCCCAATCATGAGCCGCTCAGCGTCATTCGTGAACAACTTTTTGACAGGCATGGTGGCCCGCCCCAGGGTGCAGCAAGTCATGTCGCAGCAGAAGTCCGGAGGTTACATGGTGTGAATGATTTCACGCAATTTATGCGTGAGATGGGCTTCGCAGCTGTGCCCACTGCAGCCAGCTTCACTAGCTTTTTGCGCCGTACCATGGACGAGAGTGTGAAGGAGGGCTACTCAAAAGAGCCCCTTTCCCAGGCGCTGGCACTGGCTCTTCGACTGCCGTTCGATCCCACGGTTGGTGTTAGGCCGGAGCTGAGGAGTACTTTTCGGAGTTGGATGAAGGATGACGGCACTTTTGTGTTGCCACGAATTCCGCCCTCGCGCTTCAACTTCTTCCCTGAGAAGCAGGGTCATGTCAAAAGTGGTAAAAACCACGGTGGTAGCAACCGTGGTAGTAGGGGCGGCCGAAGATAAACGGTGAAAAGACTGAGTACCTTTCGCACAGCCATTGATGAGAGCGTTGCGATATATCTGGTTGATATTGTGGGTGCGCTGAAAGAAGCGAATGCACTTCTATTTCTCACATGGCCTGAGGCTGAAAAATTGCCAAGGTATGTTTGAAGTATCACCAAGATAGTCAAGTATCTAGTTTGATAGTATAACGCGAGGCATTTAATGACACACATGTGAGCATGAATTAGGGCTTAGGAATCGATGTTCCATGTGCCAATATCAGTTCAGTGAGTCTTATAGTTTTATCCATCGACCGTCTTAACTACGGTAACAAGCCCAGAGTCTTGGTCAAATTGTAAAAGTGTGTTCTGTTCCCTGGGAATACTTAACATCTGATACTTATTCAATCGGTGCTCACACCGCTGGTTCAAGAGGACAACTGTAAGCCTCACTATTGCTTATTGAGGCATGTCATATCGAGAAATGTTAAATCATACCCATCTCATGCGAGTTCACCGTGGCAAGCAAATGACGCTAGCTTGTGGCATGCATAGAACAAAGTTGGCTATAGTACACGGTAACCGCATTTGGAAGTAAGTCTCCCATTGGACGAAGCTCAGCAGGCCGCTCCCATGCCCGATAAACCCCGGCGCGCATAACGTAAACCACCATACCACTTTAGGCACCAAATCTCTTATTGGTTGGGCTTAATATTCAGACTCCGACACAAGTGATGCATGGCCTTGTGGTACAATCCGGTATATCCGTATTTGTGATGACATTGTGTCGGGTTGTGGGATTTCGCGATCGCCCGTGGCATGACCGTAGGCGGTATCCTACCGGAATGATCAAGTATATAACCTAGCCGCTCTCCAGCCAAAGTTCTGAATTGTTCTCATCCATAAGGCACATATCAGTTCTGCAATCAAGACAACGCACCGAAGCATTCCGTCATCAACAAAATTTCCACATCAAAATGACCGCTACCACATACCCAGAGTTCAACGACAAGACTGAAGGTCTTGAGGTCGCTCGTGCTTTTGCAGATTCCGTCCGTGGCAAGACCGCCATAGTGACAGGCGTCAACGCCAAAGGAATTGGCTTTACCACCGCTGAGGCCCTGGTAGGCGCACCTCAACTAGCATGCTCCAAGCAACTAACATCCATAGGCTTCTCAATCTCCTGCCCACTTGATCATTGCCAGCCGGACGCCATCCAAAAACAAAGAAACCATTGAGACTCTCAGGGCCAAGTTCCCCGATGTGGACTACCGTTCGCTCGAGATCGATCTCTCCAGCCAGAAGGCTGTCCGCGGTGCAGCCGCAGAAGTATTGTCATGGGCCGACGTGCCGACTATTGACATCGTCATCAACAGCGCGGGAATCATGAATATCCCCGAGCGCACCATCAACGAAGACGGCATCGAGATCACGTTCGCCACCAATCACATCGGCCACTTCCTGTTCACCAACCTGATCATGCCGAAGCTCATCAAAGCCGCAGAAGCGAACCCGACCAAGGGCGCGACGCGCGTCATCAACGTCTCTTCGCTCTCGCCCACGGTGGCAACCATGCGCTGGTCCGACCTGAACTTTGAAAAGAAGAACAAAGATCTGCCAGAACAAGAGCAGCCCGCCTATGACTTTCACCGCTCTTGGGGTTCAGAGGATCCGGAAAACCTTTCTTACATCCCGGTGGAAGCGTACAGCCAGAGCAAGGTCGCCAACGTCCTATTTGGCATAGGTTTGACCGAGCGGATGTTTGAAAAGTATGGCATTCTGGGACTATCACTGCACCCAGGCATAATCCCAACAGAATTATCGAGGAGTGCTTCACCACACGTGATAGCTGCCGTGGGTAAGTTGTTGGAAAAGGGAATGTATCAATTCAAGACTCAGGGTGCTGGTGCAGCGACAAGTATTGTCGCGGCACTTGATCCGAAGCTGGGAGCGCCAGAACGCCGGCCTGGCAAGAAGGAAAATTATGGCGCCTTTTTGTTGGATTGCCAGATTAGCGATTTGCCGGTTCCCTTAGCGGTCTCGAGCACTGAGGCCGAGAGGTTGTGGAAGTTGTCCGAAGATTTGGTTGGACAGAAGTTTAAATGGTAAGATGATACGCCCGTATTAGCTCAGGTACACCGGGAACCATACGTTCCCGATACATAGTCATTCCAAACAGCACAAGTCCCTGGTTATAGCATATCCATAATAAATCGACCCGCCTCATCGTGCATTTCATTGATCCATGGGAAGCTTCGGAGCCGTTTCAAAACACCCTCGAAATCTTTGATGCCCAGTTTTCGAACCAGAGTTCGGAGTTTAGGCAAGAGCCAAAAGCCATCGGGATCGGCCAAAACCCAAATACCGCCAATAAACATCACCCAAAGAAGGAGATTATCGTATTCGCCACATCCATACATTTCCTCGTACTCGAGCACTTCTCTGAGGTGACGGGAGACCAGAGGATAGTGCCAGATCCGGCGACCGTCCCACTGCATAAATAGGGTCATCATAAAAGTTGTCAGGCCGATATGATAGGCACTTTCCATGGGCGTACCACATCGGAGTGCTTTTAGTGGCTGAAATTGGTTCAAGCGACAACAGATTGACACCAACGTCTCCTGAAATGTGATGACATCATAGGCAGGGAAATTTAAGCATTGGTTGACCTGTGCTGAAAAGTTAAGGGCATCCACGAGGATCCTACGCAAATCTGGAGCCATGTCTCCATCCAAGTAGGATGAGGAACTCAACACATGATGAACGTCCGTTTGACTTGAAGGTAGGCAATCCCAAAAGAACAAAACAGGACCCCCATTTTGGAGAGCATGGCATATATCCATTCTTGGAAATTGAGTACATCAGCAAACGCGCTTATGAGATGGGACAGGTTATGCCTACTTGCAGATCTTCAGCAGCAGCGGGAGATTGCTGTTGAACTCGTTCAAACCACCTCGGAGCTGCACCATTTTCGTGAGGCCGGCATAGTGAATTTCAGCACCTGCCTGATCATGTCGCATCTCTTCTTGAAGAATGAGGGAGATAACCAACGAGAGTGTCGAATCTGACAAAGCTTCCTTGCCCCGTAATCGTTCGTTGACCAGACACAAAACTTCCGAAAGAAAGTATAGACCTCTAGGAGAATCAGGATTATCGCCGAAGAAGAATCCGTTGCAGGCGTCCATCAAGGCAATACTACAGCGGGATGCTAAAAGTTTATTTGAACAATCAGCCTAATTGGAGGCTTCATTCTAGTAGACAGGTTTACGCACCCGCCTCGTCCGTGAACATCAACTGGAGCCACATGTACCTCGCTTCATCTGGCGATACACCTAGCCGAGGGGGATACATCTTCTCTGCGACAGAAGTGAGGACTAAGAGGATTATATGTAAGAAAATATAATCAGCACCGTAGTTCAGACACTTACATTGACTGATTATCCGTAGAGATGGCGCCGTAAGTACGACCGGCAAGGAACAGGCGAGAAAGACATTTCCGTGAGGTCTAGGGATTGTAATTAGGTTTTCACAGACTGAAAAATATCCGGGATTCGAGTGCTGAGCTAAATTTGTTTGGGCAGGATACACAAGGTGTCGAGGCTTCGCCAATTGTTTTAGTTTCGAAGGTCGATGCAAAGTCTTCCCAGCGTTCTTGCCTTTCATTGCATGGCTGCGTATGGCTTTCTTGGTGGCCCTGCTAGGCCCAAACCCATCTACGAAGCAATATCTGTTCTCCATCATTGTTAAGATAGCCCTTTTTGCGAACCGGCGACTTGAGTGAGAGTTGCCACGTTGGGTGTCAAGCTGTGGACTTGAAGCGAGGGACCGTCCCAGTGAAGTACATAAGCCGCGGCAATAAGCGGAGGTAGCCGGCGTTAGCAAACATGCTGTTCTTTGACTCCTCAATGCAGCATTGTGGCACAAAAGAACGTCAGCTCAAAATGTTGTCTACATGGATCTATCATGAAAACCGACATCGTTAGCGATCTCTAAAGTTTGACCGGGTCAAATCAGCCTGCAACTCTCGCCGCGAAATCAATTTCTTGCGAATATTGTCATCAAGCACATTATCATAACCATGCCCAAATTTTGTGGGCTATAATCTTCAACCAATTCATCCAAACTATTCTCCAGTTCCTAGAAGCAGCTAAAAATGGTTGATAGTTGCACGCTTGGATACGTCATCTTACTCCGAAAGATCACGAGCAGGGGCATGTGACTGCCTTCTTCGTACTTGTGAAATCTCCAAAATGAGCTTCAGGATTAATCCGGAGAGCCCACCACGAAAGAAATTGCTCGTTGATTGGCGATGAGCTATTGTGTCTTGCAGCTCAGCAAGAAGTCGCTCACTCGAGCTATGTTGCGGGTACTACTAGCTAGCCATTTCGACATCGTTAGTGATAGTATCGGGTAATTAGGGAGAATATCCAAATAGTAGCTACAAAATTTCATGGAAGTATTCTGTTGGGTGATCGTCAAGAGTTTATTCCGATCCTGATGTAATTTGCAGCTCTCGAGGGCTCGATCATGGCAGGGGATGCCATCCGACTTCTGTGCATTCGGGGCTTGGGACGAGTACGACCGAGCAATCACTCTGGTTAATCCTCGTCGTAGTGGCGAAAAAGCAACTAATACTTAGGATACGATGGCAATTGTGCTTCAAGGCTTTAGGTGCGTACTGTCCTCTAAAGGCCTAATAAAAGTATTAAACTTGGGCGTAATAGGTGCGAGATCTATATACGGCGTAAAAGTAATCAAATCGTCGTTCAAAAGTTTCGGATTTGACAGACACCCCTCCCAAGCGCGAATTGCGCAGAGCCGTATCATTCCGCACTTTCGACGCATGACGAGCTGACCAAAGTTGAATTACTCATTCAGCATTCAGTGGTAAATTCATGCCGACAACCCATCAAACTTCCTCTCAGGATTTTGCCGTTTACTGCTAGCCTGATAGCATTTGAAAACAAGCTCCTGATGCCCTGGCGTCTAAAAACGCATTGCAGGCGCGAAGAATCCCTGCCACTTAACTACTGTACAAGAAGCGATTTTCGGAAGTGTGACTTTCAAACTTCAACACTTAAGCGCGTTTCGGCCACCCTGCGTCTTCTCTGGCTTCAGTGAATGTTATCAGAGAGAGTCTCCTACACAAAACCATTTTCCGGCATTGGTGAAGTGTGGCACGAGTCGGACTCCATTCTCTCCCAAGCAGATGGATCATGGGCCCAGGGAGCATACGCTCGAATGCCGCCCTCGTTCTTGTCGCGCAAGCGCCTCAATTAGAGCCATGTTCAAGTGCAAAGCACTCACTGCACCGCATGTCGACAGCGCCAGATTCGCGGTGCGGCCGCATATCACATCAATGCCAGCTACTATGTCCTATGGAGGAAATCAAGTTTCGAGCAGAGACCTAGAGCTCTACAAGGACATGATAATTCGTCTTTACTGGTGCGAGGACAGGACGTTGAGGGAAGTGATGCATATCATGAAAACTGAGCACCGCTTCCACGCCACGTACGCCCACCCACCACCGATGTCATGCTGCCAAAGATAGACTTACCGATACTTGAACAGGACGAGAATGTACAAGTCTAAATTCAAGGAATGGGGCCTGGCCAAGTACCTAAGTCAACAGGAAGAGCATCGTATCAGAGCGCAGATCTATACTGGCACCCAGATGCATCCACGTACGATCCATGGACGTGTAGTTGGCTCTAAGAGATTCGAGAAAGCGCTGCACCAGGACCGCTCAATGATAGATGCCATGCGTCGGGTACCGACGGTTTCATCGTTCCCGACATCATCGCATTGTTTACAAGCACCAACGGTTCTTTATCAAGCCGAGAGTGCGATTCATGCCATGCACGCTTATACAGACTTTTGTTTCGAGACTTTGGTATGGGAGTTGGCCAGTCATGAGTTCAATGATAGCCTAGAGCGAGCCTCTTCATGGTGGATGTGTATCAGACGAGCGGCGAGATTATTAGAGCAGCAGCGCGATTCTCCAGATGGGTTTCGATTGCTCCACATCTGTCTTGACAGATATGGCCAACTACTCATCCTTCAAGACCCTATATTCTTGACTGCCACTCTATCAGCGGTCCTCCAACTCGATGCCATAGGACGCGAGCTTGCTGAGTCGCTCGTGAGATACGTTGTGGGCCTCAGCGAAATCAAGCTGGGTCTTGCTCATCCATTGACTGTGCTCTGGAGTCAACTAAGGGCCACCGGCGTGTCGCGGGCTCATAATCTTGCAAGCGTGGCTCTTAGAGCTCATTATGATAGCCTCGCGCACCATTTGGAGCCGGGTCCAGGTGCCATCACGGTCTTCCAAGTGCGTGGCCTACGGCAGCTTGCACTATTCGGAAAGACACCAGTTAAAGCAGTTGAGGAAAAGTTCGTTGAGCTGCTAGCGGACCTTGAAGGTAGTGATACAAGGTCTAACGTTGATGATGTTCTCATCGATTTCGTCGGCGCGACGCGAACAAAGCTGGTCGAGGAATCGATCAAGCACGCTCGGGCTCATGGCAGCTTTTGGGTGGCACCTGAACGACTCGAGGACAACCAAAATAGTTTGATCTTCTATCAGAAGATTAGAAAGGAGATAACGAAGGAGCTCAGTACGAATCCAAAGCCGGCAGTGCTCGGCGAGCTGTTGCAGGGCTCTACGATCGAAAAGCAGACCGAGGAAATCTACAGACTCACGGACCAGCTCCTTGACGTATATCGGCATCATCTCTTCACAAATAACAAAGAAAGTGCCGTAAGGTGTGGTCTCAGGCTCAAACGGATTTCACAATATCTTATGGCTGGAATCAAGCCTCTAGCTCCGCAGCTAAGCGCGAAACGACTAAAAGAATATAATAATCACGGCTTTTGAGAGGCTTTCAGGAGGCTTTACCGTAGCCCCAGATTCACTGAGCCTATTTAATACCAAGTCTCGCCATCGCTGTGTGTCGTCCCGAAGCTTCTGCGGTGAGTTCACATATGGTACCATACTTCCAGATTGGAAGGATATCTGGATCGTTGACCACTTGTATATCGACTTTCGATACTGCAACTGCAACTTCCCGATTCGAATTTCGACCCACACGGTTTAGGCCCCACGCCGGCAAGGCGACTCTCTGAATACACGCTCACAGGCACTTGGAGAAGCCACTCGGTTGATTTTGACTGGGGCATGAGCTGACTCTTAGTCTTCCTCTGATTTGTGCTACAAAGTGTAAGTGACTTTTAGGACCACCGCTTCACGGCTCGTCCCAAGCATTAAAAAGTCATGATTAATAAAATAAACGAACACAACACATGCTGAAACCTTAACCGCAATCTCATGACGAAATGGGTCGTCTCATGGAAAGAGTCATCTGCGTGGTATGAGATATGCTTATTTGTGCATTGGATATTCACCCTCGTTTTATTTTGGACATTGCGGCCCGGTACTGTCTCAGAACCCTTCCCGGTCTTCGGTATCCTCCATAGTCGTAGCCTGTGGCCCGGCAGCCCGTCCCCGTCCCCGCGAACTTTCAACTTGCTTCCCCTTGCCTTTCTGAGAAGGCTGTTGCTGCTGTTGCTTCTTCCCGTTCGGCTTTTGTGACGGTTTTTGCTGCTGCTGTTGTTGATTCCCGGGCGCCTTGCCATTTGCATTTTGCTGAGGCTTCTGCTGTTGCTGCGGCTGTGCCTGCTGCTGTGCCTGTTGATTCTTCTTCCCGTTTCCCGTGTCCAGAGGTTCCGACTTCACCGGCTTGTATGTCTGCTGGCTCGGCCCGCTGCCTCGCCCGATATCCTCCACCTCGTCGTCGGTCCCGTAATACCCGCCCTGCTCCGCATCGCTGTCGTGGCGCTTATCGTTGTCATCGGCGTGCTTCCTGGTGTCGTGGCGCGTCGCGTTATCGTCGTCGTCTCCGTCGTCGTCACTGTAGTCCCAGAACTCGGGCAGCAGCTCGTTGTCCGCTTCGCCGTCCGCATCGTCGTACCCGCCCTCGATGATGCGCTCCGCGGGCTCCTTGCCCACCACCGGCAGCCTCTCCACGCCCTGCTCCTTCAGCTTCTTCGGCACCATGCTCGGCTTGAGCAGCCCGACCTGCACCAGCACGCTCGCCTGGTCCCAGTATATGTGCTCGTGGTACAGCTTGCCGCCCCTCAGCGTCACGATGCTGACCAGCATGATCTCGACGTGCTTGTGCGTCGGTGGGATGCCCGGCAGGATCCACGGCATGCCCTGGGAGTGGTCGAACGAGACGTGCAGCTCGTCCACGACCCGGTTGGCGCTGCTGGTCCGCGAGATGAGCGTGACCTGCAGCGAGTCGGGGTTGCTGTCGAGGAAGAAGTCGCCGTAGAACCGCGAGACCTCCTCGGTGCCGATGCCGCCCACGAGCGTGGGCATGAAGGTCGTGTGCGGGGTGTGCGCCGTCGTGTACGTCTTCATGAGCCTCTCCTCGTCCTTGGCGAAGAACTTGCTCTCCATGTTCTCCTCCACCACCCCGTTGACGTTGGTGTCCCACCGGAACGCCTTCCGCGCCGCCGCCAGGCTGCGGTCCCACGCCAGGTCGCCCGCGACCTTGTCGTACGAGTCCAGGTCCCGCTCCGCGAACCCCGGGTCCGCGTCCGGGTAGCTGAAGGCCGAGAAGGCCATGCGCACCAGGCAGCCCGTCCCGACGCCCCGGTCGATGCGCGTCCTCCTGATGCGCTTCTTGCCCTGGATCCCCGCCATCTGGCTCTGCTTCACCACGCCCACCGAGTCGCCCGCCAGGTGCACCAGCACCTGCACGCCTCCGGGGTAGCGCCCCTTGGGGTCCGGGATCCGGGTCGGGTAGTACGCGACCAGCAGCGCGAGCTTGAAGTCCGGGTTGTTGTCCAGCATGTGGAAGTGCTCGAGGCACTGGCTGGCGGCCTCGCCGTAGGCGACGATGCCGAAGGTCTCGCAGGGGCCCAGCCCCTGCCTCCGGAGGCCGTCGAGCCGGAGCTTGTACTCCTTGCCGCCGGCGCCCATGGGGAGGTAGTCGACGCGGAAGCCCTCGGCGCGCCACTCGGCGAGAGTCTGGCCGTCGAACTCGTCGTCCTCGGACGTGACGTAGAGCCTGGGCGGGCTCCGCGGGAACTCGTCCGACAGGAACCCCGGGTCGTTGTGGTTGGGCCCGTTCATGTTGTTGGCGATGATCTGGACGTTGCGGTTCGACTCCCCCGGCTTGGGGATCGCCGCGTCCAAAAGGCCCGGCACGTTGATGTTCATCTTTACGCCCCCCAAATTACCACTACTACTTGTTGCGAGGTTATAGTGTATATGTACAGTCAAAGATTAAAAAGAAATTTGACAGCGGTGAGTTATTCGATGAGATTCAATAACACATCATGAGCTTTCTTTTGTTGTTGCATGAGATTTTAGTGTCGTCAGCATTGCCGCCGAAGCTTTCAACATTATAATTCGAGATGCCATGATTGAAAACAGGTTCGCGTGACCCGCATGACGTCACCTTCCAGCTATAAGCCTAACCGTGACAGCGTGCTAACGAGTCTCTTTGCCGAGCTATCGAGAAGCGTCTCGGAGAGCACCTAGATTTCGAGATGTATTCGTACGGGACGTGTATGGATATCGGAGAAATACCTAACTAGACATTTCTGATGTCTTGGCCATATAATGTATAGTGTTACCGGTATCTGGAACAACGAGACCGTAAGTGCGCCCGCGGGAAGGTTTGCGGGCTCTAGTTTGTGTTTGCCGACCAATAAAAACAAGGGTGCAGATTGTCTCACTCGCATGGCGGCTCCATACATTCGGGCAAAGGACTCGATGGGAAATGATTGGCATAGGTAGCAAGCATTCACTTTGTCTTGAAGATAGGCGCACCTCAGCAGGTAAGTCAAAAGTCATCGGGTAAGTAACACCTTTTTCTTGGGCTCTTTTTTTCTTCTTGTTCTTTTTTTGGTTTTACCGCCAATAACCCCTGTGTCTATAGAACGTACGGCATCGTTCAGGCGGGCTTCATATTGTCTGGTGCATACATTGTGTCCGCAATGGCCTACAGAAGCCATAGCATTTGGACGATGTATTACGATCGCTGAAGCGAATTTTGAGTCCTGTGTTCCGCGCTCACATGGCGGGGAATACATTATTAGCCGATGTTCGAGCCATGGGCCGGGAGAGGTATTCCGCTCGCCACGAGGATACTCTGCAGTGAATTGTGATGCTTGTCGCTGTAAGTGGCCTGTCACAGTGGAGATCATAAACAATCCCCGCGACACGAAGCATTGATACTGATATAATAGTCCGATCCCACAACAGAGGTCGAGTCTGCGTCGAAAGTGAAATCAGAGCTATGTTCATAGCAATGGATCTTCGCAATTATCGTAAGTCTAAAGACATGCTTAATGGCCAAAATCACCCGATCCTAGAACGCCGCCAAATGCACAAATCCGTCTGCCCACTATGCCGTACGCCCATCTAACCGACGGCCGCCCCCGTCTGGCTTCTTCTCTGGGGCCTTCGGCTTCTCGTCCTCGTCGCCTTTCCTCTTGATAGCGCCTCCCCTAAGAGTCTGCCCCTGGCCCTCGAAGCGTGGCCTGTTGGCATTCTCCTTCTCCGCCTGCTTGTCTGCGTCCGTCTTGACGGGCTTGACTTCGTAGCCGAAGAAGAGCTTGTTGGGTGGGAGACGCAGGGGCTGAGGCCCATTTATCCTCCTCATGGGCTGGGGCGGTGGGTTCGAGGACTTGCCTGCGACGGGGGTGGAGGGCTTCGGGGAGGGGCCCTTGGCACCTTTCTTTGCGTTGAGCTTGTGGCCTTCGCTGATGAAGTGCGAGGCCACTGCCCGTGCACCTGCTGCGGCGTTCGTTCCGTTGGGCTTGATCGCATCGTAGTTGATATCTTGAGCCATAGTCCCCTGGCTGTGCAACAGCCCACCGGCCGGCAGTCCGCCCTGCGTGCTTCTCGGCGTGCTCGTACCGCTACCTGTGCGCTTTTCCGGCTCCACGTAGCCTATTGGGGGTGCGAAGTCGACCGAGACATCTGTTTCGATCATGCTGACGCCCATCTTCTCGGTCACGGGCTTCACCTCGAGCACGGCAATGTCGTAGACCTCATCGTTGTACTTGAAGTTGAAGACATCGCCCTTGGTAAGTGTGGCGAAGTTCCGGAAGGCGTGTTCGAGGACGGCCTTGGGGTCGCTGATCTCGAGGAAGCTGACGGACTGAGGCTGCAGCTTGACCATCTTGGCAGGCGAGAGCGAGGTGGTCCTGATCTGGACCATATCTCCGACGTCGAGGACCAGCGTCTGCATCATCCACTGGGGAATGTATGCGCGGCCCTCCTCGGCGGTGAACTCGAGGACACCGCAGTGGGTGTGCTTCTCCTTGTCGCCGTTGACGAGCTCCATGGTCAGGGGCCACTGGACGTGCAGGCGGGAGATCTTGTTGAGGGCGGACTGGGGCAGGAGGATCTTGGAGCCGTAGTTGAGATCTGGTCGCTCAGCACCGGGGGCCATGACGATGGGGTAACAGCGGTAATACTCGTCGAAGCGCATGGTTCGGCTCGCCATGCCGGAGCGTGCCATGTTGAACATGTGTGCGGGATCGTCAGGATCGTAGGCGTCGAATCCAGGACGGAACTGCGGAGCACATGTGTGCGGTCAGTATTTGCATGGCGAAGTTGCAGTAAGTGATGGAAAGGCAAGGTGACTGGCTAACCATCTTGGGAGTCTAAATTGCAGTGGAACAAAGGTTTGTTATGGGCAAGACGTCGGAGCCAGACAAGGATGCAAAGGAAGGAGGAGTAAGTCTCAGTCGCACGGGGTAATCGAGATGCAGTTGCAGTTGTAGTCGCAGGAGCGGGCGGCGATGATAAGGTCCAAGGGTTGAAGACGAGGATGAGGATGAAGTGGGATGTTAGCTGCCAACCAGACTAGCTGGAGCTCCAAGGCACCCAAGCCTGATGACGAAACCTGGAGGAACCTTAAAAAGATCCCTAACTTAACTTACAGCAAGTTACTGACCTAACCTAGTCTGACCAAAGGTTTATATAACGAACTGCGATGACTAGAACGATATGTGAAATCTGTCTTCGGCTCACCCCAATGTTATCTTACGGGTCTCGATCGAGCATGTTTGGTCGAGGTCACTGGAGAAGACCCGACACGTATGCACTTATACTGCCAATGTACCTAACCTAGTAGTCTGACGTAAATGTAAATGGAAATGCAAAGGAATGTGCGCTATCGTTACCCACTGAAGACAGACAGACATGCATCTTCGGGACTATGCCATTAGCGCAGTCCAGCGCAGTCCCCCGCCTCGAAGCACTAACCTAGAGGCTTACCCCACTGAAGCTCAAGTTAAGCTCTTGGTCCCAGAGTTTGTGGTCTAGTAGCACAGCATTGCTGTCATTGCCTTTTCTAAATATGCTACATCCTCACCCCTCATACCATCACAATGGCCTCGAGATACAGCGCCGCCCGTCCAAAGCGCGCCGGCGAGGCATATGCCCGGGCGCATCATGCTGAGGCTAGCCCCGACTCCAAGAAAGTAAAGTTCGACGTGCGAAATCCCTCCGCCTTGGCCATAGATGCCGGCGACGACGGTGACGACGGCCCGGACGCATACCTCGAGGCAGACGCAGAAGTCATTCGTGGAAGTGCGGCCACCAAGCGAGGGGCTGTAAACATCGACGGCTATGACTCAGATTCAGACCGCGAGGAGATGGGCGCCATTCGAACAGAGAAGAAACCCGACAAGAACGTCGATGATGTAGACGACATGTTCGCTGACGAAGACGGCAACGAGAAAGACGACGACGTCGACCAACCCACAGGCAAAAAGAGCAAGGAGGTCCGCTTCTTGGACAACTCGGAAATCGAAGGCCAGGACCTGAGATCCAAGGGCGGCGGTACCGTCCGCTTAGACGAGGAATCTGACGACGACGAAGACGAGGAGGCCATTGCACTCGCCATACAAGAGGAGGACATCGACGAAGAGGTCGGCGCCGGTGGCTTGAAGAAACATGCCCCCAAGGTCGAGGCATTCAACTTGAGATCCGAGGAGGAGGAAGGTCGTTTCGACGAGTCTGGCAACTTCGTGCGAAAAGCAGCCGACAAAGATGCGCAACACGACCGCTGGCTCGAAGGTCTCAGCAAGAAGGAGATGAAGAAGGCTGCCGAGGCCCACGAGAAGCGCGAGGCGGAGATACGCCAGAAGATGAGAGAAGACGACAACATCTTGACCTCGGACCTCCTCAAGCGATTGATCATTCGCCTGGAACCTACCGAAACAGCCCTGGAGGCTCTGGCAAGGCTCGGAAAGGGGCAGACCAAGACCAAGAGGGTCCCCAAGTGGAAGCAAAAGAAGCAGAAGCAGAAGGACGACGCCATGGATGTCGATGCCGAGAAAGAGGCCGAGGACCCCGAACAAGCTCGTATCAAGGACGCGATCAACGCTATCACCGATGCCGCCGACAAGTTGCTCGCCAGGGAGCGCCCAGACATCTATGATCGAGAACGAGAGGTTCTGGTTCGAGAATGGAGCAAGGAGACCCAAGAGCGCTGGGTCGAGCCAGAGCCGGAAAGGGAGGCTGAGCCTACGAAAAAGATGTGGGAGTACAGATGGACGGATGGTAGAGACGACGCCGCCAAGCAGGGACCCTACGACGGCCCAACCATGAAGGCGTGGCAGGACGCTGGCTACTTCGGAGAGGGCATTGAGTTTAGACAGCTTGGCGATGAGGCATGGTCGAGAGTTGTCAGCTTTGTATGATCTGTCGAACAACAAAGCCAAGTGAAGCAACTTCCCTGCTGGCATGACAATGCGACTTTCCACGATGCCACCACACATTTCCTATGCGGTTGGCGCCTGCTAGGCTGCAATAATGCTGGAAGACTCGCGCACTTCTCATGCCTTGACTCCCATTTCTGCCTTTTTGGGGCTACCCACGACCTTGCATTGTTACCAATATATCCCAGGGGCCTACATGTATGGCTTGGTCGTTGGACTCGAGAGCTTTAAGTTTCGTGCACATGACCTGATCTGACCAATACACAATATTGGTTGTCGTGTCTCTCATCGTTGGCATAACTCCTTGTTCTCATCTTTAAACAACTCAAAACACCCTTATTACACTTGACCAATATTACTCCTCACCATTCCACGGAGACCAATATGACCAACGGCGAGAAGGTCAAAGGTTCATCTGAAGAGCCTGAGGACCATGATTGGTCCGCCAAGCTTGAGCGTGATCTTCTCCTATTCCTCTTCGCCGTTGGTAAAGTGGTCGACAACAGAGTTACGGTGTGGAACGTTGTTTCCGCGCTCATTAGCGTCAAAGGTTACACCAAGACTTGGAACGCTATCAAGTAAGTCTTGACTCATCACTATCAACCAGCGCGAAACCTCGAAGAGCTGATGGATAATAAGACCCGTTGGGTACGGGACCTCTGTGTTAAGATTGCCAGCTTCGATGGACTTTGGAGCAGTGTATCGACGAGATCAACGACGCGATCGAGAAAGCTTAGAAGGACGGTGGTGTTGTTGAGAACCAAGATCCTCTGCATTCGGCGGTAAAGCCGTTTCTCTCGCTACTTCACATGGAGGGCTTTCATCTGGCGCTTCAATCAATCCTCCAGTGCCAGACCAAGCAGTTACCCGTCATCAAGTCCCTACGGATGGAGCGGAAGACTCTCTACTTGATCACAACCCACTTGTCGACCCTCGCCTGCAAGCTTCGTTCTAAACTGATCCTCCCCAAGGCCTAGAATGCATCCCCTCTGATCCACACGTTTGGCCCGTGTTCGATCGTGCTGGTCTGGACATCGGCCCGGGAGGTATTCCATATTGATCCTGATATGACCGACTTTTCCAAGAAATGTGGGAAGGACAGGATTGGCGTGAGGATGCTAAACACCCGTGGGAGAAAAAGATCTGGAGGTTCAGGCTTGAGGAGTGGCACAATTGGCAATGCCACGCATTCTGTGTGATCTGATTTGTGGGAAATCACCATGCCTTCCCCTTTACCTTGTCACCTTGTTCGTCAGAGCATCAGAGGAGATAGAGTGGTGGATGCTGTTTCTAGTTCTTATTTGTTCTTCGCTGGTCGAAGGATCGAGATGCAACATATGATCTGAATAAAGGAAATTCCCACCGATATCAACTAAGATATTATCCTATTAATAATGAATCTCACCGTACCATCGACACTTGATTTCTTCTGCACTTCGTGAACTTGTCGAATCATACCTGTTCGGATTGCAACTGAATTAAAGGAAATGCCTTCAAGCCCATCGAGACACCGTCGACTTATGGCGGCAGAGCATGAGCATCGATCTCCTTTCTAGCAAGGTTTTCTTAGGTACAGCTTACATGGAAGTTTTATCGTTTCTTCAATTAAGCAGATCCTGTTTCATTCTCAGACATTCTTACCTTTCCCAACCAGATCTCAAACGCATTCTTCCCCGCCTCCATAGCTGTGGAAAGTCTTCGTTCCTTCAATTTGGCTCCTCCTGTTTCACTTCCAGGGCTCTTCACTTTTTCGTAGACAGGTATCTAAAGTCATGAAGAGAACAATCCCACACCACTTTCTTCTACCTCTTGATAGCTCTGTTTCTTATAACACTTTTCTCAAGCTCAGACGTAGCAAGGGTGCCATGTCAGCGGCACATCACGAGGACAAAATAGGGATCGTCACATCCATGTCAGGCAGAATCTAAAGCTTAGACGACCAGTTATTGGCTCTACAAGACCATCTCGAGAACCAGGGTCTCGTTTTCTTCATCGCCTCATGCGATGCTCCCATCCTATCCTAGGGTAGTATGTATCGTGTGCCGTGCCTCGTGTCTCGTCATGCAATGCTATGACCCCATGCCAAATGCAAGCCCTTCTCACACCTCAGGGTCCCCCAAGTTTGGGCCTCGCCGGCCCAGCCAGCTCAGGCCCAGCCCTCGCTCTCGTGATGGGCGTCGGAGTCGCCAGCCTCGGGCGCACCGGATTCGCTAGCCTTGGGAGCAGCGGCGTGAGCCTCGGCGCCGCCAGCAGCAGGTCGGTTCAAGCCCCCGAGAGGCGGGGTCTTGCGGGCGCCGGCGCCGTAAGTGTTGTCGTTGAAGGTCGGGACGGCAGGGCGACGGCGGAAGTCGGCGGCGAAGTTGGACTCGCGGGCCGGGGTGGACCAGTCCTCAGAGGGCTCGCGGAGGCCGCGGCTTGGGTTGTTGACGGAGCTAGACCATGTCAGAGATATGGCAGTCAATGTGAAGGGTGTTTGAGGGAAGACCTACGTGCGCCAGGTGTCGACAACGCCGGTGTTGGTCGGGTTGTTGCGGTAGCCGAACGGGTACTGGGAGACGCTGGCGGTGTAGCCGGTGGAGGTGGTAGGGTAGTAGCGGCTGCTGTTCAGATCGCGAGCAGGAGACTCGTGGTTGTATCCGGTCGCGTCGAAATTGGGAGCGCGAGGAGCGCGGCTGACGCTAGGAGGATACAATTAGAAGCTGAGAGATGAAGTGAGGTGGAATGAAAGTGCCAGATGTGACTTACGGAGTGCCCATGCGGCCAGAATAGAACTCGGGCAGGACCTCGACCTCATCGTCGTCATCGTCGCCACCCTTGGTCTCGGCCTTGACTCGCTTGGCGATGTACTCCCCAGAGACGTCGCGATCGTAATCACGAGCGACGCTGTCGCGGTTCCACTGGGGAAACTCGGCCAAGCCTGAGCGAATGTCCATGCCGTTACCGTTGAAGCTAGGTTGGGGACCTGCGTCGGCCTTGCGCTTGCTGCCAGAGCTGGAGCGAGAGCCAGTAGGAGCGCGGGTGCGCTTGGTGGTGGAAGTGCTGGTGCCAGAATCGCTGGTGCCGTGAGTGAAGCTGGGGATGGAGATGTTCTCCTTCTTGCGAAGCTTCATGATGTGCTGCCTAGATGGAAAGACATGTCAGCCTCTCGTGTCCGACACGTTGAAGATTGATAGAAAGAGAAAACGTCAGCTCATGCAATCCCAATCAGCTCATCCAAATGGCAGGTCATGAAACAACATGGCGCCTCCCAGCAAGTGGACGTGGTAGAAAAAGACCTGATCTGGTAGAGTTTAATATCTGAGAGTGGGATAGTTACTTGAATGCAACGACCGAGCACTCGAAGCCTTTCGGCTTAAGCGAGTCGCGGATCTGCTGCCACTCATCATCGTTAGGAGGAGCGACCTGGTAGTATGCGACCAACAAGGCGACATGTGCCTCGTCGTTCCAAATCATACGACCGGATGGCGTGAACTGAACCATGATGATGTTGTTACGGAAGGAGTTCTCAAAATAATGTCAAGAGAGTGTGGTGAAGTAGGGAAAGATAGCCGGCGAAAAAGAACAGTCAACTAAATGGGTGATGATTATCAAGGAAGGAGCATGAGATCTTTCCTGGGTCCCAGATCGAAGATATTGGGATAACCAATTGTGTGATGCAACTGGGTCGAGATAGTGTCGGGTAGGAAAGGAAGAGAGAAACATGGCGAAAAAGAGAGGAAGGTGATAACGGTCGAGAGAATGAGAAGTACGGCGGAAGTACGGCGGAAAAGAGAGGAAGTTGACTTAGGTTGAAGAAAGAGAAGTATGGCGGAAATATAGCGGAACCATGGCGGAAGTATGGCGAAAGTTCGAGGTTGGAGGAATGGGGGTTAGAGGGCATCACCAGTCTCTAGGTGTGGGTTTTCTGCAATCTCCCAACTATCTAATCCGGCCGCAATAGCGGCAGTGGCAGTGGCAGTAGTGACTGGCTGTAACGGTCATCGTGACTGGGACTGTGACAGTTATAGTGTTAGGCACTGCACTCGGTGGTCCATACACACTTATATGTGAGCCTGAGGCCCTACTTAGGACATGAACATACTGCAGGCGAACAATCGCAGCAGGCAACCGCGTCGGATATTCGCTATAAAGTAAAGCATAAAGCAGGTAGCATCGATAGCGTTAACCTACTGTAATGCGGCCCGAGAGAATGTGTGACCCTTGCCAGTCAACTCCATCATTATTCTCGCCTTCTCATTCTCATTCAGCTTAGGCCAGACGTGGTAGAAGAGTGTCGTCAAGACAGAGCTGTGAGCTTTTTCGTCCCATCGAGTGTGGCCGGTGACATTGTTCTCGTTGGAATTTTGAGCTTGGTCCATGGTGACAAGATGGCCTCGCCAAATCAATTGACCGAGGTTATTTTGTTATGTGGTGAATAATTGAATGACCACGAGGCGAGAGGTAGCCTCATCGGATTCTATGAGTGAGGTTTTGTCGTTTATAACGGTGAATGGACGAATGAATCAGGAAATGGAAGCTGGGCCCATCAGATCACAAGCATGGGTTTGTTGTGTTACATCGTGGATGACTGAATGGACCATGACTTTGAAGGCGGCCTTGTCAGATCGACGACAGGGGGTTCGTTTTGTACGATGGATAGATGGAAGGATGGACCAGGAAAGGGTGGCCGGTGGCCCACCAGACTTCGATGTTGGTCAAGTATAACATGCTTAATTAGTCCTGGAATGACGGGCACAACTTCAGTGGACGCATTCTTCTTCAGCGATATACAACATGACAGATCTATTTATGTGCGGGAAGTCGAACGGGACAACTACCTTTCCAAAACAGTGAATTATGCTGTTACAAGCGAGTCACATGATAGTCCGGGATGAAGCTTGAGGCTACACAAATAGCACGGACATGATGTTTTCTGATGTTGGATAATATATTCGCTGCAAAACGACAAAATATATTGCAGATGGGTTCAGCGATTGGGTCCCACAGGACACGGTTCCGAGGACACCAGCAACACTAAATTGGCACGTAAGGCCCGGGCGGGAAGACTTCAGTGTGTATGAATAACGCTTGGTTCATACAAAAGAAAAATGATGAGTACATCTCTTTCGGGTGAGTGAGGATATCTCACTAGACGACTAGAGCACATAATACATATGGCATGACAATCTGTCCAATATGGTCCCAAAAACGCCCCGGGTGAGTGAAACCTAACAACATAAAACTCGTGAAGCGACATGATTTCTTGCTGGCGATATAGCAAGTTCCCTAACCCTAATAATTCATGAGCAACAACTTAATCTGACCAGCACTCAAACAAAACGGTTGTCCCAATGCTCCTGCTTGATACTGACTTCTTCTCCTTCAGCATCCCCAACACCGGGCGCAGAGGTACATTCACCATGGTGGTGCATGCCCTGGTGATCGAAAGTCATCTGCATAGGATCGAATGCGTAAGGGGGCTCGAATGGAGGGAACATGGAATGATGAGACCACAGTTGATCATGGCCAAAGTGGCTCAGAGGAAACTCGTAAGGAGACTGAGAAGTGAGCATCTCCGTTGCCGGGCTGGACATCATTGTTGGTGATGTAGGGTAGGTATCAGTATCGCTACATGGCGTGAGCAGCCGAGGCTGAACAACAGGATGTGTAGCAGCCGCCGGTGTCGTAGACATGCTTGCAGGAGTGAGACGACTATTATAGGTGGGTGGCACTCTCTCCTGCTTGATTCTGGGCGAGGGAGATGGAGCTTCGGTTGACTCGGCTACACTAGCTGAGCCTGCAACAGATTCCGTTTTGACAACATCTTCCTTCTTCGACTTCGAATCTTTGGGTTCCTTCTTGGACTTGGTGACTCTGTTGGCCTTTTCTTTGGTGGTGCGGTTGCGTCGCTGAGGTTCAAGGTTAAGCATCGCTGAGCGAAACCGTGAGTATCTCATTCGGGCAGCATGGCCATTGGTGATTTCTTGAGCCAAGAGAGGGTTGCAGGCGACTTTGTTCCAATCAATCTAGCCACGAGTCAATACCAACGATAATAGTAAAGAATTGAGGCGCGCGATGAAAGATCAAATTGACTTACATCCTTCAGATTCTTCTGTTGCAAGATAGCGAACAGGAATCTTGCCATAACATTATCGTTGTTTGACATGATGTCTGAGTTGTAGCCGAGATGAAGAGAAATTGTGGCCAACGGTTTACTCCAGATCCAAGAGTGCGAGGGTGAAGCCGCTCAAGAAGATATGCACAACCTGGTCTCAGGCGTATCGAGGCAACCGGACGACTCGAGATGAGGCTGGCCGTGGGGTCCAAAAGTGGTGAGGTGACTCATGAAGAGGTATCTAGTGAAATTCGGTGAGATGTGTTCAGTGATATATGTTACTACCTCTCATTGAACCTTTTAAGGCGCCTGCAGTCCGCTTCAGCAGATCACACTGGGGCCTCGAAACAGATTATAGGAAAGCGGGGCTTCATCCAGAACAGCACAAGGACCACTACTGGTGGCAAGTAAAACGAAACTTTGTCTGACGATGGGACAATGAGGGCTGTCAACGGTCAACAGACTTTGGGTGAGTTCAGCCGATAGCCAGAAAAGGAATGATATGCATGAGATATTGTTTGCTTTCTTAGTATCTCACTGGGGTGAGAGACAAGGGCCTGTCACTCTGATTAAGAAACGGTCAAGGGGACGTGTAAAGTGCTTGCATGCAAAGCCTGCAGGGCGCGTCTGATCCTTTTATGACCAGTCAAGCCCCCCATCGATGGCCCATAAAAGGACTCGAAATGCAAGTTAAGGTATGGCTGCCTGTTGCCTAGCAACTCTGTTGGGGAAAGGGGGATGAAAGTAATCAATGATCGCTGATGATGGTGGTGGGGAGACGCGGTCTTAGCGGGATGACAGCGCGGCACACCGCATGCGACCGCGTAAAGTGGTGTACCTAATCCCTGAGCGCACCAGATGCAATCTGACCCCTGGTTTGCTTTGGCTTCGGTCGTTTTCGTAGTTCGCCCCGAAGCAGAATGAGGGTTACGAGGAGTGGGAACTGGTCAATGGCGACTTAATAAAATCTGGCGTATGAAATACTCATAAAACCACGTCAAACGTGGGGGGCCTGTTGCCTGCATTGCTTGGTATACCACAATCTGCAGCATGACATGAAAGAAGCAAAGCAGCAGCGTTGTTTCGGTGTGTCGATTCCCATCAGAAGCGATTCTTTTCGCGAGACTCGGGACTCAGGAACCGCAGCCGAAAACCTGGAAGATATTGCCACCACAAACGATAAATGCAGGGAATCAAGCAGGTCTAATGTCAAACTATGCAGTGGGGTGCCTTCGGGGTGCCTTTTTTTGGTGAAACGTGTGAGTCATCCGAGTTCACAAGGTGGCTGGGTTGATCATTTGGTTATGACTGGCATTGTGTAGAGTGACTGGATTGACGCCATAACGTTGGCATTTGCCTGAATTGAAGGAAATCATTGGACAATGCCTGGCATGGATCAAGGCTATGAATCAGAGGAAGAAAAAGTTTACTTGGGCGTAGCACTTATGGCATGCTACTGCAGATGAGAGCTGAACCGTTCTCCTGTGAGTGATGACAACGGCAGTTTGCAACTTGATGACGGAGATAACCTATCATATGGGAACATCACTTAATGACAGTGGCTGCCGACAGGCGGGTCGGGTAGAGACAAGCGAGGGAAAACACGAGAGAATGACATATCATATGCTAACAGATGCCTCACAGACTGAAGGAGAAGAAAGCAGTCCGCCCATACGAATATGCCGTGAGACTTTCGCCCGGGAACAGAACAAAAAAAATCAAAGTGGTTGGCAAGTCGCGTCCAGGTCGCATCTGCCGCCTCACGCATTGCGCGGTTTGACACCAACCCACGTGATCTCATTTTAATTGGTCTCCACAAGAATAAGATTGAGCAGGACCTCGGGATGACTTTGCTTCTTCGTCGATAGCGCACCGGCATGGCACTGTGAAGCCGCTTTTCATTCGTCAGCACCTGCATACGCCAATAAAAGAAAGACCCGCCTTGCGTGAGACTAAGCCTACTTGGAGCTGCGACCTAACTTGTAGCACTTGCAGCAGAGCCAAGAGCGCATGGGCCCCCCATAACGGACTCGAGCCAAGCTGTTCTCCAAATTCCGGCCATCAAGTCAAACTCTCAGTCCAGTCAGAGCCTCTGTCTCTTAACAATTTTCTCAATCCACAAGTTCCACTTCGTTATTTAGTCCCAAAGTGAGGTTGAGGCAGGACGGCAAAAAGTCAAGATGAACAAGAATTGGGGTGACCGGGCCGACAAGGACTTGTTCTTTACCATTCTTTCCGTCAAGAACATTGGTGTCATTAGCGGAGCAGAATGGACCGCCATCGGTAACCATATGCGCAGCATGGGATACGGCTTTACAAATGAAGGTTGCCGGTACGTACTTCCCGTGATCATTCCAAGCTTTGCTCGTCTCCAGGTAGCGCATATCGCTCGGGTATTATTCCCATCTCGAATTATTACTGCTTCAGCGCATTGCCCTCACAGTTTAGGAGTATTTGAGACGAGTTGTTCAAACCTAAATCATATACCGTCCTTACCCTTTTCTCACTATATAATGGGTCGGCTATGCCGGAAACAGCCATACCTCATGCCTGGGAACCACATTACAATCAAGAGCGGTTTACAAGCTTTGCACCTGCAACCACGTGGGTTATCGAAAATGAGAACTGATCGACATACAGGCAACACTTTCAAGGTCTCCGAAGGGCTCAGAACAAAGCAGAGACCAACGGTACCGTCGCGGAGAGCCCGAGAAAGAACGACCCGACTCTCAATCCCATCACCCGTCGGCCGGGACCAGGACGCGGTCGGCCCAGAAAGCAACCGCTTACTCCTGTTGAGAATCCTGGTCAGGATGGTGCCGCGTTAACAGGAGTTGCTGGGGTCCCTTATGAAGAAGAGGTACAACAGCAGCAGCTGCCGCTTCCGCCTCCGCCTCCGCCTCCGCCTGATGCTGCCCCACCTGTAGATGATGCAATCGCCGACGACCTGCCGCTTCCTTTGACGATTCCTGCGCAAGAACCAACGTCTCTAGAGTTGGTTACTGGTGAAGATGATCTAGATGAACAGCCGGCTAAACGCCCAAGACTGGATGATCCATCAGACCATTTGGATGATCCAGCTGGGTTAGCCCTGGACGATAACAATGTTGATGTCTTGGTGGATCATGAACTAGATCATGGGTAAGTCAAAAACACCCAATTGCAACCGAGCCACTTTCTCATACTAACCGAGCCATTAGATACTTTGGCGAAGCATAGGCTGCTGAGAATCACGTATCATGTTCCTCATCAGTTTGGGTGTTTCACACTTTCTACTTCTGAGACGCTCTCACTTGCATTGCTTTATCACATTTCAACAGTCGCCGTTAGGGGAAGTACTTTTGAATGAGATATGTACATTACTATTCGGCATGATTCACTGGGTTGCGTGGAGTTTGGGGTATGTTAAGTGTACCTGGCTTAGGTAACAATACCACGTGACATTCAATCGTAGTACTGATTTGAAATACCTCTATGATTCTTGCCTCTGCATGGTCAGCACTTTTGCAGTCGCTAGCTGGAAAGCAGCACTATTGCGAGCAAGAGCGCGGGAATATGGGATCTTATAGTTCATTCATTGTTTACTGTTGCTTGTAGCTCTTTCTGCTCTAAAGGCTTGATGATGCCTCCAGGCCATCTACTGCCATGACCCTCACGTCAAAGTCCATCGAATCCAATCCATTGCAATGCCAAAGTTCCATATCAGCAGTAGCAGAGATTCCGCAGCCTGACGTGCCTGTGTCACGTGAAAACAAATCCATGCATTCTGCCCTTGCAGTGGGACTTAGATGTCTCCAGCGCCGTAAGTCGTCTCAAACTCCATACTACCAGCGTTGGCGGTAGTTAGGGTATCGGGAACCACTGAATCGACATCTTGGTCATCGTGAGCCTCGTCGGCAGAGGCCTTGTCAGCAGATGCCTTCTTGGGACGCTTTGCCTTGGAAGACAGGGCCTTCGTGGCAGGACGCTTGACGGCCCTAGATCCCTCGGAGCTCGGCGTATTCCCGAAGTTAAGACCAAGCTTCTTCTTGATCTGCCCAAAGCGAACCTGTGATGATATCAGATGAGAAGCCGCACGGTCGCCGGTTGAGGCTACCTACCTTGGCGGTGTTGGCATTGGCGTAGCCCAGCTCATCGGCGACGCCATTCCAATCAATCTCGGGCTTGTTCTTCATATTCTTGATCATGGCGGCAAAAAACTTCGCCTCCAGATCGCCGGATTGCTTGGAAACTGTAGTAGGGCTGGCCATGTTGAGATAAGAATGAGTCGTGAATGCGGTTAGATGTGAGTGCTTGAGTGCTGTGGTGTGGTGTGGTATGGTGTGATGTAGCCTGTGCGTTTGCTTTTGGGAAGACTTGTAGGAGTTTTGGGTGTCCAAGTTCAAGCAACGGGTTATCCGAATAATCCAAGCAATATCGAATAACCAGTTTCAGTAAGGGGGGAGGAGCTTGACATAACAAGTCGAGATAAAAATCATGACGATTTCTTGCGGAATGTCATGTCATGTATAGTAAGAGCTTAGAGCGCTCGGTGGTCCCTCATGGTTATCCTGGTTCTGTGCAGAAAGAGCAGGGCGTAACACTCGAGATTAGAGAACTCCGCGATATATCGTACAAAGTGTGACAATTATGTGCAAGAGCTTTGCTTGGCGGTTCAATATGGGAATCGCCGCATAATGTGGTATGATGTATAGAGAAATGGAAAAGAGAAACTCACACATCCAGGTTCAGGAAGTCCGTAGGTCATTTGGTCTGAACAGTATAAGGTGTTAGTTCACCTTTTAGTCACCTTCAGTTGACTGAAAGGTCTTTCCATGAATTAAGACAGATTCAAAGATCTCTACTTGTCATGTTCCAATTTGTTCCTACAATAGCTACTTAACATCAAACCATGGCTAATGGAATCAACCCCTTGTGTTTTTCTTTCAGCTATAATGTACGGTTGTGAGCAACTGTTTGGGGAAAAAAAAATTCTGAAAGAGACCTTTTATATCCACTGGATGTGAGGCTTTCAAGGACAAGAGAAAGATAAAGTGGTATTTGGCGTAGGTATTAAGCAGTCATATATGTAGTCCAGCCAAAGTCTAAAGTGTGTCATCATTTGCGACATGTTTACTCAACCCTACACAGCCAAAAGTTGAGTACTGAGCCTCCGTTTTGCAGACAAAGTTAGGATCAGTCCAGAGATATGTGCAGGATACAACAAAAGTGATTTAAAGGACCAAACACTTTCTATTGAAGGACAGCTCGACATGAGTTGGACTTTCCTCTTTTTCATTAGAGAAAGAACCTACCAGAGCTTGACCACAAATAGACGATTCTTGTCGTAGATCCCCAAATTTCCCCCATTCTGGAATACTGGTGACATCTCGATCCCAGTAGTCCATCCGTGCATACTGGCCCAGTAACTGGTCCGCAAAACCAGCCAAAATCCAAACCGCCAAAACTACAACCCACCTCACTCACTCTGGACTCAATACATCGGTCAGTCTCGAAAGTTACTGCACCCACAACCGAATTTCGAATTCCAGTCATCCACAACAAACATCCGACTCCCCATCATACAATTGGAGACAGCAGTCGCCTTCGCTAAAACGTCAAGCCATTTTTGCAATACGACTTGAGTCTTCAATTACCTATTTCAAAGCCACCCTTCCGCATCACGACACAAACAGCATTCATCATGTCTGGAAAGGACGATAGTTCGCAGTTTCTGTTCTTGATCACTTGCATCAAGAACTCCAACAACGGCAAGGTGGGTCCTTCTATTCATCCGTACCAGCCAATTGGGCAATATCTTTGGTTCTCAACGAGATGACCATCAGCTCAAAACACCAATTACCTCACCTTCACACTTGTCACGTGTTTTTCATTGTTAATCTGTTGAAGGTCGACTTTGCAGCTGTTGCTAAACAGCTTGAAATCGTTTCTAAGGGCGCTGCGTAAGTCAATAGTCTCCATTGTGACACTCGCGCCATATCGCTGACTAGACCTTCCGGACAGCGCCAAGCGCTATGAACGCCTCATGAAGGCTCATGGCATTGGCACCAACGGCAACTCCGGTTCCAGCGCCCCCAAAAAGTCCCCTGTCAAGAAGGAGAAGGGCGGAGACAGCAGCAAGCCCGCCTCCAAGAAGCGCAAACTCAAGGAGGTCGACGAGAACGCTCCCGACGAGGATGAGCCGATCAAAGGTGAAGTCAAATCTGAAATCAAATTTGAAGATGCCATCAACGTGAAGATCGAACAGAGCAATGGTGGTGTCGCAGTCATGGCCGCACCCGCTTCGACCCTCCCGACTCCCCACGAGGCGCTGGAGCGGGTCAGCCAGGACGATGACGATGAAGTTCTTGTGATCTCCGCGACAGAGAAGAAGTCCGATGGCAGCCTTTCAGTCTATGGCGGTGATAATCATCATCACCACCACCACACGCATATGTCGGCTCAACACATTCCTGGCTTTCACTCTTTCGACTATGCTGCTAACATGGGATATCCATTACAGACGGCTCCACCCATGTCACCAATGATGACGATGCCGGCGGTTTCTAGACCCAGTTCTGGAAATGTTCTACCTTATGGTTTTACACCATCACCTTTCGGGCACAATCACAATACCCCTGGTTTCTTCTGGCATGGTCAACACATGATGGCTCGACAATCTGAAGGTCACCACATGGAAGAATCTACGGATAAGGGATTGTAAGGAAAGGGCAAATGAATTGTGTAAGTTTTCACTTATGATCAACCATCGAACTTAAGCTAACTTTTTGGCGCAGTCGATGCTTTAGTTCGTCTTTGGGGGATGCTATGAATAACCTCTGGTTGGCAAAGCAGAGTTTAAGGCCCACACTCGTGGTTCCTTTCTTGTACACAGAGACTTGCACTTGGAGTTGTCTGTCCGGTTTGGCACTTAAGATCCTACCGCCCATCAATAATACTTCCTTCGTCCCAAATGCGAATTACTTGTAATCGTGTGTGTTTTAGTAGACTGGATTATCAAGTCCATCAGACAGACGGGTATCGCATGCTAATTCAAACCGTGCCGGGTCAAACGCTCACCATACATAGTGGTCCATGTAGCTGTTGCAGGTGCTGCATGATCGGTCCGCGTCCTACCGGCAGCTAGCGCCAAATACAAAATATTCGAAGGTACTCACATCAATTGGAGACACTATGCTGCTGACAACGTCAATTATGTCTTTGAAAAATGAACCTTGGTAGCATTCATCGATCCTTTGAATCTGATGAATTTCTTATGCAGCAACACACGGCATTTACATGCGGACACCCCACCATTTCGAAATCATGGTACCACCCACCAATCGGCGCTGAGGAG
Source organism: Truncatella angustata (assembly GCF_020726525.1). Classification (NCBI taxonomy): domain Eukaryota; kingdom Fungi; phylum Ascomycota; class Sordariomycetes; order Amphisphaeriales; family Sporocadaceae; genus Truncatella; species Truncatella angustata. Next base: position 723,510 of record NW_025763390.1, on the reverse strand, counting down.
CTATCATGTATGATATCGCAAGCTTTCTTTGAGTGTTCAGATTGACAATAGTTCCGAAAGAAATTCGACTTCACTGTACGTAGCACCCGTACACCAAATCTATAGCCGCGCAAATCTCAGCATATCATATACCATGTCTTACGAAGGAGCAGACCTCAACAGATGGCCGAGGACGGCACTAAGAGCAAGTTTTTTGTTCTTCACCTAGATTACTTGTATACCTAGCCTAAAATCAGTGCCCATTAATGCCAGAAAATACAACGTACTGCCCTAAGTCCCTGGTCCTCAGAAGAACCAGCCTACAACGGACGTCCTTGGCGCTATGGCATTGAGCGAGGCGACCAGTAACTTTGTCGCTGGTGAGGCCAAGACTGGCGACACATCCGTCTCTTGTATCCGCTAGATTATCACAGGTACCGGTGCTTTACCTCTTTTGTCAATTACCACCAAGCCTAGTTGTCGTGGTGGAAAGGGAGGAGAACGAAAGCTACAAGGAGTCTAGGAAGGGAGACAGTTTCATAGGCGATGGAACATGTCAGTCAAGGAATTGCGGCTGTTCTATCATAGTAATACGAGATTTCCCAGCAAGTGTATCAATAATGATCAACAATTCTCACATAAGCTATCAATCATCGAGCCCCAGCTCGTCCAAGTATTTTGGCAGTGCCATGCAATGCTGCCATTTAGGGAGTCAGCCGCTTCAAACTTACGATCATGACCTAACCACGGATTTTATAAGTGGCTAGCAGTATTTCCTCTGCCTCACCTGCCCGTCTCCTGTGCCGTTTCTGATGTCTGAGTTCTCGGACAATGGTCCATGCCAAACATAGAGAAAGTACCTAGTGTGATTGCTTCGTATCTAGAGCTTACTGTCCTGGAATACCGTCTTAGAGTATATGAGCAACAGAATTGTTCCACGTCGCCGCTGCCCAGGCGATGCATTTTTCACGCGGAGAAGTAAAGAATCGGTTATCTGCGCGTTGGAGAACCTCTGGCGTCTTGATGTCCAAGTAAATAGCCGCTAGATTTATACATAGTAGCCGTCCTCATTCTCTGCTGATTCCTCATCGCAGTAATGTTTCTCTAAACAGTCTCCGACATGTTGCCTCGCTCTACACCCAAGTAGATGATATACATTCCACCGGATGATCATGGCGACAAGTTAATCAGATATACTCTGAGCACGTGAGCATATTCCAAATACTGAAGACCATTGTGCCTGAAGCACTGGTTGGGTCGTTGCTTCTCACCAGGCACAATCCTTTCCCCAAACAGCTCCCGCGGCTTATACTACAACTCTTAAACCTGACGTTCTATTTCTATTCACGAAGTAGGGCAGTTTGATGCGAATTTCCAAGAACCATACAGAGAGGAATAATGCAAAAGAGGAGCACCTGCCAAGCTGCTGAATCCCGCCCAATATGGTCAGACTCAATACTTGAGCAGGTGCCTTGTTGGCTCCTTGTTCTCTTGTGACAGATGGAGGAAGGGCCTCGACGCAAAAGCGGAACACATTAATGGAAAAAGGACTCCACGCGATCGAGGAAGCCATAAACCCCCTCCCAGAAGATCCTTCGCACAATATGACCTAAAGATTCTCCCAAGACAATCATTCTGATCTAATGATCTCAACAACCCTTTGTTTTCCAAAACATTTTCAAGCCACTTCCATGTACAGATACTGTATAGCTGGCCATTTGTCCCAAACTATGGCCCAATCTTCATAGTCCACCAAAATATCGGCACGTCGCCTTGCGTATATATCACTCGTGAAGACATCCAATAGCCAGTTACTCTACTGATGTTGCTGACTGATTCAGAATCACCCCCCTCAAATATCGTTCCCTGTTACATGTTGTATGATATGAATCGGGTGAAGCCAGAGGATCATGATCTTTCCATGGCAGGGTTCAGTCGGTTTAAGAGTTTCCAGCTTCTTGAACAAAAAAAAGCTCGAGGGTCACACAGGACTGATCGAGTCAGGAGGGGATGATATAATTGACCTATGCAAAGACACTGAGAGATAGTGGTTATCTACTGAGTAGTCTAGCGGTATGACACTGTCTTATATCTACACTGTCTGTTCATTTCCAGGCGAGCTGTAGTATTGAACTAGTGCTTGTCGACCCAGCCACTTCGCTCAAACCTCTCCTTGGTAAAGTTTCCGATCCTCTGCCTATCGGGCTATCACTAAAGCTGCACCATTGGTATGATACCAAGAGCTTGTTCTATATCCATCCATCTAAGAAAACCGACTGCGTCTGACAGAAGATGGGGCGAACATGTATATTTCCCGAAGGCAACATGAGGACCCTTGGTGGCCCTGTGATTTGCCTACCGTAAACACTAGGTAATCATTGGCCCATTCGTACATCTCCAAGTCTCACTTTGCAATCTGATGGTAACGTTTAAATTCTTGGCTGTCTGGTCCTCAACATGATCATGAGAACTTGCAGGATCTCTCGAGGTGGATTCAATCCTTTTTGGCAGCTTGTGATGTTTGATAGGTCATATTCTTGCATCGTACGGTGTTATTGGTAGCAAGCTGAATTCTACTCAAGCTGAATGATGCTTCAACCCCTTGTATGTAAATCCCAGAAGACAAACATAGCGATCGTATTCTCATTATGGTTAGACAGGGTCTTCTATCAGCTAATGATGAAGCATGAAGAATCTTTTCTAGAAAAGCCTCCAGATAGAATCGTAAGATCCGTTGGAAATCTCTTCCTAGATCTCTATGGATCTGTTAATAAGAATGGCGAACGCCAATAATTTACATTTAACAATCACAGGAACAATTTGTGAAAATTTCGAAAGTTTGAAGTTCTTCAATTGTCTATCTATACGAGAGTGTCGTTGGAAATGCAGTGTTTGTACAGGGGTATCTGATCATGTTCTCATAACCTTCCTCATGACATGTCTTGCCATATCATTCCATCTCAGATGATGCTGATCACCGTCTCGTCAGTGTCGTCAGTCTTTGGAAAGGGAAAATGGTGTTGAAAATGCGAACCAATAAGCACCAGCAAGCTGGTGCAGCTCGCGTTGCTGTCATGGACGCCAAGTTATGAAGAGAAAGCGTCTGATGTGCCCAGAACTCATCTTTGACGTGCGTTGCAATGTTGTGAAAGTGCTGTTGATGCCACGAGTCTGCAGACACGCCAAAGGAGCTGAGCAAAAAGAATGTTTGAATAAAAAGTATGATGAAGATCGAACCGCAGAGACGAGAACGATTCTCCAATACTTGAGCAGAACGAAGGGAAGTTTCCAGCGAAGACCGGCAGCAAGATGCTACATACTTCAGCAATGACCGAGCTGCGGATGTGCTCCGAGGCCAGGCGAGTCAACGAAGATACTTCAAGTTGACCATAGTGCGAGCATCTTGCAAAAGTGTTTCCAAGCGAAGAATCAAGGGAATCCAAGAAGCTTCAGCAAGGTTAGTTGTGAACCAAGGATCATATTTCAATGACGAAGGTTCGTCGCAATTATCTAATAGTGACCAAGGGAATTAGTGATTAAGACGGCATGTAGCGTTGTCAAAGAGACAAGACGCTGACTGCCGAGAAAGTATGATGCAGTGTAAAATGGTATACCGAAGCCTCAAAGATGCAGTTGAAATATTGTACAAAGAGGACTGAGTGTCGAAAAAGAATGATGTTAGAAATGAAATTCTCGCGGTAAAGTTAGTTTGTGGAAGTGCCGGTCGGCTGTCGCAGACTGTGCAGTATTGGCGGAGGCGTGGAAGGGTCTTTTATAGTGGAAAACTTAGCAAGCCATACCAGGAGGCGCGCCACTATTACGGTCATCTTTCTTGCAGCCCTTGAAGAGTCGTGCCCAGAAACCACGCTTCTTGTTCTTCTTTGCCTTGTTGGTATGGACAGTCTCCTCGTTCATGGCAGCAGCGACTTCCGTAGCAGTGATGTCTGAGCCTTTGCTATTGGTAGCATGAGCAGCACCAGAGATAGCCTGAACAAGAGCTGTCTGGACGGCACCAGGGAGAATTTGCTGAACGGATTGCTGGACCACCTGTTGAACCACCTGTTGAACCAATGTAGGGAGCATATTGGCAATTTGCTGGAGACTGTTGATCTCGTTGCCGAACTGGCCCATTTGGTTGTTGGTAAGGGACACCGTGTTATTGATTGCATGTATAAAAGCACCAAGAGCATTGACATGATTGCCAACAGCACTGACGTGGTTGTTCATGGCGCCGACTTGGGTGTTGAGGTTGTTGAGGTGGTTTCCAAGACCTTGGTCGATGCGGTTGAGGTGGTTTCCAAGACCTTGGTCGATGCGGTTGATCTGATCACCAAGACCTTGGTCGATGCGGTTGATCTGATCACCAATAGCAGCCTCGTGAGCTTGGTTGAGGTTGCGAAGGTTGTTGACATTGAGTCTAAGAGGACCGGTAGCATCAAGGATTCTAGCCTCGACAACACCAAACATCTCCTCCAAGATGTCATCAACATTGTCAACAGCCTGACCACCAACAAGACCATGCTCGGCCATTGCTCGGATGACAGCCTGGGAGACCTCACGAACAACGTTCTGATGAAGAGACTGGCCATTGTTTTCGGCAAGAACTTGGCGGACAGCATTCGCACTAGCGTTCCTAGCTGCCTGACGAATGATGGCATGGAGATCTTCACCGACATCCTGATTTCTCATCAAGTTATCAATGGTGTGTCGCATGTGAGCGTCATGGTTCTCGTGATGAACTACCGAGTCCCTCTCGCGGATGCGGCGGACATTCTCGACGTAGAGCTCTGTATACTCCCGTGAACCATGCTCAAGCTCGACTAGAAGCTGAAGTTGGTCAAAGTCGTCCATGACTGCCTGGGCATCCATGTAAGGAGCTGTAGTGACAGGAAAGCGACCTCCGAGGCGGGCTGTCTCAAGCTCTTCAGCCATTGGAAGCAGCTTTTGAGGATTGACTGCTGTGCCGTTGCTGAGACGAAGAGGAGAGTTGACTGCAGTCAAAACACTGACACGAGGAGACGGATCTTGAATCAGACCTGGTCGAAGACGTACTTCGACATCTTCAGTATCTTCGAAAGTAGCATGACGAGTGGAAGAGTGTGTAGGAGTCTGCGGCTGATCGGCATCACGACTGACAGTAGGCTGAACAGAAGGAGCAGTAGAGGAACGGCTGGACTGATCGACTTCACTGTCATTGGAGGAACCAGACAAAGCGGAGGTTGCAGAGTCGTTGATGGAAGGAGTAGAAATCAGGAGTGAAGCCACCGAACCAGCAGAGACGTTGCGGCTTCGGGGAATGGCGCTTGCTTGAAGCTCACCGATGGTGACAGGGGCAGGGATGGGGCCAGAGACTACACGGGCAACTCCGTTGCGAACAACGTTGCGAGAGACCACGCGAGCTCTGGTCTGGGGAGGGATGTAAGTGGTGCGTGGAAGTTGCATAGACATCTTGCTAGCTTGAGCTGACGACCAGGGGAATGAACTGTCTGACCTAATGTCAGCGTGTGGCAGCTTGATTTCGTGATCAGATGGTACTTACTGTGATGAACCAGCTTACAACGCTGGAGCTTGTTGAATGATTGATGATAGATTACCTGTAGTTGGGAGTATGTAACGAAGAACAACCCTGAGGCGGAAGTTCTGAGTAGAAGGCACGCGGTAGGCGCGAGTCACTTGGATGAAGAGTGCTGCAGAAAAAAAATTAGAGCTTTTCAATTGAGAAGAGAACAGAAAACTTACCAGAAACGACCTATGGGCGGAAGCTCTTGACTTGGAAACGACTTGTAGTCGGGACAGCTGATTGAAAGCAAGGACGACCTGTAGTGGAAGTTCTTGATGGAAGAATGAGGTAAACCTAAAGGCGGAATTCGCTCAAAGAGATGTTTGATGATGGTGATTGAAATTGAAAAGTGATGGAGTAAGCTGTTGCGGGAAATGACCAAGGTAAAATTACCAAAGTCAAACAAATTGCGATGATGGCCGAAGTCGTAACGATGTGTGAAGAATGATGATTACAAGAAGCTGAAGGTTCTGAAAGCTGCTTGAAGACGAAAAATGTCAGTGAAGTCCAAAGAATCTTGGCATGTTGAATTGAAGGCAGCAACTGATATGGTTGTGGAAATAGTCGGGTGGGTGCCAAGCTTTGATATTGGCATGGTGATGGTGGTGGGGGAGGGGTAGCTGTGCCAGAAAATGAAGCTGACGAAAAGTCGAAAGCCTTCAGATCAAAGAAATGAAGGCGGGGGAAATGGTTGTGATGCTTCTTGCGAGCTCAAAATTACCAGAAGATAATCATGAAGGAGTCATAAGCGACAAGAAGCGCGTGCACACCATTGGTGGTGATGACAAGCAACACAGAGAAGCTCACTTTGATGTAAGGCGTTCGACTGTGCCGCAGTGATGATGGTGTGATGGAACTATGGTAAGGATTGTGATGAAAATCAAGCTACGCAAGCAAATGCTGCAATGCGCAGTTGATCGATGGGAAAGGTGTTGTGATGGGATGGAACATGAGACTTACCTGATGACGAGTGATGCCGAATCTGGTCGTTAAAAAGCGGTTAGTGCAGATGATTGCTTGTTGAAAAATGCCGGTGTTGCGAAGTGTGTTGCTCTCAAAGTGAAGCTGGTCGTATGACTGGCAAAAAGAATATTGAGAGCGTGGGAAAAGAAAGAAGGAAAGGAAGGAAAAACCTGGGAGAACCTCAGATATTTATGGCCCTCAGGGTTGGTTCTGCCGAGTTACTGATTAGAATTATTCATGCTGCACTAAGCAGAATCCAATGCGTTGTTTCGCCAGACGCAGACTGTCATTGGTTGTCACAGGTTCACCAACCTCCTCTTCGCTAATCTGTAGTGATTCTACAGTGTTGTCTTCCCAAAATCCCCCAATCACAGCAGATCATTGGCTCATTCGCCGCCAACCAGCCTCTGAGTTTTGGACGTCCAAGTTCTCAATCGAATTCAATGGAAATCAGAGCGCTAGATTCTGCTGCTGATTTGATTGGGAAAAGGAAAAGGTGCACAATCTGCTGTCGACTTGGTCGAAAATGACGGTTGGTTAAGCCAAAATAACAAGGGCAACAGCTTGCCTTGGTTTTTGCAATCAAGCCGGCAGAGTCTTGATATGCGGCATCATCCAACCATGAATGTTCCAACTTCGTACATTTGATTATGTGATTATGACTCCACCATCTGTGTTGTATTAACTTCATCAAGGTGATCCGTCGCGATGGAATGAATTTGACTGCCAGACAATTTTCAATACACGAAATAGCGCACAACTGACTAAACACTGTGACATTCATCCTAAGCTCCACATTAAGTACTCAAATATTCCCTCGTTGATAGATATTCTCCCAGTTCTACTGCATGGTTGTATGCCATATGTAGCAACAAGGTGCCCAAGTGCGCATGATGCATTGACCGTGTCTGTTGAAAAGGAAGTGCGATGCATAGAATTAATCAGTCATACATTGCTTGCAGAAGCTGACTCGCATATCGATTTAAGTCATCGCATCAAGAGCAGCGCCTCATCACTGGCGTATTTCTAAGCAAAAGTGACCTTTGAATGGTGTTAGCGATATGATAGTAATGTACGTCTCAGAGACCAGTCGAATAGGCCGTAAATGGGAAAAAATCACATGATCATTCCCTTGATACATACAAAACTCACTCACGTTGTAATAGTGATACTTTTAATCAATCTTGTGCGGTATGGTTGCCATTGCTGTTGCTGTCGCTTAGCACTAACACACAACTCGACGACATGTCGTTGGCATTAACGTCGTCGTCTCCACATTCCAGCGGGCCGCCGTTGAACCTTGCAACGGCTGTCGGCGGCAAGGTGACACAAACCCCACCGGCGTCAGATCATAGCGGGAGAACCCGCGCCTCTGTCGCGTTTGCTCTGGTGACGATAACGCCGTGATTGTGTATCTGGTAGTCCGAAAGCCAAGAGCGCACAGCACTCAAATGCGCGATAGAGATCGGCCGTTGCGATGCCATCGCCAGTGCCGGGACGATGGGATTTCGATTGACGATGAATAATTGACCTGTGCGACTGCGTTGTCTTCCTCTTCCAACTTCTTTCCATAACTGACCAAACCTCCTGTGCAGACGCGCTCATGGCCATTTGGCTTAATATGAAGGAGCTTCAGCGCACCACTACAAATCCACTCGACCACTGAGTCAAGACGTGTCATTTTCTGAAGCCATCGTTACTTGAACAATGGGCTATGAAAAGTTGCTGTGGATTTTGGCAGCGAGAGCTGACGCGGCCGCCGTCAAACGGCACAACCGAACGCAGTCTGTCTTGCCGATTGACTTGAGAATCTGATCCATCAGCCCTGTGAATAGCGTGGAAGTCTTCGGCGCACCTATCGTCGCGATTGCTGAGTCAGCGTATCGTCTCTATGGCCATGATTTTGGGCAATCATTCTCGTGACGTCGCCACTCGGTGGTGTTAGGTGTCGTTTACAATATACCGGGGGCCAAGGCTAAGGCCCAGTACGCATGGTGTATTTGTAAGATATCCGTGCCCAAGTTGAACGCTTCTCACGACAATCGCCTTAGTCTTTCGAAGTCAGGCGACACGTCTCACTGGATACTCAACAATAGCACCAGTATCGCAACAGTTCTGCCACGCAGTGAGTGAGCGTGATACGCCGTTCATATCAGATTGCCGAAGCACCTGTTCCGAATGGGCGCAGGTGATCGCTCGAACATGTCTTGTGATGTCCTATCGCCCCTGGCGTACCGTCGGATATGTACCACAGGGGTCCGGCAGGAGGGTTGCTGGCATTTGCCGAGCAATCTTTCAATAGCACACTCCATCAACGACAACAAAATGTCGGATCTATAATAGCCGTGAAGTAGGGCATCTGGGAATCATGACAGACCTGAGTCAAACAAATTGACGTGGCGTTCACTCGTATGTCCTGGTGATGCATATTAGCAGACTGGGTCCATGTGGCGCAAAATTCCCGAACCACCGAAAGAGACACGCCTTCCTTCGCGCTCTGATGCCCTACTAATGTTCAAGTTGTTGCTCGTGCTGGATGAACCATCTCGTGTGGATACGACAACGCCATAGACAAGCTACCCGTTGGATTTGCTGTTAGCAGCGGTTGACAACATGTAGCTCACTCACCTGCGGTTCTTTATGAAACCATAATAAGGCACCATGTCAACTTCAACTTACGTTCGAGCCAGGCTGAGTTGGATGAGTGTTTTCCCAGCGGAGGATCCCCGCCTGTTTAATACCATGCAACTGGTTCAATGTCCAATTGCCCCATGTCTCAAAGACTCGATGTGATAATAATACAGCAAACTATATCTATCATTATTATATGGAATACTATTGAGTTGATGTTCATGATGGGGGGTATGACATGTTCCGCGACGGGGTTTATCGCATCTAGTGACAAAAGCAGCTCAAACCATCCACAGACCATGTTGTAAGACCATTCAGTCTGTCGTTTAAGAACAAATAACAGGAAATGATAGCAAAGTAAAGGGCAAGAACGCAGCACTATGGATTATTGAAACTGAGAATCGGCAGAAACTTGAAGGCAAGCGCGGTTCAACTTCGAGAGCGTTCGCCCTGTGAAGTAATAATAATGGCCATGACTACTCTAACTGAGACAGGATATCCACCGCGGACGTCGAAACAGCAATTAGCAGGATAATGAGCAAACAATAGGGGAAGACGATGCAACACCAGGTGGCTATCTCCACTGCTATTCTGGATGTAACGGTAAGCAAAACGAAACCGGCAACAATCACCGCTTGTAAGGCGCTCTTTCTCAAATGAATTCAGTCAGAAACTTCAAATTATAAGTTCCCAAAGCTGGTCGAGGATTTACACATAGGGCTATGTATCAATCGAATCACGAACAATCACATCTCACTCAGGGGAGAAATGCTTCAGTGCAACATCGAGTTTGCAGTTCATTCACATCCCATACCCTGCATTGGTGAGGGTTTTATTCACCACTGGTTTTGGGAATTTGTTGTTGGAAGCGTTAGCCTTGATGGCCCATTATAGACATATTCACATCCTATGCATTGTCGGCCTGACGCTTCTTGTTGCAATACTTGTAAACAATGGGCCAGAATTTAACGTCGACCTCCACCTGCTTCTTCATTCAAATGTTATAGGTACTGGGCCAAGATTTCGCACTGAGACCCTCACAATTCTTCTTTTTGGCCTTGGTCCAACTATTGTAGACGCTGGGTCAGAACTCTGCATTTGTCTCCACGGGGGTAATGGCAACGTAAGAACTCGACAAAACAAAGTGTGTTTGAAAATAATCATCACTCTGGACACATCAACGAGAACTGGGCCAAAGTCTCAGTTCTCGCGTATTGTTTAATTCTTCCGACTCGGTTTAGAGAGCAGGTAGCAACGAAAATCGTCTTTTACGTCGAGCGAAAATATGGTATGTCTACCTTAGCAAAAGCTTGAATTTGAATGTTACATATCATTTCCAAGGTTCTCTACACTCAATGCTTACGGCGCATTCAATGCCAAGGCTCGACATCCTATTGGTGTATCTCCGTCGACCATATTACTTACCAGGAAGTAGAGACGCTCGTTCTTCGGTAATGCAGTCAATATGTATTCTGAGGAACGCAGCACCTGTGCAAGGTTCGCCAGACCGACCTAAGTCAAGACACCGGATGTATACATAGCCAAGTAGAGTGTTGCTTGAAGGCTTACTTCAGCTTTTTTGATACACGACCTAGTGCGAATATGCCATATTCACCTCAGGATAATGGCAGAAAATAATGGGAGTAAATTTAAAAGCAAGTTCGTATCGCCAAGCAATCCTTCTCTAGATGAGTTTCATTTTGAAAGCGAAATGCTCCAAACAAGTGAAGAATTTACAACGTTACCGATATAAGTAGGATAACATGACAGGTATAATTTTTTCACGAATTTACTTCTCATATCTGTATTAGTCTAGGTCATCTTTCGGCAGGTTAGTTCACAGTCGCCCATGCCGCCATGGCTAAACAATTTCTTATGTTAAGTTCCGCAACTAGTCTGAGATACTTCATGATCGTGCATACTCATTAAATTGCGTGATTGTGCCCGGTTATGATGCTGTCCAATAGGAAATGGTCACTTTCAATGCCAATTTCTCAGAACCTAGATGGCCAACACCTGCTGCGGAGTAAGTTATATCCTATTGTTTTATAGATTTCGGTGTCGCATCTGAAGAGCCTCTCAAAATAAGATGTCTGGAAATCAAGCTAATCGACGACATTGCACAGCCCAGACCAGAAAGCACTGCATACTTTGGCTCTACGGAAAAAGCCGGCCAAACATAGATAGAACTGTTCACGCCTTGCCGATAACAAATCAAGACAAAAGAAGCGTGGAAATTATAACGCCAACATCCCAAATAGTGGATGATGATTACATCACTGGCCTTGATATCTAACACCAATTAAATCATCTAAATATTTTGTGCTAGGCATGCATGCAATGCGGTTGGAGTTTGCGAAGGCATAACCGGCGCCATCAAGACTTCTCATCAATTTCACTGTGTTGACTCGATTCTCCAGAGTCTAATGGTGCAACGCTCACTTCAACCCGGTCCCTTGGTTCTGGTACCCAAAGAAAGGACAACATCGTCCCAAGTAGTGATTGGCTGCGGTCCTCTGATCACGTTTCCCATTTGAGGCTTAGAAGTGTTCAAGCCTTACTTCAAGCAATACCCCTGATTGGTCAACACAATGTCTCTAGGTGGGAAGGCTACTAGCTTCCCATGATAAAAGAAGAAAGATAAATATGATCGTACCAAACACTTTAAGCAAAAATCGTGTTCATTAAGCCCGAAATCACGGTTAAGAAGAACCGTGTTGCGATTCAGGTAGACAACATAAATATACATCGGGAAATTGATTATGTATGCTATCGTGGTAATATTAACTGAACGTATAGTATCGCCTTTGGGTATCGGCTGCGGCGGCTTTCAATAATGAGAATTATTCAAGACACGTACCAACCTACTTGTAGGTTCTCACATAGCTGACTGCACCACACACATACATGAAAACGATACCGATACAGGCTGACTCATAATCCTTATGGTGGCCTCGCAAACTCCGGATTAAGTAGGCGGCTGGTGTTTGTGTGCACACTCCCATGCATGACGATATCATGGTAGGCATCAACAAAATGTTTGTGACAAGTAACACTGGCCCGAGTGGCTTCAAGACGTGCGACCATATATTCAGAGGGCAAGCCAAAGCCAGCACCATCACAGACATTCCGAGGATATCCACAACAAGCAAACGGCTCGTGCCGTTTCTACAGCTGCGTGAAGTTTCGGGTCGGGCTATGTGGCGCTTCATCTACGTTATCAAACTTCCACTTCGTACACACGATCTCATAGATCACCCAGCCATCCGTTTGTCCCAGTCCGTAGAACAAACATCTGGAGTTGAGAATTCAAGAAACTTAGTGTTTGAGCGGAATGTGCGAGTGATGGAGAACTATCGTGTTCCCAAAAGGCAGTAAAGAATCACAGGAAGCACAAGAACCTGAAGACATATTGGGTTAGTTTCAAAACAAATAACAAGTGGTTGCGTCTGTTTATGGCAAGAGAGAAAATCGTTGATCTCGAGTTTAGTAATTTATTATGGTGTCCTTGCATGTTCTAATCCAAGCACTAGAGAAATGTCTCGGTCGCTGGGCTCATTGAGTTATTGTTCCTCCTCGAATGGGTATACTAGTTGCCAACCTCCACTGTACACTACAATTAATCGCTAGTCATGGCTGCTTGTCACCAATAAGATGGCACCTTAAAGCTCGGGGGCCATAAAGAATAGAAATTGAAGCGATTTAGCATTGGATTAAAAGGATTGGGCAGGAGACTGACGAAATCACACACACTATATAATTTAAATAAGGTTCATATGTGTGGTTTGATTTGATGTGTTCAATTGCAAATAGCTGACCTACCACGTTTGGCTAGGCTTGGCATACCACCAAGTGCTTCTATACCATAAAGTGTGTTGGCTAGGCGCGAGTGTCACTTATATAATGGATGGAAAGTCTCAATACGAACTCATATAACTGTATACAGTAGCTACTGCAGTGTTAAAGCAGATATAGGAGTGAACCCAAATTACACCCAGCTAGGCTTCTGGATAGGTTCAAGCAGAACACTCACTATGGCGGTTCACTCAAGACTCTATCATCACAAAGCTAGGGTTCTCTTCTCTCCTTGCTGCCGGCGCCTTCTTTGGCGACGGGATGGTAGTCAACACTTGAAACTTGTCGCAACCACTGTCTGTACAACTTGCTCGAGCTTTTTAGCTGGTTCGGTAGACTCCTACCTGTCACTTGAACGAGGATAGCTAAACGGAGCTGCGTTTCACTGGTAAGACTGAACGCAGCCTGGCAAACACCGCCATGTCCAGCTCAGCAGGGACGCAATCTTCAGGTTATGGGACTCTGTGTACTGCTAGCCAGCAAAGAGACCTCAGTCTAACTTAGTATGAAGTGGAGAAGGCGGTGGACCGTCTGGAGTAAGAGTTAGAAACCACCACGGATGTCAAATGACGGGAACAAACAATTCGCGGACATGTTCGCCTTTCCAGAGAAGCTTCGTGATAACTGCAACTCACATGATTAACAAGTGAAGATGGCGGTCGAGGAATGGAATCGGGTTCAAACCCATTTTGTTATGATCGAGCTCATGGCAACCTGCTGTACAGTAGTGCTCAGGGGTTGCTTGGGTGGAGTGGCTTCAGGAAACGCGCTTGCGGATGCCAGCTCATGGCAGCGCGACCGGATAGACCCGAGGATACATGTATGTTGTGCAGAGTAGATGCTTATCAAGCTGATTGCCGTCGAGCACCATCATTTTTCTCAGGACAGGATACTATTGAGAAATATGAGAATTTTCCTGGACAAACGGATATCGAACAATTCTAAATACTGTGACATAGTTGATATCTGTCACAGGCCTGTTTTCTTTTTGGCTGGAAATGAGTTCTGGCTGTCTGGATTCTTTAGCTGAGGTTCTACGATTTTCTATGACCACTAAGCTAGAGTTGCACGATGCTATGTTGGGCTTAGTGCACAGTACCTCGGCTTTTGGCGATTGGATTGGTTCCGGGGGCGTGTCGTCGAACCAAATTTTTTGAAGCTCTCCCCAGTTTCCATCTCTTCCAACCAACAACTAAAAGAGCTTCGCCTCTCTCTCCATCTCTCTCTCTGCACCTTCTTCTGCAAATTTTTCATTCCCCCTTCCATTGTATTATCCCTTCCTTTTCTGTATAATACATTATAATACGCCACAATGCAGCGCGCTCTATCTTCGCGATCAAGGACTTCCGTCCTCAACTCGGCCGCTGCTGCCGCCAAGTACCGCCCCGGTGCTCTGTCGCAGCAGGTCAGATTTGCCCACAAGGAGCTCAAGTTCGGCGTTGAGGGTCGTGCAGCTCTCCTGGCTGGTGTTGAGACTCTGGCCAAGGCCGTCGCTACCACACTGGGTCCCAAGGGCCGAAATGTCATCATCGAGTCCAGCTACGGCTCCCCCAAGATCACAAAGGGTATGTGTCACCGCCGTCTTATGACTACCTCCCTCTCGACCTGTCGGGCCACACTTGACTAACATCTCAATTCAACAGACGGTGTCACAGTCGCCCGAGCAATCACCTTACAAGACAAGTTCGAGAACCTCGGTGCCAGACTACTCCAAGACGTTGCCTCGAAAACCAACGAGGCTGCCGGTGACGGTACCACCAGTGCTACTGTCCTGGCTCGCGCCATCTTCTCCGAGACCGTCAAGAACGTCGCCGCTGGCTGCAACCCCATGGATCTGCGCCGCGGTACCCAGGCTGCCGTCGAGGCCGTCGTTGAGTACCTGCAAAAGAACAAGAGGGATATCACCACCAGCGCCGAGATCGCTCAGGTCGCCACCATCTCTGCCAACGGTGACGAGCACATCGGTAAGCTGATTGCCAACGCCATGGAGAAGGTCGGAAAGGAGGGTGTCATCACCGTCAAGGAGGGCAAGACTCTCAACGACGAGCTCGAGGTCACCGAGGGTATGCGATTCGACCGTGGTTTCGTCTCTCCCTACTTCATCACCGATGCCAAGGCCCAGAAGGTTGAGTTCGAGAAGCCCCTGATCCTCCTCTCCGAGAAGAAGATCTCCGCCGTCCAGGATATCATCCCTGCTCTTGAGGCCTCTACACAGCAGCGCCGACCTCTGGTCATCATTGCTGAGGACATTGATGGTGAGGCTCTTGCCGTCTGTATCCTGAACAAGCTCCGTGGCCAGCTCCAGGTTGCTGCCGTCAAGGCTCCCGGCTTCGGTGACAACCGCAAGTCCATCCTTGGCGACATCGCTATCTTGACCAACGGTACCGTCTTCTCTGACGAGCTTGACATCAAGCTCGAGAAGGCTACTCCTGACTTGCTCGGCTCGACTGGCTCCATCACCATCACCAAGGAGGACACCATCATCCTCAACGGTGAGGGCACCAAGGACGCCATTGCCCAGCGCTGCGAGCAGATCCGTGGCGTCATGGCTGACCCCTCCACTTCCGACTACGAGAAGGAGAAGCTCCAGGAGCGTCTTGCCAAGCTCTCCGGTGGTGTTGCCGTCATCAAGGTCGGTGGCTCTTCCGAGGTTGAGGTCGGCGAGAAGAAGGACCGATTCGTCGATGCTCTGAACGCCACCCGTGCTGCCGTCGAGGAGGGTATCCTGCCCGGTGGTGGTACTGCCTTGATCAAGGCTTCCGTCAACGCCCTGAACGACCTCAAGCCGGCCAACTTCGACCAGCAGCTCGGTGTCACCATCATCAAGAACGCCATCACTCGCCCTGCCCGAACCATTGTTGAGAACGCCGGTCTCGAGGGATCCGTCGTTGTTGGCAAGCTCAAGGACGAGTTCGGCAGCGAATTCAACAAGGGTTTCAACAGTGCCACTGGCGAGTACGTTGACATGATCTCGGCTGGTATCCTTGACCCCTTCAAGGTTGTCCGCACCGGTCTCGTCGACGCTAGCGGTGTCGCATCCCTGCTCGGTACCACCGAGGTCGCTATTGTGGAGGCTCCCGAGGAGAAGGGAGCTGCCCCTGGTGGCATGGGCGGCATGGGAGGTATGGGCGGTATGGGTGGCATGGGCGGCATGATGTAAGATGTTAAATTTTTGCTGCTCAGCGACTTTGCCTTTCTCATTTTTCTTACCGTCACGTTGCTTGTATCAACAAAAAGATCTGGGGGGCTAGGGGCATTTGGCTTCGGTGTTACGATGGAATGCATTTTCTGGCCATGTAATCTCTCCACTCTACTCTGTCTCTGGCGAGAGCCTGTATCTTGTTCATAACTACATGGCATTCAGAGCGGCGTTGTAAAAGAGTTTGTATAATAGTCTAGAAGCGGCTAGCTAGCTAGCTTACATGATGACGAAAAGGTCAGACGAATCAAAATCAGTCAAACATTCATAGATGGTACCCTTCTTTCAATTATTGGGAAGAGGTGTTTCGTCAGGCAGACACATTTGGTTCGTGTTTTCTTGTCTGCCTGCAAGATGAATTTGCCGCATCGAGCTTGCTGACGAACACACATGGCTTGTGGTTATCTTGGAGGAGGCAACGACGATATGGTTTCAGGCTTCAATGTTGTCCAACAAACATGATGTATGAGCAACCCAATCGGGCTTGAACCAGATGCAAGCAACAGCTTCCTGACAGGCGACACAATGGTAAGTATGATCACGTGCATGTGTCGCGGCTGGCGGCTGTGATTGTGACTGTGACTGTGTTGCCCGCAACGACCAAGGAGGTGGGATGGCGGATCAAATGGCATTGGAGAAATGAAGAACGGATTGGCCCACCAAATGGTACCAACCCCACCATAAGCTGGGCCCTTTTGCTTGTGTTGTGTTGTTTTCCCTGGCATAACATAGCCCATTCTGACCGTGGCCCCGTAGCCTGACAAGGAGGACCCGATCTTTGATCTTCCCCTCCATCCCCTCAACTCACTTCCACTTCCCAAAAGCACTTGTCTTGCGAAAGAAAGATACCTTAGCTACCACCACACTAAATCTCTTTCTCCTTTCTCCTTACCGCAATTCTTCGGAAGGCAGCCAAATAAACGCCAGCCTCTCTGTGAGCTCCCCTTCTTTTCTTCCTCCTGTCCACGTCTTCTCTACAAATACTGTTCCTCACATACCTATCGCATCCGCGTGCTCTCATATTAAAAGTACCCCGCTGACCGCATCTCGCTTGCAGCTCATAAACCAGATCTCCCTCTGCAGTTAAGCATATACCGCCACAATGGTAAGTAACGCATATGAAGCTTCACACGAGACCGTGATACTAACTTGGTGTTTCCCAAGTCTCAATCAGGGTTCGTACCACTCCAATCCTCTCGGCCTCCATTACACCACCCCTACGACGAGCCTGCCATGGCCTGATCACGGCGGGCCTTCGCGCCGAAAACCACGCGATGCCTGATCCACCACGAAATCAAGTAGCTAACACATTCCGCTCAGAGCCACCGTCTCGCAGGACTGCATAAACGCATTCAACGACCTGAAGCTTCAGAAGAAGTTCAAGTACATCATCTACAAGCTGTCGGAGAACAACTCTGAGATCGTGGTCGAGGACGCCTCCACCAACGGCGACTGGGAGGCTTTCCGCGAGAAGCTCATCAGCGCTCAGCACAAGAGCAAGACGGTATGCCTCTACTCTACCTGGACATAGCTCAGTCCACCTCGAAGTACTAACAACGCTTCCAGGGTGCTGTTGGCAAGGGTCCCCGTTACGCCGTCTACGACTTCGAGTACCAGCTTGCCTCTGGCGAGGGTTCCCGGTTAGTCATTCCGACCTACGCCAGAAAAATGTGTTCAGAACAGAGATATTAACTCTCCCCAGAAACAAGATCACCTTCATTGCATGGTCTCCTGATGATGCTGGTGTCATGGTAAGCGCCTCCCCCCTGAGCTTATGCGTGACGGAACCCTGTTGACACGTTTTCTCCAGGCCAAGATGGTGTACGCCTCCTCCAAGGATGCGCTGAAGCGTGCTCTTAACGGTATCGCCACCGAGATCCAGGCCAACGACTCAGATGACATCGAGTACGACTCGATACTGAAGACTGTCAGCAAGGGTCTTGCCTAAATCTCCAGCACTTAGATAATATGGAGATGTGGAGAATGCCGGGGACGGTCCCTCAAGGGACGGTTGGCAGGGAAATGACGCTCATGAAACTGGACTTTCCTAGCGGGTGAGGTTGGTGGAAGGGACTCCTTTTGTCAGCGACCTTCTATCGACCCGTACGGTACGAGGGGAGGGCGAAAAAAAAACAACTTGGTTCTTCTCCTTCCTTTTGAGTTGTGACTCGAAATTTCAAGTTTGATGTTGGCGGGCTACCTAGAGGATTCTCGCGTATGATACACAGCAATAAGCATAAATTCCCCAATTCTGGCGAGGGAGCACTCTCGGCCCTTTCCTATCATGAGCACTATGTCCAAATCCTGCTGCTGGTATTATACGTATATGTGTTTTGTGTTATGTTCGTTCAACCCCTTGCTGTATCATGACCCATCATCTCTTGCTCTTGTAAGCTGCCTGGAAGGTTTCGAACAAGTCGGAAGCCTGCCTCTCGTCCCGTACTCTCTGCAACAAGAAACCCTTGAGGTCATCCCAGAACTCACCTGACTCTAACGTCTCGGTGCCACTGGCGCCCTGCGCGACATCCGCAGCAGGCGCCTCCTCGGGCTTCTTGGCCGCAGCCGCCGCACCGCCCAGGACCATGACGCTGAACTCAACACTCGCGCCGTCGTCCTCGCCCACGAGCTCCTTCAGGATCTTGGAGTCCACGACGGGCTTCTTCTTGTACAGGAGCTTGATCTTTTCCAGCGGCACGCCCGACTCCTCGACCACCTTCTGCTTCAGGTCCAGCACCGACGTGCTGAGCGGCTGCGACGTGAGCTTGATGTCCAGCGGCGGGTTGCGCAGCGACTTGAGCGTCACCCTCAGCGAGCGCTCCGAGCCGGGCGCGCCGCGCGAGTTGGGCTTGGACATGGGGCGCGGGGCGCGGGGGAGGATGTACTGTTTTGATCGGGGGTCATGTCAGTCGAGCGCCCTCTAAGGAATGGGCGGGTACGGTCGCTGCTGGGAGGAGCACACGTACGGCATTGCGGGCGGGATACCCCCGCGGGTCCTCGACGTGGTCCGGCGACAGCTTGACGGGGCGGGCGTCGAGCGTCGCCAGGAACTGCTTGGCGAAGGTGACCTCGGTCATGTTGGCGAGCTGGCGGGCCGTGTGGTGGGGGAACGGGTAGGAGGAGTAGAGGGTCGGTGTGTCTGAGGTGGTGGCGTCGGTGTTGGCGGTGTTGTCGCTGCTGGCCATAGATTGGGAAGATATACAAGCTGACTCGGGGATATGGACCTGTGGTGGTGCTACGCAATCAAGTTGGAAGTGACGCCACGATAGGTGGGATGAGGGACGGGGGGGATTTGAGGCTGGAGCTTGGTGGAAAGCCACGCTAGTTGTGATGTGGGTGTGTGTCCGAATTTGTAGTATAATAACTTAACTTACTCAGTACATTCAGCGATATTGAACTGGAATTTTAAGTTTATATAACACCATGTCGGTGTGATATATCGCTAGTCTTTATACATAAAGAGTGTCTTGCGTGGTCATCATTTTAAACTTTCAACAGCGTTCTCCTCACCCCATTGACGCTATTTGTTGTCAGTTACAGGTACAAAGTTTTGGACAGGCACTTGCACCAACTCTCAGGGACTCTAACCTCAGAGATCACATAGGCTAAACTAGTCCCGTTTTGGCGCTCTGCTCAAGCATGGCAAGTGGGGTTCGCTATGCTTATCGCGGTGTTATCGAGACGCCGCTTCCCAAACTTTTTGAAAAAGTTCTGGGAGTGGAACCGAAATCTCGAGGCTCGCTTTTGGAGTGCCAGTCCCCATACTCCGTCTTCCTCTTCTTCCCATAGACAATATACCCATTCCTGCACCTCCCTCAAGCACAACATTTCAAGATGGGTGTCGGACGTCGCATGCAGAAGCAGGGTCCTCCTGAGCCCCTCTCGGAAGAACATTTCGCGAAACTCAAGCGTAAGGCCGGTCTGCCTGTCGACGAAGTACCCGCCGAGCCTCGCACCAACAAGAAGCGGAGGACCGCCAGGGAGGCTGCCGCCAAGGGCAATGGAGTAGCCAACAAGAAGGGTGCGAAGCCCAACGGCGCAGCACCTGTCAAGAAGCCTGCGGCACCCGCCCCGAAAGTCAACGGCAAGAAGGGCAAGAAGGCGCCGCAACCCCAGGAGGACGAGGACGACGTCAGCGATGGTCTGGGCGACTTTGACATGGGCGAGGACGATGAGTTCTCCGATCTCGAGGCCGCCGACGACATCAATGGCCTGAAGGACGACTTCCTCGACTCCGACGACTCGGTCTACGACTCTGACGATGCCGGGCAGCCCAAGGCCATGTTCTCGGAAGACGAGGACGACTCGGATGCTGAGGAGCAGCTGACCGCCGCCAACATTGCTGGTCTTTCCAGAAAGCTCGACGAGAAGCTTGCGCAGGAGGAGGCCGATGCTCAGGCAGAGTGGCAGGAAGGTGCCATGCAGACCAACATCGTCGAGGACGACAAGCCTCACGTGCTGGATGACGATGAGGAGGAGGGATTGGTGGCAAAGACAAAGGCACTTCTGGCACCAGATTTGCAGCTGCTCCGAACAAGAATCACTGATACCATCCGAGTGTTGAGCGACTTTGGAAAATTGTCCGAAGAGGGAAGGAGTAGAGCCGAGTATACTGCGCAGCTGTTGAAGGATATCTGCGCATACTATGGCTACTCTGAGTACTTGGCCGAGAAGCTCTACAACCTCTTCACCCCACAGGAGGCTTTCGCCTTCTTCGAGGCCAACGAGACCGCGAGACCTATTGTCATCAGGACGAATACTCTGAGGACGCACAGGAGAGATCTTGCCCAGGCTCTCATCAACAGAGGTGTTGTACTGGAGCCGGTTGGCAAGTGGTCCAAGATTGGTCTACAGATCTTCGAGAGTCAAGTGCCTCTAGGTGCCACTCCTGAATATCTCGCCGGTCAATACATTCTGCAAGCTGCCAGCTCGTTCCTCCCCGTTATGGCCCTGGCCCCCCAGGAAGGTGAGCGCGTGCTCGATATGGCCGCTGCTCCCGGTGGAAAGACGACGCACATGGCCGCCATGATGAAGAACACCGGCTGCATCTTCGCCAACGATCCCTCGAAACAGCGTGCCAAGGGTCTTATTGGAAACATCCACCGTCTCGGTGCCCGCAATGTCATTGTGTGCAACTACGACGCCAGGGACTTCCCCAGAGTCATGGGTGGCTTCGACAGAGTTCTCCTTGATGCGCCTTGCTCGGGTACTGGTGTCATTGCCAAGGATGCTTCCGTCAAGACCAACAAGACCGAGAGGGACTTCATGGTTCTGCCTCATACTCAGAAGCAGCTGCTGTTGGCCGCAGTTGACAGTGTAAACCATGCCAGCAAGACCGGTGGATACCTGGTTTAGTAAGTTTACTCGTTCATACAGCACTGCATAATATCACTAACAAACCACAGCTCTACATGTTCCGTCACAATCGAGGAGAACGAGGGAGTCGTCAACTATGTTCTCAGCAGGCGTCCCAATGTCAAGCTTGTCGACACCGACCTGCCCTTCGGTAAGGAGGGTTTCACTAGCTACGAGGGCAAGCACTTCGACCCATCTCTCAACCTGACCCGGCGGTACTATCCCCACACCTACAACGTGGACGGTTTCTTCGTCGCCAAGTTCCAGAAGACCGGTCCTTCGCCTGCTCAGGGAGCCGGCCGGGAGAAGGTGCCCATGGAGAGGAATGAGGTCCATGAGGTCATCGACAAGACACCTATTACCGACGATGAGAATGGTGCTCAGGATGATGACTTTGGCGACTTCGACGAGGGTGCGGACGAGGAGTACATCGAGAGGGCTAAGCGTAACGCCATGAGGAGGAGAGGTCTTGACCCCAACGCCTTGAACAAGGGAAAGGCAGAGAAGAACGGCGTAAATGAGACCAAGGCCGAGAAGGCCGAGAAGTCTGAGAAGTCTCCCAAGGCTGCGGAAAAGGTTGAGAAATCTCCCAAGACTGAGAAATCTGCCAAGTCTGCCAAACCTTCAAAGGCTGAGAAGGCAGATAAGTCCCCCAAAGCTGATAAGGTCGAGAAGTCCCCCAAGACCGATAAGGTCGAGAAGTCCCCCAAGGCTGAGAAGGTCGAGAAGTCCCCCAAGGCCGACAAGGTAGAGAAGGTGGAAACAAGCAAAAAGGAGAAGAAGAAGAGCAAGAAGGCATAGAGCCTTTGCTAGCTGGGGAATGTAGATTATGGAATATACCAAACTGCAATGAGTTAATGTGTTTGAGCAATTCATCTTGTTTGACAACTACTTGCTCGACGCTTGTATTTGCTTGAAGTCGTGAGACGGCGTGACGGTGACTCGATATCATTGCTGCTTCTTCATTGCTGCGCAAATGACCCCATGAGCACCTGCGCTTGATACTCTCCACTCTTTTAAAAGGCAAACACTATCAACATCCAACAGAGATTACAATATTCTATATATACTTAGTTCCACTACTACCATATCTTCTGCCCCTACCGTTTTATTTGGTGAGCTCCAGCTCGAACCCGGAACCATCAAAATTTGGGCTTACTATTATACTGGATTATTTGCGGATATTGCGAGAGAAAGGCATGACGGAAAGAGAACAGCTTCCCAAGCCGGCTTCAGTGCCATGCAATCAGCAATACAGCCCCGGACTATCCGAAGCTGCAGACAACGTGTTTGTCTGTGCCGTGGAACAAACGCGCCGACTGATCTGGATGGCCTAGCATAAAATTCGATAGGAAACCACCATGCCTTAACATCCAGATGTTTCTTTGCAGTTTCCAACTATTCCATGGTTTAGCCTACAGCCCACATACCGATCCGACAGCTGTCTAAGCCAGAACTTCGACGTACCTAGCGTGGACGCTGACTGATACGAGAAGCCTGTGGGCCAGTGCCGGGATCCGTGGCAGCACTTCGGAGGTGTATTCAAGTCGGCGATGAGCATGGCCATCTGCCCCTACTTTGCCACGACTCTGGGAATTTCGCTGCCGGTCACCACACAGACTGGTACCGTATCCAGTTGTCACTTACTAGACCGTTATGCAGCTTCACCCGAATGACGAGCTCGACGACACCTGGAGGCATTCGCTCGCGGCACAAACACGAAGCCCGCGGAGCAAGTTCAGTAGATAACAACGAGTTCAGACTCAATCTTGGGACCGTTAAATACAGTGGTACGGGTAGTAATGAATTACACTTCAGCCACTTCACAGCCTCTACACGTATGTAATTATCTCAACAATAATGTACGACTTCACCAACTCGCCCAGACTACTCCTTCCTCGGTCAGGAGGAGCTCCACTTGGAGTATAGAAGCCCATGAAAGTCTCGACAGGATATTTACTAGCCGTTAAATACTGCCATAAGCAGATCTGCCAGGGGCCCAACGGGTTGCAGGAACATAAATACAAAGCGGCCTTATCACGCCCGACCGGCAAGTCCGCGGCGTCTTATTGCCAGTAAGAAATCCGTGTCTCCCATGTGAGCTTCATAGATTCAAGGAGATTTATCGCACGTATATGTCCCAGGACATGAGTGGTAGGTCTATAGGGAGTTAGGGTCAGTAATTATAGCCTACCACTGTAATGGGGCGTCGACCAGCTGCAAGGAGTCGTACATCACCTTTACATGGCCTTTAAAATTCTTATGTGCAAACATCTATTTTCCTAGTATGACAGTTTTACCTCTGTACCAGAGGCGACCCAGGTGATGGCAACCGCTTTGTTCGTCTAGGTAGCGTCTTAGATTTGGAGTTTAAGTTTCCAAAGGCCATCGGGAATGTGTAGTGATTTAGATCGGCTTATCGTCATTGTTAGTGGAAATGGTGATCAGCTGCAACAGACGCATCCGATCTGGATTTCAACATTCAACAACAGATCAGTGAGAGGTTTCCTTTCAAACTTCTCAGCAAACAAAGTATAAGGACATGCTAAGAGCTCTTGCTCCCTCATGATGAAAGAAGTTCAGTACTGCACGTATTAGAATGATGCAATCTCCCCGGCACCGAATGGTTCTTGACGAGTAAACCGCATAAAATTGACGGAGCCCCTTTGGAGGAACCCGAGGCATGTTGAAAGCGCCGCCCAGCAAGGGGTCGCGTGTTGCAAACCCCAGACTCTATTTCGTAAGCCAAGGCGTTGCGACTGCCCCAGACCGCCAAGCTTGCAATAACCTTGAAAAACATCCCGCCTTCTGCTTGGCGACCACTTGATCTGCCACTACAGCCAATATTACAGCGCGGTCGCGCAATAAGCCTGGAAATGAAATGCTTGTTTGGAATTGGTGAATAGTTGATTGATTGGTGTATTTTGTTTGCGTTTCACTTGTAGTGCTGGCCGGGCTCAGGAGAATGACGTATTCACAACCGCATGCCCGCATGCGATAAGTTGATCGCGACGGAAAGCATTCATGACAGGAAATGGAAGGCAGGAAGTAAATAGCTGCTAGACTAGATATTATTTAGTTGTCCCTCCGGCCCACCTTTACTGCGTTCTCACTTTCGGTCAAACCACTTATGCTTTTTCTCTAAGCACCTCAACTCCATCCAATTGCAACTCTTAGCATAGGTTCTGTTGTGTCCCGGTGTAGCACCTGACACGTGCGGCACAAGAATATCAACAGTATGGGTTTCTTGTCACGGAAAAAGCAGCCGAGCCCTGGCAATAGTCGTCAGCAGAAGAAATCCAGATCATGGCTCAAACCAGCAAAGACGTATAGCGTGGAGAAGCGGCCGACGTTCGGCCAGTGGTTGAAAGTCACCATATTGGACATCCTGACGATGATCGTACTGGGTGTCATCGCTCTGGTGGTAAGTTCTGTGAATCGTCTGGGGCATGAAGGCCAAAATGCTCATATACTTCCAGGTTTTCCGTGCTGGTCCAGCGGGCACACGAACGTTCCCTCTTACTGTCACCAATACTGGCGAGGTCGTCTATCCGCAGTTCGCATATCCATATCGAAAGCAATTTGTCGCGGCGTGGCTAGCCACCTTCCTAGCGGCCGTGATTCCGATTGCGGTCATACTGTTGGCGCAGATCAGGATCCGCAGTTTCTGGGACATCAACAACGGGATATTTGGTCTGCTATACGCCCTCGAAACCTCGTCAGCATTCCAGGTCATGATCAAGTGGTTGATCGGTGGGCTACGACCTCATTTCTACGATGTGTGTCGGCCAGATCCCAGCCTGGCTTCTCAAGGCCAGTTCAACGCGACGGGCTTGAACGGGGTGGGATATCAGAACTACATGTTCACGCAAGAGATCTGCACGTCGGGAAACCAGGAGGGCATCAACAATGCGTTGGAGAGCTTTCCAAGCGGACACTCCACCACCATATTCGCCGGCATGGTATTTCTGTATTTGTACCTGAACGCCAAACTGAAGATCTTCTCGAATTACCACCCAGCAATGTGGAAGTTGATCTTGCTGTACATTCCAATCCTCGGCGCAGTTCTGGTCGGAGGCTCCCTGACGGTGGACCAGAGCCATAACTGGTACGACGTGCTGGCTGGCGCAACCATCGGTACTGTATTTGCCTTCTCGGCATATCGCATGGTATATGCGTCAATCTGGGACCATCGCATCAACCATATACCCCTGAATAGGGGCAGTGCATTCGAGTTTAGGGAGGGTGTGGACGGCTCTGACTTCCTCTTCTGCGAGCGTGCGGGTTGGATTTCACGGCGGAAGAGAAAGAGCTCTGAACTTCCACTACCCGTGTCTAGTGCGAGCAATGGCTACAAGAACGGTCACGTCGATGGACATCAAAATGAGTACACCAACGGCGATAGCAACGGACATAGCAACGGTCACGGTCTCAGACATTCACGCGCCACCAGTAGTAGAGCTAGGAGAAGCGACGACATTGTATAGGGTATCAGGAGCACAAAACCATGTATCGTTACCAAAGAGAACCGTTGCTCTTCAGATTATTTGGTTACATGTCAGCAATAAAGTAATATGAATTTGTTTGCATCCGATGTTTTGTGTTTCTGTATGGGCACCCCACATCCACTCCAACAGTGCTGAGAAAGGAAGGTCGCTGTCTAATGGCTTCTCCATTAGGACTAGACTAACGTCTGCAGGCGCCCCAGATGATTCAACATATTGTGCTTTTGCTCGATACCCGTCGCTCTGCCGTTCGTATAAGTAGATGGTAGCATCCGTCAGGGGTGGGTTAGATAAATTTGCCTTGGCACACCTATATCAGGCAATCATGTCACCGGAAGACTGTAGATCGCTAAGGGGAGTCAGGTCTTGGCGCATGCTACACGATAGTAAGCCCCGCGGGGTCACAAACAACAACGCCCGCCAGTACCCGTTGTATAAAGTCTGGGCAATTGAGGATATGCGCTGTTTCCGCTATGTCATGGACATCGGTCTTGACTTTCAAAACTGCGATTCATAATTGAAAGCGATGGCTGCGACTCGCGGTTCAGGTTGCCATCGCGTAGTGATGATAGTCCTTGCAACACTATCGGGGAGCTCAGTGGCAATGCCCGCCAAAGCATACTCGCAATGCGCTCTCGACACACCGTGCAGGTCGAGCCCTTTCGATGCCATTGACCCGCAGCACTGGGTCAACCCTGATAACATGACCTGGGCAGATTTCATTGCGCCTCCTGGGACGAATTGGAGCGACCCAACACGAAAGGGATCAGGGAGGAACTTCAATATCGCTTTGGTCACCATCGACTACTCAGATCGTCCTTTTGTTGTGACACAGCCGACAGGGTCCACCATCTACGGCAACCCGCTTCCTGCGGTGCCTCAATTGACTCGGGAGCAAGTGCCAGCTTACTACCGAGACCTGCTGAACACACCAAACGAGCTCAACAACGGACATACTCTGCACGAGTATTGGATGGGCGACTCGCATGGGCGTTATGGGGTAGATCTGACTACTTTTGGTGCCTACGAAATGCCCTCTCTTTCGTGGCAGTATGGTATCACTACTGACATGAACGCCGGTGGGTGCCCTGTCGTGGGTTCTTGCAACCGTGATATTCGGACCGACGCTCTGGGAATGTGGCGAGCCGATGTAGGAAACGAGACTGCGGATGCGTTTGAACTAGTGTTCATCCTCACATCTGGTCAGGACGAGTCATCAACTTGGCAGGAGTTTGGCGAAATGAAGTTCCTGTCCAAGGACGATGTACCCGCGGAATTCGGTCCTCCTGACAACGTGGCCGCGAACCTCACAAATTACGCAAAGACACGCTATGTCGAGTGGACATCGTGGGCCGCGGCATCGAACACCTGGCCCAATGCTGGTGGCGGGTCTTCAACCCAGGCCGAAAGCTCAGGAATGTCAACATACGCGCATGAGTTGAGTCATCTCCTGGATATTGGTGACAACTATAACAACCCCTATGGCTCGCCACTTCGCCGTGCCTACGCTGGACCATTTTCCATGATGGACAGAGGCAGTTTCAACGGTCCAGGAGGACCTCACACCAGATGGCAGATTCCAGCTCTGCAGGGCGGCTCTCTGGGCTCTCTGCATACAGTTCGGGACAAGGCACAGCTTGGCCTGATTAGCAACTCGAGCATTCTGCATCTGTCACGAGAAGCGCTCGCGGACTCCGGGCTGATCGTAGCAAGAGTCACGGCTCGTGCCGTGGACCCTGGTGAGGATGGCCTGATCGGAATCCGAGTCAACATGGACAAAGACCTGTCACCAGCTTGCAACATTTCAACTGACGTGCTTTGCGATGGTGGCAGCTATAACCACTACCATGTGGAAGTCATTGACCGTATGGGTGCTGATTCCTTCCAACCGGACCATGGTGTCATGCTCAGCAAGACACGAGAGCAGGACACGCAGCCCTTCGTTTGGGTGATCGACGCAAACCCGCAAGATATAGAGCTGGTGGACTTTTACAGGCCGAACGGAAGCGCTGCCTACATCACCTTGGGCGATTACCGCCAGCTTGCCGATGCGCTTTTCCACGCCGGTACGCGTTCTGGGAGCGAGTCCGAGTATGTCGATGCGGCAAACGACCTCCACTTCTATATCGTCGACATCATCCGTGACGATACCGGAGTTCTCTCGTACACAGTTGGCGTGCGGTCCCTGAATGGCACTGCAGGTCCTAGCACCCACGGCATTTCGCTCGATCAAGGTACCGTGCAAGGCCAGGACGCCACTGGCGACGGTCTGTGGTGCGTATTCCCATTGACCAACAACGGCACTTTTGTAGAGGGTGGAAATGGTCACCCGGATGATGCAGCGCCGTACCTCAACTCCGATATCTACCGGCTCAGTACGGTTGTGGAGGGCGATGGGTGGCTTGTTGAGCTACCCAATGTGCTGACGACAACCAAATTTGGTTCTACTGGAGAAGCCAGAGTAGCCGTCAGGGCATCTACTGAAACTGCATCGGATACGGCCGTGGTCACCATCACGGTGACATCAGAGTCAGATCCAGCTGTTTTTGCCAGTGCGACGTGCCAAGTCCAGCAATGACAAGCCAGGTCGGGAACCATGCATTGGTTGGCTTAGGCATCAGAGTGTTCCTGTGTCAATAAAAGGCCATGATGAATGAATTAAGGATTCAGGCGATCCCTATATACGACTCTCTTGTGCTCAATTTCCTATTCGGCAACCTCGAGTGACAATGCATTCGTAGCTCGGTCATTAGCCGTTGATGTCGTCCTCGCCATAATAAACCATGCGAGGTGGGAGCTGCGTCAGACGGACGTTGGGGCGTGTCTATGAAGCACTAAACACGCTAAAGTTGGTCGTCGTTTAGTGCTTGCAGCCCTGTAAGCTTGATATTTCCGTCCATGAATGTGCCTGGGGTTAACTAGTTCTCCGAGTTGTTAGAGTACCAAGACTGATATTTTTTCTATATTCTAGTCCACGACGTACTCTAAATCGTTGATATTCACCATGTTCGTTAATAATCTCCTATCCTACTAATTTGCTCCGGATCCTGCGCTCCTTTTTGCCGACTCTTGCTCCTAACGTTTGCGTTGTTAACGTTGTGGTGTCCCATTTCATGTCCAAATCATGTCAAGTTCTTCTGCTAATATGATTACTTCAGTCCTCAGGTGTGTCATGAAATTTTGTTATGCAATATATACTTAATAGAAGCGTACAATGATACTTCGGTGGCTTAACATCATCCAACAATCTTGACCGACTCGTCGTAAATGGCATCCCAAAACAGGCAACTCTTGTAGTCCACCGTTCCTACTACCATCGACACATCAATGTTGACTCCGGCAGAGGAGTTCCCCGTCCATTGTGGCCAGTCGCTTTTGGCACCAGGGCTGCCGGAATCGGCCATGCTCGTCCACGCTTCACTCATGGCCGCCGCCAGAGACTGTTCCGCGGTCGTGAACGTACAGTTCCCACCGGGCAGTGGCATGTTGTGGGTTGTGTTGAACACGAAAGGTATCTCAGCAGTATGTGTCGCACCGACGTACGACAAAATCGAGTATGGAATGCTGGCGTACCACGCGCAGCTGGGCTTGTGGCTGAACTCATAAGTCCATGCCGGGATGCCGTTCTTCTCAGATGCTAAGAGAGCCCGGTATGCTGGACACTTATACGAGACCTCGCCGAGAATCGTCGACATGGCAGCGAAGTATGGGTACTGCGAGCTGTTGAACTTGTCAACCGAGTACGTCTCGTTGACTTTGGGCGCCAGAGGGCCAAAGTTATACGTGAGGAAATCGTCGTAGTCGGACTGGTTCAGCTTGAAAGTATCTGCGAGGTATTCACCAAAGACGAAAAGTGTTCCCTCTGCGGCATTGAAGCCAAAGATTGCGGGAACCTGGTTGCCTGCCTTCGTTGGTAGCTCCGGGATGACCTGGCCATCGAACACGGGTCCCCAAGTAGCACGAGCACCCTCCCTGTTGAACGGTGTGGTTGCTCCTGGAGCAACTTCCGATGGCATGGCGCTGTCTGCTGCTGTGAAAGCATCGGCCGAAGCTGAGAGCACACAGGAGAGCTTTTTCACTTGGTAAGTAGCTGCTTACGGCGCTGAACCCATGGACAAGGGATGCTTACATCGGAAGAACTGCAGTTCAGTGCATCTAGGAAATGCTGCTGCCAACTTTGGACTTTCTGAGGGGTGGCTGGGTCCCGGCCGCCTCCCGACTCCAGTGCAGCCGCGCTGAAGAGTTTAGGTGCTTGTGGCAAGGTGGACAAGACGTATGCGTCGGTCGCACCAGCGGACTGTCCGAACAAAAGCACTTTAGTGTTGTCACCACCAAAAGCTGCGATGTTTTCCTGAACCCATTGCAAACCCAGAAGTTGATCTTGGATGCCAAAGTTGCCCTCCAGCCCTAGGCTTGATAGGGCTAGAAAACCAAGAGGTCCGGTACGGTAGCTGATGGACACAATTATAGAGTCCGATGTTGCATAACAGCCATCATACGTCGGGTCCGAGATTCCTCCTGCTTCGTTGCTACCTCCATACAACCATACTTTCACAGGAAGTTTCGAGTCAGCCGTAGCTGTGCTTGGCGTCCAGATATCTAGATAGAGACTTCACAGAAATGGATATCAGTCTTGTGCCTTTTGGAGCATGTTTCCGAAAGACTCAACATACCAGTCTTCGCTCTGTGTGTTAGACTCAGCGAACAATTCGTTGAACTGTATACAAGAAGGTGGGGCGACTGTTGCATTGAAGGTGCCATTATAGGATGCAGTAAATGGTCGCGGTGCTTTCAATCGTAGTTCTCCCACAGGCGGTTGAGCGTATGGAATCCCCACGAAATACCTTGAATCCGTTCTGCTGCATTTTCCGCCTTGTATCGCACCATTTGCAGTTTCGACGATTTGTGCGACACTTGAGGATGCAAGAGCCAGAAGGCTTGCCATGAATGAGTTTGAGGTTCGCATGATGACAGACAAGTTATTGGCTGTAGCGCTTGAGAGTTACGACAAATGTCTGCAGTCATATATCGCAGAACAGTTCTTGGCGACTTGGCAATGCACCTTTATATGCGAACCTGGCAGGGTTCCGTGTAAGATGAACTCGGTGGGCCAGCCAGTTAGACGGTTGCCTGCGCTCGCATTCGGACTCGTAAGGCGTGGTCCATACTAAATAATGGAGCCAATGCTATACACAGCCCTATAATTACGACATGCGGGGTCAGCGAAGCTGCGCCGCCTCCACGGCCCGTGAGCTTTGCTAACCTAGGGCAAGTCATCACTACTAACGGCTTAGTGCACAATCCTACTCAACTCAACGTTCGCTATTTTGATTGCAGAAGGATTCAGGGCAGCATGGGCCCGGCGAACTACTAAGCAGTACTTGCGGATTGGCGCGAAAAGTGTGCCCAAGCCAGTTGCTATTCGGGCTGTTGAAACGAGGACTGGTGGCTTCCCCTAGGCGACGCGACGAGCACCACAATAAGCTGACAAGCAGGTGGAGGATGCGATTACATTTGGTGTAGTCATCTTCGGTCTTACCATTACCGATATGGCCAAAATCAACCCCATTGCCCTGTGTTATGCCAGTAGGTTTCCTTTCGATAAAAAGCATATCATGAAACTGCACTCCAGCCGCTTGTCGTTCTTTTCGATATCGTTGATAGTGGGTAGTCAACTGATAGGCGTGTTGCCAATTCGCAAGTTGTGAAGCAAGAGCTATAACTGAGCGATCCACTTGCTCTTGGAAAATACCCTGAAGTGTTGTGGTTCCAGCTCAACTCCGTACATAGTCGTCCCAATGGCGGCCATATCTATACACGGCTTTTATTGGCTCCGTGCATCTTGAAGCATTTGCCATACGGTTACATTGCACCATTTTCAAACAGGATACACCTGCGACCAATGAATACCCTTATGTACGTATTCGCGCTTCGATAAGTATTGACTACAGTAGTTAGCTCGAGGAAAGCTTGCCATTGCCAGCGCCACGTTGACCAGTAATCTGCTAAGATACTTCGTGGCTACCGTCCTGTACTCTGCCAATGCGTGTATAGCTCCTCCTGTTCGTATATATAATATCCTTCTATATTCTATTCATCACGCCTTGCCTCTGTCATTTTCGTCGAGGTCGCAGACGGATGCGATTTATAACAAAAATCCGCAACCCCTTCCCCAGCCAAGAAGTACGCAAGAGAAGGCGCTCGAGATACCGCTAAACTCTTTCCAACCCCAACCTCTGGTACGGAGAGGGGAAGCCAGCTATCCCGGATCAAGATAAGATCCTTGGCTGATATAAGCAAGTCGAGGAGTTGATGGTCGTGTGGTAGCGAGCGGTTATAGGGTCGATGTCATCGCAAAACAGTGGGTATCCACCGTCCCAGGTCGGCATCGGCCGACTGTGCTATATTGCCTGCACATCTTAAAGCGTAGTCGGCTCCGAACGATTCCGGTCCACTTGCCGATCCACCTCGCTGAGTATTGCCCATCCATGGACCGCAGTCTATGAGTTATGTATGCAATGTATCAGCCAAGGTCGGCTTCTCAACCGGCTTCTGTGCAAACACAGTCATTCTAGCTCACGGTCAGTATTTCAACAAACATAATAGTTGGAACCTCAAGCTCACAATGGGATGAAAGTGTGTTGGGCTGTGTTGATGATGTCTTTAGAAACCTGCCTAAGGAGAGAACGGGCCCCCTCTTCTGACCAATCCAAGACACCAATGAATATTGGCATGGTCATCGGCTCAATCGCTGCAAGGACATTTTCAGACATCATGCCACCGAGAGTCTGGAGTTTTTCGCTTGGCGGCCACTGATTTATAGGGACGGAATATTTCCTCCTGGTGATCTGCGTGAAGCCTTTTGCTTCTAGCTTCCCATGGTATCTCGCAACATGTGAGGCCGACATTCCCACTTTATGCAGGCCTATCAAAACTTAGCAGGTGTTGGCGTCATCGTTTGTAAAGAAGGAATCACCTGAACGGAGGTTGTAATTCCACTTATGGAAGGCAGTGCCGTTGCTAGAGTGGTTTGCAGACTGGAGGTACATTATCCACTCCGTGAACTCTGTCCAACCTCCGGGAACCAAGTTTTTATATATGGAGTCCAGCATCGTCATGAAGATTGGGGTGGGAAATTCGCCCAACATTCGTACGTGGATGAAATCGAATTTGTCTTGGAATTGCCAATTGGTCCTTACATCCAAGACTCTAAATTCGCAATTGGGGAGAGTATATGGGGGTTGCACAGGGTCCAAGTCCACGCCGAGGACCAGACAGTCTGGGTGTTGTTGCGCTTCAATGTCCATAAGCACTTGCACCACAACACATCATTGATCATGTACTTGCCGAATTCCTAGCTTGATTAGTGATGCGAGCCTTTCAACACAATGATCATACTTACTAGAGCCCATATTCCAGGGCCTGTCCCTATATCAAGTACTCTCCTTGGACGCTTGAGGGGCGTAAGATGAAGTCTGCCTTCAAAAACATGACGCACAATCAGGTGTTCTATCACTGCAAACAATCAGTGGTAATCGACGGCTTGCAGATTGCTACGCACAGTTCCTCTCTCTTTCTTTCTAGCAGAGACGATGTTAGGTTTGCATCAAACTGGACCTGCGTTACTGGCGGGCTTACCTGATCTTCGGGAAGAAATCCTTGGCCTGGACACTGCTGTTAATGCGCTCCCCATTTTCCCACGATTTGGCACTCCAGCTGACTTACCTTTGTTGACAGGTTTGCCGAATCTTGTGACAATGGAGCGAAAAAAACTCCCCGATTTTGATTTTGACTTTGAGTCATGCCTGCCGTTGTCTCCTTAGAATCATCTCCAGCATCAAACTCAGCCAGATTGGGGATGTTACCTCCTCGGATCACGGCCCGCCCCTACCCCTTCTGAATCCTCCGAGTCGCTTTCTGGCCAAAATTGAGTAGACACAGTGATGGGTGAATCGTCCAGCTATCTATCATTAACAACAAGAACAATGCCCTTTGAGCTCAAACGTATTTACATTGCTTTGCAGGTCCACGTTTGAGCTTCCGGGCTGTGGAAGCGGCTGGGTTGCCGACTCCCTCGCAGTAGAAATGCGGGACATGCCGCGCTCGTTTCCACTCCCCAGGCGTGGTGGTGAGACAGGCTTTGCAGGCTGTCGCCCAACGTATTTCGAATGTGGCTCCATCGAGTTTTTTCGCAACTGCAAGGGGCAGGGGCCACTATCCACTCGCCGTGGTTGAAAGATGTAGGTAATTGAATTGCAGCAGAAAGGAAGGCTCTGGTGTGCAGGGAACCGTCTCTCAGAGGTATTTCTTAGGTGACAAATGCCTCGAATCCTTTCGGCAATCTGGTATGGTTTGTATGTATTGAGCAACTTTGCATCACGTTGTTGCGTTGTTGCGTTGTCGCATGATGGCGGCCTGCCTCCCTGCTTGACATGGCAGGTTGTTGCATGTGCCGCTTGTTAGGGCCCCACTCTATGCTACACTAAAGAGGCTATCATTGGAACTATGTCACCCCTTGCCGGGCCAGGCCAGTTCGCAGAGCCTGTATCCTCGAGGCCACTGCATGATCCGCCATACAGTGTGCGCGAGTGCGATTGTTGCTGATAAAATCAGTTGGAGCTTATAAGTATAGAGCAGTGTTTCCCTTACTTTTTGCGCATCACTGGCGGTGATACCTGAGAAGTCAACTTAGAATCTACAATTGTAGACCATTTGGTGGTAAACTGGCTAACTAGCTCCCGCTAGTATCCATCGTTGTCGCTACTAGCCTCGAGACTCAGTCTAGACTCGTGCTCGCTTGTGACTGTGAGCGTCTTCCACAGCATATATTCTTCCTATCAGTGCATCCCTCGATGATGTCTTATGAGGCATGAAGATGATCACCTTTCATGTAAGTATCCGGTGGCGGACGGGCTCCTCTCGCTGAAACAAATTGCAGCCCAGTCAGAATAAACTGGGTCGAGAGGATTGGCGACGGCGACGACGCTGCTCCACGATGGCGGCGAGAATCGACTGATGCGACACGGTGTGTAGGGCGCGGGCGGCAGGAACGCTGACTCGGTGCTCGTGAAGGTACTCCCACAGCCACCACTTCTGTTGGCACTATCACCAGACGGTGGGCAATAACTGTCGTTCTTGTTTTCCTGGCCTCTCTGGTGAGAATGAGCTCAGAGTCGGTAACAGGGAGATCACGGCTGCGAAGGGTATGCGTCAACAGCAGCTGACACGGTGTAAATACAAGACCAGGCGTTTTGGGCGGACTTGTAAAAGGCAGTCTCCCTCTCGGAACAGCAGAAATTGAAACTATGCAAACCGTAGTAGCCAAGCAGTGGGTGTAGGAATTGGGGACAGACGACTTGAGGCTTGTCTTTACTGGTATAAACATAGCTACTTACGTTATCATGCGTTGTGCCAGTGAAGCCTCTGTCGGTACTTTCAGATCGCCCACTGTATCTCAGGGCTCTGTATTCTTATTTCGTATCACGACAACAAGATAGCTGATCAGCTATACGTTCGCGGGTGCGCTAAATCTTGTGTCTACAACTTGGTGGCAGGATCTAAACTTGATGGTAAGCGCGCATCGCAGAATTTTGGCACTCAGAAGCTTGACCGGTAAGCAGCTGGCAGGAACCACGGATCATAGTTCGTAGAAGCAAGATAACATATTTCACCGGTTGGTTAGGCACTATTTTTTTTGTTCGTCTGATTCTCATCCAACACTATGAGCGAAATCTTCAAACACGGCTGATCGCGCGACGTCGCCACAGTGCTGAACAAAATGCTTGGAATAAATCATCGTTGACGCACCAGGGTCCCTTTTACCCGACAACACAGGGGCTCTAGATGCACTGGATCTACTACTCGATGAAATCTGTTAACAAACGGAGAGGAGCAAGGTCGATCGCTCGATTCAGCAGATTGTAGACCTTTTGCAGGCTGGACTGCGGTCGTGACCATCTCAGACCCAAACCAGTCAAGTCACCTAATCATTATGATTGTACGCAGTCAGATCTACACGCCAAGAATGGTAGTGACCTGGCTGTTGATGAATTCTTGTAGAGATATTTGGACTTGGAAGATTGGAAATGCTGCTGTGATTTATGGCGGCTAGCCAAACGGCTGGCGCTATGTTCTAGAGTGGAAAGTGTAATAATGATATGATATCGATCAGAAGCTCTTGGTTGTACAATCAAGGCAGTTATCATGTTCATTTGTACGGCATACTATTACGCTACAATTGATATTTTCCAGGCCCTGCTTATGATCAAGGTCATCAGTCAGCTTTACTCTCTATGTAAACGACATTCTGTTTCAGTGGCCCTGATGTCGCATATATCATAAGAGACAATATGCCTCAGGCATGGGGCCAAGCGAATCCGACGACAGTACTGCGTCAGGGGTTGATCCTTCTTATTGTCCTGCTGAAGCTTCAATCCGCGTGGACGGATATTTATACACTCTCCATCTTTTGAAAACACTTTGCCTATTTAATAAATAACAACTTCTTTCCACCAGTGCTTTCTATCAAACGGCCAGCATCGTCCAACGTTTCCTTTATGAAACTCCCCACAGAGCTTCAGCTCCTTGTCTGGGAGATAGATGTACGAAGAGGAGGTTCTTTCTGTTTGACACTCTTTAAATATACAAAGGTAGCAGTTTTTAGTGGACAACGCCAGCACTATGATGCGGAAACCTGACATATCTGAGAGCGTCCAGACAATTATACAGAAACACGACGCACTGGGTTGTTCTTGCGAAGAAGTTGGCGTTTCAATTCTAACCCCCGGGGTTGATCAGCCATAGTGTACCTCTGTTGAGCAGGTATGACAAGTAGGTTCTGGAAAAACTCCTGGCCCCCGAGGAAATATATAGTGTATGAAGACGCCTCACCTTCTCAGTCTGGATGGAAGTACTTCGGATACTCGGAACGTCTGCCTGCAACAGTGATGGCACCAACGAGAAATGGATTCAAGGTCACTTTTGAGTTGCGACACTCATACGAGCGCTGTAAAGATGAGCAGCAATGCTCTCACCCTCCTTTATCACTAAGGCCTCTGGCGGAGCAGCTGATGGAGCTGTTCAAGGATCGCAAAGAGCCAGTCAAGATTTATCTCGGCTATGATAATCTATGAGCGAACTCCTGAACACAAAGAAAAATACTCAAGTGATTATCTACATTTGGCAGCGTCTGGATAAGAAGTTGGTGCTACTTGGTGGTTCAAATCCCGCACAACTTTGATTTGGGGTTGATGGTTATGATATAAGCAGTTGGATCTGTGTTAGGTCTGTTGCTGAAAACAATCACGAAAAATATACTGAATGGTTCCATTACTTAGTTAGAGATCTGGAACTGGAAGATTGTTACACCTGCACGATGAATCAGGACCGGTCAGAGGGTAGTGCACACGGGAGAAAGATGAATAACTTGCGGCTTGACGGCTGAGATGAGCGAATCGCAAAGATCGGTAGTGCGGCTTTTCCCACTGTTGATTTGAGACAATGGTGTCATCGCTTTATCGTGAGAAGCAGAAGTCGCCACTTTGATAGTTGTTGAGAGAGGCGGAGGGGAAATAAGAGCCATTTGATATTGTTTTTAATATAGATCTGACGTTGACACGAAGGTTTCCAGCGCCCACCCAAGTGATGGTATAAATCGATGATTCCCATCTGCCTACGTTCACCATATTGTAGTCCCAAGACGCACGATAAGTCTGGCTAATTATGGGAGGCATCGGCCGCGCATGAAGACAACTTCGCGGTCTGGTGACTAAGGTTTGTATCGATGAATGCAACCCAAACAGTGCGCCCTAGAAGAGCTTTCTCATACACCATGTGTCTGACCTCTATAGG
Source organism: Truncatella angustata (assembly GCF_020726525.1). Classification (NCBI taxonomy): domain Eukaryota; kingdom Fungi; phylum Ascomycota; class Sordariomycetes; order Amphisphaeriales; family Sporocadaceae; genus Truncatella; species Truncatella angustata. The sequence continues at coordinate 685,616 of NW_025763390.1, read as the reverse complement.
TAAATCTACTGAAGAGAGTGAAAACGTGACATGATGGGAATTGAATTGGTAAAGATGACACACTTACTGTAGGGTACAAAGCATGAACTTCTTCTCGAGACATAGTGGCAAACTTGACGGACTCTGTAGAAAAGCAGAAAACAAGAAGGTATGCAAGGCGAAATTCCAGCCTCAGAGAACTCAGACTATTTCTTTCAGTGCCAGTTGTAGTGTCATCACGGCATTCGCTCAAAGCCCTTGACTGGCTGGCGTCATGGGTAAGGGATATTAATTTGTCCGTCTTATTGGACATGTTCTATTATTAAGAGGAATCTACGTAAAGCCAATTGGCCATGGGTATCTAATAAATGCTTTTGCAATACCGCAAACAACTCGGCATCCAATGTGAAAACAAAATAATGAAAGTACTGGTGTGTAAACCGTAATGATCGTGGTGAGACTTTCGGCCGCTCCATTTCTTTCTTCTCCAGCCCATGGAGGCGACTGCCTACAACAACAGACTTTGGATATCCGCTGTGCTCTCTAGGCTAATTCTGGAAGATTCCTTCAAGTCATGTATTAGGACGTTCATGAAGCTGCTGTCACCAGGCTTCCAGCTAGCCCTCTCTCCAGCACTGCTCCAGCGGCGGCTGCCTCTCCGAATATTGGCCATTGGCGAATTTATGAGATCTAATGGAGTAGTATCGAGGTCGTTTGACTTGCTACCGCTTATAATAGTCGGCTTGGCGGTGTCCAGGCTGCTGCTTCTGCTGTGTGTCTCGGGCTCGCATGGCGACTGTGGTTGCACATATGCTGGTTCTGCCATGACGATTCTGGTCGAGTCTTGAGATGCACGAGGCGTTGGCATACCCCATTTGCTCATGAGCTCGTCCATCATGATTTCCTGCGCCTGTATCCGCTTTCGTACTGCCAGGCCGGCTTCAAATTCATGCTGTTGCGGCGTCCTTGGGTTCTCTGTAGAGTCGCGTTCTGGGGTCGCAAGTGTCGCAAAGCCCGAGTCGTTGAGATGGGCTTCTTGATGTCGCTTTGATTCTTCGGAGCTCGAGTCCACAGCTTGTATAACCTCGTGTGCTTTTTCTGGCTGGTCAAGGGGCAATCGCAGACGCGCAATATTGGATGGACTTCGACCCCGTCCGGATTTCTTGATTCTGATGCTTCCGTCTACTTCTGGTGCAGGCGCTGGTTTCGGTCTGGTATTAGCTGCTGGGTGAGCGCCGTCAAATCCCTCGAATGAGACGGAGCTCTTGGTATTTGCGGTCTTTTCGGGAGCCGCAATAGATAACATGGAACGCCTTGCTTCAGCTGCCATGTCAATCATGAATTCTCCCATAAGTAATGGAGCGCCTCTTCCATCTTTCTTCACCTCTCGAAGAGTGCTGGCCATGTTGTTGAGCAATGGATCTAAAACGCTGAGCCATGCATCGCTGTTTTGTTCGAGACGTTGGAGATGAAGCTCTAAATCATCAGTGGTGTAGTTTTTGCCTTCTTCGTCTTCATTAACAGTCGTAGCTTGTATCTCAACCTTGGGTGTATTAGTAGCAATGTTCGCGACTAATTCAGCAATTTCTTTCTCCTTTGCCATTTTCTCCTTATGGATGCGCTCCTTGATGACGCTGCTGCGTCTTCTTGGCAAAACCTCAGCTTCATCCGATGAGCTCTCCTCTTCTAGGTGCTGTGCCATGATGGTTTCGCCTCTTCGAGGGAAAGAAGCTCGGTCCCAAGATGTCCACGGCGTCTGGCCGCCCGTCACATGAGTTGGCAGGCTGAAGCGTTTGAGAGCCTTGGACTGTAGTGTTGTTGGAAAGCTCGGTAGACTACTTCTGCCAGGAAGTTGTCCATTGCTCGGAATAACCGGTGCACTGATATCCGACGACGCACCAGCTATCTTCACTGGCAAGGGTATGTGGAGAGAAAGCCGCTTGGGAGTATACCTAGGCCGGTGTGGTGACTTGAACGGAGTTGAGGGGGCCACGGTTTCTGTGGTCCAAATATTGGACAACCGTAAGTGTGTTGTCGGCTTGGGAGCCAATTCATGTTCATCGCTAGGCTCAATGTTTGCTACCAGCATCAATGGTGAGATCGTAAGGTTGCTGGCCTTTACATCGACGAAGATTGCACTTGGCACTGGTTCGATTTCTGTCGCCAGTATGGGGGAAATTGACCAAGCACGATTTCCGGGTGTCTCCACAGATACAATGTCGGACACGGCTTCTTCGCCTCGCTCCATAGCACGAATGGTTTTTGCATTTTCGGACTCTTGGGCCTTAACCGCCATTTCCAAGCATACTTCTCCTGGCTCCTGTTGATTCTCAATAAATTCACTGATGGCTGCCGTGTGAGACATCCGGACCAGAGGCGACGGTCCTCGAAGGGATGCTTTGCGAGTCGGAACTGTGCTTTGTGAGAACCACCCAAGAACAGGCGAATCGACTGCTTCTGGGTTGGTAGTGGTCCGAGGTGATGGTCTTGGCCCGGAGCGAGGAAGATCAAAACTTCGCTCCCTCAACCCGTCAGACCGTCTTTGACGGACCATGCGTCTTTCGGCAATACTCAATGGCTTGTTCGTAGCGCTGCCAGCTGCCGAATCAAGGGACAAAGTACTGCCAGGATCAGAGTATGTCACATCTTTGCCTACGGCGCTTTGCAGATGAGATTTTCTGAGGGCATCGGGTACCGGCGCGTAGACCCGAGGCTGGTTTGAGATCATACTCTCATACGAGCCTCCAACACCGTCACCGACCACTAAACCAGGTGGTGTGCTGGCAGTAGTAGCATTGCTTCGCGTCGACTGGCGGTTGTTTGAGGTCGACGTGGAGCGTCTGAGGGACTCCGCTGTGATTGTCGATACGCTTGACGTAGATCGTCGGTGTGATTTACTTTGTCCTAGTGCTGGCGACTCTCTTGACACGTAGTATTCTTCCTGAGTAATGACGGCTGACTCCGAAGAGTTTGGAATTGTATGTGCTGTATTGTCCGTGAGCAAGGCAGATCCCACGTGACGTCGTGGATATTGTGCAATTTCCCCAGCGACTCCACTTGGCGTAGTAATGCCAAGGCCATGATTTGTTGCGACAGGCCTATCAGCTAGATCTATGTCTACGTATTTTCGCAGGGCGTGATCCGATTGAGAACGGGGAAGACCTGACCGTGTCTTTCTCATGATCATCTCATCAAGGGAAATTGGTCCGCTTGGGGTGGTCATGGCACCTTTGCTGGAAGTCCGAGGACGAACAACTGGGGGAAACTGAGCCGGGGATGGTGACGAGATTCGTGAACTAAGAGTGCTGGCAGACGAGGGTGATCTTGACACTCTAGGTGGAGAAGGAAACTCCATGGCGGCCAACATTCTTGGGAAACCTGGGGATTCGGGCTGTATGTTGTCCTGCGGTACAATTAAACCACGACCTGTAGCAATACTGAGAGGCTTCTGCAGAATTCTGGGAGACTTGGGCGAAGCGGAACCCGCATGTGAACTTGACAGGCTAGACTGTCGTTGTCTGGTGAAAAGGGTCTTTGGTGAAGCTGTTGGCGATACTCCGGCAGGGTTGAGAACAAGCTCAGGCCATTGGAACTCTTGAAGCTGTCCAGACGGTGGAGGCGTAGCTGGAAACTCCACCGTCGTATAATGAGGCTGGTGCTTGTCAAAATTGCGTATCGTTGAAGGCAATAATGGAGACTGTAGTTGATGCGCTCCCGCCAAATCTTGCTTGGGCATCCGCACGACTCCTGTTTGAGTTTCAGTTTCGGGATCCTGGGTTGAGAGAGAGTCTTCAGCCAGGCGACGAAGGAAGCTGGCGGCCTGGAGTCGAGCTTCGGTGAAATTCTTCAGGTCGTCAGGGCTAGGCTCATGGGACTGTGCCTTAATATCTAAGCTTTGATGTGACCAGTGCGATTTGAATCCGAGATTGTCCGTTGATGCTCCATGAGTCGGCGCAGAAGGGCCCGGAGCTCCTCTGGAAGTAGTTCGCTCAGGCCATTGAGGTGGCCCACCAGTTCCACGAGAACTTGATCTAGGAATCACAGGATACTGCGATCTGAACCAAGGTCCATCGGCATCCTGCTGATGAGGGATGGCAATAGTAGCATATGGGTAGCCTTCAATGGTTTTCTTGGCGATCACCTTGTCGGAAAGCTGCAACTGTAATGACTGTGTTCCTCGTTTTGCGGCTCGCCGCCGCTTCATCATAGCATGAATCGAGAGTTTGCTGTCGTCACCAGACCCAGGCGACCCAGACCGAGTCAGAGTCATGCAGTTGTCGTGGGCATTATTAGTCGGCGGTGCCGTGGTTCGGAAGAATTTCGCGAGCGCTCTCAGTTCGCGGTGCTCACTTGACTCTCGAGGAATGTCTCGTGGTTCATATTTGACACTCTTGTTTGGAGCACCGACAGCCTCCAGCATGTTGCCGGCTGACTGTGATCGCGGCAGCCGCGCGCGTCTTGACCGAGCCTTTTTGGCTACATCTTCCGGATCTGCTGGTTCTGGCCGTATGACGTCGCTACCGGCATTGGAATGATGTCTCAGCTCCGACCCTGCCGTCTCGAACATGATTCTTTGTTGACTGCACGAGCATAAACACCAGGAATGGTGATGAATAGTCGCTCGTATCACGCCGTCCCAACTGGGGTTTATGACAAGATCATAAGCAAGTCTCACGCATTTTTGCCCTCAACGCGGCAGCAATAGCTAAGTGCACTTCGGCTTGAGCATGACGCTCATTGAACGCGACTTGTTTATTGTCTCTCAAGACGCGACCTAGCAATAAAGTTTGGAAGGGACCCCCGTGGTTGACAAAGTATAAAGCCCAAACCTCAAAAAGCCACCCAAGGCGCCTGGATAGGTGATTTGAAGAAAACAGAGTCGCGAGAAACAAATGCCCGAACACAAAATTATCAAGTCCCGCTCAGATCTGCAGGAACCAAACAAGGTCAAGATAAGGCAAGGAGCCGGTCAAACGTGGTCGGGCCAATCCGAGACTCGGCAAACAACGAACCAGAAAAAACGAAGGTCCGGTCGAGAGAAAGGTAATTGCTTTTGAGTGACGGGGCACTGCCTTTAGGAAATACTCTCGTCTTTTGGCCTCTGATTAGTTATTCGATGTACTAAATTCTAGTCCACGGTGATGGACAATTGTAAAATGACATTCGAGAAGCCATCGTTGCCAACTTTGAACTAACTGTTTGCCGTCGTCAACTACATGATTTTAAGAGGATGGATCGACGGCTGATTTGGGATGTGCAGGGGAGAATACACCAATTACGCTAGTGAAGGATGCCGTAACTACCGCTAACCTATGAACGGATCTGGGACCTGGGTGAGTGGATTCGTCTGTTAGTTTGAATTACTACGTCAAACAAAATAGAGAATGGAAATCAAGTAGCAAATGGAGGCAGATGGTTTTGACTTGAATGACTTGCGGTGCTCTGATATGATATTTACCTCAACGTTTAGAATATTTATCAGGCATAGTCCTGTCAATGTCATGTTCGATCTTGCCGGAGTCGACACATATCCCCAGCCTCACATGGGCAGAAGATTAGATTTCTTGACGCTGTTCCCATCACGAAGGGATCACAGGGGTAGCGAAAGGAGAAAGCAGCACTTGCAAGGGAAATTAGATTGGACAAACGATAGCGCGATGCGGGGACATTATTTCTGCACGAGTAATTCTGCTAACCGACAAATCTCAGGGGCCTCCCCTGCTTGTCAAAAACAACAAAAAGCCCGACTCCAAAAGAAGCGTTGGAGCGTGCGCAGCCATGCTGTTTATCACTTCGTGTCGCTGTCGTTTCTGCCAGATCGTGAGCCTCTAGACTAGGCTCGGAATCGTACACATCGACGATTTTAATGCAGATCTCTCGGAGACTTGCGGTCCCACGTCGGTTGTCGCGCCATTTGATCCATTCAAGGAGTTTTCGTGGACAAAGGATATTGCATGGTGCGAGCATCCTGGTATGTATGTCGCTTACTGGTGTATCAAACGATGAGGTGAGGGTCTTCCCGCATCTGAGTCCGCTATTGATATAGGGACTTTTCAATGCATTTCAGTTGCACGTCGAATTGAAGCCTTCTCACCTATCAGTCTACAGTAATATTTACATGTAGAGAAACACGTCTCGATTTCATCTTTTGAATTCTCCAAAGAAACCTAAGTGAATGCCCATGGTCACCATACATTTCGTCGTCCAAGTATTTTCCCAATCATAGTAACCATCATCCAATTGACGACTGTCCTCGTATACAAAAAATTTAGTTGCGGAGGATTGAATCGTATAGTATCTACTTGAGCCATACGCACAAAGAAACTCACACAATCACATAAGTCGATATGTAACCTCGTGAATATGGCTGCCCATTAATTATATATTAACCCGTTGCATTTCCACTCATAATGCCTACTAAAGTATTATTGGTTTATATTTACGCAACGAATCAGATCTACGGCATCAGACTAGTGTATAACCTACTAAAATATAATAGCACTCAAGAGCATTTCGCCTTATACGACTGAAACCTCTTGAGTAAATAGTTCCGGCCATTGTGAACTCTTGCGTCCGATACTTGACACTATATGTAGCACGCATCCGGCTGTATATTCTATGAGGCATCCAGGGCTCTACTAAGTGGTGCCTAGCCATTGTTAATGTGACGTTTATTATCATATTTTGTTGCATCAGACGCCTGGTCACGTTTCAAAATCAGCAATGGGTAGTAGGTTTGTGCAAAAAGCTTTATGAGAGTTTAGCCACCAACTTCAGTTCCGGCGTTGTTCTACATTCTTCCCTGGGCTCACTGAGTTGCCGGATGAGCGGGTCACACACAGTAGCTGCATGACGTCAAAGCAGCGGACTTCAAGACTCATACAAATCCGTACAGTCCTCTGGACCTCCGCAAATTATCCCCGTACAACATCCATCCCGTCAAGCGTCATAATTGTAAGAAATCTGAGAACATGGTCAATCTACAGAGCCTCAACCCTCTTGCACCTTCTGTGAAGGAGTCGGCGGTCGTGTCAGAGTTGCGCATCTACCCTATCAAGTCATGCCGCGGCTTCACCGTGCGCCACAGCTATGTCACCAAAAAAGGCCTTGACCTCGACAGGAATTGGATGTTTATCGGCGAAGACAACAAATTCGTCACCATCCGTGATATCTCAGAACTGACCCTGATTGACACTGCACTGGCAAGTGCGGTGGGGCACAAAGCGGAGGGCTCCGAGGACGACCTGGAGTTGATCATCAGCATCAGAGATCATCCCGACAAGCGTGTGATTATACCGGCAAGACCAACTAGGGAGTGGCTTGAGGCCCATACAAAGTGCGAGAAGGTTGAGATCTGGGGCAATGAGACTGATGGTTGGGTCTATGGAGGTGAAGTAAACGCTCTCATCCGTGACTATATGAAGCGAGATGTCAGACTGGTCTACAAGGGCCCAACACCCCGTATTCTACGCGGGAATGGGGCCCCGGATCAGCTTGGAAGGGAGGAGGCCACGAATTTCCCGGATGTCTTACCAGTGTTGATTGCCAGCGAGGCGTCATTAGACGAGCTCAACGGACGGCTCAAGGCAAAGGGCACGGATGCGATCACCATCGAGCGCTTCCGACCCAACATTGTGGTCAAAGGAGGAACAGCATGGAGTGAGGATGACTGGAAGCGGGTCCGCATTGTCAATCGTAAACCGGATTCTGGGTCCTTCCTCGCAACCGAGCCTTCCACTATTGATATTGATGTTCAAGCACATTGTGCACGCTGCCAGGTGCCCAATGTCGATCCTAACACGGCGGAGAAAAATGCACACGAGCCCTGGGATACGCTTGTCAGCTATAGACGCATAGACGAGGGCATCAAATGGAAACCGTGTTTTTGGGATGTTGAGTTGTCCACGAAACGAAGGCACAGTCAGGGTGGGCATGAAGTTGGAAGTTATGGAAACGACACGGAGCCACATCTATATCAAAGGCTTTTGAGCCTAGACGGCATTGTAAATTTCGAGATCGATGAACTTGATTCAAGTTTATAGACCAAAGACTAAATTGAGATGGCGTTGCTGCAAACTATCCAAACTTTGCATACACCCATGGAGAAATGAAGAATGATAAGGGGAAAAATCAAAACTATAGGTTTTATTGCGACTCCTTGAAAACCAATCACTCAGCACTCATCTTCCCTTCCTTCGCCTTCTTATTCTCCTCCAGTTCGGAATTTTGAATCGTAGTCATGTTTGATCGACAAGCATTCGACAAGCTGCCCATCCCTGGTTATCGTGGTGGTTGAAATCGAGTACATGGCGATCGACATTCCTGAAGTAGCAAATAATCCATTCCGATATATACTCAAAAGCTTGCTTCCATGACGCTTCGATAGTCTTTTAGCCATGGTAGTTCTGCGGTTTGTTGCGCACGAGAGCCTCACCAGGATCTTGGTTGCATAAACCACAGTTCTTGGCGACGTAGAGGATATGTACATCGAAAGTCCCGGCATCCGCACGTGGTTTACTCCGCAAGGCAGCAGCTGTGATCTGTCCTCTGAGTGATGATTCGAAACCATCTTTCTGAGTACGATTTCGAGAAAAGATTAACAGCCACGCTGCCGTCCTCCCAACCTGTGCCCATCGGCATTTTTCTGATAGGTCGCTCAAAAGCTAGGATATGTCTCACTATAATCCTGTATTCCATAGTTTAGTCTATCTATAGTAGTATTGGTGTCCATTCCGAAGAGCCAAATTAGTCGTCGTGCCAGATAAACTGGCAGCTTGAATCCAGGTGGCATATGTTCCAAATATTACTTTGGGCTTGAATATGGCCAAACTTTACAGAAACGGCTTATTGTCCAGGCGAGTTGACAGAACGAACACAGGCACAGTAAACAACATACTCCGCCATTCTGTAAAACATAGCAGATTCAGCTTACCGCACACGTTCGTACATGTTGGCGTCGTTGAAATCCAAGAGGCTAAGATAGTGTTGTTATTCTTATAAAAAGTTGATATCCCTCTTCATGGGACGGCCCAAAGGTTTCACGAATCCACCTGAAGTCGAGTAAATAAAGAGCACTACACTCGTCATGTCGCAACAAACATCGATCCGAACTTACTGTGATTCTTACTCAATGATACTTACCAGCCGTAGCCAACCGAGAAATCTTACTAACTTAGATACTAACAACGAGCAGACTTTTCGAGTGAGCACTGCTGACTTCTATCGATCATGCTGTGCATCACGATTTGAGCTCACATCTATTTCTGAATAATCGATATTTACGTCGCCTATTGTATTTTCGGTGTGTCGCGCCATTTGCGCATCAGAAGTAGACCGCGCGCGGAGCTTAGCTGTTGCCCTATCTTACCACATTACTCCCTCCCACGGCAGCTTCTGTAACCACCACTCTAGCCCGGCCGCCAGTGATCAAAGACGCAAGAGGGATCAACCAGGTTACAATCTGAGTATTTTTATTTACAAGTTCAATTTTTTTAGCGACCATAACAGCATCCGCCCCCGACCTCATCAAGCCCGAGGATTTCATGACACGCCGAGCAGACCACAGCGAGCAACATCAGTTGCCAGGCGGCACCACCCTCCACTGCAGCCCATATCCATAACACCTGGTCGAGCCCGTAGCCCCCGAACTCCCGCCCTGACTCTGCTCGATGCCCTGCCCCAGGAACGTCTCCACGTCGCCCGCCGCGACATGGATGGGATCACCCGAGTCCTCGGGATCGGCGATATTGACCTCGAAGCGACAGCCGTCGTTCTCGACGAGCGCGTGCCAGACGCCCTGCTGGAACTCGGTGAGGACGTAGTTCCTGTTCGCGTCCCGCGTCGCCGCGCCGAGCGCGCCGCACGACTCCAGCCAGTTGCCGGGCCTGCTCGCGATGGCCAGGCTGCTGGCGCCGCCGGCGTCGCAGAAGGGCGTCGTGCTGCCGGCGAGCGCCCAGCCGCAGCAGCCGCCGGGGCAGCTGATGGCGCCCACGGAGGAGATGTAGGTGCAGGCCGGGCCGGAGGAGGCCCGGGGCGGGTGGGCGAGGGGTGTCGCGGAGCACAGGGCTGCGAGCTGCAGCATGGCTGCGAGTAGTGTTGTCGAAGGGAGATACATTTTGGTGGTGCAGACACGGTAGGAGTAACTTGATGGATTATTCAATAGTGTTAGTATGACGGAGAGATACCGCCCCAATGTGAAGGAGTTTGGCACGTCTACTATGATCGACAGTTATGGTTTGGTGTTTTTTGGTCAGCACTCTTGCATACCCGGCATTCGTTCCATTCCTTTCGGGCCTCCCAGCAGAGTATATATAATGAACCAGCTAGAGTGATTCGCGGTCTGCAGTGCAGTGTCTGTTATTCGATTCGGGTCATCACCAACAGCCCCTGAGCAGCCTGTTCTCCACTAGACTCATTTTGGCCCCGTGGTCACGGCCACTTGACCGGATATCGCATGCTGCACGAGAAGCCCCATCACATCATGGTCGAGCAGTGTTCCTACTCGCAACAAAAGCTGTGACGAGGTTTCGGGCCCAATTTCGCTCCAAGTCAACTGGTACGCCAATGGCGTTGTGTAGTTGGGGGCTCTAGCGGTCGACGGGGTCGGGCGGTTAACTCGAGCTCGCTGGGCCAATCACGGCACAGTCTGGTGAGACGGATTGCCCAATGGGGAGATGTGATGTGAGATCTCTTTGTTGCTTCCTCTGGGACAGCACAGTAGTATGGCCCCAACGATTGGAAACCAACGGATTGCGACCCCTCCAAATGGACCCCTCGTAGTGTGGTGGTGGTAATCTTGTGAGCAGTTAGCTCGCCGCCCGACGAACCCATGTTTCGCCCACAGATCGGCCTGCATGTGCATTGATTGTTGGCCGATCTTTTTGGTGGTCATGTTTGTGACACCAGGAAAGAGCCTCATACACACGTTGGCAAACACACCGGATCAACACTTCTTCATTATGGTCTGTTGCAAAGCCGACCAGCTGTTTGAATTTTATACACGCTGCCTCCTGCGGCATGAGCGACATGAGGTTCCATATATCATCAAAACGTCCATCTTAACCTCATGAACCTGAAACCAAGGTCTTTGCGCTAATAATGAGATGCTCAAAAAAATTCGATATGATCTAAAGGGGTATCGCATCATCGAGCAAAGACTTTGACAGTCCCATCTCCACCTGAGCTGACGACCCAGCGTCCGTCACTACTCCAAACGACTGAGCAGACACCTTCGCCTCTCATAATACGGTGCGTGGTGATTTCCTGAGTGCAGCTACGCTTTTCCAAACTCCAGAATCTGAGACTAGCATCATGCCCAGCGGAAACCAACTCTCTACCATCTGGCGAAAGTGAGAGAGCAGAAATGGCAGCGGGGTGGGCAAGCATGTTGTATGTACACTGGCCTATCCGAACTGTCAGCATTTGTTTGTGGGGGCACAGTACACGCCAAAAATTAGATAACTTACCGCTATTAGCATCGAAGAATCTGACATAGCGATCCTCATGGCCGCTAATGATGACCCCTTCGATACCGCTGCCAGCCGCTCCGCCGCCGCCCGTAGGTCCGGCTCCTCCTGATGCGGCGTTGGCCTCCTCATCACCCAGCTCGGGACCGGAGCTCTGCTCAAGGCCAATCGTAGTTGCAACGACAGCATTAACACTAGTCGACAGCGTGCCATCCGCTGTCTCCAGGCTAGCCATAGTGCCAATCTCTTCGCCCGTTCTTGTGTCGTAAATAACAATTGCCGCATCCGAGTATGAGACCACAAATGCCTCGCCGTTTGCGGATAAAGGAGTGATGCATGTAGGGCTAGCTTTCGACCCATCGGCCCGCGTCACACTGTGAACTAGTGTATGGTGGAAAGGCGTGTTAGACGTCATGCTAGGCTGTGGTGAGTTGGGGAACTGAGATCCAGAGCTCATGGAGTTGCCACGGCCTCGGCTTCCGGTAGCACGACGTCCAGACGCAGGTTGTGGTGATGTCAGTTGCGGTGGCGCGCTGACTGCCCACACCTTGACAGCACCATCTGCAGAGCCCGAAGCAAGCAGGATACGGTCTGGGCTACCATATGCACTTGTCTGGCCGAAAACGGCACCCAATGTTGCAGGTAGAACGCAGACAGCCCAGACAGCATCAGTGTGTCCGTCCAGAGTGGCCTTGGGGTCTACTCTGCCACGCTCCCAAACTCTAATAGATGCGTCTTGCCCACCAGAGAATATCCAGCCATCGCCTTGAGCACGTCCGCCAGTAGAGAAATTCGGTGCCGGAGACCAAGATGTGAGGCACAGTACAGCTCCGCTATGACCTCGATGAGTGAAATCTGCCGGCACATCCAGGTCAGATGTATTGGTGCCGAGGTGGCTGGGATTCTCTCGTGGTATGTGGAATCGCTTGATCAGCCCATCATCCCCAGCTGTGCAGATCTCTGGCTCTCCCGGGCTTCCGCCCCCGGAGAAAATGACGGTTCGTACTGTGTTAAGATGGCCACGGAGGCCGTAACGTAGCTTGAAGTTGCCACTTTCGGCCTTGTGGGATGAGGAGTTGAGTGAGAGTTCCTGGTCCAGACTCCGTCTACGTGACAGTGAAGTCTTCCTTCTGTGGGAACTAGGCGCTCGATTGGGGGATTTTGGGATGTTGTCGGCGGCGGGGAATACATCGATATCGGGTCGGTTGGCAGGCATGTTTTGGAGAGCTTGTGAGGATGTGGTTTCGGGGAAAGTGCCCTCACCAAAGTCCCACGCATCAGAATCCCCCACTACTCGCTTTTCAGGATCTTCGGCCGTGGTTTGGCGCGGATATTCGTTGTGGTTAAGCTTCATTGCAGCATCTTCGCGGCTGGTTACGGCAACTCCTACAGGCGCAGGCCATTCCGGCTGGTTATTGTAGGCAGCCGGTGGGTTGTCATTGGCCCGCACCATGGGAGCAGACTGCAACTCTTGCACATTCTGCCTCGCGAGACTTGGTATTTGTGACTGCGGCATAGGCGCAGGATGGTTTGGCTGAGAGCGAGGGCCTGGGTCTTTGGCGTGGTTCTGGTTCAGGTGTAGTTGTCGGAAGGCTGCGTCTAGAGGTTGCATGCCGGCGGGCACACCATATTCGCCCTCACGCATGTCTTCGAGCATGGGCAATGGAGGTGAGTCTCGAGGGGGCAGCGGGTTGGCGGGCGTAATCATGAGGTAGGTGAACTCGCTTTGGCATTGATCCAGAAATATCCTGAGTTGCTCGCGCTCGTCCTCTTCTTGGACTCGTTCGCCAACCAATCCCTCGAGGCCGGGAATGGGTTCTTTCGGCTTATCATTGGAAGCTAGTATTGTGTCAGTAATCCCTTCCCAAAGTTGGTCTTTTTGAGCCGACTCACACTTAAGCTTCTCAGCTATCAAAGTAGCGCGGTCGACTTTGGGCGGCTGCTTGACAGCATGCTCATCAGCTGTGCCGTTGCCGGATTCGGCAGTCTTTAGTCGTGCTGCCTGGTCTTTGACCTTCTTCTCGAGAATGCCGACATACTTCTTCAAGGCCTTTTGCGATGCGTCAGCTCTCCTGGTGGAACCTTCGAGAGCGGCTATGCGACCCTTCATCTCCTGGCGTTCGATCTCCCAAGCATTTCTGTCGCGCTCGTGTCGATGCCATTCGGTCTGTAGGAAGCGCATGACGCCTTGTAACGTGTATTCGGTAGCATGAGGTTGGTTTGTGCCATTTGCAGGCATTCCTCCAAGGTCTTGACCGCCAAGATTACCACCTCCCCCCATGTTTCCAGCTCCCATGGCAGAGACCTGTTGCCAGCTCATGCCCGCGAATTCCGCCCTGCTGACGGCCTACGGCTGTTGCTGGCGACCGTGCAGCGACGGAGTTGTTTGATATTCCGTCTTTCGCCTCTACGAGATGTGGATGGGTTCTTTCGACATGCACATCTGCACCCGACGTCGAGGGAAAAAGGAAGTGGATTGGGGATATGCGCGCGATCGGCTCGTGGTGGGTGCGAAATGGGAGATGCCGGTAGAGTGAGCTCGTCGCAATAGAAATGTTTGAGCTGATGCAATGCTCCCCAAAATGTCGGCAAAGCTTGTCGCGTGGGTGAAGCTGAAGCCGAAGCTGGACACAGAGCAACGTCTGCCTTTCAGGCTTGGCAGTAGTGATAGCTTTCCTAAAGTCGTTACGTTGCAGTAGTCGTCTCTATTAAAAGCGTAATTGTGGAGCGGAACAGCACGAAATAGTAAATGATAGACAACGAAAGAGAAGGCCACCTGTCTGGTTATGACAACGCAATTATGGTACACGACCGTACAGTGGTGAAGTCTTCTGTAGAGCGAGTACGGCGGGAGGTTTGCTGGATGGGTTTCGTCGCTTGATCGGCATCGAAAGGGCAGGCCAGCACAGCATCCAGGACGGACGTGATGGGCTAAAAGCTTTACTAACGTTACCCGGAGATCGCAGACATTTGATTCGGATCCAGACTGGCGCCAAATGGAGGTAAGCCAATGAGATGGGGATGGGAACTGGTACAAAAGGCGAGGCTGTCTCCTCAGGCATCAACTTTTCCCATCATCAGGGGGAAGGGGGGAGACAGAGCTTGGACCTGCATCGTTTTGTGTTCTGTGCTGCATCCTGTACCAAGACTACACACGGTACTTGAGATATGTACGGATACCGCCGCGTTAGCTATGTACGTACATAGCATGGGGACATGGATCTTTCAGTTCTGCTGGGGAGGAAGCACAGGCCACATGTTGTTATCTCGTCACCGTCACAACTGCTTACTCACATCCTGTGTGTTACTGCTCGCTGCTGGTTTGTTAGTCTCCAATCACTTTGTCGCTCTTGCTGACCACCGAGGCAATTCGCCGGTGTCTCTTGCTCTCGCAACCATCGGGCGCATGGTTAATCCGGGTTCTCAACCCAATGGATGGCTGCACAATTGTTAGACTTGAGCTTGAGAGAACAAATAGGAAAAGTCTCAAAGCGTCATAGAAGAAAGAGTCGGGTCAGGTTTAGATATCATCGAGGCAATAGCATCATGTCGGGACTGCAAATTCATCGAGTGTATTCATAATTGTTTTGCTCCTCTCAATATGCAGTGACATGTTTCTCCTCGTTTGACGCTCTCTTTGCGTGAGTAAAATCGCACTCTTCACTGGCGAACAGGCCGGAGAGTGGACCTCGGACATCCAATCACATTGGATTTGATCATAATCGTCAATTGGCAGCGCCACTATTATTCCCGACCCAGCACCAAGCAACCAAGCACTTCTTTGACCTGAGAATAGAGACGTCAACACTCCGACAGAGCTCTCAATCGGCCGCCACAGCATTTGTTGCTGCATCCCCTTCCCTCCACATCGTCAGATTCCGTCGGGACGACACGATGCTGCGACATTCTCTGGCTCGTTCGGCTTGGCGGACCACCAGGCATGCCGCCAATGCCACGAGAGCCTTTTCCGCGACTGCTCAGAGGCCCGCCGAGGTCGAGCTTACCATTGGTTCGTCAACCTCATCTCCATTGCCTCGACCTTGCCATATACATGTAGCTGACTGGTATCTAGACGGAAAGAAGGTCTCGATAGAAGGTATGATGACCTGTTGCACTCCCAGCACGAGCCCGGACTGACCCAAGAAACAGCTGGATCCGCCTTGATCCAGGCATGCGAGAAGGCCGGAGCCACCGTCCCTAGGTATGTCGACAGATAAATATCATCCTCGCCAGGACGAAACCCGTATGCTAATGCTCTACTTCTCAGATATTGCTACCATGAGTACGTTTCCCACGACGCCCTTCTCGGCCCACCGCCAGTGCAACTCGGAACGCGCGCTGACAAATGGAACACAGAAAACTAATGATTGCGGGTAACTGCCGTATGTGCCTGGTCGAAGTCGAGAGGGCCCCCAAGCCCGTTGCATCATGCGCATGGCCCGTCCAGCCCGGCATGGTCGTCAAGACCAACTCGCCACTCACACACAAGGCCCGTGAAGGTGTCATGGAGTTCCTGCTCGCAAACCACCCTCTGGACTGCCCTGTCTGTGACCAAGGTGGTGAGTGTGATCTTCAGGACCAGTCCATGCGATACGGCGGCGACAGAGGCCGGTTCCACGAGATTGGCGGCAAGCGTGCTGTCGAGGACAAGAACATCGGTCCCCTCATCAAGACTTCCATGAACAGATGTATCCACTGCACGAGGTGTATCCGATTCGCCAACGATATCGCCGGCGCCCCTGAGATGGGTTCTTTCGGACGTGGCAACGACATCCAAATCGGCACCTACCTCGAGAAGAACCTCGACTCCGAAATGTCCGGCAACGTCATCGATTTGTGCCCCGTTGGTGCTCTCACCTCCAAGCCTTACGCGTTCCGTGCCAGACCTTGGGAATTGAAGAAGACCGAGTCTATCGATGTCCTGGACGGTTTAGGCTCCGCTATTCGCGTCGACTCGAGAGGTCTGGAAGTTATGCGTGTGATTCCTCGCCTGAACGACGACGTCAACGAGGAGTGGATCAACGACAAGACGAGATTCGCCTGTGATGGTCTCAAGACCCAGAGACTCACCATGCCCTTGGTTCGACGTGACGGCAAGTTCGAGCCTGCCTCTTGGGAGCAGGCCCTGACAGAGATCGGTGCTGCCTACAAGGGCCTCGATGTCAAGGGAGACGAGTTCAAGGCCATCGCTGGTGCTTTGACCGAGGTCGAGTCCCTGGTCGTCATGAAGGATCTGGCCAACAAGCTGGGCTCCGAGAACTTGACCATCGATGTCCCTGCTGGTAAAGGGCCTATCGCTCACGGCGTGGATGTGCGATCTAACTACGCCTTCAACTCCCTCATCTGGGGTGTTGAGGATGTCGACGCACTACTTCTTGTCGGTACCAATACCAGACATGAGGCCGCTAACTTGAACGCTCGTATCCGCAAGCAGTGGATGCGCTCAGACCTCGAGATCGGTGTTGTCGGCGAGACTTGGGAGTCGACTTTCGAGTTCGAGCACCTTGGTGCCGACTTCGCTGCCCTCAAGAAGGCTTTGGCCGGTCCCTTTGGCAAGAAGCTCCAGGGAGCCAAGAAGCCCATGATCGTTGTTGGCTCTGGTGTCACTGACCACCCCGATGCCAAGGCTTTCTATGAGCTTATCGGTACCTTCGTCGACAAGAATGCTGCAAACTTCTTGACTGCCGAGCACAACGGTTACAATGTCCTGCAAAGAGAGGCTTCGAGAGCTGGTGCTTTCGAGGTTGGCTTCGTTCCTCCTTCCACCGCCGTCGCCGAGACCAAGCCCAAGATGGTCTGGTTGCTAGGTGCTGATGAGTTCGCTGATGCCGACATCCCCAAGGACGCCTTCATTATCTACCAAGGCCACCACGGCGACCGAGGTGCCCAGATCGCCGATATCGTTCTGCCCGGCGCTGCTTACACAGAAAAGGCCGGTACTTACGTCAACACCGAGGGACGTGTCCAGATGACCCGTGCCGCTACATCATTACCAGGTGCTGCCCGCACTGACTGGAAGATCCTCCGCGCTGCTTCGGAGTTCCTTGGTGCCCCTCTGCCGTACGACGATGTCGCCATGGTTCGTGACAGAGCAGCAGAAATCAGCCCAGCGCTCACCGTGTACGATGTCGTTGAGCCAGCCTCGTTGACGCAGCTCAGCAAGGTTCAGCTGGTGGATCAGAACAAGGGCTCAAAGCCAAGCGGCGAGCCCTTGAAGAAGGTTATTCAAGATTTCTATTTCACAGATGTCATCTCCAGAAGGTTTGTTGATCCTACTCTAACAATTCATGAAGTCGGAAGCTAATCATGGACCAGCTCGCCGACAATGGCACGTTGCTCCGCTGCAAAGGCGACCGGCAACCCCCTTACAGACTTCATGGCATCCGGTATGGGCGACGAGAACAAGCCCATGGGTCAGGTCGCTTACGGTGTATGAGAGGGCGTTATAGTATAGAGAAGACAGTGGATGAAAACGAGACCATCACAATGCGATTTCGAGGCTAGGTTTGCTTTCCCTTTGTTACATCATTGGTCTCGCATTGTATGTACTGTACATATAGGATGACAACGGCGGGGTAGAATGAGAAGGTACATAAATGTTCTGGCTCGTTGGCCGCTATGCAATGTGATACTGAGGTTATGCTGCTGTGTTTGAATACACCTCCATTGACTTACCAGGCCAGGAATGAGTTTTATGATGCCCGGTAGTTATGGTGTTTGCGAAGAGAGCGGGTAAAACCTGCAGTTGAACGTTCACTGCCTATCTATGTCACTATGATTTGATAAGAGACGCTTGATCCTGAAAAGGCTACTAAAAACAGTCTATTGAATCACAATCTCAGATTGTGAGAAGCTCTGCCGGGGAACTTTTGAGGTGGCTACAGAGTATGGCCCGTACAGCAGAAGCGAAACCTTTGATCTCCGCCAGTACTACTGTTTTTGGGCTAAACGCCTCTAATCTGTAATACCGTGTTTGGACCTCACAACTAATTCCGCGGTTGGGGGCCTAACAATGCCACTTTCACTGCGATTCCAACCCTCGCAGGCCGTCTGAGCCCCCAAGATGTGCGATGACGTGGTGCGCATGTGGGTGAATGGGCACCGGGTAATATTACGAATGATGTTGAAATAGTTTTCCTATCGTCCAGGAGGTTCGTAACCGTATCTCGCGCTTTGGCCTGGGGGACTGACGATTAACCAATAATTACGTCGCGATATAAGCACGGTTCATTGGTAGCCTCGTTGTATGATGCAACGAGCGAAGAAGGAAGCATATGGTACAAATTAGTTTTCTTACCACATATGATCATATGTTTATTTTATGGCAACCATGATTTTCGACTACAGTTATATTATTTGTCCATATAGTCTAGGTTCATTCTTAAAGTTCTATAAAAGCTCGCGCCGGAGATGCCATGGTACGTCGGTCCCATTGATCTTTGCACCGCAGCATAGTCACTGCCCGGCCTAGGATAATTTTCAGAAATTCAAGATACTGTATGCAGCTTCGATAACGCCAAGCCAATGAACAAACGGTATTGTGGCGTTGTCATCCTCTGCGCGTTTACCCGTGAGATTTTCCCCTGCCACTACGTGCGAAGCCTGCATAGGCGGGCGCCCAGATCCGCCCAATAACAGGGCATGGAGGGTTACACAAAAGACATCGCGAGCGAATAGGCTTTGTTAGCATGCTACACCGCTGCGCCCCCAAAAACGCGAATTTTTTTCACTGCAATTTTAACCCTCACGAAAGGCATGACATTGTACGCTTCGTCTTAGACGCGGCCGCATCGGCCCAGAATGTCTAGTCTCGACGGAAGATCTGGATTGCCGCACGGCAGATCTTCCGCCGAAGTGTGTATCTTGCCTGTCTGCACAGCAATTCTAACCCCCACAAAGGGCCCAACCTCTCGGGGCGTATCGAACCACTCGGTAGTCCATGTGTAACGTCAGCAGCAGTCATTGCTCGCTACCAGACGTGATGGATATATCGGAATATGAGTTGCCACTGGGTTCATGTCTTGATACGTCGGATCCTAACTATACTCGCGCGTTTACCCCATAATTAACTGTTTGGATACCCCCAATGCGTTTTGTAGTGTCTTTACTTACGCGCGACCTGTAAGATGGAGGCGAAGCTTAAATATACTTAGGTTCCAGCTCTGTCAAGCGTAAGACGTAGTGAGCAGATGGAGATATAGGAGGGCTTGAGAAATGGTGACTTGTTCACGCTAATAAATACAAATTATATACACAAATAGAGGCCACCGCCCGGGGATTATACGTAAAAGACGCCGCCTACGAGCTGCAGCTGCATTGCAGAGCCCTCTTCGCTTTGGGCACCTCCTTGATCCACCTCGTCTCCTCATCTTTATCACCCTGGTATTCAACACCGTCAAGCGTCTTGCCGGCCCAGCTCTCTTCGAAGGGGTGCAACGCCATCCACATGATGCGGTCCAGGACTTCCCTCTCGCCGTCCTTCTCGACTCTCTTGATGACTTCGTCCAAGATCCAGCTCCGAGGGATGAAGTTCGGGTTGACCTTCTTCATGGCTTGTCTCCTCTCCTCGTCTGCAGACCCAGACTCGCCCCAGTCCTCGAGGACGCGCTCCCTCCACTTGCCAAGCCACTCTCCGACACGCTTGCGGCCTTCCTCCTCGTTGGGTGCAGGGCCGCTTGCGCCGTCCTTGTAGAAGAAGACGCCAGCCTTGACTTCTCTGCTCTCCTGGGTATCCAGCTGGTGGACCTTGAGACCGCTGAGCCTCCTGAAGAATAGGTTGAAGTCCAGCTCCAGTGCCTCCATGGTGTCGAGCAAGGAGGAAAATAGCTCCTCGAAATCGCTCTCTCTGAAGTTCTTGAGACCAACGCGCAGTGTCATGAGGCGCTTGTACTCAGATAGGAAGACGTGCTTGTACTCCTCCCCGATCTGCATGATGACCTTCTCCGCGCGCTTCGTAAGGTCATCGACGTCTGATTCCTCGACGCCCTCTTCGACGAATTTCTTGTCGTCTACCTTGGCGCCAGCGCCAATGAGCTCGCCCAGCGACTCGCCGAGGCGGACAAGGTTCCACCAGATGATCGATGGCTGGTTGCGATAGCTGTAGCGCAGTTGATAGTCATCGTGGTTGGGCGTGTACGTGGGGTCGAAGTTGTCCATGAAGGCGAAGGGCCCAAAATCTATCGACAGTCCGAAGAGGGATGTGTTGTCTGTGTTCAACACGCCGTTCATGAAGCCGTATGCCTGCCACTTTGCGACGACCAGAGCATTCCGACGCACGATCTCACGGTATAAGCGAGTAAACCTGTTCTCGGCGCTCTCTTCCGGGCCCTGGATCTCGTCCTTCTTTACTCCTTGTGAAGGCTCGGCGGATTCGGCAGCCTTGCCTGGATCCTCCAATCTTGCGGGCAGTGTCTCCCAACCGCCGAACACATCCTCGGCAACATAGGTGGCCAGCTTCCTGATGGTGTTCCTTTCGCCTCGGGCGCGAAGGATATCGAAGTTGCCTATCCTCAACCAGCTCTGTGCGAACCGACATACGATGGCGCCAGGCTCTAACGTTTCCCTGCGCACCTTCACGTCAGGGGTGAGCGTCAGACTGAGCGCGCGGGTGCTCGGGATGTTCAGCGCATTCAGTGCTTCCGACACGACGAATTCTCTTATGCTACTCCTCAGCACAGCCTTCCCGTCCGCGAATCTGGAGTACGGGGTCATGCCCGCGCCCTTGAGCTGTAGTTCGTATCGCGTTCCGTTGTCGTTGGTCGTCTCGAAGAGACTGATCGCTCGACCGTCGCCCAGCTGGCCGGCCCATGATCCGAACTGGAAACCGCCGTAGAGCTGGGCCCAGGGGTAGCCGCCCTCGGATTTCTCCTCGTCCCAGCCTTGGATCTTGTTGCCGGCGACGGTGTTCAGAAAGTCGGGATCGCCGCGGGCGGTGGAGGGGTCGATGCCGAGGTCCTTCAGAGCGGCGGGCGACACAGAGAGAAGCTCTGGTCTCGTCGCACCTTCGGGGCGCACCCATGTGTATATCGCATCGCGGACCTGACGGGGTCCGATTTGGTCCCGCGGCGTCTTGTGGGAATCGGCGGGTGTTGGGAAGATAGAGTCGGCTGGAAGCTTGGAGGTGAAGTTCCAGGTTTTAGGGATCTCGCTTATGGCTTTGCCATGAGAGGCGCCGTTGGTCAGATTGGACGACATCCGTGGAAAGGGTTTCTGTATCAATAAGCCTGACAAAGAAGCCTGCCGCAATGTCTGGCGGTAGAGCATATGGTGTGGTTGGGCGTTCGAGCAAAAGCTCTATTTCTCAGACGGGGGTTTATATGGATAGCATTTTGTGCTATTTAACCGAGGATTATGGCCACTAACACTGACAGGTCTCGGAAATCGGTCCAGAAAAAGCCATTGGGTGCCGCCAACGTCGGCATCACATCATTCGCAAGTATGTATGCGCTGTGGCGATTTGGAATCACTTTTGTATGCAAGTGTGACAGCTCCGCTAGCAGCCATCCGTCCCCGGCGCTTTTCGTGGCACCCCCCCCCCCCCGGCCGGCCGAGGACAATCAGATGGCCCACTCCAGCAGTCAGAACCTTATAAATCTCATAAAAGACGCGGAGCATTTTCACCGGGGAGGTCTTCATTAATGAGTATGACCTGATCTCGATTTAACGAGTGAGCAGTAAAGTGTAGTGAAACCGCAGAAGGCGGCCTTGCTCAGGTCGTAGGAAAACGATTCGCATTACGAGCTGATGCCGTTACCACTGGTGGATAGCGTCATGGATCTGCCCCGCCATCACTTACATGTATATATGTGTATCTGTGTACGAATCTTTTGAACTCTGTTAATGCGGGCACAAGGTGTGGTAACACATCAGTGTCCGAATCGATGGGATCGTGTTTATCGAATTATCATACACAGCATATCCTCTATGCTGTTTGTACAGCTGCAGATCTAGTACGTTACATTTGGTCGAGCTCTGTCATCCATGTAACGGCAATTGAGTTCATGGTGGGGTAGAGTATATTCAGCTGGAGCATAAGTGCAGAAGTGGGCGAGATGATGCCATCAAGCGCCTGCGTAGACGACCCGCCGCTCCCGAGCTATGTGACAACACGAAACAGAGCATGAGGAGCTCCTACAAACCGATAAGAAGGACCGGCTCTCCGCTTCGCTCCAAACTTCTCCTCGTGACTTGCTCGACTCATTCTTTTGAGTTTATTGATGCATCTCAGACAGACTTCCGCCCTCTTGAGGTCTACTAGCACGCGCCCTCCCATCAGCTCAACCTACCGTCTCGCTATCAAGCAAATGCCCCTAAAGGCTCGGATCGCTCCACAGAACTCCTCGTTCTCGGTCCAGACTGCTAAAATGAACTCCGCCACATCTGCCTTCAAGCCGGACGCCTCCGGTGTCTCGCCGAAGCAGGCCGGCTATATCCCGCACCTGAAGCTCAACGATGGCAACGATATCCCCATGGTATGTTACCTCGTAGCGTCCAGGAAAGATGAAGCATGGTGACTCATAAAGGCCCTCTTAGTTCGCATATGGCCTCGGCACGGCCCGCTACAAGGGAACTCCGACCGAGGAGCCGGACCAGGAGATTGTCAAGTTGACCGTCATGGCCATCAAGAACGGGTATTACCACCTTGACGGCGCTGAAGGTTTGTGGTACTCATCTCTTCTCGCCCGAGGACTCGCTTGCTGACCGTTTTCTCAGTCTACGGCAACGAGGAAGAACTCGGCGTCGCCATCAAGACCGCCGGCGTGCCGCGCGACCAGCTCTACGTGGTCACGAAGCTGAACGGGACCAAGAAGCAGGACGTGCAGCTCGCCTTCCAGACCTCGCTCGACAAGCTCGGCGTGGACTACGTCGACCTGTACCTCGTGCACGCGCCGTTCCTGGCCGACACACCGGAGGAGCTGCAGGAGATCTGGCGCCAGGTGGAGGCCATCAAGGAGTCCGGCAGGGCCAAGTCCATCGGCGTCTCCAACTTCCTGCAGGAGCACCTGGAGGCCATCCTCAAGACGGCCGCGATCCCGCCCGCCATCAACCAGATCGAGTTCCACCCGTACCTGCAGCACGGCGACCTGGTCGACTTCCACCGCAAGAACAACATCGCCATCGCGGCGTACGGGCCCCTGACGGCCGTCACCAGGGCGAAGCCGGGGCCCCTGGACGAGACCTACGCGCAGCTCGCGAAGAAGTACGGCGTCACGGAAGGCGACATTGCGCTGCGCTGGACGCTGGACCAGGGCATCGTGACCATCACCACCAGCGCCAGCGAGCAGCGCCTGCAGGGGTACCTGAAGAAGCTGCCGAGCTTCAAGCTCACGCCCCGGGAGGTCGAGACGATTGCCGAGCTGGGCAGGCAGAAGCACTACAGGAGTTTCTGGAACGACAGGTTTGCAAAGGACGATCGTCGATGAGTCAAGACGAAAGAAGCAGTAAAGGATAACCCAAATAGCAGAAAATAACAAACATATACCAGTGGTTCTTCTCCGCCGACTTCATTGCTCCAGCTTGTTTTACACCCAAATGTCCCTTTGTGACTGCAGAAAAGTCATGTGGAGGCTTCGGTGTTTACTTCTTGACTTGACTGCGTTAGCGCTTGTCTACCAATTTGATAGCTTCACAGAAACCAGTTGTCAATACGACAAACATGAAGAGCAACGCGTCGAGTGGACATACTCCAATTTAATTGTTGGGCTAACTCAAGCTGGATATATCGTGATATAGTCGCCAACACCTTCAGAAACCTAACCAATGCATTCATCATAGCTCGTCATCATCAGTTTCCGTCTCGTCGCCGCCGTCGCTATTGAATGGCTCCGGCATGTTCTCCTTGGGCTTGTTCCTGCTCTGGAAAGGCAAAGTACGCGGCGGCGGAGGCTCATCATCTGTCTCATCTTCTGCTTCGACAGGCGGTGCGGCAGTTTTGGTATTTGCTGCCCGCATCTTCTTACCTGCCGCGGGCGCTTTCCCTTTCGCTCTGGCTTTGCCCCTCGCATTGGCTTTCCCTTTGCCCTTGGCCTTAGTCGCTGGCTGCGGTCCTTCATCGGTCTCTGCAGCCTCACTGGCAGTCGTATCCTCTAGCTCCTCGTCGGTTGTCTGGCGTTGGTCCATCTCCGGGTCGGATTCTGATTCGGCCTTGACGTCCACGGGCAGGTCTACGTCCATTTTCTCGAAACCATCGTCACTCTCGTCTTCGACCGCCTGCTGTGTAGCTTTCCGCTTACCTCCCCTGGATGTTTTGGCTTTGCTCACAGTGTTTTGACTGGCGCCTACGTTCTTTAGCTTCTGCGGGTCAACATCTGCGGAGACTAGGAGCCGCTGTTGTTGCCGGATCTTGAGCTTCTTCTCGTTCAGTAGCTGCTGGAATTTCTGCAGTAGCTGGTGCTCGTCATGCTCTTTGGCTTTGAGCAGGTCCTCTAGATGAGCTCTCAGCTCTTTTGTGGACTTCTCTAGTTCAACTGTCCTTGCCCTTGCAGCTGCTAGGTCATCGACAACCTTGGCGCGGTCGCTGATGGCTGCAACGCACCAGTCGAAGAGCTGGGGTCCGTTATCACTGCCATCTTTATTTTCTGTAATTTCAAACTCTTCGAGTTCGATATGACCGAGTCGGTGCTGTACCACATTAATGAGCTTCAAGGGTGATGTGCGTCATGGGGGGAAACAATACCTTGACACATAGAGTGTTCCTTCGTATTATTAATATGGCGCTCGCCTGGATCTCAACGATGACCTCAATATCCCTCCTATGGGGGTTGGTGGGCTCGATAAAGGTCGCAATCAGGATCTGCTCCCACTCCTCATCGGTGCATCGGGCAGACTTGTCATTTGATTGTTTGTTCTTCCATTCCTGGACTCTCCTATGACGTACTGTTCATATACAAAACCAGGGCACAGGTCAGCGGATTTTCAGGGTCCTGCTTCAGATACCCACAGCGGACGCTAGGATGCTGCACTGGCAAAGCGCATGGACAAACACGTGCTGGGGATTCAGGAACAGGCCACTGTGGGCCGTCGATCAGTGGAAATAACAATCTTACTTACACTTTGCCTGGTAGGCCGATGTGCTCTGGGTTCCAACAAGGCGTAGATCGAGAGGGTTTTTGGAGCCTTGTGTTGGAATGACTTGGAGGAGGAAGGATCCCTTTTCTGCCCCTGTTGCGTCATCCACAATGGGGAACCGGAAGACCGGGTGGCCAGCCATGACGGTGATGTAAGCTGATTTCGCGGCACGGTGACTACACGAGTAAGTGGAAGCGATCTGGCCCTCTTGTTGTCGGGTGAATGAGACTACGCAAGTAAATAGATGATCTGTTGCGCCGTCAACAGACGGAAAGTGCAAGAACTAGGTTTCAGCCTCTCCAAGAGCTGTGGTGGTGTGGGTGGAGATGGTATACAGTAGAAGCTGCTATGACGATGACGGGCAGAGTCTGGAACGAAGATTAAGAGGTCGCAGGAGGGTTACGCAGACGCTCCTGGGCAAGTCCCGAGCGTGATTCTGCGGCTTGACAAAGAGACGTGGACCAAGAAATTGATTAGGTGATGGGTACGACATGACCAGCATGAAACGACGATTTAAATACCATCTGGGTGATTCCCTACAATGGGATGCCACCAATTGCGAGTGCCTCGGGCCGTCCAGACACTCGTTCGCTGTGAGGTTACCTAGTTGCCCATTAGGTCGCCTATTAGGCAGCTGCAGGCACCAACCAGATTGGCCAAAGCAAACATTGAAGCTACTGTAAGTTTCTGCGGTGCAAAGTGGCTCCCAGGGCTCTTCAGGCTCTACGGATCCGTACATAGTATGAGATACGGGGTCCCGGGCGAAGCACTAGCCTCAGAAGGGCTCCTGTTAGCATGGAAATAGGACCTAATAGCTCAAATGAGCAGTCGATCACTCAATCAAGATGAAGGGAGACCTGAGAAAATTTGTACTTTTAATTTATTCCGTGTTCCAAAGGGGGCGGGTTCCGAGGCGGGCAGGTCTGGCAATCCATGGACTGAACTTGGTGTTTGGAGAGAGGGGGTTTTTCTTTCGTCGTATTTTGTATCAACCTGGAACGCGTTGCAGCGCGTCAGTTTGGCGACCATGGTGAGAACGGAAGAGTGTTTCATTGGCTCAGTTTGTTTCCTTTGCCACGTGATAAAAAGCCCGTAGTGCTATTATTACCACTGTGTGTGCGAACCAAGAGTACCTGCCATGTACGTGCAGTGGCCAGATCCTGCTTCAGTGGAGTGCTGAAGCGGGCTGAAATTGCTGTGCTGGCCCGAGCTGTGGTCCCCTGAAATAGTGAAATACCGGTGGGCACTGACGGGGTTCACTGATGCAAAATGGCCTGTGCTCCTTTCTTACCAGCCATCCGGAGCAAAAAAGAGCCCGCCAGAAGCTTTTTTTCCTCTGTGGTTTTTTTTTTTGCGCCTTTACGAGTGTCCAAGCCCCCTCCTCCCCTCCCCAACCTTCCAAAACGTGACGGCCCACGTCCACGAATAGCACACTCCTGCAACCCACATCAACATCCACATCCACATCCACATCCCCACCCACGCCCACGCCCACACCTACTGTATGTACTGGCACTGCACTGACCGCTGACCCACGACCCGGCCACTCGTCCTGAACATCACATTCTGTCTTGGATTGAAACCCGTTTCTCGACCTTGTTGCTCCCCCATACACTGTACTAGCAAACCTAGATTTCTTTTCCCAGAGCACACTTTGCAAAGGACAAGTTCGACAAAGACGGGCGTAACGTTCAGAGGCCTCAATTGCGACGTGCACTCACACCCAGACCTGTTTATGCGCAGCGCCAGCAGTAGCAGTAGCAGTAGCAGTAGTGGCAGAGCACCCCATCATCGCTAGACCCAGACGAACTACATCTCCATCGCACTCACACAACTTGCTTCCAGTGCGGAGAACAGAAACAGCTCATCGCGAATCGAACAACTCACCCCTTCCGCCCCCGCTGTCCTATTGCGACGGACTGAGGGGATCTCAAGGAAATACCGCCGTCATTTGCAGCTCGGCTCAGCTTCACTCGCTACATACAACAGCGCCACCGTGTTGTCGCGGAGACGATGCGCCCCGACCTTGACACAAAACCAAATTGACGTGAAAATGGTGATCCAACATTGAGAAGAAAAAGAAGAAGAAGAAGAAGAAGTAGAAGAAGAAGAAAGTGTCGAGTGCTGGGAGCCATTCCAAAGGGAATACGAGGCTGTCACGCCCATAAGAGCTTGGATTCAAGAGAGCTCCGCAGCTCCATCGCCTGCAACAACCGCATCAATATACAACACATTCAAACAACAACACCACCACGCGGCAGTCTGACCCCGAATTCTCTCGTTCAAATCCCACCCGCTCTACAACCCTACCAGTACTATCCATCCGCATGGTTTCCTACCTGAACCATGGCTCTACAACTCAAACCCAGGCAGCCCGTCGAGGACGAGGTCGAGAATTGGGACGATGACGACTTCATGATTGACGATGACCTCACATTTCCAAGTGCCTCGACTGCCGCCACAACAAACCAGCCACACCGCCGCGATAGCAACGTCTCATTCCGTTCAGAACGGGAGTCTCTGTTCGGAGATGAGGACAGGCAGGTCCTTCTTGCGGGAGAGGACGAGAAATCAACCCTGGACGCCATTTCCGCCGCCCAACACGCCGGCATTCCCATCCCGCAAAACGTCCCTCCATCCGCTCTAATAGGAGGTACCATCAAGAGATTAGGCGGAAGAAAGATGAAGAAGGTTATCTCGGAGGATTGGGGCGACGATATTGTACTGCCAAAGAACGGCCAGGCCCTCCGCATCAAACCTCAGGATGCCTCCCAATTCCCAGAGACTCTACGCCAGGTTAGCGGCTCGGTGACAACAAGTCCCATGAAATCCTTGATGAGCCCTCCCATTATTCATCGCTCTCCCAAAAAGGACTATACGCCTCGGGTATCGGCAGCCTTCACTTTGGATAGATTCCGGGACAACGATGACGACGACGATATTTTCGGAGATGGTTCCGAGACTATCAAAGCTCCGAAAGTTGCGTACAAACCCATCTCACTCATCACCCCGCCCACTCCTAGCAAGAAGGAAGAGGACGATGACTTTGAGATGGATCTGGAGCTGCCTTCTAGCGGCAAGCTCAAGCTTACTAGCCGTAGGGAGATTCCAAGGACGCCCAACATCAATACTGATGTCGATTTCGATTGGGGCGAAGGCAGCTTGGGAACAAGGTTTGGGGGTACTCGGAGGGACGGCTTTTCCAATCGCAGTTCAAGTGCATCTGCCATGAGCCCCAGCATTGCGAGTTCCATGACCGCTGAGAGCGAGGACGATGCTTTCGATGGTCTCATACTGCCTGTCGGCCCCCTCGACCTCGGTGAGCGACTCAAGCTGCGAAAGCAGAGTCGTTCTCCTTCGCGGCCTCCTTCCGCAGACAAACGGCCTCGGTCCGCCAAGCAGAACATCCCTCAGACTCCCATCACGGAAAGGGAGAAGGAAGATCTGCTCGACGGTCTCGATGTTGATGACGGTGACATCTTCAGCTCCGGCAAATTGAGCCTGCACCGCAATGTCAAGGTAAAGGAGACGCGGCAAAACAGTCCAGCTCGTCCGAAGGCTGCGCTTTCCTTGACTTTCACGAATAAGCCAGTTGCTTCTCAGCCCTCACGTCTACCCAGGCCGGCGGGCAGTAGTCATCATGAACGATCACACACCCAGTCTTCTCTAGAGCCTGTGTCAGAAAGTGGTGGTCCGATTCCGTACCGACCATCTAGGAGATCACAGTCTCGAATGGGGCACTCTTCTAGAGATTCAACCTCGAGCATTGGGGGTCCCATCACCCCTTCTTCGGCTACATTCCAACCCATCACTACTCCTAGAAGACGAGAGCTTGGCCAAAAGACTTCTCTTGGAGCGCTCAGAACCGAGCCGGCAACAACAAATGCTTCCCTGTTGCGACTCAAGAGGTCCCTTCCTGTCATGAAGCCTGCCGAATCTCCGGCACGCCCTGTGAGTTCTCGTTATGAACGACCGCCTTCACAGACCGAACCGCACAGGGCGTCACTTCAGGGCACCTTCAGGCCCAAGACTCCTGTTGATCGTAGTCAGCCGGCACCGGCATATCAAGGAAGTGCTGCACAAGCAAGAAAGCCCTTCTTGCCTGCCGGCTCTTCATCTTCTCAGTCGCATCACGTTGTTGCCAAGAACTCGCGTATGCTCCGGCGTCATGATTCGGACTTTGGGCCGGAAACTCGCCCTCTGTCTCGTGCCTTTTCTCGCTCTACGATGAGGTCGCCAAGTCCGCGCAAGCACCGCCACGTCCCTAGCATGGAGAAGGTGGCAGCTGAGCCCTGGCAAACGCTGAATAAACCACGCCGTGTCAAGCAATTCGGCGATGGCACGGAGCTGGATGCCTTTGACGACTTGCCCACATCAGCTCAGACCGAGTTCAAGTTCACGAAGTTGCCTGTAGCAAGCCGGGACCGTAATACACTTAGAAATAAGTTCCATCAGCATGCCTTGCCTGGTCGCGGCACTCCTTCGCCGGCCTCGCCTTTTACCCCTGCCAGAACTGATTACCAACCCCATTTCGCCAGAGACACTGCTGCTAGTCGCAAAGCTAGGGAGGTCAGTCTGGCACAGCGTGCTCCTCCTCCTCCTCCTCCTCCAATCACGCCAGTGGCCCCTCTGCCATCGCAACGTGTCGCTCAGCTATCGGCAAGGACACCACTGAACCCCCATGGCTCCGTGAGGTCGAAGAAGCGGAAGCCACCACAGCTCAAACCACATTTAATCACGAACATGAGCTCTGCCAAAGAATCAAAAGGTTTGAGAACACCTCCATATCTAGCTAGGCAGCAAGCTAACACATTTTGTAGTTGTCAACGGCATGACATACAATCCCGAGACTTGTAGGTGGGAGGGCAACGAGACCGCTCTTCACGCTTTTGATGTACAGGTCTCCACACCTCTGGCAGCATCAGTGCTGCCACACTTGATCCGTGAGAAGGAGAACACAACACCGCGGCCATACTTGATCACGAACATGGGTGCTTCCACAGGCGTTAAACGCGAAGGCAACATGGTTTTTGACCCGACTCACATGCGCTGGCTTGAGATGTCTGGCACTGGGGAAGACCCCTTAGAAAACTTCAGTGGTCTTGAAGATGATGACCCATTCAAAGACATACCTGACTTGGAGGAGAGAGAACCAGAGAAAGGCGAGAGAGGCCATGGTCGCGTTAGCGACGTCGGCAGCAGCGAGTGGCTCGTCGGTGAGGAATTTGACGTTGGTCCGGAGTTCATACGCCGTCAACGAGATGAGGAAGAGCGATGGCGCAAGAAGTGTGAGAGATGGGTCAACACAACCGAACGCGATGGTGATGCTTGGCGATGGGCACTTAGGGATATTGTCCAAGGCCCGTGAGTCCGGGCTTGAATCTTCCGATCTGTTCATCCAGGGCCTCATCTGCAACACTACGACGGGCTATGCATCGGTTTGGGAGTTCAAAGCATTATAAAACTTGTAATATTCGGAAGCGGAGGTTAGGGAGGGTCTTTGGAGAGACCTCACCGGCTGTCCTGCTTCTTTATGATAATCTTCAGCATATACCAGCATGACTGAAACGAAGGGATGGAAGACAGGTCCCGTCAGGCGGATTGAAATCGATACCATTATGAGGGCGGCAGCCCATGACAAGGTGATATTCCCTCCGGTTGGAATAAAGTTGGAATATGGTCATGCCAACTTAGGAGTATGGAAGAGTTGGTTTGGTTTTTGCATTTGGGCTATTGGCTAATGGCTTCACGACACGAAGGAATGACACGACACGAAATGACTTGCAATGCTTTTATGATATTCAACTGTATCTATAGGTTTACTACTAGCAGTAGTGAGATTAGCTCGCTCGATAGAGAAAATTATGTTTGTTTGTGTTCACGCTTATTTTAGCCTCCATGTTTTCTACAAGTGATTGATTTATGAAGGCTCTAAGCTTGATGCCCGTTCTTGTTTGTAGGTTCAAATGCTGTCTTGTCTGACTTCGTCATGAGCTGCTTTTTTGGGGGGGTTCTTTTCTTCTTTTTTTGGGGGGTGGGGGTGAGGGGTACATCGAAGTATTGTCAAGCAGGAGATTATTTGGTAGTAGGCATTGGCTATATGCAATAGAACTAAGCTCATCGTAATGATCCTTGACTATATTGCAATGTTGCACCGACGGAAGATCAATTCGTCCAGCATGTATCGATAATGGAACAGCCCTCTATCGACGCAATGTATACCGGCGTTTTGATCTAATTCTACTTGTCTTGTCATTCCCTATCATCGTCTTGGCTCTCTGTCTTATCTCCCAGAGGCCTTCCCGAGACACAAAGTCCCCATAGCCAGCATGTCTGAGACATGGCAGACCTTGACCTGTGACGAGTCTGCGCCCCCACACAGCATGTATTACAGCCAACAACTACCAGGGCCAAGCATTGCTAAGCACACGTTTTTGTATTCATGACCTCCACTCGACCAGGGAGACTCAATCGGACAGCAGCAGAGATGCCTTGCGGAAGCTTGAAACATCTTGCTCAAGACGGCGACCTCGAGGCCGATTCCAGTCAATAAAAAACGAATCTTCGCGACGTCATTCGTCCTAGTGGTGCCTCGCTCTTTGACCGATATCTCCGTTCGCAGTGACGGGGCTGGTGGAAAGTCCACGGAATCGCGTAGGAGAGCGGTGTGGCTATCGCAGGTTAAGGGCAACTGACCACGCCGTTCCAGATGCCCCGACGATCTTGATCCTGACCCGGAGTTGGGTCTTCCGGCAGGAGTCCCACGGGTGTCGTTTTGATAAAATCGTATTACGTGCTGTCAATCAGACGACCGTGTTCCTCCGTGTCTACATTATATGTGATGATGAGAGCTTCTCGTGGTGATGACCTGTCAAGGTTAATACTGTGGGCGGCATCATCGAGGCCCGCCTCGAATGCCATGCTGCTCTGAAGCCATGACCCAAAACTACTTGAAAATCTCGAGCCGGCCAAGAGAACACCACACATCTGCTCGTTGGCTCCTTTTGACGGCCTTCCATGGTCCCAGCGTGTATTCCTGTGAGTTAATGCTACTAGAAGATTCTGCGTTTCTATCAGGTCTATTAACTTGGACATGTCTATAGATAGATGATACGAACCGTATTTATAGAGATAAGTACTTGATACCAATTCTAACAGGTGGACATTGGACATAGGTCGTTGGTTCGTGTTTCAGGAGACGGCTTACTCGCCTAAGTAACTCGGCAAGGATTATAAGTTTACCAGTCTGGGAGATTATTCTTGCTATCTCATCGGTGTCTGACACTCTGCGTCCCATTTCTCTTCTTTTCGATAGAAATATAAACATATTCAAATCATAATCGGAGTCTAAGAATTCGAACAATGAAACTCAAGTGTCCGGAAAAATTAGGGTGGTACATATCGTGCGAGCCTTTGTCTTCATTGCCACTCAACAGCGTTCCGTACTTGGACTGGAATTGCCAGGTTGTTGCTTAGGCAGAGCTATTGTGCTCTTTTTTCTGTATTCATGTTACATTTTAGAACTTTTGCAGCAGAGCGAAAGGAAAATAATATATATACGCACCGCCATACATTCCACATCTTCACCTTCCGTTGCCCCGCCGAACGAGAGAAGTCATCAAAGAAAGGCCGCACAGATGCAACTAAAAGAGGCTCATCGTATCCGTTAGGGACATAGTCGACCATTCAGACCTGACAGTAATTCTGCATCCCTTTAAAATTCTCATTCGAACTCTGCTTAATCACCACATCGGAAACTTACCCAGCCTCGGAGAAGAGGAATTTAGAACCTGTCCGCTGTCTGGCGCAGGTTTGAAAGCTGAAACTGATCGCTCTTATCTTTCAGCCAAGAATGTCACGATGCTGTGGTGCATGGCAGAACACTACATGAGCCTAACGGCAATCGCAAGTACCTGGCCTGTATATGCTACTTGGAAGGTGCAAGAACAGATGACGTCGAGCTTGATCCGTTAGTAGCCAGTGCACGGTGGCTGTCTCTTGTTCGTATGCTTGAATAATTAGTTGCTGTGTTGCTGGGTCTGCGGAAGAAAAAAAAAAAAGAGAAATAAGATGCTATGAGAAGGTACACCTAGACAATCACATTTAGTTCTACCAGACCGTTTTTATGTGCCAAACTCGATCTCTGGTGTTTCACGTCTAATTCCAATTATAATCTGAAGTCAGTTGATTTCTTTCGAAATCGTATATATCAGCTGTGCTGCGGTCAAGCTTATCCTAGTGGACAAAATACTAAACCCCAAAATTTCGCACTCATTACCAGGCCACTACTTTCTTTTTCACTTGACGTCACAACCAATTCTAGACATCGTCTCACATATTCTTAGATTCCGAACCAACTACGACAGGCCTACTGCCTTAGTCCACACTATCATTCTGCGCCGCAACTGTCTTCAGCCCTTCATTCAACCATTATTGTGGCTTGAAAATCAACCGAACTTTGAGAGTGTATCTCCTGCCTCCTCGAGGTAGCTACCCACCCCAATAAACCCATGGATACCTAGGATTCCCATGACTGATGTCACAACATCTTAAGTGCGCGTTTCCCGATCAACCTATCCACAAAACACTAAACTCCCATCCAGGCATTGAACTCTCAACTTTCCCCAAGTTCAATTAAGATGACTCAATCATCGCCGGTCATGTCGTCCTCGGAAACCGTAGAAGGCCCCAAGTTCACTCTCTTCAAAATGCTCCCAGTAGAGCTCCGCCAAATGATCTATGCGCAAAGTTTCCCTCGCAGGATCCTGCGTCTCAAGGTAGTCCTGCGCGATGGGCATGAAGACGTCCTCATCAACGCCTTCGGACCTCCCCCGATTGCAACTGCATCAAAAGAAGCCTGGCATTACTGTAACCTTCACTATCAGAAGATTATATTTCCATCGGTCAACCTCTCGACGGACCCTCATTATCCAATTCGTCTCAAAATGTCAAATGGCAAAGGCACCTGGTTCTACCCTGAGGTCGATGTATTCTACCTCGACGTGGGCAATTGCACCAAGACTCGAACGAGGTACACCATTGAACTGGGTCCCAGAACTTATAATCAAGACCGTTCTATATCCGATGACCGCGTCGCACCCAACTTCTCAGATTTCATGAGAGCACTCCAACCCTTTACTAAGATATGCCGAACAGTTGTGCTGAATGATTGGAACAATCGCAACATCCTCAGCCATTTGTTTCTCGCAACAACCAGAAGACATTTCCCAGTCTTGGAAACAATTCATCTTGTTACTTGCAAGTGTACGTACCTCTCAGATATGGTTCGACTAGCTGCACGGGGCACGCTGCAGGCGTTTGGGGGCGAAATCGGCATGGTTCCCCTTCTGCAGCCCCTCTGGGCCAGAAGTATCAAGAACGCATATTGTGAACTACCAGACGGCCGCTGCTACCAGGGAAATATGGAAGACTGGATATCCGAACTGAAGGAACGCTGGTATTCAGATCCTGACGGGTCAATATCAACCGGCTGGGGTTTGATGGTTGCTCTGACGCAAGGTGCGCAGGGTTCCGTTGGCACAATGGTTTGGGGTATGGCACAACATTTCATGGAGACACAATTCTGCACTCTAGAAAATGGCGACCGCCTGTATAGGAAATGGTTTGCTTACATGATATCTACACCAAGTGATAGCCCAGAGGTCCTTGGGTTCACAGCGGAGGCGCCAAAAATCGACCCCGTTGCTCTCTTCCACGATGTACTTTAGATAGCTAGACGAGAATATCACACGATGTGGCATAGCTGCTACACCCCGGAGACTTGGCATCAGATCCAGTCGGGCATATTCAGTGAAAGGGAACGGGCTTGGAGTTGTTCGAGAAGATATGCCTGTGTTGGCAGGGTGGCAATGGTATCTGAGATAGAGTTCTGGTAATGCCTCTGCTGATGATTCTCTCCTAAGTGAATATGGACGTATGAACGTGAGCCTTTACCGCCAGTATACCTGTAATATAGCCCAACGGACATGGAGTATTGAACGTGTCATCGCGACATGTTCTCATGATCACCCTCTCCACCAGTCTCGCTCTCCAGGAGCGGCTTCACTAGATATGGTAGCAGCTCAGGTATACTTGAATATTTGCGTTTACTTCCTTGATCACCTTTATCAACTCAGCTGCAAAGCACCGGTATAATTGCACGGGCATCGCTGAGTACACTCCTCGGAGTCGATTATCTTATAGCACAGACATGATTGTGCGTATTCACACACAACAATAGGCCCATCCCAGCTCACTACGGACTGCGGGTACGCCTGATTATAACCATAAAGTCGTGCAAACTTCAGGGATACGGGCACCTATTAATACGATGCACAACATATATGCCCTCTAGCGCACGATGCTTGGCCAGGATCCGCATGTCGTATGCGCTGACTTCGACTCGAGTATCTGTACCCTGTTTGAAAATTAAGCGAAATATCAATTCTTCACGCGTAGAACCGATGCGATTTTTCAAGGTCCGGACGATTGTTCCGTGGCGCGAGGGAAAGCCACTGGGGAGGGGAAAGTCTGCTGCCGTTGCTGCTGTAGCTAGTATAAATACAGTCGCTTCTGCAGCTGATTTAGCAAGTATGGTTAATGTCAATATTACGACTACCGTAATAGACGACGTCGCGATCGAAGTTGACATTGGCGAAGGCTGCGCCCAGACAAGCCGACGTCTCCTCACTCCTCCGAGGCAATCCAGTGTTTCAACTGGCATCTAAACCACACTTCGGTTTGGAGCCAAGGCACACTCCTATCGGGTCTCCTGACCGAAAACATTTCGGGGTACAATGGCGTTGATAGGTTCGTGTTCTGTTTGATGACTGCCAGGATAGAACTAATTGGCGATCTTTCCCCCATCCCATATGGCTAAAAACATGTAATGTATGGGCGGAAATTCTTCTGCGTAAATCTCCCATATGGTGAACTGAAGCTCTATGGGAAGCTCATGGTAGAGCTGGGACTGTACTGCGGCAGTAGTAGAACAAAATGAAGTGTCGAAGGATAGCGTGGAAGTCGAAACAGAGTACTGTTGAGAGGAGCCTTCATCTCTCTTTCGTCTTTTACGAAACAACTGGAAATACGATTTGAAGTAGGATCGTGATAACTTCACATGCAGTGCACCGACAAGTTTTACTTACCAGAGTAATAGTTGATAGGTTCTTCTTCCAGGGCCGTCTATGGGAGATTAACATTTCCGCAGCGACAACAAAATTCTTGACTGTTCAGCGTGAGATGATTTACGTTCATATTCAGCAAACGGCTTTGAGCCAATCATCAAACATGTGCTGTTAGCTGACTAACATCTGGACTTAAGCCACATGACCGAGAAACCTAAAGTAATGGCACTCAAGGGCGTATGTGGCCCACGTTGTAACCATAGCCGAATACAAAGAAGATTTTGAGAACGACAGTCTAAAGCGAGGTAGAAAAGCTGTCGGCGACTATACTTGAAAGGTCCCTTTCCGATGGTTAGCAATGTCCGGACTAAGAGCATCAATGGATTTGTAGAGATCATGAGAGCAGCAGCTTGAGAAAACGTTGAAAGATCAATTAACACGGGATTTGGATTGCCAGATAAGATATCTGCAATGCTGCCAGCGTTGTAAGATACATTTGATCCGTCCTGGTAGAAGATTGGATGCCTGTAAGATATTATATGGTTACAAGGATCCCTTTGAGCTTTGAAGCCCGATGTGTCTGACTCTAATTATATCTGTAGCTGCATCGCACCACATGTCCGGCCATCATCTCGCATAGATGTTTTGACAAACTCGTTAATATTGAATGACAAACCCTTATTGGTGGATATTTCAGCAGTACCAAGTGGCGGAACAAGGGCTGGGCTCTAGAACGCAGGCACAATGAGCTCTCGGTGCCATGGCTCGGTCTACAACAGACATGAACACAGTTTGGTACTCCATAACCAGACCAATAGACATAAGAGTCATATAATCATTTAAAGATGTATGCCTAGAGCTTGTAAGAAGGCCGGTGGACACTGATCATCAGGGCGTAGGCTGATGATGAATCACAACTGGCCGAGAGTAGTGTTGAGGGACAAGTCCTGTCAGAACCAGAGTCTATCAAAGGCTCTTTCCGAAGCATTAATGATGTTCAGACAATTCGTTTCGTGACAATGGATCACATACAAAGCAGAAGGACTTAGTGTGAGCACTGGCCGTAAGAACGTGACACACTCGTTCCAAAAACATCAGTGAATGATGGCAGTGGGACACTTGCACGAAAAAAAAAATTAAATTAAAATTTAACGTGTATGAAACTTAAAAGACTTCAGTGGAAAAACCCATACTCCTTCATTCTTGCCGGCCGACCTCAAAAGAAGGCATGATTACGTCATTAAACGGGCAATCACCACCCCTGCCAAGGAGGCCTGCGATTGGTCGGAAAAGGGGCTTATGGTCGGTTTTCTGTTTCGCCTTCCATAATTACGCTAAGCGGGAGTCGCAAGAGACGCGATCATAAAATCCACAGCAGCGCACGGACCATTACCATCTTTGTTCCTCACACCACCAAATTCAAGCAATCTGAGAACTCGATTGAGCAAAAGCTCCTCCTCGAAGGCCAGCCGGACAAAGCGGCGTTATACTGTCAGTCTTTTGGCACTGTATTCTCTCATTCTTGCATCGTTTGGGGTTCTGGGGGCCAGTGATCTGTTCATCACGCAGCGGGCCACACTTTCCTTGCGCACGCTGTACTCAGCCAGATTTGATTGATTGACATCACGCTCATTCAACCCACAGTGCTTGGTCTGCGACCCACCTTCCCTTCACCATATTATTCTCTTTCGTCATTATATCAACGGTTGTCACAGAGATTGGTAACTGCCCTGCCTTATCGCGGTATCGTGCACATCATGGCGGGCAACAAGAAAAAGTCTCATGCTACTTCTCTGTGGCAGCGTCGGGTAAAGGTCGCAATGCCCAAGGCAAAGCAGGCCTTGAAGACGACTGCATATGCTCTTCTGGATGAGAGCGGCCAGAAAGTCATTGAGGACGCGATTGACAAAATTCTGGAGGTTGAGATGTAAGTACTGCTTCACATGATCTGGTGCATATATGAAAAGTCAATTGACACACCAGTAGCGCTAGAGCTGTGGAAGATTTGCCGCCTGGTGAACGCCTCGATTATGATCCTATGATAAAAGAGGCCATCGTAGAGGTATTCACAGATCACTTCGAATTGTTCAATTGGGATGTTAGTCATGACGCCGACCTTCAAGGATTGCAAGGCTGGGATGATGAGTCTTGTCCCCACGAACTTTTTGACATACATGGCACCTGAAGCTCTGAACTGCACCTGCCAAAGTGTTTAGTGGGAGGATCGTATTTGCCCATTGGCCGATATTGAAGTAGCCTTCGAGCTACAGAGACGACATCCTTATACTCAACCATAGCAGTATTAGGCATGGCTATCTGCCAGTTACGACAGATGGTGTATCTTATACTGCTAACCCTTTGGCCTACATCTACTGTTGACCGTCTTCCCGGATCACCTCATGTCAAAAGCTCATCATCGAACCATTTCCTTCTTCTATAAACAAGCATTCAAATACAGGCAGGCTACGCACATGTCTCACAGTTTCAATTAGCCGGATGGGGTTGCAATTCTAGAGCATAAAAGAGCGGCGCACGGAGTCATGGAGGAGTGCATTGGCGTTCAGGATCATCGTCTTTGTATATAAGAATCTTCATTTGTCTCGGACGAGCCTTGCAAACAGACAGACAGTTCATAACCATAGGACATGAGGATCTGCTGGCGTGAACGTGACTGCCCATCCAGTCCCAATTTGTTTTTACCTCAAGGTCAAGTGGGTTGCAAGACAATTGAACGTTACGATGGCTAAGTTCCACAGAGCCATCTTGAACTTTCTGTAGCCACGATTTGCTCAGAAAACAAACAGCATAAAGCGGGTCGCAACCGTTCCTCAGTCAATTTCCTTATGCCCTTACACCCAAGAGGTCGCCTGCCACCAATCACACCTGGAATTTGCCGCAGGATCTCGCACTAAATCAATGAAGGTCTGGTTGAGATTCAGATCCGTGAAGTTCGAGCCGTATGTGGGAAACAGAGGTAAGCCCCCCCTGTTCGGATCGCCAGTCTCTGCAAAACTGGTAAAGTACTCCTGCATATTTTTCGCAACCGTCTCGTTGGTCACCGTGCTGCTGCTGTTCACGAAGTAGCTGAAATAGACATCGAGAATGTGTGTGCCCGGCGGTACACTAAAAAGGTAGCTGTAGCTGTCCTGGCCCACGGCGGCTCCGAGGGCCTTACCTAGGAAGTACGCGTGACATGTGAACGTGAAATCTGAGACCGCGGTTAAGAGGCGAGAGAATGGCGTCGTCCATGGGTGGCTGCCACCGTAGACGGCTGGATATATCTCATTTGAGAGCTCCTCGAGCGATGCCTGCGACGCATCCGGGAAGTAGAGATCCATGTACTTGTCAAATGCAGACGAGTTGGTCGCGGTGGGGTCCGTGTATCGCTGGCCCTCAAAGCTGTTGTGGGCAACGATGACCTTGATATTTTTGTGGTACGAGCCGCTGGTGAGCAGTCTCTCGGGCAGGTCCGGCACATAATCGCCATCTGGAGCTACGCCGAATTGGAAGACGCCGTAGAAGTCTGAGGATTGCGCTAGCTTGTTGGCTATCTGGAGTATCTTGGTATCTAAATTGATGAGCTCCGCAAGAGAAGAGACATTAGCATTGGCTAGAAGTATAGCGTACGAGTCCTCAGCTTGGGAAGCGTAGGGTCTTGGAACGTAGGCGGGAGACTGGACAATGGCCTGAGAAAAGGGAGGTGCATCCTTTCTGCCTCCGTAAGCGGTGATATGATGAACGATGGAGCCACCTCCGGCAGATTCGCCCATAACGGTGACCCGGCTTGTGTCACCGCCAAACAGTCCCGCATACTTCTGGACCCAGTTCAACGCTTTGCGCTGGTCGAAGAGTCCTACGTTTGACTGTCCACCAGCCGACGTGAAAGAGTCGCCCTGAACCCAGCCAAAGGCACCAAGCTGAACGCATTAGTCGAGGTTGATCCCCACTCGAATTTTGGACAATGAGAAATCTTACACGATAATTCAGCCCGATCCAGATAACGCCTTCACCATCATCCACAAAGCTGCGATCGAGCAGGCCGAGCGGATTGGAATTAGGCGTGCCATACTTGGCACCAATTTGGAAGCCACCACCATGAATCCAAACAATCACCGGCTTTTTAACAGAGCATCTCTGATCCCAGATATCCTTCGATACCACGACGTCTAAGAACAGACAGTCTTCGCTCTCATTCTCACCAGGAGGTGCTGTCACAAGCGCACTGTTCTGCCAAGGCGTATAGGCCTGTGGACAGATCTTACCATACCTGCCGTCCTGGACGCCGGCGGAGCGATTGTTGACCGGGTCTTCCGGCGCCTGGAAGCGGAGTTTACCGACAGGCGGCGCGGCGTAGCGGATGTTGGAGAAGTTATAGTAAACTCGCTCATCTGGGGATGTTGCGATCTGTGGAGCGTGAAGGGCATAAGTCAAATCGACCACTGGCGTGCTCGAACTCTGATAAGATGTCGAACAAGTAGTGTTTGTCGAGACGCCCTTACTAGGCGGAATGGTAGAGTTGAGGCATTTCGAAGCGCTGGTCTGTGCCAAGAGCAGGGGCACGGCGATTGCGAATGAGCGCTTCAGGTTCATGATGCGTCACGCTACAGGTCAATTATGATAAGCGTGCCGACCAGAAATCCCACAACTGAGATGCATGACTTGTTTTCTATATTTCTATACATACTTCTGCCTATGCAGCTGTCTGTTGCCACTCGGATTTTCCGAAGGGTCAAAGGGGAATGCCGATATTGATATTGACAGGGGTCCACTTTGCTCCGTGGCTTGTGACAGCAGCGAGTGTGCATCTGGGAAATGACTTTAATCCTTGAACGCAGCTACGAAAGTCGGTTTATGTGGGGGAAGTGTTAGGATCAAGTGCTGGCCCATTGGTGTATGGCGAACGCAAATGCGCACATGTTAGTTCAGAGGCATACCGCAATGTCTTAAATTACATTATTAGCCTATATGATGCCATTGACATTGCTCTTGGCAAAGCGTATACTATTCTGATTCAATTCATGCCCGCTTCAGAACTCTGCATTTCATCATTGCATTCAATAACTTGACCCTGACCTGGCTTGCTGTAAGACCTTGAATCAACGATCGTGATCTTGATCTGAAGAGGGCTCCATTATTCCCACGCTACGAAGATATTTCATCGTTCCTGACTCAATTCCCTTCTTCTTGTCGATTAGCTTAAGGCACATACTCTTGATGTCTTGGCGGATGGTAGTGGACTGGTCATGCTCCACGATCCACTGCAAAACGGGCAGGAGCTCGTCTGACTCGAGGCAATAAGTCACTTCATCTTTGAGGTTGGAGAGTTGTTGTATCTGGTGCCAGGTTTCCAGAAGGAAAATGGCATTACCGGGAGCTCGATGGATGAGAGCTCGATGAATGAGAGCCCTCTTCCTGGCAGTAATCGGACCCGGGAGTTCTTCTCTGCTATCTATGAGCAGTTGCATGGTTTTTTGGTTGTTGTCGACCCCTGAAGCCGCCATATCTAACGGTGTTGCGTTGTTGAAGAGATTTGAGGGGGCAAAACTGTCGTACCCTCGCTCGAGTAGTGTTCTCACCACATGAGTCATACCACCAAACGCAGCCAGGTGCAGAGGTGGCATGTGCGTCGTATTCTCCTCGACCGGTATCAAACCGCCATCGCATGTGTACTTGGCCAGCAGAAGTGACTGGTCGTGGCGACGCATGGCTATGGCATAATCCAGGAGCGAGTAGATTATGTTATCTGCCTTATTGTAGCAGCTACTCTTGACCTCGAGTTCTTTGATGAATTGGCATCCACCTTTCACAAACTTCCTGATACCCCAAGGCTCGTCATACCATGCGTCAACGAAGCAGCCTCCATTAACGAGATATTCGACAATTTTCTCGTGACCGTGCATTAGAGCAAGGAATAGTGGAGTCACGGATCGACGCTTCACATCGAGATAGTTTGGCCAGTTCTCAACGCTGGCATTTATGAGTTTCCTGGCAGCTTCGGTATTGCCATCATCGATGATTCGAAGCAGCAGGCTCCGGTGTTCTTGGAAATTAGGGCGTAATTTGAAAAGTCGTAATCTCTCCACAGGGTCCGGAATGTCGGACTGGTGGACATTGATCACAACTTCCGCATCTGGGGTTCCGCGAACGAGCATCTCCGCAGAGGCTTTTGTGGTCAAAACCTCCGTGGCATAGATTTCGTCCTCCAGATATCGCCACAAGCTCTTACTGGACAATGCTAGATGGAATACATCGTCGGGATTATCGAGGAAGCTTTTGGCAATCGTAAGAAACACATTGTTAGGTAGTAGTTGTTTGTGTAAATGATTATGATCCAGTGGAGTAGCGCCTTCTTCCTGATTAAGAGGGAGTGAGGTATTAGGGACAGCTTCATCTTTTGGGAATGCGCATTTGGAAGACTCACCTCCATGGTCATGCTTAAAACAGTTAAAGATCTTTCGGGTCGGCGGAGCAATGCAGCCTCCATGGTTGAGAGCTTCTTAAATCTCAATGTTATGGTCAGGTTCATAATTTAATGACTGGTTTGAATTGTTAAGGGAAAGAA
Source organism: Truncatella angustata (assembly GCF_020726525.1). Lineage (NCBI taxonomy): Eukaryota > Fungi > Ascomycota > Sordariomycetes > Amphisphaeriales > Sporocadaceae > Truncatella > Truncatella angustata. The sequence continues at coordinate 642,417 of NW_025763390.1, read as the reverse complement.
GGAGTCTGACTACTTCACATAGTGATGAAAGGAAGGGTAAAAGCTTGAAGTCGATGCAACAATGAGCTTTAGCTTAGGATTTACCAGATGAGCAGTTGAAGCTCCTGTGGTGTTGGGTGAATCAAATTGTAGACGTGTATCATCTGGGGGCCACGGCTTACAGGCCTGGCGCTTTTGCCGTCAAGCTTTTGATATTAGTCGTCGGAATTCACACGAAGTCTTGGCCATCAATATGCTAATACAACGGTTACAATTCTATTCACAACTTGGCCGGGGCTGCGTGTGACTAAATATAGACAAGATGCAATCCTCATGGAATAAAATGTTCACTACAATGGATAGTGTTGACAAAGAATTTTGATTAATTTGTGATCAAAATTGAAACAATAAGTGTTGAACCAAGAAATGTGCAATAGTTAACAAAACTACTAGGTAATATCCGAGGATGTTGAATATTTGCTTTCATCAAATATGGTGTTGTTGTTGATAATAGAAATTTCTTTTTGCAGTTGTGTTGAGGTCGACACACGTTCACAAGCCCCATACAAGGACAACGTGGTTATGAATAAAGTGAGAAGAAGACAGAATACCAGAGATCAAATCACTTATGAGAACAGTAAATTTAAAGTAATGCATGAGGACATATGAGATCCAGTGGGTGCATCATAAATGTTCACTGCACAAAGGTGGCCCAAATGCGACGGGTTGTTCAATCATGCCTTTTGATGTCTCAGAAGTCGCTAGAAGATGTTCACGTCAATCATTCAAGACCTCTGATGTCTCTGATTCGATTGTTGGAGTTAAAATCATCGTCTTACTAATAGTTGCTTACCCTTCTGAAAATTTTCCCTCGGTGATTCAATCCACCATGACGTCGACGTCCGTTACGGTATCAAACAGATCGAATGCCAGCCTGACGATTTGGATCGAGTGCCACTGCCTCCTGCTGTCACTCACTTCACTAGAAATCTTCAAGATACGTGTAAATGGTCGATAATAAAGTAATTTCATATCGGAAGCATTGAGATTGACAAGTGGATTGATAAGCTTAATGTCCAATTGACCCAGTATTTTCTGGGAAAGACTCTCACGCTTTCAATTTTAGACAACTTTCGCCTCTGGTGTGCCAAGATGTACCACTCAAAAAGTCACACAAGTAACTAAAGATTGATTCTCGAAATTCAAGCAGATCACAACCAATCCATGCAAGTATCACCATGATTGAAAGTAAGACTGCCCATATATTTGGAGTAATGCCATATCACGAGAGGAAACCTCATCGCTACAAGAGATTTTGATATGGCTCGCGCCAAGTTATATTCATGTGTACCAAGATCCGAGCACCTAGCTATGACTCTACATGCCTCGTTGGTCTATAAACGCTTTCCAAACTCCTTGAGGGTATCTCTATGAACAATGATTTCTCCTTCGCTTCTAAATGAACTGCACTTAGACAATCTTGACGAGGAGGCCAGAGACAGGAGAAAGGATACCACCGGCAACACCGTTGATGTCGACGACGAGGCTGTTGACATCAGCGACAACGGGACCAGTGGCGGTGCTGACGACACCATCGGCGAGGGTAAGGACAGGGGCGAGGAGAGGAGAAACAAGCTGAAGAACAGCCTTGATCTCGGGCTTGAGAGCAGCGAGGACATCTGATACATGTTAGTTCTGGTTTGTTTTATATGATTGTAGAGGGATACATACCACCAACGACGGCAGCCAAGAGCTTGTTGATAGTAGAGTCGATGTCGGAAATGAGGCCCTCAACCTCAGTTAAGAGGGAAGGGACGTTCTCGAGCTCACTCTCAACGAGGGGGAAGACAATGTCAACAACGAGGGGGACGATCTCGCTGACGAGGCCATCGACCTCGGAGACGACGTTGCCGAGGGCCTTGTTGACAAGAGGAACAACATCCTCAGAGACGACGTTGCCGAGAACGGATTCGATGCTGGACAGCTCAGCCTCAACGAGAGCCTTGACGCTGCTGACAGCGCTGTAGACGGTGACAACAGCAGTGTCACCACGAACGACATTGACACCAGCGACTTTGCTGACGTTGTCAATCTTGGGGAGGACTCCGTCGACCTTGACCAGGACGTCATCGACGATAGGGGCGGCAATGGCGGCGCCGAAGAGAGCAAACTTGAGGAACTGCATGGTAGCGGTTGAAGAATGTATTAGAAATTAAAGAATGACTTAGTTGGAGTAGTTGTTGTAAAGGAGTGACTGTAAGCGAGTTGGCTTGACTTGAGACTGAGATGGGCTGCTGAGAAAAGAATCGAAATCAGAGAGCTGGTTGACCATGGTATATATGGTTTCCAGGCCCCTAAACCGAGCACCCGACCGTACAGTCAGATCCTTGCGCCTCATTCGAGTCTTGGCCTCCCATTTCGTCACTGCGTCTGGGTTGTACATGGCGATAGACATTCGTCTCTTGCCCCGGCTATGCGCCAACGCTCAAACCGTGTGCCTTACAGCCATTACTCCCATCCCGGTATGGATACCATCGTGGACACCGGCTCCATCCTCAATGCCGTCGACCCTGGCCTGTCATCCCAGCCCTTGCCGACTTGGGAAATGCGCCTGCACGTTCCTGCATCGTGGGGCCCTCATCTCCCCGCATTCGGCACTACGAGCCGCTGATCGCAATACGACTGTCCCTAGCAGTAGACGCAAGAAGCTTAACACTAGCGTTGCAACTTCCCAGCACCTGACAGTTTGACAGCTGTCCCAGGGACTTTTGCGGTACTAATGTTGACTACTTCTAGTGGTCACCAATTGGTCTACAGCGGGCTACTCCACTGTAAGCACGACCTTGGGCATGCGTACTATGGAAGCCATGGCTGCCACGAGGGTCGTGAAAACTCCCGGAATGGTTCGTAAAGGGTCCTCCGCATCCAGCGACTGCTGAAGTTTGGGTGAGTAGTGAGAACTATGATGTCAAGCTTCGTCCCTCTTCGACAACGAAACATCTCAATTGGCGATCCCGATCATGAGAACCCATCAATAAGTCCGACTAGTCAGCACAGCGCGGTTTGCCTAGCAGCCCCCTTCCCCTTACATCTGATGCTGGGCCTTTGGTAGTACGGTGTAACTACCGGTCTGATCTTCATTTTGGATATCTGCAAGCAGTGAAGTAAAAATCTTCCATCTCGACGGGTGACCAATGGTAGGATGTCGCAGATACTGACCCATTGCACATCGCAGCCCCATCAGACTTGCATCTGCACTGTTTTATTAGGAAGCTGCTGGTCCTTCAGAGAACTGACACAAATTGTCTGTGCGATTGAGTTGTCAGGGGACACCATCATTAACGGCATGCATATGTGCGGATAAAGTAATGTCACCACCAATCGATAGTGCAAGGACCGCCTGTCTGTGCTCAGAGCGTGTCATGTCGAGACGATTGGAGGTGCCTTACGATCGAAATGAAAATAATATGGCTTAAAGCCGTCTGCTATTCAGGCTTGTAGCAGCGATCGGGTGATACGTACCCGTACTTTAGTAGGGCTTATGATTTACCTACCCGCGCCTATTATAGTCCTGCGCGGACTGCAATCGAATCGCAATAGCCTTATCGGTAGTGATTTAGCAAGAATCTAGTTTTGCATAGCGAGTTTTCACCCCATTTCATTTGTGTCAATCATGGTCCTTTTGCTCGACAAGCAATCTAATGCGAATTGTTAGGCAGTACGTATGTATGCTGCAGGTGTGTGCCTCGAGCGCCAGAGCCCCCGAGAAGCAAGATTTGTCAACTTAATCTCATTACTGTCCCTTACGGCGATGCCAAGCATCTCGACAGTCAAGACATCTCAACGGTCAGATCCCAGCAACAAACATCCCGGGAATGGATTTCGCTTGGCATAACCTGGCTTCCGTCTCTCACGCAAACCGTCCAACTTCGACGTCTAACGCCCTTTTGATCTGAGGAATTTTTTTTGCCCGTCTCGAGGACAGTGAGAAGTCATACCGAAATCCTGTTGATCCAAATCGACATAACACCTTCGGAATTAATAGTTGCGACAAGCTTAGATTCCTCCATTGGAGATGAAGTAGCACCGTGATTCATGAATACAACGGGGAGATGCGGCCCAAGCGACTGGAAATTCAGCGGGTTGTGGGTACATAATCCATTTGAACTGGGTTCAACAACTCACTGGGATCTGCCTGTCGCGATGACGATCATTACCAATTTAACGCGTATGTTTCACTTCACGATTTTTTTGTGCTACTGGAGACGTACCATTAGCTGCGGAAGAAGCCGCGATGCTTAATCAGTGCTTGGAACTCGGCGCAAAATGGCAAGACTGACGTTGAATCGAGGCAGATGCTGTTACTCATAACTACCTACTTTGTTTTTAACGTGCACGTCAAGGTGCTTATCAAAGATTTTTGAAATGTCGAGCGGTTTGAGCTGAGGCTAGTAAGGGAGTCACAGACCCCTATGGGCAAAACCTTTGCATGGGAAATACGGAAGCGTCGTCTGTGTCTTATGAATTGTACGACGGCATGGCAACCACGGATGTAAAGAGTAACGTATGCAACAACAGCCCTTCCGCGACCATATCATTGATCTTGATGACCGCCGGGTGTGCTCAGTTTGTTTCGAGGCGTTCCAAAGTGGTACACAAGGCTCGACATCTTGAGCGATGTTCATAATACCTATGGTGAGTACGCTGGTTGATGTTACGACGGTTTGAATATCTCGCCGTAGCATATCAAAGCTATAGCCAAAGTGCTACGCGCGGCTTCCATTCCCGTAAGGGCCGTAAGGACAACACCATGCGGAAATGACAACTTTTGACCATGGAACAAGCTGTTGGAAAAGTCTGCGGTTGGCATGACTCAATGACGGGACTCGGTATTCCATTTCGCCCGTGGCTCTTGCAATTGGGTTGAGCCTATGTTCATGGTCTTCTAGAACATTGGAAACCCAGGACACGAACGCGTCAGAATGTAAGAATACTGCTTACTCAGCCATTAAACTCAAAAACAGCTGCTACCGCAGTCTATGGCAGGCATTTGAGTCGAAATGTGCTCATGAGCTGCAGAATAGAGTTGGGAATGAGTTCGACTTCAAACAGCTTTTTCCAGCTGCTCCATCGGCTGGACCTTCAAGTCGCCGTTTTCAATTGTGTCAGCCAATGAGCTATCGGCGCGAAAGTGGGTATAGATCCGCCTCCGGGTGCGGAGAAGCTCACACCCTCAACGGCGGATGCTCGTTTTTATACCCCCCGATTTCACAGATTTGATTTGGAAATATCCATTGTTCATATTTCATCGAAATGCCTCAAGTTCTACGTCGCCGTGACCAGAAGCCTGGCGCTGGCTTGGAAGCCGTATTGGCTGCCCAGTCCAGGTCACAGAAGCCAGTGCCAATCCCCGGCCCCCCGGAGACCGTAAGTTTGGTTGTCTTTATATGCATGAGCACATCGTTGACGACAAATTTAGGCCGAGGAAGTCAAAGAGACTTGCGATTCGTTCACCCTCGAGTCTTTTACGACTGAAGATGCGTGGGAGCTTGGTCATCTTCTCTATGCTAGACTCCTGCCCTTTGCTTCAGAAAAACCTACCCTAATTTCCATCGCCCTTGCCAACAGCGGCCAAGTTCTGTTCCAGACAGCGGTTGGTTCCGGGACAGTGCCGGACAATGAGATCTGGGTCAAGAGAAAGCGCAATAGTGTGCTGAGATGGGGGTCGAGCACATGGCTCCTGCACTGCAAGTACAACGCAGACGAGGAGCTTTTTAGAGCCAAGTTTGGTATGAGCCAGGAGCAGGCCGGCAACTATGCTATTCATGGAGGTGGTGTGCCCATAAAAGTCAAGGGTGTTGAGGGTATCGTCGCGATTGTGGTCGTCTCAGGGCTCAAACAGCATGAAGATCATGGCGTGATCGTAGACGTGATTAGAAACAACTGGGAATAAGCCCAATTTAAAGATCTCTTCTCAGTAAATACAAGAGCACCATTTATACATAATTACACCAGTACATAAACCTATCACTTCGCCAAGGAAGGCTTCTGAATATTCAACTTTAGGCCAGGCACTTCCTCCCTCCTCACAATGTCTTCGTGGCTATAGGCTTCCACTGATTGATTGGCTTGTCTGTCGGTACTAGCCAGACAACACCGCCTTTCCAGCCTCCGCCTTGTAGTTCAAGACCAGACTCCCCGCAGAATTCGCCGATCTGTGCTAGTTTCGTGTCATCAATAGGATCGCCACCGCTACTTCGTATCAGCATGTGCCAGTCTTGCCGATTTGTTGAAGGAGTTGAGCAACTTACTATATCAAGCTAACGTGAGGTCCAAAAGAGGCAGTCCACTCCTTAAGCCACTTCTCCGTCTTTGGCCCGATACTGTCCTCGCCCTCAACGCCGCGAGCTCGTGCCAGACCAGCAAGGCTTTTCACTGGCTCAGTGTCGTACACCTTGATGTAGCCGCGACGGAAGAAAACGTCCCCCGTTCTGATGCCCCTGAATAGAATCTTGACTTCGTCACCCGTCGGCCAGGGAATTGAGTCCAGCCATTGCTGAGGGTTGTCGCCGTAAACAGACGGGTCAATATTTGATGTCAAGGTCATGTGTGGACTGAAAGGGGGTCCAACTACAGACGGGAACTCAGAAGGTAAGCTCTTGGTGATAAGTTCGGATAAAATTTCGTGGTATGGATGGTCCGACGGCGGCGCCAGCCACAGCGAAGAACCCGGCATTGTGAGCTGTCTTAGTCTTTTGCTTCTTGAGAAAAACCCAATGGGTTGACCGGTAACAATTGGTGTCTATATGAGATACACGTACAAGTAGGTCACTTTGATGAACCGTATGTCTTCAATGAGTTGAAAATCAGTGTAATTGTGACGAACCCCGCACTTATCCACTATTCGCCGGACAGCCACTGTTCCACCTGCATTTGTACTACCTCAAAGACAACACCTAGTCTAGGCAGCTCAGTTCTGGCTTATAAGTAATCGACGGTATCTTATATAGTATAAAAAACGTTCAGCTTAGCTCTTGGGGGTCATACAAGCCACGTCCCAGGTGTTGTATGTTTTTACCACATTGAACCAGGGCCACTGTCTTGCCCCTTGGTTACGGGCCTCACGATGAGCTCGCAGGCTCTTTCGCGGACTAATCAATAGATAAAGAGTGAAAAGGATGAGTTCGACGACCAAATATTATTAATTAGCGACAACGAGCCATTCTTATTGCCATTGAATACATCGCTGCAAAACCAATGACTAACTATAACAAAAGTGTAAAAACATGAGAAAGAAAACTATCTGAAAGGCCTATCGCACAAGCCTTGAATTGATCAGGCCATGAACAACTCTGACAAAGGCCGACACGATCCACTTAGCCTTTCTATCATAATAGTACAGCCAACAGTCACTATTTTAACATATAAGTTTTTTATAGTTACAAATTTTGTTAAAAGTAATTATTATTTTTAACTAATTTATTATATAACGTTTACTTTATCAAAAACGGGTTTAAATTAATATTCCTTAAATTTATATAATTTATCTCTTGTCATTATATCTTAATCATAACGAAGGAATCAAACTTGACTATCCGTATATGCTTAGTCGTCGTCATAGTTATTTGCTGATTCATTTCCCGAGGATGGCTCGGTAACGGTACCAACTTGTTGTCTTGCCAGATGAACCAGCTTATACACTCCGAAACCCACATAACCACCCGCAGTCAGGAGGACCACCATGACTGTTATCCCCGTCTTCATCGAGGTGTCGACGTACGAGAACCATAGAACGCTCAAGATGACGGTAATCATAGACGGCACAAAGAAAGTGATCGTAATAAATCTTACACTGAGTTCCTTTCTAACAGCTCTGTTCCATTTGATCATAATTTCTTGATTGAAGGCTATGAGAATGAATGGCACTGACAGGCCAGCCGAGACTCCCACTGATTTCTTAGTTAGGAGATTCTATAGCTCGACATTGGGGCGAAGGACGTACGCATGTTCCGAAGGACGTACGCATGTTCCGAAGGACGTACGCATGTTCCGAAGGACGTGATCAAGGCTCAGCTTTCCATTCTCATTGACGGGGAAAACGTCAATGTTGATGGCAAAGAATGCAGCCATGAACGACAGGGGTAACTGGGCAAATGGTCAGTCTTCTGAGATGAACAGCAAGGACTCTGCCGTTGCTTACGAATATAATAGTGACGACAGTGAACAGCATTAATGTTCTTCCTTGGCTCGCTGTTTCAATAGCTTGCTCTGACTCCTTTTTTTGCATATGAAACCGACGCGAGTACCTCTGCAGTGCTTGCTTGTTTCTGCTTCAGATCTAGCAAGGAGTATACCTGAGCAGACTGAAATGAGCGCCAACTTTCTTTGATACGGGATATACGCGGCAGCCGAGCATATACACGCGGAAACCACGAGAACTCACTGCCTTTGACGTCTTCTTTGCCATCTTCTCCATCGTTCCTATCCATTGTAGGTGACTTGCCAGGAGACGGTTGTCCTTTACCGATAGACAATCATCGTAAAGCTGGTCTAAATCAGGACGTTCTGAGATATCAAACATCTCCCCGGATCTGGTCTTCTAGCCCTCCAGAACCACGTGCTGAATACGTTCTGAGATATCAAACATATCCTCGAACTTGTTACTCTGGTCTTCCAGGACCACGCGCAGGATATTGAGTTCTTCTCGAATATCCTCAATCTCAACAAGGAGCCTGGCTTCCTTCTGAATGCTGAATTTGGTGTGATAGTCGTTGTCTTCCATATCTTCCATATCAGAAGTAGCAGCACGGCGAAAGTTTTCAAGCAGCGTCGCGGCACGGTCGGACTTGCCATAAACGATGTCAACTTTTCAAAATCCATTAATGGGTGCATTTCACTTACCGCATAGCCAATAGATGATTCAAAGAAGTCAAAGAAACGATACTCCGGCGGATTTTGTGATGATCGAAGACATTGGCGCAATGGTTCAGGATTACGTTTGCCAGCTGATACGGAGAGCTGACCGAAGCTCTGGTGGTGTGTCGCAAATATCGGAATATATTGTAATGGACGCTGAGAGGCTGACGTTTCTCTTCTAGGTGACCGCCACTGCGACCTCTGGACCTTTGTCCAGCTGCCGTATATATGTCTTCTTCAACACCCAACTGGCCGTGATCGGACGGCCGGGTGTGGTTCGTGACGATAGAACGGATACGTGAGTTCATTGACCCATGTACGTGTGCGCCGATTACGAAACCAACCTTTTGTGTGAGCAGAACTATGTACATTGGTATTTGTCTGCGGTTGGACAATCCGCACAATCGGTGGAACGAGATGTTCAGGATTTGCCTCCTTTGAAGATACAGGATGTCTTTGTGGTTTTGGAATTTTGGAATCCACCTCTTGGGTTTTCGTCTGTGGTGGTGTTGCATTTGCGACGACCAGATCGTCCAGCGGAACTTCGGCACAGCTGATGACAGTGTCTGGAGAACATCATTAGACAGATTTTCAAATTTTGCCAACGATTGCAGGGGACAACCGAGTAACTCGCCTCCATTGATCACCCATAGCCAGAGCTGGTCGACCATGAACATCTTTGGTTTATCCCGTAATTTGGTATATCTATTTACCACTTGGTCTTTGTCGCGGCGTGTCGTGTCCAAGTGAGTAAAGAAATACTGATCGAGGCTGCGTCGAAGCTGCAATGGCGGAGTCTTGTTGGGAGAGGCTGATGTGAGGTATCCATCTACCAAGTGCTTTAGTAAGGTAACTGGATCTTTTGCTGCCCAGGCGCTTGGGTCGTCCACTGGCGGACTCGTTTTGCCGCTGAGTTCTGTCTATTGGGGAGCTCGAGATCCCATTTTTTGTTTATCTACTGGGCGAAGAGCTTCTTTGATGATTTTGGCCATCGCTTCTGAATTCTTCTGCGTTTCATGATGTAGATATGGTGCCTGTAAAGGATGAGCTTAGTAGCTCCTTTGGTTCTTTTGGGATACGCACGAAGACCACGATCTGGACTTCGTCGGACTGATCCCCACCTGGCCCCGTCTGCATCCATTTCCCGGTCAGTCGCAGGAGTAAAGACTAGAGACTGAATGTTACCAACCTGAAATGGCCGACACCTAGATTTGCTGAAGGAGGAGCGGCCAGTAGTCGTGTTGTGATAGCGATCGCGAGTATCTGACAAACCCGCCAATTCTTTGAAGTCGCTTGAAAGGGCCTTGAAGCTTGGATAGATCTCACTCATGTGTCTTATCGTAAGGTGCTTCAAGATGTCAGTAATAACATGACAAGACATGGGGCGTGATGTTATACCTACCTCAACCCATTCCATCTGTGTTGTCTTTGAGCTAGTGCACAATTAATTACTTTGTCTCATGACTTACATTGTTAGCAGACAGGTGATACCATCTAAAGTCGCGGTGTTTCCCCTTCAGTGTTCCGTCTGTCGGGGTATCCATTACTGGGCTTGAGCCATATAAGAGTTCAAAGACTGACATCGACTTTTCCCGACGGTACTCAAAGTTTTTTGTCATGAAAAAGTCCAACACGGTAGCTAAGAATCCGTGGCATGCTATCATCTTGTCGCTGTCTTTGGCAGGGGCTTGTGGGCGAGTGACTTTATTCATTCGTGGCCGTTGACTTTGAGCATGCTTAGATCTTGCTAGTCCTTAAATCTCCTGGGGTGCTTCAAGGAGTGCAATGATGGTACTGTGGCCCTCAGCCAAATCTATTGCAGTACTCCCTTCCGTATCTTCGAGACTCTTGTTGGCACCCAATTTCAAGAGAAGTTGAATCATTCCATGGTTACGGTTTTCGACAGCTATGAGGAGTGGTGTTTTCCCATCCGGTTGTCTAGTATCGATGCTGGCTCCATCTCGTACAAGCAACTCGATTATCTTGAGGTCATTATTTTGCACGGCAACATGTAACGCCGTTGTATGTGTCATTGACTCCGCGTTGACCGACTGCAACTCGATGTCAACGCTTTCAGGTCTTGACCGAAGTGCCTGATCTGTATTGCCTGCTTTGATCATTTCGAAAGAAAGGGGGGGAGGTGCTACTCACGACCAGGTCAGCTTTACCGTCGCCATCTCGGTCATCTGCCATTTTCCCAACGTCAGGTCCCGAAGCCTCTGCCTCGCCATGAAGAGAAGACTCTTCAGCCTCTTCCGTGGACATGCGAAGATATTTGACGTTTGATGCGCTGTCTTTCTCGTTTAGTTCCCGGGTATCGTTGTTCCGCAGTACTTGGTTCGTCCCGTTACCATCATCATTTTCTCCTGAATCTTCCCCCATCTCTATCGGGTCTGTAAGTAAGTTTGACGTCGTGAAGAGCGTTTCTGAGCCTCCAACTACGAAACAACTTCAGCAGCTGAATGATGAAAAAAGCAACCACTTCAAAACATGGGAGCCTGGCCAGAGCCTTGGACTAGAGCTGCAGTCCCCTTCCCCCTCGACCCCGCAGGGGATAAAGGTGGCTGGCCGATATGTATAAGTACGCGGAGGCTGATTCGCTGCGTTGCCGCCCAACACCTATCGTCCAACGCGGGATGGAATAAGAACGCGGAAGCCCCTCAACACCACGTTCACTCATTCTAAATCTAAGACTCTAAAGTTTCTGCGAAGATGGCGCGTACGTGGTATCGCTATGTCCCACTTGTATGATTTCACCATGTACTCATGATCCTCAATCTCTGCGCGATACTCTTCTGGTGTTTGTCACCTCCCTTGAGAAGCTGTCGTGTGAACCGTGAGCTAATCGCGCATTCAGCTATCCTGTTAGCCGGATGCACGTCTTCAAATGGCCTCGAGAGTGTATATCTCTTCTGTCTTTCCTATAAGAGCTCGATCTCGTCTAATTCATCAGATGTGCTGGTGCTCAGTCCTGGCATCGTCGCTTACTTCTCTGAGGTTTTGGATACCGGTAACATGACTATCAAGGAAATTCGAGTGGGCTATATTGCAATCTGCATCGGCCTTGAATCAGACATCTGGTTTTGTTCCAATGACGCAAAGAAATTGGCAGTTGAAATCAACAGCCGAGAAATGGTGATCCTTTGAATATGCTTAGGCTCGCCGACTCCGCCAGGACAGTAACTTGATTCTATCCTTTAATGTGAATACGGGTCTGCAAGTCTGCTCCCCTTATTAAACTCACGATTTCGACTTCTGCAGAATTATTGCTGTTATTCTTACGCTGTTTTCCACCGCGATGCTGGCGACATTTCTTGGATGGCACGAAGAAAGTGAAGGGTCGGAGAGAGATGAAGGCTCAGAGAGAAATGAAGCCTTGGGGCAAGCAATCAAACCGTTTCCAACCCGCTCTATATCGTACCTGGTGACAGCCTTGATGTTCGTTGCATCAATACTGTCTTCTACGGAGGCACTTTGGCAGATCATATCAAGCGCGGGGGTGGCGAAGGTTACAGGGCTTTTGACATATGACGCCGTGGATACTCGCATAGGTGTAGCGGCCATGACTTTTGGGTGGGTGGCCGCCGCTCTCGCTTCGATAACGGCCATTGGTCTGGTTATTATGATTTTATCTATCCGTGTTTTTTCACAACTGGACGACTAGGTAATTTGTTGATTATGTAGATGCCTCGCTAAATTATAGGCTAGAATATACACTCCCAGTTATAAGAGCATAACTACAATTTTTACTATAAAAAAATAAAGCATTATACTGGCAATATGCTTACACTATAAACTCAACCCCCACGAGCGGTCTGAGAAGGAAGAAGTACCTCGTACTCCAATCAGATTCGGAGCTAGGGTGCATACCGGGCGTACATGAGGGTTCATGATTGGCTGTGAGTGATACGGGTGCTGACCAACTCCTCAAAGCCAGCGATCTCACGATTGACTTAATATTGAACTCATATCCCAAACCAAGGATGGCATTCTTTGGTCTAGAACCTGGCAAATGTCCACTTAGCACCACATGCATGACTGCCGACTGGTGCTAAACCCAGCACCCTAGGATAGAAGACATGCGAGATGCCTGTCGGCATCCCTTATAGTGTGTCGAAACTTCAAACAGCAGGTTTTCCGAGAGAGATAGGGTTGGCCAACTGCATCTTATCGCGAAGATGTGCGATTTTTCGAGTGATCCAAATTTTAATGCTGACCTTATAATGGTCAAGGTCAGCACACAGCAAGTTCTAGGCATCCTGGTTGAAGATCAAAACGTGAAATTACGAATGCTTGTTACTGTCTGTTTAGGATAATCGCGTATTGACAAACGTTATTCGCTTATATTGAATGCTGGATGCGATGCCTCCTTTTTTGGAGGCAAAGCTGCCCATAATTAGTAGCACCAAAGCATATAGATTAGCCTTGAACCGCTAGATTAGTACTCAGGTAGGTAACCACTGGGATATACCCGGTGTTGTATGTGTTCATCTCCGTATTTTATATTCCTTTTTCCTTTTCGAATGAATTTATCTATATGGATGTCGCTACAACGATTTACTATCACATACGACCATAGCTCCTAGAAAACTCGGCATCCCGTCCGCTCTGCCCTAGATAAACTGGGAAGCGCTGGATTAGTACTCAGGTGGGTGACCACTGGGGAATCCCCGGTGTTGTATGTGTTTTTTTGACTCATGAATTATACTAACATGGATTCGCACTTCGTCGTCATGAACGCTGGCTTTAAGCTGCTCTGCATCTCGCAGATGATATCACTTATCTGGGCGTTTGTTCCCTGATCCTTCACACCCCTTTTACTGAACCGGTTTAGTACGAACTCAAACTCCATCCCTGCAGCCGTCTAGTTGTTGATAGAGATACTTCACCAGCCTTCTCTCGCAGCAACAATACACGCTGAAATTCAGCTGGTAGCCAGCACCGACGAAAACAGACAACTCGTCCTCGATATCACTGCCCTCTCGAATCCTACACTTTATAGTCTATCTTTCAGGAGGTACTACGTATCTGTTTATTCATGATACTTATGCGAGAGCTTGAGACTGATGTAGAGCTCGACGGTTTTCCGTTGAAGAAGAAGTCCATGATCACGTCACCAGCATGGTTGCCATATCGCGATAGAAGCCTATAGGATGCTCCTGATGAATCTAAGCCCGGCCGCTTCATCGAGCCTCCGAAAGCTAACAAGCATCAATTGGAGAATTACTTTCCGCTCGGTGTCGGAAACGTGATACGTGATAGGAGATTGGTCGCGAAGCAAGATCCCTAACGCAGATCGGATTTGCGTGCTGACTCATCCATGCCGTTCTTAATCTCTGCCATTTCTCACGCCTTCGTACCCCCGGCTGCACCGTATGCCGAGACATTAATTGTGTTATTAATCCCACATAGGCAGCGCTAAGCGTGCCGCTATCCTTTCAATAGCGTGAACGTCGCCGACAAGAGAGAACTCTTATTAAGCTAACGAGACGGGCCATCATGGGCCCTATTATCCTCCCTCCTTTCTGCTGTAATACGAACTCTAACCCAAGATGCGACTGATCAGATCGCGGATTTCATCAGATTGCCGGCCCGGCGCCGATAACGGATTTTCCAGCCAGAACTCGGCATGTCGATCGCGATCATCCATGAACATTGCGATTCGGTCTTCGTAGAGCCCCTTGAGCAATTTAGAATCATGTGTAAGTGATACCTCACTGGAAGAGTCAGTAAACATGATCCAAAATTCTGCATGCTGAAAGGACTGGAGTATCTTACCCGTCTTGCACCGCTTGTGCAGAATAATCATCAAGATCTCTTATTTTAGAAGCCACGATGCCTCTCGCTGTAGATGTCTCTTCTTCAGCAGCAGCGGCTTCGTTTGCAGGAATTTCTGTTCTAGTCACTGTCTCAGAAAACATGATATTGCCTCTTCTTTTTGAGCTAAGCGGCGTGTCGCTTATTACGACATCGCTCTCTTTAGGTTGAGAGCTGATGGAGGTGAGCCAGGTGCTGATGCTTGAGTTGCCATCGCGACTTGTTGTGTTTCCAGTTGACTGCGCAATTGGAATGTCAGGAGGATCGTCTGTTATTCGCGTTGATAAGTTGCGTATATCCTCGGCGGTTGGAAGTCTAATCGTGCTCGCCTCTGTGATTTCTTTCATGTCCTCAAGGGTGGTGTGAATGGGGACGACCAGACCGTCTCCGTTTGCTACACTAGCAACAAGATGCCCATAAACTTGCCCCTGGCTTGACTCGACAACCCATGACCCTGAGTCTCCATTTTTGAGGTCTGCGACCTTGATTGTCAGCAGGCACCAGGATGAGTGTCAGTAGCACTTACCAAACCCCTGTTTGGGCGAAAGAGTCAAGATTTTGACGAACTCAGTACCGGGACTAACCAAAACTAATGCGGTGAGCCTTCTCAAGATAGCCGGTTTATACCCGTTACCTGACATCAGTATGACTTCCCTACTGTCAAGTTGGCTCTCGGCACCAGCTTCAACAATGTCCAGGAGTTCCTTGGAGGCTTCTTTCTCTTTTCCAAAAGTGATCTTCGACTTGTCTATCCTATTTGGTAGGTGTAGGTCAGGTGGTAGTGGTATAAGAGCCCAGTCTAGGTCGCCATGGTCCTCACGGTGATTTGACTCAGACAAGTCCACTGAAGCAATCTTTTGAGCTCCAGCAAGGTCAAAAAATGCTGGTGTTGAGCTTCTGGTGCTATTGAGTTCTGGTTCAGAGTTTTCTGATTCCGACGGTGAATCATGCGATGAATATGTATCGGAACCTGTGCCACTGCGCGACGCTTCATTACATGCAAGCACAATTTGTGATATCAGATGGCCAGCAGTCATACCGAATAATGTACCATCAACGAGCACATTGCCTCCAATGGTAGCCCAAGCTGGTGATCGGCCCAGTGTCGCCGCAATTGGAAGTCCACAAGCGGTGGCGAAAAACTCATGCTCGAGAGGGGCAGTCCAAATGGAGACTATGTTGGCATCGTCGCTCAGCAGCCTTGGTGGCTTCTTTATGTAATGTATGGGGAAGTCAGTATTAGATGCTTTCATGGTTCCCTGGATGTGGCTTTGTTTGAAGAAGCCTTTTATCTTCTTTGCCAGCTTCTTGTCGCTGTAGAAAACGCTCATTGGTTCTACGTCCTGCTCCGACAGCCCTACCATGTATACCTCCCACATGACAGCATACGGGAAAGATTCAAGTTTTATGTGCGCTGCCAACCCGGACTTGAGGAGATTCTGTAATTCTTCAAAACGTCGACGAGCATCATCTGGTACAGGCAGCTCTTTGAATACCCTAAGCGGTTGCCTTTGATGGAACTTCTCAACGCCATTTGTCTTGATTTGCTGGAGTAGCTTTGGAATCCCCCCGGAAGTGTCTGTTTCAGAGTATTGCGAGTGTTGAGTTGATGTTGCAGGCGAGCCAAATACTGGTAAACCCGCTCCTGTTGGAGAACCGATCCAAGAGCCAGTAGCCTGCTGGGAGCGACTGGAAGCGGAAGAGCTAAGATGATTTTCGCACAATGCTGTCTCATTCAGACCGGAGAGCCCTGGTTCCGGTGTGATTGCTGTGGCCGGCACATGAAGTAGCTTTAGCCCCTTTCTCAGTCTGGTGAGAGCTTGGGAGGACGTCCTAGCAGGTTGACCAACAGCCCTGTCAGTATCCGGGGCCATTAATATGCAGGACACTTGTATTGTTCTTGGATGGTGGAGAATGCTGTGTAGATGACTGAAACACTTCGGAATACATTGGGCCACTCCCCCACGTGCTTAAAGAAACGTCGGCTGCTCAGCTGAATGCTTTTATTTCTGTGGCTGCATGATGTCCAATAGGAAGCGCACTGCACACGTGACTAAAATGCACTTTCAATGCGGCTCTTATTGTTTAGGCAGCTGAAATTTACAGAGCTTGGCTTCTAAACGTAGAATCTCTGCCTACTTACATACCCGTAATGACAGCAGAAAAGAGAAATATTGTGAAACTAGGGGAGAAACTCTGGGGATGGAAGCTTTGTGTTCATTGCCGTGCTGGCAATGAATGCAAAGATCCTGGATGCCCTGGGCAACGTCACCGCAGCATACAGAGATACTATCAATTCTGCGAAGCCATACTGCGCCCCAATCCGCTAGATGAGCCGTTCAAGACGAAATTCATAGACGAGAACGATCGCCATCTACAGATAATCCTCAATGTCAAATCCAATCCCGAGTTGAGCCGACAAGAACTGAGAACTATCGTCTGGGGCACCAATAGCAGCGTCTCACTCACAACTATGTCGGCAACCATAGACCGTGCAGTTAGGACTATGTTGATGGTGGACTGTGTGCCTTCATATCAGCCTTCCGGGCGTCTCGAGGAGGGCCAATCGAGGCTTCCTTGGGGCGATGGTTTACCATTATCCAAGTTTCTCGAGGAAGCCTTCCCGAAGCATCAGCACCACGTGTTGAGCTCGATCAACCACCCGCGTCGTATAAAATTCAAGAGCGAGTTAAGGGCCGATCGACTTAAGAAAAGGTTAGGGATTACCTTCCGAGGCACAAGCGATTTACGGGATCATCTCCGACTAAGCTATACCTCTTCTGGGATAATTCTGAACATCTACCATCATGTAGGATTCCTCAAGGAGCAATTGATTTTGACGAAGGCAAAATCATGCGGCGAAGGTTTCTCGCAGTCAATCAAAGTGTAAGTGAACTTCTAGTTCAAGTTCTCAAAGTATCATCCATAAATGCTCATAAAACACTAGTTGCGGAGCACTCCCTAGACAACTGATGTTGGAGACGATTGATTCTCTGCAAGGCATCCTTTTCCCAGTAGCGAGTAAGAAGGCAAGGAAGTTACTAGATAGGCTCGTGGCAACCGAACAGTGGGATCCTGAAATAAGGATATATGAGTTCGGTACGATACGGAATCGTGAAGAGTATAACATCCCCTACTACTACCTCGCTGAACATTTATCCGAACTTCAGAATGGATTGGAAAATCCTCCACCACGGGGTTGGCTCGAGAGGCAAATTGAGCGGCGCACGGCAGATAGATATATGATGATGGCAACCCTGGCAGGAGTGGCATTTGCTGTGTTACTTGGTATGCTCTCACTGATCGTCAGCTGCTACCAGACCTGGATTTCATACCAAGCGTGGCAGCATCCCGTTAGCGCGGGCGGACCATAAAATGCGTTTTAGGGGACTAGGAAGCCGATGGATCATAGTCAAATTTTGCCTAAGGGCTCACGGACCAGATCAGCTTTTTTTAGGGTTTTTTTTCTGACACGTTTACAAAGCCCGACTTTCGTAGCTATCCAGGATGGTGCAAAATTACGTTCATGTTACGGCCTGTGATTGTCCTCATTCCTGTGGTCATTGTTCTCGCCTATACTTAGAAGGCGGACCCTCCAGTTTACTATCTACATGTTGCGAACATAACCAACATTGAGATCAAGAAGGACCACACCGCATGGCAAGGGGACTAATGACAGAAGACGACTAAAAGAAACTGGCAAGGCAGGCCGCTAGTGGCCAACAGGTCATGTGAAAAGTAGTGCTCACTGAAACTCAGCGGTACTCAGCAGGTAGGTCACTGAGCACATCTGAGCAAGAGGAACAACCAGTAAGGGAATTAATGGGTATGGTACTGAGAAGGTTAATGGTTACCTAGTGCCACCAATTAGGTAGATGCCTGAGGTGCACAGGCCACCCTGATAGTTGACCTGCAGGGATCACTTAGAATAGCTGAAGGACCACGCCACTGAACAACACTCTACGGAGGATCAATATACACACTTTGATCAGTATTACGATCCTACAGAGTAGTGTCGCCCATCAAAGGTTTCCTAGCTAGACTTCTGTTACCTTAATGATCAATCTAAGCATTTATCTTACCCATAGGTGAGGCCTAACAAGCCTTGACGGTTTTTCTTGTGACAATCATTTATCCATTTAACCAAGTTTAGTTGTAACTATTGCTCTAGTTTCCGCATGGCTAGCATAAGCCTTCAGCACTTATATGCTCTCTGCGGCTTCTAGGGGTATATTGGTTACATTGAGTAAGTTTTTTGAGTTTTTATAGGGAATATTCACGTGACCGTATTCTATCTTTAGACCGTGGATTTGGTATAAGCGCCTCCATTTTTGGCTCCCAAAACCTTAAGCTTTCGATGACTTTATGCCTAGTAGACAGCTTCTGCATGCAAGAGGTAATAGCTACGATGGCAATCCTGTTGCTGAAGTATGAAATTGAGGTGGGAACTGGCCAGCAGGGACAGCCTTCCATAGCTGTCTCTGTGCTATCTATGACTAATGTTCCGCCATCGCGATTGCAACGTGTAGACACGCTCCAATCGTCTGCTCCTCGACATTGATGGCCATGGCAAAAGACAGGAGGTTTGCAAGGACACCCTGAATGATCTGCAGTTATCCCAGGAATGACCTCTGCACTTTCAGCAGTGACCTCCCTAGCGGTATATCCGTCGGTATATCCACCCTTTACGCCGGGTAGATATGTCCTTGGAGCGCTGGATTAGTACTCAGGTGGGTGACCACTGGGGAATCCTCGGTGTTGTATTTTTTTTTCATCAATATTCTACAAAGATGAATAGGTCGCTTCTAGCTTGGAAGAGCTAGAATCTCTTTTAGGCGCCAGGCTCAGTGGCGTTTGCTGCACGGCAACCAGCGTCTCTCAACAGCGCCAATAGTTACACGCCAGGGTCGGTTTCTCGTACTCAAATATTCATGAGATTGCTTCTCCTGGAACAGCTATGATAAGCCCGCTGTCATTCGTGATACACTCATGGCTCCTCATTCGCCAATCATGCCGGGACCTATACATGTAACGACGGAGGTCCGTCTAACCAACGCAGCGATGGGTGAGCGTTTGTAAAAGGGGCCGGAAAAATCCGTCATAGGGATTGCGCGATTGGTTTTCCTGACTTCACTCAGCACCACGGGTCCTAATCTCAGCATATCCTGTGAATAGAAAATCACACCGTCCTGTCTTCACGTAAGCTTTCTGCGCATGGCACCTACTGTATCACCAGTAATTCGCTTTTTGGCTGTTCTAGCCCTCACAGTCATGTCAAAATACACCAAAATATTTCCGAGTATCAGACGAGCTCCAAGATATCGCAGCAACAGTCATGCCGCACTCTCTTCTACCTGTCGTCGAGGATGAAGGTCATACATATCGACAACACAGAATCACGATTTAACTGATTGAAGTACACACCGACACATCCCACGGCGTTGAGGGTATGCGCGCAGAATACAGATGCCTGCTGTCATCTTACCTAGTCTAGACAGGAGTTTGACGAGCAGCAAGCAGAGGACGAAATATTTCAGGCTTGGCAGAGGGGGTTAGAGCTAGGTAAATGGAGTATACTTGATATTGTCTACTGTTAGCTCAAGTCCAAACGTGTAAGTAGTTGCTCGAGGCTTCTATTCTGACCATAACTTCAAGAATCCGTTTTCTGAATTATTCTCACTTTGATCGTCCTACCCAACCTTGTTAAGAGTTTTAGAGCCACCTACACTATGCATAGTCAACCAATTTCGACTATGCGCTACGTTTTCTCGTTATCAGACACGAGTCTGATGTGTAAGAACCCCGCAAAATCAATGTTGGTCTAGTGATGGCTCACTCATGCTCATCGTATGGTGTTTAGTATATCAAGGACGCTGAACAGAAGTGTCAGAGTCGCTGTTACCCAATAGGGGCCAGAGGATAAGCTATCCGAAGCGGAACAACGTAAAAGATAGAGGGCGAAGATGCGCATTTTTGGTATACGTCATTTAGACGGCTATATTAATAGTAAACATATGGTCTCACCACCTCAGTCTAGCCCTACATATATATCTAATTCTAGGATGCATATGACCACTTTATTATATTTACAAGGGAAACATGATTAGAAAAATAGATGGACTTCCATCATCCTTGATGATACCACCAAAGTTGTCATGTAGTGGCACTTCGCTTCCAAAAATTGGCCTTCAAGGTTACTTCCAAGAATTCCTACTCGTACGCATCAGTATGTTTCCCTCGATGAAACTAATACTGTCAGGGTTTGATCTCAGGAATTTCTGCAGTTCGCTCTTCGCTGCTCTGACCGAGATTTCCCTTCTCTGAAGCTATCATTCTTTCCAATTCTGAGCCACAAGCCCTCATACGCTTTATGGACATGGATTTGGCTCTGCCATTCCAAGTGCTGTATTTGTATGGAATACCTGCAACATTGTGCTCCGCAGCGGATCTGGATCGTTGAACCATGACCTTAGTGTCACTTTTGGCTGAATCATTCTCTTCCAACATGTGTTTAGGCACACAATCTTCGTATGAAACATGCGTCATCGGCGTGCCAAATTGTTGTGATGTGGCTGATATGGCTTCAGAAGCGTTCCTTTTACTGACAGGTGTGTTTGGAGGTTGGGTAGTCGCTTTTATGAAATCGCCGGTATCTGGCGAACCGGGCCTATCGCCACAGTGAAGGTCCTGGATTTCATGTGCGATCCTCGAGCTTAGAGGCACCCTCGATGACGCCCCACTGACACCTCGTGGCCTGGTCTCGTTAGATACGGATGGGCGCTTTATGTAGTCAATCGTTTGCTCGAGCGCTTCTAACTCCTGGTATCCGCCATGATGTGGCAAAAGTTCAAGTTCGGGATACTCTAGATATCCAGTAGAACCAGGACGTATCCTTTGACCTTCTCTCCTCGAAATAACAGCTTCATCAAGCAATCCATCTCGAGTTGGAAGGAGCTTTGCAAGTCCGTCTCTCAGAGACCGGCCCAATTTGGCTGTCAAAGACTGTCGTTCCAGCGGTGCATGTTCGTCGTCCCCTGCTGGACTATGTCCTTTTTCAGTTGTGGTCCGATTGGTACCGGCCTCGAAAGTGTCTCTAGACACAGCGTAATCCTTTGGTGTCACACAATCGTTAGCGCCTGTAGCACCGTTACGTTTTGTCCGATCATGTGATGGCCACTTCGCCCATGATTCTGGCATGACCTTGGACTTTCCTGAGGCATGGATATGTGTCGTAAAACTTGGCGCCCGATGAGCACTAGACACCTCGGATTGGATCTGATGTTGCCATTCCTTGAGAATACGGTTTGAAGTCTCTTGCGAAGTGCTCATAAGTTGTATATCTTCCTGGCCTACGACAGAGCGAGATTTTGGTGACTGTATACCTGACTGGGTATCATAATTACTGCGACTGTAGACGGAGCTGGTATCACGAGCATGAGCGGGTATAGCTGTAGTAAGCCTGCTCGAAGCATCACGGGATTGAGGAACCTCCAGTGTAAAGTGTTGATGGTCATGACGAGGGCTGGCTTGGTATCGTTGTTGCGCATCACGTCGATCCGCCTCAAGTCGAATAGCTCGCTGCCAGAGATCCGTGGCAGTCTCTTCTAGCTTTAAATCCTTGTCGCCGGTGGGGAAATGCTGTCCTTTTCGCAAAGATGTCGACTGGTTCGGACCTGGAGCAACAGCACGACGTGACATAACAGCAGCTCCTACGCAATTTCGATGGCCATGTGGGAATGGACCAAGCTTGTGTAATGTATTTCTGTGATACCCTCTTTTCGGCAGGAGCCATTTCAGTAGTGAAGGCTTCCTAGAATGTCGTACCAGAGGGTCGTCAAACTCTTCTCGGAATCTGCTGGCTACTGAGCTGCTGGCATGGCGCCGGCCACGTGGCTCTGCAAACCTCTTAGCAACTGATTTCAATTCTGCTTCCCTATGCTTGAAGCTCGCGGTCTCAGACGCAGTTTCTAAACTCGAACTTGAACGAGCATTTTCCTTGCCTGAAATGACCGTAGTAGGCACCAGAGTCTGAATTGGTGCGGTTCTATAGGAGCTTGTCTCTGATTTGTCTGCGGCAACCATACCTCTCGGTTCAAGATCTATTCAAATTGTCAGCAAATGAAGGCTAAAAGCTGGCCCCATTAATATTTAGTACTCACTGTTGACTGCGGTTGTCTGGCTCAGTTGTAATATTCTCGGTGGACCGACAAACCCAAGACTAGAGACCGGTCGCGTTAGATCAGCACTACTCGGTCGAGTTGTGTAGCGTGAGGACAAGGATTCCTGCACCATTTGACCGCGATTGACATCTAGTGAGACGGCGCCACGCTGTTCTGTCTCCTTCGGGATTGAAAATGCTGGAGATGGCATTCCACTAGATCGGCCGGTTGTGGCAAAAGAACCTGGAACTCTGAGCAATGCTGATTCGTATCCCCGGTGGGAGGAGGACGAGCACGGCCCAATCTTGAATCTACCATTTGAACCCAGCTCACCTAGTGCAGAAGCATCTGGACGATCTTCAATGACACTGTCGCTGTTGCGGCGCGTCGAGGAGTGCGATATAGACTGTAGGGTATTCGACACGCGAAGCCAGAGGTCAAGAGGGGATATTTGATCAATGTGGGTGGTGTTGTGGAAGATACCGGTAGATTGCTCGAATTGGCTCTCGTCTTCGTCTAGTTCTGGTGTCAAAAGTTTGCCATCGTGAGCATCGTTTGCCAATGAAGATCTAGATTGAACAAGCTCGTCCTCGCGTGGGTAATTTCTCAAGCTCAGACTAAGCTGCTTGTTGTTTATTGATGTAGTTGATCCACGGAGGGGAGAGTAAGCCTTCTCCAGTGAGTCTTGCTCAAGTGTGGCTTGGACAACGTCTCCGTTGCTATGGGCTTCCAACTCCCCCTCCCGAATATATTCCGCAAGTTGTCCGGCACTGTACGAAAGTCGCCAGGAATCTATGGAGCTTGACCGGCGGACATTTGATGACCGTACAGGCTCCAGCTGAGGCGATACGGGCATCTCTGGCAGTGATCCACAGTCGCGAAGAATATTTTCTACCTGGGGAGCTGAATTGTCTTGGGAATGGATAGCACCGGTCGGACAGCTACTGCGATGTCGAAGTGAAGTGGCGGTATTAGTTATGATGGGCAGAGCAAGTGCGACCATTTCTTGCGCAGGGGTAGATGAATGATCAGAATTTGCGTCGTCAGCTTCGCAAACCGAGAATTCAACGTTCTCTCTTGGACCGCCTCCAGGAAGTTCCGGCAGCACTGGCGATGGAGACCTACACTGGGTAGCAATTGGCGGGGGCCCCTTTGTTTCCTCTTCCTCTTCGGTCTCGAGCTCCTCTTGAATTCTTTTCTGTCTGAGACGTCTCAGCTCGGCACGCCGTGCAAGTTCCTCTTCGCTGCTCCCAATACTCTGCTGTGATCGCCATTTAGATTGTGACTTTTGAGATAGGCGACGAATAAGCTTCGTCTTGAGGGCTCCCAGAGTGCTCGTAGGGGAGCTTCTAGGGTTGGTGTTTCCATCGTCACTGTCAGAATCTTCGACCTCGATCACCGTTGGATCCAGTGCAGCTTGATTTCTGGGTGTCGTCATAAGTGAGGGTGCCTGGGTGCCATCGAATGGGACAACGGAAGTACTCTGGTGTTGACTCAGAAGGCGAGGCTTGGGCAACTTGGCTCGAGCTGGCCGAGCGGGCAGCTGTGTTGCTGCCGTTGATGAATTGCGATTATGGTGAGCCTCTTGGTCACCGCAGCAATTGAGAGCCTGCATATTGCACAGCAAATCCCCAGATGCCAGTAACATCAGCGAAGCCAGGGCTGCAGTCCTTGTATTTCATACCAAGAAAGGCTCGATATTGCCGAGAGGGAATGCAACAAGCCAAGCCAAGGGCTTATGACGGTCCAAGAGCGCATGAAAAACTACTTGGGTCCGACGGGGTTCATTGATGGTCGATGTTGACATCTCCCCCAGTATGCTGGGGCAAGCGCTTCCTGGCCTTGGTATTATGCGATGCCAGCAGCGTCAGTAAGGAAGCTACGATGCAGTTCCTCCAATATGATGGGAAACCGCACCCCATCATGGCCGTGGCCTCCTTCAAGTACATTCATGTTGCTGGGGAGGAAACACGATGCTGTTTCCAAGCACCTAAACATTTATTCATCTACTGATTTCCCTAAATAGTGCACATCGAGGGACAGTGTGATATTTTTCACGCAGGGTGATCTTTGGTTGCAGTCATTGAGTACCACCAGCACTCTCGACAATGAATTGGCTTTGCAAACCATGTTGGGTTATGTTGGGTTATGTTGGCAGCCATTGGTCACTGTATTGGAGCATGCCAGTACCGCAGATGGCTCAACGGATGCAATCATCACGACATGCATGTGGGTCAAGGCGAGAACGAGGCATCGAACAATTGAGAAGGAGCATCCAAAGCTCACTCTTACTCTGCTTTCCGATAGTTGCCGAGGAGAAGCTCATAGACAAACGACTGGATTCTAGGCCAATAATACTGGGTACATGGAGTGGGATGTGACGCACGAAGAGAGGAGGTTATTCTTGAAGATTTTGGAGTCGAGACGAGACTGTCATGTATGTGGATTCTTACAGCGACGAATTGCGTGATGGGTATACCGCAAACCATTGATCCAAAGCCGACATCCGGCGGCTAGACGGGCTCAAACTGGCTTGGGGGAGAAAGTCGCTTGGTACGTCAATAGTGATCTATGAAGACGCTAGACAAGGTAATTTCACGGTGACTTTCTCTAATCACTGAAAGTCCATGACTGAAAAGTCTGCTACTCACTCGTAGTATGATGCAAGGGGCTGATTTCCATGATAGCCCACGGGTCAGAATGCTGGGACAGGTTGATTGGACTGTTCAAATGGCGCCATTTTCGTAGGTACATGAGCACCACAAGTAATCTAGCGTGGAGGCATAGTCGTGCACGGCTCGCTTACAGGTCGGGACCTTTTGAAGATCCCCCGCTTTCGGACCCTGAGTTTGGCAAGCAATTGGATCAATTTTTGCACAATATTGCCAAGCCCAAAAGCCGTGGCGCCATGTATTGACTGTCGTGAACTTGGGGCTGGGATCACCTCATCGTGTGTTGTTGGATAAGATGATGGTTTCCATGTGGTAATAATGAGAGCTCTTGGAACGTTGCAAGATGACCTAGACCATGTACATACTGGCTTGTATAGGGCTGGCACAATAGGAAGCTGGGTCGTCCCCCAGACACAGCTGTTTGCCATCCCACTATTTTTGGGCGCTCGGCCGGACTTTGTTTGCTGCCCCAGTCGCCCAGGTGCTTCAACCCCTCCAAAAGCGATGAGAAGTGAGCTGCATACAGCTACTAGGTTAGTCTAGCTCCAAGGCAAGACCCCTCACCGCCCGACTTTCGCCCAGTCTCTCGATTCCTCACATAATAAAAATTTGACTTCCCTCGAGCATTGCATCTTCTCTTTTCTTTCCTTCCATTCACCATTGAACTCCTTCTCTTGATATCCCTAGTTAAGAGATTGGAACCACCACCCTGCCTTCATTGTATGTTCGCCAGAGTTGAGCTCCTTGTCAGACTTTAGACCACCCAAAGCTGACAGCATCAAAGAATACCCCGCATATCACAGATCTCGCGTGTTACTGGCAAGATGGTTCAGTCCGCAGTTTTGGGTTTCCCCCGTATGGGCGTAAACCGTGACCTGAAGAAGGCAACTGAGGCTTGTAAGTATATCAATGGCACCCATACGCCGCGACTCCCGAGGACAGCATGCTGATGAGTTGTCTTACCTAGACTGGGCTGGCAAGCTCTCCCAATCTGACCTCCTCGCCGAGGCCAAGCGCCTGCGATTGGCTCACTGGAAGATCCAGAAGGATGCCGGTGTCGACATCATCCCCAGCAACGACTTCGCTCTTTACGATCAAGTCCTTTCACACATCCAGGACTTCGGTGTAAGCTCATACTCATAGATCATGCAATGTCTATCATCGCTGACATACTACTTTACAGGCTGTACCCGAGCGTTACAGCAGCTCGAACCTCGATGCCGTTGACGAGTACTTCGCCATGGGTCGTGGCCACCAGAAGGGTGGTGTCGATGTGCCCAGTTTGGAGATGGTCAAGTGGTTCGACTCAAACTACCACTACGTCAAGCCCACTCTTCAAGACAACCAGAACTTCAAGCTGAGCTCCAGCCCCAAGGCTGTTGCTGAGTTCACAGAGGCCAAGGAGGCCGGTATCAACACAAGACCTGTCCTTGTCGGACCCGTCTCTTTCCTTCACCTTGGCAAGGCCGACCGTGGCCAGAAGGTCGACCCCATTGATCTCTTGGAGAAGCTCGTTCCCGTCTACGAGGAGCTCCTCACCAAGCTCAAGGAGGCTGGTGCCGAGACCGTCCAGATTGACGAGCCCGTCCTCGTCTTGGACCTTCCCAGCAAGACCAAGGCTGCCTTCAAGCCTACATACGAGAAGCTCGTTGGCCTGGGTGACAAGATCCCCAAGCTCGTCTTCACTACCTACTTCGGTGACATTGTGCACAACGTTGACCTTGTCCCCAAGGACATCTACGCTGTCCACGTTGACCTCGTCCGAAACCCTGAGCAGCTGGAGACCGTCCTTGGTGCCTTGGGCCCCAAGACCATCCTCTCTGCCGGTGTTGTCGATGGACGTAACATCTGGAAGACCAACCTGAAGCGTGCCATTGAGACTGTCGAGACTGCAGTCCAGAAGCTCGGAAAGGAGCGCGTCATCGCCGCCACATCCAGCTCTCTCCTTCACACTCCCCACACACTCTCCAGCGAGAAGAAGCTGGATGCCGAGATCAAGGACTGGTTCTCATTCGCCTCTGAGAAGGCTGTTGAGATTGCTATCATTGCTAAGGCTGTCACCGAGGGTCCTGCTGCCGTCCGTGAGGCTCTCGAGGCCAATGCTAAGTCCATCAACGCTCGTGCTACCTCCGAGCGCACCAACGATGCTGCCGTCAAGGACCGTCAGTCCAAGATCCAGGAGGCTGACTACAACCGCAAGTCTGAGTTCACCACCAGAATCTCACAACAGCAGAAGAAGCTCAACCTGCCTCTCTTCCCTACTACTACCATCGGCTCCTTCCCCCAGACAAAGGAGATTCGTGTGCAGCGTGCCAAGTTCACCAAGGGTGAGATCACCGAGGCTCAGTACGACAAGTTCATCGAGCAGGAGATTGACATGAACGTCAAGATCCAGGATGAGCTTGACCTGGACGTCTACGTCCACGGTGAGCCTGAGCGTAACGACATGGTCCAGTACTTCGGTGAGCGCCTCAAGGGTTACGCCTTCACCACCCACGCCTGGGTCCAGAGTTACGGTTCCCGATGCGTCCGTCCCCCGATCATCGTCGGTGACATCTCTCGTCCCGCACCCATGACCGTCAAGGAGTCCAAGTACGCCGTCTCTGTCTCCAAGAAGCCCATGAAGGGTATGTTGACTGGACCCGTCACTTGCTTGAGATGGTCGTTCCCTCGTGACGATGTCCACCAGTCCGTCCAGGCTGAGCAGCTTGCTCTTGCCCTCCGTGACGAGGTCGTTGACCTTGAGAAGGCTGGCGTTGACGTCATCCAGGTCGATGAGCCTGCTCTGCGTGAGGGTCTTCCTCTGCGCTCCGGAAAGGAGCGTGAGGCCTACCTTGGCTGGGCCGTCAAGGCTTTCCGCCTCTCCACCGTTGGTGTCGAGGACTCTACCCAGATCCACTCTCACTTCTGTTACTCTGAGTTCCAGGACTTCTTCCACGCCATCGCTGCTCTCGATGCCGATGTTCTGTCTATTGAGAACAGCAAGTCTGATGCCAAGCTCCTCAGCGTCTTCGTTGACTCTGCCTACCCCCGTCACATCGGTCCTGGTGTCTATGACATCCACTCTCCCCGTATTCCCAGCGAGCAGGAGATCAAGGACCGCATCGAGGAGATGCTGCAGTACCTCAAGCCTGAGCAGCTTTGGATCGACCCTGACTGTGGTCTGAAGACCCGTCAGTGGAAGGAGACCAAGGAGGCCTTGGTCAACATGGTCAACGCCGCCAAGTTCTTCCGTGCCAAGTACGCCAAATAAATGGCCTTCGACGTGCCGTGTCATGAAGCCGAGTGTCCTGTCCCTCCTACTGAGGCAGGCCTCCGCTCACCGGCAAAGTTGTGGAGTGGAGTTGTAGATGGTTTTTCTTGTCATTTCCGTGAGACTGCATATATGCCCACAGCGAAGGGTATTTGATTCGATTTCAACATCGGCGTTCAACAGGCTTGGTTCAAAATTTGATCAAAAAGTTTCACAGGAAGGCGAGGATCGGAGCATTCAACACTGAGCATTGGGAAGGGAAGATATCAAGTGGTCCATCAACCGGGCCCTGGAGTGCATGGCGTTATTGATTTCTATGGCATGGTGCCAGAAGCGACCAAATTGGAGTCGTTGTAGATTAGAAAGAAAGCCCGATTCAACTGGGTAGTGTGCATTGAAGAGAAATGCAACATGACCACCATTCTTGGTGATAAACCACATATGTTTTTCAACTGCCGGGAAATGTGATGGTGAATGTGACGATGCCCGCTGCCCTCTCCATATTTGCTGTCAATCTTCAATGACTCGTATGATATTGATGGATTGTAAAAGCTTGAATTGGCGCAATAAGTACAGCAAATGATCCAATGCAAGGTAGCCACATAATAAGCTCTAGGGTGTTTCTAGTTGATGGCTAAGGCTCAGTGAGAAATTCCCGCCCCCAAAAGTGCGATTTCGCGAAATTGACATTCATCATCGAAGCGGGGATCGCTTATCTCGACTCTTACGTTGGACCTTACGACTACCACCGCAATTGCAATTTCCAGAGAGTATAGTGTATCAATCATGTCATCTAATTTTACTGCCAAGCGGGGAAGCATCATCTGTGAGGGGATTCCCCGAGGAGGGTGCCCGCAAGAGGAAGGGCGAGAAGCATTCCTATCAGGAAAATGCCAAGACATAGTTCTAGAAACCGGAAGAAGGCTGAGATCGTTCCCCGGGACTTTACTCTTTGAGCAATATTTTTGCGAAAGAATGAGAAAAAGAAGCGTATCACTTGTGATGGGGCGTGGAGTTCATAATATGAGCATAGCAAGGGGAATATATGGAAAGGATCCGGGGGCTTCAATCATTCTGCGACAATGGCTGCTGGGCGTTCCCGGGGTTCCTCACAAGGCTTAAAATATTACTGTTGATCCTCGGCTACTAGGGGCACTAAGTACGGGCGGCGCTGTGTTGAAGGATCGGGGCAATTATCTGTTGAAGGAAGAAAAGTCACAACAGAAATGAAATGAACAGGGTAACGACTCACGAAGGACGAAGCCCCGGTGCACACGAAGTCTGGGCCCGAGTCAACCGCTGAGATGCTAGCATGGGTTTGTAGATGATATGACCAATGATCTCGCGGCACAGTCGTGCCGGCGACTTGGTGAAACGGTGAGCCCCCCTTTTCGCTGGCAGGGTCCTTCCTTTTCGCCCAGGGTTTTGCGAAAATCGCATTGCTTGCATTTTTTGCGCTGATTTGCTGATTGATGATCGTTCGTTCGGTGTGGTAGAAACAGGAAGCGCTGTCAAGTAAATGGAAATAAGGTTGATTAACCAGCGCTTGGTGCGGTTTCAATGGGGCTTGAACAGGCAATCTCCCCAGGCATATTCCGTGATGATTGATGAGATGGAGAACAGGAGATGGGATGAGTAACTTGACATCCACAGCGATCGAATACTCTCGGCCGCCGTAATCGACCCTCGCACGGATGTGTAAGCCGGAGACTGATGCAGTGAATAAGCTCGTGGCGATGCACCAATGTGAGACGAAAGGTTGAGACTCGGGGATGGTGTGAATGCAACTTGATGATACTGATGATACCAAGTCAATGAGCAGGAGCTGTTTGCGATGCTGTCGCAAAACAGGTTATCCTGTCTTGTCTAAGGTTAGGTAGGGGCCTCGCCATGCATTGATCATGTCGATCAGGCCCAGGCCGACCATTGCTGTTTAATGCAGTGAGAATCACGATCTACCCCCAATCCGGTTCAACGGCAAACGGATGCACAACAACAACATGCGCGGTCACAAAAAGCATCGTGAAGATCATCATATAGCAGTAGTCTACTGCAGGACCAACATGTAAAACACTGGAGCTTTGCTTAAGAGTAACAGTTGAGCATAAGGCGAAGAAACCGGTTCAAGGATCTATCCGCGCATGCGCCGTTACGAACTTGCTGTAGTCTAATTGATTTAAGGAGGATGTGGCGCGCGCGATGGTGTCGGAGGCCAGGCGCTACGTTCGGGTGGCAGACAGTAAGTAAGTTAAGACATGCGTTTTGAAAACACGTTACCTGCATGTCGCACGTGTCCAAAAACTCTCGTAACTGTCGCTGTCCGTGGTGCTTCTTTTCGAAGCCATTGCCGGTCGCCAAAAAACAAGGCAGCCAAAAGGATCTCATTCCTGTGGCTCCAGAGTATGCACCACGTATTCAGCCGCTATTAGCTCAAGTGTAGGTTCCAAGAATAGCGGTGTCACCTAGTGGGCTGCTTCTCGAACAATAGCTGGTCTTTCGTCGCCTTTGCCCAAAGCCAGCAGTATGTATCGGGTTGGCTCTTCTCGCCAAGGGGCCATTACGAAAACACAATCCCGATGGAAATTCGACATACTACAGTAGGTGCTTCAAGAGTTACGAGATCGAGCGACATATCACCTGCCGAAGAATGGGATCATCTTCAATTATATCATCGTACATATTTACCCGTTCATCCACCTGAGACCGACACCTCTCGCTTTGTTACCTCGCAGATTCTGGTCAGTAACCCGTCGCAACAGCACAGCGGGGGGACGGGACCTGTACGTAGTAAACGCTTGAGAGAGAGAGTGTGTGTGTATGTGTGCTGGCGGTCAAAACTGGAGGGCCCTGTCCAGCCATTCAACGTGGTTCCCGAAGCCAGCAAGATCTTGTTTGACGGTTCTCCAGACGCCATTGGCCACTTAGCCCCGTCTCAAGATGGGACCTGCATCTATACCCTTGCTCGACATGGGTATATGGCCTAGCTGGGTCCACTCAGGGGCAGCCCATGCCCAGATGAGCGGCGAGAAGAGGCGCCAGGCACGGGCAATTCGGTCTCATTTTGCGCTATTCCTGCCAATTCGCCTATGCTGCGTCTTCCATGTCCACGCACCATGACCCGGAAACGAACTGGAGCGAGATGTGGTCCTTGTAATGATGGGAGGCAAGGGGTCCCCAATCAGTGGGTCTACCAGTCCTTGATTGAAAGAGAGGTCAGATTAATGGGTGGAGGCTGTGTTTTCCTCCAAATCCTGGGCAGTCTCCGTGCAGATTGGGTAAAAAGGACTCACCACCCAGCTTGAATATACCCTCTGTTTCTTTTCTCTACTCTCCTCACCCAAGTCTTTCTCTTTTCGAGTCCGTCTCAAGTCTCTCTTTCAACCGTTGTCGGTCATTCACAATCGTTTCCTGCGCCTACGCTGCAGCTTCGCTTCAAGTACACTTCTAGCAATACCTCGCGGAATCGATTTTCGCTCATTCACAGCATTTGCATCTTGCAAGCATCCACTCATTCAAACGACAACGAAAGTACATACTCTTCCAGAGATCAGATCCGATAAAGAGTCTAAATAGACTATCATAACATCCCGTGTTACGAGATCAAATCATCAATACCATTCAAAATGAAGTCCACCACCGTTGCTCTCGGCTTCCTTGCCGGCATGGCCACCGCCTCATACAACCACCCCCGCCACTTCCACGCTCCTCGTCCTTACTACCGCCGTGACAACGGTACCGAGCCCACTCAGACCACCCTGACCGTCAAGGTCACCCAGGTCCACACCATCACCTCGTGCGCTCCTACCGTCACCAACTGCCCGGCTCGCAACGGCACTGCTATCAGCGCCAACGATGCCTACGCTACCATCCCCGCCAGCGACCTGATCACCTCCGAGGTCACCCAGGTTGTTGAGCTCACCACCACTGTTTGCCCCGTTGCCGAGGCCTCCAGCATTGCATCTTCCGTCTCTGCTGCCCACAGCTCCGGTCTCATCACTGGTACCACCAAGGATGTTACCGCTACCGCAACCTCTGACAACTCTGGTGCTACCGGATCAGTCGTCACCAGCGCCTCCGTCGGTACCACCGATGTTCCTCTGACCTACACGGTTGGTCCCGAGACTGCCAAGTCTGTCATCACCACCACCGTCAAGAGCACCTACACTGCCCAGGTCACCGTCACCCTGACCAAGTCTGCTTCCACCGGCGCCAGCTCCAACTCTCCTCAGGGCACTACCACTGACTCTGAGGGTACCACCACCACCACCAGCACCTCCACTGGCACCCGCACCGTCACCATCTCCAAGGCCAGCACCGCTACCGCCTCTGGCTACCCTGTCGCCACTGGATCTGCCGGCGTTGAGGAGGTTACTGGCAACTCTGCTGCCACTGGTTCTGTCTCTGAGGGAAGCTGCGCCGAGGCCACCACTGTCACCGTCACTGCTCCTGCCAGCACCATCTACGTCACCGTTGGTGCCTCCAGCGCTGCCCCCAGCGCTGCCTCTGCTACCGCCTCGTCCCCTGCCGCTGCCACTACTGGCTCCAGCAGCACTGGCTCTGACAACTCCGCCACTGGATCTGATGCCGGTGACGACGAGAGCTCCGACGACTCTTCCGACGCTGACGAGTGCGATGCTGATGAGGCTACCTCCACCGACGCCGGTGTTGTTTACGCTACTGCAACCGCCACTGTGTAAGTTTGAACCACCCCTACCATAATAAGATTGAGAGACTAACCAGTAGACAGTGTTCCCTACCCCGTCGGTGGCGTTAACGGCACCTACCCCGTTCCCACTGGTGCTTACCGCCACAAGAACTAAGTTTCGGGCCAAGCTATAGCCATTAAGGGCTACGTAAAACGAAAATCTAGTTCTTCTGTATAATGTTTGGGAAATCTTAGTATCTAAGCGCCGCGCGCGGCGGCAGAGGGGATAGAGGAGGAGGAGCAGGGCAAAAACCTTTTGTTGTGTGCCGCACACCGTATACAAAATCTTATGGCTACGAAGTTTACGATAAACCCACCCACTTATACCATATGACCAAAGCGAACACACTTTTAAGCAAAATTCTTTATAGAATCAGGGCCGGCGAAGCGGAGAAGGGACATCCAATCTATTTTCTTGGGTTTTGTTGTTCAATACATAGCGCGAAGCTGTTTGCCCGGTTCTGGATGGCCGGGTTTTGGCTTGTGGCTACCATTTTTTGTTTGTATTCGATTCGTTGTTTGTAGGCGGGAGATTGATACCCCCTTTATTTTTGAATGGAAGACTTTTGATGGTGAACCCTTACCTACTTTTTCTTCGCTCCCTCATATGTGAAGTGTTGAATTGAAGCTCGGTGTTTGTTAGATGCCCCCCGGTTCCTTGAGATTCAGATAAGGTTCATTCTGCGTCACTACGATCGTGTTTCATCGGCATGCCGGTCCACATGTCTGTCGTCGTGTGGCTTGGGCCGCTGTTTATGTATCACAATAGGTGAGAATACTGCTAACAGAATCAACGAAGACAAGCACGCCACAAGTTGTTGGTCGCTATTTAGTGAAGCCACTACTGATCTTGTCCAGTTCTTTCGGACGATTTCTGTGACGGAATAACGGACAAATTTCTATGTACTTCTTGTAGATCTTATTGCTTGAGCATGAACTTCATATACTCTAGTCTAGCATGAACCTAAATACACGACTATGTGGTAGCCCTCGTGCTAACGAATTGATTTATAACTCGAGCCATATTCGAATGTTTTTACATTTAAGTAGTATCTTATACAAGGCGATATTCATAATCATTGATCTATTCGTTGCACATACCTGCAGAACGTCTCTGGTGCTCTGAGAGTCTCATCGCGATTTTGTCTTCTGCTATCTGCATTCACTAGATACCAGGCGACAGATACCACAAGTTCTTGGTGATTGGCTTCTCCGTATCCATTGTTAAAAGATCCTTACGGCGGCAGGCTCAAAGGTGTCTATAATTCGATAGACTGGTTAGATGTGAGACTCAATGACGTCAAAATATTGATTACAAGAAAAGATTTTCAAAATTACTCATGGGACGCTCAATCACGCGATTTTAGAGTATACTCGGTAATAAGCCTGCGTAGGGTTCATGGCTAACGATTATAGCGATGAATAGAAACTCTATTTTGGACGGACTTGAGGCTCAGTGCTTAATATACATCAAATGAGGATTCAGTGGGATAAGGGATAGTTAGCCGTGGGTCCGCCCGTGATATATACTAGTGTAGCGCTGTAGATCTGATCTGCCGTGAAAAGATAAACTAATAATTCAAGAGTCTGAAATTCAGGTATCTAGTAAATTTTGTTTATCATTAGTAGAGATGATGGTTAAATCTTCAAGTGAACAAGGATCAACCGTACACAAACCACCACCTAATCAAAATGAGGAAATAAATATTCAGACCATTTCCACAGCACAGGTGATCATCGATAGCAAGGAAGTTTACAAAACTTGTGATTAGCACTCGAGGTGATCACTACCGTGATACCGGAAGCTTGACTGTCATTGAATTCTCTGAAGTTATATAATTACTTTGTTTCATCTCCAATAGAATCTATTAACTGCTGCGTTTTGTGATCCTGACGAACAGCATAAAGAAATCTACATGGTCGAATCAGCGCCAATGGTAGTCTTTCCAATTGCGTATCTAGCCTTATCATCCGCGGCCAAAAGCTCTGTTGTTCGTGGCTCGCTCTCAATATCACTGGCCTTATCCTGTTGTGTTTCGACTGGAACATGGTCTCTTACGACTAGCCAGGTTGGGACCACCGAGATACCTATATAAGCCGGTTAGCTACTGTGAAAATAAGTGTCAGGGTGCAATCATCACTTACCGAGCAAGATTGTGGTTACTGCCAGAGGTACCCGACCACCAACCCACTTCTTTGTGTTCAGACCAAAGCTTACAGCCTGAGCGAAACTTTCCTGGCCTCTAAGAATTCCCGAGAATCTCGTCAACTCTGAGATATTGTCTGTCTTGGTCGCGACCAGATAGTACAGCCAATTTTGCAGGGCTTGTCGAGCAAAGTCCCACAGCAACAACACGAAGAAACCCTCAACGAAACCGCTGTCTTCCCAGTCATAAGCCGGAGGGTTCCTTGTGTACTTTTCTTGAATGACCCAGCCATAGACCCACGCAATGATATGCAGGACGATGACATAATAGTATCCGTAAACGATACGCTTCTTTACCGACAGTCCCTTATAGTCTAGTAGCGTACTAATCAACTGGGATGAAAGCAGGGTCCCGAAGTTCTGGACCAAGCCAATGAGGGCGCGGGCCCGGACGCCAAAGTAATATGTTGAGAAATTACCAGTATACTGGTTGAAGTACGCCGCCCAGAAAATCGGCAAGAGCAAGAGGATATCCTTGCGCTTGCTTACCTCCCATAGCGCCCTGAACTCGCCCGAGAACGTCTTCTCGGTCTTGATGATAACCTTGCTGCCGTCAGAACGCTGAACCTTCTCCGGGGGCGAGAGAGCCAATGCCAACGGTGCAGCAATACACTGCAGAGCGATGAAGACCAGATACGTCTCATAGCCAACCTTGCCCTTCGTCTTCTGCCCGGAACTATGGTTCAGGCCAAGCACAATTGCACCGCCGACGAGCGGACCGCCGGTGCGGAACCAGAGCCAGATGTTCATATATCGACCCCTTTTTCCTGGCTCGGGATAGCCGAGCGCAACAGCACCTTCGCTGGCCCAGAACAAGCCGGCACTGAACCCACAGGCCGCAGCGCCGACAAGGACCAACCAGACGTTTCCATATCGATTGTTGCAGTACAAGCCAGCAGAATAGATCGGATAGCCAACAGCACCAAAGAACAAGGTCCAGTTCAGTCCGATGCGGTTTGCGATGGGGGCGCCAAAAAGGCAAAGAAAACCCATGATTGCGAAAACCAGAGCGTTGGCCGCATTGACGAGGTAAGGCTCTTGCGCACCACCGGCACCCAGAGAGTTCATCGCATTCCATAGACCAGGTGCCAGGAAACCTACGCCACCGATCACGAATGCGTTGAATAAGGTCGTGTGGTACCAAGTCCGGCGGTGTGGGGCCGAAGCCGTGATAGACCCGGCGGCAGACATGGTGGGCCGACGTGCGATCACTGCTTTCAAAGCTTGAAAAGAGTTTAAAAGCAAGTCGATCTATTCACTACCTTTCTATCTAATACCACCAGTTCCTTCTTATTTCTTATATTAACCTTTAAGGTTGCAGATTCTTCTCTTCTCCACCGATGCGCCAAGAATTGGTGATAGTCCATGGCGATTGCGACATCTCTAACCCCTGCTAGTATGACTAACCTTTGTACGTATATGGACCGGAGCCGCGCGAAGGTAACGTTAACAAGAAGAAAGAACGAAAATTTCCGTCGAAAATTGGGACTATCACTGATGTTGAACAAATATTGGAAGAAAAAGTTCTCAGCCGAACACGACGTGTGGGCTGACTAGGTAATCTAGACTCCTCACTAACCACCAAATATATTTGGCAGGACAGCAGACCATAAGGTGGGAAAATACATGCGTGACAGCCGCCCACTTTCGTTCGGCTAACATCATTTGCTTGTGCGATTGGAGTCGCGCTTAGTCATAGTCGCAGGATTCGTTGGCGTATATCAGATTCAGATACCTCGAAACAAGCATGTACAGCTAACACCGTCTTTCTATACACTGGAAATTGTTTTGTTCTATCGAGAGAATCAGTAGTTCTCCTGGAAGGGTTCCTGCTCTACACCAAATCATCAAAGAACTCAGAGCCAAATTGTGGCTTAAAGTTTGGCTGAAGTGCGAGTGACTATACAAGTTTCGAACACAACTCTTGAAGGTCATTCGTGTACACGATATGACAATGTGTGCATGAATCCTTGATATGAAATGTTTTTCAGCTCAGGTGTAGCTATGGTGTGGTTGCCCTTTGTCGTTTTCGAGGATGCCCCTTTGTCGCGTCGACCTGGTGAGCCGGGAATGGCATAGATCCGTGGCCTCTTCCGGACAAAAGAACTTGATCCAAGATACTACACTTATATCACATCTAAATGGTTGAATTGAACAGACATCTGTGCACAGTTCCTTCCAGACCTGGGCAAGTTAACAAGATATGACCATGACCCATTTATACTCCGTATAATGGCATCGGCATAGCTGTACCGTCGAATTAAGCTTTGCCTAAAGAGCAACCTAAATCAGAATAGCTGCCGTGGCGATGATGGGAGCTAGCCACGCACAAAAGAGCAGGGCCTCAAAACCTTTGGCTGAAACTCAGAGGCGGGAGGCAAAGGCCGGATTCAACTCCCAACAGTATGTTCTTGTGAAAAGAGTACCCATCGCTTTTAGCCGGGGAACAGGATGGAAGAGCGAGTTGAGATACATAGGGAAAAGCTCCGAGGTGATGAGCTTGTGTGTAAGTGCATATATCGAGAAGTGCTTCTTATCATAGAGCCCAGTGCTGACACCTAATACAGCCCTACACTGTCGGCTATTCCGGCGCTCGAGAATCAGACAACGCAACGCACATGGAGATACTCCGGGACACTCTATCAGGAAACGTATACCAGCTCAAGACATCTGGCGTGTTCCCACTACGCGAACTCGTCGACGCGACCTGTCGATCACTGTTAAAAGCGCTCCACCACCTCGCAAAGCATGGCATAGTACACCGCGACGTCAGACCTGAGAACATTCTGTATAGGAGGGACCTTAGTGGCGACATAACACTCAAGCTTGCGAACTTCGGGCTGCGCATCGACACGAGTTCCTCCAGACACAACCGCAAGATTAACGCGTATAGGGCCCCAGAAGCATACACCTACGAGGCCCAGACGCATGCCTCGGACATGTGGTCGCTCTTTGCCACTCTGTGCGAACTGGCGGATCGTTATCACCCGGGCTCATATCGCACATACCCAGAGGCTTGGGCCAGGCTCTATGACATCGCAACTACGGTCTTCGAGAAAGGCACCCTGGACTTGCGAGGAGTCAGGGAAGCCGTCGTCTGGGACGCCGGTAGCCGCGCGGCGGCAGCGCAACTGCTTGACAAATTTGGTGACGGTACAGGAGTCGTCAAGCCGGGCACCCAGGTGTCTGGTCGCGAACTGACACCTTGGACTACATGGGTCGACCAAGTTGGTGGGTCTGCCGTGGCCAAGGGACTATACGAAGGCACATGGGATATATTACCGGGGTTACCGGGGCGCTCGAGACCAGAACTAGACCCAGGTCGACGCAATCGCAAGAGTTCTGGCCCATTCATAGCTAATGAGACCTCGAAGACTGTACCACAGGTCACAGGTCCACCGAGTACGAAGTTTGCGAGTACATACAACCCTTCCGAAAGGATTGCTGTCGAGGACGGGGTGAGGAATAGCATGTGCGAGAAGACCCGGAGAGTAACGGTGGAGGAAATAAGACAATGCCCGGACCCACAGATTGGAGAGGCCCTGGCTTCGGAAATGAACGCCTTGCTTCAGCTATCTGCAGAAATAGATGCCCCGGACAGATCAATGATGGCAGCAGAACCCGATCTCGCGGAGATCTCGGCGGCGCGGAACGCACTGGAGGTTCAGGTCGCGGGACTGCAAGAAGCTTTTTGGGCAAAAGATGACGTGGTCGCACAGCTATGGACCGGGGGGTGTTCATTACCATCAGGCGATGCAACATCTGCTGGGGAGCTGAATATGGTTGACGACAATGAAGAAAGAGCGAAAACCCCGCAGATAAATGGCTATTCACCGATCCAGGATAACATGGAAACAGACGTCACTCATAAAGCCGACCTGATGGAAGTCGTGCGAGCGAAGGATGCCATCGAAGCGCAGCTCGGGGAGGCAGTGGAAGCACGGGGATTTATCCAGTCAAGAATGACAAAAGTTTTACCATCCAGTGACCAGCTGAAAGCACAGCCCCAAATCCATGAAGAAATTCTTCGGGCCAGAGACACAGTGATCCCCCAGCTGGAAGTCGCGAATGTGACGTCTCAATGCACTACAGCAGCCGGAAGACACGAAGAGGTAAACGAGAGACTCCAGGAAGCATTGGAAGCGAAGGAAACCAGAGATATACTGATAGAGGCCATCGAAGCCATAACGTTTCTTGAGTCGAGGCTCAGCAAGGCGCTGGAGTCCAGGGATCAGCTCAAGAGCCAGCTCGAGGCTTTCGACGCGGAAAGGGTGGTCGATGTAAACGGAAGTATCATCTCCCGGGAGGATAAGGCATCGATCATATATCGGGGCCGGGGTGTGGTGGTCGATTCGGAACAGCCACCACACTCGAATAATGATCTCCAAGGAGATCTGAGCCAGATCCTCGAAGAGAAAAGCGCAATCGAAGCACAGCTGAGACAAGCAGCCACGGAGCGCCTGGCCGCAGAGGCCAAGCTAAAGGACGCCGTGGGCGCCAGGAGGTCTGCGGAGGAGCAGATTAGGAAGGCTGGCGCCGCACGAAAGGCCGTTGAAGCCTCCCTAAAGACAATCAGGAATGAAAGGGATGCGCTCAGGATACAGGCGAGCAGAGCTGCCGCTGATTCCTCGGACGTCAGCAATGGACGTCGGCGACGCTGGAGCGGGACTACTCGTACGACACAGGAGGAGAGCTTTGAGGGCGCTCATCTAATGAAAGCGCCGGGTTTCACCTATCGGATGGACCCTATGGTTGCAAAGAGACAACGACATTTCTCGAGCACAAACGATACTCTGGTTGACATGGATATCTGCCGCAAAATGCTGAATGTTAAAGGGCGCGACCATTCTTTGGTCAAACGGCGCAAGCTCGTCGCTGACTTCGGCGGTCCTCCGACCAGCCGGCGCAATCAGCACTTGCACGAGTTCGGGGTGGGACCTTCGGGAGGTAGACGCATGAGGATATAGTATCACAATGCGAGGTTAGTCGGTTGTCGAGTTGTACGAAACCTTAGTTTTATGGGTTGGTGGGCACTGGAACAACACACAACAGAAGCGACTGACTACGCAGTTCGTTGGTTTAGTCATTTTCTCATTAGATCATAGCTCGTAATATCCGAAGCCGTCAAGTATCCGTCAGTATTGACACTGGCTATGTCTTGGAATCCTGCGATTATCCAAGCAAGGCACGCTCATAAGCTTCCTGATCAAGGTGCCGAAGTAGGGCCGCACTCAATGCAGCACGACAATCCAAGATGGCGGGCGCGACGCCGTCTATTTGCTGCAGATTTCCGCGCATACTTTCCATATGATTGCCAAGCTGTGCTGCAAGACCTTGGAGCTCATCATCCTGAAGGTCGGTGAAGGCTTCGCCTGCGCCCTTCTCAGCAGCTTGCAGCCAACCAAGTCTTTTGGAGTCGTGCTCGTCCTCGTCATGCTTTATATCCGGTACAAGAGAATGCACCTTCCTCAGCTGATCTCTCCGACCTCTGATCTCAGATCTGGCATTGGCGCTGATTGTGTTGAGAAGCTTATACTCCATTTCTAGTTCACTCTCAGCACGCTCCTTTTCCCGTTGCAGCAATGTAACACTATGAAGTAGCGGATCGAGTTGAGCTTCCAAAGTCTGTATTCCATCCACAGTTCGCTCGTACTCAAGCTCATCTTCTCGCTTATGTGATGTAGTAGCCGGTGGGAATGGCAAGCCGCGACTAAGCTTGGCGCGCAGTCGATTGCTGATAGCGTTCAAAGCCGACGCGGCTTGAGAGTGCTTCGTCAAGTTATTGAGACGAAGCAGAACAGGACGGGAGGCCGAGTGTAAGAGGTTTGCGACGGTGTCCACAGAGGTCGCATCGAGTGGTGACCATTTCTCCTGGATGGTTTGTCGCGTAATGCGTCGAGTTTTAGTCGCCAGGTGGCGGTAAGAGGCGGGTTCCGGGGATGAAGATCGAGACCTGTCTCGGGAACCATCTTCTTCTGGAGGGGCCTGTTGCCGTTTCTTGGGTTTGGATGATATCTTAGCTGACTTCCTTCGGCTCTCTGCCTGACTCCGCCGTTCCACGGAATCCGACTCCTGCTCAGGTTCTTCCGTCTCCTCTGCCGTTTCGGTATTCTTAACCTGTTGTTCAGGACGGGGCTGCTGCTTTGTTTGGGGCTGTGCGCCATTATTCAGAGAAGGGCGGCCACGCTTTTTTGGGAGGATCCCAGGCGCTGTCGAAGCATCAGTGTCACCAGAGCGGCGACCACGCTTCCCAGGTTTTGCTTTGCTCATTTCCCCAACTTGATCGTTCCCAGTCGCAGTTCTGTTCTTGAGGGATGGCCGACCTCGCTTCCTTGCCCTTTCAGGAACGGCTTCAGGTTCTTCTTCAGCCTCGGCATCCTCCTCATCGTCGGGATCTGCTTCAGCCCTAGATTGCTTTTTGCTCCTCCCGGGCTTCGCCTTCTCTCTCCCTACTGCCGTGCGACGTTCCTTTCTAGTGCCTCTGAGCAAGCTAGAGTCAACCGCAGTCTCATCATCTGCCTCAGGATTGTCCTCCGTAGCTTCAACCGGTTTAGGGGGCCGACCCCTTTTCCTCACTTGTGGGCTATCTTGTGTTTGCTCAGGTTCTGCGACCTGCTGTGAACGATTGATTGGAGGCCTGCCAGGTTTTTTAGGCGGCTGGCTCCTTGCGACAGCGCTCATCTCCTCGTTGCGCTCCTGCTCAGCTTCTTGCCGTGGTGCCGCGGGTCTGCCACGTTTCGTTGGCTTGGACTTCTCAGCTGGCGGCTCTTCAACTTCGGGGCCGTTCGGTATCTGCGGATTCTGCGATAACGAAGGTCTGCCACGCTTCCTCTTCTTGGATGGTAAAGCTGCTACATTGTCCGGTTCCGGCTCTGGATCTGGCCGTAGAGATGCTTTCGCAGGTCTACCACGCTTTTTAGGACGAGACTCTTCTTGGGAATCCCCATCTGCGGCATTTGCTTGTGGACGGACTATTGAGGCGTTACTCGAGAGTGTAAGTTGAGACTGCGACGCGCTTTCGTCTTGTCGGGACGCGTTCGCAGGGCGGCCGCGCTTGCGCTTCTGGTTTGCTGCCTCTGCAGCCTAGAGGACATGTATTAGCTACAGCCGGGATAACGGGGCCTCAGAAAGACAATCCCTTACCATGCTCTTCCAACAACAAAAGAACCAGGATACTACAACATATAAATACAATTGTCACGATGCCGCATCATCGACGTGCAGCGCGTCCGCTTGAACTCGAGCTAATGTTTCCGGATAACGATAAGCCATGAACCTGGCAGGGATCGAAGCTGCAAGACTGTTTGTTGGGTGCACAAAAGTGGAGTTGGTGCAAAAGCCATTGAACGAGTTTCTAACCTTACCATGTACTAAACTTCCAGCATAAGTATTTACTGCAGCCAATCCACACCTGGACATCGCAGTTCCTACAGTACATTAGGTTACGATATTTACAATCTAGATTAGGTTTATAATAGAGCAAAGTAGTGCATGACTTTGGTAAAACCCCAAGACAAGATTGCGAGACGGCCCCGTAGCTGCATCGCATCGCTCAACGCCGCAGAGCAAGCAGCTTTCCTGGCCAACCAACCCTACAGCCTGCTGGAGCTCTCCCCCATTTGCTTGGCACTGGATTCGGGATTCTGCCTTCAGGCAGCTTAGCCTAGCGTGATCCCTGTCTGCCAGCACCAGGTGGAATCGCAGAGATTACCATCCAAGGGTCCCTTCTCTGTCCTTTTCATCGATACTCCTCTGCTCAAATCGCTAGATAGACCCCAATCAGGATATCAGGGACATCGTTCGTATTCCCCTTCTTTGCCTGTGTCTCGACTACAAGGGCCTCGGACGAGACTTCTTCTATACATTCTTGTTTTTGTCTCACCCAGAAACGAGAAAAACCCCCCTCCTCCACACTTACATCATAGTCAGCGGCCGAAGCCTATTGTCATAGCTCCCCGTTGATCCTTCATCCTCCCCGTCCATCCGCCTCACACGCAAGACACATCATCACGATGCGCTTCACTACAGCTCTCGCTACTCTGCCGCTCCTGGCAGGCGCCCAAGATGTGCCCCAGTACCAGGCCCAGTTCCAGAACTATCTGGACAAGGTCTGGTCGTACATCCCCAACCCGAGCAAGTCGGACCCCGTTGGCGCCGCCGAGGCCAAGGTTGGTGAGCTGAAGCTCGATGTCCTCTCGCTCAACAACTGGCACCAAGTTCTGTACAGCCATGTCACCCCGCAGCAGACTGCTCCTGAGGAGACTTGGGTCCTGATCACTGGTGGAAACAAGACGTGTTTCGGTACGTATTTGCTCCCTCTGCCTGGCAGTGCAACTGCAATTTATCCTCTGCACTAAAATGCTAACTAATACCTTGCAAAGGCCACTGCGACAGGATCGAGGAAGCCTTCAACCAGACTGCCGCCAAGTTTGCTGTCACCCCCGGCGCACCTCACACCGCGATCCTCAACTGCGAGAACGAGCCTGTACTGTGCAACTCTTGGTCTGCGCCCGCTGGCGCCCTTTGGATCTTCGAGATGCAACCTCAGCCAGCCGCCATCGATCTCTACGCCAAGCGCTTGAACTTGACCACCGTCACGAGCGACGATTTCGTCCAGTTGCAAAAGGACGGCCACAGGGAGTCGAGCAAGCTTCACGACGGCATCTTCCACCCTTTCAATGGTTGGTTCGCCCAGAACGGAGTGTCGACCCTCGTTGGCTACGTGCTCTGGGGCTTCAACCTGGTGCCCAGCTGGCTCTTCATGGTTGTCGT
The DNA here is from genome assembly GCF_020726525.1 of Truncatella angustata. Taxonomy (NCBI): domain Eukaryota; kingdom Fungi; phylum Ascomycota; class Sordariomycetes; order Amphisphaeriales; family Sporocadaceae; genus Truncatella; species Truncatella angustata. The sequence continues at coordinate 597,938 of NW_025763390.1, read as the reverse complement.
GTCCATGCTTAGCAGGACTATGATGTAAGTTGACCACCAACAAAGGCTTCGAGTGCACGGTATTAACAAATCTCAGGTCTAACCGTGTGAACAACCAACAAGCCGGTGCTCCCCGACCTGCCGCTACCGGTCAAGCTGTGCCCCGATAGACGCCTCGCCCGTCAGACGGCCGCGCTTTGGAACCAAGAAACAGAATTTGAATCAACACAAGGGTTCATTCAGGAAGGAGAACCAGAGTAGTCGTCATCTTCCCAGTTGAAGAGTTGCACGATGCTGGTGCGGGAGAAGACTTTCGGATCGTGTAGTCATAGTTACCCAGTTATTAGTTGTAATGGATACAGTCTGTCGTGGATGTTCACTCGCTCAGCCCTTCCGCTTGCAGACTTGCTGAAAATCTTTGAGGCCATCGATGACCTCGTTCCTGAGCTTGGGATTCGCTAGCCGTCCGTATCGTAGATCGCTCATGCTGCCGACGGTCTGCTTGACGGACTCTAGGAGTGCCGCTTCCTCTTCTTCAAGTCTCTGCACTTGCTGCTCCATGTCCGCCGCCGCAAGGTGCATCTCAGGAAGGATTGTGCGCAAGTCATGTTTCCTCGGTTGGATCGTATTCGAAGTAGGTCCGAAGAGCTGTTAGAAGCGTTGGTGTTAGGTGCATCTGATGGCTATCGACGTGCAGAGCTCATAGAGACACGGGGATATGAAGGAGGAGTGTCCGTGATTTCTCTTGACTTACATTCCTCTCGATTTCTATCTCGTCGTCTATGTCGTCGTCGAGTTCCGCTTCGTGTCTTGCTTGGGCAACCGCCCGGCGCAATGCCTTGCCCCGCTTGACTTCGCTGTCTATGTTGCTGCCGACCAGGTCTACCACGGCATTGCGCTGCTGCTGTAGATCACGATAGAGCGCACGGATCTGGGGAGAAGACTGTTGCGACTTCGGAAAGTACGCGGTGAATTCTTGCAGCGACAGGATGGCAGGAAGCCGGGCCGGTAACAACAAATAGTTTTGCAGTATGGTGGCTTCGTTGGGCGCCATTGTTAGGACTTGTACGTATATCTGCAGTCTGGAGATTGACCCGCGTATAGCTTAAGATCAAGCCAGCCAGCCCAAGGACTACAGTATATCTCGCAGCAAGATAAGACCCGGGGACAATGCACGAGTGCCTACGGATCATCCGTATTGTGCAACAACAATTTGTTGACCGGAGAGGTGTGGTGATATTGAAGCAGGAGGCGTCGGATAAGCAATCAATTAATTCAAGTTTCAGCATTCCACTCTCCGTCCAGGATACGCGACCCCCTTAGCGCCCCCTTTGCAGCGAGAGGGCAGTGAACGCGTCCGAGCGCCACTCATCTCAACTTTGAATGTCCTCGAATAAGGGAAACTGCCGTCGACTTACTATCAATGCATGTTCATACGGACTTGGTAGCAGATGGTGCCTTCTCTGTTCCAGCTTGACAGGTATGATAGAATTTATCGTGATCCCGATCCCTCAATGTGCTCCTTGGCTTCACAGACCCTGACAATCGCCCCAGGACTTTCTCAACACTAACTCAGATCTCACTTGACTTCTGAGCATTTATCAATTTTAACCAGTCGCCGGCCAAGGCGCTCATCGTCGCCAACTTCTATTACCGTTTGAATTATCGTGTAGCCTTCTGTGTTCACTTGAAAACTTTTCCGCTCTGCCTCGGGGAGCTTCTTCAGACCTTCTCATATCTGTCCATCCACAGGAGCAGCCTGCATCATGGCACCTTCGAAGCAAGCACCGGGCCCTCCCTTTGCGAAGGACGAGAAAGTGCTCTGCTTCCATGGTGATTTGATGTATGAGGCCAAGATCACAGAAGTCCGCAGTGCCTCAGATCCCACCAACACCAACTTCGCGACCATCAAGGCAGATGACGCCCAGTACAAAGTACATTACAAGGGCTGGAAGTCTTCCTGGGATGACTGGGTGACTCAGGACCGTATTCGTAAATTCAACGATGACAACAAGGCCCTTGCCGCCCAACTGCAGCAGGCCGCCCGACTTCGCACCGCTGGCGGTTCCAAGAGCGCCAAGAAGGCCATTGGCAAGGCTGTCGGTGGTGTCGATAGCGAGATGAGCTCCGCCCGAGGTAGTGAGGAGCGTGCTGCCACCAATAGCTATGCTGGAAGGGGCCCCAGACGAGGTCGCGATTATGAGCTCGAGAGTGTAAGTCGTCCTTTCTTTTTATCTGTCATTTCTTTTGCGCGTCTAGGCCAAGGAGGAGTCCAATGTACACCAACATGGTATATGCGATGACTATAAACAACAACGCTTTCTTGCTCGGCCTCATAACGGAGAAATTCTGCGTCTGGCAGTTGATGCTGCCTTCGGAAACCCCTCGCCTCGTCTTTGGGTGCCGTCAGGAGAGACCGGGTAGCACATACCGTGCTCGCTTTCCGTAACATATTTTCTGGATAGTACATCTGAACATAGTTGACTACTATCGTGGAATTGTTCGGTGGTGTTGATCAAGTGAGTGAAAGCCTAATGTTCTAACGGACCTTTGCTCATTCGAACAGGTTCATCTGGTCACAGCTCAAGCCAGCCTTCCAAGACGACGATGACTCTCATAGGACGATTCAGACAATGCCCAACAAATATATCAGCCACTGAGCTCCATGTGATCATGAGATCTGCGAAGCAAAACCATGAAATTCCATGCGTAGGCAGACCGGCACCAACACCTAAGGGAATGGCTGTCGAACTACCTGCGCTCGGGACATGGTACCAAACATCAAGGAGTGTAGCTATTAAGCTCCATGCTGGGCCTTCCTTTCTTGGCCACCGGTTTCGACAACACAAAGCACAACATTTCCGCATACCAGACTCACGCTTGGTACCATGAGCGTATATTCACCGCGACGTGCTTCGTTTGTTAGAAACGTCGTTTTTACATCGTCCGCGTCCAAGTCCAACACTTAGGCTGGCCTCACTTGAGCTGCGTAAGTCATCGCCAATGTTACCTACGCCAACCTCCTAGATATCCAGTGCATGTGGTGGCACAATGTGTCGGTCATACAGCCTCGAAACTCGATACTTACGGCAATTATACCTGGCACATATTGATCAGTTATTAAACCCAAGCCTCATCAGCTGGCCTTCACACAGGCGATATTTTTGTCTTTGAGGGCGGTTAAAATCGATGCTGACCTGAACAACACACGAGCATGTGGACTACTGCACAAGTCCTTGCTAGACACAAGCCAACTGTATCTACCAAACTCGGTCCTCACACCATTAACAATACAATCTGGTTGAAGAATCTCTCCCGATACAGTACCCAACACATGTTGCCAGGGATTCGCGGGCGGCTGAAGGTATGGACGTCGTGCTTTGGGACAGGACTGCGACAGGGCGCGTCTTTGTACTTCATTCCTTGAGGTTCAAGCCTAGACGCCTTGGCAACAAAATCAATTTTGTGAGGCTCCTACTAGGCACTTGGGAACTCTTTGCAGTATGCTGCAATTTCGTCACTTTGTTCAACAACTGGGTACAAAGGCCAAGGCTTTGTGGATGGCTTTGGGAAGCGAGTTCTGGCACTGTTCACAGATACCGGCAACAAGGCGTGCAGATTAATGACCCTCCTATTGGCTTTCTTCTCATGACGCTAAAGCCAGCAGTTCGATCTGTTTGTCCATCTTCATACTAGTCAAAGCAACCTGTGTTATTCGGTTGTGACGGGACAACCATCTATCTGCATGCGCCAAAGGCGAAGACCCACTCGGCAACCCTTCAACTCTATTTGGATGCAATAGAGGGCAACATCCTGAGTACCCACCGAGGATTCCCTGTTAGCAACCAACAATCAGTGAAGACCAGGTCTTCTTAGTCGTTACTGCCTTCATGTTGGGGTTTTGGCAGCTGGACAGCCTTTCATCTTGGGTCAGACATCCGGTCATCTTTGATCACAGTATCTGCTTTTCCCTCTCCCACCATTTCATCAAGAAAGAACCGAATAACAACCACGGCGATTGTTTGGTAGTTTGCCTTTGGCCACAATCCCACGCCATCTTCTTTTGGCTTTGGAAACTTTTCCTGGAAAGCATCCTAGCCATTGCAATTCTCTTGAATCTTGTCATTTCGAGACGGAAAGTTTTGCACACATAGGTTTTGCATTATTATTTCACGCGTTCTGCCATTCCCACAAACCATTCCCGCAAACATCCCGCAACACAACTCATATCGATAAACCACACAACCGTGAATCCCACCATGGCTGATGAGGAAGATATTATTCCCAGCTCTCCTCCGCCGATGGATGAGGTGGATTTTCTTGATCCTCCCGTCGTTTCTGAGAGAATCCATAGAGGCAATAACCGCGTCAGACGTGCTTTGCGCCATCGCACTGCCCCTGCAGATGCAGGTACTGTTGAACAGGCAAGTGCTCCCCTTGTTTCACGCCGAAGAACACGAAACTCCCATGGCCGGATTCCGGTTGAGGACGAGATCGGCTTCGAGGCAGCCATGGAGCAAGCTGTAGCAGCATCCCTCAAGGAAAACCACCCCAAGCCAAGCGAGTTCACAACCACCAGTACAGAGGTACCCAACCAGGGGAGCAAGGACAAAGCGTCCCCAGCCAAGGTTAAGACCATGCCGAGTCAGCTCAGGGCCACTGCTAGAACAGATGAGACTGAGGATGGCAGCCACCACGAACCAGCGCCAATGAAAGAAGTTGTGGCGCCCCAGAGAAAAGCTTTAAAGCGAAAAGCTGCTGCCGCCGCTTCAGCATCATCCGGACTGGCACCATCCTCCGAAGAGACCAGAGCCAAGAGGCACAAGCCGGCTATCAACTCAAAGCTGCCATCGTCGTCGAATGCGGTAAAATGGGCGAAAAACCCTCAAGATGACTACACCAAAGCATTCAAGCTCAAAGAAGCTCGATATTTTAAGGCGGGCGCCAGATCAGATCACCTACTTCGACATCCTCCCGGCACCAAAAATATATATGTTGATAAGAAGGGCAGACTACGGCTTGGCTCTAACGATGTTCCTTACCATTTGTTCACGCAGGACAAGCCTATTCACCCCAAGATCAAGCAAGCCAACATGGATGGCACTTTGACGGTGGAGAAGCTGAAATGGTTTAAAGGCATGCCACACCATGTCAACATTCCTGTTGCTGGCATCCCATCTGACAAGCCGTACCGAGGCAAGACCACTCGAACGGCCATTGAGGAACCGACCACCAACAACTCACAGCTTGACATACCCAAGCCCATCGACAAGATGCCGACCACTGATAACTCTTGGCTTGGCAGATCCCAGGCCATTGTCGAGGAGCCAGCCATGGATGAGGCCACCGTCGATGAGCCAATCATGGACGACTCCTGGCTTGGCAAACCCGAAGTTTCGGCTTCCAACATGTTTCGCCTTTTGCAGATTTACACTCCTACTTTGACCTTTGGACATTTGTCATACATATTTCAAGCTGCTAATCTCATTGATTTCAAACAGGAGGATGCATTCCATCAGCGACCGTCGATTAAGATTCCGATGCCTGATCTTTTGAAGGGCCTTCTCGTCGATGATTGGGAGAACATCACCAAGAACAACCAGCTTGTCCCGCTTCCTCACCCCAAACCTGTCACCCTTGTGCTCAACCACTATCTCGAGTACGAGAAGGCCCACCGCGAAGAGGGTTCCGCTTCGATCGATATCCTCGAGGAGACTGTTGCTGGCCTCAAGGAGTATTTCGATAAGTGTTTGGGTCGCATCCTGCTCTATAGGTTAGTATCACATCGTGCTGGGCACTCTTTTGATTTCTCTTGCTAACTTCCTGCCAGATTCGAGCGCCCCCAGTACGCAGAAGTCCGTGAGAAATGGACGGCGGAGGGTTCAGAGTTCCATGGCAAGACCCCCTGCGACACTTATGGTGTCGAGCACTTGATGCGCTTGTTTAGTAAGTCACCTGCACCCCACTAGCCAGTCCTGCTTGCTAATGGTAGCTAGCCGCACTTCCTGAGCTCGTCGCCCAGACCAACATGGATCAACAGTCTGTGAACCGCCTTCGTGAGGAGCTCCTCAAGTTCTGCCACTGGCTCGAGAAGAATGCTGGTGAATACTTCCTGGCAGAGTACGAAGTTCCCAACGCCGAGTATTCCGACAAGGCCAAGAACTAGGGTGAAGAGGAGACTTAGGACTAGGAGGATAGAAGTGGATTGTAACGAAGCAATGACTTGTAATACCCCTACACACCAACTTGCTACCGAAAGGACATGGAAAAAGGGAAGACATAAGGACTGTAACACTTTTCATGTACATGACTCGGGTGATCACACACCGCCGGACAACAACGGAAGCACAGCCGAAAAGAGCTGTGATTCTCATTTCGTTATGCAACTTTCGGTGTCGGTTGTCATCATAAGCACAAATCTCTTGAATCACCAGTAGTGCCTCTTTCAGTCTAGTGAGAGATACGGTAGCATGAACCAGGCCCCCCAAAAAAAAACATAAATGACATCGAGGCCATAGTTTACGTGAACGGTCGAAAAGCATCACACCTGTGATTGACAACACTATCTCTCAGCTGTAGTGAGCCTTCACTACATCGCTCGCTCCTGTGATTCTAACAGTAATTTTCTTTTCTTCTTTACTAAATATTCAGACAAGAAATAACACAAAGGTGCCCCTTATCATAGCGTGCACAGAACATGATGAGAAGTACCATAGCAGCAAGGAGGCTTACGTCTTCCTTTTGACAGGACTTGTTTTCAGGTATTTCTCGACGTAAAGAAATTCCCATCCGCAGTTTGTTCCATCTGTAGACCTTCTTTTCATTTTTATAAATGTAAATAAAAATACACAAAAAAAACCCCCCCTCTCTCCCGCAGAAACCAAACCAACACTATATGTGTCAACAGATCTACCGAGAAGACTGGTGCCAACACAACCAGCACCCGATCCGACACTGCCCCCCCCTTTCCTCTCCCTGGTCCCCGGCCTGGCAAACAAAACTCCGCCACATCGCCACCGTCCTCTGCCTGGACCCGGGCGAGTGCGTGGCGCACTTCTTTGGAAACGAGCTTGGGGAGCGGGTGGTGGTGGTGGTGGGATGATGGCTAGGCACTGGCGCAGGGAGCCGAGGAGGCGTAGGATGAGCATGATGGATCTGGTTGTGCTGGGGAGATACATGTATTCAGGTAGATATGCTTGGGCATGTAAAGGCTGATGCTGGAGCACGGCTAGCTGGGTCCTCAAGTTCACTGTGCCTGTGGTATGAGGTAGTTTGTGTATGATACAATGCTTGATTTTTATGTACAGATTGTTGTACATGGGAGTTGGTACGGGTGTTGCAGAGGCAATGGACCTTGCCACCCCCATTCTCCATACCACGGCTTGCCGGCTACTTTCCACCTTGTGCCTGGCAATCCAAAAGCAACTGTTCAAGGACGGAGGAGCACCTCGCATGTCCTTCACGGACTCATAGCCCATCGCTCACCAGCCAATCCGTCTCTCTCTCTCTCTCTCTCTCTCTCTCTCCCCCCCCTTCTCTCTGCCTCTCTTTCGTTCCCCAGTCCTAGTTTTCCTGCGCGGGTTTTACACGTTGTTCTCCCTGAACGGCCTCACCACGCCGACCCTCGTGGCCGGGGTCTCAAGCCAGAACCCCCTCTCGGGCCTCCTCTCGACGCGCATCTCCTTGGAGTTGAGGGCCTTGTCGACCTCCCGGACCGTGACCAGCTCCTTGACCTTCATGATCATACCGGCGAACTGGGGCGTGACGGGGTGGAAGACGGTCTGGGTCCTCTTCCGGAGGCCCAGGGCGGCGAGGACGCCCCGCGTCCGCTCGGGCAGACCGATGGCGGAGCGGTGCAGTTGGATGCGGAAGAAGGACATGGCGACGATGCTGCGCACTGTAGACGAGTTGCCGCTTGTGTTTCTCTGGGAGATAGCCCCCTTTTGGTTGCAGTCTGGTTCCTGGTGGTATGTATGTAGTCTAGCCGGTGGTGGTCCGTATTCCGGAGTTTGGATTATCCTCAGTCTACACCACAGATCAATCAGCCATGAGATCCCGTCCCAAATTCCAACATCCGTCGCTTCCCGCGAATCGTGCCCAGTTCTGGCACCGCCGAGTAAGAGCCAGGCGAAGCGACCCACAACTGGCCCCTGAACATTCGTCGCAGAACCTGGGAAAGGCTGAGTGGAAAACTTACGAGCAGCCCAATATGCTTATTGCTTAGCTCCTTCCGCCGTGTTATCTCGTCTAGTCAAGCCGTGGTGCTTTTCAACTATGCTGCCGCTTCCAAGATCTGTGAGGTCCCGAATTGAGTGTCGCGAACTTTTGGCCGAGCTCAAGGCTTATCGCTTATCAACAGAGGTGGGCCCTTTTTTCTTCTACTGTATGTACATATTCTACCTAGGTTAGTACTACGCCAACGCCCCCCCTTGGTGTGCAGGCTGCTGCTTTCTGCTCACACCCCAAGCTCTCGTTGAAATGTCAACGCCCATGTCCAAGTGCCAACATTAGACTGGACAAAACCCATGGTATTGCGGCAGAGGTAGAAACTATGCAGAATAGTTGTGTAATGTGCTCCGGCGGCGTGCCACATATGCTTATTTTTATTGGGCGACTCGATTCAAGCACGGGAAGCCGTGCATGCGCAGTATGAGATGCTTGACTAACAAGGACGACTTGACAATATATCATGAACTTCACTCTTCTATTATCCCAGGCTCATATCGGCCCAAGTCATCGAAATGCTATATCTCATCATTTCATGCAGGATGATCGCGTAGAAATCTAGTTATCGCGTTCCCCCCATCCAATCCGTTTCGGTGACGTAAAGCAGAGCTCCCATTTTCCCTCGCACAAATTTCATTCACTTATACACAGGCCCCCCGTCACTGTTTATTTGACGGAAACCTCAACTCGACCCTCACCGACCGGCCCGGCACCCGCAAGGGTGGGCAGCAGGTATGTGATGTCATCCCAAGGATGTCTGTAGAGACCAGTGCGGAGTCTCTTCTGGTCCAGGTAGTGGGCAATCAGACCGATGCTGCGACCCAGCACGAACAGACCGTTCAGGACACCCATGTTCATGTAGTCCTCAGCCTCCTCGGGGCTGAAGGCACCACAGTTGCGCATGAGATCAACGAAGCACACGGCAATGCAACCGTCAACGTTCAGGATCAGGTTGTCCTTCTTGGATGTGGTCACGGTCTCGACGGCAAGAGCGTAGTCGAGCAGCTTGTGGCTGGGGAACTTGGCCAACACGTACTCCTTGACAAGCTCGACACGGAGATCGGGGTTGTTCCTCGACTTGATACGGTGACCAATACCGGGGATGAGCTTGTTCTGCTTGCGCATAATGTCTACGAAGTCACGAGGGGTGAGACCCTTGTCCGAGGCCGACGAGAACTCCTGAGCGGCACCGTCAAGGGCACCACCGAATCGAGAACCAATGGTGAGAAGACCGGCGACCAGGGAGCTGATCAGGTCCTTGCCGGCACGGGTAGTGATGATGGTGTTCATGGCACCAGACACGGCGGGACCGTGGTCAGCAGTGAGCATGAGAACCATCTCCAAGAACTTGGTGGCGTAGTCGGGCAGACGACGACGGAACCACAGAAGAGACATGACACCACCGATACCAATGTCCTCCCTGAAGACGTCCGAGATGGGCATGCCGGCGTACAGAAGCTCTTGGCCACGGTCGTCGGAGATGGTGGAGATGAAAGCAGCAGGCTTACGGATGAGGCCAAGCTCCTGAGCCCACGAGTAGTCGAGGGGAATCTTGGGAACGACAGGCTCGGGCTGGGGAACGATGGTCTTCTCGTTGAGCAGCTTCTCGTAGACCTTCCTGAGGGTTACGGGCAGGTCCTCGAAGGTGTCAGGCACGTGGATACCGGCCTCCTTCATCTGCTTGTTCTTCATGGCAGCTGTCTCGAGCTGGGAGTTGGCAAAGGAACCAGCGTGACCGAACTGGACCTCGGTCTTGAACATGCTGGCGCAAGTACCAATAGCCCAAGCAACAATGGGCTTGGTGATGACACCCTTCTTGACGGCCTCAATGACCTTGTATTCCTCAACACCACCAACCTCACCAAGCAGGACCAGAATCTTGCAGGAAGGGTCGGCTTGGTAGCGGAGCATGTGGTCAATGAAGGTGGTGCCGGGGTATCTGTCACCACCAATGGCAATACCCTCGTAAACACCGTCTGTGTTCTGGGCAATGATGTTGTTCAGCTCGTTGGACATACCTCCAGACTTGGAGACGTAACCAACGGAACCCTTGCGGTAGAGCTTGGAAGCAACAATGTTGTCCATCATACCACCAGTGTTACCGATCTTGAAAGCACCGGGCTTGATACCACCAACAGTGGCCGGTCCGATGATTTGCACACCCTTCTTGCGAGCGACATGGGCAATCTCTCGTGCACGCTGTGTTTGTGTTTTCTTGTCAGTACTGCGGTTCAAATCTCGCCGCGAGGGCATCTCGGGAGGGTTCTGCTTACACGCTCAGGCACACCCTCAGCAATGATGGCGATGGTCTTGATCTGGGGGTATTGCATCAACTCCATGGTTGAGGTGTAGACACTTCGCGAGGAAGCAAAGTTGACAACGACATCAACGTCGGGGTGCTTGGAAATGGCCTTCTCGACCTGCTGGTAGACAGGCAGAAGGGTCTCGCTGGTTCCCCAGTACATCTTGCTGACGAACTGGCCACCGAATGTGTAGATGATACCGGCAACCGAGGGAGTGGCCCGCTTGCAGATGAAGTCGAAATCCAGCATGCCCTGGACGGCACGGGGCTGCAGACCGTAGACGAGACATCTCGTCTTGTCGCTGAAGAGGGCGTGCTCGGGGAGAGGGCTCAGGGGCCGGCTGGGCGCAGCGAACCGTGTGATGTTGTCGTTGGCGGAAAGACCACCAGAGGTGCCGTTGACACCGTTGGCCGGAGTAGACATGTTGAATATGATATAGTCGGATTCTCTGGTTCTGGCGATGGCGCACTTGTTAGTCACAAATCGTTGCCAATGGGGAGACGTTGGGATTCAGGTGTGTAGGGTTTCGGGTGGTGGGAGCGCAAAGCAAAGCGAAGCAAAGCAAAGCTATTCAAAAGTTGATGACAAGCAAGTGCGGTTGAACCAAGAGCGATTTCGAGTGTCCGCTCGAGGATGGCGTGTTCTCTGCTCGACAATTGCTTTCTAGGGGCTATGCCGCTCAAGGGGTTCAGATGTGAGGAGTGGATTTGCAAGTAGTACAGTGCCCAGCAAACCGCAATTCCAGAAAACCCGAGCCTTCGGGGTGTTTTCTGCAACTGGGTGATCTCTGCATATACCTCTAGAAGAAGAAAATCCTTCCTCCCTTCCTCCCCCTCGGGCTTCGGGGTCACACCCCGAGTCTGGCATTGGCACTGATGACGGGGGGGACGCAGGACGGGTGATACGAGTAAGAAAGTGGGCGGGAATGAGTGACATACCTTTACTTGTCTGCAGGCTTACTGCTGTCAGATGCCTTGATCAGAGTAACACACTATGACCAGTTCGAAGCAATGTGGTGTGGCAGCTTCAGAGAAAAGTGAATGTATCACGGAAGGAATGTTTCAATGGAGGAAGTGGAATCTTTGAGTGTCGAGCTTTTTTTTTTTCTTCTCGAGTTTGAAGTGGAAGCGACAACGGGAGGGACTTGGGCAAAGCAAGGACGCACAGATCAATGCAAGACAGACTGGCTTTTGGACTTGGGTTTTGGACTGGGACTGGATCAGGGAGAGTCGCGAGGGCCCGCCAGGAACAGCTGGAGCTCTTGCTTTGTGCTAGTGTTGGAATTGCGGATGCCACACTTTTTTTTTTCTTTGTCTTTCCTGTTCGGCGTTGCTGAGAACGTACAACAGTGGCAGGCTCGGCGCGTTCTAGCGGTCGGAATAGTTGGGGTAAATTTGTCTGGTCTGTTGAATGTGCTTCGTAGGCTTTTGCAGAGGATCGGAGGTGGCATTGAGCATTGTTGACCCAGTTGTTAGCCAAATTGGAGCCGCGATTTGTCGAGCTGCACCCGATGGAGCACTGAACCCAATCGAACCCCTCCATGACCCTGCTGATCATGGACGCTTCGCAGTCGCGGGCTGCAGGCTGAGGGGTGTTAGCAGCAGCCTAGCAGCGGCCTAGCACCAGCCTAGCACCCTTTTTCGCTGCCACTCTCGCCTGTTTGGCTGCCCGCTAGCTCGCCATAGGGTCCAGACATCCCCTGTTCCCGCCTTTTTGGTGGGGACTCCAGATTAAGGTACCGGTACCTGCCCGCGTAGCGGCACCCAATCCTGCACTTTCCCATCCCACCACGACAATACTGCACAGTACTGCGTACTATTCTAAGCTTTCAATCCATTAGCAAATCAGACCACATAGTCCCCCTCCCTCCCAGCACCTCATTCTCAGAAATTCGACGTCTTTCCAAGACAGCTATCTTCTGCAGTAAGACATCTATCTTACTGCAGAAGATGAATGCACGATCATAGTAAGCCGAAGGATTCATGAAGATTAAGCAAGAACTATCTCATGGTAACCGAGGCAATGTGCAGAATGCAGAAGGTGTGCTGGTTGTGATGCCAGCTCAAGAATACGCTTGTTCATCTTGCCCATCTTTGCAAATTGGATACTGTTGTAAAGTGGACCGATCAATTGATGGCGCCGAATAATAGTATGTACTCAACTTGCCCTGCGTTTCTGACCTCCGTATTTGGGAAGTTGGCCGGGCGATACCCAGAGGAGATAGGAAAGAAAGGAAGAGAGGAAAGGAAACTGAACACCGTTGCCGGATCGTCCCCAAATGTCATGTCCGATATCCGCAACACCTACGTATTGTTTCAACCTCAACCCATCACTAAAACACACCTGACATGGCCGGAATGCAATGTTCAACACCTTTTCGGAAGTCAGAAGAGGTGATGCTCCAGTGCTCAATCGGCTTTGACAGGCATGAGTGCATAGGCGAGTAAGGAGCATAGATAACGCAGACCCACCACGTGAATCCTTTGCGACAGAGTAAGAGAGAGTTGTATGGCAAGTAAATTCAGCGACAGGTGATTTCAAGGCTTGGGGAGGTTGCGCAACTGCCACATCCGGCCCCGGCCCCAGATACGTAATAACGTAGAACGTATGATGGCACTCCGCGATGGGTCCATATGTGATTAGGGAAACCTTGATGCTATACTCGACTTGGAGGATGCATGCGTGGGAATACACAGTATCAGATACTCCAGTCCCGACAGGAGGTGGTGGTCCGGGTAGTAAACGGGAACAGACGAGCTCGGACGCCGACAATTCATGCACAAGTAGTACGGAGCAGTGTTGTTGAAAGACAATTTGTGCTGTCGGTCCTGTCTCCGTTAGGTCCGAACGGGGTGAAGCAACGCTTTCTTGCTGTTCACTTTGCAGCAGGGCATTGCATCGTATCCGTCGGCCCCCGAAAATAAGTGGCCATTGGAAGACTCAATGAGAAAGGCCCCTCCCCAAGTGTTGACGTTGGGGTACCGGTACTTTGCGTATTGCTGACTGGGCAATTAGTGGCATGGCAGCGCCAGCCCAGCAGGATCTCCCCCCCAATAGTTTTTGGGCGGTAAAGGGACTGGAGACTAAGCACAGGTACGGGGCAGACCGATCCTGCTTAGTGTCCCCTCCAAAGCAATCTGCATCCCACCTTTTGTGCAACCCTTGAGATGCCCAGCCTAAGACACACCCGGGCAGAAATTAGAATCCAGGTGGGAAGCCAGAAGCACACATAGCATTCGGGCCCTGAACAACTGGCGGAGCTTAGATCTGAACCTTGGAAATTTTTGAAAGTCAATCCCCCGTTCTCGCTGCACTCACTCAAGTCTCAGTCCCAGTCTCAGTCTCAAAGAAAACATCTTCCACTTGGAGTCTTTTCTTGACCTTCCACTTGATTCCGAGATTCTTGCTGCAGTCATCTGCTCTTCCCCTCCTAGTCGCATTGCAAACTGCCCGCTCCGGAACTACCTGGTAGCATTTCCAAGAGGTAAGCCGTCATCTCGCTCGACCCCAGCTTTTGCAGAGAGTACATGCGATAGTCGGCCACCAGAACTTCTGCTTCAACAACTTTGTGAAGCCCGTGTTTGTTAGGCTGGCAGCTGCAATCGCTTCGAGAGAGCTTTCCCCGAGGGCTCAGTTGCTAACCAGACAGCAGAGAACTGAAGAACTCCTTCTCTACACGATCTTTTTTGGACAGTAACTGAACTGTTCACGTACCTGCGAATAGCTTCCTTTTCCCACACAAACCATCACACAACATGTCCGCCAAGTCCATCCTCGAGGCCGACGGCAAGGCCATCCTCAACTACCACTTGACCCGGGCACCGGTGATCAAGCCTACTCCCCTCGCCAAGTCCACCACCCACAATGCTCCTCCCAGGCTCGCATCCCTCTACTTCCCTGAGGATGCCGATGTGAAGGCTGTCCTGGACCAGGCTGAGGTTACCTACCCCTGGTTGCTCCAGTCCGGAGCCAAGTTCGTCGCAAAGCCAGATCAGCTCATCAAGCGCCGTGGTAAGAGCGGCCTCCTTGCATTGAACAAGACCTGGCCCGAGGCCAAGGCTTGGGTTGCCGAGCGTGCTGGTAAGGAGCAGCAGGTTGAGCACGTCCGTGGCGTCCTCCGTCAATTCCTCGTCGAGCCTTTCGTTCCTCACCCCGAGGGCACTGAGTACTACATCAACATCAACTCCGTGAGAGAAGTGAGTAAATCCCCTTGAAATTCATTCAATCCGCATTCCCATCCGTAATCCCGAAGTGTCTCTCCTCGGAAAACTGGTTTCGGTCAACTCGTGGATGAGGACCAACCAGTGAGGTGAAAAGAAAGAAAAAAAGAAGGCCAGCCACCGAGAGTTGAGAGAGTTTCTCGACATTGTGTAATGCACAATAACTCTGTGTAAACTCTCGTCGCTCCTTGGGAAAAGAGAGAAATTTGTTCGTTTGATGGTAGACAAAGATCGGGGTGGTTTTATGAACCAAATGGTTTTGTGGCATTTGGCTGCACGCATTTGCGTTATCTGGCTTCGGCGTCTATCAACCGAATCCGATGCCTTGCATTTGCGGACGAACGGAAACTAAACCACTTTGTTCGGCATCCACTTGGCACATACACCCACTTTCCGCATCAAGACATGCGTGGTCTGCATCACCCAATACCCCTGATCACGTTATACTATACTACAACTTGGACCTAAAATATCATACTAATTTCTTGCGTCAACAGGGTGATTGGATTCTTTTCACCCACGAGGGTGGTGTCGATGTCGGCGATGTCGACGCTAAGGCAGAGAAGCTTCTGATTCCTGTCGACCTTTCAGAATATCCTTCCAACGAAGAGATCGCAGCAACCCTGCTGAAGAAGGTTCCCCAGGGTGTGCACAACGTCCTGGTTGACTTCATCTCGCGACTGTACGCTGTCTACGTCGACTGCCAGTTCACCTACCTTGAGATCAACCCCTTGGTCGTCATCCCCAACGCCGACGCCACTTCCGCAGATGTTTACTTCCTGGATCTCGCTGCCAAGCTCGACCAGACCGCCGACTTCGAGTGTGGTGTGAAATGGGCCGTTGCCCGATCGCCCGCCGCTCTGGGTTTGGCCGCTCAGTCGAGCGCAGGCACAGTCAGCGTTGATGCTGGCCCGCCCATGGAGTTCCCTGCTCCTTTCGGCCGTGAGCTGACCAAGGAGGAGGCTTACATCGCCGAGTTGGATGCCAAGACTGGTGCTTCTCTCAAGCTCACCGTCCTGAATGCCAACGGCCGTGTATGGACTCTCGTCGCTGGTGGTGGTGCTTCCGTCGTCTACGCCGATGCCATTGCCTCGGCTGGTTTCGCGGACGACCTCGCCAACTATGGTGAGTACTCTGGTGCTCCCACCGAGTCCCAGACTTACCACTACGCTCGCACCGTTTTGGACTTGATGCTCCGCGCCCCCGTGGACAGCAAGGGCAAGGTTCTGTTCATCGGTGGTGGTATCGCCAACTTCACCAACGTTGCTTCCACCTTCAAGGGTGTCATCCGTGCTCTGCGTGAGTACGCCAAGCAACTCAACGAGCACAACGTCCAGATCTGGGTACGACGTGCCGGTCCCAACTACCAGGAGGGTCTCAAGAACATGAAGGCAGCCACCCAAGAGCTGGGTCTCCAGGCTAAGATCTTCGGCCCTGAGATGCACGTCTCTGGTATTGTGCCCCTGGCTCTTGTCCCTGGCAGATGGGAGGAGGCTCAAAAGCTGGGTGTCACTGAGTTCCAAGCATAAGCGAAATTATACAGTTTAGATGAGCAAATTTTGAAGGCCTCAGGAAAGCGGGTAGCTTCCAGGGCTGGCACGGTTATGTACGTTGATGATCAAACGGGAATCGAACTAGGCCACTCACAAATAGAGTGGTGACTCGGATAAGGAGCAGCGTTTGGTTCTGTCTGGGTTTAGAGGAATGGCTACAGTAAAAAAAAAACTGTGAATAGACCAATTTGTAATATGAATGCATTGCGATTGTCCTAAATTTCTCAAGACGACTTGGAAATTTCTGCAATTCTTTTGACACGTGTTTCACAGCAAGACGATCATCGGTGATTTCATTGTTAGTGGGGTGGACAAGAAAGATACGAGAAGAAGTGCTAAGAGACTTTAACAAATTCTTGCAAAACACTGGAAAAGATACCGATAAGCATATGCAGAAGGCAAGATCACTTTGCAGAGGCCTATTTTATGTAGAGCCTGGACTTGTGTGCGAGTGAACAGTACACCGAGGTCATCGCCGTGGTCTGATAAATGCTCGTTTGTTCTCTAGGGGTTGCTCGCAAGATAAAATCATACAAGATTTTTTCCTGCTGAGCATTTCACCTGAAGGGCCAGGAACATTATCGTGGTCCTAAAGACCTCGGTGCACGTGCAACGGCCAAGTTGAAGGAGTGGTCATGCTTTCACCCACGCATGAAACCAGGTGATCCACAACTGAGACTCGAATAGAGGAGCGCAGAGAGCAATCGCCGGGAGACATGGGCTTAATACACGTAATCGCGTAGGATATGTTTCAGACGAAGTTGTCCGTATCGTTTATTGGCGTGTATATACAAGCAAATCTGTCTCAATGCGGACTGTACAAGAAAAGAAATGACCAAGCAGAAACATGGTTTTTGCGGTTTGTTTGCCTGATGTATACATAGTATTACAGGAGACCGCGGTTCTTCACGCCTCGTCTAGAGGCTAGATGCTGCGACTCGACTCGTTCGAGGGTTTTCAAGCTTTTGGGGGGCATTGGCGCCAGTGATGAGACCTCGAGCGGAGGTTGGTTGTAGAAAATTGGGTCATAGAGCCCGAAGAGTGTACCGACCTGAACGTGGAGGTGCTTGAGCTGGGAGAACTCTGATAGGCAGCGAAGGTGATGTGCGGAGCTAAGATCATATCGTATCACTCCCAGACATTGAAAGTCGAGGTGCAAGCATTCAACCTTTTCTGCGGAATTTGCTAGTCGCCGGTCGATGCTTAGTCTCCGCCCCCATTACTAGATAAAAGGATTGTGGCAAGACAGTTACATAATCAGACTCTTTACGTGGTTGAATTATTCTAGAGCTTTAAGGCTATCTCTAAGATCCAAAGGGTCCATTATCATGTGTTCGGAAACACGTTTCCCTCTGGTACCGTACAACGGGCTTTTGAATCTCCGGGCCACCGGGGTCGCCCAAAGTGTCGATAGAAACCAGAGCTGAGCACAACCCGCTGGAGACACATAGGACACTGGAAAAATTGTCGATCAGCCTCATCTGTTCATAGAGTAAATGACTGGAGAGCTCCGGCGTAACAGGTTGCGAACGTCGCACCCAGGACAAAGCAAAAAAGACTGCAACAAATTCACCCATGACGCCACCAAACTGGATGCCGTAAATGTTTACAATCGGTTGTTGGCTAGGCATAATACATTAAATAAGAGAAAAACTCTTACGGGTTCATCTGCAGCACAAAGGCCAAGTTCTTTCCCTAACATGCGACTATTGATAGAAAACTTTGCTCGCCGAGAACCTGCTCCATGTCAAAGGCAATGTCGAGGTAGAGGACTAGAGGTCGCAACTCTGGATTCTCAAGCAGAGTTCGAGTTAGCAGGACCAAAACGCTAGTCAAAACAGCGAGATTAGCCTGCTGAATAATCTTTTCAGGTAGACATCCTTGGAAGTAACTAGATTTAAGCCATCCTACATCAAGTTTTCGTGTAGCATCTAGGGTTCTAGCAGAAGAAAGAAAGAAAAAGAGGAGGGAAAGAGAGGGAGGGAGGAAGACAGTGTCAACTTCGTGTACTTGCTGTCCAAGACTACTACCACACGATGCATCAGAGGTCGACTGGTGGCCTCAAGCCCGTATTTATGTCGAATTTAGTCCGCCAATTGCCCGCGCCGTGCTGAAGATATATACACATTTCATGGTCACTTAGATAAGGCGCGCAAGTTTCGTCGTCTCCAAACCATGGAGCATTTGGGTTATCCATCACTGTTAAAATGACTGACCCAGTATATTTTCGTGCGATCCGTCTCCAATTTATTATTATGACTTGTTTGAGAATTTGGGAGGTTACTACCTTAGTGTCGATGACGGTAGAATGAGGACTTTAACGATTATAGGAGAAACGATGTGCTGGGAAGAAAGTCCTTGACAGAGAGGCTACTCGACTCGGGAACGAGATTACTTACCAAGCGGAGGTACTAAAAGACTTGAAAGAAGAGAGAATCTAGCCATCAACTCCCAATGACCAGAACAATGCTTGAAGAAGATCTCTCATGCGTAACAACATTTTTAGGCAAAACAAACCCCACATAGAACTAAGAACTTGAAGCAAATACAAAATCTGATAGTCTTGAGGAATACCCGCGATGCTGATGTAGACAGTAGAATTGAATCGGAGGATGGTATCATTATTAGCGAAAGGTAATCAAAACGTACTGGCGGTTAGAACGAAACGATGTCCCCACCACCTTCAGCGGATATCGAATCAACAAAACACCCATCCGATTGCGCTGAGTATTTTCTGAGCTCAAAGTAGAATAACAGCATTATACCGCACTGGTCAAGCTCCTCAGGGTAAGTACACGACCAGATCCAAGCGGAATACGAAATTCAACTCAAGTATCCTTCCGGACATTGGATCTTCTTTGAGAAATGAACAAAACCGATAATAAGATCACTCTAAACCAGCCGGCATGAAATTTCAATTGCTCCACAGGGACGAGCAATACTTTGAGATTCTCAAAAAGATTGTTGTAGGAAGGAAACACGGTCTTGCTGAAACCTAAGTAAAACTATCGGCTATATTCTCGAGAAAAAGTGGAACAAGCCATTGGCTGCAGCGGAAATTTACGCTGATTTCCTGTCAATTCGAGATCACACTTGCATTTCTCCGAAGGACCACCAGGCACCGGGAAAACCAACAATGCAGAAAAACGGGTTGAATCTTCTACAAAATGGGCATACTAACGACTCATGAGATTGTTAAGTGCTCGGCAAATGAATTGGTTGGACAGGACGTCAGTCAGACTGGCCCCAAAACAAGGATGGTCTCCGAGAAAGCCCTCGGCAAGGTGCTCTTCATTAATGAAGCTTACAGATTGTCCACCGGAGATTCTATGCAGTACCAAAAATACATTGAGGACTGTTTCTCAAGATAAAAATCGACTGCGTCTTGGAGCAATGCTCGAACTGTTCTGTCAATGGCAAAATATGACTTCAACCAGACTATATTAGCGAAGGAGACTTGGCGGTATCATATCGACCCTACCCAACGTGCTAGATGAGCGACGAAAGTGAGCGGGGGCTCAGAAAAAGCTTCCGGCCAGTCCTCTGATGTAAGATAGGAACGGAAATTGGGGGCCTGATTTGAGCTTTGTGTGTCATGTTTGAGGTGATGGACTTGAGAGTTTGATCGGTTTCTTACGCGTGTTGTGCAGTGAGTGGTCGTCAGTGTGGATTAGAGCGGCCTGTTTCCAAAAGAAGTCGCCCCACTTTCAGCAATGGCTTGTTGGTGGCGGCGTATTGTAGCTTCAGTCTAAGCTTATTTCAGCCGCTAAACGACCGTCGGTCGTGGGTTAGGGAGTCATACGGATGTAATCAAAGGACATATACTACGTTGCCCACATGGTACTCGTCAGCAGTAATATAGTTACGTTCGAGCCTGCTCCATTCAAGATAACGAAATCATGCAGCATCACGCCAGAGCACAACGGTTTTTGAATCGACATGGCTGTTCAATGGGTCACACCGCGTGAGCCAAAAGCCATATCCCAGGTTGCTTGCGAATATCGTCGTAATGACCTTGTGCCTGATTTCCCAATACAGAATCGACATGTTGTATCGTTGGTCCATAATGCACCATTTCCAAGTAATGAGAGTCTTTTGGAGTTGGTTGTGATTACGCACACTATACTGGTATAGTCATCCAGAAATGCTGGAGCCTAAGGTATCTACGCGTTCCTACAACTCTTGCCCCACAACTAGTTCCCTATGAATAGGCCCACCCGTCGCATGGGGGAGCCGCATAGAGGCTCAAAAGTCAAAGCGAGTTAGAGCCGTCTAAATTGGTAGTGAAATCATAAATGGCCATTCAATCTCTTGCCCAACTTGCCTCGAGGCAACCATTGAAGAAAATGGGAGACAAACCCACCAGCAAACTCCCCGCAAAGAACCCCACTACCTCTTACTGGCTCACCCAACCTCATCATTTGGCCTCATATCGCTCGTCCGAAACCACACCAGAGGAGGTCGATGTCGCCATAATCGGTACCGGTCTGGCTGGGACTTCCATAGCCTATCATATCCTGTCGCAAAGCGAGAATGGCTCCGAACCAAAAGTCGCTTTGTTCGAGGCTCGGCAAGCCTGTTCAGGGGCAACTGGAAGAAATGGTAAGTAGTTCCCGTCGAGATCTTTCTTTGATGTTGGCCGTCTGACATGGTTGGGATTTCAGGTGGCCATGTAAAGGTGCAGGTTCCATCCCTGCAGCGTGTTTCTAAGAAATACGATGCCGCCACAGCGCAGGAACTCTTCTCGTGGGTTTCGTCTCAGCGCATAGCTATCAAGACCACAGTGGAGCAGGAGGGCATAGACTGCGACTTGCTCGTCACGCGTTCATTTGATGCCTATTTCGATGCTGCACAGGCGGCAGAAGTAAAGGCGTTCGTGGAAGAGCAGCGCCAGTCCGGTGCTACCTGGACCCAGGACGTCCAATGGTTTGAAGGTCCAAATCTGGAAAGAGTGAGTTTCTCAGCCCTTCCAATATGGCTGCAACTACTAATGCATTCCAGAATACCGGGATCAAAGGTCTGGCGGCGGCTGCAAGCGTCCCGGTTGTGTCCCTATGGCCGTACAAATTTGTTACTGCCCTTCTGGAGAGAGCTGTCGAGATGGGCGCATTTCTGTACACAGAAACTCCTGTAGAAGCTGCAGAGACTGGTGACGACGGTATCGTCACCCTGAAGACGTCGCGCGGAACCGTGAGAGCCAAGAAGGTCATATACGCAACCAACGGCTACACCTCTGCTCTGCTGCCACAGTACGAAGGTGTCATAGTGCCCGTGCGGGGACAGAACTCCATCTTAGTGCCTCTAGCCAAGTCGCATCATCCGCACCCCTCCAACACGTGCAACCTGTTCCACTCTCCTAAGGCGGTGGACTATCTCATTCCGCGGCCAGACGGAAACATCATCCTTGGCGGCGGCACGGCGGCGTATCGCAAGGACATGGAAGACCGGAACCCGAAGTGGTTCGATACTGTCGACGACACGACGCTGATCAACGAGAGCGTGAAGGCACATTTCGACAGGACGATGGCCGAGTGCTTCCGTGGGTGGGAGGACGCGGAGGCAAGAGCTGCCATGACTTGGACAGGAAGTGAGTTGTTCTTTCTCTCCTCCCGAGAATGAAACTGGGTTTTTTTTTTTGGAGAAACAAAATTGCTAATCACGCTGCAGTCATGGGATATACTCCTGATGGTGCACCACATATGGGTCGAGTGCCAGGTACCGAGAACCAGTGGATCTTGGCTGGCTTCAACGGGGGAGGCATGTCCTTGATATTTACGGCGACTCAAGAAATTGCCCGCATGGTGCTTCAGGGAATCGAGCTGGAGGAGACGAGTATCCCAAAGATATTTAAAACGACCGAAGACAGACTAGAGACGAAATTCGCTTGATCATGCGAGTTTGTCCCCCAAATTCAACATAAAGAGGTAATCCAGTCAGAGGCCTGGCGCCCTGGAAAGGTTTTCTTGCTTGTCGGAGGTCCGCTAGACAGATATGCACACAGGTAGCTAATGTTTCTTTACCTAATAAATAACAACATGGAACATATGTTTGCTGCTTTCTTCAAACTCTTTAGAAGGCTGTCCATTTATGGCCATGCAGGAGCTATGCCATCTCATGTAATTAACAGTGACGGTCTCCGAATGCCATAAACTTAATTGTCGACAGTACTCGGACTGCACTCATTGTAATGGCCATATATCTAGTGCCGATGAAGGGTGGGCTGCAGACGGAACGGGGGGTATGTCACATCTACCGGGCTGGGTCGGCTAAAACAATGGACCGTCCTGACCACAGCCGCAAGCCCAGATACATTACCCGGGCAATATGACGCTCAACCCCAACTGCCGGATTTGAGGAGGGAGACTACCAAGTGAAAGTTCGCACAGTAAAATTTAAGCTTATTTAGTCATATGGGATCTTCTGTCCAATCAACGAGCGAATGGTATATTGAGGCTAATTCAGGGGGTAGTGGTGGTAAGGGGGAGGGCGGGTGGTCTACAGAAAAGAACTGGTCTTGGCGGAACCTGGGGTACATGAACCGGATTTATAATATCGACCAATCAAACATCCAGCCGGGCGGACATGGGCCAGAAAGGACGAATGCCAAACTGGTCTTGTGTGGATCTAGCTCTCCATCGGCATGGACATGCCTGGCAGCTCCTTGATCCCTATTGTGCACAATGTCAGCCATGTTTCATTGAAATAAGCCAAATGATGACTAGTGATGCTGATATAGATAAGAGGAAAAAATTATGAAAGAAGGTAAGAAGATAAAACAATACTTACAGCCGTCATGATCCTCATTCACGACCTTCTGGACGGCACACTTGGAGCCATCGTTGATCTGCTGCGTCTTGAGGTTGGCACACTTGGCGCCCATGCAGTTGGAGGTGTCCATGGCCTTCTGCAGGGCGTCGCCCTTCCAGCCAAAGACGTAGTCAGCGTGCTGGCCCAGCCCCGTGTTGTCGCCCGTGCTGAGGTAGAAGGGTTGCGAGCCGTCCGTCGGCCAGTCGTTGGCGTTGTTGAACGGCGTCGTGTCCCACACCACCTCGTACATGAGCTGCGGGATCCGGACGGGGTGCGTCGACGGGCACGCGCCGCCCAGGGACAGGAATGTCGCTGGTCCGCTGACTGGGTAGGCTACGTGCGACTTGTGGTCCGGGCTGTCGAGGTTCTTGCCGTCCCAGCAGCTGTGTGTCAAGGTCAGTTTTATGAAGAGGTTATCTGAATTTCTGCAAGGGTTCACTCACGTGGGGAAGTGAATATTGGACCGAATTCCGCCCTTGCATTGCTTTGCTGGCAACTTCTCGGTGTCGAGACTTTGAAGGTCAGTTCGAAACTCATAGGAGGATGTGTACAATCGATGGATACGTACGTGGCATCCTGACAAGGAGCAGAGACATCGCCTCCATAGTTGGGGCCCGTGTAGCACCGGTAGCAGTTTTGCTTCTTCAGGGTTGTGTCGGGTCTGGAGCGCTGGAGAGGGTCGCCGACAAGCATGCGGAACCCCTAGAAAGAAAGCACCCAGTGATTAGCCATACAAACGTAGGCCACGAAACATTGTGCTCAGTTGACTTACAGGCTTGAAGGCCGTGATGCTGCCGGGCTGGGCGGAGACGTAGTATACGAGGATACCATCGGCCATCTTGTTGCTGTATGTGTCGCTGAATTGCAGCCTGTGGAAGTGTCAAAATGGGGATGTCACAATGGAGGTCTCGTGAGCGTCAAACATACGCAGCACCACGCTGGGGAACGCGCTTGTAGGTCCCGTTACGGGCCTTGAAGTACAGGTTTGCTGTCCAGTAGTTGGAGAAGTCGTCTGCGAACGAGCAGGTAGTGCAAGTAGCCGTGGTCGAGACATCGCTCGTCGTCATGGAAGCGTTGAAGCCATTGCCTCCCACGATCTGGTGTACGTGGGGAGAGGGTACGGAGCCTGGGTTGACCAGAGGGTCGAGACGGTCGATGACGAGCTGGGGACATCCAAAACGTAGCATAGTCGTCCCCCCACCACCGCCTCCACCCTGAGGAACCGCCTCTGCGAGAGAAAGCAGTGCTAGAAGCGCTGTTTTATGCATCTTGAAATGTGTCGTCGAAATGAGAGAATGAATCAATGATACAGAAATTGAAGCAAGTGACAGAACTGTACAGCCAGCCAGAACACCAGAGTTCTCGAAGGCCGTATAAGAATGGCAGAGGCCGGTTGCAGGAGGGGCCGGGTTTGGTGTCAGCCCTGCCTCTACTATTGCCGTTGTCCGAGGCAAAAAGAACTGCCGAATGGTATTATGCTTGGTCGTTGGGGAAACAATATAAAGATTATATTGAACTTGACATATGAGCGGCTGAATGCAAGTGGTCCACACATGATTGGGCGAATGGGAGCAACGCTGTACAACCAGCCTGCATTACTACACCACTCATCCTTCACAGTTTCTAGAAGATTTCGCCGCTGAAGGTCCGACAAGGAGTCACAAGCAATAACAATATGCCAAGCCAGTGGCGGCAAATATCTGATAGGTAGATCGGGGTCAGATCTGGACGATCATGTACTTATTTGTATGGTGGTATCGCTGTCATACCGTGGCTGATGTTAAAAGGGTTCGCAATTGGCCACAACTTTATCTCATCGTTGTGTCAAAGATAAGTGATAAATTGTCCGGTTCCCTTCGTCCAGACTGAGTTCCTATCGTGACCTCTCACGAGTGACGTCGTTGATGTTGACAAACTACTGCAAAGGTGGCTGACAAGAGAGGGAAATCCATCGAATACAGGAGTCGAAGCCACTTGGACATAGGAACAAGATTGGTCTATATCTGGAGTTTGTAGAGCAAAATGTGCGCCTGAGTGCATATTATTACAGTGGAAAGGCTAAAGCCACACCTGGCACCATTTCGATCCAAATTGGCTTTGTTCAAGTTTCATCAACGATGAAACGGGTCACTTAAATGTGGTGAAGTTGGCTCAGATTATGGGCAATACGAACGGCAGAAAGAAAAAGCATTGTATGCACCGGCTGGGTATGAGTTCGAGGAGTTTGGATTTCAGATTATAAGGGGCACAGAGAGTCGATCCTCTTTCTCACACGCTAGCCGAACGCAGGATCGGTTCCGTTTACTGAAATTCTTAACTCAATACCTGGACCTGTGGACAAACTATTTAATCACATGTGGTACTTTTTCACTCTTCAATCACATCTTTATTAAATGACAGTTGTTGGGCCAAGCGATACACAACTGCTAAGAAGGCATCACAAGCTGTCAGTGATATACACGGGTATAATACTGCAGATATGATCTGTGACAAAAAGCCTAAGAAATAATGTTCTAAAGACCTTACTTGTACGAAAATCGTAGACATATCTATTTAAGAGGAGAACAGAATGTGGAGAGAGGACTAAGTAATCCGTGAAAGCTTCTTCAAAACATATCAACATCTGACGTAAGCTTTGCTCTACTATCCGTATGCCATAGGGACAAGCACATAGTAAGCTGCATTTATCTTAGGGGGACGACAAACCACAGCAGCCGCACGGCATGTTCTGTGTGCGGTTAGACTACCATGACCATGAAGTTCACTTATACTTCGAAACCCAGCTAAAAATGGTGCCATCAGCTGAAAAGAATTCGACTTGATGGAAATCTCGGTCTTTCTCAGAACACCGTTACTGATATACAATCAGGTGGCTTTGAGATGGCATTGTTTATAAATCAACCAGGGCTCGGACTATTCGGACTTAGGACGGTTGGTAAGACCGAAGCACGTTAAAATCAGACCGCGATATAAGACTGCAAAGCCACCGGGACGGGGGATATCGATATAGGCCAATGAATACTTAGATCCACCTCGAAACTACACATTTGCAGCAGGACCACGTGCCCACATTGCACTGGAAGCGGCGCGAGTCACGAACAACCCAGCACAAGATGAGCAGCAAGATCCTCCCAGGCGGCATCTCCAGTGGCCTGCGCGCGAGCGATGAGGCCCAGGATCGTTCCCTGATCATGAGCACGATCCATCGCTACGCCGCCGTGGCCCGCGAATCGGCCGACCACGACGAGATCGCCAAGCTCTTCGTGCCGGACGGGTTCGTGCAGCTTCAAGACGGCCGCAAAGTCAGGCCAAACGAGCTGGGCCAGCTCACCCGCGCCAACGAGCCGAAGCTCCTCAGGCATCACATTACGACGGTCGACGTGCAGTTCGCCTCCCCGGGCGAGGTGAACTGCCAGACTTACGTCATTGCCGGCACTGACGTCAAATTTCCCGATCACTGGGGACGTTGGGATTCTGTTCTGAGGAAGCAGAGCGATGGGAGGTGGTTGTTCGCAAGTAAAACGCTCGTCACGGACGGAATAGCACCGGAAGGTTGGCTTGCTAGAACCTTGGAGCTACAGGCTGCTGCAGCTGCTCAAGAAAAGTGATCGCCACCTCAGGGTACTCTGTTTACCAATAGTAATTTCACATGCCTCAACACTAATGTGCCCAGCTTGTTGTATTCTGCCAATACGGATATAGCTAGAGTCGCAAATATATTTCGTGACCATATCTGCGTGAGCCTACCGCATAAGCATGTGTCGTATCAAAGTGTCGTGACATGTCCCTGGAAAATAACGCCTTGCGTGTGATATCCCTAATCCCCCTGAACTGTCGAAAGCAACCGTAACTCCAAAGCACAGAATGGTATGCACCATGTTCTTCGCCATACCTCCACTCGATCTAACTTCAAGAGGTAGCACCAACAGCGGTTGAGTTAAGGATGTAGTCGATGTGCGCTGTCTCGACATCCTTGGTGTGCTTCTCTTCCTCTTTCAGCAGCACAGCCAAAACTTCCACGGGCGGGTTCAGACCCAGTCTGTCTGCCCGCTGCCAGCGCTTCATCCTCTCGATGCCAACACAAGGCTGCACTAAAATTAGCATTTCCTCCCATCGCCAAATGAAAAAAAAAAAAAAAACCCCCCAAAACCGATACCGGGGGCCGGGGAGAGATGGTCAACTTACGCCATACTGATTGCTCACATCAAAGTACCTGAGCACCTTCTCTGCCAGCGTCAGGTCCTCCTGGTGGACCCTCTTGGACTTGCGCTCCCTCTCCAGCTTATTCCAATAAGCCGAGATCTGCCTGTCGCTGACCCTCGCGGCCCTGAGCTCGGCGTCCGACTTGTCCTCCCGCGGCTCCTCGAGGACTTGTGTGGCCACGGGCTCCGGTTCGGACCGCTCGATCTCCTCTTGCCGCACGTCCTCCTCGGCGAGATCTTCCTCCTTGACCTGCCTCTTCAGCGGCGAGGCCTTGATCGGGGTTGTGTCCTTTGCCTTTGCCGACTTGGGCACGGATTTCGTCACCCTGTGGTTGAAGGACAAGGTGGACTGCTTGCCGTTGGATGAGCGGGCGCCGCCTGAGCTGCGGCGTGTGACTGGCATCTTGCCTTGGATGAGAGTCGCTTCGATTTCTAACTTGGATGTATGGTGCTTGCTGATGGGTAATTCCCAGGTATCGTGATACCTTGTATGTCCGGATTCAATTGCGCAAAGCAGGTATTGTTTGAGATGGTCGTTTTAGCCCGGCTAGACTAGTATGGTGCTTGCAGTTGAGACCCCAAGGCAGACACCATGTAAGTTATTCCGTAATAGCGCTGTAATGACGTTGTGACCTCACTAACGCTGGGGAGAAGGAAACGCTCCAAGTTGGTGGGGCAACACGAACCAGGTGCCAGAGCACGTGACCGTTCGGCAGCCAATTTAATTCGATTATACTCACATACCCAGCTATTCTCAGGTGTACCGCAGAATGTCCATAATGCAAATTGTAATATGTATTAGGATTCGTATCCTGCATAATCTGTTGCAAAACGTCCATGGCCATTTTGAATTCATGTCATCACCCAAGTGGGAAGTAGCTACTTTGATTTTCCGGGACCTTTTCTCAAACGCCATTGCCAAGCAAATGCCATCACAACATGCAGACCCCGTCCTTTCTCGATCGTTCCTGAGTGCTGCCGAGTGGTTTTAGATACAATCAATCTACCACAAGAAACGTTGTGCCCCCGCCAAGTGTGCCACCCAGAAACTGGGCGCCTCATCATATGCCAGTTGCCTCGCGGTAGAAGGTTAAACTCCTGTTTGCTCCGGCCGTGACGAACATCTCGTTCTTCGTAGTCTTAGGTAGCCACTTGACACTCCAGAGAGCCTTGTCTGTCTCGTTGTGCGTAGCCACGCATGCGCTGCGTTCGATAGACCATACCTTGACTTTGCCGTCGAACGAGCCGCTCAGCAGATATTCACCAGTGTCGCTCCAGTCAATACTTGTGATCCAAGCAGCGTGGCCCGTTAGGTTACCGACGTGCTCACCGTGCTTCATGTCGTAGAGGGCAATGATGCTTGCGTCGCCGGCAGCGGCCAGTCTAGAGCCGGCTGGGGAGAAAGCGACTGCACGAACCGGCTTGACCAATCCTGCATCATTGTGAGCACTGCCAGCATAAAAGTGTTCGGCACCGTAGTGGATACGACCACAAGGCGTGCGTTACATACCAGGAAGGGAGTATTGGATCTTTCCAGTGTCATTGTTGAACACATATATAGCCCCGCTTTGGTGCCCCGAGGCAGTCCACTTGCCATCCCGACTCAGGTCGACGGAGAGACCAAAACTGCCCGAACCGCCGCTGCCTGTCTCGTACTCCTGGATCTTCTTGCCCTCGGGCGTCTCGAGGCTCCAGACGTTGATCCGCCCGTCGTACGTCGTCGCGGCCAAGTACATGCCTTCTTCACTGAGCGCGATGGCCCATACCTCGCCGGCCTTCTTTGCGCTGCTGGCATTTGCGCCGCCTGCTGTGTTGAGTTCGCCATGGGATTCCCAATCTCCCGAGCCTAGTTCAGACTGCTTCCAGAGCTTGACTTCGCCGCCGAAGCCTGCGGAGGCCGCTACCTTGCCATTTCGTGATACGGCGACGTGGTGACAGCCCAGCTTGTGGGCATTGCTGATGGACTGGGCAAGTGGGAAGGTCTGGTCTTTCGTGGAGTGAACGTGCAGCGTCGAGGAACCCGAGGCTGACAGTAAGGATGTGGAAGTCGCGGCAAGAGAGAAGATGTCGGTGACATGTGCTGGCTGTGAGTTAGCTTCTGCTACGGCCGAGCTGTTCGGGTCTCTTGAGCTGGGTTGAAAGTAGGTGTGGATGGAGGGGTGCGCAGGCGGGAATGCTAACCATTGTCCACGGTGTGCGTGGTTAGATACTGTTTAGACTGTATGATAATCAACACCAGCCTCTATGACAGTCACTGAAATATGCTTACCATGGTTTACCAATCCATGCGCTCAAGTTGTAGTGTGGGATGTTACTTTTTCTGGTGATGATGTTCAAGATTCAGAGCTTTGGTGGGGTCAATTTGGCGCGTAGTAGAGAATGATTGCATCACTGAACGGACAAAACTTTGCATACATAAAATGTTCAACACATGATAGCACATCAGCCTACGCAATTAGAAAGCACCTCCGAAAACATGGCCCATCTCGATCAAGTAAATATTTTTTTTGGTGTTATACATTTACACAGCCCTCTCAATGGGGGTTGGATATTGTCTCTAAGCCTGAACGCCGGTCTGATGCGATTTCCCATCTTCTTATTTCATATGGTTACCCTTGTTTTATACATGATAGCACACAGCCTTGTGGTTGTCCTACGCGGCAGCTCCTGTCTCCTCTGCGGGCTTCGAGGTGTTGGGGAACATGCCTTGGATCTCTGTTGCGCGGTTAGCATTGGTTCTTGGGCTGGCTATTCAAGAGAGGCCTCAGGAGGGGGCACATACTACCCATGCACGTAGGACATAATGTGTGCATCTTCTTGGTGCTTCCGCACGCCGGGCACTTATTCAACGATGTGACGTCCTTGAGAGCCTTTCCGGCCAAGAGCCTGTGTCTCTTCTTCATGTGTGACGTCTTCTTCTTGGGCACAGCCTTGAGGATACCCTCCCAGATGTCGCCTAGCAAGCCGGGGATGCTCTGCAGGGCCGCAGGGAGAGCGATGGCTAGGGATGGCCACGTGGGGTAGGACGACTGGCGCGATTGCTGTGCGAAAAGGAGAGTCGATCTGAAAGACGAAGCAAATGTGGTCGAAGACAATCGCGGTAAGAGCGATGAGACTGCCGAAGCAAATCGCAGTTGCTGAACGGCGGCCATGGTGATGTCGTGAGTCGGATCGCTTGTCCTTTTTGTTTCTGTTTTTTTTTTTCGCGCCCTCGATGAATCCCAGTGCGTTTTGTATCCCCCGGGTGGTCCCTCTAGAATGCGATGTACTGTGTTGGACTGGCCGGAGCGTGGAAACGTCGTCGTCGTGTGTGGCTCGCTGCGTTTGATGGATCGCTGGCGATAGCTCCAAAAAGTTTCACGGCCAAAAGCGCCAAAGCGCCAAAGCTCATCCGAACCCAGACCCCTGCCAGACCTGCAATTCATCCAGCGCTCCAACCCCCGGAACTGGTATAGTGCACAGACGCAGGCCGACCTATCAACGGCCCCCAGTCCGCTTTCCCCCTTTTGCTGGACCCTCAATTGCGGCTTGTGAGCGAGCAAGTGCAAGTGCGAAGACACACGCAAAGGGGGGACCTGAAGCCTGAAGCCAGCCCGACATTTGCGTTCGCCAGTTGCAAATACCGGAGACTGGAGAGACTGGACACTGGAGAACACTGGATTACACTGCACCGAGTAGTTAGTTGACCTAGGTTAGTTACATGCCTGCCTCCCCAGTCAAGCCCGGGAAATTATTGTCTGGCAAGGAACGAACCACCCCCCCCAAAGCCCAAGTCCAAAGCCCAAAGAGTCCCCTAAGTTTGAGTTGGCTGGAGTTGGCTGGAGTTGGCCTGACCAAAACCCAAGGGGGCCACGGCCAACAACCTCAGCTAACCTTTCGACCTTGGAGAAACCTCCAAGCTTCCGGACCCTTATTCCTACTTACTACATCCACGTTTCGTTTTGTTTTCGACAACGTCCGACTCCACGTCAAGTTTCTCCAGCTGATTTGTTTCCCTCAACACCACCCGACGACCTCTCTTTTTCCATTCTCTCCCCATTGAATCCGTGTCAAACCCGCGTGCATTCATTCAATTCCACTCTCTCCCTGCCTTGTTGGACCTCCTCGGAATACGAAACACGCCCATCTGCACTTCATCCCACACCACATAAGCAATGGCTTCCGCTACCGTCTACCCCAACACACATGTTGGTTTTGATAGTATCACCTCCCAGATCGAGCGCAAGCTGCTGAAGAGAGGTTTCCAGTTCAATGTCATCTGCGTCGGTATGTATACGAACAAACAAACACGGCTGGCTGGCTGCGTAACGCCGCATCCCTCTGGTTTCATCGCGGTCATGTCCTTTGCTTGCTGCCAGAAGAACCAGTCTGCTAACCCGCGCCAACAGGACAAACTGGTCTGGGCAAGTCGACGCTCATCAACACCATCTTCGCCTCCCACTTGATGGACTCGAAAGGTCGTATGCTTCCCGACGAGCAGATCCGAAACACCACCGAAATCCACCCCGTCTCGCACAACATTGAGGAGAACGGCGTGCGCCTCAAGCTCAACATTGTCGACACCCCCGGATACGGTGATCTCGTGAACAACGACCGCTGCTGGGACCCCATCGTCAAGTATATCAAGGACCAGCACTCGGCCTACCTGCGCAAGGAGCTTACTGCCCAGCGTGAGCGATACATCCAGGACACCCGCATCCACTGCTGCCTGTTCTTCATTCAGCCTTCTGGCCACTCTCTTAAGCCGATCGATATCGTCGTCCTCAAGAAGCTCTCAGATGTTGTCAACGTCGTTCCCGTTATTGCCAAGGCCGACTCCCTGACCCTCGAGGAGAGACAGGCCTTCAAGGAGCGCATCAAGGAGGAGTTTGCTTTCCACAACTTGAAGATGTACCCCTACGACAGCGAGGAGCTCGACGACGAGGAGCGTGCTATCAACACCCAGATCAAGGTCAGTCACCAGATACCCGACATCGTTTTGCCTGGATCGGCACTAACTTGAAGCAGAGCCTTATTCCTTTCGCCGTTGTCGGCTCAGAGAAGTCCATTATTGTTAACGGCAAGCAAGTGCGCGGACGCCAGAACCGATGGGGCGTCATCAACGTCGAGGATGAGAACCACTGCGAATTCGTCTACCTCCGAAACTTCCTTCTGCGAACCCACTTGCAAGATCTCATCGAGACTACATCGCAGATCCACTACGAGACCTTCCGTGCCAAGCAGCTGCTTGCGCTCAAGGAGAGCAGTGCTCAGGGTGGCAGCAGGCCAATTTCTCCCGCCGCCGAGCGGGAGCTGAGCCGAAACTCTCAGCGCATGACCATGAACGGCTACAACTAAATGTGCATGCTGCATTTGAGTTGTTTGTGCCTCTTGCGAGACCTGAGTTTGTTTCTAGCACCGTGTCTCCGCGAGAGTCCTTTTCCCATATTCCCACTTTAATGACGACAAATCAACAACACCTCTTTACGCTTCACGCGCGAAGCTTGGCGCGAAAGATACCACATTGCCCTCGGACGCAGCGCAAATTTCTTACGAAAATCGAGGATACCAAAAGGAGCCGAGTGCATAGAGGCTGCTGGAGGAGGGCGAGCCGGATATCTGAGAAATCAGATGGTCGACTGGTCGGAGTTCGGCCTTAGTTATGATTGTTCGAGCCTTGCTATGTCTTGGTTCGAAGTGCAAGCCAGCCAGCAGTATTTCCTCCCTGACAGGGAAACTTGACAGTTCTTATTATTTTCCTTGTAGTATTGGCCGAAGCTTTCTTCAATTTTTTTTTTCATACCATGCTCTAAAGACTAATTGAGATCAAGTTTGAAAACCCTACCTGTGCCGTGTTTATTCGAGAGAAGTGCCATGTGAGATCCTATCGTGCCGGCGGTGTTGTATCAAAACCCAGGAGTCAGCGAGGCCCGTATACTACAGCGCCGTGTGGACTCGCAGCCTGTAGTAGAGACGTTCGTAGTCTTTTGCTCTTTACAATCATGGCTGAGTGAGAAACTCATTCGGTTACAGTCATTAATGGCTAAAGGAGATAGCAATGGTCTCGTGCCCATTTAAAAAGGCACATCTGTTCAAGCCATGGGCTGCGGAGAGGTTCTTGGAACACCGTGTGCTACGTCCTGATATTGTAAGGGGCATCTAACACTTTGTGTTCACTTGTCCAAACCACGGAGCCTGGAGAGAGCTTGGCCAATCTTCCATGCCCCTTCCCCCTATGCGGAAGATTTATTTATTTCCTAACGCAGCTGGCCGAACCCCTGAAGCAGAACATCTTGGCTCCTTCTCATAGCAGAGCAATGACCACCTTGTCTCCTGTCTATATCGAGGAGCGTCGCGGTCCCCCATCCCAAAGAGCGGACGCGGCGGGGAAATCCGGATCTACGAGGACTTGTAGACGTAGTCCTCGAGCTCGCCGTAGGCCTTGTCCAGGTCGTCGTTGACGATCTTGACGTCGTGGGACCCGGGCGTCTCGTAGAAGGCGAGCTCGACCCGGGCCTGCTCCAGGCGCTTGCTCAGCGAGTCCTCGGTCTCGGTGCCCCGGCCCCGGAGCCGCTGCTCCAGCGTCTCGTAGCTCGGCGGCGCCACGAAGACGTACCGCGCGTCGATGCTCGAGGCCTTGATCTGCTTGACGCCCTGTGACGAGGATCTCGGTGTTAGTCTGTGTTTGCCTTTTTTTCTCTTTGTCGTGTCTGATAGGCTGGGGTGTTTTCAAAGAGCTCCGCTGGCTATAAAAGCAGACTTATGAGGGCAGGGTGGGAGGAGAGAAGAAGAAGAAGTTGTTGGTGCAAGAGAAGAAAGAAGAAAAAAGAAAGAAGAAAAGAGACACGCATACCTCCATCTCGATATCAAGGACGACGACCTTGCCCTTGGCGGTCTGCTCCTGGATGGTGGCCTTGCTGGTGCCGTAGCGGTTGCTGCCGAACTTGGCGTGCTCGACGAAGCCGTTCTGGGCGATCAGGTCCTCGAACTCCTGCATGGTGACGAAGTGGTAGTGGACACCGTCCTTCTCGCCATCGCGGGGCTTGCGCGTCGTGTGCGACACGGACAGCGTGAAGGTGTCCGGGTGCGCCTCGAAGAGCTTGCCGTACAGCGTGCCCTTGCCGACGCCAGAGGGGCCGGAGATGACGAGCGGTCGGCGATCGGAAGGAGGAGGAACTGCAGGGAGAGAGAGGGGTAAACCAGTTAGTTAAATGATTGGGTTATTTTTATTTGATTTGCCGGCGACAAGATGGTCCATCATGTATGGAGAGGTGACGACATACCGGGCGCCATTGTGCTACGGTAACGGGCGAAATAGAAGGGGCGTGGATGGGGTGGAACACTGAGCAGCCGTCTACTTGCACCGGTGATGTTGAGGGGCCGGAGGAGCATGTGGCAGGCCGGAGCTAGAGTATACAGTTCCGGGAGCCTGATCGGTCTGAGGCACAGGCACATCCATCCCACTTGCGCGACTTGGGCGGGTTCGATGAATTTTGTGGAGCTATCATGGTAATTGGTGGGCAGAAACTGCCATCAATATGTGCTGAGGGCAGGCGGTGAGAACAGCTGTTTGCATGGACTCATCTGTACTCATTCATGTGCCAAATGATGTGGAGTATCTTGGCCCATCCTCCCATCACGTTTGCATTTGCGACAGGGATCCCGTCTGCCTCTACCCCTGAATTTGCAGCGATTGCAGAATTGTGATTGTCAGACAGATGAATGACAGGTGGGAACCGCATGTTTCAAAATTACCGCATCCAAGGAGAATTGTGACGTCCCTTTGCAATACACATGGTCATGTTATGCAGAACCTTTTTATTAAGACATCGGCCAAGCTTATAGGTAGAGCACCTGGCATTGCTGCATGTTCAACGCGGCGATTTAGGTTCGACTGGATGGTCATGGCGTCATCTGTGTATGCAGTGTTCGGTCTGCTCGAAAGCGACAAGAGTGTGCACATGCCCCCCCCGCCTGTCTATACGATACTTGCATTTTCTAGATGAGTCGTTGGACGTCAATGACACTCCTGCTTCCTCCCTCTCGTGGACTCACTTGCTTGCGCAGAGCAATAAGAGGGCGTTGGAAAGACGAGCCGAGTCCGCACACCTGGTCTAACACTATGGTTCTTGGTGGGGACGGTCGATGGCGTTTGTGTAAACGGAAACCTCTCGTGTCTCCTTGGCCTCGATAGTTTTGTGTCGATTTCGACAACTGATGACAAGAAGGTTCCAAGAAAGGCCGACAAGATACTTACAAGCTGCACAGCCTCTCCAGCAGGTGAGACTCGGTCTTGGGCATACAATCATATAGGCTCTAAAAGACTTGGTCCTTCGTAATAGCCGTGGGGGAATAGTTGGATCATGCAATGAGAAGCCGGCAAGCAATACCAAGCAAACTCCAAGGACCAACTAGACGATGGGCAACCGTCCTAGAAGTGGCAGCGCTGAAGTTGCTGAATTGGCCAAAATTACAGTGCGACTTGGAAGTTATTGGCAAATTAAACAAGCCGTTTCGCATCTTGGCCATATTTCAAAACGGTTCGGGGCCCATGCAACCGTTTGTCAGCCCCCCGGAGGCAGATCCCTGTTCCTCTATAGAGATATGCAGGTACGATACCACCTCAGTCAGCACCCCCCAGCTTGTAAGCGAATTACTCTGGTGAGATGCGAGGTTTTGCTGTGGAAAGTTGTCTACAGGTTTAGTTACTTCGTCGGTTGGTTTCCTTCGGCTCTTATTCACCGGATGTCATGCAACGCAGAGTACCGCCGTGGGCGAAAGTCTTGTGATAAAACCCACAGAATAACTTTATCCGCCTTTGAATTGAAGGTGTACCTTTAAGCTTATACACTATCCTTCTGGGCTAAAAACGTGAAAAACATGCCAGCTCCGTTGATTGGCGGCCAAGAGTCGAAACCGGGAATTCGGTCCACAGGTGCATGTGCGACGGCCCACCCAGAACCCAGATCTCCAGGGTAGAGCCCGCTGCAGCATCCGCTAAGAGCAGTAATTGCCCAATCGGTGATCCACTGAAGTCATGGGCACAGGCAATGCTCCATGTCAATCTCGCGGCGCCCCCAAATCTGCGACAGGCGCTACCTAAGCATTGGCGGGCACTTGGGTAGGTGAGGCCAAGGGAAAGACAGGGCCAGTGGAAAAGGCCAAGAGAATGGCCAATGGAAAGAGAAAGGGAAATAATACACTCTAACCGTAGTTCTACAGTAGATACCCCCCCCCTTCTCCCCTCCCCATCCCAACTCATCAATAAAGGGCCGCTCCATCCTTCTGCGCTTCCGTCGCGATCATATTCACAGTCACTCCTTCAACTTCCTGAGTCTTCGTGGCGTGTTCGTCCGGGTGTACTTGCTTCCCCTCGTTTTATTCACTTTCAAACAAGACCATCTTCGGTTTTGCCTGCTTTTCTTGTCACTCTTTCACAAGCAATCAACCATTTGCATCTTTCTTGTAATCCAGAAAACATCTCTGTCGACACACACCACATCTTGGCCCTTTGGATATCCGGACGAGTTGAGCCCGAACGGACATAAACACCATAGAACGAATCGAAATACCAAAGACAAACAACAAGCCCACATATAGCTATCGCAACTAATATTCAACTGCCTATAACGAGTCTCAGGATCTGCGAACATGCTTGTAAGTTATGCTTTATGGCGCTTATCATTTGATTCCAGCGGGACAGTACCCAGCCACACACATGTACATGTGTTTGCCGTGCAGATCTTCGCGTGTCAACGGCGCAGGCGGCACAGCGGCGCAGCACACTTGCAAAACCTAAAACTGCAACATCTTGGCTAGAGTAATGGTATAATCAAATCAGACTTTAACTGACATGTCACCGCTGTAGCTCCAATCTGCTCTCGTTGCCCTGGGCGCGACCCTCACGGCCGCTGTCCCCACAATCTCGGTTTCGGGCAACCGCTTCATCAACTCCGACTCTGGCGATGAGTTCCAGGTCGTCGGCATGGCCTACCAGATCGGTGGAAGTGCCGGCTACGACCCCAGCCACGGAAAGGACCCTCTCTCCAACGGCGATGTGTGCAAGCGTGACGCCGCCCTCATGCAGGTCCTCGGTATCAACACTATCCGTGTCTACAACCTGGACCCCAACTTGAACCACGACGAGTGCGCCAGTGTCTTCAACAAGGCCGGCATGTACATGCTTATCGACGTCAACTCCCCTCTGTCCGGCGAGTCTATCAACTCCGAGTCCCCTTGGGAGTCTTACTATGCCGCCTACCTGAACCGTACCTTCGCCATTGTCGACAACTTCAAGAACTACCCCAACCTTCTCGGCTTCTTCTCTGGAAACGAGGTCATCTCCAACGTCAAGCAGGGCGGCACTGCTCCTCCCTACATCCGCGCCGTCACTCGTGACTTGAAGCAGTACATCAAGAACCACGCTGACCGTGCCATCCCCGTTGGATACTCCGCTGCCGACGTCCGTGATGTTCTCGAGGACAGCTGGAACTACTTCCAGTGCTCCATTGACGGAGAGGATGACAACATGTCTCGCGCCGACATGTTCGCCTTGAACAGCTACTCCTGGTGTGGCAACAGCACCTTCACCGAATCCGGCTACGACCAGTTGGTCGCCATGTTCAAGTCTAGCGCCGTCCCCGTCTTCTACTCTGAGTTCGGTTGCAACACTCCTAGCCCTCGTGTTTTCACCGAGATTCAGTCCATCTACGGCTCCGACATGATGAACGTCTTCAGCGGCGGTGTCGTCTACGAGTTTGCTCAGGAGGCGAACGAATACGGTCTCGCCACTATCAACGATGATGGCTCCGTTGAGCTGCTATCTGACTACGAGTCCCTCAAGAACCAGTACCTCGACATTGACTGGACCTCCGTGCAGAGCGTCAAGGCTAGCAGCAGCAGCAACACTGCCCCCAAGTGCAGCGAGTCCCTGATCAAAGAGGACGGGTTCAGCAACAACTTCACCCTGCCTGATGTCCCACCTGGAGCTCAGGACATCATTGATAACGGTGTCAAGGGTGCCCTTGTCGGCAAGATCATCGACATCAGTGACTACAGCTTCGACTACTCGATCAAGGATGCCAGTGGCAACGTAAGTCGAAGATACAACATCCAATTCAGCTTCAATCATGCTAATTATGTCTTCTAGACTCTCTCTGTTGTAGTGTCCCCTCTCGCGGATGACGGCACCAACGTTGTTGGAACGAACAACGGAACCACCAGCAGCAGTGGCAACAGCACCGGTGGTACAAACAACACCAAGAACGCCGGTTTCAGAATGGGCTCCAGCACTGCCGCCGTTGCCCTGCCTGTTGGTATTGCTGCACTTCTTGCTGCCTTTTAAATTGTAGAGTGTTGGGGAAGAAGGGGGAGAACTGCGATTCACCAAGTTTTCTGCGAGCCTGTCTTTGTTTATATGATACTCCCTCAGATTATTTGTGCTTCAGAGAATAGACGATTATAACGCTCTTGATGATCTAGTCAACTTTCATGTGCGCTTAGTGATTCTTCTCGACTATATGAAGCATCCTCAAGAAAGATGTTCGTAGTGTCTCAAGCACCAGTTCTGCTTATTGCCATCACGGCCAGCATCGCTGCTCTATATATCATGGATGGCACCTGGCATGACTGGGAATGTTTTCGGTCCCTCGTATATCTAGTGGATCCTGGGCGGCTTGTCCGATGGCGGCGGCCGCTCCCATGCGACCTGTTCAGCAGGAGCCAGATGACTGGCCCGCACATTCACCACCGAGTCAAAGAGCTCCAGCACCGCGCCGTTCCGGTTGAACGGACCCCCATAGTAGTCCTCCAGACAGTTTTTCTTTCTTTTTCATTTGCCATCATTAGTGTTATTGGCATTTCTTCCTCTTGTTCTTGTTCCCCCGTCAAGATACTTGTTTCAAATGGGTAGAAAGTGCTTCTGTGGGTGATGTTCGTTGGAATCGGGAGAGATCGAGTTTGGGATTTCGAGTTGTGTGACTGTTGGTTGTCGGCTTTTCGATGCATGATTTGAATTGCTTCGGCTTGGGCGTTTAACTCTTAGGACTGTGGGACTTGTTTCACGGCTGTCTATGTTGTATTTGATCGAGTATTACAGTTAATATTGGTTTGCTATGCTCATATGAACCTCGTGTTGTCGGCTGGAAGATACAATCAGTCACGGGAAGTTGCAGCACAGTACAAGCATGGTGCTCCTTTGCGGTCCAGTCAGACCTCGATAGCTGGAAATTCGTCAACCTGACATGAGTGACTTCTCTGTTGGAAGCCAAGTTTGTCTCGCCCTTCGGATACTACAATTTGTGGTTTACATGTCATATGGGCTCCGTCGCCTAACATTGGTACTATGAACTCGCTGACGGTTCTCGGAATAAGCGTTGCTTTAGAGCGCTGCCACTCCCACGATGATAATAAGTCCATGTGGTTGAGATTGGACATGACATTCCCCATATAGGTCTGTATTGGAACTCTTTAATGGCGATCGACACTGGTACAAAGAAGCAAAAGGTGGGAGGAAGGAAAAGGAAAAGAAAGAAGAAGAAGAAAAAAGCCTACACAGGCAATCTGCGCATCTCGAACTCGCAACCTGCAAAAAGAAGAGTGGCTGAGGGAGGACGGCTCAGCCAGGAGATAAGGATATTGAGAACCATAGGTTTGAGCGGATAACCACTACACCACCATGACCTGTGGTTTCGTGGAGTGTTAGTGGAGGTCCTTTCATTTAGCCCTATATAGCCTTGGGTCAAGAAGGGGATTGATGTTCGTCTCTGCAGTACATGGGGTAAAGTTTTGCTCTCGGCGGATGAGATTGTGGCAGTGTTGAGCAAGTTTTTCGGGAAGCCTCGAATTGCAACGACGCACATGAGCAACTCTTTCGGACTTGATCCGGCCCCATGACTACCTATTGCCCTGACCCTAAGAGCAGGAAATATGAAGACGTTGCCCTTATTCAGTACCATATGCTCCGTGTTCGGTGGTGTGGCATGCTCTCCTTGCCTTGTGCTTCCAGTTGCTTCATCGTGTCATACAAGAAGAAA
The DNA here is from genome assembly GCF_020726525.1 of Truncatella angustata. Lineage (NCBI taxonomy): Eukaryota > Fungi > Ascomycota > Sordariomycetes > Amphisphaeriales > Sporocadaceae > Truncatella > Truncatella angustata. The sequence continues at coordinate 557,635 of NW_025763390.1, read as the reverse complement.
TCAATCAGTATAGCGTTGACTTTAGCATCTGGATGCTCTCGCTTGATCTCTCTTCGGATCAGTTCGACACACCAGATACTTGTCGCTGTAGAAAAAGTCAGTAAAAGGGGCAAAAAGACTGAAACATGCCACCCATACCTCGAAGTTGCATTTCGTGTCGACTACCATTCTCAATCATCTCTCCGCGGCTTATCAGAGACTGCAATGGCGGACTATAGCCTATGCAACCCAAGGTGGCCAAAATTTGCGGTACCCGGTAGTCGGCAAACATGGTGATCTTGTCGATGTCGTTGAACTCCCCCCAGCTTTCACCATTGAAGCAAGCCCAAACGTCGGCGACGAAAATCTGAGCCCGCTTAAGCAGGCGAACAGGCCTCCGCCGGCCATCAAAGTGGTGTTCATCTCTGAAGCAAAGAAAGTCGCTGGCCAGGGTGTTGACTAGCCTTGCAGCGGAACCGTTGGCTGATTCGATCAATTTGGTGATGCTACACGAGTACTTCTACAGACACCCAAGATTCTGTGTTGGCTTGCGCTTCTGACGGCTCGGTACAGTGGGTAGACAGATTGGGTGTTCGACCTACCTCGTATAACACTTGTCCAGCCTCTCTCAGGCACGACAAGCGTGATTCCAACAGAGGGATTTCCTCGTCTGTACAAGATCGGAAGACTTGGCGTAAGGAATCGAGGGTGCACTCTCCCTCATCTTGCCAATAGTGAGGATCGAGTATGGGAATCCCTTTACATCGTGGTTAACGTGACTGTCTCGGTGTGCCAATCTCAAATGACATGTGATCTGCCAGGGGTTGTCTGCAGAATCTCTGTATGTTGGACGACCAAAACATGGAGCGTTGACACACCTTCGTCCAAGGCGCGCTGCAATGAGGCGACTAGGCTCCAGTAGCCGGTCCATCTCTTCTCCTGGTACTCAACGGCGAATCGATCTTCCTCGGGCCTCAACGACCAAAATGAGAAATTGAGAAGATCCATGACGAAAATGAAAGCCAGTGTCGTTTCATCCTTGGTCTTTGGGTGTAGCTCGTGCTCTGACCATGTTGCTGTTGAATACTCTTTTTCCTGCATCTGTTGGTGAATCAGGGCTGCGGCGTTCTTGGTTGCCCGCATGTCCACGGCAACGTCGATACTGTTGTCGTAAACATATTCTGCACTTTCGAGGACGCCGGTCTCGGGTTCGTCCTCGATCTTGGGCTTCCCTTGCAGATGCTGGCGGAGAAATGCAAGCAGTTCGAGGTCGACTTCATCATCAGACATTGTTAAGCAATTAAGAAAAAACCCCGACTCTGATGACGACAGTAGAGATCCGACCCTGGCTTGTTCTTCTATTTTATTTATTCTTGTCGCAGTTCTTGAGTTCTTGCGAAGGGGTCTCAGACAAGAGTTGCTTTTGGGCTCAACTTGCGGCTACCCTCTAAAAGTTTGAACTGTCGGTGGAGCTCAGCCTGGCAGATTATAGAAAATTGCAGCAGATCAGATTATCTGGATCAACATAGGGCCAGATCACACACCAAATCCCTCAAACTTGTATCCTTTCCATGCCCATACTGCCAATATCAACCTGAAAATCGAACGTCTCCTTGCATCTCAGGCAGATAGGCTGGGCTACAACAGCCGTCGCCCGTCGCCCGTCGCCCGTCACCCGTTGTTCGCCGCCCTAATTCGACAGTCCGCAAATCGCAGGGTAGCGATTTCCTGCATTCGCCAGGTATTAGCCAGTGCACACTGCAGCTGCAGGCGAGTTGGACGCTAAAGCACCCTAAAGACCAATTGCGTCAAGTGCCGCCCACCCGCCGGCTTCAACAGCCCCACCACCCCCAAAGCCTTCAGCGTTTGGCGGGGAGCTTCAAGGTACCAGAGGAAAGGTACCAGACAGTAGAATCCTGGCACCGACGGGGCTAATAAGGAAGGTTGTCATCATCCCATCCAAGCTCTTCGCAAGTCTCCTACCTCTCTCTCTTAAGTACAGTACGGCAATCGCGCGTGAAGCGTGCACTGAACTTTTGCCGTGTTCAAATTCACAGCATCGACAGCTCACCTTTTGGCCGCTCTGTGGTCAGAACCCGACCGAGCCGATACGCGCGGCTTACTTCAGATACACACGTGCCTTGACATTCGTCTTGGCTTTATACAGCCTCCCCAAGGCCAACACGGGTGGATGCCACAGGCTTTTGAGTTAAACTTGACTGAGCAGCCTCATCATTACGTTTCCACACCGACTACGGTTAGGTCACCTAGTCCGCAGATATCCTCTTCCTCGGACTTTGATCTGGACCTCGACCTTGACATCGACCTCTTCTTTACAAGAGCACCTCTGGCCGATCACAACTCCTGCGCCATATGCATCTTCTACCACCGATACCGTGACGATACCTAGCCCAACATGGCAGCACCTGCTGTTACAACCACGCTCACACGCGACAGCTACAATCGCCAGTCGCTTGGCGTGTCTCTCAATGCGGCTGTGAAAGAGGTGAGACCTTCCCCCAAAACATCGCGGACCGGCGCATATGCGGTTGCCTTGTATGCGCAAACCTGCATGTCTCTTGTCGCGCCATACATGATCGTCCGAGCTTGTCTTGGTCTTGCGACAACAGCCTATATGAGATGGCACCCTCCCTCACATGCGCTTCGTCCCAATCCCACCACATGCTCGCGCACCTGGCAGATCGCAATGGAGCGCCGCAAGAGTACCGAGTTTGATTTCCGGCTAACAAATATCTCACAGGCAAAAGTTCTCATGGTTGGCGCCGGTGGCATTGGTTGTGAACTGCTCAAGAACCTCGTCCTTACTGGTTATGGCCAGATTCACGTCGTCGATCTCGATACTATCGATCTTAGCAACCTGAACCGTCAGTTCCTGTTTCGAAATGAGCACATCAAGAAATCCAAGGCTGAGGTATGGTGCGAACGAGGGCGGGAGCAAGAACGAATCCAGACCAGTCCGTACTAACGGAATGACAGGTGGCGAAAGAGGTTGCGCAAGTCTTTAATCCCAACGTCAACATCATCTCATACTTCGCGAACATCAAGGATGCCCAATTCAATCTCGAGTGGTTCCGCGGTTTCAAGCTCGTCTTCAATGCACTGGACAACCTCGATGCAAGACGGCACGTCAACCGCATGTGTCTAGCAGCTGATGTCCCTCTCATTGAAAGCGGTACGACGGGTTTCAACGGACAGGTCCAGGTGATTAAAAAGGGCGTCACAGCCTGCTACGACTGTATAGCCAAAGATGTCCCCAAATCATTCCCTGTCTGTACCATCCGAAGCACACCGAGTCAGCCTATTCACTGTATTGTATGGGCCAAGAGTTATCTCCTGAACGAGGTATTTGGCGTGAGCGAAGACGAGACAGCCTTTGACCATTCAGAAGATGCGGACAACGCCAAGGAAATCGAGGAGCTCAAGAAGGAAGCTGCAGCCCTAAAGATGATCCGGGACTCTGTAGGGACCTCCCAGTTTCCGCAAATGCTCTTCGACAAGGTCTTCAGCGCAGACATCAAGAGATTATGCTCAATGGAGGAGATGTGGACGACTAGATCAAAGCCCTCGGCACTAGAGTATGAAGCCCTTAAGCCCGGCGTACCGACCATCGACGACTCCTTCCTCGAGGATGACCAAAAGAAGTGGTCTTTGGAAGAGAACTTGGCCGTTTTTGAGAGCAGTCTTGACCGATTAAGCAAGCGCATAGCCGAGATGAAGACGGTGCAAGAGAACGGCCAGACGACAGAGCCGCCTACCATCGCATTCGACAAGGATGACCCGGATACTCTTGATTTCGTCGCCGCTGCCGCCAATATCCGCGCTCACATCTTTGGCATTGATCTCAAGACTCGCTTCGATATCAAGCAGATGGCCGGAAACATCATCCCCGCCATTGCGACCACCAACGCCATCGTCGCTGGCGTGTGCGTGCTAGAGTCTTACAAGGTGCTCAAAGGCGATTATAATGACGCAAAGGAGGTGTTTCTGACGCCGTTCGCCCCTCAACGACTTCTGGCACCAGATCGACCGCGACAGCCCAACCCGGAATGCCCGGTCTGCTCGTCCTTCTACACCGGCATCTACGTGGATCTATCTCGCGCAACCTTGAATGACGTGGTTGAAGACTTTGCAAAGGTTCAGCTTGGTTATAACGACAAGGAGTTCTCGATCACCAGCGAAAGCGGTCTACTATACGACCCTGACGAGACGGATTCACTCTCAAAGAAACTGACAGATATTGGTATATGTTATTGAAAACTTTTTATCACTACGAACCTCGCTGATGCCATACAGGTCTTAAATCGGGCAGTTTCCTAACGATCGTTGACGAGGCCGACGAAGACGTTTTTGTCAACGTCGTTCTGAGCATCCTCGAAACGTAAGTTCACCCATGTTATTCTACCAGGTCCACCACTAATGATTTATCTATCTTTACAGGAAAGAGACACTTGGCGACAAGCCTATCAAGGGTCTGGAGCCAGACAAGGCACCGGAGATTCCTCGCAAGCCTAAGAAGGAGCCCGTGCCGGAGAGCAATGGTGTTGCCCAGACGAATGGAAAACATACCCTGGGCAGCGATGCTGGACCCAACGATCTTAAGCGGGCCCGGGATGACGACGCAGACGCTCCATCATCCACCAAGAAGGCAAAGACTGCCCAACGGCCTGATGACGATGATATCGTCGTCGTGGATGATGCTGCAGCTCCGGGTGCCATTCTTATTGACGATTGAGATTACATCCAGCCGAATTTAAAATTGGCTTAGACATGTGATTAGGTTGCCGACAGGCCACCATCTAGGTTCAGCACAGCATTATGCGCATATGGGTTTTTGGCGAGGAAGGCTGCAGCATCTGCAACCTCTTCTGCCGTTCCGAAACGACCTAGAGGAATCTGAGCAGAAAGACCACCTTTCTGGTTCATATCTGGGCATTGGCTTGTACATTAATTATGTTGTACCATATACGAGAAGGGTTGGTTTCATTGGGGGTACAGGAATTGGTTGCCCACTCGACTGCCAGATTTGAGAGAGAGTTTGATCCAGGGGAGGTTTGGGTCGATATACTCACATTCCGTCATATCGGTCTGAATATACCCGGGCAGGAGGACGTTGACTCGGATGCCGAACTGGCCGACTTCTGAGGCGAGTGAGCGCGTTAGACCTAGAGTGCGCCGTTTTGCGCGTTAGATATCTCTGCCGCATGAGGAATGCATAAAGTTGTGTCTAGATGATTGCGTACCTACAATGCCTGCCTTTGAAGCGGCATAAGCACTGGCTCCGCGGCCCCCTTTGACAGCTAGTAAGCTGGAGATGTTGATAATACAGCCTGAGCAGTTAGTAAACCTCGCCGCGCGGTGGGAAAAAGGGTATCAGAGCATCTGACCCTTGGTCTTCTTTTTGATCATCCTTTGGCTTGTGACCTGGCAACCGAACATGGTGCCCATGAGGTTAGTATTGATGATACGTTGATTTTCGACATGGTCTCCTCTGAACAGCAGAGAGTCTTGGGTGATACCCGCCGCATTAACGAGGATGTCGATGTTTTGCTTCGACTAGGGCGTGTCAGTCGGGAAATAAGACTACGTGGTTGCGATCTATGCCACGGAAGATTGTGTTTCGTGTATAGGTGCAGCATGGAGGAAAAGACCAGGCCCTCCTTTCTTGCAGGCATAGAGACGAATGAATTCTGACCTACTTGCTTCATCTTATTCACCAGTTCGCTCCACCCCTGCATTTCGCTCACGTCGAAGGATTGAAAGTTATGATCCCAATCGGCCTCGGGGCTCCGAGGCGGCAGACTCTTGAGGGCACTCTGGAGACGTGCCTGGTCACGGCCCACGAGCGTGATAGACGCACCTTCAGAAGCGAATCGGTGTGCAATGGCGAGACCAATGCCACGGCTGCCACCCGTAATTACGGCGTGCTTGTTGAGGAGACTTCCCATCTCGGCTGGATCTTTAGACGACCAATCAAGCCGCCGAGTAAAGCAATGGTGAATCTACAAGGACAATATATGACAATCATGAGTGCCCTTTTTCGGAAGCGTCATCTGAGTATTCGTGGTTGTCACTGACGCGATGGGGACCGCGGGACCCGCCAGCAGCTGGCACTAACGCAGCCCTGGGAAGCTCTGACGAGATCTGACAAGGGCTGACGGCGCCCCATAAACCAGCGCCAGCAGGGGTGTGGACTGGAGATTTAGGGGCATTTCCAGAGGGGGAAGGGTACAGCTCGGTACAGTCCAGTACGGTACAGATGGATTTAATGCACCGAGGCTGCTTAACTAACCTAACCTTAGCCTACTTGTATGGTCAAGTGAACTCAAGTCACTGTATGCTCTCGTGGACGATACCTTCAACACAAGCTTTCGCCAAAGTTTGAGCACGAAAGACGAGCATTAGACACTACCCGTACCCAACAACTCCATGTGCAGCTTCTTCGCACTTTCCACTAGACTACGGCAATCATCGCGCTGTTCGACGCACTGGCCGAGACGAAGAGATCATTCATGCATACCCGCACGAGGCGCACGACCACCCCAGATCAGCAAGACACAACAACGGCGGGAGACACGCGCGGCACCTGCTACCACATCCGATGAATCACTCGCAGGCCAATGGCGCCGCGAGCGCTTCCTCTGAACTCCCAAAGCTCGTCACCTCTGCCGCAGCCAAAGCGGAAGAGAAGGAACCTGTTATAGACGCTGGCTTGAGGAGCTTAGATCATTGTACGTGGATGCTACTGTTTCGTCCCAGGTCAATCTTGTGGCCGTCTCCGCACCCGTACTAGTATGGGCGCATGGTATTCATGCGACCACTGTCTTGCACACCTTGCGACAGCGGCTGCTTCTTGCACGGGGTTTGAAAATGAAGAGCGCCACCGGCTGACCTTGTTCACAGACAGAAGAGCGCTCCCGAAATGGCGGTACGATCTGCGACAGCAACTGCTGCCCCTCATACGATGGGAGACACCATATCTGGCATGGCTGCAGGAAACACTGCGCACGCCGGCTTTGGATAGCTACTTTGCCATCACAGCGAACCTAGGCACGCACACCTTCTTCATGATAGGGCTACCAATTCTGTTCTGGTGCGGATACGCATCGTTCGGCAAAGGGTAAGTAAGATCGGTACATTGCTTCAAATGGCATGATAAACACAATTGCTCATGGGTGACAGGCTGGTCCATATTCTCGCCGCTGGTGTCTTCTTCACCGGCTTCATCAAGGATTTCTTTTCTCTGCCTAGACCGCTTTCTCCACCACTTCATAGGATTACCATGTCTGGCTCGGCGGCTCTGGAATATGGCTTCCCGTCCACTCACTCTGCGAATGCTGTATCGGTTGCCGTTTATGGCATCCTCCTGCTTCATTCGCCCGAAAACGCTTTTCAACCGAACACCAAATTCGCCCTCGAGTTTCTCGCCTATTTCTACACTGCGAGCATCATCTTCGGTCGGCTGTACTGTGGTATGCACGGGTTCTTGGACGTCATCATCGGCTCCATCATGGGCGCAGTGATATCTCTTATCGAGTTCTACTACGGTCCAGCCGTGGAGATGTACTTACGTGACCAGGCAGTCTCCGGTGTTCTGATCGTGACGCTGGTCATTTTTGTGCTCGTCCGCGTCCATCCTGAACCCGCGGACGACTGCCCCTGTTTCGACGACAGTGTTGCGTTCGCTGGCGTTGTCATTGGCGTTGAGGTCGGTACATGGCACTTTTCGAATTCACTCTACGCCCTGAACCCGTTCGATCTCGAGGCTCTTGGTTGGGTCAAAACCGTCGTGCGTATCCTGTTTGGCGTATTTTGTGTTATAGCATGGCGTGAGGCCGCCAAGCCTACCTTGCTCAAGGGGCTGCCTTATCTCTTCCGTGTTATAGAAAAGCTCGGCCTCGCGCTTCCGAGGCGCTTCTTCATGCCTGCTTCAGAGTACAAGAACATACCGCTCAGCTTGCGCGTTGACAACTTGGTGCCGAGCGTGAGCGAGATCCCCAAGATCGTCAACAATATCAGAAGAGGTGGCCGTGGCAGGTCTGTTAGCATCGGGCCACAGAGTGCGGCTGACGCATATGAGACACTAGCCTACAGAGACAGGAGGCGGCGCGAGAGTATCGGCAGCAATGGAAGCATACGGAGTAAGCCCAGCATTGCGGATCTCAAGGCGGGCTCCCCGCTGCCCGGAACAACAGAGGAAGAGCAACAGACCGGGCATAGCAGCGCTGTCAGCGGTGCTGGCAGGCTGGGCGATTATGAGCGTATGATGGGTGAGGGCACTGTGTTGGTGTCGCCCAGCGAAGACAAGGATGACCAAGACCCGATGTTGTTCGTTGGTCAGCAAGACGAGCTGGGCGAGAAGGAAGTCTTTGCTAAGCTGGTCAAACCCAGGGTCAGGTACGATGTCGAAGTTGTCACAAAACTAGTCGTGTATGGTGGTAAGTTTCCCTCCATTTTCTCTTCGAATGCAAGCTCCAAAGTTGCGTTGCCGAATTCGTGTTCCGAGGCAGGGATGCCAACAAATTCACGGATGCACCGGCTGTATCATTTAACAAGTGGGGGGCATGCCCGCACCGACTCTACACAAACAAGTGTGGCTTCTCAATGCTGACATGACCTCTAGGTATCGGACTTGTCGCCGTCGATATTGTACCCATCATTTTTCACTTCGTCGGCCTAGGGGTGCCGGTCATCCTAAATTATCACCACAGCTGATGTTGGTCACGCTGATATGAGAAAGCTGGGACCTAAATACACTATATAATGGAACGACGTTTGCATGACTGATATGGAATCTTTTTTTTTTCTTTTTTGTATATATTTGGCTTGGCCTCGCAATGGCCTGAATATATATCGACTCTGTATTGATTGGAGTGAATATAGAGTCCCAAAGCCCCTCGCATCGTTGTTACTTGTCATCTACGAGCTTATATTCTTGGCCTTAATTTTCAAAATGAAAGGACAGACAGGTTTAACGCTGTTGGGAATGTTTTCTAGTACAACATTGAACTCCTGAACATGCAAACAATGGAAGAAGGACGGATAAATAATGATTTGTAGTGATCTAAACTTTTTACTTTCCACATACTTTTTACTATGCTATCTACGTCTCAACCATACATTTTACGGCATCATCTTAAAGGGAGAGAGAGACAAACATGACCGCATGCGCTCTACAGCTGTCATCGCAGATGTTCATCAGCAAGACAAAACGCACGCCACATCTCTCTCCATCTTATCTAGGCGTCCTGGGGACGCGTGACCTCGACGTCGACGACGTGCGTCTCGGCGTCGATGACCTTCTCGGTCGAGGCCGGGTCGCCCTCCTCGCCCTTGGGCCGCATCTGCCGGAACATGGCCATGGGGTCGAACCAGACCTCGACCGACTCGATCTGCAGCTTTTCGTTCACCTTGGCGACGGCGAGGCCCTCGATGTCGATCGAGCCGCCGTGCGCCTTGAGGCTCACTTTTTCGCCCTTGCTGTGGAGGTGTTTCTTGTCAGCGCTCATGCTCCTTTTCGTCTTTTCGCTTTAGGCCTGGAGGGGACGGCGGGGGAATTCGGCCATGGGGACAATGAGGCACAGAGTGAAGGGGTAAAAGAGAGAGAGAGAACGTGTGTGAGAGGGGGACAAAGAAACTTACTCGTTGAACCCGCTGTAATCGGCCTTCATCTCGCCCCAGTGGCGCCACTTGAAGCTGACGGTGGGCGGGCCCGAGTAGACCTCGAGGACCTCCCAGGCGAACGTGGGCATCATGCGCTTGAAGATCTTGTGCGAGGCGTCGAAGTCGTTGCGCACGGGGCAGTAGTGCTCGTTGGCCTCGATGATGGCGTTGTACGTGCCCACCTTGAGCATGTGCTCGCCCGTCTGCGCCGGCCCCCCGTTGACCGAGAACGTGTACTTGCTCCGGTCGATCGTCCGCCAGTCCGCCAGGTCCGTCTTGAACGACGCCTCCACCTCCCAGTTCTTCACCAGCTTCTCCACCAGGTCCGGCAGCGATTGGGCCTCGTGGTTCATCTTCTTGGCTGTGTTGTGGGTTCAAAAGTTAGAAATGATGGTGTTCTCGGTTTTTCAGTCTTCGTCTTCTTCTTCTGATACCAGGGGGAGGATACGTACAGTCTCTCCAGATCTGCCTCGTCTTGCTATAATCAGGGGCTTTGCCATGACGCCACTTGGCGCTGTCGTCCTTCAGGACGGCATTGTCGTCGAGGACATAGTCTGGAAGTGACATGATGAGTTATGATAGAGGGAATACTGGCACTGTGATAGGTAGATGCGGCACGACTGCTTAAGTTGATGCACTTTTTTCTAAAAAAGCAAACAATCCCCAAGAGAACAACAGTATAACGTAAATTCACGGTGCTGAGGAGGGGGACCCCTCCTGTGTTTATAAATCCCCGCCCTGCCATTTGTTGTGCGACTTACCATATTTGTTTTTCTGGTCAGGTCATCTTGCTGCCGAACCATGCACGTTATCGCAATCTTCCCAGGGACGAAACGATTGCGTCCCCTCAAAATGCCTGTGAAAGCTCGGGTGTCGTCTCTTCTCGCGTCTCATGACCCTGGATCTATTGCAGAAGTGCATGATATTATCCACATATATTATCCACGAGCAGTATAGCAGACTGGCAAGGAACAGGGTCCTGCTCTCGACAGAGTGGTCAGGACATGATAGATCGGTCGGCCTTGCAACTTTCGTGCATGCATATACCTGGTCCAGGATACGACTTCAGAAAGTCGTTGTGCATCAGAACCTGTGGCAGAAAGGGGTCGGGTAACACGAATGCGTGGTTTGTTGTGTTGGATCTCGAGCCCATTGGCGGAAGCCGTTGTATCGACCTGCATGCAGCTATGCACTTCTACTCTCGGTTCTGCAGAGTCCTCGCTCTAGATGGAGCATGGTACGGTACAGCGGCCGAGAAAAGTAGTCGGCAACGCGGCACCTCGGCAGGTGGAAAGGGCCTCGATCAGATTTATGAAGGGATGAACAAGAGTCCTGCAAGGAGATCTTTGTTTGTGCATTCCGCAAGGCAAGGAGAGCATTACAGAAAGTCACAGATAGAAGCCGCGGGGAAAACCCAACTTCTACTTTCCAGGAAAATGATTGTAGATCTTGCATATGAGGGTATACATGTTAGGGGGGCCCTTGATCAGACCGGTCAACGACCACGCAGCGTTGCAGTGTGGCGTTCGCTTAATCGCGGTTTGATTTATGTACCCTGGAGAGTCGACGCCTCGCTTGAAACTAAATGCCTTCAAGTTATATGAAAGATTTATGCAAGTCAAAGGAATGTTGTAATAATTTGGTCCCCGTTAAAACCTGCTACGCCCAACTTTCGTCCGAGACTACGGTGGTGGCCCTGGTCGTCGTAGTTCGAGATGCAATGCTGCAGGTCTAAATTAGCAGCGCCAAGGAAGTAGTGGGAATCATTCCATTCTTTCACACGATAGCCGTATGGCCCAGTTTCATTGTCTTCCATTTCGTCACAAATCGGATCTTGCGAGGAAGTCAATCTTGTCATGATGGCCGAAAAGAAAAGAAACGTTCTGCCCACCGTTCTGCCAGATAAAGGATCTTGGGGATCCTTCGGCCCCGCTAGCCACAAGCTTCTCGGGCCGCACGAGCAAAACATGAAAGAGCACGTCTTATTGGTTGTATCCTTATCACAGGGGTTCTCCGCGGCACAGACACCCCCTGTTCCGCTGAGAGGGGTCAAGAAAGGATCAGGAAGGATGTGAATTCCCAGCTACATGATAGGCTACTTAGAAATCAGAACATGGTTGTCATTAGGTGCCAGCAACTCGCAGGGTCGAAGATGTGTCAGAGTTTCGAGACCACGTTCACATCGTTTACATCTGGCGTGGGTGGTGGTAGCGTGTAAGCACAACAAAAAAGCCCCCCCGAATTACAACAAAAATATAACAGCATTGCATGTGTGTCACATGTAAGGCTGTAAGAACTAGTGTTGTAGAACACAAGGAACTTTGCACCAGCCCCTTTGAATACAGCCTGACAGCATACAGCGTGGAAAAGTTCCGGAGCTGCCAGCACCGCCCCAATTTAACCCACATATCCCAAATAGCCACTTGAAACTAACCCCGGATCTACCTTTTTTACTAAATGTTATCTTCTGGGGCTACCTTGCCGGTGGTTCGATTTTTCTTGTCCTCGGACACCAAATGAGCCTAGAAGCCACTCAAGGATAAGGATCCGCTATTATATTCCAGTTCCGCTTGGTCGAACCAAAGACGGCCCTACTCTGGTTGCACCTCGAACAAGAAATGCCGAATATAAGGACCAAGATACGCGGACCAGGCGTGCATACCTCCCTTGCATTTTCGCTGCGTGCTATGAACTCCTAACCTTAGCACAAAGGAGAAAGCATGTTAAACGCCACGGCGCGACAAGCATGGGCTGGGTTGTCCCACCAGCATCCAAGTGTGGCCAGCTTCCAATTCGCAAGGTACGCACACGTGCATAGTATTGGTTATGCGACCAATACTATGGATGCTGACCCTTGTTTCCGGACTGACCTGCACCAATTGATTTCTGGAGCCAGGATGTTCTGGCGCTACTTCCTTACAGCGAGGCTTTTGTACACCACATCCTGCTGGGCAGGCCTTTGGCGATTTGTATTACTTCTCGCTACTCAGAGACAACGAAAGAAGTCTAGTGAGCCATGGCGCCTTATCAGAACGGGAAATTCGACCAACCAACCTTCATGGGTTCCTGGTAGCATGTAATGCCACGCGAGGTAACCCCGAAGACTCGCTACCACTGCAATGTATCTTATGTTGATGACAGTGAACAAAAGTCTTTGCACAACCTGTCCCAGTCGTCTCTCTGCTCATATCATTCCTGATTAAATTCCACGTGCGGCAGGATAGGCTGTCACGGAAACCGACATGATGGCGCCTCTGGATGACCTATTTGCTCGTTATACAGGACAAACGGTTCCAGTCTCCTTTAATGTCGGTTTCGTCGCTCTCAGCTATGTTGTGAGCCTTCTGGGCGCAGGATCAACTCTCGAGTTGATTAACCGGCGCACGTCGTTGAAGGGTCTCTACAATCAGTAAGTTTATATATTGACGTCAGAATCATCAAGGTGGGAATTACTGATCACCTTTACTTCTAGCTTTTTGCTACTGGGTGCAGCTATATCTATGGGAGGCATCGCTATCTGGTCGATGGTTTGTCTTGACTAAAAAATACAAACGATGTGAACACTGTACTGACCAAGCTGGCAGCACTTCATAGCCAACCGTGCAATTATCCTCCTCGATGGCGAACCAGAGGTCCAGATCGCTTACAATACCGGCATCACAGCTGCATCATTCTTTGTTCCTATTCTAGTTCTTTTACTTGCATTTGTAGCCGTCAACTCAAGCGACGAAGTCAAATGGTGGAGGGTCGTGGTCTCCGGATGTCTATCTGGAGGTGCCATCTGCGGCATGCATTATCTTGGCGACGCAGCCATAAGCAACTACCACTGCGTATACGTCACGGCAAATGTCGTCGGGGCTGCAGTAATTGCTGTCACCGCCAGTACCGTCGCCCTGTCGCTATTTTTTGTCTTCAAAGCTGCCTGGACCAACTCATGGATACGACGATGTGGATGTATGATCATATTGGCAGGCGCTGTATCAGGCATGCATTGGTGCGCATCATTGGGCACCCACTATGTTCTGCTGGAGTCAGCTGTCGGTGATAGCGACAGTGGATCGCGGAACACCACGACGATCGTCGTCATCTGTTTATCAGCGGCTGCATCATGCATCCTTGTTTTTGTTTCGGTCCTATCTGCGCGAAATATGAGGAAGTATGCCATCAAGGCGCAGCAGGTTGTCCTGGCAGTGGCGGTATTTGACAAGCATGGGAGAATTCTTGTCAATCCAGACGGCCTCGTTCCCAGCGAGAAGGTCACCGAAACTTTCCCACAGAAATCACACGACGATGTCTTCACTACGGCTCACCCGTTATTCCACTGGATGTACCGCGCATCCAGAAACTGGTCAAGCATCTCTACTTTACTTCCCTGGATTACAACGCATCTCGACAATCTGCCACGCACTACCCGCGGTGCTCGTCACGGCACCAGGCTGTTTGAAGAAAACGGCCAATTAGTAGAGAACTACGACATCATTTTTCGCGAGCTCTTCTGTCTGGCGGCGGACACGCTAGCATCCAGGATGCAGGAAAATATTCAAGATCTTGGAAAACTGTGGGGTGAAATCCTCCATACTGGCGCGGAAGTGAAAACGGCAGCTCGAATGTCGGAAACCTTTGATGTAGTCACCAGGTCAGCACCAAAAGAAGAGGCGAAAGATCTGAGTCAGCTCGAGAGAGGGATTAGCCAAAGAAACGACGGATATGGCCGTGGATCACTCATGTTCCTTGTGCGCCATGTGAAGAGCCAGAGTGAAATCGCAAGGCTGGAAGCTGCCGGCTACAGGTTTGCCGAAACACACAGAGTGATTGATATAATCAAATCGAGTATGCAGATTAAGACTCGCCACCTGGAACAGAAGCTGAGAGAAATGGCCAACCATTCTGAGCTCGACGGCATGCTCGAGCCAGGAGTGCATGTCGGGCTTTTCGCCTTGCGTGCCAGGGTGGACAAGTTTGGATTCGATGTTATGGTTGACGCGGAGACGCGAAGCAATCTTCCAACACAAAAATTGCCATATCGCAAGATGGAGCAATGGCAAAAGGACATTTTGTCTGACGTTGAGGGCTTGCCTGTACAAACACTGCTGATCAGACTTGCCATGATGCAAGACGGTTCGCCGCGCGAAGTGGAGTTTGCCAGTCAGCTGAGGAGCGCCATTGCAAAGCTGAGAGGCGAAATAGACGATACGGCACTTGACAGTGCGGTGCTATCGTCAAAGGTGGTCGAAGCTCCCTGCCTACCATTAGACAACACCCAAACAACACCTACATGCTCTCTCATTACCTTGCAGGTTGTCCTCGATATCAATAGCAGGATCCTAAATCGGAAGTGCGACTTCATCCCACTCCAGTTTCTCAAGGTTCATCAAATGGTGTACGACAACTCTGCCCACCATGCTGCGTTTTCACGGGCTCTGCATCGAGAAATGTCTTCCGTTATGACATTTGACCCTTCACCTCAATCAGTACATAGGTTAGGAAAAAGGACGTTGAGTCACAGCTCATCTATGGTCAACCTCACCAGACCACAAGATGGCTTCTCAGCACCATCCCAATCGTCAGGTCGCACATCACCCGTGTTCGACGAGCCAGAACATACTAAACCCTCGCTTTTCGGGGCATCATGGTCTCGCAAGAGATCGCCATCGAAGTGGCTGAGGTCAAACAGGAGAAAAAGGAGACGATGGCCAGCCGCCTACATATTCACACGCCTTCGCGGACAAGAGGTATCTTGCGCAAGAACTCAGTCAATCTGCAAACTGTCGACACGGGAGGTGGTAAAACAATTGAGATGTGTCGAGTCAAGACCCCGACAACGGCGATATTGAATGGAAATAATTTTGACTTCAATGTTGAAGCCTTCGAAAAAGATCAAGAAGTCACTACCTTTGTCGACGAACTTTTTGCCTCGTGCGTCGAATCGATGCGGCAATAACAAGGGAGATGTATAAGGAGGTGTAAGTGTATAAAAAGTGGGATGGTATCTGCAATTAGGCGCAGCACAAGGCATGATTCAAGTCTGTATGTGCGCTTCTAACGAGACTAGTTTTAGGCCCAAGGTCAACTAGCAAATTTCTATGTATATGTATACCAGTCTGGGAGCGATGTCAAAAAGCGCGAGAGCTCGGTAACCTTGGTGGAGATTGATTTCATTTTCGGCGTGTGGGACTGCTGACGGAGTAACGCAATAATATTGCAAGATACACCGATAGAATACAACTTCCTCGGGGCAGCTGTAATTGGCAGCAAATGGACTTCCTCAATTTCTTTGCTTTTCTGATCTCGAACTATTATTGGCGGACCTCGGCCACGATATCATTGGGGCGGATCAGTGGGCTTGGTCTGACGGGGGCATTAAACCACCACTTGATGAAGTGTCTGTACGTCGAGGCAACGAGAAACGCCAAGAACTTTCCGTGATTCCTTGACAACAGACAGTGGATCATGTGCAAACAAATTCCTTCCATGTACCGATAGCCATTTTGTGGGGTACGCCCATGTCCCTGGGTTCCTGCAGGTGACATGCTGCTATTCTCCGGAATCTGGGGCTCCGCAACAATGCCCAACTGGCTGGAAGGTCACAGATCCCACCAATCAACACAAACGGTTCCACTTCACTATTGCCGCACCAGGTATACGGTAATGAACAATGTTCCTATTCGCGCGCTTCATCTATCGCTTTTGCACTTGGAGCTTGACGTTGGGAGATGATAGTCCCCATCTCTGAGCGATAGGGTCGTTACACGACGAGGCATAGAGAATGATGGAAAGTTTATAAGTGGCCATGCTGATCGACGCAGCTCTTCCTGGGTCGTCTGAAAATGCGGAGAAAAATTAAACCACACTTCATACGCCGTCAAGATGCTCGCGTACGGTCTTCTAACATCCATCTGGGCCCTGCTGTGCCTCCTCGGCTCTGCTGCAGCCTGGACCAACCCTATCAACACTGCCGGCGGTAGTGACCCATTCCTCGTGTACACGGGTGGGTACTTTTACCTGATGACCACAACATGGACCGACGTTGAGATTTCTCGTGCGACTACCATTGCGGGCCTGAAGACAGCCACGAAGAAGGTGGTCTACTCGACCACCACAGCATCACGTTGCTGCAATGTCTGGGCGCCAGAAGTGCACTACTTTGATGGGATATGGTATATCTACTACACAGCGGGCGAATCCGCCGATCTCGATGGACAGAATATCCATGTCCTGAAGGGTAGGTGTTCTGATCAAACCATTAACGGTCCAGAAGCTAATCGCTGTTAGGCGGTGCTACTCCATACGACACCTTCACCTACGCCGCCAAATTGACAAGTCAGTGGTCGATTGATGCATCAATTCTGCGCACCAGCAGCTATGGCAACTTCCTGATGACCTCGTGTTTCAACGGCAATACATATCAATCCATTTGTCTGCAGAAACTGGGCAGTGACTATGTTTCCGGTAAGTGGTGAAACTATGTTAGGCTCTTGGGTGCCTTTGGCACTTGAATAATACTATTCCCATTATAATTCCTCCACATTGGTCATCTAGAAACGGGCGACCATGCTAAACCGAAACTGCGCTAACAATTTCGAAGTTACCGGCTCCGTATACACTATTTCTCAGCCAACGCAATCGTGGGAGACGGTCTCGTACCCAGTGAACGAAGGGCCAGCAGCGCTCTACTTCGGTGGCAAGACCTATATCAGCTACTCGGCCAGCTACTGTTGGAGTGCAAGCTACTGTCTCGGCCTGCTGACCTGGGACGGTACCACAGCGCCCACTTCGGCATCCGCCTGGACCAAGTCGAGCGGTTGCGTGTTCTCGAGCGCCAACGGCAACTACGGCACGGGACACAATGGCTTCTTCCAGAGCCCCGATGGTACCCAGACCTGGATTGTATATCACGCTACGTCCAACAGTGCCGGCGCCTGTGATAACAGCCGGTACACGATGGCTCAGCTATTGGGTACGCACTCTGATGGGTCGCCTAACTTTGGCTCACCGGTGGCCTTCTCGCACGCCTACAGCGAGCCCAGTGGCGAGTGATTTGGATCAGTGGTAGGGCTCGGGTTTGTATGTAGCAAGAGTTTTATAAAAGAAACCGCCTAATCACGGTTCTAGCTTGTCATGATAAATGCACGTACATATTTCGGCTCTTGCATTTCTCCCCGATTGCATTTTTGGAGTCCCAATCAATTCGATAAAGATCAGAGCAATAGATATTTATACACATTAGTTCTGCCCTAAGCCATACGTGCAGCCCTTTCTTGAAATTTCGTTGCTGACACTACGACTTTACGCTTTGGGATTCCGACTCTTACGGGTTCAGATCTTGTCACTAGCCGGACTCGTACACTCCTTCGTAGCAATAAACCCGGAATTCCAAGCACTGTTGCGACGAACGGCATGCCGGCCATCACCTTGTACATCACGACCCACTCCCCGAGTAACGCCATCGTGTCCTGCTCGTCGAACTATTTTTTGACATCCGCGGCAGTGGTGACTGCATCTCCCCGCCGATGCAGCTCGTCATTCGTCGGCACCATCACGATCAGGGTGTACGGCACCGCCAGAAGAGCAGCAATGGCGGCGGACGCAATGAGACGCTGATTCAGAGACGCTGATTCAGAGACGCTGCTGAGAAACACGAAGCCGTGCTCAGCATTAGCCCGCTAAGATCGCCGAGGAGGGACCGATGCTGTGTCCGCGCCAGTAGATCTCCTGCCATTGCCGATTGAGATGGGATTCAGAACCGGCTGGGATGTCTGTGGATGAGACGAAGAATTGCGAAGATTTTGCTGCTTGGGACTAAAGCCCTGGCGGTCGACCTAGCAGAACGGCAGGCACGGTCATATAGTTGATGGTTGTGTTCATGCTGTAGTAAACGGTGGTGGATATGATGCCCGGGGTCCTACTTATGAGTGAGACTCTCGTGGGGTCTAGGGTGCTAAGATTCGCTGACATATTCAATGATAGCGATGATGGACGAATCTATCACTGGCTCTCAGGTTCTACCAGAGGAAAAATTGAGTTGTTTATTATGGAATGATCACTGATATCCTGGATAGAGACCCCCCTAATTTCAGCACTGAACTTGTTCGATTACTATGCAGTGAATAAGTATAGAAGGCATTTATAAGAGCATCTTGATATATATCCCTTAAAAAAGTCCCACCAATTCCTCTCCTTCTAGGTAATAATAAATATTAATGCTTAACACACAGTCGGCATATATAAAGTCGAACTCTAACGACTCCAGCTGATACCAACGATACGTAGATGCTACCAAGTCGTCGTCATCATCATGACGACGACGGCAAGGCATACCGTAGGGGAAGAAGATCATAGCCTAGACAGTAAATCTGTCTGATAAAAGAAGCCTCTTATAGAGCCCTTTAAGCTTATGCTAGTTGCGCTTAGGACATCGACAGTGGTCTTGAAGTAGATCACGCATCCGGCCTAAGACATCAATCTTGCTTTTATTGACTTTGATACGAATATGAGGGGTTGGAAAGGCTTATAAGGTTTTATTCGACAGTAATCTTAGGACAAAGCTCTCCCATTAACGATACGTTGTAATCTGTGTCATATATGAAGCCCTCCATACCAATACCAACGGGTGTGTCAGGTAGTGACTGGAGAGTTTTCAAAGGTTCGGGTGAATTTATTGTTCGCTCAGCTTCATTATTTACATCATGTTTGTGACCACTGTTCTGGGAGCATCGCTCTTCCGAATTGGTCTGTTCCTAATATACAAATTGTAGTTTCCCAGCGTAGCAGTACTTTATTGGAAGAGAAGTGGGGTGATGAGGAGCTCACTGGAATGCCGGTGCTGGTCTTGCTACTAGCACCACTTATGACAACGACATCCTCAGGTTCTGTCACATGATATTTGGTTCCATTTAGAGGGCCACTAGCGGTACGAGTAATCTGAGTCGTCTAAGAAAGGGTATGGCAGCCACGTCTAAGGTCTGGACTTCGAAGAGTAATTCTACAAAAGGTTATCTTGGTGTTGAGATATTGATATTAGAAAAAGAAGCAAAAGCAGCGGAGACGGGATGAACGGGGGAGAGGACGTTGAAATAGACGGGATGGAGTGACCCGTGGTATATTGAATCGGATTCGCAATTATATGATATCGACCCTGCTCCTCAAAGTGTCAGCTGAAAAGCTCGATCTGGTGCTCGTCCGAACTACGGTAATACTCTAGGTGTTTCGTCGTCGAGATACTCGTCTGTGTCATGTAAGCCGAGGCATGCTTGAATACCAGAGGCAAACGAAACAAGTATTCCAGTACGCCCCTCGTGCTTGCAGCATCTCGCATTTGGTTTTTGTCAAGGGCTGCTTGTAGCATTATGCTAGCTTCAGCCTTTTGACATGTCAATTAACCTAGATATGTGACGCTTTGGCACGCTGAGTAGAACGGCGATATCGTGAAAACGTATAGTAAAAAGAATCGATCCATTCGGATTGAATGGTAGATAGTCGCGTATAGAGCCAAGACTAGTATCGCCTAATAGCAAGTCAACATCGTCGGGATTATTAACAATGAGTAGCCGATTGCTGGAGCTCTTCTTAAGGGCCGCCTTTGTTACTTGGTTGCCAGATGCGACATTGTCGAAAAAGAGAACTTGTTATTTAGTGAGTCGCGCGTCTCGAAATACGACTTCGTTCTCTTTGTATTTGGTATATGTGGGCCTAGCCTAGGGATATGTTGTGACTATGCGAGATAAAGCGTGTCTTTTTGTGGGCCGAGGCCAGAGAACTTTCGATTGCTAGAGAACTTGGAAAGATGATCAGTTATACACTTCTTGTCACGTATATCGTTTGTACGTAGCTTGGCGAGGGCATTGAGTAGGATTGTCGGCGGCACGTTTAGACTTCCCGTCTGCTCGCTCTTTCAGCCTAGCCCGGTCTTGCCAACGTCGAACTGCACCACTCCACCGTGCTGTCCGACGGGCTAATTGATAACTACGTCGCCTAACTGGATATCGTTCTCGTCGGCCGGCATTCATCTGACCGGCAGGAAGACAGGCTGCGACGACATTGTGGACAGCGACACGCCCGAAGATATAGATGTCGGTATCGGCCGACTGCGGGGGCGGTTATAGTAAATCGTTATACTTCTCGCCCATCATCTCGGCGGCGGCGGCGACCAGCTCGGTGGGCAGGGCACAGACCCAGCCGACCGTAAAATCAGCCGCCGCGATGGATTTGGCCATGGCATAAGATCAACAATTGCAAGTACTACGAGACTTGCACCTCGCCTATCGGCCTCTCCTCGAGAGCAGACGAGATGATTGCTCGTGAAGCCATGTTAGCGAAGGGTTAAGGCTGGCAGCATCTATTCGGGATTCTACTGTAGCTAGTCTAGACAAAGCGGGGCACAGCTGAGTCTAGGCTGCCAAATTGCCCAGCTGTTGATCGGCGGCCCACGAGGCAGACTGACAGGATACTCGTCCTAGACATTCAGCAAGTTGTGTCACACAAATAATGACGATGTATCAGGAAGTAACTTGGCAGAATTAGATGGAGAGTGTTTAGATGTGGTTCTCTTGCTAATAGTGGAGGTAAACTAGATTAGGTTAACCGATGAGTTAGATTAGTGGACTACGGGCCACACTGAGCCTGTCCACAGTCCCATCCTGTCCAAGTTAGTAAACGGTATTGCCTAGACTAGTTGAAATATATCTGATGCCTTTCTCTCTGCACGAGCGTGACTCTGAATGTCACCACTGCTGGCGGGGGTTTGCCAATAGTAACACACCGCGACAACAATCATGGTAGGGTCGGCGCTCCAAACACCCAATGCAACAGAAGTGACTCGAGACCGTCCAGCCGGAGTCTCGATGCGAAATTTTGGTGCACAGCCGATTGTGCTTGGTGTATGCCGGCAAGACATGGTGCTGCTACCTGGCAAGAACAAGCCACAAGCCTGCTCTCGTTGTGATTCGAGCATGCCAGTAAGTGGTGCAAATTCTTGGCTGCGGCTGATCTCGCTACACGAGACAATTGAAAAATCGGCAGTGTTCGATGCTGCACAATGCACCCTTTCTTCTGGGTCTTCGCCACAATCTTCAACAGGGGGTACATCAATTTAAATCACAGCTACCGCGCCTGGTATTTCGCTGCCGTCTTACAAGCTATATCTGAAGAGCATAGTGGGTTATTCACAGAACGAAATTGCTTTTGGAGAACGAAGACGGCATCCCCGGCACGCCATGGCGACGCCCTCGCAATTTGCCATCACTCAGCGAGGCGCACAGAACAGCATCCTACAAGATGCCATCGCTGATTTTAAGGGCGTACTTACCGATGACTGGCTCCAGAAATTTCGAGACGTACAAGCAGTTCCGAATGCTGATGCCGTCTTGGTATTTACCGCACAGCTCGACTCTGTAAACAGGAGCAGAAGAGGGCAGAGTTACGCAAGTCGTGTCCATTCGTTTCTGTCCTCGGTCCGTAGTTTTTGTGGTGTCGTGGACACTTTTGCATCTGTGAAGCCAGAAGTCGCCGCTCTCGTATGGGGGAGTGTAAAATTGACGATGGAGGTGAGTGGACACCAGCCTATGCTCCAACAGTGCTCAATCGTTGCAGATCATCCTGAACTATACTTCGTACTTTGAAGTGACGTCGAATCTGTTTTTACAATTGGGCAAACTCTTCCCGCTCTTCGCCGAGTACCAAGCCCTGTATCCTACCTCAGACCGACTCCGCCAGTCCCTGTACTATTTCCATGCGTCAATCATCTATTGCTGCAAGCACCTCGTGGTTATCCTGCAACGTTCATGTATGAAGGCACCATGCTACTGAAGGATTCAGCTAAGATTTGACCTAGGGCCACAACAGCTTGTCCAAGCTATGAGGACATCCTTCGAGCAAGAATTCAAGCATGACATGGATAACATTCGAACGTGCAGCGAACGCGTCAGAGATGAGATCCATCTAGCCAAAGCACAAGCTGATCGCCATGACCAGGAACTTCAAGCATTGGAGAGGGAAGTATCATCTAATGATAGGTCTATCATAAAGAAAGCATTGTTGAATTCAAGCGCAAAGTTAGAGAGGATCCGCGCGATGCAGCTGATCAAAAAAGGAAGGGAACATCGTGAGTTACAACTTTTCAATACTCGCCATTCCTGACCAATATTATCAGGAGAACGAATGGTCGAACTAGTGGAGGCTGTTTCGAGGTACGACTATGTAAGACTACTTAAACAGAGTCGTTCCAAGAGATTTCAGAACACAACGAGTTGGATTTTCGAAACATCCGGGTTCCACCGTTGGATCGACGGCAACGGCTCCTTGCTCTGGCTTACAGGTAAAAGTAGGTTCAGTGATATCGTAATTATATAATCAGTACTAATTGATACGAAGTTGGTTCAGGTAAAAGTATTGCTGCGTAAGTGCTTCACCTCAATTTGTTCGACAGCTGCTAATAGGAGCAGTGGAAATGTAATAGACCATATCGTCCGCATCAAGGGGTCTTTAGGTTGCATGGTCTCCTATTTCTTCATACGATCGGATGACCAAGAGTCCTGCACTGCAGATGCAGTCCTCAAGTCCCTTATCCGGCAAAGGCTGGATCCAGCCACGATCTCTCGAGAGGATATACCTGTGCTCCAGGCAATACATTCGTCCAGTTCGGACATTATCAGGTTGCTTGGTAGACTTATGGTTTCGCCGCGAAGTTCATACATTATTGTTGACGGACTAGACGAATGTGATAATTCAAATCAAAAACAGCTACTTGCAGCCCTGTCGTCACTAGCTCGCTCGAGCCCTAACATTAGACTGTTTCTTTCTGGTCGCCCAAGTCTGGACAAGGATTTGCGTAAATATTTCAAGGAATCTGTAGAGTCTCTCGTCATTGGCGGTGACTCTACAGGTGAAGATATCCATGCATATGTTGAGCATATCATCGATGAGAGGATTGACGACGGCGATCTTCGGGTCCGAGACCCTACTTTGGCGCGTACTGTGAAGCAAACACTCATTCGCGGTGCTCAAGGAATGTAAGTACTTAAATTCTCTTGGTTCATTCAATCTAACGTTTCTAGGTTCCTGTGGGTGACTCTACAAGTTGAGGAACTCTGCTCGAAGCACAGCGATCACGACATCCGTGAGACTCTTTATTGCCTGCCAGAAGATTTAGAGGAGACTTACCGTCGAGCACTCCAACGCATAGTGAATCAGAAACACCACCCAATAGCGCAGAGAGTTTTTATGATGATTGCCGCATCGAAGCAATTGCTTACACGAGATGAACTTCAGGAGGTGCTGGCTTTAGAGATTGGTCAGAAATTTATTGAGCCAGCCCGCATGATCAACGATATGGACCGCATCGCATCTTGGTGTGGAAATCTGGTACAAGTTGATGAAGAGGACCAGACCGTCCAGTTTTCACATTCATCGATCCGAGAATTCCTTTTGAAGGGACCTTTAAACCCTGAGCTTGAAGGATTTCATGTTGATTGGGAGTCATCTGACCACAATCTCGGAGAATTATGTTTGACTTACATTGATCTCAACAATTTTAGGCGGATAGTCGCTCGCAGAACCAAGCCGATAGTCTTGGGTAACCCGTTACGAATGGCGCAACCATTTCTCGGGAGTGGAAAACGTATGGCTCTGTTCGCCAAATTTT
This sequence comes from Truncatella angustata, assembly GCF_020726525.1. Lineage (NCBI taxonomy): Eukaryota > Fungi > Ascomycota > Sordariomycetes > Amphisphaeriales > Sporocadaceae > Truncatella > Truncatella angustata. The sequence continues at coordinate 533,337 of NW_025763390.1, read as the reverse complement.
CGAATACAACAGTAAATGAGTCCTATGAGATAGAGCCGCAAAACTTTGGAACTCAACCCCAATCTTCCTTAGGTGTCGGTTTTGGACATCCCTTCTTGAAATATGCCTCCGTGTACTGGATTGCTCATTCCGAAAACTTCTGGGAGGAAGAAACTAAGACCTGGAAGATATGGAAACAGATCATATTCGAGGGCCATGAGCTGGCGAAGATACCGTGGCAGGAAGCTCCCCTTAGAGACCAAGGATCTATTTTCACTTGGGCTTTGCAAAATCGCCATTTTGCCCTAATGCGGCTCGTGGTCTCAAGCAGTTTAGTCAAAGCTTCTCAGCAAAATGCCTTTGTCCAAAAGGTTATAGAAGATGGCGAGATGAGAAATCTTAATTTCATGATAAAGAGGGGGCTATCTAGCGAGATTTTGAACTTTTCGCTACAAATGTCTGCAAAAATAGGTAATCTGAATGTTATCGAGAGACTGCTAACTGCTGGCGCTGATGTCAACGCAAAGCCAGCATATGAATATGGTCGGACTGCTCTCCAAGCCGCTGCAGAAGGTGGTCATCTAAACGTTGTCGAGAGACTGCTAGCTACTGGCGCTGATATTAATGCACCAGCAGGTATGCATGGTCGGACTGCTCTCCAAGCCGCTGCAAAAGGTGGCCATCTTGATGTTGTCGAGAGACTGCTAGCTGCTGGCGCTGATGTCAATGCAGAGCCAGCACGTATGCATGGTCGGACTGCTCTCCAAGCTGCTGCAAAAGGTGGTCATCTAAGTGTTGTCGAGAGACTGCTAGCTTCTGGCGCTGATATTAATGCACTAGCAGGTATACATGGTCGGACTGCTCTCCAAGCCGCTGCCGAGGGTGGTCATCTAGGTGTTGTCGAGAGACTGCTAGCTGCTGGCGCTGATGTCAATGCAGAGACAGCACGTATGCATGGTCGGACTGCTCTCCAAGCCGCTGCAAAAGGTGGCCATCTTGACGTTGTCGAGAGACTGCTAGCTTCTGGCGCTGATATTAATGCACCAGCAGGTATGCATGGTCGGACTGCTCTCCAAGCCGCTGCAGAGGGTGGTCATCTAGGTGTTGTTGAGAGACTGCTTGCTGCTGGCGCCGATGTCAATGCACCAGCAGGTATTCATGGTCGGACTGCTCTCCAAGCCGCTGCAAAAGGTGGCCATCTAGATATTGTCGAGAGACTGCTAGCTTCTGGCGCTGATATTAATGCACTAGCAGGTATGCATGGTCGGACTGCTCTCCAAGCCGCTGCAGAGGGTGGTTATCTAGGTGTTGTTGAGAGACTGCTTGCTGCTGGCGCCGATGTCAATGCACCAGCAGGTATGCATGGTCGGACTGCTCTCCAAGCCGCTACAGAAGGTGGTCATCTAAACGTTGTCGAGAGACTGCTAGATGCTGGAGCCGATATCAATGCAGAGCCAGCATATGAACATGGTCGGACTGCTCTCCAAGCCACCGCGGAAGGTGGCCATCTTGATGTTGTCGAGAGACTGCTAGATGCTAGCGCCGATATCAATGCAGAGCCAGCATATAAATATGGTCGGACTGCTCTCCAAGCCGCTGCAGAAGGTGACCATCTTGATGTTGTCGAGAAACTGCTAGCTGCTGGCGCTGATGTCAATGCAGAGCCAGCAGGTATGCATGGTCGGACTGCTCTCCAAGCCGCTGCAAAAGGTGGCCATCTAGATATTGTCGAGAGACTGCTAGCTGCTGGCGCTGATATCAATGCAGAGCCAGAAGGTATGCATGGTCGGACTGCTCTCCAAGCCACTGCGGAAGGTGGCCATCTTGACGTTGTCGAGAGACTACTAGATGCTGGCGCCGATGTCAATGCAAGGCCAGCATATGAACATGGTTGGACTGCTCTCCAAGCCGCTGCAGAAGGTGGTTATCTAACTGTTGTCGAGAGACTGCTTGCTGCTGGCGCCGATGTCAACGCAAGGCCAGCATATATACATGGTTGGACTGCTCTCCAAGCCGCTGCAGAGGGTGGTCATCTAGGTGTTGTTGAGAGACTGCTTGCTGCTGGCGCCGATGTTAATGCACCAGCAGGTGTATATGGTCGGACTGCTCTCCAAGCCGCTGCAGAAGGTGGCCATCTTGATGTTGTCGAGAGACTGCTAGCTGATGGCGCTGATGTCAATGCAGAGCCAGCAGGTATGCATGGTCGGACTGCTCTCCAAGCCGCTGCGGAAGGTGGCCATCTTGACGTTGTCGAGAGACTGCTAGATGCTGGCGCCGATGTCAATGCAAGGCCAGCATATGAACATGGTTGGACTGCTCTCCAAGCCGCTGCAAAACGTGGTTATCTAGCTGTTGTCGAGAGACTGCTTGCTGCTGGCGCCGATGTCAATGCACCAGCAGGTGTATATGGTCGGACTGCTCTCCAAGCCGCTATAGAGGGTGACCATCTCGATATCTTCAAGAGATTAAGGGCGGCTTAGCTACCGCACGTATCGGAATGGTCGGCAGACGTATAGATCCCGGCTTTGGCGTCTTCGTGGTTCCTACCATAAGTGTGGCCCTTCTGGAAACGCCTACCAAGATAACAGCCTAGCATGGAAATTGCTTAACGTTAATAACGGGCCTTTACTATGCTTTCCCCCCTTCATGCAGAGCGAAGCTATCCGCAAACTGAGAGGTCACACATTCCTGATCAGTCAGGAAAGGACTGACTTCTGCGACACTCATCGACTCGTCCGGTCAGCGATGCGCAACAGGGTCCAGAAAGAAGAGCCAGGGTAGATCAAGTATCCATCCCTTATCACGAAAATCGAGGAGTCTAACTATTTACATGCCACGTGTAACGATGGTCCTAAAGATGAAGGCGAATATCTAAAGAGAGTGGAAACCCGTATTTAAGAGGACGGAGAGCTATGTCATTCTAGGGAAGTATCAGCTGGCGGAAGGGAGATATCGACCTGCATTAGATATTACCAATGCTTGCTGTGTGCAGTACATCCTTCCGCACTAAACAGCATGGGTATCCTGGCTAACATGCTCGATGACCAAAGGGAAAGGGGGGTAGCACCCATCTAGATAGTTCCTCCTCAAGGTCTCCTTGCCCTTGGACTTATGCCCCAAACTCCGGAAGAAGGTGCACGTCTGTTTGTAGAAACAACGTCCACAATGATTCTCAGCGGATCTGCTACCCCGGAAACCGGTAACAAGGCTGTTGCTCAACATATGAAATCCCAGATGGACGAGGTGCATGTGAAGAGCCTACGACATTGGCTCAAAATTATAGCAAAGAAAGCCGTTTGTTTTCTTAGAAGTTATGGGGAAGAGCCTAAGACGTGATCGACGTCCATCGGTGTGATACAGCCAGAAATTTCTTCTCCCCTAGACTGCAGAGTGAACAGTGGGATAGAGCCAACGATGACTCGCCGCTCGTCTGTGGTTTCATTGGACTGGAAAGACAAGTGCGTATAGCATAGTAAACAGTGTTCTAAGAATATCATAAAAAATATTAGTAGATAGAGTAATTCAAAAGTGTTCAAAAAGCAGTACCGTCTCGTCGACAAGGGATCCCGGAGAAGCCGGTGCGCAAGGAGAATGCTGACAACTTCCTGAGGCGATGTGGCAGTGCCCTCGTCTATCATTCAAACATCCTTTCAGGCGTGAAAGACTCCGAAGGAAAGGGGACGCAGCAAATTTATCGTCTCGAGCTTCGATCGTCATCAGCCGTGTTCGCCGCGTACTACGTTGGCCCGGTAGATTACCCAAGCTGGCGTGCGTCTGTCGTGCGGCATTTCTGACATTAGCTGAATTATGAGTCGGGGGAAAATGAAAAGAAGAGGGGATGCCAATGCGAGCAAGGATGGTAAGACAAGATGAAGTATTTATCATGAAACATCGACCTCACTGTTGAGCATACTGATATTTGCGATCTCAACCAAGTCTCGTGGGTCTGTTCGTGTTGTTCTTACGTAATACATCGTGGCTGGGAACTCGGGGGCTGCAGCCGCACTGGCCCAATATTGTGGTGGCGGTGTCCTATGATAAATCATCTTCATGAACACGTGGTTCTTTATTGAATGTCAAGATCGAACTTTGACTGATATCATACCTACAGAAAAGTAGGTTTGTCAATTAGACTATCATTCACTATCAACTGACTGTCGAGACCATGTCGCTGATTCTACATTCCTAGCATGCGAGAGCCAAACGTATGGCGATATGGTTGATTTATTCAATTACTCCACAAACTGGTCATACTGCTTGGCTGAACCATATGAGATGCGCGCTTCAAGCCGACCGGGTGTTGATTATTGCATTTAGCAACGTCGTCTATTTGGCTTGTTCATTTCTCGTTACAACCAATACATCCTGAAGACGAACAACCATGGGTTGGTCGAACTTGGCGTTTCGATCGACTATTCTGATCATGATCCGCGGAATGGTGACACATACGAACTTTAGGCTTTCGAATTTCATTCCCTTTGGAAGAGTCGTGAAAAGCCCTTTCGTAGTTTTTGAAAGCCTTTCGATAGGTTTATACAATCCAACTTATCCCAGTCCTGGAGAAGCATTGCCACTTCGACCTTTTCCGACGTAACGTCTCCGTAGAGGTAGAATTCGAAGTAAAACTATCCAATGCTCGCCTACATCTTTTCTTGGAAAAGGATAGCAGGTTGCAGGATATTTTTGCCTTAGATGTCGTAGAACGCGTTCGGATCTCCTTGGTGGAATAACAGGAACGGTTTTTCTACCCCAGTGTGAGTTGCTGATAACACTCCTCTCGGGCAACCCCGGTTTATGTATGAGTAATGATGGCGTTGAGGGCCGCGGCTCGCTAGTTTCGTACAGTGAAGAGGTCGTTGTGGTGTATCAGTTTTGATTGCCCAATGAACACGGCTCTCTCGTTACTTCGGATCCCTAACCTCTTAGCACCTTTTGCTTCTTGCTTGCCATTAAAGCTTCCAGATGCTTCAAATTCTCCATTATAGATACAGCAGCGCCCTATAACGTCTTTGAGAAGATTTTATTAAGAAGAAAAGGCAAGATAACAGCCTCAATGACATGATGGTCTGTTTGCGAATAAGTTGTGGTGCGGTCCAAATCAGGTTGAATTTTGAGCATCTCTCGCAGATCAGCGGTGTCAAGGTTGTTCCCGCGCACCTTCCTCAAGAGTCTGTTTGATCTGTCTTCGCCATCATCCTCGCCAATGATAGGATGCAGTGATTTCTCTACCAATTACACAACTGCATCGTATATATCTTCATAGTCCTGATGGGGGCCATGAGACTATTCATTGGTCTGTTTTAGGTATACTTTTAATATACTGGTCTGATTATATCTGGTACACCTTCACTGATACGTGGCTGAAAACTCAAGATGTGTGCTCTGCTTTACTTAAGCTGTTCTCGGGTATCCTTGAGTTCCACTTGAAGCTTTGCTATTTTGTAGTTGAGCTGCCTCACCATTCACTCTGTCCCTGGTCTATCTGCTCTACTCATTTTGTTCAAGTCAATTTACACTCGTATGAGAAATAATGATGCAAATTAGACAGTGCCCAAACATTTAGAGCAAGGGATCATTAGCTACAGGTTCTGGATCCGACAAAAGTATTCGGCAAGGTGTTGTCTGTATATCGCTGCATGACTGATAGTCTGTGAGGGCAAATATGTGACGAATCTTTACATATGTCTTTGTGCTTGATCTTGTAGTCGTTCAGTCGTTATATGCGGAGCGTATAATGTTTTAAGAACAGTGTATTAACAAGAAACAAAGGGATCGCTGAATTGCCAATACGATCCATCATTTCTATGCAGTTTGATCTGGTTTGAACGGCCGTCTTAGGAAACGTTAGGCCAAGATAAGGCACGATATTATTTGAAAACGAATGAAGAGCTCATGGCACTGCGGTTCAAACACTGGGTGATTGAATATGAGGCAATCGCATAAATCCTGACAGTAAAAAGCATAGAGCAAAAGGTTTCTCGTATCTTCTATCGAGCCATGAACGTCTCTTTCACAGAGCATCTACCAAGTACGATGTTATCTATATCCGTGACAAGTTATCACCGTTTTCGGTGCGCCATGGGTATGTGCGCTTATGCATGCCGTTGCCGTGATCCTTGATTCATCCGTTGTCCGCTAAACAGTCATAGTAGAACTCATATTGACACTTAGTACCTGCCATGGTCAGATTGTTCGGTCACTTTCTGCTTTATCCAAAAGAAATACGAGGCCAGTAGCTCATCATGGCCCTTCCAAGCTCTTGCTCTTCAATAAAGAGAGTCCCGGCCACTTAGCTGACCGATGCATACACGGTGAGATTCGCGCCAACGGATGAGACATATCCAGCAGAATTGATAATGACATTTAATACCTACAGATGGTAAGATGGGCTAAGTGTACCATTCTTGATGTCTATCTGGAGTAAAAAACTAGTTCGAGGTTGAAAACATATGGATAATATGAAGCTGACTGATACAAAAGTATGAAATCAGAGTGACTTACAAGTCATGTGGGCACTACCATCAAATCAGCTTCAGAAGTAGCTAAATTCATTAGTGAGTCCCAAAATACCAGCATTTGTTCTTTTCAAGGCTCCGTCGGCAGGATGGGGGTTTTTTTGTGGTGAGTTTGACGAGGTTTTCGCGTTGTTCGTCCTCTTATTTTCTTCTTACCGCTTCTCTTCACATCCTCTCCACATTCTCTCGCGCCAGTCTCAGTTCGTTCTCACGTCGTTTTCGTCCCACACGCTCTGGATGGCAACATTCAGATCATGTAGCCCTCTGATGCCTGACTTGTAGCCGTCAATGGCGCCCTCATGAAGGTCTTGCACTTAGCGCGCCCAGCCAGCTCACATTTGTCGACATCAAAGATGGTGTCGCGCGGAAGCTTACGCTACGGAGACGAATTGTCCGTTTAATGCAATTATACATGGAAAATATGCTGATAAGAAATATTGGTGCGGACTTGTTGGACTTTGGAAACTGAGCGCGATGAAGTAGTTTATCAAGGAAGTAAGTCAATTCTGAGTCTCCCTTGATTAGCACTCTTCTAAGTTAGTAAAATTCCGAGAGATACAATGCCTGATCATGAGTGTGGGCACACTTTTGGCTGGTGAGCAAAGCTCTCACGAATATTATCTGCAGGGCTCCCCTACCAGATGTATAGTAGCTGACAATCTATAAGGCGATATAGTCTCTGAACACGAAAATCTCTCACTAAGTTTTAGGCATATCCAGCTTGTGAGCGTCGGTCGCATCGCCACTGTTAGCTTACCGCTATACGTTGACAACACGGACCGAAATGCTTCACAAGTCCTCGATGACAAGGTAAATCTCTTGGGTCGCGTCAGAGCAGACCTAAGCCATATCGCTCCAGACCAGAGGCACACAGTTAGAGGAGCAGATGGGCTGATGTACTACGAACTAGACTTAAATGTGGAATGGGTCTACTTGTCGAAATCGACATTGTTCACTCTAATTTACAAAGGTGAGTATTGACTTGAGCTTCGAATTCATGTGAGTAACTATGCCCACAAAACTAACAAAACTTCAGGTCAGTGCTATAGCTCAGTAACAATTGAATACATATAGTTCAAGCAAGAGACCCAAGCAAAGATATGGATGGTTGATGTGTTCACTGGCAATACAGTCGCATAGATACTTACCACCATCAGTATAGTACAGGAACCCCACCTGGTTACATAGCGTATTATCGGATTGTCTATCAATGATTCTCCACTATCCTACGTGGTGAGAAAGACTCCCTACGTTTTCTTACGTTTCATGTTTGTAGTGCAGTTATCCACCATGATCCACGCAGAGACCCCCACATTCTTTCCAATTGGGGTAGTCGCTATAGCGTGATCGTCGCACGCAATTCACGTGATAGCTGACGCTATACTGATAACGTATGATCCCGACGTGGTGATCCGAAGTTCCGATTAGATGTAGTGATGCATGGTGCCGAGACTTGGATTGATTTGTAAACTGTATCTGAAACTCATCGTCCCTTCGCGATCTATACTCTAGCTGCAATGACTGTCGATCCGATCCCCCATCTCCGCGTAGCGGTCGTTGGCGGTGGTCCAGGTGGACTGGCAACTGCTATCGCCTTGTCGAAGATTCCAAATGTTGAAGTTGTCATTTACGAGCAGGCAAGCGTACTGCGCGAGGTGGGCGCGGGTATAAGCATTGGAGCAAACACTTGGAATGTGTTAACTCTGCTTGGCGTGGCCGACACACTAACTAGCGGCCACGAGACTTGGGTTCTACATAATTCGTAAGTCATGAATTTCGACTGTGCGACAGGCCCGCGGCTAACACATGATTCAAGGAACGGCCGCTCAGGAGAGGAACTCGCGCGTCGTGAGAAGCCGCGAACTACCAATGGCCGTGCCCCAATCCGCACTCAGCGGACGGCATTACAGTCCGCACTCCTTGCTCATATCAAGCCGGGTGTGATTCAATTGTCCAAGAAACTCGACAACATCGTCGACAAGGGGTTCGAAGGCGTCGAGCTGCATTTCAAAGACGGCACAACGGCTACTGCTGATCTAGTGGTCGGAGCCGATGGCATTCGCTCGGTACTTGTGCCCCCTTTTCATTTCCGTCTTACTCCCCACCCGACAACGACTCGGAAATAACGTCTTCATCTAATACGAACCAAAACAGGTAGTCCGTGACACGGCATGGCCAGACTATGAGATCAAGTTCACGGGGACCACGATATGGCGCACGCTTCTGCGCTGGGACGAGGTGAAGGACCTGGACCCGCGCTTCGAGGTGACCGGGTGGTGGCACTCGCCGACGACGCACGTGTACTTCTCGCCCGTGGGCGAGGGCCTCTGGGAGATCGCCAGCCGCGCGTACCACGACCCGGCCGTTCACAGCGCCAGCAAGGTCAGCTGGGGCGTGCCTGTGGACAACGCGCACGTCGAGTCGCATTTCACCGTACGTCATCGACGCCTCGCTCCGCTCAATGGGCATCGTTTGTGTTGCTCGTGATTGCTGACCTTGTGAAGGAATACTTGCCCGGCATCCGCGAGGCTCTGGCTCGGGTCCCGCAGGGGAATTGGCGTGAGTTCGCCGCCTTCGCTGGACCCGAGCTTCCGCAGCTCACGGCTTGGGATAACAAGATCGTGCTGGTGGGCGATTCATCACATGCCCTGTCCGGCGCCTTTGGATCTGGCGCCGGATTTGCTATGGAGGATGGCTGGGTCCTTGCACAGGCATTATCGCTGTACAGAAACGATCTGAGCAAAGCTCTGCGGTTGTTCGACGAAATCCGGCTGCCGTATTACGCGAAGATGTATGCATACCTTGCGGAGCAGGCAGACGGTAGAAAGAAGAAGCTGGAACAGCTGGGCGACCCGTCTTGGGACGACAGGGTGAAGAATAAACTAATTGTGGATGGAGGTAAAAATATGGACTGGATTTACCAGAACGATATTGAAGCCGTGTGGAATGCTAAGATCACTGAACTGGATGGGCACGCATAAGTGGGTGAGGCTATGAGGTTATGATGACGAAGTTTATGCGATATGATTAGTAGACGGAATAGACTATTCGCATTTCTTAAAGTGGTAGTTGACGATGATCACGGTTAGCACGAGACATGGTGATTGATGGTTATTTCCCGAATCTATTCGTCTCCCTCTGCTCGAAGTTGCTGAGAATAGGCCATAATATACACCACGATACCGAACAAAAGGCCTCTTTTGGGACGAGAGATAGTACTCTGCCATGCAGACTCCCATTGATTTATATCCTAGCATGTATGATGATCTGCTACATGCGATCGATGTGCAGCTGCCCCCCAAATCCCAGTAAATAATACAGAGCGTGATAATTCTTCCTTGAAACGTTTTCCCACTGATATAAAGCCCTTCCAGTCCGTGCAAAACTATACACGTCCCAAAATGTAGGGCATCAGGGAAAGTAGAGGAGCCCGAAATGTGAGTGATTTCTAAAGGGGAATTGTACACGGAGCTTCCTCTCCCCGGGAGTACTACTTTTGGCTCCTCGCTATAACCACGCCTTGTTCCTTCTGGTAGCACATATTTTCCACTCAAACGATCTAAGCTTCAAGGCCAAAACAGCCAACACACCCCCATCTAACCATCCAGGGACAAGCCAGAGTTTAGATTGAGAGGAAGGGAGGAAAACCTCCACGCCCTAGATTGACCACCTAGGATGGCGCACAGGGGGAAAACCCATGCACGAATCGTGGTACTTTTTGCTATTTCAACAATGTTCCAGCTTGTCGACGAGCGAGGCCACATGTGTTTTATGGCCAGGCAGTCCCCAGAGGCTACCGCTCTAGAGTTTGGAGATTTGTTTTCGAGGCGTTGGAGTTCACCTCGTGGTTCGGGTTCGCGAGGGTTGTTGGGGGTGTGTGTGTTCTATTCTGCAATACCTTCAGAGGCCAAGCAACAACTTGGTGGGTTTGAAGTGGGTGGTCGGTGGCCGATATTAGGCCAGCAAGTTGGCCCGGAAGGTTTTGCGGGCTGCAAACCTTATATGACCACATATGGGCGACACCGGAGGGTTAGGGAGGATGTTCAGCGATGCTGTCTGAAAACTTTTCTTGACACAAGTCCGAGAGCGGGACCAAAAGTGTGGACGAGAGCAACGCGTGGTGATCTTCGCTCATCTGACGGCGACCACTATAGGCCGGGTGACATGGCCGGCAATATCGGCTCTCCAGTTCCTACTTTGGAGAGCCTTGTTGCATTTGCTGCCGGCAGATGTCTTTTGGGGTTGCAATCTCATACTGCTCAGCCGAGAGCTGAGCTGCGTAATGGGGGCCTGTGAGACTGTTCTCGAATATTGTGTCATGGGCTGCATCGTAGGTAGCAAAGGCGTAGCAGGAGCCTCGATGATGCCGTTTTTGAAAGTATACAAGAGCCGAGGATCCTGCAGCAGAGTCCTGATGTGAACAAACTTGATCATGTGGTCGCGAAGATCCTTCAAACTCTGCTGTGTCATGCAGAGTCTGGTGGGCGACTTGTCGTAGTGACCCAGGGCGGTGATGGGGACGACGAAGGCGCATTGGGCGTAGACCCAGGAGACCTCTGGCTTGGGCATGAGTTTGCCGCCCTTGAGCTGTAGGTGTGGCTGTTGATCACTGGGGCGCTCGGAGCCTTGGAATGCACGGAAGTCTCGCCAATTCTTAGTCGAGTGGACTCTCTGCTTCCACGGCGCCAAGTAGTTGTTGTACTCGCTGGAGGAATAGGCGGAGATCGTCGTGACGACTGCATGAGTCGAGTCTGGGTCATGGCTGAGAACGATGACCGGGTGGCCAGTGGCTCTCTCAGGCACATGACCGCTTTTAACTAGGCACTCGTGATCCTGTCCGCTTAGGTATTGGTCCTTTTTCAAGAATACAATCTCGCCAGGCTGTGCTTGGAGGCGTTGAGCCCGAGTGAATGATCTTTGGACCCAGGGCTGTTGATAGCCAAGGGCCCATGATTCTTGGGCACGCTGGAGCGAGAGTTGAGGGTCATGTCTAGATTGAGACATGATTGCGGTCAAATGATAATGCAAGAAAGTAAATCAACAATAGAAGGTATGATGACTGAGTGATACAGAATAGCGCGTTATATGGTCGAGGGTGATAACTTCTAGACTCGATCTTCTGGCAAAAGCGACTTAATAGTCAGAGTCAGTGATTGAGACAAGAATTGCAAGAGGGAGAAAAAAAAGAAGAGAGAAGAAAGATCGAAAGGGACGCAGTGGGAGAGGCTTGGTACTTGAATAAAAATTCTAAACTCTTAAGGTTTTTGGTGAATATGTTACACTAGCTGAAGATGCAGCAAGCTAAGGGGGATTTGGATGGCTGATGGGAACCAGCACATTGATGGGCAGTTGCCAAGGAGAACGTGTGAGCCTCGTATCCCTTCGAGACAAAAACCAAGTGCATTGATTAGAAGTATATTGAATGTAGAATGCTGACTTGAATAAATGCTCTCCTGACTCGTGGAGTTCGAGGGAGGCCCCGTTCTCAGTCTTATTGTTACGGACGTTCTGGTCACATTTGAGTTGAGTAAAGCTTGTCTGTTGACAAAATTTCGTAGAATTCGAGCCTGGGCCCAACGCCAAATACACCTAGCTAGCCTTCATGCAGCGATGATGCAAGTAATGTACACACCTTTATGACCTTGACGACCGTCGTTTATTCTGCAGTCAACTCCCCAATCCTCCTCTCGATCTCAGGGACTTGTCTTAGCATGACATCCAGATCTTCCTTCTCATCTTCCAGTTTGAGCCTCTTGTCAGCATCGAGCTTCGTAAAGATATAGTTGCCCTGACCGTCGAATTGCAGGATTCGGCTGTGATATTTCCACAAGCTTCTGCGGTGACTGACAGTCATCAACGTAATGCCCAACTCTTTTGCGGTGTCGTACATGACCTTTTCAGTTTCGAGGGTGACACTGCTGGTGCATTCGTCAAGAATGGCATACCGTGGTTTATGGTAGAAGAGGCGTGCCATGGCTACGCGTTGTTGAAGGCCACCAGACAACACATCTCGCCATTCCGCCTCAGCATCCCAGCCCTCCGGGTACAGTTCAACTAGGTGCTCCAGTCCGAGGATTTTGAGCACGTCAAGAAGCTGCGCATCAGTGACCCCACGAGCTCGGACAGCCCGTAAACTGTCAGGATATGTTATTTGCTGTCGAAGGCTGCCGCGAGATAGATATGGTCGCTGCGGGATGTAGAAGATGTCATGGAACGGAGGCTTATACACAGTACCACCGTAGACCGGCCATAGCCCACCCAGGATTCTGAACAAACTCGACTTTCCACATCCGTTGGGCCCAACGACGAGCAGATGGTCTCCCTGCTTCAGACTAAAAGAGAGAGCTTTGACCAAAACGTCTCCGTTAGGAGAGATGATCGGCACGTCGATGAACTGGATGTCCTTGCTCTCGACAACTTTTCCACGGCCTTGCAGTACCGCAGCGTTGTCCTCTGTTCCCGAGGTCGAAACTAACTTCTTCTCGAAACGGCCGGCCTGAATGTCATCCATGACGTCTAGTAACGAAGCAACGCGTGAGGTGTAACCTGCGAGCTCCATAATCTCCCGGTAAGAAAACATGACTCGCCCGAACGCATCAGACGCGCCGAGCAGCATCCTGCGATTAGTGACAAAAGTCTCCGTCCGATCTCCCATACTGATCACACCACCAGGGCCTGCGAGTTGGCCCGGAAGTTTGAAGAAGACAGGGACGCTACACAACAGCAGTCCAAGAGCGCCCCAAAAGTATTTGATGACAAAGTCTTCCATGACACCATGGTAAAAACGTTGACGCAAGATGTAGTTCACATGCTTGATAAGCGTGAAATAGCCTTTGTCAAGCGTATCCTTTTCAGCTTCATGGCCGGCGTAGAGAGCGATCTCCTCGCTATGATCAATCAACCGAGAATGCTGGAATCGGAATTCTCCCTCGAGTCGTGCTTCATCTGCAACATATTTGCCGAATGGTGGCGTGAGGGCGCGCAGGACATTAGCAGAGAGCTGCACCAGCAGTGACATGAATATAACCCCCTCCCCGCCTACACTCTTTGATAACGAGTACGTGTAGACGGTCTGCCGTTTGATTAGACATGGCACTTGTGATTCCAGCGGTCAGGATGTACTCACCATATCGAGGATAGGCTTGGCCAGGTTACTGTACAGTTCAGCCAGACTGTTTGAAAACCTGGCAACATCCACTGAGATGAGCTGATCTGCGTTCTTTATCCTGTCGTCCAGTGCCGATATGCCGTAGAAGGTGAGCTGCGACAGATATTTGTCGTGAATGTGCTGTGTCAGCCTCGTCCGGTATTTCAGCGACAGTTCGGCTTGATGATATGACAGCATCGAGTTGGTGAAGGTCGCGGGCATGGCAATTACCATCCACCACACGATGCGCAGCAGGAACTCCTTCCCATTTCCCTTGACGAGCGCCTTCACGATGGCACCGTCCATCTCGGCGACCTTCAGGCTGATCAAAGTCCGGATGACCAAGAAGATGCTGTGACTGAGCAGCAGCCGGCTTTCCTTGCTTTGCCAACTGGGTATCACGATCCTCAGCAGTTTGATCAGGGAGCGGAAGAACTCGCGATTGAGCTCGACCTTCTTCTTAGCCGTGGCATCTTTTCCGTCACTAGACGTTGTCCCCGAGCGCCTCTTGGCCTGCTCCCTAGCAGATGCAGCCTTCTGCTCGGATATGGCATGTCGCACACGGTTGACCAGGGCAACGAGAAGAGTCAGGTAGACGGCGCGCGAGATGCGCGTTCGGTTCGAGATATACAAGTCGGTCAGATGCGCGATGGCTTTCTTGATCGACCGATCGGGCAGGACCACCTTGGATTGGACCGCCATGGCGGCGGAGGTCTGGACCGGCGCAGCCCGTGGATGTAGTCGGGCAGGGCCGTAGAAAGCAGGGGGATCAGGTGAGGAGGGAGTTCATCGAAGCACAGCTATGATCAACGGGACGAGTTGTAGGTTTGACGGTTTGGCTCTTTTGGTCATTTGCACATTGCGACTGAGAACATCAAATGGGCTGCTGCCGATTTCGTGTGTCCAAGACGGACATGTAGAGCAAAAGCAGCTGGATCCTCGGCGGAGAGCAACCCCAGGATGCAGTGGCCGCAGCTTACCATTGGATCTGGTGACGCAGGCGCATTCAGTGGCATGTGATTTCCCCCGAATTCCCCAGCTTCAGGATGCCCCATCCCCTGCAAAGGCTTTGGCAAAATGGCCGCTGGGAAACGCTGCAAAATGCGGGTTAGTTGTTAAGGTTAGTCCAGAGTGGCTTTGCAGATGCTGTGGCTTGCCGTGGCGGTGCGTCTTTCTTTTCGTGGGGTAACGACAAGAACCGAATCCATTCCTTTTTGACTTTCGCCGTCCGCGGGGTCGGTCCTGGGACAAAATTTCTAGCTTTGGTCGTCGCATAACTACTCTTCGCGCTCCCGTCTGACTCACCACAGCACTCAACATCTTTGCGACGAGCGGCTTGACTTCTCATAACGTCCAACGCCAAACACGATCGCTAAAAAATGGCCGACGAGGAGGTTGCAGTCTACGACGAGGTCGAGATCGAGGACATGACCTTTGACGAGGCCCAACAGATCTACACCTACCCATGCCCGTGTGGCGATCAATTCCAGATTGCGCTTGCCGACTTGGAGGACGAGTCCACGGATATCGCTGTTTGCCCAAGCTGCAGTCTCATGATCAGGGTCATCTATGACATGGTATGTGCCACTCGCCTGTCCGGAACACCCACATCGCACACAGGAAAGGTCGCTAACACATACCAGGAGAACCTGTGGAAGCCAGAAGACCCCGAACCACCAGCCCAGGAGCAGTCCGCCGAACAGGTCCCCATCGCCGCTTGAATAAGTCACCGACCACGACTCCGAACGGTCGGCGCCGTTGTGCGAACGACACAATGTGCTGCGCAGTATTGCACAAGCCCGCCCGAGCGTCATCTCCGGCCCTGCACATCCAGGGCGTTATACAAGACTGGGTAGCAATAAGCACGGGGCCCAGGACTGCATGGCCACGACTTGGGAACGCTTCCCGAGTCTATAGATATACATCACGACTCTGTAGCGCCCTCCCGCTTCTCAAGTGGTCACCGCACTCACAATACCTGTGCTCCAATGCCACATCAAAAGAGCCCTACAATCCGCCATGTCGTCCCACGGCGGACCGGCCGTATTCCAGGGTTTCACAAGAGGTAAACATACCACACACACCTTAGGTTCAAGCTCATTGGACAAGAATACGATTTGAACCCGAGTCCTTCCCGGTCGACTATAAGTGGTGCTGAGAACGGACTGCTTTGCTTGATACTAGCTAGAGTGGACGAACGAGAAGCCGGCTTGGTCCAATTGCCGTTGTGCTCGGTTACCGAAGCGTGCAAGTGCTGGCACCGTTCCAGCACACGTACCCAGCTACTCACTCCATATCAACTGCTTGCGATATGGACCAACAAACCAAAACCTTCCTGTGTCATTAAAACAGCCAGATTCCGGTGCTCAACTTGTATACACAGCTTGGACTCCTGTGGGTAGCACTTGGCCTTCAGGAAGAATTGAAGTGCATAATTAGGTTTGAAGAAATATATTATAACCTCCCTCACGTTCTAAATCATCTGTCTTAGGTATTTATCATCCAATGTCATGTATAGCCAGAGCACTATTCATCAATGCATATATGCTCAAAAGGTATCCGTGTCCCATGTCCCGTAACCGTGTCCGAGTCCGGTGTGAAAATGCAACCAATAAAACGCCGTGGCAATCCAACCGCCGCCCTGGGAAAGGAGTGTTATGCTGTTGGGTATCTCGTGCTCTCATATGTCGTCCGCCTATCTATCTTTCTTTCCTTGTCGGCATGGCCCCTCGTCTCATAGAAGGCAGAGTCCAGCGATTCCAAACACGATCAAGCTGAATATCGACTTGTCCAATGCCGGCGCTGGAATGTCGGCGGCAGCTGCAGCAGCGTTGGTAGACGGCGAACCGGACGAATCGACCATCTCGGCAGTTGAGCTCTTGGCGACTGCTGCTTCGGGAACAAAAAACAAAACCGTTAGCCAGGAAACGCGAGATGGCGGTGTCTGCAGCAGTTTAAAACACACCTATCGTGCCATTGATGGCAGGCCCTTGGGGATACGAGCTGGTAGCGACATCCTGGCCACCAAGGAGCACTGGGACCTGAGCAGCAACGACGGTGCGTGGTGGCTGGACGGCACAGAGAACCGGAGCGGCGACGACCAGTATCAGATCGGCCGGCCGCATGGTTTGTTTGCAAAGAGCTCTCTGGGGGTGGACTAGGAGTGCATGGGTGGGAAGAGAGCTCCCGAGGGTAGAACAATTCCGTGTGGGAACGGACCGCTTCTGCCTTTTTAAGTGCAAAAGCAAAAAGGCAATGGAAGAAATCAAGATGGCCAAACGGTAAAATGGGCGTTGCCCGCGGCAGCAAGCCACTGGATAATAAACAATACTGGGGAAGATGGGTGCAGGAGGTGGCTGCAGTAGTCCGGGTGGGTGCAACAAGCAAGGTGCAGGTCGCAGGTTGGGGGGCTCTCTCGTGTTGGAGACCTTTGGAGACCTCGGTGGCACAAAAAGCACGGTGGGTAGAGTTATCGCTCGTGTTTTAGTTTATACAAACAGTACTCCGTACTTGCAGTGGGTAGATCGGCTAGGCCTATGTATTTAATATCAATGCAAATGCGGCAGCGGGGGCAGGCGATCGGTAACGAGCTTGACCAGTTCAAGGTTCTGCTCGGTCAAACTTGGAAGAGAACTGCTGTTACCAAGAATCGAGCCCAGACCAGATCACAACGCGACGAGGGAAAAGGTACGTGATGGTGTGGGTGGAATTTTCTAGCGTCAACTTGTACACGATGTGTTCTGCGTTTCTTCTGGTGGTAAGTAACTCTTGCGCCATCGGGAAAAACCTTCTTCATGTGCTGCTGTCGTTTGCGCCCGTTTCACAAGGCCTGCCTTGGAAGTTGACTCGAGGTTGGATGAAAGCGCTTGAGTCAAGGGCCGATTGTGACGGATCCACCAACTTCACATTGGTTTAACTGGAGATGATCGTCCTTATCGCGCAAGTCACGTTGCGGCATATACTTTTTGATCTAAAGTATGCTTACCCTTCTTTAACATGTTGGTTGATGACGGAAAGGGCACAGGGGTATGCGACCGTTTCGTGTCGTCGTTCTCGTTTCTTCGGTCGGGTCCCAGACAACCTGCGTCGCTCCAGCCTCCACGGAGGGCTGGTATCGTTGATCCCCGATGCACTACGAGAGCCTCACGCAAAGGGGGCAACCCCCAACTTATCTTTCCGATGGATGAGACAAAGCAGAGCGGTGGTCCAGCCTCCTCAAGCTTTGTGCTGAAAGCTTCAGCTCTCACGGCAAGCTAGCTGCATGCGAACAGGTCTATCGACTGCACGCCTGAGCCGCTTAACTCTAGCCCATCCCAATAGTTCAGCTCAAAAGTCATAGCTGCTGCATCGCTGCACTTTGGAGCAGAGTCTGACTCTACATGATTTTTCCATAAGCGCAGGAAACATTTATCATCTCGGCCGGGTAATGCCGCTTAGGCTGGGAGTCTGAATCTCATGGTTCTCGAATCTGTGACTTTCAAGATTCTTTCTTGGTACGCATCTTATCAGGGTGACTTATGCATAGAGGGTACGTCATTGGCAAGGGTTCAACGGGAGTGCGGCATGGAGTCTCCCAAGACATGATGCACCATATATGAGGGGGGTCATAACAGCATGTCGTGAACTTCCACACTGGGCTCTTGCAACCTAAGCATCAAGAAACATGCGCTTTATCTCATCATGGAAGCGCAAGAATTCCGTAGCAGGCATATTTGGACTGGTCTGGCTCATGTGCGGTATGCCATTGATTATCACGAAACTTGGTGCTCGGTCGCTTTTCGAATTGCGGCAGTTTGATAATAAGCAAAGTACTGTATCTGATTGCCATGAACGTTTTGATCAAGCACTTTGACCCTTACGAGTTCGTCCGATTTGACACTTGGAAACGATAATGTCATATCAAGACTCGTGCAAGTGCAACGAAAGCAAACGGCAGAGACATGGTCGCATCTATGTTCGTAACCATGTTCGGTCTTTTTCTTTCTTTTTTTCAATCAATGCTTTCCTTGGCCATGAGTGCCGGCGCCACCTGCGGACTGCAACCGGGAGTACTCGCGGGATCTTGTGGAATAGTTCCAGAAGAAATTGAAGTTTGTTGCATCGTCATTGTGCCATGCTCGCACCTATTGAGCACCTGGCGAGAGGGGAAAAGCACGAGCTGCTGTGTCCAGCGCTTGGCAAGGCGTAAGGCGGTTCTCCCCATTGCCAAGGAACGTTTTAAAAAAGAAATATGGGTGACTTGGCGTAGTGAGTGAGCCTTAATATAGCAATCGTAACTCGCGCGTGCATGAGTACCCTTTATCAGATGGAAATTGGTTTTATGATCCGCGGCTGCTGTCGCGTGCGCAAAACATCAAGTCCTGGCTTGGCGCTGTGAGGTACCTGGCGGACCTGAATACTCCGTACGGTACCGCCCATGGTTGATTTTCACCCTCTCTGTTATGTACTACGTAGGGTCAGTCGTCTACGGTCAGATCTAGTCCAGAAGAGCAAATGGCGGAATTTGGAAAGGTAAGACGGCAAAGAGCTGCCCCGCTAAGCCGAATACCCCTGTCGGAGTCAGAAGAAAAGATGGAGAGAAGGAAGCTGGAACCCCTCGGTTGGGTTCCCAATGGCAGAAATCCCATTCGTGGTGGATCGAATTGGCTCTTATCTGCTCCAGTTGACTGGTACCGTCGAGGCTCGGCTGCTTGTGCATGCAGGACAGGTGAACATGACAGTTGAAGAAAGCTGGAGTTTCATGGAGTTGCAGGTCAGAATTTAACTTTGCGCCAGTGACTGCTGCGCCGACATCTCCCCCAAGAGCATCGCGAGCCCTTTTCCAGCGCGTACTTGTGCCGGCGCCCTTTCTCGTGTCTGGCTTTCGCTGCAGCATAAACACCATCCATGACTTTCGCAAAGACGCGCGCGCGCAATACAGAGCAGATTTGTACGAAGAGAAGGCGACCCTCGGGACGCTCGTGACCAGCTCGACTTCTGCCGAAACTGCAAATACCCGCAGGCCTTCCCTCGATGATCCACGAGCTACCTACACATTGCGTAACCTAGGGGCCCAATGGGAACGCAATTCAATGTCCAAACCCGAATAATCTGAAGCAGAAGAGCAGAAATGGCGGGCGACGGTAGCAACAGCCAGGCTGCTGCCAAGGACACAAAGTCCGACAGCGATACGAGTGGGAATGCAAGATCCAAAGACAGCACCCCTACGACGACAGCCACCAGCGCTGTCCCAGCCGCCGCAGGTACTACAGAGACGCATAAAAGTCCCAGAAAGAGGCGCAAAGTCAATCACGGTATGCTGTACCTCGCTGCTAAATTCTCCCATTCACTCGACCCAATGTCGAGGTCGTATCCATAAAATATTGGCTAATTTCGGGCTCGCGTTCCTACAGCTTGTGTCTACTGCCGCCGATCTGTAAGCCACCCATCCAGTCTTGCCCAACATATGCCGCCATCCCTAGCCATTGGGTCCACGTCTGCGCGTATGCGCCTGCGTGAGGCTTTGTCCCCTATCTACCGTTGATCTCTGAGACAGCAGCTGCCATGCGCACGAACCCTGCCTAGCCACTCTCCCACATGGCCTTGATCTGATAGACCCTCCTCCTACGTGTTTTCTCCCGCCCAAGTATGACAATTGGCTAACACTTAGGCTCTTGGGCTTCTAGCATATGACATGCGATCTTGTATGTAAGATCTCTTTTCTTGCATCGTTCCCAGGAGAACGTGGACCAATGGGTCCACGCAGAT
Organism: Truncatella angustata; assembly: GCF_020726525.1. Taxonomy (NCBI): domain Eukaryota; kingdom Fungi; phylum Ascomycota; class Sordariomycetes; order Amphisphaeriales; family Sporocadaceae; genus Truncatella; species Truncatella angustata. The sequence goes on along the minus strand of NW_025763390.1, from coordinate 512,949 downwards.
GGACAATTCACTAAAGCCTGTTGGCGTCACTCTAGGAGAGGCCGTGTACGAGATGCATCAAAAGGAACATAGCTCATCTTTGCCATGACGAGCCCAGAGATCCGGAAGCAAAGAAGTCCAAGACTGGCCATACAGCAGCCAGCCAGGACGAATCAGAGCACCAACCTGACCTCGCGCGAAATTCCATAGACCAAAGCGAGACCGCGGCAATGGGCCCGCCATCTTTTAATGGCAATGGGGCTACCCAGAGCAGCAAGCAAGGTTTTGGTGCAGGTGCAGGTGCGCTGGGCCAGGCAAATCACCTACAGCTTGTGTCACCGAATCCGGTCTCCGGAATACAGGCCAATGCCTCTAACAGCAATATGAACCAATGTAGGTCTTGTAGAACCTTTATGAGCATTTAAGGCCACAGGAAGCTGAGGTGATCGTACAGTTGCCGGATTTTCTGATGCTTGGTTGACTGCTCAAAACCAATTTCACGATATGCACAGCTACAATCCCCAGTACATGCTGGCCCCTGAAGTCACCCATGAATTTAATCTCCTCAACGATTTCTTGAACACCAGTCTCCTCGACGACACTGGGGCTTTACCAGAGGATCAAAATCTGTTCAGAAATCACCAGTCCGACATGGCTGGCTTACCGGGTAGCAACAATCTGCTACCTCCCAGCGCCACGCAAGGTTCCATGTTGCCGCCGAATGCAGAACATGGCAGCTCCATTCCAAGACCAGCAAGCGTCATACCCGTAGACAAAACACGCGATTTCTATCTGCAAGCTGCTGATCCTTCTGGTAACGATACGCCAGAGGAACGCATGCAACGCGTCCTGAAGGCGAAATATGACGCAGGCTTGCTGAAGCCTTTCAACTACATTAAGGGGTATGCACGACTCGGCAAATACATGGATAGCCATATCGCCCCTCCCTCCAAGCAGAAGATCCTACGCCAGCTTGACCGCTTCCGCCCGAAATTCCGCGAGAAGATACATGCCCTTACAGATATGGAGCTCATATACGTTGAGATGTGGTTCGAGCGCACGCTGCTCGAATATGACAGAGTATTTGCAGCAATGGCTGTGCCAGCTTGTTGCTGGAGAAGAACGGGCGAGATATTCCGTGGCAACAAGGAGATGGCGGAGCTAATTCACGTTCCTGTCGAAAGGTTACGGGATGTGAGTCGAGATAAGGCAACAAACACCTTGACGTGGCGCGCTAACGATTCCTTGGGAACAGGGCAATATATCTTTGCACGAAATCTTGACGGAAGAATCCCTCGTTCGGTATTGGGAAGAGTTTGGAACGATCGCCTTTGACCCTGCTCACGACAGTCTGTTGACGGCCTGTGCCTTGAAGAATCCCGACGACGAGTCGAAAGATCCTATAGTAAACTGCGCATTTTCATTCATGATTCGGCGAGATGACCACAAGATGTAAGAATCAACCGCGCTGCTTACGTTTGATGCGTCACTAGACCTGAACCTAAAGCTGACCCCATACAGACCCAGTCTCATAGTGGGAAACTTCCTCCCACATGATCCCGCGCATTGAGCCCCAGACTTCAAAGAACAATTCCCGATCGCCCGCAGCCGAGATGAATGCTGTATTGTATATAAATATGAGGCGTCAAATGTGCTCCTTGTGAACAGGTATTATTTGCTAGTCCGAGGTTGGCCGATTGCGATAGATGACGAGAAGAAGTGGTGAGCCAAGGTGGTATACCTTATCCCGTGCACTTGACGGCGACTACTGAGCACAAATACTGGTCTACCAAGACGTAGTGACCTAGAAATATGTTGTTGCATTCAGTCTAGTGGGTCAATGTAAGGCAAATTGGGAGGTTAATCAAGTTGGATAGTATTCAAGGCAAGTGCGGTCCAGTGGGTGCCTGCCTTCCAACACTCAAGGCGTCATGCTTAACAATACCACATTTTTCAAGCTCAAACCTGAAATCATCACTCCTGCTGCATTTCGAAATTTGTCACTCATCAATCGGGTTTGCATGAACAACGACATTACATCTGCTCTTCTCGAAGGAAAACTGTTGCAGCGTTTTTCCTAGTGAATTCGTCAGTCCGCCATCTTTTCTTCCGCTGAATTACCAATGGCCCCATACTCCCAAACCACCACCGCCGGGAAAAAAGATAAACGTGTAGATGCAATCCTTGGTATGCTGATAGTCTAATCCGCCAGCTTAATCTGACTACTCTGATATCTGAACCATAGCTTTCGCTCAGGAGACGCAGAAGAGACTGCCTAATTTAAGAGACAAGAACCAAATCCAATATTTAAATGACGAGCTCGAGAAACAGATCCGCACTGCCAAATCTCTTTTGACACACGGATTTCAAAGGCGCGAGCAGCTCAACTTAACAGGCACGGATCTTTGGAACCTATGTGTTCGATTGAATCATGATAACGAGGACCAGTTGTTGTCTTTCCGCAGGACCATAACTCTTTGCAGGGTCCTTGCCTTCGAGCTTCTGATGCTAGCAACTGATATCAACAACAATGCACCACCGAATGACTTGATCCGCTTGGCCAAGCTTGCCATCAAAAGCGGAAAATCATGCATTAGTAAGTTGCAGGTTTCTCAAAAAGCGGATACCTACACATCTGCTTAAAGTTGTTTAGATGCAGGCGAAATCGAGTTTGCGCTTCTTGTTCTGCAGAAAGCCGTCGACTACAATGGGATTTTGCAGAAATTGGAGGACGAATTATCAGAGGACGAACAGACCATCCGCAGAAGACTTGAAGCAGAGTATTTCATTCTTCGAACAGTATTAGTAAGCAAGAGTATCACCAACCATGCAGATAGTCACTTACTTCGATTGAGTCGTGGAAAGAAGGCCGCCTCGATGTCGCCGAGCACATGTACGCCAAATCTGAGTCGTTATTGCAGAGGCTGGATTCGATTTCGGCTGAAAGTTTGGCCGACGCCCTCTATGAGATTGGAAACGACCTTCTCCAAAAGAGTGATTTCCTAATGGCCGTCAAGTGGCTCGAAAGAGCGTATGAGCTTATTAACAACCAGGAGCTTGAGCAGCTATCACGAGAAGCCGTCGAACTTCGTCTCTCCATACTGCACAGCCTCGTCCACTCACTTCTAGGTTTGGAATCTACCGAGAGCTTCAAGAGAGCAGAAAACCATGTTGCCTGCGTCGAATCGGAACTTGGAAACAAGCTTGTCGTCTTGCTTCTACGATTGGAAATCCTTCAGAAAGTACCAGCAGAAGTGTTCGACAGCGAGGCTTATGCAAATATTCTTCGACGCATGGTCCGATCAACAGCTCTGAGCGACTCTACATTCAAACTACTTACTAGCCACATTCGCAGACTTTATGACAAAAGCCCTACGCTAGCATTTCAAGTTCTTGACCAGTTCCTTCTTGAAAAACTTGTGCCTTCCGAGAAATTGGAGTGGATTGAACATGCTCTCCTTCTCAGAGTCCTGCTGGCAACGATTCATAGGGACATCTCAGAAACGGTAGATAACTTGAAATTAGTTTTCGACCATACCGCCGAGGGCTTGGGTAGGGCCTTGACTGTCAACCCAGCTCAGGCTATCTTAACGGTTGGCTGTATCCTTCGCCAGACTGACCATTACTAACTGTTATGTAGCTCCTCTGGAAAAAGGTGGAATCACATTCTGCACAAGGGCAACTGGATCTGTGCGAGTCATGGTGCCATTTGGCCACTCACATGTTACTAGAACAACGTGGGCTCATCAACACTGGAAAGATAGGCAGGTCGGTATTAATTAAATTAATTAATTAGTGCAATTAGCTGACCAAGAACCTCAGAAAGCTTATTCTCTGTGCTCTGGAACGAAACGACCTGGACACCGCAAGAGAAGTACTCATGTCTATGGATGAAGGGACTCGAAGCCAACCAATGACTATATATCTGGCTCTGAAGTTAGCACTTCGCATTGACGACTCAGAACTGGCTGTAAGTTGCATCGAAGCAGTAGGTAAAGCAACTCCGAAAGATTCTAAGTTCTTATATGCATGTTGCCTGGATGCACAACAGAGCGGGGACAAAGTCTGCACCTTGAAAGCTCTGAAGCTTCTTGCAGAGAGAAATGGGTTTGGCCAAGATGGCGAAATTCATTTTCCAGCTCTTCTCAGGTCGATTATCCGCGTTCAGTCGTCTTTTCTTGAAGCGAGGGATGCCGCCGTTGATACTGAAATAGTTGTGGACGATCTTTGTAAAACCTTCGAAGGCGGTAAATACTCCGGCGCATTTCGATCTATAGGTAAAATGCTAATGATTCTTTCCAGTTGTGACGATGCTTAAGCGCGACCCCCAGGCTCCTGATGGCACAAAGCTTTTTACCATTCCAGAAATCAATTGGTTCAGCAAAAACGCATACAACTTGGGGATCAAACATGTTTCCAATTGGAAACTGCGATTCGTTATCAGAATACTTGACGCTTGTATTTCAATTGCTCAACATTATCCAAGGGATATGCCACGCCATGAGATGGGAGACATCCTTCTAAGAGATATGTTCTGTCACTTCATGATTGCCACGTCATATATCGCACTGGCCCGCTCGGAAGACAACATCGAGACACAACTGCAGGATTATCTCAATTCGCGCAAGCATGTCAGAGCTTTTGAGACGAGACTCGAGCATATGCCTTCAAATGACGAAGAATGCCACCATGATCTTAGGCTGAAACTAGCCACACTATTTGTTTTCGATTTCGAGGCTTGTATACATTTAAAGGCGTGGGACGAGCTTGTCACTATTGCTCGTAAATCTGGGACTTATAAAGATCTACAAACCCTGCAAGCCATCGCAGACAGTCTACTTAGGGCTCAGCCACCAACGCAAGGTTCGTGTTAAGCTTCCACAAGGGCAACCTCGAGGCTGATAGGTACAGTCGTCTATTCAACATTACGGTCTATCATCAACGATATCTTCAAATTGGAGAAGTTTGATAATGGAAAGCTTGCGAAGTATATGCGCTGTCTCATGAATATCACGATGTCTGATGCAAAACTGTCTTTGATGCTTATTGAGGAAATATCTGTCATGGTGAAACAAGCAGCAGAGGTATCCCATCGTGGTCGCACCTGGGAAACGTGTTCTGACTTCTACCTAGACAAAGAAATCGTTTCCAGAGGTGGAGCTCGAGTGGTTTGCCACGACCTCTTACAACCAAGCGATTGATTATAATCTGAGCAGAGAGGATGAGCTTAGTCGGAAATGGATTGGCCACGCTTTCACATTAGCTTACCATCTCCACGACGGCGGTGTTCTGGAGAAGACAATGCAGAAATGTTATACCAAGTTGAGCTGGGGCCCAGGGTAACAGTAGATAATGGAGACAAACAAGGAGTCGTGATGAGAAAGTTCTGGATCCCAACGTTCTTTTACGTTCAGTGTCTCACAAACCTGCCCAAAAGTTCCGATTAGATCAACTTGACCTCTCCACAGGAAGATTTATAAGGCGATCGACTGCTGGGCCTAAATATTTGCTCGATTTCGTGCATTCGTACTTTGATGATGTCTGAGCCTACCTGGTGGGAACTATGTGCATTGTTATAGTCGTAGCTAATTTGAAGACCAATGTTGTCCCACATAGGAACAATTTTACGAGCTTGGCAACCTAATCAACCAAAATCGCTTCATTTCAGTTGTATATTTACTGTTCGTTGTCAATCGTTTCATCAATACGTCGTCATAATTTCGGGATGATCTAGCCGTCACGTCAAGTTAATGACGTCGATGATTCAGCCGTTGGCGCGTGCTATTTGTACTGCGAAGCTTGATATCACCACTAATTTGTGCATCTCGTACCAACTCCCGAGTCATGCAACATCGTCTTTGTCGGCTAGCTATTTCTACGAAAGATCAAAACATAAGTTACAAACAGCAGAGCAGAAGCAACTCAGGCAAAATGGTCAAGGACAACGAAACAGTCATCGAGTGAGTAGCGCAAGCACTAGCGCGCCAAATCTGGGATATCACTAACACCTGATCCAAGAGAGTTCAATGAGCTCGTCAACATGTCCGCCTTGGACCTCGAGTCCTGGCTCAAAGAAGAGTCTTCCGAGAGCGCGGGCTGGAACAAAGGTGACGGCTCTGGTGAAACCATCGGTCACGAGAGGTGCGGGTTCCTGTATTCTTTTTATTCCCCATGCCCATGAGTAAGTTACTAATAACGAGGAACCTCAGCGGAGGCAAAATCGTTGAAATTCTAACGAAGAACCCGAAGAGGGATCCGGGGAAGTACGAGCAGGATGACGTTGATCACATGCGCAAGGTCGTTGCGTATTGTAAGAGACATCTGGCTCAGGAGGGCAAGGCGAAGCAGGATCCTGATAGTAAGAGTGCGCGGAGTTTGAAGAACTGGGGCCATGATCCGCAGAAGGCTTAAGAGAGATCATTGACGCTACTAGTAACTTGATCTCAGTTTGACTTGTTTTCCTTTATAATATTAGGCCGCCTATCTCATGTTACACGGATTTTCGTGACCTTTGGTGACCCAATCGGCTGACTGGTAGGACCTGGTATGTTCTCTTTACTTCTCATCTTACACCTCCTACCCTTGATACTGGCGTGAAAATCACTGCGCTCTGCTGTGTTATGTCTGTGGAGAGTCGGCATCTCGAAACCATCAGCATGCGATCACATGTAGCCTCGGCTCGACTTTCGGTCCTGCGCGGCTGTGTTGGAATTGCAGTTGGAGTGCTCCGAGCGACCAGGTCGTCTGGGGTTGTTGAGTTTGAGCATCCGAGCGAAGAGTGACTCGAGCATCAGTGCACAGGCAGCTGCTACACCTACGTTTTGTTGTAGGCTGTTAATCAGATAACATGTCAGCAATATCGAATAGCCCTGTAGTCGCAGTGGTTACTCACTGCCCAAAGAACTAGGTCCAACTATGGCTGGCAATTCAATCAGCACTCATGAAAATCGTTGCACGATTTGGTGAGCTGGATATTACCCATAAAGCCTTGTTTGGGTATATGTCGTCGTCTGTTGCATGATCAATTTGACAAAGCCAATAACCATGGCGCTGGGCAGATCTAAGTACAGCATAAATTCTGATCTTTCTAGTCTGAGAAGCGAAAGGGTCATCGATATTTTCTCAACGGCAATACTTCTGACTGCCTTATTGAATGAAACTCATCTCGAGGTACAAGTACCATTCATCGTTGGTAACCGTATCGTAGTGTCATCCAAGAGCACCATTCGCTCCGGCGATGATCTACGTGACCAAACCTCTAGAAAGAGTAGTAGCTATCAGGTATTTAGTCCGAGATGATGATTTGGAGGTACGTTTCAAGATCTGCCACTCTCGGCCGATCAGAGACGTGAGATCCGAAAACAACGTAGACTCTTCATTAGTCGATTCGTTTTGCCCCTTAAACCTTGCGTATTTTTTTGATCTTTGTTGAAGAAGAGCGGCCTCGAAGCTAAAGGGTACTACTCTGCATAGGTAGGGACTTTGGTATCTGCTTCTGATTGCGCTCGAGACAGGGTCAAGGACAACAAGGTCATTCCGCATATGTAAACTTGGCCCCTCAAATTTCTGATATTATTTCAATTCCTGCGTCTGTCTGTAGGCCTTTGTGTAGTTTTATCCGCAAAGCTGCGTTTCATTTCTGTTCTCACTTGTGTCATGTTCTTGCTGCATAGAATACTGGCAACTCTTTAAAGAAAACAGGGATTTCCCCGCTGGTATAAACCATTTCGATGACTTCGTTACCATTCACCTCAACCTCAATCACTATGTACATGAGACCGGGTACTTCCTAGCCTGTCATTAATACTTTATATGGGTCTAGGAAGATCAGTTGAGAAGTTGGTATGGATACCTTCCTGCGCGTGACACTGCTTGTGGAACTCTGGCACAGAATTCTGACACCAACAGTATTGGAACTGGTTCAAATACCAAGATGGCTTTTCTAAGTCACCCGTCTATTATGTTAGGTACACCAGCATGAGTGGCGATGGGGCATACTTCGCTCACAACGGCAGAACAGCAGGCAACGGGCAGGTCTAGTTGATTTGGGGCAACAGCGGCGGTAGCATTTCCGGAACAGGCAAAAATTGTTGCTGGAACACTGACTTTTCGCAATGTTATTCCGAGCCGTAAACGCTACGATAGATGGTCACCTGGGCGTTGACTTTCTTGAAACACACAAGCCAATCGGCGATATGCTCGACACCTTGAGCGGTACGCGGCTGTGATACATATATCTGTAGGGCTATCTATCGCGGGATTATGACGTCCTGAAAAGGGAACGGTCGATGGTCACTTGGCGTAACTATCAATGTTTTGATTATGATTATGCTAGATCAGTGTTTAGCTACTCGTAATTAGGAGATGGTGGTAACATTCATGGCCGCAACCCATGGCTTCCAATAGTTTTCGATGGTGTCAGGGTCCCTCCAACCGCTGAAGTCGAAGCTGGTCAAACCCCAGGTGTCGCCAACCCCCTGCGCACCACTTCTGATCCGGTAGCTACCAGCGTAGGCCCACATCATCCAGCTCACGCTATGTTTCTTGGTGTACTCCTGCATACAGTTCTGCAGGGTGTCGTTGTATAATGTAGAATCTTGAGCGTGTCCGAACTCGGAGAAGATCACTGGAGTAAGACGCTGAGCCGGTGGGCAGTCGTTCGTGATGTTGCACGCCGGAGGGGGATCAATTCCAAGGGCGTTGAATCCGTTTCGATAGAGGCCGGCCTCAACGATAGCGCAGTCGCCGGTATCAAGGTCGTTGGACATTGGGTACAAGTGCAATTCCCAGACGATCTTATCAGCAAACGGGTAGCTGTCAAGATCGAAGTAGACGGGCTCGCGACGTAGAGCATCGCGAACGGCATCGCATTGGTAGCAAGGTGCAGTGAGGATGTTCTTCTTGGTGGTGAGAGCAGACAAATCCTCGTCGAATTGCATGCCGGACCAGGTGATCAAGATGTCGGGGTTAGTCTCATGGATAGCACCTGCGGCTGCGCTCATGTTGCCGACCAAGGTGTTCCAATTGTAGTAAAGGTCCGTAACATTCCACGATGCGCGCAGCTCATTACGCAGAGACATCGAGACGACGTTCGGGTGGTCTTTGGCCCAGTCGGCGACGTAGGAAAGTCCACGCTTCCAGTTGGTCACTTTGAAGTTGTAGTCGTCAAACCAGGCGCCGCCATCGTAGTGCGAGCAGCACCACATGGCCTTGCCAATGTGCACGTCAGGGTGGATGAAGATGCCCTTTTCCAAAGCAATCTTCGCAATATCTGACCAGATCTCGAATCTTCCGGTCTGAGGTGTCCAGCTGGGGTTGTTGGCTACAATGTTCTTGGTCGCCCTTGTTCCGTTTTCGTACCCGAGTGCTAGGATCAGGGAAACTTCGAGCGGTACATCTTCACCATCTCTCAGGTATATGTCGTCGACCATCTCAATCGCATAGCCCCTGTGACAATTAGTCAAGCTCTATGAATAGTCGGGTCACTGGCGACTAACATGCGAACAAAGTTCCACCCAACACTCTTGATGTCTTCCAAAATGTCCTCGGCAGATTTCCACTCGAGGCCTTCCGGAATCATCGTCTCCCCTGAAGCAAATATCAGTACTGTTCCATTGTATTAAAGCGGCAGTAAACTCACCGCTCATGGGCCAATTTACACCAGCCCAGGTAACGGCCTCGCCTTTGCTGTTCACGATGTCACGCCCTTGGGTATTGAAGGGGCCATAGGGCCATGCGTTCGTGGATGTATTATCGGCTCGAGGCATGACATGCGTCTGCCATCTTGGTTCATGGCGGCCAGGTAGAACAGGAGCGATTGGCAGCAACGATGCAGAAACGCATGAGGCTACAGACGCTAGGAGCGCCGTTTGAGCGAATGACTTCATCTTGACTGGTCACCTCGAATATCCAATGGCGTAGACACAGAGATCACTCGGATCGCAATGCCATGTCGTCCGGGGGAACCAGCGATCTTTATTGATAATTCTGTACCCTCGCTAGTGCAGGATCTTCGCTTCATTCGACTAGACACATGCAACATCGCATGCGGGGTTTCCAACATCGTGAGAGTTGCCAGCCATTCTGACCAGACTTGGATGCCGGCTCCGTGTTCCCCGCATCAGATCAAGGCTTTTGCGAGCCATTCACAGGCCTCAATTCACCCCAAAATGACGTTGGAGATGGTGGACAGTTGGAGAATCTGGGGACTCTCCCCACATGTTTGTGGGGTCAGCCAGAGGGTTCATTACCGGAGCACTGATCTTGGGGCCTTGGCACTAGAGATCGGTAGGCTGTTTCCGTTGAACTCAGTTTCTATGGGTACTGTAGCTGGTCTTCATTCGAAGCCTGAGGTGAGAACGGGTCAATGTCGTACGAGAACGCGCGAGGAAATCCCGTATTGTAGTGCATGGTTCCCAAATTGTTCACCTTTGAACCGTGGCGCGCTTGGCTTTTACAGGTTCCGCGCATTCCATAGGCGTGCAGGACTCTCGTGATGATTACGAGATCTTTACGGAGTCTTGATCGTAAAAAGCATTTTTGGAATCAAGCTATAATTTTTTCCGTGTGTATGTGACTGCAGAATGAACTAGAATGCGAAGGTATAATCATGAGGCACTGCGTACCCCATCATAACAGAGTCCTATATCCTCCAGCTTTAGGGAAGCGGGTAGCGGGTTCGCAAGTGGATCGATCCACTAAGGTTAACTAACCTTAGGTTAGTTAGTTATACTACTTATACACTTGTCTTTCGTTCTCCTCAATCGACTCCAAAGACGACTGATACAGGTCATCGTTAAACTCTGCGTACCAAGCGGCCTTTTCATATCCTCCGCTTAACTGCCCGCAATTTCCTGCACGATGCACGTAGTACAATATCTCCCCCAAAAGGCTATCTCTTTTTTTTCTTCTTCCTTTTTTTCTTTTTTCTTTTTGAAGGCCTAAGCCCACTTTCACCTAATGGTAGACTAAATGAACGTGACGCCATTGTGCTCATTATACCTTTATTCTATTTCGTAGCCAATTTGACTTTAATAAGTCCTACTAATTAGTTAAGATGAACAACGACTTTTTCTCCGGTGGAGTAACTATGTTATTGGTGTTGTCCTTAAGCCTGCGTGTGATGACGTGAAAGAACTGCATCCCTTCAAACCTGCCCGGTTTGTAACATCATAAACGAGTACCACAGCGTCGGATCGTTTCATACCAGTCACGGATGTAGCTGAAACAGGCTATTGGTTGAAAATTGTAGGTTAAAGACGCATGCGTGAATGTGCTTCGGTCTTCTTCCCATGCAAAAACGTGATCTGCTTGTAATCCCTGCTGCCGGCTGTTGGATCGTACGGAGGGTCAGAGTTGAATCTGTTGGCTTAGATCCTTATTTAAACGACTTTAGCTTCAAAAGATCATAACCTAAGTATAGTGAAAATGGCACTTGCCCCGGTAAATATGCTCTGCTTCCCGACATTATCCATCGGGTGAAAGACTTCTTGCACACCGTTTGACCTTACGGCTGCGTCGTCTATCCCAATAAAGTTTATTTTTGCTTCTAATAAAACTATACAATAATCAGGTACAACTAGCCATCGTACGGACAACAGAAGAGGAATCCTGTTCAAACCGAATCCAGTTGTCAGTGATCTTTAGGGCGCAAGATCACGATGGCCGCATTCGAAAATTTGTTGTCTTTGTTTGGTTCAATCTAGAGATTTTCTGACAAGCACTTGTTAGATTAGCTGTCGAATGCCTCTGAGATGGTCCAAGTAACTTGCAAATCGACCTCTGTGGTTTCATAATTGCATGCCCATTGTGAGAAGATTCTAAAAATATTCTTACAAGTTATGACCAAAAAAAGGAAGAAACTTACCTCTGGTGAGAAAGTAGAGCTAGAAAAATAATACCATAGAGTCTAACTATTTACCGTGCGGCATTTTCCCAATGAACTGGCTTGGGGCTGAACTGGTTTCGCTTTTTGGTAAGGCATCTCAATTGCATCGTTTTGAGTCTGGACGTTCCGTTCTATGTTAAGAAATTCCAACAGGACAAGGCTCAAAACCTTTGAGAACTAAAGATTTCCTTTATGTAAGCTCGCCTGGCTTGCTGGAACCATGTTTCTCTATCATAGCATAATCCTTCGTCTGATCCAAGGCAATTTTTGTATCGTCGTTGTCAAAAACGACTTAATCGTTGTGAAGGAAGGTCACTCGGAGGATGATGGGCGATTCTGTTGCGAAGAGTGAGATGATACAATTATCATTCGCATCCGGGAAAATTCGTTGTGGCATTGATGTGTGCTTTATCATAACCCATCGGCACGGACAAATTAGCGACTGGAACTGCGATTTTAGGTCCATCCGTTCTATCGGCCAAAGTGACGGGCTTTGATGAGCTTCGATGCTTGAGGGAATTTGGTTGAGGATGACTTTCCTAAGCACATGATCCCAGAGAGCAAGAGCGGGGAGAAAGGACTTTATAACGCGCATCATGATGCCGTGAGTTTCTTGAAGCGGATACTTCTTCAAGACGATGATCACTTTTTATTTCAACGGCAACTTGTGAGATCACGCTGGGTATCGATAGGCTGCTAAGGTCGCAAAACCATGCGGCTCGGCCATCCGAGCTTAGGTAACTGATTACGTATACACATGTAAGTGACAAGTGGTCCATATGTTGACCGGCGCCGTACTGATTTCACAACATTATCTGATTATTAAAAACTCCATGGTAAGAAGCAAGCATGATTAGATGGGCCAATCACCTGCCCACAATAACGCAGAATGCATTCACGCCTTGAGGGGAACAGCCGACCGCCTGACGACCAGATTTGTCGGAAGTGACCCCTGAAGAACTTCTGCTCATTTGTAGTGGTTTTACGCATCTCGGTACCAAGGCTAGTTTCCTGATAAATGTTAACCCCGAAACCCAGTAAGTAGTTGACCTCCAAAACTCCATCTATCGTATGTTGGTTAACGTGTTTGCTTAATCTTTTGTGGGTGCGGCTGTAAATCCCGGAAGAAAACATTAGAGAATGCTCCCTTGCGTAAGTACGCCATATTTTGTGATGATACTGGTTATTTGCACCGAATTGAATTTTGTGTATCGCCAACTATCCGCACGAGTTCCAAGGACTCATTATGCCAGAAGTGATACATGGACCATGGAAATACAATAAGTTCTTTTAAAAGTATGTTGGGCGGCTCTAGATCGTGCTTAGGAATTGACACTGCACATGGAACCTCGCGTCATGCATCAGACCGGGAATCATATATTTGTTAAGCTTTCCGTAATTGTGAATGAACAAGTACCAGTCACACTAAGGTTCTAGGTATTTGGATGAAAATAGTTTTGCCATGGCGTAAATTAGACATATATTAATAAACTGTAATTAGTAGCTAGCTTCTATACACGAACGCATTGACAAATTTTTTCCACCCAGACCACTTCTGATTGCATTATTCGCACATTCACGTTCAACAGTTACCTCTCAGTAGCACTGATGATGTGCTTCTGGCTGTCAGAATCGGTCAGCTCAATCCAGTCTCCACCAGCGCTACAAACGTAACTTAACTCTCATAATATTGTTCCATATATGTCCTATTGGAGGGTCGAAAAATATTTATCGTTTGCCTACGCCATATATACATCGAGGCAGACGAAAGTACATCGGATGATATAGAAAACATGTAGTGGATATCATGAGGTCTAGGTAATCTAAACTACCAGGTGTACGTATGGGTATGGAGGGGGTTTATACTCACAATCAATCGATATGAGGTAGTCATCGACGTTTAAGGTCTTCGTAGAATTGCGAGAATATAGACGTACGATCATTACCAATATAGATAAACACCCAATATAATGGGTGTAGCAAAAGTTGCTCTGCCTAAAACACCAGGTTCCTTGGCGCAATCCTATGGTACGGCTCGCAATTCCACCATTGACATTGGGAGTAAGGTCAACTTAGCTAGGGTTGAGTGGTTGAGGGCGCATGTTGCAATGGAGCTCTTGAATTAACACTGGAGTCATTGGGTTATTACATGTAGTTCTATTGCGAGGCTTGGTTTTTCTTTTCTTTTTTCTTTTGGATGTGTTTCCTTGCTAAACCGGTGAGATTTTCGTTATATAATCTTGTACGACTAGACTTAATGATTGTTAGAATATCGAAATGGCGTTCAAAAGTACAAGAGCTGAGAAAATCCTAGGATCATCCAAGGCTTGAATAGTCCGCCAAGTCTTCACAACTAATATGATTTGACAGAAACCATTTTTCATCTGCGATCAGACTTTGTAATCAGATACACCATAATTGTCTTAAATGAGACCATGATCTCGCCTAAAAGCTCCGGTTAGATTTCACAGCGTGAAGGCCGATTCCAATGCGGGCTGGGACTGCACAACGGATACAAGGGGCCGGACAGGGTTCTTATCCTCAGAGAACAAACAATGCAAGCGCCTTGCACATGCAATGATAGGGAACCAAAAGATGTGATATAGTAGATGATTGGGCAGGGTGGTGGACCTCTCAGAGGTTGCGATTGGTGGCACCAAGCTGCTGGGACATACTATTGATTATGCGCCCGTTTTTGCATGCATGACAGCAACCAAATGGCTCAATATCAGAGCCTCAGACTATTTAGACCGCGTTGAGCCCAGTATTCAAGAGGTTCCTCTTCCCCCAACTCAAATTCCTTCAATTCCCATTCCAGCCTTGTGTTATTGCAAATTTTGTCAAAAATGGCTATGCCCCTTCCCAGTACTACTCTCACACCCGGCTTGGAGTTTCGAGACCACTTCTATACCGATCGATCCAAGGTGTTTGATCACAATGCGGAGAGAGCGCGCGCCATTTTGGAAACGAAACTATCCGTATGTGAGCTTTAAGCATGTTACGATGTGTCGTTCCCGCCGAATTCACTGATGGGAGGAGAGAGTTAACATAATGCCAGGCATTGAACGGTTTGGAGGCCCTGATCCAACTCACATTCGGCGACGTCACACAGTCGAAAGCGCCGATATTCATTGACGCTCGGTGTGGAGCAGCCAGCATATATGACGCAGCTCCACCAGCAACCGAGCCTGACGTTGAGATTACCATTAAACCGGAGTATATAATCCAGTTCTCGGAGGGCGTGCTTGATCCCCGACTGGGCATGTTCAAAGATGCACTATTCCATGAAACATCCATGCCGAAAGGCGATATTCCGAAAGCAGTTCGCTTTGCGGACCTTTTGACTCCGGACCCCCCTGTCGCGCCCAAGCATGCTGATGCCTTCATTGGGCAGGAGCTTCCCAAGCCAACAAGTGACATCTCACAGGTCAAGAGAGACATACAGAAATTCGGCTACGGGTAAGTAGATACTCTTGAGGCTGTCGCCTCTGATCGATAGGCAGTATCGACTGATAGGGGTGGACAGATTTGTTGAAAATGCTCTATCTCAGGAAGAGGTCCGGATCTTGAAAAAGGCAGTCCAAGAACAAGCTGCAGGTGAACGCAAAGATGGAGTAGCAACGTTCGATGGAGGTCCTCACGCGCCCAATCAACGAATTTGGTATGCTCTATGGAACGGATTGCGTAATGCACATCTGACCAGTACAGGAATATAATCAACAGGGGCGACGAGTTTATTGACTTGCTCAACCATCCACTGATTGATGAAGTCATCCCGTGGTATCTCGGGGACCACCCCATAATTTCTTCTTACTCTGCGAATATTGCGCGACCAGGCAATGTCCCCATGCAACTTCATACTGACCAGATGGCAATTACACCACCAAGAAGAGATATTGCCTTCGGCATGAACATCATGTTTTATCTCGAAGACACCACAGATGTTAACGGCGCAACTCGCGTATATCCGGCCTCTCATCTAGGTAATGTCGCACCAAGTGACATATTCACGGTGGTAAGGAGTATTGTGCCGTCATCACACTTTCGCTTTCCGAATGCTGACACGAATTGTTCCCAAGGATGGCTCAGTTGCGGCCGAAGCACCTGCAGGCACGGCACTCGTCTTCGAGAGTCGGCTATGGCACGCGACAGGCCCAAATCGGAAAGAGACGGGCGAGCGACCTGTCATCTTGATATTCTTCATGCGATCCTTCGTGCGGCCCCAGGAAAATGTCTATCTAAGCTTGCGAAAAGAGGTCGAGGCCAAGTTGCCTGATCGCCAGAAAGCGTTCCTCGGTTTCCGTAGTGCGCCTGGAATTGGTGGTCAGGACGGCAATACTCTGGAAGGCCATTATGTTAGCCGCAAGGAGGACGCCATAGGACGACTGCGTGCGCCACACGAGGAGTAGAACTCATAGACATGTAGATATCCAGGGACGACTGTGTGCGACGATTTATCCACCAGATGCTTCCCATAACAGTAAGCATCTCGCGTATCAAAATCATGTTTTTGTGACGTAGGTTGGAATGACCGAGTCTTGGTCGGCCCATCTGGCTCGAAGAGGCACCTAGCTGGTATCTACTCGGGCTATGCTGTTAAAGCGTAGGTCTCCTGTGTCCCGGCAATCCAACGGAAGGATCACCCAAAGGAATCTATCGGATGCTCCAAGTAGCTGCCCATTTCATCTCTTCCAAGGCTGCAGCCTGAGTTCATGGTAGGCTACCCATTCATCCGAACTCGGCATGTCCCCAAAGCTACCATATTACGCCGAGTTCGAGCAACTATTCTCACCAATGTCAGATTAGTATGTCGGTACGCTGTACGTATTGCAAGTCTCATCTGAAGGACCCCTGTTCGGTTCGCCGTCTCGGCAGTGTACTATTAGCTTTTTTTGGGTTTGATTTTCATCTTATTGTTCCTCATGTTCGCTCTTGAGGTTATGCGTATGACCTTTCGTACTTTGAAACGGTGTTACTCCCCCAAGACCAGGTCGGGTTCTCAGTTCATGGATGCTGCGATAGTTTATGCTAGGAGTGCTGTTGACATAGCCCCTTCGAGGGCGATCTTATGTGGCAGAAATTTGCCCAGCTAGCATTGGAACATCCAGATCAGGGGAATCATATTTTCTTATGTATATATCTTGAACAAAACCGAGCCCGGAGTGTAATTTTTCATTCTTTAGCCATTTGGAATGGTGGATATGTAAATGTAACGGAATTACCGCAGACGATGCAGGCTATAACACCCAGTTATATGTTCGACTTACAATTCATGGCACCTGTCATTGAAGTGTTGTCATTTGTAAACTTGCATGGGTTTAAAGCCGAATGTTGACGTCCATACACTCGATCGTCCACTCTCGTCGTCCCAGCAGACTCCTCAACCACTCGATGCCCAAGCCCGTCCACTCAGCCTTGCGCTTGGTGAGCTCGTCAGCTGCAGCGCCTACCAGAGCAGTCGCGGTCGTGTTCAACATGTCGAGAGCGGTCTCATTGAAGCCCTTCTCTCCTTCCAGTACTGTCGTACAGTTCCCAGCGCAATCGTAGTAAGAAGACGGCGAGGACCGGGGCGCGAACCAGTTGCTGCTGAAGTCGAAAAAGCATCGATCGGACCAATAACACGACGTGACGAAGAGGATCAGGAGCAGCACGGAGCAGTACACGCACGGCCGATTCAAGAAGTATGTGCAGACGAAGAAGAGGAAGATGAAGGCGGGCGAGGCATTGGTGGGAATGAAGAGGAGTGGGAGCCAACTGCAGACGTGTAAGCGATCAACATTTGCTGTTCGAGGGAGAGAAGCGATGCAGTGAACATACCTCCTTAAACAGAACATGGCGACGAGAGTCCAAAGGAAGACGTCGGAGCGTGTGAGAGTGCTATAGATTGAGACACGGCTCACTGCTTACAGCAGCGCACGTGCAGTTGCCGTCGGGCGCCCGACGAGGTTATACGCACGACTTGTACCGACAGTTAATCAAGTCTGTTGACAGAACTTGTAAGTGAGGGTGGCGCTCTTCAGCAAGCAGTGGGTTCTGCCGGGTTGAGTCGAGGTTGCTTTTGCAGGTTGTCGAGAACTAAGAAGTAGACTAATTGACGTCGACGCAAGATGTTCTGCATCGGTGCCAAAAAAGCCCCTCCACTGCATTTGAAGATGCGTATTCTCGCTAGACTGGGTTAATAGACTGTCCTTCAGGCACGTTTGTCTGCTGTGGACCTAAAAGCTTAGGCCCGCGCCGCTGGTAAATCACCGCCTCCAGCGAGACGCCTCCCCTGCTCGCTTGCCGGACACTAACTTAGGTCAGAGTGTAGGCCGTTACAACCCACTTGAACGTGCAAATGGTTGCCGGCTGATTGTCGGACGCTCTCTGCTCCTGCGCAGAGCTTTTCCTCGAAAGCGTCACTCACTCGCTAATGTTCATCGGACTTAAGGACAGCCAACCTACAGTACGGATCCGTACATACGGTTTGAGTCGCCCGACACAGGCAAGGATCACCAATTGACAGCGAGGCTGGGATTCGGTCGGGTCACAGCATCACCAATCGCAGTTCCGCTGGACAGCTCACTCTGCATGCATAGCTGTCCAACGACTTGCAGGACAAGCGAATTTCGATCGTCGACAGCTCGCGTCGTTGGACACATCTCTCTCTCCTCAACCCTCAGTCCGCGACTGGATTACGACATCACTTTAACATTATTATCCGAAGCAGCACGACAGTTGCTTTGTTTTGTTGTTTTTGGTTTTGGTTTTGTTGTTCGACTCTGCGACTCGAGGCTCAATCGTAGTTGTCAATTGGCCCATCGATGATTGTTGCTCTCCTGCCCAATTATACTACAGTAGGGTAAGAGCTCGGCAATCGGGCCCAGACTAAGACGAACACAAGCACAAGAACAAGCACAAAGCATTGGGCAGCTCTTCCCGCTCCTGCAAAAAGTTCAGCCACTCGTGTACCTGCCTTCACTGCAGGTGACAGCATTTATTTGTTTGACAATATTCAATTGCCCAATTTCGTCTGACTGCAAACCGCAAACCGCAAAGCGCAAAACACAAACACAACTCACCTGCCCTTGTTTTCTTTTTTCTTTTTCCCTTTTCTTGCTTTACCTCATTCACACCTCCAAAACAAAACACCTCACCTTGGATTGACGAGGCTTCAATTCGGAGCCCACCGTCATCCCACACCTTGCGGCAGCTGTACAGAGTTTAACAAGCTCTAGCTGCTGCATTCGTAGCTCGCTGCTACAGCCAATTCATCATGGCGAGCTATGGCGCACCTGGTGGGAACGACCACCTCAGAGATATGCTTGCGCGCCTACAGTCCGGTCGCAGCGCTGGTAACACAGGCGACGATAACCTTTCGCGTTTTGCCACTCTGAACCAGGCCGCTCAATCTCATGGAGACTACTACGGCGCCGGTGCTAGTGGACACCAGTCCGAAGATCAGGATTCGCCTCTGATGACCGGTTCAGAAGTCTTTGCACCTCCCGCTGCTCCAACACCTCCAATGAACCATTTTTCCCACTCCCACGGTCCTCCCGGTCTCAACCTCGGGCCCATTGGCAGCATGCCGCCTTCTAACAACAATCAATCCGACCAGACAGCCAGTCTGCTCAATCTTCTCAAGTACAAGAACGCTGGTGCTGGTGCTGGTAGCGTACACTCGCATTCGTCCTCGCATTCCCATTCCCAGAGGAACTCCCAGACAGCCGCCCCAGGCCCTCCTGCCTTCGACTTCGATGCTTCTGGTAATCTGCCTTCCCACATCCCGACCCTGCATGCCCCCGTTCCAATGCCGGCCGATCCTCATGGTTTCCTGGCTTCGTTGATGAAGGGTGATTCCCATCACGATCCGTCAAGACAAGAGGTGTCGCAGCCACAAGCTGCAGCCATCAAATGGAACCAAGTACCAGGTCCTACCGATGATACTCAAGCCTACCTTCTCAACTTGCTACAGCGCAAGAAGCCGTCCCAAACAGACCACCCCTCGACGAACGACTCCAGTCAACACGCTGCTTTGACCCCGCCGTCCACCACGCAAGGTTCGTCGCGCGACCATACGAGAGACCTCCACTTGAGCTCCAAGTCGCCTGAGGACATCGCCCAGACCGTGTCCTTGGCACAATCTGACAAGACTAGCCAGCACAGTATCTTTGGACACTTGGACCAGTCTTACGCTGCTCCCTCGCCCCCGACTAATCCCAATTACGCCTCTCCAGCTTCCCAGAATGGTAACTCCCGCAAAACCATGTTCGATTACAAGGACCCGTTCGACGATCTGATCGAGGCACCTTCGCCTCACAACCGTACTCCAAAGTCTGTGACGTCGGGCCACCTTGCTTCCGGTGCCGTGCCTCCCAGCTTTCAGATCCTGAAGAAGGCTTCGAGCGCTGCTTCTTCTCCCGGTGCGCCCGACCACAAACGTCTTAGCTCGCGCCGAAGCCCTGTCATGACCCCAGAGCACGTTGCGCTTGCCAACTTCGAGGCATCTCGATACAGCAGCAACGGCTCGGCCGCGTCAAAGAAGGAGACTGTGTCGAACGCCATTGAAAACCTCGCTGGCGTGGCCGACGAGGAGGCCAAAGAAGCTGTAGCCCGCGCTGAACACGAGGAGGCAGAAGCCAGGATTGCTCGAGAGCTTGAAGAAATGATGGCTGCTAAGAGTGGCGATGAATTTGAGCGCAAGTCCGAGATTGTAGCCCGAGACATTCAGCACGAGCTCGAGAAGGAGGAAAACGCCGGCCTTCTTGAGGATTCTCTGCCACCGGAGCTGGCACAGGCTGTCCAGGATATCGTCGACGACGCGGCTAATACCCAGCCCGCCCTCGCCGACAGCTGGGAGAGCGCTGAGGCTGATGAGATTGTCGTTATTGAGGAAGTCTCGTCTCCTGTCCGAGTCTACAATTTCCCAATGAAACCTTGGATTTCAATCACTCTCCAGGATAACGACGAGCCTCGTCCCCAATTCCGTGATGAGGTTATTTTGGATATTGCACGTGTCAAGAAGGAGTTTGACCAGATTGACCGTAACCTTGTGTCCGCAACGGAGACCTACATCATCTATGGCATGTCCAAGGCCGGTGGTCTTCGTGTCATTCGCCAAGATGACGGACGGGATGCCAAGCTATTTACTGATACCAAGGATCGTATCTTCAATGTCTCGGTCTCTTCAACACCTGCCGATTTGAACTCTGCCCACAAAGAGTCTATCATTGGTACCGGTATCAGTGGTACCGTCTACTACACGCTGATCAAGAACGGTGACAAGGATTACCTGGACGATGCACACCCTGAACAGCATGGCTTTGCTCTTCCACCCGTCAGCACTCAAGAAGGAGACGCCCCTGGAGGTGTTCTCAAGACCCGTGCCAGAACTTCATCCACTCACCCGGAGTACTTTGCTGTTGGTCGTGGAAAGACGATCAGCATTATCTGGCCGTCTTACATTATGCAGCACAACCTCTTTAAACCTGGACATGACCGAGTCGTCGATACTGAAAGACTTTCGAAGCAGTGCTCGCTGAGGATCAACACCGGTAAGGCCGGCAAGGACTTCACCTTCAGTCAGGATGACACCACTATCGTGTCTCTCGACAAGTCAGGCCGCGTCAAGTTCTGGGATGTCCGGGACTTGACTGCCGCTGCTGAAGGTTCGGATCCAAGATTCCCAACTCCCGCACAAACTTCTCTGGAGGTGAAGGAGCCGCTCATGACGCTCACAACGACCCCCGAGAACGAGAAAGCGTGGCCAACCTCTGTTATACTGCTGGATAAGCAACGGCCGTATCAGAAGCGTTGTGCCTTGCGGTACATGATTGTGGGCATGAAGCAGAACCATACTTTGCAGCTCTGGGATCTTGCTCTCGGCAAGCCGGTGCAAGAGTTCAACTTACCCCATTCCAAGGAGTCTGATGCAGTTTGTAGTGTAATGTATCATCCGCCTACTGGCATGATCGTCGTCGGCCATCCCACCCGAAACTCTATCTATCTCCTTCACCTGTCTGCGCCTAAGTACACGATTAAGGGTCTGTCTCAGGTTGACTTCATTCAGAAACTTGTTGCCAGAGATTCGTCTATCCCAGAGCCCGATTCTACCGCCGTCATTAGTGGTGTACGCGAGTATTCCTTCTCTAACAAGGGAGTGATACGAAGTTTGGACATGCTGTGTCACCCTGCGGCAAGCACTGAGGATGATGAACAGACCCTCTTCGAGCTCTATGCGATGCACTCGAAGGGCGTATCTGGTATCTGCGTCAAACAGCACGAGCTCGGCTGGACAAAGGACAATAAGGTTGTCGCCCCTGTCGATGCTCTTGAGACTGGCGTCGTGAAGATCACCAAGTTGAAGGAGCTCCCGGCCGCCCAGCCCACCGAAGTTCCACCCACAGAGGAGTCCGTGTCGCTGCCTATTCGTACCGCTGGTCGCGCATCGAAAGATAAGGAGAATGCACAAACAACCTCTGGTGATGATGTCGGACGCAAGATTGCTGATGATGTTGCTCTCTCTGTTCTCCAACCCGAGCGCAAACAAGCTGAGCCTCCTGCCACTCCTCTCAACCAGGAGAAGGCAGAACGCAGATCCCGCAAGAAGAAGGACAAAGCAGCTGCGGCCGCAGCTGAGAGAGCTCTTCTCGCCGAAAATGGATCCTCGCAATCCGCGCAGAAGAACATTGAGATGAAGCCTCCTACCCAGGCACAACCATCCATGTCTGCCGAGTCTCTTCAGGCTGCTGTCAAGCAGGTGGAAACCACTGTCAGCAATGCCATTGAGCAGGCTATGAAGGAGAACCGCCAGAAGGTCGACAGTGAGCTTCGTGGTCGCGACAACGCATTCAAGAAAAGCCAGCAAAACCTGCTCGATTTTGTTTCCAATTCTCTCGATACCAATGTGCAGCGAGTTTTGACAGCCACCATTACGGATCAGATTGACACTCGAGTCCTTCCTGCCCTTGAAGAGGCAATGCGCGCAACCGTAACAGAGCAGATCAGCCGCACTGTTTCAGATCAGATCGACGCCAAAATTGGAGGACGAGTTTCGCACGCTGTCCAAAATCAAATGCAGAAGCTCCTCCCCAACGCAGTCGGACAAGCGCTGCTAAAGCCGGATTTGACCAAGGCTATTACCAAGCAGGTTTCTGAAGGACTGGGCGATGCTGTTTTGAAGACTTTCCATGACGCCCTTCATGACACCGTCGCACCAGTCTTCAGCAATATGGTTGTTGCTGCCGCCGATACGATGATTCTCGATATCAGAAAATCAGCTGCCTCTCAGATTGAGGAATTGGAACAGAAGATACACGCCGATCACAACAAGATTGATCAGCTTACAGACATGGTGACCCGCCTGTCCGAGACGGTTGTTACAATGTCCAGAAACCAGGCCGAGTTCCAATCGCGTTATGAGAAAGCCCAAGAGGAACTTGTCCGCGAACGTCAGTCGCAGAGCCACGCTCACGGTCAAAAACAGGTCCAGCATCCTCAACAAGGCCACCAACAGCAGCCCAGTTTTGGTGCCAGCCAGAACTCTTCTCGGCATCAAGCATATGCCAGCCCTTCTGCCCATTCCGGTAACCAGGTCGTTGTTCATGATCATGGTTCCACCGACCAGGTCCTCGATCGCCAATTGGCCGAACTCGCCAATCAAGTCGACAATGGAGAACTTGAGGGTGCTCTTGTTCGATGGCTCCAGTCCGATCGTAAGGAAGAAATCTTTGGCCACTTTTTTGCCAAACTCGATGCTCGCATGGTGCGCAACGTCTCCCCTCTCGTGGGTCTAGCCGTTATTGCCGAGCTCTCCCGTGATTTGAACACTCGTTACCTTCGTGAGAAGATCTTCTGGATGTCATCTGTTGTCGGAGGACTCAGTGATGCCTTACCAAACATTGTAAGTGTCGAAGTGATTGAAGATTTAATCTCTCCAACATTTGCTAACAAATTTGTGCCACAGGACGGTCAGGTTCACGAGGTGATCCCAAACATCCTGAGTGGTTTCATCAGCCAGATGGAGAGCCTCTACGGCCGCGTTATGACCCAATTGCCAGGCGGCGATCCCATCTTGAAGCATATTTCATCGACCGTCAGCAATGCTAGGCGAGTGATCGATGCTGCTATAAATACAAAACTTACCGACTACTAAGCGTCGTGTTCCCAATCTGGGTATCAATATGTATAGATTGTTGTACAGATTTGGCACCATTTTCCTTCTATCAGTTTGTGCTTCTGCCGTTCCGGGACGAAGTTTTCACGAATCACGATGGGACGATTTTACCTACGGCTCTCGGCACCCATATTACGGACATACCCCGGTGTTCACGGTTGTGGTTCATTGCACGCACGTTTCGGCGTGTCATCATGGTTAATAGTGATGCATCCGTTCTATGAAACTCGACTCTGCTATGTTGTGGCACTGCGGACCGGGCTTCTCAGAATAGATGCATGGTGGGGAGGAGTTAGATTGCGGTTGTTATGTGGAGTGCAGATCAAGTCTGCTTGTAATTATGGTTCTCGTAGGGGTGGTACTCGAGAGCATTTGCACAAAATAAAATGGCGCGGACCCTATTGGTTCACAGCACGAAAGTTTGAGAAGCTACTGTATTCTGACTTGTTCACCTGAAAATATATCCTAAACGTATTGCACGAGACAACTTGTCCATTGTGGCAAGCAGAAAAGTAGAACATGGATTTAACAGCACTTGGTCAACCTGACTATCTTACGCGATATGTTCGTGGTTCTATGCCGGACTTTCTTAAACGTGTCGTTGTTGTCTGTGAACCTAATGTCTGTTAAGGATATCCGCCACAGCTCATGAATTTGACAGCAAGAGTCGCAAGAATAAGTAGAAGCACCAAAACAGCCACCCACCAAAGATAGGGCGCCCTCCTCGATTTTGCATGCTCCAGGATGTCGCAGCTATTGATGTAACGCTCGACTGTCAAAGTACCGAGTGCAGGAGGATATACACGGGTCAGGGCGGCAGGTAATGTATGTGTACTATGAATAAATAAAAGTATTTACATGAAAGTCTGTTTTTCTTCGCCGCAACTCTGCATCTCGGCATGCTGATTTCTACTGTGCTGAACCAACGAGACGACCCCTGTCTACGCGAATGCAGCGAAGCCAAGCTCAACAGCAGCACCGGTGGTGATGCGGGCGTGCTGGAGGACGTGGTCAAAGTTGACCTTGTCCATGGTGTCCTGGGCCGTGTGGATCGATTGCAAGTGGTCCTCGAAGGCAGACTCAAAGACCATGGCGGACGGGTAGCCAGCCTTGGAAGCAGAAGCGTGGTCGGAGCAGGCGTAGCCGCACTTGGTGTCGACGTAAGGGATATCGGAGTACTGTCATCACGGTCTTGATCAATAACGTGTGCAACACCGATAATTTGGGGGCAGGGGGGTCTCTTGGGCAACAGTGCTTACAGCGTCAAGAACCAGGCGGATGAAGTTGGTCAAGGCGGTGTCGACGTTGTCGACGATAAGTCCCATCTGGTCCGTCTTACCGGCACCGACGTAGCCGGTCATGTCCTGTTGGAGCATAGCCTTGACGTCGCGGCCTGCCGAAGCGTAGCTCTGGAAGATGGCCTGGCTGCCGAGCAGACCTCCTTCCTCAGCAGAGTACCAGTGGAACTCGATGGTGTTGGGGGCTTGGCCGGCGGCGACACGCTTGTCGCTGAGGAGGACGCGGAGCGCCTCTAGGATGGTGATGGAACCGGAACCATCATCATCTGATTATGAATCAGCACAATACATCATACAACACTCAAAAAAAAAAAACTAACCAGCACCAGGAGCGCGGCCGTTCATAGGGCTAGCCTGGTTGATCGAGTCCTGGTGGGCACCAAGGACGATAGTCTTTGTGCTCAGGCCTGGAATGGTAGCAATGATACTGCTCTGACCCCAGGTGTGGGGGAAGAACTTGGCGGTGACGCCCTTGGCGCCTGTGCTGGCAATCGTGGAGTTAACCAGTTGGCCGAGCCAGGCAGAGGACTGCTTTCCGTAAGTCGACTTGTAATAACGGTTCTGGAAGTCGGAGAAGGTCTGGAGGTTTGACTTCATCAAAGTCTTGTTGAGCGAGGGCAGCAGAGCTTCAACGGCGGTCTGTTGGGCGACAGCCGTAGGGAAGACAACAGCAGCGGCCTTGACCTGACTGGTAGTAAAGTCGTTCGTGAAGTCGGCAAAGTCTGTGATATCGAAGAAGTTCTTGCCCTCCTATTTCAGAGTTAGGGTATATTGAAAAGAAACTTGTATAGCTACTATGTTCCCAAGCTTCGCCTTTATTGTCTGTTCTAGGTAGGGAATCGCCAAGAATATCTTCGCGGCGTTTAAGACTGCCAAATAAATAAGCGATAACTTACAGCCTTCAGGGCATATTTCTCTGCCTCTGTCACTTGCTTGGTCACGCCGGGCGCAAGCTCGATGGTATATAGTTGTTGTGCCTCCTTACGTGCCACATTAAGGGCCGTCGCAGAAGCGACAAGAGCCGCGAGGAGAAGGGATCGGACCATGTCGTCGGTAAAGTGAAAAGTCACAGGTCTATGAAAGATCCAGAGGATTAAGAGTGAGGTAATGAAGCAAGGTAAAACGACAATAAGAGGGTGGCGTATGGTTTGGTATATATAGTGTGGTACCCACGACACTCACGACATGGTGTGTTCAGGTCACTGATGAAATAGCAATCGCCGGGTTTGGCATGACAAGACAAAAATACTAATGTGAGCTGCACTGTACTCTGCAGGGAGCCTGCCAATCAGCAAGACTTTGAACCTTCCAAATGGGGATTTGGTTGTATTCGACCCATCGCCAAGAGGCGGATCCTTGCATACCTGGCGAGAATATGGTCTAACCTCGATGCTGCGTTGCAGCTTGGAAGCCGTAAGAAGATCGTGCTGAGGTTACCTAGAATGGATAGGATCACGTTCCACTCACTCAGCTTCCAAGAAAAATAAGAAAATACGGGACAGGCTACTAAGCCATGTGATGTAACCCTTGGCAGGGCACGGTAGATGATATGTCTTCTCTGCAGATCACGGTAATCTGGGCCGAGAAGAAGCTTATTTCAGCTCGGTCACGTTACCAAGATCTAGTTAAGATGACTTAGAGACTTGAGAACTTTTGTAAGAAAGCGCTCCGACGTTCATTTGGTGCTTTGATATAGTGGTCCGCTATATATATAGAGAGAGAGAGAGAGAGAGAGAGAGAGAGAGAAAGAGAGAGAGAGAGAGGGAGGAGAGAAAGAGAGAAAGAGATAAGTCATAATCGACGCTCGCCGCGGAGCATTGCTAATACAACGCAGGCTATCATAAAATCGCCTTGTGCCAGTGAACAAGCAATGCTCACAACTATTGCCACAGACCTACGACACTGCAGAAGTCCTGCTGACTCTAGAAGACCAACGAAATCAAAAGTCGATGCACGGCGAGACTCTATCGGAAAAGACAGACGCGGAAATGCAGCGCTGGTTCTGTTCCCCCCTGTGGATCATGATGAGATGATGGCATTGTCGTACTCGAGGAGAAGCCGAGCTTAACAGAGCTTAGCAGAGCTTGGGTTGCAAAGAAAGGAAAGCTAGCAGTGGCAGCTTCCACAAGCATCGTAGTCGCCGAATCGTGTTGTAATAGCCAAGCTTCGTACAACTTGCCCCACGTTCGCGATGGCAGGTCAAGCTCTGCCGTGCTGGCTTGGCGGTAATGCAGGCCCTAAGACGGGAAGGTTGGAGTTTCTGCCAAGCCTTCAGTATGATTGTGGGTAAAGAAGGATCAGACCTACTCCAAGTGTTCAAATAACAGCCAAGAAGACCGCTATTTACTGTACAATCGGAAGAAATCCTAGTGCAAGTATTGGGTAATGATCTCCTGAAAGATTTGAACTGGACTGGGAAATAAAATGGAATAGCTCTGCCTGATGTATATTCTATATCTTCCATATCAAGAGGAAATTTCAGCGATCGACTGACAGGGGAGTGCAGTGGATGGGTAGTATGGGGTAGCGGGCGCAGGGCACCGAAACTTTGGCGGGTCGCCTAAGGATCTTTTATCCTTAACCTTATTTCTCTTATCGGATCCACCCCATTCATACTCGCTGTCTTCGTCTTCAGGCGAAGTTCCTTAACTCTACTTCGCTTCTGGCCATAGACACCACAATGAAGTGGTATTCGTGCCTGCGACGAAATCTATCTCTCGAGGCTGCACCAATGGTCAAAGGATGTAGAAATGTATAGAACGGAGGAAGAAATTGGCATCGCAATCAAGGAAGCGGGCCTTACCCGCGAAACGCTCTTTATCATTGACAAAGTTGCTTAAGGCATTGACGACAACCCTGTGGCAATCGAACCAAAGTCTCGAGAAGACGCAGATCCAATACTTTAATCTGTATGTCCTTTGCCTAATCTATACGAAAGTTCATCTTTACTTAATGTCGTACAGAGCTATCTGATTCACATTCTGTTCTTCGCCACATCAGATGCCGACTTTCAGCGTGCTTGGAAGTAAACGGAGGAGATTAAGAAAGCTAGCAAGGCTATGTTGATCGGGGTGAGTAACTACCTGAGGTCTCAAGTCCAATCAACATTCTGGAGCGCAACTGATTTACATGCTCTCGGCCACATCGAATGCCATGAGTATCTTCAACGCGGAAATGATCATGTTCCATGGCTACGCCAACATAGAACCCAGGTTGGCTCGTTCAAGGGGCTGACTCCTGCCTTCCAGGCTCCTGATGGGTCTTTGCAGCAGCTCTTGGCGCTCATAGCAAACGCGCACGACACCAGTCATGTTGTCGCACTTCTCGCTTGGATAATACAGAGCAACATCGTTGCTGTTGCCACCACGCGGAAGCCTGAGAGACCGGACGATCATTTCTAGGCTCTGAATATCAAGTTGACACACGAGGACGTACGAGAGATGACGGTTGTAAGCTCATATACTATTTTCGCACATCTAAGACGATCGTTCGTGAGAATTTCCAACGAGTTTTCTGAAGCACTCATCTGCCAGTTCCTCACACCAATCAGATATAGTTGATTATTGGCGCACTTCATATTGAGGCGTTAATGAGAATCTAGCCCGGCATTGGCCAAAGAAACCGCATAAATTCGATGCGTCCAAGATCGTCATCTTATGTCCAGTTTATCTGTCCATAAGACGCTTCTTAATGGACACTGCGGCTAACTCGGCTTATGCGGGTCTGTTAGAAGCTCCCATTTGGAATCACTGGATATAAATGGGTATGATGTACATAAGGTGAGCATGTTGTTAGAACCTGCCCTCAAATGCTGACTGCTACCCATAAAATTGTAATGTTGATGGGAGAGCTTCCCTGTCTCCGGTTACAACCCAAAGTCGAAACCCGATCTGTTAGAATGCAGTCATGGCAAGAGAAGTCTCCACGCAATCCAACATCATTTCCAGTGACTTGTAGTGCGGTGTGTGTTCCAAGGGACGATCGCGTCAGAGCACAGTCGCCCTTTTGCTCCCAGAAAATACGAAAATGTGCAGGTTGCTTTCACAAATCACTGAGTGACCAGACCTTCGGAAACTTTGGGCAACGGCACCGGCACGTCTCAATGGTAGTGGCGCACGGCGATCAGCCACTGGTGGGGCCACGGACGGCTCAATTATGCCGTTGTCAGAATACGCCGCTGATAGGTTGCGCCAAGCTGCTTTATAATATCACGATTACAGATCCAATCATATGATATGAGCGTGATTGACATGTTGTCGTAGCTCTGCGTAATTTGAGCAGTATAAGTAGTGCCATAATGATTTTGTTACGTTATTGAGCCTCAGGCGTCTCCATTTCTCAACGAACCCATTGATTTACACGTCGGGGAACGCTTACCTTAACCTAATCGTATGACTTGAACCTATCGCCAACATGAGCCAACAAATTAAAGCATGGACGTTCACTCATGGAGGGTTTCCGAATGCGCTGCAACAATCGGGACTTCCAGCCGACGTAGCACCACTCAAGCCATCAGAGATTCGTGTCCGAGTCAAAGCAGCAGCCCTTAACCCCGTCGATATTCGGATAATGGGAATCCCCTTATGGCCATATATCCCAAGTTCCGTTTTCCCGGCTCGCAAGGGAGTCGGCGAGGACTTCTCGGGCGTGGTGGAGGAGGCAGGAAAGGATTCCGGCTTCAAGCCTGGCAACGAGATCTTCGGCATCATCCCATACCTCCCCGGAGGCACCCTCCAAGAGACAGTCAGAATCGACACGCATTCCAAGGGATCGATAGTACTCCCGAAGCCGGCCGACTGGTCCTGGGAACAGGCCGCCGCGCTCCCACTCGTGTGGCTGACGGCCCAAACGACCATCGCCGCGGTCGCGCCCCATGTCAAGAACGGGAGGGTCGTCATCCTGGGCGGCAGCTCCAGCTCCGGGATGTACAGCGTCTATCTGGCGAAACAGCGCGGCTGGGCGGTGACGGCGACGTGTTCCGGTCGGAATGCGGACTTTGTCCGCGGCATGGGTGCGGACGACATCGTCGACTATACGACCACGAGCGTGCCCACGAAAGTCAAGGCGTTTGACCCCGATGCCATAATCGACTACGTCGGAGGGACAGAGTGTGTTGGCCTCGCCAGGAGATATGCGACCGTCGTCGGCGACAAGACGAATCGCATGGCCATGGGCGGCCGGAACGTGTACTTGTGGAACCCCCGGATGATCCTGCGCGCTCTTCTGGGACGGCTAGGGCTGGGGCTTTCTTACACATGTATCGATCTCGAGTTCAAGGCCGCATACTTGGAGGACCTTCTGCTCCTCCCCAAGGACAAGATTACCATCGATAGCACATTTGACTTTGACCAGGTTGTGGAGGCTTACAAGAAGCTTAACACGGGACGGACAAGGGGAAAGGTGGTGATTAAGGTCGCTACGTAAACACAACGCTATGGGAGGGAGAAGGAGGTAGACTTGAGAACGATTCGGTCACATTTTTAGAGCGACTACAAATACCCGTAATTCATCTGAGACTAGGTATGCACTGCAACATTCTGCGGCTCCTGAATCCTAAGTAGGGTTCTTATTTCGTTGGCAGTCCCTAACGAAATTAGAGTAATTCCCGATAGAAGTTATCATCTATTTCCATCAAGATTCTCTTTGATCAAGCTCTCTCCTTGTAGAATATTTTCTGCGCCATCGTTAACATCACAGCTCGGAACAGTGCTTCCATCTCTGAATCGCATGGAGCAAGACCGTTCGTAACGCGAGCGCTACTATCGTGTAGATCGCCGTAGATTGTCTCGTTGACATCTGCGCATATTGCCTCCCAGTTCTTAATCCCAGGCGAGGAAGGATATCTTGTTCGAATCGCAGAAACTGAAGGCGTATATGGTTGTCTCCAGGCTCTTGAAAATGGCACTTTTCTAGGTTTCTTTTACCTTTTTATCGTCCCACAAACGGTACATTAACATGTCTAAGGGTGAAAGATTTCGAAGCATCCCATCGTTTTATTGGGGACTCGTTCGCACCTGGTCGGCGCAATCAGCGAATACATTATCAGCATGGGACTAGAATTCCGCTTAAATAAAACGCTCATATTTCAAAGGGACGATACGTAAATCTTTCGGGTAGGCTTCTGCTATGAGTGAAATGGCCACCGGCATGACGTAGCGTTTGACTGGCTCTTTTATTTTTATTTTGTTAATCGAAATACGAGGGGGTTTGTAAGAGGACAGAGGTTTTGATTTACGAGTGTTGTCGCTCTCTCTAGTAGCTGGCCTTGCAGTTGTCAGGGCATTGACATCCGGCTTTGAAGGACCACTCCCAGAAGCTGGAGCAGGACTTTTCCAAAGCTACACAGATAGCAATTTCCGGATCTTTTGATTGATGGGTTAGAGCCTGGGTCTATCATTACAGCGGATAGCGAAACAGTGAAGGGGCCTACCTACCGAAAGTTGCAGCGATTTGTAGGTGTCGGAGTGTTCTGTTGGTGGCACGGTGGTGTAGCATCGAAGACTTTCACAATTTAGCAGACGGAGCCTACCAGGACGCAGAACTCGGTCGTTTCGGTAAAAGTGTCTGCTTCGGAGCTACCGTGATGACCTCCTTGATTGATTCTATGAATTTTGGCACACTTGGTGAAGGGGTGAAGCTGCTCAAACTTGGAAATTCTTCAGTTCTGGACCAAAAGTGAAGATGGTTGAGCACCCTCCTGTACCGCTTGCTTGGTATGGCAACCGTTGTGACAAGTGGCTCAACTGGAACGGTAGGCGCTGCAGTAGCCACGTTGGGGGCTTTTGTGCTGGGTTTGGGTTTCTTTAACGGCCGACCGTTGAACTCAAAGCTTGATTCAACTGCAAGGAGCCATGGGCACGGGTTCGCTGTCAAGTAATACCTACAACAAGTACAACAGCGAGATAAGCTACGCATTCACCAGCAATATCACGGACAAGATCTACTGAGTTATCTGATCTGTTTTCAAATTTGAAGGAAGGTGATACATTCAAGTACTGTGACACCTCTGTCCTCCTTGCACTCCCCGTAAATGCTCATCTTTGAAAGTACAAATGCTCCCAAGCCCGCTATGCGTTGACCAAAACCCGCCCACACTCCGAATGTCTGGAGTTAAATCAGCCCTATATTCCCAACGCCGAAAAGTCTCAAAGTCCAACACAATATCCCATTCGCCAATCCTTAAGCCAAGAGATGAACGCCCCATCCAGCGACTCCGTGCTCCCCGAGTTTCACGTACATTTGTACAGGACGTGTAGCGACGACGATGGTCATGTAAACGGGTAATCGACGGGAAGATGTCTACCGAGGCTATTTGAGACTGGGAGAAAGTCACAAATCCACCCAATAGTTGCTGATCTTCTGCACGGACAGACCATGGTTTGTTGCGCTCTTGGGCATTGGTCGCATCCCCATTTTAGGGTATTGATGCGTCATCAAACACAGCTTCGGCGTCGAAGAGGCTGTCAATGTCGTCGACATCGACATCGGCATCGTCCTCATCAGCCTCCAGGGCCATCAGCAACTCATCCGCCAGGCCAGTGAGATCGTCGCCTGCGTTCTCGCCATCGCCTAGCCTTTCGGTTACGGCAGATGGAGATACCGGTTCGAGAGACTCGGGGGTGCGGTACGCCACAGGTTCTGTCGTCACAGCTTCAGCGTCGAAGAGGCTGTCAATGTCGTCGACATCGACATCGGCATCGTCCTCATCTGCCTCCAGGGCCATCAGCAACTCATCCTCCAGGCCAGTGAGATCGTCAACCGTCTCGCCATCACCATCGCTTAGCCCTTCGGTTGCGGCAGGCGGAGACAGCGTTTCGAGAGACGCGGGAGTGCGGTATGCCGCGGGTTCTGTCGCCACAGCTTGCCGGATGTCGGTCTGATGATGAGGACCATGGCTATCAGCTCCACCTTGGTAATAGCTCATGGCCGTGGCGAGTGCATCTCGTCCGACATGCAAGCGAACCAGCTCGTCCCGTTCAGCAGAGTCCCCCATGCGCCTGGCGCGATCGATGGCCTTGCTTAGGCCGCTGATGTAATTGGCTGCGCGCTCTTCGAAGCGACTCTTAGCGGCAATCAGCGGACGATGGACCGGCTTCTGCGCCCGATCCATGTCCGATGTGTCGCCAATCTGAGCCATCACTTCTCTGGCAGCATCCAAAATCGCGCCAGCACTCTCAGGTAATGGAACAAGCAGGTCATAACAGAGCCCCATGTCTGGAAAAAGCGCGCCGAGCCTATCCACCCATTGCTGAACCCCATATGCTGACGCCTCACGAGCGCGTACCCCGCGCTCGCAGTGCTTGAATCCGGAGTGTAGAAGGCAGAGTGCCTTCAGAAGTGGCTGGAACTTCAACCCGTTTGAACGGACAGACTCTTCCAGATCCCCCAAGACGGCCTCGTTGGATCGTCCGTCTCTGCCGTCGCGAAGACATGGTATACCCTTCTTCACGCACGCCGGGCACTGTTCCTCGCTTGAGCATGCAGTTTTACTCCTTCTGCATGCTTGGCAAGCCTTGCGGCCAACCTTCCTCTTCTTGAGTTGGCCTTGCGTGCCATCTGGCGATTCAGACGGAGATGTTAGGGCCAAGGGATCGGTGTATGTGGGTGAAGATTCTTCGGGCTCCTCCCGCTTCCTCTTCTCGCCCTTGCTACGCTGCAACCCGG
Organism: Truncatella angustata; assembly: GCF_020726525.1. Classification (NCBI taxonomy): domain Eukaryota; kingdom Fungi; phylum Ascomycota; class Sordariomycetes; order Amphisphaeriales; family Sporocadaceae; genus Truncatella; species Truncatella angustata. Next base: position 478,967 of record NW_025763390.1, on the reverse strand, counting down.
CACTCTGTGGCACTGATGGGTTTGCGACCGAAGGTACTCGGTGCTGTACCGGGCCGAGAACCACCGCAGCGCTGGTAAGACGTGGGGTGGTGACTTCTGACTGCGCCCACTCTAAATCTTCGCCGGTATTCTGCTGTCCGCTGTGGCCGGCCGCCGAAGCGAAAAATCCAGACAACGGGCCTAGGTCCTCCTCCACACCAAAAGGGTAGTCGTCATAACTGACAGGCTGTGCTGCGGCCTGCCAATCTAAACCCCTAAAATTGATGAGAGGGTTCTGGACGACTTGTGCACGAGCATACGCATCGTTGAACGAGGATGCTGGGACAAGCCCCTGGGCCGGATATGTCTGTGCCATGCCCAATGGTGCTGGTGGAAGATACTCCATAGGAGTGTTGATGAGAGCGGGATTTGGATAGGAGCCAAAGCCCGAGATCTGCGATTCGCCCATGTAGTGTCCCATGCCTCGAGGCATATGGACATAGTGAGACGAGACAGTGCTAGGGTGGACGTATCCTCCGGCACTATTTGCCTGTGGGACCTGTAAGTGGCCCGCGGGTTGTGATGCGTACCACGCGTCTACCGAAGGGGCAACAGCATCTGTCATCTGAGGGACCTGGAGGTCTCCCATTCGCTGTGACTGGTGCTGTGCAGTAGCCTCGGGAGCCGCCTCTGGGTACTGCTGCCAGAGTTGTGATGCGAAGAAGGCATCGAAGTTAAAGTCCTCCGAGTCTCCATTATTGTAACCCGACATCTTAACTCGTGACGAGAGGAAAGTATGCAGAGGTTACGATATGAAGGGATGGATGGTGAGAGGGATGGAGGGATGAAAGTAAAAAGAAACAGGTAGCGGGATAGGCGAAGCTATACAAGACGACGTAGAGGATAACAGTCAAGGCTGATATCGCTCGCCGATGTCTGAGATGTTCGTTAGACAATACAAATTCTTCAATGTGTATGAAAAGAAAATACGTACCGATTGTAGAAGCTTGGAACTTCAGATTGTCTTGACACTGCTCTTTGGTTTGAAGTTGGGATTCTCGTCACACTGGTGTATGAGTTGAATTTCTGATTCAGGTCAAACTGTGGCATGATTCGGGGACGAAATAAATGGTACTATTGATGAGAACTCCAATGGAATTTATATCCTCGCTTGAGCATATTTCTTTAGTGTTGTCTCGTCCAGATCCGCCAGAGGACCTTAACAATTGTTAAGCTTCATGCTGGATATGTTTCGGACAGGCTGAAAAAAATCACAACCAAAGACTGAAGTAAATTTTAATGATTTTGGACCAGCCAAAACTGCCTCGCATCCACCCATGGGCCAAGTGTACTGATGGAACCGTCTGCGAGAAGAGTGCTGATATGGAATATTGTTAGGGGGACGCCTGTTCCGTCAAGCAGAATCTTAACGTGCCTGTGTTCATGGTACTTGTTGTGGAGCATAGCACCAGCTCGCATTGGAAACTCAAACCACTGCTCTGTGCTAAAAGATTTTTTTTTCCTTGTGGAAGAGTTTTCTTCGTACTGTGACGGTCTTCTGATTTTTTCTTTTCTTCTGGCCCAGCCCAGGTTTTGGCAAAACTTATTCAGGCAGCACTGGCGTAAGCAATGATTCTGCTTTCGAGCTCATAATTGTTAGGAAGATTAGATAGTGCCATATGATGTTCTGATTTTATTCGGTACAGTGGTTCGGTTTGAATTTGTTCAGTGCTGCGCTACGATCTGCATTTATTCAGTGCTGTAATTTGTTCATCTACACTAGAATGCTGAGAAGAGGCATCGATGCGTGCTCATGGTTCAAATTACACCAACGCGGAGACGTGCTAGAGCCTTCGACGAAATATCTGTCGTCGTTGTTTCGATGATTGATTTATTGCTACTCCGACCGTACCTGGCGGTGTCTACCTAGCGTTGTCGCCATCTACTATAGCATGACCGTTGACTGCCAAGAAATGTCCGCACTAACAATTTACGAATGCGGTAATTTGCAGTGGGGACAAACCTGGGGTAGTCTAGTCTGGCTGTTGAATCCAGGACCTTCCACACATGCATGATCTTGCTCAACCCCCACCTCTATGGGGCTATATCCAGCTCTGCCATGAACCTAGTTCGGACGAGACAAGCGTATATGGCCGCCATAATCTTGCTCGTCCGTTGTTATGCTCTGTTCTGAACCTGGCTCGGGAGTGCGACAAGTGTATATGCATGATGTGACATCATTTTGTGACAATCGGTGAAAACTTTTCTCTTCTCTGACTGCTGTTCTTCCAAAATGTTCTCTGCAGAGGCATTCAGCTAGCTGGATTTTCCCACAACGTTTAGCACATCCTGAGAAGCATCTTAGCTGGGTCAGATCTACGTTATTGTTAGACTAGTCGCGTGGTTCTGAGACTGCAGAGAACGTCCGATGCCGGTTGGGGACGTTCTTGGAGTAACACGAGGGCTGCACGCAGAGCCTTTGTCGGAGTACATCACGGAACGGAACGCACAACGGGCGGCTGCTTCCTCGACTTCGTGGCCCCTCATCGAAACTGCCCAATTAGAAATGGTGGGCCTTCGCTCAGCCTCCTCAGGGCAAATAATGGTACAAATATAACTGTTTCAACTCAGACACCTTTTTTCCTGGTGATAATACAGTGCAAGAAACATCCTGCTGGCTTCTATCAAACACTAGTCAGGACAACTGCATCAATTCATTCCATTAATTTTCAGTGACCATTGACTCCAGCCTATCAGAAATGCCGAGTCCGGTGCTATTCTACATCATCGTGGGTTCTTCAAAACAACGGCTATTATTTCATGTCGTGGCTAAAATATATCCTGTTCAGTTAACATTCGGTCTAGTTGCAGCGGCAATGTAAGCTATCTATCACCATGGCGTGTATGAAGTGTTTGTTCTAGATGTATTGTGTTGTTAATCCAACCTGCTCAAGCTATGTCCTCGTCAGTTCCAGCAACTTGTCTTTGCCAATCTCGCTGGGCACTCGAATCCTTACCATCATCCTCCCCGTCCTCGCGACCGCAAATGTGTACTTGACGCCGCGTTTGCAGTCAATATCTCGAGCGCAGAAGGGTCGGGCGCTCGCCGTGCTCGTCCCCGCAATCCTGCAAGTCGCCCAGGGAATCCTGACCGTCATCCTGGCGACTTTGGCATTCGAGGGCCTGATTCCGGGTGTCAACCTGAACTGCAATCTACATAACGTATGGCAGCAGCTGTGGAAAAGCCATGACTCGCGGTCTATCGAGAGAATCCAGGATGCGTTCAACTGCTGTGGGCTGGTCTCGTTGAGAGATATGTCGGAGCCTCACCACGGGACCGACACGGGCATGTGCAGTTCGCTGTATCACAGATCTAGCCCTTGTGCCGGCCCCTGGACTAGTGCTATGCAGCGTAACTCGGGTGTCGAGTTCGGCGTTGCCATTGCTGTCGGGATACTGCAAGTATGTACTCCAGAACACCACCTGCCTCCTCATACACTAACCTGGTAGTTGTTGGACCTTACCCTATTCCGTTTGGGAAGCGTCCTCTCCCAGTCGAGGCGAGGATTCAGACCGCTTCTCCAAAGTTCGAGATCAGGCCGAGACGCTCGGTTGCTGGAGAACGGCCCAGACGAAGAAGACCATACCGCCGAAGCCGAGGATGTTACCGAATCAGGGACTCAAGACTACGGGACCACAAACAATGGCGCCAATCCCCGTGTTGAGCCTTCTAATCTTGGTGACGACGCTAGCCCTTGGCGAAGCTGAGAGGTTCTACAGCATGACGAGCAGCTACATCGGTTCTGTCTGCATACCTAGCATGACAAAGTTCGCATGTGTTTTTATATTTTCTCTACACGTGGATGAAAGGTGGACAAAAGTCACGGTTCTCTGCTCGATTCAATTCAAGAATGTATCTTGCGAGATACACGGAACCAGGATAAAACAAAAGTGTGCAAGTCGTAGTTCTTTTAGTACCAAGTATAAAATTTATGAGATAGAATACCAGTCGCTCAGAGACGCCAAAGTTGGGATACTTTCTCTTGTATAGGTCGCTACTGACGAGTAGACTCCCTACTAAAGGCATCGACGCCATGATTGGCAGCGATAAAAGTGACTTCTATGATACCTCTATGCTGCGCCTTTCCCTAGAGACTATCCTCTGATCATTCGAGGACTGAATGTGTAGATACCTTGCCATTCTTGTTGCAGTACCAAAAGAAAAAAAAAAGAAGTATTAGTGTTTAGCCACCGCCGTATTCATGAGGCAACGGTACAAGCTTGTAAAAAATGGCCCTGGAGGGCTTATACACAACGTGGTTCTCTTGTAGGATCGAGTGTCTCAGAGAGCCATGATTAAAGCCCATATCCGTTTTCAGCAGAAGCATACGCAGGATTTCTTACATCTAGTTCTTCCGCCGTAGGCATAGAATGACCTAATGCTTCGCGGCGTCCTTCTTCTTCCTCTCGGTTTCGACGAGTCTATCGAACCTCTTGAAAGCCATGACACCCTCAAGGGAGGGAGAAATCGTCCAAAGCCACCAGACCTTCCCGCCCTTCGGCACGCGGTGCTTCTCCAACCTGGTGCTCGCCATCCACCAGGACTCGGTGACATGGATCACGACGAACGGGACGAAGATGGCCTTGACCAGCCACCGATACCCCTCGGCCCCGAACGGGAAGAACGCGTCCAGGAGATTCCAGGGCGCCGTTCCCGGTCTCACGAAGCCCAAGGTCGCGGCACAGACGACGTACAGGCCGATACCGAAGAAGACGACGAGATCGAGCCCCGCAGGCGGCGCGTACCGGTCGATCTTGATATCGCTCAGGCCCAGCTTGGTCAAGGCCGTCTGCGCCATCTCGACCAGCTTGACCCGAGACGCGCCCCAGTTGGGCAGCGGGGGGTCGATGGCGACGGTGTGGGTGCCGGACGCCGACCTGATGGTCAGGGCACCGAGCGACATGTCCGTGATCTGGGGCCTGGCGGCGGCCGAGGCCGGGAGGCCGTTGAAGGCGCGCAGGTAGAGCTCCAGCTCGCCAGCGTGGTCCTTGTTCATGTGCGCGACGACCCGCGCCTTGATGGCCGCTTCTTTGGCCGCGGCGTCTGTGTCGGCCATGCTGTGGGTATTGCGCACAGCCTACAAGGTATCGCGGACGCGGCGTTGATGTGCAATGCGGGGGAAGAATCACACACGACTCCTTGCGTTTGTCTCAAGGCTACGGAAGGATCGCTGATTGGCCCAAAGTCAGTCGGCGAAATGAGAAAAACCTCGAATGCGACCTGTCAGATTCAATTGCACGGCCGCTGGTGTGAAGTTAATGATCTCTTCCGTGACGACGCGTCGAGCCAGACCCTTGATGAAGATCACATCAGAATGAGGAAGTCGCTCGTGGCATGGTGGCATTTCCCATTTGTCCCGTCCCTTACCTGGGGACCCCCACTGAAATTGTTTGCTCTAATTTCCGACAGGGGGGCCCTAGATGCGCTATCTGAAGATCCATCCGGTTGGGCCATCCGAGCCGGTGGACATGCAAATAGCTTTGCTTCTCGTCTCGCGCCACCACAACCTTTCCCCCCAAGAGGATGATCGAGTCTGACGCTAGGCAATACAGCTGTCAATAAATCCCCGATATTTGCTTCTGTAAATGTCGACTCGTGAAAGTCCTGAGACACTACGAGGTCCGAGCCGCCCGTTAGACTGATTATTATTCTCGTTTAAGGAAAAGAAAAGACAAGCCGGCAGAAGTTCTCGGTAGATGGGCGCGAGGACTTCACGGGTTGAACGGCCAAACAGCGGTCTCTCACGTCTATACGTACCGATGGACTGAAGAATTCAGTCCCATGGTCTTTTGCATCGCTTTATTGCCACGTGATCACTGAGTTGAATTGTCACGCATACTTGATGTTCTAGTGTTACCTATGAAAACGCATTTGGCAGTTTCATATATCTCTTGGGTGGGACAACAAGCGCTCTATCGTCATCTTCAACGATCTCACGACGAGACTTCATCATTCCATGCACACAACGTTGTGTCCTCTGCCCGGACGTGGGCGGCCAAACCTTGAGATGTGACCACTAGTCGAACGCTGCCCAATAGCTGCAAAACGGGTTGCATGCATTACATTAGTTAGTCCCGGACGTTGCTTTTCAGGTCCCGGCCGAGTGAGAATCGCCAGTTCGCACGACAGCCTGTCGCCTTGGTGAATTCTTCTTCCGAGGGCGGTTTCGATTGGATTGTACATCACACGCGCGGATTGCAGCGAGGCAAGAGAGCGCGAGTGGATTCATTTCTGCCGCTTCTGTATGCTGGAGGCACAGGCAACCGGAATAGGTCATCCAAACTAATGATGGTGGGTCATTCGTCAAACGATTCCAAACTGATGGATCGCACCACCCCAACCCAGAGAACCACCTTTCAGCTCTCGACCAGGCTCTTCGCAACGCAGGAAGATACCCATGTGTATGTATGTGACGAGGCTTGGAGTGGGGTTCTACTGACATCTTTGCCCTATCGAAATAAACTCCGCATCGCTTACAGGATGCCCATGCAAGCAAGCACATAGTAGTCGTCCCCGCTGCAAGGGCAAAAGGTAGCCCTCCTTACAACACAGTAACATCTTCGCTGGTTGACACCAAGCCATAGCAAAGATGGTGGTGAATCATCGTAGATGCTTAAGTCAAGTCACAAGTATGTTGAAGCTTCTAGATTATAGATCGGGACTGCTAGTCAATTAATTGGGATTATGGGTTTGAAGCAAACATCGACGAAGCGATGTCAGAGCAATCCGTGCGGATGCGCCTAGTATTTGTCAGTGCCAGAGACAAGGTTACCGCAATTAATCCTGCATTACATGTTGGCGCCAGCCAAATTACCGAAAGCAGCCACAACCAGTCAACATACGTACATTTGTGGCACCACTTTTCGCGATCCATGAATTCAGCCAAGGCAATGGCATGGCCTGTACGGGAAATCTGTGCTGAGTCTCTTATCATTCTTCGTCGTTCGTTATGTTACACTAGCGCTGTCACCTCGATGACTTTTCCCTGCCTTCTTCCATCCAGAACGTCTCCTTCCTGACGTGTATGCCGGGCTGACTTGCGATGGAGTCGTTCGACCGATCATCGCCTTGACCGTAGTTGACGGCTATTTCTGTTTCCGTGTGTCCTTGACGCCTATCGCCTAGTTCCAGCTGACTATCCGCATCATCGTCGCCCCCTCTTGTAGAAAATATGCTGGAGAATTTCGATCCCTTCTGTCGTGACGTCAACTTGGTGCCCCGGGTGCCTGAAATTGGTTGGGACGCTGACGCCGAGCGCACCGTCGTGCCGAAGATCTTTGGTACGGACTGCGAGAGGAAAGCGCGTATCGCGGGCAGACATATAACAATAATCGAAATGTTGACCTCCAATGCCGTCCATATAAGAACATCGACGTAGTCCCAGGTCGGGTTGAGGGTACGAGCGAACTGCACAATATATCTCAGGCGAATGCTGCTCGTGAGCAAGATAAAGAACCCGAGACTGAACATCACGACGATGTTGATCTTCTTCCGCCAGCTTGTGTTCAGGGTGAGCAAAAGGGGCAGAGGCAGCACAAGGAGCAGGCAATCCTGAAATATTGAGATCGCGCCGGCCGTATAGGTGAGAGTGTTGACGTTAAAGCAGTGATGGCTCCCATAAGTTCCTTTCCAGCCCTCCCAGTTGTAGTTTATAGGCCAGCATTGAAAGATCTGCAGGAAAATCAATAGAATAGCCGTCAATGCCACGAACCCAATCGTTACGTATACCGCAATACGAAACCACTTATTTGGGAAGATCCTGAGAAAAAAGCACAGCATCACAATCTTGCATAGAGCCAAAAGTGCCAGGTAGAAGCTCTCATCGACGAAGAAGAGCTTGAGCGCGGTAGTGATAGTTGCACTGCTTTCTGTCCAGATATCCACGCCAAAACCTGTCAGGCGAGCATATTGTCCAAGTATCGTAAATGGAAGATAGAGCGCCAGGACCACGAACATGATGTAGTCGTCGACTCCGTATTCGCGCAAACTAAACTTTCGAGCGATAATGTGCATGATGACACAAATCAATGTGAAGGCTTCCACGCCGATGAAGCCCCAAAGATCTTCCCTTCGAGAGCGGTACGGTCGTTCGCATGCCTTGTCCTGGATCCTCGATATCTCTTTCGATCATGTTAGTTAAATCAAGCCGTTGATGGGATTCGATAGACATACCTAGCGCCTGTTCAACAGTACAGGATGATATAACACATGTTTGTACTGTGTTGTACAAGCCAGTATCAGTACAGATACAAGTCGAGTTGGTGACGACTTTGCAGGCGGAGGCTGGTATCGCTCCAAGAATGCATTCGACCTAGAAGCTTTGGTCAGCCAACGTGATGACAAGGTAATGTTCAGCAGCTGGAGAACCTACACCGCACCGAGGAATGTCATTAGCATATTGTAATAGGTCAGCCTGGCATACCGCGATCAGGAACGTCAGCAAAAGCCAGAATGCGTGCTTGAGCCGCATTGTGTCGTCCGACAGACTAATTGAGTAAAGAAAAATAAACTAGGGAATGTTTCGAAAGATGAATGTAAGGATGTTTCAGTATTTGAAAGACAGTCAATCCGAAGTGCACGGTTAGCAGCAACCGATCAGCCAGATGGTCGAGATCTCCAGGTCCAGAGACAAGACTAATGCGCTGTTGATCTGCCGTCTGAACTGCTGGTTTGTTTTGAAGCCTGAGCGCAATTCCCAGTCTGTTAGTGGGCTTCTAATCGGTATTGCTGCCCGTATTAGTGAAGTGAAGCGGTGCCCGGTAGGCGGTTCACCTGTTCGTCCCACACAGCTGGTGAGCCGCGATGACTAGTCCGAATGATAAAACACTAGAATGAACTTCTTGGCTAGTGAGTGTAACACACAGGACCGCTGGCGGTGTGTTGACAATAGTTCAAGTGTTTCCCATCCCATAAGCACATAGTAGTTCATATCACACACAAATGTAGTCGAAAGGCGCGTTGGGGACGATGATGAAAGACAGCACGATAACGTGAGACAACCAGGCCGGAAACTGTTGATCTTCCAGCAAGACTGCGCAGTGGCTGTCACGGTGCGCTGTGAAATTGCAGGCGCGGTTGACAATTGCAGAGGTTGGCACTTGACTTCAATATTGCCTGCATGCAATGAATAGGGACATCAAGGATGTGGAACCTCAATAGCACCAACTATTGGACACAATCCCCAATATGTGTGATGCGAGATTGCAGTGCAGCTTGAACATGGGTATTTACTTGCTTTGCCCGGGATAGGCGGCAATATACTTGACTACATAGTTGCCCAATCCTTCGCCTCGAGGCCTGCACCTGTCAATGCAGGCCACCGACTTGAAATGTTTCGAAAAACATGAGTGGGAGTGACAATGTTTCGTGTCAGGGTGCCACGCGAGATGCTCAATAACGATGGAGGCATCCACCATTCGACCTTCCGATACCGTACACGGCTTGACTGCCAAGTGTGGAATAGCGGAGGGGGGAGGGATGTAAGCAGACACTTTCATGGGCATGCCTCGGGAGGTTTCAAGGTTCTGAATGTAGTGTGAGATTAACTTTTACCATGTACAGATCCGTCGACGACAAGGGCAAGCCACGGCACTGGAAATAGATCCAAGCGTCGATCTGGAGACTTCAGTTGGCAGTGGACCAGCCCCGCTCACTGTGATCAGGTCGGGCAGCCGGCTGCTGGCCCGCTGCGTACGGATCCATACGGGTGCAACTGTAGCACTGTTGGATCTTGCGCTAGCCTCCTGTCAAGGAATTCGCGAACTATGACTGGTAGCTATCATGAAATCGTCCAATCCTTCCATGACAACGGCCACTTTGGCCTAGGTTAGGCAACATTCTAATCAGACATCGGTTCTGGAAGTGTGACTGGTTTGAGGTTCTGTCGGCCAGCTGGCGTCGACCATGTCAAGTTCAAGTGACGACCTCTAATCCTTCTCCTGCGCGCTCTGACCCCGCCGGACAACTAGGTGCTTAAGACTCACACTCTAGCGGCAGCCGCTTCTGTATGTAGTAGAACCTGAACAAACTCTTATTTGTAACAAAGCTGTCACGAGAAAGCGCTGGATCCTATCTCGTGGATGTAGAATATGCCTCAGAAAGAACTTATCGTCAGGTCTCGCGATACATGGCAAGTCGAGTCAGGGGGCTTTGCCAAGTGGCTTACAACTGTGGGGCAACAATGGTCAGGATGGTTCTTCTGAGTACCTCTAACCTTCCGTTCGATTTAAACCATTCAAAGCCCTCGGACGCAACCTACTACTCCTATCCCAGAGGGCAAGCAGAGTGAAGCTACCAAATAAACCTATATTACCAATAGGCGCCCCGTGGCTTAGACGATAACTAGATATAATTGGTAGTGTATGTTGGCCCTGCGTGCCTATTATTTATTGAGTAAACCTGGTTTACTGCCCTTGCGGTGGAACAAGTCATCCTAAACGATGGGAGGCTCACTGCAGGTCCATCGAATGGACTTACGCGATCATGCTGGGAATACTGCTATGAAAGGCATTATACGTCACCAGCGAGGTTGACACAGTACTATAACCTCGGTGGGCGGCAGTATAATCCGACCTTGCACCACCCACAGGCCATCGATCCAACCAGATCATGTAATTGTTGATCCACAATCCAATATATTGTATCATGTTGCAGGGCCTATATTCGACGAATTAACTTGCGAGTGGAAAGTGTACATTCAGAAACGTGTACAGAGACGATAAGCTTGGTTTACGTGCGCCTATTGCGCCTGTCCTCATGCAACTCTCAAGCACCATCTACATATATACAAACAGCCTCTTGACCTTTGAGTCTTGTCAAAATTCTTGCCTGCTTTGCGATGCACCACTAGGTCGCTCATGCCTCAGAAGCTACGCTTTAGATGCACTGAGAATAGTATGGCGATTGTGATTTGCATGTTGCGCCAGACTGTGTTTCTAGTCAGCTCGAATATCCTAGGATGTAATCTAAAAAGGAATTAGGTACTTACGGTACAGGTTGTGCACCCAGTGTACCCTGTTCCACCACACTGCTGGTACTGAGCCTGCGCACAACTATCACCACCAGTTGATCCACCAGCTGCGCTGGTCTGGGCTGGAGGCGTTACTTGGATGGCGGTACCGCTAGGGCCGGCACCTGCCTTACATGTGCTTTCGCAGCCCGAGCAAGATAAGCCGGGTGTCCTTGTCTTGCCCCCCGGAACTACGGCGGGACCGGGGTTGACGTAGGTCGAAAGCTTGGCGTGGATGTTGATCAGAACACCAGGATCGCTTGCCTTGATAGCTCCTGGGAAGCTGACACCAGCCGGAACTGCATTTGTGGACGTGCCGCCCTTGACCGTGATCTGGTAGCAGGATATATAGAACTGGGCTCCGCCAGATGAAGCCGCCGTGTGCAAGGCAATGACTTCGGCTCTAAGTAGATAGTCTCCCGCTGGTGTGTCCGCAGGGATTGGGACGTCCATTCGGCCGCAACAGCTGGAGAGGTCCTTGGTTCCCCAGAAGTCATCGTCGCCAGATCCGGCCCCTGATTTTGGTGACCAGGAGTTGGCAAAGATCTTGTAACTGCAAGTATATCATATCAGCATTCGTATTTATTAGTTGCCTTAATCAAGAAGGTATGATGATGGCCAGCAAGGACAGAAGAACGTGCCGCGACGTTATGAATGATGTGGAACCCTGCTTACAAAGGACTAGATCCATCTGCTTTCGATGCATCGTCGACTTTGCTCAAATAGACGTTGACCGGACCGTAATGAGCACCTCCGATGGCCTCGTTCGCGCAGCTACGATCACCAGGTTGCTGTCATTCGCATAATGTGAGCTGCCATCTCAAAAACGTTGTTTTGGCAATCCTAAGAGTAATCGTACCTGGTGCATCTCGACTGTCACCACGGAGCCTGGTGCAACGGCACACTTGCCAGACACGCCAGTTGTGCCTCCGACATTACACCTGAAATCTGTGCTTGCGGGATTCGTGACCGGGCTGTTCGACTTTGGTAGACGGACACACTGTCCGCCAAGGTCGACTCCATCGACCCATAGTTCTTGGAACGTAGCATGAGCTGAGGCCTGGCCTACAGCCAGGGCCGAGAGAGCAGCATACAGATTGTACTTCATGGTGACAATTTTGAGCTTCTTGATGGGGTGTGCAAAACGTGGCTGCTCAACGGACTGGATCTAGGAGAGCACTTTTGCAGGTTGATGCGATCTTTATGGCGCATAGTCGCACGCATCCATCCTGCACATTTTGTCAAGGACCTTGTCACTCCGTGCATTACTACTGGAAATGAAACCTCATCCACCTGATCTGGCCGCAGCATCGTTTCCGCTGCTCGGATTGGCTAGATAGACAGTTGCATTGCGGATGCAAGTGCCGAGGCGGCTGAATTGCCTAGCACTTCCCCACAAAATAATATATCTGTGAGTAGAACTTTGGTTCTCGGCGTGATATAAAATAGTTTATCTATCGGGTAATATCGAGTTGTCCTGTGGTTGGTCCAGTGAACCGCCACGTGAGATTGTGGCGGATCATGCATATCAACATCCCGATCAGAGCAGTTTGCAGCTGCAACCCAGATAACCCGGCATGTACACATGAGCTCATTGCCTGATCAATCATGAACAGTGCAGAGAAGTGATATATTTAGTCGCATGTATTCAGATTTCTGCACTCTTTTCTTGAGATCCCAGATAAAATCGTAGAGGCGGAGATGGTTCTCAGTGTCGAGATAGAAGAAGCAAGATATAGTCCCAGTACAAATTCCACAGGTAGAGCCCATTGTAAGCAAGGACCTGTTTAGATCAGAGGACATTGCAATAAGACTGCTGGATTTCTATGCCCAAAAATCATTATTGCCATTGAACGTTTGAGGTACTCAAATACCATGCTGCCAAAAAAATAAAATAAGGCCAAGCCTTTGGCTTTCAACGAAATCTTGCATAAAAACACATGGCGGATGTTGTGGGAATGATCCTTGAAGTACTCAGGTTATCTGCAGTAGTTCGCTCAAGTGTTCGATAATAGTCTCAAGGATAATGGCTTCTGTTGCGTTGTGGCACAAAATACGGATCTCGGCAGCAATAGCCCGGTGTGTACCATCAACAGTCTCTCTAGAACCACCAGATTCCCCAAACTTCGGAACAATTGTACTGAGCTAATCTTCTTTCTTGGGGTCTTGTTCATTAGAGAAAGTGGATTGCTAAGTCGCAGCTTCTTCACAGCTTTAATAGTAGTCCTCGGGTACTTCTTTCTAGCGATTCTCCTAGACTCCGAACCAAACGAGAACGTGCAAAATTTCGCTCGCTCTGAGATGCCGTTTCTTTATCCTCCGATAGAACCTGAAGTTATATAACATTAATCTTACCTTGGCTCTCAATAACCTTAATCATTTTATGGAGCTTTGAGAACAAGCTTTTATATTATGGACAACCAACGAGCATGAGTTTCAAATATCACACTGTATATTAAGCTTGTAAAGTCAATGAGGCAACTTTGTGAAATGATTTTGAGCACACATTCGAAGACATGCGTTGCTGATCTCATGCTGTGATCTGGACCCGGAATAACAAGAGTCTGAATCACAAAATTTGAAATGGTAGCATCGAAACTCAAAATTTGCTCAGGAGATAGAAGTGGAAATGCTCTTAGAACTCTGGCTCGGTTTTTGCTTAGCAGAGGGAAAGGTAATACCAACGAGAAATGCAAATATGCAGTCAATTCATGTTACAATCCTAATACCTTATACCCACCACCATGTATCGAAGTGCTTGAAAGCCTCGCGCATATCCACCTTACCCGATACCCAAGTAAATTATATGTTACGCCAACTACTTGGAATGGTTCTACTGAGCATCGTAAAGTGGGCCACTGTCGAATGTCACGACGATGTAGTAATCAAACGCCTGAGTGGGAGAATTGGGGTCTGGAGGTCGAGAAAATATGAATAAAAATATTGTAGGCAGAGTCGTGGGAACGATCAAACTAGAAGATATGCGTGATGCACGATGACGCTCTGGGGCTCGCGCTTCGTCATAGACAACACGAGGAATTGTGATGTTTAGTGCGATAGTATTCACCGCTCAGGTAGACTGAATAAATCAAATAAGTCTTCGCAGCTTTACCCGGAGAAAAATCCCATTTTCGTTCTCCATTTTGATACACCTTTACTATATCAAATGACTAACTATTAGAAAAGATGACGACGCGCAGCACATACCTGCAATGTATGTCGGTGCCGATCTTGAACTTTGACGAATATCATTTTCCCCATCCTCTGTAGCTATATTGCCCCGTTCATAGTTGTCACTTATGGCTATATAGCATGCTCCACTTGATGTTTGTTTGATTAGTGTGACAACATTCCCCAGCGAAGCTTAGTAGACCCAGTGCTTCACATCCCTGGAGTCCATCCTGGTTGAGTCTTGCAACAATTTGTGCCCTCGTTAGTTCAGCATTGCATCGTGCCAAATGCTCTCACTCCATTGACACAGTGTCAGACAAGTCTTTGATGCGAACTCGTCAGCTTCCCCGTTGTGGACTTAATGTATCTGTATTGTCTACGAGCCAGTCACGAAAAGAACTGGCTCTGACTCTGAGGTTTCTTACGCAGCAATGTGAATCAGGCATCACTCGTTCCCATACAGTTGCTAACAATGCCTGTCGACTATTCTGACCACAGAGCTGCGAGAAGTGCCAAAATGAAAACTCCTTCGGAAGTTACAAATTTGAGTCGGTCGTGGGCATTACTTTGCGATCCACAGGTCCTTACAAATGTTTGCCATTCGTGTTCCATTCTACATCGCTTTGTGAGGGAAAGTCTAGGCCCCTTGGAATAAGGCACACCTCCACAGCTACTAAATGATTGATGTCGGGAATAGTTTTCGCTCCTCGGACTTCGTGAACGCCTCGGTCATACGAGCTCAACGCGGGTCCGCTAAGCTGCATTGCCACTCAACAATACCAGCTCACTGTCGGAAGAACACTGATACAATTGACAGCATACAGGGGTGAGAATATAGAAGACCTCGTTAAGACAAAGAGATCGTCACACCTGCTGCACTTGTTCGCTGCCAAAGGTTGCTGTGGGTGAAATGATAAACACATGTAAGTGAGCGGGAATAACAGGATGCACGCGACAGTCCGCTATCGTATGTGCTTGCGCGTTGCCCAGGCTGGGCAATTGTTGACATGGACATTGCTGTGGCAGCATGTTTTCTCCACTGTCGGATCCCGCTTGACAAGAGATACTAAAGATAGCTTGGTCGAAGCGAAGTGTTAATGCGGAGTAGATAAGATGCGAGCTGCCTTAATGGGATATGTGGCACACACAGTCCTTAAAACACCGTTAACATGTTATGGATTCTTTCCAGGGTATCTTTCAATAGAAACCAGATATGATCCTGGGGTTTCAGTGATTACGAAGTTTCGTCGTACCGGCCTTTCGCCGTATATGAATATTTCTTGGATAATTGCCAAGACTTCACAAAAGTGGCAGTCGATTGCGTGATTGAGCAAGGCTCTCCGGCTTGGCAGCGAACTGGCGGCTTGGGGGTACCCCAAGTTCCGGATGTCAGCCAATCCACGGCGTCTGGAGCCGCAAATTTTTTATACACACCCGGTTGACCTTGCCCGGTATTGCATATCGTCTGGTGTAGCAATCCAGCCGAATAAAACTCCACACCGAGCGTTGAGTCCGAGGGCTCACCTGGCATGTGACCTTCGAATGATAGTGAGATACGAAAGCACGCTTGCCGTTAGAACCGACTTGCAACCTTTATATTAGTGTCGCCCTTGGGCCTGCCAGAAGCTGTCATCGAATCAACTGAAAAGATATCGATTTCCCAAAGTTTTGTGATCAATCTCCATACTTCCATAATTGCAATTGCCACCACGGCAGCGTAGTCTTGCAATAAGCGATTGTTCGACTTCCAGAATCTCTTGTCCTTGAGCGATCAAAATGACGTTTGCAGTGCTGCCCGCGCTCATTCCCGACATTAGCCCGGTGTATGATGTGTATTTCGAAGCCTTTAAGAATGGGAAGGTCCTAGAGTTTCTATTTCCAGGAGGCGTTGATCGTCAAGCCCACAAACATGGCATAACGTTGTGGTGGCATCAGGATTTGAATGGCTATACCATCAAGTGTGTAGACGCAGATACGGGTTCCATCGTGGGCATGGCTCAGTGGGAGGTCTTTTGGCGACCGGGAAAACAGAACCTTTGGATGTTGCCGAAAGGAGCAGAGTGGCTCAAGGGGGACAAGCGCAAAAAGGCAGAGAGTATACTTATTCCCGACTGGACCATGAGAGACAAGTTATTTGGTGGGCGGAAGCACGTCTGTGAGTCGAGTCGGCATGACGCATTCTGTGATAGTGCTGACGACAGATGAAGATTGCGTAACGATGGCTGTACACCCAAAGTACCAACGGAAGGGTATTGGCCGGTCCCTCACTCAGTGGGGCGTCGATATCGCCGAGCAGTTGGGCCTTCCGATCTATCTTGAATCCACTGACGCAGCTGTGCCGCTGTATGAGTCCGTTGGATTTCAGAGAGTGACACACGAGACACTTGTCCATAAGGCAATACTCACGGGCCAGAAAGAGGATGTAGTGGTGCCCATATTCGTTAGGATGCCAAGTAAGGCCAATGGACTCTCGTTCCAAGAATGGGCAGGCAAGGGGTACCCAGATTCGTACTGATGTGCGCCTGTATCCTGTAATCAATCAGTATTGCGCAGCTGCAATGAGCAACTGGCAAGTAGAAGCCTCCATGAATAATTTATTCATCGTTTGGGTACAAAAAATTGTTTTAATGCTGTTGAGCGGAGACATTTCACAAGCCGGACAAGCACAAAACTTTGACACCGTCCAAGGGGAGGGTCCCGGACTCGTTTCCATGCTTCGCTCCACGAGCATCCACACTAGATGCCACGCTTCTCACCTCAGAATCCCACTAACTGATCAGTGCTGTCATCCATGTGCAGCAGTGTCAAACTCGGTGATGACTGCCAAAGATGTTTCGCCAACCCCCACAAGAAGAGCTCTCTCTGTAATATGCACTGCCAACAAGGACTTGTTTTTGTGTTCCTCTCCTGAGTTTGTAACAACCTGGAGGGCTTTTCCGCATGGTCAAAAGACATCCATAAAAACCACGCTGTCATCTCAACTCTGCCAGTAGACAAGGTTGAGGGAAGTGGTCAATTTCTGAAAGAAATCAACCGCGGTTTTGGCGTCCAGCTACATTGTTGATGTTGTACCAACAACAAGTGGTTAATGCGCCTGGTCGGATCACACAAAGTGAATAGCCAATGGCAATTGCCGGGGCTTGATCCGAGGGGATAAAAAGGTGATGCTGGGTTGGATGCTTGCAAGTATGACCACAGAGTAGCCCAGCTTTCACACTGAGCATACACCTGCCGGGTTACAACAGGGTATACGAGGGTACTGAAAGCGAATAGCATGGCAGGAGGCACATCAGATTCCATGGCACTTCTGTTATAGCCGTATGACCTCCACTTGTTCGGACGGAACAATTCTGGCGGATAGGTCATCGGGAGGATGAAGTGCCGCAAATCTGATTGTCTGTGGCCATTACTGAGCTCTCCCTCGTATCACCATATGTACCAATGGTCAAGTGACCATTGAAATCCAAACAGACAGTAACAATTGATAAACATCTCCCGGGCAACCACGCAGATGACCACCAACGAAACGATCCATACTGACCAGAGTACAATTTCCAGTGACATAATGCTGACGAGCGGCCACCAGACCAGGGGCTCTTACATTCAACTCATAGCAAAAGTCCTCGCTCGCCGCAAGGGCATCTGGAATGTCCCATCACCCTTCGACCGCAAGAAGTCTGCTAGGCGCTGGCTGCTTTTCAGCAGCGCACGGCATCGCAAGAACAATCGAGCAGTGTAGAAAATGAATTTGGACGACTATGAGCGCAAGACTTGAAACCAAATGAGGGCTTAGGGTTAAGTTCCGAAACACCGTTCCCAATAGCCAGTCCGCCTGCCAGGCCAGCTGGCTCCTCTCGCATAGCAAGCCTCACGCGGCAAGCACATCAGGACTGCTACGGACCCCGTACTGCGACGTGCTATGCGGAGCTTAAGACTGACCATGGGGTCGTCAGACATTCCTTTCGGAAAACGGGAGTCGGAGAACTGTGGGGGAGGCATTAGTGCAAGTTGTGTGATGCCCGTATCCCTACCAGAGGGAGACAAGGCGAGAGAGCTTCTTCTTGAGGTTACGATGAGACAAAATCATCCATGACCGCGATCGTATCTCGATTGATTGCTGACCTGAAGCCCATCTCGAGTACTGATCCAGGGATTCTATCGACGATCAGGCATGGCAATCACAGAGGTGTGATGTATGAGAAGGAAGTAAACATTCGAGACCCGCGTCGCGTCGGGGCTTCTGTAATTAGTGAACAGAACGCGCTAAGCGAGCGCCGGCACGTGCTCTGGACTAAGGTTAGTCCAGTCTAGTCTAGTCTAGACTAGCCTCAATATTCCAGACCGTAGCACAGTCCACCATCCACTATGAGCTTGCTGACCAACACTGTAAGGATCCGTATGCACAATCAAATTCGCATACAGTCCTCGCCACTGCGCAATATGATCACAAACTGAACATTCTGTATTGCTCGAATCTGATGCACCATACCCTCACACTTCCAACTAGGATTGAGAACAACTGCTGCTCAGATATCGTCGCTATCAGCTAAACGCAATGAGCAAGACTGCAGCGGCGACGCAGGGTTCTCTACACGCAGCTCTTGAGACTATAGGAACCAAAGCCTTCGACCCCACCAGCAATGATGCGTCTCGTGCAGAGGGCCAAAAAGAATTTGGCGTGCTCATATCAAGGTAGGCGTGGTAGGCTTCAATCTATCAGCAGTATCTGATTGTTCCTTAGGACGGGAACCTCGTCACTCATTGCAGCGCTCAATGCTTTGATCAAGCCCAGCCGAGTGCCAAGATGGTTGGCTCTAAGATTTATGGATGTTCTCACATTGCTGCCTCAAAGACCCGACGGTGTCAGAGCCACGCTAGAGTTTGTTTTCACAACTCATCCCTCGAGCACCGTCAAGGCTTCCGAGGCTGCAGGTCCGCAGAAACGTGGCGCAAACATCACTATGGAGGCTCTGAAGATAGCGGCCAACCTTTTGTCGGCACCACCAGCTGGTGTTCCGCCCAAGGAGTGGTATCCGGGCATAGCGCCTCAGCTCCTTGCACTGCTCGATGGCACGGAGGGCTCGGACCTAGTCAAGGTCGCTTCCTATGTGATTGGATTCGGCATATTAGGTAGGAGGCAATTTGGTGCGCCGGGCACGGCAGGCTGGACAGCTTTCGCAACCCCGATGCTTGCTGCCGTCAATCCATCCCTGTCGCCCGAGAAGTCGACTGGCGAGACACTAGTATTCAGTGCAGGTCCCGACGAGGTCGTTGATTTACAAAGAGAAACGGTCATAGTACGATCTGATGACTTGGCCCATGCACTGAAGCGTTTGACCGCACTTCTGAACTCGCATCCTAATCCTGGCTTGTCCACGAGGCTTCTCTCACCTCTTCTGAAGCCATTATGGGCACTCAGCTCGTGGCCTGATGCGGACCAAGAATGCAGCGATGCCTTCTGCACCCCCGCTAAGAAGTTACTAACCATCTACTTGAAGATTTCAGGAAGCGCTGAGAGGTACACTGCTGTTATTGAAGATCTCTTGTACAATGGAGACCGGCTTTCGGATGATACAGTATGGCAGTATGGCTCAGAAGGGTCGCAGATCAAGGCACAACGTATTCGCAACACCAGGTCTCAAGCTGGTATTCAACTAGATCTAGCTAGTTTAGGAGCCAAAGCTACCTCTCTTGTTGAGCTCATGCAGGACGCTGCCTCCGAAGCCGACATTTCGAAGGTTTTCCTAACACTCTTTCGGACTTCATTCAGACAAGAAAAATCGGCTCAGGCAATCAAGATCAAAGTCGACGAAGAGAAAGTTGATGATCCGATGAAACGTATTTTTGAAATACAAGTTCTCCAGACTATGATGGACAGGATACCTGAGAAGCTTGTGGCTGGCTCGAAGGGTCTGCTTGAGTTGGCTCATCAGGTGCTGACTGATTACGATGCATCTTCCGAGAACCCGGACTCTGTGGCAGTTGCACTGAGTCTTCTTAATATTGTTATCACAGCTCCCAGCTTCCAGAAATCGGACGTTGACGGCAGCCTTCTTGCGTCCATCGAGGCATCCCTTGGCAAAATCAGCTCGGGGAATCATCATGATATTTCACAGACGGCAAATAATCTTTCCCTGCTTCTAAAGTACAGAGATGAGATTGAGGACCCTTCTGAACGCCCGACCGCACCTACAGACCGTCAAGTCGAAGACCGCAAGACTTACAACCTAGCTCTATCTTACATCACTCAACTAGACTCTCCACCGCCTGTACGCTCCGAAGGTCTGAACCTCATATCAAACCTTATTAGGGCCAACAGCCCTATTCTCGACATTCAAGGTGTTCTTGTTTTATGTTCATCCCTGCTAGGCGAGGATGAAGACTACATCAATGCTCGAGTCATGAAGCTCTTTGTTCAGCTTGCAGAGAAACATCCAAAGTCTGTCATCAAGGAACTGCTAGACCACTATGTCGACGCCGACGAAAAGGCGAACGTGGATACGCGTCTGCGCTTTGGCGAGACCATCCTCCAGGTGACCCAGCGACTAGGCAATATGTTTACTGGCGATGCCGCAACGCAGGTCGGCGAGAGCATGCTCTCGACCGCCGGACGGCGCGGTCACAGGCCCAAAACGGAGGAAAGGCAGACCCGCGACCAGCGGCTGCGCGAGCGAAAACAAAAGGCCGCCGAGAAGGCCTGGGGAGGCGACGTGCCCGATCTGAGCGAGCTGCAAGAGGAAGGAGGAGGCCAGGATCAGAGCGAGGAGGAAAAGGCCAGGAATGACATCTTGGCTCAGATCCTGCAGGGCTGGGAGAGCAAGCGCGGCAGCGAAGATGTCCGTATCCGCGCCTCTGCGCTCTCGGTCTTCTCGATTGGCTTGGAGACCAACATCTCCGGCTACGGCTCTACCCTGGTCGAGGCCAGCGTCGACTTGTGTCTCAATATCTTGACCATAGAGGCCGAGGTGGAAAAAGCCATCCTTAGGAGAGCCGCCATTATCCTCGTATTGACGTTTGTTCGAGCGCTCGCCGACGCCAAGGAATCGGGCAGGCGCCTGGGGTTCGGACTGACGGATGCGAGTCGCGAAGATATTACGAGGATATTGGAATATGTCGCGGGCGCGGATAACGATGGGCTGGTTCAGCAGCACGCGCGGGATGTGGTGGAGAGTCTGCAGAACTTCCAGATGGCCACCATGTTGCCAGAGGCGAGAGATCCACCGCCGGGATTGGCGCACATAGCAGGTCTGAATTTGGGCCGGCCTGATCTACCTAGTTTGGAACCTCAGTCAAGACCGAGAATCGAAGAGATTGAATAGTCCCAGTAGCTTAAAATACTTAAATACAATATCATGCCGAGTTTCTTGAAAGCGCGGATTTTGCTTGGTATTTACCTCGCATATCTCGTCGATAATACCCCTTCTTGATTGCCAGGTTCTGTATGCTTGAACCGGACGTATCCTCCCCGACTCAACGACCGAGACGTCGCTGTGGTGACAACGCAGGCATGGCATTGCATCTCATCATTCCATATCAATATTCATGGGAATACCAAAGTCATCAACCTCCTCCTCCGTCGTAGTCGTGGTCGTCGTGGCTGCTGGCATCTCCGCTTGAGGTGAAGACGGTCTCGCCAAGTCCCTAGCCAGCTCCTCTGCGACGTCCTTTGCAACCTGTGCCTTCTTCTCCTTCCTCACGCCCTCGCAGTGCATCTCGTACCCCTCCATCTGCATGGCCGCGAACCTCATCAGCTCCGCGAAGCGTGTGACCGCCGCCTCGCGCGGCGTGTCCCTGGGGTCCGGACCCACGGGCGGCACGCTGGCCCAGCCGAAGTCTGGGGGGAGGCCGTACGCACGGCGTGGGTCGCGCGGCTCCTCCAGGCTCCGGACCAGCGCCTCCTCGTCCGACTGGGTGGGCGGGAGCCGTCTCGAGCGCGGGGGCAGCCCACCGTTCTGAGACGCGTGCTGCAGCTCGGCCGCTGCGGCATCCCGGTGGATCTTCCGCGCTTGCTGCAGGACCATGGTCGCGATGTTGCGCTTCACGGCCGTCATGTGGTCTTCCAGCTCGGCCATGGCGCGGTCGACGCGCGCGGCGGTGGAGCCGGTGCCGTCTTCTCTGGTGGTGGCGTCGGCGCCGGCGGGTGATGACCGTGGCTGCGTGTAGTCATACGTGGCCGGGACGAAGATCGCAGGTGTTATGGAGATGAGATCCGGGATATTGTCTGGGATGATCTGGGGTCCCGCAGGCGGAGACGGAGCCGCCGATGAGGGCTTGCTCGGGGATGCAGAACCAGAGCCTAGTAAACCACCCTGGATGGCGTTTGGATGCGGTGACCCTTGACGTCTGCGGCGCGCGCCCGGGTGAGGCGAGCCCTGACGCTTGCGCCGAATCTCTGGGCGTGGTGAACCTGGCATTGCTTGTGCCTGGGTATGTGTAAAGTAATCTCAAATTTTTGTGAGTACGCAGCCAAGCAGTCAGCGAGAACAGCTGGGCGCTATAAGGTCTTCCCTGTGTAGATGTTGCCAGACTCCAGCATCTCTAGTATAATGTCCACAGGTTTGACAAAGCTCTTTCTGACTTAACATGAACTAGGCAACGCTGAAGGGAATAAGCAAGTCATCAAGTTATGAGGCAGAATTCTCCCGAACTTACCATGTAGATCATTTGAGACCAAGTAAACAATACCTCAGTCGCAATGCAGATGTCCTGGTAACATTGAAGAAAGCTTCCGCGTTCATATCTCGCGGGAGCATACTATCAAGTGGATGTTTATGTTGGTTGAAAGCTGGCAAGTGCTTGCAGAGAGAGTTGCCTTTGTGGCCCACACCTTTCCCAGACCCTGAAGCAACAGCGCTGTGCAGGGTCCAGTAAGCGCACTTCGCCCTGGCAAACGCCCAAGCTGCTGGCAAATATCAAGTCACTGCATCAACGTCCTCGGCATTTTATTTCGCTATTGCATATGACTTTGTGACAGAACGTGCTTGACACGAGAATAACATGGTAGTAAAATAGCTCGACGACGGTTTGTCTATCTGTATATTTGAATTTATTTCTAGCAGATATGCGCAACTAGTTTAGTGGTTACAAGTGACAAGTTCAGCTAACCGCCATGCAAACATAAAAATATCGGGTTTGGAAGGTCACAAATGCGAACCTTGATCATCACCTTCAGGCGACACTGCGCGTTCCTTATGAGTAAGACAAATCAGTGTGCTATGCTACACTTGGTAGCTTCTCGTCAGCCTCTGCTATGCAGCAAACCCGAGTTAGCGCCTATCCGGCGAAGATATTTGACCACTCCTGAAAGCATGTGTGGTGAGTATGCGCCAAGTGGGAAGCGGCCACGACGGTGTGTCTTTTGATGAAGCCAGGAGTGGACACTGGCTACGTGCTGGATTGCAGAAGAACAAATCGTTGGGGATTTGACATATATACGAGTGCGAAGCTGTTCAAACGTCTTCGCAACTTCGTCGGGCCGGCATAGCTCCCAAATATTGATTCAAGTTGGAGGAGCAGGAGGAGCAGGATGACCTGTCGAGTACGATGTTCATCATCATCTTGACGGTAAGACCTTCCGCACATATTCTCTACCGATCGTTAATGCCGACCTGAACAAGTCCTCCAGTCTTCTGTCCTTCCGCCGGCGCATCCAAATGAGCACCACGAGTAATACGAACGAGTCAGTAACGAGGTGTTTGAGGGTTGTCCAAAAGAGCCACGACAGCCAAGCCCTGGGGGTTCTCTCCTTTTTCGACCTCCATTCTCTTCCTGTTGTGATTTGTTCTCTCAAAGCCGCGATCTCGGTAGATAATCGGACGAGCGCCCTTTCTACTTTGCGTGACCACTTGTCGCCTTTCTTGAGGTATTCGCCTTCTTCGTCTTCATCGTCTTGTAGTTCCCTATATGCCCTCTCAGCGGCATCATCCTCGCTCATAGGACTCAGGACTTTCATAGGCCCCTCCGTCCCGCTCATAGGCTGGGCAAACCTCCTCGCCGGCTCAGCCGACTTGCCCTTGGGGCTCGACTCGCTCGTACTCGGACTGTTACTCTTGATCTGGTTCCAAACGAACTCGAGCTCGGCGACCAGCTCCCGGGCGTCCGGCGTCGTCGCATAGCGGTGCATGGTCTCGATGAGGGCCTCGATGTAGCGTCGTTTTGCCTCTGTCCGGCTCAGTCCGCGCTGGGCGTTCCAGGCGTCCCACTTATCCTTCTCGCGCTGCAGCTCCTCGGAGCTGACGCCGAGGGCCGAGGTCGAGGGCCGCTCCATCACGCCGTCGACGTCCCCCTCCATCGCTTGCTTGTACAAGCCATAGAGCCGCAGCCGGTCCGAGGGCGGCGGCCGTGATGCGCCAGTCTTTGGGATCTTCTTGACCGTGTTTAGCGCGTGCACAAACACCCGATCTGTTGGCGGGAGTGAATTAGCATTTGAAATGACATATCAAGCCACCTCGAAGGCGTCGGAATGTGGGCAGGCATATGGGCACGTTGGGAGTGTTGGTGGTTTGGTTTGGGAATGTGCGGCTAGGGGCCGTTCCGAGATCGCGCTGGACGTGCAATGTGGGTTTTGTGCAAAGGCAAGCAGCATTAAACGAACAACTCACCGACTGAGTCTGCCATTGGGACCTATCGTGTGCGTGGCCCTGACTCAGGCAATCACTGCTTGGGGGTGAGTACAAATGTTATGTCGTTGGTCGTTGCGCGTGGGCGCCCTCCCTCCGCGCCTTTCTTATCGTGCGTGGGCTGTTGGCAACGTGAACTGAAGCCGAGGAAGCGTATGGGTATGGATGGATATGGGTATGTAACGGGGATTGCGTATGGGGATTGGGGTAGATGAAGTGAAGCTGCGCAGCGATCGAGGCACCCGCTGCCCAACGGACCGAATCGTTATCCTATCAAATTATGGCCGTACAAGACAAGTCGCAGAAGGGTGATCAAGCAATGTTACGGGTACAACGTGGACTATGTATGTATTACATATGGCGAGTTATGTCACGATTGGGATGTTCAGTTTAGTTATCGCCAGATGGGTCCTCTAAATTAGCATGTCCCCCCTTTGCCTCGGCGTAACTGGGGAAAAGCTTGGCGGCTTCCAGCTCTCTGACTCGGCTGCTGAACGACAAATCTGCAGCGGTTAGCAGTCCGTTTTGGCGGGGTTAGTTCACCCGAGAGAGACACGTGAAACGGGCAAGATACCCGAGTACGCATCATTGATGGTTGGGTCTTTCAAAGGTTCGCCAAACTAGCTAGAATTAGTCCAGCTTCCTATCGATTTGCTGCTGGCGACCTGATTGGAATTGTTTCTAAGGCATGTTTCCATATCATGGTTCCGACCACAGGCTTGCGGCAGTAACTGGTGTCACAGGCATCCCATGGCGAAGAGAAACTGGACCTGTAAATATGAGTTCATGGTTGTCCATGAAACATAGCAGTAATCAGTGCCATGGTCTGTAGTGAGTCGGGCAGTTTCAGTTATGTAGTAGACAGAGCTCTGCCCTTTATGCCTTCCACTCCGCGTAAGCCGCCTGTTCCTTCATCTTTTTGTCGTGCTCTTGCTTCTTCTGCTCAAAGCGGCTGATCATCTTCCTGTTATCCAGAGCAGCTTGAGCAGCTTTGGTTCCTGCTTCCTTTTTGCTCATGGCACTGCCATAGCCTAATTTGAAGCTCTTGACACCCCATCCATCGAGGTAGACGCCGACGGTGTACCAAGGCAACCCAGTCTTCTTCTCCTTCTTAGGCTCGCCTTCGTCCTTATAGTCAATTCTGATACCTTTGGCCCCGATGGCTTGCGCAAGCTGGACCTTCGCATTCATCTCCACGATCCTAGCCTGAGGTGTCGTTTCCGCTTGAGAGTCTGGACTTTGAACGCCCGGGATGTGGAGAGAGCTGTTTCTGGGGGCTGCTTGCTGGTATCTGAACTCTTTGCTGAGCTCTTCTCTGAGCTCGGTCGTCCACAACGTCTTAACCCATGACGAGGCGCGCCGCAACCCTTGATCTGCATCACCCAAGATGACACCCGCAATGTATGCTTCAAATAGATCGCCTTGGATCTTATCATACACTTTTTTCGTGGCAGGAGCAAATTCGTTTCCTCCCAGGAACTCGGGTGGGAGCTGCAGGCGCCTTTCTAGCTGATACTCCTGTGTATATCTAGCGAGTGTCTTGTTTCGGACGAGCAACTCGCGGTATTGAGAGCATCGTCCTGCTGGCAAGTTGGGAAATGTCTGATATATGAACGCAGATGACATAAGATAGAGGTACGCATCGCCAATCCATTCCAGCCGTTCGTAATTCTCGGCTACATTTCTCGAAATACCACAATGGGTGAAGACTGCCCGTTCCAAGGAAGCATTATGAATACTCTCTAATGGAGGCTTACGATGTTGCAGGTCGTCTTGTGTCCATGGCGTGAGTGTGACCGCGATGGGGGCCTGGCTCGACACAGATCTGGAGCTTTCCAATCTGATGGCTTTCATGTGCGAGGCTGAAGGTTCGTGGTCCAGGTTCCCTAGTGTCGAGGATATCTCAGAAACAATCGACTTAAGATGGTCTGCATTGCCATGTTCATGGGGCTTTCCTGCCATGATGCCATGCTTGAAATCATGTGCAGCTCGCAACAAATCTTCCGCTTGGTGAATGATCAAGTTTACCGAGTCAAGATTTTCGGGAGTGTCAAGAGGCCATGCCTCGGAGAGTGACCTTTTTGACATGATGGTAGTTGCTGGGCAAGCGTTCTGCTGTCCAGCTCTTATAGTACCAGGATTCGGACCCAAAAGGCCGACCAAACCAAGGAAGAGTAACGGCCAGCTTATTTCACATGAACCAGGTCCTCCCTTCTCGACAAATTCTGTCTCGTAAATCTGTTGACCCCGTCGATGGGAATGTCCCCAACGCCTGAGCCTTTGAAACTCGGTCGAAATAACTTGTGATGGTGAGTCGCACTGCTGTGTGCCAAGTTGTAGCCTTGAATTTTCAAAGGTATTTCATTTCGTACTGTAGTCTAGCCCGAGAAATTGGGCCAGGGTGCTGTAGCGCACGATCAGTCTAAGCGGCAGCGGCAAGTGGGGCCCTTCCTGCTGGGTCTTATCGATAACAACCGTGCATCATCCGGTCGCGCGGAAATTTGGTCATGGTGAATGAAGCTCCTGAGCTCGCAGTAAGTGTGAATTCAATTGCAGCCACCGTCAATCACAGAACCCGGCGGCAAGATGGCAGTCCCACGAACACGGGTGCTCGCCCTGATGAAGGTACGCTCCATGCTAGCGCGACCGGGTGCGCAATAGCAGCTGACGTTGATCAGAAACAATGCGAAATCTTCTCGACAACTTTCAACCCCGGCGGCGTACGCATGGGCAACAAGATTCTGCGACAGCGACTAAAGGGACCTAGCATGGCTCAGTACTACCCACAGAGGGGCCCTGTCTTGAAGGATCTGTTCAAGGAGTTCAAGGGTCTGGAGCTTGAAGGCATCGACGAAGAGTGGGAAGACTGGCAGGAGCATCTGGCCGGGTTAGTGGACCGAACATGGATCGTGTGCTATACTTGGATGCTAACGGTGTCTCTAGGCGACAGCAGCGTGGAAAGGCACCGCCAAAGAAGAAGAGGGGACCTCCTCCAGGTAAGGCGGAGCTCGTTCAGGGGTCAACGGTATTATCGTTATGCTAACACTAGTTTACAGCACCGGGAGGCAAGAAATAAGCATGTTACGATAAGCAGCAATATATGTATATGTACAACATCTCTGGCGTTTTGGGCCTATAGAAAGTACGAATGCTCAGGAATAATGAGTACTGAATCCTTCCGTCGTCCATGTTTGCAAGTGCGGGTCCTATTCAGTGCTGGCCAGTGACCGCGATCGAGGAATGAATCAATCCTCCGCAGAAGACCATGAAGCTTAGGAGAAAGGCGCCTATCCCGAACCCACCTTGAACGTCACCTTTCGTTGCTGTCCAGACGAGTGCGACGACCAAACATACAAGAAACCCAAGGCAGCCGCAGAGAAAGAATATGAAAGTGTCTATCCCTTCAGTGAAAGCAAGCCCCCAGCCGACCGATGTGCCCTTTTGAGGACAAGGCGCTAACTTTTCTCGCAATTTCTTTGGTATCCTGGAATACAAATTGGGGAGGACACCTGCGTGTGTTGGGTTTTCAAATAGATGTACCAGCAGATTGGAGCCAATCGGCGGCATCAAGTCTGCCGGCATCGGGTCATAGAAGTACTGATCTTTATGGTTGTCTGAAGGGAGGCTAGGATAGGACCGTATATCTGCAAGGTCCTTATGGTACATCTCCATCTGTATATCTCGCATCAGCGATTAGCTTGCCTTGTACTCGAGAATGACAGACTGACCTGGACAAATTTGATGGACTTGACTCGACGCAGGAGCGAAAGTGGAAGTTTGCTTCGATTTTCCCGATACATTACTCGAAGTAGGGCAAAGAAGTCCTGATCTGAATCTACCGTACAAACTTCGGGTTGACGTAGTTTGGATACAAAACGGCCAAATGGGAGACATGTGAGAACGTAGTTATGTTTGTCTTCGGCCTCATTGCTTCCGAGTTTAGTTCGGCATTTGCCAAGCTCAATCTTATTCTGGCCCTGCCAGAATATTGGAAGTCTAATATCGGGGTGCCGGCCCCTTTGCTTGCTTGGCAAAGATGGTGGAATCTTGGAGTTGGTGGCAGGAGCCTGGGGAATCTGCGACTCCACGTCGCCGGTTGAGAAAGTCTGTATCCCATACTGAGATAATAGGAGCTTCAATTCAAGCAGGGCTCCTTGCCTCGACTCAGAATAATCGTCGTACAGCTTCTGGCCACATTTCTAACCTAGGTTAGCTTTCAAATAAGAGTGGTGCTCATTCATGTACATACGCAAGTATAATATACCCTCTGCTGACTTGTTTGTAGTGTGGGTTTACGCAAGGAGATCCCCACATTGTCGAACCATCGTCGAGCATAATCGAGTGAGCGGATTCTGAACGGAAGAACTAGCGGTTGTTCCACGAGAGCCCTCACATTTTCTCTGAAGTAGTAGAAAGGATCGGTCTGGAAAAGGAAGTTCTTGAGCAAGTCAACCTGGGCGGAATCTTCTTGTTCGATATCCTGGATCTCAATGTCCCTATCGGTCTCAATTGGGAGGTCGGTCAAGTTGGCGAATTGAGGTTCTGCCTCATCGTCTTGCGGTGCGGGTAGTTGGAACCAATTGCAAATCTCTTGAGCCAGTGCTTCTCGTTTTCGCTCCACAAATCTCGCTGCTCTTATCCTCTGGCTATATGACTCCGATTCCTTCATGTTTTGGGCCAGATTCTGTAAGTCCAGACTATACCTAAAAAGGAGCCGAGTAACATATGCACGGGAGACGTTCTTGGAATTCAGTCGAAGAAATAGCTGCGGCCATAGATACTGAAGTATGGTATCGTAAATCAAACCATTTACTAGCGAATCCACGGCGTTCGGTGACTCTGTAGGTTGAGCAGAAGTTACGCTAGACTTTGCACGTTTGCTGCCATCAAAGATGGAAGTCATGTTGGATGATATTGCGTCGTCTAAAATCTCTTCCTCATAAACGGTGTCAATGACAAGGTCGACCTTAGGTCCGAGGTGAACATTCTTGAAACTCTCACTGTTCAAGTCGGCATTGATTGTTATTGGCGTTTCGACATTCCTGGGATGATTTGTTCGTCCATTCTCGTGGTCATCTTGAGATACACCAGTATTTTTGCCTCCTGAGTTGCGATTAGGCAGTGAGATTTCGAGTCCAGCATTTGGCACGAAGGGTACAGCTACCAACTTCTGTTCATCATTGAGCTCAGAATCGGCGCAACTGCTCGTTGGTGGATCTGACTGAGATCCTGCTCCCGTACCAATAGACTGTTTTTGGCTGCTCAAAATCTTGTGAATGATATCACTGCCTTGTCCTGGGATCTCAACTTGAGATCTATCCTCCAAGTTCGACCTAATGTCTTGTTTGGAATTTATGTTGTATTCAAGGAGCTTCTGGTATAAGTGCTCTTGTTGTTTGATGACCTTTGTGGCATGCTTCAATGTTTGTTGCGGTTGCACTGGCGCAGGAGGTGAATTCTGTAATGGCCAACTGTTTGAATCTGGATAACTGTTTCCGAGACTTCGGTTATGTTCGATGCATGCATAGCCCACTCGAATTGTTCTTTTTGTTATCCCATGACCGCGTTTCCCGTAGCTGGAACATCTGTCAATTGCATGCTGGTAGTAAAGACATCCGCAGCCACTGTATATCTCAACAAGTTGATAGCACATGTCTGTCAGCCCACCCACGGATGTGGACAACGCCTAACGAGAATCACGTCTGGGTCATCCAAATGTAGGCGGCTTATGAAGGGCCACAAAGATCAATGATGAAACTGACAATGGGTGTGCGGTATTGGTCGCTCGGAAATCATGATATATGAGCCATCAGCTTTTGAATCAACTGAGAAGTACATGTCTGCGAGTACATGTCTGCCTCACGGGGCTGTGTACTTTGTACGGATCCGTACATTAGTACATTACTACCTGACTCCACTTGACTGCATGGCTTACCTGCACATGTGCAGGATAAAGCACACGGAAATACCCCGCCAGTACGGATTACACAGGACCAACCAAGCGTGTGGTTGGTGCACTGATATTTCGGTCATCCCTTACATCAATCTCAGAAGTACAGTAGCATAAATTTCAAGCCTTGGTGTCCAAACGTGCTATCGCTCTCCTTTAGGTGCCACCAACAACTTATTCATTGGTCAACTCAACAGCTTTTGGGCTCCTTTTTGTTGAAGCAATGTACCTGTATCAGTATTGATTATATAGTGAGTTTAATTTTCCTCCTATACGTAGGGTAGGGTAGCTGCCAAGACTGCGTTCTTCTTCCGGGTGTGAATATTTATTTCATCAGGATTGCATTTCTTGCAAGGATAATTACTATGGCAGGCATCACCTTATATCCCTAACTCAGGGACCCCTAATGCCCTTGCTGGCTCTGTACTGCGGGAGATGATTGAATATTGGCAACACTTGTCGTCGCAGGGTGAGTTCCTGGTCCTAGATAGTTCTGAGCCAATTTCGGCGAGAGCTACTATGAATTAGGGGCACAAAAGTGATGCATTTGGAATGGACACGCAAAAATCCGGTTCTGATCCAACGGTAAGAGCGAAGGCCAATTTTAGTGGCTTTCCGGTATCGTCAGCTTAAGCCTTGGGGACGCAGGTCACTGTGGCTTGCAGATATTCACCGTCGCCCATTTCATGAGCTTCTTTTCATGGTCAACAGTGAAGAGTAACTACCAGTCTATTTAGCCATTTCATTCAATGGTGATAATTATACCCTTAATAGCCTACTGTCAATAATTCACCTGTTCATCAGAGCTTCAATTGGGTGTTTTTTTCAAGGTCAAGTGACAAGGTTGCAGGTTCTTATCAGCATCGTGACTTCAAGATGTAATATCTCTCTTCATTATGCAGTACATGCCGAGTGGCAGTGGCATTGTCAATAACGTTCCATACCATCGAGGCTCAGTGTTAATCTTAATAGGTCAAGGCTTGCCACTAGAACTATGCAAGACGCAACGATGAGCAAAGTTGAATCGCGCCAGTATTGTTTATTCTTAAATTTGTCCTTGTCTTTGTCTTTTTCTGGTCTTATATTAATATTGCAGCCTTAATTTCGATACATCCGCGTGATGTTTCTCTATAACTGAAGGCGTCTAGGCTCACTTCTCTGAGCCACTGCTCACTGACTCTTGAGAACAGTTTTGTTTCTTGATGAAATTCAAAAGTTCTTTTCAAAAGCTTCCTCCGGATCTTTCTGTTCGTCTCCCGGTATGCAACGATTTATACTTTATTATTATCTGGCGTCCTTAACGGTCCAGCTTCCATTAAGGGCCCTATACCTCACGAACACTCGAAGCATGCAGTCTCTCTTTCTTGTGATTGCCAGCATGTAAGAGTCTTACCACCTGTACATGCCATATGGCTTCTTTTTGTTTTCTAGACGCTATCATGGCAGATAGAGGTAGACAGCCACACTTGATGTTCTACTGGCCAATGTGGGCGGCCATCTTCTCGATCTGAACCAATCATCGGAGCGCAACCACGGAGCACGTGAAATACTACCCCTATACTCTTTTTCTTTGATGTTCATGTATTTTTATATTCGAGACCTTGCAATCTCCTACTAGATAATATTGAAGCTTTGTTCAATACTTGTCGCCGATGTTGCAAATTACTCTAGGTTCCCTTGACCTGCGTTCCCAGAATTTGATGTTCTCGTCTTTGTTCAAAAGTTTCGACCAGCAGTGAATTTTCGTGATACTCTACACATAATCGGCTACACATGTCTAGATCATGCCGGATGTTTGCTCATGTACGCTAACATTTATTATTGCTAGCAAGCAAAGCATGATGTATTTCACTCGCTCTAGGTTGCTTGTACAACCCTCACAGAGGATCAAGCGACTTGTTTTAGTACCCCTTTTCGACGACTGTAGAATAGCAGTCTCACATACTCAGCTGTATGCGTCTACATCTTCCACTTTGGAGTCTTCTCCAAACCATGCCGCCATTCCCGTTCTTCTGGCAAAGGAGCATGGTGTTTCCACAATCCGCTTCATTATATCCGCAACCTGCTGGGGTTCATTCACATTGTGTTTCTATCCATCCATAAATACGCAAAATTTTATTGCACTTTATACACTCCGCTTAGTGATACGGACCTTTCCGGACCCTTCCGGCTTTCTAATGGAAATTATTCTGCCACTTCTTCTTGCCTGGTAGAGGACAATTTGATTGAGACGCTCTGCTTCTGTGATACGGACCCCTTCCGGACCCTTCCGGCTTCATAATACAAATTTTTCTGCCACTCGTTTTCGCCTGGAAAAGAATTCTAACAGCTAACCGAAGGTCTTTGTTGTTCAGTCTTCACCATCACATCCAGGGCTAGAACCAATATCAGAAACCACACCGGTTACTCTGATTTTGGCTTGCCAGATCCAGTCCTGATAATTCGTTCACACTCCCTCTCAGACGACAGCACATAATCTGTCTGATCCTCTAACATCCGTGGTAGCCACTCTTTCAGATCGGCAACTAGGTTCTAACACATTCAGACAGGAGCAAGCTCATTGTGAAGGACTTCTACAGAATTTTCATCCGAAGAGCTGTGTTCAATGAAGCCTGGTTCTCGTCTTAAGTCCATCTGATATCCCAGAGACTTATTTTGTAAGTTCATAAAAGAATACCCTATTCGCCATTCTCTGGCTGCTCTGGTTGCCATCAACCAGCGGACTAATCGGTCACCACTTTCCCCTAAAAGCCAATATTTGAAGAACGTGCAGCAGGCACACCCTCAACTGCTCTTGCCAACCAACATCAAACTGACGAAGAAAGACGCTTTTTTTGCCTATCATAACCCAATCTCTTTCCATCTACCCTCTAATCTTCTTTGCACCTTCGCATTCCTTGGGCTCTCGAAACCAGGTACTTGGGACCCCTTGCCCCTGTGACCCATCTACAACCATCACTCTCTTTACCATACAAATCCCATCTATCCATTTTATTTGCACATCTCTGTCGTTTCCCGGTTTTGCATGAGGAACTAGCAATCCACACACTCTGAGAAAATTCAAAAGCTCTCATACTGACATTCCATCCATCTCAACAGCTTCATCAGGAGACGCCCTCAGCATGGCTGGTACTGGCACACCTTCGACCGATCCCCCTGGCCTGGACCATACGAAAAGCTCCAAGACTGCATCGGCCGAATACCATCACAGGCTTGTCAAGGATGAATCTCCTAGAGCTGAAGGTAGCCGTAAGCTTCTCTCGCAGCTGCGCATTGTAAGTGCCATTGATCCATTCAAAGACTCCTGACCGCTCGATAGCAAGTGTTGATATATATCCCCGCCATCTGCATCTTTGATACGTGTACGTTTATCGGTACTGACATGGCTCGATTGCAGGGCTCTGATGGATCGCCCTGTCAAACCAAGAAGTCGCCTGTTGTGCTGGCCACTGACTGCTCGGAGAACCAGAGCCGTCCTAAGGTATGTTTGTCGATGTGTAGACCAATTGAACAATCTGACCAAGAGCCGAAGATCAAGCTTAGTCACGAGTACACTCTCCCCACCAACGGAACTACTTCTGCAATGGATAACCCTCTTGTCGATAGCCTTCTCAAGAAGATAACCGAGAGTCAGACCGAGTCTCATCACCCTCTAGCTCGAAAGCATCACAGCAATTATCTTGCCGCCAACGATAATGCCATCAACTCCATGTCACCTACCCCTGCCATGGACGGTTTTGAAGCCGCTTTCCCCAAGATTCGTCCTGGCGCTACCACTGGCAAGGAGAATTATGCCTCTGATGGAGAGCTCACCCGCTTGCAGCAGCAGCTAGCAGCAGCTCAGAGCAAGATCTCTCAGCTTCAAGAAATCCATCAGACTAGTGAGCCTAAAGCAGATTTTGCTCGTGTCATGCCGTTTGATACCAGCTATGCAGATGGTAACTTCAGATTCCCTGGTCCGGCAAATCTGCCTCTTGGTCACACTCCGACTATGAATAATTCTTGGTCGGGCTACGATGACTCGAGATCTGACACCAGCGATGCACTTTCAGCCACCGGCTTCAACCGTGCTCGCCACATCTGGAATGGCCCAAAGCCGGACCAGCTCCCTGGTGTAGGCTTTTCTGATGCCAATCTCCCTGGGAATGTTCCAGGTATCGCCAATCCGTGGGGACCGCGTGGTAGTAATACCGGTTACCTGGATTCTGGCATGTCTTACAATGCTGCTCCTGGCCCCGGCCCTGAGCCTCTCAGAAGCGTCGATCGTGTCTCCCCTGACTACGACATGACAATCCGAGGCCCCAATCGACGAAATGGCCGCGTCGATCGTTTCGGCTACCCTGCTTATGGTGCTCCTGGCTCTTACGGAGCCGGCAATAACTTCAACCAATTCGGCCATGGCCCGTATGACAGTGCTCCTGCTCACGGCAACCAGTACGCCATGAGCACTACTTCGTACTCCAGCCATCAGCCCAGCGCGATTGGAACTCCCTTGTCGCCTCTTGCCACCGAATTCACGGCTGGAACCGGACCCTGGAAGACCGAGGTAAGTCTAAACAGTGATATACACAGAACTCTGCTGACTATTTCATGACGACAGCCAACCACTGTCGATGGCCCTACATATCTTCCCACAACTGAGCCGCTCAACTATCGCCGCCTATTGGACAGAAACGTCAACTGCAACTGGAAGTACATCGTTGACAAGATTGTTTGTAACAATGACCAGCAAGCCTCCATCTTTCTCCAGCAGAAGCTTAAGGTCGGTACGCCCGATCAGAAGTACGAGATCGTGGATGCCATCATCCTTCAGGCACATCCTCTGATGGTCAACCGCTTCGGCAACTTTCTCGTTCAAAGATGCTTTGAGCATGGCACTCCTGA
Organism: Truncatella angustata; assembly: GCF_020726525.1. Lineage (NCBI taxonomy): Eukaryota > Fungi > Ascomycota > Sordariomycetes > Amphisphaeriales > Sporocadaceae > Truncatella > Truncatella angustata. The sequence goes on along the minus strand of NW_025763390.1, from coordinate 443,295 downwards.
GCAGGTTATCAAGATCGCGGAGGCTATTCGCGGTAACACGCTGAGCCTTTCTATGGACCCTTTTGGATGCCATGTTGTTCAAAAGGCTTTCGACTCTGTGCCCGAAGACTACAAGGCCGTCATGGTTCACGAGCTTCTCCGTCGCATCCCCGAGACTGTGATCCATAGATACGCCTGCCATGTCTGGCAGAAGCTCTTCGAGCTCCGCTGGTCAGAGTCGCCTCCGCAGATCATGAAGTATGTTAATGAGGCCCTGCGTGGCATGTGGCACGAGGTTGCCCTTGGCGAGACGGGAAGTCTGGTCGTTCAGAACATTTTCGAGAATTGTCTCGAGGAAGACAAGGTATGTCGGATTACCCGAGAACTATGCATCCCATTATCACGCTAACAATGCCAGCGACCTTGCATCGAGGAGGTCCTTGCCAATATCGACATCGTCGCGCATGGCCAGTTTGGTAACTGGTGCATCCAGCACATCTGTGAGCATAGTGCCCCTGCAGATCGCAGCCGAGCTATCGACCACGTCATTCGCTTCGCGGCCGAGTACAGCATGGATCAGTACGCCTCCAAGGTAGTTAAGAAATGCCTGAAGATTGGAGGTGGCGAATTTCTAAGCCGTTATCTCGACCGCGTTTGCGAAGGTCGCGTCGACCGACCCCGCATTCCCTTGATCGATATCGCCAGTGACCAGTATGGCAACTATCTAATTCAGTGGATTCTGACTCAAGCCAATTCTCAACACCGCGAGGTCGTTGCCGCTCACATTCGCAAGCACATGGTTTCGCTGCGAGGCTCCAAGTTTGGATCCCGTGTTGGAATGCTGTGCACCAATCCCGCTGTCGCTACTCGTCCTGGTCCTGGTGTCAATAACCTAGGACGCATGCCCGGCCCCCGATATCCTCGTTCCTTCCAGTAAGAGGCGAGTAGGTGACGCTCTATCGAACCATCGAGGTGCTGCAAATGCTGTGATACTTTGCAACATGGCCCAGGGCTGCACAGACACCTAGTTTGGTCTTCATCTAGCACGTTCGCGGCTGGCCCTTTTTCTATGCGTTTATTTCGTCGTCATTCTTTTTTCTTCTTCTGTTTCTTTCTTTCCAGACTCGTCCTTCAGCCACACAAGCTTTCATGATACCAACGAGTCTTTTTGTACGTCATCATGGTTCCCGGAAGTGTGAGTATTGAATCAACACTTAGTACAAACGGTCATCAGGCGTTAACATTGTTCAACAGGATCGGCAACAGCTGACTGCAACGTCTTTTAGCTGTATTCCCTTCGTAACAAATTCCTGCTTGCGACCCAAGGCCGTTAACCACATTCCATCAGTTTCAGCCCAATCATCGACATCTGACCATCTTGCGCGATCATTTAGTGAAGAAAAGTTCTTTGAGAACGTATATCGCAGCAGGGTCTGCATGCCGGGGATGCTTTGGACACGTTATAGTTAGGGTTCTACGATCTAAGCCACAGCATATTTGAGCGCCAAGCAATCATGGTTCGCCTATTCTTGCTGGGCCCAAGCAGTTGGATGAGCGGTGGACAGAGCAACCTCGATATGAATTTGCATCAATCCGACCCAATGGCGAACATGAGCGTCACAACTCGTGGCTTGAACCTAGCCTATGGAGACTTGAGTATCATCTATCGTATTCATTCTGCGATTGTATTTCTTACAGAGCGTTGCACAGAAGACCTGATTTACTCGCCATGGCAATGGGAATCATCCCGGCGAAGGATGGATCTGACGGAAGTAAAATGCAGTATATAATCGTCCGCATTGGAATTACTACGAGTTTGTATGACTGAAGGGAGATGCTACCAAAACCGGAGAGAGCAGGAAGCTAGATTGCGAATGCCGTTATTCATCTGACTGTTTTTCTTTTTTCTTTTCTTTTTTGTTGTCTGTTTGGTTGTGCTGTAAGGGAATCTCTATATGCCTCTGTTTGAACATGAGAGGATTACGTATATAAGTGTTTATCTCAGTCATTCTCAATAACAACGCAGAGGTTTTGAAACAAACGAGTTGACTTATAATTTATGAATGCTGTCCATGATATGTAGGTGTGACTGAGTACGCGATACGGGGATCTCAGGGCGTTCCATCCTGGTTATCCACTGCTGGTTGCTGCAGGCCTCCAAGTGTTGGTGGGTGGGCAGAGGCAGAGTTGGGATTTCGTAGGGCCAATGACGCGTTCACTTTAGCTTAGGTTAGCTCAGTGAGGCGGGAAGAGACATTAATGGTTCAACTAACGTGATGGGGTACTATCATGCCCCATGGCGGGGTCGGTCCAGCATGGAACTATGTCATAGGGAGCTCATGCGCCCATGGAACGAGACCGACCTTTCAGCTTGTCAGACGAGGCTGATGCTATTCTTTCCTGGTGCCGACTATCCATTCGGGCCTCTAAGTTAGTCTGGCAAGTAGGATAAGTTGGCAACTTGGCAAATTTGCTTGGGCGCTGCTGCTGTTTGCATTGCTAACAAGCTCATCGAAATTTCGTGCTCCTGATATCCGTACTTGCTTAGAATTACCCCGCCAACGCTTCTTAATTCCATTCCAACTTTAGCAGCTACCAAGCTTGCCTGAGATTTATACCTGTCCCCTTCTGCGCTCGACTGAACATATCTATACCAAGTGCTTCCTTTGGCTCAATTTACATAGACATCATCGTGAGCATGGCGCCCAGAGTGGGCTTCGGCAGCTTCTTGCTGATCTTGGGCATCGTCCTGGTGCTCATGCCTGGCAAAGTGGCAGCGTTCGGAGCTGGCAACATCCCATCCATCGCACAAGTCGAGGGTGTCAACTGGCGACATGGCGACATCGAGGACATGCTCAAAACCATCACCTTTCTGCACGGCAAGAAATGGACAACACTTCTGGTTCAAAGGACTTACTTTGGCAACTGGCTTCGCGATTACTCCCAGGCCGTGGACGTCGGCAGTCTGAAGGGTGTCAATGCTGCGACTATCCGCATCCTCGTCTGGGTTCTGTCCTTCCTGGCCAACGGATATGCGACCGAAGAGTTCGAGGTCACAGAGGAGCGCCTTGGCGTATACAGGCCAGAAGAGCACATCGATAACCCACTTGGCTATGCTGATGGAAAGGATGCGCGCGAGTTCGACAAGCGCCTGCGTGGCCCGGTGTCGCCAGAGGAAACCGAGATCGATCCTAGAACCGGAATGAAAAACTACATCGCTAATGAGTCTGGCGGCTGGGCCACCAGTGCCGGATATCTTCGTTTCAGTTTTGCGCGCTGCATTCATTATGGCAGACTCTATACCAGCGGATCTTCCCGCAAAGGTTCTGAAGATGATCTCTGTGAGGCGCTGCGGTGCCTGGGTCAAGCTCTGCATTGCATGGAGGACTTTGCGGCTCACAGCAACTACTGCGAGCTGGCGCTTCGCGAGATGGGCTTCCATGAAGTCTTTGCTCACTGTGGTACTCAAACGGAGATCAACTTGAAGGGCAAACATGTCTACCCCCTAGTGACGGGAACGTTTGGTGGTGTAGATTTCTTGCATTCCGTCCTCGGAGAGGCCAACGACCATTTCACCCAGTCCGAGGTTGATGAGCTGGATATTGCATTGAAGAACGCAGAGGCAGCGAGCAAGGGCGGCGCAGGTGGCACACGTGGATTCGGTGGCAGCAGTGGCTCCATGGACTTCATCTCTCTGGTCGGTCAATTGCCGGTCATTGGTAGTGGATTCGCTTCCGAGGCTCGCGACTTGCAGCGTGCGGCTGAGCAGCAAGATGAAGAGAACCAATACAGGTCCCGTGGAGATCCAAGCCGAGCAAATGTGAACCAAATACCAGGCATGAGTGCCGATTTCGACCCTGTCAAGACCGCTGCACGTATCTATCCCATACTTCAATTCAGGGACAAAATCGTCAAGGCTATCAACAGGGGTATTGCCAAGATTCCTGGTCTGGAAGGTATTTTGGAGCACATCAGCGAGACGTTGACGGCCTTTGTCTTAGGTTTACTCGCCCCTTTCATCAGACCAATCATCACCCAACTCACAAAGGTCTTGAAGGATGGTTCGTCTGGTGTCATCGCTTCCAGCGCCAATTCTCAGCTCGAGCCATGGAAAAACCCCAACTGCACCGATCCAACACACTCTATGCTTAGCAAGGATCATTTCACCAACATCCTCAACTCTTGCGCGGGTAGAGTTTCGGCCACCGTCCTGCAATATGTCGTACCGTAAGTCCAACTTATCTCGATGACAGTAATACTGCTGACGTTTCCCTAGACGTGTGCTCTATGCCTGGGAAAATACTAATGTACCAGTGAACGAGGTCGTCAACGATGTTGTTCGCGCGTTCCACCATCCCGCGATCCGCGACGAGGGCGTCGAGATTCAGCGCGACATGTTCAAAACGGTCAAAAAGTGGGTAGACGAATACCCGCGCCGTCATGAACTGAACCATATCCTCGGCTCGGCCAGCGTCAAGAATGGCAAGAACCATATCTTGGCCAACGCTAGTAAGGGCCACTCCCACGGAGGCGGCATCTTCGACAATGGTGTCGGTAACTTTGGCGGCGGCACGGGCCATGGCCACCCCGCCGGCAGTCTGTGGAGTCAGCTGCAGACAAGAGATCTCGATGCCATGGGTGTTGGCGCTGGAAGCGGTGTTGGCTATATGGGAGCCGCATCACCACAACCCTCGTCTACTCCCGTGGGCCGTCCTACTGGAGAGACGTACGGATATCAGAGCTCAGCAAAACCTTCTGGGGGTGAAGCCGATAGTTACTTGAACCCGAGCTCTCAGTCGTCCAGTGGTGGGGGATACGGCGGTCGAACACCTCAGCCCTACGACCAAGGTCAGGGCTACGGTCAGCCTCAACAAGGCTATGGCCAAAGTCAAAGTTATAACAACCCGGCGCCGCAAGGCTACGGCCAAAGTCAGGGCTACAACAACCAGTTTCAATATGGAGGCCCCCCGCAGCAGTATGGTGGCGGCGGCCAGTACGGCGGCCAACAACAGCAACAATGGGGTGGTCCACCCGGTGGTCCTCCCGGTGGTCCTCCCGGTGGTCCTCCGCCTGGCTATGGGCCACCTCCGGGACAATGGGGCGGTCCACCCGGACCACCACCTCCCCAGGGTTATCCGGGTCCCGGATATGGCCAGGGACCTCCGCAGCAAGGCCACTCGGGATACCCAGGGCAGCAGCACGGACATCAAGGCTATCCAGGGCAGCATGGAGGTGGCGGTTACGGATACTAGATTGAACAGGATGTACTCCGATACACGACGTTACGAGGACGAGGCACTTGTTTGGATCCAGGGACGGATTATACCTTAGGCTGATTAGTTCGGAGGGGAGTAATGATGTGGTAGATCAAAATGGATTACGGAATAGCAGCAATATGAAGTATCGACACAGCAATTTTTCTTTTCCTGTCTTCTCTTCACTAGAAAAAGTCATCCGATGCTCGAGGGAAATCTTTGCCCGTTCCATATTCACGCTACTAATGCCTCTTTGAAAACAAGAGATTTAAAAACTCTTTTGGAAAAATAAAAATAGAAAGGCTTTCGATAATTTCTTAACGGTGGTTTCCCGGTCTATAACAATTTACCAAGCAAAAAGCGTACGTAACGTCAAGCGCTTCAGGAGTTTACATAAAACTGCGGTCGGCTTGTAGTTTCACGAGCATGCGAAACGACTCTTTTAACGAATCGTTCAAGTGGACGGAAAGTTTCATCTTGATTCTCCCATCTCCGGATATTCTAGTACATTGTCATACTTCTAAATGAAATTAACGCTCTGCTACTGCTGCTGCTGCTGCCGCTGCTATTGCCGCTGCCCTTGCCTTGTTCCTGAGGTGTAATGATACATGGTAAATCGTGAGAGTGAAGGGTCTCTCGTGATCGACGCTGCTGTCAACTCTGGACGATTGATATTGATTTACAACTTTGCCTTTAGGGCTCCCTTCGGCAGGGTTGTTGCTTCCTGGTTCATGAGGACCTCGCCGGTCTTCTGGCCGTTGCCAAAGAAGATGACCTGGACGGTCAAGTCATCACTATATGTGGTGTTAGTGACTTCCGGCTACATTTGCGATCTCTTTTGGGTTGGGAAACAAAAGAAACATACCGGTACCGTCTCGAGAACGGCGAGACCAACGTGAGCAGTGCGCAAACCTGCTCCTCATTCCTTCCACCTAGTGCATTTCGAATCAGATGCGTGGCGACGTTCTTGTCCTTGACGACGAATCTGTCTTTCTCTTCAGCCGTGAGTCCCCATTGTTGTTGACGTATAGGAGTCTTCTGGCCGTCGTCTCCCTGGCCACGCTTGTGTGCCTCGACGGGCAGATTACCCTGTCCTTGCGAGCCAAAGATCTTTGACCAGACGCTGTTGAACTGCGATCTGGATTGATCCTTGGCCTGCTCGCTTTCGATCCACTTGCCAACTAATCCCACGACCTCCTCATTGGTCAGCATCTCCCAGAGGCCGTCGGTTGCCATGACGACGAAGTCGCCCTTCTCAGGCTGGATCTTGGTAGAGGTAACTACGGGCTCGGCGGTCACGTAAGGGGGTGTCTTGAGGTAGGGGGACTGCGAGCGGCCGAAGAATGAGGAGCGAAGGCGTTCTGAGATTTCGCGAGTCCACTTGTAGCTGGCGTCGCCAAAGGCACGGGTCGGCTCGAGACCGCCCAGCACACGGCCATTGCGCACAACATGTTGCTCCTCGCCAGGGTGAGCCTTGCGCATGCGGGCTACCTCGTTGGGGTTGCTACCAGTCTGGTCCTCGGACAGGGCGGTGGCGGTCCACTTTGAACCGCTGCGGCGACCCAGCACAGCGCGGGAATCGCCAGTGCAGGCAACTCGCAGAGTCTTGGAAGCACTATCGTAGAAGGACAGTAGGGCGCAAGAGCCCGACAAGGCAGGCCCCAAGAGCTCGGCTGCCACGCGCTTGGAGTTGGACTTCAGGACCTTTTCGACACTCTCGTGGACGATCTCGTGGTCCAGCCTCGTGAAGCCGAGCTTCATGGCTGCCTCGATGGCTTCTGGGGACGGGGCGGAGCCAAGGGTGTTGGCGGCCTTGTACGTAGTGTTCAGCTCTCGAGCGACGTAGCTGATGAGGGTTTGGCGGAGCTTGGCAGAAGTCGTCCATCCACTAAAGTTGTCAATACGCAGGCCAAAACACAACTAACGGCAAGATGCAACGTACGCATGACCGTCAAACACTCCCCAGAACATCCAGTCGTTGCTCTCTTGTTCTGCTGCGTCCGGCGAGGGCATCGAGACCTCGACGATCTTCTCGGCATGATCGTCCTCGATGGGGTTGTTGCTGGCTAGCTGTACAATATCGTATCGCAGGACGCCCTGTCCTCGGTTGACGACGAAGGAGGCCTCATTGTCGCGCAACTTGTCCGTGGCTTGGTCGGGGGTCAACATCTCCAGTACGTTGTTGCCTGTGCCGTCTGCGGTCTTGGCGATGGGTCCTTCGCCTACAAAGGTTCCGGTATGCAGCTCATCGGCTCCGACGACTAGGACGTTGCGGGTGGTGGCGGGATGCTGGGGACCCGCTCTGGTCGAGGTCGAGTATTGGGCTATGGCTGATTCTGTATCGTTGCCCTTGTAGCCGTACCAAGCGCCGTAGCCGACGAGGCCGCCGACGAGAGCCACGGAGACTCTTCTGAAGTACATGGAGGCCTGGAGAGGTTCTCTCAGAGCATGTTGTTGTTGTTGTGGCTGCTGCTGGTCCTGCTGAGATAGGGCGGAGGTGGGGGCTCGCTTGGAGGCGAAAGCTGTCGACGTGCTGCTCAGCGATCGAAGCTGAGCAAGTCTGGAGTTGTTGCTGACGAAGCCGTGCTGCTGGTGGGCGGCCAGACTAGCCGGTCGCGCGCGCAAGATGTTTATGTTTGTGTTGGTATTTCTCGATATGGAAAGTTGCCGGACAGGGCTTTGACAGGATGTCCGAAAGGCTCCCTGGGCTGCGCGACGCATTTGGTCACTGGCTGGCTACTGTCGGGCTCCTGAATAGTAGAGCGCCCGGGACAGTTGATGTGAGAGCGGGACCAGACTGTAGTATACTAACCCAGGTTAGAATGAGAGGCTCCAGTATGCTTCGAGATGTTGGAATTCTGGAGTCGGCAGGTGTCGAGGTACCGCAGTAAGTCAGGTTAATTAGTGCTGCATCGCCTCCAGGAATTTCAGTGGGCCCACCCCCAGGGGGCGTCTTCTTGTTGTGATTAGGGGCCCGGGGGAGAGCAGCACCAGCCTATCGATAAAGGCAATGACCTGAACTTGTTCTAAGTTGACAACGCCGCGGTGCAACACCTAAATGTCATAGGGGTGTGTGCCTGCACATGCCTTTGTTCATCACTACAGTAAATAACAATAGCAATACTGCCTTGCCGCTGTGAGAACGAGATCAAGACTACTACGTCCACATGTAGACATTCGTTCCGCATCTTATACCACGGGACACCCCATTCATTCATTGCATCCAAAGGCTCTCTCCCATCACTACAAAATGGAAGCCTCACAGAACCCCGCAGCTCCCACCTCGGCCATGGACCGCATGCGAATGCAAGCAGCCCAGAACCCAAACGCTGCTCACCGTTCGTTTGACACTTATCCATGGTTAAAAGATCCTGTGTTTCAAGTGAGTGCTGTCCAGGCCAGGCATTCTGCTCCGCTACTCTGGAACTGACAAACCTCCAACAAGTCGCAACTTGCCACTGCACTATTGAATCAAACTCATCTACCCCCTGCAGAAATCGCCCTCCAGTGCCGTATCATTCGATACGACGAGAGGATAGGCATCAAGATCGACCGTGCCAGGTACCGGGAGTATCGCTCTTCAGAGCAACGTCCCATGGTCATTGTTGTTCCTCCGGTCATTTTAGAACAGGAGGCTCTTTTTGAAGTGAGTGTCTTCCCTCTCGGGGCGGGTGCCCAGTCAAATGCATCCACATGCGTGTACGCCTGGACAAGACTAATCGGGTGAAAAGCCTGATGCCACCAAGCGCAGATATGCAGCAATATACAATGACGACTTCGATGTTGACACATCTGAGGAAAGCATAGACCAGGACGTCCCGTCATGGCAACGGTCTGCTCCCAAGGCCGCCCTCTACGTCAATAAGGACAATCTGTCTGCCGTCGACAGCCAAGACAAAGAGCCATATCCAAAGAAGTTTGAAGAGATCATCGCATTTCTACAAACCGGCAAGGAGATACCTGGTATCGTCAAGATACCTGACACAGTTATTGATGACCCAGTAAGTTCCGCTTCAGGCCGCTGTGTCTTCAAAAGAGCTTTGAAACTAAAACATCCTATCAGTCGATATCAACTACAACTGGCCGGTCTGCGCCCCTTAAACCGTGGGAAAAGAAAAGCGCCGACTATGAGGGTCCTCAATGAGATAGACATTTGGTCATCTAGATCCATTGCTCTGGTCGTCTGTTGGCGCCATCCTGCATCAGGATTTTCCCCATTAGACTACTATACGAGCACATGTCAGTCGCCTCGGAAAGCCATCATGGCGTTTTTTAGTCATGGGTTGATGATATGAATGGTTGGACTCGAGCTGAGCCCCTGTGATGCGGCAGGTATAGGTCCACATAATGTTTCACGAACACTGTGAAGTACTACCGGACCATGAAGCATCATGTAACGCATCAAGATGGTGAGAGGAAGTTCACGCACTCCGTTATCGACCTTATGGTCAGTTCTGATCGCCAATCAGAACGGGAAGTGCTTGGAAGGTTGCCCAAAATTGGCCGGACAAAAGCAATCGCCAGAAGAGCGGGTGTACTCGCTAGTATTTCATGGCGCCAGTGGTGGGAAGAATATGTGCGAATGCGCCAACTCTTTGTCTCCTGTTATCGTGGGCCTGGTCTGCAAATTCCGGTCTGCCTTCTCTGCCAATGCCAACCCCCGATACTACCGCAACATTAGAAGCTGTTTTCGGTAAATCATGAAGCTCATGAAATGCGGGAAGACTCGGATCACTGCAAGGAATCCATAGTTTCAGCCTCGTTAGTACTAGCCGATTCCCAACAATTTGAGTTCCTCTCTTCCACAGTCCTTGAGTTCCGTTGTCGATTAGCTCGACTACGGAGGATCTCTTCGGAACTCGTGCTCATGAGCACGTGTGCAGTTTTGCAGGTTGGCTGTTTTCAGAATCCAGAGAAGGGGGGCATGTTGTGGACGAACCGCTCGCGTTGTGGTGTGACTCATGCTGTGCTGTCCCTCGGCCAACTTCTCGGATTTAAAATGCCAAAGTGTGGGAGGCGTGAAAATGAAATTGAAGCTTGGCTGGTACGTGAAATCCAGTAGTTGAAATTCCTTTCAGCAGGTCCAAGGAGTTGTGTCTAAGACCGGGGGAAAAATGAGTGCGGGTTTCGGTCTGTGCTCTACTATGTTTTTGATTACTATAGGATTGAGATGGTCTTTGATCCAATTATGGCATTTGTCTTTGTACTTTTATACGCTGTTCAGCTTCAGAGCCTTTTGACACGGATTTTTGTCTCTTCCATTTTTTATATCTTATTTCCTGCTCTGCCTTGCGCCCTTCCGGTGACTATAAAATAAGCTGGTAAATGATCCAGGGTTGCAAAGCTATCACATCGGGGTCACTGAAGCAACCTCAAACTTACGTTGCACTGGCAATGATCTACCGTTCGTCCTTTAGTGACAGCGATTACCATGACTCTCTCTATCTCAATTGTACGTTCCACGCACTAGAATGTCGGGATACTCTCAAGTAGCCCAGTTACCGATCCGCCTAGAGCCATCAGACAAGTAGGAGTAAGAACTAGATCCTCTCAACTCAGAGCCACAACATTGACATATTGAATGACCCAAGCTACATTTCGGATAAATGTACACGACACAGGCCTAACACAAACTAGCACTTGCTTCTGGTCGGCCATACGTGCATCACTTTCGCAACAAAGTCAAACGCAATCGAAGTAATGATTCTCAATTTCTCTACATGTATTCATGTCCGCGTCAAAGACGAATGGTCTTGCTATAGATCATGACCAAGTTAGCGAGACGCTCGCTTCGGCCCGCGATGCCGAACCTGGTGGGTGGTTTCGGCTTCGCCGCCATTCTAAAACACATATATACTCGGGACCACAGCTAGAAAGACGCCGCCGACGAGGAGCACTCCAGTAAGAGAAAGAGGGTAGCCCAAGGCTCAACGCTTACAGCCGCCCGCAGTCTACGCTGGGTACCACCTCCGAACGAGCGCAGACTCTTCAGGAGCGGCACATGTTCCAACTGTACTGTAGCTTAACTATATAGACCCCCTGGATTGAAGCATGCCACGTTCTAGGGACTTCACTCATGCGACGTTTCACGAATTCCGAAGAAGCCGCCTTCCGGCTGTGATGGTTGGTCGATGAATTGCCAAACAAACGGCCCAAAATAGACAGCGAGAAAGTTGGCGGGCCCTTACTATCCCGAATAGGTATATAACTGAACTTATGCACGTGGCTAGACTAGACGCTGTCGTGATGCATCAAAAATGGCAGAACTGAGGGATTTCAGCTGCAAGTCGACCGAATAAGGGTCCTGCGTTGAACTCTCCATGCTGATCCGCACCTTCCGTAATTCCTCGTAACTCAGTTATGCAACAAGCTAACATGATGGTTTATGATTGCAACCAGATTCGTATCGGGCTAAGGCTTTGCTCTAGGATGGCGCGTCGGACCCACAGCAATAATGAGGGAAGTCAACGGCCATGCATGGTCTTTTAGATTCATCCTGGCCGGCTACACAAGTGGTTGCGCAGCTGCGCAGCTCGATGCAGCCTCAAGGACTTTGATCGTCTCGGTAAAGAGGACGGTGCCGCCCGGTTTGTCATATCTGGACCATCTCGGATGAAACGGTCCGAAGCAGACAAGTAACAGTAGCTGCGCCGCGTCGATCTCTTCCCATGATGCAGCAGACCATGCAGGCATACCGAGATGTGTGTTTACATTTGACGGCAGGCCCGATGAACTTGAAGCTTAGGTTGGAGGCTAGCCTATAAGGTGTAAACATATCATAGATCATCTGATCTTGGTGTCGTCAGCAACATTTAACAAATCTGAAAACAACAACTCATCCAAACCTGCATGAACTAGGCATCCACACATAAGCCGCGTGACCTAGGTGTTACTGGAAATAGATGATCAGAGAAGAATATCAACAGGTATAATATATCACTTCAGTATTGTAGGCAAAATGGCGGCATTTTTAAGCCCCTTCTGCTGAGATGCATGGAACACTGAGAAGGATTCGCTTACGACGAAGGCCGATAGTGCCCCGGCGCATCACGGAGCCCTAAGCGCAGATGCAGACACAAAGCTTGCAGTTATTTTGGGCCAGTTGCATATTCCCTTCTGCTTTTTGGTAGCCAATCAGGCACGAGGATAATCTTGAGCTTACGAGCAGGAGTCCAAAAGACCTCTCATACTGCAACAGCGGTGAGACAAAAGCAGATCGGCCTTCACTTCACCCAAATGAGGCTTCCTTCAACATGCAGGAATATATGCTAGCCGTGGCCAGGCTGCTAAAGTTCGTATTGGCCGTTATGATCTAATGTCAATGGTAATATTGCAGGATGTCCAAAAGGGCATGGTGCAGAGCCAAGTCCTCAGACCTTATCGAGCAGCATTTTGTGGAAGTATATTGGCTTGGCCGTGACTGATATCGGCACGAATCTGGCTAGGTCTCGCTGCGGATGAACAAATCCTGGGGCGCGGGTCACAGACTTCTGTGGTGCGATGACAAGAGAAATATATCTGCACATGCTCATGCATCAGGCCGTCTGATTAAGGCAACCATTGGATATATTGAGCTGCGAAAAGAGGGGCCCAGTAGAACGTGCGCTTCCTGATAGTTTCTGTGGAACTTGTACCGAACTCGCTACGTATTCGTCTTTTCGGTTTCCCCCTTCTGGTCCAACGTCAAGGTAAGTATTACCTGTACCATTCAATTGACATATACCTCCAGGCATAATACGAAATCTGCCTGCAGGCAGATCCACTTCAAAGTAGACCCTCAGCCCTATGCAGCTTACCTACATAGGGCTTTGTGCGCAAGATCTAGGCTTTTGTGACCTGATCAGGACGATTCCTCTCGAGTGCGGTGGTCGATCTACTGCATAAGCGAGTTATGCATTGTGACTCGATACATGCAGGAAACCACGGCGTAGAGTCTGCATATCGCTAGAGCTTCTCGAAGAGTAGGTCATTGTATAGCAGCTGACAGCCTGAAACGGTGTAGGCAGTTTCAAAAATGCTCCGTGGCATAGATTTGCTTACCTGTGTCCTTGTTCCGAATCTCTAGTGTTGATCCAGATACGGGATGGCGTTGAGTACGCGGCTTAGACACCAAATGTTGGCCTAGGCAACTCTCGTCAGCTCATATATCGATCGAATGCTTCTTTTGTGAATGTCTGCCATATAGACCACCATCTCGATGACCGAGGCTGACCGAATCATGGAAATGATTTGTTCATGCATGAGAAGATGTTCGCTCGGTACCGCGCCGCTTGTGACGATGCATCCACTGGTGTTGGAGCTGAGACGATGTCGTGGCCCCCAAGTCAATACCCATCATGACTCGCATATAAGAAGACCAAGGCCTGTGTCTTGTAAGGAGAGATTGGCATCTAGAAACTCTCACCTAAAATTTCAACAGCAATATATTCCCAAATGACTTTGACGCTTTGGAGAGACTTGACGCCTTTAGCTGAGCCTATGAGGCGGCCAACTATTGTATCGCCCCATATACTCGTGATAGGTGGTGGAGTGACTGGATTAGTAACCTCATGGGCCCTGCTCGATCGAGGTTACAGTGTCACTATTCTGAGCTCGTAGGTGTAGCGAGGGTGGCGCAGGGGCAAATACCCGTTGCTAACGTCAAATGATTAGTGCTTGGGTTAATGAAGAAAGTCGCCTAACGTCTCAAATTGCCGGTGCTCTGTGGGAATTCCCGCCGGCTGTTTGCGGCTCCCATACTGATGCTATATCATTGGCACACTCGAAAAGATGGTGTATGACGGCCTATCGTGTATGGGATGCGATAGCCTCCATCCCCATACTAAGCGAGGAGTCAGGCGTGCGGATGATGCCGTCAGATTTCTTCTTTCCTGATATAGTCGAAAACGATGACGCACAGTATTCTAAGATGGTGGAGATTATAGCGAGTGGTGTCCGAGGGTTTTACCGAGGGGCCGACCTGATGGACGAGAGGAGAGTCGACGAGTCCTATGGTGCAGTCGATGCATATGAGCTGATGGCTCCAATTATTGACACCGACAAGGCTATGGAGTGGTTGACACGTCTCGTGCAGGACAAGGGCGCACAGCTCGTGACGGAAACTATCAACGACGACCTTCTAAATGTCGAAGGGAAACTCCGAACGCGATTCGGTGCTGATGTTATCATCAACTGCACCGGCCTGCAAGGACAGGTTCTAGCTGGCGATTCAACCGTGTACCCAATCCGAGGAGGGTTAATCCGCGTGATCAACGATGGGTCGGACTTTCCGAAGGTTGAGGCAGCTCTAACCATCACAGCTGATGCAGTCCATGACTCAAACGAGATCGTTTTTCTTGTACCAAGAAACGACAATATCCTGCTGATTGGCGGCATAGCAGAGCCGCATGAGTGGGACTTGAATCTCACGTTGGACAGCCCTATCATACGACGGATGCGGGAGAGATGCGAGGCATTCTTGCCAGATTTGAAGGCTGCCCGTGTAGATCCGGATTACCCGTTAGCACAAGGTCTCCGTCCATTCAGGGGAAATAACGTGAGGGTTGAGCGCGAGCTGCGAAGACCCAACAGCCGAATTGTGCATTCTTACGGCCAAGGGGGCGCCGGTTGGTCGCTATCCTTCGGATGCGCTCATGACGTCTTGCTGTTGGTTGAGGAGGTGTTGACAGGCGTCGCAGCAAGATCGATGAGAGAAATGGAGAGCGAGCGCAAAGGCATGAAGTTCAGAGGCACTAGGGAGGCCAGAGCGGCACTCTAGGCTAGGTGTAATCATATTCACTCCCACTCTCCTTGCATGTATGTCAGGTTACAAGGGGCTCATAGCAGGCTGTTTTGCAGGTTCTAACCGGTACGGAGTAAAGGGATGTAGTAGCGACGTCAGGACCACGTAGTGCATTATGTCAACGCTGACGGAATGAAATCATGCATGCATGTACGTATGTATGTATGCACTGACCGCGCTTTCCAAGCATGTCAGTCAGGGGTGTAAGCAAAGGGCAACTGCAGCTCACTGACAGAACAAAGACTCCCACTGCTCCAGACAGATTACTTTAGGCTGTGTGTGTATTTAATTTATTCCACTTCCTAGCCCCGGTTTTCTCAATGGAACCCTACAAAATATCAACACGTTGGTGCCGCTGGGTATGATTCCGCTCGCAGCGAACTGCCACTGCCATTCAGTGGCGACGAGTAGGTACGTAGGCTGCTACACCGGCTTTCCTATTTCGTGTGAATGCTCACGCTCGTGGATGGCCGATGTAACTGCGTTAATTACATAATATGATTATGGCACACGTGTAAATCTCACCACGCATGCTGCCAATGCATCATGTCTCGTAAGTACTTTGGCATGGGCATACTCATGAAAACCACTCGACGTGTTTTCGTGATGTGGCATTTGGGGAAGATCCGACCGCCTTGCCACAGGTCACGCGTCCTTTGATCCTGGCACTGATGATAAGTGACACTTGCCTGATCTACTCTAACGACAACATGGACTTGACTTTAAAACTTCAAGAGGAGTCGTAACGTTGCGAGTTTCATATGGCTGCGGAATTTACTCTTACGCTTTCGACCTCGCGTCCTTTCTCTTTTTCTTTCCGTCTTACTATAAGCCTTAACGGACAAACTTGCAAGGCTACTTATATTGGTACATGCTTGTTGGAGAGAACAGCTGCTATTGTGCATCAGAGCGATAAACAAGCTGCAATATTTTGGATCCCATGATTCACGTAATATTAGTATTGAACTTAGACCGTGTACTTATGTAACGGAGCATACAATAGCGTGGGTAACATGTATGTTACAGCCCCTAAGGAACGGCGAGGCATCTTGTTTGAAGTCGTCATTTCGCTCCAGCAAGAGACAATATGAATTGGGAAAAGATTTTCGTGATGTCCGGTCATGACTCTGTCAGCGCAGGTTCCGGTTCTGCGCTGCCTCGAAATATTCACGGCGCTCTTTGATTGTGGTTTTTGGGGTACTTCCTTCGTGCTCTTTCTGAAACATCTCAAGAGCAGTTGCCATCCTCCTGAATACAAAGAGCCCGCTTTTTACTGCTGCGATACTCGTAGATATGAGGATTAAGGTAAGCAACCTCTCGATATGTCGAAAACCGATGTATATCGGGAGTCAAGCAGCTGCAGTCTGAGAGAAGAGATGATATGCTTTGCCTAACTGGCCAACAACTGCTACAGAAGCCATGAAGTCTAACAACAGTGTTCTACCATTCACATTCAACGAAATATTGCCGAGGAAGTGGCAAATGTGCGGTAACTGGAGGCTTAACTCGGAAGTTTTACTGCGTACTGTAAGTACAGTACATAGCATTAGGTTAGTACAGACAACCAAGGAGTGCTCTGTAGTGAGGCCAAAAACGCATTGTGGATCTTCTAGTCTGCTAGTAGGTGACCTACATGTGACCTCGGATTGGAGCATCATTGAGTAAGTTGTGGTTAGACCTGGTTAGTCTTGTCTTAGATTTTTATTAGTCTAAGTAGTTAATTAACTAGTCTCTAACTTACTACACACCTATGTAATCCGTGGATGCGGGCGGCGCCTCCCACGGTCACGTGACCTCCCCATCGGATTTCCCACAATTCCGCGTCGAATTCCCACTGCAGCCGGTCATACATACTTCAACATAACACCTCACCAATCCGACATCGTCAAATTCTCACCAGTCGACAAGTCATCACAAATCCATCAAGATGGGTAAAGTTCACGTACGTTAGACTGTCGCCGCCTCGCCGGAACCAGAAATTTGCTGACAGAACGAAAAGGGTTCCCTGGCTCGTGCCGGCAAGGTCAAGTCTCAGACCCCCAAGGTACGACAACTCCCACTCCCTCGATTATCATGAGCCCATGGGTAGACAAACTCCGCCGACGGAAGATGCAAATACCCCCCATCGTATCCGTCACCCAGCCACTTTACGCATCACCTGAAGCGCATTCAGCTTGAGATGGCCATATTTTGCCACCCACAACGGTGCTTTGGAAAATTCCGTACTTGCACGACAGCATCGCCAGAGTCTCACCAATAACGACCTGCATCTTTCCTCGCGATACAGCCTTCTCATGGGCTACCAGAAAGCCATTGTACGCGGATAGACGACTAACCCTCACGTCAAACAGGTTGAGAAGCAAGAGAAGGCCAAAACCCCCAAGGGCCGCGCCAAGAAGAGACTCACTTACACCCGCCGTTTCGTCAACGTCACCTTGACCGGTGGCAAGAGAAAGGTATACACCGTGACAATTGGTATTTGCATCTAATCATGCTGACAAGAGACAGATGAACCCCAACCCCGGCACCTAAGCGCATCGCTTTGACGAGTTTGAGAAAGGCAGCCGACGTCGTACGTAGGGGATCGGAGGGCTATGAACGCGTTTGGGGTTATTCCACTCTCTTTCTGCCCAAAGCATCCGACCCGGTCGCATATGACTGACCATCACCACTGCCCTGGTCACGTTTGGGAATGAAAGGTTCATGAAGTACGGAAAAGGATGGATGTTTTCTCTGGAGTCATTCAAGTCTTTTAGGGCTTGGTCGTTTTCGCATTTCCCAGCATCTTGTCTGTACATGGCAGATATCCGCCTGATACGGCGGAGGCAAAAAAAAAACCCCCCTACCAGAGAATAGAAATATGTCTCTGGAAACCATTCATGTCCCTTGACTTCACGTCGAGTGGAGCTCCATCAGTGTTGCAACTGTTTGAAGCTATTTTGTACCCATCAACCTATTGCTGAGATTTCAGCGTGCGCAAGTACTAACCTACAAGCAGGCCGGGATCTGTGCGCCACTCTTTACCACACTACGCCAGCACATCCCGGGAAGTATGCTGACACCCACAAGTTCAACAAACGGTCAAGTAAGTCATGTCGATACGAAATGAGCGCTCGAACGTCATGTTCCACCTCGATGCCGCTCCCTGGATGAAGGCAAGTCTACGGACCTTTGTGCACCACAAGAAATGACTCGAGACCGCACGTGTGATATTCCACCGTTTTGACAGCGTTCTACTATAGTTGTTCGTAATCCTCCATATTGGCTTCTTGCCATCCCATATTTGATGATATACCATCGCAAGCAAGAAAGAAAAAACCTTCCCCGTAAGCCTTAGTCAGTTATCTGGCATCTCACGTTTAGATCTACAATAAAATTGATTATCAAAACAAAGTGCAACACCATGTCGTTCTAGTTGATCATAGCCAAACTGGCAGTGATGTAGGATAAATCTAAATGAACGTGTCTTGGGCTTTTGAGTGGCTCGTTCCCCGGGCGACTTGGTCCCTATCGTTGACCATCCCACTTGTTGGGCTGGACATCTACAATAGACCCGGCCTGAAAGCAGTATCGATACCAAACTTCGTGATTACGGTCATTGGTCGTTGGGGATGGGGTAACCCTTGGCTCACCATTGTCTTACACGATACTCGAACCAGTCAGAAGAATACCCCAATCTTCCGACTTACGAAGAGACCAGAGAGATGCGTGTCGGGCTATAAACACTACGACTTCACCATGCAAGACTGCATGCTCGCGACAAATCGTCACTTTGTTGATGTTCTCTCCGAGGGAAACTGTTTATGATTCCTGTATACTTTTCTCCTTGGTCAGTCAGGGAAGTTTTGGGCTTCTAGCCGCCTGTACGTGTACAGATCATGCAGTGACAACTATCCGAGACACTCTGGAATCTTGATTGAGAATTCAGCTGTCCAGAAATAAGCTGTGCCTTTCTAAAGAACGCAGTAGTCGGTCATGGAAGACGTGAGATTACATAGAATTGAATCACCAAGGGACTCCAAAACAACCATCGTAAGTCTTCTATATCAACACTAAGTAGCTCTACAGACGATTTAAGGAGTTATCCGTAACTTGAACAACCACTAACACGACTCAGCATCCTTCTCGGACAAGGTCAAGCCGAAAATTCACCTCGCCGCCCAGTCCATAATCGTGGGACTGTCCAAGATACTCGAACCAACGGTCGTCGCCGAAGCCGGACTGACTCCATCCTCGTTCGCCTCTCTCTTTGCAGCCGTCCTCTGCTCGGACACGACTGGAATCCTGGGCCCTGCTCTCGCCTCCATCGGCGGGTTCGGCAAATCCTTCCACGCCCTCGAGTCGAAATTGAACCTCTCGCCCGCTTCCAGCGGCGGCAAGACAGGACTGTCGAAATTCATCGTATCTGCTCTTCTCACCGGTGGCAGCGCCGGGACCGTCCGTCGTCTGTCCTCTACCGCGCTGACCTGGCTCTGGTTCCGTGTTAGGTTCCGACCTCTTGCGCTTGGGCTCGGCGACGGGGCAGTCTGTATGTTCAGGGCAGCACCCCCGCCGGGCCTCCGTAGCTTCAGCGGCGCCACGGGCTCCACGCCCTCTGTACGCGTGCTCGCGAAGCCGGCGGCCAAAGGGCTATGCACGGGCGTGTCCCTGCCAACCTCGAACGTGGCTACGCTGCCACGACGCGGCGGCCTCGGCGGTGGCGCTCCTCGCCCCGCCCGTCCTCTCGGGGGATTGGGCGGTAGGGGAAAGCTGGGTGGAGCAAAGGTGGTCGACAGTCGTCTTCGGTGCCAGGCCCGGTCTCCGAGGCCGTGGATCCCCGCCGAGGGCGGCGGGCTCGTAACGCGCGGCGATAGGGGAGCTGCGCCGCCGTCGCCGCCATGGTCCACGGTGCGCCACTGCACGGCCGAGCTGTTGCCTTCGGAAGAAGAAGAAGAAGGGGCCTTGGGCGGGCTACACACCTCATGCATCAGGTTGCTGTACAAGCTGTCCCTGTCTTCAGTCTGCTTCTGCCTGGCTCCCGAGATCATCAGCGCGCTGGGGAGAATCGTCGCGCGCTTTGCGCCCCTTTCAAGTGCAGGCGTCGTGGGTACCATGTCGCCCTTGATCGTGAGGTGGATGTCGTCGTGGACATTTGCGTTGGTAGCCAGAAAACCTAGTGGCTGCTTGTCGTTGTGCTTTGCGTCGTCTTGGTGTTTGGATAATATGGTCGCCACGTGCTCGTCTTGCATGTTCCGTTTCTTTCGCTGAGCCCGGCAGAAGAAGAAGAGCGCGGCCATGAGGACGGCGCCAGATATCGAGCCGGTTACTGCGGCTACCGCGGCCGCAGAAGCCGGCGCATGGTCCACGGGCGGTGTGGTCGTGATTGCAGCGGGCGGAACTGTGCTGGCGACGGCGATGGCTTCATCAACGTGGTCGGTCGTCGCAGACGTGGACGGTTCTGATGCCACGGCCTTCTTTGAGTCGGGAGCGTAGCTGTACACTGCAAGGTTGTCGCTTCCTCCACAGGAAAGCTTGTTTTCGCCTGAACACGGGGTCGTACAATTGTCGGCTTCCAGCTTTGTTGCGCCAGAGGCAATTTCCATGCCACAGTAACATTCACTTGGGTTCGGGTCAGTGGCGAGATTCTTCGTAGGAACTAGGAATGTCGAATATACATGATGCTTACCTGGCGTTCTTCAGCCCTGCATACTTGAAGTGCTCCGGTTTCCCTTTCGGTGGGCTAAGTTCCATACATCCATCAAGACAGGAGTATGGCGTGAGCTCTGTCTTGTTGACAGAGGACGGTGACGCGAAATCTGCTTCTTTCCCGAAAGGATGTCCTGACCGGTCCAAGCCTGCCTGACCGTAGCATCCCATCAACTCATAGTTCGCATTACCGGCCGCCAACGTCGGCTTGAAGGCGATCGATACCGTCATGGTTCGGGTAGAAAGATCGTCCCCTTTGACAGAACCATCCCTCTTGACAGGTGGTCCAAGAATCGATGTGGTGTGTCGAGCATGTGTCGTGAAGAGTAGTCCACTCCAGAGCATAGCCTGGAGACAGAATCGTTTCGTTTTGGAATCGTCCAGTAAAAATGACATCGTTCTTGTGCCGTCGTCGACCGAACATGATGATCTCCATGACTAACTCTGGCGTTTGCCATTGCCGGGCACCCTGTATACTCTGAGGACCACCTCTTGTCGTCCATGATAGTATCTAAAGACAAAGCAACGGTCGGAAACAATGGCCGCGACAAAGACAGAGCCTTTGAATCCGGCCTGAGAACCGGATTGGTTCAATCGCGTAGACCATCCTGCTATACAAGAAAGGTAACAAGCATAGCCTTCAACGTCGATGTTTAGCCCTCATTCCTGGGGTTCACTTCCCATGACTGCGCATCGAGCACGGGGTTTCGTTTTGCAATTCGCATTTGCCAGAAGCGGAACAACAAATAAAATACCGAGAGGATTGACATAAGAGACGTCTTCGACCACTTTAAGACATTGGGCTTGAAACGTAACAAAAGAAATGCCACCCATGGCGTGAGATAAGCTAGCGATTGCACAAGCGATAACGCTCATAATCCCTAGCTAATGACACAATTGAACCTACCGTTTCGAGCCACAGCCGTGACTTGATGAGATCACAAGGACCCTGATGGATCTGAAGGACTCGGTTTGAGAAAGACCAAGCAGCTCGATTGTGTTGTGTTGAGGTTGGGAAGGCTGGGTTATTATCTCTTGATAAGCTAGCCGCCGCTGGGGAAGATGACGGCAGCCTCAAGCTGCAATGGCGCGGGACATAATGTAATATTATGAGAACAATCATTTGCTTATCTACAGTTCAAGATACGCCCAGACTAGAGTTCAGAGTACACTGCAGATCGTATCCTTGGCCGTTCTCTTCCTAGCGATTACTTAGGCAATCTCAGGAATCCTCCAAAGAGCCCTTTCAGCGGTCGGTTTGTTATCTTGCGCATTTCACTATCTCCTCGTACCAATAATCAGACGTAGCACCTGCCGCATTCTGCAGCAAGCCGGGGCGAAAGAGCAATGAAGCTGATGATAACAGAGCACGCAATCTGGTTCCTCTCTCTATACAAAATCTCCAGCGTTCCCAGTTCCGACCCAAAGAGTCCGGGAAAGTCATTGTCGCAATACAACAACCTCGAATGGCCCTACGACGACGAAACTGGATGAGACTTGACAATGGATGCAAGTAGCAAGACACCAGTGGCGGTGCACGTGCTCATTACCCTATTGGGAGCATGACCCGGGATGTTCATTACGGGGAGGGTTTATTACCGGAAGCAAAGCAGGAGTTGGGCTCGTCGAACGTCTATCGGAAGGTTGAGCAACGCAACAGCGATTCTCCAACACCTCTCCAGTTTGTGGGATGACCTCGATCAACATCAGGAGTTCCCACGCGGGATGCCAGATCTGCGCAAAGATGTCAAGTGCTTGGATGCATGTACTCGAATTTACAACACGAGGGACGACTGGATGAGACTGCGAGACGAGACTGCCTCGCTGCCTCGCTGCCTTGCCTGCCTGCCGCCCGCGGCACCCCCCGCACATGGCCTGACCATGTTCGAGGTCCCCACCCTGCGCCCGGTGGGTTGAGGGGCTATCCCAGGCCATGGCTGAATAGCCCCCCACATCCAGCGGTTTCAACTTTGCAACTCATCTACAACACAGTATTGGTCATGCACACCGAGTTCTGCATTGGGATAATCGCTCCGTGGCTGTTTTAGTGCAAACTCGCATGGGGTTTTTGGTATGACCGATGATCGCAGAGGACTCCTAATGCCTCAAAAGCCGATGCAAAAAGTTTTTCCGTATGCATGAGCTTGCATGAGTATGGGACCGCGAATAGCGGCCCAGGCCTTGAAAAGAGTTGCGAAGAACTACCCAGTCGTCGATATCATCTCCGCGGTGTTTCTATTAAGAGGGAAAAAATGCACTTCCGACACCCACGATCCGATTCCCACGATTCCGAGCCGGACAGCACACCTTTTCCTGTCAGACGTGGCTCCGTTTCTTGGGCTGGAGGTCGAGAGAGATTGGCAGAGTACGTGTAGTTAATTCTAGGGTAAATTATAATCATCGAGCCTACCGGGGCTGTCTGTCTCGACACTGTCTAGAGATCCAGGCGCTCGTACTATGGGATGTGACTGGTGAATGTAGTGGAGCCGAGCTAGTGCTTGGTGCACATGGTGCGTGAATAGTCGCTACAGTTTGAGACGCTTCAAAGGTCTACAGACAACGTCATTGGTCGTTTCGGGCTCTCTGCGGTTGGGACTATCAGGAAACAGAGCCGACATTACACTAGAGCCTCTCGCCGTTCGTCATGACCGATTGTTCGGGATTGCTTATCGGAGTCTTGTGTTGGTCAAAGGTGATGGTGCTATGACTGATCGTGAACTCATTGTTGCTATGGCCAACTTATTTAAACGTTCGAAGCCCATTTCTGGGAGCTTGCTTGAGCCCGACTGACTGCGCTAAGATCGTGTCTGGGATAGTTAGGCTCCATTGAGATCATGTACACATCCGTCCCGCCGTAGTCATCAGACCCACAAACTGTTATATGGTGAGTGTCGCGTGGCAAAGCGACTATGCCCTGATATCTGCAAATCTCCGGGGCATGTTTCGCTGGGATGTCCCTAGGCCTTTTTGTGAAGTCGGCAAACGGGCTGATGACCAATTTGCTAGGGGCGTACTGGCATGATTTTCAGGGTCCTGTAATCGGTTTGTTTATTACGGCCAAGCCTGCTATACTCGTGAGACAGCAGTGGTTCAAAAATATATCATCCAATATATCTGAGGCCATCGCAAATCTGCTCCCAAACAGAACAGTACAAACATGCTGAAGCTACCAGCTAGTTATGCTGTGCTAAAACAAACACGGGGCAATATCCGAGATTCTCCAGCTTGCAATGCGAAAGTGTGGCGCATAGGATCGCTCGCAGAGTTTCTCTGAGTCGAAGATTCAATACATTTGCAAATGGGGTATTGGTAATTGGCTAGCCATTCGAAATCAAGGCTGGCCGATCAACGTCTCACCTGTTCATCACTGGTAGAGCTTTGCATCTTGTCTAATCACTAAGATAATGTAATCGCTTTTCAATACCAAATTGACATGGCCATTTCCCTGGCCAAATTTTGAATCAGAGCTTGATGCCACCACGTACGGAACAAGCACGGGTCTGAATTGATGCGATGTAGTTTGATACTGTTTACCACAGAGGCGCAAAAAGAAGTGCCGGTTAATGGGGTCAGTGATCGTCCTGTCTTGCTTGTTCAACGGTTGCAAGGTTAACAAGACAGTTAGCTAGTGTAGCTGCTTCTCGGCCATCACCGCGGTACATATCCGTCGAGCGAGATGGGAAACAGGTGGCGAGGCTGATCAAAAGTCGCTTGCACCTCGAGTACTCAGGGCTGTACCAACGATGGCATGCATCGCGCTGCGGATGAACGTGTTGTAAGTTGTTTTCCTGAGTCGCCGTGGCATGATTCTGATCGTTGGCAGCATGCCCGCACACTGGATTGATGGATTCGTGCTCAAGTTTAAAGTTCTACGAATTTATCAGTTCTGCACCAATGGCATACACATTTCCCGGCTTGCATTTCGGTGCTTGATAACTTCGAGACAAAGCCGTGCCCGATTGACTTCGACCATTCGGCAGCTAGGGATCCCCGGCCATAGCTTTACACCGGAAACGGTATAGAGAGACCCACTATGTCCCTCGCGTTGCACCAGCTCGCTCGCATGGGCTATTTTGAGGAACTTGCCGGCTGTTGAAGAATGAAGGAAGAATAGCTTGTGATCCGTGAGTCGTGTTGATGCTAGCGTCGACAAGCTTGCCGACCGAAAGAGTTCCAGAATGAGTCCTAACTTTAGCAAGCTGCAAGCAGCAATGATGAGACTCTCCCGTCATAATCAGAAGACGATGTCCAAGCTCCCCTTCATGCTCCGTGAATGAATGAATGCTACAATGAATGCTCGGCCAGCACGTTTCCTTTCTGGAACCGAGTGCGGGATTGAGGTGCGGTTGCGGTTGGGAGAGTGGGGGTCAGCCTGCCCGCAGCTTGTGATGAGTTCCATGCACCAGCAGCGGATTATCCCTGTTTGTGGAATGCCCTGCAGGTAGCGATACCTGAGGGGTACGAGTACCCAGAGGAACCAGAGGAACAGCAGTCTCATAGTGTGGGTTCTCTACTATTTGAACCCTTTGTGAAAGCATGGCCTCGACTCCTTGTAGCTAGTAGATCTGCCCAGTAAAACGGCGACCTCTCTTGATCGACTTCGGGAACCGTTCGCCGGCGCTGCAGCAGCAGTAACCCCTCAAGTTGACGCTCAAGCTTACGGATTAATATATTCTGGATCCCAGTAAATGCTTGTGATTGAATGGTGTCCCAGTTGATGGGTCGGGTTCAATGATTGTAAGTGGATTAGTAAGTACTATGATCAACACTGGCCCGCTATTCACCCAGGGTCTTCTTCTTCGTCTTTGTTGACGCAGATGCGACACACACAAAGACCATCTTCGGTTAGACGGGTCACTTTTGACCAGCCGTGGGTTTTTCGTCC
The DNA here is from genome assembly GCF_020726525.1 of Truncatella angustata. Lineage (NCBI taxonomy): Eukaryota > Fungi > Ascomycota > Sordariomycetes > Amphisphaeriales > Sporocadaceae > Truncatella > Truncatella angustata. The sequence goes on along the minus strand of NW_025763390.1, from coordinate 417,710 downwards.
GGGGATATTGAAGAGTCTGAGCCGTTCGGGCCTACAACAGTCAATTAACCCAATTTCACCTGAATATGCCGTATCCACAGTCACCACTTTACAGACTCGGTTGTCGGTATCATCTCCTCTTTGGCGAGGCTGAACAGGGCCTAACAGCAGGAAGCCTCAGGAGGTTGCTAGGACTCATTATTTGCCATCCGCGAGCGTTATTTAGTTGTGGGTTTGTCGCGGAGAAATGGACCTCAGTGAAGAGATGAGGAGCATGCATGTTTCCGAGCATCGAGTTAGATCAACTTGCGGAGATCCTCCTTCACCTCAGTTACTGTATATCTTTGGAACGACGGAGCCAAGCAGCTTGTGCAGCAAGTATCTAGTTCCCGTGTCTGGAACGAGGGCCCGCGAAGTCGTTCATGCCGTTGACCACACGAAGGAAGTGGAGAACAGCGGACGCAAGCAAGGTACGATGCGTCACTCGTGCGGATGCTGTTCTTGACAACCGTATTAAGCAGTTTGCACATTGCTTGAAGCCTCTCAGTTTTAGCATACACACCAAAGATCTAGACCCGCGAATCCGAGTTGAGCCAGTTGAATTTTTCCGGTGGTCTGTTTACGCGAACTAGGCTCGCGACAGCCGCCGAGGGCTGCACTGAATGAAAGCCATTCAAGCCACTCTTGTTTAATACTCCAAATTGCCATATTGCCTATTTGAAGGACGTGGGATGAAATGACCAGGGCACGACTGTGCCGCAACGCTGAAGGGCCTTCATCGGATCTATGTATCCACCTCTGTGCATTCGTCGCATCTTGTACATAGAGCCATTTCGAACACGATCTGAATTGGTTCGGTTTTGATATTCTTTGCCGACATGGATGGAATACAGCGATGGGCCTGAGGATTGCAAATGCAAGGCCTAGGTAAAGTTATTATTGAGGTCTTCCATATGGATTGTCAGCAGTGGTTGTGAAGATTCTGCCAATGCTACAGTACTGTCTGCAGGTGACGAATCGTATTTTCGTTCACAGAGTACTACCTACTCTTTACGATTCGTATTGAACTTCACCTTATTTCCATGTGCCACAAGTTGCGCTAGATCTGGCCAAGATGATACATGTGTCAATGAATATCTTTTGCCTTTATGATCTTTGAATGCATCGTCGTGGAGCGTAAGAGGAGAACGATGACTGTCACGGATTATACTGTGCAATGGCAACGCGAAAATCCGTACTTTGCTCTACCATCATGATCCACACCAATATATGATCGCGACCGCATACTTGGTTTCGCAGATGACACAACCGAGGCATGCGTTGGATGCCCCCGTCATCCCTGTTCAGCATGTATCCGGGCAGGCAGGCAATGAGGGTCAATCACAAGGAAGTTCCCGTAAGGATCACTGGCTTCGATAATAACAGAGAACTGCATACTTCAAGAGTATCCAACGGTGATAATGAAAGATCGGCGAGAGACCGGCGCTGACGGTGTAACATGCTGGCCGAGGCTGCAAGAAAACTCCGGCCATATGGTTTACCCTGCTTGAGGACCCACAAGCCCTGGCCTCTTCCCTGCTAGCTGCCAAACCACTGAAGGGCTTAACGGGCTCAACTGGGACCACTGACGACTTCGCAAAACGTGGTTCCAACCTCCTCCGCATGCGACAATCAATAGATTCGATCGGGTCTATTGAGCTGCTGCCCGGTAAGTTCTAAATCTCCCATGCACGGAATTATGAGGAGTCCTGAAGGGGAACGGGATCGGATGTAGTCGGAACGTAGGCGCTATATGGCGTCCCCCTCGCAGTAGCTGCTCCATTTCTCATGGCTGGCGCAAACATGGGTAGTTAGGTACTGTAGCAGCTATTCTCATCATGAACGCCTTGCTTACATTCTCCACGTTCTCATCCCTCCCTCCGTTGGTGCATGCATATTCTTCAATCACATTACTCGCGTTAATAAGAGAAATGCAAAAGACCGTGAGAAGAGAGCTTCCCCATCGAGGTTGAGGAGGGGAATAAGGTTGGCTGGCCCAGAACCATATGAGGAAACATGACAGCAACAGGCAAGATCAATCTTGTCCAATATAAAACCTTAGTTATGGGTAGATACGTAACCCGCAGGGCATCCATGCATCATGCTGCCTCAGTTGCGATTCAAATAGCCATGACGAGGACGACCGCTCGTGCCCCCCACCACTATTTTACATAGTAGTAATTTATACTACAGTACTATGTATGTAATCTCGTGGGCAGGCCCACACTCGCTTGGCGGATTTGGGTTCATTCGCATTTGGGTTGCGGTATGAAAGCTCTTGTGTGCAGGGGACTCGACGAAGAGTCGCCGTAGGATTGGCCGACTTAGCGGAACTCCCACTCGAATATGAACATGGGGCATGGTTTTACAGCCGACCACCATAGAGACTGTCGCAGCGTCCCGCCGTGTCGGAGGTACTTGCGAGTACTTGCCGAGATGAGGCACACCAGCAAGTGGCATTCATTCTGCGTAGCGTAGAACAATTACCAGCATCAACCCACTCCACCACGCAGCCCAGTCCGAGATGTCTGGTCAGTCATTGGAAGAAGGGTGGGACGCTTGGAGCGACCAGTGCTGCAGGGCCCTCCACTCTGGACCACTGACTAGATCCTACCTACATCACCCATCTCCATCCGATTCTCGCGCCGGCTAAGGCCAAAAGCAAGTGCCTTGCCTCACAGGCTTCGAGTGTCGAAACAGCATCTCACGTAGACATCCCCTCCTGTGCAAGACAGGACTGGCGTTATAGCAATCCAATTCCACGACACGGACATGCTCTGAAGACCACTCCCCCCAAGAAAAAAAACCGTGTGTAACGCGACCAGCACAAGCAAAAAAATTAGAGTTCCATCCGAAATTGACAGCGGCCGTGGAAAGAGGTGTGTGGTCCAGTGAGTGTCAGCAGAAGCTTCAGGCTTGTGACGTGGGGAAACTGGAACTGGAAGCGCACCAAGGTCCAGGTTCCAAGCCAAGTCAAGTCGAGCCGTAGCACGCTCGAACTCTCCCGGTCGGTCGCACACACACGAGCGAACGAGGGGAGGTCAGCCAGTCCCAGTCCCAGTTCTCGTTCTCATATGTACGACATGGCAGCCGTTGAAGTTATGCCTTTTACAACTGCGAGTCCCTCAACAGCAATGAATCCCACCTCGACGGAACACGACTACCGCTTCCCCCGAAGGCCCTTTGAGGAGTCTTCGCCCGGGCACAGCCAGAACCAGAGCCAGAACCAGAACACCGCCGACCGTCCAGCCACTGGCAACGGCACAAGCGACAACACCAGCCCCGGCGACCTGCGACTGCAGGAGCTCAACCTTGACCTCGTCAACAGCGGCGGTTCCGCGCATCACGACCTGTTCAACCCCTCGATATTCTCGCCGTTGGATGATGGCAACGCCCCGAAACCCGAGAGCCTCGAGCAGATGCAGCAGAACGACCCTCTAGCCACCCAGATTTGGCGCTTCTTTAGCAAGACGAAGCAGAACCTGCCCAGCCAAGAGCGCATGGAAAACTTGACCTGGCGCATGATGCACATGAGACTGCGAAAGCAACAGCAAGAAGAAGAAATGGCTCGGTATGTTCCTGGCCCGGACACTCGCTGCGGATCTTCTAATATTTCGAGCAGCCAGAGACAAGCAGCGGCAATTGAAAACGCTGCATCTGCGAGTGCTTCCACATTCTCTTCCAGTAACGCTCTTAATGCAAACGCGAGCAATGCTCCAAGTGGCATTGCTCAGCTTAGAAAAACGTCGGATCAAAACATCACTCAGGCCCAAACCGACCCAATGAATTTGGATGACTTCATCTTCAGTGAGAATGTGTCGACTCCAGCGGGCTTATCTGTTGACCCTGCCTCGCCTGAGGCTCAAAAGCAACTAGACGAGAAGGCGGCCCACGCAACAGCTGCTGCTATCCCTATCAAATCCCGCAAGGCCTTACAGCAGCAGCAGCAGCAACAGCAGCAGCAGCGTTTTGTTCCGCAATCAGTCCCAGTGCCTCCACACATCCGCGGGCATCAAGACGAATTCGGATACATCAATCGCCATCATCGTAAGACTAGTATAGATGACCGCCGCGTAAGTACTTTTTACATACTATTGCATTCTGCACATGGCACCGATGCACTGGAGTGCTATCTCCAAAACAGGTTGCCACCTCTACCTTAACCGAACTTGATAACTGATATCATGTCTAGACCCGCAACCTCAAGCGCCCGGCTGAGTTTTCTCCTCAAGTGCCGGCTACCAACAGTAATCTGAACTCTAATGAGTTGGATGCGGATGCAGATGTTCATGAGTATTCTCTAGATCATTCGCATTCAGCTGCCGTTGCCTCTGCATCCCATCATCCAGGTGTCCCATTTGCCCTAGACACCTTCCAGATGGAGCATGATCCCATTATCACCTCGGCTGGCCCATTTCAGCAAAACTTCTCTTTCTCGCCAGGGACGTCACCCATGGTCACGCACAATTCATTCCAGAACATGTATAGCCAGTCTGGGCTGGGTCAAGGCTCCATGAATGCCAACGACTTCTACTCCCCGCCTGCATCTGCTTACCAGTCCACTGCAACTACACCACACCCCATACCCGAGAACGAGAACATATTCTTCGGTTCTATAGATATGCGCCATCAATCCCACCAGCCCTTCCAGAGTCATGCCGCAAATCACATTTCACAGCAGTTCATGTATCATGGCAACGGTAATCAAATGTTTGCACACGGCAGCAATGCTCCAGATACATCATCTTCCTTCGCACCCACGAACAATTTCGGGCATATCGACCCCACGCAGGTCTTCCAGGAGGATCACCCGGTGCGATCGCCCGGTGTGGGCATGATGGAGCATAACATGTTCAGCTTTGGTGCTGAATCAGACAATGAAGATGAAGGGGGCTCATTCCCGGATCGCAACCTCGCGCTTCACCAAGGGTTTTCACCTTCTATGGAGGAGTCCGGCATGGACATGAACAGCTCTAATGCACTTGGTTGGGACCCATCGCTGCCTGGCTCTTTTAGCACACAGGCCGCTCGGTATCCTGGTGGCCCTCCCCGCAAGCAAGTCACAATTGGCGGTACTACTACCGACTACGTCGACGCCAATGGTGATTGGGATGGGCAGGGCAATCTTTCCAGGTCTCATTCTTTCAGATCAAGTGACAGGCGACAGAAGGTACCGCGAAATGCGTCCATATCTGGTATTAGCATGGGTGGCCGTGGCAATCCGTTCGACAGGCTAGCACAATCTAATCCCAACTCTCCGCCCGCCGATGCAGCCGGTAACGCTTCTGGCTTCTCCTCAGTTGCTCCTAGTCGGCCTGCATCCCCGCTTGGCTCGAAACAAGGCTCTACAAGCAACTTACAGAATGCGGCAGGAAACCAGGGGGATGGCAGCGCTCCCACGACTTGCACGAACTGTTTCACTCAGACAACTCCACTTTGGCGTCGAAATCCCGAGGGCCAGCCACTATGTAATGCATGCGGTTTGTTTTTGAAACTGCATGGTGTGGTCCGCCCTCTGAGTCTGAAGACAGACGTTATCAAGAAACGCAACCGAGGATCTGGTGCTAATCTTCCAGTTGGAGGCACGAGTACAAGGTCAAAGAAGGGTCCAGTGGGGACGGCCTCTGGACCAGCTTCGCGCAAGAATTCGACGTTAGGAATTTCTACGACGCCCAACATCACTCAAGCGACAACACCACCTTCGACGACTCGTGGTGGCAGTGCCAATGAGGGCGAAAGCCCCGCAAGCGGCGGCGCTGGTGCGTCTGGTGGAAACACCGCAGGTAGTACACCAACGAGTTACGCAGGCTCTGCGACCAGTGCAGTAGGCGGCAAGGGTGTCATTCCGATCGCAGCAGCTCCCCCCAAGAACACTCCTGGTCCTGGTGCTGCTTCGTCAATGACACGCAATGTCGGCACGACTGGCTCCTCCAAGCGTCAGCGGCGCAGCAGCAAGAGCGCTGGAAGCAGCGAACTGACGGGCGGCATGGATATCGACAGTCCTACCAATTCGACTGGTTCTAATGAGGCAGCACGATCTATTAGCTCAACCAGCGGATTCATGGCTGGGATGCCCAATCCTGGCAGTGTAGCATTGACCAATGGGTTTGGCATGACGCAACGACCAATGATGCCTCCGGGTTTGATGGGAATGTCTGGTGCTCCGCCAAACGGGATGATGCCACCCGGTGCTGGTGCCGGCCCTCAAGAATGGGAATGGCTAACAATGAGTTTGTAAGCACTGTGCTTGCATGTATTTTCTTGCGAGAACGACTCTGATCCAAAGAGTGGCGTTCATCTCTTGAGGAGCGATCTTGAAGCAACACTTTCCAATTACGACACTGCACTTACCGGCGTTCCTGTTTCATGCTTTTATCTGCGGCCTGGTGGACGCTGCCCTTGATACCCCCATTCCTTGGGTTTTCGGCTGGTCCTTTCCAAGCTGGTCCTTATCATCAAACCTTGGTTGTGGTTATGCACGTACAGATGGGTCTGTTCTGTGCTTACAACGCTCGACCGACGGTCTTTTGCAAGCCGAATGAGTATAAACTTTCTGCATTGTGCTCTTCTTGGAAAGCAGAATAAAGACTCGTCGAGTTTGCACATACGCAATGTTCATCTGCACACTCATTGCTTGAGGGATGGAACCGAATGAGTTATGCAAAGTCTTGTCACGAATATCTGGTTGCATTGAGGTGGAAGAAGGCAGTTCTAATTTCAAGTGATGCTAGGTGTTTACCACGGGACGGCTTATTTGTTAGACGGATTTTGATACCACTGTTGTTTGAAGTAGAACAAAGCCATGCGGGGCGGGTCTGAGGTATAGCATTGCTTGCCTGCTTTTTGCTGGTTCGCGCTTTTTAGGTGTTGATGGGTGGAATTTTGGTCACTCAGTATACACGATGAAGGCGCTCTTTTTAGAGAGATACCCTTTGTTGCAGATCTGCTACGTGCCATTGCACGACGATTAATTTGACGACCACATTATCACAATGCTTAGAACTTGACTGCGTGACTTTCTCTGTGTCCTAGGGGCGGACTGACTCTGGCATTGTGAATAACAACACGATTATGGTGATGTGTTGCTCCCAGAATAAATTCAGCCCCATGAGCCTAAGACTGCTCAGTATTTTGACCATTTTGCTCTGCAATGCTGATAACAGCATGCCCATCCACCCCACTTGCCCCTTTTCTAGTTGTGAAATGAATATCCTGGTGTAAGCTCGATTGAGTGCCCGGCGGACAGGGTATTTGTGCTGTGAGAATTGGTCTGACCTGTAGCCCTCATGTAAGTATCTCTTACATGTTTTGAATATACGATGGCTGTTGCACTCTTTCTTTTGATGTTGACCCCAACGCTGGGCACGGCCGATGAGTAGTGCCCCATGCGCATGTTTTCGGGGCAAAACCACGAGAAACAACACCGAACTCGCCCTATGCTTCGGATCTTCCATACGTCATAGTTATAACGTATATTAAAGACGGCTAGCTTTGAGCCGTTGCCAGAAGCAAGGCGTCCGTTCATACTTTGTTTAACAACCGACCTTGGTCAGAAACGCAGCCGCTTCGATTGCAGCAAGGAGGAACTTTGGGTATTGAGCTGTTTCCACAAGGCCGTCGTTGCCTTGTAACTTGCGCATCTACATCCCGTCCCAGCGCTTCTTCCTTCCAGCACTACTCGTCTTATGAAGATAAGACGGCCTTAGTTCGCTTAATTGGGCAGACACTGCCTAATTAGGCAATAGGGGTAGATGTTCAGGCATTTAGAGAGCGGTTGCTCGCAGATGGTTGCAACCAAGCATGTGTGCACCCACTATCGTTTACAATGACTCGCCAATCTCCTAAACGGATAGTCGGAAAATGCTGATTCGAATCTGAGGCGTCTCGATTCTTTTTTCTTTTCTCATGTTTTGTTTTTCTGCCTTTTTTTTGTTTTCAACCTATATGTTGGGACCCACTGCACATAGTGTGGCATTGACGTACCACAGCTTCCAAGGCCGAGTATTTATACGATCAAGAAGTTGGATCCCAGTCTTCTCAACTCGATGAGCCAGCTTCTGTCCGTGTATTCGGCTGCGAGTACGTTATTCGCGTCATCAGGCTCTTGTTTCACGGCGCTGAGGCCATCACGCAACTGCCAGATTTCCCGGAGAGTCTCTCCAGCGGATTTCATCATGCCCCAAGGACATAATTCCCACATAGCATTCAAGCGCCAAAGTGTCCATGCTCTGCTTTCATGTGTCGCAGCTTCCACTCCCGTCATGAAGACAGGCCAAGTGGTATACTTGAATAAGGGGTAGGTGTTCGGGATAAGCGACAGTTGAGATAGAATCGTTGTTGCGAGCTCTTTCGTTGTTGGTAGCGACGGTAGCGACGAGACCAATTCGTTGCCCAAGGCTTTCTTCATGACGTGTTCCTCGAGGCCAGGTGCTGCGAGTAAAACGTAGAGACAAACTCCGGCCCGGTATGCATATGCGATGTACGTCCGCATTCGAATTTCTAGCTCATCGACCTCTCGAACGTGAGCGTTTGCTGCACTTACTCTAACGGCCCAGGACTCGGGATTGAAGTCTTGCGCCTCCCTGAGAAGAGACACGAAGCAGTCCATCTCCTCAGTCGTCGGTATGGCGGTTTCTGTTGAATTGATACTTCGTGCTAGGCGCGATATCCGTAGGATAAGTAGCAATAAATGTGCAGGGCAGCTGTGGTAGCTGTTGGCCTCGGTGCGGTCGATAATAGATCGTATATCTTCGATGTCGACGAGGCTGGCACTCCGAGCTCCTGCTGCGGAATTCCAAAGCGAGTCAAATGTTGTGCCCCATATGTAGTATGCTACCGAATCTGAGGCGACGTAGTCACGTATGCCAACTGTGTCCTGCGTAAGCTGTAGTACCGACTCTCTCGTGTCGTGTGGCGTAGGATCCGGCTGAAGATGCAGGTCTGATATCGACAGAACGGCTTGTTCGATGTCGGTTTCCTCATCAGGTCTTCGTGGCGTCAATGCATAGTTCGAGGCCTGAGCAGCTATGAGAGATCTTGCCGCCTTCATATGAGATCGCCAGCCCCCCTTTCCCGAGTCTATCAGAGCGAAGTTGACAAAAAACAGTATGGTGGCGAGCAATGCGTCCTTTTCATCGAATTGGTACGGCCTGTCGATGGGAGTCTTGTTCCTCTCGAGCACTACTTGCAATCCCTTGATAGCATCATGGCGAGCACGTAACGCGTCTACAAGTGCATCTATTGATGCCTTCTGGGAGTGCTGGCTAGTCGGAAATGAGCGTCGTGCCAGGTTGGAGTAGTGCATTGCAGATGAGGCGACAAGTATGTGTTGCAGAAATGAATACGATGTCGACATGGCAATGAGCTGGCGAAATGGATTGCCAGCTAGGTGAAAGGAATCGTGCGTCACCAATTCCTGACACATACGTTTCGAGACTGCGGAATGTTGGCTTGATTGCGCAAAGGGGACCAAGAGAAAGCTTGAACTTACAGTAATTGAGGTAGAATCTCGCAGTAGTATCCATGTGTTGGAAAAGTGGATCTGTGAGTATAATGGGCATGCTATTATTGTTCACCATTGTCATACCACTTCTGGGCAGTGGCTCTTGCGCACGAACAAGAGCTCGGCTATGGTCGCCTGTCCTTGGCGGACTACTTGGCTCCGTCGATGCGAACGTCTGTTTCCCAGCCATTCGGCCCCGGGAAGCGACAGCATTTGTCCATTGGTAGGCCTTACCGTACCCAAGGCACTCCTGGCCTGTGGCTAAGCACTTGTTACAGCCAGGTATGGATCGATCGCAGCGCAGGCGACGCTTGCGACAGTTTTGGCAAGCCTTGGCCGTGGCCATGGCAGCGAACGCTTGAACCGTGAGAACTGAGGAGGCTCAGTGGTATGGCGCAGTCTCGAAGGCCGTGGGCAAAATCACCTGGCGGTCATCCGAAATCCATGTCCGCGGCGCCCGAGAAACAACTTGGAGTCATTGGCGATGACCGGTGATCAGGCCTTGAGGCTAAGCTTGCTGGCTTGATTCCATAGCCTGGTGAGTCAACATGTGAGATGTGTATCCTGACTGCCCCTTTGAGAATGAGTTGCAACAGAGTTTGAAGACAAGCCCAAGAAGTGCGGCAAACCGGGCACCCTTTACATGAACCAGTGACGACCATGTCAATTCCCTAGCGCCCATGGGTTAGGTAATTCAAGCATCGAGTCTTGAAGGGACCATGCCCTATTTGGAAGCCAAGACACAACTGCTGCATATTTGACTGGGTCTTTCTAGCGCCATCCGACGCACTGAGCCCTGTGGCACCGATTCTTTGCTGGCCTTGCCACCAATGATATGTAATGCCCGGTCACGACAAATGATTCAGGGTTGACGTATTGAAGTCGGGTATGGAATGCGCACGATCCAGTCCTTGCGTCTAGATTCGCCAACGGTCATGACAGATCCGACTTTACTCGATCAAGGCACAGTTTTGCAATTTGTGCACAGTCGACTCAGCTAGCTTTCAGAAACCCACTATAGATTCCACCGCTTTACAAATCCTCGCCGCGACCTCAGATGTATAAGTCTGGCGTGTCGCCAGAGGACCTGACCATGACGTCGACAAAAATTCATACCAATCCTGTTGAGATTATGATACTGGACTGTAGTTGAAATTCAAGCCCCAAGATCGAAGCAATTCGAACGGAAATTCCTCACAATGCCGTCAGTTATGGAAGTGGGTGAAGGTGTCATAACCCCAGACAACGGACTTTCCGACAATGACGCCCCTGAAACCCTCACGAAGACCGAAATCCAGCGCCTCGGGCGACAGCGTCCTACGGTCTTCACAAAGGCCTCCACGGAGGTCGGATTCGTGGTCACGATTATCGTCTCTATGATGATGAGCGAGTACTTCATCAGTGGTTTCAACATCGTCTTGCCCACCATTGCCGACGAGATTAGCATTCCCGATTCTCAGCGGACCTGGCCTTCTGAGGTCATAAATCTTACCACGGCCGCACTGCTTTTGCCCTTTGCCAGACTCAGCGACCAATATGGCGGCCGGGTCATTTTCCTGTTGGGACATGCATGGCTCACGATCTGGTCCCTAATCGCCGGCTTTAGCCAGAACCCGACAATGCTAATTGTATGTCGTGCGATGCAGGGCATTGGTAGCAGTGCGTACCTTCCAGCTGGTATATCATTGCTCGGTACTGTGTATCGACCCGGACCGAGAAAGAACATGGTTTTCAGCTTCTACGGCGCGATGGCCTGCATTGGATTCTATATCGGTATTTTCCTAGGTGCGGTAGCCGGACAGTTGTTGACGTGGAAATGGTTCTTCTACATTGGTGCTATTCTTATGTTCATCAATACGATTATTGGATTCCTTGCCATCCCGAGACATCTTGGCGACGGCGATTCGAGCGCACGCATGGACTGGCTGGGTGTAACCACCATCGTACCTGGCATCATCCTGGTGGTCTATGCGTTGACAGACGGTAGCCATGCGCCGAGCGGATGGCGAACTCCGTACATCATTGTCACTTTTGTTCTCGGAGTCATCTTGCTATGCCTTGCCGTCTATATCGAGGGCTGGGTAGCATCGCAGCCTTTGCTGCCCGCTGAACTCTTCCGGCCAAAATACATGCGGCGCCTCGCACTGTCCATGTTTTTCTCATACGGTGTATTCGGACTGTTCCTCTTCTATGCCAGTTACCAGTAAGTTACTTCCTTGAAATTATCAATGAGTTCTGAGGCTGACATAATATAGACTGCAAACTGTCTTAAAGACGACACCTCTCCAAACGGCTGCATGGTTCACACCTTTGGCTGTTGGTGGAATGTTCCTTGCGATAGCCGGCGGCCTCCTTCTTCATCTTCTACCAGGCCGCATTCTCTTAATTATATCAGGACTGGGATATTTGCTTTGCGTACTTCTCTTTGCCCTCATGCCCGCTCAGTCGGAATCCGGCGGACCCTCGCTGTCGTTTCTGTACTGGGCCTATGTCTTCCCATCGATGATATGCGGAACCATTGGTGTCGATATCCTTTACAACGTCACGAACATTTTCATCACCACAGCCATGCCTGCGCGGCTCCAGGCCACTGCCGGTGCGCTAATCAACAGCTTGTTGTACCTGGGCATGGCGTTCTGGCTGGGGATCGGAGAACTTGCTGTCTCGACTACGGTGGATTATCGTGGGGAGGGCAACGTCAGTCTCAAAGAGCAGTACCAGATAGGCTTTTGGTTAGGGGCTGCATTGGCTGGCTTGGCGTTGTTACTCAACGCCACTATTAATATTGGAGAAGCGGCTGCCGAACTGACGGCCGACGAGAAAGAGAAGATAAAGTTAGAGCAGTTGCAGCAGCAGGCACAACATTAGTTGTCGTGACTTTAGGATCGGCCTTAATTAGTCATGATCGGCGTTACGGACATATATAGACAGATTTTAGATACCCCGCGGAACCGTTATATAGTGATTTATTTATACTCTATTGTCACAGTGGCTTTATTAGGTACATAAGCATTTTGGCTGCGCATTAGGCTTCAAGATCCGATTGTGTCTGCTGCTGCAGTAATTGCAGCAGCAGTTCTGATCACAAAATCAGCCGCCGTGGAGACATCACCAGCCTGCACAGCCTCGCTAATACCTGGGAACGTGACAGCAGTATAGCCTCCATGAATTAGCTTGGCGGTCGACTAGGTATAGAATCAGGGCAACTCACCGGTGTCAGCCCCTGGAGCAAATATGAGATGCTTAAAAAACTCTCTCCCCGGAAGGCCACCTTGAGACACAAAGCCGCGCTGGAAATCACGATATTTGTGGTTGATGGCCTTGATATGGTCTAGATTATTAGATCTCAATGCTTCTTTGATCTGTTGCTCGAGTTGCAAGGCGTTTTGAGCGAAGTTATCAATGGCGGAACGAAGAGGGCCTGTGTTGAGAATCGTTGTGCTGCTGCTGATTATTTCTTGAAGATCGTCATAGTATCTGTGCAGCTCAACGGAATAGTCTGTCAAATTGAAGGGGATCACATCTGAATCAGCCAGTGTATAGGCTAAGACAGACAGGAATTGGGCCACAGACTTGTGAGCCAGGAAACCTGGGTCACCAAAGTTCGCCATCCAGTGATAAGAATCATAATTGCTGTGGTAGTGATAGATTGGGTCTTGGTCAAAACCCACTGCTCCGATATCGAGCTAGATTAGCGTCAACTTTCTGTCACTCCGTATTTAGTACAGAAGACCACGTACCGCACCGATACCGTTATGAACGAAAGCAGTATAATCACTGCCACTTCCCAACACACCTATTTGGCCCTCGAGATCTTCATCCCACTGATCGTACATGGTTATGTTACGGTCCATCCAGACAATCTTTTTCATTGTTTCCTGGACGATTTGGTGGAGCTCCGGACTCGCTCCAAAATACACGTGTGGACCGGAAACCCCGATGTCTACGTTCAAGTAGGATATTGCTGTATCATTCAGCCAGGGAATGTACTCCTCAACGAACTCGGTGGATCCGACAGTGCCATACTCTTCACCGTCCCAAGATCCAAGAACAATGTTGCGCTTGGGCTTCCAGCCTTGTTTGAGGAGTTCCCCGAACGCTTTCGCGAGCTCAATAATGATGGCAGTACCAGAGTTGGGGTCGGCAGCACCGCCCACGACCCACGCGTCACGGTGGTTTCCGATCACAATGGTTTCGTCCGAGTTCGTTCCGTTGATGACACCGATAACGTCCCAAATCGGGGTGATGGTCTCATTCATCAAATTGCTGAGTCTCAGCTGCACACCGGGAGCAGGACCAGTGGAATAAGAGACATTGAGCGCACCAACCCAACCGATGCGGTTGACTTCAGCGCCATCTGTGCCAAAGCCGTCGAGGGCTGCTAGAATTGGTTTGGCATCGACCCACGAAATAGGAATTGATGGAATATGAGGTAATACAGCAGTACCATCCGTCCGAGGAACACCTTCTTTGGAAGGATAACCCGGCGTTGTGGGGTCTCCAGGATAGATCGATAGAAACTCAACACTTCCACGTTGAACCGAGGTTGGATTCCGTGCTGGGCCATCCGGGTAAGCTGCGTAGCCATTTGCTTCTGTAATCGAACCGTCGTCCGCAGTGTCGGTGAAGAGAACAACGCCGATCATGCCGTTTTCTTGTGCGTTTTTGACTTTTAGCCCACGGAACGGGCCACCATACCTCGAAATGGCGATTTTGCCTTCAAGCGGCACACCAAGTGCTTTCAATCGCTCAAAATCCATCTGCTGACCTCGACCAATATATACATATTCTGCTGTCACATTACCGCTGGCTGAGTAGCCGTGAAATGTGGGTATCCTGTTAGGATAGCTAGTCGTCTCATCTGCGGCCAGCACGGCCTCCTCCAAGACTGGCTGAAATGTGCTACTATTTGAATAGCTTAACGTCAACGATTTGCTCACTGGATAGTTGATGAGCACATCGTAAGCGACGATAGTGGAGTTTAGACCACTCTCAGCCCATCGGTCAGCCGTCCACTGTGCCATGCTCAGATTTCTCCCAGCGAGATGAGCTCCATGCGTATAGTAGTAAGACCACTGATCCAGGGCTGTGTTTGAGACCGAACCAACCAGCATCTCTTCATCTGGTCCTAGGGGAGCCCGCGGCGTAACTTGTCGTATAACATGGTGCCGGTGTTCACGACGCTCATGTAAACAAGCATTGCTGTTCGTTGCAATGAGTGCAATAATTCCAAATAGCTTCGAATTATGCATTATATCTGAATATTAGAAATGGAACTTGTTATATGACAGACCACAAGGTGCAATGCCACTTGAATGTTTTTCCTAAGTTACATGTAAGGAATCAAACCAACCCCGCAGAAGTCATCATTACTGCGCTGTGCTGGCGTCCTGCCTTACGTGCAGTCTTCCAAGGCGTTAATCACGGCTTCCGTAACAGAAGTCCCGCCAAGGCAAGGTTGGCTCGGCAGAGCCGACGGCGCTGATGCGAAATGCTGCTGCGCTCGCTGCAGCGTTCGTCTGCCTCGTTCTATCCCCGCCTGCGGGTCAACGTCATGATAGTTCGCTTGCTATTGTAACACGAAAGTAAATTCCAAACAACACGACCATAAGTATGACCGACATCTTGGCACAATGCCATGCAGCGTACTAGCCAGCATTTGGTAAACTAGAGATCGGATGATGGAAATCACTTGACTCTGTTACGTTAAGGTTATACCTAGGGCCTACGTACCTTGTGGTGCAAAGGCAACAAGTCCCGATCGGGCAGTGACCCCAACTGCCGGAACCCCGCTCATTTTCTTGATACCCAGAAGTCAGCGAAACGCATGAATCATACCAAGAGAATAAAGAACAAGATCAAATCTCGGAGACGACTATTTCGCTTTGCAATATTGCACAACATGGGAAATAAGCTTGAGCCATCCCCATCAGCCTTGAAATGCGCTAAACACCTAGCTGATTTAATTTCGCAGACAGCTGGGATGTCTTATTGTGTCGAATACGATCATAACACAAATGTTCATCCTCCCATAGCTGTTATAGAAGGCTATAGTCTAGGTACTCGACGGTAACGGGCGGCAAGGCTTTGCCCACACATTGTTCACCTGGTTGTGGTAGGCACAGAATGGTAGTCGCCGGGGGAGGGCCTGGGGCGTGCCGAGCTTGCGCGCGGTAAGGTGACGGCGACCAAGTGTGATTAATCCACATACCATTACAGTTAAATGCTGATAAATGGTGTATAATAAAGCTACTTTCCCAGACAGATCGAGGGTAATGACTACCAAGATTACGCAGACGTTCAAGGGCCGTGGCAAGCCGAATTGGCGTTGATCTTTGGGAAACGTGTAACTCCAGAAGGAACAGGGAAAAGTCTCAGGAAGGACTGGGTGGAACTTTCTGTCGTTATAAGACACCTTGTGCTTAAGTAGACAAAATAACAAAATCGGCAGATAAGTAGTAGAATTTCAACAAAGGACTTGTATACGTAGGGTAAACTGTAAAATGTGCCAATATGTGTGTAATGAATCGATTGTGACCCTGGCTAAAGCGACGACTGAACGAGAAGCTCTCGGAATGACATAAGAAACCATTTTCAGCCTCGCGAACCGCAGATTTAGAGATCTATGGTCCAGACTTTCTACCATAGACTTAGACAAAGGCGTGAAGGAGACGTGCCAGGCAAGTGATTCGAGGAGCATCAGGATTGTTCGTATGAGAAAGACATGTATCTAGAACACAATATGCAAGATTTTAATCTTGATCACTCCTGTATCATAAACCAAAAGTGGTGCCACAAAAAGCACAATACTTATGCCTCTGATTTCAATAAGATTCAGATACAATCCTGAGACTATCTTGAAGATATTAAACAATTGATTCGGAGGCAGCCTTCGATCGATTCTTCAGAATTGTAAAGCTCTTACAATGAACCAATACATCTATTATATCTTAAAACTCAGCTTCATCCACATGCTCTGAAAATAACGCTCGACTTTGTTGATCGTTATCCCTAATTAACACAACATATCAAAGGTTAAGCCTATGTAGTAGCGGATGACATGAATTCAAAAATAAATAGGAACATCAAATGGTAGATCTTGTGGCTTGTTATTGCTCACTGCTCTTCACAGGTTTTGGAAGCATTGTGGTGTCGGACGATGTATTTTTGATACTGATCAAAGGAGTTTTGTATTAGGATTCTGTTGAAACTCATCCAGGAGGCGTATTAGTGACATCCTAAGTCATGAGAAAGCGGTGATACGTGGCCACTTCGCACTGAGTCACCTACGGTGAGCTCTGCTTGGCGGGCATCTTAATCGCAGGCAGGCAGGTTGCGACGGACGATATCATGGACTTAGACCAGCCGGGAATAGCACTTGTAGCTATGTCAATGTTAGCAAAAGTGGTACCGCCAGTCAAAGTGGACGACAAACCCATGAATCTAGCGACTTCCTTTAGAGTCATTGATCGACACCCTTCCTCGTTGATCTTCTTAGTGTGTAATTTGGCTCTGGCCAGCCAATGTTGCTTTTCGGTGGACCAGATGTTCTTTCCACAAGCGAAGAGATTGTGATCATACAGATAGCTTTTAGTTAGACGGCGTATGGAGGCCTCATTGTTGTAAATTTGCAGGCGCTTTGCCTCCTCTTGAGGATCCATGATAACTTCAAGCTTACTCGTTAGGGCGGGAAGCGAAGCAAATAATGTTTGGGAAGTGTTAACAATAAACGAAAAAACAATACGCTCAGTGGGTTGGGAGTTTAAGTGAAAGTAAAGGGTCAACAATTTGCAGTTCGTAATTGATGGGGTGATAAGCAATCACGATTGTTGATTCACATTCACCTTAGTACTGCGACAGCGCAGTCACCCTGACGACGGCATATGGCTGCGTCCTGCCGTCGTCCCATCTCTCAACCCAAATCCAGGAGAAATGAGTTTTAATTGCAGTGGATTACTAGGTGACGGCGCCATAAATCAAACAATAGTGCTTGTAATTTGTTGTCACCTCCAGGATTTCGAAGAGGGCATCCACTACGTCGAGAAGACGACGACCATACATGTTTAAGCACATATTCCTTATCATGTACATGTACAAGGTAAAAGTAAAAAGAAAATTCCTTCTTTACTTTCCATATTATCAAACCGAATATGTTAGTCATCTTAGCAATAGTTGGTTGTTAGGAATCAGAGATTGAGGATTGGAAAAATAGGAGACCCACGGGGGATAATGTCAAACCTAATTAAGCATAAGTATTTAATGAACTTCATCACTAGGGGCACAAGCGCTTGCCAAAGATTGGTCTAGCTGACAACTATGAACAGGCTCTAAAAGTACATAGCAAACAGTATTGTGGGCATGGAATAAAGGCTTGGAGTGAATTAAGCATCAAGATATCTTGACAGATCTTGCTTTGTGGCATTTCAGTACCTCTTCGCCCTTCATGAGAAAAATTAGTTATATTAATGAAATCTAAAGGATAGTACTCGCTCCCTGTAGCAGCGATGTTGAAATTTTTCTTAGCCTTTGCTCTCTTTCAATCTATATATGCATGGTCAGCTAGGCCGCATCTAAAGTCCGTTCTGGCCAGCGCAAACGTTGTCGAAAAGGTCATATCTTTCACAATACCTATCTTGACGATCTGCCTGCTTTAGGTGAAAGGCATCCATCCAGCAGTCTCTTGGTGCTTTCCTCTTCCTTGCAAATTCATTTGTAAGTATGATCACCATCCCAGTAATGATACGATCCCTCACAATTGCCCTTAGTAACGATAAATTTGGCATTTGGAGCAAGCCTTATGTTGGTAAGTTATATCCACTGTAAAGCGCAGGTGAAGCCCTAGAGTGTCCTTTCGGCAAGGCGTCATCCATTGGTTCAAGCTTATTCGATCGATCTATGCCCTACCAACAGAAGGCAAACGGATTTTACAATCGCTGGTTAATGACACGCTTCACGATAGCATTTATTGCACTCAGGCCAATCACCAAGGCCAAAACTGGTCATAAGTGGTCGCTGATTTCTAGTAGTATCTTCGAATTGACTAACATGCTCTTCCAATTCACTGGAATGTCAAATAGTAATAAGGATTCGACCAGCGCAAGCCCAGACTACAGCATTTAACGCGCCAAGGAAACGACGATGCTTTTCTTTCCTGGTCCAGCTTCGAGTTACCTCCTGTTTATCGTCTTTGACCCCACGACACCTTTTCGCAGACACATGCACTCAACTTTTATCCCCAAGCGCTAGCAAAGGATACCCAAGACCATGAACCGCAACAGAGACTCTATTATGTCTCAGCAAAAGTCGTCGATCTCGAACCCACCTTCTCGAAGTATGGCTTTCGCGAGCCCATCATGTACACAAAATTTCAACGATATTTAATTGCCAAATGTAGAAGACGGCCTCACCATGCAATCGAGGAATACTACGGAAGATACCTTGTCGGTATGGCGTTTAAGCCGACATATAGGAGAAGCCACACTAGGCGGCATACTGGGCGATCAAGGGGTTTGAGCAGAACTGCAACAATTAAATATGCAATTACAATGTGGATTCTTGTCATGTCGATGAATACTTCGCCATTGCTCAGCATGAGCACAGTCGATGGTTTCCAAATTCATTACCCAGCGAGCCGATGTCATGAGCAAGATATTCCCTTGTCTAGTGAGCAGCAGTTACAAATGCGAATTATACTTCAGCCAAAGTCAACCGACCTCATATGCAAAACTCAAAGTTATGCCATTTGCGCACAGTATAGCGCTCTGGGTTGTTTACCAATGCACAGTGCGCGCTCCTCGACTTCCGTGGTCATAAGACGCATCATCTTCTCTGGGCCGAGAAGACGATTCAAGTACTGTTCATTGATTATGAACATCTTATGGCACCACATAGCTTTATGGTATATCAGTTGCGTATCTTTCTCCTACACTATCGTCTTGGCATGACTGACAAAAATGGGTTTTCTTCTATAGCTAGAGATCATAGATAGTCCTAGTCGCAACGAGTCACATAAGGACAGCGATCTGCTAATAAGCCATCCTTCGAGTATTCCAGAGAAATGGTACAAGGGCTGAATGATGTAACTGCGACGACAATCCGAGGAACTCAAACGCTGTCCATGGTGCCCGGCCCCACTGCCGATCATTCTATAGCCCGACCCACCCCGCGCGATAATTCCGGGCATTCGCCAATCAAACTCCGATGCTATCACACGTTGCCCCTGGGAGAGCATTTGTCTCTGTCAAAAGACTCGGCGACTTAAAGAGTACGTGCAGGTAAGCAGCAGCAGTAATTGGGCGTTCGGGCGGTGCCCTTGCAAGCTTGTTCAGCTCCGAATATGTATGCCAAGACTGCACTACGTGATTATTTCCAACATCATCTGGAAATACTACCTTGCAATATGCGGTCTATGATATCGTGCTTGCGACATGCATGGCTTACAAAGTGACGCGATCAGAAATATTGCCCCGCTGCTGCGTATGCTGGACGGGAATGGATGCGAGCAAGCGTGAGGTCAAAATCGGCCTTGGGTAAGAGGATAAAAGCCGGCCATTCTGTCGGTCTGAAGGGTTGTAGCATGCATACACTTTCGTCAATCACCATGCATGGCTTAGCAAGGGCCGGTACAGCAGGCGCCTTCTTGGTGTCCCTCGTGAGCGCTTCGTTCGATAGTAACCTCAACTATGACAGTCCATCCAAGCACGGGCGGCATATCAACCTGGGTGTTAATGTCCCCAAGGTTACGAGACGTGCCTTCAAACGAGATGCTATAGCTTATAAGGCCGAAGAGCTGAACTTCACTCATGGCGTTGCTTCTGGGGATCCATGGCCTGAGAGTGTGATCTTATGGACTCGAGTCGCACCTAATTTAGATTCAGACCGGAGCAATATTACAGTACAGGGCACAGTAGATCTCTACAACCACGAAACGGAGAAATATATCAAGGCTAGCGCCAATCCGATTTGTGTTCAGTGGAAGGTCTTTGGGTCGAGTGAGTCCAAATATCCGACCAACGACAGCAACGTCGTGTCGCAGGGTCAGGCGTATACCACAAGCGATATCGACTACACAGTCAAGGCATGTCGGTTTTTCTGAAAGAAGACTGCACAATCAACTAATCTCTTGCAGGTTGAAGCCACTGGCTTGCAACCATTTTCGACTTATAACTACCAATTCAATATTTGTAACACCAACATCACCAGCCCGCTCGGTCGCACTAAAACCACCCCTGCTGCGGATGATGATGTGTCAGAGCTGAAGTTTGCAGTATTTAGTTGCGCCAACTACCCAAATGGTTACTTTAACGTATATGGAAATGCGGCGAGAAAGGATGAGCACGATTTCGTCATCCATCTTGGTGACTACATTTATGAGAATGGCAACAAGGGCGAGCGTGCCCACAAACCCGCCAATGTTCTCTTTAGCTTGTGGGATTACCGCACCCGTATCGGCCAAGTAAGCCATGTTACGCGTTGCACCAATTAGAAACATTGCTGACGAGGAGTAGTACCGTACTGACCCAGACCTGCTTCTCTTAACACAGAATTTTGCCTGGATCCCGACCTGGGATGACCACGAAGTGGCCAATAACGGCTACAGAGATGGCTTCAGCGCTCTGAACAACACCGAGGAGTCTTTCCGGAATGATGGCCCCAACATCAGTGTAGACCAGCGCAAGATGAACGCTGTCCGTGCATATTTCGAGTGGATTCCCATTAGGTCAGTAGTGTACTCGCATCATCTAACACATTGTTTCTGACAATTGGACAGACAGATTGATCTTGACGATAATTTGCGTGTGTGGAGATCGTTCCAGATGGGCAAGCTGGCTGACCTGATCATTCTTGACACCCGTAACTACGACCGAAGCATTACCTCTCTGGGTGAGCCTCTTTCTAAGTAAACAAAACTTTTGATGTAAACTAACATAAATTCCAGATTGGAATGACGACTACATCCAGATCATTAAGGATGAAGCCTCACGTTCTCTCATGGGCTCACATCAGGAGAAATGGTTTTATAACCAGCTCACAGTATCGTCAGAAAGAAACGCCACCTGGCGAGTGATTGGAGATCAGATCATCTTCTCTCGCATCAGAGAGTCTTTTGGCTGGAACGGCGACAACTGGAATGTGAGTCGCAGATACCACACTGCAATAATCAATACTGACGAAGCTCAGGGCTACCAAGCCAACCGAAATCGCACATTCCAGCATCTGTATGACAACAATATCCAGAACAACCTGTTCCTGGCTGGAGACAGTCACCAGAATTGGGTAAGATGATTTAAAGCTCAACGACGCCTCGCGCTAATGATCTGTTAGGTGTCTGACCTTGCGTGGGTTGGTACCAAAGACTACAACAACGGTACTGGTGCGGGTGCCATAGGAGTCGAGTTTGCCGGAACTGCTGTGGCTTCCTCAGGAGCAAGCGGCAACATATTGACGACCAGAGCTGCGGCTCAGACTCGTCTCGACGATGAGTGGAATTCTGAGTTACAGTGGCAGGACGGTTATTACCGTGGTTATTTCCTCCTCAGCTTGACCCCTGAACAGGCCACTGCTGAGTTTTACGGTACGTAAAATATTGCGTGGGATACTCATCGAACAAAAACTAAAGATGAGAAGGTTCTCCGAGTGTTGCCTTAAGGAACCCGTGGAATCTACCACTCGCAAACTTCACGGTTCTGAGCGGCGACAACCGATTGTCGCGTCCGATTGCTGGCGGTTCAGTTGAAGCTGGTGCTTTGCGCGGTGGCCAGGTCAACCCCACCAATTTGACATTGAATACTGAAACAGGCGAATGGGAAATCATTGGATTCCCCAAGATGTACATTACTAGTACCAGTTCTTAAACGTTTGAGTAATAATATCGAGGGCATTAGTGCCAATCGCACTGCAATTCCACAAAACGTTTTGTGTTGCGGTCTGGGCTGCCGTGATCAAGTGCCCCAACCCGCCAATTTGAACACTCTAGCCTAGAGTATCCCTCAATCCAGCTTTCGGCACTGCAAGTGTAGCTGCAGCTCCAGTTATGGCAGGGCAACTGGCGTGGCCTGTGTACACTACCTACCTCAGATTGCAGTCGCCAGCTATAGAGCAAGTCTAGGGGCTCTTCCGCCTGGTCTTCAGCTTTTATGCAGAATGTCAATCTGGACTTGCGATCATATATCCGACCACCTACGTGCTTTGGGTAATGACTTCGTTATAGCAGAACACTGAATGGATAATGGCGAGTATGTCACGTCAGTCTGTTCTGTCGGCCGTGCTGGCGTCCGTTCCTGTTACGACCTACATCGTCATTCAGAGTTTTGCCAAGAACACCCGAATATGCTCGAAGGTTGGCGCATATGTCGATTGGTCGGTTTCTTACATATATATGGCGTAAAATCAAGTGTTGCCATCGAGCTGCACTTTTTAATTATCGTCGAGATTCATAGAGGAATCACAATGTTCAATTGATAGGAAGTCTACGATCATCACTAACATCACACGTTCATAAACCCTTCTGTAGAGCTACGTGTTAATCGTTTTTCTTTAAATTCTAAATATAGTGAGTACATATCTTCCCGGCCCTAGCCCGTTTTATAGAAATGTGTAGCTTTTATACAGTCTTGGCTCGAACAACCAGCCGATTGTTATACGTAGTAACTCAACGCCTATTAAAACTAGCCGCTTGCCTAGCCGCCATAGCCATGGCGTTCGCGATCTCTGTGGCAGCCTCAACATTGTGATCATTTCTCTAGTTTCAATATTGAGTACCTTCAAGAGGAAGCAGAGATTTAGTCGTACTCTTCTTTTGGATATCGATTTCTCTTTGGGCTTGCTCTGCCGAATTAAGATTGTCCTCGGGCGCCCTGATATGGCTGTTAGTAGACCGGGTACTTAAGGCGTTCGGGTCTTTCCTCATAAAGCCTAGGTTAGTCAGCTACAGCTACCTCATTGCGGCCGCGGCATACATACCTCGTATGTAACCTAGTCACGTCCGCCTGTGAATTTCAGTGAATGCAGGGCTAAAGGGAGACGGGCTGGCATGACTACGGCGCCAAATGGGATCGGCTCGCAGGCGGCAGTATAATCATATCTGCTTGCTTACCACGATGTGGGCCGGCTGCATGTGCTGCTCTTTTGGACCCGGCGCTTAGATCATGGCCACAGCGGGGTCTGTATACTACCTATGGCGCTAATCAGCGCAAGGCAGCTGTTTTTGGTGCCCGGCTTCAACATCGAGGTGGCTTGTGCTACAAGGCGACTGCCCCATGAGCTTCATCGTTGGTTTACCACTCACTCGCCGGCATTAATTACTACATCCATCCAGACGAGCTTCAGAGTGCTCCTTCGAGCCCGTCTTCCCACCGATAGTATCTGAGCCTCTTGGATCATAATATTTTATCACGTTGCGCTGCCGCCCATAAAGAGATGGCTACAGGCGTTATAACTACTGACTGTCATGGTGCCGGCCGAGGTCATTGCCATAGTTCAGACTGGGAGGACGGCACAGCCAAGCATCTTGCTAGCAGTAAGCACCGTCTCAAGGAGACTGAGGGTTTTTCATTATCACGTTTAGAGAATTTGCCCGCCGAGCTGAGAACCCTGCTTCTCTTGAGTATGCCAGACCTCCCAACGCTGCGCTCTCTCGTCCGCGCCTCTCCCATTCTGCACGCCCAATACCTTGATAACCGTAACAATATTCTTTCCGCCTGTTTGGACTACGAAGTGGATGGCTTCCTGATCGATGCCTACGCTACTGCCATGTCTCGGGCGCGTGAGCTTGGGTCTCCCAGGACTGACAAGAACATTACCGACTTTCTCAGTACCTATCAGGCTTGGCTGTCAGGTTCAACTCCCGTTCCAGATATCAAATCAATTCATGCCAGTCGTATCCGTTGGTTAGCGGCCTACCACCTGTCTGTCGCCCGGCCTCTGGCTCACCTATATAGCAACTGGGCACTCGCAAACCTCAATACCGCGACCCTCTCGTCAACGGGCCAGCAAGGAGCAGCAGCAGTAGCAGTAGAAGAAGTAGCTTCTCCTGCACAAGACGAGCACGACGTAGAACTGAGTAGAAGCGAGGAGAGACGCGTTTTCCGAGCTCTTTACCGGTTTGAGACTTATCAGCACCTCTTCGGCCAGAATCAAGCCCCACGCCACGGATCATTTCGTCATCATGAAATTAATGACTGGTTCTTTTGTATTTTTGACCCTTGGGAAGCCGAGGCCATCGGATGCATTGATATCTTTGTCAGGCTTAGATACGAAGACACCTTCAATGAAATAAATAAAGATCTGCACCCTAGGAATGCCAGGTTCAGGCTCGAGAATGGGGTTTATAACCCCGAGGGATCATACGACCTAGAGATGGAGCATGACAGTAAGCATGCAAGAAGTGCTTTTTCATACTCCAAGTCTATCTGAGAGTGCATTGGGCCAAGAAGAAATATGGCTGACTGTCGACAAACAGGCTACATGGACGGCACCGTTTCCCGCGGCTTAAAGATGACAGCACGGCTATTAGGAATCGACGACCACGAGAAGCTTGTCTCTGAAATGCAGCGGTGTCTTACTCACTATCGGGACTTGGATGCACCTGTAAGGAGTGCCCTCGGGTCTGAGGCACAGAATGATCGGCGTGAGATGTCGACTAACTTCCCCAACACGAGGGACGAGGCCGAGCAGAGGCGGGACCCCATAAACTTCATTGGAGACACCGCGCCGCCCGACGGGCTGCCAATCGCGTGGGTTCTTTTGTGGGGTGGCAAGTATGCCAACATTTACGGAGAATACGTGCCGCAGTCAGTGAGACGATGGGGCTATGTTATGTGGGATGAGCGTCGATGGGCTGATATGGGGGCTAAAGATCTTGTTGCGAGACAGTGGGAGTCGTCGCCTGAGCTGGTTGACGAGATTGAGAATGATTATTGGTGGAGTCCCGTGGCAAGATGATGTCGCCAGGGCCCTACGTTCTGGGAGGATTTGGGCTTATTCAAATAGATAGTTCCAAGCATTCATCTATGAGCACAAGCGTGAATGAATGTTAATCTTGTTCCTGGGTAGCTCGCTAGAAGCTGGACGTGCCCTGTACATTGCCTGGTCATCTACAGTCCATCTACAGTCCATATGTTACACATACACTGTCTAAACAATTCTTTGCACCAAGTGGGCAAGTCACGTCGTGGTGAGAGTTTACCCATTCCCACGAGGTGAAGGGACTCACCGCAGGTGTAGAGTCCACTTAGGTCTCTCGCTGAGTCCACCGAAACACTGTATATTCATTTCGGCATGCTGTAACTCCCCATAAAGAGCGGATTGGATGGATCAAGAGCGGAAGCATTGAATGCGACACGCGAATGACAGATTGATGCCAGACAAATGACCTTTCTGATATGATGAATAAGTCGTGCAGTGAGGTGATATTTGGAGAAGAAAATGACTCTGCATCTTGCTTTCAGATCGCATGGCTAGCCCAGTTGCTGTGCTCCAGGGTACGATGCGTTTGTGTGCACTATCCATAATTCGTAGGTACTCCAGCTCCTGTACGGATCCGTAAGGTAGACTTTAAGTTCATGGCGTATGCCTTGGCGTAAGCTAGAACTTCATCAGCAAAATGTACCGCCTCACACTTGATGCCATTGCCATTATGTCCACCCATACTACGGATTCGTACATGCAGTGCTTTGAAGTCTGGGGAACCGACAGTAATGCAAACATGGACCAGATCGGGCACTCTGCAATCGAATGGTTGAGTGGGCACGGTTTGTTGAGAAACAGGAAGCATCACGTGATCCACTTTCCTCAATTGAACCTCGGCTACCTTTGAGCTGGAATGGACCCCTTGGATCACGGGCCCATTGGGAGCTCCGGCAACTCTAAAAGACCCGACGAATCTCATCGCGAGGATAACCACCACACCACGGGTTGTAGCTCGGCTTATATTGCCGCATCTTCCATCTGACCTTGGAAGCATCTACTTTTCAAATTTTCTTGTTTCTTGCAAGCAGTTTTCAAAAATGGTCTCAGTTCCCAGCAAGACGCCGCGCCAGACGCTGACTGTTGTGGACAACAGGACGGGCAAGGCGTATGAACTCCCTATCAAGCACAACTCTGTCTTGGCAACCGACATTAAGAAGATCAAGGCAGATGGTGGTCCTGCAGAGGATGAGACCAACCAGGGTCTCCGTGTGTATGATCCAGCATACATGAACACCGCAGTCATTGAGAGCAAGATCACCTACATCAATGGCCAGGAGGGTGTGTTGAGGTATCGGGGCTACCCCATCCAGCAACTCGTGAAGAAGAGCAACTTCTTGGAGTCTGCATACTTGCTCATCTACGGAGAACTGCCCACTCAGTCTCGCTACGACAATTGGCAGAATGAGATCATGAATCACACCTACATCCACAGCGATATTGAAAACATGTTCAAGTCGTTCCGATATGACTCGCACCCCATGTCCATGCTGACATCAGCTTTCGCGACCTTGGGATCTTTCGCCCCCGAGGCCAACCCTTCGCTGGCTGGGCAGAAATTGTACACCAATGCGGCTTCCGGCAACCTGGAGGCGCTGAAGGTGCTGGACAAGCAGATTTTGCGGATCATAGGAAAAGCTCCGACGCTGGCTGCGGCGTCCTACAGAATGCGCCAGGGTCGGCCGTTTAACAGACCAGCACAGGGCTTGTCGTACACAGGTAACTTCTTGTACTTGCTAGACCATCTGTCAGGGCACGAATACCAGCCGCACCCAGTGCTTGAAAGAGCTCTTGATGCGCTCTTCATCATCCACGCTGATCACGAAGTAAACTGCTCTACGGCGACCGTTCTTCAGGTTGGGTCCTCTTTGGTAGACCCGTACTCCATGGTATCAGCTGGCTGTGCGGCACTGTACGGACCGTCGCACGGCGGTGCATCCGAGAGTGCTATCCGCATGCTTATGGAGATTGGGTCTCCTGACAACGTACCAGCATTTATGGAGAAGGTCGAAAAGCGGGAACGTGTCCTGGTGGGATTCGGCCACAGAGTCTACAAGAACGTGGACCCACGGTCGACCGCAATCCGCGAGTTGGCGGAAGAAGTCTTTAAGGTCACTGGACGCAACCAGCTTCTCGACACGGCGCTGACTCTAGCCGAGTACGCAAGGAAGAGCGAGTTCATGAAAAGTCGCAACCTCTATCCTAACGTGGACTTCTACTCTGGGCTAATCTACCAGGCCATGGGCTTCCCACTGGACTTCTATCCGGTGCTATTCGCTGTGCCCCGATGTGTGGGATGGCTGGCGCACTGGAGGCAGATGATTCTCAACCCGTCTGGTGTGAAGATTTGGAGACCGCGGCAGCTGTATCTCGGCGAGACTGAGAGGGAATACATTGAGAGTAAGGACCGGAAGGAGAAGTCAAGTAGTGCTGGACCCGTCCAGGTGAACCATGGAGGCGACAGCAAGAGACATCTGTTGGCGTCGTACAAGGACGAGACGGGCCATGTTTGGGGCAAGGCCAAGCTCTGAGGAACTAACCTTGGACGTGTTTGATTATGGAGCTCCTATAACTTTCTGTTACCTGTATAGCCTGTAGATATACCATAGCATCGCAAATGGCTGATAGCTTATCACTTCATGAAATACGAACTGTGCGATGCTGTCCTGATAGGTGACGCCGAGCCGTCCAGCGTGGCCCGGAAGCACTACGTTATGGGTTGAGGTTGTATCCATGTGGGCTTTTGCAAGTTTTACCTGATACACTAGCAGTCTTCTAGAAGGATGAGATACCCCACGGGCTGACGTTCATCTGTTATGTACCAGGATAAGAGTAAGTACTCAACCAAGCTGGTCGATGGAGCGCTGTGGAAATCCAATTCAATGTCCGCTTAGTCACCCGATGGCAGTGGGGATCCCAAGGTCAGTCTACTATAGATGGTTTGTTTCATCGCTTCAGCTCCAAATCGAAACACTGACACGGGACGGGACTCGTCCGAACGTTGACGAGATGCGGCAGTGCGCGAGATGATCAGATGTTCAGGGGCTGTTTTAGTGGGCTGCCTGATGGAATTTAGCGGGCACTTGGCGGCGGATAGACAGGATGCCGCCGCCAAGGGCTAATAACATATTGGCTAACATTGGCTAACATGTTGGCTACAGCCACTCCGAGGCGCGCTATTCGCCAATGGACCACGCGAGATTTGACGACAGCTCAATCAATCAGCTCGGCCCCCTCGTAGTTAATTCAGGTGGGCTGCCGCTGACGTTTTCGTCCCCGGGACTGGAATGACTTCGTGTTCTTTGAGATGACCTTCTCGCCGATTTGCAGTTGCTGTTCACTCCTCTTTGTGGAATAAGAGTATCGTTCTTTCAACCATCTTGCCTCTCTATTCTATACCCTCTGGCTGGTCCTTGGAGCGCTGTACATCTTATTGCATACGCCTAAAACTCTATACGCCGACCTCGCAAAAATGGCACCCGTGGAACCAGGCACCCGGAAGAGGGTGCTCAAGGTCATCTTCATCTCGCTGCTGCTCGACCTGGTATGTGGCATACTTGACTCATGTGAACGTATGTCTCATGTCCCCCAACACATGCTGACGCGGTATCGATAGATCTCTTTTACATTTATTCTCCCGCTCTTCCCGAAACTCCTCGAATTCTACCGCAACAGCGAAACAAGCTCCGAGTCGCAATCTAGTCTGCTGGCGCGCATCCTCGGTGGCCTCAATGCCTATAAGTCAGCCTTCGCGAAACCGATCGACTCGAGATATGACATCGTTCTGTTGGGCGGCGCCCTCGGCAGTCTGTTCTCGCTCCTTCAAGCCGTTGCCTCGCCCGTCATAGGACTTCTTTCCGACAAGTATGGAAGACGTAGGGCTCTGTTGGTCAGCATGGTCGGCAATATCCTGTCTGTCTTGCTCTGGGTCGTGGCGGTAGACTTCAGGACTTTCCTGGCCTCGCGTGTCGTGGGCGGCTTGTCTGAGGGCAATATTCAGCTTGCCACTGCCATCGCAAGCGATATCTCCGACGAGAGCAATCGTGGCGCGACCATGGGCCTGATCGGAGCTTGTTTCTCCATTGCATTCACGTTCGGGCCCGCGCTCGGCGCATATCTCAGCACTATCACGACGGTAGCGGAGAACCCCTTTGCCACAGCCGCCGGGGTGTCACTCTTTCTTATCGTTGCCGAAACGCTCTATCTCTACTTGGCACTCCCAGAGACACTTCCAAGCAAGGTTGAGGAAAAGAAGAATGCTCCTGCCACCAAGAAGAAGCCTGCCTCGGCCAAGGCCCAACCAATCCAGCGCTTGAACTCGCACACGATTCTGAACACGGTGCACTTCGTTTTTCTGCTTTTCTTCTCCGGCATGGAGTTCTCGCTTCCATTCATGACCTATGACCTGTTCCATTTCAGCGCAGCTGACAATGGTCGACTACTGGGCTTCGTCGGGCTCATTGCCTCGGTCCTGCAGGGCGGTGTCACCCGGCGCTTGCCTCCTTTGCTATCCGTCCAGTGCGGCGTCTTATCATGTCTTCTCGCATTCAGCTTGCTGTGCACATGTCGTAGTGTTAGTCATCTCTACATGGCCGCTTCGTTCCTGGCTTGCACCTCGGCCACGGTTGTTAGCGGACTCAACACACTGAGCAGTTTGGAGGCGAGCGCCGATGAGCGCGGCGGCAAGTTGGGCATGCTGAGAAGTATGGGGCAACTAGGACGTGGTCTAGGCCCGATTCTGTTCACCAGTGTGTATTGGTGGGCTGGCAGAGACGTTGCGTACGCGCTGGGCGCTGCCGGCATGGCTGGTGTGGCTGCTCTGGTTTTCCTGGGTTTGCAGGCACCACCAGAGCCAGATGAGCAGGCAGAGTTGTTGGAGAAGAAGGAGCTATAAGGTGAAGCTTTGTATATGTAATAACACCTGTAAATAACAGCGTCATCCTACGCACTGCATAGTTGTGCTCCGCATACAGCCATATTTTAGATTTCAATGTATGCAAGGGAGCCTCATTTGAATCACTATGCTATACAAATTAAGCGAAAATCGTATACATTTGTCAAAAAGACTTACATGCAGCTAGCTAGGTTAGCACTATGCGTGTAGTCAATGCCTTTCCCAGCCTGATGAGTAGCGCCGAAACTATGATTGAAATGACTAACAGTGACTCAATTACGGCTTATCGGCCAAGACACAGCTTTTAAGTAAACGTTCGCGTCTCCGATGTGTCACGCAACTCCACAATCAGGAAGTTATGAAACTCTATTTAGGTTCGTGATGTGACGGGGACTAGGCGAACCTCTTATCATCATCATAGTACTCCCACCGGCGCCAATCGAAGATGGCTAATACTACAAAACTACAAAGAGCATTTCGTTCTGAACGCCTGCTGTTCAGGGCCATAGAGGACGACGACGCAGACAGGCAGTGGTTCTATACCCAGGTCCAGTCCGATCCAGTCAGTTTCGCATCGCTCGATTCAAGTCTGCTGCGGCCCCAGATCCGGAGCCGCAGCGATGCCAAGCTGTCCGATCTCCAGAACATGCTGCTCGGCGTCATGATCTGCCTGCCCCCTAACACGTCGTATGACCAACCAACACCAATCGGCATCCTGAGCCTAGACGACGAGGCCGGGAGCAACTATCGCCACCACCACCGGCTGGCGGTCCTGGCCATCGCCGTCTCTGCAGACCATCAGGGCAGCGGCTATGGCGCGGAGGCCATACGCTGGGCGGTGGACTGGGCGTTCGAGAGGGCCAACATCCACTCGGTCAGCCTCGCGTGCGTCGAGTACAACGACCGCGCCAAGCACCTGTACGAGAAGCTGGGGTTCGTCCTCGAGGGCAGGCTGAGGAAATGCCACTTCCACGAACGCAGGTGGTGGGACGTCCTCATGTTCTCCATGCTCGAGGAGGAGTGGGAGGCCGTGAGGGAGAAGGAGAGCGATGTCCGGAGCGGGATCGGGCAGGTAGTTGGTAAACATACCTATCTTTGACCTGATTGATATCTTGCCCGCATATCACGAGGCTATTCCTTTCCCTCTTCCCTTCTGTTTGAACGTGGTATAGTCATATTTTGACCTCGTTGCGTCTGGACGACTGCGGTGAAGTCTCTGTCGCGTTCAGGCTACGATTCCAAATTAATGGATAAATTGGAAAATATGGTCTATTGGTGGTACTTTTCAAGTACACAGGATTCTCACGACGGCCAGCTGGATGTCCAATGTGCTCAAAGCAACAAGTATACCTCGTCTGAGGTATGAGAATCAAAGAAGGTTTTGCGTCAAGATGTGACAAACTTCCACGGGTGCTTGGATGAATTTGCCACGAAAGAGCGATCTTGAATTTAAAAGTAATGGGAAGGAAGTAGGTAGCACGAAAAGGAACGACTCGTGCGCTGGGACTAAATATGCCGGATAGTGATGGACGTGATGAGCGGCTAGTGTAGCTGGCAGTCTTATAGTTCTAAATAATTGAGCTTTATCCCACCAGCGGATACCTGTAGAGGAACTTCTTGGCCTGTTGTATCTCCGTACTCGAAGCTATGATGTGTAGGAAGTATTACCTGGGGCTGAGCACGGATAACAAATGTCCCTAGGGGGGGGGAGCGTTGCGGCTCACACCGCTTGACGCAGCTCGTAGGTGACAGTATGGGTGGTATTTTATGTGGTTCAGGGAATTTTTGATATTCTTTTTGTTACTGTTCATGGCTGGTGAAGTTGTTGTAATTTTTATTGCGTTCGGCTACCTCACGACGAGTGGCAGTCGCTTTGCAGATACTGCGCGGCTAGACAACTTTTATTTGGTACTGCAGCTGGTTTGGCAACGACCGTAGACTTTTAGACTTATTCGATCCATCACATATTTAGGTCTACAGTTCGAGCCCCATTCTCTTCGTCGTTTTATGTTTTCAGTAGTTTTGTCTTTGGCCGTCTGTAACCATTAACCGTCTAAGAATTTCGTGCATACTCGTTATTCCTCGTCCCATCAAACTCATCGAATAGCCAGCCATTTTAAACTTTACCATTCGTTCCATCATGACTATTCTTATTATTACTCAATGCTAGTTGAGTTTAGTTCCCTCCTCAGAAGTTCTCTTGCTTGCACAACCCAAATTATACATACGAAATCCCAACCACATTACATGCTAGTACAACCATTAAGTAGCTCTAAGAGCCCACTCTGTCTTAATTGAAACCTTTAGCCCTGTGATCCATTCAAAGTGTCGTTCACATTTTGATATCATCTCAAGTTGGATTGGCCGACCCTCACCCCTGCTTTCGCTTCTTCATCCACCCAGCGCAGAGTCCAATGGACTGCATAACAACAAGAGTGTATTCAAGGGCGCACAGAGGTACCAACCGGAGGGACAAATCGGGGTACTTGTCAATATAACCATAACTTATAAGATAGTCGTGGTGTACAAATTTGAGAGCCACTACGAGGTCGGCGGTGGCCAAGGCAAAGTCCATGATAGGGAAGAATAGTATCAGAGCAAATCTCCGTGCTTTTTTAAGAGGGGCAATATTCCTGGGGCGGGTTTCGTTGCCGTCTGTTGCGTGCGGTGCAGGGTCAGTTGTTCCTGACTCCTCAGTATGGTCAACTTGTGGTGGCTGAGTTGGCTGCTCGATACTGGGAAGGTATGTGACAAGTAACACAGCAATCAAGTTCCAGACGATATTGAAGTTGACTAGGATACTCGACGCCGTATGGTCGTCTCCAGCAGCGACTATTTGAAGTAGAGAGACCAGAAAGTAGACCACAAGTGTTGTCCGAATGGTAAGGACAAGTGGAAACCGTGCTGTTATTTGATTCCCCATCTTCACGGATGGCAAGAATAGGTGGTGTCTTGCTTCAGAGTGCTTGTGAAATATGCTATTATATGCTACTGACCGTGGAAGAGTGAGATGAATGCAGGATCACAGTTTCTTAAATCGATGAGACTTACGCTGCTCTCATATTCCATTGCTATTCTCGGTGCGCTCTGTGTTCGTGATGTTACGCAATCCACGGGAACAGCAATGCACAAGTACACAATAGTATCATCATCTTGTTTCCTCCAACCTACAAGCAATGTCCTAGCGGTTGACTTGTCGGCCCGTAGAACTTCATGCTGCAAGTACCCGAGATCAAGGTGTAACTATCATACTAAAAAAGTTGAAAATACAAATCAATTAGCTCCGATGCCATCCCAATGGGCTTACAACTGCAACAGTGTTGATGCCGATAAGGAAGTGGTGCCCAGCAAAGGACTTGCCGAACGGCCTTTAGCGGGTACCCTAGTTCGCTGATGCTTCCACTGGGCGATACATTGGCCACCGATAGCGGTTATCTCCCTCCAACGGTGACACTACTCAACAATCTTGACTGTTGCAAAGTACATGGTTGAGGTCAGCTTCATTCAATCAAACAATCAATCACACAACCTCTATGTCTGATTCAAGCAGGTAGTCCACCTCCGCCCTCAACGTATGCCATTCACTGAGTGTTGATTAGGTCGATCTCAGCATGCCTGCGTTGCAGAAAACAAAAGCTCAGATGCACGGGCCCAACCCAAATCCCTTGTCAACGTTGTCGAACTTCCAGTTCTGAATGTACTTTCGTTGCTCCAAGAGCTGCTCGTCCTTCAGCATTGCCTATGAATGCTGGAGGTAAGTAAGTGCACGCGTGATATCTCACCTGATGACCACTAAGTATTTGAACAGTGATAAGGTGACTTTGCTCGAACAACGCCTAGATAGTGTCGAAAGTGAACTCAGAGCGGAGATCCAAGCACTTCAGAGGACAATTGAGCTAGTCCGACCTGTCATCCCATCAAAGGTCGTCCAGGAAAGTAACGGTGATGACAGTGACCTCGTATCAAGGCACATTGTCACCGAGGAGCAATGGCACGATCTGCGAACATTGTATGTATGCTTGAATCGAGTCGATGGATCGTTGACACTGAAAACGTGTAGTTTTGACGAGAATTGCACCTCCGTCATTGCTTTTATGGATGACCAGCTATACCCAGCTGGTGATACTGTCAGAAGACATGTCCTGTTGTCCACGGTAATATGTCTTGTTGCTTCTCGGGCCATTATGCCTGAAAAATATCAGCTACTCCTCGAAGAAGCCGATGATATCGTCAAGAGAACGTTTCAAGGACCCACCCCTGATCTGTCAACGACAAAGGCATTGATGCTTCTGACAGCATGGACTGGGCGATCCCGCCTTTGGGGTTATGTTGCTTCCATCGCCGCAGAGCTGAAATTGAACACTGCTGTGCTACAACTTGGTGATAATACCGTCCACCAGACAGAAGAGTCTGTCGATCATGCAAGGACCTGGTTATCCTTGTGTTGTTTCGATTTGGCGTAAGGGCTATAGAAATATTGGTGCAAGTTCCAATGCTAACTTGAGATTGTCAAGGATAAACCTCAATCGTCCGTTCGTCATCAACCGAATGAGAGACTACTTACCTTACGTAAAGAACCTTCTCGTATCGCCATTTACGCGACCGGTTGATCATCGAATAGCAGCTTATGTTGAAAGCTTTGCCATTGCGGGTATTTGTATCACCAACTGACTCTTTGGACGGGTCACTAACACAAACCCCAGCCGATACTAAAGCTCAACTACAAACCACGAAACTGCACGTCACACCTCTTCCGCAAGATGTCACATCTCTTCTGGATAACGCCAACGGAAAGATAGATAGGTGGTTTTACGACATTAACAACACCATCAATCCTCTATATCAGACATTTCATGGACGACAAGATCGAAATCGTTTTCTCGTTCCGTACAGCTTCTTGAAAATGTCAGAAGTCAATCCTCTCAGTATATGAGGCTCCGCTGACCACTACTTTTGGCAATGCAGATACATCAACGGCTTTGCGTTGTATGGCACCATATCGGACAGCAACCCTCCCGATCTAAAACGACGGAAATACCTTCAACAAGCTTTGGACAATGCCATTCTCGTGATAAAGACACAATACGACTCGCATGCTCTCCGCAAAGGACTTCGATACACTATGGTGAGGCCAATCCCCTAGCCTATCACTCGTGTTCACGCCTGAAAAGACATATAGGACTACAGCGGAATTACTTCCTACTACGCGATAAACTTTTTGTTCAAGGCTATGAATGCTGCTCATCATTATTTAAATTACTCAATGGTTTTCCCGACACTGAATCAAGCTGCGGAGATGTTTGAGCAAGCTGGAGCTGTAGAAGCCGCCATTGATATTCGCAGAGAGCAGGACAAGCTAGCGCTGCTAACTAATACCGTGCTATCCCCTGAGGTTCTGGAGCACGGGAACTTAGATAAGGATGCAAACGCCTTATTTGACATACCCAGTTTCTGGGATGAGGCGGTTCGTATTTGCTTTCCCTTCGCATTTTGAAATGGCGAACTGATGACATGTAGAACTGGGATGACGCATTTCCTGAAATGAATGTTTATACGCTGGACTAGAGAACTGTCTCGTACACATCAGGCACAACTCATCAGTTCCTGCAGAACCTCCATTCTCAAAGGAGTGCTCTCCGCTTTCAAAGAACATATCGGAAATGAAGATTTTCTTTCTGTCCGATGTTTTAGTATCGCTTTTAATTGTAGCTTTCCAACATTACTTACATCCGTTAAATCTGAGAGAATCTGTTCAGTATCGGAAGCATCCTCTCCAGTCGCGATTTGATCACGCTGCAGTGCTGTTAGTGTTATTAAATACTTGCAATGCGATAGTAAGGGCTTGCCTTTCGGTTCTCGAATAGATTTTGTAGGTACATACCGATGAGCAGCAGGACCTGGAGCGCGAAACAGGCAATAATGATGATAAACCCAGTGTGGTATCGCGGCTCCTCTCTTTCAAGAAAGACTTGGGGTCCGATAACGTTACCGATACAGTAACTGACGAACACAGCTGAAGTGAATACATTCTTTTTACTCCGCCCTGCTACGTTAGCTTGCACTAGGCTCAAGCCCTGGACGAAAGCAACACTGAAGCCGACGATCAGGTAGTAGCCACTAGAAGGAGCGTTAGATAGACCAAAGCTTTTTCGGATGCGACTTACAAAAGGCGCCCGAGGCCTTGCTCTTCAGGAAGTGCGTAGATGAGTGAAGAGCCAAGTATAGCGACCAAAACCCCACCTATCATCAGGAAGTGTCTACAGCCTGTTGCTTTCGCTGCAACATAACTGCAATAGTTACTATTGTCAGTGACCGGCCTGATTGCAAACTCAAACTCAAACTCAAGCTTACCCTGATATCCACAGAGCCAATACCTGTGCTGCTCCACTCGGCATACCAAGTAGTGTAGTCTGGAACTTAGTATATCCAAATCCGTTGATGATAAGGGGTCCAAATGCTGTAACAGCCCCATTCGGAATGCAATTCAGCAGCACGAATAGATTCATCAACCAAAGTCTTGAATCAAGCAATGCTTCCTTGACCTGGTACCATTTAAATGTCTTATTGTCGATACCTGTCTCATTCTGAACGAGTCGAAGGACTGCTATCTCCTTTTCCTCTGCAGTGAGCCAACGTGCTTGGGTTGGGTTGGAAGGTGCAAAAATCGTGAATACAACGCCCCATATGATTGTGGCAGCACCAAAAATGATGAACGGAAACTTCCAGGCAGGAACTGCGGCATCGATGTAGCCGATCCCGTAGGCGATCAGACCACCAAAAATCTGAGCAAAACCGTTCATGGAAAACCAGATACCGGTCCTAAAAGGTTGTTCGCTCCTTGGATGATAGTTAGCTGGTGAACAACAACTTTCCTAACGGTTGTGAAACCACTCGCCTCTTGTAGAACATGGTAGTCATGAGTACGAAGCAAGGAGAAACGCCGGCCTCCAACGCTCCCAGAAAGAACCGGGCTGCTGCAAGACCAGCGAAATCATTTGCCGCAGCCATGCATAAAAGAACGAGGCCCCAGAGAGTGATGAAGATACCGCAAGTCCGAGCGATGTTGAATTTCTGGAAAAGATAACCAACTGGAAACTCGAAGACTAGGTAGCCAATGTAGAAGATGGTCGTTAACCAAGAATACTCGGCTCCGATAAGGTGTGCATCGTCTTTCATGCCCCAAAGTGCGGCGTACGAGACACAAGACTTATCAAGGAACTAATTATAGGCAATTTAGCATGAGGCTAGAACTGTCAAGAATTGAGGTGACACATACTTGGATCATGTAGGTGACCATCAACAACGGCATTAGATGCAAGTCGATTTTTCGCAGCACTCGTCGCGCCACCAGCCCATCAGGGTCAATATCCGTGACGACCCCTCTCAGAGCAGTGACTCCGACATCTGCTCCGTCGATGGGACCCTTCTCTAAAACGCCTTTGACATGGTCGCTATTGCTGCTGCTTTGCCGCCCTTTAGGGTAGAGTTCGCTGCTGGCCATCTTTGCTTGATCCGCGGCAAGATTGATGAAGTTTCTGTATATCAAGAAAACAAGGACAGTCGGCAATGAATTACGACTGGGTGTTGGTGTATTTATCGCCTATATACTACAATCCTCCTATCTGCCGTCCGAAGGTCTGGTTGTGGGGTCAAACCCCAGATAGCCATTATATCGGGTTACATGAACCGAACCAGTCTTGGTCCCACGACTATCATCTGTTTCGTGGGTACAACCTGGCAAACCATGCTGCGTTGGATATCGTGGATAAGTATATGCAGGCCCAATTTACTTTAGTCATGCGTTCTCATGCGGAGGAGGAGATAACGAAGATCGTGCGGCCTCGGTCCCACCGAGCGGTCCGGCCGAGGGCCGAGTGCGCTCTCAGTGCTGTATTGACCCTGTGAGGACAAGAAGCCAGCTACGGTAGAATGTTTTATTTTATTGGCATAATTTCAGTTCATGTCTATAGACAAAAGTTCTTAAGTTCCTGTTTGAACATAAAACCTGACATGCCCAAACAGGTTCGCGTCATAGTTCTCCTCGGGCCCCCAAAATTGCAAGAAAGAACAACTAAAACTCAACTCGAGAAAAATACAAATTTCAAATAATGATAATGCGTGTTTCCGACAAGGGAAACTCAAATGTCACTCTACAATCAGATGGCGTAGTGGACGAGGTCATCCATGCGATCGATAACGCCAACGATGAATTGAGGCGCTTGAACTTGGAGGTAGGTCTTCCTGTCCTCCATAAAGATGCGATGCAGGAGATGCTAAACTGTACAGATCTACAACAATCCTGAAGTTTTGTTCCAAGAGACCAAGGCATGTAAATTACTGTCCGACTGGTTCGAGGCAAAGGGGTGGTCTGTGAAGCGGGGTGTCTATGGCATTGAAACTGCATTCGAGGCTCGCTTCTCCCTACATGAAGGAGGAAGAATAGTGTGTTTCAACGCAGAATACGGTAAGTTCGAGAAGCTTTTGCAACCCTGTATCCAAGACGATCGTGTGCCTGACCATCGATAACAGACGCCCTCCCCGGCGTCGGCCACGCCTGTGGACACAACTTAATCGCAACTTCCACATTAGCGTCGGCAGTAGGCGTCGAAGCCGTGATGAAAGCCCATGATTTGCCGGGAACCCTAGTGGTAATGGGCACGCCCGCCGAGGAAACCGGTGGTGGAAAATGGATCATGGCCAAGAACGGCGCATGGAAAGGCTTCGACGCCTGCGTGATGACGCACGGCATGCCCGACTTCAGCACGCCAATGTGCCTCACCAAAGCCTCCTGGAAGATGCGCGCCAGATTTCACGGCAGGACCGCACATGCTGCGGCCGCGCCGTGGACAGGTCGCAACGCTTGCGATGCTATCGTACAGGCGTACAACGGGATTGCTTTGCTGAGGCAGCAGATCGCGAAGAATGAGAGCGTGCAGGGCGTCATCCTTGAGGCGGGCAAGGCGCCTAATTTGATTCCTGACTATGCTGAGGGCGTCTTTAGTGTGAGAGCGCCGACCTCGCCGAAGTTGGAGGAGCTGAGGAGACGATTCGACCCAATTTTTCATGCCGCTGCCGCAGCAACCGGATGCACTGTCGAGCTTGAATGGTGAGAACACACGCCTTATCTTCGAGAAGTCAGGAGATACTAACGTTCTTTTGCAGGACTGCCCTATACGAGGATGTAGTGACCAACGAAGCACTAGCGGAACAATATCGCCAATACATGATCCAGCATCTAGGCTTATCCCCAAAGCAGATGTTGCCGTTGAAAGAAGCAGCGATAAAGCACGACCAGTCGGGAAGCTCGTAAGTTCAAAGCTTCCTTGTAATTAATGACAAGTTCTGGGCTAACACTTGCAACCGTAGCGACTTTGGCAGCTGTAGCTACATCTGTCCCGGAATCCAGGCAATGTTCGATATTAATGCTGCCGATCTACCACATTCGGCCAAGTTCAAGGAGGCAGCTGGCTTGGAATATGGACATAGGGAGGCACTGCGCGCTGGCAAGGCGAACGCGCTAATCTGTCTTGATGTTCTAATGAACAATGGGTTTGCGACAAGAATGAAGAACGAATTTATAGAGGCCATGAAGCGAGCCGGTCGCTGGGAAGACGAGGCATAGCTTTGACCAATATGACAGAAATACAGCGGATGGGTCTTCTTAAACTTGCATGCCTGTAGGTAGCAGGAATATCTGATATTTGTTTTCATTCAACCTCTGAAGGTTAGCAAATATTGGTTGATAGAAAGCAGTGAAGCAAACTTCAGGTTTCACTTTTCACTCTTTCTGCATTTCTACAGGCGATTTGCATATTGCTGGGAAAGTACAGGCTGTCTCAATCTTCGTAAAGGAGTGTATCATTAGAAATTAGTTTCTATGCTTGTTTTCATGCTCATTATCCAATGCTCAATGCTCAATGCCCGTGACGCCGCTAATGCAAAAGAGTCCCATAGTCAATTTACAAGCCGCACTGGCTGACAGCAACCTGGGTGGCGGTCGCATCGACGCGACCCAGAGCAACAGCTTGGCCGTTGGTCAGGTCGTTCATGGCGTCCAAGGCAATGTTGAAGCCAGCACCGGCATGGTCGATGGCGAGAACGTTGATGGATTTGCCGTTGTAGCTAAGTTGCCAGCAAGTACCGCACTATGGCAACGTCAGAACACAATCAGACCCAAGCATCGGTTTTCATCATGACATACCTGGGGAGAGTTCCAGCCGGAGACGGCGGCAGCGGCACCAATGTATGGGAACTTGGCGACAGCGCCCTGTGTTTGCCAGCCGTAGCGGGTGATCAAACCATTGGCGCCGTCAGAGCAGGAGACAGCGGTCAAGGATCGGCTGCCATCATCATACCCGGTGTCGTAGGCGACTAGTAAAGATGTCAGTTAACTGGATTCTGGCTTCTTGCCGTTCAGAGAGAGCATACCTGTGTCGGCTGAAGCAGCGGCAGCGAGAACAAAGAGCCCGGCAATCTTGGAGAAGAACATTTTGATCAACGGTGTTGTTTATTTGGTATGAGAATGAGTATTGATGTGTTGTAACTAGAGTTTGAAGAGACAATGTAGTTATTTGCTGTTGAGATTGGTGTCGATGGCAGGAAACAACTCCAACTCATGGAGCTTGACGTTGCCTCTATATATGTGATTGCATGATCCCCTAGTATCAGCAGATTCAACACTGCCGGGTTATCCTACGTGACATCGTGACATCGTATCGATAGTTCCTGAGCGCCATCAGCATGGTCCGAGTTCCGCAATCGAACAGCCGTTCTCTGGTGCGAATCCACCACATCTCGTGTTGCTTGTGAAAACTGTGGAGTTGGTTTTTGTTGTTGTCAATGCCGATCTCTTCGTATTTGCCGGCAAACGTGCCAATTTTAGTTGAGTTTAGCAGCGTCTATGGGGCCGCAGCCACCTAAGATCGCGCTAATGCTTGTCCCCAGATCACCGCAAGCCTCATTTGTCTTGCTGACCGGCCGCTCCGCTTTGAACGAATCAATGATGCATTTCAACGGAGCATTCCAGGGTCTCCGTTGAGGTGACCCAGCCGCCATGCACTTAACCTTAACGGCCACTGAAGTAAGACATTGTACACAGCACTCCGTACACAGGTTGCCAACGATGGTTGATTGATTGCATTGCATACTAACTGACCTAAGTCAGTCGCTAAGCCCCGTCAGGCGCGGTTAACCGCCGATGGATGGTAAGCAGGTAGCGCCTAAGTAACTTAGTCTACAGCGCTGCTGCAAATGGTCAGCAGAAAAAAAGTGGTCCAGGGAATGTGGTGAGATTCAGTACCGACCCGATGCGCCTGCATTTGCTTGTTACAAGTGATCCTGCTGTGTGTGAATATGATCCGAAGTCCCAACGTGACCGGGGAATTAAGAAGAACCAAACGACGTAGACGACCCGCAGCGGAATTTCCAGGGTCCAGCAGGTGACCTAGCTTTCAATGCTACGCTCCCCATAGCTACCTCGTATCAGCGACTTATGACGATATGGCACATACAAAGCAGGCGAGAGCCCCTCTGCCAAGTCTTTTGGATTTTGCACCGGCCATCATCCACTGCTTCAAACATTGGCGGAAGCAAAC
This sequence comes from Truncatella angustata, assembly GCF_020726525.1. Lineage (NCBI taxonomy): Eukaryota > Fungi > Ascomycota > Sordariomycetes > Amphisphaeriales > Sporocadaceae > Truncatella > Truncatella angustata. The sequence continues at coordinate 375,736 of NW_025763390.1, read as the reverse complement.
AACTGACAAACAATTCATCCCCCAGATGGATTAGCATCTTGCTTCTTTCAGCAAGTCTGACTTTCGCGTTAGTCGCGGCAGGGTTGGTCGACTGATAACCACATAGCTTACAGTAAGTGCAAGTGAGCACTAAAGTTCTGGGGCTTAGTTGGCGTCCACAAATTTTAGTACGATCTTGTACGTTACCATCAAGCAAAGCAATCCCATCTTGCCATCTCATCAACAGCTTTCTTCTGGTTGTTTTATTAAAAGCCCATGGAGGGGCGATGAGTTCTTGTAATCCATCCACGAATTATCAACATGCTTTTCCGAAATTCCGACTTCAAGGCTGTTCGCGGCAGGTCGGCTTGTTGGAGTAGTCATGAGACACGTCCGAAATTTAGACACCAACAGAACATAGAGTTGATCGATTCGGTGAATTCGACAGCGTTGAATTTGTCGATGTACCAGTCATCGACCCAGGAGTAGGTTAGGCTCTCATTCTTGACTTGATTCGCACAGAACAAGATCTTTCGAGCCCTTTTTTCTGCCTTCCTCTCTGCTTCTTGAAGTCTCTCCGTAGGTGACTTCTTTATTATGATCGTGATCCCAATTATGTGATAGAATGGCTTAGGGAGCTATCTCGTCTTTTCCATGATAAGGTCACGGGTGAACGACAAATCACCTTGAGGTCGAAGAAGGCGCATACTTGCGTCGAATTAGTGAATTCACATCAAAATACTAAACGACGGTTGCTGATAATCTGGGAGAGGTTAGGCACATACGGATTACATGATTGTAAAGTTTTGGGTTGCGTGGTTGGTAATGCGGCTGAGGGAGCGTTGCGCTAAACCCAATCACGTCGCGCATTATCTCGCCAGACATGAGGCTTCAATTTCGATAAGATCCACGAGTTACGCCGACAATAATACCCTAAGGTTAATCGGAGGAAGCACAAACCACATCGGTCTTCACCAGAGATTGTCTGTTCGGGTAGTAAAGTGCAGGTACGTATGTAACTTCGGGTATGTACATTAAAATTAGCGACCAAAATCTGCTATCACACCAGCGCCCGCTGCCCAAAGCCCTTTCACAATGGTCTCGGACGGATCTTCCCGTTGTTTTGGCATGGTAAAATGAATTATCTACAACACGGCTCAGGCGCGTTTGTTGACTCATCCGACCGCTTTCAGGCCCGAAACTGCTTTGGCCCTTTCATGACACTCACGGCTTAGTTTGTCATTGCACGGATTCTTGCTCCCATGTCTGTCGAAGCTTTGAAAACTACGGAGAGTTTTTATCGATTATTTTCTAAGATCCACCCTTATCAGCCAGGCCGGTCGTCTAGTTTCTTTACTTGAAAGTGTTCCGACAGAGGAGCTGACATCTGTTAGAGACTAAAATGCTCGCAAGATCAAATATGAGCATCGGTGTACGTTAACATACATCTTTGGATTATCAGAAGCCAGAACCTTTGAATACAAAATATGTGTTTTCCTAAGCCTTTCGTGCTGGGCCTTTTGTTGCTTTCGTCACGAACTTCAGACGTTCACTACTCGTCAATACCCCTGTGATAGACACGTCATGTATAGTGATCATTATTAGTTTATTGATATGAAGTGTGATGTAACAGTGAGGAAGAGAGCTATCTTCTGTGTCACTGAAAAGCCACCTAAAATGGTTGCCCTAGTTGAATGCTTGAGGCATCCATCACCCTGCAACGCCAATATGTGTTGCCTTGTATGAACAGATCTAATTATTACTCGAGGACGTACAAAAAACGCCTGAAGAATATACTTTCATTCCTTCGAGAGCTGAAGTGGCGGCACAAGAAGGGCAACCATCAATGAAACCAGCCAACCCCATCGATGCTTCCCAGAATTCAGACAGTTCACAACTAGATATGGAACAATCCACGCGTTCGAATGAGGACCCGAATATGGAGAGAATGTCTTGTTTGTGTACGGTTTTTGGTACTCTGCATAACTTTGGTTGGTATAGGGAAAGAATTGAGTAGCAAAGGTTATAGAGTCATGATGCATGGTGAGTTAGACCTCTTCTTGGTGTTACAAATGGCGGTAGTATTGTAAAGGGAAAATGCGTCGGGTGTTCGTCGCTTTCGTGATTGCTGTACTTCCCGCGTAGTTCTGAAACTCCTTTCTTTATTTTCTTTCTAAGCACTGGTACTGTTAAGGCTCCTACAAACTTTGTACCCAACATCTATGCTGTGGACCAGGATGCAAATTTTTTTTTTCGTTTCCTTTTTAACTAATAAGCGGTTTATAGTAGCTTGAATCTCTAGTTGAGATTCAATGCAACATGTATGCTATTAAGAAGATAAGTGATAGATCAACCAAGCATACAACTGAAGGATTTCCGGCAGGCTTTCTTCCTACGTGTAAAAATTAAGACCACGTACAGAACAAATCCTGATATTCAATCAATTTGAACTGAAACACTACCTAACGCCCCAAGGGCGTTCGCTGTTCTGATCGGACACATCGATGTCGTGCATAATGTCACGACTCTCGCGACATCTCCTAGAAACTTTCAGATACCAAAAAACTCGCCGTATGACTTCATTGACACTGGTACGAAACTCTCATTCGTTCTTGACCCTATCCATGACTTGGTGACTAATTCACTGTCTCTTTACATTGACTTTGAAGGAGAAAATATCGTCAAACACGGCACCATATCATAGCTTCAACTCTTTGCTTCTTAACTAAAGAAAGTATTGAATTTACTGACCGTCCGAACTTTGGTTCTAACAAATCTACAAGATACCGAATATTACATGACTTTGATAATGTCTCTATTGCTTCCTAGGTAACTGAACAGAATACAACACCATTTTCGAACAATGGCAAATGCAGCTAAAGCTACGAAATGGGCTAGAGGGGGCTAAGGAGGCGTTTTCTATGCTTCAAGGCCTGAATTTCATTGAGCTTATGCGTTGTATCAACTAGACAGAATTTGGGTGATGTTGTCACACGTTTGTGTTACAATGGAGGGCTAGGGTGCTGGTATTAACGCGCTGAGCCCGACTCTCTATCACATATGGAGGATTCCAGCCCTTATATACCCTATTGCAATCCGATACCCGATAAGCTCTGACAGATGTAATGGTGTGAGGGCGTTCCTCAATACGTGAATTTCAATAACGTCAGTATCACGGTTGGCTTGAGTGAGCCATCCATGAAGGCCATGTCTTAGTAAGCGGGAGAGCTAATTCAATTTATTTTCCTCATTTTGAAGTACAAGAGATTTCATGACATCATTGTACGTTCTCTTTGTTTCAGTATTGCCGACTCCCGTTTAGGATCATGTGAAGATCCATAGACCTAACGAATAGTAGGATAGGCCACAATACAGTCATAGCAACGTATCATCCAGTAATAAACTTGCTATCAAAGGCGGCGACTGTAGAGGCCTAGAATTTCTAGAGCCTTTAAGATGAGATGGCATATTGAAAGCTCCAGTAAATGTCTTATTACGTCTATTTACCATAGCAGTGAATTGGAAAACCAAATATACAAAGCCTAATTCTTAGAAAGAGACGATCATGAATGTTAAGAGTTAGTTGAACTACTTTAAAATACGGTGATATGTATAAGAGTTTAAAATTGGGACGCTACAGAGCTACACATTAACTTTCCAGTATCCGACGAAAGGACTACTTCTGAAAGAATAGCAATATCAAATGACTCATTCCCCGAAAGAAAAAGAAAAGAAAACCGTACTGCAGAGGAATTTGGCTATTGAAGTAAATAGTATAGGCCTTTCCTAAAGCTCTACATTGACAGAGAATGCAAGCGATGGAAAACTAAGAGTCAAAATCCATATGGATGAAAACACGATGATTATCACAGTGGTACTCCGCAAATCTGTTTGAGCGAATAGGATATTGGCGTGCGAATCCTGCTTGAGGGACAAAGATAGAGCCATTCCCCACGACGATCGAGATCTCTGGAGGCTGTGGTTCTCAACCTTTATAGCTGCGTGAGATCCAAGGTCAATGGATCAAAAACGTTCGACGATATGCGTTAGGTACCGCTTGAGTTCTGCTATGACTTTATACAGTCATATTGGAGCTGAAACACCCGTACAGTACGTACTCAAGTCATGGTTTCGTCCTCGGGACGTTCCTATGTATGATGGGACTAGGCACACAACACCGTGGGGAAATTCTGAATTGTATAGATGTACAAGTTCAATATAAATAGAGTTTGCATCAGCTGGGAATTTCCATAGCCTGTCAGCCCTAAATGCTGACTACAGTGGGCCAGTCTGCCAGTGTAGTGTCATTCGATAACGCCCTCAGCCAATGACCCCACGGACAATTCGTGGTGGTTTAGTTACACAATGTACGAACTGCTTCGTTTTTGCATGAACAAATCTTCACCTTGCATGCTACAGAGGCCCATTCCTCAATATTACAATATTTATCAAACAGGATAGTAGCTTGAAACCTATATCCACCACAACTTCTCACTAACTACCCAAACGTTCTAGACGTTAAGAGTGAACATTTCTGGTGCAAATCGAACCCTGGCTGTTAAAGAGAGAATTTGAAGTTTGACTTCAGGGCTCAAACTATGCAGCTCGCCGTTCTTCAACCTACCTCTGCTTCAGCTTCTATATATGTTATCTTGTTAATTACGATCCGTGACAAGATCTCCAATCTTAATAAACGAGATCTGGGATTGATTGGTCAGTTTAAACATGAGAGTTTCACGTGTTGGATTGTTTGTTGTCGTGTCAATGCATCAGAGTTTCTTAAAGTCGAATGCCTCACTCATGCCACCTTATCTCGCTTCTCATGCCTACCAAAATCTTCTGGGGTTGTTGACTGAGATAAAAATCAGTTAAAGTTTACCTATTGCAGGCCACAGACTACATTTACATAAAGTGACCAATCTTTACACATGAATATAGAAATTGTTGGTCATGGACATATTGCCAAAGCCAAACGGGATTTCTCGACGCATTACTTTTCGAGAGAAACATCAAGCTGTCACCTGGTCCCAAATGAATCCTATCACTCATCCCATCAACGCAAAAAATGAGGGTATTCATGAATTGCAACAACAAGTTGCCGCCATACGGAACATATTCCCAGGTCCGCCCACGGAAGTATGTCCAATAGTTCTAGGTATGTTTTGTCCCGCAATAAACGGAATGTATAGTACGCCTAATAACCAATTGGTAGTTCCTGGATTTAACGGATGGGGGACGGCCCTTCCTGGGAACAGTGAACTACTTTGGCGGCTTTGAAAGCTTGCCGTTGTTTCTGTCTCAGCTGGGCTATATTGTTATATTGGTTCGCATTGGCCCGATTTCAAGTAACAGAGAGCGGGCTTGCGAGATCTTCGCACAGCTCACCGAACCTTTGTAACATACCACAAATTTGCAGCGGAATGGTCGATAATAACTTGAATAGTGGTCGAGCCAGACCAGTTGCGCCACCGCCACCACCACCACCACAACAGCCTCCGGAGTCAATACCAGTAAATTTTGGTATTAATCACCCATCTCCATTTCCGGCTTTAGTCGCGGCTGCTGTAACCGACCAAGCAGTACTTTACGACACTGCCGCAAACCGTCTTCCAGCTGACTGGGCATGGAGTGCTACCAATAGAACCAACTTCATCTGTCATTCGCAGGGTGGCACAACTATCAGATATCTGATCGAGCTATTATCTGGAGCGAGCGATCCCGACCTACCACAATTTCTCGGTACCAACCGTCAAAGCTGGGTCAAGTCTGTGGTAACGTTGGGAACCCCTCACAAAGGCACAACTGTGACGGAGGTAGTAGATGTGAGTTATCCGCCGGGAGTCTTATTGATAGTAGACAACATCTGAATCTCCAGCAGAGTATTCTCAATCCACGTGGCTTAGACCCACTCATAGACTTTGTTACCTCGTGCTCATTTGAAGATAAGGGGCAGAGGCTTTACGATCTCCACCTAGACCATTGGGGATTTCATCGCACCAACCCAGGACAAACCTACCAAGAGATGCGTGCGGAAATTGCCCCTACTATTGCTGCGTGGTGGGCTGGACCACACAATGGACTTTTCGACAATAGTATTCAAGGTGTTACCGCTCTTGACTTGTTTGCCCCGAATCCGTCACCAGATATCTATTACTTCACAATGTCTTTCTGTGCTACTCAACCGTTTCTAGACGTCATGCTTACAGCCCAAGATGTCAACGAATTCCTGGCATTGTTTCCATTGAACTGGCTCTGGAATCCCCTAGGAGTATTTGGAAGAGTTGCAGCTCCACTTCAATCACTTGGGAGTATACTAGGTGTCCTCCCTTCACTTCATGCGACACTTACGAGCGTCACTCGCATGGCAAACCGCCATCTTGGGAAAATGGGATATTTCTCACAGATTCCTGCACCTGGCACACAACTGCCCCGGTCAGACATGCTCCCACTCATAATGTTTTTTGCTTACGCCATGGGAGGACGCAATACCACACCTCCTGGGTGGCCAGCTGGCAATTCAGAGGCATTTAAACTCAACGATGGTATAGTTAATACTGAGTCGATGGATGGCCCGGTTGGAGGACCTGTGAACTATGGAAACTTTACACAACAGCTCGCTGCAACTGGTGGTCAATTTGTCAAAGGAGAGTATTGGCATTTGGGAACGAACGGGACTGTAGATCATGCTGATCAAGTAGGGGTATTTACAGATCCCATCACGGTAAGGCTATACCTTTACCATATCTTGTTGACCTCAATTATAATAAAGATGGATCTAAAGTCGCGCTGACGTTTGATATAGAATGCTGAGGTCAAGGTTATGTATCTGTTGTTTGCAGAGCTTGGAGACCGTCTGCTGTAAGGGCCAAGGCTGTAGAAGCCTTGTAGCAGGTGTCTTGGAGTTAGTAGGCTTGAAAATGTACTCTGCAGACTTGAGATTTTAAGTCAACATCATTTCGCCTGCCAATGAAGAGGGGGAAAAAAAAGCAAAAAGAAGAAAGAAAAAGATCGGCAGACAAGCCCGTAGTACCAGGTACCATAAGACTAAACACAGCTAGCTTGAAGTCGATACGATTAATGATATGACGCCCCCGACTTCTCGAAGTCTACCGCAACGATGGCAATTCTCTCAGTCTCAGTGAACTCATCCATGATTATGAATCTGCGAAGGTCGAGTCTAGGGTCTGAGCTGTCATTGCAAACCCCACTACGTACAATGCGTCACATTCACTAGGACTGCCACCGTACAGCGCTTCCACTTGTTCTGGGGATGATACAAGCGGCGCCTTCGCCAGTCCATCAGTAAATGAATCTTCGAGTTTGGGCGATAAAAGCAACCCGCGGATCAACCATGGGTTTCACTTTTGATCCCAAGTTTGCTCGATAAAGTTGTTTACATGCTCGTCAAATAGTCTAGACTCATCAGCAAATCCCCCTCTTTGGACGGGAGATAAGTATACCTTAGTGCTGATTTTCGTGGTATAGAAGACAGCATAGTATAAAGATAGGTTATTTGTAGAGATAGACTTTCAATAATTCTTATAGGGAAGTCCGATAGGCTCAGAGACGAGCTGCGCATGAGTTGAGATTTTACGAAATCTTTCCTCCACACCCCGCCTGTCATAACTGGTTGATCACGCAGCTCCCTTACTGGCATACCATGTTGGAGTGCTTCCAGAGCCGTCTGGATTGAGCAAATGTCGCAGCGAAAACCAAGCCAACATGGCGCAGCCACGTTATCTTCTCTTCTTCAGTTGTGATAAAATATGTAATTTCGTCTTCCGTCGTCACTCGATCTAGAATTCTGAAGGCCACATCATTTGGTATTTGCTCAAAAATCTCTTTAGAGTCTATTCATAGTCACTCAATAACCTTCTTCACAAGATAAGTGACATGTATGGATAATTCCAGGACACATTTAACATCTTATAAATACAGGACTATTAATCGGGCACAGGCACTATATTTGACTACCTTCTCCGATATTCATTTTGCGCGTGTTTATCTGAAAACACTCTATATTTCTTCTCAACCCTAAGGGTTATTGTCTAGAGAATATAGAAGCAGGGCAGCACCGTCTCTATTCATTACTTGTGACGATTCCTACACCAGTGGTATACGAATAGCTAAGGCATATGGTAACATGAGATGGTATCGAAGAGGATGAGACTGTAGAGATAGATATTGAGTATACTGAGCAAAGACGATTGACAATAATAGCCATCAAAGCTTGAGCTTCACCTATAGGTAAGATCTATAACTTGGACGCCGATCGACCAGTCTTAATATCGTTCGCGAGGTCGAAATTACCCAACACAATATCCGGGTATCCTATGCCTCCACTGGCACCAGCCACGTCAGGTAGGCGCCAGGCGCCGCCGTCGACGACGAGGACATGGCCGTTGACATAGTTTCCAGACTCGGCCAGAAGGTACACGGTCGCATCTGCGATCTCTTTGACCAATCCATATCTGCCAAGTGGAATCCCTCGACCTGCTCTACCAGAATCCCGAGACTCTTTGCGAGATAATCGTTGTATGCCTTCTGTGTCGCTGATTCCTCCAGGACTGATGACATTGGATGTGACACCCATCGGCCCATACTCGAGGGCGATGTTTGCCGCAAGCGCATCAACACCGGCTTTGGCCGACGCGACATGTGCTTGAAACGGCATGCCTGTGAAGTGGAATGTGGCTGATATGAAGATTATTCTTCCACCAGTGGTCACACCCGGAGACGGGTTTTCCGCCGCCGAACGGATCAAATGGGAAGCAGTCGCTTTAAAGGTGTTGTACGAGCCCAATAAGTCTATGTCAACCACCGACTTGAAGGCGTTGGAAGAGAGGCTAGTGATAGGGGCTAGGAAGTTTCCTGCTGCTCCAGCACTATTTTCAACGCCTTGTCAGTCGAGAGATTCCCCTCTCCCATATCTGAAAGAAAATAAAATGCAACGTACATGACATAGTCGATTCGCCCGAATTTCTTAATGGTTTGTTGAACAGCTGTCTCAAGGCTATCCAATTTTCGTACATCCACGCCCCCGATACCAATCACCTGGGCTCCAGGACGGGCTGTCGCGATCGATTGTGCCATATCTTGTGTCTTTTCGTCATTGCGCCCGATAATACAAGCATTGGCACCGAGATGTACGAGAGCCCGCACTTGGGCAGAACAAATTGTACCGGCACCACCGGTACAGAATACAACCCTATCCTCTGATTATCACGTCAGGCTTGGGGATCTTGCAGTTACGGGAGTTACTAACTGAAAATCTCATCTTTCCAGATTGCAGAGATATACTCATTCTTTGGAACTGACATCTTTTGTATTTATTTGTTCTCCAGCGGTCGGCATGCAAAATCGACGGCTGAGATTCATAGCACCTCAATTTTCAATGATAGAGCGCTGAGACACAGTTAACAGATCAAAGCGATCGGTTGTGGTTTTATACATTTCACCTTGCTCTTGTGACGGGCCAGGAATGTCACCGCAACGTCATGGGGGAAGGTTAAACACCCCCACGGGCTACACAGCAGGACTAGCGTATGGGCATATTGATTCCATCCGAATTGCACGTGAACGGTCATGTCACTATTTCGGCCGTGGAAAATTCCGAAACCCGAGACGGTTCTATTTCCGTGACCAGGAGATCCCAACAGCGGGACCTGAAGTAAGGTTGAATCTGGGCTCTGATTATAGACGTTGGAACTTTCCGATGGATCAGTGCAAATTAAGAACCAGGAACTTAAGGTCTTTCATGAAAGTAGATACTCATAGGAGACTAGTCTACATGAACCTTTTCTGTGCATGAGTAGGTCCTCTACTGCAGGCTGGTAGGATAGGAAAAAAGCAACAAACTCTATGGTCAAAGTTAGAGGCTCTACCACAGTAGTGCACTAACCTAAAGATGCCATGTGTTTGTGCTGGGGGTAACAACGGGACAACACCCTGGGCTAGCTGAGATTCTGTCGGAGTATGCAAGTGTAGGTGCATGGGGTGAGCGTCATAGTCAGGCACATGAGTCAACAATCTGATGTTCAGGGTATGAAACCAACGGTCAATTGCTGAAATAGACAAATGGGGCAATTAAATCGCATGTGGATAGATACAATCTTAATAAGGAAAACAACAACTCAATAGATGCGAATGTCCATTTCTTATCCGACGATAACACACATGGCCATATTTTAACTGATCTCAACCTAAGAGGCCCAGTTTTGTTGAAACAACTGGGAGAAAGAAAATTTATGTCTCCGCGCTGCCAGTTGCGCCATCTGCATCTGTTCTGCTAGCAAGACGGACCAGCCGACTTTTTGCTACAAGCTTATCAACAAGTATAGTCAACGACGGACTCTGCATGACATCGAAGATAGAGCACTCGGCTTCCAGCGTAGCTACGATCCAATTGCGCAGCTCAACGGAGATGAGTGAATCAACGCCGATCTCGGTCAATGCCAGGGATGGGTCAATGTCGTCCTTGGCGCGGCCGAACTCCTTGGCCAGCTTGGTCAACATGATATCTAAAATGACCCCCTGGGCCTCGGCAACCGTTGTGACAGCCGCAAGTAAGACCTTGGCGCTGCCGCTCCCTGCGGTGGCACCGCCTGATAGACCAGCGGAGTCGGCCCCACCAATTATCTCCAGTGGTGCGAAGCGCGGATCGTGGTTCCAGAAGGTCGCCGACGTTGACCGTACAAAACCAGGGGGGATACCTGTAATGATCTGGCTCGACTGCGGCGTGCGGCGGGGCGACCGAATGGCGGACTCGATAAGACGTAGGACCTCGGCTTCCTCCAGGGGCCGGAGCCCAGCCTTCTTGAGTTGGGCAGCCACGGCACTGTTCTTAGCGTCTGCGAGGACGCCTACGGAATTCACGGCGCCCAAATCCAGCGACACAGCCGGCAAGCCGAGCGATGCACGGTGCTTGGCCAGCGCATCCTGAAAGGTACCGCCGGCGGCGTAGTTGGCCTGGCCTGTGTTACCGCCGACGCCGCTGATGCTTGACAGCATGATGAAGTAGTCGAGCGGCGCAGCGGGAACGAGTTCATGAAGGTTCCACGTACCCTGCACCTTAGCCTGGACGGCGGCTGTATAATCGTTGTGCGACATCTGGTCGAAGAGAACGTCCCGCAAGACCATGGCGGATTGGATCACGCCCTTTATGGGCGGCATGGATTGAGCGCATTCCGCGAGTGCCTGGGCGACATCGTTCTTCTGAGATACGTCACAGCTCTTCAGACTGACAACCGTACCAGACGACTGTAATGCTTCGAGGAAAGCTGCATTCTCGGCGGAAGGTGATGCCGCGCTTCGGGACATTAGGATCAGGTAGCGTGCGCCCTTGTCCACCAACATCTGCGCCACGGACTTGCCAATACCTCCGAGACCACCTACAATCAGATAACTGCCTTCTGAAGACAGCTTCACGGGCCGACTTGGTGGTAGAACCTGCGAATGTTTCCTTAGCTTTTGGAATATTTTATCAAAGAATCGCACATGATCCTGGTGTCAGAGATTTGAGGGTTTTCAGGGGAAATACACTTACCTTGACTAGATCACCTTCCCTTGGTTCCAACACAATCTTTCCCTTATGCTTGCCTTCTTGCATGAATCGGAGGGCCTTCTCGTACTCGGAGATGGGAAAAGACGTAATGGGATGCACCGGGCCCAGCTTACGCTCTTTCACCATGCTGGAAATGTTCTGCACAATCTGGAAAAACTCCATCGGACGCTTATAGTACATGAAAAGCAGATCGAGGGCTGCAAACATCGTGCCACGTGCGAACGGCGCCAGGCCGATATTGTTGTCCAATTCGATGTCGCGTTTCCCAATCTCGATGAAGCGACCGAAATCAGCAAGACAGTTCCAGGACGCGCGAAGCAGCGGCCCTCCAAGCGAATTGAGAATGACGTCAACACCTTTGCCACGGGTGCGTTCCATGACCCCGTTGGCGAAGGAAACGTCACGACTCGAGAAGATGTGGTCGTCGGGGATATCATAAATCTCCTTCAGGAATTCGCGCTTCTCAGCTGTGCCGACGGTAGCGAAGATCTCAGCGCCGATGTCCTTCGCTATCATGATCGCGGACTGTCCGACACCACCGCTGGCGGCATGGATCAGTACCGTCTCATTCGGTCGCAGTCGTGCGACATCGCAAAGTCCATGATAGGCTGTGGCATGTACCAGGGGCAGCGAGGCGCCCTCGGCGAAGCTAAGCCAGTCGGGGAGCTGGGCGACCTTGAGATACTCAATTCGAACCGTTGTCGCGAAGCAATCCACAGCTACTGCATACACACGGTCGCCGACATGGAATCCCTTGGCTTCGGCAATCTTGCCAACACGAGAGACAACGCCGGCACACTCGAAGCCTATGCTCTCCGATTGCAGCTGGTCGAGTGCCACCATGAGGTCACGGAAATTGACGCCGTAGGCTTGTGGCTTGATCTCGACAAATTCGTCCTCCATCGGGCTGTCCAGGCGGGTATCATGTACAAATGTCAAGTTTTGCAGCATGCCCCGAGCTGTAGAAGTAAGCTTCAGGTCCATGCCGCTATTCGAGAAGGGGCGCATTTCGGGCAGCTGCCTCGAGACAGAGCTAGCCACGTCATTGTTCTGCTTGAAGTCCTGGTAAATGCGGGGGATCTGAAGGATATCCGACCGCACGGCATACTCAGTATCCGGAAGAGGTAAGTCATCTTTGAGCATTACTCCCAAAACATAGGTAATGTGATTGATGGAAACGACTTCCCATGTGGGCACTGCCGGGTCCAAATCCAGAGATACGAATCGCCGTGTGGTATCTTCGCAACGTAATGTACGTAGTAGACCGTGGTGGAGACTCATAAATGGATTGGGACAGTCGATCTGCGAGCCCTGAGATAGCCACAGAACGCGCCGAAATCGTGATAACATTAGTTTGAGTTGGTTAAACTCTTGGGCGGTAGGTTCGTGCAGGAAGGGTGCTGCTAGGTCACCAAGGAAGATCACGAAGGCGTTCCCAGGCAAGTTGGTGATTTCATCTAACCGATGGAAGCTCACATTTAACGTGTTGAACTTGTCCGTGATACCCTTGCTAAGTTGCTCTAGAAATCGTGCCGGAATCTTCGCAGTGGAATATACAATTGCTAAAGTCGATGATCCGACCGCTTCCTGTTGAGGCTTTGCTTCTTGGGATGCCGCATTTGCTACCGTAAGGTCTTCCTCGATGAAGATATTCTCAAAGTCAGCGCGTTGGAGAACACCAGCCCACTGCTGTTCAAATAACGCGGCGGAGGAAATATCAGTATCATCTGAAAATCGAAGTGATGAGATATTGCCGGATTGCTTGAAGGATTCAGACAACATATCGTTACTCTGCGGCGAACCCCTAACCATAATCCTTCCACGAGGTTTCAGCAGTCTTCGAAGATTGCCCATAGCTTGCTCTAAGTTCTGGGATTCATAGACACTCGCCGATACGATGACCAGATCATAGCTAGCGAGTTCAAGACCCTGGGCATTTGAGTCATCGAGCTTGAATGTATGAAAGCCAATCTTATCCGCGCCATCGAGCGACGTGCGAATAGCATCAACAGTTTCAGCTAATGGGGCAGTGACATCGAAGCGGCCAATATGTTTGGACAACATGAGCGCGTTCTGGATATGGTGAGTGAATTCACCTTTATCTGCGCCGACCTCAATAATGTTAGCCATGGGAAGCTTGTGGCAGAGCAACTCGATGGTGCTGCCGATAGCAGTTAATCTATCCCTGCCACTGAAAGTAAGTTTTGAGGGCTTCAACATATCCACTTCGGGTTTCCACGTTGTGGTAAAGCACAACTTGTCCTGGTCAGCGTTGGTCATGGCGGCTCCGCCTCCGACAGCTTGACAGTATAGGCCGTTCATGATGAGCAACGGCAAGTTACTATCCTCTGTAGCCATAGGGCCAGTGCTTTGCAATGCGGCCGAAGACTCGAAACCCTGAGTCTTGGAAACATTCAGTGTTGAAGTCATCTCGAAATGATCCCCTGGCTTGTTGCTTATCTTGGCGGAGACGAACATCGCACGGATAGTGGTAGGTACCATAGCCTTCTTGGGAGCTGAGGATGGCAAATTGTGAAATACAGCCTGAAAGATAGTGTCAAGTGTTGTGGGATGAATTATGTGGCTCCTCTGGTACTGATATGGCATTGTCGTGACCGTGTCTGCAATTCTGATGACGGACTTTGAAAAGCCATCGCCCTGCTGGCTTGAGATTTGGTTCTGGAAGGTAGGACCATAGGAGAGGCCAATGCTGTTCAACGACTCGTAGATAAGAGGCCCGTCCACTTTGTCGCCAAGAGACGCGTCCTTTGAGACGCTAGCGGCTACCTCATTGCGGATGAAAGAATGCTCTATAACCCCTTTGGTTACACCGACACGCCCCTCACAGTGCACTATCCACTTGCCACTCGAGTGCAGAGACTGGATATGAAAGTCATTCCAGCCCTGACCTAGGTGTATACGGTCGACGCAGGGTCGAATGGAAAGTCGAATCTCGGTGCCCTCAGCCCTATCTTCGAGCACCAAAGCCTGAACAATATTGATTGCCTCGAATTTGTAGCCGCTTATTTCTGTAGTATTTCGTACAGTTTGTCGGATAGCCTCTATCGCCATAGTGATGTATCCCGCACCAGGGAATATGACACTGCCCTGAATGACATGGTCGCGCACCCAAGGGATATCTCGGTGACGGATGCACCATCGCCAGTGGGGTGTCAACGGCGAAAAGTCGTATGCCGGTGTCCCGAGAAGGTCGTGAAATGGATGGGAACGCTTCCTCAAGTCTTGATTGATACGGGGTTCCTTCCAATATCGTGTCTGATGGTTCCAGGGGTACGGTGGTAAGTCAGTGAGAACTTTCAGATGTTGAGGCTGCCCGAAGGGGAAATTGACCATGTTCAGGTCAACAGGGTAGCCTTGTTGGACGAGAGAGCAGACTAGGGAATGTATACTAGAGATTGCGCTATGGCCTCGGTTCAATGTTGATGCGTATGTTATGCCCAACCCCTTTAGCTCAGGCTGCATTAAGATCTGTTTGATAGGTCCCCCAGGGCGGCATGGGGTCCGACTTCAACCACCATATCAACGCTCTGTGCCTTGTTGTTTTTTTCCTCAACGCACATGTGCGTCAAACAATCGAGAAATTCCACTGGCTGCACCATATTTCGCACCCAGTGCCCAGGGTCCGTCAGGCACGCTAGGTCATCCACACGACGGCCGGTCGTAGGCGAAGAGAATATGATTGAACCGTCCATAGGCTCCGTTGGCTCAAGAAGAGGCTCAAGAGCCGCGTGGTAAGGTTCGGCGATCGGAATCATATGATGGGAATGGTACGCCGCACTGACTTTGAGTCGGCGTGCGAATATATTCTCGTCATGTAAGAGAACCTCGAGATCATGAATCGCGGGTATGTCACCGGAGACGGTGACGCTATTTGGGCTGTTCACACATGCCACCATCAACTCCCCAGAATCAGAAGGAATCCGTGAAATCCTGTCTTCGGCTTCCTTACGGCCTAGGCCTACTGCAATCATGGTCCCGTTGCGGTTCAAAAGCTTACTGATTTTCGTGGTTAAATCACCTCGACAATAGACAATTGCCAAAGCAGCTTTGAAAGAAACGGCACCTGCCGCGTAAGCAGCGCTGACTTCACCAGATGAGTGACCCGTCACACAAGTCGGATTGATACTCCATGACCTAAGGAGCTCGATCAAGGCTAGTTGTATCGCCACCGACATGGGTAGACTGTAGAGCACCTCGTTGACGTTGGTTGTGGCTTCGTCTCTCAAGAGCTCCTCCATAAGCGACCAGTTTGCGCCAAGCTCAAGGAGGCACTTCTCTGCGCGGAGAAGCACGTTCTTGAAGACGGGGTAAAGACTGATGAGCTCTCTACCCATAGCGTGCCACTGGGCGCCCTGACCACTGAAGACGAAACCTAACCTGGGAATTCCAGATGCGCGGCGCGGGCTCGATGCTGGTTGCACTTCCCCACTGCTCGCCGTGTCCAGTGCAGCGCGCAGGTCCTCAACCGTTCCTTGAGCACAGGTCATTGTCCATTGGAAGCGGGATCTGCGTGACCCCAGTGTAAAAGCTAGCTGGTCAAGCAGCTGCTCCGAGGTTTCGGTAAAAGGTTTACTCAGGTATTCTTGGAGGCAACCGCGTATGACTTCGACAGTGTGCTTGTCTTTGGCGCTCCATACAAAGATACGAGATCTGTCAGGATGTCTTGATTCAACGCGACTTTGTGAGTTTTCGCTGGAGAACTTCTTGGATAATAGGTAGCTTGGATGCTCGACAATTGCATGAGCATTGGCACCACCATACCCGAAATTGTTCACTGAAGCTCGTTTCAGACTGTTCTCAGGCCAGGGCTTGAGAGAACGTGGAATCTGGAGCTTGAGTTCCCTGAGCGGGATGCCGGGATTTCCTTTCTCATAATTGACATGAGGCGGGATCTGTCCCTTCTCAAGGGCAAGAACGACCTTGATCAAGCTAGCCACTCCACTGGCTGCCTCAGTATGTCCGATGTTCGTCTTTATCGATCCCATCAGAATAGGGTTGTCTATATGCCTTTTCTCGCCGAAAACAAATCCTATCGCCTTGGCCTCAATAGGGTCGCCAGTGGCGGTCCCTGTACCATGTGCCTCAACGTAGCCACTGTCCACTGGATCTAGCCCAGCGCTCTGATAGCATTGCGTCATGAGTTCGATCTGTGCCTCTGCACTGGGGGCTGTTATAGTACCGGTCTTTCCATCCTGGTTTGCGCTGGTGTTACGAATGACGGCACGAATGGGGTCGCCGTCTCGTACAGCATCCGCGAATGGTTTCAACAACACGGCTCCGACGCCATCTCCGCGGCCGTAACCGTTGGCCCTTGAGTCGAAGGCGAAGCATTTACCTTCGGGGGAGAATGTCCTACAATAGATATGAGTAATGTTATTGAGAGAAGCTAAAGGTTTTCATGCTTGATATCAATCACCGTTGGGTAAATGAAATGCTTAGCTTACCCTAATTTTGTTCCACCAATGAACGCATCAGCGTTTAGCAGTAATCCTGAGCCGCCTACAATGGACATCGTCGACTCTCCGGAGCGTAAACTCTGGCATGCCAAGTGCAATGTCGTCAAGGAAGTGGAGCATCCGGTATCGACCATTACACTCGGGCCACGGAGGTCATAAAAGTGTGAAACACGATTAGCCACCATAGCAGCGCCGGTACCAGTGATCATGAAGGTGTTGTCCATTGTAGGTAGATCGCGTAATTGACTATCGTGTGAATCACGAAAGAAGGTTCCGGAATACACTGAAGTATTGGAACCTGCTACCTGCTCTATAGGAAGCCCAGCATTCTCGAACGCTTCATATACCGTCTCGAGCTGGAGACGTATTTCGGGACCCATGGTCTATTCATATGTAGAGGCACAATCAGTTACGATTCAAAGGATTAGAACCGTTAGGTAGCATGAGAGAATATACTAACACCGGCAACGTCGGCTGTGAAGTTGAAGAACGGTGCATCAAAGTACTCGATGTCTCCACTAAGATAGTGAGCTCCCTTCACGTTTGTCTTATGAAACCAGTCAGTAAAAACTAGAACTTCCACCAGGGTTTTGAAGCACACACGGTCCCGAAGTTCCTCTCATCCGGATGGTACCATGCGGCAGGGTTGAAACGTGCCGCATTAAGGGGTGACCAAGCGTTGCGTCCTTCGGAGACGAGCTTCCACAGCTTTTCGGGGCTGTTGGCATCTCCGGGAAATCGACAGGCCATACCGATGACGGCAATTGGCATTGGTTCTGAATCCGGTTTGCTGCTTGGAGCTGTCTTTACTGCCGCTATGTCATCGCCAAGGAGCGTCTCCCGTGGGGGGTTTTGATGTGCCACCATGGCTACGAGTGACTGGACAAAAAAGTATCAAAGGGTCAAAGAATATTGTTCAAAAATAGCAAATAAGTATGCTGTCTATCGTTAGGTGGATGAAGGGTCCTCTCAGGTGATCGGAAGGGTACCTGGTTGTCGCCCTTTTATCATCGGCTGAAGTAGGAGAAGCGATCAGAGTGTAAAATACAACACATATAGACACGCTGGTAGCTATCTCCCCAACGAAAGTAAAACCACTGATTTCAGCCTCCTCAATGCAGGAGTAATTCTCAGGGTCTCACCCGTCTCTCAAGCTTCGTGTTACATAATTCTAGTATTGACAGATAATCATTTCACAACTGAATTACATACGCGCATCTCCCTGCAAGGTTTCTAGTTGGCGCCGGCTGTGCCAGTTCAAGGTGTTCGTCGCCCACGCGGTATCAGCAACTTCGTGAACTGCATTCTGCCCCGAAGGCAGATTCTCGGGACCAACGGTAAGATCAACGCTGTCCCTTAGCCACGAAGCGAATCTGATTATAGTTTCCAGCCTGGCGGAAAGTATGAAGTTGAGTTAGCGGCACGGCGATCCGATATGCCCGGCTCAATCGGCTAGCCAATGAACACTCGTGCGCGTCATGTTTCAGAGTTCCATAGCTTCCGTCCCGTTCCCTAGTCCCAAAGAGTGGTTGAACTACCAGGAACCTAGACAAGACCCTAGGTTACTGTTTATCTGATTTTTCCTATCAACGAACTTGGTCGGCCAGACAAATTGAGCACCGATACGAATATGTAAACTGGAAAGAAGCATGATCCAGCATAAGTCTGTTCTTTTTGCATAGTGCTCTGGTTGTGCAGCGGGCGACGAAGGCAACCGGGGTAGTATGCCATTAAGCGGTGAACTCCAACCATTAATACGTACGCGATGGTGATATTGGCTCTTATTTGCTAAGCCCGGTGCCTAAGAAGGCGTCTCGCCGTCTCGCACAGTCGATACCGGCGGGGTTTCCCACTCAAATGGTTTCCGCCCCTCCCTTGGCGGAATCAAACGCTTGCTTCCACGCACACTAAAGCCCGACGCACATCGAACGGCTACTGATACAATGTACAGACAGGGGGGCTGTAAACTCATTGGTTCGTATGGCAATGGACGGGGAGGTTCCCCACCGGAATCGTGGTTGGATACTGACAAATCCAGTTTCCAACAAGGTGACACGGAAAATTGCGCACCCCCACCATGTACATATGTACAACTATCGACCAGGTGCGCAATTTTCCGTGTCACCAGCCTTGACAGTAATGGCGTGGTTCGGCACGTGGGAGGCTTGAAATGTATCTACATGCACAACCCTGCAATGTGTGGTGTAGTCTTAGTTCCCTTCGTCTAGTGGGAGACGGCCCCCACGTTTGATAACAAACAAAACAATCAAACGGCACAACGTTTCAAACAATATAGTGCGATGGGAAGTTAATCTGTATGTAAACTTGAAAAAGATCCCCAGTCCGATCGGGATACTTTCAGATCAAAGTTTATCGGGGTCCTTTTCCTTGAACTCTATTACAGTTTCGGCATATGCGTAGTTACTGGGCCAAGTATCAACGAACGGGCCATCTGATAGAGGTGATTCCAAAACAAAACAAAAAAACACGACGCATTATGCCGTTAACGCCCGATTTTGATAGTTCATCTTCAGCTTGCGAGGATTTAGATTTGCGTGTGAACAGACGGCAGACCGACGAAAGTGATTGGACATGAGTTTTGCAGAGCTTGATGAGAAATTGCAGGTTGCTTTCGGTTTCATATCAAACTTTTTGAATTAAGGACATCCGTATTGCATGAATTCTTATCTCACAGTTGCGAGTTCTGTTATTGATTGATTGATTCGACTTCTTATTTGAGAATACGTGTATAACGAACCAGTACGCTCCTGAGAATCCCAACTTTTGCCTCCCGAAAGCGTTAGTCTGATCTCGAAAACCCCCTCTATGAATACTTCATCTAATACTACTTTTGCGTGCGATTAAGGACAAGTTTACGAACAGCGGGGCCTAGTATCGCCTGTGATCATGTCCGAACTCAAGGCGACTAAACCAACAATCTTGTTAGCTTCCGAAAGCCACACCAGACTCGATAAGGAACAGCTCCCTGTACGTGACTGGAAGTACGACGCATTTGTTTGGCTCATGTCAGTCACCATCGACCTTTTCTACCGAGAAGTTTCTTACAAAGGAATTTGCCATATTCCTAAGACGCGTCCGACAATATTCATTGCCGCACCACATCACAATCAATTTGTTGATGGTCTCATACTCCAAAGAGCAGTACGTCTCGAAGGCGGTAGACGTATCTCTCTTCTCGTCTCCAAGAACTCGCTCGAAAGCCGTGCAGGATGGGGTGTACGTCAGACCGGAGCAATACCTGTCGCTCGACCACAGGACTTAGCAAAGACAGCTAAGGGCACGATTTATCTGCCTGATCCTATCAATGAACCTACAACAATCCGTGGACTTGGCACGGACTTCAGAGCAGAAGCGGAAATAGGCGGCGCAATTTTCCTGCCCTCCGGAGCCAGCGCCGAAATTGACAAGATCATGGGTCCTGAGGAGATACGCATAAAGCGACCTTTGAACAGGACTTCCCTGTCGCAGCCTATGTCCAAATTCCGACTGTCCCCTTATAGCGATCGGAATCAACTTTACCAAGCCGTCTTCGATCGCCTCAAAAATGGGGGCTGTATAGGTATATTTCCAGAGGGAGGCAGCCACGACCGAACCGAAATGCTTCCTTTAAAGGCTGGTGTTGCGATCATGGCCCTTGACACTCTTTCTCAAGCCCCCCATTGTGGTCTTACCATAGTTCCGGTTGGTATGAACTATTTCCGTGCCCATAAGTTCCGTTCACGGGCCGTGGTCGAGTTTGGGGCACCTTTCGAAGTCCCTACCGAACTTGTGACCATGTATCAAAGCAATGGCGACTCGCGAAAGGAAGCGATCAGTCGGGTTTTGACATCATGCAAAATGGCTCTTGACAACGTCATTGTAACCTCGCCAAGTCGCGAAACACTGGGTTGCGTTAGGACCGCTTCCCGGCTACTTCGTACTGGAAAGGAGAGGCTACCTTTATCGCAGGTTGTTGAGCTCATCCGGAAAGTTTCCAGAGCATTCTCAAAGTCAAGAGACGACCCCAATGTTATCAACCTGCTGGTTGGCATTAGGGACTACAACAAACAACTTCGCAGTCTTCGTATCAAGGACCATCATGTGGAAAGTGCTTCTTGGCGACCGTTGCCAGAAATTGCTTGGCAGCTGATGATCCGACTAGTCGCGATATCTATACTCTTTGCAATTGCGCTTCCAGGACTGATTCTATTCACACCCGTTCTCATTATGGCCAAGTACATCAGCATTCAACGCGCCAAGGCTGCTCTTGCTAGATCTTCTGTTAAGCTTACAGGACGAGACGTAATGGCGACTTGGAAGGGCATTGTTGCTCTAGGTCTTAGTCCTATCTGCTATCATCTCTACTGTTGTGTGCTGGCCTACAACCGGGCTTGGGGATATGTACACGTACCAGACAGTTTACCCTGGTATGCAATCTATATTATGGGCTGGATTATCTTCCCGGCGATCTCCTTGGTGGCTCTCTGGCTCGGGGAGACTGGCATGGACATTGCAAAGTCTTTGCGACCTCTCATTCTTTGCTTAAGCCCGCCATTGAATCAGCGGGTTCAGAGGCTCCGGCTTCGGCGTATTGAATTGGCTCTCGAGATCGAGAGGGCGATACTGAAGATGGGAGAAAGCGGCTTATACAACGACTCTAAATATCGCGTGTCCGCGACGGATTTGGCACAGGATGAAGGCCGAGCCCCCCACAATATATGAAAAAGTAGTCGTGATGCAGATGCGACCATGCCTTTGTTCAGGTGTTAAGATGTATCATTTACGAACTCTAAGTTCTCGCTATATATTTAGATTAAACCATATGCGGTGGGGTTGCAATCGTTAGCTGCGAAGTGTGCTGCAAATAAAATGCGAGTTCGCCGCATCATACTGCTTGTTAATTGATAACGGCCTTACTGTTGGAATATATTATTCGCGGTCTCGTACGACGGTTGACTACGTAGTATAGGTAGTCACGCGGCGTGCTGGCAGTAAGCCACCACAGCCACGATGTGGCTGTCGGCAGCCAGCAGCCGTACTGGTGAACCCCTATCTATAGACCACGTACGAGGGGAAGAATCCCTTCTTCTCCTTCGTACGACAGCGCTGAATAGATCTATTTGTCGCCAAAACTGTACGGAAAGAAATGAATGGAGAAGCCATTCCACACTTACAGATATTCCAGGATCGACTAAAGGATCCCAAAAAACAGTAAGAACAACTGCGTGGTCGGGACATGAATATCTAGATGTGTAATATATAGAGCTGTTTGCTTTTCTGTCTCATCGGTGTATACTTTCCAAAACGATGCCTACTTAGTCTAGACTAATACTAATCATTAGTAGCTGGAGGACTATACTACCAGGTCTCGCTATTACTTCGTACCCCTGTAGGCGAAGCGAAAAGTGACCATAATTACGATAAATTTAGAGTAGGACAACGCTCAATGAAAATACGCCTAAATTACCAGGGGGGCGGGTTTCTTTTTGACGAAAGTGGTTTTCTTGACTAGACTTACGCCCTCTAGTGTCACCCTGACCCCGCACTAAAGACCTTAGTAGATTAGTTAAGTACTCTTCCAACTTCCTTCTGCTGAAGGCGTGCATTTAGTACACCATTATACCTTATTCCTTATTTGTATCCCGATGGCTGCCTGTAAATTTCACTGCTTATTGATTATATCAGATCTTTCTGATAGTACGGGCGCCCAATAAGTGTCAAGGCAAACTATCGGCATGACTAAGAGCCGCCACTGACTTCAGTGCTTACAAACGGTCATAACATATCTTTGGCATCGACAGGCTCCAGTGACTAATTATTGCGCTCACAAATCATCATGGTAAATGAAACCAATTTCAATGATTAGCCGCTAAATCGCTTGGGCGACGTTACAACTGACCTCGATCATATGTGCGTAGAATGAAACCGGCGTCTCAAACCAACGTGGAATATCTACCCACTATTTGATTGAAGGAATCTTCTATGTATCCGCATGTGGAGTTGGCTCTATAAAACTCTTATTTACCATCGTTGAGACTGGTTCCCCTTATATATATGAAATTCTCACCAAAAGGTCTTAACAGCGAAAGTTAAAGGGTGCCTATGAGGGCGCAAACTCGATCTTCCTATTGGGCTTTGAAGTCTCATCTCACGGGCATACAGATTGTACCATGAGTACTAACAAAATGCGATACCAAGGAGCTTGCTTGTAAGAGATTAACTAACGCGGTTTTGAAGTATGGCACTGTGCCTGGGTTTGTGGACAGTTCCCCCAACCTTTCTCATCCCAGAAGAAAACTCCTTTCCACAATTCGATAATGAACTGTGTAAAGTATCTCTAGAGAGTGTGAAGCGAAGGTACCTGAGATATTTCGGCTATGTAGGTGAGCCAGCTCATCAGAATCATCTTGTAGTGAACGTTTTGAATTCTATGGGGTGCTAGAAAATACGTATATTCATTTGGTGAGGTATCTTATAAATCCGTCATAAATCGCCTGTATAAATAAGTGGTGCTTTGTGGTTATTGAATATTGCAGATAACTAGACTCCTTCCACTGTCATATGACAGCAATCCTCATCGAAGATGAATGATGCCGACACGAACGGGCATGCCCATCCCCATATGTGACCACTGTCATTTCTCAATAATCAGTTCCCCAACTCGGTACCCCAGAAAGGCTTTTCGAAACAGAGGGCATGATCCATGAATCCCCCGTATGGCCTATTAAATAAATGGGTATATTCCTTAAATACGTGGGGCCAGGGCTTCGTATAATCAGGCAGTAGTTTAGGCGGAAGATCAGAACTATCGATCATGCCCAATAATACATAGATCATATCCTGTGGCAGCTTTGAAAACCCGTCACTTCCAGTAGAATCAAGCATGCGATAGAGTCGACGTGCCAATGTATGTAAGATGTCACGGTTGCATTAAGAAACGAAGACTTGGCTTGCTGATACCTCATTTGTCGTGAAAATAAGAATGCTAAAGAACAAAAAGACTTAATCGCGAGCTACATGACAATACGTAGTCGCGTAGCCAAGCTTTACGTAGGAGGCTTCGCTTAGCCCCAGCGTCACATAAGGAGTCATCAACCTCTGCTTTGCTCCACTTATCGCTTTGTATTAGTTCCCTTGTAGACACAAAATGGTCGAATGTCCTGCATCCTCGTAGTTAGTATCGTATAATATCATTATCAAAGAATGCCTAACAATCCCCAAAACTAGTTAAGATTTTCCATTGTTGTCAGCATATCCCCTGCTGCAAAGATTAACTTCGGATACGACCACTCCCGATCACAACGGTGTTTATTTTTGTTATTCACGATTGGTAAGTAGGTAGCCTCAGCCACTTTCAGGCAGTTCTAGGATAAGCTGGGCATCTTCGTGCATCTCGGATACCGTTTCTTGGATCGCAAGGGATGTCATGCAGGACTCTAGACCTCTGTTGACTAGCCAGCAATACGCACGAGGCTGGGAAATCGTTTGGCAAGTAGTCTAGTACATACGGAAGCTAGGGTCTTTGACTTAGAGATAAATCAGTATTGGAAAGGTTATTATTTAAATTGATTTAAATTGTTATTTATAATAAAACATTATACTTTGTTATCGAAGAAACGAACATCGGCTTCATTAAAATTTGAAAACAGTTTATACATTTATTAGTTTACATAGAAACTGCGTTTGGACGACCGTGTAAATCTATATACTCCCAGTTGTGTGAGGAAAAGGTTGGGCCGCCTCTACTGACTTGTCTGATAATCCTTCTAGGGAAATCAGCTCTCCTACCTACGGTGGAGAGTCCCAACCATGTTTGTTTCCACAGAGCGCTACTACTTTGTTTTACGTTAATGTTGTGACATGTAGTAGTCGAAGTCGGCGATTGTTGGTTGCGTGTCTGTATCGCCTTTTTAAAACTAGCTACAAAATCTTCCCATCCCTCAGGTCGTCGGCGGTTGGGAACCTCTTGTAATTCGAGAGCATAACCTGCAGCAGGAGCTCTGAATCCGGATTCAGGACCCCCGAAGTACTGCTAATATATAATATCTCCAGCTGTTGCATTCTGTCTTTTGAAAGCCAAGAGTGCACATTAGGGCCCCGGACGTGTATGTATGTGCTCTCCAAGGATTGATATAACATGGCATCACTGCCCAGTAGGTATACAATATCGAGAAGCTCATATATCTCGTTTTGGATCTCCAAAGCCGTTTGTATAAACTCATTGGCTTGTCTGAGCCTGAACTAAGAAGATTTGCTCATATAATTCTTGCTGAAACACGAGGACTTCCGTAGGTATCTCATCACACGACAGAATAATTGCGTCGTAGAGATACTATAGTCAGCCTTAGAAGAGCAAAAGGCCTTGAAATCGAAATTAAGCATTCCTAATAATGCATATACCCTGTCCTTTGCATCTGAGCACTTTCCAGCTTGAACCGCGGAAATCAGGGAGAGCATGACATGTGTGCCACTGGAGTCTCGATCGGTATCCCCGGGAAGGCGCTCATGGGTCAGCCTGCACCCACACTCGCTAAATTAAACTCAGAGTATCAATAAGTCGCAACTAGAAGGAGGAAATATAGACTTTTTACGAAATAGAGCCTGTAGTAGAGCGAGATAGCAATCAGCATTGTTACAAAACGACACATAGCCGTCGTTACTAGTCTAGTCAGTTAGCCGAGAGCGAGAGATAATCACGATTCCAGGGTTCCTTGGTATTGTTACATCAATGATACTTAAATCAGGCGCGTTTATATAGCACCATAACGCGTCAAATCTCAACATCCCGTTTCTGACTTTATATTAGCCCTTTCGAGGTGCTTTACTTGTCCTAATCACCCTGCGAGGGCGTATACTTCTGCCTCACGACAGGGCATACGTAGTTCGCTAAGAACTACGAACAGTATGTGATTCCATCCTCTATAGCCATCTTCTTATTTTCCCAATCTACGGATTGCACTGAGACCTCGAAAGTTGAACGTGCGGTCAACCATCTTCTGTCTATATATCAGCTAGGACGGGAGCGAGGGTTGAAGGTGGTACCAAATTGCCTACTTCATCAATCTTCAATGAACGGTCATAATTTCCCATTCTGATAACATATATCAGTGGAAATGGTATGCGCGGACATTGGAAAATTCGAGCCCAGAGCAGCCTCCCTCTCGATTAATGACTCATCAAACGGAGAGTTCAAACCTCATCCTTGCCACGTTGACGCCTACAATACTCGGATGCCTGCCATTCATGCAAAATCCCCTTGTATTAAGACCGGGATAAGAGATCATCAAGCCGATACGGCTCAGTGGCGAGGATTTATAAGATAGATTCGGTCGTCCTATGTGCTACAAATATCAATGAGTCTACCTGGCGTCGAAATATTTACATGGCCATCTCCCACTTCGTGTAAACACTTATGACATGGTTCATTACTGCTAAGGAGGCATGGTTCTTTTAGAAAACTCCCACGGTCCTTGTGGATCAAAGATGAAGACGTAAAGCAAAGAAGCGGGAGTGAAGGGATGTCCGATAGCCATAGTCCCTCTAAATACCTTTTTAAGTCCCAATAAGCCAATGTAGTTGCCGCGGCCAGGCTGAGCGCAACTTCAGATGCCTTATTGCTTCGCTAGTACTCGTGGCTTTGATTGACTGTCTTGCGCATTACATACTGATTATTACTAAAGCATATGGCAGAAGTAACGACGTAATGAGAGTGTCTTCTCGAATCTTATTAGATGCTCCGAATACAGCATAGCATATCCGTAATGCGTATGCCGGTTCCTAGTCCGAGCCTAAGACCTGCGAGCCAAAGCAATACAGCTAAAAAGAAGGTCCTCTCCTCCTCCTTCCGCGTTTAACTTGATAATCCTCTTGATGCCCATGTCAAGCGCTCGCGGACTTAGAACGTCCTCGTCGTCAGCAAGACTTCCTCTCTCCAGAGGACCCATCCTCGACCCTTCGAGCTCCCAGAGCTTCCCACCGCTCTTGACAAAACTCACAAAATGCCCACCCTCACGCTCACCCGTTAGATCCGCAGCGCTGTCGCCGGCCAGCTCGACCGACTTGTGAGCAAGCTCGAATGGCTCGCTGTTGTACAGCATTTCGGCGCGTTTGGTCATATCCAGCGGTTTGGCGAGGCTTCGTATCACTGCGAGATCGGAATCACGCTTGATAAAGTCGACGGCCGGACCGTTGATCACGCTATGGAGCAGACCGATCGAGCCGCAGGCGTGGCCGATGGTCTGCTTGAACCAGATGACCGGCTCGTCAGGGCCGGAGCCAGTGTAGGGTTCTTTGTTAGCGTCTTCGGCCTTGCGACTTCGATCCCAAGCTAATGTAAGTGGAATGATGACCAGTAGAGCCAAGGCAGGTCTGGGGATATCTGCGAGTAGTTCGGGTTCATCTAGGGAATAGACGTCGTAGAACTGGAGCTCGGACGATAGACCCAACTTCGTTGCCAATTGGTTCATTACATCGGGGTTGTTCTCTGCCATTTGCGATGAGTTTTTTCGCAAAGACAAGTGATCCATGAGGACTTAGGTCCCTTACCAAGCATTACCCATGTCTTCTGTTCCATTTTGGGGAATCAACAGATGGAGGACGTCGAAAGGTCAGAAATGTTGGTAGGAAGGAGATGGTGTGCTCAACAAGGAATTGAGAACGGCGCCTTCTATGTGCGTGTGTGTGTGGCCTCGGCCTCGGCCTCCGGGCTCCGACGAGCAAGTTGCCCAACTAACCACGACTGGCGTCCGTGTTTCTTGTCTAATCTTATTCACAGGAATGCTCAAGATATTTTGCAAAACACCTACAACGTAGTCCACAAGTGAGCGACGCACGCCAATTGGCACAATATGCAATTGAGCTTCCCAACTTAACTTCACCTCCAATTCTAAATGGATTCAGCTCAAAAAGAAGCTTAATTAACCCTAGCGATCCAAGCTATCAAAAACACGCCTAAACTTAGTATCCGGCGTGTTACCCAAGTCTCCGAAGCAACATTACGAGCGCGTCTTAACGGCCGGCAATCACGACGCAATACCAAACCTCCCTGCCTGTATCTGACGAATTTAGAAGAGAATATGATAGTTCAAAGGGTAATTAAGCTAGATTCGCAATCATTCCCTCCCCAGATGAGTGCTATAGAAGATATGGCGAGTCGACTGTTACGCGACCGCGACGCGCTACGGATCGATAACTGAACCTCCAACTTCGTGAAGCGACAACCACAACTCAAAACGGTATTTAACCGTAATTACGACTATTTTAGGGCCTTTTTCGAAGACCTAAAGCTTATTTAAGGCTGGTTCGACCTTGTACGCAATATCATCGCGAAGTACGGGGTTGCCGATACGGATATCTACAACTTCGACGAGACCGGGTTTATAATGGGCCAGATCACCCCCGTCGATGGTCGTTACAAGCTCTAAAAGGAAGGGCCAGCCTAAGCTGGCCCAGCTTGACAATCGGGGATGGGCTACGGTAATCAAGGCGTCAATTCGTAAGGCTAGACGGTCCCGCCGTATATTATCGTTAAGGGCAAATACTACCTCTCTTCTTAGTACGAAAACAGCCTACTACCGAAGAATTGGAAGGTCGCCGTTATTACTAACGGTTGTACTACTAATGAATTGACTATAGATTGGCTAAACACTTCGACAAGCATACGAAAGGCTGGAAAACAGGTGTATACCGGCTTCTAGTCCTCGACGGCCACGAGAGCCACCATTCCGACGTTTTCGAGCAATATTGCAAAGAGAAGAAGATTCTTATACTTTGTATACCTACTCATTCATCTTACAACTTTTAACCACTAGATATAACATGTTTTGCCCCGTTAAAGAAGGCTTACGGCGCGCAAATCAACCGTCTTGTCCGAGCCAGGATTTCGCATATTACAAAGGAAGACTTCCTCCCGGCGTTTTGCGACGCATTTTAGAAGAGTATGACCAAAAGCAATATCCAGGCAGGCTTTGAGGGTGTTGGGCTTGTGCCTTTGAACCCGGAAGTGGTAATATCGACGCTGGATGTGAAATTACAAACGCCAACGTCCTCTCGGCCCCTTACGCGAGAGACCCTACCTTGGGCTTCAAGGACGCCGAACAAGTTAATTGAGGCCAATTCACAATTTGAATTTATTAAATCTCGAATCGCGAGGCATCAAAATAGCTCCCTAACCTCAATTTATGAAGCCATCGACTAATTCTCAAAGGGAGCGCGTAAGATTATACATCGGATGGCCCTCCTTTAAGCGGAGGTCACCGAACTACGAGAGGCAAATGCTATTATTCGCAAGTATTTAGCAATAGCTTCAAGGGTCATGCTGAAATGCCTCCCGCTGAGACAGTGGGGCAGGTCGTTGTGGGGCAATAAAGACACTCCCTGTATGGCCGACTGCCTTGAGGATATCACTAGCTGCTACCCGCCTTTGGCAAGTCTAGCTAACCAAGGCTACGTCGTCCAGCGCGTGCTAGGTAATCAATTTAGACTAGGTTAGACTAGCAGGAGGCCTAGCCGAGCTAGCATATAAGGGCCTAAGCTCCTCAGCCCTACGGCATAGAAACTTGAAGCTTCCTAACAATTTGGTGGATTGTTATGACTGGTCCCATAGATTCCATTTTCAGCCGCCAGGGATCCCCATCTCAACCCTCGTTAAGCCAAGACTTATAAATCTTGTATAACCCAAACTCGGGAGAACCATGGCCGAGTTGTCAAACTTATCAAGGTGTTACAGAATACCTGAATAGACGTGCCTTGCTTGATTAAAGCTGTTTTGAATGCGCGGAACGCAGAATCGGTTTCTAGATGACTACACTCCGTACCTCAGTGCCAGGTCATGGGCATTTCTGAAAACTCACGCGATTTGTACACTCTCTTCAGGGCCGTCCTTGGCACCAAGCCATCCTACGACTCTCTGTGCCGAATTATATATCTTGCCCATGCGGGGTACTTGACACGAGTCGACTTGATTGAGGAATAATGCATCAATCCAAACCAGGACATCTCCTCAGACAGGATCGTAGTATAGTTTTGGCTTATATAGATATCCCAGCATTGCCAAATACGGAGTTTCTGTAGCAGTACGAAGAGACTGATAGTGATGTTGAAAGGACGTCCATTGAGCATGATCGCTTTCTTGGGTGTTCTATTTCCCCAGATATACGAGAGTGCAATATAGGATATTTCAGAGTTTGATGCAGTACGCACCCTAGGCTCGGTCCACCTTAGACGGCACCTTCGAGTACATCTGGGGTGAATTACTCATGTAAACTCTGCATACTTAATCACCAAGTCGTGTTGAGTTGCAAATGTTAGGACACCTACGAACTGCGGCGAGCTGAGTGCTATGACCGAATGAAAATCGAACCAACTACTGCAGTTAAGTGATGCAAGATTGATTGAAACGGACCGAAAACGAGCCTCATTGTTGTTAAGTCTTGTTACAATGGATTTTCTCGGGACATGAGGCCGTTTTCCTAAGAAGGTTATACCACATATACTGACACATATTTCGGGATGGCCGTAAATGCTGTCGACACTGGCGAAGGCATTTATGTGTGAGACGATAGAGTCATAATCACAAGTGATCACTCCTCACGTTTGGAATATCGTCCTTCAGCGACTCACGTGACTAGTATACTTGGCATTTAGGTGAAGCAGTGAGAGCTGATCCTTTTTGACCGTGGATGATAATAATATCCACTCCACTCTTGACATCAACCACACCGTCCTAGAGAATGACAGAGCCAGCCACACGATCAATTCCATGGTCTTAGAAAGTCATATTTGTTATTGGAATGAGCTTGCCAAGTTTTTTTTTGGCTGGAATGGCAATTCAGGTTTAAGCTCCAATGGAGTTGACTCAGGCCTGCTAGTAACAACTCAGATCACGTTTGTAGGAGCTCGGTCCTGAGGCTGTAAATGGAATATAGAGCTCAGCTTTTCGGGCGGGTTTAATCGCTAGCATTTCGGTTTTCTTTTATTCAAGATTCGATCGCTTTGGGCCCTTGGCTGAGCTACGTCGTTGGGCATCTCAGTACCGTCCGCCGGTCTCCTTGCTCTATTCGACATAGGATTTATATATAATTTCTCATGTTGCCTGACGCAGAAACAGATCTCTCTTGCAGTAGTTCTTCATGCCGCGATATATTTTACACTGTTGATGAGGGTGGAAGTGCAACTGACATGCAATGCCACCTTGAGGTTCTAATTGAGTCGATATTTCTACTCTTCGCAACGAAAATTCACTCTTGAGGATGTGGGCTAGATCATTATTCAATGATAGCTGCTTAGCGCAGATTTCTACATGCGCTCAACGAGCTCAAGGAGGGTTTGTATGCGTTGTATTCTCTTTCATCTAGCTAGTATATGTATCGGTTGAAGCATGTATATATGGAATTAGTCTAACCTAGGACCTTTAATCTGCTATAGTTACGCCTGGGAAAGCCTCCCCCTTTCATTTTGGTAATGTATGATGCAAATATACCTCAAGAAAAGTGCTGCATGAATGTGAACAGGACCAGGCAATGAGAACCACACGAGGCTGTATTTCACTTTCGAGACGATGATTTCAAATCGACAGTCCTCGTTACTCTTTCTTGGCCTTGCGTGCCATAAAATAAGCTCCAAACTCTCCTCCTCCCCCAAACTTTGAATCGTCTTGAATGAGAAACTCAAGCATCTCGAAGCCTAGTCGTTTATACACCCCGACAGCCGCCTTGTAAGCCATTACGATTAGATCCACGCCAAGCTTTTCGGACACAGCAATGCCACTTTCCACCAATAGACTGGCAACCCCTTGACGTTGGTAGTCTGGATGCACTGCAAGATATTCCAATTCTAAGCCAACAGTCAGTATATCGCATATAGCGAATCTCGGCAAGCCTCTGTATATTCACCTATGTAATCTTTGGCGCGCAACAATCGCTCCATGATGTCTGCCAAAGGTTGACCTAAGCCAGTCCTATCGGGCTGACGCATCCAATCTGCACTGCAAAACTGCTCCATGAATTCCTTTTCTTCTTCTTTGCTGACTTCAGGAGCCTGCGCCTCGAGCCAGTCTCCAGTAAGTCGATCGGGCATGATCCATCGAGCGTATCCGATTACAGTCCCCGTCTGCGTATCGACAACTTTCTGGTGTCTCTTTGTGGCACGGTCGTTGAGTAAATTGGTAGGTATTCGCTTGGTACATTGTACGATAATGTCCTCAAGTTCGCGATCTTTGAAATTCAGCTTCCAGGTTGTGTCTGTCCAATAAGCCGACATGTTATTGCGGGCTATACCCGCAGCATCGTCAACGGTGCATACATCGACTGTGGCAGCAAGCATATTATGTACTCTGGTTTGCAGAACTAAAATCAGGAATGAATTTGTATATTGGCATGGACAATGCGAGATCAAGCTTGAGGTTCTCGGGGATAGCTGCTGATATAGTGGCCGCGTGGATGATGCACTAGTCTCTAGGCAGCAGTTTAGGGAGGGGGACCGCCGATAGCCACCCCTGCCAAAGACTACGAAGCAAGCTTTCTTATCCAAAATGAACACGTGTGATGAACTCGTGTATTACATAGTATTTTCTCTTTCAGTATGATAAGCAGCAGGGACCTTGACTTTTGCTCTCATCTTATCGGAAGCGTTGATATTTGTATAAGTTTGAAGGGGCATATTAACCTCAAAGCTATGTCTGTCCGGCGATCTGAAATGATTATATCATGCCTAAATCCATACCAAAAATCACGCTTCCAATGTAGGGGATGTAGCCTGTAATGATGCTGGGACCCTAGCTCACGTCGAGTAACGAAGCCACCAATCACTATGGACTCCATCTTCTCTACATCACTGAGAGAAATATTAGGAGTATATGAATGAGAACCAGTGCACTTTCAACCAGGAGGTTTACTCCCTCCGTTGCTTCCCAAAGGGGAGGTCGTCGAGGTATCTAGCCTTCAGAATATCACACACATTAGGTGGGTAACGAAGGCGGCCACGAAGCAAGAAGGGATGATTAATAGGGCAACTAAGCCAGTTACACCATAAATCAACCGCTCATGGAGGTGCCATGCCGTAGTCATGGAGAAAGATTAGAACTGATGTTTTCACACAACTTGGGACCAGAATTAAAAACAGTTTGGCAAAGTAAATTGCTTTCTGCAACGGCTTTAGCAGTTGTGATGAAAACGCCTCGTGATGTTGTTCAATTTGTTTATTACAGCTAGAGAGATTGAGATTAAGAAGCCAATCCTGAAGGCTTGAATGGATTATCATGAACTTGTCCATCATGAAATGGAGCTTCAGTTCTTACTCTCGTGAGAAACAAACCGGTATCTTCCATGTCCTCTTTTTTGACATTACAGAGAATAGGGCACCTTAATACTGGCAGCGATGACGATACAGGCTGCCATGATTCAGGTCAACAAGCTTGCTGTTAGGTGGCTGGATTGATGTCAAGGGCGCAGGTGGAAAGTATTGCAACATATTGAACAATACATCCGAGGAGGGTTCGAGGACATCAGACATTTCATGCCTACAAAGGCCTTTTATCCGCCTCTATCGCTTGCGCCGCTGGGCTTGAGCCCATACTCTATGGTTCGCCTACCCAAAGTTGAATCACTGAATTAATGCCGGGAAATATCCAGGATATCAATTGACAAAAGCAGAGTGTCTTTACGGGGCTTTCCGCCAGTTCAAGGTTGTGAAGCTGCACCCCAAGTGAGCTACCTCTGGACCGCGCTGAAGGGATCCAAAGCAGTAGTGATGAATTGGATTTATAATTGACGTGGAATCCCGTATTCAATTCGAGGTCAACGCCATCATTAGGTGCATCGTTGTTGTCGTTGCTGTTCTCATAGAAGAGTAGGGGCAGTAGTTGACATAGGAGGAGCTCCATAAGCGGTAAACGCACTTAGATTGGGACTTCGGCGAAACAGATGCTAACTTCCTAGGAACACTTTAATGCCACTAAATAACCTAAGGTTAGCATATAACGCTTTGATTTGCATTGAGCAGCAATGGTGCTAAACTGAGCGAATTGCGATCTGGTGGCTGAATTGAGGTATACCAAGCTGGGTGGGGCTGTTGCAAGGTGACGACTACGTAGGTTAGTTAATTGCAGTACTTACCTGGCAAGCCTGGGTACCACACATTTGAGCGGGGTGCCGTGAGGGATCCACCGGCCTGGAGATAACTAAAACCCTACGCCGGCGCCCGCCCGCTCCATATCCATGACTCTATGTCCGTACCCCCGTGACTACATAAGTCATTCCTCACCGGTGACTTTGCCTCAACTAATCTGATATTATCATTAAAAAAACAGATATATATATTATATGGTATATTTGATGGACTTCACGATAACAACTTTCGCCTAAGTGCTTGTACTCCTCATGTCGTCATCCAAAGTTTTGCTCAAGGGTGGCAACCTTCTGGTACACGATGCCCAAGGTCATGTAGTGCCTACTGTGGCCGACCTACTCATAGAGGGTCAGCTTATTTCTCGCATAGCAGAAGACATACAAGCCTGCTCTGGGGCGAAGGTTATAGACTGCCACGGAAAGATCATCAGTCCAGGTTTCATTGATACTCATCGCCACCTCTGGCAGACGCAGTACAAAGCCTCGCACAGCAATCACACACTAATGGAGTACATCCCAGCAGGAAACATGGTTGGAGCACTATGGTCCGCCGAGGACCTGTTTTGGGGCCAATTGTCGGGGATTCTAGAGTCGATTGACGCCGGCACGACAACCGTGGTCGACCATTCTAGCTGCAACCTAACCCCAGATCACCGTAAGTGGTAGACTGCCAGCATATCCCAAGTGCTAACATTGTGCTCAGCCCAAGCCGCTCTCCAGGCTTTATTGTCAGCGGGATTGCGGGCAATATATTGCTATACACCACCACGACGGCTCAAGTCACGCAATCCGTTCGTTACTGAGGATGATGTCTCAGAGGAGACCGTCTCAGTCTACCAGAAATTAGCCCGTGCTGGACCCTTTGGTGATGGGAGACTCCATATTGGGTACGCGAATGATAGTATTTGGGCTCCAGCGGAGGTCATCAAGCCGCTGTATAGAAGATTGAGGGACGAGGCAGAAGGGAAAGCTAAGCTGATCACCACCCATGCCATTGGGGGCCCGATGCGAGGCAAGAACGCACCAACTGCGATTGAGATCTTAAGTTCTCATGGATTGCTGGGTCCGGATATCTTGTTGTCTCATGCCAACTGCCCACATGAGAGTGACGGGAAATTATACCAGAGGTCGGGCGCCCATGTATCCACCACTCCGAATACCGAACTGCAGATGGGCTGGCAACCAGTGGCTCTGCTCGAGGATCACTATAACAACGCCAGCATCGGGGTGGACTGTCATAGCTGGGGCGTTTCGGGGATTCCCGGCCAGATGCGACTTTTGCTTCAAGCGGCTCGCAATGACCGGGGTGTGGAGCTCAAGAGAAAAGAGTTGTGGTCCCGAAAAGTAGGCTTCTCCGTGGAACAAGTCTTCAACCTGGCTACTCTAGGTGGTGCTAAAGCATGCGGCTTGGAAAGAGAGATTGGTAGCCTGAAAGAAGGTCTCAAAGCTGACATTGTTATCTTTGAGAGTGAGACACCGGCTATGTTGGCCGCAGCCGCGGGAGATCCTGTAGCGGCTATCGCATTGCATAGTAACCCAAGTGACATCAGCACTGTTATCATTGATGGCATTGTCCGAAAGGAGAATGGGCAGTTGACAGAAGTCGGTATCGTTTCTGCACCAGATCCGGCTAGAAATGTAGCAAAGGTTGATTCGAAGTTTTCCTGGAGCGAAATCGCCAAGCATGTTCTGGAAAGCCAGAAGGCGGTCAAAAGAAAGGCGGAGGGTCTTGATTTTGCCAAGACAGAAGATGCGTGTATTGACGGCTGGTATCTTGACAGGGATGCTTTACTAGAGGATCAATAGTTCTCCAAGTATAAGACCCTACTCATCTACGCCTATCATAGTCTATTTGATGTCTTTTGAACGTACATATGTCCCAGTTATATCTATTCTACGTTTTTGATGGAAGCTTGTGGAGTATCCTGCTGAGTTTGGCAGCCGAAGCGACGAATATGACACCCAGGTCCTATGTAGAGCTCACAGCAAGACATAACGACCCCCTGTTTGGGAGCCTGTATGGCGCGGTGGCGCGGCGCCACGATCTGCCAAAATGGCGCCGATATCGTAGAGTCGGGTAATCTTTATAGACTTCCGAAAGCAAGGTCGGAAAAACTCTGTGTGTTTGCTACGGCAACAAGAATCTCCGGTGCAAAGCTTTTCCTGCGGCCTTGTACCCTTCAGAGTGACCAGAACACCCTAATCTTAGTAAGTTAACTATAAGCCGAAAACGGGTATTCAATCTGGGCCACAGATAAGCCCTTATTTCAGTCCAGCCTCGTTGTTTATACTTCGCGCAAATCATTATGTAATATCTCTAAATTTGAAGAAGGAGTGTCAAAGTGTATATTTGCTGAGGCTGATTCACAAAATGTTCTCCAGGATGTCGATTTACAACATTACGATGCGTATGTGTGCGGTTTTGTCAACGACAGGCTGATTGTCCAGAGCCTTGGAGCCGTGCCAACCCTGTCTCCAATGCCCCGACACCCTGGCGGCCATCCACTGAGAGCAGCTGAAAACGGAGTGCGGTTGCGCAAGTTGGTGCTGTGTAATGCAGTGGACTGATAAACCTGGGTCAGTGATAGGCTTGCTTTCCACAATTAAGCCAATCGCTCTGATATTACTGGGTGTTGAAAGAAGCTGCCAGACCAAATTGGGCATGCAGCCCGGCTGTGCTGCGCCTGCTTCTCAAATATCAACGGAGGCCCCCATCATTCTGCGGCTGGCGAAGGGAAGCGCTTTTGATTATTTGATAACCCATTAGGACCAGATTGTCCATGCGACCTACCATAGACAACTACACTGTATTACATTCCACGGAACAACTTACGTGGTCCTCAGTCAAGAGCAGTCACATAACATCAATCTAGCGGGCAGTATCGACACATCCAAAACTCCGACATGAGTTTCCGGACAGTTTTGAGACGGACACCGAAGGGAGGTGGAGGTTCAGGAGGTCACGGCAGCAGCAGCAGCAGCTCGTCTCATGGTGGAAGTTCATCATCCTCGAGCAGCAAGGCAGGAGGCGATAGCAGCTCGAAGGGCAGCAGCAGTAGCAGTAGCACCACAGTCGTTTACGCTGGTAGCGGCGGCCATCCCAGCGGCGCGATTGGAGGTTCGCCACTGCCTTGGTGGGCAATCCTGCTGATTGTACTGGGCAGTCTCTTCATCTTCATATTCTTCATAGCGCTTCTTATCTATTACATGAAGGGTAAGCATAGCTTTCAAAGTACGATATGCAGCAACTAACGCAGGAGCTTAGAACGTGAATGCAAAGCCAAAGGGGCAAAAGCTCGCAAAG
Organism: Truncatella angustata; assembly: GCF_020726525.1. Classification (NCBI taxonomy): domain Eukaryota; kingdom Fungi; phylum Ascomycota; class Sordariomycetes; order Amphisphaeriales; family Sporocadaceae; genus Truncatella; species Truncatella angustata. The sequence continues at coordinate 338,290 of NW_025763390.1, read as the reverse complement.
CGCATGCAGTCTGGAAAGCCTTTTGCGTGGCGAGCGGCCTATGGTTTCCAATATTGCTCTTTAAGCTATTGAAGGAAAGGAAGAGCCTAAAGTCCGCTGGCTCTTATAGTAAGATCGATGAAGGCCATTCGACTAACCATACCGCGTGGCACGGAACTTCCTCGACTGCTGCGGATGCACCATATTCGTATGGCGGCACTGGATTCAAGCAGGCCTCAAGTGAAGGCGGCAGCAGATATGAGCCAATGGGCTACAATTCTGCTGCGGCTACACCAAGGCATACAGAGACATCGGGAGCGCATCCCATCATTATCGGTCCTATTGAACAGACCAGTTCAATTCCCTTGCCGACTTCAAGTCCTTCTCCAGCTCCAAGTATGGTAAGTGCCATGACAGCACCGCCGCCTTATTCTGGTAGACCCAGAGGTGGTGTCGATATTTATAAACTACCAGCACTACAAGCGCCGTATGTGCAAGCACCACAACCAGCAGCATCACAATACAGTCAGGCCGAAATGCAGACTGTCCCAAACTCTGGTCTTTCTGCTACATATTTCAGCGCACAGCCGACTTACGCTAAAACTGGACACAGTTGAGGCTTGCTTCCGGCTTCTGGGTTCTCGCATATATTGATGGTGAATATTAAATAGGTGTGGAACATGGAAGAATGATACGAAATAAGTGCAGCCAGAGATGTGACATGGCCCAATAAAATGGCTCCTCTATTTATGTCTTGCCCGTTCTAGAACTCTGCTCTCATGCCTCCTATAGTCCATATAGTCTATCAAAGACAATAGTTCAGACTGTTACGGCCTAAACGCCATGTGTCAGTTGTCAGCAACACTCTTTAATTGGGAGTGCGACCGTTAAGATCAACTTTGACTAGCTTTATTGACACGGCAGCCGACATGCTTCTGCAAAACAGTAAGGTTTGGGTGGGCTGGAAGGTAGGAAATATTGGAACTGCAAAAGTGCCATATCGATGGAAGGTTGTATTCTTTTTTGTAACATACATTGACTGAGCCTTTCACAGTTAAAAGGGTACATGTCGATTTGCGTGAGATTATCAAGAACTACAATTAAGCCTACATGATTAAATATAACTCGTTCTTCATGATTTCTCGTCTTCTGTTATGACACAAACAATCAAAACCCCGAAAGGTTATGCCATAGTATGGAATGAAAACCTGTAGGATCTTATTGACGACTGTGACAGCACGGAAACGATCGCATCGTAATGAAGTTTCTCTGTTCTCCTTCATCTCTTCTCGTATAACTTATACGTAATTCTTAGGGATACTTGTATCAATATCATTGTGCTAAGCCAACGACTTTGCGCTCACAATTTCATCTAAACCGGTATGATAAGCCCCCTAGGCTCGTCAAGACACCACCAAACTTTGCGGGGCCCGTGATGCATGCGTTTGCGTGCTTTGCTTCTGTGTTGTTTTACCATAAATCGGTTGACGGCATAAAGGGCAAAAGGGATGGCTAGTCGTTGCCCACTCTTCCATACATCGTTGATGGTATAAGTGGTCGCAATGCAAGTGATATATCGTGTCATTGGTCTTAATGGCCTCAAGGCAAATTACACTACATAAAACTCAACAAATTAATCACTAAACGATGTGGGGAGCATTTGTACTGCGACGTACCATACCGGAGAACTAAAGTCAGCCATTACTTTATCGGTCGTGTTTCCATTTTCCCATTTCCCAAACGTCGTGTGCCTGACCTCTCGGCGAAGCGCCGTCAAGATTTGTTTCTCACTGCGCGGAACATTATCTCCGCTGGTTCTACCACGAACAGTGAAGTATTGTATCAGACCGCATCTTGTAGATATCAATAAGGGCTCATTTCCGAGCCTAGTGCGTGTTCAAAGCTACTCACATAAGTAGGAGCGCTCCTATGATGCTCAAAGAAATTATCAGTAGGACTTTTGAGTCCTCGGTGGTAAAGTTTTCATCGTTCTTGGGGATGTTGTTTCCTTGGAGATCCGTTAAATCATTCCCGTCCCGACGAAGGAGGACGACTCCCATCTTTGGTTGGGCTAGGCTAGTCGTCGCCACGTGCTCATCACCATCAAGAGCCTTTCTGCAGCTGGCAGTTGATATAGACCAAAGTAAAGGACAGGGTATCTTGCCACTATGAAACGTGGCCGATTACGCGGGGCGTTTTACTAAGGATGGGACGCGCGGGTTTGGAATAATTGTTAGCATAAAACCCGCAGAGCCTGCACTTTGCGGAATTGATCGGTGATTCGTGAAATGGGGACATTTGGGTAAGGGATATCTGAGATATGTAGAATTCACCTTGGTCTGTTAATAAGAGACACCATAGACTAGAGCCATAATTGGCAATAGAGAGAAATAAAACTATTTATTTCATGAAACAAGGTCTAGAGGTGCAAAGACTTCCCCGCATTAGTCGATTCACCTGACATACCCTACTGTGATCATAAGGTATAAACACATTGTGGCTTCAATATCGTATGATTGTGGATTTATCACTCAATGTGGTCATCAAGGTTCTCCTGCGATACTCATCTCTGGAATAACTGGTTTTTCGTCTTACATAGATGGATTTCAAAGATGCAGGACGTCGCACGAATTACTATCGAACTTCTTGGAAACGGTCGCTTCACAGATCAGCTTATACACGCTAGCATTATGCTCGGTTTCGCACATGGTCTGGAGGGTTGTTAACCGCAACGGGGTATGTAATAGTTCTTTTCCAAGATGCTTCTAGTACCGGCCCCACCGCCGGTTTTTCGGCCTACCACCATAATACAACCATGTACTCTTAAGTGGAAATTGATGTGATATCAAAACCTTCCATTTAGCGCATGCGTTTAAAGTAGATCATACTGTTTGCCTGAGATCTGTAGCTTAAGGTTTCTAGTTTCCCAGAACAGGATATTGTATCAATGAGCAACATCACACATGGTGTCGTGATCAACGCACACACACACACACACACACACCTAGCCATGCATGCCAAGTGTGGAGCTTGGTGTACCAGTAGAATCGCTTATATCTTCCTTTTGTAACTCACCTGTGCCCTGTTGCGGCGATTGAACTTTTACTTTTCCGTTGATGTTTCTTGTTAGTGAAGTTCTCGTTTAGTTACTTGGCATCTTTGTCATTACAGTACTAGCTAAATCCAATTTTATCTTAGAGCATTTGCAACCGCCTACTGGCGCTATTTGAAGTACAACCTGCTTTGTGTAGATGTGATCACTGCGCGTAATGTCTATGCCAAGCTGTTAGTGCCCTTGTCCCTTTACTACAGTGTCTTGGGTAAGGCCAGCTATTTGTGCCTGTTCATCTTTCAGGTAGCATTAAACCGTTATGCCTATTTATTTACAGTATCGCCCTGAGCTTCTCGGCCATCTTAGGCCACTTAGTCTCTGAAACCTTGCATTCAATGGATATTCGGGGATTTTCTGGGGGAATCAGAAGTTGACGGGAGCAGGAAATACAAGATCTTGCATAAGAATACCTCACATACTTCCGAATGTTAAGTTTTCCTTTTCTAAGCCTCTCCACTGCTACCCACGCCCAATCCCGGATTTTGTGATGAACACACCAAGATTTCCTGCAGGGAGGTCTTGCTCCACATGCATAGGCTGAGTAATCCCAGAAGCACACTGTGGGGTATTACATTAACTTTCAACGCATCCCCAGAAATTCCGAGCCAATCATATCGACGTCTCGCCCAACATCCGCCCACATTGCGTTGTAGACAGATTAAGGTTTTGGCTATAATCTTAGCTAACCGACGCTGAGGGTTCATCTGGTAAAGATAGTGTGAAACGTTTTTAGTGTTCACGTCTGGGGTACGTCCAATACCGAAGTTATCCTCGTACCACCTTTTGTTTCTTTTTGGCGTGAGGTTGGACTTGATGAAGACCTGTGGGACTTTGTCAATACAGTATGCTTGAAAGACGACTTGGAAAAACCATCCTACTGAGTTACATTTGTGACGCCAAATCATCCGAGCACAAAGACACCAGAACAAAATGATAGTACAACAAAAAAAGCCCCCGCCATACGTAATTGGTTAAAACACCCTATAACAGCCGTCAACTAACCCAGTACCTACTATTTTCTATTCATTTACGTGAGTAGAAATCATAATCAGTATAATGCACCTCCATCACCCGCGGCCGGGTGACGAGATCCATGGAGATAACGAAAATTGTTATTGGGTCGAAAGGTATCTCATCTCAAAGCAGCTATCTCTGGCAGGCTAATGACCTCTGAATTTTGCAGCATATGGTGGTATATGTCCTTTGCATTTCCAGCTATTGCTGGAGCTTTTGGACCAATAGCATCCGCATTTAGTATTTGCTCTCTGATCCGCCCGTGGATTAAACCTTCTACGGGAGAGGATTTGAATAATTGGAATGACCAAGTGTGAGATACCCTTTCATACTTCTCAAACTACGAGGCAAGGAAGCTAGCTAACTTACTTGAGGCTTGTCATTTCAAACGCTATACAGCTTAGCCTAGCCGTGGGGGCGAACGTACTGCTTTTGGTGAACGTTATCCGCGGGTTGAAATCATCCATTGCTCTCCCGCTTACTATAGCTGGTTGGTAAAAAGCACATACTTCTCTACCAGCACCATACTCATGGAAAGACTCATAAGGCTTAGGTATATATCCGCATTCGTTCTTGCAGCCCTGGCCATTGTAGGGTCTCAACGGGCTGCGGCACTACATTTCGAGTTCGTCTGGTTACAAGCATATTACTATTGTATGTATTCTGCTATAGTATACTTTCTTGTTGCCTCTTTTCTATTGTCCAACTACATCGGCGGTCGGCGAGGTCGTCATGACCACAACACAACGTCACAGGCTTCCGTACGGACATTAATGGCTCACACTATTTTATACTTGACTTATCTTCTTTTTGGGGCTCTGTTATTCTCCCGTATCGAGGGTTGGGTATACCTGGACGGAGTGTATTGGGCCCAGACGACACTATTAACAATTGGTCTTGGAGATATAGTCCCAACTACGACCGCAGGGCGTGCCTTACTTGTTCCATACTCAATAGGTGGTGTCGTTTTATTGGGTCTCACATTGGCAGCTATCCGGCGTCTGGTTTTAGCCGGAGGTAGGACTACCCTCAGTACAAAAAAGTTATGCCGAGCTCGGAACAGTTATCTTCAGGAGCTTAAGAACAGCGGTTCTCGAGGTAAACTCACTGCCCCTCTGTGTTTTTGAAAATAACTTGAGTACACTAACACCAAAAGGGACTCATATCATCACTGGTCGGAAAGAACTTGAACAGACGTATAGGAAGATGCGCGAGGTTCAATGGGCGGTCACCCGTCAATTGCGTTGGACAGAGATGGCGATATCCATCAGCGTTTGGCTTGTTTTATGGCTCTTAGGAGGCACCGTTTTCATGATATGCGAAGCACCAGTTCAAGACTGGACGTTTTTCAATGGCATATACTTCGCATTCGTCAGCTTGATGACCATCGGCTATGGTGATCTTCACCCTGAATCGAGCTGTGGGAGATCTTTTTTCGTGTTCTGGACACTCTTGGCTGTGCCTGTGGTTACGATTCTGATTTCGAACGCCGAGGACTCAGTCGTCAGAATCTTCCGAGATCTTTCTATTCTCGCAGGGAATAAAAGTACCCCTGACATTGAGAATAAGTCCCGAGAAAGATTCAGAGTCACCATGTCAAGCCTTGGGCCCGAGGAAATACAGAGTAACGGTCTTTTGGGAGCTCAAGGACTGATATCGAGAGGCTACGCGGAGCAAGCACCACCGGGGACCATCATTAGATCACGTCGAAAATATCAAGTAACCCTCATCGATGGCATTAGGTACACAATTTCACGGCTTGAAGAGGATGCTCTGCGATCCTTTAATTTCTACGAGTGGATGGCGTTGATGGAGATGATTGGAGAGCAAGGCAGACACAGAACCGCTTCACGTCTGGAAAGAGATGTGGGCGAGCCAGTACCGGCAGTGGCGGGACAGAATACTCAGACTTCTGTAACAGGAATCCATGAAGCTGCAGATAGAAATGTAGGCCTCTTTGAACTGCATGAATTTGAGGCAAAAAGTCCAATCAATGGGCCGAGAGAGGAGATATGTTGGATTCTTGAGAGATTGACAAAAGCACTCAAAAACGAGCTGGATGATATGGCAAGGGAGGAAGGTATGTTGATTAACTGATTGTTTGCAGCGTACGAGAAATTCTCTGTTAGGTGGCACTACGCCGCCAAGAGCAATATATCGAAGGGTTGTGAAAGTATCAGTGTAGCTTGGTATTATTTAGAGCCATTCAGCTGCCGATTTACGTTGTTTTGGTATCTGAGTAGCAATGCCGGATGGTTTTAACTTGGTCTGTATTCAATCACGATTCTGTCAAAAGAAGCGCCCCCTTCCATTGCTATCAGGCCTTTGCGCCCATAATCCTCCGTTTTCGACATCGTTTCAGCAACCATCCAACATCCCTCATGCTGGCGAAAGTGGGAACAGGTGACACTCGTTCCGCGGGCCGCAAAGTTTCCTGTGCCAGTGGTGAATGTGTGAGGAGCTCCCTTGGTTATCGGGCTTTGCGACAGAACCAACCTCAGGACATCACCGTAATGCCATGAGATATACTCCTTCATGCGAATGTCTCTCTGTTAACCGGGTTTGCTCTGATATTGCTTTTCACGTCTTTATCACTTTTCACGAGAGTGCACTCGCTGATTCCACATCGTTTTTATGCTTAGCCTTTGCCGACTTTGAGCTGATAGTTGTCCAAACTGTCTCAAAGCCTCACTAGGGGTTTCTGTTTACGTAGCATTGACTGCTTGAAGAAGAATCCTGCTCAAGAATGCAACGTTATTCCAAGTTGACTTATCAAGGCAGCGAGTACTTGAACCCATCAACCCAAGTTAAAATCGCGGTCCGCAGGATCAAGGCTAAATCCAGCTGGTTCAAGTTCCTCTAAAGTGGTATTGTGGTCCAACTGCATTGCATGTCCACCTTGACCTCGTTTTCACCATCTTGGGGCATCTGAACTCGGTGGAGTTTTGCGGAGAGATGAGCTCATAAATGAAATAACTCAATTCATTTGATATTAATCATCTCAATACCGCCTGTAGTACATTTGGCCTTTGATTGCTATGGTTGAACAGAGCTGACAACGATCATATTGTATGTTCAGATAACGACTGCCCGCTCCCGATTCTTTCTGTGATGGGGCTGTATGTCTGCCCATAACAGAGAGACGCCTCGGATGCTACAGTATTGAGATAGGGGCAACGGCAGGTTCTGCAAAGAGTTGGTAATAGAACGTGGTGTGACTCTTCGTACCAACATCTCTATTCCAAGCTGCCTGTCATAAATTGAACTTCTCCTTACAACATTCTGTCGGGCTATAGCTATATCCACTACACCAGTGTGTACCTATCGATGGACGTTTGCTTCGAAGGCGGGGGAGTTTTGTGCCTGACTAAAGTCCTTGCATTCCTGGATGGTAATGGCTTGGCACAATTTGTGCTATATGACATTGAATTTTTCAAGAGGCAGAAACCAAATCGTATATTTCTACGTCGTTTCCGATTTGGGGATCGCCAGACCCTACTTCTTCCCAATTGCTCATACTGTGTAGTTAGAGGTACGCGCATTTCCGAAATCAGGGTTCTCGACTTCGGTTGCATGATAGTAAATTGACCTAAGTTTATAGCTTTTGGAACTATCTCCAAGTCATCTTGGCGACAAGCTTAGCTAGTAAGACTAGTATCTGGCTGCGTTCTGTCAGCACGCCTACGATAACAGTCGTCGAAGCAGTGCAGTTTCCGGCCAAGCAAGACAGTACAGCAATTCCTGCAGAGAAATCACATTTGATACAATTACATGATTTCAACTCCTTGAATGTCGCCCAAATATGTTCACTTCTTCTGACATTCTAGTGAGAGCGATCACAAATGGGCAATATACACGGAAAGAATCGGTTCACAGGCCATTAGCGGGGCAGTCTTAGGTCATGATGCAAATGCAAAGGTTAACCTTAACGATAGGGATGTGCTAGCGAAGGTAAGTACCATGATATCTCATGATTTTTCAAGCATCATAGTAAGAATCTACAATCGGTATAATCAGGAGAAGCCTGTCTAATGCTATCTCGCAAAAAAATAGTGAGTGTTGCTTACCTTTCGGATTTACCTCCAACTCTGCCAGATTTCTGGATCTCCTACTTGTACGACTACGGGTAAACTTTATGCTAATGGATGACAAGGATTCAACCAGTCATCAAATGCCACAGTAACCTTGAACTCAAGCACTATTTAACTATATTTGGCCACAGTTCATCGAGGCACTGACAACCCAAAGATATAACTAAGACACGACTCACCAATAGGGACAGTTTCCCTGGATTAAGCGAACTACTCTGTTAGCATGTACTCATTCTAGTATGGCCATCTCAAACCTGTATCGTTGGTCAAAATATTCATTTCATTGAACTTTATCTTAGTCTCAGCAAATCATTCACAACAATTTCTTCTATCTTTCTCCCTAGTTTTTGAGGCACGGTTCAGGTTTAAGATTCACAGCCCAAATGACAATACTGGAATTGATAACCATATTACCAATGTACTTAGTCTAACACTGACAGCGACTCCTGTGAATTAGGCAGCACCAACGCCAAATGCCATATTTTTGCCTGTACTCATTTCCCGCATATGACAACTACCCTGATTCGTAGATGGATATCCCACCATGCTCTGTGCAATCCTCTCGCGGTGATATTCGCCATTACTGTGGTAGCCATGGCTTTTAGATATTATCCCGGGTGCTATTCATTACTGCTGAACCTCTGGACTTCTTTTCCTCTCGGTATTTGAGGACAACATAAGCTCCCTACTTTTTGTCAGACCAAGCGAATGTGATAAGACTGTTAATTATAAGCTCGGCTTACCAAACACGAACTGAGCAAAAACAGCATGGACGATATAAACGACCAGGCAAGCACAGCTTGCCAGGACGAACATCCCGCCCAGTTAATGTCAGCGGGACCTCCCACGACGACTGGAGTCCTCCAATAAGAACCCCAATAGAAGCCCCAGTAGCTCCAGTACCAGTTTGCTGAACAAGCATGGGTTCCAGTCAACTAAATAATTGTTATAATGAATTTATATTAGGAGGTTTTGAGTGCGCATAAGTGTCACTTACCGCTTCCAAGAGACAGAATGCTACAAGCCATAGAACAAACAATATTAAATCAAGAGGGAAGGCGAGGAACGAGTATGTAAAAGGGAGAAAGAGAATGATAGAAAGAAATGTACTGATAGAAGCCACGACTGTGGTGTAGACGATCCTGGAATCAGCATACGCATTTGCCTCGCCTACAATGTAAAGAAAACGGCCCAGCAATCCCAAAACTATAACAGACGACACTAGTTCCCCTATACGGCAAAGCACAGCGATGACCTTAGAAGTGGTACCCATGGTGCTTGATTATATTGAAGATGAGGAGTTACCGAGGACTGTCACCGTATATTTTGATTGTCTTGCTGACTTGTGAAGCAGAGAGTTGAAGTTGTAAATATGCACCATAACAATGTCGGAAACTGAGATGCAAACATACAAACTATCAACAGGAGGTTCAATGTCGTTCCAGATAAATTATTTGAAACATCGAGAAACCCGAATCCACATTCTGAGGCTAATGTCTGATGTCGGATTTGTCTCGATGTAGTTAGCATATGCTTAATTGCTACCAATATTTGGGTTTGGAACTAATATCTCTGATGTTTCACTGCATTATGATCCATCACAGGCGATCGTCTTTAACTTTAAACACGTTATAGATCGAGATCTAGTATACTTACCCAATAGAAAACTACTTGGTACAGATCACCCATATGGAGGTACAATCACATGACTTTTGGTATTAAGTTCGATGGGCAAAGGTTCACATCATCCATCTCAATTTAACAAAAGCTAAATACCAAGCATCGCGGTGTTTGAATCCACTGTGCTACCTAAAATTCTTGGGAAAGTTAGTTGGGGTCATGCGGTGGTGGGACCTGTGGGACCTTCAGTAAAGGCTATGTAAATGGTCGGAATCCTTACCAAAAACAAATACAACCACAGCATGATCCCCTTCACCACCCAACACTCTGACTCCATATCCATCCCGTGTAACCGCTGCTTCGTAGTGGTTTAGCCCGAAGTAGCGTATCTTCCAACAAAATCTAACTTTATCGTGGGGTACCGCGCCTGACATCCTGTACGTGACAGAGCCCTCAACGCCTCGTCCTATCCCCGTTGATTTACATTGCCATAGGACACTTTCTCTGGGGCGGATCGACTGGGGTGGTAGCGAGGTTGAGGGCTCCCACTGTCCACAGTAGAGGTGTCTGGACTCGGGATCTAGGTCGAGTCCATCCTCAGTGTGGTTGAGAACGACAACCGTGATGTCTCTGGAAGTCGGATTTGCAATGGGGAGATTCTCTGTGATGCTATTAGTTCGCGCTCCTGAAGCAAATACATTGAGAAATTTGGTTCGAAAGTCCACTCACCTAGTCCCATAACCACGGATAGAGTACAATATTGGACTGGCAGGTTCCCTACGGATGCGATTGTAAATTGATCACGAAGGCACCTGATGACGTGGCAATTCGTGTACGCTGAATTATGTCGTAGCTGTCATTTGACATGGTCGCACATACCTAAATACTTGTCCGCACAAACTTATATACGATGTTTAACGTAGGGGAGCTATCTGCCGTTTATTGGCCCAGGTGTACATTTCGTATCCTGGAAGTCCAAAAGGCAATACTATGGTTGCAGGCATAATTCAACTGCCCTTGTCAATTATCGGCAAGGGTTGTAGTAGAAGAAGATTGTAAAGTTAATCCCGAAGGCGTTTCAGCTTTTAGTGTTTCCATTATTAATATCAATTAGAGCGTGGAACAACTGTTTTCCAGATGTAATACTCGCCATAAGAAGCTAACGTCTTTCTCCAAACTGTAAAACCTTGCGGCTGTGGTTATGACACAACAGGTAACGTTCTAACCATAGTACAGTGGTAGATTCCACCGTGCTAAAGACTAAAACCTACTAAGCTAGTCGATAAGCTGTCAGCACATATTTGGTTTCCAAGTGCGTACATAACAAGTATAATGTGAGAAGTGAGCTAATCCACCTCCTCCAGTCTTCTGTAGTGCACCTGACTAGACCAGATCGCCGACAGACCCCAACCTAAGGCAATTCAATTAAGCTATCTGAGAAGATCATACTTCTTATGTAGAGTCTAGACCTGATAAATTGAGTCGTCACATGCTTCACCAGCATGGCAACGCGCATGATTGGCAAGAAACCTGTTTGTGAATACAATGCGCCTATGATTTGGGCGGCTTAAGTCATAATTAACCTAGTGGATGGCAGGGTGCACTATTCATTGAACCCCACCTCAAAGGACCAATTCCTGCATGGCTATTCCTCCCCGTATTCGTGTCTCATATAAGTTGGTGAGAACCCGTACTTTGTTTTTGGGATAGATTGATTTGCGGCCCCCCAAAAAGCGAAATGATATTCACGTCATGTTATCCTATATTAATCGGCTACAAGTGAAATCATGTCGAGCACTCATAAGATCATCTCTGTGTGTTTCCGAGCCTTTGAATTTGGCTGCGCGATTATCATTCTAGGTATTCTTGCCAGATTCTTCCACCTCATTAACCAGTTCAACGGTCCTAAAGACTCTCGCTTGGTGTATGCTATCTCTATGGCTGCTATCAGTGTTCCAGTATCCCTCATACTTCTCCCACCTCTCAAATATTCGTTTTTCTTATTTCCTTTGGACTTTGCTCTTTTTACCTGTTGGATTGTTTGCTTTGCCTTGCTGGAAGATGTAAGCATTCCGTTTTGATTCCCGAGCTACGGGTGTCATGTGCGGTGTCTTGACACAACTGACGTGTACATAGCTCTCTGGCACGAGTACTTGTACAGCGTCCTGGTACAATACTTATTGGGGAGTTTATTGGGTTAGTGGACCTGGCAACACAACAATCGTCACAACTTCCGCATGTTCCAAATGGAGAGCAGTACTGGCATTCAGCTTCATTATTGCCTTCTGCTGGCTCATTAATGCTTTTTTGGTAAGACATGCCCTTTGGGGGTACGACAAGGTATGAGTGCTGAACCTGACAATAGGGCCTTTATGCCGGCGTCGAATACCATAACTTAGGTGCTCTTACTGTATCTACCGTAAGGTGAGATACTATTGATCCCCATTATTTTACACTTGAAGAATCTGACATGCGTCTAGCAAATGTCTATGGTGGAGGAAGCCGAAAGCAGAGGATTTAGAACGAGACGGACAGAAGCCAGAAGAATCGCAAAATCTACATCAGGTTGGAAAGCAAACGGGCCCAACCGGTTGACTGTGTTCTTTCAATTAGTAATATTTGATGTGATATAAGTTACATTTGTGGAAAGTCGGAAGGGAAGTTCAAGGACAGTTACTAGCTCCAAGATGGACTTGGGCGAAATACAATGCTGGATGTATACCGCTTTTGACTAATTATTCATCTAATAACCGTACTTCAATTTAGCCATACCTCAACTTGAGAATTCGTCTTATTTTCCAACGTTTCTTTTTGACGCTTTGGAACATGTTCACAATACAACCGTCTCAGTGACCGCCACGCTAGAAGTTCCAGATATTTATGCTTTACATTTTCCTCATGGGACCTGGGTCTAAACCAGCCCTGATTAGAGCTTCATACTGTGCCTCCGTGTTTAACATGGGGCGATAATCTCTGCGAAATTATACGGTTTGAGAGGAGTGGCCGGTATTTAGGTAATCACGTCCGTAAGCCAGAGTATTACTGTTACGATTATGCATAGACGTGGTCGTGTATAGAAACCAAGTCGCGGGAACCTATGCATTCCTATGAACATCACCGGTCAATTCAGTTTGCTGAGCACGGTTGCCAGAACCCCTCGTTGCATAAGTCTTCACATCACCGCCATCTGCGAAGTAGCTTAACAAGTCAGAGGAACTGGCACAGCTGCCTTGACGCGCAAGGGAGCTGGAGACGTTGTGACCGTACAGAGCATGCATCAGAAAAGACCATCAAGGCTGCTGCTGCTAGTGCGTGCCGAATGCGAAATGATCTAGGTTAGGACGCTGGTTCGATTAGAACGGGCTGAAAGTGGTCGCTGCAGCGATGGCCTTGGCAACAATAGACGCTACAGTACGCTTGACGATAATTCCAAGGACCATCCATTACAATATATTGGTGTCAGTGCTTCAAGGAGTGATCAAAGATGTTATTGCACATGGTGCACTATAATATCAAACATTATTTTGATCAGTCCGAAACTGGTGTGCAAACACTTGCTTTCTCGAAGATTTATTTCATCGCACATGCTAGGTTGGAACCGAAATCTCGCCCCCCAGCGAAGTCCAGTAAGGGACTCAACACTTTGATTTGTGATCATATGGTTCTGTCTTTACTGTGAACTCAAACTCAGACAGTGGTCTCGCCCTAGTGGCTTGAGCGTACAAGACAGTTTGTTAGGCAACGTCTCCTTTCCTTGTCTTTCAACGGGTGCAGTTGCAGGTGGCTAGTCATAGCCAAACCCATTTCCTTTCGGTAAAAACTGTGAGGATTGGACGGTCCCAGCCTACTTCTACAACTTTGGGTCATGGTTGCAGTCAGGTCCCAGGTGGTTACCAAGTAATCTAGCTCCATCTTATTTAGCAAATACCTTCCAACCATTAAGCGTTTGGTGGACTCAAGAAAAGATAGGTTGGTCAGACTCTTAGCATAGCATTTCTTATTTCACGCGTGGCTTAATAATCGAACATCTTAGCTGTAGACTAGACTAACCTAATCTAGTACAAAGTCAGTCATCCCCTTTCTACAGTACTCAGTTTACAGTGTTGAACGAAGAGAGATTGCCATAGTTCAAGGAACATACCGTGTAGTAGTAGAACATCACGGCCCTATCATTGGCCAGCGCTGATATCATTTCATAGAATGTTCTCTTCAACAACCTTAACCTGCACTTTCATTCCCCATCCGCCATGCTCACCTACCCAATTCTTCTTTTTCCCCACCTTCTCCACAATTCCCACGTGCTCCTGTAGGGCTTTTTTCAGCTGGGCAGGATCATGCTCCACCTTCTGGATCGAGATCGTCAGCCGCACACCCTCTTTGTCTTCCTTGCGCCCCAGGGTATTTGCCCACTCCGCGGAGAGCGCCACTCGGGGCTTTATCTCATCGATTCTGCCAGATGGATAGAGTCGGCTGATCAAATATCCAACGCGACCAAGATAGGCAACCCACCAAGCTTCTTCAGGAGTTATCAAACGCTGGAGTGACGCTTTGAACTGCACATCCCGTGGGGGCAGCTCTCCCATGTATCGGGACTCCAACATAAGCGCCAACCTCGCCCTATCCTCGTGTGAGACCCCGCGAGTTGAAGACATGAGACCTGTACTGCTGCTGTAGAGCGCAGAGATAGAGGCAAGCTCCTTGTCCATACCAGCGTGAACGTAGAGGATATTTGCAAATCCACGAATAACATGGGCAGTGATCGAGTACGGAAAACGCTTTGACCCGTCTTCTGATGCTGGCGGTATTGAGAACTTGAGGAGGTTGAAAATGTCATCTGCAGACCGAGGTGCATATCTCTGCGTAGCGACTTCCAACGGATCTTGAGCCCGAACAGAAGGGGGCAGTTCTTGGAAGAGAATTCCTTCTCTTACGCCTCCCTGGCAGAAATGCGCGGTCCGGATTCCATGGGGAATGGCGTTAGCCAAGGCGCTGACGAGAAATGCCACCGCAGGGACCTGTTGCCTCCGCCGATCAGAGACGCGGAAGATGGAGTGAGCGGTCTGCGCTACTTTTTCCACGGAATGTGTGTCTTCGAATCTCTCTTTGCTAACGGTATACCCATTGATGACCGATATTGGATGGGGCTTCCCATGGATCTGACTCAAGTAAAGCAGTAGATATCCCCAGCCCCGAAAGCCCCCTCCTGAGAGATATAGAGGAAATCCACCATCTCTCTTTGCCCTTTCTACCATACTTGTAGGGACCTTAAGCTTTTCGTAAGCGTCGGTAAAATCATTCATTATCTGGTCCCGAAGCTTTGATAGTGCCTTCTCTGCCTCTTCCTTCGACTTCCCTCTTTTCGCCCCTTCAATCTTCTTTGTTAATGCAGCTGCTCCGAATGGGAAGCTAAAGGAGCCTTTGGCGCTGATACGAACATTGCCGCCGTCGGACATTATCCAGGTAATTTGTGTGCTGCCTCCACCCAGATCCATCATAAGACCTTCGATGCTGAAGAAGCCACTGGCAACGCCCAAGGCACCAATGCGACCCTCATCTTCCTTCTTTAAAAGATCAACTGAAAGTCCGGTGGAAGAATTGATCTGCTTGATAAAGTCTGTGGAGTTGAGGGCAGCCCGAGTCGCCTCAGTGGCGACAACGTGAATGTTGCTTTCCGGCACTCCAAGGTCGGCACAAACGATCTTGAAACGAAGAAGGGCAGCAATCACGCGCTCGATAACATTCTGCGGAATTGAAACCTTCGCCCCAGTTGCTGGGTCGAATTGCACGTCGTAGAGTGAAATATCTACACGGTACATGTGTACTGCTGGAAGGATGCGGGAGAAGGGTGGTGACATATCTGTTACTGAGAAGCGAATTCCGTTGCTGGACGCGATTGTAAATGTCATTAAACTATTTCCAATACGAGTTCAAATAGTATGTTTTGCCTGTAACGAACCGCCCATACGAAAGGGAAACTGCTTACCTTCCCATATCGACAATCCCTCGCAGACTGACGTTCAGATTGATATGATCGGTTCCATCTTGACCAGAGCTATAGGTATAGCCAGGCACCTCGGTTCCGTCGATGAGTTCCCAAGTAGGATACATCGTGTGAGGAGTAAGAAATAAGCTGTTTATGTTCGCAGCGACAACCCAACCTCGGACGTTTCCAGAAATCAGAACTCCGGACGTATATAACCCAGCTAGTCCTGAGTCTTGACAAAGCTTAAACAGATGATATGACCTGCTTGAAGGAAATTTGTAGTCTATAGCTCTACTCGTGCAGGGAATGGAGATATGCTCATGATTACAGAGACTAAATTGGTTGCGTTAAATGAGGCGGTTTATACTTTCCTTAGATACTGTAAAGAGTAGTATCGTTGACATGAAAATAGTAAACCTTATTTACTTGGTATATCTCGCTACGTGAAGTTTATCTCGTAGCCGCCTTAACTCTGTCTCAGCGCATTGTTGTACCAAAGTAACGTTGTGAGAGACTACCCAATGTAGTTGAAATATCAAGTACTATGGTGTTAAACATAACACATGAAAGAAAGCATGGGCATAATTTTGAGGATATTTATGCTTGGTGCAGCATTTTTAAAGTTATGGCTACATCGATGACCACTCAGATAATGGCAGTCATAGGCGGGACCAGCATCCATGCGAACAGAATGTTTTTCTATCGAAACACCTTGCGAAGTCATATAATCCTCGTCAGGTGCGAGGCGCTTACATAGTACCATGTGGCTCATAATGCCAAAACGCATAGGATATGGCCCTCGGTAGCTGATTCATGCAGTTAATGGCTTTTGACTAGATAGCACATAACACATGGCGTTGGCCCGTCGTATTCGTACATTTAAGCGTATTTCTATTAATCACTCCCTGTGACTGTACACTCTCAACAGTTCTGAGAAAATATCACTAGCTAATCCACAACAAATTATTCTGATCATGAGGTTTATCATGTGCTGCACATTTGCTTTAACGGCCAGTGAAGCCGTGTTTCTTGCTTCAGCCTCCTGTAAGTCTTTACCTGTATTTTCCGCGCTTCGACTAGTAGTTCCCAGTTATCTTGTGGCCTGGCAAGTCTCTGTATCCGTGGCTGCTGACATTCATGACCAAAATTTAGCGAACCTTGAGCACAGAGCGCAGGCAAATGCGCCTTCTGGTTATGCTCCAGCTCCTGTCTCTTGTCCAGCCATACGGCCAACTATTCGACCGGCAACAGGCCTTTCAGCCCAAGAAATCTCTTGGCTTAAGCTTAGACAGAACAACACTTTATCTGCTCTGGAGACTGTTCTTTCTCGGGCAAATATCACAGGCTTAGACATTACAGATTACTTTGGTAAGATTGCTAGTCAGAATGGAACAATACCGAGAATCGGTATTGCGGTATCTGGCGGAGGATATCGTGCATTGATGAACGGTGCTGGTGCTATTGCGGCATTTGACAACCGTACGACAAATTCAACAAGTCCAGGTCAATTAGGAGGGCTTCTCCAGGCAGCAACATATCTGAGTGGGCTTTCTGGAGGCAGCTGGGTTGTGGGAAGCTTGTTTATTCAAAATTTTACTTCGGTCGAGTCTATAATCAGTGCCACCGGCGGCTTTCTCAGTACCCTCTGGCAATTCAATAATACGATCATCGAGGGTTTGGCTCTCTCAAAACATCAGCACCCACTCCGCAAATGCTGACCCAATGATTATAGGGCCAGACACACTGTCTTTGAGTCAATACTATCGTCAACTCTACCAAGATGTTACGGATAAGGCCGACGCAGGTTACAACACGACAATCACCGATTACTGGGGCCGAGCATTGTCATATCAGCTTGTCAACGCCAGTGATGGAGGACCCGGTACAGTTCCAATGCTTTTGAAGCCATGGGTAATCTTGATACTAAAGCCGTCTGCAGCTTACACTTTTTCATCTATTGCCGATGACAAAGAGTTTCTCGAGGCTAAAACCCCAATGCCCATCATAGTTGCAATTGAGCGACCGTCCGGTGTTCTTCAGATCTGGGAGAATTCCACTATCTTCGAGTTTAATCCTTGGGAAATGGGTTCCTATGGGATCGGGAACCCAGCATTTGCGCCATTGAAATACGTTGGCTCAAACTTTAGCAACGGCGTCCTCCCAGCCCGCGAAACATGTGTTGCCGGTTATGATAATGCAGGTTTCATCATGGGGACTTCGTCTTCACTTTTCAATCAAGCTTTCTTGCAGATTCAAAGAGCACCTGATGTACCTGACTTTCTCCTTCGATCCATAAACCAAACACTGGCGAATATTGGCCAAGAGAACCGGGACGTTGCGAGTTGGCCCAACCCATTTTATGGCTATAATATAGGTTCCAATATGAATTCGAACTTCACCACCTTGACATTGGTCGATGGTGGAGAGAACCTGCAGAATGTTCCTCTGGACCCCCTCCTTCTGTCCTACAGGAACGTCGACATCATATTCGCCATAGATGGTTCAGCCGACACGACGACCTTTTGGCCAAACGGCACAGCGCTCGTTGCGACATATCAAGGCTCTGACAGTGGGTCCACTGACAACAATAGTCCATTCCCACCCGTTCCAGACCAAAACACATTTGTCAACCTCGGACTCAATCGTCATCCAACATTCTTCGGCTGCAACACTAGCAACTCAACGGCCACAAGTCCACTGATTGTTTACATTCCCAACGCCCCATACAGCTACAACTCCAACGCCTCCACCTTCGATTTGGAATACACGGTTGAAGAGCGTGACGGAATTATCCAAAACGGTTACAACGTTGCGACCATGGGAAACTCGACCGTTGACCATGAATGGCCCGCATGCATAGGCTGCGCCATTCTGATGCGAAGTTTTGCCCAGACCAACACGCAATTTCCATCCACCTGTATCGGCTGCTTTGCCAGATACTGCTGGAATGGTACCACTAACTCCACAGCGCCAACAACATACACACCGGCACAGATCATCACGCCTTCGAGCTCTGGTGGCCAACTCTTGCATATGCCACATTTTGCCTTCGCTACATTTTTCACGTATACACTTCTGTTTCTGGTAATTTAAGCTTCTGGAAGTGCAGGATACAGCCGGACAGATGTGGCTGCAAGCTCCTACCATGTTTGATGTCGTGGTTCGTGAGGACTCCTCATCATCCACGAAAGACATTTTGTTAAATCCTCGTCGAACCATTGTGCTTGTTATAATTAACGGCGTTTTATTTGAGGGTAAGAGCTGGTTGTATGCGAAGCAATACATCAATAGTTACACGGCGATAGGACTAGCTTGTGGGAAAAGCGTGTTCATTAATACCAGCAGCCTGACTTCTACGCGCAATCCGTTTGGTGGCACAACCGATGCGATGATGTAGGTAAAGTTAAATTTAAATGTACAAGAAAATAAAAATAAAAGGCATTACCTGTCAACTTTAGTACCGTTGGTCCCGTGAATAAACTTGATCAGTGTGGTCAGTAATGCAACGCATAGCAGTGAACGCGCTGACAACAGAGTGCTCTGGATCAACGGGACAGCCGGAGCAGTTGCTGGATATACCCATGATGCCTTCTTGTGAGTATATGTGATACTGTGTAAGGTATACTACTTGTTGACATACAGCGTAAGCACATAACCATCCGGCGAAGCGGCTTGTTCCAAATTGGGGAAAGCGGCCACTGTGTACACTGACTGCACTTGTCTCACTGGCATATGAAGCCGCGCTTCAACATCCCGGAAAATAACTTTGACCATGAGTTCCAGACTGAAAACATCCATCTCTCAACTGCCCTTGTGACCTATTCATTGTTGATACACCTACTAGTCTCACAAACAATCAAATATCACAATGTCACCAGCGAACAAAGTAGATGTCGTCCTTCTTTCCGACCGAGACATACCCACATGCTTTGAGGTCCTCTCAGAGTCCTTCGGTCATGACGCACCATTTGTCGATAATTATTTCCCGAATCATGATACACCATCAGGTAGAGCAAAAGGTTCCGAGCGCTTGCTTCTCTGGAAGCAGAACTCCAGCAACTCCATATTCCTGAAGGCGGTCACTCGCACCGGCCCGGGCGACCAGGAATGCATCATCGGCCTTGCCACCTGGACACTCATGAGAGAACCGCCACCAGCTGAGCTTGACATGGCGGAGAACGTCGAAGATGTTTGGCCAGATAAGGATGACCGCGAGTTCATGACTCGACTTTGGAGATCCTACGTGGTCCCACGCACTCAGGCTATCAAAGATTCCAATGGAAAGGGTGTCTACGGTAAAGTCGAAGTCCACAAATCGCGCACCACCAGATATGGGCTTCTGATGTCTTGGGTAGTACTGGAATTGCTAGCAGTCCATCCAAATTACCAACGTCTAGGTGCGGGTGCAGCTCTCGTCAAATGGGGAATTGAGTCCGCAGACGAGCAAGGATTAAAGGCATGTTCATATACTATTTACCTCCCTCCACTTTGGCATACATTTGGTACATACATTTTGTATGCCGTTGGCGTGTGATCGAATCATTCCGAATGTACTTTTGTCTGTGATAAATCGCTGATACTTCAGCTCTGCAGGCAGTCGTTGAGGGGACACCAATTGGTCGACGGCTTTATGAGAAATGTGGCATGCGTGCAGAGATTGAAGAGATCAAGTTCGATGTCGGGGAAGAATTTGCTGAAAGACGCAAGCCAAAGCTTGTGTTTCTGTCAAGAGAGCCCAATTAATCCACATACCATGCAGTCTCAACGAGCGGTTGTTTGAGGCTCTTGTAGCTTAAAGAAAGTCTAGCCTGGATCCAAACGGATGAGGCTAGTTTGGTACATCTTATTAAGGGTCAGGCCAGATCTGTACGCATACTCGATGATCTCACGTCATCTATAAGTGCCACGGTATCTACAACATTGATACGGCCAAGGAGATATCATATCAGTCATCTCCGATCAGCCTGCTTCTCGCCCTGTCTCCAGGGAGTCGATCAACAGCTCAGGGCTCATCGCAACCCCCGTAATCCTCTCTTCCAAATCTTTGCCCTTGTGATCTGCGATAATCCGTCTCAACTCTGTCGAGCTCATACCCGGATCCATGATCGGGGCTTCATGCTGCACAAACCAAATTCTATAGCCCATTCTACCGTCATGTTCACAGACCCAAACACTACTCTTCATCCTCTCCTCATCCCTCACCTCACCCCCTACGTCCGATCTGCCCCACGGCCCGAAACCCTCCAAACGCACCAACTGATCCCCATGCACCGCCCCGGGCACAAAATCCGCCTTCCGACAAACATTACTCGTGACGACGCCATGGTAACCCGAACACTGCGGCCTCTGCTGCACGACATAGTCAGGGCCAAGCAGCTCCACGAACTCCACCGCAAAGCCATCCCCCCGACACGCGGTCATGAGCTTGTTCTGGAACATCCACCAGTCGCCGAGCCCCTCGGGGAAGACCCAGACACCACTTCGTGTCAGGCGGTCCGGGACGCCCTGGCGGACGAGTCTGTAGCGCTGTGCGAAGCTGAGGTGCAGGGGCTCCTCGTCGTCAGATGACGAGGAGTGGGGCGTCTTGTGCAGCTTGCCCCGGACCCAGGACGCGCCGTGCAGGAGGACAATGAGGGCCACAGGGTTTAGGTCGTCCGGGGCGGGCGGCGAGGACGACGGGACAGCGGCGTTGGTGTTTGAGAATACATGGTCGATGAGGGCCAGGTGACCTAGATGCGGCGGGTTGAAAGAGCCGATGTAGTAGATGATGCGGTTCCGACAGCCCTTTCGCAGTGTCGGCACCACTGGCGATCCATCGACAGATGCTCCTGAAGGGGTTATGCCAAATGGGTTGAGCACTTCGGGCGTGTTCCAGGCCTGTTGAATATACTTCTCCAACGGGACAGTGGTATTGCTATTGCCTCTCTTTGGAGACATTTGCACTATTTAGAAAAGAGGGCCTGAATAGTTGCAAGTTTGTTATTTTCCAAGTTGATAGGTGTTCGATTTTATGCCACGCTTTCCAACTTCTAAGTTAGGACAAATACATTTGAGGAGGGAAATATAAAGACAACTTAGTTTTAAAAGTCTGAGGTTTTAAGGTTTAATCTGGACCCAAGTTATGACGCAGCTCTAAAAGGCCGAGTACGCAGTTTGTACCATGACTTCAATCTTCGTGGTTGCCTGCTGGCAGGTTGAACCACATGGCAAACACAGTGTCCTTAGGCTCCACACGAGGGTAGTGCTATGATTGCATAGCTACTGCCTAAAGTAAAGCTGAATGGATGCCATACTGATCAGCCTATTTATGATTGAAACACGTACATAGAAACCATGTGGTTGGCGAAATAGCTGTTTTGTATTATGTGCTGCTATATTGCTCATCGCTCCGCAAGCAAACTAGTACTTTTAATCATTCTCTTCCTTGCGGCAAATGAAACGAGTGGAAGCCACCCATACCCGGCTATGCAAAAGTACATGGTGACAAAGGAGAAAAGAGATTACCAAAATAGATCGACCAGCTACCAAATCACCACCCTTGAGAAACCGAGAGTTGTCGATTTGGCTGATAATGGTCGATAGAAAGAGAAAATGTAAACTACGTACGCGATTATCTAACAATCGTTGTATGCGTCGAAAAGCAAGTGAAGGCGGCGTAAGGGGTATCAATCTAGCTCGTGGAATGGGCATAGCCAACCAATAACAATATTGCAAGGCAGGTAGAATGCATAAGACGGTGAAAAGTCTGCTGAGTATTCTGCTGCTTTCATAAGTTGTGTTACAAATGAGAGTGTATGAGCCAAGATTGCGCCAAGACCAGATTGGTCGTGCGCTCAGGTGCTCATTCATTTAATCGTCGAAGAATCCAGCATCATCGAAATCTTCGATGTGACTAGCATCGGCGTCATATCCAGTTGAGCGAGCCATCGGGGGAGTCACTGGCTCTCTCAAATCGGAGATGCGGCGCGGGGGTGTGCCGGGCATGGGCATCTTCTCGGCTTGTCGCGCAGTCATGGAAGGCCCGCGAGCGCGATTGGCGAATTCCTCGGCTGTAAACCGGCGTCCCGTATTACCGAAGGCTGTAGGTTGAGCCTTGCTTTGTTCAGCTGGCGGAGTGCTGCGCAATCCAGATGCGGGCGGAGTCATCAATCCAGAGAGAAAGTCGTTCTGCGGTAGCGGGCTAGGCTTGCTCCGCGATGGAGTGTGATTTCTTGCCGGCGCAGGAGACCTCGTGCTTGAGAAATTGTTAAGCGAAGGCTGGTTACCTTTGCGCCAGTTACCCCAAGCAGCAGCCAAATGGCCTACAGCCTGAGCAGCTCGCGGAGTTGCAGCGCCTTTGATGGCAGCAGCGATGTCGGGTAGGTTGATGGCCGAACCACCATTCATGGCTCTCTCGCGCTCTTGCTCTTCCATTTGAAGGTTAGCCTTCAATCGAATGGTCGCGTCGAAGACCGCTTGTCTGTCAAAGTTTTCGGCTGATAAAGACACAATGATATCCTGTAGGTCACTGTGTCTTACAGCAAGAAGCTCACGTAGCCACGTGATTTCATCGTCCCTCTTGGTGATTTTAGTAGCGGCATCAGGATCAAGTCTGGATACAGTCTGCTCAAGCTCTTCGATGCGCTGCTCTCTTGCCTGAAGTTGCTCTTGTAGTACCATGATGGATTCGCGGAGTGCCTGTGGAGAAATCTTCTCCGGAACTTGCCTTGCCTGAGCAACAGCCCCGGATCTGACAACGGCTGCAGCAGGAGCTACAGACTCGAATGCTCGAGTGGCTTTGGCAGTCTGTGCCGCAGCTTTAGCAGCTTCCTGGGCAATTTGTACTTTCTCTTCCATGTGAGCAAGGCGATCTTGTAGATGCTCGACCTTAGAACTAGACAGACTCAGGCGCTCGAGCAAGTTCGATTCTGTACGCTGAGCATCCTCGGTCTTGTTGTAAAGCTCGCGTTCGTAGCGAGTCTGGATATCTTCCATGTAGCTTTGATGCTTACGTTCCAAAGCATCAAGATTGGTCGCACTGGTGGTTTGCGACTCTTCGAGCATCATATCATGATGAGCCTTGGCGGTTTCAGCGTCCATCTTGATTTGGTCAACCTGGGCACGAATCTTGGCCAGCTCATCCTCCAGGGTCATCTCATGCTGCTGCTTCAAGTTCTCGTTCACTTGTAAAGCTTGTGCAAGCTCAGCACGGACTTTGTTGACCTCATCTTCAAGTCCAGCACGAACGACATTCACCTGGTCGTTGGCCGAGTCGAGATCGGCCTGGACGGAAGTGCGAGTACGTTGCACCTCACTTGCAGCCGATTCACGTGCTTCCTTAGCTTCACGCTGGAAGTGGAGAGCAGTGGTTTGGATCTTGTGATTCTCGTTTCGAAGCTCGGTGAGGAGAGATTCCAGGCGCTTGACATCGGCCACAGCTCTCATACCGGCACGCTCGCCGCCTTCTAGTCTTTCAAGCTCTGCTTCCAGTCGCTCGCGAGTCTTGGATTCAGCCTGTAGTCTGGCATCCAATACCTCCTGTCGTGCAATGAGAGCTTGTTCTTTCTTCAGGCGCCGAGTATTTTCCTCGGTGATCTCGCGTGCTGCATGGGCCATATCGTCTTGCATAGAGAGGAACTTGACCCGCCAGGTTTCGCGAAGCTTCTCTGTCTCACTGAGCTGAGTTCCGAGAGTGTCAATGACCTTACGAAGGTGTTTAGCCTCATCAATGGCAGTGACAAGATCGTCAGTCTGTCGACGGTGCGAGTCGCGAGCGGACTCGGCTTCGGATCGCCAATGGCGAGCTTCCTGTACAGTATTGCGAAGCTCTTCATCGGTTGCGTTGAGACGGTTGGTGAGATCGATTTGGGTTTTGTCTGCATTAGATTGCGCGGCTTCAAGCAGGGCTAGGCGCATGGCACTTTTGCCGGCCCCCTGCTCGACAGACCTGATCTTCTGGTCGCGCTCCTCAAGTACAGCGCGGAGTCGATCCTCCTCCTCGGAAGAAATGCGTAAGAGCCGTTGGATCTCCGAGAGTCTGTCCTCAGCCTCTCTGCGACCACTAAGCTCAAAATCAGACCTCTGTTCTTGAAGCCTAAGTCGCTCCTCGAGGTCATGCACTCGCTGATCGTATACGCTGCGGTTCATGATTTCGACCTCAATCTTGGTTTCGGCCTGCTCAAGTTGACGACTGAGCTCAGCAGAGCGATCTTCCGCTCCTCGTCGAGTAGTCGTCTCCTTGTCGATTGTCTCCTCCTGATACCTTAATCGTTGCTCAAGCTCATGGACCCTGGCCTGCATCTCTGCCATCTTCATTGTAGCCTCATCGTCGTCTTTAACAACTGGAGGTGGGGTAGTTGGACGCTGGTTCTGGACAGCCTCCTCGACGATATTTCTAACATCTTCGATGGGGAAGTCGACATGCAGCGATTTGCTGAGCTGTTCTCTCATCTCCTGGAGTTCCCTGAGGACTGTTCCGTTATCGACAGAGGGCTCAGTTTGCTCCATTACAGATTGCAATGCACGACTGGCGTGATGTTGGTTGAGGGCCTCCATAACAGCAAAACGCATTTGCTCCATTTTTTTGTTTCGCTGGGGGCTATTAGACTTGCGAGTAACTGGAACGTCATCGTCCTCATCGTCGGCATCACTTTCCTGAATTTCTACAGATGCACTTCGCCGTTCACGACGGCTGGGATGACTGGAAGGTGTCCGCCTGGACATAGCAAGAAGAGCGTGTTGAATCGATCCCAAAGTCTTCTCGAGGGGGTCGAGTCGGTCAGCCAGCATGTCACCAACGAGCTCTTGAACATGACCGTTGAAGTATTGGACACGTTGACCAAGCTTCTCTTGCTCATCAGCGCTGAAAGCCTTGTCCCATTCTTCGCTTTCAGTAGCGTTACCACTGCCAAGATTATGGACTGGACCTTCCACGTCAAAGGTATGCGTACTCCGAGGAGGGTCAACAAATGGATCGTCCACCTCAGGAGACAGCAACTCGGGCGCAGGCTCGGAAGGCAGAGCTCGGTATTGCTGGGGAGTCGGGCTGGGAGCGTCGCTTCTAAAATGGCTCAGTAGCGGCAGGCGCAAAGGAGAATCATTCGCAACGGTCCCTAGGGTGACGTTGCGAACAGGACTGGGTTGACGCCATTTGGGAGAGGATTCCAAGGTTCTGTTGACACCCATGGTAGGATCGGTCTCATTCATATGCTGCATCACGGCATCAATCTCCTCGAATGTCAGCTCATGGTCGCCAGCAACGCGTTGCTTCAGACGCTCATCGGCGGCAACTGATGGAGGGCTAGCGGGTATGGGAATCGACTCGTTAAAGCTGTGAAGTTCGGATGGCTCGTTACTAAGGATATACTCGGCTTCCGATCTTTGGTCTGCTTCAGAGACGGGCGACGGTGACTTAGCGAACCTCGGGGCGTCCGATCCCTTGGGCTGTGGCGGTGGTGAGGCAAAACGTGATGCGCCAAGCCCTTGACGCGATGCTCCCGAAGCAAAGCGGGAAGCGCCCAGACCAGATTTTGTTGGCTCTGGTGTAGGCTCGCGTTGCGGCTCGACAAGCACAGGTTCAGCATCTGCTGCGTGACGAGGCTCAGGACCAGGAGTCGGCGAGGCAGCGCGGTCATCCTCGCTCTCTTCCGGTTGTACCATTGGGGGAGGTTGCGATTTGAACGACGGCTCAAAGGTAGCGGCCACAGGGTTAGGGCCGCCAAAGGTGAAGCCTCCCGGTACAAAAGATGCGGCTGTAGCAGATAAGCTTTTCTTGTGGCCTTTTTGGAAGGGCTCAGAGTCTCCAAAAGGTCTTGAATCGTTGAAGTCTCGAACCTCCGAGCTATTCTTGAACTCGAAAGGAGCCCAGTCGGCCTTGTCCTGGTCTGGGGATGTTGCAGACGGACTCGTCGTGGCTCTTGTATCATGAGACTCTGATTGTAGCTTGGCATCAGTGGACTCCGAGAGCACAGTGGAGTCAAAGATAGCGTCGCCAGCTGCTTCATGTTCATCATGATCAGCAGGCTGATCTCTGGCAGGTGCCATGGACTGCACGATGGTCGATGGCTCGAGTTCGGGTGTTGGTTCAGCGAAGCGTGGGACATCATCTCCATCAATGCTATCCCTGAACTTCTTGCTCCTTCGACTTAGATCCGTGAGACGACCGTCCTTATCAGTCTCCTCCACCGAAACAGGAGCTGGGCCAGGAGTGGGCGACTTGTGACTGCTGGCTGGACGCATGATAGGAACTGCCTTGCTTTTCTTAGCTGGCTTGGCGACTTCTGAGGACAAGTTAAGATCAATGCTGCCAAAGATCGAACCACGGTTGTCTATACTCTCATTGCCAGAGGCTGCTGCACTCGTAACGGAACCCGCAAAAGAACCAGTTGGCTGGAAAGTAGGAGCGACGGGATTAAATTTCGGACCACTAGCAGAGAAGTTGAAGTCGCTTTTTCCGGGCAAACCGAACTCGGCCTTACTAGGAAAGTGAAAGTCACTTGTAGTAGGAGAAAATACAGGCGCGGCAGCATTGATCCTACCTTTGGATGAAGAAGTCGAAGGCCCACTAACGTGGCTGGAAGCAGATGCTTGGAAGGCCGCCGGCTGGGAAGAGCTCGTAGCAGGCTGGAAGCTACTTGCTCCAAAACTGAATTGGCCTGGCGTAAAAGAGCTTGTAGGGTTGAATTTGAACTCCGTTGCATTAGCGTTGAGCTTTGAAAATGATGGCTTGCTCGTATGACTAGGGCGGCGCGAGACTGGCTTGTCCCCATTCATAGACTGTACATGAGCCCACGGGTTGCTTGTTGTGGACATGTCACGCTGATGGAAGTCCTTGGCTGAGTTGAAGCCCGAAACAGGGGTTCCAAGATTGCTTGGGTTCGTCTCGATCT
The DNA here is from genome assembly GCF_020726525.1 of Truncatella angustata. NCBI lineage: Eukaryota > Fungi > Ascomycota > Sordariomycetes > Amphisphaeriales > Sporocadaceae > Truncatella > Truncatella angustata. The sequence continues at coordinate 310,624 of NW_025763390.1, read as the reverse complement.
CGTAAGATTCATCGCCCTTCTGTTCCTTGACTGTTTGGAGCTTGGCAGCATCAGGGTCAGAGTTACTGTCACGCACTTCATCGTTCTCAAAGAAGGATTTTTGCGTAAGGGAGTGCCCGCGACTATGCGGGCGAGGATGATGCAGGACAGGACCCTCGTCGGAGTCGTTGCCAAAGTTACCGAAGTGAACCGATGGTCCTCTAGCATGGGCGGATAAACCAGGGCCGACGGGGCCATGGGCATTGACCTTGTCAGTCTCTTGATGTGGGCTGTAATCTTCATGCTCAAGCTGCTCACGAAATTGTTCCTCAAGGTGGTACTCAGCATCATCGATCTCTTTCTGCAGACTGTCGCTGGCATTATGTTTGATGAAACGAGCAGGCTCAGGCGTCTTGGAAGGGCTCCTTTCTTCATAGGGGTTGCTCTGGGTCTCCTCGTCCACCTCACGCAGCTCCTGTAGGCGTGGCGACGCTCGTGCAGATTCCTGGCGCTGTAGGTGCTGATGCGGCAACATAGGATATTGCAAAGACTGATGACGCTGGTGCAAGCCTAGTGGTGAAGGAACGCCTTCAAAAGGCGATGTTGGCGACATCAACCCGTTCAAGCCGAGGACGGACGGCGAACCACTTCGACCAAGGTGTTGCTGTAGAAGCATCTCCCGAGGAGAGAAGCCATGCGGGGATGGTTGGCCAAAATGGAAAGGGAGTTCGTGAGGAGAGATGGAGATGGATTGTGCCCGCGGGTTGAATTTGCCTGGTAAACCGGCGAAAGACAACGGTGACGCCACAGACGGAACGGTAGGGCTTTGTGTCGCTGACGTCCCGTGGAAAGCACCTGGGAACGGGAAGCCTTGAGCGCCACCACTTGTGGCCGAACCGGTGGGGATAGGCGGTGAAAAGGGCAACGGGGGATACTGAGTTGACATTCTCCCACCAAGCCCTGAGGGAACTGGAGAAATGGCTGGCGGTTGTGCTGGCGGCTCGTCACCAAAGGACACACCAAGCGCCCTAAGCTTGGCTTCCTGTAGCTCGTTGACATAATCTTTCCACGCATTCAAATCCGGCAGCAAGACGTGGAACTTGTGATCGACTCGTTCCTTCACGATCTCTTCAGGGTTCGGCCACTGGTTTCGGCTCTGCGAATTGTACTCTAGTGGATCGAGTGTTGCACGAGAAACATCGGCAGGGCCATCCAGATCGAAGCCTCTAGTGTTGTAGCCTAGCTCTTGCCATGACCGAAGCATATCTTGCATCTGTGAGGCAGTAAGGGGTACGGAGCCCTTACCAGTCTGGCCCCGTTGGTCATCCCGGGGAAGATGCACCATAATATTCTTTCCTTTCCATGGTACCTTCTTCTTCAACCTAGGAGTCTGTGCTGGTAGTACTGGCTTTGTGGGTTTAGTAGGTGTGGCGGGGATCTGTATCGAGCCGTTGACACTAGCTTTGCGCTCGACTCGAGGTGTCTCAACCTGGCCTGCGGCCGTAGAAGCCGCGTCCAACGTGTGAATGCTGGCGGTATCTTGGGCGCCTTGACCCTTTTCGAGTGTGAGGGAGTCCATTGTCTTGCCGAGGCGGTTGGCGGTAGCTTGCCTTAGCGTTTCGTTGCTTGATTTGTTTCTGGGATGCCGCGAAGGGGTCCGATGTGGTCGGAGGTGCCGACTGGATGTGCGGGAACGTGACGCTCGGGGTGTACGTGGATCGGCCTCCTCAGACCAACCAGGCTCGTCGCCGGAAATGGAGCCGCTCAATGAAGAGTGCTCGCTGTAGTCACCGTCGCTCAGCCAGTGACGATGCTCTGATGTAAGATCGTTGGTTGTGTGAGCTCGAATCCAATCCTCAGTAATGCTACGCACGGGTTGCTGTCTGCGAACACGGTTGAGGAGCACGGCGGCACTTTCAGATACACCGGATTGTTGTGGTTGCCCCTGAGCAGTCGCGACTGGAGAAGCAGCGGGAATCAGTCTCAAGAAAGGGGTGGAGATCTCGAGCTGGTGGATAGGCGAGTCGTCCGAAGGCTCACTGCTGAAACTCTGGCGACGCAGACGACTTTGTTCACTGGGCGGATACGGTGAGCCCCAACTTGCAGTCACGAACTGACTGCCACTGTCTTCGGATCCAGAGGAATGTTGGGGCGATTCGACCCTGCGGAGATACTCGCGGGCTCTTCCCGGAAGTTGAGGAGCTTGGAGCGACGGGAGCGCCGGGTCAGAGAATATCTCGTCGTCAAATCCGTCGAAGGTTGAGCTCGAAGAGAATGCCGGGGAATTCGGAGATTGCAAGTCCTGATCTGGTGATGCTCCAAGACCGTCCTGTGCTGCGGTAGCACTAGGAGGAATCGACGACCTTGGTGAAGACGTCTTATAGGATCTAGAGCTCGAGGTTTGATATTAGCTTCGAGTACATCAAACGGCCCATTGTGCATATATATCCCCAAGCCAACCCCATAGTGCGAGTCACTATGGCTTTGAAATGCATACATGTTGACCATACCATCTGGGAATATTGGATGTTGGATATTAGCTAGAGCATACCAGAGTGAGATCAGTGCAGACGAGGAAACAATCGCCTGCTACTGATGCTCAAGAATTCCTCCCTCTCGTCTCGCGTCACCTATAACCACCTTGACAGCTCGAGGTGATACGTAAGCGACGAGGTCATGCAAGGTGTTCAAGACTCGTGGTTGTCGCGCGTCGTCTTGCTCCAAAAAAAAAACCCAACAATCGTATTAAAAAAAAAAACCGGTCCAGGGGCTTATTATGGGCAACCGGATTAGAAGTATAAAGATAAAAAACGTCAGGGGTTGAATCAAGACGGAACTAAAAAGAGCGGGCGAGGTAAAGTTGCACGACTCCTTGCGTATGTCGAATGCATCGGATCGCAGTCGCTTGGCCGCTTCGAAAACGAATCTCGAGAACTGTTTTGTTGACAAAGACAACAGCTTAGCTGTTGCAAATTCGAGCAGACAGGCCAAGCGAACAGCACAGCAAACTGACCAGACGAATCGTAGGGGACGCGAGACGTGTGTGGAGTGACAGGACCCTCTCAAGGCGTGGGCCTCTGGAGTGCAAGCAGTCCAGTTGCAGAGGTAAGATTGACTTTCTGGTCGACTTGATGAGCTGTCAGGGGATTGCCACGCTCCCACGCTCTGCTATGCGCCAATGCAGAACAATTTGCTGGGAAGAGCTCTCGAAATTGCTGCCCGCCTTTCCCGTTTGGGTCCAGCTGGTAATCAGACGCAATAAGCTTTAAAATCATCTGTTAGAGAGTACATGGTCGTCTCGGTTGCCGTGAGCCACACGATCCGCTGCATCCTCTCGGGTCTCAAGTACCCCACTATCTGACCCCTGAAAGGCCGGCTAATCTCGAAAAATGACAGATGCCCGAACGCCCTTTCGACGCGACTGCCATGGGCCCCACACCTCTGGTATGTAACTTACTACATATGTATGTATGTGGGCAGTCACTCCAGCTTTGCATCTGGCATGTGCTCAACAGCTCGAACAAAGCTCCCATGATTGACAGATCTGCAATTCGCCATGACTTCGTCGGATTCTGTCGTACATATATAAACTTTAGTCGTACAAGTCGAGCGCTTGATTCCCATCAACTCGGGAGCTTTACATTACCATACCATGCCATGCCAGACAAGTATCGCTGCCTTTCTTGCTCGAGTGCGCACTGAGCTCCTGAAATTAGTATCGACTTAGTGGCCTTGCCGGCATGGTTCAATATGTAGCGAGATTGACTTCAGCCTAACACAATGCGGCTCAGTTTGAGCGTTCCGGGTACCTCTTGTCAGTTATCCAAAGCTAGAAGGTGCAAGCCGTCTACAAACCTTGAGCTTATTTATGAACTTATTGTTGGTCAGATATCTGGATTTAGCATTCATTCGGCCACAAGGCAAATTTCGGATCTCGAGTATGCGCCGTTTTGCTGGGGTTGAGGCTCTTTGCTTGATTTGACAAGATGCTTCACAACTTACGTACGCATTGTGCGAGGGCTGGAACAAGAGACACTCGAGAGAACACAACGCAATTGTTGTGTTCGCACCGTTGCTTCACGATCGTGGTTTGACATTTGTCATCAAACATGCATACGTACATGCACACACAGACGAGAACAGTTAAGCTGGCATCTTCGGACATGTTAATATTCCCAGTTTATCTCGGCAAACCCCCTCCATCATTAAGATGTGTGGGTAGCCGTACTACCATTGCTATAAGTAATCGCCTCAACTACATACAAGTTACGGGGTGAACCGGCTGGGCTACCCGTCTGCCATTGAAGGCCCAGATAGATGTACTCACCTGGCAATAATGTTGTCGCTATGGGCAAGGGGGAAGCTCACAATGGAGTGTGGGTAGTCTTGGTTTATCTTCAACTATGTGGCTCAGCACAAGAGCACACCAGTATATCTGCTAAAATATGGACCTTGGAAGAACTCTTCGAAAAGTCTCAGAAGTGGTAGTGATTTGCAAGATTGTATATCAACAAGTGTCGATCCGACAATACATGGCATTTGCGATAGGGATGTCGTAGCTCTTTCGTAACAAACCAAAACTTGACTCGACTGGTTTAAATGATAGAATCGTAGCCCATCTGATTACCACAATCATGCGTTCACAAATATATGCGAGACATTCCATTGTTCAAGAGAGGTTGAAGACAACCACAAATAACCCCACCCAATACATGCCCTGAGTATAACGCGATTGTGAACCACAATAAACTCACTTGAAAAGCTATACATGGCTGCGGGCTGAGGCTCTCGACAATTTGATACCTACGTATGAGGTGAAGTAAGATGTAAGCCATCGAGCTAAGAACCTCTTTCGTGCGAAGCTGCTGACCGAGGGATGGTGTCGAGAGGTGGCTGTTGCGGTGCAATCCAGACTCTTGGTAAATCGAGACGGCTCGTACGCAGGTACAGCCTGCGTCATCCGGCCGCATGGTGATGTATAAGCACGAAAAATAGCCTCCTAAAAGGTTACCTGGCAGCCCTGGCACAGTAAGCGCAACAACAACAATTTTACAATCATCGGTCTACATTCAGGCCCGACTTCGCCACCACATGTGCCTAGAAGGCCGATCTTGTATTGTTTCTCGGCGGAATGACGAGATGGTGTGCCGGAGCCAAGACCAGGGCGAGCACGGCAATGCACCGTGACGTCCAGAGGGTGCACCCTGTCAGGCTTGGGGAGGGGTCATGATACAACCCGCCATTATGATCCAAGAATTGGAAGATGACGATTGATGCGATTTCGCACCAAGTCAGTTCTGGTCTCTCGGGGTTTGCATGTGTTTCAAGTTTCTGGACTCTGTACTTGTGCAAGCTCCTTTCTGTCCTGGCTGGCGCAGCGGCGCTGTGCGCAGTTGATCGGGGGGTTACATAAAGTTGAAGTCAATTCCGTCAGCTAGGATCGTTTCAGTGGAGGCTTTGCGGCATACTTGGCATCCAGACTTCGAAATGGAACACACGAGTTCAGAGGTTGTTTTCTGCCTGAAGTGCCTATGTAAGTTATTTTCTAAAGCCACTGTAAGCCGTCCTAAGCGCAGGGGCAACCTGGAGCGCGTGGCTTTGTCCTTTGTTAAACGCCGGTGGTCCGAGGATTGTGGACAGAGACCACGGGAGGCTTCATTCATCGCATGTACGATTTTCTGAGGGAATGTTCTGCCGATTTCGTAAGCAGCCGTTACATACGGATTAGTCTAACTACAGGAGAAAGAATCGTCAGGCATCTGGTGAACGGGCTGGCAGGAGTGTGTGGTTTATGCATGTTTCTGCGCAGATGCAGTGTACCGAACGAATTGTCGCAGAGCGCCAATGCAGACGCCAGCGAGCGAAAAGAAACGGCGCTGGGATTGCCGGGAGCTAATGAATACAGTGGGCCAATCTGGCAGCCCCGTTGCCCTGTCAAGGACCCTTTTTGGGGTCATGCTTCATGCGTACGGGATCCGTACGGCCTCTGCTGAGCACTTGGAAATGCAGATGGGCAACGTAATACGAGGCAGCCCCAGTTTAGTGGAGTATCCCGAGGCCTGGTGAGTGGTCAAAGGGGCCACACACTTGTCCCTCTTTGTGCTCAGTAAATCTAACGACCCATTGAATAATCTCTTCAAGGCGCTGAGGGTTGTTGATGCTGCACGGGGGGGAAGGGGGGGGAGGAGGCAGCGGAGGTACTTCCTACTGTCAGGTACTCTGCAGGCACCCAAAGTACCCTGGCCCCAAGCACGAGCATCAAAGAAGCCCTCTCGCGGCCTTTTCCGCTGCAAATCTCTTGTTTCCTTCAGTAACTTCCAGAGACTCCGGCCCTTTGCCAACAAACAGCACACACCACATCACTCCATCCATCCTCACCCACACTCGTTTTCCCTTGATCCAGTCATAGGCATAACAGTTCGCATTGATCCCGTTATTCTTGGTTTCGAGGCTTCTGTTTCTTCTCCTTTTTTGTTCCTTCTTCTGTTTCGACCTTCTTCGCGCCAATCGTTACCCATTACTTGACACGACACGCCACGCCACGCCTCGCCATTTTCTCCTTTGCACCCCCATTCTCATTTGTCGCTCAACCCGACACAATCAACCAAAGCACACGACAGCCGCCCACATATTTTTGTCAGAGGGAGCCGCTCGTGTTTCCGACAAATTCGAGGGCCTACTTCGAATTAGTCACCCCGTCCGTAACTCCGACGGCCACTCATCTGTGACCACCCGGGTATATCTACCTCGACAGCGTATCTCACCGTATCGTCTGGTAGTAAATCACTGTCGACGAAAAACCTCGTCGCCTGTCATCTCCACGTCGCAGATCAGCCACATCTACAATCATGTACTCGACGCGACTGATCCACCTACTCATGGTGGCCCTCTCGGTCATCACCGTCGCTCAAGCCACCTGGGCTGACCTAGGCTTTGTCGGTAAGGCCTTCAGAGAGGTTGTCGCGAGACAGGACGACGAAACCACCGCCTCCTCCTCCTCCGCTGCCGCAGCTACGACGTCGACCAGCGCTAGAGCGTCGAGCAGTGCTGCTGCTCCTACAACCTCCTCCTCCTCGACCGTTGCTGCTACCACTACCACTCCTGAGGAAACCCCGACTACCGCCGCCACCACTCCGACTACCTCCAACGAAGTAACGACCACACCAGGCCCTGCCAACACAGCACAAACGACCCCGTCCACCTCCAGCTCTAGGGTGCAAGTTACCACCTCAACTGATGCTGGCGGCAATGTCGTCACTACCTCATCCACCGTGGCCGCCACACCTACCGACGATGCCAGCTCCTCAGAATCGACCACTCCATCCTCGGTCGTGACGACTTTCACCAGCCAATATACCTCGGTCGTCGTCATCACAACCACTGATTCGGGAGGCGCTGTCATGACCACGACTTCCTCCACTACTGGTGTCGCCACATCTACTGGCCTTACCCAAGCCAGCACTTCCAGCTCAGATAACGGCGGTATAACCCAGCAGACCAAAAACACCATCATCGGTGTATGCGTTGGTGTCGGTGGCGCTATCATCCTTGGTGTAGCAGGTCTCTTGTTCTGGCGCCTGCGCCAAAGACGAGCTCAGGATGGTGACGAGGATCTAGTCAACTACGGCGCCGGCACCAGTCAGTTTAACAGTGCCCCAGAGAAGAGCGAGGCCAGCGGTAGCATGACTGGCACTGGCGCTGGTCGTAGCCCCTTCCAGAGCACCCTCGAGTCATACCACGCACCAACTCAGAGCAACACCGGTACCAACTTCTAAATGCCTACCCTGAATACCTCGGGCCAAGTGGAGGACAGCGACATCGTAGGCGCAATCGTGTACGGATGACATTCTGCCCCCTTTGGCCTCGGAACTGTTTTTTTAACTGGCGTGTTTAGGAGTTTGGGAACTTGCATTGCCTAGCACTAACGGCCTTGGCTGGCACAAGATAGAACATCTCGGATCATTTGACATGCACTTTCCATGAAATCATGGCCTGTCCATGGGATAGGATTTCGTATCTCGGCAGGGGTTCATATGAGCATTCAAATGGATATGAAGCAGCGATTTTTAGGCTTTGGCTCCTACAGTCTTCAGACCAACGGGTCGCCTAGGAAAAAGAAAAAGACATATACTTTCTAATAATACTACCCACGTTACATTCTCAACAGATTGTATATAGAACCCGTCGACAGAATAGATTTGCAATAGCCCGAAGAAAGAACTTCCGTTCCTGAAGAGTGCCCATATTGATTAGATTCCGCCACCATGACTTAACACTGCCGTGGTCTTTTTTGGATATGCATGGGACAGCGAGTTGGAGCTTTAAATCAACGGCTTCAACCATGTGTATATCTCCGAGCCCAAGAACGTAACCTCTAACTAAATTGCATGTGTTTTTTTATGTCGTCCTGATACACTGGTCGAAAAAAATCCGCAGTCATATGGTTGGTTGGAGTGCTCTTAGGGAAGGCGTCTCAGGACTGTTTCAGAAGTGGCACATCGCACCCACATCCAAATATTGAGGTCGAGCCTCGCACACCCGGTCGCAAAGTAACTTGTCAGCTTGCGATAATTCCTTTCTTTCGAATAGCTTTCTTGTAATCAAATACTGGACGACAGGATCGCGAAACCAAGACGTAAACACTCACTCTCACCACTGAACCGTAGCGTATATATATACCAGACTGGACCCGGGGACAGCCTACGACGAAACGCCGGCCGTACTTTCGACCAGAAACAACAACCACGGTCCTTCTTCCTACTCGAAGACGGCGCGACTATTGATATAGTACACTCGTTTATTACCCACAACATTTAAGGATACCGTCCAAAGTGAAGCTTCTGTCATTGTTTGTTTTCATACTATTTCGTCGCTGTCTTCTTGCTGCTTGCGTTCCTATTATATCCATAACAACCATGAAGTGCACAGGGCTCAGTGTGGCATCGCTGCTGTCGCTACTGGTAGCTAGCGCCGCGGCGGGGGATCTTATGGACGATCTGGGGAGGGAGTTCGCCTTTGGGTTGTTCCCCAGGCAGCTTGCGACAAACCTGCAGGTATGTGCATCGCATGTAGCGTCGTCATCAACAGCGTACTGACTCACTACCCACGCAGGCTTTTTCAGGGTCACTGGGTGGTGCTGCTGCTCCAGCTGTATGTCTATACATCTCGGCCGCTGACCAACTGCGGATACTAATAATGTGATGCCCAGATCACGAAATCGTCAGATCCTGCCCGACCCTTCACAGTAGATGGTGATACCTTCGTGCGTTTCATCGTCTCCTTGCCTCTCTGAAGTCACGATCTCTAACATTTTCATGCAGAACGATTTCTCGACGGCCGCACAGCGGGCCTGTGATAATCAGAAGAACCAGTGTGCGGACATTGCGAACAGTCAAAAAGATGGCTCTTTAAAAGTTGGTGATTGCGACCAGCAGAACAGTAAGTTAATCACAACTCGTACATGACCCCGAGCTTAGCGCCGAAACGAACTTCTGACATGGTCCAATCTAGCTCAATGCAAGAACGCAGCCTCGACAGCTACAACGACCAGCTTCGCCACTTTGACAAGCTCCAATGCAGAGTTTGATTTCTTCTGCGAGTAGAAAGCTGGAAATTTGAAGCATTATGTCTCGAGAATTGTAAAAGTTTTCATTGAAAAATAATTGGCAAGGCAAAAGGTCTGAAGTCTAGATTGTCACCACCAACACGAATAGAGCGTTGGTACAGTCCCACAACATCACCAGATCCAAAACAAATAGCAAAAGCAAATGCGACTCCGACACGGGGAATCGAACCCCGGGCATGACGGATCAAGATGAGAGCGTCATATGTTAGCCACTACACCATATCGGATGTGATTTTTGTGCCTTTGTTGCAAGTTCCCCCGTTGAGAGGGCTCAAGTACGGAGGGCGACGACCCGTAATGATTATGCAGTAATAAAGGGAAGCGGGCCAAGCTGTATCCAGAGGGATGAGTTTGAATGATTTCTATTTTTGGGTAGTTGACGTTAGAGCACGCATCGTTGAGAGATGCATATATTTTTATCAACTCATGGATAACTCTGGTTTTGCTGGGCGGTGTCACTGCTCCTTCAACCCCTAATTACCGCAAACGCCTCTGGAATAGGAAAACAAAGCACCCCAGGGCTAAACGTGGGGAATCATGTGGTACAGGTAACAAAGCGATTGAGAAAGAAGTAGTCACAAGATAAAAAGTTGTCCCTTGCTTGACTTGTACAAAAGGGTGCTGGACCAAATCCGGAAGTATGGAAAACCAGATAAGTTTCCTCTGAACTCACAATATCTGGAACATATTGTCGTACAATACAAACATACAAACATCGAATTGGGCGTAAGAAAGCTACATCTATGATATTGAAAACACAAAAGTTCCACCAATCACAAGAAGAAAAAGGCTAGCACACAAAACTACCGACCGAAAAGAAATGGGCAATATAGGTTCAACCCTCGCCCCCCTGCCGGCAGCCACCGCGCTGCAGACCCCCTACAACACCAACTGCGCCGTCTGGTACACCGTCAAGCCCGGCGACGACTGCGAGTCGCTGGCCGGGGCGTCGTGCATGGACGTCGGCAAACTGCAGTCCCTGAACCCTGCCCTCGGCGGCGGCGAGTGCAATCCCAAGCTTTGGGCCGGGTACAGCTACTGTGTGCGGGCCGTGGGCGACATGTCGCCTTGCGGGTTCATCGCGCCGACGCCGACGCCGACGTGCCCCGTGGGGTATATTTGCTACGGGCCTGGCGAGAGCGGGTGTCCCACGGATCGGTACTGCAAGACCAAGCTGGTGACGGGCCCGGTGGTCACGTCGACGACCCTCGTAATCGTCACGGCCGCCCCTATCCAGTTTACGACCTTGTAGGAGGTTCGGATCAGGTTTTCTGGGTGGTTTTCGTAGCCTTCAGGTCTTATTCAGGATGACATCTCCAATTTGCCCATTTCCAAACCCCGTGACGATTTGGCGAGACGCACGATCACATAGAGCATCTGTGTCTAGATATCTCGATAATACCCAATGATTCGTATAAATTGCCATCTATCTCGAAGGCTCTATGACTGGCCTCGACACTAAACTCCTATCGCCCCTAATGATATTCTTCTTATCATATCTAACTTCCTAGTAAAGAAGAAAAAAACATTCGTATATGCTATGAGCTTTTCTCCAAGTCATTCACTGTTGAACACTCAAGAGCATTGCCAGACTCCTCCAAGCTATTTCCTCCTTGTCATGAAACATTCCCCATAGCCTTAACGCTACAGGCGCTCGACAACTACTGCTTTTAATGTACTGAAACGGTTCTTTGAGCCTGACTATATATTTTTGAACACGGCCTAACCGGGAGATCAACTATATATTATGACGACTACTAATACAATCTGCTTTTACTGGGCTTCATCACTGATTACGTACGAACCGTTTTTCCTGCGACAGTAAGTGACGCTGAGTAGCGCACATAGATGTACTAATGCCTCGACGAGAAAAAACCGCGTTCTGGCGTGGCAAACTCTTTCCCTCACCTCTTGGGGGTATCTCCAAGGGACGCACAATCTAATGCTTGCCGAATCTTGCTTCGGTATGATGGGGAGAGCCGATATCGAAGGACTAAAGAATCGATAGAACACACTGTCAGCATTTATATTCACACTGGGGATGAGAGTCAAGGGGACTTTTCCACTCTAGACTAGTTGCACTGGAGATTACTGTTCTCCATGAGCTACTCCCCTTAAGACACCTGCGCTATGGTTTAATAAATGTGCCCACATTGGTTAGACACCGCACATGACATGTAATATCTTCAAGCGCTTTAGATGATAAGTTAACAATGTCACCGCGATCTGATGGCGGCTTAGCATGGCGACAAAGCCGCCGATCCAGAAGATCGTTACCAGTGCTTCACCTGCAAATTACGCATGGCCTGACTTTGTCGATCCTAATTTAGCCAATGGATATCCGATTGTAAAATTGCTTTATATTCTATTCAATTATCCAGTGTAACTACTGATGGCAGACCATGAAACTCCATTGAAAACCAATATCCGGCCGTTGCTACGCACCGCAAACCCCCCTGGTCAAGGCAGGCTAAGGAACAATTGTTCCATGGCCGGGTAATTCGGCGTTCCCAATCCAGTTACCGGATCCCAGCCGGCGACGGCCGAGAAGCCATTGGTCCCACACCCCGGATTTTTCCCGTTCGTGATATCGTTCATAACCTGTGGGTTCTCATAAAGCACAGGATTGATGAACCCAACGGGTCTCTTGCCGGCATCCAGACGCTTCTCGTTGATCATGTTTATGAGACTTGCAAACACGGGCGCGGACGCCGAGGTGCCAAACGACAGCGTAAAGTTGCCGTCGACCGCGGTGACGTAGCGGGCGCCGTTGGCCGACACGTCCGGATAAGCCCGGACACTCTGCGAGTTGTTGAACTGTTGGGCGTTGTATGGCGGCGCTGATTGGCTGAAATAGGTCGACACGGCTTTTTGTTGGTAGGAGGGCATGGCGAAGACGTTGGAGAAGCCTCCCCCCGAGAAGATGACCTCCTCGCATGCGCTCTCTGCCGAGCGGACGGAAGAGCCGTTCAAAATCTGTGTCGCGCCTACCGATGTGACGTATGGACACGTTCCAGGAAATGATGGATTAAAGAGGCCAGATGATCCGTCGTTATAGGCTCCGGTCGTGGGGTCGATGCAGACGGCCTGGTTCCCAGCTACGCCGTTGTCTCCGGACGAGAAGATCATGGAAACACCCTGCAGAGCGAGCTTCATGTACTCTGCACATTGCCTTTGCTCATATCGCGCACCCAGGTCACCCTCGTTATATCCATAGCTCGTCGAAATGACGTTGGTCGCAGTGTGAGTACCACACCGGATATTATCAGAGTATTGACCATCTACATTTGGGTCCTTAGAATCGCCGCCTTCAAATGTGCAGAAACTCCCGTCCAAGGCATCCAGGAGGTTTCCGAAACTGCCTCCTTGAACGAGGTCACCCACCTGGAACACGGTCGCTTGTTGAGGATAGATTAGGCCCATTGCAAATTCGATATCGAGAGCAGACTCGCCATTGAAGCTGAAACTTCTGTTTGTCGTCTGAACGACTGCGTTGTCGATCAACTGGACGATAGGGGACTTGCCGGCAAGCGCAGGTTGAAACTGCGCAAAGAACATATCCAGGTCTGATTGAAGAAATGCCTGTGGGGTGTATTCGACTATGCCCAGCGTGTTGTTTGACTTCGCAAGCGAGCCAGGCGGAACGGCGTACAGGGCGCGGATACAGTCGAGTGTCAACATTGTATCACAGCTTTCCAAAGTGGCCAAGGCGTTCTGAATCACAGCACCTTGCTTCGGAGAGAAACCGTCGTTTTCCGCTGTCCCCAAGATTCCACTCTCCGGACGCTGCCTCTTCGCCAATGACCGTCTCCTGAGTTCTTGTTGGTGCTTCTCGCTAACAGAAGTCTGCTTGCTTTCGCGCTCGTGTCCGACACGCTGATCAAAGTGGACTGTCGGCGTAATCAATTCTATATGCTCCACGAGATGCTCTGGAATATGATACTTATCACAGGCAATATGATAGTTCCCGCGTTGATTATGTTCGTATAGATGGTACTCGGTCTTGAGAAGGCGTTCAACCTCGTGTACGGTCGCCTTGAACTCCAGCCAATGTCGGCCCTTTGAAAGTGTTACACGGCGAAGATCTATCCCTTCGGCCTCGAGCCACTCTTTGACGGCATCAACGGACTCATGTTTTGGGGCGAACGCATCGGCAACCTGTTTGGGCGTCCAGTGTTTACCGTAATCGGCAGATTTGGGATGAGAGACGGCAGTGATGAACTCTTCGGCTTTGTGAAGATTCGACTGAGACAAACCGATCCGGACAGGGAGATTTCTCAAGCTATGAAGACGTCCGGTTTTTGTCCAACTCCTTCGTGCTACAGTCCGTTCTTCATGGATGACGTGGTTCGTTGCCCTTCTGTGAGGCGTTCCCTCCACCGCTACCACCAGGGCAGCTAACAAACTTGCCAGCACAATAAACCTCATTATCACAACTTAGATCGTCACGAGCCTAGCTACCCAAGAAAGCGAAAAACATGGACTGAAAAAGCCAGGAGACTATATTATGGCTTGTAACTGGGTCATGGCACCGTAGCTTTAGCACGCCTAGAGACGCGCACGCCATGTTTAGTGCAAGCTCATGCTTCCTATCTTGTAGGAGGTTGGTTTCATAACCCGATCCTATCTCCATGTGCAAAGCTTTGTAAACATCGATATTTGGGTGCAGATGGGATGAGCACGTCCCGGATTCATTCTGGGAACGTGCTCCCCAACTAGATGCTAAATTCGTCTCAACTATGCCTGTAGATCCGAGACTACAGAAGATTGGTGAACCAATCAATGGTTTTCGCCAGAAGAACCGGCGGAGGGGTTCGGAACCTATACGTGCCTTGGCCAAAGAAGCCTCTTTGGCAGGAAAATCAAACACTATTGCCCGCATTGGCGTTCCAAGCGCTCGATGCGACCCTGGGCAAAGTGCAGCCATTCGCGGACCAATTGGCCGTGCGGATGCATGAGGCTCAAGTAGACCCGCAAGACGTCCCCTGGACCCCCCACAGAACCACTCAATCTTCAATGGGGTCGTGTTTCAGGCTTGGCCGCAACTATGGGAAATTGTGCCCAAGCCGCAAAGTGACGCGTGTTTTCAGAGACTGGTACCATTGGCTCTTGCTCAGGTAGTTGTTGACTTTGCTTCCTGATATCGCTGCATTGTCTTTTTCTGTAAAGCTCGCTGTTCATTGACGAGCTTCCAAAGATCTTCGTTTTCTTTGCGTAGCGCCTCATCACCACCAGCAGTATTCGTAGACTGAGGTTGCCGCAGAGAAGTGATTGCCTCTTCAAGAATCTCAGGCGAAAAGCCCTTCGAGTTCAGCATCTTGCTGAATCTAGTTTCGCCACTCAGATCAGAGTCTAGTTGAGCCGTGAGGTTGTACCCGCGACTGCCCAAGAACGGCTTCACGATGCTGATAGTCCTTACGGCTCTGGGCGAAGGCAGCGGCGAGAGGAACACAAGGTTGCTTACAGAAGCATTGAGATTGGCAACTTCCGTAGGAATGGCCTTCGTGCTGAGGTCCCACCTTAGTATCTGACCATTTGGATGGCCAGAGAGCAAAACTGTGCCATCATAGTTGAGTCCCAAACAAGACGCTGGTCCTGTTTCTCTTGATACTGAACCGAAAGAAGACGAGACTTGGACCACAGTTGAGCTTGCTTCTGCGCTTTGGGCGCCAACCAGAGCCTTTTCTGCGAACAATTCAACGGAAAACATTGAGCCATCATCAGTTGAAACGTAGAACGCACGGGCGCAAGGATCGAGGCTTAAAGAAATGGGGGAGCTTGGAAACAATAGAGTACGCAGAGCTTCGCCGGTCTGATAGTTCCAGATGATACAGGACTTGTCTTTGCTGGCTGAAATGCAGATATTGGTATCTTGGTTGACGCTCTGGCTGGCGACTAGAGTTGAAATAGCAGCTCGATGATTGGATAGAGTTTTCTCGGGCTCATGTTCAACGGTTGTGTCAAGCTCGAGCAGACGCGAAATGTCCCAGACATTAATGTTTGAATCATCAGACCCAGTGAGCAGGTGGTAAGGGGTGACAGCAAGGCAGCTCACTGCCTGGACGTGGCATGCAGGAGTAGTAATCTGCCTGCCTGTGCATGTCTATAGAGTTGTCAGCATGCCATCGTGACCAAGGCGGCGCTGTAATGCAACATACCTCCCAGACCATGATGCGACCCTGGTCTGTGCCCAGTATGAGGACATCGTTCTGGAGAGCGACGCTCTTGATTCGCTCCTGAAGGGTCACGATCGCCTCTTGTTTACCATTCTCCCTCGAATATACATGAACGGTGGACTTTTCATCTTGGGCGGAGAAAACGTGCGTATCGCTCACGGCTAGGCCTCTCGGCGGCACGGAACTCTTCTTGAATATGTTTGCGGTCGAATGACTAGGATGCAGAATATGTTCATAGATGCCAACATCCTTGGCGATGGCAGTGTTGTTGGCGAGCGGCGCCCCTGACACGGACACGAAGTATCTTTCGGTCAACATCGTTTCGGCGTGAATCGGCTGCTGTCGAATGTAGATTGTGTATTGTGGGCGGTAGACCGCGATCCCCAGGCTCTTGCTGTGTTCGCAGGAATGGCGTCACACCGCAACACGGTAGCCTATGTGTAGCTTTTTCAAGGATATTCCGGACCTTGATCACCTTTCTTGGCGCAGGATATGGGTGCGTAAGAGACCAATGGCTGCTGTCTGGTCCTTTCGCAAAGCAATCTGGTTTGCATTTGGTGAAAGGCTTTTAGACAAGCCGATCGAATTTTTCTGCCGTCCTACTTGAAGCTATCCAAAAATTTCAAGACGAGATGCATGCGGGAACCTCGACCCCACTACATAAGTTTTAGAACCCCATAGGTTCCAATCAGCCGAACCTTAGCAGCTTTGCACCAATGCAACCGCCGCCAAAAAGGTTCTGTTTTAGCGGGGTTCTCTGTGCCGTAGGTGCTATAGGTGATGTAGGTGCTGTAGGTACTCGGCACTGTAGCAGGAGAACGGTACTTCTACTACGTAAGCTGCTATCTAGGATCCGAACTGCTAGGATCCAAGCTGGGAGCTCTGGAGCTGGAGCAATTGCCGCATGCTCGCAGGAAGCTCATCCCTCACCATACCTGTTCTGCCTGTATTCAGGGGGACTACAATTGCCGAATTGCATCTATTGTTAGCATCTCACCATCTCACCTGAAAACCCTAGACTGCCGGCGATCTCGCACTCAAATGTGACCGCTCAGGTGAAGAATTGGGTGCTCCGGAAAAGAATTAATGAAAAGAGGACACCCAGCTATGGCCAAGCCATCCGAGCATCCGACGTCGTTGCTCGTCAAATTCAAGGTGTCATACAGCATATTACCTTCCTTTTTGTTCATATGCAGTACGGATCCGTACGTATGCCATGCGTAAGCATAGCTTGTATAGGCAATGACATGAAGGTTTCAGCCGATACACCTCCTCTCGATTGCCTACTAAATATGGAAAAGGCAATCACTTCGTGGCTTAATAGACATACGTCTAGACTCTCGCCACCTTGCTCCTGTTGATTGCAATGTCGCTGCACATTGGGTGTCAATCTCTCTCGCTATCTCGTAATGTCAGCTCGGAGATGGTGTAGTGAGACCTAGGCTTGGTCAACAGTAGTGTGTTCTTATATGCTACACGCTTGTATCTATCATCGATATGACTTGCCCGGGACCCCAGGAACACAATGTCGTCAGCCGCCCTCGTGTTCTCACTGCAGGGCTTGGAGCCTCGCGTCCCGATGGGCCAGGGGCTCGTGTCGTATGAGGCCCATGGTATGTGTTTCGACTCGAGCTGTAAATCCATCATGACCACGCAGTCGTCCAGCAAACCCAACTGCATGCGATGCAGCAATGCAGGTCATCATTGGCGGCAGGGAGACCTTATCAGCCCGTGTTCTCGCCCGTCAACAGCTTCGATAGCTGCATCTCATGCCCAGGATCGGGCGCAAACATCCCTAGCAGCCACGTTAAGGCGGGCCTGGTCATTTCTTTTTTCAGTTCGGAGAGAGATGACACTTTCGTTGCACGGCGTCCAAGCCTCTCTCCACGTTCAAAAGCCCACCCAAGAGATGGAAGATGCCGTCCCTGGTTCCAGGTATTCGTGATCTTGGTATGCGGATATTGGGGCATTAACACAAATTAATCACAGAGTGGCATTGCTGATACCCTTTTCCGTCTTTGGATCAAATCCATTAAAATTAAGCCATTTGGCCCTGAACCATTGCACCCACAGCCTGCCGTTTAAGTTCGGCCCCAGAAGCTGATCTCTTGGCGTTGTGGAGACGAGAAGGGGGTTTCCTACGAGGAAGAGAGCAGCTGCAGCTGCGTCGATCACCGGTGCAGCAGAAGCAAAGGTCGGACTACTGCACCTCCCATTTGATGGCAACTCAAGTGGATGGATGTCTCAGAAGTTGAGACCTTGGTTGTACATGTTCATTTCTCGGGTGTCCCGTACACATTTACGGATCTGTACCTGTGTCGAATCAAGTGCGGGATGTGTCGCTTTTTTTCTTTTTGCTTTACAGGCTCTTGGACACGGCCGACCCACTGTCCACATTCCTCCATCTTAATGACCCCTGCGCAGACTGGGTGCCCCTAGGAATGCTAAAGGTCGATCATGTCAAAAGTCTTCCATTCCCCTTGCTGCTTGCTGAACCTGACGTGTTTCCCGGTTGGTTTGCAAATCTTAGAAATTCCAGAAGAGTGACCCATCCATCAATCTTATTCTCGTCATTAAAAACCATTAATAATTCTGCAAGGTTGGACCTGGTCTGAGTACATGATAGACTGCTGTACGTGCCTCGCATAGGCGGTCCACATCCTCGAGATTTCTCTCGGAGCCACATATCGAGGTTGTGCGACCACCATAAGGACCGACAGCCGCGGTCTTCGGGTTGCCAGAGCCAGTAGAGCGACTCAACCTCGACATTGGCCTGACCAGCCCCAGGAGTACTGCATATTCGAGGCCCTGGTCGAGGAGCTTGCAAGCAGCCAACATGGAATTGTCTGAGCCACTCATGGACTGCAACTTCCCGGAGATGCTGGCCGGGGACTTGGGTCGTTCAGCAGAGGTGTTCAAGTCGAAGAATTTAACTGCTGGGGCGCCCACAGTTTCGCTGTCAGAAGCTGGAGTTAGGAGAGAGCGGCGTGGTTCACTTCAGGATAGGTCGTCGCTGCCGTTTTCGTCGCAGGCTCGAGATATCTTATCGCGAATGAAATCGCTGCAGATGGTGAATCAGGATTGCTATTCGCAGGTAATGGCGTCTATCAATGTCGAGTCAAGGAAGAGCATCGAGACGATCGCTTCTGAATCGTCGGGCGGAATGGAGCCACCTTCAATTGCAGGGCGTGGCGTGTCAATCACTACTGCAGCGACCTCAGTGTCTGGTTGTGGTTCAACTGGCAGAACTTCGCCGAGCGACAAGTCCAATTCACCCACTGACAAGATTTCAATCTCCAATCGCAGTTGGGTGGACCTAGAACTGGAAGACAATGACAGCACCGTCAATGACCATCTGAAGGTAGCAAACAACAACTTCCTCCTCAACCTGGAGAGGTGCCATTCTTTAGGCAACCTCAACCCGCCAACAATACCAGAATCACCAAAATATCTCGGCGAGCCCCGCAGCATGTCGATGACCACGAGAATGGCTTCTCGCCGAGCTGCAGATCCCTTCACGGCTTTCAGCTCGCCGACAAAAACCTCCAGGCGCCCGAAAAATCAGCAAGATGCTCAACCCATCGAAGGCAACCGCTTGATGCAACCAACCGAATTTCCTACAAGGCGCTCATCATTAAGCCATGCTTCCCTAGAGTTATTACAATTACCTCAACCACGAATTGTTCCACGATCTCCGCCTTCCCCAATCCAGCTCGTTCCCAGCAATGTTTCGCAACGCCACCTACACCCAAATGTAACACCAGTCCGGCCGCCCTCCTCTGGGAGAGGTCTGAATCGTCAGATGGTCAGGGAAGAAGAGGAAGAGGAGGAGGAGGAGGCGCGCAGCATGCTATCATTGAGCGACGAGGAGGAGGAGGAAGACAGTCTGATGGATCTCACATTAATGACCCCGCAGGATAAGATAAAGGTCGCATCGCCTGCCATTGTCTCACCGTTGGCGGATATTGAGCAGTGGGTAGATCAGAGCAGCACCGAGCTCTCGCATTCGCATTCATCTCACCCGACCAAGGATTTTCAAGGATCGCGCATCCCAATCGCACCTGAGGTCCTCGACACACTTCGAGTTTCTGTGGCATGCTTTCCTGAGACGATGCTTCTCTGCTCCAGCCTCTCAATCGAAACAATCCGAGGGAACTCCAAAAAATTCAGATTCCGTACTCCTAATCACAACACCGCCTCTCAGGTATCGTTGAATCTGCAAGACAATCCTGCCAAGTCGTCCAAATGGAAGTGGCTCCCTACCAAGAAGATCTCCGAGCACAGTCCGACAAAGCTTGAGTTTCAATCGAGGTCTTCCATAGACCCGTTGGGTGAAACGGCAGGCACGCGCTCAGAGTGTCCAGAATGGTACGCCATCAAGAATATCTTTCCCACTGGGACCGATCATCTTTGTGACGCACTCTATGCACACATTTTGGCATACAATTACATTACCTCGATATGCCCGCGTTCTGCCGTTGTTATCCCAGCAGCACGCCCCGTCTCCAAGCAGTCCAGTCATCCCAGCATATCTACAGTTTCGAACATTTCTTCCCGAATATCTGAGCTGTCGGCACCGCGCTCCGGTAGCAACGGGATCCCCACAAAAGCTGCGACGCTCCTCGGTCTTCAAACCGACCCTTCGACCACGATTGCACCACCTAGGGAAACACCTGCCACAAGACCAAGCACCCTACGTGGCAAAACTTCCTTTTTGAAGGGACGACGAGAGAACGCTAAGTCATTCGTTCCCATCAACAGTCGTACTGCGGATGATCATGATCAATCACTCAAAGATCTTCGGTTGGGCCTGGCCAAATGTATCGCACGACTTGTCGGTACTCTACGATTGGCATCCAGCGAGGATTTTAGCACCTCTTCCAAGCCTGTCGACGGCAAGGACATTGACTCGATGTTCATCCGTGCCTTGTGCGAGGTAGTCAGATGTAACGAAGAGCGGTGATGTCATGGTGAATTTTACTAGCTTGTGTCGCCCCTGGGCCGGGTGCAGAAACATGATCTTTCGATTCGGTTATGCGTTACTTTCACCATTATTATGAGCTTATATGCTTTCTATTATGCATCCTATGATAAATCATCTCCACAAAAAGATGTGGTTTGTCCAGGTATCGACTCTCGATGTTCCGGAACCAGGGTTTCTTTTGTCATAATGAGGAGACAAACAAGGATAGAAAAGAAATCAGGCGATGAGGCGTTGATGGCGGCCACACCGCTGGCAAATGGTTTTCCCCCTCTGCGGTATATACCCCTTTGCGTTATGAGGCTTTACATTATTTTCGTTACTCGCAGATAGGTTGTACGAGTAGTATCACAGGCTTAGTTAGATTGCACATCGCATGACAATCTTTATTGGCTTACTTGCCATAAACATCTTTTCTGGGCCTGCATTTTGTTGCCTTTCCTATTCTTGTGTCTGGAATTATACTGGTAGTGCCTAGATCCCTTGAAACCTTGATGTAGACTTTTGTTGAGCGCATGATCACCTGTAAAACAAAAATATTTATTGTTTGGAATCCTGCAGACTCAAACAACAGAGTATCGCCACATCCATTCCGCCCGCCATCAGCCATCAGCCATCAGCCATCAGCCATCAGCCATCAGCCATCAGCCATCAGCCATACCAGTGTTCATTGCGTCAGATTGCCTTCATGGCAATCAGTACCCTCCACAGTTTGACACCATTTCCAACGTCTCTTCTCGGATACTTCTCGGCAAGACTGAGAAATCCGAGTCCCACATCGTATGCGAAAAGACAATGGGAATGGTGTCAAACTGTGAAGAAACCGATTACAATGATATCAATCTAATGAATCGAACGCTAATAGTATCGAGTGCCTTTGGCGGAACTGAATTGGAAATCATCGTCTTGCATGTCGTCAATACACTACTACCACAGAATGACTCTCCGTAGCAGTCCATAGGATTGTGCGCACGATCTCAAAACAAACTTTGAGAAATCTATACACTGTTACTTGCTGAGCCTCCGTGACCCGTGACCAGCTCATCTCGGTTATGACATTTTACTCAATTACTCTGACCTACCAAAATCGGGTACGAAGAATACAATATGACCTTCCTTATTTTTTCTTCCTTTTCTTTTTCCAAACATTGGGAGGAATCCAGGAACACCCCCTACTCAAACTGGTAATCTGCTGTAGGATTGAAGATTGTGCCGAAACCGTTTGCAGCTAGACAACCAAACAACTTCTCGTAGATTAGGGTTACAAATAAGACTTGTAGTGACATTTTGCACTTTTTAAGCCTTTCCCTCCTACAAGCTGATTATTCTTTGGGACCGTGTAAGTGGTTGAGTTCTAGAAGAGCTTAGTTCCTTCTTCCCCTCTTCTGATAGATGCTATTGTGACTATTCATGTTTTCTTTCTTTCTCACCATTTGCCTTAATTCATGTGCTGTTTTATTCCTCTATTTTAGCAAGCTAAGGATAGGTCTTTACAGGCGGGCATCACAATCGGGGACAAAACCTAGCCTCTTGGGAATAAACTGGGTACTTCACAATAACAGAGATTCCATAACGAATATTCTAGCCCCTCTAAAACCTGGATATCCCCATGGATATATGTTGTAGTTGGGAAAAGCGTCATATACACACATTCCTACGCACCACGTTTCTAGTGATGTAGATACACAGGCCACTCATAAGGCCCCGGTCCAGGGTGGAAATTTCGGGAAAGCTCTTTCAGTATGAACCGTAGTCTTACGGATCCGGATAATCATCGTCATCCTAGCGCGCGGGTTCCTTAGATTTGTTGGTCATCCTGATCTTCTTATAAGCGTCATGATGACTGACGTGCAGGTACCAGCTATCTCACTTCTTGCTCTCGCTAATCTTGACGAGCTCGATGGTCAGCTGCGGCCTTCCCTTGCCTAGCGGT
Source organism: Truncatella angustata (assembly GCF_020726525.1). Classification (NCBI taxonomy): domain Eukaryota; kingdom Fungi; phylum Ascomycota; class Sordariomycetes; order Amphisphaeriales; family Sporocadaceae; genus Truncatella; species Truncatella angustata. The sequence continues at coordinate 287,930 of NW_025763390.1, read as the reverse complement.
CGCATAGACTTCATGGAGTCCTTGTCGTCGCTATTCGGAAGCCGGAGCTTCTTGAGCCTGCTCAAGGCCTACGACGCCTCACGCAGGGCATCCATAGCTGCCTCCTCTAAAATGCTCCAATGCAACCCCGTCGACTGCGAGATCTCCACACTTATCAGTTTGAGACAGTATTGGAAGCACGCCTTGAGAGATTCGTCGCCGAGACCCAGGGTGTCCTGCAGCTGCACCTTGAGAGGTTTAGACACCCATTCACTGGAGCGCACCTCGGCGTCCATCACGTCGTAGCAGTCGTTATGCGCGTCGTAATCCACATCTATGTATATGAAGATTGAGTCCGCTAGGCTGTGGCATACGCCTTGGCCATGAGCGACGATTTCATTGATATGGGTACTGCAAGCGGTCTACGTTTAGTTACTTGGTTGGTAATTGTGGAGAAAGCGCTTGCTTTGGTCAGCTTGGAGAACTACGAAACCTAATCATCTTGGTTGTGATACCAATCACTTTGTTATACTGGCCATCCCACTCGAGCCTATAATTGTGACGGTAGGCCTCCCTTGATCCTCTCACAACTGGCTGACGCAGGTCAGGGTTCTCGAGAGGGACTGTGGCTACTCGAGTTACACTCTGAGGTGTTGGATGGAAATATGAGGATGATTTTACTGTGGCAGGTTGACATGGCTCTGGTGGCGACGAAGCCGGTTGTGGTAAACTCTGGGGAGAAGTCGGAAGTCGACTAAGGTATGCTGCATATGGCGCGTCTTTGGCGGCGGGTTTCGGCGCATTATACTGTCTACTTCGCCTTCACCGTCAGGAACCCGAATGCTAGCAATGTCGAGGCGGTGCTGACTTTCTTCCGCTTGGCTGTGCGCACTGGCGGCATGGTCAATTCAACATTTAACCGTACATATCTTAAGCAAAGGTATACATATACATGTAAAGATGTGTTGAACCCTAAAACGAAAATGGTGTCAAATATCTTACGAGTCTCTCTAACTGAAACTTAAGACAGCGGCCGCGTGGCCTAACGTGCTCTGGGCCAATTTCGCGTACCATGATATCTGTAACATGTCCGAGCAAACATCCTTCAAAGAATCTACTCTGCTCCATACACCAACTCATTTTTTCAAAACAAAACCTTTCCTGCCTTCCTCAAAAAAGGCGAATTAGACTTTGAAATTTTTCATACTTAATCCTGAACTTGGTCACCGGCGCCACAAGAGAACCTGACAGATCATATCCTGGCTTTTGTAAAATTATTGCTTGAAATCTGAAAAGTAGACTTTCTGATACGACTTTGTCATCACTGGACTTAAGTTGGCATTGGACAGAATCTAAGTATATTGTGAAAGACACGTCACGTATGGTGGTCAATCATAGTCTATTGATGGGTGTGATTAACCTCTGCTCCACTGAAGGCTACGTACGTGGTTGCCCAGATGGATGCCTGAGGCATCCATTATAGTGAAACACTCACTGACCAACATAGCACGTTTACTAATCGAGCTACATTAGCGTCCAATATAATCACAAATACTTGGTGCGAGCATTAGCCTAACGCCCTCTGGCGCTATTATTTCAGCGACCATTCAGCGTTGTAAGTTGGCACTCAGATCAGAACCACATCACTGAGTATTATGCTGTGCTATTCAATGTTGTTTCTCCTTGCTCCATCTCATGCTAGGGACGTGTCGCATATCAGCCACCGATTCATATAATTGTGAGTAAGTTCGTTAGCTGCTAGACTATCGGTTAACAAGGTTAGATGAGACTACTGTAAAGTTGGTAAGGGTGGGCAAGATTCCGATCAATGGATTTGGATTCATTGATAATCAACATGATGCCCAAATGGGTGACTCTCCCTCATTGGCGCTCCAACCTGTCCCTTCTCGGCCCAGTCACTCATGGCAGTCAAACCAGTGTCCGTCCTTTGCGTTGTCGCCGGGAACGATAAACTTCCGGTCCCGACACTCCCGCTGAAGGTAGTCCGACTGCGCGGGTAGGGAAGCTTGTCTGGAGGATATGCCAGTCGCTCTGATGTCGGCGCCGCCAACCTTCCGTGCATTTTTAACGTTCTGGCATGCGCATTACTGAGGCCAAGCAAACCCGCAGTAACAAGCAATAAGGCCATGAAGATAATACCGCCGACCTGTGTCATATTGCCGCTAAAAGCAGCAACCAGGTATACAATGAGCGTGGCCATGGCTTCTAAATAGCCTTCAATGTGTGTCTTATTGCGGAGCCAGGTAGATGTGGTGATAGACTGCAGGTCATCTGCCATCCCACGCAGACAGACAGATCGACCGTTGCCCAAATCCACGAGATACTGCGTAATCATGTGACTGGCATCCGGATCAGGCGGTATAGGCTGTTTCGGCCTCGAGCGCTGCTTGATGACCCATATGTTCAGAAGACGAGATAGCATAAGAGCCATTAGGAACGCGAGACCGTACCCTGGAGTCGCTCGATCAGCACTGAATAGCCCAGGTATGCTCTTAACGACTTACACTCTCTCAACAGCACAAGGAAGACGACTGCGGTGACCGTAAGCATGGGACTAGCGAGATACAGCACATGCGAGAGCCATCCGTGATCAGAGCTCGAACCATGCCATATGGTCGATCGTTGCCCCTGGGGCTGGCCTCGGCTTGCACGGCGGAAGTAACTCCTTTGCGGAATCATGCCAACGTCCACCGTCACTATCTCGCCTTGCCGGCCAACTGTCTGCAGATAGCGGATGGTCGCAGGATTCGTGATGTTGTATGCAGACATCTTGCCCTGAACGTTCTCGAGGGCCTCGCACTTGGCGGTCTCCTTTCCAAGCGCATCTGCCGCTTGTTGGTAATGGAGGCCAGGGGCCAGCAGCAGTGCGTCAAGCCATGACGCCCCGCCTGTTATTGCTGTGCGTTGGGCAATTGTGCTCAGATCTGCGAGAGCAAGAAGACCGCTTGCCGACAAACTGAAGTTAGGGATGGGGACCTGCGTCCAGTTGGGAAACCCAGATGCGCGCCTGAGTAGAGTCTGTAATATGTATTAGTTGCCGTCGCTTGCAGCCGGGAGAATACTGACTTGCCTCCATGGGGCCACTCTCACCGCCACAGATACCCTGAAGTATCCCTTATAAATAAATCAGATATGCATAAATTCTTACGGTGTACTCTGCTTTACGATATACGGCACCAACTACGGGGGAGCACCACTGGAGCAGAGGCGTCATATATGTATGCTTTACACTCGTCTCAGTCGTTCTGTATGGCCTCTATCGGTGATGTACATATGTAACCACACTGCGGAGTACTTGACCCAACCCCTGCCGGTCTTCCGATCAGCGGGTTGTCAAAGCAACCCAATCAACACCACCAATCGAAAATGCCCTTTTGAACACGAGTTTGGTCACTTGAACACACAAAGACAGAAAGTGTCGTGTCTACGGGGTATTACCACATATTAGCGCTGTGTTGTTGTTGGAAGGTTGGTTGTCTCGGCTAAATCGAATAGCTTCATAAATCCAGGCGACGCTTTGCGTTACCCAAGGCAAGAGTCGCTTGACGTGAAGCTAACCCGTGCGACGAGGATACCAGACCAGGCATCGATTAACTCACAACCCAGTCTCACTGTGTCTCATTTCTTTTCAATCTTGTTTGATTCTTCAAGTTCCAACTAGTCTAGACCAACCGAGCTAACATACTGCGGTTGGACTTGCAAAGCAAAAGCTAGGTTAGACTACAGCAGCACGCCGGAGAGTCTGGGGAGCGGCGTGGACCGAGAGCCTCCAGAATCCAGACATGCTTGCATAAATAGAGGACGCTTATGCCGGGCGATAACGCTACCAAGCCTCAACGCCTTATCAGTGACCCATCAGGGGTCTCACGGGGGGCTCTGACGTGCTGCAGCGGCGGTACTGATGTCTGAAGCAGCATCCCCATGCCACACCATATCAGACACACTGTCACTGCATATCCTGCGAGGCTATACAAAGCTGTAGATGCGACGGAGAGAGAAAACATGATCTCATAATGGCTGTATCAGATCCGACGTATACGGTCTTCATTCGCCTCCCATTTCCCAGGGGAGATTTCGTGGATCCCCCCGCTGTATGCTCATGCTCACCGAAAGACATGCATTGCTCCGCAATCACCGTCGCTGTAGCTAATCATTGTTGTAGGCGAACTGGGACTCGTCCAAAGATGAGGCACTCTGGAACATCGTGTCAGAAGTTTCCAAGACGGACATCGACTGTGAGTATTCGACTCCTATAGGCGTCCTATCCTCACAGCACCTAACGACTCATAGGGAATGAGATGTAAGTTTCTTTTTGTCCATCGCAGATACAAGATTTACCAACCGTCCGCCACAGCGCCACGAGGTTTCGCGTTACCGTCGATTTCCTCCTCCAACAAGTAAACTTCCTCACTGAGAGACACACGTCGCAAGTTCGAGCCCAGCTGCGACGAGCAGCAGCAGCAGCCAAAGGCCCATCCGCACCTTCGTCCGTGCCAGGCCCGGAAATAGCGACTTCGGGAGAAGGAATTCAACGAACGGGCTCGGCTGCCAGTCGAACCAGAGCACCATCATCCCTCTCCATAAGAAAGGACTCCCCTCTTCCACGCGCTGATGGAAGTGGTCCCGGCACACCACGCCGCGCGACCCCGCGGCCGCAAGCTACACGGAAGCTATCTTCCAATGCTGGCTCCGTCTTTGCGACGCGAAACCTCGGAGGCAGTAGCAAGGGTAACGTGAGGTCAGGAGAGACACAGAGGCGGAGACTTTCGTCTCTACCCATCGCCACCGCTGCCGATGAAGTCGAGCCTCATCCCCCCTCCCCTGGGCCGGCTGACACGAGCTCTGCCGCATCGTCGTCGGATGAATCGAGTCCAGCGCAATCCCGCATCATCCGCCGCCCGCCCCGGTTCCAAGCCAACGACGGTATTCCTTCTTATGCCGATGACGATGAAGACGACGAGCCAGCGTTCATGCCCTACAAGCCACAAAACGAGGGCACAAGCAGTGGCCAGCATGATTTGAGTGCTACTCTACGAGGCAACCTTCCCAGGAAGCTGCCCAAGCAGCACGGCAAGATACATCTATCCCAGACCTCAGACTCATCGGCAAGCTCGGCTGCGCCTGTATCCAGGGGCCATTCCGGGGGCAAAGGGGTTCCTGGTGGTCCGTTATCCCCTCGCCGAACTATGGAGCTTGCAGGCAGAAGTCCTATTGGAAAGGGCAAGGGCTATTCGAGAGACAGTGACGGTACGCCGAGCATGGGCAGTAGTTTTAGTGATCTTGATGGCAGGTAATCCGGCTCTGACACGGGAATGTTTGTCGCTAATTGACTATAGATGCCTCTGTCACACAATCAGCACTGGAGGAAGCACTGGCAAGCAGAATGCAAGATGGTGGTATTGGAAGCCGGATGAGTACGATTGGCAATGTTTTCAGAAGTCGCTACCTTCCGAAATCCAATAACCAGTAAGAAGTAAGAGCGAAATATCCGGATGATTCACGAAATGGCTTTGGAGTTATGTTTAAGCATGGTCTGTTTTAAGGCTATGGTCGTATAATGATGTTCAGTTTGATAGGCAAAGAACGCAAGTTTTAACCGAAACGTACTTTGTTTTGCTGTATTTCTCTATCTTGTGAGTGTTCCGATGAGCGTGCCAAATCTGCGTGTTTTGCTTGTTGCGCACACTACTTCTGAGCATGACCTTCACTCTGCGGATATATACAAATCATCGTTCCCATTTTATCATGTTTATGGCCTGTGACGTTCAGCCAGCATTTCCTCTCCACAAAACAAAACACGCAAGCTCCCTCTTTCCATTTCTGTATCTGCAAAACGTGACGAAGGTTTCACTGCAAGTGCGGAGCTTCAGTCATTGCCCACTGGTGCTCGATGCTAGGCATGACTTGTCCGCAGTAGGAACCAGGGAGCTGCGAAAAGGGGCGGGTTCCATACTCCATCTAGGCATCATCATCATCGTCATCCTCGTCTTTACACGTAGTATATCTCGTCGGCGGGCACGTGGCTGAGACGCGGGTTCGTGTGGAGGGGGAAGGGCGGGTCGCGGCGGTGGTATTTGTTGCGGTGGGGCAATGCGGACGAGGAGCGGGAAGAGGGCATGTGATGGTGCGTCAGACTGGGAGCTGGACGCGGAGGCGTAGGATCGCCGGCGCGGGTCTCTGTGCCCTCGTTGGTGGCGGCATCGGTGACATCGGAGACATTTGCTGCCGCATGGTTGCCGACCATAGTTGCACCGCTGCTACTGCTGGTGCCGCCGTCGCCAAAGACGCCCATCCCGAGCTCCTGTTCCCTTACGGAAGTTTGGTGGTTCTTGAACCGTTCTTCCGGAGCCGACGCGGGATTTTGGGAGGTATTGGTCATCTCATGGTCTTTACGGCCACTACCATGGTCGCTGTCTTTGTGGGAAGGCAATACCTTCCGCTCAGGCATATCGGAGACGTGGCCTTTTTGGTCGAGTCTTTTCGAGGGGTTGCCCAGAGGCTTCATTTGCTCTTTTGTATCCTATGGAGAAACTCATATCAGCATGACTGACTAACGTGTGAAAGAAGACAGGTGTTGTGATGAGATATGGACTCGGTCAAGAGGAGAAATCGGGGAATGGTGGAGGAAAGATCTCTTGCATGAGCAGCACATATATTCACCTCGTAATTTAACGGCTCATTACCAAGGAACGGCTTGATTGCTGTTGTGACGGTACTGAGGGCTTTGCGCTCCCCCTTTGACAGAGTGTTGTACTGTTTCTGACTCAGGGGTTTTGCTGGGATAGTGAGCCTGTTTAGCTCTCTCACGATGGGAGAGGCATCCTTCAGTGCTAACAGACATACTCTCAGCCTGGCGTGGAATAATCGTAGGCGTGGCGGAAAGAGGTGGCATGTCCCAACGGATCAGTGACACGCTTGGGAGTCTAGGGACTGATGCATTCCCAAGTTGCGTGTTTACGAGTTCAAATGTGGTAGCATGAGCAATAGGCGCCGAGACTTGTGTAGTCTTGTTATAAGTGTTGTCGATCTTGTCAGCCGGCAGCGAATCTTCATTGCTGCCAAGAAGCCGGAGAATCTTCGAGTGCTGTGACTCGTTGATCGCCCCTGCGCCTAGGAGAACCCAAAGACCAGATATGACACGTTCCATGGCGCGCATGGTGCTAGTATCCATCTCCGATACTCTAGACATGTTGAATTACAATCAGACCACAATTTCTAGAAGTTGCCGCTCGCTGTAAAACGATGGTAGGTAGGTAGGTAAGAGCTTTGGCTGGGAGTGAAACGAAACAAATAGAAAGAAGATTATGAACATAGTTCTTGTTCCACGAGCTCACCGTCGATTGAAATCAAAATTAAATGGGTTTATATGATGATTGCTGGGTTGCGGATTTTGTACTCAAATTGAGCATTCGATGCCTCAGTGTTGACGTGGGAAAAGTCGACAAGTTTATCACTTAATAGGTACTCTAAGGTATCGCATGAGATGATTAGGCAGTACAATCCGGGTGTCTGGTAATGGTCTATTATGGAAGTCGGATCCTTTCAGCACCAGCGGTGAGGTAGTGATTGCCCATCAAAGAAGCAAAAGTATATAATATAAGAGCTTATAGTTAAGGTATGTATGATGAACTTGATTACAGTATTTGAGTTTGTCCATGGGTCCTCTCCTGTTAGTCAGAATGGCATTGGATCTGTCAAGCCTTCATTCGATCAAGGTCCCTCGTCCATCTGGCCTTGTTTTGATTATACTCACTATGTCTCGCCGAGGCGCGACTGTACAAATTATTTGTGTCACTACATGTGAATTCGTGATCATGTGCTCATGCCAATCGAGATCAGTAGAACTGATTTCTGGTTTCTTTAAGACGAGGAGTGAGTTAAAGAAACAGAAATTGCTGCTGATATAATGTGTCATACAGGAAATATATAAGCTTTGTGGTATGGAGTATCACATGATCGAAGATAGACTAATATAAGTGTAGTCATTCTTATGTCTCTCACCAGTCATAAAACCAAAGCTTTCTCTCAGTATTACTGGTACCATGCGCAAAACGTGTCATTGTGATTATTCATGTCAATTCCATTGTTTTCTCTGCTCCTAGTTCCCATTGCTGTGATAGTCCTTATGTAATATCATACCTGAGCACTACTTCAAACAACATTCTAAAGATCCATTGAGCTCTTGGTTGTCTCAATTTGAGATGGTTGTCAAGAAAATCCAGTCCATAAATATGATTTGTCTTCATCGAGGTAACCGCTTGTGTGGCCATTGCGACGGGAAAGCTGTGGCCTCTACGCCTCCGGATTTTCATTGTGCATGGAATTTCGTCATGAGACATGGTGAAGGCGACCTGAAGTTGGGTACATTATTTCCATAAGCCACACAGAAGGTACGTCAAGTTTGGACGGGAGTGACTATATCATGGTGGTTACATATCTGTAACACAAGAATGAGTGATGCTTGTTCAGCTCATCTTTGGTAATGGGCTGGTGATGAAATTAGCTTACCGTCACCATCTCTGACGAACTCCGTATCAAATAGCCATAACGGCGGTCGAACGGGTTCCTGAATAAAGAGACCATGACTCCCTTACTGGATACCAGGCTGGGTCATTGTCAGTATTTTTGTCTGCATTGGGTAGTGTATAACCGTTGGCTTTTGAGACAAAACTGCCATCAACAATGATCTCGGCGTCGTCCTTTGCGTTATCCTTCTTTCGCGCTCTCATGAAGAACAGTGCTGAAATTCCGATCACAACGAGCAAGACAGCAGCAAGGATGATGCTAATTTCCATTGTCGATAGGCTGTGCTTTTCATCTGCACCACCACCGTTCTTCTCAGCGTTAGGGACAGAATAGTACGCTGATCCGGGATTGGAAGCAGTATCCTGGTCAACATCGTGGGTGGTTTTTGGTGAGCAAGATCCTTGATCAACCGCTGTCCTAGGAGGGAAGCCCCCATGGTTTGAATGTTCTTTAGTATGAAATGGTAATGGGTGGTGTTTTTTGATCGTCGAAACTGATGCAGAAAATCCTAAACATTATTCCAAACGTGTAGGCAATCATCTGGAATTCCAAAAATGGGAGTAAGTCTTTTGGATTCTCAATTACCTTTGTTTTCTTTTAATCAGATGAAATATGAAAGGTTTATGAGAGGCTTCCAGGTGCTGATACGGATATTTGCAAGCAGAAGTGACAGCATAGTGGCCTCTAACTTTCTGGTCCGACGTGAAGTGAGATTCATTCAAAACTTATTTCGGACACTGACAACTATCACCACACATTACCAACTTTCACTTGGCTGCATCGTTACCTCAAAGAATGGTTGCCATGTTAAGTGCATTAAATCAATTCTTTCATCTCCCCGTCATACCATATCAAACCGTTGGTTGCGTCTTATGATGATACTTGAACTAAGTAAGAGGCTTTTTTGAGAAAACCTCCGCAATAAAAGATATCTCACCCGCTGTATAAGACTATATGAGTGGAAGATATTGCTGCACTCAAGAGGCTTGAGACACATGATGTTCCCCCGACTTAGGAGACTATACGACTGCGATGCTCCTTTTCCTAACTCCCGTCCCGCCCCCTAAGTGACGAGCGACAGGCGGCTTGTTGCATGGCTTGCATCAACCGCAGACAGCCGCATTGGTTCCTAACGGCTAACAGGCTTCTACATCCCACAGTCCTATGTGGCCAATCAATAGAGACATAATTGATAGTGCACAAATCGCCCTGCTGCAATCCTCGCCGCAGATTGCTGGTTGCACAAGCTCCAAGAACGAATACCCAGGCCGATAAGAAGAAAAGTCGTTTTTCCATCTCTTTCAACAGCTAAAATTATTCGGAATGATGGGCAATGTCTTCAATGTTCAAGAACTGATGTCTCTGTGCATCATGAAAATTACGACCCGTCTTTTAGATCTCCGATGGACAAAGACACATCGTTATATGTGCTTGGCTTGCAACGCAGAAAAGCGAGCTGCTTGTGAAGGGAAATCTTATTCTTACTACAGGCCTGAGGGTTTCTTGGGCTCAGGGTTTCAGCAGAGAGACGCCGCCCAACAACTGGAGTCCTAGATGTGACCTCTGCGAGAACTTTCCGTCAGCCTGATACGGGAGAGACTAATCATTGAAGCTGATATCATTCATCATTGAATAAGTGGATAACAGAGATGACAGCCATACTCCTGGCCACAATTTTCGGAGCTATGGTCCGTTGATTGGCGATCAGTGTTGATCCTTTCCTTGCATCTAAGCCTATCAATCGATCCAGAACGAAACTGTGCATCAGAGCATCACACTCCTTCCCAATTGATCCTCGAACCATGAATCACCGGTTAATATGATCCTTCGCATACCGGGATGGCAAGGACTAACGACTGAGCTCCAAGGAAAGCATCTGGTCGACTTCCTCTCTGTCCCAACATTATACATCAACGCTTTCAAGCAATTTCGGTTCTTTGGCCTTTATGTGATCCTTTGTGGCAGTGCTTCTTACCTCTACATGTTTTAATTCAGCTGCGGGCTTCCCAAATCCGCCACTCAGGCGGACCGTATGCTGAGGCTCGGAGAATAACCTCATAATATTGGTTGAGCGTCCTAGTATTGACATTAGTCATGTTTCGATTCAAGGGGAGAGCCAACGAAATAATGAGCCGAGTTGATTTATACCCTGGAAGTCCTAGAGGATGGCCAGGATGAACGGATACCGGCATCACTTCCGACTTCCCCATACCGAACCTTCTCGGTTCTTCCTTCATGCATTAGAATGCGTTGCGGCACATTGTTTCATCATCTAGTCCAGATTCAGCGCTGACGCCACATCTCAGGCGCCCAATAGATGCCTTGAAATCAGTAATGTCAAGAGGTCAGCAATGCCACGAGGTCAGTAATGCCACGAGGCCAGCAATGCCATGAGGTCAGCAATGCCATGAGGTCAGCAGCTTCTAGTCCAACATCCGCTGAAAGTCCCCAGAGCATCAACGTGTTACTTGACAAACTACATTCGGTGGCATTACTGTTGCCTACAGGAACGTGGTGAGTCAAATGGCCCCAAGGAGCATGCCGTCTCCGCCTAAGCCTGGAAGCCAAGCATCGTGCTTTGGCACCTCGACCCATCCGAACTCCGGTGGGCTCCGCAAACCCAGTGGGAAGAGCCAGCTTAGTCAGTGCAGGGTTGTGGATGGATGTGCATGTATGACACAGGGGCAAGGAGAGTGATGATGGCTTTGCGACCAACCAGCGGTCGATATTGAGGCCGCTAGGCAGAGGAGAACCGAGATGGCCAAGAAATTTCGTATTGCCCTATAGGATTTTGAAGGATTGGAACCACTTGCTCGGTACCTGGTTTAACCGTTGATTGGTGGGTCGCTTCGCCGCAGCGTTATTCTCGCATATCACGGTGGTAATATGCAACAACAGGGGCGTTAGCACATGAAAAGGATTATACGCAGCGCGCATTAAGCACCATACGGCTGCCCGAGGCAAACAATTTCACCGGACCGTTCGCGCGATGAACCTTTTGCTCCTTTCAACACTAGTCTAGCTAGACTGAGCCGGCCCTGTCGAATTTGGGGGCCTCGCCAAACAGCCGCGCATGCTTTGCTCAATCGAGCAAGGCGAGCTCAAAATTGTGCTTCTGGCCCAGGGTAGTGATCCTGCAAAATCAAACCAAGAACAGACATCATTTCCACCGCTGCATCGCCCTTTGCCGAGTCACCAACAGTGGCATTACAGGACTCGGTGTTCTGAGAATGAGGACGGAGATGATTGGCTCCCGATGATGAGACGTTTCGGCCGTTCCAAAGATCCCAACCGTCAGCAAGATGGCCGAGACTTACCTACAAATCGAGATGGCTTACTCGGTACAGCAACACAGTGGCGTTGCAAACCGCTGAGTCGATGGCTCACACTAGAAGATCTAAGTTAAGACGTTGCTGTAAGTCACCTGCTAGTTTGGGTCGCTGTGTCGACGATACGCACGTCTAGGCTACATGGAGCATGGTGGATCTTAGCACCGCCCGGCCCGCAACCGATGAGTGCCTTTTGGTGCGGTCTTGTCGTGCTATCGTGCTACAAGGATAGAATCCTACAATCTAATTCTATGCCTGTCCAGTCGAACTCTGCCAGGATCGGGGTTAATCCATCGCTACGACTATTCTTGCTATCCTGAACATGTTGGCGGCGCTGAGGTAGACGTCCCAACAGGTATAAAATGATTGTCCCCCAACCTAGATCGAACATCACGCATAAGCTGGCCAAGTTACCATTCACTACAACTCAAGAAACTCAAAAGATCCACCTTACCGAGAAACAAACCTAATCCTCTGACCCCTTTCCAACACAAATCTATATACGTCATCAACCACCATGAAGATCACTCTCTCCGCACTTCTCGCTCTCGCCTCTATGGCGACTGTCGCCCTTGGCGCTCCAGCCGCCGCGCCCGTTGTCGCTGAGCCAGTTCTGGACTCACGAGGCAGCAACGCCTGCCCTGGGTGCTGAGACACCAGTCAGCTGGGGCTTCACTTTCTTGCCCGCATCGAATTCCGTTTCTATGCATGCCTCTTGCGGCGTGTATAAGTTCCCACCAAGTTGGGGGTCATTGCTCATGGCTCAGCCGAGCGTGGAGGATTTTAGGAACATGGTGATTGAAAGCACGGAGGATTGAGAACTTGCTCCTCTGCTTTTGGGTTTGGGGGTTTTGAAGTGTGTCTGTTTATTGTTAGTCGGAGGACCATATACTGTACATCACCCTCTTCATTGGATCAATTCATGCTGCGCTACAACCAACGCATACTCGTTGAGCTGCGGGAACCCCACGGTCGCATCGATGCATCAGTGCTGATTAACCGTGCATACGTCGTCTCAAATGCTACGAACTATTTACCACCTCGAACTATCGACCGTAGCCCAATATAGTCGTTGAAATAAACTTTGCTGTATATTGCAGCTATGTCGTTGAATGATCTGACCCCATGATATGACACTTGCGCATCTCCCCGTCGAAAATTACTTGCAAACCTCATATGATTTCTCTTTCGAAGACCCGACACTTTGGCACCGCTGCGACGAGATCCGAGTGCGACAAGCGAAACTTTCGTCGCCTATTTCCCATATCCACTAAAAATGCAACAATACATACGTACATACAATCACGACATCATATCATTCGATGTCTAGGTTATATATATATATCTTATAGGCATGCATGGGCTTATAATACAATGTTATCTCCAGTTGTTATTGACTGGGCCACTCGATGCTGGTTTAAACAAATGGGTGCATATGCACAAGGCAGACTTGGAAAGGCTTGCTTCTTCTTTTTCTTCTTTTCTCTCTTCTTTTAACCAGCAGAAAGCTGTTGGCCAACAGCACTAGAACAAGGCCTAATCTGTCCATAAGATCGCCTAACAAATGTTGTCCGGTGTGCTAGTACTCGGTACTGATGGTTAGAAGGACTCTGTGAATACACAAACGCTTGTGTACGGGTATATAAGTTGCATTATCATTCCGTCCAAAATAACACATCGTTTGGAGCAACATCTGTTAGCCGCGAGTGCGCTTGGAATAATGGTTGAAGACCCAGAAAATCTCTTCGGCTGCCTACATGCGGGCAGGCATGAGGATTCCTTGGCATCTGATGCAGAAGGTCCCTAACCCAATCGAGTACACAACCATGCCTGGGGCCCGCAACAGAATTAGCGGTACGTCACGAGGCGGGAGGGTCCGTAATGCTGTTGTTATGAAAACACGACCATGTTCGGATTCACGGAAGATTCACTCAAAATCAATATGTGAGTAAATAGTGAATCCGATGCTAAAGTGCCCTTTCCCCCCCTCCCAGTAAGTACCTTAGAGAGACAGACTACTTTGTGTGAGTTAGCTACATCCATTTTGGTCTTAGGGACCTCGGCTTGGCATCCGTTGTGAAACCTGAAACGCATAATTCTTCTGTACCTAGGTCACATTTGACCTCTCCGACAGATTGGCTCACTGGATCCCAAGTCATGCACGGTCTTTTCATTTCAAATTAGATACCCATAATAATAGGAAATTTCCCCAAAACAAATACTACTACTGCCCTATTCCCAGATGACGCCGCCCTCATGCAAGATATACCAACTAATAGTACGTATCCGTATCCCAATTCAATAAAGCTACATCAAGCAGCAGAAGATCGCTTATCTCTTTTCTGCAGATGATTTTGCCTTCTACCTGGTACCGACACCGGGCGTTCCTTAGCCATTGCCGGCTCGGGCACTTCAGGTATCATACTGGGTCGCGGTGCATGCCCTTCCATGGGTTCATATTGCCATGTCGTATGATTTGGCAGGCAGGATTCGCTCGAGAGGCGGAAGTCTCTTGACTGGCGTGATTCTCTCGGCGAGCGTAGTGCAAAAACGGTTGCTGTGGGCAGGACAGCCTTGCCGCTATTCTCGGAATCGCTTCTCATTATCCCTTTGCCTTTTTCGTCCAATTTCCGCGGCTTGCCACCTTTCACCAGCACGGCAGCTCCGGCGCCTTTAGCGAATGAGGATTGAAATTCGCCCCAGTTCTCACCTACCGATTTGTTTTCATCCGTCATCATAAAAAGGGCTGCGGTCAGCACGGTAGCACAGATGATGACTGTGACAATTATTGCGCCTGCTCGGTCGCCCGTGGTTAGTGGCGCAAACACTATCGAACCTTGAGGGTCTGTCCGTCCAATGTCCGACCCGCCGCCTGTAGGATCGCCAACACTTGTCCCGCCGGTTGAGTTCGTAACAGGAGGTTCGGCATCGTGGATCATGTTGGCGAGAACGATTTCCATAGCGGCCATTTGTTCACCTACTCCAGTCGATCCGTCCCACTGGCCTGAGTTGTTGGCCCATCTCAGCCCGCACATACGACCATTTTCTCCCCCGGTGCATTGCTGCGCAGCGGCTTGTGCCGAGTTCATGAGCAGAGGCTTGATGCGGCCGTAGGTCCAGGGAGCCCATTTCGTAGTCGCAGCCATCCACCTGCTAAGATAAGCCTTGAAGGATCGCTGGTCCAAATTACAGAGTCCAACGCCCTCACAAGCAATTTCGATCATGACAGGCGGACTGCCATTCTCGTCGCTGAAAAAGAAGACATCTGTCCCGTTCAGAAGCCCATCCACTCTCTCGTGCCACATGTCGCGATCGCTGGACAATCCATGCTCGTCAGCGAAGGCGTACATCGCAGCAGCGCCCAGAAGGAATGATCCGGCGTTGTAGGAGAACTGGTAGGGAACGACCTTGGAACAGTTGACTTCGATGTGCGAACCATCGTAAATATGGTAGCTCTCGTCCATGAACTGCACGTTGACCATCCAGTCCCACGTCCGTATGGCCCAATCGGCATACGTGCTGTTGCCGGTGTATAAGGCAAGCCTCGCAGCAATATTGAAGAAGCAGCCTTGAGAGATGGAGTTCTTGTAGTTGTAACCGTTATTCCACTGAAAGATCTGCCACCGAAGACCGCCGTTACATTCCGCATCGTCCCATCGAGCCGCCTGTGTGTTAAAGACTGCTTGCGCTAACGCTAACCATTGAGGTTTTCCTTCGGGCGGATCTGGAAACTTGTACTCTGCTGCAGTCATGACAGCCATACCCCAAAATCCTTGATCGTCGTTTCCCTCTGTCAATGTCTGGTTTGGTGGCATATAATCGTTGTATGGACCGACCTGGAAAAGAAGCGCATCTGTGGTTATCTGATTGTATGTCGTGTCTCCTGTATAATACCAGTAGTCGACTAAAGATCCCATCATGGCGCCGGCCTCCCACCCTGTTCTCTGTTATTTGGGGTTTCACGCATAACGATATGACATATAACTTACAGTAATATGGCTGTGGGAGAAGACCTGGCGTGTTACCCGGTTGGTTGCCATTGTAGAATGTCATCAAGTCAGCAGCCATCTGTTTCGAAACATCTTTGATGGAATCTAACCGACCAATGATGAGCCAGTGATATCGGAAGTATGGAAGTAGTTCACTTACCTGTCGAGTTGACATCCAGATTATATGCACCGTTAACTGCAGAGCCGGCCACCAACAGCGAGATGGCCGTTGAGAGGACCGTATGCCATGACACCCACATTATAGTGGCTGTCTCTTGTGAAGGAAAGGATCAGGACAACGAAGCATGGGAGACAAGGGAAAATGTTTGCAGCTTCGCGGGATATACCATAGCAACAGCTAGGTTAGTAGTAGAATGATTATTATCGCTCATCCAACGCGCGGGATAAATGCGGCTACCACAACCAAAGTGATTGCTTGCTTTTTGCGGGTTATGTATGTCTATTATGGTGAATACTGTAGAGGTGTGACAGCGACAGGGGCAGTGACACCCCGAAGCAATTCATGGGTCGCACTTGGAAACCCGCATTTTATGACCAAAGTATTACGATGATAGTTTTTCCGGGAAGAGGTCTGATGTAAAAGAGTTCAAGGGACCACTGGAAGAGTACGGATGGAAAGGGCTACGAACTAGTCTATGTGAGACTAGACGGCAGCTACCTACTGCTGATGCTGAACGGTGCACGTAAATGCACGTAGTGTAGGAGGGCGAGTAGCTGCCATTCGACGATCATATGCCACCAACGCCGACAAGTGTGACGCAACTTCTTACTACTGGCTGCTAACCACGACGTGCATAAAATAAGCATGATTTCGATGGGGACACCCATATAGGTAAGTATTTGAAAATCCGGGGAATAGAGTTACCGGTAGACAAATCACAGGTTTGAATATGGTCCGAGAATGGAAATAATTGAGGGACCTGTCTACGCATATAGACCCGAATGGAATGGCTGGATTCGAGTGCCCTAATTCCAAGAAAGAAATATCGGCAGACGAGAACTAAATTCTAATATGATACCAGACAACGCGGATGGAAGGTAGCAATGTCTTCATACGCGCATGGTGAGCTTATGGCGGGGGATGAGAAGAGCAAAGCGGGGAAGCGACAGATCGGCAGCGGACAGAAAGGCCTCGACCTTTTGCTACTGTAGGTAGCCAGCGTATTTAGAACTTGATAGAGAACAAAATTCAATCGTCGCTTGGAGACCTGCCGAGTGAGTCAATTTTGTAGCCGAATCGTTTCAGAACTGGAGATTTGGTGAAATGACAATTCGATGTTCATGAAATTGAACGAATTTCCAAGTCTACAACTGCACCATTTTGCTGATCCACGGAACTGAAGCTAAACTCAGCATGAAGTTGTACGAGCTCTTAGAGCAATTATTCTTTCACCAGGATCTTGTCCCATACCACTTTCTTTCCAGGAGCTTGCTGATGCCATGTTTCCAAGACGGTTCTTTTTAGATAAGGGATTGCAAATCCAGTCAGAATGGAAAGGGTGGCTATCGATTGGGACGCAAGTTGACGGGAGGCCTGCCTTGTTAGTACCTCTACGTGTGGGTGGCACCTGCGGAGAATGCTGTATCAACCTAGACTAGGATTTAGTTTTTGAGTCTTCCCTCCATGTTGAGTTGCGGTCTTTGGAGCACGGGACATGGACAAGACCAACACTTGAAATCAATTGCTGGACAACGGATCTATCTTGGATGCGGCATTTATGAATGATTGCTTCAATGATGCGAAGCACCAGAAACAGTTCCTCGCTGGAGCCATTCATCTGAGCTCGTTTGCCAAAGTTGAAACAGAGCTGCGACAGCTTTTCATGAGGTAAAAGCTTCGACCCCAAGGCCTTGGCAGATTGTGACATGGCGCCATGTGATATTGACCAGCGTTGTTGATAACAAGCGTGCCATCCGCAAGTTATCAATTAACTGTTTACGGTAGATGGGCACCAGTGAATGGCAAGTTTGCAGACACATGGAGACGGAACTCCCATTGTCGAAAAATATTCTGGTTCAGGGTCTTGTGTTGATTGAACGACTGACGTAGTAGCCAGCGCAAATCCTTGACCTTGATGACGCACCCTGTTCCCCGAACACAACCTGACAACACGATCTGGGGGCACTGCCACAGTCTAGCCGTTTAGAATGCGACGAATATGGCGGCTGTTGGGGCGCCACGGTTAGCTGATTGCGTGGACTTTGGCTGAGCAAGGCTACAGCTTGAGAGACGAAGAGACAGCCAAGAGGCATTAGTTATTAAGAAGGAGCAAAGATTGCAGGTGGTTGAATTTGCCTTCATGAGAGAGAAGCAATAAATTGCATGAACTAAACAAAGCACCCCCCAATCAAAGCAGTGTGCCAGTGACTGGAGACAATCTATCCGCTCAGCTGCTCCAACCTTAGGTGCCGTCGGCCTTTGTTCACTGATACCTTAAATTGTGGGAGGGTCTTTCATCTCGCAGCGGTCAACTCACTCGGACCCCAGCTTTGCCCAGGCAGGTTGCCCCAAAGCGTTTCACCAGGCCAAGTTGAAGAAGCCAAAGCACGGATTGAACCACAGGTGGCCAGAAAGTGCCAGCGCGAGGCAAGGCAAGGCAAGGCAAGGGTGAAGCAAAGCGAAGCGAAGCAAAGCCGAAGCAAAACAACCCATCACACCCATCGCACCTAGTCAGCACTACACCTACGCTGCTGCGCTGCACTGCATTGCACTGCGAAACCTGCCGCCATTCAATCTCTCTTCCAACCTCTCCTCATTCCACATTTTTACGAATCACGACATCAACAAGACAACGCTGTTCATCATCCGTGAGCGAGACGAAAACTGCACAGCCGATTCAAGCAAGCATTTTTTATCAACTCGCTTGTCCAATTTCAATCGTCGCAACCTAGAAAAACCCCCCCAAAACCAAACCCCAAGTCACCATGGCTTCTACTCAGGATGCTCCATATGACCCCTACATTCCCAGTGGCCAGGCTGGCGCTGCCCAACAGCAAGGCGGCAATGCCAGGACGCAGGCGCTGCAAGCTGTAAGTCTAGAATTCCGAGATTGCATCTCATTGCCGAGTCGCAATGTCCCCTGAATCGCAACATGGTCATGTCCGCCTCGAGTAAGCGCCGAAACTGCACACACGACCACCATCATCGCAGCGGAACAAAGAGACGCCAGAGCCACGACCAACCGGACAGGTTTGCCATCATTGCTACTTGTTACGACCATTGTCGCGAAAGCAGTTCTCGACCAGCCTTTCGGTTCATGAACAAAGGCACTGCCGATTCAGAGTGTCAATGATGCAGCGATTCTGGCACCTACGTGTCCACCGATCGACCGACTACTAGAGCATTGTCCATGAGACTGGATTGATGCGTCAACGCCAACACTCATCCTCTCTCCAAAGACGACTTTGCGATTCCATGGCTTCTCGGTGGACATGACATCTGTGATTTGAAAGGCGCTTTGGATTGTGCAGCAGCTTCCGGAGTGCCAGCATGCTAACACTTGTACTTGTAGCAAATCGACGACACCGTTGGTGTCATGAGAGAAAACATCAACAAGGTATCCCAACGTGGTGAGCGCCTGGACGCTTTACAAGACAAGACAGACAACTTGGCAGTCTCTGCCCAGGGTTTCCGCCGCGGAGCCAACAGAGTGCGCAAGCAGATGTGGTGGAAGGACATGAAGATGCGCATGTGCCTGATCGTTGGTATCATCATCCTCATTCTAGTCATTGTCATTCCTGCTGGTAAGTTTGTGGTCCTGTCTACCTGCATGATCGGTGCATTAACAGTCTCGCAGTTGTCGCAACAAAGCATTAGAATAAATCTTATGATTTCGGCAGCGAGTTACGACGGATTTGAATGATAAATGGCACCGACGACTTGGGCGAGCCTCGCACGCCGCACATGCGAGCATTCGAGGTGGGCCCCAGTCAACGGATCACATGGGATTTATATCAACAGAGGAGTTTTTGTTCATTGGCTTGGTCTTTTCTCTTTGGCTCGCACGAAATACCACGAGGCTCGGCACAGCAATCCTGACAGGCTAAAGAGATATATGGCCTTGGGAGACAATTGCTATTGTATGTATGATGGCGACGTAAGGGAAAGGCGAGGCCGTTTCCCCTTTAATGAGACACATCTTTGGCGCTTGCCTTTCTGTTTTGAAATGACCGTCTGACTGGAACCTGTCCTCGAGTGACTCTGACGCGAGCCCGTAAAGACTGTTGGTATTCTCGATGCTTTCTGGTATTGTATGTGGTCGCGGTCGCTACAAAGTCTCGCTCGTCATCATACCATCTAACGAAGTCATGCGCAAGCATTGATACCTTTACAATATGTCAACTTTAGGAAATATGCACTTTAGAGGATTCGGTGGCCGGAGAATGCTATTTCCCAGCCCCGAGGCAGTGTAGGATGTTGATAAGATATTGGTAGTCAATACGTGAGCCACGTTGTACTGTCGCCAACCCGAGTGAATGACACAGACCTCTCAGCAATAACTTTTCCTCTCACATACTGATATACGTATTGAAACTCTGCATTTCGCTTTCGTATAATCGAGTTCTTGACGTAGAATATCACCTGTTGTATGGTTCGGCATAGTTATGGGAGAATGCTGTTGCTTTTCTGCTTGGTGAGGTGTGACACAATGACAAACATGCCAATAATCTGCATCCCAGGCCAGAAACTGCCGGAGCAGGAAGACATGTGGTGGCAAAGCTGGGCCATTGCCTATGGGATGAATCGGACGAGGACTCTGTGCACAGTGTTGTTCCGAAGACGTACATGTTATGAGGTGACGAGCGAGGTTGGCCAACACAATGGCGCAATACGTCGAGGGTAGCTTGAGGGGCTCTGGCCGGCTTGGTCGAGCCGCTTCGAGGAAACTCGTCCGTAATGTATTACCCAATCTCTCCACTTGAGGCCGTTGCTATGTGTGTTCGGCCTTGCTTTAGAGCTTACAGACAAGGTCCTTGATTAATCTAATCCATCTTATCAATCAGATCTTACCAGAATGTTGTTGCCGGCGTATGACTTGAACTGCCGGGGACGTTGCGCCCAATAATCATTATGACCACTGCTTTTGTGTCTGTCTCGTACCACTTGACAGACCGCCGGCATCCTAACAGCCTATTCCCGAGCTGCTGAATTGAGCAACCCGAAGAAACCATTGCGCCATTTTTGTCATATTTCTCGGCATCTTCACGAATACGTGGGCTGTTCAAAAGCGCAAGGGAGGTGAGGCCTCTGCCACGACTGTTTTCAGGATAAACACGGATTTACATGTGGAGTTTTTTTTTTTAGTAGGGTTTTTTTTTTCCTCCATTGGGGAAAAAGATATGGATGGCAAACGCTGGAAGAGGTGGATTCTGCATGCATTGTATGTACAGTAGTATGTAGTAGGATGGATGGGCCCGGGGACGCTGAGATGTATCTACAGTCCGTATCTTGGTGGAGAGCTACCTTTGGATGAAAAATTACATAACGCCTCATCGAGCTGCAGGAGGTGGGAAAAGGTCTGACTCTGCAATCATATCGTGCATGGGTAGCAGCGATTTTCGGCGTCCAAAATTTTCCCCAATCCCATGGCATAGCTCGGAAAGTGATTGAATGCACACCCAAATCAAAAGCTACTGCCCCTCAGGAACTGACAACTGAAATTTACTTGTGCTCGCAAAGAAAACAAGTCTTGATTCTGAGGTGAGTTGATTAAAAATGCGTCGAGGCCCCCCCCGTACTCACTACTTAGTTTAATTGTCTGGCAGGTCTTCTTGTCTTGTTCTTCGAGAGCTTGGGAGAAGGGAAGCTCGTGCCCCTCCTGGTCCTGGTCCTGGTACAAGTCCAAAAAGTCCCGATTTCGATCCCACCCGGTAGTTCTTGCGCTGCGATTCCGACTTTGGAAGCGTCCGCGACCGCTACATCACGAACCGCCATTCATTCTTCACGATTGGACAGGACGGAGGTTGCGAGATAAGTCAATTGGCTTTCAAGAACATCAATTCGCTTTTCCTCCCCCACGAATCGATTTAGCAACCATCAAGATGCTCTCCCGCGTCGCTGTCCGTGCCACCATTCGGGCTGGCGCCCGTAGGGTGACTCCTCGGGCTGCCCGCCTCGTGCCAGCAGCCAACAACGCTCGTGTGCAATTCGCCCCCTACACGTCCGGCCGAAACAACGACTCCCGGTTCATTCGAAGTGCCGTTATCAAGGTCTTGAACAGCATTGGCACCAAGCGAGAGGTCCAGCAGTACCTGAGCCACTTCTCCTCCGTCTCGTCGCAGAAGTTCGCTGTCATCAAGGTTGGCGGTGCTATTCTGACCGAGCACCTTGACGAGTTCTGCAGCAGCTTGGCTTTCCTCTACCATGTTGGCCTCTTCCCCATCATCGTTCACGGCGCCGGCCCCCAGCTCAACAGGCTGCTCGAGGAGGCCGGTGTCGAGCCCCAGTTCGAGGAGGGTATCCGCATCACTGACGGCAAGACCCTGGGGGTTGCCCGCAAGCTCTTCCTGGCCGAGAACCTCAAGCTCGTCCAGAAGCTGGAAGAATTAGGCGTTCGCGCCCGCCCCATCACTTCCAGCGTCTTCACTGCCGACTACCTTGACAAGGAGAAGTGGAAGTTCGTCGGCAAGATCACCGACGTCAACAGCGAGCCCATCGAGAGCGCCATTGCCAACGGCTACCTCCCCATTCTCACATCCATGGCTGAGACCCCCGAGGGTCAAGTACTCAACGTCAACGCTGATGTTGCAGCCGGTGAGCTGGCTCGTGTCGTCGAGCCTCTCAAGGTCGTATACCTGAGTGAGAAGGGTGGCCTTTTCGATGGCGAGGGTACCAAGATCTCCGCCATCAACTTGGACGAGGAGTTTGACCACATCATGGCACAGAAGTGGTGCAAGTTCGGTACTCGCCTCAAGATCAAGGAGATCAAGGAGCTCCTGGACGGCCTTCCCCGAACTTCCAGTGTGGCCATCATCCACCCCGCCGATCTCCAAAAGGAGTTGTTCACCGACTCTGGTGCCGGTACCCTGATCCGTCGCGGAGCCAAGCTTCTCACAGCCACCAGCGTTGACGACTTCAAGGACCTCGAACAGATTAAGGACGTCCTTGTCCGAGACCGTGACGTGACCGATTCGCGAGCCACCGTCGACCGGTACCTGGATTTCTTGAAGGAGCGCCCCTTCAAGGCCTTCTTCGACGACCAAATGAAGACCCTTGCCGTTATTCTCAAGCCCGATTCGCAAAAGTCCTACTCGACCTTGGCCACTCTCAACATCACCAAGTCTGGTTGGTTGACCAATGTCGCAGATAATATCTTTGCTGCCATCAAGAAGGAGTACCCCAGCTTGGTATGGACCGTCAAGGCTGACGACGAGAACCTCACATGGTTCTTCGAGAAGGCTGACGGCAGCTTGCTCCGAGGCAATGATGTTCTCTTCTGGTACGGCGTCGAGGAAGGTCAAGACCTGACTGACCTCATGAAGGAGTTCACGCTCAACGGTCGCTCGATGTTGGGAGAGTCCAACCTGGAGGCAAGACTCCACAGAGCTGCCCAGATCGCTTCGCAAAACCTCAAGTCCCATGCTGCATCCGGGTCGGTCGCTAATCAAGCCCGTGGTTTCTCTACCTCTGCCCGTCGTGCGGTCATGAGCGCTTCCAGTGGCTTCGGAAAGTCAGTACGAGGATACTCCACTACCACCAACCCCAATCCTCCATACGGCAAGAAGCACGCTTCTAACGACGTTCCTTCCCGGGTTGCCCTCATTGGTGCACGTGGTTTCACTGGCCAAGCTTTGATTGCCCTCTTGAACAAGCACCCCAACTTCGTCCTTAAGCATGTATCGTCCCGTGAGCTGGCAGGTCAGACGCTCCAGGGATATGACAGAAAAGAAGTCACCTACTCCAACCTGAGCGCAGAGGAGGTTGGCAAGATGGAGGAGAACGGCGACATCGACGTATGGGTAATGGCTCTGCCCAACGGTGTATGCAAGCCATACGTAGACGCGATCGACCAGGCACGGGCCAAGATCGGAGAGCGAGACGACAACAGCGTCATCGTTGATCTGTCCGCGGACTACAGATTCGATGACTCGTGGACATACGGTCTTCCCGAGCTTACCAAGCGCTCATCCATCGCACAAGCTACCCGCATCTCAAACCCGGGTTGTTATGCGACTGGTGCTCAGCTCGGTATTGCTCCGTTGGTGGACTTCCTCGGCGGTTCCCCCAGTGTCTTTGGTGTGTCGGGTTACTCAGGAGCTGGTACTAAGCCTTCCCCCAAGAACGACACCAACCTGCTCGACAACAACTTGATCCCCTACAGCTTGACTGATCACATCCACGAAAGGGAAGTTAGCTCGCAGCTGGGGACTCCCGTAGCTTTCACTCCTCATGTGGCAAGGTGGTTCCAGGGTATTCACCACACCATTCACATCCCCCTGAAGCAGACTATGACCTCGCGAGAGATTCGTCAAATCTACCAAGACCGCTACGCTGGAGAGAAGCTCGTCAAGGTCATTGGTGAGGCCCCTACAGTGAAGAACATCAGTCAAAAGCACCACGTCGAGATCGGTGGATTTGCTGTGCATAGCTCCGGAAAGAGGGTGGTCATCTGTGCCACCATCGACAACCTGCTCAAGGGAGCAGCTACACAATGTTTACGTAAGTTCCCTTTCACAATTCGTTATCAAGGATGATAGGCTGACTCTCATGATAGAAAACATGAACTTGGCACGTGGTTATGCGGAGTTTGAAGGCATTCCCCTTTCGGAATAGATCAGGTAGACACCAAAACGGCTTCTTTTATTTCCATATCGGGTTTGTTAGGGATTTTGGTTTCGGTTGCGGTTCTGATTATTGTATATACCTCGAGACCAATTGAAATTTGTTTATACACAAATGTCTTCTTTACAGCCCGTGTCAACCATGGCTCTAACTCGCACGGCGGTTGGCTTTGCCAGCCAATCTGCCTGCGCTGACAACACGGGCATCATGGATCGATGCCATGTGTGGCTTGCTTCATGCAAGCTGCCATGAACGTGCATGATCGAAATGCGATGCGACGTCGGCGGACATGGCTGCGGCATGCCGTAGCCAAAGTGCGCGAACTCGGGTGGTACTGCCCCGCTTTTGTCCGCAGGAGACATCAACCTGGGGCTTGACTGCTCCTTGCGTCAAAGGAAAACCAACTCCGGTATGCTTGGGTATCGCGATGCACGGCACGAGTTGACCATGGTAACACGCATCTCTAACCGAGATAAGTCTGACAGGCAGACCGCGCGACCATACTCGAAGCAACCTCCGGCACGGCACCATCCAAACAGCGCAGCCTGGGCAAAAGGGAGCATGCATATACCGGGGAAGCGCACCGACGTTCCCTCAAGACCGCGCGGGGCCTTCGCTCTATCTGATCGGGCTGGGTTGTGCGGGCTACGAAGGCAAAGTCGGGTTTAGATGAACGGAGCTACGGAGATTGCGTGCTTGCCCTGCTCTGATGCGCTCTCCAACGAGGCCGGACCGTGCCTGCTCGCAATGGCTTGAGAACACCTCGGCAGAGATCAAGTGGTGAGCATAAGTACCATGTATTCAGATCAGCGGGACCGTGAAATGTGGCTAGCATTGCCAGTAGTTACCTCGTACTCGAGGGCGGGTGACAACGTGCAGACAACAGAGGCTTGACACTCGTCTTACGTGGGTTGGGGCATGGCCTTATGAGAAAAACGCCTTTAAGCCTTCGGCCTACGGGGCGCATACACTCCCGGGGACCTGGAAGTGCGTCTGATGCACCGGGAGTACTCGCCGCTTCTAAAAGCGAGTTCGAGAAGAACCCTCCATGGGTAGAGTACTCCAGCATGCTGAAGTCGTTCCAAAACTACTAGAGTGTTTTGACATGTCCGATATGAGCGAGCTTAGCTGAGAGAGCCATGGACTTCCGCCTGATGTTGGTCAAGAACTTACAGGCGGAGCATTCTCGAGCTATTTCGCGCTCGGCTTTCATCATCGTGCCGAAGAAGGTCAAGATGGAGAAGATGAGGAAGTTCCAGATGAAAGTCACTGTTGAGCCATGCCGTGAGATAGCCAAGCGGCTAGGGGCGTGTTTGCAATTCAAGTCGTCGCATTCAAGTAGTAGTACGCCCACAGAATAGAGAGATTCAAAAGCTCGGGACTCGAAAACTATCACAACAACGCCCAGCATGGCCGAAGCGCTGGAACTACACCATTGGTACTCATCCCCCCTGCTAAACAGTCTCCAGTGCTACCGTGTTAAACCCTCGACGTAGCAGAGAGACTAGATTCGCTAGCATCCTCCGAGTTCATCCCGCTTGACAGTGTACTGCCAGAAACCTCGACCGGATTACTTTTCGCGTCTAATTCGATCCATCCCGTCGGACGGCTAAACGCCTACGGAGCGCTAGGCATCTCCGCAGCGTGAGGACTGGGGACGTTGGTTTCTAGTTCCGAGATGGTCTTCTGCCTGCCAGAGAACATGCATCCGCAGCAGATCCGCGAACGTCCGGGCCCGACAGTCCATGTGGTGATTGCGATAACAATCATGGCCAGCACCGCAAGCGGGATACTTAGTCCTAATGCAAGGGGCGAAACCGAAAGAGATGCTCGCGAATAATATTCCCGGAGTCCGGGAGCCGATGCAGAATTTGTGATCATGGCACTCGGAAAGTCCTCAAAGATGTCATCGGTGACATCGTACACAGTCGCCGCTGGGACGGTAGGCCCTGGCGTCGCTAGTGGTATTGTAGCACCTTTGCTGGCGAAGGGCACCACGTTCGAAGCGGTGGTGTATCGTGATTGGGCGAGTCCAAGTTGTTGATTCTCCTGGTCCCAGACGGTATAGACGTTTCGGAGGAACGCTTCACCGAGACCGTTATGGACACCGGGGAAAGTGGGAATGATAGTCAGATAACATTCAGTGTGCTTCGAAGACATTCGGACCCACATGAATTTCATCAGGCTGCACGAAATCGGCAATCGCAGCGGTTAGGACAGGACCTGTAGGACCGTTGAACTGAAACGAGAATGATGCATTGCTGTTCGCCAAACCGTAGTCAACCACGGGCTGGCCAGTTGTTTCGTTGAGAACTGCCCCGGTGAGGTTGTATATGGAGTCGGCCAGAGGCTTGGGGAGAACAGCAGTCGTTTTGCCAATACCCGGCTCGAGATATAAAGGTATACCTGCAAGCAGCTCATCGCTGCCAGTGGAATTATCAAGTCGCGTAGAAGTCATGGCAATTCCGTAATATGTGCCAGAGGTAGAGTCGTTGACGAATGGTTGTGTTTGTAGAACAGTGAGAGGGCCGAAATACTTTCTGTGTCAATCGCCCCAAACAGTAACGTTCCATTGGCTGTGGCATCTTTCATAGCTCTTAGTTTCGAAAGAAACAACACTTCAATAATGTATGAACATACTGAGCTTGTCCAAAGCATAGCTATATGTACTGCTGCTTATCTGTCCATTCTGCTCCAGGAAAGCGGGAAGCGATAGTGGGAGATCAGGAGAGTGGCGTTTCATCAGACCTCCGAGACCTAACCTGAGTTCATCCAGGGCAACGCCAACTGCAAGACCAAAGGTGGCATTTGATAATCGCGTGTTACCCAAAGCCAAGGTGTCATTAAAGATATCGCAAATCATATTTTGGATCGTAGTTGCATCGCCGGTGGTTTCGTTCAGGTTTCCTATGCTGACCACGGTCTTGGTGCTCGAGGCTTGAGGATCGTCTGGACACGGGTTAGCTATGCTAGCATATGTTGTGCGAGACCACTTAAGAAACTTACAACTTCCGAGTTCACAACTAGTCAGTTCTACACACAGCGTAGAACGACTGAAGGAAACAAAATGATATGGAGTACTCGACACCCGCAAAGCCAGTGACTGCGGAGGCGTGCCCAGAGCTGCTTCAACATCATACTCCTGAAAAGGCAAATAGTCTGATACATTGACGTAGGTCATAACGTCCAAAGATAAATAAGTGCCACCCTGGCGGTTGTTCAAGAGTAATTGAGAATACGCGAATATGCCACCTAAATTCCACTCGCAAAATATTGCAATTGCCAAGACCCTATGCCACATGGTGTCAAAATTGATCATGGAGTATATGGCATGAGCTGAGCATACGTAACACGGATCGACAGGATCCTTACCATCTCTGAGGAGGTCATGGCAGCATATATCTAAGTACCGGAGAGATTGTGAGCAATTGTGTCATGCTGGTGCTGATAGCATCGCTTGCAAGTTCAACACGTTGAGGGCGTATTATCCGAATCTCCGCACCCTATACCAGTGATGCTCTCGTGAATTGTTTGCTCGAACCTTGCCCATCCACACAGCAGGTTCAGTTACTGGCCAATCAGGATGTTGTGCAACCACCAGCATGTGCCAGTTAGTTGGAAACGAAGCGTAAATTGGCAGGCTCTGCAGCAGCCGAGACGAATGAAGGTCCACATGTGTCTACTAGGAGTCCCTTGCCTCTCGCGAGTACTGCTTTCCATCATAATATGCAGCTGAATTGTTCCAAATCTAAGTCGATCTAGATCTAGTCCTGTCAATTGTCACAAATACTGTTGGTTCTGATAGTTCCTTGTTGTACAATGCATTGAGGTTTGCGAATCGACGTGAAGACAACGTCCAGGCAATGTAGTCAAAGCGCGCACTGGTTCGTCGACCTTGCCGGAAAACGCAGGAAAACCAGATGATGGTGTTAAGGGATTTTTGCCATTTAGGTTGCGGCCATCTAGCCGAAGACTTTCTATTCTGCTGAATTTTCCCCACCGACGCCGGAAATATGCCAATCAATCACGCCACGTTTGTATGCATTTAGATATAGCCCTTGAGCACTGCCGCCTCGGCATTCAGGATAGACGAGCCAGCAGCTCCAATCACAGCTTCACTATGTCAGTCGCATATTCCATGGCCAGGGAAATGGAACACTTACTGTTGTGACTTAATGCCACGAACTTGATATCAAAGATACCGCTGTCGTCCTCACGCACTCGACCAACACTGACCGTGTATCCGCGGCCGAGGTCACGGTCCAGGCGCGGCTGTGGGCGATCTGCATCATCGAAGACCATGATGCTCGGCTCCGGTGCACTGGGGCACCCAAGCTTTTGCGCCTCACTGACGTAGTTGCGGAGAGCAGCTTTGACGTCCTCGGCCTTGGGCGGAGGTCGGTTCTTGAACTTCAAACTGACACATGCAGTGTGCCCGTCAAGGACAGGCACTCTGTTGCAAGCAGCGGAAACCCGCAGACCTTCCTGCTCGACGAAAGCCGTCTTGTCGTCCTTGATGCCGCCGAGAATCTTTCGTGCTTCGGTCTCAAGCTTGTCCTCCTCGCCAGAGATAAAGGGCACGACGTTGTCGATAACGTCCATGGAGCTTACTCCTGGGTAGCCAGCTCCGGATACAGCCTGCATTGTAACAACGGAAACGGTGTCGACCTCGCCGAACTGGGCCTGCAGTGCGGCGAAAGGAATAACCAAGCCGATGACGGCACAGTTGGAGTTACAGACCAAGAAACCCTTTTCTAACTTGTGGTGTTTCCTTTGGTGGGGGATGAGATCGAGATGCGGCAGGTTGACTGTGGGCACGACGAGAGGCACCAGAGGATCGCGGCGGTAGTTCTTGGCATTCGAAAAGACGGCGATCTCTGCCTTGAGGAATTCCATTTCTTGAGGGAGATATCAGCATGGCCATGCGACAGCCGCTAGCTCATGGAATGCGGAACAGAGCTTACCGACGTCTCCTGCCACATCGGAGTCTAGACCACTGAAAACAACATCACATTCGGCGAACTCGCTGGCTTTGCACTCTTTCACGACCAACTCGCCGACGCTGCCCATGGGCGATGCTTGCTTCCACCGCACGGCATCCTTGTATTTCTTGCCCGCGGATCGGGAAGAGGCACCCACAGCGTGTAGGATAAAGTGCGGGTGCTGTTGAAGGAGAAGGATGAAGCGCTGGCCGACGGAGCCAGTAGCGCCAAGCACACCGACCTTCTTTGTGGGAAATTGGGAAGCCATGTTGTATCAAGCCAATCAGCTGGTTTGAAGTTGACCGTCTATGTTGAGGCAGAATGTCGACAGTATAGTGAGCCGTCTCGCGAAGGTGATCGATCCCGGTTGTCTTAAGGCGTAATTGCCCCGCCAAAAATGTTGACTGGACCTGCCCCGCTATCGGAGGTGCAGTGGGCTGTCACTCGTACAAAAACAGTAGTTGAGGGGCATTTTTAGACCATGAAGCAGCCAATGGGATGCTGTATAATACCTAGCATGCGTACGATGTCATGATCATATCCATGTTGTCAGGCAATGCTTTCAGAAGCATTGAACTGACGATGCGATTGTAAACTCTGCTCGAGGTCGTAATGGCCGCAACGCTTGCTGCCGTTGAAACTTTCAACGAGCTGAGTAACGGCGTACATCCCCCAATCGTGACAATTGTAATCGTTATTAACTCATTCCAATAATCGGAGCTAACTATAAATCTATGCAAACAATCCAAAAGTTGGAATCGAGGACTACAGTAAGGTTAGATATGTGTCCCGTGTACGGATTACATAACTAAAATAATTGGCAAAATTGACAAAAGATTTGGCCCGAACCCGGGATCGAACCGGGGACCTCTCGCAAATTGCTTGGGTGTACCCTAAGCGAGAATTATACCACTAAACCATCCGGGCTGTGATTTGTTGATGTGTGGTAGTCGCTTATGTGGGATTACTATAGATACACATGTCCTGAGAGACGACATCGTTGTGTACCACAGAAATTCTAGTAGAAGCTTGAGATGGTAGTGAATGCGATACTACGGCGTCAGACTTTACCTTATAGATAGCTCTCGAAGCAACGTCAACGATTTTCGCAGTCCTTCAATTGTCAGAAGTGTGGCGCTTCGTCGACGTTCTTGCTGTCCAAATTCGATTAAGTCGGCAGATCCGACAATGGAGTTACCAAACCCACCTGTTCAAAGTTAGTGCACGGCAATTCAACCGCATCAATCGGGGTAAATTCCGGTACCGCAATCTGTTGAACGAATTAGACCACCGTAACTGGTCTTCCAACGATGCTTTGAACAACGAGTCTCTGGGAAGCCGAAAGTAAGCCGATGGATGAGATAAGCCTAGGTCTTACTTAACGAGGACTTGCTGAGTCTGTCGCGTGCACGTAAGAGAGAAGTGGAGCTCTCCCTCCATAGATATATTGTGGATCGCAGGGGTTCATCGCGAGTCGCGACTCACTCCATTTGCTTTAAGTAGTCCAGTTGTGTTGGCTAGCCAATTCGTTGTCAATTCACGATCATCTGGTTGTCTCATACCTCAGTTGAGCTTCGTCTGGTCCGCAGTATAGACAACTTCATCTCTAATCCTTATAATACCGGCACTTCTCATATCTCGGGTCGTAAAATCGCTCAAATCTCACCATGTCTGCGTTCTCCAAACTCAAGAATGCTCGCAAGATCATCTGTATTGGCCGCAACTATGCGTAAGCCATACGTACCTGGCTGCCCTTTATGATTGCAATCTGTTAATATGACCCAGGGACCACATTACCGAGTTAAACAGTGCCAGGCCCAAGCAGCCCTTCTTCTTCTTGAAGCCCACATCTTCAATTCTGCTGCCGGGCGAGGGCTCCATCATCCGCCCACGAGGCGTTGATATGCACTATGAAGTCGAGCTCGCCTTAATTATGGGCAAGACCGTGAGGGATCTCAAGG
Source organism: Truncatella angustata (assembly GCF_020726525.1). NCBI lineage: Eukaryota > Fungi > Ascomycota > Sordariomycetes > Amphisphaeriales > Sporocadaceae > Truncatella > Truncatella angustata. Next base: position 256,340 of record NW_025763390.1, on the reverse strand, counting down.
AGAACGACACTAAAGGCGCTCTTGATGCCATCGACAGTGAGTTCTGACCTCTCTAACCTCCGTTATTTGCGCCTGAGTTGAACGTAAGGGCAGGCTACGCTGTTGGTATCGATATGACAGCCCGCAACGTGCAAAACGAAGCCAAAAAGAAGGGTCTCCCCTGGTCCATCGCCAAGGGATTTGACACCTTCCTGCCCATGAGCAACGTGATCGCAAAGTCCCAAATCCCCGATCCGCACAATGTTGAGCTGTACCTCTCCGTCAACGGAAAAATACAGCAGCAGGATTCGACGGAGCTCATGTTGTTCCGCATTCCTAGGATTTTGAGTGAGATTTCCAAGGTCATGACGATCGAGAAGGGTGATATTGTCCTTACCGGAACGCCCAAGGGTGTTGGACCTGCTGTTCCTGGCGATATTATGGAGTTTGGTGTCAAGGTCCAGGGTAAGGAGATTGAAGAGGGAAAGACGAGGTTCGAGGTCAAGGACTCAACGGGCGATTATGTTTTCGCTGAGACATAAAACGCAGTTGGATGACGCTAGTGAAATGTACACGAAGCAACCGCATATGTGCACATACTGAGGACTGTACAAAAATTTTAAATACGAACGCATTGTTGCGCAGAACTGTATCCCACTCATCAATAATAGTGCACGTCAATTCCAAAATACACTGTGACTGGAACTGTAGATATCGAAGTGGCGGTATCGAAAATCGATAATCAGTGTTGAAGGCTTAGTCAATGATATCGATTAATCGTGACAAATTGTCTTCTCCTCTCAGATATCATTCGCGGCATGTTAATAATTCCGGTGACTTTTAATGCTGGCGGAGCTCGCATAATCTGATTGTATCTTCACTAATGAAACCGATAATTTTGACTACTGCTCCAGCGAGAATAGTGAACTCTATCTCGTCAGACCAGGTCAGTCCAGTGAGCGGCAGGACTTGCCATTGGTAATTATACTAACGATGAAGTAGCATTCTATATCATCACGCACTTTTGCATGTATCGTTACGGCTCTCTCTTTTTGTTAGCAGTGTCATGATTTCACACTCGTAGATTTAAAAATTATTCCTCGAGCTGGTTGCTGTCGCATGATACTGAGCTTTGGAATCGAAGGTAAATAAGTTATAATTGAGAACTCTACAACACAAAAATACCACCTCGACGATTACCATGCTTGGCGAATGGTTCTTAGCATTTTTGTGGAGGAACACAGAACAAGAAAGAAAAGGATTGCATAAAAGTAGGAAAGAAAAAAAAGATAATCAAAAAGGAGTCGTGATTTCGACGCTATGAATCGCGTTCGGAGATCTGTTATGGCATGTCACCCAACGTAAGAACAAACTCAGTCGAGTGACGCGGGTAAAGTGTTCTCATATAGCATGTGCTAGAATAGATATGGCATTCTCATCAACTTACTGCGTCGTCTACCCCCTTCTGGTGTCGTTTGGCCGCCACAGCTTGTTGTAGCTCACTGACCTTGCCTTGGATAAGAGGTAATGTCGAGCTCTTCCATCCTGGCAAACCGCTATGATTACTCTGAATAATAGTACCAACGAGAAACATCAGCGTCAGAACTTCTAAAGCCATGGGTAGGATCAGCCATAACCACCGCACGTGCACAAACGTGTCGCCAGTCCACGCCGTACCAAGAGCGAAGCGGTCGCTGGTAGTATCTGTTATGTTTCCAGTCCACTCGGAAATACTGGCCGGAATACCGTTCGTGCGCAAGGCCTTCGTCATGGCAGCCGCAACGGCCGCGACAGTATTGTTTTCCCCGCCCACTTTCTGGGTTCCAGATCCGGAGCCATCTTCGCCGAACGTGTAAAGTGCCCTGAGGACATCATTTGTACTTGACATACGCCCAGTCGACCCACTTACACTCCCCGTCCAAAAGTCCTATAAATTATCAGTCGAGCCACATTTTACCACAACTGGCATTGAAATCGGCCAGGACAGAATAACGAACCTGTAAGTGCATCCATATAGCATACCATGCATGAAATCCAACCCAAAACTGCGTTTCAGTACCGGAGACTGTTATTGTGATGTTCTGGTCCACCCCTGGGGTTTCATCGCCAGTATAGCTGGACACGATGGTCTCAGTAAAGATACCATTGGTGACGTTGCCTTGGTATTCGTTCACACAAAAGTACAAGACACACTCATTGGAGACCACGCCCAACAAATTGGTCGAGGAAAGGTCATGTAGACCACGTATGCTGGATAATGTCGCAAATGTTGACTGCGTATTATTGTAGGCAAGCGAGTCGTAGCTCCCGGATGCGTTCATATACATATTTCCTCGTGTTCGACCGTCGAAGGACATGCCGTTCGGCAGCGAATAGTTGCATGTGGCCGGAAGTGTGCCAAATTGTTCGCCACAGTTCGAGGTGATGAGCGCCGTCGTGTTCGCGCACTTGCTACACACAGCCAGAGAGTGATATGTAAATGGCCAACTGCAGTTGCCGGTTGCGCACGATGCCGAAGTCGAAAAGTCTGCTTGCGGTTCGTCGGCAGTATCAAACATGCCGTTGTTAATTGCAGCCTTCATAGCCATGGTTGGTTCTCTGATGGCCATGATTGAGCCGTAGGAGTAATCGTTGTACATCGATGCTACTGGAGCAGACGAGTTGTAGCCTGTTAGGACAATGGGCTCCGTCTGATACGTAATGACCTGTTGTACACACGGTTCCACGGCGAGTAGGATGATGGTGATGAGGGCACCTAACTTGGCCAAATGGATACCACGCGTGTCGACAAGCAGCTTGACACTGCCCCACGTACCGCGGCTGGCCTCGTCGAAGGTCTGGATGTCGCGAACGGCGACAGCCTCGCGAAGCCATAGCCACTTAAGCTGGCTAATACACTCGGCAACGGGAACCACGGCGGCGGCTTTCATTAGTGTCGTCATGAATGAGATAAAAGAATTGAGCGTGACGTTCATCGGCCAAGTCGGCAACGGTTTACCGTCCGTCATAGCCACAGTCAAAACGATTACGGCTACTGCTATGGCGCTGACCAGCCAGGCTATTGATTCGATTATCCACCAATTTCTGCTGCCCTCATCCTGAATCTCGAGCCGCGAAAGACGCTTGATGGCTATTTCTTCTTTGGACATGGCTTTTGGACCATCGCCTTTGGCCGACCATGTCGAGCTTCGCTCTTCCTTCAAATCGTCGAGTTCGACATAGTTTCCAGCAAGACGATCCAGAGGTGAAGAAGCATGGAGTAAAATCTGCGGTGAGGCCATAAGTGGCTTCAAGATGAATTCAAAAAGATAAATAAACGAGTGTGAAAAGAGGCATGTAATGAATGGATACCAAGATGAAATGTTGAATGGGTCCGTATGCTCAGCGGCAAGATCCAGCGAAGCCGTCTAGAGATTATTATTTTAGAGAGACGCCAATATAACATTCGACTCGGCCTTGAAATGACAACACATCTCGAGCGGACTTCAACACAGAGCTTGGTGGGTCTGGTGTAATTTGAAAGACGTCGATCGAAGAAAGTCCCTGGTCCACTCCCCACATATTTCCCGTATTCATCTGTTTGAGCTGCTCCTAAGGCCAACAACCTCCAGTCTCGACGGAAGCCGAGTACTCAAGAGTTAACCCGAGAATTCGAAGTTATAGTAACGATAACTACTAGATGAACTACTAGATGAACTACGATATCGAAGCAAAGCGCCACTCGGAGTTTAAGCTTAAAGCAGGGTCAAATCAATCCGCCCCACTAGTAGGGCTAAATGGGAGTATTTCCACCTAGAGGGGCAAGAGGCAATCAAAACTGCCGGAACTAGGATGCATTGAAGATCGTACCATCGCGGGAATTTATCAAGTCTGTGCTACAGGACTGGAACCATGCTCGAGGAATCTTCCGGAAATTCCTATATTCGACCGTGCAAATATTCACTTTTCTACATGTTATGTAAGGCTGGCTCGCTGGACAACTCCGAGATCCGAACGGTTTAGATTCTACATAGGCTAGGAGAATTTTTTGACTATCTCTGAAATACACATTTCGTCTATCATTTCTCGTTTGATGACCGGCCGCGCTTTGTTTGAGGTGCGCGAGTGTTACAACAAGTCCATGTTTTTGATCCGTACTTCCGGGTCGTCTTTATGGCGTGCTTTACTGTTATCCTTTGTCGATATTGTTTTGGCAGACATTGGGTACGTAGCTATGATCCTAGTGCGTCCACCATGTGGCACCAAACGACCAGGATGATGCGGAATTATGATTTACATTCAGTACCGCTCATCAACGGGAAATCACTTCCTACCTTGATCTGGCTTTTCTGTATGAAACAGCACTTAAACTCAACCACTTGCAGCTAGCATAGAGCATGCAGAAATATACGTTTCAGCTTGTCACCTTGTGCCTTTTGTTCTCTTTCTTTTCCTCAGCTACGTATATTACACGCCTTCTTTCATTCCATGAGGAAACTTCGAGCTCGCTTCTGCTAATATGATGCTTCCTGAAATCTGGTACCTGCCGACACCTTGCCGGGCTTTTGAACCTTCATATATCGCATTTCGTTCATGTCGATCGTTTAGTCCCAGTAGCATTACATACGGCGAGTATTAGGAAGCATATATATAGACTGACAGTGGCTATGTTGCGCACACCGCAGAGACGGAAGACATCCAGTACTACTCAGTGTCGGAAACCAATGTCTCATTGAGTGCCACTGGCATGGTGACAGACCGGAGGTGGTACCATGTCGATCTCATGAATATCTATTTACTTCAACGTAATCGGCATAACATTCTGGGGGAGTTTTCTGTTTATCTCGCAAGAACCTCCTAGTAGCGAAATAGAAGTACAGATTCACTATCTTCACGTTTCGATGCCACTCATGAGTTGTACGACGTGGTCGGGTCAGAGTTTCTCAAGGTCGCGCTATTGCTAGTCTCTATTCATTCTTCAGTCATATATCCCAGCTCAGGGCTCATGAGGTAAGTAGATCAACGAAGCACTTCAGCTGTACAAAAGATTATTGGCCAAGGCGACATCAGTAGGCTGAGTTGAGGGTCGATGGGTTACTTCTTCTCGCAAAAGTAGACATCATGAATGTTACACCAATTTCAATATTTGGTTCACCCATACTGTTGCAAAACCAGAAACTACCGAATGGCCGAATTTGTTAAGGAGTTATGACCTATCCGTAGTGACATGTCGGCGAAGTTCCGCAGCTCTGTATGGGTGGTGCAAGCCAGCACGGTACGACGTCACGCTATGCGTCGAACCACAGTGCTTGAGAGAAAAGTCTGCCCCGCCAGAGAGTCAAATGAAGAGTGGATAGCTGCTGGGCTAGCTTCACCTCCTCAACTACGACAATGGCAGGCTCGGTGTCTGCCCAGTTAGGATATTCAAATGTGCAGTTGAAGTATCTGGATGGCCTTGTGGGAAGAAATGCACGCTACACGCTGCGACAATATACGAGACCGTAACCGCCACTAGGGACGAGCTGTATCGAGGTAGTAAATTGCCAAAATTTTATTAACTATACTCAGCTTTCTCATGCCTGGACCAAGGCAAATCACCTCGTCGAGATAAACTTCCTACAAGTGTAAATCAAATTTTGTGACCTTATGACCGCAGAAATTAGGACGTGATTCTCTTCGTTGCTGCATGACGACACTTGCCCCTAAGTCTTCGATTGGTAGCTGGACGAACGTTCGATTAGGCTGGCGACAAGACAAGGGTACCGGAATCAGGTTACTCTCAGAATAGCATGTCGGACTGGGTGAGAATGTGAAGTGTGACTGGTACTCAAATTTTGGAACATGATCTGTTGCAGAATATGTACTTAGTCATTGGGTTCGACCGACTTTCTCCCTTGCTTCGCTGCGAGTGTATGTCTCTTTAACTAACAGAAAATCAAGACTTAACGAGCATATCAATCCCAGCGATGTCAAATATATATATTGGTACGGCTGGTCACACATGATTTGATCCTGACCTTAACATGAGATAACAAGAGTTATTCTTGCTTAGACTACTACCACTTCGAATTCATTCAGTAGCTTTGAGACTATTTATCGAAGCCTCGCTGTTGCATGGCGAGATGTTAGTATCCAACGTCGCGGTCTGGAGGGGGCATAGTATGTTCGGCGGCCCATCGAACAGAGGAAAGGGAAATTTGCATCGGCAAGTCGGCCCGCGTACGCATGTTCTCGATAGGAATATCACTGGTCAGCCAATGTAGAATTGCATACGTGACCACTGACCACCGTGTCGATCTTCAAAACGTCAGTATTTACATCATCGCTGGTCTAAATCGGTGGAGAAAAGTCGGTCCCAGCCAGGCGCCTGAGATGGGGAGGCGGTGGAGGATTTGTAATCAGATGCTGCAAGGCACGAAAGCCCACTGCTGTACTCAAGAGCGCTTTGTACCAAAAAATTACAGAATATGTTGGCGTATATAACATCGCTTCTCTGATCCAGTCATACTTGAGAGTTGTCACCAACATATTTCCAGAAAAATCAAGGACGATGATGGCAACGGAATCAAGGATACGGCATACGTCGAAATATCAAGCCGAATGTTACTGCCAATCAACCAAGAGACCTTGCGTATCAAGGTTATAAGTGCAGCTGCTCGCATAGTCGTTGAAAATGCCGCGATCGGGGACCGATATTCGCTCCGGAAAGGAGCTGTACTTTCGACACTATTGGTCGCTCAGGACAGTTTTTTGTCGATCTGAGTCACATTATTAGAGGCATTGCAGGTAGTGATCAGCACAGCCCGAGTCGGAGGATGCAGTTTCCATCTCTGGAAGTTCGGCATGAAGGTCGTAATTCTTATTGGCTGGAGATCTTGGCTTAGCGACATACGCGTCCACAGCTTAATAGAGTTCTGTATCGAATAGGGTGTCGATCAACAAGTCCCTATGATTCCATCGATCTCATCGTGCAAAATCATTGCGACAATGTTGTAGAAGCATTCACCTGTCCCCGGATGTTAGTACATGTTCGTGCTTGGAGACTGAAGCCGCACGCGCGTGCTTGCTAGGAATCGGCTGAAATATGGTACTTCAACAGGGCTACGAAGTTCAGCTGGTGTCGATTGCTTGAACTGCAGTCGTCAAATGGCGCGTAATCATCCGTTCCACGCAAACCTTGACAGGAGAGTATCGGGCTGTCCAAAAGGCGCCATATAGAACAAAAGTGCAGAGGTGACAACCGTGTTGGCTACGGCCGTCTCGAAGTTGAAACAAGGTGACGTGAAACATGAGATCTGCAAGAAAAGATATACATGGAAGCCGTCTTTGTGGGGTTATAACGGACTCAAGTATCGTGAGTACATTTATAGCCACAGACCGTCATGCCATGCGTAGGAGAGAATAGACAACTGACGCAGGCCGCGTAATGCGTTTTGGAAGGCTTGCGCGTAGCCCGAATCAGCATGGCGGCTCAGGGGTGTGGGACCGGGTTGTTGGTTGAACGGGTCTAGTTTTTCGGGGACTTTCTAAACACTATAGAATCCACACGATGGGGACAAGGTGCTTGTGCGATCGAATGGCGGGTCATAAGGCGGCTCTTGAGACCCTGACATGATAGCGATTGCCGGCATGATATCCACTTCGACATTCGATGGGGATGCATATCAAGCGCAGCCCATGTTTTCGAGTGCTTTTTTTGGGGCCTTGCCGGATTCAGCTTCAGGGAACACCCATGCGATAGGCCGTGAACTCGTGAGCTGAGCTTGCGACTTCGAATGAGAACCACGGAGCAGCCCATGGCGTCTAGAGTATATTGTGAGTTATGTCGATCCACCGCCTCAGTCCGTGTGGCCTTCAGCTCGGTGGGAGGTGTATAACGTTATGAGAATTACGAATGAGGCAATGACGGGGGCTGTGTCACGACACGATGAGTATCCCGAGGAGCGCAATGACCAGAACCATAAGGTCAACTTTGGATTATAAGAAGGACTGGTATCCTCGCCTTGTTTGAGTTCTAATTCCTCAGATCATTCAACAGCTTCATCAAACACAACTCTTTTCCATCTTCCTATCTTTTCTTTCAAGAAATCGCAGCCGGCTGCAAAGTACATTCAGCCTCCGCTCCTCTTCATTCTTTACAAGAACTTCGTTATTCATATCAAAATGAAATTCCTCACTACCGTAGCAGTCTTTACCGTGACTGTCGCGGCAGCTCCATTCGAGCTCGCCATGCGACAAGACAGCTCGCTACCGCCTCTGCCCAGCGGATTTCCCACTGACTTCACTCGTGAGTATAACAACCAAGCCCTGATAAATTTTACAAACATATGAAACTAATTTATTTACTCTCATCTAGCGACGGGGGCTCCTCCAACTGGACTACCAACTGGACTACCACCCCGATTCTCTGGGACACCAACCGGCCCGCCCCCGAGTGATCTGCCTGCTCCAACGGAGCCGGCGAGAAAGAAGGCTCGGCAGGACGCTTCCGGCCCTCCCTCTGGCGTAGCTGTAAGCAAATTCCCAAATGAGTCTTTTATATTATGATATAGCTTCATGCGAGCTTGTTGTGCGATGCAGCAATTTGGGTATACAAAAGGAGCGATCCAGCTGCGTTGCAACCATATCAAATTCCACTCGGTGTACGAGAAATGCTTGCTGACCTCGATACTTGTATTCTAGCCTACTGGACCGCCACCATCAGGAGTAAAGGTAAGCAATTATGCAGCAGACACAATCTGCATCTTCTTCTTCTTCTTCTTCTTCTTCTTCTGCTTCTTCTCTTAGCAACTCTCACAATTGTCTGATATGAGCTTCTAAGCTCTTACAGTGACCAAGCGTTTTCATATTCCTATTAAATTGTCTTGTGGGAACCACAGCTGACACAATGCTACAGCCATCAGGAGCCCGACCGACCGGCCCTCCGCCGTCTGGGACACCAGCTGCGAAGCTCGCAGCCCAGCAAAATGATCCGTCTGCTCCACCTCAAGCATCTGGAACGCCACCTCCGCAACCCAGTGGCGCGTCAGGCCTTCCTCCTCCATCTGGCAAGCCATCAGATGCCCCTGCGCCTAACCCAACGTTGAATGTTCGCCAGGAAGCCTCGTCTCTTCCAGCACCTCCCAGCGGTACTCCACCACCCCTTCCGAGCGGCGCTTCTAGACTTGCTCCTCCCAGCGGTACGCCTCCACCACTTCCTAGCGGTGTTTCTGGACTTCCCCCTCCCTCTGGCAAGCCATCAGATGCCCCTGCGCCTACCGCAACATTGAAGGCTCGCCAAGAGGCTTCGTCTCCTCCAGCACCTCCCAGCGGTACTCCGCCATCACTCCCGAGTGGCGCTTCTGGACTCCCTCCTTCTCCGCCATCGGGAGCTCCCACTGGTGTTTTCTCTGGCCCTCCTGTAAGTTGTTCACTACACTATCGAAAAAGCAATTACTAACTTTTTTGATGCTACAGCCCAGTGGTACACCTCCACCTCCCCCTGCCCAGAGCACTGCCGCCTAGAGTGATAAAGCGTTATCACAGTATGTCTATACTTGTAGGCTCGGATATTTCAGCTTGAGACGTAGAAGGCCGTTTTACACGCTGGTCCTTGACCTACACCGCTGGAAAGGTACCAAGATACTAAGGGGAGGTGAATCTTCGGTGTGATACTAGGTTGACGCTATCACATGCATCATTTCGTCAAAATTATGGGTAAACAGTACCATTACACGCTCGTTCGTTCACAAACAAGAAATAGAAAGTAGAAGAAATAGATGAGTTCTACAAATTTGATCCGACTTTCACTTCCAATTGATATCATTATCACGCTTCGGTATATCGTGATAAGTCAGGCATTCAACTAGATTCCAAATATTTAATGGAAAAATCATGATAGATAGGCCTAAGTATTCTTGATCGGATGATACGCCTTCGATGTTCTCGGGCGATGTTCCCATCCACTTTGTCACACCCAAAGAAGGGCACGTTCCATGTCTTGTCATGCCTGGTGAATTCACTGTCGATTGTGTGATCCACTTGCCGGTAAGCAGATGAAGGTCAACCTGCGGAACAAGGAGAGCTACTGTACAAAGCTGACATTCTTCGTAGATGCGAAATGCCGGCCAAGAAAAAACGTTGTATCTCAGCACAAACTCACAAAGCTTGACTGCGTTGACACGTTTGACACCAGCCTTACGTGTAAATCGCTTCTGATCGAAGGTATTGACCGTGTCATCACAGACAGAGCGATTAGTATGCTGCACCCGTGCTGACATCATGATGGTGCTTCCCTTATTAAAAAGGTTATAAACATCAAGTGGGTGATTGCTCACAGCTTTGCGGGTGGCTGGGCTGGTGGAATGAACTTGCATCGTATCTTTCAATGTCATCAGTAGTATGGGACAAGATAATTTGACAGGAGTGAAACCAATCTGCCGTAGTAGCCAGCGCAGGGGAACTATATCTTTTGTTATACTCAGCTGAACAGGATCCACCAGAAGTTCGGGTGCCAGGTCTGAATGCAGCACGCATACGAAAGGAGTGAATTCAGCAATTTAGCATTCGTGCAGCCAACGATGGTGATTTGTCCAGGACCCTAAGCCATCAGAGCATACAGGTGATATACAAGATAGCATTGAATATTAGTTTATGTTCCAGGTATGTTCAACTTCAACACCATACCTCATTCACTTTACACAAGTTCATCTTGCGACCGACATGCGAAAGAATAACTGGGGCTCGGGCCACTCAAAAAATTTCATCCTGAGTACCTGTACGTGATATTGGTGGCTTCGTTCAATACTGAACTATCCACATGCGTGATCGTGCCTGCTCATTAGAAATGCGAGCCAAGCTTGAGGGGGCCCCTGAATGCTCTCCTTGTTATTTTCGAAGACAACCTATTCAGTGAGCATTTCAAATTTACTATAGACGGGTTAATTAACGGGATTTCATTGATATCCAAGGTGAAGGGCCACTGCAGTCAGAAACTACATTGTAGCGTGCTTGAGTTATCCGTTAGGCCAGACCGTGCTCATTACGAGAGCTGTGGAGCTGAGTGCTTCAACCCAACGTATTTGAAATATGACTGCACAAGGTTCCCTCGATGTATCTCTGAACTTCTTCTGCATCCACAGTCTTCACATCATGTTCTCGGGTAGAAAATATAAGGAGTTCTGGAGACTTTGCGATGATGTGTAAGTGCAGGTGGCTTACACTCTGTTCGTCCCATAGATGCAGCCCGAAAAGAAAATCGTTGGTTCCGAGATCGTATATTTTATTCTGCATGGCAGCGAGGCGATTGCGTGCTGTTTCCCACGACTCATTTACTGCTTCCTGCCTCGCCTTGTTGTTGGGGTCCTGATTTTCCAAGTTGGCGAGCTGCGAATCCTTTCTTGCAGATATTGTGTCCTGTACATGCTTTAACACTGCACATCTGAAAGGGTATACTTTCTCGTCGTCATTGAACTCGTTCCAATTTCTCTTGAAAAGCTCGATCATGTTTTCGATAATATGGACATTAGCGCGGTTTAACGAAACTCCGTTGAAGATCCTGGCTTCAGGGATGCCCAAAAGATGAACCATCGACATGCTAGCTCTCTTTTCTTCACCGGGGTATTGAGCAATGTCGAAGGATGACGTGTTACCGATGATGAAAGTCTGATCGTTCCTTGCCAGCTTTGCGTCTTTGGGGTTTCGAAAGGGTGGATTGGGTGTTAACCATGAGCCCTTCTTTGCTAATGGAAGATCGACGCCATATTCGTGACCCTCTTTGCCCTGGGAGTATGCCAGGACATCAGCTATGGCACACTGGATATCCCAGAACTTTCTGTGCCGTTCTCTGATCTTTGCCCCCTTGCCTGAGAAGTCTTTTAAGGACGAGCCGTTTGCCATGGTGTAATTTAACTGGACTTTGTTCGTGTAACGTTTTGTCGGGTATAAGGTGTCAAAGGGAAAGGTCGTGTTCAAAATATCAATTAAGCTTGGTGACCCGAGAACTTTGATATTCGTATGTGGACTACCATGGATTTAAGATATTTATACTCTATCAGCTGTGACTGTTAGTGCGTAATTGTTGGTTTGCGAGACATTTGAAAAAGGCTAGCGATTCGGATCTGCTTGACAGAACAAAGGATCTGGCCGTTTCGAGACACTTTTGTGACACGACAAATTGCCACGAAATAAACAAAGGGTTTTTACTTACTTAAATATACAAGCTATATTGTTACACACCAGCGTCATTCGTTCTTTCACCATCTACAGCAACACAACGACAACGATAGTGGTCATTTGCAGAAATTGGTGACACTTGTGTTTTTTTCTACGTACTACTATTTTGCGGAGAGAGCTTAATTTGCGTTTGGGGAATAGTGTTGAATCAATATCGGGGATGCAATTTATTCAAGTGATGATCTTCGAATACTCCATCTGTGAGTTAGACAACTTCGTCAGAGTTAGTTGCAAATGGCATACGGAACAGTCCTTAGTATGGATTCTTGTCGAGGGTACTGGTATAGAATTGCCTTTGGCTTGCACTTCCCCGAACACCCGTCTTCTAAATGAAAGGCAGGTATTGTGCATGATAGTGAGTAAAACCTTCCTTGAAACGGGAAAACCCCCAAAACAATATGGCCCTTTAAAAGAGATTCACGACGATAGAGCATCTGCAATTCTTGCTGCCCTGCCTTGAATTTTGAATTTGATACACAATCATCGAGTCGGCTGGTACAAATGAACACGTACCTGCCAAAAGCGCAGAAAGAAGCTTGATTGGAAGTCACCACCTCTAACCTGTATCTATTGCAGGATCTCGTCATTCCTCCCACCACCAACTTGCACTCTTCATCATTCCCGTTGAGAATTTGCTGGAGCTGAGGTGTTCCTGACCCCTCTTTCCATCGTCCCTCTCTGTCTTCACTGAGCACTTGCCTGCTTCTGTGCTGGACTGTGGGTGATAACATTCACCTCTGTTCCTTTCGCCTATTTTTCATCTCCCCATCCACAACATTGTCGACCGTCCGCCTGCCAGCTAACTTCTCTATCCCAGTTTTGCAACAAAGCTTCGACAATCCATCAAGAAATCTTGTATGCATACTGTTGCCGCTTGCTCGTGAATACTCGTTTTTTCTTTCTTTCTTTTTCTTTTCTTGGCGTAAGTATTCTTCCCTCAGACCTCATCACAACCACCATTCAAGGATTCCATCCAGCCCTTCTCAAGTATGCCACTGGCTGAATCAGCTTAATGAAGCCTCACTCAAACGCCGACTACCTTCGCCTTACCACATATTCACGTATCCATCCCCATCACCTTCCTTACCTAGTTTATCTAATCGTATCACCAACCACCTACCGTTTCACACCGTGGTAACCCCAGCCCCCCAGTCACCTAGACAACCATTACCATGGTCCGCAGAGCCAAGCTTATCAAGAGCCTCTACTCTCGGCTCAAGGCCTGTCAGGAAAACGATGTTGCTCTGACAGCGCCAGCCATTGTTGAGATGAAGCATTATCTCCGCAACCACCCCAAGTGCTCGCAAGTTTGGGTCGAGGACATTGCGCATCCCACCAATATCCCCATTACACTATCAGCACCGTCAGAGTTGCCAATATTCTTACAATCTCAACTGCAAGCACAGAAGGGACTTGCTGACAATCTTAGACCTTCTGTACAGGCTTGTGTAATACTACGATTTGCAGCTCGGCATCTCGCCAGAAGACCCAAGTGGCCTGGCACCTTCCCGACTCTTTTCCGCTGTAAGCCTACAGAGACACGACGCAGTTTCTGCCTTTTCGCTTACCTCGATTTCGACATGTCATCCCGAACGTATACAGTCTCTGAGCTGCTAGGACTCAGAGACTCGCAGTCCTCCAACCTTTTGTGCGACAAGGTTAAGGCTAATCCTGAGCTCGGTATGTTTCAGATGACAATTTCATTAATCTGCACCTTCCCGCAGTCTGACCCAAAGTGAACGTTTCCAAACGGTGTCGCTGACCTTTCTTTTAGGTGAAATCATCATCAAGCACAACGGCACAGTCCAGCCACGTCGCCTGAAGAAGGCCAAGGACGATGCTATCTCTTCTACGGACAGTGACGAACATATTGTATTTCAGGGCAAGAGGCAAAGCCGCCTACCTGTCAACAACCTTGATGGAGAGACGCAATGGAAGTACCGTGGTCGTAGTGGATCGGAACGCAACTCCATTGAGCCGATCGCCGCTCCCACCGGTCTTGACACTCAACAGAACGAGGGCTTTCAGCGCTTCTTCAAAGCTGTCGTCTCACCAACACACGTCCGCGTCACGGCTGGTGGACGTATTGTCCCCAACACTCGGAACGCCACATCCCCAACTGCGAAATGGGACAAGGAGCGAGCTGATCCGGAGAGTGACTCGGGTGAATTGAGCAAGAATTCATCTTCAGAGAATGTCACCGATCAAGATGGCAATGCTCATCAACCCACCCCAACTGCCCCGACCATGGTCCTGCCTCCAATGGCTCACCACATGTACCCAGGCTATCCTCCCATGTTCGCTCCCTTCGGTGCGCCCGTGCCCTTCTACCCAATACCAAATGGAATGCCGATGCCTTACGGTTTCCCACAAGCCCCAATCCCAGCAGCCAGCGCAGCAAAACAACCAGCGGCACAAAGCGATAAACAGAGACAAACTGAGGACAAACCTGAAAGTCCAAAGACCCAGTACGGACAAGAGGAAGAAAAGAAGGTCAAGCCTGCTCCCATTAAGATCTCGCCTCCCGAGCAGTTCGACCAGGCCCGACCTTACTTCTTCAACGGTAACGTCTTCTATCCCGGTGGTCCGCTACCAATGCAGAGTCAAGCTACGCCTATGACACCAAGTCCCTACTTTGGTGGCTTTCCAGTTCACCCGACTATTGCTCGCGCCAGCTCCTTCGGTCAGCCCTCGCCCATGCTTCCCATGCCGGGCCCTCACATGTTGGGCTCACCAGCTTTTGCACCACTTCTGAGTGCTGGAGCACCACAACCCACGCAACCTTTATCCCAGTCCGCTAAACCTGAAGCTGTATCGAAGACACCTACTGCGAAGCCGCCCATTACCTCCATCAAACCTAGCCAGATCACACAGAGCCAGCTTACTGCACTTCGATCTCAGCTCAAGTACTACGAGGACCAGCTCCAGTACAACAAGCACCAAATCGATGAGAAATCTACTCGAGATCAGATTCAGACCATTCGCAAGCTGATCGGGCAGTTTGAGCACAACTACCAGGTACAGGTCAGCTTTGAGAAGACCATCTACCCGAATAGTGACAAGAGAGTCGTCACCATGGGATCGGAGTTGCCACATTGCAGGACCCCTTCGACACCAGGTATGAAGGAAAACATTGTGCATAGCGGTTCGCAGGCAGGCTCCATGAGATCTATCCAACGCAGTTACCCAACACTGAACCACACACAATCCATGGATCAAATTCGACACAAGACAGTCAAGGATTTGCGCCAACGGGCTGGTATCAATTCTTCTAAGGGAATGGATACCACTTCGGCCTTGTGCGCGCTGGAGGCACACCTGACCCGGGGATATAAGCAAGACCCTGTCAAGAAGTCTTCGCTTCCCACACGTGCAGCGATGGCGCCCATCTTCGAACCAAGGGGAAACACGCCGTCCATGCTCTCTCTGGAGCCAAGCGACCTCGGCTCTATCGCTGACGCTGATCAATCTAGTGAGTTGGATAACCCTGCCACTCTTCTGTTGAACAAACAAGGGCTTTGGCCAAGCATGAGTTCTTCGGGCCATATTTACCCTGATATTGGACCTGCTGCAACTATGAATGGCACTGAAGGCTCGACAGCGCCCTACTTGGTTGGGAAGCTGCCTAACGGCTTGGGCGCCACATCTGGTCATGCCGGCGATTGTACGTATTCTCGAGATCTCACAAACGAAGAGAAGCGTGCCCGCCATGTTTACTGGGGTGGAATCTCAGTCAAGGGATCTGGCTTGCCCAAGTTCGATGGCAAAGATTTCTATCCAGCATCGCCAGTGAAGTCAAGCGAGAAGATTGATACCACCCCAAAGGCGAACGCTCGACAGGTTCCTATGGGTCAGCCTGAGGCTGAGTATAGTTTTGGGAGTAACAAGAAGTCCGAGGATCCCTTCCACATCACTCGTGATACCGAGAGCACCCGCTCAGCCAGGAAGCTAAGCCACGCCGTACCCATCATCAATCCGGAGACCATGGCCCGCGAGGAAGTGAAAGTCACGCCCAAGGCTGTTAAACCCGCCGAGACTCAGGCTCAGTCCAATACCAGAAACCAGTACTTGGAAAAGTCTCCTGGTGAAAAGCCACAGACATCACCCGTTAAGACTCCCACAGCCTCAACTAGCGAGAAGAAGGTGTCTTCGGCTGGGCGACGAGCTTTGGAACGATCCAGGTAAGGTTTCCTCCTTTCAGAAGTCAAATAAACATATTGATCATAGTGCAGCAAGGGGTCTAGCAACGACCTTTGGCAGAGCATGATGAAGAAGGCATCGACCAGTGGAGCTGCTACCCCTGGCTCTGTTTCGTCAATGACAGCCAACGGATTCCTTCCTCAACTTGGTGGTCATGCTGTGGCATCCCTCACCCCTGCCATGACCAATGCCAATGACTCGCTGCGAGTGCTGTCGGGTGGTAAAGGAGATGCAGAACTCCCAGGCAAGCGTGCTCATTCCGAGAAGACAGGTGAGAACAGACCTCCCACAGATCTGCCATCATCTCAAGCGGACATCATTGCCGATCTCCACCAACGTATGCTTCGCGATGCCGAGCGTCGAGGTGTTATTGGCCCCGGCTGGCAGTAGTGGCGAGATGCTCCCCATTCAAAATCGGTCCAGGACAACCAGGGCTACCAACCCACATCTTATCACTTACTAGGACTGAAGCGAGACTGCTGGCACACTTTTCATCTGATACTCAATCATTGTTTGTATTAGCCTCATTTGTACGTCCCAGGGAAACATAGATATGTAAGGGTCAATGATATGCGATATCGTGCTTGGCATGTATTATAGAGAGAGCAGAGGGCCAATTTGGGCCGACATTATGGTACCGAGATCCGGATAGCATTTGCCTTAGCATCTCGACATCAGCCATTTGGCATGGTATCACTCGAGTACGGAAAAGTTTTCTTTGACAGTTTCTTCAGGCAGGTAATTAAACCGATTGACAGATTAAATATATGCTGGCTTGCGTTCTGATTTCCACAGAAAGTGCAGCAGACGTTGGGAGTAACCTCTGTGGGGGTCATATTCGCGTTGAATTATGGTCAGCGACTTAGGAAACAAGGTTTCGCACTGGCACGTAGAATTGCGAAGTTAAGTAGAAACACTTGTAAATATTAATTAGGACAGAAACGATTGGCGTCTGAACGTCACTCGTGGGCAAGATGAATAAGATTGCTATCACAGATTTCAAGCACAAGGGGATGTGCCTCACCATCAAACTTTCAACATCAAGATATAGTATTCCGCGAAAGTCTGCAGGCGAGAGCGAAGGAGCGGTGATTCATAATTTGCCCCCCCACTTGGTTTGCTCTTCGCCAGTCGTATACCTCGAAAACCATGGGTCTTGTGGTTGACGCGGAGATATCCTAGCGGTTTGAAGGAGATATGTAGAGATGTAGGATACGAATAAGGAATTTCAAGACAACAACTTGGACCTACCTCAGACTTGGCATACTTGCCGCATCTAAAACCGCGTTCGAGTCAGTAGGTAGGCTGGCTGTTGGTCACGTCGCTACACATATCGGAGCGAGTCAAGCAAGGGCTTCGGGAAGAACCTCCCATGGAGCGATTCACAGCTTTTTCCAGAGGAAGAGGCAAGTGAAACGGCCATTGTGTGCGTGAAACTGTTCTGTTTTGATGCAGTCGTGCAACTAGATGCTGAAACCCAAGCAAGTCCCCCGTACCTCTGCCTCGTTTCCTGAGACAGGGAACATGATTCGCAGGACGCCAAATCTCCCCTTTATCGACTCCATCAATGTCATGTCGTCCCATGTCATTGGTGTTCAAGAGCCGTCATGATCCGTTTGCCGTCCGCCATTTTATTTCGTGTCG
Source organism: Truncatella angustata (assembly GCF_020726525.1). NCBI lineage: Eukaryota > Fungi > Ascomycota > Sordariomycetes > Amphisphaeriales > Sporocadaceae > Truncatella > Truncatella angustata. The sequence continues at coordinate 238,325 of NW_025763390.1, read as the reverse complement.
TTGCCTTTTTGTACTTGATCCGCTTCCGATGTCGTGTGGTTGAGGGGTTTCGTCAAAAAGTTGTCATGTCGTGAGTTGGGCAAGTGCAGGGCATTTATGCCTTCTGCTGCTTGGCACGCAGCTCACGGCCGACCTTGATGCGCTCCAATATGGCCTCACGATCCTTGTCAAGCTTGAGCTTGGTGATGACGACCTTGGAGGGGTGGATGCCCAGAGGGACGGACTGGCCGGAGGCCTTGTCGCGGGTGATACGCTCGATGTGGATGACGTACTTGAGACGGTAGACGGAAGTGACCTTGCCCTCACGGCCCTTGTTGCTGCCTGTGATGGGCGATTAGCAATTGCTCGTGGTCACAGGCGTGCTGCGACGGAGGGGAAGCAGGTTAGGAGACATACCACGAACAATGGTGACCTCATCGTCCTTTCGGATGGGGATGGAGCGGACATTGTACTGCTCACGGAGCTCCTTGGACAAAGGGGCGCTCATGATGTTGCGGCGCACCGATGAGGGAGCAGAGAAATGAGCCTTGCGGCTCTTTCTGCGAGAGTGGTGGATACCTGGTCAAAATAGTCAGCGGCACGTTCGCAGTTGAGCTGTACGATATTCTCATACCGGCGGCAGGCATTTTGGCTGTTGGGTTGAGGTTAGTCGGGGTGAATTGGTGTTGACGGAGTGGTCGAGTTTGGCGGGCACGAGGAATCAAGGAGAAAAGAGAGCGGGAAAAGTTGGCCAAAATTTCGGGCGGGAGATTTTGCTGGTCGTTTGTGGGTTTTCGCAAATTCGAAAGCGGGAAAGTGTGCAATGCAAACGCGACCTCGAAGCCGCCTTCCTTCTCGAGCCAGTGGCTGTTGTGGCTAGTGCAGCAGGGGCTTTGCTGTCTGACGCACAGACCACATGCTGATCGGATCTTGTACTTTGTTGCTTGCCTGCCTGCGCTGCCTGCTCGCCTGCAACTCATCCGCACCGACAAGTGGTGAAGAAAGGAATCGAAAAATGCCAAACTCAACATGGGTGGAATCGCCTACGAGTGTACAACAACCCTGCCGTCAGAATTAGCCAACGTTCTTTGTCTTGTTCCTGTTATTGAAAACAATAGTCTTCATATCCTCGGCTTCCCTGCATTTCACCTTGCTACACCATGCCGCGCAGTAGCGAGACGGGGCGAGACGGAGCGAGCACATTTATATATATAAAGTCGCGCTCACAGAAATATCGTGCTACATGTTCTGATTAACTCACTAACATTGTGTCGTACACAAGGGCGTCTTGTCAAGTGTCCTGCTGAGGAGGTTCATCTGCCAGCAACAAGAAATGAACTATATACTTTGGCACTTCACGATTCCAGATCTGCACGCAATTGAGCCCCTGCGGCAGCCGGGCCCAACCCTGCATCTGCGTTGCCATGCGGCACATGCAAAGCCGGTCCTTGGCCTCATCCAACTACAATCGTCGTAATGCATGTCGTTGCAGTCGTGTTTGCTTGAGACTATTCCGAACTTTTCATGTTGGAAAAACTTCGCATATTCCGAGCCAACATTGCACACGCTCTTCTACCAGCAACACTCATACCAGCCCTAAGCTAAAAGATGACAATTTGTGACGATACTTATACACGTTGCTTTTCGGAACAAGTCTTATAATCGTGCATCTCCGAGGGCTATTGTATCTACAAAATACTCCTAGTCGTTAAGAGCGAACACTAGTCGAGATTCCCCATCCAGGCCGTCGGCCATTCTACGTGTCTGATATTGCAAGTGTCTTCGCATTGGGAAATGGAAGCGAACAGAGTGCTTTCTTTTCGGTATACATGCAAAGTACTAAGAATCCTTCGAGTTCAGCTCGTGCTTGGCTCCATATCTCGGCGGTTCCGCCTTTTTAGCACACTATTGGAAGAGCCAACAACCGTTGCCACAACTAGTGTAACCGACGGTTTGAAGGTTGCAAAGCGGCCGACCGTCAGTCTGTCAGGGAATTGAATGGCATACCCACTTCTCAACAATCAGATCATGCTTTTCGGGAAAGACTCTATGAGTATGATCACTTCCGGCAAACACAAGCATTCCAGTTCTTCGTCTCGTATGTCTACAGAATACCGCTCAGTACTTTCCCCATGGCCGAATATTCCGGCATGAACGTAGATGATGTGGATCATCCACTTCCGGCTTTCCAGAACGAAGATGGCGAAAACATACCGCATGGACAGACTATAGAAGCGGCAGCGCCTGTGGCCGCCGGCTCAATCGCAGGTCAGAATGAGATCATCAGTCAACTGGAAGTTGACTCGAACCGTTCTGACAATGATTCTTCCCTGGGATCCGAGATAACCTCGTGAGTGGGACTTGTGCTGATCATTCGGAACATGCCGACTTACACTGGCCATGCAGCACGTCGACCTCCTTGAGGAGCGAGGACTACGAATTCAGATTTGACCATGGGAGAAGATATCAAAGCGCAAATGACAAATACCATCTACCGAATGATATCGTATGCCTCCCCCCTCAACACCCCTCCAGCATACGGAGTGCTGGTTCTAATAAGTTAAACAGCAAGAAATGGACCGTCTCGAACTTCAACACCTGATCTGGCTTGAGCTATGCGGCGGGCGCTACAACCTCGCGCCGCTGGACACCATGAACACCATGACGCACGTGCTGGACGTGGGCTGCGGGACGGGCAACTGGGCGATTGAGTTCGCGAACCTGCACCCGAGCGTGCAGGTGGTCGGGACGGACCTGTCGCCGATCCAGCCCGACTACGTGCCCATGAACTGCACCTTCTACATCGACGACGCCAGCCACGACTGGTCCTTCCACCAGCGCTTCGACTACGTCCACGTCCGCGCCCTCACCATGGGCATCGCCAACTGGGACAAATTCGTCGATCAGGCCTACCGCTTCCTGCAGCCCGGCGGCTACCTCGAGCTCCAGGAGTTTCACATCCCGCTCGAGTCGCCCGACGGCTCCATCCGCGAGGGCAGCGCGCTGTGGCGCTGGGGCGAGAAGATCAACCGCGTCTGCGGGAAGTTGGGCATTGACTCCATGGGCTCGCTGAAGCACTCGGAGCGGCTGAGGAACAGGGGCTTCGTCAATGTGGAGGAGAAGCACCTCCGATGTCCGCTCGGGCCGTGGGCCAAGGGTCAGAGGCAGAAGAAGCTGGGGTGGATGGGCAGGAAGGATCTCTACGAGGGTATCGATGGCATCAGCAAGAAGTTGCTTGTCATGATGGGCGAGGGCACCGAGGAGGAGGTCGACAAATTCTTGGAGGAGTGCAAGGCGGACTTGATGGACCCTGCGGTAAGTAAATTCGTCCTTCTTGAAGTGATTGAAAACATGCTGACCCAACATGGCTGTAGATACATCCGTGCATGCCTTTGGATGTCATCTGGGGTCAGCGGCCTTTGGATAGTTAAGGGGCCGACCCTGGAGGTTAAGTATATGTAATGAAAAAATTCAGATCTGTATAGAGTTGGGAAACTCTCTCGCAGAAGCCCATCTGGAACAACGATTATCAAGCTTGTTTCGTTTAACTCGTTACTTGCGCAAAAGGGGCAAGTCCGCAATGCCGTGAACAGGCAAAATGGCAACCAGTTGAGATAAAATTACCACCGTCGGACGATTTGAGGCATGAATGCAAGAGCAACGATTAGCCACGTGCAGTGGTGTCTCTAATGGAGATAATCAATATACATGTCTCATCTGGTATAATACAGAGCAGGGCTGATTTGTTTTTCCTCTTCTTCTTTTGGCCTGCTTAAACCTGGTCAGCGTCACCAAAACAAGTATACATCCGACAAGTTTAGCTAATCTACAAGGGCATGGCCGACATCATGACTTCTGCAATGCTCTACGAAGTCGACGGTGTAATGTTCTGAAAGTTCCCGTTATGGTCATATTTCGCCTCTGTGAAAAACACGTCAGTAGCCGAGACTTAAGAGCACAAGAGGCAACAAGTAGCACTTACTGAAGAAGGTATAACTCAACGTTACCGTCTCCACTCCCTTCATGTTCAGATCGTTCAGCAAGTCTGGGTCCAGGTAGAAGAAGACGGGCATGTCGACCGTCTCGCCGGCGTTGAGCCTCTGCTCCTCGAAGCAGAAGCACTGGATCTTGCTGAAGTAAGGGGCCGTCTGCGCGGGGGTGACGCTGTACGTGGCGACGCCGATGATGTCCTTATCCGAGGTGTTGGTCGCCGTGTAGAAGGCTAAGGCCGTCTCGCCGGGCAACACCCGCACCTCGCGCTGCTGGGGCGTGAACTTCCAGGGCAGGATGTCCGACACGGACGCGTTGAACGTCACCCGGATCCGCTTTGCGCCCTCGACCGGTACCAGGCGGGTCGAGGCATCGACCTCGTCGCCGCCGGGGCCGTGGCCGGGCGCGCGTACGGGTTGGCCGCCCCAGCCTGTGGTTTGGCAGATCTGTATCGTGGGAAAGCATTGTCAGTTATAGGTCGCATTGCTCGAGGCCAATGGGACTGGTATGTGTCCCAGAAAGCAGTAGAAGAGGGCATCGATCATACCATCTTGTACATGGGCACACTTCCATAACTGAACGCAACGGTGCCGAGAATAATACTGAGGATGTAGTTCCTGCGGCCAAAAAAAAAGAGTCTCAGCTTGTCACTTTCTTCCAAGACAAAATACCCCTGCCTGTTTGTAATAGAGTCTTCCCGGGTTTCACATACAGTCCCGAGATGTTCTTATGTCTGTAATACGCCCTCAATCTTGCCATATCCGCCGCCACGTTCGGGTTCGGGTGCTGCGACGAGCCTGCCTTGCTCCTGGGGGCGGCACTGCTCGATACATTCCGCCGCGCCGCCTTGGCCTGGAATTGTGGTTGCGACTGCTGCCGTAGCGCGCGGCGACAGGAGTTGCAAGCCCATTTCGAGGTCGCGGGGGACTGCAGGGAGCGCAGCGATATCCTGGGTAGGTAATTCATGGTTTGCTGTACTGAGGGCATTCGGAAGCCGAAAATCGAATGATGTCGTACATTCAATTAGCTTCGGGAGCTTTGAATTTTAGGTAGGTGCAATGGTCTCCCAGCAGGGGTCTCGGCGACTGGCCGGGATCTGCAGCTGCAAGGGGCAGAAATGCACTGGAACATCGATTAATGGCGCTAGAATTCTGCTATCTAACTTAATTCCTTGTATATATTACGTGGTAGTATAGTATTTTCCAATTCATGGGCTCTTATAGGATCTACTTCATGCTCGTCATTATTAGGGTTACTATTTCGTTCTTTCTTGATAATAACTAACACGACAAGGTTACCAAAGCCATTATAAGCGACTGATGTAGGACATCGACAGTGTGCCACGCCTGCCTTTAATTTATCGTACTCTTAGCAGCTTTGTCAATTCCAGACGAACTAATAACACGAGGCCAGCCCCGCCATAAATTTGCCTCTCTATATCCAAAATGTCGGCTACTCGGCCGGCATCGAGGCCAGCGGCTATGACTGACCCGTCGAATGAACAAGGGTTCGGACCTTTGATCTGTTTCGAAAGAACATATATTAAGCTCTTATTTCTTCAATGATGCTACGTAGAATTTAAGACAAAAGGTTAGTAAAATATGTCCTCGAGGATACCGCAAAGAAACTTCTCAAATCTTCGTGTAGAAACAGGCGACTTAGAGCGAAGGAATTCTTTTTAAATAAGGAGCTCATAACTATGTGTATGATTATATTGCATAGACTCGTAAAAGTGCCAATACCGATTGAGCCCAAAAGATATGCAATCCCGAACACCAAGCTATGCCTTCAAATCCCAAAAACCTCTGGTATACAATATAATCATGAAAGCCTCCTGTATCCGTTTGTCCGTACCTTCCATTCCCCATTGACCTTTTTGGATGTCACCTTGGGCTTGATCCGTTCGACGACAGCCTCGAGAACTCCGATGACTAAAACCTGAACGACCAATATGATGACGCGCACAAGCAAGGCCCTGAGGCCCCTGTTCGGCTGTTTGCCTCGGCTGTATGTGGAATCAACAAACTCGAATGGCAGTTTCGCGCCCAGATGTGCTTGCGCCACATACAATCCGCTGCTGAAGCCATCCTCGTGGAAGCCGTACTTTGTCCAGGCTCCCGCGTAGCTGATGCCGCGCTTGTTCTGTATCCTACGCAGCTGGTTCTGCGCACGTATCGTGGCCGGGTTGTACAGCGGCGACGCATACGAGTAGCGCCCCTGGACGAGGTTCTTCTTGGGTTCGTGTATGGGGTTTAATGTGACTAGCACATCTCCAAATGGCTGGCGTGGAATGTGCTGCAGAACATTCATATTGTAGGTCAGGGACACCCTATCGATATCTTGTCGAGTCCATGGATCCGTCAACGTCATGTAGTTCAACGCCGACCACGCATTCTTCCGGACCGGCAGGTGCGTTAGATCCGAATGGAGAACTGCCGTGTTCTCGGAAGTCTTGAAAGTAGACATGATCGATTTCTCCTCAGGCGTAGCGGACGGTCCTATTATCTGATATGCCTGGTCGCCGTGACACGCGAGGATGACGTGATCGTACACAGCAGACCTGCCATTTTCCAGGTGTAGTCTTACTCGGCCATCGCTTTCATTGGTAACGTGTTTGACGGGTGTATCCAGGAAGAGGTGGTTTGGCGGGAACCCCTTGATAACGGCATCGATGTAGGACTTCGCACCACCTTCAATGGTCAACCAATCTGGCTTCTTCGATATTGTGTCTAGTAAATGGTGATTCCACCTTCGAACCAAGTTAGTAAAAAGTGCATGATGAAATACTCCAGAGGCTTACATAAATCGCACGAGGGTTGTGGCCGGGAATTCGAGACTGCATTTACTGGGACTGGTACTCCAGAGAGCAGCTGTCATCGGGATCAGATAGTCATTCTTAAATGTATCCGAGTATCCCTCTCGCTCCAGGTACTGTCCTATTGTCTCCGTCTCGCTCAGGGAATCGCCCTCATCCCTTAGCAGGTCTAATGCGAATTGATTGAAACGAATGACATCAAAAAGCATTCGCCACATCCGGGGCGAGAGGAGGTTCTTTCTTTGACAGAAGACAGCATCCAGACCCGCTCCAGACCATTCGAGTTTGCCATGATCTCGGGAAATGCCAAAGGTCATATCAGTCTTTGCCGTCTTGACACCAACCTTCTTCAGAAAGTTATTGAAATTGGCTACAAGAGAATTAGTGGTCTTGAGACATTACGGCTGTGATTGGATACACACGATATGTGGCTGCATTCAAGGCGATGAATCCCGTGTCGACGAGTGCCTGGTACTTCCCCCGCTTCCAGGTTACCGTGTTGGTGTGGCCTCCGAGCCGATCGGCCGCCTCATAGACATACACATCGTGATGAGTACGGTTCAGAGCCCACAAAGCGCCAATTCCCGCACTGCCTGTGCCCACGATGGCGACGGTTTTCCTGGGGACCCGGTTAACTGATGATGTCATTTGAGGTTTGACGGGTAACTCTGTTCTGTAGAAAATGAGGGGGAAATCGAAGAAGGGCGCGTATATGCGAGACAACAGCTCGTGAATGATCATATAGATGATTTGAATGAAATACATGGTTGTTGGATACCTGGAAGCATGCTAGGAGGGAGTATAGGAAGCATCTTGCTTGCTTTCTGGTAGCACTGGATGAGGCTGGACTCGCGTGTTATGACGAGAGGGCAATAAAGTTATTGGAAGCAATGCATTGAGTTGCAGCAAAATGATGCGCTAGGTGGCTGCTCCAGCTGTAAGTGCCCATCCTCTACGGATCCGTAGGCTGTACATTTCCAGGGAATGTTTGCATGTGATATAGAGCTAAGAATGCCTGGAACAAACTTACAATTCTTGTCGTCCTGGCATATCAAACTGTAACGGATTGGCTAACCTGACATTAATTCATGAGAGGACTCATGGGTGTACTTGAAAGCAATACAGCAAATATTTCCCCCAAGTCAAGGAGGCAAGGCACGGGGGGCGATCGCTGATGAGCGCAATCCGCGGCTTCGGGTTTGCCGCTTGACTTGTTGGGTTCAAGCCGCAGCGCAAAACCATTGTCCAACAAGGGTGCCCCAACATTCTTTGACAGGTGACCTTTGTTGTAGCGAGCTTTTAACATACAAAAACCATGCCGTAACTCAACACGGGTTGTTTATTCCGGACAACCTTTGTAATCCGCATCGCAGACCAATATTGATAGCCCAGGGGATCACGAGTGGCTTCGACGCTACAAGATATCTTGTGCAATTCAATCTTGATATACTCGGGTAACATGCTCCAACCCAGATTTCTAGGGTTGTCGATAACACCACTCGCGATGACCATGAACTCTGTTAAACGTCCAAGTTGAGAAATCCAACCTAGAAATGCCTGGGCACGTCACTGGGCAAGTAGCGATTCATTGAGGAGCTGCCGGAACCGCAACCACGGGGTTGGTTCTAGCGCATATAATAAATAACAGCGAGTGTGGTGCAGTAGAGAGACGATGCGAGTGAGTTGACCGGCGTGGAGATCTTGTCAACGGCGGAACAGACGTTAAGCAAATCACGCGCAACGCACTCTCTCGTCATCTCGTCATAACACAAGAGGAGACCGCAGTACGCGACCTACGAAAGCTGGTTCCCTCAAGTACAAAAGTTTACTGTTCACTAACAAAGAGTATGTCGGCGCTCAACGGGATCGAATACTCATAGGCGGTCTGCCACGAAGGCAAGCCGTCTAACATCCAATTCTTAGAAGCTCCTTTTCCGTCTGCCCAGCTAATACAACTCCGCGTCCGTAGGGGAAATGAGGATACAGAGCCTAGTATCTGCTACCGGGGGTTCAACTTTCTATGAAGAGGAAGGGAGAAAGCAGCGGGGAAAAGCGAATCTGGAAAATTTCTAGATATGCACGATGCGGAATCGTGCACGGACCCTTACATGGTAGCGTTTGCTTTGGTCTGCAGTAGTCAAGTCTAACCTAGACCAGTCTAACCTAGTGGGGCGTTTGTGTCTGGCTACAAAGTAGTGCTTTGTAGAGGCCCGAAAAGGGAAGGCGGCCTCGATCAGCCTCCATCTGGTAACAGACAACGGACAACCAAGGACCCGAATCGCCGGTGCCTAGCGACCTTTGGACCTCGATGCTGCGCGGACTTCCTTATTACATCACCTGCGACAACAACGACAACGACGACAAAAGCGATCCAGCCAAGACACCCCCGTTCACTCATCGAATAGGCGACCATCTCCGGAACATTCACTAACACACACCCCCGCCGATCCGTTCGCACCAGTCAATAACCCGCAACAAGGACGTCACCATGGCCAACCCCCTCGATACCGATGCCGGCTCCGAGCTGTTCAGCAGCTACGAGGCCGAATTCAAGCTTGTACAAGCCGATTTGACACAGAAGCTCGACCAGATCCCCGAGCTGAGCGGCGAGCCCAGAAAAGCCGCTATTTCTCAGGCCGAGAGGGCATTAGAGGAGGCAGACGAGTTGGTATGACTTCCCTCGACTAACTGCGACACTCTACTCGGTGTGCCGTTTGTCTGCAATCACAGGCGTCGCATGTCAGCCAAGAGACAAGCAGTTGTGCTGTAGCCCCATCTGTTCGAATCCACCCTTCTAACAATACAAATAGCTTGGGCAAATGCGCCTCGAAAAGTCCAACATCCCATCTGCCGCCCGCTCCAAGATCAACCAGCGCTTTCGCAACTTCGAGACATCCGTAGACCAATACAAGCGGAAACTCAATGGCTTGGCCTCCGACCGAGCCGCTTTGTTCGGCAACCGATACACAGACAACCCCTCGGGTTCAGGGCAGGATGCGCAGCTCGAACAGCGCCAACAGCTGCTGAACGGCACCGACAGACTAGACCGGAGCACCCAGCGTCTACGAAACAGCCAGGCTCTTGCCTACGAAACGGAGAACATTGGTGCGAATACACTGGCCGAGCTGCACGGCCAACGGTCACGCATCCTACACACTGGGGACATGTTGGGCGAAAGCGAGGGATATGTCGACAGGAGCGTCAAGACTTTGAGGGGGATGGCTCGTAGGTAATGGCTCCTCCTTGACTCCCTTCTGTCCTACGTTCAAATCTGCAAATTGGGGAACCAAAGAAGAAGAAGAAGAAACAGTTGCTGACATTTCAATCAGGATGGCTACGAATCGGGTAATCACCATCGCCATTATCACGGTGCTGGTCTTGTTGATTTTCGCCGTCATTTACAGCAAGTTCAAATAGGCAAATAGGACGATGAGCGGTCCATGATACGGCGTTTGGGTTTTGAGTGGGGTTTTGTGGAATTACTGTATCGTTGTACACCCGATAGGCTTCCCGTGTAAGAAAGATGGTCTAAAGTATTGGCTCCTTCACATCCCACTTCCAGTAGTGCATGCCGCGAGTTCCATCACGTTTCCCCCGTTACGCTCAATTTAATGTATAGTGACACTCCATCCGACCATGTTTCCGAGCACCGCCTGGCATGTTTCAAGCAGTTGTTTTCGACGTGGAGCCACTCTAACTTTTTATGCTGTTTGACTCTTCCTCGAATGTTTGTCGGGTTAATGGCACGGGAGTCTCGAGGGCGTTTGAAGCAAATTGTTATGTTAGACAATGAAGTCTGAGTTTCCAAAACGATCTTTTTCCTCTCAAGGGACTACGATATGACGAGCTATGTATATTACACCTCTGTCACTATACGACTAGGGAAGCAGGCGAGATGCTCATGCTGAACTACCATAGCTGACGCCGAAGTGGATGAGGTCGTTCGGGAATGGACCAGAGACGGGGAGGTCGACGTCCGTATAGGGAATCCAGACGACATACCAACACTAAAGAATCCCTACAGATACTATAAGAACAGCTAAAAATTATTCGAGCCCAGAGAAGGCTTTCTCAGACAGACAGACGATATCTTCCTTCCATTCAACTAGACACTGAGAAGACCTAGGAAAAGGAAGCATTGCACTTGGAGCCAAATATGAATTGGTGTAACTATGTTATTAGCAAGTCGTACTCCTTACTTGGCGACAAGTACGAAGAGATACTCGCTACGGACAGTAACCTGGCCATCCGTTATCCTCATCACTTCTCAAGCCTGCTTTTCCTCAACAGATGGAACGGAAAGAAGGAAAGAGAAAAGAAAAGAAAAGAAAAGAAAACGAAAGACAGGAGGGGAAAGGGGTAAAAAAAAAAGAAAAAAAAGCACCAGACCAGCAGCTACTGACATACCCCTCTGATTCCAGTCGAATAAAAGTAGTACTCAAAACGAAACTGAACGTTGGGCGAATACATGTCATGCGTGTGCGTGCAAAGGATCAGATCGACCTCCTCCTCGTAGTACTCCCAGCCGCCACAGGCTGCGTCGGCGACGCAGGCCTGGTGGCACTTTATCTCCGAGCGGATCCCTGGTACGACGTACCACGAGCCCGCAAAAGGATACACGACCTTGTTGCACTTGACCAGGAAGCCGTCCGCGCACAGCGTCGGCCCGCCTGAGGGACACAGATACCGCTGCAGTGGCGCCGTGGTGCTCGTCGGGAGCGTCGTCGTGGTCGTCGTGGTCGCGAGCGTCACGACGGGCGTGCTCGTGGGGACCGTGCAGCCCCGGGCCGCCGACGCGGTGATCACGATGGCCTCACAGTCGTTGTCCAGATTGATGTCATCCGAGATCGCGATGACGTTTTCATATTTGGTACAGTACTGAAGCACGCTGTACGCCGGCTTGCGGGGGTGCGCACAAGTCAGGATATTGCTGTGGCGGCTCAGCTCGCACGTAAGCGCTATGTTTTCTGCGGTTTCCTGGTCCTGCAGATTCTGGGGGGTGTCAAAATGCAGATATGCGAGGCCTACCCCCTCCCAAGTGGCCGATGTGATGAGTCCTGTGTATGGAGACCCGTCGTAGTCGATCAGGTTGCCGGAACCGGCATCAAGGCCGAATTTCGTCGCGAAGGAGATGCTGTTCACAAAGACGGCATAGATATCAAAGCCTTGGTCGCCAACATTAATATAGCCAAGGTTTGTTCCATTGGTATAGGCGCCTTTGAGGGTCAGGCAGCTGGGTGTCGTGGTGTAGGAAGCTGATGCCATATACACTGCTGTTGCCGCTGAGACAAGTGCGGTCTTTCTATATGAAGCCATTGTTGATTTTCGATATCAATATCGGATGACAGGGTTGTCTAATATCCATCTGAAGAAGGACAACAGGTCGCGCTTACAAAGTCGACATGAAACTCCTTTTTAATCATTTTGGTCCTGAGACAGGTAAACGTAATGCTTATTATTAGGTGAGTTTACGACTCACAACTAAGCATTCTCACACTGGACGATAAAAAATCCCCATCGCTCACTCCAGCTGTCTCAGCGGTTTGTGCTAATAAAGATTATACAACTAGCCCATGTACCCAGGTGAGACCCATGCTAAACTGCTCTGTTCCGAAAATGATGGTTGAGGTCGAATTAAGATTTATGGCACAGGTTACCTTGGACGCCATAAGAGCCAGTACCAATGGGGCAAAAGAAGCACCGAAACAAGAACTCTCAAAAAGAAAGATGAATGAGCTTATGTGCGGTGGCAAGTCTGGCAGTTCATATAGCGTCTTGGCTGTGGCAGCAAACTTGATTTCGTCTGCCGTTCGAGCTTGTTAACATACCGCATCGAACTTTGTTCACATACTTGTTTTTTTCTGGTATTTGATACGCCCTGGCCCACGCCTCTCCGGCAGGTCCATATCCGACAATCTTGACCATAGTGACTTGCTATTCTCTGACGTATGGTCACCTTCGGGTAAAATCTTAACGGCAGTTGCTTAACTAAACTAGAACATGACGCGGAGCAGATTTAAGGGATAATACTGGAAGAACTGCTGAGTTGCTAGCTTGGCGATTGTTGACCACGCACAGAGTTCATAAACATGCTGTTGCAATTCAATATCACACCGTCCTGGATTATGTTAACATGGTCTAAAATCCCGTTAAGGAAACCGTGCAGGTAAATGAAAGTCAATTTGCCGGCATAACCTGCCCGAATGGCGCTTCGTTGCTTCATTGTCGCTGCTTATTCATCGATAGAATTTCACAAATGCCAATATATCTCAGCGACCCCGACAAGCTTTGCGAGCTATTCAGTCATTCCTGCTACCTTACATAATAAACAACCATATGAAGTACCAGCAGATCACTATAGCCGATTATTATCAAAAGGTTAGCTTATAGGCAAAGAACAACTATGGATGTGATGAGGTATTCAGGACTTATGTTGCCATTTGATGGCGTAAGTGGATTGCGGCTGAGGGCTTCTGCGTATGCAGGCCAGTTCACTTTTGAAGTATTTCAGCTGAGAGTGGGGGGGAGAAGAACGCCTCATGACGGCACGCATCTGGCTTGTCAGCCTTGTCAGTCTTTTAAAAGCAAATCACTGACTTTTCCTCTGATTTTGAGCTTCACGAATTGTTTCGTATGAAGTCTACAGCCGATGTACATACTACCACTGGGTCGCGATGGAAGCCAGTACAGAAAGCGACATCGGCGTGTCGAGAGTCTCAGGTTATTACGGACCCGGGGCGATATCCGCTTGGTGGTTACTGACCATCGCGACGTTAATCAGTTCATTTTACGGAGAAATGGTAGCACCTGGAGTCAGAAGGCCGCCATCGATCTGGAATCTCTTCAATATCGATCCGGGCGTCCTCGCCTCTACGGGATATCCCTGCGTCGCGAGCTTCGACCTCTTGTACAATCTCAAAGCATATACCTCGGACCAGCACAACGTCGCGCTCTACTGCGCGCCGCTGTTGGTGGTGATGGAGGCGCAGCTAGCCATGGTTTTACTCATCTCTGCGGTCCTGGGGCGGGGGTCGCTGCAAGATGGACGTCTGCGGTTCACAGATCTTACCTTGGTCTTGATGTTCTTGCTTTACTTTTGTATCGTCCACCACGTAACTGTCTTGGTATGCATCGACAAAGTACTCATCTTCGCACGCAACTCGATTGTGCCTTTGGGACCATGGGCATGGGATGAAGGTGCCAGTTATGTGAGCGAGTGTGAGCGGAATGTCGACAATTACATCAAAAGGCTCATATATCCAGACCGAACAGATTCGAGCGGGGACTATAGACCAGGGGATCCTCGGGCCAGCAACTATGAGGGCTCCGAGCTTATCATGTGGGTGTTCAGCATATTCTGCGTACTCGGGATCGTGTTTATAGTGATAGGCCATAGCAAGGGTTCTTTTGCTGTCGGACAAACACGCTATGATGGTTGCCTCGGTGCACTGGCTCTACTTTTGGGGGTGAGCCTTGCCTGGATGTTTGTTTGGACAATATTCGCACCGCTAATGCTGAACATACTCGTACTATGTGAAAGCATTGTGCTGCGACTGTTATTCATGGGCATCGGGACAGTTTTTATACCTCAAAGCACGGCGTCGTTTCTGGACTTGGATCAGATGGCCGCCTTCATCGTTGGTGGGTTGATACCACTAGTCATGAGTGCAGCGCCTATCGCGAAGAGGATCTTGGAACGTTATCGCAGCAGTCGGTCGCAGCTGGCTGCATTGGACAATGAGGAGGCTACAGTCTAACTTATCGATGTATATAGGCGCAAAGATATCCGATTATCTCCTGTTCAATCTCCGCTGCTGTCGTAATCCTCTTCTTCAGTAATCCAATCAGACTCGGAAGCTTCATCTCCTACATCTTCTGCTGCATAGTCACCAATATGACTGCTGACAATGGCAGATTCATCCGAAACGATCCCATCTTCATACAAGTATGATGTCTCGAGGTTCTTGACAAAAGTGGAAGCCGTGGGAACTTGAATGCTTTTCAGAAGTCTTGGAAGATATTTTCGGATGCAAGCAAGTGCAAAAATCTGCTCTGTCGCATTCAGTCCTTGCTCATTGGCCAAAATATCTTCCTCAATGGACTGACAGACTTTTTCGATATCCAAATCTGAGATTCGAAGGCACGATTCCATGTGAGGTAAATAAGCGTCTGAATCATCATATATGCTGGCATTATCGGATCGTGAAGCATGTTTTCCAGCCAATTCTAGGTGCCGTATCAGGTATACTAATACGGGTTGGCGCAGCACTACCACCACGATTCTAGTTGTCTCTTCCCAAATATCTTTGACGGATTGCATTGGGTGAGTCCTAGTAGCCCAAGGCAAACAAATGATCCGCAAACCTTTGCTGAGATATCTGTTCTGCATCTCAGGAATTGATAAGCCCTTGGACTTCCACGCACATGTATGAAACGACAAGGCAGATAGATGAAGCCTCAATTTCGGTCCACCATTGGCAACTTCAAGATAAAGATCAGTCAGGTGAGCAATCTTGTAAATCAAGACGAGAATCTTTCGTTTATATACCGAGAATTTCTCGATGAAGCGCCGCCCTAAGTCGTCCTGCCAAAATTGGATAAATGCAAATGCGAAATTGATTGCATGCATGAGATTGAAAGGTGGCGCTGCATCTTTTTTTCGGGGGGCCAGAATTGAAATGCTCGAACCTATGTAGGCGGGAGACAGGTTGTTATCGAGGCATTTAAGCTCCAAATCCGGACCCAAGAAAAATCCACGGATATATGATCTGAAGGCATGCAGAAGTTCCACCGTTACAAGGTAACTAACACTGTCCACCATGTATGTGTTCATGGCTGCCAAAATCAAAGCTCCATAGGTCTCCCGTGGTATCAGATGTATGCGCTCCGAAATATAAAAACTGCAGTTGCAATCCATGCAAGCTGCCAAGAACATGAACATGGACCAGGAACTCCCTGTGCGATACTTTTGCCAATGTTCTTCCCGCAGCCACACGAAATTGTCCAAACACACAAGGGGAAACTCAACTTCCCCATTAATCACTTGATCACCCGCCCAGCTCAGCTGATTTATGGCTGCCATTGCTAGGGCTGGGAATTTGTGGTGAAGTTCTCCACTGACTACCAAGACGGATTGTAGTCGAGAATCTGTTGTCAGATCAATTCCTAGTAGATCATGTCTAAACAGACCATGTTCAAATAGATCATCTCTAAAAAGACGGCATCCAATTTTAAGAGAAGGAGCAGCGAGTAAATATTCAAGTCCACCCGCAAGAAGAGCTCGAGCAGCTTCCTCGCTTGTGATCGGCCGGAGACCCAGTTCTTCCACTGTTGCCGGATCCGACATAAAATCGTGGGCCGATCGGTGGACCCAGGACATCCGTTTCAGTTCGAAGCCAAGTACTTCCAGATACGGGAATGAAGTACAGCGCTTCTTAAGCCGGGTATATGTAGTTTGTTGTTTCTGCGGCCACCGTTGATCGCTTGTGTCACTTCTGATATAATAGCCATCGTTGGAGACGACTCGGTCTGCCTCGGACTGCTCGAGACTGACTGATAATTGGCGTATTTCCAAGAGACCTGCGCTCTGAGCCACAATCTGTGTTTCGACCTGTTGGCACAACTCCTTGAATCGGTTCATAGACTCAATGGGCCCATTTATTTTTGCTGCAGTAATAACTGCTACTGATAAGTGATAGCGCCCAAGCAGGTTGATTTCCATGAATTTCAGATAGAGTGCCAAAGATTCTCTATGTGCCTCGTCGATATTCCCGACCATTGATTTGAAGAGATCATTCATGGGTTGCGGGGTCCTCTCAATACGTTTGAGCAGGGTTTCTGTGTCATCAGCTGCCAGAGCTCCCCGAACTATCGCTTGCGTTACAAGCACTGCCCACAAGAAAACTCCTTCTGCTTGTCCGACAATCTGATGTTGAATACGTCCAAGCCCAAGGGAGTCCAAGTTGAGCTGTACATGAGACAGTTTCTGCCCGACGAATGCATCGATATCTGACTCGTTGAGGTCCTGCAAGCGTAGGCTGTCGCAATGTGAAAGCCGATGTGTCAGCTGTACTTCAGGCCGACTCGATACACACAGCTTAACGTTCTCAAATTCCTCCAAATCGAATATCAGGTTGAGAAGTTGGTCATAATCGCCCACATACTCATCCAGTCCATCAATGAAGATACAGAATCGTACGGGTCTAGAAAGCTTCAATGCCAACAAAAACGCGTTCGTCAGAGTCCTCTCATTCCAACACAGATTGTCGGGGAGTTGCCTTAGGAATGTATCGAGGAAAGCTGAGTCTGACTGTATACGGCACAGTTCGAGGAGCAACGCCCTGAGAAGACCATCGATGCTTTTTTGAAGTCGGGAACCAGGGCGCCAGAAGAAGGAAGCTAGAATGTGACATTCCTGATGCCACTCTTTCAATGCATTCTTTGTCCGCTGGTCATTCACCAAATGGGCCATAAGAGTTGACTTCCCAGAACCCAATTTGCCAGATACCCAGTATATACCGTCCTTGTGACGAAGCCAATTACCAAGATCGTCCCATACGGCCTGGCGCCGGTATGCGTGGTTTTTGTTCGAGCTACTTGGCATTACTTTATCAGATTCGAAAATCCAGTCCAAGGTTTTTGGAGCTGCTCCCTGAATGGCACCTTGCCGTTCGTACATTTCCGAAAATTCCAGGCCTCTAAAAAGTTCTTCCTGCCGCCTTGCACTTCGAGACTCTTTGAGCTGTTCTTTTGCTTGGTATTTTAGCGCACGTAATTGTCGCCCTGTAGTGTTCTCCGCCTTATCCAAGCGCTTGTTGACGCCATGTTGTAGAAGCGCGAGATTTCGTTTAAGAATTGTCGTACTACTAGCTGTAGTCGACTCCTGTTTGGCGAGCGCGCTGATTATTTTTTGTACATTTGTATCAAGTGCCCCGAAGGTCTTGCTCCGTTCGGCAGCTTGGAAGTCTAAACCTCGCCTGGAGACGGTTAATTTCAGCGAAAATGTGTATGAAGTGGTAATATATCGTACCATATGTCTTGTACTAGCAAGGAATGCAGTGTCTTTTCCTTTTCTTTCAAGGATATCTCAAGCTTTTCAATCTTCCTTTGTTCCTTTAGCGATCTCAGTATTCTACTCGCTGCACTGGCGTTGTCGCTGCCACCAGAGACATATTCGAGGAGTTTGATCAATTCGTCCGATAGAGCGGCACACTTATTAGCTAATTCAGTCAGATGACGAGGCGCCGATCTGGTATGTCCAGTCTTGAGACTTCGCTGGTAGTCTTTGATTTCGCATGCGAATGCCTGAAGCTCATCGTTGTGGTTTTTAACCGAAGCCTGGCCGTCTCGAAGTTTTCGACAGAGCGCAAATGTCTTGTAGGCTACGCCGAAAAGTTGAACAGAGGCAGCTGCGATACCGACAGCAGATACAGGATCCATGGTCCCAGTCTAAGGTAAACCGATTTGCAATGAATTGAAGATGAAAAGACGATGTGCATGGCTATGCAGACAGATGCTGTGAAGTCTTGGGTGAGGGGGGGCACATGCTGCATAAGGCGGCTGAGCCGACATTACAGAAATTCATACTTGGGCCGCAAGGCAGATTGTCGCGTACCATACGAACCTATACAGCTATGCTAATGATGATAGCTTGACTCACTTGGTTAGGACCGCAGTCAGCGGTTTGCAATAACAATGCTTGAGTATATGAAGGCCACTTATTAAAATAAAAGACTTTTTTCTTTCTTTTTTTTTTTTCTTTTCGCAATAGTGCTTGAAGTCTTGAGTCAGAAAGGTCATTACACATACAGCCGGCCAATGATTGGTCCGGCATCACTTTGCTCTGGTTTACTTCTATGGATAGTACTGGTTGATGTGTGTCTTGTCAAAATTCATCACTGTCTAGATTCTTTTCCCCTCGCGTCCAAACGCCAAATAACTTGAGAGTAAAACAACTATATTGCCCCCAGCGAAGCAAGAAGCAATCCATCATGAGGGTATCAAACACGGTATTATCTGCGTCCTCCCTTGGGGAACTGCGGCTTGCCCACCTTGCCACCTCCGCGTACTGAAGGACCGTGTCTCTTCTCTCCGTCAAGGCCTCGCCGTTCACCGCCAAAGCCGCCTCTTCCGCTTCCACCTCTACCGCCTCTTCCACCCCTGCCGCCCCTACCGCCCCGGCCGCCCCTATCGCCTCTATCGCCTCTATCGCCTCTATCGCCCCTGTCGCCTCGGCCGCCTCTGTCACCTCGGAAGGTTTGACCACGACCACCTCCGAAGCCACCACGACCTCTGTTAACAGTGCTCTTGATAGCAGCGATGTCTTTCTCATCGACGTCCATTTCATCATCGTCGTCATCCTGGTTCCTGTGTTTATTAGAGAACTTGAGCTTTCCCTTTTGTCCGCGGCGAGCAGCATCCTTGCCCTTGAGAGCGGCGACATAAGCGTTGACGCCGCTGGATTCGCCATCAGCAGGTGTATCCAAAACCATGGCATCATCCTCGTCGTCACCGAAGATGAGCTTGCCGTCCATATCTGTTTTGGCCTTCGTCTTGGCCGCTCTGCGCATTTGTACAGGCTTTGTTGACGAAATGTTGGCGAGAGCCCTCTTGTCGAGAAGATCAAGTGGTTCGTCCTCGTCTTCCATGATATAAGCGTTGCCTCCCTTCTTGCCCTTCTTGGGCTTGCCAAGCATTTCATCATCAGAATCCTCTGAAGCTTCCGAGTCACTAGAGTAGAGAGCCTCATCGTATTCGCTCTCGAATTTGCCCCTCCGCTTGCCATCAGTCTGCTCATCATCTTCCTCCTCGCCATCAGCTTTGGCGGCGTCCTTCTTCCTCTTGCTACGCTCCTTGGTCTTGCGAATGTTATTGATCAGCTTTCGGTCATCCTCAGGGCAATGTTTGTTGATAACATCGAAACCAAAGCGTCGAATCATCCTCTCGAGAATGTGCTTGACCTTGGCACGGAAATGGCCCTTGTGTTCGTGTCCCCACACCATCAGGTTGGGAAGCAGAGTAGGTAACCTGGGCAGCATCATCTCGGTGGGTAAGCTGATGATGCACACCTTGGCAAAGCCCAGCACACTCTTGACAATCTCCCTGTTGTTGGATGTGAGGAAGAGGTCCATGGTTTCAACAAGATCGCTCAAGATTTGGGTGGTGAGAGACTCGCGGAACTCGTACAGGATACGGGTAATTGCAGTGATGGATGCTGAGATCATGTGCGGCGTGCTACCTGCAAGACCTGCACTAACCATGGTGAAGTACTCTTCAATACCCGCAGGAACAGATGGGGCATCCTTGGGCATATTGGGAACCTCACTGTTCTTGATCAGCTTGCCCTTGGATTGTTCTAGTTTCTGGCCCATGAGAACGAGCAGGTCGAATGCTGAAGTCCTGGCCTTCTCGTTGTTCTCCTTGCATCCGATCACGACTTCTGAGAGAACAGAGGGGATGAAGTGAAGAGAGTCGTCGGGGATAAACGGGATCATTGATGCAATTGCAGCGATCCGCTCTCTCCTTGCTGGAATAGAGACCTTCTCAGCTCCAGTGAGCAGGAGATTTTGCAACTCAGGAAAGCGTTCCTGCAAAGCTACCTTACCAACCTCTGAGTTTGCTAGTCTAGGAATAAGCTTGTAGGCCTTCTTTTGTAGTTGTGGGTCGTCATCCTTGACAATGATGAGAGCTGCAATGTTGAACAGCGCGGCAAAGCTCTGCCTAGGAAGGTAGGCAGACATGGTGATGACGAGATCCATCAAAGTGTGGCTCGTTGATGGCCCCTGGTCCTTTGGCTTCTGCTTGTTCTTTTCCTGCTCGCTGGCAGCTTCCGCAATTGCCTGTGCGAGCATTGTGCTGACTCTGTCGAAGGTCTCGATAAGTTCTTGCTCTGGCGTAATGCTCAAGTAGGCGTTGATCGTCTGTAAAATCGGACCTCTCGATTGGGGGAGCGTTTGGCTGTACACGTTAAATAGAACTGCAAGTAGGTTGCCTGCAAATGTACCTAAGTAGGTCAGGTTTTTCTTGGCGCCGTCCTTTGAAATCCTGGTGTACAGGACCAGATCTTCAGCTTCAGCGTCTTCTACCGAGGCAGCAGCTTGGTTGGACTCTACCAAGGTCTTCAGCGCTCTGCAAACATCGAGACGCAGTTGGACTTGGGTGTATAGCAGGTTTGCCAACATCTCTGCAAAAGACTGGTCGAAGGCAACAGTCAAATCTAAGGGCAAGTCGCAGTATCCAGGCAGAATCGACCAAGTCTGTTGGACGAGGGTCTCGTATATCTTGATCTCCATAGTCTTTGGTGCGTCGCCGTTGTCCATGACTCTCTGATACATAGCCTCGCTAATTGGGACCATTTCAGTCCTGAAGTGTTGGAGATTGGTGTTGCTCGTGAAGTCGCGCATGATTGGCAGCATCCAAGCTCGCCCAGGCTGGCCCTTGACAGGCTTCAACAGGTTTAGGGGCAGTACGCTCAAGACCGCCTCAGGTCCCATAGCCCTGATAGCCTTGCCTAGGACCTCGTCGGCCTCCTTTTTGCCCATGAAGGAATCGTCACCGCGCAATTCGCCGACAGTCTTCACAATATTTAATAACATAGGGTTCGCGCGATATTTCAAGGCATCGAAGAGGCCACCAAAGACATTGAAGGTTTGCATCCAGGCCGATTGGTACTTGACACTGAGAAAGGTCTCTGCATACTTTGCCAGTTTTTCGAGGATCTTTTCGTCGTAGATAGACGGTTCGGAGATGACCGAGTTCGGTATGCAGTTGGCGGCAAAAGAGATCAAACATTCAGAAGCAGAAACCCGGATGTTGTGGGAGGACGATTCCATGAACTCGGAAACCAGAGCAAAGAGCTCGGGGAGCTTTTGGAAAGTGTCTTCGGGTTCCATCTGAGCAGAAACATCGTATCCGCGGGAAAGGATGGCGATCCACGGCGGGAGCAGCTGAGTATCGTTGGCGGAAGGACGCAACTCGGCAATAATCTCGAGTAGTCGTGGGAGCTTGACAGAGCCGAGGTCTTCGGCTGCCATGCCCTCGAAGATCATCTCGAATATGTCGAATACTGCCATTGTCATGTGGTCGTTTCCGGTCTTGGCGATGCCCAACAAAAGCTCGCAGAGAGACTCAATATTCTTGCTCGGCCAGCCATTGCTGGCAGAGGTGATGGTCTTGATCAGCTGCAGGGCATGGATCAGAGCGGGATCGTGCTCTGCATCGGGCGACTTCTTCTGCTTCCTCGAGGCTGCGGCTTTTGCGGCCAGCTCGGCCAGGCTTCTCATGGCAGTTTCGGCGCAAAGATCCGCGGCTGGGTGGTCCAAGGAGGGACTCGGAGGGGGGCTCTTGAGGACGTTCTTCAAGGCATCTTGAGCTCGCTTCCTGACCTTGGGTCGGGGGTCCAGTGATAAGTTCAACAGACCTGCGACGGCGCGGCGAGGGCTGACCTCATTCGTAGACAGTTTCCATGCTGCCGAGTCCTGGGCGATCAGTAGCGACTCCAAGCATCCGATGGAGGGCTTGAGCAGTGGCGCCTCGGCATTGGCGAGAAGCAATACGGGGGCGAGAAGGGCGAGAATCTGCGAAAACTTGGATCGGAGAAGCGACTGCGGGGCGAATGGTGTAACGACGTCAAGCAGGTAAACCACTGAAGGCGTTAACTCTTTGTTGATCTGCCCGTTCGAAATCGATTGGTTGAGCAAGGCAAGAAGGGCTGCGAAGTAGCCTGTGGGAGTCGGCGCAGTATTTTGCTCTTTCAGCGTCTCATCCACCGCCTTCAGAATCACAACCGTCTTAAAGAAATTGGACGTTAGTTCTACCGGATGTATAGAAAAGAAAGCAATAGCGCGAAGAGCCACCTACCTGCTGCTGACTCTGAAGATTCGGTGACCGGATCTTGTCAAGCTTCTCTTCCAAAGTCGCCATTTTGAGAGCTGTGATACACTATCTCTCGTTGAGGCAGACTCAGACTCGATCGATCATCAACCAGCTTTCAACTTTGAGACTCGGGAATTTGGGAATTTTTTGGGTTATCATTATCTTATCGCAATCTACCCCACTAAGACTAAAGGCGTCGGTTTTTGGTGGGCGCCTACAAAGTAGCAGCTCTGGCAGCTGCCGGCGCACCGTGGCAGTGCAGCGGGTGGAGTTCCAAGCTACAGAGTTCCCCCGACACTCCTAGGTTAGACTATTAGTACATGATATTTCACCAATAGTGTCGCTCATCCAGTCTCACTTTCTCATGTCAATATGACAAACTCGATTGGACATACAATCTCTTAATGCACGTTCAACCTTAAAATCATTTTCCAGTCTCTGCAGTCTGTTGAACCTTGTTCCATAAGTAATACCAGAACCTCCTCCAGGAACCCCCCTTGCATAACTGGCCGGACCGAGAAACTTCTGCCTCTTGGCTCTTGATTGGTTCCTCCGGTCCTGATCTTCCCAATCTTTTAGCAGCTTGATTCATCGTTGTATTCATACTTTCAGGTTCCGTCGCCGTATTTGACTACAGCATGTTTCACTGTCAAGCTGCTGAACATGGGTGTTCTCATTACGGCCATTGACTCCAGAGTGGATTTTCTCTATACTCCCCGCGGAGTAGCTCTCGTGGCAGACGCGGAATAGCCGCGATGCGAACGGCCGCTGGGACTTTTCATACAACAAGATTATCCTCAAGGCCTCCTCCAGAGCTTCCGAGTTGCCTACAGCACATGTTGAGTTTGCGGGAAAGGTATGCCGGCCCCTGCAGCTTCTCGTGAAACATGCGAGCATTCCACTGCCAACTGCGTGGTTTAGGTTTGCAACACCATGTAGGCATACCACTCTGTGGCTGTGCGCATGATTGCGCGAGTAGAAATCCTGCAGGATATAGGGACGCACCTGCTCACCTCAGCGGTTTCTTTTTTCCGCATTCTGGAATCGCTTGATCGTTGGTGTAGTGCTTGAACAACTCCTCAACAAATAGCAAGCATGCGCGGCTTAGAGGTGAGCGCAGATTTTGTTGGTGATGATCTTGTCAGGCAACACGTATGGCTCAAGCTACCAATCGCACAATATCTGGAGCTCGCAGGGCATAACAATCACGAAGTGAAGCAGCCGTTATCTGTCGAGGTCGCTCTTGAAGGACCAACAGTCAAGGATCCAGAAGTCGCCGAGGAGGATTCGACGTCGGAAGGTGAATTCGATTATGTGACTGTCAGCCAGGGCAATGAATCTCGTCAACAGAACCAAAAAACCCTCGAGCCAGGCCGGAGAGTCCACGTACAAGATCAGAGAATCCAGCCTAATCGCAAAGTCCATGACCCGGAAGGGTCACCGGTCATAACTCGCGATGAGATCTGGCGGCAGTGTCTTCCACCTAGATTGCTATTGCACCCAAAGTACTGGACCAGGGGATTCTCGACCCGTCTCAAACCTCCTAGCATCACGAGTCTCAACGATGAAACGAAGACCATGATAAGTGATTCTGGCCACTTTTACCGTCTCGCGCGCCCAAACCCGTTTTTTAAATCGAGCCGGCTTCCCTGCTATCCTCTGGTCTCTTGGTTCTGTCCTGAGCGCGACTACCTCTACTATCCCTACCCAGCGGACAAGGTTACAGGCGTGCACACGGTCACGCAGAATGTCGTGATGGAGAACATAGCCAATTTTCATCCCAAGGAACTTCCCAAGTTGCTTCGGCCACTTATGAATCCGGAGATATTTGCCAGCCTGAAAACAATTCATCAGGCTTCTGGATTGCTATGTGCCGATGAGAAGTGGTCGCCCAGTATGGTTGAGGCGTTTTTCGGATCCGAGTACCTCATTATTGTCAACCTACTAGACCGGGTCGCGTCTGGTAGAGTCGAACAAAAGCTCTTGGATCTACTTGACGTCAACGATAGCAGGTACTACGAGTTCAAACAGAAATCCTCTTGCTTTGATACTATGACTCACTGGGACGAATCCAAGTTCGTGTTCGAGGAGGCATGGTTAAATGCCAAGTGGAAACTGCCATACACTAGGATCATCTGGCCAGATAAGCAGTGCTTTGAGGAAATTGTGCCCACTGCCTTGCTAGAAGATCCGAGGACCAGAGAAAGCTTCAAGGGCGCCGTGGTCGATGCGTCGGAAGATTTCCGCACCCTTGACGCGGATGGCTTCTGGGACAGGACTTCTCCCTATGTTTCGGGTATTCTTTACCACATGCCCGAGCTCCAGCCTGTTTTCGTCTTCGTTCGGCCAGAGAACTTGGGATCTCTATGGCAGCGCAGTGGGGCGGGGAAGGGGGCGGATGAACTTGATTTGGACTGGTACGATGAGATTATCGAAATGCATTCTGAAGGGGAGTGCGTCGTGCAATAATAACCTGCAGATTCTAGTTCGAATGGGGCCAAGCATAACAAATTAATCGAGACGGCAATAACAATATATACCACATACTACCGGCAATCTCTCCTACGGTTCCCCGTTTGTCTCTCTTTCCCGCCGTAGAACAAGTAAAACCATACCAGCTCATCGACGGAAATAGAGCTACCTCCAACGCGGGTCTCGCGACTCCTGCCTGTGCATCTGATCGTTTGCCTTACGGCAGAAGAGGGAGAAACCCATCAACCCCCCCCCCATATTCCGTGTACTGCGAAGAAGGAGCTCGGATCCTGTAATGAATAAATAAATAAAATTAATTTTTTTGGCTTTGAAGCCAGGTTGTTTCTTCTAGTCTGGGTCATGCGACGTGGGAACATTCTGTCGGTTGTGGGCTGGCGGCAACATTTTAAGCCCCTGTTTATGCAACAATTGCTATCTTCGCCCACGCAAAGCAGATGTCAAGCAAGTGGCTTGGCGGGTTAGTTTCGGTGTCATGTCAGTAATGATATGCCACCCCCGCTTGCTTGTTTGTTTGCTCGATGTCCTACGTCGCTACTTGTAACTCATCGAAAGTCAATCTATCAAGCAAAGGCCTCGACCGGAACCGTAGCTCACGGGTAATGATATGGGCAAAGACAGAATACTTAGGCAAGCAGGAACAACAGTGGTCAGTCTTTGTGGTACTCTTGTGCCATGGTATTCATATCTAGACATGACGTAAACTCAACCTATTCGTGGTATACCCGGTTTCGCGCCGCGAGGAGGTCGGCTTTGTTAACCCATCGCCCCTTTCTATCCTGCTTGATGAGGACCTTGTGCGAGACCAAATCTCTTCTAGTAGACACCTATTCGTTGCAGTCGGCCAGATTATCAACCAGTCCCAAGTATTTCGATGCATCTCATTTATGAGAAATCCTCCTCCTCGGCCTGGATCATGTTCTTCACCCTGACCAAGATCTCCGTCTTCCACTTGTCGAGTTTAGACATCTGGTCGAACTGGAACAATCTGTCGGTGAACTCCTCCTGGTTACTAGCCTTGACGGCCTCGGTCAGGTCGACAAGAAGCTGGTGTTCGCGGGTCTGGGTAAATGTCGGGTCCATATCGCGGTACTTCTCGAGGGCGCGTTCGGTGGCCACGACGTCCTGGGTAGCGAGGTGGCAGAGGCCAGCCTTCAGGAAGTAGTCCTTGACGCTGTATCGCATGAGGTTGTTGCTGACGCTGGCGGTGGCTACCTTCTCGTAGTTGCCGATGGCCTTGTAGTAGTCGCCCTCGAGAGCTGCTACGTCGGCGACCTTGAGCCAAAGCTTGTTTGCAAGTCTGCCGCCGTGTCAGCCGAGTTCGTGCGCTCGCGTGTGTTATGCGACATGTGCACCTGTGGCGCATACGAAGGGGTGGAGGAGTACTTACGCCGACGCGTTGTCGCTTTCATACCATGAAGCTGCCAGCTCAAATGCTTCAAGCGCGCGCTTGGAGTCGCCGATTTGTGTCTCGAGCACCTCTGCCCGGTTTTCTTGGTGCTGGGCGGCACGGCGGAAGTTGCCCTTCTTGCAGTACTGCTGGATGGAGAAGTCGACAACTCGTACGGCGTCCTCGGGCGACTCTTGCTTGTACACCTTGAACGCATCGACGTATGTGTTGGCAGCGTCGTCGGGCTCCTTCAGATTGTTGATTTGTACGGCGGCGGCTTTCTCAAAGGCCTGACCTGCTTCCCTGTCTGGACGACAACACAGACTGTCAGCGAGCCGCGTCCCCAGTCTCATGACCTGTTTGCGCCGTGATGGCATCGGGCTATATGACGAAGGCAGACATACTCATCTTCTGGACTCTGAAAGCGTTTGCGGCTTCACTGAAGACAAGAGTCGGTCGAGTTAGCCAACGGTTGACTAGGGACGCCAGATGCGAAGGGACGGGTTCTCCTACATGTATAGATCTGCGGCATTCATGTACTTCTCCTCCCTACCGCCGAAGAAGCTGAAGCCCCCAGAGGCGGATGACAGTGCCTTGTCTGCCTGCGCTACGTATCAGCATACACGTTGCTCTTACACTGCGACCTCGCGGGGGTGAGCTTGGCGGGGCATTCCTGACCTTCTGGAGCAGAGCGCGAGGATCTCCTGCCATGCTGGTCTGTCGTTTTGATCTTGTGTAGATGTGGTAGAATCGTGGGTAACAAGGTCGTTCGGTTCGGGTTGCTGTTAAATGTTTACAAGAATGCAATGTTGTTTAGTAGTGGTGTGCTTCAAGTGTATTGGGAATGGAAATGGGAAGGGGATTGGGATTGGGCCCAATGGATCGGCTTTGCTGATGGCACTCGCTCTTCGGCTTGTTAGTTGGCTGTCACAGAAGAGGACCGCCTAAAACAAAGTTGTCTGACCTGACCTTGGTGGCCCCCATGCCCCTCTAACCTTGGAGCTATGATGGGGGGTTAGTTAGTCTAATGCTGATGCTAAGGTTAGTCTACAGTACTGTAGGTTAGTTAGTCTAATGCTGACGCCAATGCTGCTCGCTCACCGTGCGCCTCGCCTGGGGTCGACCATATGCTGTGCTGCCGTGGGTGCCGCTGTGCTGCTGTGGTCGGGTCTGCTTAGAGAGTTCAACCCCTGCAAGCGCGTCGCGGCTCGGTTTCTTAAAAGCCAAGCCAAGCCGAGCGAAGGGCCCTGCCTCGCAATGTGTTTGGTATAGCTACAGTACATCCGTACATTTGAGTAAGAGCGCATTTTCTACAACTACAGCGTGCGACCAAAGGTCTTGCTTTCATCCCATCTGTCGCGAATCCCAGCCTGCGCATGACACCTCGTAGCTCGGCCCACAACTGCCTGAAAGTCTGCCTGCACTCGTGGTCAATTGGCCTGTCCCCCAAAGCCCGCGCAAAGGCAACACGCAAGCCACAATGAACACGACCATGACGACGACCACGACGACGATATGCGCCGCGTGCCGGGCATCGACACGGCGCCAAGCCTTCCGATCGCCACGGCGCGCATTCCAAACAGCTGCCCCCAAGACCGCCCATCCCACGCCCGCTGAGATCCTGTCCCGGCCAACCTGGTCCGTCCGGTCACTGCTCCCACCCCCGTCCTCTCCCTCCTCGACCACACCATCACAGCAGTCACAACCCAACCGAAAACAAGAAGAAGAAGAAGAAAAAGAAGAAGAAGACGAGGAGATTACCCCTTCCACCCTTCTCCACCTCCTCCGTCTCTCCGCGCTACCGCCCCCGAGCTCGCCGGAAGAGCAATCCCAGCTCCTCGGCACGCTGCGCTCCCAGCTGCACTTTGTGCGGAACATCCAGTCCATCGACACAACGGGCGTGACGCCGCTGGTCTCGATCCGGGACGAGACGGCCGAGGGCGTGCGGGAGCAGACGGTTGGTCTGGAGACGCTGCGGGAGGCGTTGGGGGAGGAGCATGTTATTGGACATAACAAGAGGCCGCGGAGAAGGAGAGGAGAAGGCAATAGGGTCCAGATCAAGGGGGTTGAGGACTGGGATGTCTTGAAAGGCGCGAGTGAGAAGGCTGGAAGGTATTTTGTGGTTAGGAGCGCACCTGCCAAGTAAGAGCCTTGTTTAGAAAGAGGGTGGCAACAGGAAGATACAGTGGTGGATATACCCAGGCATAAGTCTACGCGAGAGAGAGAGAGAGACAGAGAGAAAGAGAGAGAGAGGGAGCATCAGATGAGATAAAAGCATGGCATGAGCATCTCCATTGCCTGAATCTGTTTCTACCTAAAGGTATATACGAATCTGCAAGGAACTGCGAAGACGATGCGCACAAGCGTAGCCATGAGGCCACCAAGCCCGCGGTATATCATGCAAACGTGTTTCATCTCAGGCCTTTCGACCACCAAAATAAAATAAAATAAATCTCTTTTTCCCTTTTTCTCTTTTTCTTCTCATTCTTCTCTTTTTCTTCTCCTTCTTCTCTGCAAGTGCTTGTTCTAATCCGTACTCTCAAGATGTTTCTAGAGAGCAAGCCGAGGACTTTTCTTCACCCTCTGCCATAACGGTGGTCAATTCTTTCTTGCAGAATTTCTTATAAGAGAAATATACACAAGAAAGAAACAGATCCAGGATGGTTCGCAAACCCTTGGAAATGTTCAGGCATCGACCGAAAATTCTCGCGGCATCTATCCACGCTTTCGACCCTTGCCGGAACGACCCTTTCTCCCACCCTTTGGGCCACCAGCAGAAGCAGAAGCCTTGCCCTTGGTAGTACTACCGATATTCTCCTTGCCGTCGGGCTGCTGAAGACTACCCGTTTCCACCTTGCCCTTGTCATCGGTCTCCTAGACCTTCGATCCTGCGGCTCCCGGTGCGGCTGTCTCTTCCTTCATCGAGTTCGACTTGGCATTCCCCTTCTGCTGTCGGGCAGCACGAGCAGCTTCCACCTTGGTTGCGATGCTGGCACGGAGCTCGTCGCGCTTCTTCTCCGCCTCCATCATCTTCACCAGCTCGGCTTCCTGGTCGAGGCTCTCATTAATCACCACATCCTCCCAGCCAAGCTTCTCAAGAATGGGGCCAACCAAGTAGCGGTAGCGGCTATGAGCGGTGACGACCTTGGAAACGTCATAGTTCTGAACATTCTTGACGCCGACAACCTCCTCGAGGCCGGCAACACCCTCTGTGATGTTGCCCAGGCGCTGAGCAAAGCCCAACATGATGTCACTCTTGCTGAAGACATTGACGAGTCGACCGGACACGACACTTCGAATCGCCGCCCAAGACTGTATGTTAGAAGGACCGGGACTACCCATGAGCACAGCATTCTCAACGAAGCCGTAAGCACGTTTCTCCGACAGTATCATGAGAGCCGTCCAGATTACGCGGGCACCGGCACCGAAGCCAACAAGAGTAACAGGACGCTCTCCGCCAATCTTATTCATGATTGCATCGGCAAGGGTCTGGCCACATTTCTCTGCACGGACAAGAGAAACAGACCATGGATTGTCAATTATCTTGCTGTTACGGATCAGGGCGGCCGGCCAGGTTGAGGTGTTGAGAGAGAAGGCAACTGTTGTTTAAATTAGTGCCCTTCGTTGCTTTGCTCCGACGATAGACGGGGAGACATTTCCATGGAGTACTTACCAGACCCGACGTTGTCCGACTTCATCTGAGTCCATCCAGGGGCCTTGAGCACTTCATTGAGAGCAGCGCCAGTCTTACCGAGTATCTCCTTCTCCCACTGAAGAGCATAAACCTCACTCACATCGCCGAGACAAGTCCAGGGGGCCTTTGCATCATCCTCACCAGGGACGCTGGGGTCGAAAAAGCCGCCAACCCCAATTGTGAGACGCAAGCGACGGTCCTCGGGCGGGACGTCCTTGGGGTCGATCATCGCAGTGCGATTCTTCTGGCCGTGAATGGGAAGAAAGCCAAAGTCCAGGATATCCTTTGCGTATGATTCCGTGATCTTGGCAATTGCTCGCGAGCCATACAAGCCGAACAGTTGTCCAACGACGACGGTACTCTCCGCCATGCCTTGGAGCATGCTGGCGGCGGCTGCAGGACCGACGCCAAGTCCTTTGAAGACGGTACTAAGTCCGGCAGAAACAAGGGGTGCTGCAAGACCGCCAACGCTCTGAGCAGTGCTGGCATTGGTCGATTTGCCGCTGTTGGCGGTTGAGGTGGCACTGGAATCCTGCTGGGGGTGGCCTTGAGGCTGAGGCTTCGGCCCACGGCCGCGGAAACGAGTTTTACCCTCCTCAATGCGACGTGCTTGTAGCTCCTCGGGGGTAATAAACTCGACGATCTTGGACAATGCCTTGCCGATTCGAACTTCGTCCTGAGAAAGAACGTGTAAGGGGATCGACAACGACGTTGCGAGGTGGCAAAGGAGGATACGAGCATAAGCTGGATAGTTCTCGAGGCCGAGCAGGATCAATACGGTGCAGTGGAGGATGCAAGCACGCTTCTCTTTGGGTAGGTCCTTGAGCAAAGTTGCGAAAGGGACAAAATGGCGAATACCAACTTGATTGAACTCGTTGACTGAAGTGTCAGGACGGTCTGGAATGATACACATGTTAGTGCTTGTTCAAAATATATGCGGTTCAGGTATGACCAGCTTATTGATCTTTACCTGGGTAGAGATTGAGCCAAAAAGTAATATTTATGATTATACAGGAAATAGTGCGGCCAAAGTTGAAAGGAGGACCAGGACAAATGTGAAGTGGGCGCATTGTGGGAGTACTGGAAGCAAGGGCAATGCGAATGAAAAGAAATTCGAAGAAAATTAAACATAAAACGGACGAAAAGCAAAGAAAAACGACAAAACTCGCATAACAACCCAAACAACCGGGGGAGAAGACTTACTACCACCTGCACTACCACCTTGTGGCTGCGCGGGTGCACTTGTTCGCGCGAGTTGTTGTTGCGGCTGCAGCTTTCCTCGGTGACCATTGTTTGGGATGTTACTACCAGCATGTCGTCTGGCATTATTACCTGGACTCTTGAACGATATCTGAGTAGGCTCAGTGACGTTTCCAGCGTTACCACCCTTGGCGATCAGGATAATGTCGATTCGCTTCTGCACGTTTGCCCTGAACTTGCCAAAATGGGCGAGAGAATCGCGCCTCAGCTCGGTGACCTGACTGCGCATGATCTCCTTCTCAGTCTTTGAGCCTCCGAACATGATTCTGGTCTCATCCATGGAATTGGGCATGCTCAAAGGCAACATATCAGCTGTGATACCGGGCGGCAAGACGGGTGCGGGTGGCTGCAACATGGGCTTCTTGCCAGCATTGATGGCATTGATGTCGTCCACCGTCATACCGGGAGGTAGAACCGGAGTAGGCTTGGGAAACTTGGGCTTGGGCTTGGCGGCGACCTTGTCGCTAGCAGTCTTGTCGTCGCTGTCTGCAGTAGCGCCATCTTTGGGACCTTCACCATCAGGATAGATGGGTGTGTTGCCATAAAGGTGAGCATACTTGGGGCTGAAAGGGTTAGGAATGGTGACACATGAAGCCTGCATCTGGGTCGGACCAGTAATGCGAGGCTCAGCCGTGTCTCGAGCATCTCCCATCTCGTCCCAGAGCTCCTTAAGCGACTTGTTCATGCTGTCCATGACGGTTGTAATCAATGCGGCAAGCTGCTTGTACTGCTCAATATTGACTACAGCAGTCAAGTCAGGTCTCGAAGGCAGCGAACCACGAACGACGCCTTTGTAGGGGAGCTGACCCATCTCGTCAGTTTCGTCTGGGTTACTTGGGTTGCCTGGGTCGACTCCCTCATCGGTTGAGTGGTTGGGTGAAGTTGTTGGAGGGGGAGGGGAAGCTGTTGAGGTTTGTTGTTGTGCAAAATCTCGGGCATGTGTTGCGGTTGCGGTTGCGGTTGCGTCCCAGGACGTCTGTGGCTTTTTCGATTGATTCATTTTGATGCAACCAGTGGAAGCAGCGGGCTTCCTACGGACTAATCGAATGTGATGATGAGGAAAGAGCTATCGCTTGTGAATATCTTGATCGCCGATTGTGAGAAAGATACCGTAGCCTGGTCAGAAGGAAAGGCTTTTTTATTTATTTAGCAACTGATCACGGTAGATTCACCAGGAACATGACTGACCTGGTAAACTTTGTTCTAGAAAATCTTGCGATAATTAATCAACGAAGAAGCCCAAAGGAGAGACTTGAGCTCATTGATGTGTTGGTGAAGCAATTCGATGTGAAATGTAGACTTATGGCAATCCCAGTCGGCGATTTGTCAAGTATGGCTATCAGTCAGCGATTGCCAAATGTGAACGCCAGTCGGTGACTTGTCAAGTGTGTTTGTAGGTTGTGAACAGAGAGAGTGAAGTGTTTCGAAGGTTCAATGAAAACTACTTGTATGCGAGATGAAGGCGATTGAGGTACGTCTCAATCGCTTGGCCAGTTTTGCAAATGGGAAGAATCAGGTCACTTGTAGGTTGGTTAACAAGCAACCGAGAGTGTACTTATGACGAAGGGTATGATTGCCAGTGTCTCAAAGCAGATGGGCAGTGACTTGAGGAGAAATCTGTCATAGCGTGATGATTAACCGATTTTGCAGATGCTGTTTCAAGAAACGTGAATATGCAAATTGCTTGATAGAATGCTTACACCTATTGAGAATGAGTTCGTAGTCAGGTGTGGTTGTGGATTGGTGTAGTGGCCGAAATGGAAGCTAAACATGGAGAAATATCTTGATCAACTTGAACATCTTTGCACACAGCAAGTTTGGCAGCGACCTTCCTTTGTGGGACTTTTTGGGTCTTTACCCATATCAGTACTGCTGGTTGCCGTGTACTGTTTGGTACTGTTTGACAAGGCACTCGTTCAAGTTCTACGGTAGCCTATCGATTATGCCAGACGGGAACACACGGGTCACCTAGCAAACGTGCTTGTTTCTGCAGTGATCCAGATTGAGGCAGTCACAATTCCCGTTGGGATCATGATGGGTCTATTGATGTGTTGGTTGTAGTAAAGGCTGTCGACCAATTACATGATCTCGATTATATAATATTGCCAGTTTAGGAGTTTACAGGGGTTGTCAACTTTACTAGTGCCGCCGCCGATCAACTTTGCAACTCTATCAAACTTCCACCACCAGCTGTCGTGTGACACAAGAGACATGCTCGTGACCCACAAGTCCTAAATTAAATAAGTATAACGACTAATATACCCACGGCTCTGCGTATCTATTGTATTGCATTTAATTGAGCCTGAATATTTCGGTATATTTGAGCCTGCTTCCAGTTCGATGAAGCCCTTCACCCCTTCTGTTTCGTCCTTTCTTTCCACTTTCTTTCAGCCATTCCCCACCCTCTCCACTCCGGTGACTCAAGCACAACAAGTATAATTCATACTTTAAATGCCCACATGGCAGATTTAAGGACTGCATATTAAATGCGCAATTTATAGTCTCAACGTGGTGTGGACTAATACAACATGAGACGACACGAGCTGAAAGCAGCCGTACTTGACTCTTTGGGGTTTGTACCATGTCTTGTGATGAATACTTGAACTGACTAGGCTTGGCAGGCACATTGTTATCTCCGAGGCCATAATTGTTGTTCCCTAAAACGCCCCGTATATTGTTATTGGTCCACATAGTCACCCCAGTCTATGATTTGTGTAAGCTTTTCTGCCCCTTTTAAGCGTGCAGTCTAATCCATTCATCCGACCTTCCATCTATGAGTGTAGCAATGCCAGCTTGGTATAAGCCATGTCCATGCTCTAGAACCTGGCCCCGAGGCACATCTGTCTTGTGGACGAAGAGGTGAAACTCTTTTACTGCCTCTTAGGCATGCGTCTCATATTCATCTTCCATATTGTTACCATCGTACTCCAGATCGGTCTTGACTTTCTCCAGCTGCTCGCTGATGTAATGATGCATGTGTTTATCTGCTTCCTGACGCTGTGTCTCACGTTCTGGATCAAGATCTCGTACACTATTGTCGTCCTCATCTCCATTGACCGAATTATCAAAGTCACTGCGCGCACCGATTGAGCGCGCTGTAGAAGAACGCCGCATTTGCGGCTTGACTGGTTTGTCCTTCTCCCCTCCGCGATGGAACACATCATCGAAGTAATGGGCCATTCCAACGGAAGGCGTTCGTGGAGTCTGTGGCAAACGGCAGCTGATTCTAGGGGAGAGTTAGCTTTTGAATCCGCTTTCAGATCATTCTTGACTTACCCAGTGTCATGGATCATACGGGCGATCAAACCAGTCCAACCACACTGATGTGTCGCGCCCAATCCACGACCAGTATCACCATCGAAGAATTCATGGAACCAGAGATTATCCTTCCAGTGTGGGTCGAAGTCAAGTACGTCGTTTCCATCGTTGATGCTACGACGACCATCATCACGACGAGCGAATAAATGTTGTAGCCTGTGCTGAACCTCTTCCGACACATGACCCAGGTGCATGTAGTCGCCTGAGCCAGTTGGGCATTCGACCTGGAATTGTGGGCCGTAGAAAAGGTAGAACCGCTGCAGGGATTCGACCAAGAGGAAGTTGACACATAGCCAGATAGGACCTCTCCAGTTACTGTTGCCTCCAAAGAGGCCAGTGTCGGAATCGCCCGGGACATATCCTACGGTGAACTTTTGTCCATTGACGTCCATTGAGAATGGATTTTCCTTGTGGTACTTGGACAGAGATCGAATACCATGCTCGCTAAAGAATTCATTCTCATCCAGCATTCTCTTGAGGATCTTCTCCAGACGCTCTTTACTGACCATAGAAAGGAGGATACGATTGCCCTTTCCTCTCTTCCTGATGCTGGCCATGTTCCTCTCGGCAAGATCACATCGGTTCTCCATAAACCAATCAACGCGCTTCTTGAACGACGGTAGCTTGTTGATCAGCTCCGGCTCCAAGGTTAGAGTGGCGTAGAGTGGAATGAGACCGACAAGCGATCGGACTGGGAGCTGCTGAGTCCAGGGACCGCCCCAAGAAATCGCGTCATAGTAAAATCCGTCCTCGTCGTTCCACAGTGACTTCTCTTCGGCGTTTCCAGCCTTGAAGGTCATTGCATCACTGATGAAGATGAAATGCTCGAAGAACTTGGATGCGATATCCTCGTAGATGCGCCTGTGCTTTGCCAGCTCAAGGGCGATATTGAGCATACACAAGCAGTAGAAGGCCATCCAGCCGGTGCTGTCAGCCTGCTCGAGAACACCTCCTGTGGGCAGAGGCTCGGAACGGTTGAATAAGCCTATATTGTCCAGTCCAAGGAAACCTCCCTCAAACACATTCTTGCCGTCCACATCCTTTCTGTTGACCCACCAGGTAAAGTTCAACAATAACTTTTGGAACACACGCTCCAAAAAGTCCAAGTCTTGGCGTCCATATAGCTTGCGCTCAATCTTGAACACACGGAAAGTGGCCCATGCGTGCACTGGTGGGTTGACATCTCCAAAATTCCACTCATACCTATAGAAAACATCAGCCAGAAACATTTTCAACATATGCAATTCGTTGACTTACGCCGGCAATTGTCCATTTGGATGGCAGTACCACTCCCTGGTGAAGAGGTCGATTTGCTTCTTGGCAAAGTCGGGGTCAATCATGGCAAGTGGGATACAGTGGAAAGCACTATCCCAAGCTGCAAAGAAGGGATACTCCCATGAATCCGGCATGGACAGGATGTCGTCAATGTGCAGATGCTTCCATTGCGAGTTCCTGACAGCTTTCCTGCTAGGAGGCGGAGGCGGTTGGGCCGGGTCGCCATTAGCCCACTGGTCCCAAATGAACTGATAATATTGTTTACACCACATCATTCCCGAGAAAGCTTGTCGCTGAATGTTGCGTAGATCATCACTCATCGGGAGTGGGCTGAGTCGGTAATAGAAATCGTCTGCTTCGTCTCGGCGCTTCTCGACAATGTCGTCGAACTCCTCTTCGTCAAGGTACGTCTCGGCTTTCTTGCTGAAACGGAAACGAACGACTTTGGACAAATATCAGTAATTTCTCCCGATAATGGCGTGACCTTGCAAGCAGCTTACCGGCACATTCCCCAGGTGCGACACCACCAGACTCATTGAAAGCAAATGAAGCTGCAAACTTGGTGCCGGTTTTGGCAGGGTTGATGGCCTCCTTCTTACCTTCCACAATGTACTGGTGGAACGCATCCTTGACATGCGGCACTTTGTTCTTTTGTCCATAGAGCAGATCGGTATTCGTGTCGTTGTCAGTAAACAGGAGCTGAGGCTGAACGTCGTCTCCGCTAGGACCAACACCAGGCGAAGGGGAGAGAAGAACATAGCGATCACCAAGTTTATGGTGCTTTGACTTGGCCAGGTTCTCGGCATGAGCTGAGATGGACGGTTTGAGTTTCTCGTCCTCTCTGCCCCAGGCCCAGGTGTTGCGGAACCACACATGCGGAACAATATGAAGGGGAGCAGGCTCTGGGCCTCTGTTCCATGCGGTAACACGGAACAAAAGCTCCTCGGCGTCGTCATCATCCTTTGCGGTCTCAATGACGATATCCCAGTACCTGTCTTCTTCGAAAATGCCAGTGTCAATGATTTGGTATTCCTTGTCTGTCTTGCCTCGCTTTGCGTTTTCTTGCAGGAGATCCTCGTAAGGAAATGCCTTTTGTGGGTATTTGTAGAGATATTTCATGTAGGAGTGCTAGAGTCGTGAGTACTAGCGGTCAAATCTAAGCGGGTAGTACATACCGTCTATAGAAAGCTTCATTAGCATCATTCTTTTGCAGGGCAGCGCAAAGACTTACAGGAGTGTTATCTAGATGAAAGTGAGCTTCCTTGATGCTTTCACCATGGTTGCCTTGAGGGTTGGACAAGCCAAAGAGTCGCTCTTTGAGGAAGGGACTAGATGCCTGTAAGCAGTGGAACCAGCTTGGTGATCCTATGTCAGATGCACGCACTCTTGTTCGTTCCAGAAAGCAAAAGCAATGTTCTGCAGACCGTGGGTATCGGAGACACCGGCGATGCCGTCCTCACCCCACCGGAAAGCTCGAGATCGGGCGTCGTCATGAGTAAAGTCTATTAGACGACATTCTTAGTATGCAAAAGAGGAAGGCTGATTCCAGGGCGGGTCTGTACTCACGGCTCCAGGCATCGCCATCGGCACTGTAATCCTCACGCACTGGAGGATGGTGGTAAGCACAGAATCTTAGATATTGATATGTCGTGGGATTAGAGCGGTCTTGCCTGTTGCCCATTGCCGCTCCGCAACGTAGGGCCCCCATTTCTTCCAGTACTTGAGACGGTCACGATCTTCCTTGAGGCGCTTCTCTTCCTCGGTGAGGTACTCGTGGCCATCGAAAACAACCATGGTGGCGGTCAGGACAGGACAGGAC
Organism: Truncatella angustata; assembly: GCF_020726525.1. NCBI lineage: Eukaryota > Fungi > Ascomycota > Sordariomycetes > Amphisphaeriales > Sporocadaceae > Truncatella > Truncatella angustata. Next base: position 200,422 of record NW_025763390.1, on the reverse strand, counting down.
AGGAACCGTGATCCGAGCAGTCTAAGCAGCAGCAACAAGAAGTAGAATTATGCCGTCACTTGCAGGGTCAATCAGGCTCAATGGCAACGAGAACTCGAGTGAGAAACTTGTCTCGGCCGTCTAACGAGTGCACACAGGAAAAGAGCTTGCAGGAAACCTTAAAATGATAAGTAGGTGTAGGTGTAGGTGGAGTGTAGTGTGGCAGAAAGAATTCAGGTACGCGAAGCAGCTTAGGTGCCGTTGCTATCTAATTCTGGCAAGCCGAAGATGAGGAGAAGGGCTAATAACGTCAAGTAGGATGGGCCTACATGTGATTGGGTTGCTACACCGGCAGGTTGTGTGCGGGCATTTCGAGGACAACAATTACTTAGCTTAGACCAAGACAGGGCCGCTCATCAGCAAAGTTGACGATGCAACGACGAGATACGGACTACTGGGGCTCTGTCATGGAGGGGTAGGAATCTCCAACGCTAGACGTGGGCTGGATGCGAAAAGTGTCGCTTCCCATTTGCTCTTCCCTGTCGCTTAGTAGAGCCAAACCCATAATCTCCAAAGTATAGAGACGGGGAACTGTGCGGAGAATTATATGGGGAAGCAAGTACTGGAGACAAGCACGACGAGCAGCTCCCTGTCCGCAACACCGCTAGCAACGGGACTGACATCATTGTGCCCAACTGTGCCCTCAACAATCCCCGTTACGAACTGCCAAGTTTCTCGATCGGCCGTCAAAGGTGCGATTTCAATGGCAGTCTCGAAATTCAAAAAGAGCCTCAGGAGTAACTCATACCCGCATCCTTGCAGAGTTAGATCTTGAAGTTCGAGTCTAGACCGACCGGGTCCACCACTGCATGTACTGTAGTATATACGGTATTCAGCTATCAACCAACCCAAACTCTTAGGAATTCTGCGTCAAGAACTCCTGCCCCGTGTCCTGTTTCGAAATATCCCCTATAGAGTCTTGGAACCATGAAGTCATGGGGAGCGGCATTGCAAAATTTGTTGAGTAGCTAAGGAAGATAAGCCAGCACTTCGCCATTCGTCCCAGTATTTCTGGTGGCCTACCACTGTTACACGAGACGTGTGGTGTGGTGTGGTGGATTTTTGTCGCAGTCACGGAGAATGACCAACTCGAACTTTGAGTACGCAACCATAAGCATAAAGAAACTCGATCATGTGATGTTCTAACCTACGCCACGAAAACTGACCTCGCAGCAGTACTATAATTCTGCTTTCTAAGTAGGCCGCTTAAAGATTCTTACTGCTCCCTTCTATTCAGGCGGTTTACCATTTATTTGTTCGGAAAGTGCATATAACTTGATGCGGAAAGCCCGACACGTTTTGAAATGAGTGACGATAGGATCTTGACACCCACGATCGCTAAATATGTCCAATTTTGAAAATTACCTTAAAACCTCATGTAGCCAGGGGGTCAGTACCGAAAGGAGAGGGACTGGTTACTGTGTTAGTGTCCATAGCAGGAAAAAGACGCTCATATCAAACTGGGGTCTTCGTTTCCGGATCGTGAATCTTTGTATCCCCTGGCCCTTATAGCAAAACATATACGCATCCGGCTATGAGCTCCGTGTGCAACAGGGGCCGTCTCCATGAAGCAAGTATATTATTGAGGAACGATGGCATCTTTGTAACGACCCTTCGTTGCGAGTTGTTGAACTCCTAAAGATCAGCAGTATAGTGTTGACCTACTTGTAGACCATGGCCGTTGCGTATCTCACACAAATCCGAGCAAGAGGGCGATCTAGTGGAACGCGATAATGCAACTGTGCATTACAATTTCGGTGTCAACGATTCTCAACTGGTCTTCACACTTTCAGGGCTCTCTTCAAGCAGTGGGTGGATTTTCTTCTTCTTCTTCTTCTTCTTCTTCTTCTTCTTCTTCTTCTTCTTCTTCTTCTTCTTCTTCTTCTTCTTCTTCTTCTTCTTCTTCTTCTTCTTCTTCTTCTTCTTCTTCTTCTTCTTCTTCTTCTTCTTCTTCTTCCTCCTATTTCTTTCTTTCTTTCGACAATAAATCCCTTCCTCGAGAAGTTAGTTTCGTTTCGTATAAAACTATTCAAGAATCAAGAGCACCATATCTTGAACTAGAAGTTTTATTTTGCTAGTAAAGCTGAGATCGAAGGATGGTTGCTGCAGAGCTGATGTTGGCTCTGGGTCATCGTCAGCAGGTGTAGGCAACTCAGACATTCCAGTCCAACCACTTCTCAAGAAATGAATAACTTTACCATCGCAAATCGCCGCATCCACGACCGTCTAGTATTCCGTGATATTGACTCGCATCCAGGAAGCTGGACTAGGCGCTAGATTTACGGGCTCAAGAGGTCACGGAAAGTAAGAATAGACTCCGCAAAGCCTATGCAGATCGGCTGGCAAGTTGAGCGAGGAGTATCTGCTATCTACCTAATGGTCTGTTAGCTTCGCTTTCTTGCAGTTCTTTCCTGGAATTTCGATGGCTTCGAGACACACGATTTGATAACTATATGTCAAACGAAAAATAGGACTGGACTAGATATGTAAGGGGTAGTAGATCTGACTGGTTTCTGGCGATTTACTTATTGATAGTAGACTGTAAAGACTGCATCGAGAGATTCGTATCACTGGTCGGTATTTAGGCCGCATTTAAACAAGTAGTCATGCGGGCTCTGGTCAGTTCAACAACGACAGAGCTGTCATTATCAAGCTGTCTTCGGAACTCGATCTTACACTCCAACTGGGTTGTGGGCTAGTAGGATTAGAAAATTCGGGGAACTGCCGATCGCCCCTTTCGGCGATTGATGATATACTTGCCACGAGAAGTCTTCGGCGAATTTCCCGTAAGTTGTTTCTTTAAAGTATAAAATAAATGCATTAATATTAAAAGGTAAGAAAATATAAAGTAATTGGTCAAATATACTTATTTTATATACTAATTATTAATATTATGTAATTAATGAATACTTAATTATCGTGTTTTTTTAATTAATATTAGATATTACATAAGTGGGAGTTTTCCTTTTCCCGTACGGATATTATCTACGTATGTACACCGTGTACGACTTATACTTTCCTTCCTTTATCGTTTCGGAAACATGATATTAACTAGGCCTCATTGCTCACGTTATTATCTCATTTGGTAAAGTAGCGACTGGTGACCAATTATGCTGTTCGAATATGGTCTTATCATTACCCGACATTAGCTGTTACGTGAGGTATACTGATCTGATATCTGCGGATCAAGTGCTCAATTCTGTTTCGGTCAAGGCCAATTTTCGGCATAACAAACGTAGCATGCCGTCGATGTCTTCTAGTCATCAAGGAAGTTCGTTAATGGGAGCCATAAACCATCGGTGGTAAGTTGCCCTTGGATTTACTCTTTGATATGACGACACCAGATGGCCTGATGCATGTTACCTACTAGTGCCAGCGCCAGCACGCGAGATGTTCGCGGCCTCAATGGTTCCATCAAATTGCCATGCACAAGGACCATATTGTCTGAATACGTCAACAAAATATGACTTTAAGATGGCTCAGAATAGTAGCAAGTCATCTGCCCCGAGCGACTTGACATCCAATACTGAGTTTTCACCCCTACACTCAGCCTTTTCCAGGTCCTCTATCTACCGGCAACCCTTCTAGAAGTGAGCAACGCACAAACCCGTTGTCGAACGTGGTAAATACATCGCCACCGCCGCCAGAATCTCATGCTTGGCAAATCGTACGGGTAGTATTTGCTCAGCTTGATCTCGCGGTAGGAAGCGCTCCGCCCAGAGATCAGGCGCCGGATGTACCGGGAAAGTCCAGACGACCTCGTCGATGTGGTGCAGCCAGCTAGGGCCCAGGATAAAGTTGTCTATCTTGAGCGTATACCCGTCGTTCTCAATGTCCTGCCGCAGCCGTCGCGAGATATGGATACTAGAGCCGAGGCGCATGTATTCATTATACACCGAGTTCGGCAGTGACAAAGTTGGTAGCGTATTGGTATCGATATTGAACGTCGATGTCGTTTCGGAGCCAGGATCCGTTGCGGCCTTGGATTAAGTACGGATTCGCTTGAAGAGTTGAGGGTCGCGGACCATCTCAACCGGCATATACGCCCTTATGGGAACAGTATTGGCACTGATGCTGTCATTAGGTCAATTTCAAGGCCAGTGGAAAACAAAGTTGAAAGGCAAGAATTGTGGGGTGGAAAGAGAAAAGAGAGAAAGAGAGAAAAGCCCGTACGCTCATATCAAAACCCTTGTGCATCGCCGCTCGTCCCTCAAAGCTGATGCTGCAGGCATTTCTCTCGCGCACAAGCCTGTGTCCAATAATTTTCTTGCTTTGTTAGCCCGCTAATTCCTCCTGACTATCACTCTTATCGTACACGGTCTTGATTTTCATGCTCTGGCGTCGCTCGGCCTCCATTGCCTTTTTGAGATTTGGAGAACGGAAGCCCGCAATACTTATTCGTACATCCCGCTTGGCTGCCTTTATGGGCTTTCCAATATCCGCCTCCTCGTCGCCAAGTTGCGAGAACTCGGACAGGTCGTATATATCCCTGTTCCCACTGCGGGCGTTCACGTTGCGGTGGGTGTTCGACTGATAATAAGCCATACCGCTCGTAGGTCCTCCAGAGCCAGTCGAGGGCTTGGTCCAGCCAAGGCTATAGCTGATTTCCTTGAGTAACGGTCGTAATGTTGCAAGGCACCCGGCGGTTATGGCAAGACCTTGCTCGACGGCGGACCAGATCGCGATATCAACGGTGGCATAGAGAAAGTCGAAGTTACGGAACTGATGTAGATATGGGAATCTAGCCACAACGGCAGATGATGCACTAATAGAATGTTTTAGTTCATAAGCAACATGGGAAAGGTAAACAATCATGACTCACACGCAACCCATAGCTAGAATGGGAATAATAGTAAACTTTATTCTGCGATCGATCTGAAGATCCCACAGCAGGAAACCAGGAAGAATAGCAAATGTGAAGTCAGAAATGACACTGAAGGAGCTGTAAAGAGCAGCAAGTCCAATGATAACCTCAACGCTAACACATGTACCATTGTGAGGATTACCGTAGAAGGTGCCTACTCTTTCCCAGAAAAAATTGACTGGAGAACATTGAAGAAGAGTGACGAGAAAGAAGGCGATGCCAGCGAGGACGGAGAAGAGCATGGCGGTATATATGGTCCATATGTGAACCTTCTTCACTGTGATACGGAGCAGAAAGCAACCGATGGACATTTTCGAAGCGATCATGCAGCACGCATAGAAGAGATAACAAAAAAACCAGCACTGAAATGTCAGCTATCAGCAATGTTTAACAATATTATCTGTGTAAGCCAGCATACCTTCATGGCAGATGCAGCGTCGCTCTCAGTGAGGTCTGCAAAGTGGCGGCCGGTTCCATAGTGTACACCGGCCATAGAGAATGAAGCAAACAAGCTGAACGCAGTCTAGATTCAGAAATGTCAATATTGTCATCCCAGAGATTAAGGTCATCTTACCGATGCCAGAACCATGAACCAGTCATCGATTCCCCATGACTTAACCATGAACAATCGAACGTAACATCTAAGCAGTGTTGTAATGATAGCCAGAGTCATAAAAACAATATCGACACTAAGAAGCTGTGGGCCTCTGTTCTCGATATCGGTAGACATCTTTGCAGATACTGACGGACTGGTCTCCTACTTCGTCGAATCCCTATGGCTGGTCACGAAGAGGCAGCAACAAGGTTTACACATCCTCAAGGCAAGGAATGCGGAGACATGGCGATTATATGGATTAAATCAAAGCAAGCGCCTGCACGTCAATACGGGTATATCGTTTGCCCCAAGTGTTTGGCTCCAATTTGGCCTCCCCGGCGCCCTTTCCTGGTTCCTGCACTACGGTATGCCATGCGGACAGGGACCGCTCTCGATCTGACGATGATTTGTATTACCAGAGGTTTTGCATGGCATTTTGGGATCGCTCGCCTCTTTGACCCATGGCGAGTGTCACCTAGCCAGCCGCTTGCAGCTAGACCTACCGGATACCAAAGATGGTACATAGTACCATTCCAGCAGAACGGAACCGGTTTCCGAAGATGAGTCTGAGGTTCGTGAGCCTATGGAGACTACTGGAGACCAGGCCAGCCAGTAAAATCAATTTTGCAGTAAATCTGGGCCTTGAATACTGAATGTGGCGCTGGAACCGGTGCTAGGGAGCCACGCTTGTCCCTGCATCTGCTAGGGCCGGGTGTATGGGTTGGTACATATGTAGTACTGAACTCCATACCAAAGAAGTGTAAGCCAAGTAGTTATAGGCAAAGTAGTGGCCAAAGCTCACCTGCATATATACATAGTATATCGGTCCCTGCCTCAGATCACACGTTTTTGACAGAACTATCGTGGGGCACCGGACGATAGCTAACATGGTCTGTGATTGGAAATATTGTTCTCTATCGGCACCAAAGAGTAGGCTAAGATCAGCGCTTCTGCCAAGCACAGACGCTTAGAAATACCATTCTGCTTGTGCAAGTTGAAACACAAATTGATTTGCTAAACTGGACCCCTTTCAGGATAGTGTGCAGTCCACATATACGTTTTCGGCTGATGTCAAAGCTCGAGCCAAGATAAAACCAGTGCTTCAAAAATGGACTGGTAATAACACCGTGATCCTCCCCTCATAAGATGGCGGACTCGTTGGCCCGGAATGTTTCTTCAGGTGCACAGACGACGAGATGTTGAAGGATTTTTCGGCTCAATATCTACATTGCGTACGGAGGGTTGTAGATCCAGGTTTAAAGCTCCTCGCAATGCCTCCGGTGAGCTCATCGAATTCCAGTAACTTGGATTTCACGGTGAACACCAACAGTATCTGCGAGCAGCTACAGGGTTGGATAAATGCTGCAACTCTCGATCTATCGACGTGACACCGCGGTATGTAAAATTGTACGATAATCGGTAGCCTCGGTTGTGACACGGTAGTTGGGCTCGTGATGAACATGGGAGTGCCGGTCGTCGTTCGCAAAGCTTGGCTAGATACATACAGACTCTCCCTGTACAGATCCGTACTCTGCAGTAGAGACTGTATGTACTGTAGTCTAGTCTCGGACTACCGGCAACCTCCGACAGAACCACATCTTCGGGTATATTAACGGGCAGGGCTGGGGTCACACACTTCTCGAGTAATGCTATAAGTGGACACGAGCACCGTTCAGGTAGCAATGATAATGGACCTCAGCCAATTTGATACGCAGCAGAATATTATCGTAACGTTTGATCTTCCCTATTCTCCATGATCGAGTTTTACTCCACGTGGCATCGCTGAAATTTGCATTTGACAGGTGCGCAAGTGTTGGTTACTGAAAGCTTAAGCTTTTATAGGATTATCGGGGCTTGGCTTTCCAACTTGGACAATCGTTATTATGGTCAACCCCTAGGAGATTGAAGACAGAGCCAAAATGACCGCTCCTGCTGACACTGTTGCTCGACTATTCATGATGTTTTGCAATTTGGTATGATCTACGATTAGCCACAAGGCCATCAACAACAGCGGCGGTTTCTGATCAGTGGCGTCAATGCATTGGCTTACAATCTCCATACAACAAAGCAACGCAATGTAGAGCAAGGCAGGAAACGCATCACTCATGGAAGCAATCAAACGGGCCATTGGTCCAATGCCGTTGTATCTCCTTGACCGCGACAATGCCAATCCGAGTCAAGTTCTGCTGATTAAGAGGCAATCGATCGGAAGGACTTTTAGTGGGAAAAGTAGAATTACGCATTAGCGACGCGCGTTACGAAGTAGCTGCTACCATCAGCAGATTATGGGTCGATGTACTAGATCTGGAGAAATTCTACACAATGCACAAAATAAATGTCTTTTCTATATATTTTAAAGAGTAGGATTATCTCCCTAAGTAATGTTTACAACGGGTCTTGTGCTGCCCAACTATAAACATGCTACTACCAGACAGAGCAGCTTATTAATACGGTACTGTTTTATCTTACTTTTATTCGAATGATAGCATGCTCAGGTATAAAATTCAAACTTGTATTTGGACCCTTCGTTTTGTTGCGACCGATAGTCATGCTAAACACAGCAAACAGCGAGCGATATTCATGAAACGAAGTGATAAAATGGTTGCTCGCCTAGAATGTCGGAAGATGGAGGTACATAGTCCATAGGCTTCTTGCCCCATTTTCTACTTTCTTGTCTTGTATAGGAACCATATCGCAACCATAGTCGCAGCATTCAAAGACACTAAATTGCGATAAACCATCTCACCGTATGTTATACTCGCGGGCTTCATCAAGGTGTTTCCATATAACCTTGGTTTGTGCCGTTGATCCTTGATAGTACGTTGGACCTTGATAGTACGTTGGACCTTGATAGTACGTTGGACCTTGATATGCGTGATGTTGGTGTCGATTTGGAAGATGTACGACGTTTTGTGCCCGTCGCTTGATCGGTCGTCACGTATGCGCTTCAAGTACCGGAATTCATGTGATCCACAAGCAGAGGCCGTTGGTGCTGGATAAGGGCCGTAATTTGGAATACGATGGACTCTTGACTCCTCAAGAATTTAATCGGCAGTAGTCTAAATGTTGCACTGGGACATCCATTACATCAGAGCTTACAGCTAGAGTTCTTCTTATTATTTATTGCTCAAATGAAATGCTTAGGGATATCCCTTGTTCTCGCCTTACATGGTACAAGTGATATATATACATACTACCAGTGTACTTACCGATCGTTCCCTGTGTCGGTACATTGTAGCAACACGCAGTACGCTATACTATATATCTCTTACCAGGATATACATTACAGATTGCTCCAATGAATGCGATTCTAGTGGTATGAATAAAAAACCGGGGACGAATCATCGCGGAACATTGGCCGACTGCATTGAACGTTTAGTTGGTGTCGAGGATTCCGCGTATCCATTATATCATGGAGGCAACCCCCACGATTTATTGCTAATGTAGTCATATCTCAGTGTGGCCCACGAGATCACAATGATAGAGCGACATGGGATTGCAGAAGCGAAGGAAAGCAAGTGGTGAACATCCACATGGCGGACGGGTTGGATGAGGAAGATTATCCCTGAAAATGATCTGAGCCAGTGAACCGGCAGAACGGTGCCAGTGGGTCCACTGATTGGCTTCCTGGCACCCACGTGCGTTCAAGTGCATTCATTCAAAGTCGCAACACTCGAGCCTACTCAAAACTCCTCCTGGCTGCACGCAGAATGCTGCGACCAGGACCTCTTCTGATGTGCTCCCCAATAGACTGGCTGCGTCCAGCAATATTGCGTGGGCGATATTGGCGATTTAAGCTGCGGCCGTTGAGGGCACACAGCCACTTGCCACACCGGTGACCATGAAATTCGCATACAACAACATGCCCGCACAGTAGCACTGACAGAGTACTCATGTACAGCAGATGGCCAGAATGTAACTCGTCGGCCAGCAGGCGTCGGCCAAGCATAACAACTAGTAACCCACCAACCTATTCGCGTGTACAGGGATTCTTGGCTGTCCTATTTCGATGATGGATATGGATGAAAACGATTTTCAGCTACAGCCCTCAATTAGTTACGCATTTCAGCCTGAGAATGTCTCACAAGAAGCTAGCCGTAGTGTAATGTAGGGTCTTTTCTTATGCTGGGGTAGTTCACATTGAGGGGTCGAAGTCATGTCCCAGTTGAGGTTGGGCAGAGCAAACCCAAACCCAAGCCCAATCAAAGGGCGTGATCCGAGCTCGGGTATTACAGGACATGGCAGTCTGCAGTCCCCTCGTGTCGGGGCGATGAGCATGTAATCCGATCGTTGGTGCACTCCCTCCCGGCATGCTTGGTGTGAACCGAACTTAACTTGAGCCTTCCTCACAAACCTCTGGCCTAATGCCCGTGGTGGACAATTGACTGCTCTGATTTCTGAGCAATACTCTACGGTACAGTATACGTAGAGGCTTGACTCAAGCCGGACAAGACTACGACCCTTTTTCGCGGCTCGACCCCACGAACACACGAGGCTCAACGTGACTAAGGTTAAACCTTGACGGCGCCCCCAAGAGCCCATCCGATCCAATCCAATCCAATTAAGATCCAGTTGCCACAACCTAGCGACAGAACCGTCTCCCAGGAGTCGCGTTGAGGGGGATCAGTCATAGCTCCAACCGGGAAGAGCGACGCCGCTCAAATAATACACCCAGAAGCTCTGGATTAGCTATTTGGAAACATCCTGCGGGTATGAACTGTCTTGATACAAGCTCAATATGGGTTCCAGCGATCGCAAAGCTCAGCATTCTCACAGGCACTCTTCAGGGGATCCCAAGCGCCGTCAATCCGAATCTGTGAAGCTCGAAGGCCGTCGTCGACACGCCGCGAGCGTCTCATCACCTCCCTCCACACCCTCGCTTGCCTTGCGATATTCTACCGCGACACAATCGACGTCATCTGCTCATCGCACGAGCGCGTCAATACGGGACGAGCCGGACTCGCCAGATTCATCCACCTCGCTCGATTCGATTGTTGACGACCCCTTCTTCCAACGACAATACGCTGCCGATAAGTCGGAGCATATTTACGAACGTCGAAAGCCTGCTCCGTTCAGCCCCCGCCATGGGACTCCGCCCCCTAAGACCCAGCCAGTGCCACCAAATCCATTACCAAGGAGAGTTTCGCTGATTGCGAATGAGACCGATGATCGGGTATGCTCAGCTGACTTCGTGACATTGGAGCTTGTATAGGTAGAACAAACAGCTGACTGACTTGGTGAACGCTCAGCCTGCTACTCGAGACACAATGGAGAGCATCAATATTGCAGTCATAGGAGCCAATGGGGTGGGCAAATCCCACTTCATACAGAGGGCGCTGTCTCTGTCGAGGCCTCCAGGCTCCCAGCCATCGGCAGCGCGTATCAACATTGACCATGTACCATACGCGGTATCTTTGTTCGAGCTCGACCTTGAATATTTCGATGTAGATCCAGAAAAGCAGATACAATGGCCGAGACAAGTGGGCGGTGCTATGATGCCTGCCATCCACGGTGTTTTGCTTCTTTACGACGTTATGAACAGGGATAGCATCATTGATTTGCCACAGACGCTGAGTGAGTGGTCAACCTGTGGTCGTCTGGCCATGAATATATCACAAGAGATTTGGAAGCTAAAGAGTCATCAGCTGCCCTGGTCAACTCGTCCCTCCCGACAGTCCTCGTTGCCACAAAATGCGACAACCCCGAGAGCGCCAGGCAAATCGACACCGAGGGCCTTGCCACTGCTTGCAAGTCCTGCATCGCAAATTTCAAAACATCCGCTAGCAAGCCCGAAAGCGCGCGCATGTCGCTGTCCACATTGCTCAAGGCATTGATCATTGGTCGCCAAGGTGAGTAGCTGCAAAAAAGGCGTTGTGTTGTTGGCTTGCGTTGCCTAGCTTCCATAAATGCAACTACCGTTGATCACATGGCCCCAATTGCGGGCCTATAAAAGCAATATCTGTTGAAAAATATTCATGTACTAATGCGTTACAGACGAATCCGGAGAAGCGACTGGCAGACGGCGGGCTGCTTCTGTAGCTCATCTAGACAAACCGTTCGATCTCTCAAAAGGCCGGCCACTCAGCCAGCAGAGCAAACACAGTCGTGCTAGCTCAGACATGTCACTTATAAAGGCATTTTCTCAAGCAGGCAAGAACCATGGGACCCCACTGGACTTCCACATATTAACTGTTCAGTAGTGCCGGGACTGGATACGTATGAGAACGCGGGTGACGAGACAACTGTCTCCAGTATGCTTCGTACCCCGGGCATTCGCCTTGATAAGGGTGCAACAGGGTTTCGAGATATCGACGAATCTGACGGCGAATCGCATCGGTACTCTGACGACATTCCCATACTTCAACGAAACGACGATTTAAACTTCGACCGTCCGGCCAAGAAAGCCGGGGTAACATTTGATGACCTTGTTGACCGCTTGATCGCACCTAGATTCTCCAGGGCGGACTCCAACTTCTCTGACGTATTTCTATGCTTGTACCGCAAATTCGCGGCACCTAGCGAATTGTTCTCTGCAATACTGCTACGGCTGGAGCGTGTGAAAGAGGACAAATCAACACATTATCTCACCAAGACCGCCACACAATTACGCATCATTGAGTCGGTGGCCAAATGGGTGCACTCCTATCCTGGCGATTTTGCAAGGCCAGCTACCAGAAAGAATCTTGAAGAATTCATTCGCCACCTATCAACAGAACCGATATTCGCAGCAGCGTCACAGCAAATGAGGCGCGTCTTAGATCTAAGCGTGTTTGAAGACGACGACTCGGGATGGGCCAAGGCCGATGATGCCGGCGGCAGCACGGTTTACGCGAGTTCGACAAGGGTAGGCTCTCTCAGTCATGACCTTGCTGAAAGTATGAGCTCTTTGAATGTGAGCGAGCCCGTTGATAGGAGGCCATCTGCGAGCTCGTCACTCGCCACGGACTCAACAGCCTCAACGAAGGTTCACCAGTTCCAATTTCACTCGTATGACGACTATGAGCAGGAGGCTGCAACAATGGTGCCAAGCTGTACCATGCCCCTGACGAAATTCCGTTACCATATTTTCATGGACACATCAGATGACGACATTGCCGACGAGCTCACAAGGATCGACTGGGTCATGTTTTCTTCTATACGTATCAGAGATCTGGTGCGACATGTGAGCCTAAGCGCTCAAGCAAAAGAGAACACCAACAGTATGAAGAACGTAAATCGCATGGTTAATCACTTCAATCATATCGCGAAATGGGTAGCAAACATGGTTCTCATGCGGGATAAGGCCAAGCACCGGGCCCAGATGCTCGAAAAGTTCATGAATATTGCGTTGAAGCTACGGGTGCTTAACAACTATAATGGCCTAGCAGCCATTCTGGCTGGGATTAACGGAACAGCTGTTCATCGCCTTACACAGACACGTAACCTCGTCCCTGCTGACGTTCAGAAGCGCTTTGCGAGACTGGTATTGCTGATGGGCACGCAAAAGAGTCATTTCGCATACCGCCTGGCTTGGGAGAATTCACCACTGCCACGCATTCCCTTTATGCCTCTACACCGTAGGGACCTTGTCTCTGCCGAGGAGGGAAGCATGACATTTGTTGGACAAGAAGGCAACCGTATCAACTGGAAAAAGTTTGAAGTGCTGGGCGAGATTATTTTACCCATTATCAAGAGCCAGGGAACTGCTTACCCTAACCTTACCAAACACGACACTGCAAGGGAACTTATCCTAGATTGCCTAATGCCAACTGATGAAGAGGTACGAAAACCACGTTAGTACATCCTCGTCAGAACCGCTTTACTGACCACTGGTTTTTAGGATATTTATCAGCGCAGCTGCCAGGTCGAGAATCCGGGTGGTGGCTCCTTTGACGGGAAGAAGAAATTCCCTTGGTTTGCGAAACAGTAATTAATGCACATAATCGGAAATTGTTACGAATTTAGCGTCATGTTCGTGCGAGTCAGATTGATGAAATTTGCACACAGTAGACGAGTTGGACATTGGGACATAACGATAGATTTTGCAACTGGATAGAAGATTTCAGTGCCACCTTTCAATACTTAGATACCCGTAGCACCTAATAGGCTGTGTACCTAGTTTATTTGCAACCAAGAGCATCATAAAAAATATTAACCTAGTTGATTGTGCCATGCTTCTGTTTGAAGCATGCACCAGGGCTGTCGGGACGAGCCAATTGAGACGCGAACATTATTACTTATATTGACTGTTCAATTGCTCAGGTAAGTTCAGAAAATCCGTTGCCGTGTTCTTCGATGTTCGTCCATATCCCTCTGCATCGACAACTTATCACTAGAGTAGCCCACGACTGTAGAAACTCGTTCGAAACATCTTATCAATGGATAAAGGCTCGGCTACGATCAGACTCTTAAACCTAGGTCCTCGACGACGTGCAGACGCAGGTGCAGTACGAGTAGCTACCGACCCAGGTACACTAGAAGAACCGCGCAAATAATCAGCCACGTCGCTGTTCTGCACTATGTTCATGCAAATATCTCTATCAAGTGCCCGCAGGAAAGGGGTATACGCACGCGAGACTGGGAGCAGTTGATATGACTGGCGCCGCAGCCCCGTGGATGCTGGTTGCAGCAATATGTGTTGCAGTCTGTTGTTGAGAAGAGGGCAGGTCAGAAACGCTTTGGCTCAACTTGTTATGACAAATATGCAAGCCTCCTTAGGATCTTTATTGATGCACTACTTACTGACACAGTCCACGCGTCTCCTGTCAGGGTCGCGATGATTAGCTCCATATGACACGAGAGAAACAGACAAGATAGTTTTACGCACCACCACAGAGAAGAACGGTTCTGGGTTCGGCGATGTCGCGGGTACAGCTGTGACCGCCCCAGTGAGCAGAGCTAGAGTGGCGACAGCAAAATGCATGGTGAGAATGTAAGTTTTCGGGGATCAGAGGAGTTGGTATGGGGATTGGAATTCCTACGGTATAAGTCACAGTTCAATCGACTTTCATGCTCCTATATAATTATACACCAACCGAAAGCGGCGTCTCAGCACTACCTGCGTGGCTCGTGGCTTGGTTCGAAATCTAGAACTGGCCCATGGGTTGCTCACTTGCATCCACGGAAAGGATACCCTGAAGGAATCGTCTTGGCGTGTAAGCCATCAGTCAACTTGAGTCCCCATTGGCCGTGACATGATATTCTGCAAAGTAAGCACGTCGACTACGACCAAGGCAATATCGTCTCGTCACCGAAGATCTCACGCGTTCGTTCTGTAAGGGATAAGCAATGGCGGTGATGAAATACTTCAATGATAGTGATAGTAATTACGGGCCGCCCCTTTCGTCCCCTGCTTTTCTCCATTTCGACGTATATGCCGACCTCAGAACTTCTCATACTCGGTCTCAGTGCAACAAACCAAAATTCACAGGATAAACCACCTCAGTGTGGTAATATACGGACCAGGGCTTGGGTAGCATCCCTCAAATCCTGTTTTCCATGTCAATTATTCCTTCTTGCGAGTCGTACCAATATGGTGCGAGGACCTAACTTATGTTGTCGTCATTCTAGAACTTCACGCAACACTTACTCTAACCATTCATTGATTCGGGGCTGTCGAAGAAAGAGCCTTCGGGTACGGCTTCCCCAAAATGATGCTCCAGCTGTCCTTGACATCAGTGGTCATGCGTCCCCTAGACGCCGGTTCAGCAATTAGTGTGACAGTATTGAACTTCCAAACGACTGCCGGTGCAGCTTATACTGCACAAGACATAGCTGACAGTGCGATCGTGAATGTTTTGCATCATACCGAACCATGCGCATTGCGGCAGGGCGAATATCACTATCGTCCGGTGAAGCGGCAATCGCAAGATTCGGAGACAAATGCTTCTTCTATTTTCAACCGCTATACACAGCCGGCTTTCTTCCAAGAAAACCGGAGATCCTTGCCGCTCTCATTCCCTTGATTACACATGATCGCCCCCCCTAAACAAAGAAAAGGTAATTTACAGGGTGTCGGAAAGGAGCTTGTTCATCTTGGCGATCTTGGAGGAAACGGAGAGGTCGATGGTACGGTCGCCAATCTCAACAACAAGTCCACCAACAATATCGGAGTTCACGGTGTTGGTGACCTTGAGCTTCTTGCCCTGGCCAACGTAGGCAGACTTGGAGACGGCGGACTCGAGGCGGTTCAGGGTCTTGTTGTCCAGTTGCTAGATAGAACATGTCAGCCATTCCCCGATCGCATAACCTCGTCCTGATTCGAGTATCCATGCACACGTACCGTAGCGCTGGTGACGATCATCTCAACCTCGCCGCGGGATGCGCTCATCAGCTCGCTGAACTTCACGGCGACGCCCTTGAGGATGCTCAGACGGTTGTACTCGGCCAGGGTGGAGAGGAAGTTCTTGACGGTCTCGTTGGAGCCGGAGGGACCGAGGGCCTTCTGCAGCTCCGCAACGATCTGGCTCTTGTCGGAGTGGGACAGCGTAGGAGTGCTCAGGATGGTCACGAGCTTGGGGTCCTTCTCGAGAAGGCTGCCGAGGGCGTTGATGGCCTTAGCGGTAGGGTCGAGCGAAGAGGACTTGACAGCGGCAGTGTACTAAATGGCTCATGTGTTAGTCCTACCAATGCGATTCCATGCTTCCCATGTTGTGCTCAGATCGGGTCTACTAGAGCCAATTGACCACTTGCGAGGCCAGTTGGAGAGATCGTCTGCAAACACACGGGCGGACCGAGAGATTGCCGTACCAGAGCAGTGGCATATGTGCCATCAAGACCGTAGACAGCGACCGGGGCCTTGACCTCCTGGGTTGCGGCAGCAGCAGCGTAGTTTCGCACGGCGGCGCGGGCAATGGTGCGCTGAGGAGCGGCAGCGCGTGCAGCGCGGAAAGCTGTTCGGGACAACATGGCGATGGAATGGGGTGGGTTGAAGGGGGATTGAGATGTCGTCTTCCTTTCAAAGCTCGCTTTTCCCCAAGGTCGCTGCAAGAATTGAGCACTTGGACCAGAGACCGGGTCCTTTCGGGAATTTCGCGGCCTGAATTAGACCTGTGGCTTGACAAGGCATGGACAAATCAACTGTGGCGCTCATGTCGTTAGTCTAGGTTAGCGTAATCCATGCTGGCAGGCTGGTGGCAGTCGAGTCGGAGAATGTGGCGCCCAGTTTTGCCCTCTTAAGCCCCCCCAGCTTTCAGGTTTGTTTGCTTGGGTGTTCCTGCCACCAGATTAGTCTAACCGCAAACTTGACGGGCACATGCACTTGCCCACTTTTCGCCGATTTCACCAGTTCAGGCTTCAAATGCTGAGCCCAAAAGTACCTACGGATCCGTACGCCCATCCCTCGCCCGACAGACATACAAACAAACAGACAGACGGACAGACAGACCGGGTGCTTTGCTCGTTTCCGTCAGCCTGATCCTATTTCCATCTCTCCATCTCTCATCCAGTTGTATATTTGCGCGACTAGAGATACACACGTACTCGGGATACTCGCGCTTTTCTCAGCACAGCTTCAGACTGACTTCATTTGCCATCTGCCGAGACCCTCTTGGAGGCATTCTCCTACTGCTACGACAGTCCCAGTATCTTGACAAATCCGCTATCTGCTGTTCCTCTTTACTGAAAGAACTCGCTGCATCCTACTTGGACCAGACAACGCAAGAGACCAACCCACAAGCTCCTCTTGGTGCTGCTGGCGGCCTCCGACACCACTGCGTGTAGCTACGTCCTCTCAAGTCTGGGATTGCTTTGACGGCAGAGTTTTTGATCGCGTGAATTCTGTGATTCCTTTTTCTTTTTTCTTTCTTTTCTTCCCAAGGACATATTTCTGCGAAACAAAATTCCCATCGTCTCGCGCCCTCCGGAGTCAGTACATATCGGTAGGACTATCACCACGGATACTGTAGACACGTGTATCGACCGCATTCCACCCCGTCCAGGCAAGGAGTGATATATACGCCGTCTTACTAGACAACGGATCTTTCTATTTCTGTTATTCTCATCGTTCAGTCAAGCATGAAATATCTGCTGCTATGGTAAGAGTAGCAAGAATTTACCATGGGTCGAGAATCTAGGAAAACGACGCGCCCCGCTGTAGGGGCGCATGCCAAAACCCGTCATTCAAAATTGGATAGAATGGCTATGGCAGATCCTGCTGTCTACTCGACGTTAAACGCGCTCAAGCAAGCACCAACCATAAAGCACAAGACCCACTACGAAATATTCGAGAACACCGACAAGAAAGCCAAGAGGCTAGAGACCCAGGTATATAAGGATCTGTAAACTAAGCAAAGGTATGGTACTCACGAGCCGCAGATTACAACCGATCGAGTTCCTCCGCCAGGCTATGAATTTGTGGCCGCAGGCAATCCGGAACTCACAACGCTTTGCAAGGATATTTCGCGGGAGCAGGATGCTATGATATTCATTGTTTCTGTACGTTCATTACTACGACTTCTCCCACAAGACGGGACTCATGGCTTTAATTTTAGGATTCCAGGGACGACACTGTGTCTGCCCAAACGCATCGCTCTGGATGGCACTTCCGTGAGCGCATTGTGGATCTGGCTCGCGAGAAGCTCATTGCGAGTGGTCACCTCAAGCCCCAGAAAATCGCGGTGAAAGGACGCCCAGAGGCTTTACCCAAAAGCCGTGACCAAATCTTGGAGGAAGCCGAGGCAGTGCTACGGGATCTCTTTCCACGGATTCCCAACATCAGTCGTAGGGAGATCCTAAGTCATTCTTTCGACAAGGTTCGTTCCCTGCTTTGCATACGCTGGTTCGCAGCATGCTGATTGCTCGTTTGCATCAGGACAACAAGCTTTTCAACGGCAGAGAAAAGGTTGGAATGGCCGAGGATTTACCTCTTGCTCGACGTGTTCAGCTCGCAGCGCTCTCACATATTAGGCACACAATGACAAGGTACGATGATCTCTTGAAAGAGGGTCAAAAATGGGAGAATGCTCGAAGAGCTGTAGAAAAGCCTTGTTTGGATATCATAGTCAAATGGCGAGGAGATGAAGAGACTGGTCGCGACCAGCTAGATGAGATTCTTCGGGAAGTCATTGAAATATCCGATGATGAGGACTCCGAGACAGGGGAATCTAGCGAGGAAGAATTGCTGCCAGGTCTTTCAACTGTCAGAATCAGGGACGGCGTCCTTGCAGCCCATAGTGGTGCCCGGGCTGCCATACCAGGATTAATGGCCTCCACAGGTGTTGCAACCGTTCAAGCTCCCAGGCGTGAGCCTTCGATCATTTCTCTGACCACGTCACCGCCCATGCAGCCTAGGAAGCTTACTAGGAAGGAGCGAAAGGCTGCGAAGCAATCGCAACAGCGCTTCAAGCGTTATGCCCAAGTGGCGGAAACGTTCAGACAGGACCCCCCTACCCGTGGTTCAGGGTCACCCAGGGATGTGCATATGAGCAGTCATCCTTTCACAGACCTTTCCAGACCTAGGGCCGGACATATGGACCCTCCCCAACCCGCAAGATATGTTGCGGTGTCCGGTCCACCCTCATATGCAGCAGGACAATCTTATTATCATGTTCCACAGGAAGCACCAAGACTACGTGGTCAGTCGCCGGTCTTCGTTCGGGTAGCTGAGGCTGTTGGACCCAAAGTTGGGTCTGGGGCCGATCGTCCAAGTTACGGTCCAACACCCATCTCACCTGTTCGCAACGAGTTTCAGGATATGTTGGTCCGCTCCATTGAGCCGTGCTCGCCCGGTGTGCAACGCAACCGTGAGCGTTTGTCTTCATATCTACTTCCTTCGGAGAGTAACAGGGTCTTGGAGGCACCCCGCATTGTAAGCCAGACAATGGTTGAACAGCCACCGGGTCGCGCTCGCCCTATCTCTCCTGGATATGCAACAACTGCTGATGGTGCTCCTTTGAAGCGTCACCGCGTGCTTACTCACCCTAGCAGGCAGCCAGACCTGTTTTCGGGCGCTGGGTTCATACAGGTACACAGAGATACCGATCGTAGGCCAATTGGTCGAGATCATGCACCCGGCCATTATGCAGTTCCGGTCACTAGCGAGTACCATGCCAGACCTCGATCGCCAGCCGTATACGTTCAAGATGCAACACGTGCAGGCCCTAGCAACGTCATATACAGGCCAAGATCGGATCCTATTTTTGTGGGGGAGCGGACACATCATCATCATCGCGATGAAGGCCCTCTTAGATCGAGAGACCATCCGATTATTCTAGACAGCCCCCGCGTCACACCCAGGAACGGGGATGCAACTCAGCACTGGGGTTTCACAGGTTATGCTCAGCCGCCTAGGGAACGAGCTGAAGTGGCACGTGGAGTTCCTGTACCTGTGGTGCAGCGCGCTCAGGAGCGGCCGCAAGTGATATATCTCGATGAGCTGGACCCTAGAATGCCTCGACCTCGCGATCATTTGCCTGAAGCTCGACATCCTCATATTATTTCGGCTGAATCTCGCTTACCTCAGAATGCTACGCGTTTCAATACCGAACGGATCTTCCGTGATAACCAGGAACAAATTAGGCAGCAACCCATGGCGTACGCAGATGCAGGGCAACATTTTACCATGCGATCTGGAGATGGACTTTCGCATACAATTTCGAATGGAGATCCTGGGTCCAGAGTCACGCTATCCGGCAACTATCCTGCGCAGATTCACTACGAGCACTCACACCATGGCGTCACTCGGGATGCCGGGTTTGATCGTAATTCGGGTCAGCCGCTGTACCCAATACTCAGGACCCAGGTCCACGAGACTGGCTATCATTGACCCCGCCGAGATATGACCAGGGCAACCACCATTAAGGTATCTGGCATTGCTACCATCAGTGAAGGGCCTCTGGATCGTCAGTCGATCAAGGTGGTGATTACTAGGACGGGAGCAGCCGTTAATTTTGCTCCACGACGACATCGTAGTGTCAGCATGGGTGTTCCGGTGGATACTTGAATCAAGTAGGCATGGTGTGTATAGGTGATGTGAACATGCATCGGACAACGGTCTGGCATTGATACCCATTTCGCATAAGAGCATTGCATTCATTATATAGAGTTCGAGAGAAGCATTTGTTTGGAGTTTGGAGGTTGCACGATGCCTTTGAACAAGATCTGGTCGATAGTATTAGGTCGAAGGAACATGCAAGGTTTATAGGAACCTGTATATATATGCATCGCATAAAGCCTCTAAAATCCCAAAATCATACTATTGCGGTAAAAAGAAAAAGAACAAATGCTAGGTCCCCCAACGCCATACTATGCGACGATATCTTTGAAAACTATGCAAGCAATGCTTCTCCCCGTCCCGCCTGCGGTTCCTCCTTCTTTGCAGCTTCTGGCTCAGTTTGTGGTATCTCTGGCAACTTGTTGCTCGGTGCATCTGGTAATTTGGCGGGACCATTGACCTCTGCTTCCAAAGCCGCCAGCTCGTCTTCCACTTCGTCCTCGTCCTGGTTCGTTATCTGGCCGCCCAGCATCTCGCTGATCTCCTTCTGGTACGCAATAGCCTCGGCGTTCTCCCCCATGAGCAGCTCGACCTTCTCGATCCCGCCCATCTCGGCGTGGATCTCCTGCAGCACCTTGGTACCCTGCTGCAGGCCAAACACGATGTCCTTCTGTATCTGGGCGAACTCGACGCTCCGCACAAGCTGCTCAAGCTGCTCGAGCTGCGCGTCCGTCTTCTTCAGGAGCTGGTCCTGGTACTTCTTCCTCCGCAGTGCCAGCAGCGCCCGCTCCTTGTTGTTGGCCGCCAGCATCTGCTTCGCGATCTCGGTCTCGCGCGCCACCAGGGGCAGGATCCGCCGCTGGTACTGGTGCAGCTTGTCGCGCTGGAGCTTCAGGTCGAGGATCGCGCGGTCCTGCGCCGTTATGCGGCTGTTGTTGTTCCCCATCTCCGGGAGGGGTTTCCTTCCTTTCCTTCGCTATTTAGCCTCCCTTCTGTTGTGGGGTGGCGAAAACGTGTATCAGGGGTTGGAAGAAAGGGTGGTAGAAGAGATGATTGCCGGTTTGGGAACCAGGCACACGAGCAAGCAGCGACAACGTCGTCATCAGTGTATGTGAGCTGCGTGGCTGCGACAACAGGGATGGCTTATCGATAGTGGGGTACTGCGGCCGCGGAGCTGATAAGTAGTCAGTCAGTCAGTTGGCGATGGTATTTGCGTGTGGGTTGAATTTAGTGCTTGTGAGTTAAATCTTACTCTTATTCTCATACCATGTTATCTCAGGTTTCTCAACACAAATACGTCTGGGAAATTAAGGTTGGAAGTTACGTGAATGGTTTACATATATATTTAATTCTGTTCATGTACCTGGCTGCCCCTGTTTCGAAAGGCGCTGCGGACTCTACAGCATGCGACAAAGAACCATTCTCCGAGCGCTACCCTTAAGTTCATCATATGCGGTGCAGTGCTGCGCATTCTCTTGATAGACGATTGTGGCCAGAGAACCGAGAGCATGTATTTGTCAAGATGTGCGAAGCCATTTACAAAGTAAATATATGGTAGTTGGGTGCTCTCGAAGTAGGTCATAATATATACAAGTCCACGCTGAGGCTGGGCATTGCACAATAAGTTCATGACCGGCTCGACCTCATCCTTCAAGTCGCAGCCATAATAGAGTAGAAGACTCGACTCATCAACAAGTATATAATATAAACAAATATATATAAAAATTTCAAGCATGCTTTTGTACGTTCATTGTTCAATTACATGAGCAGCAGGACCTGTTGGCACATGCCTAAAGTCGATTTTTACAAGACAGGTGCGGGATCTAACCTTAGTGCTAGCGCCTGAAATTGGTCCTTTTTAGTCTAGTCTAGTGCCTGTAGTAGCCAGCAGCAAGAAAGACTCTCTAAATTATCCAGTGGTTTCAACGTTGATGTCACAAACGTCTATGGCAAAAGCTAGTAGTTTCAAACTTGTAGTTCTTGAATTATCTAAATCGAATGAGTAATTCAAGATCAAGAGTATCGTGGGCAGCGTGATGCAGTTTGAAAGACCTACACTCCCATTCGTTCTTGTTCAGTATCCGGGGCGCCCACCATGCAGAAGTCGGACCCACTCTATTTTTGAGAAAGTTCAAAAATTCGACAGTGAAGTAACTCGTCAACCAAATATTCCAGACACGTCTCTTGCTCACCATTTCAAGATGCGGCTCACTCAGCGCATAGATCGCGACATATACCAGATAGTTCTCAAGCTTGAGAACGATCAGGCTGAGAAGACGGCAAGAACTGGAGAGCCCCCCAAGTTCACCATCGCTGGGGTCTATGACATTATCAAGAAATCCAATTCGAGTTTGGCAAGGGAGAAGAAGAAGCCACTGGAGGACTCCATCTACCGTGTTCTCCATTTCAGGAAAGAAGAGCGCAAGAAGGACCAGGCAGATGACGAAGATGAGGCTATGGACGACTTCGCAGAGGATTCTGCATCCGCACAACCCAAGGTCAGCCACTATTGCACCGTATCATTATAGCAGCTAGCTAGTGAGTTGTTGTTGTTGTTGGATTTTATGCTTATTTTGCATTATAGGAGCGTGATTACTTTCTTATGAACAAGCAACTCACTAAGGGTTGGAACGTGGCAAGGAGAGCGAGATCACCAGAAGTCATGGCGACAAGCGGCGCTACTACTCCAGCTGCCGAGGCTGTGGAGTCTGCTGTCGTAACGGCGGACAGGCAATCTAACGGCGAGCCTAAAGCCAAGAAGCTGAAGACGCGACAGGTGAAGGAGAAGGAACCTGTAGATCGCACGCCGCCCGCGGGTGTCTCGCTGGAAGATCTCGGTGGCATGGAAGATGCTATCGAGCTTCTTTACAATGAAGTTACCTGGCCAATGTGTTATACCGGGATGTATACATCTGCCAATGTTAAGCCAACCCGTGGCGTTCTCTTGCATGGTCCGCCAGGTTGTGGCAAAACAATGCTCGCTAATGCTTATGCGGCGGACCTTGGTGTTGCATTTATCCCGGTTTCTGCACCTGCCTTGGTAGCTGGAATGTCTGGAGAGTCTGAAAAGAAGATCCGGGAGCTCTATGAAGAGGCAAAGTCACTTGCGCCGTGCCTTGTCTTTATCGATGAGCTCGACGCTATCATGGGCAAGCGTGAAAACGCCCAGAGAGAAATGGAAAAGCGCATAGTGGCACAAATGCTGACTTGCATGGACGATCTTAGTCTGGACAAAACTGGTGGCAAGCCTGTGATTACCCTTGCTGCAACGAACCGGCCGGACAGCATTGATCCCGCCCTCCGAAGAGCTGGACGTTTCAACCGGGAAATCAACATAGGCGTGCCAAGTGAGGAAGCACGTTTGTCTATTTTACAAGCACTGACACGGAAGACGAAGCTTTCTACCGAGGTTGATCTCAAGATTGTCGCTAAGTTGACCCCTGGTTTTGTTGGAGCCGATCTAGAGGACGTGGTGGGCGTTGCCTCTGCCGACATGATGAAACGCACGAGAGAAGTAGTCGAAGTACGAGCTGTCGAAGAGCTGGGCGCTAGCGCTGATGATACTCGTGATTACGATGGCTTGAGCCCCCGACTTGCAGATATCCTCCGGAAACAAGCAGCCGCGAAGCTCGCAATGAACACACAATTACCCGAGGTTGACTTGATGCTTCTACAAGAGGACTTTATAAAAGCGGTTTCGAAGGTACAGCCTTCCTCGAAAAGAGAAGGTTTCACGACGATACCAGATACAACATGGGCTCAGGTCGGTGCTTTACATAAGGTACGAAAGGAGCTCTCGCTGGCCATTACTCGGCCTATCGATACGCCAGAGCTCTTCGCGCAGTTTGGATTCCAGTCGCCTTCTGGCGTACTATTATGGGGCCCGCCTGGTTGTGGTAAAACACTCCTGGCAAAGGCAGTCGCCAACGAAGCAAAGGCAAACTTCATTTCCGTCAAGGGTCCAGAGCTCCTCAACAAGTATGTGGGAGAATCAGAACGCTCGGTCCGTCAAGTGTTCACTCGAGCTCGGTCTTCGGCGCCTTGCATCCTGTTTTTCGATGAGCTGGATGCCCTGGTACCCCGTCGTGGTGACGCTATCGCAGAGTCTAGTGCCAGGGTAGTGAACATGCTGCTTACTGAACTGGATGGCATGGATAACAGGACTGGTGTTTATATCATTGGAGCTACCAACCGCCCAGACATGATCGACCCTGCTATTCTTCGGCCTGGACGCCTGGGCACCTCCGTCTTCGTGGATCTTCCAGATGATGAAGGGCGGATCGATATCCTAAAGACGCGTGTCCGAAACGCTCTTCCCCTGACGTCTGAAGAACAGTTAACGGCCTTGGAACCTATTGCGCGTCGCTGTCACGGTTTTAGCGGTGCTGATCTGGAAAACCTACTAATCGCTGCCGCTAAGGCGGGTGTTGAACGGTTTGACCACGAAGGAGGAGAAGCCAAACTTACACTGGCAGACTGGGCGGCTGCAACAGAAACTGTCAAGCCATCAGTGTCGGAACAAGCGTATAAGAAGTTTGTTAGGTTGAGAGACAGTGGATGGAGCTAGATATTTAATTAGAGAACACATGATTTGTTATTGGTCTACGCCGTCCTACAGTAATTGCATATTCGCTCGTTTACAATTAAACGTGGCAGTTTGTCCTTTAAGTTATCACTTTGCGGCTCACTATAAAAATGGAGCGTGATTACAAGAGGATAACATAAAATTTCTTTTCTTATTTGTATAAATTCAAGCTCTAGTAAGATAAAGATATTGCAAGGTTCGGAAATGCTCCAAGGGGGAAGGGAAAAAAGAAAAAGAAAAAGAAAAAGCAAAGGCCGAGAAACTCCATATAGAGCAGAGCAGCAGGGAAAATGGGATAAAAACTATTCTTACGAAATTTACGCATTTGTCCTGTTTTCATTCACATCTAATGTGACTCGTGTACAAAAAGCAGCGGCGACCATCTCCCGAGGTCGTTGTTGGCATAGTTTGGACGAGGGCTGACCACACTAGGCAAACCACCTTGTTTTTGCTGGAGCGACGACGAAATGATGGCCGAAAGTGAATACGAGGTCTTTGTTTGTAGCTTCATTGCACTCTTCATAGCATCCATAATCGATATCACTGTGATGAGAAAAAACGTTACAGACGTCGCAGAAGACATCGCTTCTGATGCACCTTGGAATAGATGAGAAATTCGAGCCTGGTATTCTTGGGATAGTCTTCCAGGGGAATTATTGTTAGAATTAGTGAGATAAGAGGCAATGGGCATTTCACCCCATCAGCAATGTAGACCAGTGTGATGCTACAGAATCTGTTGCATATAATAAATCAAGTAAAATGATTGTTGAAACAATGAAACCGCAAATGTAAATGCATAATACGTGCCGGCTACCATTGAGGCCTTTACTTTTGGTGGCTTCCTGGCGTCGTGCTGCTCTCATTATGATCGTCTGTTTTCTTCGAGCAGAACCCTCTTTCGTTCCATATATCGCCACTTGTTCTTGTCTTCTTCAGTGGTTGTCTAACTGTTGCAACTTCTCGTCAGAATGTCAAATACCAAATAAGTTCAGGATATCTAGCTTCCAGTTTTGCGAGCAAGTCGGGTATGGGGGGGCCAACTTAGCGGCCACTCGAGCGCTTTCGTCTTGGGAAACATCATTGTAGAAGGTTACTTTTTCCAATCTAGCCATCGTTATGGCACTACGGGGAGGAGGGACGTTAGTCGTCGTTGTGTTGCAGCGTTTCACCTACTCTCAAAGCAGACTACACCCGTGCACAGATGCCATGACAAGGTGTCACATCATCTCGCAACTTCACCGACTTGATTATGATATTGTCTTCAGTGCTGCGCATAGCAAAATATGACCAGCAACTGAAGACTAATTCGTAAAACGAGGTGAAGAGTGGTGTAATTTTACCCTTGAAATACAGTGCTTCACTGGATTGGTTTCTTCACTTTGAACCACCATAATCCGATCGACAACCAGTATCATCCTTGTGTCTTAGGCATCTTGACATTTATTTTCTCTCTCGTAAGGTTATCCTCGTTGTCCACGGGTTAATATACAGACGAACCGGTGTAGTTTGGACAAGCCGCACTACAAAGGGCAAGGCATCCCTCAAAGTGATGGTAGTGTGATAGTACGGCTTCTAGGCTAGATGCTACGGACGATGTATAAGGTGTGCATTGAACATTTAAATATGAGTGATAGTTGGTACAGGTCTCCTTGAAAGTTAAATGCACTAGCGAATAAGTCGTGACCGGTGATAGTATTTGGCAGTGTTCATCGGAGAGCCATGTTTGGCTGCTGAGCATTTAGTTAGAGAGAAGACGATGATGCGAATTCGATCCGGGGACTTACTCATGCTTGTGTATATGCAGTTATACAGAGCAAGTACACCGTTTTTGAGTCGTTTTTGCAGGACAGCTATCTAGAGCCTAAGGCTGGTTTGTCCTTTATCCAAGGTCTGACGGTCGTTACAGCAATCAATCTTCGTTTAATGCCACCTGGGTGATCGTCTGCCTACACAGTCTAGGATCATTGTTGGCGGCTTGAGCGCCTTTGAGGTTGCAATTACTGTTATTAGATTATGCCGGTGTATAGTGAGATTGGAGTAATTGTGAAGGTAGACTGAGCAATACTGGCGTCGAGGTGGTAATATAAGTCAGATGAGCACACAGTTCCAACAATATGGTCGACTGAATGTTGAAAGGATTATAGTGTTGGAAAGTCCGTAGTGTTTAGGATATAAGCAAGAGAGGGTTTGAAATAGTGCTCAACTTGAAGTGAACTGTATCCCAGGTTGAAAATAGCAAAGAGAATGTGGTGAGCATGATTTGAAGTAGAGATCATGTAAAATTGTATTCGGGGTTGAGTTACTGTTTAAAGCTTTGGTGTAGCAGGCAGTAAGGATACATGGTGACTGAAGGCTTGCGACCTTGTGTTGATTGAAGTCAAACTTCTTATAGGCCAATAGACCCGGTTTGTTGGCTCTGTGGGATTTTGATCTCTATCCCATTGAGAGTTGGCGAACTGCCACTTTATTCCTCTATCATTCAATGCCAGATGGCAAAAGGTGCCTACGCCTTTCATGTCGTATTCAGTTCATACATCCAGAAAAAGAAATTTTCATTTTCATTTGCTCTTATTGTCTCCCTCGCTTTCTTAGTTTGTCAATATTGATGGACACAGATGATTGTTCTCTAACACATGTCTTCACATCATCTCCATTTGTTTATCCTGATAACACAACACAGAATGACTCCGTCAACTCGTATGCCCCCACGGTTCAGGTCTATGGTTTATCCAATTCGCGCAAACACATTAGATTATCTGGGATCTATTTGAATGTAACAAGAAATCAATATCGTGACCAGTGCTTCACCGTCAAGGTGTGATCAAGATAAAGCCAACTGTGAGGCTCGGCGCCGAGACACCCAGCTCCGAGCATCAAATACAAATGGTCAGAATCTTTCCTTCGCCTGAAAATCATTGCTTGCACGTTCCAATATTGGCATGAGGAGCAGCCGGCCGTCTTGAGGCTCTCATGGTGCCGCTCCTGCCGACAAGGTAGGATCACTCTGATACATCAGGTTTTGTTCCGTCCGCCAGGACTTTGCGCCCTCGGCCGAAATAAAAGAGAGGCGGTCAAGAACGCCGAGGCCAGCCAGACCGGTCGGATGTCGGCCAAGTCGCTGCCGGTGATCATGTGTTGCGACTCTGCGTTCAGAAATGTGACAACGTTATCTTTAGATGTGACCCCGGACAGATCCAGACCCAGGCATGCAGCATTATCTTGGCATCAATCCGGAAGGCAGCCGAGATGTTGAATCTGAGCCTTATGACCGCCGCTGTGCTAACTCAGCGAACTTGCGCCAATCTGGTCTGGATCTGATTCATGGTGCCTTGGATTCTACTAGACGACAATGATATGCTGGGGGGCAGCTTGCGGCTACGCTATGAAAGCCCAGTCAGTGTTTTGTCTTGTGAGAGGATACACATCCCAAATAGGAAGGATGGGTCTACCGCGGTAGGCGCGCCGCGGCTGTGCAGGGTTGGTGGTTGAACTGTCATTGTTTCTTTGACAGGCTATATTAGATGAGTAGAGAGATCATGTTTGGCCAGGAATAAATGCATGAGATCGGTATTCTCAATGTATTTGGGCTACAGTTCTCGGCTACAACCATTTTAGGTGTACTGATTGATGCCCAGGGCTTGTGTATGCTCTCCAACTCTCCTCGGAAACCTTCCAAGCACTTGGGTTGCTGCAAGACATCTAGCTACATACATAGCATTCTATCCAATGGGCTCTTGGCAACTTGCACATGATATTTTGTCCCATAAATCAATGTTTGTACCCTGAAGTGCCGTCTGCGACTCGAGAAATTTAATGGCTAGCCATTATTGTGCGCAGGCTTGCCGAGTGTCGGTTGACATGGGCGACTGGGACCTGCATCATTTATATACACTCCTTGTTAACCAATAATTAACCATGACCCCTTTATGCCGTTGCCATAAGTGTTACCTGTCACGTGCATTTGCCGAGCAAGGGGTTCATTCTGCGTTGTATCTACATATGTTTCGAACACGGTAAGCACCTACGCTTATGGGCAGGGGTCCGCCTGAGGTAGGGACATGAGTGAGCAGCTAGAGCGAAACCCCAAAGCCTGTTATCTTTACAAGTTTGGGGTGTCTAAAGCAGTGCCGTTACCCAGAAAACCCTCCTCCCTGCAGAGATTCTTCTTTGTTGTTACTGTGTAGAGCGCCCGCTCGAGAGACTTGTGCGTGTTTGGCGCGATGCGGAGGCGAATCCTTGTCTGCGGCTGGTGGGGCGTTGCAGTATAATCTAGTCGTCACAGGTTTAGTTCATTTTGACTATAGGCGATTTGCCTATAACGAACCGCACTGTTCTGGATCATGAACCTGAGAGTAGATCATGTTGCCACGTCGTATTTTCAGATCACCCTCAAGTTTAAATTACACCTGTTGACCGTTATTAAAAATTTCCGAGTACGCGCAGTCGCACAATGCACCCATGAATTTGTCACGACTCTGAGTTGGAGGATGCAACACGATAAGATGCGGGACCTACCTGTCTTGGCGCAGATTTGCGGGGCGACGTCGACCTGAGATCATGAATGCTCGCTTTAGATATGAAGCTATTCGGAAATCGATCTTGTCCGAACAGAAAAATCGTGTGCTGATCGTGGGCGCAGCCCGAGTGAGACCTCTGCCGCTCAATATTTCCCAGAAAGGAAGGTAGTGGGCACTTCATGTGGCAGGAGGTGCTCGACTAGGTAAGCCAAGATAGCTTAAATTGAGAATTGTCTAAGCCTGCACATGTGCATTGCGGGGACACAATGGAGGGACGTAGTCGCTGGCAAGTAAGTCTCGTTATCGAAATGAACCTGGGAGTATATGGGGGTCGAAATCGAGTCGGTTGTCGGTCTTATAATATGACAGCGCATGGCGTGATCTGGAGACCCCATCAATCGATGGTACTGGGTTTGTCATTCAACGTTCATTTTATATTCATATAGTTCTCGCCGGAGAACCATTCCCTGCTATTTTACCCTCCCTGAGCACTGCAGCAATGGCTGTCCGCATCGCCTCCTGGATAGCAGCAGCGGCTGCTATTGCTGTGGTGTTTTTACCGCAATCTGTGATATCGTTCCCGACACACGTATGCGCGACAAATGCAGCTCCGCAAATATCTCTCGACCTGCCGTCTGTCAGTGTCAATGTCGGGAACCGCCCATGGGGTTTGATATACCTGAACTCGAGCTTTGCATTCGTTGCCGTCAACTTCTCAATTGGCGTTCTCGACACGTCAGAATTCACACCTAAATTGACCCAGTTACTTCCCCTTCCTCCCGATTTCATGATAGGTAACGATGATATCAACGAAGATGGATATGGATATCGTGCACTCACTCTGTCGCCCGACAAGGAAAACCTGTATGTGGCAACCGGTTACGGAGCTGTGATCTTCGACGTGCCTCGAACTCTCGCGGGAAGGAACGACTCTATTGTGGGAGTTTTGAGCAAAGATGGTTACGTCGGGAGGAGTTCCATCGAGCTGTCCATCACCGCTGACGGCAAATTTGCTTTCATCAGCCAGGAATTTGGGAGCAATGCCACATACGGGCTCGGAGCGATTGAGGTTTACAATATCACCCGACTGGAGAACAGGACGGTGACCAGTACCTGGAAGGGTTTCATTGCGCTTGGTTATGCAACAATCGGCCAGCAGTTCTCGACGGATCATACCCAACTCTTCGTGACTAGCGAAATGAACAACACAGCACAGTCACTCAACGATACGTCGGGTATTATTAGTGTTCTCGACGTCGCAAAGCTGAGGCAGACTCCCGGAAAATCCTTGATCAAGAAAGTCGACGCCGGCTGTCATCCCGTCCGCGCGCAACTGTCCCTGGATGGAAAATATCTTTGGGTCACACAGCGAGAAGCAAATCAAGTCATGGCTTTTGACACAATTAAACTTTCCGACAACACTTCTACAGAAGCACTGGTGGCCACGGTGAATACAGGAACATCCCCGATCGGTATAACGGCGATCAAGAACCATATCCTGACGGCAGACTCTAATAGATTTGGATATAGTAACGCCAGCACCGGCGTCACGGTTGTGAATGCCCAGGCAGCGTTAGGGCCCAAGCAAAGGGTAAACTTTGGCCAAATACCAACAGGGCCGTTTCCGCGTGCACTTGCGGCTAGCCCTGATGGCGATGTTCTCCTCATCTCTGAGTTTGATGGGGCGACAATTCGTGCGGTGAATGTCACCTCACTTAATGTGGAATGATTAGTGGGCGTTCATATCATTAAAATCATGAGACTGCACATATGTACTTGCGTTATCGTTAGGTATTCTGCGGTGTATGGGCTGTGATGAGACAAGAGGTTCTTGATCCAGTATACGATTCTTATTTGAAGATTTAGTCAAGAACTATGCTCTATGGAAGTCTGATCCAGCCCGGAGCCGACGGCTACACTCATGATATAGTAAAAAATATTCCCTATCTTTTTCAGAAGTCTCTCGACAGCGCCATATTTTACAAGAGTAGACTGCCCTGAACTTTTGTGTGAAGCTGCTTACTGGAGACGTAGACTGCCGTTGGTCGGCACACGATCAGGTTTGACGTCAAGTCTTGAGGCTAGTATTACTCCTCGAATAAATACTGGTTTCCAGGACAATCGAGCGGAATCGAAGCTTTTAAAGACCATGTGACTTGGTGATTTCTTGACGGCTCGGTAGGTAGATCTCGGCACAAACGCGCCGTCCAGCGCGTCACGCATGGAGCCATCAGATCATTCAAGAGCGCGGGCCAGCTCAGGCTCGCTCAAAGAAGACTGTTCCTGATATGAAAGCTTTCGTCCACTCCGCCAAGTTTGCACATGCTATAAGTTAATATCTAAGACGGGCAACCAGGCCACGAGCGAGAAATTTGAAGTCGGATCATACTCACTATACGCCAATCTTAGGCGGGTATATTGTTTCTGCGATTACATGGTGCTTGCCAGTTTATTGATAGCAGTGTGTGCGTGGAGAATGGGTGACGGCCTGTCAAAGAGTTTTGGGGGCCCGAACAAACAAAGCATGTCGTAGCTGGTCAATTGCCTGCGGATGCGAATGCCATGCATGCGTATGCCGAAGCTCTATATGTGTATATAGGGTAAAATGCAAAGCCGAATTGGTTCTCGTTAGATGGACAGCAGTCCAGAATATGGGCGCAAACTCCAGAACGGTCCTCGGCCCGAAAATGCTTTGAGACTACGCCGCATCTCATTACCCTAGATTTTTTTCTACCGCATGACACTCCTTTTCGTATGCCCCTCTTCTCTCTATAAAAAAAAGAATATTGAAAAAAATTGTGATTCTAGCCACCAACGCCTCGAAAATGCATTGCATGCCACATGGTAAGTGCCCTACCAGATGACATTGGTTGCGTCATGAGGTAAAACCGAACAACTCACCAGTCGCCTGCCTCATCGGTGTGAATGGGCCTGACGATCCGTTGAGACCAACTCCCCTAGTGAACTGATGGGAGATATTCGGTCGGATATGTGGTCTAGAGTGGAGAGAAATTGCTGAGAAATCGAGCCCGAATGAAACCATAAACTCCAGTGTCCAGATCTATGCAATTCTGATATCGTCGCCTCGTAATAGTCCTGACCCTTCACCCCATCTATTGTGGATATTTCCATGACACAGATTGATGGTATACCTGTGTAGACGAGGACCAGTGGTGCAAGACACTACCGCTTCATGGTAGACCTTGTCAGAGCTTCCAGAAGTTCTGGGCGTGCCGACAGTGCGTCGTTTGCCTCAGCATAGGTAAACCACTGTCGCTCTCGTTTGTGTTTCTCCGGCCAGTCAACCTCCTCTTTCAGTACGGTTGCTTCGTAGAAGTGGTACAGTGACTTGCTCGAGTCCTTGGAGGACTTTTTGGGTGGTCGCGACTCTACAATCTCCCCGAGGTCGTAGTCGATCTGGATCGAAATGCCTGCCTCTTCCCAGGCCTCACGCGTAGCGGCCTCAGTGATCTCCTCGTCGGTCTCCCAGCCTCCCTTGGGAAGAACCCAACCCTTTCTTCTCGTCGACTGGATAAGAAGGACATAGGATTTATCCGCGGTAAGGGGTACAATGCCGGCGACTAAACGTTCCCCTTTTGCATTGTAGCCTATCAAGTTGATTGGTCAGTTATGTGTATCCGAGATCGCCGGGGATGGTGGCATTGGTGTCAGTGTAAGGTAGGAAGCAGGGACTCACGTTGCTTGGTCCTTCCCGTGCGAGACTCCATCGAACGATTGTTCGAAGAAGAGGAACCAGACGCCATTTTCAAAATGATTTCT
This sequence comes from Truncatella angustata, assembly GCF_020726525.1. NCBI lineage: Eukaryota > Fungi > Ascomycota > Sordariomycetes > Amphisphaeriales > Sporocadaceae > Truncatella > Truncatella angustata. The sequence goes on along the minus strand of NW_025763390.1, from coordinate 167,131 downwards.
CGGAAAAGAAACTGGACCAGTCTTTTTGCCGATAGGGCTAGTGGAGGGGTAGGAATCCAGAGTGTTGCCGACTATGGAGCGCTCCTGAACAAGAACACTTCAACAACCGGCTGTAGCTGGAGTTGGTTTGCGCTCAAAGGCTGTCCAACTGCATGGTTGGAAGAATATCAAAAGAGTGAAGAGCTTGGTGAATCGAACGATTGTGCACACTGGTTGTCGCCTAATCTGTGTTGTCCGTAGTTGAGATGCGCTGATCGAGCTTGGTTCCAGATCCAGATATAGATGCAGATCCACTCAAGTGGTTCTTGCTTAGGTATGCGATTTGGCTCACGCCGCTCAAGGGTACAGGAAGGAACGACTTGAGGTATTGGTTTCGGGACAAAGCTGCAGCCGCATGGACACACCAAGACTGACTCGATCGAGGAATCGTCTGCGAGTGAGTGGGACGTGAGTCGAGCAAATGGCGTTTCCCGAATACCGCTGAGTTCTTGCTGAAGCCAGGCACACGGCGTTACCGGACCTTTTTTTTTTCTCGGGTTGCGAAAAATTGGTTGTTACGTCGAAACGCGGGAGCTTCCAGATCCTAAGCCTGCGGGGCAGCCTGGTGAGGAAGTTCCTTTGTTGGGCAGGCACCACAAAAAACGGTGCTACTGTGATGGACACAGGGTGCAAGTAGCAAAAATGAATTGGGAAGATTTCAGGTCACTAGGGACAGCTTATAGATCCGTGAACAGTGAGGTCTCGAGTCAAAGGACGAGGCAGATATAGGCAGTCGGAGCTGAGCGCCCTGGGGCCAGAGTACAGTTTCGTGTCTCGTGCCATAACAGAAATGGAGGGGTAGAACTTGAGGAAATTAGAGTTGGACTTTATACTAGAGCGCACCTACCAAGACCCTACCGTCCAGCAGTGCCAGGGCAGGCTCCGTTAGCTTCAGCTTCAGCCCACGTCCCTATCCCTATTCTCATGGAAGTGGATGTCAATGTACGATGGCATGTACCCAAGATGCACGCGAGTGTGTGACTGCTCGATAGAGCCAAGCGGAAAGCGTCATCTTTGGGCAATCCATCCACAAGTGTGAGCGTGAGCCCTGGATGCGTGGGCCGTGGCCATGGTCACCGTCACCGTCACGGTCCTAAACAAAAGGAGGGGAAGAGTGGAAGGGATGGAGAAGCTGATCAATTCACAGAAAATGCAAAATGCATGAAAGAAAAATACCCCCATGGAAAACCCCCCATCATGCCTATGTGCATCAATGCACTCCACTATATTGCATCGCTGTTAACCTTCTAAACCGTCACGACATGCCCATGCCCAGTGCCCACACCCACGCAAAGCCACGATCAACAAACACCATGATTCAACCCTCACCGATGCATGCGGCTGTCTCAGGCCTATATTACTCGACATGCAAGTCATGCCAACGAAATAATACCCTGGCCTTCGTTAAACCATTAGCAAGATCTACAAGAGGATTCCTTGACCTAACGTTATAGAGGACAGGGCTTCGGAGTAAAGCATGATCTGATATGCAGCATCCCCCGGGATGCCCAGTTCGGCCAGTCTATACTGACTATATGGTATCTTTGCATATTTCTACAACCTATGGTCCGTGATCGTAACCTGCAAAATACGTGTACAACTGAGCATCGTACTTTCTGGAAATGCAACATCGGCTCATATGAGACTTCCGCACATAGGTCTCGTGAGTAGATCCGTGCCAAAATAAATAAATAATTTTTTGGCCTAACTAAAGTTTTGCCTGTCTAATAAGTCTCGCTTTAGTGTACAGACTGTATCAGCCAGCCGCCGTCCGTTTACCCCCCCCCCCCCCACCCCTTCCAGTCCGATTGACTGCCATGCATTTGAGCTTTGCTCAAAGAACCCAAACCAGCATACCGAAACGAGCAGGTATCTCTGAGTACCTTTCTCTTGAGTGTTTATTGTTGATAATTAGCTTTCTGACGCCGATCAGAATCTAAGGGGACCTCAGCGTAAAAAACACGCTAATAGCAAGAAATCGGGCAATGTCTGTAAAATAGACAAGACGAGGGTATTAATATAGAGCATCAAAATATCATCAACGACCATGAAGGCCTGTTCCTTGATCCTGCAATTACATACACAGGCTATTGTTTTCTAGTATCTGTAGGGAGGGGCAGATTCGCGGGGTTGAGTACCACCATATCAGAGAGGTTACAAGTGCGGAATAACTTATGTACAATCCTTGCCCCTCTGCATGTGGACTGCATCTGGTGATTGACATTGGTTCATCTCTGACTGCAACTGGGGGATCCTATTTCTGTTGTACTTTGAGGTCATCAACCCGTTGTTAGCCACTAGAATGAATCATTCGAAGTTACACTTCCATTTCACGGACTGTCTTGTCTTGTCTTGTCTAGGCGCCTGGTGCTGCGGGCGCGGCGGCACCTGCATGATGCAAGTTGTAAAGAACCAACTATGACAAAGAGCCATGTTCGGGATCGTCCTAGTCCTATCAGGCTTAGGCTGGCTTTCCGCCACTGCATCACCTCAAGTCTGTTATCATCTTGCCAGCAATAGCAAATGGCTGCAGGTCATTGTCCACTTCATCGGAAGACTGCCAGTATTGCACAAACCTCCGGTCTTGGGCGGATTTCCTGAATCTCGCCAATTATCAGTTAGCATCCTGTGCCGGCTTAATTTGTCGGCCGTTCTCATTAATACCAGTATACTCGACCGCCCGTCTTAACTTCGATACCGAATTTCACCGCCAGGACTCCGGAGGCTCCATCGATAATTCATTGCCCCATCAATTTTCGGAAGAGTCGACCAATCCAACATATCGCAATACTACTTGCACCCAGCCTCCAGTATTGACACTAAATCTAGGGTGTTGTCGGGACAAATCGTCCTTGGAAACAAGGATTGCAGCATCGCCTGGCAGGCCCAACCGAATCACCCTGCTTTTGAGCCTCATTGGGCGTTGGCCGGCTCGTCTTCAAGCTTAAGATTCCTTCTCACTTCCGATTTCAAAGAGACATCTTCCTCGGGAGTCCCAATATACGCCTCGCCTCGTTATAAGCATCATGGCCACGTCTGATGCGCAGACGACCCCTGAAGATGCATTTTCATACCTCACACCAATCGGTGAGTAGGCCGCTGTCGTTGGCTCCTTGCCCGGGTTCTTTCTAGCTTTGATGCACATTCTCACCCAACCGTCCAAACCCGTGCAACATCGGCTTACTGCCGTTGGCTACTCAAACTTGCATGAGCTTTATGGGGAACAGTCGCTATGCAGTAGTCTGCGGCAAGCCGCTACCGGCTTCCTGGTGCTGCCTGAACGCCGCAAAGCCTTTCACGATGCAACTTTCTACCATTTCAACCCCAGGACTGCTGTTCTCAATCGTCATTTGACTGGCAAGGTCAGCCGACATTGACAAGTATGCCGACATGAACCTTGAAAACATAGCCTGATGACGTTCCTTGGTTCAATAAGTGTAAGATCGTGCTTACTCTCAAGCCACCGCGAAGGTCGGTTTCATCAAGTGATGAACTCTATTCCTATGGACGAGTCGAACGGTTCCCGACACGAGTTTTTGTTGCTATTGTGCATATGATTTCGTGCCTTATCTATGTCCTACAATGCTTGTGTACCCGAGTTCTAACCACGGTCTCATAGGATATAGGTCTTCATCTACTTGTGGTTACTGCCGCCGACGTGCACCTCAGACCGGTCAGTCTTGGAAACGTGTGTAACAGCTTGTGCTCGCATGCCCAATGTCCCATAGCATCAACCTTGGAAAGCCGTGAAAGTCAAAGTTTCATCTGCCGCCAGGTCTTATATGGGTGTCCGATATTTACGGGTGGCGGTCAGCATGTTTTCGATGCAGACACCAAAATTGGTTTCAAACCATCTCTCTGACAGAAATAATACTGACAACATATTCCATGTAATAGGGCATTCCTTCTACGTACGAGCATCGTCCATGAGCCCTACCTTCTATCAATCGCTGATAGACCGATCTTGGAGACGCTCAGGGAAATTACTCTACAGGCCGAACCAGCGCGACTCATGCTGTCCTCATTACACATTGCGACTAGACTCAAGTCAAGTCCAGCTTGCAAAAGACCAACGTGCAGCCATCAACAGATTCAATAAGTATATCCTTGGTGATGATTATATCAGACAGTCTGCCCGTCTATACCCTCGATCACGCGAGGAGTCCAAGAAACGTGACCGTGAGTTTGATCTTGTTGAGAGGATCCATGAGGCAGAAGTAGCATCTTTAAAGACTCCGCCAAAACCTGCACACAGGTTCGAGGTCACTTTAGAGTCAGATGACTTTACAGAAGAGAAGTATGCAGTATTCGAAAACTATCAGCGTATCGTCCATCAAGAGAGCACGTCGGATATCTCACGTGACGGGTTCAAGCGGTTTCTTTGCGACTCACCCCTTCGAAATGAAGTGTTCAGATCCACGAACGGTGATGAGAGGCCGGTGGGGTCTTTCCATCAATGCTATCGACTTGATGGTAAACTGGTTGCTGTGGGTGTTTTAGATCTACTTCCTCAGTGTGTAAGCGCCAAATACTTTCTCTACCACGAGTCTATTCACAAGTTCCAACCGGGCAAGCTTGGGGCGTTGTATGAAATTGCATTGGCAGCAGAGAAGGGATACCGCTACTGGTATTCCGGCTTTTACATCCATACCTGCCCGAAGATGCGATACAAGATCGATTTCAAGCCGCAATATGTGCTGGATCCGGATCATCATGTCTGGCTGCCACTTGACAAAGAGGCCCTTAAGCTTTTTGATGAAAAAGGGTATCTGCACCTTCCGTCGGCTCCACCTCAACTTCATTCAAATATCGATCCGAGAACTGAGAATACTCCGATCGAAGTTGGAGATTCACATGCTATGGACGAAAACGATGATGCAGAGGACGACGATGATGGTGACGACGATGACGACGATGACGACAAGCCTTTACTGGCAAGCAATATGCCTGGGCTACCATCTCTAGATGTCTTGCAGCGAATTCCCCTCGACATCATACCTGTTCGACTGAAGTATGGCATGCTGTCTGCCGGGGATGTTTTTCAATGGGAGGACGAAGACATCACCGATGCGAAAACTGCAAAGGGTATGATCGCGGAGCTCGTGGCTGCTACAGGCCCTGATCTTATGTTGCAATGGGCACTAGACTTCCGGCGATGATTCCACTGCCAAGCGTGTCAATGCGCTCGAGAAACGGCAAAGCTAAATAAAAGTTTCTGGTAACTCCTAACGACCTGCGCGCGAGCAAACTTATTTACAATACTTGGCCTATACTAAAGCGTTGCACATCTTGGAGTAAGCCACCAACTATATGGCATCTGCTCAAGGGCACGTCTCGATGAAAAGCCAGGCGCAAAGGATCAAGCAGACTCGAGAGTTGTTGAAATATAAGTGTTATTAGACTATCCAATAAAACTATGGTTATGCAAATATCATTGCAAAAACGCACTCGTCTCTGGAGCCTTGGCTACCAGCTCGGCAGTAATCTCTTTCCAAACCTGAGTCTGCATTGCCCGTCCCGCAGCCGATGTAATCACTTTTCTTTCTAAACTATGCGACAAAGCTTGATTAGCAGAGCTTATATATGACATACGGATTGACTTACACCTTCATCTGGCTCTCACTTTTGTAGAACTGGACAAACTTGCCCTATCGTCAAGATATAACTGTTTAGCTTTCTCGTAACCATTCGCAAAAGCAGACAGTATGGGAGCGACTACTTACATGTTCGCTTTCACTGGTAGTCACACTGGCCATGTACGTCCTCGCGCCGTCCTCGGGTGACTTGCCAAATAGTGTTTGAAAGACCTCTACCAGAATGACGAAGGCGACGCTCTTATCTCTGAAGTTGCGCGCGAGGTCCGTCTTGACGGCGCCCGGACACAAGATGTTGAGTATCACCTCCGGTCTGCTTTTATGCGAGTCAGCATCCATACCAGAACTTGTTTCTCGTTTCTTTCGTCGACTTACTGGCTGTCAGCGCCGATTGCCCGCTCGACTAGTTCCCGGAAAGCATACGCGACCAGCAGCTTGGTGGCTGCGTACATGGGCTGCGGTCCAGGCCAGTTCGGAGGCTTGCTCAGGTGCTCGAGTACGCCCTCGTTCTTCTCCGACTGCCAGGTTGCCCACTCGGTGATATCCGGGTCCACGAAGCGCATCGATCCTACAATGCTGAGGTGGGCTGGCGTTGAGCGATTCGTTCTCTCGGACTTCATCTGTGGTAAGAGGAGAGAGGCGAGAAGAACGGTGGAAAGCGTGTTGACCTGGATATTCTGTTCCCTTCATCGTGACGTAGTCAGTTTCTCGGTACGGGAGTCGAATATGCTCTGACGGTGGACACGTGCGCGTGCTTCGATGCCCTGATGAGCAAAAGTGCGCGGGCGGGAATCAAGACTTACCATCCTTCTTTCGCAATTATGGGATCAGTACCAATGGTACCTGCATTCAAAATCACGACATCAACACCCCCCAAACCTCTCTTAACATCGTTGACCTTGTTTGCAAAGCTGACGACACTTTCGTAACTTTCCATATCCAGCTCGAGCACTTTCACCTTGCCGCTACTCTTCCCTCCTGTGGCTTTTTCGAGCGCTTCCAAGGCCTTCCGTGAGCGCGATGGGTTCCGGCTCGAGATAACAACCTCAGATGCGCCCAGATTGATCAGATGTGTCGCCGCGGCCAGACCGAGACCGCCGGTGCCGCCGGTCACCACTGCGGTCTGTCCTGAGAATGTATCAGGTGGCGGAAGGGGTATGGGGTTCCATTTCATCCATGTCTGGTATAGGTGGTCGACGAGTACACCCATTGGAGAGAAACACAAGGTACACGATTAGATTGGGATGCGTGTCTCACGATAAGGACCGTAGTTGGGCTGGGATGGTAGCCGCGAACAAATTTGTGGTGTATTTGCTGTCATAATTCTGATGCTGGCTCCGTCTGACTACAGCTTATATAGCACATTCCGTGCGTAGAGCTCGCCACGAGACGATTCTCAATTTGTAATCGTCCTTCACTGTTCCTGAACCTCGAAAAGATGCGATGAGCCGGTACGGAAACTTTCCACATAGCCACATGCAAGCGCTGTGATCGTGGACGCCGCCAGTGAGATTATGTCGCAGAATTCAGTGTCCTAGGATGGTGCCGGTCTAACCTCCTGCCGAGCATTCTTGAATGTACCCGACCTTCCCTACCGATAGACCATCTTTGGCAACGCGTGTCTAAGGGCCCTTGCACCTTATATTAACGAAACTGACAGGTTTTGACTTGATAGTATAATGTTTGGTACCACGAACCACATGGTGGAATATCTCCCGGCTGCTTGTATGATTATCATATTATCCTGGCTGTCGGAGGCGCCATGCCACAGATGAGTAGTAATCTGACTTGTCCACTGCATGCAATGAAGAATCGCGTTCACATGGCAGACCATGACGATGACCAACTGACGTATACTACCGATAGCGTTGATTTGATTTGCTCTCGTTCACGGCCAGCAATCGTGAGTCCGGAGACTTCCTCGAGACTCGGGACAATTGCTCTCTATCACGATGCGCGGGTGGTCTGATACCGGGAGGTCGTGCAGTACATTTCGATCATGCAGGACACCAGATCCTTGAACGTCAACTGCGTCCAGCGCTTGCTCTGGTAAGCTGAGCAGTGCACACAGCGGCAGGGACCCCACTGAACTTTTCAAGTATGTAGGCCCAGCCCCCTGTGGTTAGCAGCCTCACGACACCCCCACCATGACATGCAGGCACTAAACATAGGACGCCAATAGACAACCCTACAGAGCTCAGCTCAGCTCCAAAAAGAAAAAAATATCCCACTCCAGCCTTGCGATCGTCATGGAATTTGCTTTGGGTGATAGCCTCGCAAACCAACAATAATTCTTCAACCTCCGATCAAATTTCTACTCACCCCCACCCCAAATAGAGGCTATACGTCGGTTTCGAAATCTTAGGGCACGATGGCGACGTCACAGAACCTCCTGCTCTCGCCGGCAGAACTTGCGTACCTCCACAGCACACTCAGTCTCACCCCGCCGATACGGCCCGACGGTCGAACAGCGACACAGTTCAGGCCGTTGAGCGCAGAGACGGACATTTTGCCAGGCACCAACGGGTCGGCGCGGATATGTTTTGCTGATGGAACAGAAGCCATCGTCGGCGTGAAAGCAGAGGTCGAAAAGACCAGGATTTCGCCATATGAAGATGCCAATGGTCAGATAGTAGGTGCCGAGGAGAGCGAAAGCAGCGAGGACGAGGGTGAAACCCACGATACGGAAGTCAAGGGCTCGAAAGACTGGGTCGATATCAGCGTCGAGATTCCGGGTCACAGAGACGACGACAGCGCCACGGTTTTCTTGGCAACTATGCTTAGCGAGGCCCTACTGGCCGACGGAGAGTTCACGAAGCGATTATGGATCAATCGGCGGTTTCACTGGAAGGTCTATCTTGACGTAAGCCGCTCATCTGTCGAACGAAAAGCCGTGAAATACATGGCTAATCTTTACATAGATCATTCTAATCTCCCCACCTCTTTCCTACCCTCTCCCTCTTCTCAGTCTCACAACACATCTTGCCCTGCTCTCAACACGGCTCCCAAGATTAAAGTCGGAACTAGACGAGGACCCCATGTTCGACGACGACTGGGATGCCTCGACTTTTGTTTATCCAGCATCATCAGATGGAGATACAAAGTCGAGCAGATCCGTATCAAGACCGCCCATCACATTACTCGTCATGGCCGTGGGCGACAATATCATCTTTGATCCATCAAAGGAGGAATTGGCAGTCGCTGACAGCGCCTTGGCGGTCTCAGTGAGCGAGGGGCAAAGCCTGAAGAACACTAGTGACGGAGGAGCCATGGACATAGATGGCAAAAAGTCTGGTCGAAGTCTCCGATTACTATCAGTCCGGACGATTGATCCACCCTCGAGGCTAACGCCGCCCGGTGTGCCCAATTCTATCAACGCAGCGGCATGGGGACAAGGAGACGCAACGCAGAAGAACCCCGACGCCCGGCAAGCAGAGGTAGCAGTTGTCGATGGCGTGTGGAAGGCACCGAGAGGTGGCATGAAGCCAGCCGTGCTCAGTGCAATGATAGCAAAAGTTCTAGAGAAGGGCGGTGTGGTAGATGAGGTATTAGATGGCCTGGAAGGTGTTGAGTTGGGCTAGGTCTCGATATTGATACCCATTTGATCACTTGGACAAAATTTTCATGACGTTTCGAGTGTATACGTTGGTATCTGTTTCTATATGTTTGCTGTCTGTGGGTCTCTCTTACTCCAGATTAAAACCAGTAAATCTCACAACAGCAGCAGACCAAATATGGTTTGCTATCACCTGTTATAACCCATTAGTTCCACGTCATTAATTCTGCGGCAGCCGGACAAACTTATCAAGACAACCAAACTTTGTCAATTGTTACGCCACCGGCTCTATTTAGTAAGAATCTGCCCTGAGATAAAGATCAGCCTCACATAAATGGTGATGTGTCGAGCCCCTGATAAGGCAGGCCTCATGAACTTTGCTTTTGAGAATCAAAGAGTACTCCCCACGAAATACTTCAGTACTTTATCACAATTATAGTCTTAAATCAGGCGACGAGGTTTCTAAATACAAAGCAGCATCGCCGGATGTCAAGTAACTGGCCGTATTGGGGAGAACTTCGCCAAGCCGGACAGCAAATGGCAAGATGAGTTGATCGGCACAGCACGAAGTAACTTGGAGCATGCCCGATCGACAACAAACACGGGTCAATTTTCCGGCATTCCTCTCCAGTGGTGCAAGACAGGGTCGGTATCGGTTCCTCAGAGGCCGCTTCCTGGATTCCCTAAATTTCTCGGACATGAGGTATCGGTTCGAAACGACACCCGATGCTCACAAGAGAAAGTTTAACCGAATCTTTGACAAGAAAGATGGCACAGAAGATCCGACCATGGATGGAATAAATACACCGCTTGGCTTGAACCAAGCAGGCAGCTCTACTAAGTCACGGCCAAACCTGGCCCGGGAAGATCGAGTCTGATGAAATATTGCTAGAAGTTGGGATTTGTACTGCTTCTATCCATGTGGCGGGCAATAAATGAGCAAAGGCGTTAAAGTCAACCAAGAAGCAATGCATGTTCGTGTGAGCTATGCTTCCGATAGGTCACAGAGAACCTGGCCTGTACTACGACGTGGCATTGCCATTCACCTTGTCAGCAAGACACTTTGAGCCAGGAGGGCCAAATGAGAAATATTTCGAACTCTCCGAAGACATCTTCACCAGAGCACTCTTTAGCACTCTTCTAGAAATTGGGCTTGCGAAGCCTTTTTGCCAGCACCAGTTAGAAATTGCCCATCTGAGCGGAGTAATCAGCGGTTGTTGGGAAGTACTATTGATCAGACTCGGCGCGCTTTGTACGACTTACATGATACCCGCAGTCGGTTCAGAGCCGTTTGCAGACTCTGGGTAAATTCAGAATGAGTTTTCATTTACCACGATTTGAGGTATATTGTAATATTCTTCTTATGTATAGGAGAGCGCAGTGTAATTCGGCGCCGCCGAAACATGCTTCATCGTGCATCAGATGGTATCACCATTCCCTCGCCACGTTTGACATTACGAAGGCGGACGACGTTCTGAAGAAGAGGCCAATACTCAAGGCTGGATGAGGTGGTTTGAGCCTCTTTGCTAGTTACTTGTCGAAGCATGAGAATGTAAACGGCCCTTTGCGAAGGGCGTATGCACTTCCAAGTTGTTATCCCGGCAAATACCATGCCGAGTATTATTTAACGAGTTCTACATGTGCGGTCAACCGACTTCAAAGAGATACTAGCCTCCACCTCTCGTGGAAAGCCGGATGTTCAAGCTCTTTTTCATGAAATGAGGTTCTGCAGTAATCATTATGGACAAACTCCCTGTACGACTACGAGTGTTTCCAAGGGAGCCTTTACGGCTGAACTTGCACAAATGGTATCAATTGTCGTGGCTGTTATACATCCCACTCCGTGGGACCACTCTATGTTTGCAGCGGATAGCATGCTGAGTTTATTACATGTCACTTACTTTGTCCATTGTATTGCTGAGAAACCCTAGGCGCCCTCCGTTGGACTGGCCTTTCCAACTTACTGCTCAGACCAGCAGTATTGCATGCAGGCAGAGACAATTCCATCATGCGCCTCAGTCGTGTATGCTGGAACCATAGCGAGGCAGTGCGACAAGGGCCTGACTAGCCCCAGATTCCCGGTTCTAGAAGATGCCCAAGAACTTCTTGCGTTTGCCCTCCTCGGCGACGTTTACGTCTGAGTCAAACCCCTGCTGCGCTGGTGCCTGACCATCAACCGGTGCAGTCACTGGAATCGCCGCATCGCCTACAGCTACGGCTGGGGCTGTCGCAGATGGCTTTGAAGATCCCATCCAGCTTTCGATACCTTGCGCAGAGTCCAGACCATGAGCCTTGCGGTACTCGCTGCGCTTAGCGACATCCTCAACCTTGCGGCGGCGCTTCTCAGCTGTCACGGCAGAGATATGCTCTTCATGAAGCTTGAATACATGAAAGCAGGTCCCAATGTAGTCGATCGGATGCGAGTAGAATTCAGAAAAGGGCGGGATTTGGTCTGCAAACGGAGAGTTGGCGTTAAAATTCGCGGCGGAGGTATAGGCCGCTAAAGATAACAGAGTTCCCTTGTGGCCACATTAGCTTTTCCCAGAGCGAGCCAGATTCGTTTGATATCATACCAGAGTGATGAACATGTGGATATGGCGGTTGTTGATAAACCAATGGGACCATGTGTTCGGGGGCGGAGGAAGGCCAGGGTATTCTTTAGTCTTTTGTGCCTGTACTTCTTCGAACGTTGGTGCACCTCCGTAATGTCTCGGTGTGCCCCTCGGAAGCCGGGCGCCGTGAGACGGTGGGTTGAATCTCTCTGGCTTTTCAAGAACGATGGGTTTCGAAGGATCAGGGATAGAGGATGGCTTCAGTGCAGGCTTGGTAGCAGGCGCTTTGGCGGTGGCCGGTTTGGCCGGTACCGTCTTGGCCAACGCAGGCTTCACCGGAGATGCCTTGGTTGAGGCAGCTTTTGGAGCTCCGAACTTGTTGGTTGCGACGGTCTTTGAAGTGGCAGCGGTCTTGGATGCATAACGTACCAGGACCCGACTGAGTTCAGCATTGAGCGGCCTCGCAAAAGGAGCTGCGCGAGCTGTCGTCCGCCATATCGCGCCAGACTGTGGAAGCAGGAACCGTGGGATGGACGATAAAGAGGCCATGGTGAATAATAGTAAACACCTAAATGGCGGGGGCCACTAGGGGAAGTGATGGATCTCTCCGGATACGCGGGACAAATTCAATTGAGGCGTATTTATGGGCAGAGAGAGGCGTGTGAGTGAGTTGATGCTGTTCGTGCCTGTTATGGTGTGTCGCGTTGTGCATGAATATCACTTGCAGCTCATTTCGTTGTAAGCTTTGGGGTCCAATACTCTACGATGGGAGTCCCACTATCTCCAAATTTCTCCAGCTGTTGGAACGCGGGCCGACGTTTTCCACTTGAGCACTTTGACTTGAAGCTTGCACTTCACCCCCCTGTAATTTACTATGTATGGCAAAAAGGGCGAGACAAGGCGCGGTTTTTCTTTTTGTTGGCGTCACGCTTCGGAGATATTGCCGTCAGGGATCTCGCGACGGGAAAATGGCTAAGGATACGGATACAAGCATACGGGAGATAGGTCGAAGAGGTCACGTACTGTATGTACAGTACAGTACCAAGTATGTGCGGTGTAGGTAATGTGGAGTCTCAATATAGTTTGTAAACAATGACGAAAGTATAGGATTTTCGGAAGACCAGAAAGCCCCACGAGTGAAGAGTGTATCGAAGACGACATGATACAGAAAACTGCCAAATCACCAAACCCTACGCAAGGTTAGAATGAAGTGATGAACAATAACGTGCACCAGCACCGGATCAAGTCATGTGGCTGCACCTGAATCAGAGAGGCGAAATTCAAAAACCGTCGAAGTCACTGAAGTCAAAGAGAACCCGATCCCTCCCGGAGGAAAGGCTGCGGGTGGGTTAGGCCTGACAATTGCTGCGCTTCTGATTCGGTAGGTACAGGCGGATACCGCAAAGCCTGCTAGGCCGCTTTGGGCCTACTGAGCTCATAGCCTTGGTAGCGCTGGAAGCTCCCTCGTTTCCGATGAAAATTTCAGGGAAATAAAGAACACCTGCAACTTGCGCATCCTACTTTCCTTTCCTCATCTTCCTCATCCAAGAACATCCCTAACGAACTCTTGCCCTGACGAACAGTGACGTTTCCTCGTACACTCCTAATTCTTAATCAACATCTTCACTCAACACACACAACACCGTCAAAATGGGTTTCTCTGCTGGTAGGTCCATCGCCCTTGTGCCATCATCGTCCAGTCACACGCACCACACGTCATTGAGAGATGGATGCCATTGAACATCCGCCTCGCTTTTTCTGTATGCGATATTCGTCTCGCCAGCCAAATCAGCTCTGCTTAATCTGCCCCCGCCCTTCGAATCTGTTTGCGACACTTGTGCACGTCTTCAGCGTATCCTACTGCCACACACGCCTGCGGTATTTACCGAGTCATGACAAAGTACACTTGGCGCTCGCAACTAGATTCGAAGATGGCGTCCAGAGTTGCTTAGCGACGACGATTTACGAGACGGATGGATCACACAGGAAATGGAGAAAGAAATGACGACGTTGCCGCGATTGTTCCGGGATACACTATTACACGCACCAAATTACACATGCTGATTGTCTTGCCCCAGGTGACTCCAAGAAGGGTGCAAACCTCTTCAAGACCCGTTGCGCTCAGTGCCACACCCTGAAGGAGGGTGAGGGCAACAAGGTCGGCCCTGCTCTGCACGGTCTTTTCGGCCGCAAGTCTGGTCAGGTTGATGGTTTCTCTTACACCGACGCCAACAAGTCAAAGGGTGTTACGTGGGAGGAGGAGACTCTCTTCGCCTACCTCGAGAACCCCAAGAAGTACATTCCCGGCACCAAGATGGCCTTCGGTGGTCTCAAGAAGGAGAAGGACCGAAATGACCTCATCACGTGAGTACTCCCCCCGTCACATTACCAAGTCCGACCAGCAACCCCATGCTAACCGCCTTGCCACAGTTTCTTGAAGGAGTCCACCGCATAGATTTATTATGAACGACCTGTAACGATAAGGACTGCATAGACGGACTGGCCAACTGTGTATTTATAGAATAGACTGCTTATGGCGTCCCCGTTGGTGCGATCAATAGCCGCATATATCCCCCCCCCCCCCCCGAATCTCCTCTTTTTCATGTGCACTGGGGTTTGATCTGCTGGAGTTCAAGCTTCTGGGAAAGGAGCATTGGATTTACATACTGGCAGCAATTTGACTTGTGCGAATACCCACTACACTGTTCTCTTGCCTAGATGATGTGATGTCCCTATTTCTGCCACTCGGAATGCGTTACCCTGGCCTTGTCTACGTTCTCGGATCGTTCGAAGATCAGCGTTATGTAATAGATCTGGGGGCGCTTGAAAACGAAAGCGCACGCGCCCGTTAAGATTTAATTTGGGTGGGTCCCCTCGGTGGTGTCCATGCTCACAGTTCCAGCTGGTACCGAGTCTCCTCCCTTGATGCACGGGCCCACTCTGCGCATGCCGGTCAATGAGAGCTGTGAGGACTATATCAACACTATACCAACCCACTGCCCACTTCATGCTTGTAGTGGACTCTTCAGTGAAAAATGAAACAGAATATTCTACTGCACCTACTCAATGATTGTATTTCGAGTTGAGAGGTGTGGAAATATCATCTCGCTCGCATGTTTGCTGCATTGCTTGCGGACATTTGGGTTGCGCGCCCTGCAACACGACATGAACCTGGCTGGCGGACCTTAATCAGTGTACATGCGCGTCGATGACAACGACAGCCCAAACAGTTAACCGTATGCCATCAGAGAACGGGGATCCCCGCCAGCCAAATTGAGCCTTACGCACAGCACCGTCTCGACTTGACTTCATGTGCAGAGTTTTGCAGGCGATAGATACGAGCTAGTTGACTTTCTCGAACGATAGCGATGCAACCAACGCGCAACTTTGAGTCTCAATACAGATACTAGTTAGTCACTATTTGAAACATAGGGTCTAGGACAGGGGAAATGGGCTGTGAGTACTGTGAAGCAGTCATGTTACCCCCCCCCCCCCACGATAGAGACTGAAATGGACTCCTCGTTGATCAGTCGTCAGAACCCGATTTGTTGCTCCGCGAGATACTCTCTAACTCGTTGTTAATTTAGGACCGTTTTGGCATATGTCTTTGACCAAGAACCTTCACATCTCGATCCAGCGATCGGATGCTACTCAATCAAGTTGGCGAAAATATTCAGTCCTGCATTTTCCATAAATAGATTATTGTAAAAGGGCGGTATCTTATGCTTTTAATTTGAGGTGTAATTGTGGCAGGAGGCTGTGGAAACCGCGTTGGTAGGGCGATGACCTGAAAATATAGAAGTCCTGGCTGAAGAGCAACCTGGTCGCCAAGGATGTCTCCCGGCCTGGTAATTCACCTGCATATGGCCATGGGCATTCTTTTGGTCTGGAACTGAATACTTTGGATGAGCCGAGTCATGTAATATGAGCCTTCCAGACCACAAACAACCGATCACAACTCCTGCGGCAAGACATGTTTCCACGTTGAGGACTCTGCTTCCGTACTAGGATGTATTGAATTCACGAAAGCCTAGCATCATCGCCTTGTTAAGTACTAGTATCTTCATCATTTATAAATGAAGTCCGCAGTGTCACTTACCACTTTCTCCATAATCGTGGCGTGCTGTCTGCTATTCTCCTTCGAGTTACAATTATGACTACTGATCAGTATTGAGGTTAGACGATTAGGGATACGCTTACAAACTCTAGATTGTTCCTTGAATAGGTCGTATTACTATGTATACACTATAAACCTGCCGCCTGTAATAGGATTAATGCTGTATCTGCCGCGACCATTCCCACCACTACAGACATCTCAAGCCTTCCTCTCCTTGTCTCGCAGCCTGCGCGCGGCATCCTCCCTGATCTTCCCAATTAGTGCCGGTCTCGGCCGGTTGACCACACTAGGCGGGCCATTTCTCACCATTGGGAACGCAGCAAAGCTTGGCCCCTGCCTCGGCCCGCTCTTGGGCAGCCTAGGAATCGTAGGCTGGCGATCATCAATATTCGCACTATCCGTACGCATGAGACTGCTCACGCTCGCCATGCTGAAGCCGCCCTTGGGCTGTTTCCAGCCTGTTGCGTCTGATTCTGGCACAGGATCGCCGGAGTCGCGGAATGCGAGGCGCTGCGCCGTGTTGATGGATTTTGTGGAATTTGCGCGGGAGGCGCCACGGCTGCTCGGTGGGCGCCAGCCGGCCTCCCCGGCGGCGTCGGGCTGAGACATCATCGTGTAGCGCCTACTCTCGCGGTCCGGTACAGGCTCGGTTTCTATGGAAGCCGTTGAGATCATTGTGTAGCGACTGCTTGCTCCACCGCTAGCTTCAGAGGTGGTGGTATAGCGTTTGCTTTCTCGTGGTGGTTCGCTTGGTGCTGTGGAGGCCGGTGTCTTCCGCCTTTCGTCGTTGGGTCCCTCTATAATGGGAGTTACAGCGCTGTTCACTGCCACCGGCTTTCTCATGAATTGAGCTTGGGCTATTTCAGTTTTTGGGGAAGACTCTGCTTGCGCCGGCTTGATCTGCTGTGGTAACGGAGGGCTTTCCTCAGGTGCTCTTGAGGACGACGGGTCTTTACCCTTCTTACTATTGACCCTTATAACGCGCACAACTTCGGCGCTTTGCACAACTGGGGGTTTTTGTAGCCGGAAGCCAGCAGTAGGCCCAGTACGCAGCGTTTGCCCCTTAGGCTTTTCCTCAACTGATATGAGGGTCTTCTCTTTGAGGTCACTATAGTCACTCATGGCGAAGCCAAAATTCAGTGGCTCATCTTTCCTTGCTGACTGCGGACCGAAAGTTGGAATTTTCAGTTGACCGAATGATGACTGACTACTGCTGAACGGATTGAGACGTGATCCACTAGTCGATCCTCGGACTGCGACTGGTTTATTGTATCCTTTCTCGTCTGGAGTAGGCGACCTCGGATCACGAGTTTCTCTCCTCTTCCGACGATAGCGTAAGAAGACGCAGACGATTATTGACGTGAGGATCACTGCGCCGCTGACAGATGTGGCCACAATGATCGCCAGATTTGTTGTGGAGATGGCATTTTTCTGGACTTGATCCGCAAAATTATTCGCATCGCTCTGTGCATAAGTCAGTGAGCCTGCGATGTTTTAGGTACCGGATTGACCTACCTTAACAGCAGTTGCCTCGGCTCTTACTGCTTGAACCTGGCTCATTGCTGCATTCACAGCACTGGCCATACTCGAACTGGCCGAAGCTTGCGCAACACTGATAGCACTACTGGCACTAGATTGGACACTGGCCAGATTACGAGATATCTGGCTGCTCATCGAGGAGCTTGCCTGTGCGATCCGGTCGTTGGCTTGTTGACTTGCCTGAGAGGCAGCACTCGATGCGGAGGACTGTGTCCGTGACAGAGCCTGGCTGTTCTCCCTAGAAGCCTGATCTGCTGATTGTTGAACCTGTTGTGCCGACTGTGAGATTGATTGACTCGCAGATGATGCCGATGAGAAAGATATCGAAAGTTGTGCTATTTGCCCCGATAATGCTTGTATTTGTCCGTCATTCTGTCGTTTCTCGGGAGCCGCTGTTGGTCGTGGTAATATAAGCACTGCTGCAGCACCCTTTGCTGACGTCGTAGGTTCCGGTAACCTCTCTAATATGACTCTTCTCGGCACGACCTCCGCTTCAACAATAACATATTCGACTCGCTCCCATATTACGGCCGGTGTCATCTCATTAACCTGCCTTGGAACTGAAGAGTCATCGCCATTTTGTATGCCCATTACATCCTTTGGCCACGAACCAGCTGTGGCCAGCCTGGTCAACAGGGTACAGTATAAGAGCCGGCTCTTTTTCATCATTCATTATCCATCACTCGTAAGGGAAACAGACTCGTTGTCGCCAGGACGGTCTATGAAGGCACTTCGGACCCAAAAGGTGTAGTAAACATAGTAAGCTAGATGAAGGAAGAAGGCTCTTCAAGCGGAGGTGGCCAGTGCCAGTATGCGAGGATACCATACTGGGCAGTACTGCCTAGGCCTACCAAGCGACGTTGAAGCTTTCGACAGATCCATGTCATGGTATTCATGCGTTGGCAGCGATACCATAGTTTCGAGCTTGTAAAAGCCTGGTCAAGTGCCATCGGCTTGAAATCCATGCCATGTTACAGACCCAGGTACTGGGGGTTGAGGCTCGCACGGCCACAACTTGGACCGGGGTTGAAAATGCAACCATCCGTCCGATCTTGTTATTCGGTCGACGAACCCCACTATATCCATTGAGATATGTGTGATCTCCTACTGGAAACAACTCAAAGAAAATGCATTTGGCATCAAGCAAGGTTAGTTGACCGAAACAGCAATGACAATATGAGCGAGCATGAGCAAAGTGTCTTCGCATTGAAAAAGTTGACCAATCAAGCGACTGGCCCTTGCAGCAAGCTACCAGCAGTCCAGTCCCCCAGACCAAGGACATGCTCGTCAACTCGGTACAGTTTGGGGGTTTCAGGAACAGAATATTTAATTATGGCCCTGATCGACAACGGTCAAGACTTCTGACCTGGTCATCAGCTATAAGCAAATGCGCATATTAAAAACACTATGATTTATCCTAAATCAGAATGAATTATCCAGAAACACTTGTTTTGTGTAACTCTTGAAGCGTTTCTTCCAAAGGAAACGAGACAACGCAACATAATAGAAAACTAGGGACGGCCTAGCATACATCTGTGAGGGGCGCCACAAGCGGAAGAGGCACACATGAGACCGTTGATGAGTCCAAAGTCTCGTCTCGTCATGCGGAAGTCTAAAGATCGGTAGACTTCTGCAAGATCGCAGACTTCAGACGATGAAGAGACGAGAACTTACAAGGGTTACTTGGGACGCGCGAGTCTCATTTCGCGGAGGACTGAAGGAGTGGAAGTTGCAAAGGTGTGGCTCACGTATCCAAAGATTCCACAGGTAGGCCATTTTCTGGTGGAGTGGGGGCGACTGACGCTGAAACGGTCCCTACAAGACGTTGTCCCGGAGGTTTAGTTACCGGTCATCCTTAACCAAGAAAAGGAACAAGAAAAACATTCTATTGCCTAGCTAATGAAAGCATGTATTTCAACTTATGATGTGCAGCTGGCTTCATGTCTCCTCAAGCAAAAGCCGCATGGTGTTGGGCGAGGATGCTTCAAGTTAACCGTGGAGAGTTGTTGTCGTGAACAATTGAAACCTCTCAACGGTGATTGCGGCACGGACAACGGAACAGCATGAATCGCTGTTCTCCCATCAAGCGAAGAAATACGATAGCCCATGCCAGCTGAGGATTGTCGCGGCGGATATGCTCAAGAAGTCTGTGTGGTCTTTCAAGTGCCCCTGCAAATTGCATACAGTTGAATCAATCTACATTGGCCACAACTAAGATGGGAGAGGCTGGACATGTCCAGGAATGCTACCAATTTCTCAGTACGTATGAGGAGGAGAAGTGATTAATCCCAAATTGTTGTTGATTTCAAATTTTTAAATTTTTTTTTTAAAATTTTAAACCATGACAATAGAAGCCCATGCATGGAAGGAGGATATTATCATCAATTGGCCCCAGGTTAATCCAAGTTTGACTACAGTAACGTCAGCCATGTACGGAGTTGCTACTGTATTTAATACGTATTAAGCTGATCTTGAATCCACAGTGCTCAAAAGCTTGCAACTACTCCATCTTGCACTGTCATCCCGCCGCTATCGCGTCAAGTTTCTTCCGGTGCGCTCGTTGATGCGCCTCCCATACAGACGGCTGAATTGGTGACGTCTGGCTAGAATTCACGTTATACCTGAACTTTATCTGTGCCCAAACCTCAATGGACTGGACTTTAACACCTTGTTAACGAGGTGTGGGAATTTGCGCTCAAAGTAAGAGCAATTTTCTCCATGGATTGGACCAGGCAAACCACTTTCATTAGTACACCCACCACCGACTTCATGACATGATGGAGAACCTGACGATACACGACACACCTCCGCCCGGCCAGGGCACGCCCCAGGGCCAATTCGCTGCACCGGGGCCGCAAACGATAGGAGGACGGGCACCACCTCCGCAGCCCCAGCAACTTCCTCCTCAGATGTTCACAACTGCTGCCCAACTTCTTGACCTCACGGACAGTATGCTACGCAACGCTGGCGACTAGTACATGGACTACAATGCTGACACAATGCGCAGAGAAGCTTCTCATTTGCTTGCGCGACGGCAGAAAGCTTACTGGTATACTGCGAAGTTGGGACCAGTTCGGTAAGTTGCGACGACATGGGGTGGTGTAGTGGTGCTTAGCGGGGCAGTCAAATCTAATAATGAGCCCCCAGCCAACATCGTCCTGCAATCCACTATCGAGCGGACGTATTACTCTCTGCCTGACGCCACAGAGGAGTCACCTATTAAGGGATACTTTGCCGACCAGAAGCACGGCATTTTCCTTGTCCGCGGCGAGAACGTTCTACTTCTCGGCGAGATCGATCTTGACAAGGACGACGAGACCCCGGCAGGCTTCGAGGAGAGAGAACCCAAGGAAGTAGAGCAGATGGTCAAGGAGAAGAAGGCCGCCGACAAGGCCAGGGAGAAGAAGAGATTAAAGAAGTTGGCCACGCTCGGTTTCGAAGGCGAGAACATGGGCGAGATCCTGCTATAGGACAAAAGCGAATACCACGGCTATTGCTACTGCTGCCGTATCAGGGACCGTCAACGGTGCTGACGCATACCAGTAGCAGCCATGATGTCAGGGCAGAATATTGTGAAATGCCTACCATCCTTTGCGTTCTCGAAGCGCAGGATGCTATCTAGTACTAAGCTAGAAGCGAGATTCGAAGACTTGAACCCCCTAAATAAAAATGAAAGCGCCATATTCGATCATGCATGAACAGTGCTTTTTTGCATGTGTATCTGGTTATCAGTATACGAGATTTGGCCCAATTGCAATAACTGCGAAACAAGTTGTGTGTACAGGCACTTAGTATTTCATTTGCTGATGTTAAAGAATATAAACCCTAGAAGTAGTAATAGTAGGCAAGGTGGCAGAGATTCTGTTTTTCGACAATAGACCTAGCTCTTACCACTTCTCTTTTCATCTCGATCCTTGAAAAGTTATTGGCACGCTTCACGTCACCAATTCTCAGGTCAAAGCGAATATCAATTAGCAAACACGTCACGGAGTGAGTTGTTCAGAAATCGTTCACAGAAACGGCGATATCAATTTCGCTCGATCACCTCCAACGAACGGCATTCGTGGTCAAAGACAGCCGTGGTCAGGTCCTTGGGTTTGCTCAACTTATCCGCAGACGAATCAATTCCACTCCATGTGCTGATCTGGCGGCGTGCGTGACTCTGCATAAGCTGTAGAGAAGACCAGAACTTAGAGGCAGAAGAATTGGAGGTATGCTGTTACAGGCAGTGGAGGACATGGTACAGGATGAGGAATACACCAGTGTTTGGCTGCTAGTGTATGAAGCGAATGAGTCTGCCAAGCGACTTTACGATAAGAGGGAATGGAGAAAGGCTGGCGACGTTGACTTTAAGTTGAGCGGACATCACCTGACAGATTGGGCCATAGAGAAAGAAGTTGCAGGTCAGGATGAAAAGAATTCACCGAATAAGCGGTCGGGCGTAGGAAGAGAGTGGATTGCAGAGCACAATACACCATGGGACTAAGTAAAGAGAGCGGATAAGATCAATTTGATCGTAGGGATGATATTACAGCCCAGGAATGAAACCCTCGACCTTTGCGTTCCATTCATCGGGGAAATGCGAGCCTTCACTGCCATCCCACCCACCAGCCAACATGGCCATGGCCAGGAGGAAACTTCCTGAGCCCGGAAAATATGGTGTGGCAACCCTCACCCCGCCAACCGGATACCCAGCATCATCAAACTCAAATAAAGGATCCAGCAAGTACGCAATGGCCTGTTCTACATTTCCTATTCTTAGAGAGTTCATTGCTAGCATAGGAAAGTCCCAGCCCCAGCAGTCCGCAAGGTCCCATAGCTGAGAAATATGGTCGTGCGTGTTCTGAACTATTGTCATGTTCAGAGGCGGTCCGCTGCTAGGAGGCGGGAGGAGCCCAAAGATTCCAGCCATTGCTGGGTGGTCTTGCACGGTTGTGTCCTGCCACATGTTGGGGATTCCTTCGTACACTGCATATGTCTCGCTGTCGGAGGTCAGGGGCAAGAGCGCCAGATTATCGCGGACCCTAATCCACTCTTCCGGGATTGAAAGTCCCTGTCTTTCCTTCCACTGTATCGCGATATCGAGCCCAAACCTCCAATACGCAATCTCGAATGCTGGGTTCACCGTGGAGTTGGGGTTCGTGTTTTCAGAAACGGGATACGTCGGCGGACCCAGATCATATACTCCAGTAGTCTCGTTCCACCAAGCGAAACTCGCCATGAAGTCCGCTGTAGCGGTCAAGACTTCATCCCAGGAGGCCAGGGTCTTGTTACAGGGGAATGATCGGTATTCAAGCTCTGCGAAGTACATGGGATGTGGCTGCTGCCAGATGAGAAGCGAGTTGATCTCGCCTGGTGTAGAACGCCCTGTTGGGTCTGTCATCTTTCCCCAGCGAGCGCCCTCATAACCCTGTGTCTGAGCACGTTCGAGAGAAGATGAGAGGAACTGGTAGTAGGTGTTTGGCATGCTCCGTCGTAAGAGCGGCCATTGGTTCCAACGTGCGAAATGGGCTAGGTGCCAAACTACCATTTCCAGCTAGAGATACAAATAAGCGAGGAGCATGTTCAAAATGGATTTGCTATTTACATGAAATTTGCCATACCATCCATTACTGACCAGACCAGACTCTGCGTATCATTAGCCATCTTGCAATCCTTGCTAGGATCAGCGTCCAGCTTACCTTGAGGCGGATTTAAAGAAGCAGCATTTACGGCCTCTAAGTATTGTGATAAAACTGTTATTCGCTGTAGTTCAGTAGCATTGGCCGAAGACGACGCAGTCAAGTCGATAAAAGCTCCCGAAGTCCAGTACTCCTCCCACCATCTTATAGAGGCCTTGCTTACATCCTCCAAAGATGGTAATTTGGAAACAGGCTCTGGTGAGTAGGTGACCACGAGATGAAGTGTTTCGGTTCCATTTTCTCCTGCCAACAGATACCGGTGTGTGTTGTTGATAGGGCCAGATATCTTGCTGGCAAAATCCCACTCAATCGAAGCAGAGTACGATGTGGCATCCAGGTCATGCCTGATCGTGGCATTCTTCTTTCCAGAAGTCAAAGTGGTGGTATGATTAGCAGTTGCGTTGAAGACGCCAACAAAAGGTGTATCAAATTTGTTTCGAGTCGGCAGGGGGAAGTCGAAGAAGATCCCCAGCGTATTATCCGACAGCAAGGATGACTCGACACTTATACCGACAGTATCGGAACCCGAGTCTGACCATGTCTCAACGCTGACTCTCTTGCCCTTGTAGGTGAAGGTTGAAGACAATTTTCCAGTCCAGAGATCAAGGGTCTGCGACTTGGTTTCTAGCATGTCTTGAGTAACATCTTCGTCATCGAAAGTGAAACCGATACTACCTAGATTGACTCTTTGGGGGTTCTGTATCAACCAGTTCGAAATGTCATTTTCAGCAGGATTTGGCTGATTGAAATTAACCAGCCGGTCATGACTCCACCAGTCCAGGCCAGTGAAGTCTTGCATAACTTAGTGATGCCCCCGAACAGGACTAGACGGGACTTACCGTCCACCGATGTTTGACCAGGAGTCGTAGGGAGACTGAAGTTGTGCCATCCCCACGTTGACAGAGTCCCATAAGGGTTGAACGTCTGCAGCCCTGTGATGTCGGCTCCGAATGCGAAGTTGCCGTTTCCTACTTGCAACGGCGTAGTATCTGAACTAGCACGGCGACATGGGTTAAACTGCTGAACAACCTTCCGCCTGTCAATCTTGGTCTCGCCCTTGTCTCTGGCAAAGGCTATCCTGCAAAAAGCGAAAACGTAGAGCAGGAGCTGTAGGTATACCATAGTCAAATATGATAGAAACACACCAACACTGTGCGAAATTCTTGTGCAGCGAGGTAGTATTAGAGAAAAACTACGCGGCCATGTCTATTAGGTATACTTACAGGCTCGACCCTGCCCCATACTGAGGAGTGGAGAGGTCTACTTTAACCGGGTTGCCAGTAGCATGTGCAAGGGTGAGGATCACCAGCATTATTATCATTGTGCGGGGTCCCCATGGGGTCCTCGGGGAGTTGATGTACCGACCAATAATGCAGATCGTTGGGATTATGAGAAGCTGATCAATCAGACGTCCACTTGGGAACTTTACCAGCTATCGGTGTCGGTTATCACGAGCCAATAGAACGGGATCTCAAAATTAATGCGGTGCTATAATTTTGCCGCACGTTTTGTCCAGACCTGTGCATGGAGTAGAGAGGCACTTAGCGTCGGTCAAATACAAGTTTAATCTAGTCTAGTGATCAACTTGTTATAGCTCTGAAAGTATATGGCAACTCTGATAGGCAATGTCCACCCTTTATACATGTTAGAAAAGGTAGAAAACAATTCTGAAAATTGCTTACGATTGTGCAGTCAGCGCTGCCTAACGTAATGGATGCCTCAGGTACACACCTAGGGCAACCACTTTAGGTAGCTTTTATTGGAACAGAGGATAGCTCTGTTCCTCACCGTTAACATCACATTACATATCAATAGTCTACTATTGATCACCATACGTGACGTGTCTACCATAACATATTGCCAATTTGCGACCATATTTATCGCAAATGGCATTCTCTTACTTCATCTTCTGCAAATCTTGTGCAAAGACCAGGAAAGCACCCAGTGGCTTGTCCTCAGGGCACACTAGTAACCAATGACGATTCACACAATAATCGATACTATTGCGGTGATGGGGACCTATGTTCTGAACTAGGCTGAACTGGTGGTTCTATGGACCTTGTAGGTTCTCCTGCAGATAGCTCCCTACAACCCGTATATTTTGCATTGTTTTGTTTCTCCAAGGATCGTGCTTTCATTCTCTTTCGGGCACCCTGTTATTGCATGCAATCCATCATCGTCTTCACAAAGCAGGTCCGTTGATGCGTTTCTGAGCAATTATCAAACCCTGTCCTCACCTCAACCGGAAAGGTTAGCCAGAACACCGGGAAATATGTCGGCTGCGAAATGTGTATTGGGTGAAGTAATTCGGGTCTAAAGTCCTCAACTGCCTCCTTTTGTGAATAAGGTAGTGATCTTGAGGGTGTCTATTATACCCATTCTAGAACGAGTATCAAGTTGACTGGACAAAAGTAGACCAGCAAGCGCCTCCCAAAAGAACACATCAAGTACATTCGCTATCTATGAGCGGTGGCTTGCCTCGCTTGAGGTATGAGGACCATTTCTTTGCCTTCGAACAAGCGCCCGACTCCTGAATAATCATTCGCCCTCGAAGATATTTGATAGGCGCTATGATTTCACTCATCAAGCAGGCCACATGGCTTTTACATCTAGCCCCAGTTGCGGCAATGGTGACTGTCTCTGAGTCTTCAATGCGAATATTTGGGAAGTATTTCAGCATGACTTTCAGAACATTCAATTCCACTCCAAAATTCTCACCGTGATTTTGCCATTTTTCTCTTACATCGACAGGGATAAAAGAGTCTGTATTATCACAACTCTCCCTGATATTCAAGCTACCATTCTATTCCCCAATGCCTGGTTCTTTAACAACATGAGCATTGCGTCGATTAGTAAGACATCTCGTGGCGAACGACAACGGATACATACTGAAACGTCTAAGCCGATGCCATTTATATGGCATTGCAACCCAATTGAAAAATGTGAGGACGTGCTAGTAACTGATGACTTCAAACGTGTGCTAGTATAGAGTACATAAATATCTAGGACAACCCCGAAGGTTTGTTCTACATGGGAGTGCCTGTCATACATGGTAAACGAAAGCACAATCAAGACGAAACCGCGGTCAGGATTGACGCGTCTCATGTCAGCCACCCGGGTAGACAACTTGTGATGATGATGATCAATTTGCATTTTGCAAATGACAGCTGCAAAATGGTCTTCATTAAGGCCTACCTTTTGTCTCTCGTACCTCTAACTAGTAACCTAGTTGACTATGTAGAGCCATATACTTTATTTCTAAGTATACTTGGTAGCGCATCGTTCAATGAAGTTCCCACAATTCAGGGATGTCGGCGAGACAACTTTCTCGACTAACCGATACAGGGACAACACCATACCATTTCTGGCTGATTCTTTGGGCCCCTGGTGATGCCCTTCCAATCAGTCTCAGCCTTACGACCATACTCCCACCAGAAGCCAAATACTTAGGTTAGGTCTCTCATGAGGCGCTGAACCGGTCCAAAATAATCCGTCTGACCCCTACTCGGCATAGTCTACGGTCATGATGACTGTCTCGTCGTCGATGCGCAAATCTTCATCGCTGGGTTACTTCTTCCTTGGCTACCTCAAGGCGCTCACTATTTATTTAATTGAAACACAAACTATGTCAACTCCGTGCAACATATAGGCAGTAGAAAAAAAGATCTTCAGGATGGATTTAAACCCAGTCTCCCGTGTCGCAGCCTATCTCCGCGAACGAGGCCACAACTTCAAGGAGAAGAAGGACGTCGGCGCTTTTCTCACAGACGTGAAGAAGACAAAATTACCTTTTAGCCCGAGTTTCCTGGCTATCTTCCTTACTGGATCGGACAGTAATGAGGCGGTCAGAGAGTTCTCAGAGGGCGAGATCAATTTGACGCCATGCAATGCCGCAGACGGCGCACTTCTCCTGCGGCGATTCCCACTCACAGCTCTCGGATCGCAGTACAAGTCCGAATATAAGGACAGAGAATATCTAGTCAATCATCACAGCTCGTCTAGTATTCTCATTCCTCTGGTGTGCTGCGACAAGACCAATCCCGATCGTCTCTCGATCGCGCATCTACTTCTGAAGAACAAAGGCTTGGATCCCGACGGAAGACTATTTCATTATTCAGAAATCCCGACGCGCAATGTATGGACGCCAAACCAGGAGGGACTCACCCCTTTGCACATTGCTGCCAGCCGAGGAGATTTGGAGATGGTGCAGCTCCTGGTCTCCTTTGGAGCAAAAGCGAAGACTTGGCGTGACAGGCATGGAAAGACACCTGAGCAGAGGGCAGCAGCCAACGGATACGAGGAGGTAGTACAGTTTCTTCAAACAAATCGCATCCAGAAAAATGTTGAAAAAGCAGACAGAACCACGAAGTCTGATGTTTATACAGGCACAGGCAGCAGGGCAACTATAACTGCGGCATCCAGAAGGAAAGTTGGACTGGCGCCCACGATAGTGAGGGTGACCAAAAAGGGAAGTGTCCAGAAATCGATCAAAACCACAAGAAGAAACAATTAGTAGCATGGCCATCATGATGTTCGAAATGCTGAGACTGGATCTAACTCGACTCAGCGAGGAAGTCGACTGAGAATCGTTCCTACCGCCAGTAGCATTCACTAACGTTAGCATATTACAAGTCAGTCGAACTACTTGGAATGGTTCAGATAATCGACAAAGTTGCAAGGGATGTCTCTCATGCATACTTGGGCTCACCCATCACTCCAAAGGAGCATTGGTTTTACCTTATCCTTTGATCCTGTTGAGAATATTTAGAAGGTGTATCCCCATCATCTGTTCGACTTCAACGTCAAAGGCCGGAGAGTCTTGAACCAGATGATCCTTCCACACCTGCCGCGGGCGAGGAGAGCCTATGTTAGCAAACGTTTCACTGTAAGCGTTAGGTGAATAAAGATGAACTAAACTACCTCTCATAGTAAATTGTGTCATACTTGTGGGTACTAATGTGCAACTTAACTTCGCTGCTTCCTTGCGGGCTTGTGGGTGCCACTTTCCGACAGTGGCTGGTAGCTTGGGCGCTAGTGCTAGTGCTAGTGCTGGTGCTGGTCCCCTCTTGCCAGGCTTACATAGTGGTGCTATCCGCCAATCGCCAATCGCCCATGGAACAAACAAACGTCACTCAGTTGAGCTAAGTTAGTGCTGCCGCCGTGCTCGGCAACGGAGCGCATTTCAGACAGTAAACATCAACCAACTTGGCTTGACGACAGACAACTTCACCATTCTCAGCTGCGAGACCATTCGATCTCTACACTACATATTTCCAATTTCATTCATACACGCGACTAGCTGGTCTCAGCCTTGTATTCCTCCGCTAAGAGGTGAGACGACCCTCTACGAAGCTGCTGCCATTCGAATGGCGTGTTATCTTGATCCTTGCCCCGCTGACAACCAACCCAAACAGAGCCCCAGCGCATCCCGCCATCCCACCGCGACGACTTCAGCCAAGATGACCTCTTTCATAACGACAGTGTAGGTCCAGATTGACCCCGTCGTAATTCTCGTGGTGTTGATGCTGATGTCCACGCCTCTAGAAACCAGAGAACCCGGAACCAGTTCCGACCGCGCGCTGGCGGCAAGGGCAACACCTCCTATCAACTGCGCCAGTATGCCGAAGCAACACTAGGCGGCGGCTCCCTACGAAAGGTAGTCAAACTGCCCGAGGGCGAGGACGAGAACGAGTGGCTCGCCGTCAACATGGTGGATTTCTACAACCAGATCAACCTGCTTTACGGCGCTATCACCGAGTTTTGCTCGCCGCAGAGCTGCCCAGAGATGAAGGCTACCGATGAGTATGTCCATAGCTTGCACCCTCCCTGGAACGAGAGACCCCGGAAGAGTTGGCCCATCAGTAGAACACGAGGGGCAGTAAAATATTAACAAAGACCCTGCCCAACAGGTTCGAGTACCTCTGGCAAGACAGCGAGAACTTCAAGCGCCCGACCAAGATGCCCGCGCCCGCTTACATCGAGCAGCTCATGTCCTGGGTACAGAGCAACATCGACAACGAGTCCGTCCTGCCGTCGCGCATCGGCGTGCCCTTCCCCAAGCAGTTCCCCAGCCTGGTCCGCCAGATCTTCAAGCGCATGTACCGGGTCTATGCGCACATCTATTGCCACCACTACCCCGTGATCCGTGAGCTCGGTCTCGAGCCACATCTCAACACCAGCTTCAAGCAGTACGTGTTGTTCATCGATGAGCATCATCTCGCAAGCGGAAAGGATTACTGGGGACCATTAGGCGATCTGGTCGAGAGTATGTTGAAGAGTGACTGAGTATTGCCCAGTCGAGTTTGATTTGATAAGCGGTGTACCATGAGTTCGGGTATCAAATGCAAAGAGGATGCTCTACATTGTCTAGTGGGACCCACCATGCCAACTCGTCCCAGGGTATACAGAACATGGAGTTTGATTGGGTTTGGCGTTCACAGGGTTATTGGTGACAGGGTTCATTGTCAGGCATGGATGATACAGGGGGTAATAGCATATCGCACGCACATTGCAGATTCGACTTCCGGTCTGGTCTGAAGAAACCCACGAATCAACGATTCGTTTTTCCTGAATCGAGTTTGGTTTTCATCAATTCCAAACGTCTCTTACTAGTGATTGTTTAAGTAGACCTCATGCGATATCTTTCTGCTGATTCCAAATTTTGCTTAGACATCCACTTCGCCAAAAATCAATCATATCCCCCAAGTAGACCTAATCCTAGGTCCAGACTTTCCTCGAGTCTCTGACATTTTGGTTGGTGTTCCTTTTCGACAACGCTCATCATATGCTTCAATAAGAACCTTACATTCTTTCCGCCTGTGTGGGCTCTGTACGTAGCTAAACAGTTGGCTCAGTCGACCCCAGCCAGTCAAATCTTGTGTCACCCCATCGTCACATCGATTACTCAATGTCCTCTAATTTATTGATCTTCTTTTTGAAGAACTCAAAAGCCGAGAAGAAGACGGCGTTCACTGCAGCCGATCTGGCCATTGATACGCCGAGGCCACGGTACATGTCTTTCCTGAAGAAAGCGATCTTTGGGAGTGGTATCTTCTGGCCCTTCGAGTACATGAGCGCGTTACGCTGGTAGATACTCTTCACCGAGTCAATAGGGTCTAGTTAACTGTCAGCTATGGTCCAAGTCGGGACTAAAACAACCTCGGAGCGAGACGCACAGATCAAAGCCCACGACACAATGCCGCAAAGGGCTCCGGCAACTAATACGGCGATTGGGTTCTTGTGAGCGTCTTTGCCGCTAAACGTAGTCAAAAGTTGTTTGCTGCTCTCATATGTGGCGAAATAGATTCCAGTGCCTAGTGTATCTCTCACTATGATGTTTATCAGAAACGTAAGATCCAAGGGAAGCCCAAAGCGGTCTTACTTAGATGTAGGTTGAGGCCTGTATACATTCCCGAGAGTCCTCGATGCTTGACCAGATTCCGTAGGGTCATGATGGTTCCCTTGTTATGGTAACTCATCGCGACTTCCTGGCACTTCGGGTCTGCATTCTTTTGGCTCGCCATGAGGACTGATACTTGTGCACTTATCTTAGTAAGCTCGAAAGGGCCTATCAGTGTGAGTATAATCAGTTAAGGCACTCTCGTAGACGCCTGAGATACAGGGCTCAAGGAGACTCACAAGCGATGAAGGTAATACCAGAACCAGCAGTGGCCCCTGCGGCACCAAAACACGCTATCGTCCCCAAGGTCGGGTAGGCACCATTCTTGTTGACATGTTCAAGTGGGCAAAAGCCAAAATGCCGCTTCATCCAATCCGAGTATGCATATTTGGAACGTTGGTATATCGAGAAAGAAACAGTTCGCACGAGTGTTACACTGGCCAAGGGAGCGGTCACACCTTGCACACCCGGCAAGTTAGCAAAAAGTTGGTCCAGTTTCTTTTACAGGAGAGTCCGCCATGCAGGTAGGACAGTGTAACTGTTATCGCTCTTGCATACCTCTGAAGAACCCACGAATCCCCTCCGATTGATATGTCCTGTGCACACAGTCCGAGAAACCTTTGTAGGGATACGTTTGTAATCGTGTCTTGACACTGTCAAGTGGAAACGCGGTGATTGTCGACAAAACACTAGCCGAGCTTGCAGAGACCTCGGTTCTGTAGCGCTTTATCCACCGCTTTGGCTGCTGCTGCTGTTGCTGCTGCTGCCGACTGGTTGCCGCTGTTGCGTTGTTTGCACTGCTTAACGGAGGCATGCTGCTGGCGGTTCGGTTCTGGAACGGTTCTCTGGTCCTGGTGACATCTTGTTGGTTGAACTCGACCACATCAGTAGCAGCCGGCATGGCCTCCTCTTGGCTGTATCGAAAGATAGTATAGCGGGGCAGGCTTCAGACAGTGGCCCCGGGCAGAGACCAGAGTCATCAGCGCGGTCGCGATACTGTGTCTTCGGTTGCTGGCAGCAGCTTTGCCATCAAAATAATTCCGGGTTGTCGTCGAGTTCGTAATTATGATGGTTCGAATGTTTGACAACTGCGGGGTTGGGTGTTCTTTTGCTACTGTATTGTAGTTGTCTTCTCCAAAGAGGGCTGGTCAATCGTACTTGTGGTGCTACTAAAACACGACACGACCAGGACAGGGTGAAGCTCAGCTCATCAAAAGTGCCCGTCCGTCAAAAGGGCGATGCTTCAGGTAGCTAAACCGTAATTTAATTGGAGGGAGCCCAACCCAGTCTGTATCATTGGTTATTGTACCTCTTTTGCGGGGCCTTGAGGAGCGACGAGGGACGCCTCTATTATTGTACGTTGTGACGTGACGAGAAACCTGGAGGGTGTTTATTAACGTGGTTGATGATAGGCACATGTATGAGAAAGGTGGGCGGGATGGCACCACCCAAAAGCGGCTAACCTAGGGAACTAGGAACTAGAAGAAGAGGGGATCTGATGCCGTTACTGTAACTCTCCCTCTCCACAATCAAACTCAATGAACTGGTCGCTCAATGACTCGAACAACAGCTGGGTAAATAGTGTCAAGCACGTGTCGTGTCGATCTCATGTATTTGACTGTGGTAGCTAAACTGCCTGCTTCTGCAATCATCTAACCTAAGGTGATGCGGTGAATCAAATGGCCAGGAGTAACGCTGCGGTCCTAGCCGCATTGCGTCACAGCGCTTCAAAACATTCTGCCTCGCTTTAATTTGCACCGACATTTGACCACAGTCCAAAGCCGCCCAATGTTACCCCTCGATGATCATTTTTATATGTGTGTTAGGCACGCTGGCATATGAAATTGATCACAGCTGTATGTGGTACAAGCGGAAGATCCATGTTCTACTAGCCTTTCTTTTCTCATACCTTTTGGGATCAGGGCGGAAGATCATGCCAATACGGAAGAGATGGCGAATGATCGCTTATTAGCTTTGGTATAACGTGCCTACAAGGACCGGCTTTTTCGACCACTTAAAGTCCTTGGAATATGTCGCGATCGTTTGTTGGCTACCGTATAATAAGGAGGTAGATATTCTGGAAGAACAGGAATCTATGCTGAGGCCATATACTACAGAAGTTCCGGTTTATGGCCAAGTGGCTCTCTACCAGCCAACCTATATCTGCTTTCAATCCAGCTCCAAATGTTAGACCAAGGAGCTATTCACCATACGCGGTAGCTTCGACGAGTACGGCTGATCTCATTTCAGTAATCTCCGCATCCGTCTACATTGTTTTGCGACCTTTGTCCGAATACTCGCACCTGAACTACCACGATCTTGAATACCCTCATTTTCCTGTCGCGTGTTGTTGGTGTCCTAGTGTGCTTGAACTGTTTAAGCTTGGTGGTTCAAGTTATGAAGCGCACTTGAAAGCAACGGCAACTCCGTATAAGGCTGACGGCAATCGTCCAGCTAGTTTCCATGAAGCCAGACAGAGTCCGGCCACGGATAAAGTTGGCTATGCCAAATGCTCAACGCCGTTTTCTTACGAAAAATCAATTGCTCAAGTCTAAAATTTGGGCGCTCCGACGTCGAGGAGTTTCAATCGATGCTACTATGAGATTCATCCTCGTAAACAGAGCCCCATGGACTTGTTGAGCATCGCTATAGTCATGTCGTAATGTTTAAAGGCAGTATCTCTAACCTTCCTATTGAAGGGTGTAAGTCTATCGGGATAGTCAGTAATGTGGTTTTTTTTTTTTTTTTTTTTTTTTTCCACTCGCGGGGGACACATGCCTCGAGTCATCCGACGTCCTTGCTTTTAGACTTCGGGCTTCATATCGATGAAATGCTACGAATAGCAAGTTCTTGAGTACTTTGTGTTCCAGACCGCGAGACATTTGCGCTGCCTCCAAGAACTGGACGGTCTTTTCAACACCGGTTTCGTCGAGTTTGGCAGCATTTTCGCGAAACGCGACCCTCAAACGATCGCGAAGAACATAGCGCGCT
This sequence comes from Truncatella angustata, assembly GCF_020726525.1. Lineage (NCBI taxonomy): Eukaryota > Fungi > Ascomycota > Sordariomycetes > Amphisphaeriales > Sporocadaceae > Truncatella > Truncatella angustata. The sequence continues at coordinate 133,663 of NW_025763390.1, read as the reverse complement.
GGTTTTGAGAACTGAACCGCTCGTAGACCATGGCGGTAAAGACGACGATAAGCATGTATCACTCGACTGTCGGCCATGGTGTATTGCGGGAAAGGGCCCTGAGAGGATTTAGCATTGTACTTGAGCGCCAATTTGGGAATCCCTACGTAGTAATAGATACCGTCTAGAAAGGATCATGGATTCTGTATGATGCTGCTGTGTTCGTTGCATCAAAGTCCGCTGCCAGCCGCCCGGTGACAGCCTGGAAACCCAAAGAGCCGGGACCGCAAGAGCCGGCGGGGCCTGGCAGCGCCCGCCGAGAACGCTAACCACCAACGGCCATAGCGTACTGAGTTTATAATGGACCCTCCACCTGGGCACTATGTCATGGGTCTGGGATGAGGATCCAGACTCAAGCCGTCAATGGTCTCAATGTCACACGATCCGGTCGTAACTTCCGTTAATTTTTGGGTCGTGTTTTATTTCCTGCATACACCTATCACATGCATATGGAAATTGTTTGTTCACGATCCATCTACAGATAGACACTACCTCGAAAAACACTTGCGTCCCATTCGCACGGCATGACCCTCCAAACATTGATTACCCCGGACGTCTGATGTCGCATTCGCCATGTCCTCCATGGTCTCGGAGTACATCATCAGGCCTGCCCTACAACAAGTTCGGCGATTCTCTCGTTCTAGCGCAGTGAGCGAAGCCGATCCTCCAGCGTCACCTCATATCAGATTCAAAGACCGTCCATCGAGTCGTGATGAGGCCATATCAGAGACCGAGGAAGGCTCATGCCTCAAAGATGGTGACGACAGCACCTCACCGCCAGCTTCGCCACAAAGTCCTGTAGCACCACGGCTGGGCTCTGAGGCTGTACAATCAATCGGACAAACAACGTTTCCCGCATTATCGCGGACTGTCCCAGTCCGATCACCACAAGATGAGGCTTCCGCAAATTCCGAAGCTGTTGCAGAGCATATACCCGAGAGTCCGAACACTACGAGAGAAAGAGACACTTCCGATGTCTCCATGCGTTCCGCCCCGCCGCTAGAAACCGCTGCTATTGAAGATGCAGCAAGAGATGTGGTTACTTCTGTGCCGCCGGCTGCTGAGCGGCCAGACCCTTTGCCAGAAGATGATGGAATGGGTGCTTTAAGAAAGCGGATACTGGAAATACAAGCAAAGCAGCTTCCTGCCCCTGAACAAGCTCGATTGATTCACCAGTTATTGATGGAAAGCTACAAGAGATCGCGAGGCACAACCAGTGCAGAACGTCCCGTTTCGCCCACTAGTGCAAATGGATGGGAGCAAAAGCAGTCCCACGGAGTGCTCGACACGTTTATCTGGCAACATCTTCTTGGCGAAGAAGCGGAAATAGAGAGTTTCCATCTCACCGAAGACGATGTTAAGCCAACTTTTGCTCCATTGAAGCCTGGCGAGGATGACTCAGAATATCGTGCTCTTGGATGTGAGCACTATAAGAGAAACGTCAAGTCGGAGTGCTCCTCGTGTGGCCATTGGTATACCTGCAGATTCTGCCATGATAATACCGAGGATCACCCAATGACCGCCAAGGATACAAGGCATATGCTCTGCATGTATTGCGGTGCAGCGCAGAAGGTTGGAGAAGCATGCGTGAGCTGTGGGGAGATGGCTGCAATGTATTATTGCTCCATATGCAAGCTTTGGAACAACGATTCCGAAAAAAGCATCTATCATTGCCCGGATTGTGGTATATGCAGAGTAGGGAGAGGACTTGGAAAGGATTTCTTCCATTGCAAGGTATGTTACTCTTCTTTTTCTTCCACTGTTCTGCCGCAGCTCACCAACTGCCACAGAAATGCAACGCATGCCTCAACATCAATTTCGAGAACGCGCATCGATGCATTGAGCGACTTCTAGACTGTGACTGCCCCATTTGTGGTGAGTATATGTTTAACACAACGAGAGGAATTTGCCATATGAAGTGCGGGCACACTCTTCATAAAGATTGTTGGGATGAGCACATCAAGCACGCCTATAAATGTCCAATATGCAACAAGAGCATCGTCAATATGGAAACACAATTCCGGAGGCTGGATATGGCCATCGAGACGCAACCAATGCCGGAGAAGTTTCAGGATACTCGTGCTGTTGTATCTTGCAATGACTGCTGCGCAAAGACAACCGTCAAATACCACTGGCTGGGACTAAAGTGTGCCGTTTGTCAATCATATAATACCTCTCAGTTACAAATTCTGGGCACAGATGCAGACATTTTAGATCAAGCCGTTATTCCTGCGACCGAGCCTCTGGTGAACGAATCACTAGCCGGTAGCAACGCGGATCTTTTGCAAACCCCCGCACAGTCAGTTGCTCGAGAGATACCAAGAAGGCGGCGCCACTCCTCGAATTTGATACATCTCAACACAGAAAATCCTGACATTGGCGCACTTCAAATTGGGTCTTATGTGGTAGAAGAAAGATTCGCCAGATCAGTCTCGGTCACCGGTGCGTTGCGTCCAGCAAATGTGGATGATTCGGACGAAGAAAAAGAAGACATGATTGGGTTATGGAGCAGGGTTCCACAGAGTATCATGTCTGACGATGACCAAAATGAAGACTATGATTCTGAAGATGAATCCGCTTCCTCAGTTGGAGACGAAATGGATGAAGATGACGCCGACGATGAAGAGGAAGATGAGATCAACCTTTTTGGTCATCGATAGAGACAACGGTTTGCCAATTGGAGTTGGGTCGGTTCAAAAGAGGTTCATGGCCAAGGTATAGCACCGGCGTTTGGGTATGATTGCTTGCTACATAGGAAAACTCGTATACTAGGCGAGCTTTGATCTCGTATATGGCTTACATAATACCACATCTTTTTCAGCTTTCGAGATGCTCCGGGGTGAAGCGTCGCTTTTCGAATCTTTTGTTGGAAAGTCCCGAAAGCGACATAAAACTACGACGACGCCCAATGCAAAACAGCTGCGATAGATTCTTAATAAATCTAAACAGTAACGCCATGGTGGCAGACTAAGTCCAATTGTTACATAAGAATTGAGAATAAATGTGACTTTGGCATTCGATATTTACTGATTCCCTACGATTTCCGGTCATGGCCTTTTAGCTTCACACTCCACAAAAGTATCATCCCCCCACTATTTCCCTAAATTAAATTAGAAGTACACTGCGGAGGCAGAGCAGGGGTATCCTTCAGCCTTGCTTAAGAGATGCAGACGAACCACGAGGTCGAATCTGGATTGCTGATTGGCTATTTGAACAACATCTCTCGGTTCGTGCTTGGCGGATGGGCGACCTTTCAATGGGCAGGCATGTTGTGCATCTTGTCATGTGTTTTCAGCGAGGGCCCCTCATTCTTCAACTCACGGATCAAGGCAAAAATTTTGTCAGATACATTTCTCAGAGGTAAGAAAAAGAGCAGGCGGCTTTGCGCCAGGTATCGCTTGGATGTGGAAGCTGAGGTGACTGGCAGATTTGACGATAAGCGAGAAGATCGAGATATCTTAATATCAAGTTGCAAGAAGTTACAACAAACGTCCGGTTCGTCCCACCATTGATTGACTTTGGCTTTCTGAACCCCTCCTTACCCGTCCAAGAGCCGTAACCCCACTATCTGTATCTTCCAAGGGCTCGTCCCAGTCCCCTCGAAAACTTTCTTTGAGCCTCGTCGACCAAAACCCTAAGGGCACCTGATCACTTGACATATCACCATTGATCTGCTTCTCGCCTTGCTTGAGTCGAATTGTTGCGGCAGGCACATAGGCCGTCCAGACGCCCAACGCTGTTCTACTTTAAGCTCTGCTTGGATCATCTAGCTGTCTACTATTTAGAAGACTCGACGGTCGTCTTATAGTACCCAACTACTTATACTGTAAGGTACCAAGCTCCCAACCATTCGGTTCGCCCCCAAACCCTTCGAATCGGCCACTGTCATATTATACCCCTAGCAATGCAATATGAGAGTCTGGACTTGATTGGGCCTTATCAGGCAACCCCCCGCATAGCTGCAAGTCATCCAGCATGTGCCACTCGGGGAGTCACCTCGAGGGCTCCCCTGCAGTACAACCAAGTCGCAGTAGTACAGGCGTTGATACACCTAAACTGGTGGCCGCTCAATGACGACCCGTGCCCGCAACAAATTTCCCCCCAAACCAATCGATGCAGCTCTCATGACCTGACCCCCATCTGTTTCTGCTGTTATACCGTCATTGCTTTCATTTCCAGAGCTCGGGCCGTTGTACATTATCTTACATTACCTAGGTATTCACTGCCCCGCGAGAAGGCACACAACACTGTATACCCCGGTAGATGCCTGACTTGTAGTCCGCCTCTGAAAGTTCCGTGAAGGTAAGGTTCCGATCCTATTGTATCAAAACATGAATGCGACGGATCATAAATTTCGAAGAAAGAGCATCACTCTAATATTTGAACGCCGAACTAGATCAGCCACTTGCTCATTGTGTGTAATATTGACCGGTATATATACACACCATCACATGACCCACGAGGAATACTCCTTTTGGTATTCCGCCCGCTTGAGCAGCACCTATCAATACGCCTCTTGAGGCTCTGTGGCCAACGATAGACACCACGTGCCATCGCCTTGCGGTCACCTAGTTCTCCGGTTAAACAGAACCAATTCTCAATAGCCCAGGTTCCCTACAGGTTCATCACTTCAGGTTGCAACACTGCGGCCTTTTCGGTGTCGAACGCAAGCATCAGCGACTAGCATTGTACTAACGCTGGCTACTCGCGTAGAACCCAACATTGCATCCAATAGTGCACAAATCAGCCCGCCCAAGCATCCTGTTAAAATACCCATTACTGCCATTCTCGAGGACTTTGCCCAAGCAAGCAGCCCTTCTAGGCTTGCTGCTGGCACCCACGCTGCACCATGTGAGTGATGCCCCACGCTGCACCACGATGCTTTTTATTCCTTCAGACGACGGTAATATCCTGTTAGGATATGTTGTTAAAACCCCTGCAGGAAGTTCGGTAAACAGATCCAGAAGCGTCAACTCGAGGTACCAGAGTATGCCGCCAGTTTCGTCAATTACAAAGCGTTGAAAAAGGTATGTCAGTCTCGAATCTGTCCACGATCCTCCCATGTACCCCATTGAAGGATGAGGCAGACAGGCGAAAAGCAAGTTTCGTTGCGAAACCACGACTAAACCACACCCCCAAGTGGTCCGCTTATAATCTAGAACCTGTACCACTAACATCGTGTCAATAGCTCATCAAGAGGCTTTCGGCTACTCCTGTGCTCAGCGCGCAAAATGACCCTCACCAGCCCTCCACGCCTATAGACTCGCAGGCTGCCCTGCAAGCCAACAGAGCAAAGTTCTTCTTCCAGCTGGTAAGCCTCCCCTGATTTGGCCATGAGCGTGCTCTCAAACATTATTGATGCTTTCCAGGAACGAGAACTCGAAAAGGTGAATGCATTCTATCTACAAAAGGAGGCAGAGGTAAGCGTACAGATTTTCTGTCCAACTGTATCGTTATTGACCAATCTGTAGCTCAAAATCCGGCTCAAAACCTTGTTGGATAAAAAGAAGGTGCTTCAATCACGGCAGGGCGTCTCAAGACGATCCGCCAAGTTCACAACACTTCAGGAAGGTTTTCAGCAATTCGCAAATGATCTTAACAAGCTTCAGCAGTTCGTCGAAATCAACGGAACCGCGTTCTCCAAGATCCTGAAGAAATGGGATAAGACATCAAAATCCAAAACTAAGGAGCTGTACCTTTCACGTGCTGTAGAGGTACAACCATTCTTCAATGCCCCGGTCATTAGTGAATTGTCGGACCAGGCGACGACTAGTCTCCAAGAACTGGGGGCTTGGGCCGAAGGTGATAATGTCAGCTTCGAGGTTCGCCAGGAGCATACGGTTAGCAGTCAACACTTGTTAGGCACGGACGAAGGGGATGCCGATTCTTTACTCCTCGATACAGCTATCTCCGGCAATCTCGAATCGCTGCGTGACATGCTTACCAGAATGAGAAACGCATCCAACGCATCAGCCACCATGGAAGCATCTCTTATGGAAAGAGTTACAAGGACGTTTCTTGCTGCGATACATGAAGCTCCTCAGCCTTCTCTCGAGGTCTTACTTGGGACGGAATTGGTTGATATCCAGTCTGAAGACGACATCAACGAGCGAAACTGCCTGCACCAAGCAACTATTTACGGCAACTCATTTGTGCTGAATGTCGGCCTATCGGGGGGAGTCGCGGTCAATCGGACAGATGTCTATGGCAGGGTTCCACTTCATTATGCCAGCATGCATGGAAGACTAGATATGCTCGATGCTCTTCTACAAGGTACGTCACGTAATATGCATGGGTTGCTGAGTTGCACTGACTTTATTAGCCGACCGTTCGACCATTGACCTCATAGACCACGATAACTTTACGCCTTTGATCCATGCAATCATACATGGTAATCTGGCCTGCGTAGAGCACCTTCTAGCAGCAACTGCTCGGTTGGATCCAAAGTCAGACACTGATCACGTTCCTTTGAACCTCGCTTGTGAGCATGGCTCAGTCGCCATAGTTGAGCTTCTGCTGCGTAATGGAGCCAATATTTTACCCGATGCTGAAGGACTATATCCTCAGCATCTTGTCGCGCGTTCCGGTCAGACTCCTAAGCTCTTACTCCTCCTCAAGCACTTCGGTGCCGATCTGGACCAGATTGATAAGCTCTATGGATGGACACCTCTTGTCCATGCTGCCAGCGAAGGTAATGTGCCATGCCTGCAGGAACTACTCAATGTAGGTGCCAATGCCAACATATTGGACGAGAAGGATCTTCCCGCAATGTACTATGCTGCATGGGAGGGTCATTTGCAGTGCATGAAACTACTCACACCATATCAAAAGGGGAAGACGACGAGTCCCATGGTTATGCAAGCATCGGGATCTTCCTTGGTACCTTTGGGGGCTGACACTGGTCCCATGTCTATGGCCCTTGATCCGGATGACATTCCCTCTCTGGAGTTACCGCCTCCCATCATTCCTCTGCGTAGGTACGGACATAACTTCCTCGACACCAAGGCTGTGGTCCAACTCAGTTTCGAAGAACATGGGGAGCACCCGCTTGTCTTCTTCCACGACAGCAAATACCCAGCGGCGCGACTCACCATCTCGTCCAAGGTCTCTGATCTTATACCGAAGAACATCATTCTTCCGTTCCAGGAGGACACCCGATTGGTCTCATTTCAGGTTGACAATCTCGAGACATTTTCTCTGGATTTCGATGTGTTCCCGGCATATGGGGCCAAGGTGATTGCTAAAACGGTGGCCCTACCAAACACCTTCAGAGCATTGTCTCACAGCTCGAGTCGATGCTGCTTACCCCTTTTCGACCCTCGACTTCGAGCTATAGGTCAAATCAGTTTCACCACGCAGGTCATCAAGCCATTTCAAGGGATTCCGTTGGAGATTACGGATTTTGAAACATATTGGAAGGCAACGAGTCAGCTCGAATCGCATCAGAGCATGTTCGTTACAGGGTCAAGTCTGTCAGGCGACTTTGTTCAATTATTCGTACAGTCTACAAGCGACTGCGTGCCGGTATTATGGCCACAGTGGCGCATAGATTGCGGTGGTGTTGACATACCGGTATCACGGCTCACCTTCGAGCAATTCAATACGGTAACAGCCCACAGCCCTGCCCGAGCTCATTTGGCTGCGGTATCATCTCAGCGCCAGGAGAATATTGCGGATGTGCATCGTGTCTTGGCCACTGCCGGCATAACGCTACAGCATGCCCTGGCCATTCTACCCGCAACGATGCATGTCAACTTGCAGATTATCTATCCTTCAGAAGAGGAAGAACGTGGACTAGATCTTGGGCCCACCGTGGATATCAATGTGTTTGTGGACGCCATACTTGCAGTCGTTTTCGACCACGCCAGAGCCCAAAGACAACATGTCAAGGCGCCGGAGGTCGTCCGGTCAGTGGTGTTCAGCAGTTACAACTCGACCCTCTGCACCACACTCAACTGGAAACAACCCAACTTCCCGGTATTTTTATGCAATGACCTGGGCAAGGCAGACGATCTATCAGGAATCCAGAACGGTTATATGCAGAGCAGTGGTCGCCGGACAAGCAGTATCAAGGAAGTGGTCCGCATTGCGCAAAACAACAATTTCATGGGCTTGGTGTGCAGCGCGCGGCTTCTGGTGAGTCAAATTGTTTCCTCGGCCTTTGCTTTCCTTTTCCGCTCAACCCCCAACTTACTACCTGACTGTGTGACATATCTAACAAGGTAAACAGGACATGGTACCAGCGCTTGTCGACGCAATCAAATCTCAGGGCTTGGCTTTGGTCATCGACAAGTCGGCCGACGCATCAGCCGAACCACATCCGTTTGCTGATCCGTTCCCGCGGCTGCCGAAGGGTATCGATGGCATGCTGAAGAACAATGGTGTTTTACGGTTCAATGAGTCAATAGACGTGTAGTTTTGCATTAATGATTCGTGTTCACTGCATTATGGGGAGGGCCAGAACCAGTCTGGGGAAATAGCATTGTGGCAGAAGGCAGTGGGAGGTTAAGGTCTAGATTGTAATCCATCTGTTATAATATACCTGATCGTGCTTCACTAAATGCGCGCAAGGGGCGAGGGAAGGGGTAAGGAGGTAGGTGGTGGCTGGCAACGTTCGATAGCGGATGGATTTGAGGACTAGCTGGAAGACAGAGAGCTGCCAATCTCAAGATGTATCTCAAAGTCGTCGCACGGGATTTGTCATTAGCCGTAATGAGTCATTTGGGTTACTGTATATTTATAAAAGCTGCTCCAAATCATCTCGTAACGACTGTGGGTATCTATTCGTGTCCATAACCCGTCCATAAGGGACGACCGCAGTATCATCCACGTGCTGATCATTATGCGCCCTTGAAGTCATACTTTAGGCCACTCAGCTCCTTTTCGGGGTCCACGCCGCCCATCAGCATTTTGGCAGCCAACACGACCACGTACACGACACCAGGCAGATTGGCAAGCCCAACATGACCCCAACTACCTCCCCGACGTGCACTCGGCGCAAACAACCCCGCCAGAACTAACGTGCCACACAGGCCCAAGTTCAGGTAGGGAAGCCAGACCTCGAGCGGCGACTTGGTCTTGGCCACGGACACGGCGGTGGGAATCGAGAAGCTCTCCCGCCTGCTCCTCCGCCTCGTCGAGATGTGGTGTCCGTGGTCCCCGTGTATCGTATCCTCGGCGCCGGTGCTGGCGGCCAAGCGGTCCAGGAACGCGATGCCCGTGACGCCGGGGACCTGCGACCAGAGGAGCCAGGTGGTGACGGCAAGGCTCGTCAGGCCCAGCACGGCCACCGTGCGCGAGATGCCCTGGGAGGCCGGGTGGGCGACGGCGAGCAGGTAGGGGATCGAGGACAAGACGGGCAGGCAGAGCAGGAAGAGCCGGAACTGCGAGTTGGTCTGGTGGTTCTGCGTCGAGAGCGAGTGGATCACGTCTTCCTGCTCCGTCTCGTCGAGGGCCGACGAGGAGGATTCGTCGTGGGGGTCGGCTTGGTAGGCGAAGGTCCGCCGGAAGCGGGTGCGGGTTGCGTCCATGTCCATGCTGTGTATATGGTGTGGCACCTGGATGCGCTCTGGTGGTTGTCTTGGGCTGTGGTTGTTTTTCTCTGGTGTAGTACTAGACTAACCTTGGGGTGTAAGTCGTAGGTGTGAGCAAATAACCTACACACCATGCTCGTGTGTTTTCTTTTCCCCTGCCTGTTCCGGTTGTCTCAAGAAAACTCGGGGAAAGAAATGAAACAAAACAACACGTAAATTGGGTCTCCCTCAAAAAAGAAGAAGCATGTGCAAAGAGAACAGGTATGCTCGGGGCTGGAAATGGTCATCAGACAGGTTTATGATTGCATCTCCTGCAAACAAATCTGGGGAATTCAGGGTCCAAGCAGCCAACCGCATCCAGCGGCGCTGTGAGAGAGCCCTGGCGCATGGTAGATCTGTGACGTATGCAGCTTAACTTACCCTGCATACCGTGACGGGATGCAGCGAGCTACGGATCCGTACTCCGTCCAGTCCTTACATAGGGGTAGCTGTACGTGGGACGACTGCATGCTACTGTATGTATGTATGTATGTATGTATGTATGTATGTATGTATATATGTATACGCATCCTTGTAGTCGATCATCGATAACATCGTACTATACGTGACCTCCGTGACTGCAAAAGTGCCGCCTATTTTACATACTGTACGGATCCGTGGTGAAGTGTTCACTTACTGTATGTACAAGTACCCAGCTACGGAGTACTATAGGCTAAGGCTGGTCCCCACCAGCTGTCGGCGGATCAGTAACGCCGACTAGCCGACTGTAGCTTCGGCCGGTCCTCTCCCTGCAGAAGTTCCCATGTGGGATGATGCTCAGCGCTCGACCTGGGAGGAAGCCATATTGACATCAGGTCGCTGGTTTCTAAATTTGAACGGGCACCATCTGCAAACATGTTCTCAAGAGCCCTGAGGAGGCGGGCTCTGCCCAGTCTGCGGGCCCTCGAATCAAGAATATCAACACCAATCCAGCGCCGCACCCTCGTCCGCGCACCCAAACCCGGCGATGGCCCTCTGATGGAGCGTCGACCCGACCGCGAACTTCCCAGTACGCCCTCAGGCTTTCTAAATCCTACGTTCTTTCTCTTCTTCTACTGAGCCTCTTGCTAACAGTCCCACACAACAACAGGCGTGGAATCGGTCTCCTTCCGCTGGATGCGCACCTTCCCCATCTTCGTCTTCCTCATCACCCTCTCGAGTCTGGCCATCTTCAACTACCAGAAGCTGTCCTCGCCGACCGTATCCTCGACCCTCTATGCCCTGCGCACCAGCCGCAAGGCCCGCGAGTACCTGGGCGACGAGATCTACTTTGCCCAGCAGATCCCCTGGATCTCGGGCACCATGAATCAGCTCCGCGGCGTCATCGACATCTCCTTCCGCGTCAAAGGCAACAGGAACGAGGGCGTAATGCGCTTCGTCAGCTTCCGCCCCGGCCCCAAGGCCATGTTCGAGACCACCGAGTGGAGCCTCGAGACCAAGGATGGGCAGACCATTGACCTTCTGGATGCAGAGGCTGGTGACCCCTTCAAAGCCCTCGAGGGGAGCGCTTTCCTGGATGAGGACGAGGTGCAGCAGAATGGCAGAGGCTTCAGGACGGAGCTCAAGTGAGGGGCTTGGCTTTGTTCGACGTCTCGTTGAGGTCTTGCGAGCGCTGGGCTGAAGAACGAAAGAGCGAGGCAGAGGTCTGTGCTTTCGCTTCGCCTTGTCACCGGTCTCACAATGGGCAGGTCTGAGGAACCTCGAAACGAGTCGGCCAAACAAGATGGTGTGATGCTCGGCCAATATTTCTCTTTCCCGAGATGCCGGGCAAATGGGAGCAAGTTGGTGGGCGCCTACGGTGATCACCTGCAACGACGGCTGGGATGGCTCGCAGCGATGGGCGTGGGCCGAGTCAATCAGGCATATAGGGGTCTATCTGTATAGTTTGCGGTGAAATGGCGTTTGGAATCCACCAGGGAAGGGTTCACCTGGTCACACTTGTCACACTTGTCAGGACCGCGGGAAAGAGTGTGTGGAATGCCTCTATTGATGTCTTGAGATGACATCGTATAAGTGTACACTGCTGTATATATTACATATGAACACAATGCTCTCAACTCTTGTAGCAGTCATCTTCATCGTACAACCATTTTTGCCCCTTACTGAATCAAAGCACCACCAATTGTACCCTCCTTTCGCATCTCCTTCAACTCCAAATGTCGTACTCTCGCCGCCTCCAGGTTCTGCTCAACATCAGGGTTTCTCTCCATCGTTATCCTCCTGGCCTTTTCAATGAATGTCTTCACCGGAGGATCCTTCTTGATGGCGTCCGAGACCATGACCAGACATCCCTTGGGGCCGGCCACATGTCCCTTGATGACCACGATGCCCATCTCGTTGTCAACCTTCAACACCTGGAGGTTCTGCATCGTCACTCGCTCGCCACCCATGCGTCCCGGCATCTTCTTGCCCGGGTGCACACGGGAACCACCACCTTGACTGGGACCCGTGGTACCAATCGTCCTGTGATTCTTGGAGTTACCGTGCGACGCCCCCTGACCAGCGAAGCCGTGCCTCTTCATACCACCAGCGAAACCCATACCCCTCGAGTTACTCCTCGCGTCGACGAACTGGCCCAGCTTGAACCAGTCCGGCTGCAGCTGCACGCCCACGGGCAGCAGGCCCTCCTCGGTGCGGACCTTGAACTCGGCCAGGTGCCTCTTGGGCGCCAGGCCCTTGGCCTCGTAGTATCCCAGCAAGGGTGCCGTAACGTTGCCCGGTCGCTTGAGCCCTGTGCCCAGCTGCACGGCCCAGTAGCCGTTCTTGGCCCGCGTCTTGTTGGCGACCACCTCGACCTGCTCCATCTGCAGGATCGTGCACGGCGTGCGGCGCCCTGCGGCGTACATGGCCGACACGCCCTTCTTGATGGCGAGGACGCCCGACCGCAGGGGAGTGGTCGCCTCCTTGCGCTTCAGCGCCGCCGCCGGTCCGGCGGTGGGTGCGGGCAGGCCCGACGAGACCTGGTTGAATCGCTGTGTGGGTTGGGATCGGGGCGGCGCCGTCGACCAGCCGTATTGCACGCCGCGCTTGGCCGTTCGGGGGAGCAGGGCGCTGCCGCGTTCTGTGATAAGGACTCGGAGGCTGTTAGTGGTCGTCGTCGTCGTCGTCGAGGACAACAGCTGCTGGGGCAGGGCGGCTGCCCAGCGGGCTGGCATTCGCGGTGCCATTGTCGCTGGGAGCTTTTATTCCAAGTAGTCGCGACTTGGGAGTTTGGCTCTACTTCCAGAAGGCGGGGTTTGCTTTGTGCTTCGGGGCTTGAAAGAAGGAAAGAAAACAATTGACGTTGTCGTCGTCGCCGTCGTCTTCTGCTGGGAAAATCTGTCGCTCCAAAGCTCCTATGATGGAGCTTTGCATTCGAGGTCCTAGCAAAAAATTGGCCGGGCCGTAAGGCGAGTGAGTTGGCAGCTGGCTAGCCGAATTCACGGCTGGCGGGGGCTGGTCAGGTGTGCAGTTATCCAGGCTGTGAACAAATGTGACTTCGAACTTGTGAATATTCTTGAGCCACCAGAACATCTCTGTTTTCAATTCTGAAAATCCCATTCTCTGCTACTGAGCTTACAGAATTTCAGAATGGTTTATTACTTCACCTCAACCGTGGTCAATCCGTCGGCGTTTGTCTATGTTGGCAAGGACAAATTTGAAAGTAGGCCATAAGCCCCTCAGCAGCTTGTGTCTGCAAACTAACAACTTGATTTAGATGAGGAGTTGATCAAATTTGGCTGGGAGGAAGATGTCTGGTGAGTGTTCAAAAATTATCTGTCTACTCAGGACGAATGCTTATGTCTTATAGGGTATGATTGTGTCCTACGGTACCAAGTCTGGCCTCTGGAGTTCTTACATGAGAGTACATAGTTCCACGTAGACAAGCTTTCCTCTGCACACATTTACCTGCGGCTGCCCAATCCTGACGACTCATGGGAGTCGATTCCGCAGGACCTGCTCATGGATCTAGGTCAGCTCACCAAAGCCAACAGCATCGAGGGCAACAAGAAGGACAACATCACTGTTATCTACACGCCATGGTCGAACCTGAAGAAGGACGGGTCCATGGCCGTAGGCCAGGTATCGTTCAAGGATCAGCGAAAGGTCAAGAGAATCTTGGTTCCGACGAGGGAGAATGCCATCATCAACCGCCTGAACAAGACCAAGGTCGAGAAACATTCGGACCTCATGCAGGAGCGGGAAGACATGCTGAAGGCGCGCAGACGGAAGGATATGGCGGCTGTTCAAGCTAGGGTAAGCGGATGGCATTGTCATATTCTTTGGCACATCCCACAGAAATGCTGACCTGAACTCATAGAAGAAGGAAGAGGCACGGCTGGCCAAGGAGAGAGCGGAGAAGAAATACCAGAAGGATCATGCATATGATGACATATTCTCTGAGGAGAACATGGCTGCTTCTAGCAACCAGGATCGGGACGAAGGATGGGAGTCTGATTTCATGTAAACCTGTCACAGTACAGCCTGTCATTTTGGGACAGCCTGACCCTAAGCACAATACAGTAAAATCCACAGGAACTTATGACATATGCATGTTCAAGAATTGCTTGTTAGAGAGAGAAGTCCTATATGTAGCTTGCGACGTTCTCAGACCAACATACTGAATGCACACTCTAAAACGAACAAAAAGCACCAAAAAGTATGGCTGGCTATGAGATGGAGAAATAATCAGGAGCTTGTGACTGGGGTGTGACACATTGCTTAGTATAAACAGGAGCCGGCACTAATTTCCAGCGTCTTTTACTGAAATCTTTCTACGTTGAATACAGTATCTAAATACCAAGAGACGATCCTGATATGGTGGAAGTAAAGAAATACTACGGGCTCACCGTCCCGCGTTAAACAGACATATCAAACTCCTCACAGCCACCATCAAATGGAGATCTGATATAGCGTTCACCAAGCTTTTCATAGTCGTTCCGCGTGTTGCATCTTGCCAATACGTTGATCGCGTGTAGCAAAATAAGCCTACTATAGCCGATGCTGGTATTTTCATAGCTACCAGAGAATCAGTACTCCGCGTGTACATACTGTCTGGTCTGGGTGACCTGGAGGAAGCGCGTGTGGAATTCAGGAGACCGAGCATGAGGGCGCGAAAGCATACTGGACCAGATTTATTGACGGATGCTCCAGGAGCAACGAGGCAGTGTTAAGGGCAGGCCTCATAGTATGATTTTGGTAATTCATGTTAGATTTTGGTCCGATCATCGAGATAGAAACATTCGCGCAGATTGAACAACAACTGGAATGAGGGATACGAGGGCAGCTTCTGTACCTCTCGGCTCCCTTCTCACAATGATTTTCTACACGTCTGGCCCCCTTCCACCAATGCCACTTCCCATCGCATTTACGTTCGTGCCCTTTAGCGCATGATCGTTCGGGTTCGGCGCCGCCTCATACAGTATATTGACCGGGGCGCGACCCAGCTGCATCCACTCGCCCTTGAACCCCAGATAACTCAACCGGGTGACGTCCTCGTCGCCATCCCCAAAGTTATCCTCCAGGAACAGGGTGAGCCGTTGAACCTTTCCGAAGAGAGCACGCTTGACGGGCAGCTCTTGAATGTCCGAGGTCTGCGAGAGCTCGAATTGCTGTGTCGGGTCTAGCTCCGACGCCGTCTCGAAGTCCATGTCCGAGCGGTTGATGAAGACCTTCAGAGTTCGCGGTGCGGAGTCTGAAGGTGAAGAGCGCAGAAGGATGGAGTGTAGTTTTACTTGGCCCGTAAATCTGGACTGTGAGTTAGTATACATATGTTGCTTTGTGGCTTAGGAAACCATTTCTTCTCAGTGGAGGGCAGGTGGCGGCAGGCGATGTTGGGAGACACAAATCCATCATTTCAAGACAATAAAATTTTCCCAAACTTGGAAATGGCGGCAGATTGTACACTTAAATTTTCAAAAACATACGGTATATTTAGAATGATCTGCTCGTCAGCATCGCTCTCGAGCTCCGGTTCGATCTGCAAACGCTCAGCCCACGTCTTTTTGATGATGGCCTTGCCCGAACCTGGAGAAGCCTCATTCATGGTGATGACTGCGTCAAAATCGATATGTTGATACAAGCTGTGCTGCAAGGCTGGCGTGATGTCGTCGGAGTGGTCGTGCTCATGGTCATGGCCGCCCCCACCATGAGAGTGCTCATGCTCGTCGTGGCAGTGTGACATGATGACGAAAAGTTAGAACGATACGACAAGTACTGCGATACGATCGGCTGATGTTCTCGAATATTTTGAGCCTCTGCATTTAAATGTCGACCTTGCTGCCTGTGATGGCTGATCTATTTAAATGCGTAAAGCTTAGGAAGCTCGAGGTGGGACGGTTACAAACGGAATCCACAACACCGCTATATTAAGTCCGAAGCAAGATAATTTCTCATGAAAAATGCAACCACATCTGAAAAATACTCTCGGAAGATGCAACTGAGCATGATCTCAGGATTCATACTCTGTTACATAATTCTGGATTGTTGTTACACAAAATGTGCATCACCGTGCCACGTGATGTCAATTGGCAAACGGATCCCGCCCGTGGGGCTGCTGAAATTTTGTCTTCGTGTAGGAGCGAGGAAAACAAAACGAGTGAGGATATCAAAGTGACGGAAGAAACAATGATTAACTATACATATTTCTATTTTGTTCGGCGAATTGAGATACTCCATACTCGCTATTGTGAAATTCGTGATTTCCGGCAAGTCACAGCCCGCTGAGCGAGCACCGTCCCGTATCAAAACCCACCCTTGCGCCGCTTAATCTTCTTCTTTGGTCTCTCCAAGTCGGACCTTCCTCCGAAAGCTCCTGCGACTGGCTGAGACATAACAATAGCCGGCGCAGATGACTGAACTCTCGGCTGTGAAAACAGACCATTTATGGGCTGGGTAGATTGTGCATAGAAGCTCGTTCTCAGTGCAGGCTGCGTCGATGGAAGCATGTTATGCTCCACCTGTAGCTTGAACAGATTCTCGGCTCGTTTTCGTTTCCGAATTTCCCGCGCTTCTTGCTTAGCTCTCCTCCGCATGCCCTCCGTAACTTCAGTGTTGTTGTCAACGTTGAAGACAGTCCGAGAGGAGTCCTCATCCAAATTCCAGGGTGCTGGGAGCTTCTCCTGAGCCGGAAGTCCTTCACATCCTGTAAGAGCTTTAAGCAGGGGAAAATCTGGGTGCTCTGGAATCTCTGTTGCCGTAGAAAGAGCCGTCGATGCAGGTGTAGATGCACGGCTGCTAGCTTGACTATTTATGACCGAGCTCGGGGCCAAGCTCGATGAACGAATGGTGGAACGAACACTTTCTTGGGTCTCCATGAGCAAGTATTCTGGTAATGGCGGCAAAGACGAGCGAGTATCTGTCGCTGGCATCCGCGTAGGTTTTATGATCTCTGTTGGCAGATATGTCATCCCATGTTGAGAGAGAAATATCTCGCACGCGATCCTGCACAGAACCAAGAAGACAAAATCATTAGTGCGATCATCTGCAAGTTGAGAATCATCTGGTCCCAATGTCAGGCTCACGAGATCGGAGAGCAGGTCTTCAATCGACAAGCCATTTCGCATTGTACGCTGCGGGTGTCCGAGGCCTGTGATTTGAAGTGCAGGGTCTGCGTGGCGCAGTTCATCAATCTCAGCTTGCCATTCCCGACAGGTTTCTCTGTAGTCTTCCGGCATGCGAAAGTGCTGCACCATCTCGGAACTGTTCTGTATTTAGCCTTGATATTCTACATCAAATCACCGTGTAACTCACAACAACTTTCGTGGAAAGCTTTTCGTCTCCAATGCCTCTTGCAGCGCGATGAAAACAGGATCGAAAGGAGCGTCTCCATAAATACCCAGATCTATGGGAGAACCATGGGATTCAGCCAACAGTGCTGTCAACGCATGGCGATATGACTCCATGACGGGTGCTATCATTCTTTGGAAGACCTCGGTTGCCTGAAGCCTGGTGGCAGACTTTGTAGGGGCTGCACGATCTCCCCTATATCTGAACTCGGCGACACTATCAGCGAGAACAAAGCGAGTGCTTAGATAACGAACAGCTCGTTTTCGTTCGAGCTCTACACGAGAGAGTCTGCAGAATTTTGACCGGTACTGAGAGTTTTCTTCAGTGACTTTCTTCGCTCCTGCTTCAGGTAATCTTCGGATTGATAGCAAATCGTCTTTCCACCGATGGTTTGAGCTCATACCGAGGCAGTAACTCAGGCTGAAGTTTGTTCCAAATGAGAAGATCTGAAAAAAGGTTGATTCTCTACTTGAGTGCGCATGTGCACCTAAAGTGAGATCCAATGGTTGCTTGGCCATTAGCAGTGTTGGATGAAGGCACAATGTTTGTAAGCCCCCATCACTAGTCCGTGACGAACTACAGCGGGAAACAAGAGAACCGTGGTGGCACACGATCCTTTCAGGAAATTTTCTGGAGAACCCAATGTAAAACACATCATGCCATTTGCTATGCTGTGAGTACAGAACAACAAGCGATGTGCGATCAGCTGATGAGGTTGGTCCAGCAGTGACTGTCAGCTTCAGGTGTCGGTCGTTCTTATTCCGGAGATGCGGGAATGACTCGAGAATCAGAGCTCTCCTGATTGTCCGCTCCTGCGAAAGGGTATCTGGCGTGAATACCGCGGCCACGAATACCCTCAAGGTCGTGGTAACATAAAAGTAGCGAGGATCTTGGGAATCAAGTTGCACATCAAGTATCAAGTCCTTGCTTCCGTCTGTGATTACGCGCAAATCCGGTAAGAACTCTTCTAAATCAACATCTAGTAATCGTAACATTTTCTGGTTGCAAAGAAGCAGGGTCGAAGATCGTTCTAGCGAGGGGAACACCGATGCTGGTTTAGAGCCAGAAGGACTCTCTTCGTCGAAGTCGTCATCATGGACACTCGAATGACCTAGCCAGAGAACTTTATGCCACTGTGGGTTTGGTGTGTGTTTGCGTGGTAGCCGCGCCAAAATACCATCAAGGATACTGCCACATTTGGTGAGATGAGCTCTTGGTTGTTTGTAGGTCCGCTTTCGAGTTCCTGTGACATCCCAAATGCTCCAATTACCCCCTTCATCGATAATAGCAAGTTGTGCAGGTTTGGATCTGGCTCCAGGATTGAAAGCTACATCGCAATGCAAATTGCACCCAGTCTGGCTCTTCGGGATCGTAAACAACAAGTTGGGGGCAATATAAGATGGGGCCTGTGGCTCCGTGGCAGAGAATGTTTCTGACACGACTGGAACTTTCTGGTACTCTGGGCGAAAAACAGAGGTGCCAAACTCCCTCTGTACCGCCAGCCATCGTACGGGCTCAAACTTCCTAGTGCTGACAATTGCTCTAATGCGTTGGATAGTCCCGATGTCCTTGGTCCAAAGTGTTTCTTGATGCTGTGCATGCTCGAGGAGATGAACATTAGCCTTGCCGTCATTATCCAGTTGCCATATATTTGATACAGGCCTGACAATCCGCAGTACATCACCGGCAGAACCTGCAGCCATCGCAATGAGCGGCGCTCCTATAACCTCCTGTCCATTGCTGGTATCAGTCATTTCGCCAGCAGCGAACTGCGTGAGCTGCCACGAGGAAGTCTGAGCTGTTTGGCCAGACGAGCTCCCGACAGCTAGAAGTTCTCCGAGCTCACTATTGCCAAGGACGGCTTCTGGATGGCTCTTGAGTAGCCACGTTTTCTGTTTCCGGATTTCGTGCCAAGTATCCCGATTCGAAACTGGAGACGGGGAGTGACTGGCAGTGGCAAGCCATTCGTGATGAGAGCCTAGCTCTCTTGTTTCCGGTACTGGTCTATGTTTAATGCAGTGATCAATAAAGCTTGTAGGCCTTACTTACCATGACTCGCATGGTTTCGAACAGTCAGCCAACCTCGATCTTCCGCCCGTTGCACATCAAGTGGATAGTACTCGAGACGTCCCGGGTTGCCGATAATCGTTTCATTGGGACGTTTGTTAGACATCCGGCAAGCGGCTCAGCCCGAATTCCCTTTCTATAGCCCGATCCCTGGGACTTTTTCATAGTAGACAGCCAACGTTAAAGCTCTTTATCACTAATGATGAAAGGTGAGAAGACATGAGAAGATTGTGTGAAGGTGAGAAAACAAGGATCTCGACGCATTTGTTCTCTGATCCCTCGAATAAGCAAATATGAAAAATTGTATGTTTTCTCGTTCACGAACACTGTTGAGCGCAAATGAGCCTGCAACAAGACAGACTTCTGCAGTTTGCCCCGCTAAAAGGTCGGTACCCACCAAGGTTAAGTAAGGTAGGTACTAAAGTAGGTACTCAGGTATTTACTGTCCATAACCCACTGGACTCCGTCCATATCTTCCATATCCTAAGGTTACATATTTTACAGTAGACTGACCTAACCTTTGTGCCCCGCACTGATGGAGCCTAGCAACCCATCGGCGCAAGTAAACAAAGGCACCGACAGCCCTGCAACTTGCAACTTGCAACTTGCAACATTCAAGCCCGCATGAATTTCATATGAAGCCTTCGCATCACAGCACATCATCGGCAACAGCTTAAACCACGACATCGAGGAGTATACCAACAACAACAATAAGTTAAGGCAAGCATACGGTAGCCGACCAATATGGCATCAGTATTCGAGCCTTCCATGTCTGCAAGCTTGAGTCGCCAGCTCCCAATCTCTGCGACAGCACCCTCGATGGCCGACTCGCTGCCCGACATAAACTTTGGCTTCGACGATCTACGCGATCGCATGGCCAAGTTCACCGCCAAGTTCGACGCATTCATCGAGCAAGGCCGCAAGCGCGTACTCGAAGAGCGCAACCAGTTCCGGATGAATGTCGCAGAATTGCAAGGTTGGTCATCCCCGAGGTGGCACAGGTCTAGGGCGCACGAAAAACACACTAACAAACGAAGCAGAGGATCAACGCATGAAGAAGAAGGACATCGAGATCTTGCAGCTCAAGACCTCGACGCATCAACAGACCATATCCAAAGAAGCCGCCGAGACGCGCGAAATGCAGGCCGCGATCGCCTCCTTGACTCAGCAGCGCGACAAGAATCAGGAACACCGCGATACGCTCAAGCAGCAGATCGCCGAGACGCAGAAAGAGATTGACGCAAAATTGGCTGCTCAGCGTGCGCATGCTGCGTACATGGAGACACAGTCGCGGTTCAACGTCCCCGAGTTAGACTTCTGGATGTCCAATCTGTGCATGAAGATAGAAGGCGCAGGCCAGACAGACAGGTTAAAATTCGTATATAGCCATGTGGACGAAAGGGACTGGGAACGAGAAGCTTATTTTGAGCTGTGCACGGGTTCTAGGGACTACGACGTGAGGCACTGCCGTCCAAAATTGGAGAGAGAGAAGGTTGAACGGGTACTGGAAAAGGTCAACGAGACGAGAGAGCTTACTACACTGTTGAAAGGAATGAGGGAACTATTTGTTGAGGCGATGAAGGGGTAGGCGGAGGAATATGGACAACCTAGCAGACTTTGAAAGAGTATTTGAACACTCTCTTTCATCTTGTGTCGGGTGCCATGCATCATACAACTGTTCACACTTTTCTCCCATACTTTCTGGATACACATACTGGCAGGCCATACCAAAGTTGCCAGGACTGTAGTGGTTCTTGCTCTCCAGGTTGGAAGATTTGCAATACTATTATTAAGAGCAAACGCCTTAAGCATAGGATTTGGTGGTTCCATTTGAGTGTCTTGACTAAGCTTTCACAGCTTGCATACCATGGAGATTGGAATGATAGAACATTGATCATTGTATTAATTCTCACTTTCTGGAACGGGATCGTACCGCAATGATGTTCATGTTTTCCAAGTGCTACCTATATAAGTATACAAGCCACTGTTGGTGCAACATTACTGTACCTGAGTACGACCCACTGACTCCACGGATATTGGAGATGTACCGCCTGAAGCTCCAGAGTGCCCCACTACTGCCCCTCGACGCGCCAGACAGAGAGGCCCCAGCCCATGGCTTTCCTAACACGCCTGGCGGAGCGATCCGACTTCTCGAAAGTCCCCAAACTCGATCCTTTGTCTTCGAAGATGCCGCCAACTCGAGAAGAAGGCGAGAAGCAGCAGGCGGCTCAGCAAGCCGTGGACATCTTACACGAAATCTCGACCATTCTAGTTCGTCTCCCAATTGAAGGTCAACCAAGGCAGCCCGCCTATCGCAATACACATAGCGGGGCATTGCTAACCTATTTGTGTGTTTGTTTCAGAACTGCCAACTTGATAGGAGGACGCTATCTATTTGTATCTCCATGATTGAGAACGGTGTGAACCCTGAGGCTCTTGCTGTGAGTTTCTCGTTACAACCATCAAGAGCGCAAAGAGACGCTAATCATAAATGGGGTGTAGCAAGTAGTCCAGTACCTCCGGAAGGAGGCCCAGAAGGAGAAGTTCAGGGGCAGAGATCGTGGCCAGGAAGTTTAATGTGCGACTTAAGTTTAACCCATTCCAGCCGCTATGTATGGTTAGGAGTGTGGTGGTATATTTCTGCCTGTTGATGCGTTAAAGGGTTAGGCGTTGCACTGGGATAGGAGTTCGTCGCACAGTCTTTGGACGAGCTGTTCGCTGCTTCTAAGAGCACTGGAGTACTATGAAGATTCATACCTCAAATTCCAGCAGATCCGTACTACAAACGACTTCTCAGTTGAGAAACATCACAGCTACGACTGATCGGGATAGTTTTTGCTCGCAATAATGGCTAAAAACAGATACAAGTGGCCTGTCGAATCCTCTGGCTCAAGTGTTGTCAAACATAAGCCCAAAACCAGTATATTGCCCTTATTTGGCCGCATCGCCCTTCTTTGCATCGTCCACTAGACTGTCCGCCATGGCATCAGCAGTTGCTTGCTTCAACCTCTCATTGTCGTCCGTTTTGGTATCTTTCGATGTCTTATCCTTGGTCTCCTTCTCGTCTTCACTGTCACCAAGACTGAAGGGATCGTGGTCGGCAATAGGATTTGGGTCAACGGCGGACATTGGCTGCCATTTGCTTGCTTTGCTTCCGGGTGATGGAGCGGCTGTGTTGTCCTTTGGGGGCAGCTTCGGTGATACGCTATAAGGGTCATCAATGTCATCGTGGCCGTCTTTGAAAGCGACCTTACGGCCCTCGGGTCTGGGCGACGGGGACGACCTGGGTGGCGGTCTATACACATTGGAATTGCTCGGCCGCCCTTGAGGTGCGGCTGAAGCCAGTTAGCATCGGAAATTAACAGATTTGACACTATTTTCGACTTACTGCCATCTGGGTTCAACCTGATTCCCGCGAAATCGTCGCTTAGTACCTGAGGATCTGCGTCATACCGATCGTAATCTGTGCTCCTGCGACCCGCCTCGGCACTGCGGCTGCTACTCCCCGGCTGGTTTCGTCTCGAAGGCTGAGACTCATCTTCCTCGGAATCATACTCGCCGTCGATGCGCTTTTTCAGGGCTGTAAACCAGGTGTTAACCTTGGACTGCGTCTCCAGGAAACCTTGTCGGAACTGTTCCTTGATAACGGGTAGATCGTCGTCGATGAAGCTGTGTTCCCGGTCATACATTTCGTTGGGCTTCAGACCAGTGGCTTGGCGGCGGTACGGTGGCTGCCCAGGCTGCCCAGGACTACGGTTCTGGGTTCTTCGCTCGTAAGCCGCATTGTCGTAGTGTTCGGCCAGTTGCCTAGCATATAACTCGTCGGCCTCCATCTGGGACATCGGGGCACGGCCCGTAGGTCGGGGCGGTTGTGGAGGCGGAGGAGCCTCGCGCTCGGTCGGCTCATCCTTAATGGCGTCAGGGTCGCTCATGCTCAAGAGCGCATTGAAGGCCGGATCGACTCGGCCCCCGCTGGCCACAAGCACAGCCTTGATAACTGTAGCATCGATGCTGGGGAAGGCCTCCTTCAGAATCTGCTCGTTCTTTTGAGTTTCAGTCATGGGCCGAGGAGGCTTCGGAGGAGCCGCCTCGTCGGTCGCTGCCGGAGCCGCAGTTATTGCAGTCGCGGAAGTTCCAGCAGAAGTCGCAGGAGCTTGGTGCGTGCCATCGTCGCCAAGAAAGCCAGCCTCTTGGACGTCATCGTCGTCCATATCGAATGGCTTGACAGTGGTTGGCGACTCTGGATTCGAGATCATCGACGTCCGCTTGTTCTATTTCAAGTGAGTGTCAGCGCTTGGCGTTGGTGCTCGTTATCGATACCAATGAGGATCAAGTGCGGCATTGCTCTATAACGTGCGAATGAATGAGGCCGGTCATGTGAAACTTACGGTCTCAGTCGGAGCTGCCATATTGGCGATATCGCGCAGATAAGGATGATTCTAAACAATCCGTGTACTGTTGAGAGAGGTCCAACCTAGATGAGCGACTCTTCAGGCTAGTTTGTAAATAAAAGCAAGACAATGAAAGCCTTCTGTGGTCCTTATAAAGTCCACCGGTCTGAAGAGGATAAGTCGCCTGTTGGCAAGGCAGCTTAGAATCTCGGTGTTAGGGGCAGCCGATCAATCGTAAGGGTCGTCCAAGCGTCGTCATTCTTGCCTTGGGAACAAGAGCATCAGTCGCGGATGATTGGCTAACACAGCTTAGCCTGACAGCTTGTGCCACGGTGCCACATGCCAATTCCATACTTAGAGTCGTTGCGCCAAAAGCCACAGTGGAACATGTATGCTGCCTGGAGAACAAACTCAAGCTGAGCTCAAGCTGAGGCGCTGGTAAAGAGGATATGTATCTACTCGAACTTATAACTGTGATTTACTATTTGCTGCGAGTCGTTACTAGTGTTGTAGGTCATTATCGAAGCATCTGTGTCGGATTCGACGCTGCACACTTTTCTGGGTTCAACATTTGTGACATGCACATATTCACCTCAGCCTATTTGGTGGTGCTGAGCTAAAACGCAACGGCACACTACAATTTTTTGCGCATTGCATGCCATTGAACCAACCAGATCCAGCGTGCGCTACAGGGTAGACACGGCGCCTCTTTGCAAGCAAGCACGGTCTTTCTTATCTCTGCCACAACCTTTGCTGTGTTTTCGAGCTTGAACAATGGCAGAGTTAGATCTTGGCTCGAGTTTTATTCCTGCCTTGCATAAACCTTCAGCCTTGCTTCCAATTGCAAAGCACCGAGACAGTCTACTTTACTTGATCGAGACAAAGCAAGTTACGATTGTCGTGGGGCAGACGGGCAGTGGTAAAACCACACAGCTTCCTCAGTTCCTTGCGCAAGCAGGATGGTGTGACGACGGGAAGGTGATAGGCGTCACGCAGGTACGTCCATGCTCCATGTGCAGGCTCAATTGTTGAGTAACGAGGCTGATTCAATACAGCCAAGACGGGTAGCTGCCACTACTGTTGCTATCAGAGTGGCAGAAGAAGTCGGGTGCGAACTGGGCACGGATGTTGGTTATTCCATCCGGTTCGAAGATATCACTTCGGCTGCGACAAAAATTAAGTTCCTGACAGATGGACTTCTCATTCGAGAAGCTCTGGTTGATCCTCTACTTTCTCGATATTCTGTGATCATGGTTGATGAAGCCCATGAGAGGTCCATCAGCACAGACATCCTTCTAGGACTTCTGAAGAAAATTCTCAAGCGAAGGCGAGATTTGCGAGTCGTCATTAGCAGCGCCACACTTCAGGCCAGAGACTTCCTAGATTTCTTCGCTCGGACACCAGACGACAAGGGAACCAACGGATCAAGGGATCATGAGACGGGCTCAATCATCAGCCTCGAGGGGAGAACATATCCCATCGATGTCTTATACCTGGAATCGCCCACAGAAGACTACGTGGAGAAGGCCATATCAACAGTCTTGGACATCCATACCAAAGAACCTGGGGGAGATATACTGGTATTCCTTACTGGTCGTGAGGAAATTGACAACGCAGTGGAAACCATTTCGGCTAGAGCTGCCGAATTGCAGACTAGATCACAATCAATCTTAGTCCTGCCTCTTTATGCTGGACTTTCGACTGAACAACAGATGTATGTTTTCGAAGAGGCACCTAAAAATACAAGAAAAGTCATCGTATCCACAAATATTGCTGAGGCATCCGTCACCATAGATGGGATCGTATATGTCGTCGACTCCGGTTTCGTAAAGCTTCGCGCCTTCGATCCAAGAACGGGGATCGAGACTTTGACAGCATCCCCCGTCTCAAAGGCCTCTGCATCACAGCGTGCGGGCAGAGCCGGTCGAACAAAACCTGGCAAATGTCTCCGCCTTTTCACCGAGGAACACTTCCAGACACTCCCAGATGCAAATATACCCGAAATTCAAAGGACGAATCTCGCACCTTTCGTGCTGCAACTGAAGGCATTGGGTATCGATAACGTCGTACGGTTCGACTACTTGACACCCCCGCCTGCGGAGCTCTTGATCAAAGCCACAGAACTTCTCTTCTCTCTTGGAGCTTTGGACGACTATGCAAAGTTGACGAGACCACTCGGAATGAGAATGGCAGAGCTTGCAGTTGAACCCATGATGGCCAAAACTTTGTTATCAGCCGCATCTTTCGCATGTCTTAGTGAAATTCTCACTATAGCTGCAATGACTAGTCTGGGCGGATCGATTTGGATTCAACGCGACGGGGAAAAGAAGCAGATGGAATCCGCAAGGCGAAAATTTGCAGCCGAAGAAGGTGACCACCTCACTTTACTCAACGTATATCAGACGTTTATAACGAAAGGAAAGAAGGAGGCGCGATTCTGCTACGAAAATCAATTGAATTTTAAGGCGATGAGCCGCGCTGTAAGCATTCGTGCACAACTCAAGCGGTATCTTGAGCGCTTCGGCGTCGTGGTTGACCAGACTCTCAAGGCCTCATCGACAAACAAAAGCGAACAGATCAGAAGGTGCCTTACTACAGGCTATTTTGCTCATGCAGCTAAAATGCAACCTGATGGCAGCTTTCGCAATGTGGAAGGAGGCACTGTACTCTATGCGCACCCGAGCTCCTTGATGTTCAATCGAAAGGCCGAGTGGGTAATATTCCATGAGATCATGGAAACTGGAAACAAAACCTTCATTCGCGATGTAACCAAAATCGAAAAGAAATGGCTCCTGGAGTATGCCTCCGATTTCTATCAGCTAATGCCTTAACACAGGGTAGGCTCAAAGCAAGCTCAAGCTTTACTTGACATAAGCAAGCAAAGAACGGCCTGGCTTCACGCCAACTGGTGACTGCATCATCCATAATAATATGCGATCAAAGTTCACGATCCCCGCAACTTCACCTTTAGTACTCGGGTTCCATACGGTGAAGGCTGCAGAAATCTCGTGGAAGCTACTGAGGACTCGGAAATGCGATTTAGGTGCAAACCTATCAACCTTTCTAGGGTTAGGAAAGTCGCAGAACCCCTGAGTCGTCATTCGAGGTACATGAGCGACCCAGTGTCACAAACATTATGCTTGTGATGAATCCTTTTTGACTTGCATTGTTACTCGATCATTGTTGGCATAATTGCGACTGGCCAATTGTCATTACAGTTTGCGAGTCAGTTTTGGATCTATTAGAACAGCCGTTCGCCGATCTTTGGTGGCGTTGACATATAATAGTAGCCCGTGAAGCTTCAGTCTTCGGGCAATGCTTCTCGTAGATTCCCAATCTTGACTCACTACAATGGTACTGGAAGTGTGTGTCTTGCACATACCGTGAAAGATCGGTTTCAGCCAGTACATATCTCTAAACAATTGAATCTATTTCATTTGTTCGTCCCCACACTTCATCTGATGTTTTTGATTCTTGGTCCGTGAATCCCAATCAAAAGAGCCATCCCATACTCCGGGTACGACACTTCGACGCGGGGATTCTTCAGCCCCTTCATGTATGCCGAAAGGTTACTGCAGCTCGAAAAGTACATAAGTAGTCCTAGTTATCCTCGGGCACACGCATTCACCGCAATATTGAAAACACTCAGAGCACATAAGCCTGCAACCACTTCAAATTAGAAGTTAGTGGTACAATAACTCTCACACAGCCCTGCGGGGACTTCTCCACCGCAAGGTATCGTGCTCTTCTTGCAATTTCATCCTACCATAACTCCGTAGACAAGTGTTCCAAAAGATTGATCTGGAAGGATGCACTGATGTCATCTCTGTTGTGATTTCAGCAGAGTCTCGCCATGGCCGAGAATAATAGAAACAATCAAGCCTTTTTATGCGCTAAAGTTCGAGACTTCAAAGTTCTGTTCTCCTGCACACAATAATAAGCCTCATTGGCAGCCTTCGCCCCCATGGACGGCCCGCAATTCTAAGCAAGCCCCAGCCGAGCAGACCGGCCGCCGCCGCTTGTGATTCGCGTCCTCTCCTCGACAAGCTTGAAAATGCCTGGGTTGTTCCCCTGAGCCATTCAGTGTTGGAGGAGTAGTGATCGCTTATTTTCATCTCGGGGAACAGTAGTAGCAATGTATCGTCCCACTCGAATTTATGAGCGGAGTGACCTGTTCATCTGAGCGAGGGGGGCACCGTCTGTTCGCCTGTAGCGGTCTAGCAGGCTACTGGCTGGGCAATAGCAGGGCACTCCTGGGCCTGCTCTTTTGGAAACAGGTCGAGAGCCATCATTGGCGGGACTGATATGGGCTCGAGGCAACGACAGACTTGGCTCTAAGAAACAAACAAGATTAGCGCCCGATATAATCCATGTCGGTTCTCCTGTTCCTGCATTGAGCCCCTGCACCGTTCCTCCCAGGATTCTCATCCAGAGGAGGCCCGGAATCTCATGTGTCGAAGAACATGGATGGGCAGTGACAAGTTGTCAAGATGGTGCTAAACGAGTTGTTCGCTTTGGAGACAATCCTTTGCGCCGCGATCCTCGAGATGGTGTGGCTGTAGCTGTAACTGTAACTGTGACTACATACAGATTTGTCTGCGAGGAATTCTGGCGAGGCATTCTGTTGCCAATCGACGACTCCAAGCTAAGTACATAGTACGCTCATACCAAGCAATCCCAAGGTTGCGAAGCCCTCTCCACCCCCTGCTTCATTTCCGCCAAATCAATTTCAATTCGTCGTCCCCTGGTCCCAAGCACCATCAATCTAGAGCATTAGGTACATGGAGGTTGTATCCATCGTTCTCCACACATTTGCAGGTGGCTTTCATCTCCTTCGGGTTGGCCTGACTTCTTCCGTTCTTTTCTCCCTTATCCCATTCTTCGACCGCCTCAATCCTCAATCCTACAGGCGTTGCTTGAGAATCGGTCAATCGACCTTTTTTTTTTTTGCCTGCTTTTGGCGTGCCATTCTTTCGAACAACCAACTATCTAGTCACTCTTTTTCTATACACCTCTTGGGTCACTCCTTTCCCAATATTGCTTAAGGAGGATAATCTGTTGCCAAAAGTGCTTACCCAATAATTTTCACAACTCGATTTACGATCTTGAACACTATCCCATACCACCCGAAACCCGGCTTCGAACATTTCTCTTGTTTCCCGGTTATGCTCCAACCTTTCTACCAAAGCTAGAACGCGTCGTCTTGCCAGCCCTTTGTAATCATTTCTCTGTAATAGCGACCGTCTTTGGATTACTATCAACCAACGTTTGTCCGTTCGAAGGCCAAACAGACCTGGGGAGAGCCGCAGTTATGGAGGGTCACTTTCACAGCCACGGGCATCACCATCTGCATAGACGTGCGCATCAGGTCAGCTCGAGGATATCTACCATGCCGACCGAAGAGGTGGTGAGTTTGGCAAAGCGAGCCAAGATTACTGAGCCGGTGCCTTCAACCAACACATTTTTATCCCTCTTCCGACGAGCGACTTGCGAGAGCGGCGATACCTCATCTGCCTGTGAGAAACCAGTTGGTGGCTCAAGTTTGACTTTGATCATTACCTTGGCTGTTTGGTAAGTGGCCCGCTCCAACTCGACGTTTTGTAGTCCTGACTTCCATCCAAGTATTCCTATATTCCTTGCATTCTGTGTGCTCATCTACTTGCACCGCCGAACCAAGAGGTTACAAGCGAAGGAGGATCAGGATGACAGATACAAGTCAATGGATTTTGGAATGGGCGAAGCTAACGCCAAGGGTTCCAAGAGAAAGAGCAAGCTTTTTGGGGGTGAGAAGGAGGGCAGCCACGCCAAGGGGCTTTCGATGGACATGAACTTGTCAAGCCCGTATTTGCTACCAACAGGTCCGCAACAGTCTCACGAGTCGCTCAATTCATTGGCACGGACGTTGCAGAACCAAGAAGACCCTTACCGACATGTTGATTCGTATCTTGGAAGCGATGCTGCCTCGATGCGGTCTTTCCCCAAGGGAGCTGACGGCCGAGCATCTGTCTTCACGGCCCGCACGAACATGAGCGGCCGTGACTCTCCCAGAGTGGCACCAAAAATGAATTTTCCTGCCCGCCAGGGATCGATACCTACTGCTCCACTGCCCCAGATTCCTGCTGCTAAGGAAATTTTCCGCGAGGAAGCCAGCGGAACCCCCCCTCCGCAATATGCCCCTCCATCCAAGAATGGTTTCAACTTCACCGACGATAATACTGCGGCGCCCCAGGTCGGTGGCGAGCATGTTACCATGCCTGCAATGCCTGAAATCCAAGAACCAGCGCCAATTGCGAAGCCGCTTGGTCAGAAAGGCGTCCAAGTGACCGAGCGCCCAATTTCGTACGAATCAATCAAGGCTGCTCAACCTTTCGTGGGTGCAGTTGCTGGGGATAGGGACTCTTCCGCACTGCCGGCTTCGGATTTATACCACGGAAACGTTGGCGGACTCGGAATCATGGGCGCAAATGCTCCTCAATCAGCATCCAAATTAGCCCCGATAGACACTACACCAGTGAGCTTGCGACCGGGCAGAAAGGACTCTGCACCGGTGGTGTCAGAAGTGCCTTCCGAGTACTCTGATTATGCAAGCTATGGCCAGTATGATTACCCAGAAGAGGATGACGACAGAGGACGACGGGCAAGCCGAGCACCTGCGGAGCAAGATCCCCCTCATCCTGCTGCACTTGGCGTCCCGAACATGGACAACAAGCGCTTGTCCGTCGGTGTCCGCCCGTTGCCTCCGGCTGACTATCTTGAGTCCGAGGACCCGGAGTTCAGAGCCAACCGCATTCGATCCTTCTACAAGGAGTACTTCGAGGATGGCTCGGAACCAAGGCCTCCCATGCCCCAGCCTCAAAAAGCGCAATACTACGAGGATTACGACGCAGGCTACGGTGGCGACGCACCTTACTACGACCCAGCGTCCAATGCCTTCGTCATGCCTTATGCTGAGCCAGTCACCCGCCGCGCCATGACACCACCTCCTAATAACAGAAGACCTATGCCTGGTCCTAGACAGGGTGGACCTCGTGGCCCCCCTGGGCCCCGTGGTATGGGAATGGGATCACCAGGACCAGGAGCCAGGCCCCGCGCTGGTTCTACCATGTCCGGCGGACGATTTGGTCCTATGAGCCCCCGACCCGGCTCTTCCGCCTCGGCACGTATGGGTGGCCGTCCCGGACCGAAGAAACCCGTTCCTCCGCCGTCCGCCCTTTCCACTTTGCCCACCGCTTCCAAGGTCCAAGATGAGCACTTCATGATCTTGAACCCCATAGACTTCGCTCCTCCTCCCACTTGGAAGGATAAGGCCGCCGGCCGATCGCAAAGCCCCATGGGTGAACGACGTGCCTACAACCTGAATGTCCCGGTTTCCTCGCCCCTGGTGAGCTCATTCGACGACACTCCAACCCTGCCTAGCCCGTAAGTGCTCCCACTTCCACAAACTGAGACATGCATCTAACAGCCTCTAGTCACTTGTTGCGCAAGTCAGGCACCTTCACGTCATTGGACTTTGCGCCTCCCAAGAGATTCAAGGATCCCGACTCCATGAGCGATGCTGGCAGTGTGCGCAGCATGGGTAGTGGCATTTCGGCCATGCAGAACAAGGCTCTTCGCGACGGTGCTGGTCGTATCAGCCGTCTGCCGGAAGATCAAGTCTTCACCCAAGCAGCGCTGGGCAATGTGTTGAAGCCGAATTGGGGAATGCGAGACTAAGCTCCATCTCCCAATTGTCTCTTGGTCTTGCATTTCCAGCGGCGTTGTGATTTTCGAAAGCTTCTTGCCATCTGTTGTACTGATAATGTCTTTTTCTCAATATTTTTGAGACCGGAGTATCTAAGGGTCATGATGGATTCATATACTTGCATGGCAGCACTACACATTTTGATATATATAGATGAGGGAAAAGGTTGAATAGAGTGCTATGCTTATAAGCTGTCGAGAATCTTGCAAAAACACATTCAGACAAGCCAGAAGTCGAAAAATAGAAAATTCCGACAAAAAGTTCCCATAACAAAAGTTCAATAAATCTCGAACAAGCTGTCCTCTTCAAGATATTGGGGTTGCAGTTGGATTAAGCTATGAGATATGTGTAGGTCGTTTTATCGTTGGTGCATGATTTAACTGTTTCCGGCAGGGCAGGGTCGATTCAACTGGTTCAGACAGTCGAGTTAACAAACGAGAGCCACACCCTCAGCTTCAATATATGTAGATAGGATTAAATTGATCAGATCCATTGAAAAATTGGGCAATACGAGTCTCAGGCAAGGTCCTTATTAACAAAGAGCCGCTAGGCACCCCGCCGATATAGTGATGTTGTGCCTACGTATGTGTAGTGCACAGAGCTCTTATTTGATAGCGTGAATAGTATGAATGTTACGACGAAACACTAGCAACGATGGAGGACGAAGATGATCAACATCCAGCTACCCGTCCTAACTTAGATCGGGCGGCCAATTTGGAGACCAAGTTGCGCTCGCTCATCGATCTTTGGCCGGAAGACAAGGAAAGGACCACCTGCCTTTCTGGGTAACCTGTGGCTCACGCAGCGAACGAGAAAGCTCCGACTGCCGGCTGGCATATCCGGGTGCATATCTAGATGACGTTGGATTGTTAATGCGGACCGATTACCAGAACGTTGGGGTAATAATAAGCAAGGGTCAATTAGATAGGTTCGCAGAAACTTTGAAAATAGCCAGGGTTTGGAAGGGTTGTAGCAGATTGTTGTTAATGCCAATCGTGGTGACGGGATTGCACTAGGCACGTCATTTTGATATTGAGCATGTAGTAAAACCTGGAGCGCTAGGGGGTTTGGGTGGTTTGGCCGGATTTGAGGATAATGGGACAGCGTGCGCATGCCAGGTCTAATCAGACGAAAGAACACATGTTGACAGGGCAAGACCAAGTGGAAGAAAAAAATAAAAATAAAAAGGCGAGATCTGGTAGTTCCCTACAAAGGGTGGCGACCATAAGGACTAACGATACCGGTAAAAGTTGAAGTATAAAGGGAGGTGCTTAAAAAGATACATCTGTACAGGCCGCGATAACAAACGAGTTCACTATGACTAAGAAACTAAACTTGGCAAGATGAAATGTCTAGAGCTCAACGAGAGAAGTCGACCTGTGCCGGCGTAAGTTCTGCAATGCACACGAGGAGATATCCATGGAAAATGCGATGGGTATGCCGTCTCACCATGAACTTTGAGGTTATCTTGCGGCCTAGTAAGGATTTGGGTCCTCATAGCAACTCCATAGTCCAAAGCTTAACAATGGTTTCTTGGCTCGCTAGAGACGTGGATAGGATATGGGATATCACATGCTATCGCGTATTTGGGTGCCAAAATATCAGATACTGGACAAAAGGTTCGGTTCAAACGAGATGGTATTACGGCATGTCAGGGGAACGGTCGGCGGTACGGCACAGAACCTAAGTACCTAAATATTACTCCATTCCAGCCCAGCCGTATTTTTACAGTGTATAAAACAACTATATGGTGTATAGAACAGGCGGACAATAGGGTTAAAATATTCAAGGTCCCCATCAAGTTTCTAGCCTGCCGTGATTCCCGGAATATTAGCAGGCCACTAGCAACGAGTTCTGGGAGTTACAGGTATAAGCTTTGTTGTTAGTCTAGGCATAGAGTGTAACCGAGCGAATTTAGCAGGCACAGAATCCAGCCAGAATTTTGAAACTATAGTGACGAATGAATGATGGTCGCAGTTCAGAGAAAAAAAAAATTGTGGCTGTCTAATTGCTTTGATAACATTGTGCGGCCTGCATGGCATCCCGTGAGCTATGTTAAAATTTCACCCGAGATTGGATTTGCTGCCAGGATAATATGCCGCTTCTGCTGAACATGTAAACATGTAAACATGACACGCGACATCACAGCTCACACGTTGTTAGTTGTATCGAATCCACATAGCGCTATACCCACTGAGACTTGCCAAGACGACAGAACTTGAACGGCGTGGGAAAATCGGTAGACTTGACGGCATAAAACATGCCTTTACGAGATCATCTCCTTGTCGGAAAAAAAAAACCAGGAACCAAAAATCCCCCGAAAAGGGGACCCGGAGGCTGAATCAAGGTTCTGGGAGAATAGATATGACTTACAACGGGCAATCCGCCCACTCCACGACGCCACCACTTCCAAAGAGCGCCGACTATCTTCTCGGGAATCACGAACTCAAAATCGGTACTTAACTTCCGGCAACATTTAACAAAACAAAGGAAGATAGTGCGAGAAAAGTACAGTGAGTTCGGAAGGCTGAAGGGTTATACGAAAAGCGATTGTCAGACACGAGAGGCGAAACATCAACACGAGACGAAGCCATCGATGGACCTTGCCTTCCAAAACATCCAAAAACCTTTGAGAAAACAACAGGCTTCAGAAACAACAAACAGTTGGGAAAATAAGACACAGTTGTCATTGGTTGTGATCTATGGTCTGTCGAACCGATCAAGCATTGCATGACAGCTCGGCATTGGATCTGAAACTATAACGAACCCCTCGACATAGAGCGAGCGGGAAGAATACTTACAGTACCACCAACTGCACACAGCACACTCGACAAATCGTCACTTCTCACGGCCAATCGTCGATGCTGGCAGCAACGATTCCAACGAGCGGAATACGAGCAGCAAGTTTCTGGTTCTTGGCAAAGGCACTCCGCAACAGCACACATCAAGTGCCTGGATCGGCATAGCGGGCTCCAGCCTAACGAGTCGCTAGCAAGGCACCGTCGTACCGGCACCGGTCAAATCCGCCCGAAAAAGGCATCAGCAATAAGGTAGCAGCAAGCAGCAGCAGCAGCACCACAAAGAACCACGACCTCTTGCTTTAGTCCGTGAGTTGGTGCGAAAACTACAGCGATTCTGCACCAAGTTTGTCTCTGCAGCCGCGGATCCGAAGAATCACTTTTGCGCGCTTGCAAATTGCAGTGTAGCCACTCGTTTTCATCCCCTTTCAATCCCTCCTTCAGCCTTTTACGTGAGGACATTCCAGCTGTCAGTTATATCTTCAGCTGAAGACATTCATTTTCATTACTACAAGGCCAACTCAAAGGTCTTGGCGCATGCCTTGCCCTCCAGCTACGGTTGTCCGTCCCAAAACAGATTGAATGCGGAGATTGACGACAGGGAACACCGGCTCATCTTCATTCACTCGCTCCTAAGAATCTTGCAGCATTCTGTCATTGGCCTCGCCTTGCTGCTGGAACCCCTACCTGCAGCAGCCCACCCTGTTCGCTCTGAATCAGAATTCTCCTCTTTTCGCAATCTCACATCCTCCCCTCATTTAAAAGAAAGTTGGCTCGGCGACATCATCCTTGAGCTATTATCACTTGGCCTCGAATTGGACGCATTCTGATATTTTTCGAATATTTCATTTCCTGGCAACGTCTTTTGAGACATTGTGCCAGTTTGGAACATAGGGACCTCCTAGGATCAGCGGGCCGGGCGTCATTCTGTCCAGTCGTTTTTCCTTGTTTCCCCCCAGTCGACGCTCACAACGAGCCGAGAGACAACCAAAAAAACGACACGAGGGACGCACTCAGCCACGCTGACTAGCGCCCGTCGTCCAATCGCCCCTAGGTCCAGCTTTTACCTCAAGACTGTGCTAAGGCGCTGGCTGCAGCAGCTCTGCATTAAGCCTGAGCGCCGTCATCCAAGGGCCAGCCTGGGTCAGACTTGGACTCTTACAGGCCAGAAGTCAAGTGTCAGGTCGAGAGGTCAGAGGCCAGAGATCAACGTTACTTTGTGTGGGCGCTGCGTTTAGCTCCATTCAGTGTACTGTGTTTTTTTCTTAACCCATTCGATATCTCCTCCCCCCATCACTGTCTCGCATCTCCAGCGTCTCACATCGTCAAACTCGAAACAAGTCGTCAAGTCATTCACCAACCACTTGCGCTTCTCTCGTCCAGTCTTTTGGACTGCGGGAAAGCCTAGCACGACCGTCGAGTTTGCTCAAGGTACGCAAACATGCCCTCTTCCTGCTGATCTCTTATTGTGTCGCGCTCAGTCCTGGGACTGTTTTGAGACAATTGCCAATTGGACCTGCAATGGGGTTTGTCGCAGCGCCCTGACATACATCGGCGCACATTTATCACGTCGGTCGCTGATTATCGTTCACTCGCATTGCAATCAACAATTCAATTGGCGATGTCTTCATTATTTGTGGCTGTTATTCATCGCCTTCGTCATCATCACCTCTATTTGAGCCCGCTAACATGATCCCTCCTGGCAGGCACTTCTCTAGGGTGAAAGTCGTAAGACAATTCACCATGTCTTCCAATACTACAAGTACGGGCACTGGCACCACTACTACCGCAGCTGGCCCGACAACTGCGTCGAGTCCGCTCACCACTCCCACGAGTCTTATTTCTGTAACTCAAGAAGAGGCGTCCACTAACACTCCTACCACCACAGCTCCCACGGAGACCACTGCGGAGACCACTGCCGCAGCTCCCACTACTTCTACAAGTGCGGAAACGACGCCTACTACTGCCGCTCCCACTTCAGAGACAACTTCTACAACGCAGACAACTCCTGCCACGTCGACCACACCTACTACACTTGCCACATCAACAGCGGCCACAACTACGCCAACGAGCACCACGACAACACCAACGTCTGCCGCGACTCCAACAACGACAACACCTACTGCGACACCAACAACAGCACCAACGACAGCGCCCACAACCACCTCGCCTACTAGTCCCACCACAGCGACAACACCCACCACATCGCCAACATCTACCACGCCCACGACTACTGTCGTCACGACAGAAGTCACCTCTAGCCAAAATGGAAGTACTATGGTCATCACCATTACCTCGACACGAGCTGTCGATGGAGCCGCAACTTCCAGTGGTAGCAGTGCTTCGTCAACATCAACTTCTGGTATCATCACAGGTGACAGTTCTAGCAGCGGCAGCGGTCTGAACTCATCTGGCAAGATCGCCGTGGCCGTTGTAGTGCCAATTGCCGCCGTAGCACTTCTTGTTGTTGCCGCAATCTTCTTCTGGCGGAAACGAAAGTCTCGAAAGGACGCCGAAGAAGAGAGGAGGAAGGAGGTAGAGGACTACATGTACAACCCGAATGCTGATCCCACGCTTCCCGATGTTGCTGGCAGTACTGGCGGCGCCTACGAGATGAAGGAGGACGCCTCTTCTTCAGGCTACCGTGGTTGGGGATCGACTACCCTCGGTGGCTCTACTGGACGGAAAGCATCGACTACCATGTCCGGTGGTGCAGCAGGTGTGGCTTACTCGGACGGCACTCCCGCCACTCAATACGGCAATGCATCTGACACGCGATCAGGAGAACCTCTGATGAGCGACGGCTCTCACTCGCCCGAAGGTGAAATTTTAGGTGCCATGGGTCCGTCAACCGCAGAAAACGCCCGGGGAAACGTCCATCGTGGACCGTCGAACGCTTCGTCCTCATACAGTGCTGCCGGCCGTTCTGACGGCTCTGGCGAAGTTGGCGTGGCTTACGGCGGCCCTGGATATTACGATCAGTATAGCCCCTACGACAATACCCAGCAGGGCGGAGGTCAACCAATCATTCGTGACAACCCGGCTCGACGAAACACTCGGATTGAGAACCCATCTCACTTTCCTCAGCAAAGCGCCGGCATCTCGCAGAACTTCTAGTTAGACTGCGTCATGAGAGGCTTTCTGGTGGACTTCTTTTTTTCTGTACTTCTGAGATACCCCAATCAGGGTGGTTTCTGCCGCCTCTTAATAACCACGTCGCCCTCTATGGCGTAGCATACACGCTTCGTTCTTTTATTCTCGACTTGGGCGTTCATTGATTATGCATATTTAACGGTCTTTTAAGCATAACTCAATT
Source organism: Truncatella angustata (assembly GCF_020726525.1). NCBI lineage: Eukaryota > Fungi > Ascomycota > Sordariomycetes > Amphisphaeriales > Sporocadaceae > Truncatella > Truncatella angustata. The sequence goes on along the minus strand of NW_025763390.1, from coordinate 95,972 downwards.
CTGCCGCCACATTCGCAGCTCTTTCGACTGCTCAACTTACACACGATCCTAGCATCACTTGTCAACAATGAAACATTGTTGATGATTCTGGACAAAAGTACATATTTTGGGGACATTTTCCTACCCTGTATTTCGAAAAACAGCATACACAAGCGACCCCCTATATTTCCTATTTTTATCGAATTAATGCACTACGATCCAACGTCATCACTCGGTGTACATGCTTTGAGACTTAGGGCAGTGCACAATAAGCGCTTCCTGTCAGCTGCCAATATGCAGTCATGACACGACGCAGAACATGACACAGTGGGTGTGTTCATGGACCAATAAACGGATATTTCGTTGCTCTAAGAGCATGAATGAATTAGAGCTGACGGATCTACGACTCTGGAATTCGAAGTTCGGTGGATACTAGTCATGGCCTGCACGGCATAGTTGCGAGACGTGAAGCTCAGGTTACTGTTACAGCACGGGCGTACAATTGTCGTTATATACTACGTGGGGGAAATGTAGAGGCAATAAGGTCACATGGTGTATGCGAATGTCTATAGAATAATTCACAACTCATAGTTGTTTGATCCTTGCGTGTCGCTTACATCTATCTGTTTCCAATCGTATCGGTTTACCCTCCTAAGATGTTTTCTACGGCAATACATCAATCTTTATGCGGTGCGCTCAACATCTTGAGCGCTGGTTTGCACATGATTTGATTCGAGACTGAGAAACGGGATCTTAATAATACTTGATTCGATCAGCTTCTTTCTCAAAATTTATGTGGTCACCGGTGGTCTGAACATGATTGCCTGACAATCTAACCAATCTTACAATGCTCCAGCTACCGCCGCCCCAACGTCAAACAACAGCAATGTTGGAACAGAACCTCAGGAAATGGTGGCAGTTCCGCACCTGAAATAAAGTATGGCGCAGCCAACAATACTTTCCATCGTGGGCGGCTCCTGGCGATCAATCCACGTCCGAAAGCATCTTCCCAAGGCAACAAACTTACTGTGCAACCCCGGTGGGTTAGACTAGAAACGGGCTTGATCCTCCTCGTGGATTCCGCCACGAAAACCTTTGGTCCAGAACATGTTGGCTGGAGTAATGGCGTGAGGTCTGGCGATATTACACTGCTTCCGTACCGCTGTATAGACTATGGCAAATATTTTACTGGGACAGTAGAAAAGCCGAGTGCGAAGATACCTTGACTGCACTTGAGTTATCTGGCTTCTAATAGGAATCTACGCCGACTCGATAACAAAAAAAAAATTTTCTTTGTATTGGCTACCCAAAATGTCCGCTTATTTGCACACCTATGGCGTTCGTTAACTCCGGCACATTCATGTCCGAACCATAATCTTCACGTCGCCAACTGTAGCGCGCGCCATTTTTTTGAGTAGACTCCTTTCATCTGCTTCTCTATATCTTTCCCAGCCGTCAAGACCTTCTTTGGCCTGGATACTCAACGTCTCGTAACCTTGCTTGATCACCTCTGCAACCTCAGAACTCGTGAGGTTCTTCTTTGAACCTCCTGATTCTAGCATGGATTTGTAATGCGTGCTAACATTGATCAAGGTCCCAATCGAGTTCGAGGGTCTGTTGGCTAGTCCATACGTATCTCGGAATTTGACTAGGACATCGCCGCTTTCGACAGTTTTGTAGAAAAGATCGTCATATGCGGCCGGAGTCGGAAGAAAAGCCTCGCCTGAAGATAACGACAAGGCCAAGAGGTTCACCACGAGATCCAGAAGTGTCTCAATCTGTGAAAGATCTTTGAGGTCAGCCGCATATGTGTTCAGAAAGCGGATCAGAGCGAGCAATGACCTGAAAAGTTCCGACCAATGGTATTGTAGCCGCGTGCGAGAACGCGACAAATATGATATGATGCGCAGCATGATGCCTGTACAAAGATTGTACAAACTCACATCCAGCCGCCTCCGCAAGTTGTGGTTGATACCGTCGACCATCGTGTCAAGGACGCTTGTGGCGAGGATACGTTCATTGCGCACAATAGGTAGGTAGGGTTGGCGCTGCCGGCACAACCTTACTGCCACCTTACTTTCGTCGCCGCATATCCTCTTGCACAACACCTGGTCTTCAATGACAAGTCTGAAGACCATTAAGCTCAGATGAGCGTAGCTGGTGGCGCGGTTTGACAGAAAAGCGTGCTGCAGGAGATATGATGTGAGTGAGACGAGACTAGCGATGGGTTGCTCGTCGCCCTTCTCTGCGGGCAATGAGACCAAGTTGAAGCAAAAGAGCTTGTTAGCATGTGAGAAGTCGTACGTGCCAAGAAGAATGGCTGCCTCGTCACCAGGGCTTTCATGGGTCAGCAGTGGCTCGATGAAGGAGCTGTGCCACTTACAGGTTTGCAAACATTTGCTTGGCCACCTCGGTATCATAGGTAAGTTTCTTGGGGGCAGATTTGGCTCCCGGAGCAATAGCGCCCAACTTCAGCATGCTCAGTGTTGAAGCAAAAGTCCAAACCTCAGGAAGATCTTCCTGGATGTCTATGTACTGGTTTCTCAGACTACGGCAAGTTTGGCCGACACAGTGAATTATCTTCTGAATCGCAGCTTCGTTGACGAAGTCGTTTAGACGCAACTGATAAGGGTTCTGAAACTCGAACTTGTTGTAGTTGGCGAGCAAGCCCAGCAATGTAAACGGCTCTAGGACTCTTTTCGGGGTGTCCGAGTCTTGAATGAACTTCATGATGGCGGGGAAGAGGTCCCGGTGAATGAAGTAGGTCAAAAGGCTGGTCTGGTAAGCACCCGAAGTAATGGCCAGGACCACCTCAACAGCACTCTGCCGTAAATCCACTGGTTTTGCGTTGTTAGTATTGCCTTGTACGACGACCCAAAGTGCAGTAACTTACACGTCGTCCCATTTCGTATAATGACGTCCAGAGCAGCAACGAAATCAGAGAAGACGAGATCAACATGATCAAGACCAGCCAAGATACCAATAATATCGGAACTCGGATTGGTATACTTCTTCGGCAGCACAGCAGAAAAGAAGGTGGTTAAAGTCTGCAAACAAGTTAGAGCCTGTCATCATCTTCACTGTGCTAGAGGTTTGGCGGACCTCGAGCGCATGCAAGCTCGCATTTCCGCCCCCTTTCTTGAGGCACGCGACAGCCCTCGAGAACAATTGCCTTGTTTGCGCATGCAGCCCGATCAAGTTGTCAGGACTCAAGTCTGCGAGTATCTGTTGCAGCGTCGCTCGGTCAGGTTTTAAGAGAAAGAACTCTCGCCAGAAGCCCTCGGGCTTGTCGATCTCGGCATCGGGGTCGTTTTCTTCCTATTGATGAGAACCCATAATCAGCGACAGTACATTTGCCGTGATGCAGCTACGAACGGCATACCTTGAGGCTCAAAGTCAGCTCACCAGTTCATGGACGTGCGGTGGGTTTCCAGAGCTCCCGAACCTTGAATAGCGCTTGGTACAATTGTACAATCTTCGGCTGGAATATTTCAGGACGTGCCTGTTGCGTTAAGGGAGATGCCTCCATTGCTGCCAGCCGTCTGTGGTCGATGCATGGAGCCAAGAGGAGGAGGGAGGGCAAGAAGAGGCAGAAGCCTACTCAGTGATTCAGCTCACGTGCTTGAACCTCAACTTTCTCAGAAAAGAGAAAAGAAAAAGGAGCGTCGAGGCAATTTGATTGCCGCAACAGATACAAACTTGCGCAACAGCTCTGAGCCTCTGACAATATCCTGGCTGGGCTTGCCAAGCTGTCCTCTGCGAAGCCGTTAACTTTCACTGCTTCAGCCTCCCACGGCACTGATCCATTTACCAAACGCTAGGCTACGGTATGTACAGTACGGCATGTACGTACTGCGATCGCTATCGCTATCAGCTACAGGGGTGAGTGAGGTTGGGCGTCAGGGGCGTCGCAAGCCGGCAACTCTGAATGGTGGGGCAGGTTCAGTGTGGAGATTACTCAATCTGGAATAACTATAGACCGCTTCCCCGAGCACGGGCACCCGGTCCTGCTTAGCCAATTCTTCCCCAAAACAGCAAATCTGCGTGCTCACTACCGATGACAAAAGACGCCCCGTGATTGGTTGCATGATGGATCCGGGATTTACCGCCGCCGTTGTATGTCATCGGTTGGTGGCACTCGCACTCTGTATGCCTGTTGGTGCTTTCAAAGCAATACATCGAATGATTGATCGACCTTCGGGATTGTCTTGCGGTTACTGCATTCTGTCTTCTATGTTAAGAGCAACAACACATTTCTCACATCACATCCACACAATCTTGCCTCCAACGACTTGCGCCCAACGTGTTCCCCTCCCGATCGATATCTTTCAAATGCACTCATAGCATTTACCATCGACATTCTATGCCCTTGTTACACACCTAGATCTTTGACCATGAATGCGCCACGGTTGGCGCTGGAGAGGTCAGCACCCTCGCTGCTCTTTGTTCGCCTGGCAGTTCCTTCTTCTCAATCGACAAGACCCTGCCAGCACCTTTTGCGGCAATTCTCTCAGTCCAAGTACTGGACTGCTTCATCCGAGAAGTTTGCGTCGATCCCATCGTATCAACCATATCCTCTCGCCAAGCCACCCACAGGGCCACGTAACAACGACATACCCGAAAGCTCGATAGCGAGCCCAGTGCCACAAGTACACGAGACAAGACCACCACAGACACCTACGGCACAGTCACCACCCAAGCAGACGTCTCAACAGAATGCCGCACCTGCCTCTGTCCCCGAGCAAGAAGCCCAGAAGCCGAAACCTGCACCGGAGAGGAAGCGCAAGCTACGGCCACGCAAAGCAGCTATGAAGCTCACATCAGCCGCTGTGGAGCAGTTGCGCGAAATGATGGAGGGCCCCGAACCAAAGATGATCAAAGTTGGCGTGAGGAACAGGGGCTGCAGTGGGCTGGCTTACCATCTCGACTGGGTAGACAAAGCTGGTCCGTTTGACGAAGCGGTCGAGCAAGACGGCGTCAAGGTCTTAATTGACAGCAAAGCACTCTTCAGTATAATTGGTAGTGAAATGGACTGGGTGGAAGACAAGTTGAGCCAGCGGTTCACCTTCAAAAACCCCAACATCAGTAAGTTGTGGTCTAACTTATGTTACTACTGCGCGTGCTAACATATTGACAGAGGAGGAATGTGGCTGCGGCGAGTCGTTCATGGTGTAGGATGAGTCCTTTGGCATTGAGATACCAATTTTGCATATGCATTGGGTGGCGTTCAGGGAATAGAGCCTACAATGGCCATTTGTACACTATGACCAACTTCGAGCGTTATGTAGAGGAGTTCTGACGACTCAGTCACGGTTCAATTTGACAGTTTGGTGTGTGGAAAGACAATCACATACTGGGGCTATAGGGGCTTGTATAATGGGATCATGCGCAGTCCTGGTCCAGGGTTGAGACTTCAGAGATGCCTGACGAGTATGGAGTTGCTCCAGATATGGAATCGCATGATCAAGAAAGACCTTGTAGGTTCTTTTGCCACGAAAGCTCGGTGTCCAACCAATTGCGCTGAACTATGCCACTTTAATCCAACTACACGTACATTCTTTAGCACATCCCCTTCCTTGTACTCAAATCTACCATGTGAATTAAAGTGCATGCTCACATGACTTAGCTTTGTGAGTCATACAGACAAAATTTTTTGAATAAGCCTAGAACGTTTCTTTCGGATATTCCAACCGAAGACATTTGGCAAGACTACCGTATGCAGGGTGCCAAATCATACCAATGGACAAACTTGACCTTAGACTACTGGATCATCCACTAATATAGTCTCCATACTGTAAAATTCCATAAGAGGGTTTAGAATTGTCCAATCTAGGCAGAACTGCAATCGAACAACATGGGTTCACAGCACGATAAGGGATAACTAGGAGCACGCTTCGTGGAAAGCGAGCTGCGATGGATATGATTCAATCTATAGAAGAGAGATCTTGAGTGACGTGAATACAGGCGGACTCATGGAAGCTCTATCAGGAATATTATATCGTTCCAGCTTCTCATTGATTAAGAAAATTTCCTTATTATTCATTTAAACACGAGCTTAAACTCAAATAACATCAATACCGCGGCCAAGCTTAATAGGCATCATGATCACATGAGGACTGTCTTGTTTTGATTGTCATCTCGTCTCCTGGTCGTTCTCTGTTATCAACACTTCTTCGGCATCTGGAAGTAATAATATTCAGGGGAAGATCCAGAAGAAATGTGGATCTTAATTTCGTCTATTCACTACCAAGCCATGTCTGAGCATGAAATCCTTGAATCCGAATACAGGACGAGCAGTAGTCTTTCTGTTGGCTGACAACAGGTACCAAAGTTATGATAATACCTAGATTGGCTATAGCAACGACTAATAGCGATTCGCAAGTGTTTTCAACTTTATAACTGCTAAAGATAGTAGTTTTTAGAGCGTACGCAGTTGTGACTAAGATATATTTACAGAAACGAGTCTATTGCTTAATGAGCTCATGAACAATAGTTATGATAGCATGCTTTTTTTCACATTCAATTTCTATCACGAACTACTTGCCTTCTATTCTAGTAAAATATTTGGCCCTTGTGAGCTTTTCGTTCCACAGCAGCGACGCCTAAGTCGCCGGCATCGATGAGCATGGTGCTACAATGTCATATCGATGGCTCTACAAGTTACATATCACCTATGGACACATTTGTCGAGTTCATCCTAGAACCGCTGATAGATGTGGGCTGCTCGGTACTGGTGTTACACCCATAATGCGGAAAACTTGGAGAGTGACCGGGCGTGCAGCGGCGGCTCGTAGGCCGAATCGAAGAGGAAGTACTCTAATGGATGCCATCATCTTTTCCATTTATTGAAATTGAGTTGGACAAAGATGCTGTGGTTAAGGTCCGTAGTAAGAGTCAATATGCGCAAGCTCCTTCAGAGACACTGATATTGAACTGTGATGCGTGGTACGACGGTAGCTTTGAGGTTCAATGTTTATGAGCTCCCTGTACTGCCATTATGGCGTAACAGCGCTGTTTTGCCGTTGTAGTGATGCAAACTGTGGCGCGACACAATTGTCAGCAACAAGTATGTCGCAGTAATTTCATGTTAGCCGAGCGTTGAACAAAATAAGTGCAGCGCCGGCCGTGATCAACGACTTGAGCTTTTTGACGTTACCTTCAAGTTGATGGACTCCTCTACCGAACATCGCCATCGCCGCTTCTGGGCTTTCGTGGTAGTTGTCCTCGCCATTGAGAGACGCCGAGTGTCACAGCTAGCATATTTCATTCCCCGATCTAATGCTCTTGTATTTTGGCTTATACGTTCGCCCTCTCTTGAAAGGGGAGACGCGGGCTGGCCTCCATCAAATGCACCGACGTATTATAGAGTTGGTGTACGGCGGCGCTGACCGGAAGAGTAATGCGTAGTTAGCCTAAAGCCGAACACTGACAACTTTTAAAGCTTTATTGACTAGTTTTGTCTGGTATGGAACGGGACGATTGTTTATAATCCTTAGAGGTAGTCGCGAAGTATCACATGATGAAGAAAGCTTATAATGACACAGGTCTGGCTACTTACAGTATGTAGCGGTCTCATTGAAATAGGGTCCCCTGCCAAGAACCCCTGACATTGACACGCAGCAACTAACTAACCTAAGGTTAAGTAACTTGCCTAGGTTAGCACCTTTCAGTCTTAAGGCACGGTCTGGACTGCATGCACCTGGCGCCTGTAAAGGTTGATACGGAAATATTGACATCCCTCAAACAATCATGGGATGATTCGGCCCTATCGGCCTCGTCCCAGCACGATAAAGTGTTAGTCTAGGGGCGAATCTCTCTATACCCTAGGTGTGGTACCATCCTTATCCTCCGACAATGCAACGTGATTTGCTCAAGCGTTGAACACGCCATCTGCCAGCTGCACGATGTGGCTCGAGAGAACAGCGAAGATCTGCACCAACAGGAACCGTCGACGTTGTCAAATCCTTTCGCTACCAATGATTGTGGCGTACAGACTTCTTTGAATGAAAAATGAGATTTCGGGTGGATTGGCGTCGCACTTATGCCCGGTAAACCACGAATCCGAAGGGTCCTTTCGTCTGAAAGGGTCCTTATCTTTCATACACCACTTACCCTGAGAAGCTGTAACGCCAGAGGTGCACCCACCACATGCGAACACTGCCAGCGACACGGTGACGTAAGATCTTCTGGAATGTACATGATCATGTCCAAAATTCGACAATTCTTCCCGGCCTCCATTCTCACAGGTCTTTCATGACCGTTTTGACGGTTCGCTACGAACCCGTTATTGGGCTCGGTTCCTTGCGACTGATTATATTACTCAAATATCTCCAATACCGAGTTATTCAAGCAAGATCTATACCGACCGAAAGTCTGCAGGCGAGCGAGGCAGCAGCAAGGGCGCAAGATGGACGAGCTCGATATCAAAAACCCCGAGCGATGCATTCAACTCTCAGTACCCTCAGTTCCCCATTTCGTGGTATCTTGGTACGTATTGACTTGATTCCACGACCCTCGATCTCTCAAAATTAGTCGATGTGGGTGCGTCTAACATATACATTGGTAGCCTTTTGGTGGGATGGCTTCTCATTTCTTACGCACCGCAATGGGGTCGTATAGTGTCAAAGAAATCTTCTGAAGGACTGTCACCTTTCTACATCCTACTCGGTTCCTTGTCTGGTGTCTGCGCCGTCGGCAATATTCTCATGCTGCCAACAACTGAGGCAGACATGGGTTGCTGCACAGTCAACTCGCGGTTTTCCTGCATCAGCGGCCTTTTCGGGACGTTTCAGGTCATTTTTGGAGTAGTTTGTTTCTGGGTTGTGTCAGTACAAATGTGTTTCCATTGTCTTCGCATCCTCCAAGTTGCAACACGATAACGGAAATGACTGACACAATGTTATGGATAGCCTCTTCATGTACGTCTACTATTCCGAAGAAGAACATGATGCCGAGATACATGGTCGACAGTTGTCTTGGTCAGGGCCTGTTCGAACAACGCGTCGCGCGAGGCGGGCCTGGATGGTGCTTTTGGCTGTGTGCGGCTCTGCATTCGCTGTGCTGCTCGTGTCGGCTACGATCCTAAATCGCTTCGATGGCGCCGCGCAAACCTGGGCTGACACATTGGGTGTTGCTGTTGCTGCCCTCGCTTGCGTACAATGGATTCCACAAATTATAACAACTTGGCAACTGCAAGATTTAGGAAGTCTGAGTTTATTGTCCCTGTTACTCATGACGCCGGTATATCTCACCATCTTTAAATATTTTAGTCAGTAGCTAACTCGGTGTCATGTTAGTACACTTGGATTTTTGGTATCAACATGATTCTTCGTGTTGGTTTTGCAGGGTGGAGCGTCTGGACGGTCTATGTCCTGGTTGGCACCATGCAGCTCGTTCTAATCGTCATGGGCATTATCTTCGCGATCCGCAACTATAAAAGTCCGCCCTCGGATCCTCATGATGACCGCGCTACTCTTGCCACTCTTCAGTACAACTTCGGAGGATGGAACCCGAATGGCTCAAAGCGCTCGTTTGCGTCATCGCAGATCGCACCGGATGATCGCAGGCCTCTACTTGCGGATGGGAATAGGTCTTCAGACCATCTTTCCGTAGACGGTATTCAGCCTCAATCGCCATGACACCCCGCTTGCGACCACAATTTGTGGTCCATAATGCTGCCACTGCACACTTAAGGACACGCTATCTTATATCTAGATTTTGTGCGAGTCTCGAGTATGTTTTGCATTGTTTGATATTGTGTTGCATTCGAAGTTTTATGCTCCGGTTGGATTAGTCGATCTATAATACATATTCTTTGCAGACGCCCATTGCATTTTGTTGCAGTATACACCATAGTACCGTACCTATTCATGTATTTGTCTAACTTTGATCCTGCTTTCTGAATTAAGAGTCCGGACTGCGATGGCCCTAAGCTTGTGGCTCGGTGTCCATCCGGATAGCGACACCCCTTTCATGCTGAGCTCCTAGTTTTCTTGACTTGGCTCTATTGCTATCACCAAAGCCGAACGAAACTGCGCCGTTCTCATCTGAGCGCTTGGCAACTTAGAAGTGGACGAGCTCGACGTATAGTAAGGTTGCTACTCCAAGTTCAGCTAACGATAGACCAACACTGCTGGGGTACTATTCGGCTATTCCCTATCCATCGCACTAAGGGGCTCGGAGATCGGGGGAAATGGCATGCTCCAAGGCCGAAATACGAGATTGCGAGATGTCAGCAGAACCACCACAGTTCGCCGAAGCTACATATTGAGAACGACTTTGGATTTGAGGTATCCCTTTTCAAGCCAATAATTCGATATCCTGCTCTGCAACCGGCTCATGATAATTTGCCGCACAGCATCATGTTGATGAGATATGCCAGTGAGTATTCACCGCTGACATTCTGTACACGTTTTCCGAAAATTCTAACATCAGCAAGGTCCAAATGAGCGGCGCGTCATAACCCGAGAACATCTGGGTTATTACAGATCTGTCGTTGTTGGAGCTGTGTATGATTTTGGCAGCAAAAGTGTGGACCTAAGATCACCGAGTTCTTACTTTTGGCCTTTGACAAGCTGCCTGGACGAACATCCATTTTTGAGTGTTGTTATACAGGATTCAAATACCGAGAAGCCATTCTACGACCACGTTCAAAAGGTCAACATTAATGACCATATCAGCATCGCTGACGATCTGAATGTTGATGAAACTGTCGGATTAACGGAAACGAGGAGTATCGAAACAATATTAGGTTCGGGACTTGATCTGTCTTGGCCTTCGCACATCCCTCCCTGGAAAATCCTCATACATCCTATTGTATCCCCGACAAGTACAAACCCGACTCGATGCTTCATTGCTTTCTCGTTCTCACACTCGCTAAGTGACGGACTTGCAGGACCAGCCTTTCACCACACTTTCTTGAACGCGCTACGCTTGGGCGAGCAAGGCAAAGAGGTGTCTGAGGTAGTGAAAACTTCTGGTTCCTTGCCAGTCGCTTTTGATATAGCGGAAAGGCTTCCTATATCATGGGGTTTCCTCTTGCGACCACTGCTGGGAGTTCTTTTGCCAAAGCTTATTGCTAATTTTCTTGGGATCCGCGCCGCTACCACTGCAATTGACAATGGGACATGGCTTGGTTCCCCGACGTTCTTCAAACAGCACGAGTATCACTCACGGTACAAACTCTTAGAAATCGAGGCCGCCTTGCTGCAAAAAATTCTGGTTGAATCGAGAGAGCATGGCGCCAAGCTTACTGCAACTCTTCATCAAGTAATCATCCAAGCTTTGAGCCGGTTGATTCCAGCTTCGAGAGCTACCAATTTCGTGTCGCAGACGGCTGTCAATATGCGAAAATCTGTTGGCGTACCAGAAAACGAGATGGGCTCATACGTCACAGGCTATGACGAACTACATGTAAGGACCGACGGTGCAGGCTCTTTGTCGGACACCGCTTGGGCTGCAGCTAGCACAATGACGAATAATTTGGCCAGCTATGCCGTGCGGCTTCAAGACCAACCTATCGGTTTACTGAGGTACGCGCCAAGTATCAAAGAGTATCTGACTGGCAAGCTAGGGCAGAAACGGGACTGTTCCTATGAAGTGAGCAACTTGGTGGCTTTCTCCGACACGGCCAGTAATGCAGGATGCAAGATAACCAAGATGGTCTTCGCCCAACCGTGTAACGTTGTGAGCGCTCCTCTAGTGTTTAGCATCATCAGCGTCAAAGGTGGTAGTTTAATTCTCGCCATCAGCTGGCAGTCTGGTGCTTTAGATATCGCCGAGGAAGACGAAAACGAGTTTGTCAAAGGCCTATGCGAATTGATCAAGTCAAGCCTGCAGGGACTGCAATAGCTACGTTACAGCCTCGCTAAAGATTGAACCACATCATGTAATGTCTAACACAAGAACAAGAACATCCAAAACAGAGAAAAGCGCAAAGTCGTATCGAGGTCTGTTAGACTTGTAGTTGAAGTGCAAGTGCTTTCGCGTGGACCATTAGCCGTATTGTAGGGGCCAAATTACTGGGATCTTATCACGAGCGGATCTGGTCGCTATACTGATCAAAAAACTGCAACGTGAGTGGCTGTAGGCGATAGAGACCGGCAATTGACGGTTGCCGGCGCTTGCACTTGCTATTATCGGCAGTATTAGCCCAAGCTAGCCCCCGCGTAATCGGACTTCGTGTGTACAGCGTCATCGCCTATCGGTGTCCCAGCGAATCTTCATGACTTCTACATAGGCCCGAGGCTTTCAGCACAGAATCATCTCTTGGAGGGTAACAAAATGTATTCACTTATTATGATTTTGGCAGGTGCCATTCTGTTGGCGTTAATAGGACTGAGACTGAAATCATCATCCTTGAAAACAGCAACAGCTAGATTTGTGAGTCTACTCTAGAAGCTGACTCTCTGGACTTTTCATACTAAGAGGCTCCTCAGCGCCATTGGAGCTTCACCACGTCGAGAGAAGGCCAATCCCAAGATACCTTACATATAGAGAGTTTGTCCAGTTTCGATTGGTCCGTCACGGAACCTCTCAAACTCCGTACCTTTAAACCTGTGTATTTTATCACGATGGGTATGTATGGACGTTTTTTTCTCTTCACGATTTCGTATTTTACACTGAACATCTATGTCAGGGGTACGAACTGCGAAGCCAGCAGATCTCATCATGATCGATCACAATTATCTTGAAAGACTGGAGATTAGACAAGAGACACTACGGAATCACGCTGAGAAGACCCTTGGGTGCTTACCAGTAGGAACAGCGGCTGTCCAGGAGGTGTATAGCTATCTATTGGATAGTTATCTGCCTGTGCGCTATCCCTTGATGTTTATGAAAGACGAGAAGAAGTTCTTCAATCGAGTCACAAACACTGCATTTCCATTAGTGCCGCCAGCCGACCCTGTTGAGGCCCTGAGGCTGATGGCTGCTAATGTTGAAGACGACATGTTCATTCTTCAACAGGAACCACAGGGGCATCGGTGCATCGCAGCTATGTGTACAAGTCCGTCAGGATTTGACCCAAGCCAAAAGCTTGGCAAGCTGCTGAAAGACATCCACGCGCCTGTACCTGCGTACGACAAAATTGGACCGAGCATGGAGAAGTATTTTAGTCGCGTTGAGGTTGGGAAGAATGCCGTCCGTAACAATGTGAGTTCAAAATTAATAAGACATAGCCAAGCTCATTTGTGGTAATATTAATCCTGGTTAGTGGTCTGTAACGACAACCCCGGATCTATTTAATGTTGCAACAAACCATATCAAGGAAGATGATCCCATTGAAGAAGACATAAATGTCGACATCTCAAAGGTAAAGTGCTATGTATACTTTAATCAGGGTCACTTGAGTGACATCTTGCAGGCAATACTACGATGTGAGCTTCAAACGCTCAGCCGGTTGCCAAAAACAAGAGCTCTCTTATTCTCTTTTAAAACATTTACATACCCCATCGAGGACATCAAGGCTGAAGGACTTGGACCACAATTGGCTGATGCGATCGAGGGTTTGAAATCTGGTATGTTATGCGGGTCGCAAAATCTCTTGTCGCCCTTCTCGGCTATCTCAGTTGTATCTCAATAATAGTGGCCTTGAAACCGTGCTTGTCAACTCCCAAACACAATAGTACTGATCTTCGATTGTTGCATAGGTAATGCAGAAGGAATGTGGATTTACAAAGGTGGAGTGAGATGGGGCAAGAGCGTATGCGAATACCTCCGGGCCTAGTACCAGCGACGTCACCGTGCATACTGTCATATTCGAGGCTTGTTTGGCTAAAGATTCGTTTGTAGGTATGTTTCATAATATTATAGTCATGCTTTTATTCCAGGACCTGATATCAAGCCGATTCAACATGCCTCAGTATCAGTATCATGATGATCGCAATTATGTATTACTGACATATTTCGGTCAAATGAATCGTCTGAATCTGCTATAAGTAAGTATTGCGAGGAAACTCGAGCCTGGTGCTGTAAGGCACGGTTATCTTACAACGGCTTACGACTAAGCTCACAACGAGTGTGGTCTCAGTCCTTTATTCGAAGAACAAAGCAGCACAGCGCCGGCTGCTTGCGGCGATGCAAAGTCACAATGGCGAATTGAGTTCACGAATCCGATTCTACAGGCCATATGTGGATTTTAGCACAAAATATAGTTGTTACGCGCACATCGGATTAGTACAATATCCCTCAAATTGAACACTTCGCCTGACTACACTCATGATCTCGGTAACTACCAATATATCAATGCCAGCCAAAGATAATAAACTTATAAGAGCCAAGGCCGATACGGCTGGTACGGTCGACGAGATTAGATTAGTACGAACTGCAGGTAAATGCTTTCATACTCTACACCGCGGCGATCGGTCAATTGTGATGGAATGCCTCGGCTCTGATGATTCGATAATATAACCTGACTCCTACTTAAATGCTGACATAACTGACCAGTGCTGTGCAATGGGGAACTCGCGACTTACGGCAAGATCAGATCTCACAATCCGCGGAACAACGCTCCCAACTCTCTTCCCAAGAACTTGAATGAGGTATCAGATGCACTGTACGCGCTCAATGACCTGCAGCTCGAGAGGGCTGAGCCGATACACCCTTTGAGCTTGACTCATGCTCTACAGTCTGTCTTACGCAGTGTACCGGAGTCAGTACAGAGTCGCATCTCCATCCCGAACGCGACTCTAACCGATAAGTTATTCGGCGAAACAAGCACGGATGAATTTGAGACAGTCGTGGCCAAGAATCTCAGGTCTGAATTCTGGCAGAAAGTTCGACAGAAGGAATACCTATTTTGGCCGGTGTACACTGGCCCTATACACTGGGCCACAATAGTGATGCGCCTTGAGAATTCCGGCAAATCTGCTGAATTCGATGTCGTTACCAATTATGCTGTAGTGGATGCAGAGCGCGACTCGGATATCAATCGTGTGCTGTCGCGTGTGCGCGACTTATTCAATCGTGCTGGGATCACGTTCAAGCCGGATACTGAACGCCATATATGGGTTCCACCCCAGGTCACAGGAAGTACCTGGGAGTCGGGACTACGGTCATTCCAGTTGATAAGACAACTCATCTATCGTGTCACGGACGATTTCTGCAGTGGTTCATCGTTTAGTGACGCCCGTTTCTTTGACACACCAACCAATGGCTGGCTCAACGTCGACTTCGTTCGTCATGAGATGATCGGACTGGCACTAGAACGGTGCAATGATATCCTCGGTTATTCCTGCCGCTATGCTCTTGAGCCGATACAGAACATTCGATTGGAAGGCAGGGGCAATTGCTCTCCAGATTGCCTTGAACCACAAAACGATGGAAAATTGGCTTAGTAAGTGCTTTTGAGTAGCTTGCCAACGATGGGCGTTTACCAACTATTCTCAGTATCCCAGGCACAAAGAATGCTGTCGTTGTTCCCAAACCCGATGAGGACATTCGAGACGACACAGGTTTGACAGTCTTGGAAGACATCAGCGATGAGGATACTGACGGGGAGCCCGAAGCTACCAAGCCAATCAATGGTCACGACGAACGTGTGTCCACCGATGGTCACAAGGGAGTTGTCAAGGTTATCGAAAAAGACAGAATGAGAAACAGTACAGAGCGAAGTGCCCCTCCGGTTCTTACGAATCGCGACACCAATACTACAACTACCCCAAACTTATATGGTATGGTAAGCGGTGTTGTATCTCCCAAAAGATATATCGACGAGGCTGAACCTGAGGGCGATGAAGGAGACAGTGGCTCAAAGCGCGCCAAATCAGCGGAATAACGTGCTGCATATGTTAAAGCTTGCATAGGTCGACATATACATTATCCCATATTCAATAGTGTTTTCTCTCGTTGTCGCACTCTTGAGCGCTGCTTTTTACATAATATGGGACTGAATATTATGGATAGACCTCCAAGAATTTTGATTTGTTAAAGCGAATGGAAGGTGTTAGAATCGGAAATTAAGGATTGCTCCTGAACCTCATGCGAAACATGATCCTAAGAAATTTGCAGGCATTCAACTCATAACATCTAAAAAGATAACTTACTAGGCTACACTTTGAATTGCATTCAACAGATAAGGTCCGAAACTCTTCAGAATAATAACGGATACGACTAATACACGTCGGCGCTTTCTAAATGATTACTAGGTAGTATTAATATTCCCATTGTACCGCTAGAAGTGCCATCTTCGGCTTAGATATGGCAAGATCACAGAACCAAGCTTGGAAACCAAATGCCACCTTCAAACATTTTCCACTTGGTTACGGATATCCTCGACCGGCACAGAAGGTGCACGCGATATGGTTTGGGTGGCAGGATCAGACCCATCCTTGCGGCCCAATCTATCAACCAAATATTTACTTAGTCGGACACTATTTACATCGACCGCCCTCCAATACAGATCAGCTGCGATAACCAACATGACTAATGTTGATGTGTAGAAAGCCCAGAAGCTGATAAGTTCGTTCCACCCATGGATCCGCAAGTAAATATAAAGCTGCTTTCCAGGTACATGATACATGAGCCAGTGAAGGAGATAAAAAGAAAAACTTATCTCGCCAAGATAGAGGAACGGAGTCGTGGATAGCAGCCATTGAACAGAGGTCAGATTCTCCAGAGCTGCCAACAGAGTGAATGCACCGAAGCTGCCCCAGTATACCATAAAGTCTTCAGGTGTATTCCGAAATACCACGGGGGTCAGAACCACTGCCGACCTGAACGGCTCCGTTTCAGGGCCAGCTTGGGGCCAGCTGCAGCAGACAAGCGAAAACAGCAAGAGTAGTGTAACAAGAGCGAATTTGGTGGACGAAGAGCACCTAGAACTGATGCGAGAGAATATCCGAAAGTCGTGGGATAGTGGACAGTGATGTAATTCAGCCAGCAGCATCCCGGAGGTGAACGTAGCAATATCCCATTTGCCATAGAAGAGTGACATGAAGGTTACCCACTACAGTATTTGGAGTCAGTAAATACTTCTTAACAATGGTCAAGGTGTTCTCAAGAGAATTTTGAAAAAGCCAAAAGCGACTAAATGCTCCTAACACACAGTATACGCTCCATAGGTATGCTTGAAAGGGTAGAAAATAATCCTAAAATCTACTTACAAGGAGGCCCGACTTGCGCATCAATGTTGTCAATTTAGAAGCAGCCACACAGCAAAGGTAAACGATTAATGACCCACGGTACTCGAAAGCCAGGGTCCAGCAATGTTCGAATGAGAGAGGAAGCCCTGAAGCCCAAGGACTCATGGCGCCCAAGGTAATTTCGATATAATGCCCAACATAGCCGAAAAACGTCATGTTGTGAGGGAGCCAATGTGGCGGACTTGAGGCAGGAAAGAAATATGTGACAAGACAAGTAGTTATCGCGAGGCCGACCATTGGCACAAACAGACGAATACCTCGACGAAGGAGCGCACCGCTCAGACTGGCGAGTAGGTTGTTCGAAGAGCCGTTGGAATCGATTTTTTGAAGTGGCGAGTAAGAGAGAACAAATCCAGACAGGACGAAGAAAAGACACACCATAGCCGTTCCAGCGTACAAGACCCTAATTATAGGGAATTGCACGAATATTAGATTTTGTGCAGCAGGCTCGGCACCGAACGCATGAAAGATCACGTCTCCGAAGAAGTCGCCCATGATGTGATAGTTGTAGACTATCAAGCATGCAACTCCTCGTAAACCATTGAGATATGATGTTGATGAAACCTTTGGAAGTTTCCGATTGGACTTGCCTAAAGGTGCTGTGAGAAAATAGGGTAACACGCTCCATAGCCACTGGAAGTGCAGTTTGCTATGAACGCAGCCCCTATCGACTGGATGGTGTTTACCCGACAGCACACCGTCAGGCGTGTCTGATGCAATACTGTGGTAGCCGAACCTCCGTGTAAGCAAATAATCGACAAGCTGGCTTATCTGCGACATGGTGTCGACCTTGAGAGACGGTTATTCGACTAGTACATGTGGGTAGGAAAAAGTATAGATCTTTTAGTCGAGAATCAGAGCTGGTTTTGCTGCGAAATGCTGGCTATTGTAGAGATTTCAAAAGACCGAGATGGTGTTCTTCTCATTGTAAATGATAAGAACAACCTGGAAGTCAAGGCTTAAACAATAACTGTCTGGCTCCATTGGGGCAGACCTCATGACCGTCGTTGTTGGATCTGTTTCGGCGCTATTCATAAGGCGCCCACTTCTTGTGCTTCGTGTTCCAACTCTTGCTTGAAATGAACGGTTATGGTTGCAAAATTACCTCTCAGTCTGGCTCACATTGCTCTAAGAGGAGCCTATGAGACATGTAGCAGGGCACTGAAGCTGATGTGCAGCCTTATTTTAGTCTGACATCTTCAGGCTGAGATGAATATATTACAAATTAAGAAAGAACTTGGAATTAGGTATTTGTATAAACTCCTTCGAAATTGCGCCCATTTCCCCTGAAGATAAACTTGTATTCGCCACAGCACCTGCTTTTCGTCCATCTTCCCATGCTGTATGAGTGGCTATGTTCATGCAATGACCCAGGCCAATTTGGATTTTAGTCGTAGTGAAGATTAGGTTTTCAGCCACTCTCGCTACCTGCTTCTTAATCTTTATGACAAAACGCCACCAACTAATATTGGTAGGTTTTCGCGGATGTGTCCTTCCTTGATGTTCATTACAGTCAAAAACTGCTATTTGACCAACCCTGGACGCTAACTTACAAATGTCCGGGCCAAACCATAAATAATTGTTTAATTCAGGACATCATCTAAAGCTTAATAAAATGGTGCACGTGTACCAATGCTAAATTATATGTCTGTTAGATTCTTGGCATGTTTTCCTAAATCTTGTTGGAGAAGGACAAGAAATATTGACGAACAAATCGGCCAGTTCAGCTCATAATTATACCGGCCCAAAACCCAGGCGCGATGATATGCGGACTCACTGTTCTAGCTTGGTTTCAACGTGATGCTTAATTAGTGCAGATTAAAATATGCTTATTTTGATCTCCTCGCATTCCACGATAGAAAGCAATACAAAAGCTGGTGCCTATTAATTGCGACCTGCTGCTCACAATACCATGTTAAGACCTCCACCTTGGCCAAGATACTAATGCAGTATCAATTCCTCAAGGTATCGAGCACCAGGCTTAAAAATGTAAGTTTTTAGCTGAAGCTACTGCTTCGGATTTCCATAGATCACCTTGAAAGCACGTCGTAATGATATCGACTGGCTAAGCCTTTGCCCAAATATATACGTACATACGGCTTTCATGCGTTACAAAGTAGCTCGGAGTCGTATAGGAAATGTCACAAAAGTCGCCGGGCCGAGATTCAGATACGAAGTCAGATCTAGCAGCTAGCCTTGTTATACACATAGCCAGCGAAATTTGTGTTGCGCTCATCTGGTTTTCAAATACCGCACAGCTTGGCACAGCTTGACCCGAGATTCAGGTGAGGTCTTTCTTCAAACCGTCTTGGTAATTTCCACAAAGCGGTGACCTTTTAATTCTGCAAAAATTCTTAAGCAATGATGCACAGTAGAACCCACTGGGAAGGAGTTTCGAACTCGTTCTTCTAGGCTGACGTCAGACTCCCAAGAGTTCAAAGACGCTTTAGGGCCGTTGTTTGTGGTTGTACCATTTTCATACGCTTCTTGCTCCGGTATCAACCCTGTGATAGCCTGAATAGGATGCTATGGTGCTAATAAATGTAGCAAGTTTACAAAATCACTGTGAAGACATTTTTAATACTCTTGAGTAGCGTGAAGACCCTCTCCAGTGTCTATATCATGTGTTGCTCACGCAGCAAGTGCACATAGCTTGGCAACCCTCTTGTAACAGCCATCCTAGCTCATACAATTGCTAGGCCTTTTAGAATTTCGTCATTCGCACATACTCCCTACCTCTTGCGAAATGTATCTCTTAGCCCCTTTGTTTCTTAGATTCACAGATTAAGGTGCTCAAGTGCCTTTCCGGGCAGAAGGACTCCATAAGGGGACGATAATTGAAGTATCCTTGACCTCCAAGCTGCATTTCGTCTTCGGCTTTACGGATAGTTGTATATGCCTTGAAGCTTTCACAGCTTTGCTTGTGGTCGGCAGTATTAGTGATGAAAATCTGCTCCCAGCACTCTATTTCAGTTTTGTTGGCCCCTATCACACCCATCATTCGTGTCATCCCATTTCCATCGATCTTTTCAAGCTTACTGTAAAAATCCTCCGCAACTCTGCATTAGTCTGTCGATAGTTCTGAGAGGCAGAGGGGTGCAGCCCTTAAATTCAATTGGTCGACGTCGAATACTGACGGCTTTTGATTCATGCTTAGATCATTCTGCTCGACAATATAATATTCTGTTGGTGGAAAGCTTAGAAGCAAGGAAGGAAGTATGGCTCCTTTGGGTGTTCCCATAGATATAGCGCCCATAGTTTTCCAAAGGTATCGCCTCGCTCTTACAGCATTGTTCATTGGACGACATGACGAGGGCACCGCCGAAATCATCTGAGATGGCTTGGATTTTTTTTCACAGCTGCATTTTTATTTTAGGGTCAATGGAGATCGTTCCATTGGCATAGAACCATTATTTTTGCCTTCGTTGAGGCAAGAAGAATGACCCCGAACTTAGAACGAAAAGAACATTGCGGTATTCGCGCAAGGCTGTACAAAGTCTTCCTCCAGCGCGGGCTTCTCCGAGCATATCTAAGCAAGGTATTGGGCGCTAGACGTGGTGTCAATTACAGTATAACCTCCTGTTGACACATTGAATGCTTGTAAGACTATCCCGTGACGGAAATCTCTGTTAAGTGCGGACTAGGGGAAAGAGTAAAGAGAACATAAGATTTCATGATACTATTCTCAGTCTCAGAAGTGGCATCTACGACCTGCACAAGGAGAATGAATGTCACGACATTGCGTTATACTAAGCCTTCCATCATGTAGCAGCTGTCGACTTTTCGAACTTCCAAACTTTGCTGTATACCTCATCCTCATTGGGTGTGGACAAGT
Organism: Truncatella angustata; assembly: GCF_020726525.1. Classification (NCBI taxonomy): domain Eukaryota; kingdom Fungi; phylum Ascomycota; class Sordariomycetes; order Amphisphaeriales; family Sporocadaceae; genus Truncatella; species Truncatella angustata. Next base: position 75,017 of record NW_025763390.1, on the reverse strand, counting down.
CGTTTTGTGCTCAAGTCAATGTCTGGGTACATTGCTCATTCTTGAGTCCTCCAACCGCCGCCGGCCCGGCCCTACAAAGCGTCGACTGCGCTTCGGGGGAGAAGATGTGAATCTCAGTGTTGAGATCTAGCTAATGAGAGCCTTTCACAGAGAGGGAAAACAAGTGTCGTTTGACATGGGTTCTGAAACCCGAGAATTCCTCGGAGAATTTCGTGTCGTGTCATATGCTTTACGTCGTTTATCATGCGCGATGTTTGCACTAATCTGTGCCTTGATTGTAACGGTAACACTTGCCAGCCACGGTAGTCCTTAATACCCGCCTTTTGGCTAGTTTTTCTTTGTTTGAGTATAAACCGATGTATACTTCTCAGCCGGGCTGTTGACGATCGGCTGGCTTACTACGCGTTGTGCAAACCCCCTGACAACGGTACTCAGCTTTCAGGCGAGCTCTGAATGTATTCTTTAGTAGTGATCCACCCCATAGCATGGTGGACCAGATTAATCAGATCAACCCAAGATAAGTTGTGATCGCTTGTGTTGAGGACTGCTTGGCTGCTTGGGAGTGATGGCCACATTCCTGATTCAAAGAGTGGATTAGGCGCAATTTTGTACGATATCAATAAAAAACGGGCATGTATATTTACATGCTGCTTGGTCGTTCGTGTATAAAGTTTACGGCCTCCCAGCTCGTCACCATAGCATGATATGTCATGACGGTATAGCCGCTCGTGGTCGAAAAGGGGCTACATACAAGTAGAAGCTGTACCCCCGGGTGATCCGGCGCCGCTTTGTGGCTGTTTTTGGTGGGTCGATGATGAATACGGATTAGTGATGGGCAAGAACTGGGTTTCAAACGCCAACTACCATTTTATATGGGAACTGTGATGATAAGCCGAATTGACAGTGCAGAGTGATGCTTCTGCCTGCGTTGTTGGAACGAGGAAAGTGCCAATTGTGGACCGACTAGCAGATCACATCTCTAGTGCGGCATAGTACGAGATACAAGATGAACGCGCAAGACCTTTTATTTAGATCCTGGTACGGAGGGACAGTCGTAAATCAGATGTGACTTCCAGCACCAATTCAACTCGTTAGGGCATTCACTGTTGCGATTTTTTTCGTGATGACAAGTTAAGCTCGATTACCATTCTCCTTTGACAACTCGCTTTTTGACACCTTCCGCAATTCTATCACTTATTTTGAGACCTGCGTCCCCCGGTGGCTTTATGGCAATGCAGTCGTTTCTGCGCTTGTAGTCATGGTCTTCTCAAAGCTGTCGCGCATCTATATCCTAGCCGGCTTCATCATCATTCTATTGGTTCTCAGCACGAACTCCTACCTCTACAATGACGAAGAAACATACTATGCATTATCTTCAGGCGCGCAGACCGGGTTAAACGGAGGAAACCCAAACGAGGCAACGAAACCCGAGGATCCTGTAGTGGTCGTGGAAAAGCCAATTGTTGATGACGGAACTGGCAGAGATCCTGTGCCCGCAGACTTGGGCACGGGAAAGGCTTCTGTGGCTGCGCCTGCAGGTACTGTTGTGGAGCCAGCCAGTCAAATCGCCTCCAGCGCCAAGGCAGCCGCAACGCAACGGCTGGGCAAACCGCTGGGCAAACCGTTGCAATATGTTAGCGATGACGACGAGGATGAGCATCATGAGGATGATGATTTAATGCCAATTCGCCCGCCGAGTCAATGTCCGGACCTGGACTTCTTGAAGCGTGTGCATTCCGAGCAGAAGCTGAGCGACAAGGTACGCTACAAGAAAGTCTGCATCCAGCCAGTTTTCTCAGCGGATGTTGATCGCAATACCATCGACAGTGTCCCCACATCGCTGTTTGGTGACGAGGTTACGGTAAACATTGACAAATGCAACGAAGTCGATATCCCCAAATGTATGCCTGTCAAACTCCACGTGCCGGAACCGTACGGGGAGTACAATGTGTCACATTTAATCTTTGGCGTCTCCACGACGTTTGATCGGCTTGATGACGAAGTTGGCACTTTCGCGCATTGGCTATCACGGCCATCTGGGGATGGAGCAAAACTCATTGCTCTGATTACGGATTACTCTTCGCATCGGGAAAACGAGATTCGAAAACTGCAGAAAAAGTTTCGCAAGGCCAGTATCAACATCGATCTGGTGAAACCGATCGACGACTCGTACACAACGTCTCAGTCTCACTTTACCGTTCTTTCATATATGCTCAACAGCAGCAGCCCTGAAACGCAGTGGTACGGCTTACTGGATGATGATACATTCTGTGAGTTGCTCCGTAAATGACTGTCATTCGTCGTGTCTGAAAGCTAATGATAAACTGTCAGTCCCTCGCGGCTTGAAGCCATTATCGGATGCACTAGCCAAGCTTGACCACACCGAAGACTACTATGTTGGTGCCCTGTCAGAGGATTTCAGGGCAGTTAGCACTTTCGGGTTCATGGCATTTGGTGGCGCCGGCGCCTATCTTTCAGCTCCACTCGCCAGAACCTTGGGAAGCCAACTACACAAATGTATTGAAGAAGCTGGCCATACTGAAGGAGACATTATTATCCGACATTGTGTTTACAAGAATTCAAAGGCCAAGCTGACGATCCTTCCTGGCCTTTTCCAGCAGGACTTGGAGGATGATGTAAGTGGATTCTTCGAGTCTGGTGTCCAAGCCATCAACTTCCACCATTGGAAAAGCTGGTACAAAGAGCCTGTAGTCCCCATGGCAGCCGTTGCATCATATTGTGGCGATTGCTTCCTACAACGTTGGCGCTTCGGCGTGGACACGATCTTTACCAATGGTTACTCTATTGTAAAGTATCTATATGACACTGATTATCTTGACCTCAACCAAATGGAGGGAACATGGACGAATATTGCTGGAGACTTTGATTTTAGCATTGGGCCTTTGAGGCGGAAGCTCGTTCCGGATGAGAAAAAAAGTTATAAGCTGAAAGATGTCGAATGGAGCGACAACGGAGATTTCAAACAACTATACGTCTGGAGAGGTAATTCCAAAGCCAAGGAAGCCGATGGTATCATCGAAATCATGTGGCAAAGATAGCATTCAGATCAACAATGGAGGTATGGCGTTATTAAGGATCAACACGTGGATTATATGGCATAGCGACACATGGGAAAGGCATGTTTTTTTTTGTGTGGGGGGGTGTATGGTTGCATTTGTAATTTAGACACCCTACTACCATTTATAGAACACTTCAGTAGAATTCAAGATATTTCTGAGCGCATTAAAGCACCACTTTTCGTTATTTTGACCATGACTGTGCATTCCTACACTTAAATATTGTGACTGGGATGTCTGGCATGTGCTAACAATGAAATAAACACAGGCACAGGATTAAAAATTCTTGAAGATACTGGTGGAAATTTTGAGTCGTGGCATTATCCTTAGTTATGCTTGATGGCTATATTTTCCCCCTTGGAAACCATGTCTTGTAGAGTCTGTTGTGGTAGACAATTAGATATAGGTCTCGTTATATCTGAATGACGGCTCTTGAGTATTTTGTTGAGCATTCTCAAGTTTGTGCAATCATACAAGTTGCTGAGGATGCAGAATGAGTTTGAGTGTTTGACGAAAGTACCAAATACGGCGTAACATAAAGACAATTTTTGTCCATCATGTCTCCCTAGCCTTTAATTGTTATTAATACAAAGCAGTTCGACTGAATCAGCAAAAGTCACCGACATCAAGAAATATTGCTGTCAACTGATGTCTATGATCAGTCCAAGCACATTCACTGTTACGGCCGGGAATCCTAGTCGGGATTCACTGCCAAATCAATGATTTTCTATTGATTAAGACCTGCTCAAAACCAGCTAACACCTCAGGGACTTAGAAAGAAAAAGACCATCGGTAATTTTTTTTATGGCTGTCTTCTAAACAATTGTGCCTTCACCAGCCGAAATGCCTTCATTGATACCAAACAAGATAAGATTCGGCTTGGCGGCGCCGATGGCTTGTATGAGTCCTATCAACCCTTCCGAACGCCATCGCTTTCATTACCTCTGCTACAAGTTGTTCGAATGGCGCAAAAACGCCGCTTGGATGATCTATAAGCTGGAGTATCGCTTGATGAGAACGTTCTTCTTGGCCAAAGGCTCTTCCGAATGGTATAGCGAGCACAGCGAGATCGAAGCACATCTCCGTGAGCGAGGTATCAGTGGGAAGTTTCGATTCGAACCTAATAATGTTTGTTGACAGGTCAACTGCTAGATGACATGCACCGAACCCAGCAGTACGCCGAGCAGCTGAGGGTGACATACATGAAGCAGGAATACAGGTTGAGGCTTTTATTCCTGAACCAGCGCCTACAGAATGCATTTCAGTCTCGGAATCAACACAAGAAAAGAAAGTTAAACGCAAAAAATGGAAGCTAAAATGAAGTGGGACATAGGTCCAGCACGGTGGAACAGGGGGTTGAAGCCGAAGATCGATGGATTCTCTAGCAGGGTTTCTAACTCATACATAAAAGATCTATCTGGCAATCCCCGAAGAATAGCAAAATGATGAAGCCGTTAGGAGCCATACGACGGCAGAGCTCGAAGTGAGAAGCGACAGAGGGATAAAATGCGGAGTAGGAAGCACAGATTGAGCTGGTGATTGAACTGACAAAAACTCTTGGGCTGTATCGAGGAGTTTTGAAGAGCTTTTCGGGGGGAATGATCAGAGTGCAGAATAAGCCGAAGGGTATGGCGATACGAATTCCACATTGGTCTGTAGGACAGCCGGTCATGAGTTTATTTGCATATAATTCACTGTTTTTGATACGGAATCTTAGACACTGATGGCAAATTACGCGGTCTTCCGGGGAAGTCGTTCAGGTGTTTTTATCTCAGCCCCTATATCGCCGAACACGCAAGTATCCTACTTGCCCCACTCCATGAATCCGTCATATCTGCCCGCGACGTTTTCTGTTCTCATATCTTCGTTGTTTTTCTGGAGTCTAATAGCATCGACAACCTTTGCTTGCATGGACCTCCCATATTGAGTGGCACTCGGAATCTGGCACTGTGAGCATTTCTACAAACAATAGTCTATAGCGGGTGTTGAGTTGGGCCTACCACGAATAATAAGTTTCAACTTCCCCTTGTAACAGGAGTCGACGGCCTTCCAGTTATTTGCATCATGGAGGATTTTTCTAGGCATATCCCAAGAATTCACGCTCTTGATATTGCTTTGAGTGGATGTAGCACTAGCGGCGATCCCGTCGTAGGATGCCAGCCACACATTTACGTTATGTACATTTCCCTCGTCACTTATTCTGATCGTTTCTAGAGATATGGGGAGCATATCTAGCAACATGTCTCATGAAACCGTTCGTGTGCCAACCCCATGGTGCCATGAAAGGTCCAGATGCTTCAACTGGCGATAAGCCGAGAGCAGGATGTCAAAGTCGTCGTTTGCAACCCGCGACTAATTGACGATGAGAATTTCTACGGCCGACGTCCTTTGTGGAAATACACTTCCTGCGCCTTGTCCAGCGCCTGCTTGTGTGAGACCATCGAAGGACAACCACTTGAGCTTCAGGGTTCGTAGATAAGGCAAGTGAAGGACGGGGGCAATTTGTCGCCCATCAGCAAAAGTCTCCTTCGTCCCGCTGCTCAGCGACACTGACTCGAGCCTCTAAAATTGCTGCAAGCTGAAATCCCCCTCTACACTACATTGATCGATGACTTTGAGGACTGCCAAGTTCACCACTTGAGCGGGGATCGCCAAATCCATAGATTCGAGATTTGTCACCCACCGAAGCAGTACCGCGAGCAGTGCGCCAGATATCCCTAGTCATAGCTGACGTACTAGAGAGTCCGAGTCTTTCAGAGAACTAGATACTTCTTCCACGACAGGGTCCTTCTCACTCCAATCTACGGTTGGCCGCGACCAGGATTGTATCGGAGGAAGATGTGTCTTCCAAACATACTCGGTAATCACAGAGCGAAGCTTGAGCTGTCTTATCTCTCTACGCACTTCTGGATGGTGATGGAGATGTTGTACGAAGACGGAGGCGTTTGTGTGACGGCCATGACGCCACGAGTAAACGAGCAACGGCGAAGCGATCCTACAAGCTCGCATAGAGATCTCAGCGATGCCTCGTCAACGAACGACTGTCTTTACACACCTTTGAAGCCGTCGATCTACAAGACAGACCGGGAGCAGCAGGCGCGGGTTGTCGGTTGCGAGTACGGCGCATACATGATGTAACATCTCATCTGGAAGAATATACACGATGGGAGATTGATTGTGGAAGTCGGACAGCCTTGTTGATCGCTTGGTACTACCCTCGGCCATCATACCTAAAGTAGTTTGGCACATAAAAGCAAGAGCGATGACGCGAATGGGTGGTCATAGAGTTCTTGCGTACTGAAGGCGCTCCAGCTGAGTCACGATCTATTCGGTTACGGCACGACATGGTAACTTGGACAAAACATTGGTCGAGGGCCGCATTTGGTGCAAATTATAATACAAGAAACCCGTTTAACGAGTTAGACTAGTCTAATAGCATTAGTATACAGCTTGTGTTTCCAACAAGGACGAAGAGATAGGTACTGGCAAATAGCTAAACCAGCCCACTGAAATAATTAAAATGCATAGTATGCAGCCCAACGGAAACTGCTGTGGGGTTGATGGGTGTCTTCTCGGAAATGTCGGGTGTCACGGATGTCCTCCCAATGCGGTGGCATACAATTAAATAGTGTTTATATACTCATGGTCATTCTTTTTTTCAGAGTCTCATACGTGACATTTTCCTGCAATGACGAGAAAACAAAACCATTTAAGTACAATTGCTATTTATTGATGCATCCTCTCAGCAGAGCATATTCTGTAGCCCCCTCCCCTTCCCGGCGCGAAGGGTGCCTGAGTCAGGATTCATATTCCCCAATCGTAACAACAACATGAATATTTTGAGAAGCATTGATAGAAGATTTACGTAGGGGCCCATTATCCTTCCACTTATCTGGAAGGCTCATTGATTCGTTTTACACGCTGGTTAGTAACGGTATCCTTTTGAGGCTGTCGCGGGGTAGGCGTGGATGTTTCTGTGGGTGTGGGGAGCTGGGGAGGGAGAATGTAGTAACCTAGGTTAGGTTAGGTTAGGACCTTCCTAATAAATCCTGCAACCCTGGCGCGATGGATTAGAGGCGTCGCCGGGTTGGGACAAGAAGGCTCTGCAGAGTATCTGCATGAAAGTTCCAATCACAAATCGTTGCCGGCTTGCCATGAACTTGCACGACACCCCTAGACTTCCACGACCCAGCACTACCCATGTGCTAGATTTATCGGTTCCATAGCCCGAACTTGGCTAATTACCATAGATGACTTCGCAACCAGCCCCTGCAGGCGCCGTCTGTAAACAACGCGCAACCATGAGGATGCGCAAATGACAATACCTGTTATCTTACCCATCATGAGCATGATGGTGTAGGTTCAAGGGACGCCATGTCCAGCGCAGCTCGGAAAATTTGACACTGGAATTGGTAATTATCAAGCATATTGAGCTAAGAGGCCGACAACTCTACGCAAGCCATGGCGCACATCCAGAAGCCTATTTTCATTGCATTCTCGTGAGTAGCTTCCGCATGTCTTGCCTTGCATGTTTTTACACAGCGCCGCAGCTAACGCTCTTGTTTTTTCTTGTCTTGCATAGGATTCTTGGGTTGTCAACAGCATTCCTCTCGTCGAGATACTACAAGAGCGCAGCCTTCGGTATGCTCGCCCCGTACCCCGCGATAACTCTAGATGCTTCAACCGTGAAGAGGCTAATCCTTCCGTGGCAGAGCGTCCTTTCCACTTTTCGATATTGACGTTACTCGTCACCGGCGGATTCCTTGTGGTTTCGTCCAAGATATATCTCGGCCAGAATGCCCAGTTCGAACCGTTGCGCCCCTCAAATGGGCATGTGGCCAAGTTCTCCAACGGTCGATTTGGACGCATTGAGGGCACTCTAAGATCTTTTCAGCCGGCATTGCTCTCTTCGACGCCACTCATCGTCCTGTTACTGTCCGTCATCTGTCGAACAGTCCTGTTTTGGCGAACGATCCGAACGATACATTGCTCATGGGACGGACTCCAGGTTTGTGCACTTGGCTATGCCACCACAGAAAAAAACCCACAAGAAAAGGAACTGACATGGAATTAGACTTTTCTGCCTTTTGTCGTCTCATCATACAGCGCGTTAGTTGCCCGTGCCACAATCCTGCCACGAAACGGACATGAAATATCATCTCGACCCAGAGCGGTTTTGCCAAGCGCATATCTGTACATTCTTGTTTCTTTGGTATGGGGTTTTGCTGCGACGGACACGCTCTCCCAAACCGAACGAGGCACAGGCGCAATATGTCCACCGGGACTACCAGAGCGTCTTATCCCTTTTGCTCAGGTAATTATGCTCTGCTGCGATGCAACGATACTCGTTCAGATCGGACGAGTGCGAAGGGAGTGGGAGAACAAGTACAAAACATGGAGCGCCATAGGCTATCTTTTTTTGTTATCAGCAGCAGCATTAGGCTTTATGGCTTTCTGGTCCTATTTCGATCGCATCAACTTCCGATGGAATCTTTTTCTCACCGCTGTATCCGTCAGCGACCTTGTTTTAGACAGTATCGCTGTCTCTTCAGCGTTGGTGGCGGGCGTTCACTTACTCGCGAGTATTGAACCTAGCACAATTGCTCTTTACGTCAATGCTACGGCCGTCCTCGTCTATTTAGAGCAACGGATATTCGATGGGAGCCTGACTAGAGCATGGTCGAATTGGCGGGGATCTCTGGCTGGTTTGGTCGTGTTTCTAGGCGTGGGGGCTCTTTACAACCTTCAAGGCATGTCCTCAGTCACTTCAACCGTGAGAACACCCTTTTGGAAGAGCAAGGCCGGCATGTGCTCTTTATTAGCATTTATCTTGGTCTTTGTTCAGAGCCTCTTTCTCAACTGTGACAACGTCGGATCCGATGTTATCAGTCGTGTCATTGTGCAATCCAGGAAGGACTCAGACAATTGGATTGCTGGTGCCAAGACGAGTCAGAGCTTGGGTGAGGCGACGCTGGAATACAGCCGGCGGCATGGGATACCACCACCGCCGAATTTTGACAAGTGGTATGAATATGCTACGTCTGTCGAATCACCCATCATCGACGATTTCACGCAAATACATTCTGACCTTCTTCCATACTGGGGCGTCTCGCCAGGGATTCTGCGGGAGAGAACAACCCATCTACTGACTCATCCAATCTATTCCTTTGGTGGGCTTATCATTGAAGGAGGCAAGGTGGACATATCACCCCATATCAGAGGGACGCATCGATGGATGATGGAAGTTATGCAATCAATGATTGAGCCATTTGCTCAGTGGCTACCTGATATGCAGCTCGCATTCAATCTGGACGACGAATGTCGTGTATCCATCCCTTTCGATCGAGCCATCGCCTACAAAGCAGACGGCTTGAAGTCCCAAGCTCGTTTGGCTACCCATGTAGAGTTTCATGGTTTCAGCACTTCACAAGACCTGACGTGGGAAAAGGAGTTTCTGGGGATCGAGGATGAAAAACAGCGTGAAGATCTATGGAAGAAGGAATCTCCATGGTTTCAGAACTGGTCCAAGTCTCCTATATTCTATGAGTGGGTCTCCTCAACCTGCCCATCAGACGCATTAGTCAATCAACTTCATTGGTGGAACCGGAAGGCAGAGTGTTCAAGCTGTTCGGCACCTCACATGACAGGAGGTATCTTGTCGAATTGGACTCTATCTGGAGATTTATGCCATCAACCAGATCTCGCATATCTCCACGGGTTTCTTCTATCACCATCTGCAATGGCTGCGACACATACCATGTTCCCAGTTTTCAGCCAAAGCCGAATGGAAAATTTTGCCGACATTTTATACCCAAACCCTTGGAACTTTGGAGACAAGGTTCAGTATGATAATGGGAAGGGGCTGGCCTGGCACCAAAAGCTTAATAGTGTCTATTGGCGCGGAGCTTCATCGGACGGGTTTGCAGCGCATGGAGCATGGCAGACATTTATGCGTGCACGATTTGTGCATATGTCACGACGCTTCAAATCATCCAGCAAATCTTTTCTGAATCTCGTGTCCAAAGCTCAAGAGACTCTACACCCTTCGACCGCGTCAAGCAACAACTCGCCATTGACACTGAACGTCTCCTTTGTGGGCAATTTCAATCGCTGTGACGAGCGCGACTGTACTGCTGAACATACAACCTTCTACGGTGGCCCAAAAGCCGAGCCAGCGCCGTCAGTAGACTTCCAAGAGCACTGGAAACACAAACATCTCGTCGATCTTGATGGCGCAGCCTTCAGTGGTCGCTTCTTACCGTTCCTCAAGAGCGGGTCGCTCCCATACCGTGCAGCCCTTTTTCGTACGTGGTGGGAAGAGCGAGTACACCCTTGGCGGCATTTTGTGCCCCTCGATGTGCGGCTCAGCGACTTTCGGGCCGTTGCCAATTATCTTAGCGGTAAGGGTGACAAGGAAGCTGAGACGATTGCAAGAGACGGAAGCGAATGGGCAAATAAAGCTCTGAGAAAAGAAGACATGCGAGTGTACATGTTTAGGCTGCTTCTGGAATGGGGCCGCCTCGTTGATGATCGTAGGGAAGAACTGGGCTATGTTTCACGGTAATATGATGATGAAGACAGTTACTTCATGGCCAACATTATTGAAGGATTTGATGTCATTAGTACTATACCCAGCGGATATGCATTAATGAAGTAACGATTCATGTACAATGAGCAATGCCAGGTTCTCCTGGTGCTAACAATTGTGTGTGTGTGGGATGGGGAGAAGGTTATGATATTGCTCACCCTCTTGTTTATGCCGTGCGTCAAGAGCTATGAGCTTGTATCAAAACCAGTCGATCGACCCTAGATTTCGGCATTGGAGATGTTGAGCCATTTCTGCATCCTTGACAACGCGCTCCCTTCACAGCTGCTGAATATGGGAGGTGGGTTACAGCGGTCAAATCTGACAAACTCCCGTGGCTCCTGCGGGTTGTTAGTCTCAGTACCATGTCTTCACAGTGGCAGGCATCGAACCGCAGGTGGCGGAATGATCAGACACAATGAGTGAACCAGCATCATAATGGCAGCCATGAATAAGCATCTACACCATGCTTTTCGTGCGCACCAAACCGGCGCATGCACGGGCTTCTCGCCGTTCATGTGAAAGGTGGGAAAAGCTTCCTTCGCAGATTTGGTAGATCTCATTAGATGTATGAGAAGATTTGAAGGGGAGTAACGGAATAATACACACATACTAATGTGTATAATTCAATCAATTTATTTGTAGTGAATGGGTAAGGAATATTGTTTGCATGGAAAGCTATGGTGCGGCCGGCGAAGTCTTTGTATTGCGAAATTTGCGCATGGCGTTGCAGCTGCAAGTTAGTACCCTAATTTTGCCAAACCCGTTCCAAGAATGCTACAGCATGCTTAACAGCGAGCAGTCGGTGCTCCGTGCTGGAGATTAGCTACTTTGTACACATGACTGCGTATTGAATTGAAAAAGATTCCTCAGGAGGCAAATACATTTCATAGTGACCAGCTGACATCACCTGGCCAGTATGGACGGACCATCACAAAGCGACTGCAAATCATACGAAGAATTTAGCTTAGTCCATAGTTTTGTTTCCGTCTTTTTTATACACTTCTTCATTCTTTGACATACTGGGATTCTTTCTGACAAAACCCCCCTCCCACCCTCCCTTTCGTTTGACACTCGTATCTCTTACAATGCTAAACTGCGCAAGTAAAGTCTCTCAGAGCCTCCTTTAGCTAGTAATCTTAGGTGGGGGCATGGTGGTGTAAACGATTGTTGCAGTCTCGTTGGTGTAAGGAGCGTATATTTGGTTCCCGTGGAACAGGTATCAAAAAGAAAGAGAAAATTCAAAAAAGAGAGAAACATAAATAAGTAGAAAGTCTTAACGTGAACGAAAGATGACTATTTTATGCGAAATAATCAGGTGCATCTTATTGGCCCACGAAAACATTAGTAACCTATTAGGTTTAGAACCGTGTTGTACAGTCCCATTCTGAAGCAGGCTGACATGTAAGCTGGAGCATAGCCCCTCACTTCTTCATGCATTATTAAATTTGAGAGAGGGGGGTTGGAGCTGGTTTCCCATTTGGTATCGTTTTTTTTTTCTTGAGCGAATGTGGTATATTAGTGCAACTGGTAAACTTTAGCTATCTGAAACATCTTGAAAACACACGATGCCTGTTGATTTCCATCTAAATCCGTCGGAGGCGGCGGTGCACAGGGCGGCGGCCAACTTTGCGCGGAACGTCCTGAAACCTGCAAAAGCCAAATACATGGAACATCACGAACACTATAGGCGATTTCAAGCGACACGGCCCACCTACTCAGCCGCTGTAGCGGGCGGACTTATCAAAGGAATGATCTCGCCGGTTTTGGGCGGTAGAGGCGGGAGCCTCATCGAAAGCACAATACTTGTCGAGGAGTGTTACGCAGTTGAAACATCACCGGCCTTGACTATATTCGCGACAGGCCTCGGGCTTACGCCGCTCAATCTATTGCAGAGCAAGGACCACCAAGAATTTCTTGAGCCCTTTCTCAGTGGCAAAGGGGAACCCTTGGCGTCATTGGTCTTCAGCGAGCCAGGCGGTGTAGCCAACTATGTTGAGAAGGGAGCCCCGGGCCTGAACACTACAGCTCAACGCGATGGCGATGAATGGATCATCAACGGAGAGAAAATTTGGGCGACAAACAGCGCTGGATGGGACTTTAAAGGGGCAGACCTAGCCTGTGTTGTCTGCCGTGATATAACAAACGAAGCAGCAGAAAACCCAGAGGACGATATCATGATCGTCTTGGTCACCAGGGCCGATCTTGATAGAAACGGCAATGAGCAGTGCTTCCAAGTCATCCGCCAAGTGCCGACCGCTGGACATACAGCTGTATCGGGACCGCACATCAAGTATACTAAGGTGCGTGTTCCAGCCAAGAACGTGCTCTGCGGACCTGGTGGCAAAGGCGGTGCCATTGTGTCTGGCTCTTTCGATGGGAGTGCTGTGCTTGTTGGAGCGATGGCTGTAGGATTAATGCGAGCAGCATTCGACGCAGCTATTGCCTTTGCAAAGAACGATAATCGACGTGGCAAAGCTCCTCTGCTTGAACGACAAGCTGTCGCAGATTTGCTGTCAGGCGTCAAAATGCAAGTAGAGGCATGTCGTGCCCTGACCTGGAAGGCGGCTCACGCCATGGAAAATGGTCCTGGCAACTATAATGTTCGACGCGAACTGGCGCTGGCAGCAAAAGTGTACTGCAGCGATGCAGCTGTAAAAGCCGTCACCGATGTTATCAATGCGGTAGGAATGTATGTCAAGTGTTTCAAGTCCTTCCTCTCCCTACGTCGTTGTGCTGCTAACAGCAATTTCGCAGCACTGCCTATGATGCCGAACAACCATTTGCTGAGCTGCTGAACAATGCCATGGTCCTTCCGATTTTCGATGGTGGCAATGTTGGTATTAGACGCCGGCATCTTCAGGAAATTATGCTATCCGCAAGTTACGATCCTTGGGCAGCAACATACGGTCCTGCGAAACCAGCCGAGCAAGACGCTGGGGAGGGGAGGAGCTTCAATGACCATGTCCTAGGCACATTATTGTGAGTTGTAACAGAATATATAAGCCGTCACGTCCAATAGAATGATAGACTTTGCCAAATCCGCTCTATTTTGTTCTTCATTCTCATTAACTGGGTATAGCAAGTCTATGATATAATACACCCAATTGATTAGCTGCCTGCTTTTCATTGCCTCATACCATGATTCATTTAATGCCTCTCGCGTCTTCTCGGTGCGGCGCGAATGATGTCGTCTACTCTTAACAACAACTAAATGGTTGTTAGTATCAGTGAACCAAATCAGAACGAAACAGCGATATCTACTCACCTCAGCAGCTTCGCTTGCCGATGACACGACAGCCTTCTTGAGCTTATGAGCCTCGATGACACCCAAGTCCCGCATGTCTGCAATACCACCGCCCGGTGTCATCAGATCCAAGCCATATGTAGACATACCGTCATAGATAGCCTTCCGTAATCTAGCAACGAGATCACTAGAATCCAAACCGGCGTTGTCGGCAAGGATAGTTGGAAGCTGTCGCAGGGCGACCGCGAAAGAGGACACGGCCATCTGCTTCTTGCCCTCAACGCGTGTAGCAGCGCCCTCTACGGCCTTGGCCATCAACATTTCAGCGCAACCGCCACCCAGAGTAGTTTTTGGCTCCTTGACGGTTTGTGAAAGAACGGCAAGAGCATCGTGTAAAGATCGGTCGGCCTCATCAAGAAGTTGATCAGTTGCTCCACGCAGGACAATAGTGCACGCTTGGCCTGCAGCAACACCAGAGAACTTGATGAGGGTATCCTCACCAATGATGACCTCTTCGATAACATCACAGTGTCCCAACTTGACCTGTTCGGGGTGGTCGAATGTAGATGTGATCTCACCGCCTGTCACCAATGCCAAGCGCTCGATGCCATCAAAGTCGGCGTGCTCGATAGACATGATGCCGGCATCGGTGAAGAGTTGCTCGGGCCAGTTGTAGATGAGCTGTCTGTTGATGAAGCAGTTGATACCGTGGGCCTTGATCTTTTCTACCTTCGCCTTCATCTTCTCCTTCTCCGCCTTCTCGAGTTCGGCAAGTTTGCTAGTCGAGCTGACCTTGACACGGGCGCCGAAAATCTTGACCTTATCGGTGTCCATGGATGTGTTGGCAACCAAGATCTTGGCCTTCTCCAAACGCTTGGGCTGGTTGACACCGATCTTCTTGTCCAAGATGAAACCCTCGTCCAAGTAAGAATCGCTCAGCTTACCACCAGCCTTCTTGATGATTTGGATATGGCTGAGGTCGGATGATCCCTTCAAGCGCAACACGGCATCGACAGCGAGCTTGGCAAACAGGTCGCGATCTTGCGCCAGCACCTTGGAACTCAGGGTCGTCCTGGCAATGGCCAAAAGGTCCTTCTTGAAAGCCTCGGGGTTCTTGCTGTGATCGACGGCGGACTGCTCGAGCGCCTGAAGTGCAGCTTGACTGGCTATCCGATAGCCCTCGATGATGGTCTGGGGGTGGATCTTCTTGTCGACAAGCTTTTCTGCCTCTCGGAGAAGCTCGGCGGCCAGGACTGCCACTGATGTTGTGCCATCTCCGACCTCATCGTCCTGAACCTTTGAGATGTTGACGAGCACCTTGGCGGCGGCGTTATCGAGGGAAATGGCCTTGAGAATGGTGGCACCGTCATTGGTAACCATGATCTCGGCGGTCGAAGCGGATTGCAGGATCTTGTCCATGCCTTTGGGGCCCAGTGTGCTCTTGACAAGGTCGCCGACGGCAATGGCACCGACGAAGGCGGAGAGACGGGCATTCTCACCCTTCTCCTCGGTGGTGCCCTCCTCAAAGATCTGGGTGGGACTGAATGAAGACTGCGTACAGGGAGGGGTGCAATCAGTATATTGTTTTCCTTGAATTAGGGGGGTTCATGAGGTCTCATTTCCAGGGGTCGTGGTACCTACCATGTTGGCTCAGAGCGAAGGGAAAAATCGGCTACTCAGTGATCTCGAGCTTGCCTTTTCCTTGTAAATGTTTTGTTCTGAGGCTACGATCGATATGGTCAGTCAGGGTGGGCTACTTAGGCGGCGACGGGCGAGCTCTCCCAGAGAGCCTTCCGCTGGGAACTTTTTTTGCTGCGGCCAATCAGGCTTCGGACAGGGGGCTTGATTAGAAGATTACTGCTCAGTTGCTGGCAGCTGCTGATGGACAGCAGCGACTCGAAAACTCCGGACACGAGTATTTGGTTCGAGGTCGGTGTAGTCAATGATCGCTCTCTCATATGGAGAACAGTACATATCAGTTTGTTTTATTCCTTTCGTATGCCACCGAGTCCATGCGAGGCTTTATTCTATATCTAGAGACTACCTTCATGTGAACCTGCCCATTGCTCCGTCAAGTCAGTGCCTGTCCGCAGCCAAAAAAAAAAAAAAAAAAAAAAAAAAAAAAAAAAAAACCAGTTTGATACCACGAAGCTGCGTGTGGAGGGGCAGGAGGGGTAAGTGCTGAACTCACTGTCCGAAATCAGCTCTGGGGGGGGACCCAGCGCTCAGCGAAAGGTTCGGCCAAAGGCCTCTGGTTGGCAATCGCGGGGCACGGTTCCCCACCTTCCCACAGATTGAGTCTGCCAAAGCCAAAAATTATCACCACCAGTCCCGGTCGCGATCGATAGCAAAGTAACTGAGCCAACCAGCGCTGCGTACCTAACAGAAACATCGCGGAGGTCCATAGTACTGTCGCTCGCATCTAGTCTCTGTTCAACCTCCAAATTCATCCCACTTCCAGTCTGCTCCTACACAGTCACGAATTACTGATAATCAACCCCATACTCCGTCAAACCCGCCAATATGGCGCCCTCATTCGACACCCTGCGCGACGCAGATCTCGACGACGATTATGATGAGAGTGAAATCGACATCTCCGACTTGAAGGAACGCTTCGATGTTCAGCTGACACAAGGCTACGACACCTTCATCGTCATCGACGGTCTCCCCACTGTCACCGAGGAGCAGAAGCCCAAGCTCGTCAAGTTCTTGCTCAAGAAGCTGCAGGCCGCCGGCAAGACCAAGGAAGAAAATGTCTTCATGCCCATGGGAGACGATGGCAAGTCTTTGAACTTCGCCTTCGTCGAGTTCACCTCCCCTACCGAGGCCGCCGCCGCCGCGCGCCAACTCGACCTGGTTCCTCTCGACAAGAAGCACACCATGAGAGTAAACAAGATGACCGACATCGAGCGATACGGACGCGAGGGCCGCATTGAGGACGAGTATGTGCCCCCCAAGATTGAGCCTTTCGCCGAGAAGGAGCACCTGCGGTCCTTCTTGGCCGACCCTGCTGGCCGTGGCCGCGATCAGTTTGCCATGCACCGTGCTGAGGCCGTCGGCATCTTCTGGAACAACGAGAAGGAGACACCCGAGAACATCGTCGACAGGCAACACTGGACAGAGTCTTTCATTCAGTGGTCTACGCTAGGAACATACTTGACGTCCGTTCACCAGCAAGGTGTTCAGCTTTGGGGCGGTGACTCCTGGTCGAGACAAAAGAGATTTGCTCACCCCTTTGTCAACCTACTTACTTTCTCCCCGAACGAGAAATACCTCGTTACATGGTCTAACAGGCCCATCTCGATACCAGAGGAAGGACACCCCCAGCTTTCTATCGACGACGATGGCAAGAACTACATCATCTGGGATGTCGAGACCGGCAAGCCCCTCAGATCTTTCGCCAACATAGATCCTCCCGCCCCTGCTGCTGACGGTGCTGTCAAGGCTCCCCCCAAGTTCAGCTGGCCCGTCTTCAAGTGGTCTGCTGATGACAAGTACGTTGCCCGACTGATCCCGGGCCAATCTATCTCCGTCTACGAGCTTCCTCGCATGAACCTTCTCGACAAGACCACCATCAAGATCGACGGTGTGGTAGACTTCGAGTGGGCCCCCGCCACTGTCCAGCGCGAGGGCAACAAGCAGTACGAACAACTTTTGTGCTACTGGACGCCCGAGATGGGCAGCAATCCCGCCAAGGTCGGCCTGATGACCATACCATCTAAGCAGGTTATCCGTTCCCTCAATCTTTTCAGTGTCAGCGACGCCAAGCTACACTGGCAGTCCGATGCTGCTTACCTGGCTGTCAAGGTCGACAGGCACTCCAAGTCCAAGAAGTCTCAAGCCACCACCCTTGAGATCTTCCGCATTAAAGAGAAGGGTGTGCCGGTCGAGGTTGTTGACACAATCAAGGAGACTGTTATCAACTTTGCTTGGGAGCCCAAGGGCGACCGGTTCGTCATTATCACGACTCCCCCCGCCGTTGGAGAGGTCGCCGTTGCTCCCAAGACCACAGCCTCTTTCTTCTGTCCCGAGAAGATCAAGGGCAATGCGGTGGGTAACTTCAAGCATTTGAGGACCATGGACAAGAAGAACCACAACGCCATCTACTGGAGTCCTAAGGGTCGATTTGTTGTCCTTGCCACAATTGCCAACACGCAGAGCAGTGATCTGGATTTCTACGATCTTGATTTTGAAGGCGAGAAGCCTGAAAGCGACAAGGATTTGACTGCCAACCTACAACACACAAGTACAGCTGATCACTACGGTATTACCGATCTCCAATGGGATCCTTCCGGCCGCTACGTCGCTTCGTGGGCATCAGTGTGGAAGCACACTATGGAAAACGGTTACCACATCTACGACTTCAAGGGCGCTCTTCTTAGGGAAGAGCCCATCGACAAATTCAAGCAGTGGGCATGGCGGCCGCGACCCGCAACTCTGCTCAGCAAGGATGAGCAAAAGCAGATCCGCAAGAACCTTCGCGAATACTCGAAGGTCTTTGAGGTTGAGGATGCCGAGCGTGTCGCTGGTGCCGACCAGGCTGTTATCGATGAGCGTCGTCGCATTCTCTCTGAATGGCTGGCCTGGCGCGAAAGCGTGGAGGAGGACATGCGCTACGAGAGAATCGACGCTGGTCTGCCCGAGACTGAGGAGGAGAAGCCTGAACCCAAGGTGGAGGACGGCGAGGGAGAGGTCATCGAGGAGATCGTTGAGGAGGTATTGGAAGAAACTGAAGAGATCGTCCAGTAGATGGTTCTTAATTTGTTGACCTGGTGTCTTCCAGATAAACAGGATCCGGGCCTTCTAGATTTGGCCATTTGGGAGGGGCGTTCATGTATGGCATATTTCTCGCTGGTAGCATAAAATGGCATTTGATGAAAGAAACTCTGCTTATCCAATTATACAGCGCTCTACTGTGGACTTTCATCACAGAAGCACCGGTATCTCCGCCAGAGGTAATCTTTATGTCAGGAGATCGGTATCAAAAGCAAAGTATGTAGGTTGCTCCCGGGTACAAATCAAACCCTGATGGCTTGGATTGTTGATAAATGTGTTCCTTTGTTCCACTTTACGAAAACGGATTATATGGTGGAACTAACCCGCGCAAAAGCGATGACCGCAGAGACGAGACAAATTTACAACTCTTAGCATCTGAGACGTCTAGCGCGTGGGCGTGCAAAATACTCAGTTGTCGAACAAGATCGAGATCACATGTCGTTCAGACCGAGCGTCTCGAGAACATGATGGGAGCAACTTCCATCATTCCTGTCGACATGCAGAACACGGCACCGGTAAAAGCGACAAGTATGGGTGAGCCACATCCAACATCACCGCTACCAAGGAGCCTGGGGATCGTGGCGGCAGAAAAAAGGCTACGCGAGCTAAAACGCCCGGATCAACGACCCAGAGCACCTGAAGCTACTGGTGCAAGAACACGTCAAGATCAAAAGCTCGAGTCAGAACAAAAGGCGCCCGAGCTCAAGCCACGATCAACCAGGCAATCAGCTTTTGGGATATCGGCACCAGTACACAGGTCTACGGAGCCCCGAAATTATGATAGGAGGGAGTGCCACGTGGGAGGCCGCGAACGCAAGAGTCGGATACACCGGGAGGCTCATGTAAGGGAGCACCGCCCAAGAGAACCTGGAGGACATAAAGAACGAGATTTAGTTTCTGGAGAAGCTAAGGAACCAGAAACCACAAGTCGCCAAGCTAAAAGCTGGAATGCCAAAAGTCGAGAACCCTGGAGGAGAGAACGAACAGCAAAAGACCACCCCTCAAGAAATCCACGATCTCGGCCCACTTCGCTCCCTCGGAAACCCATCTGGGGTGAGCGTGGCGAGGATGTCGGTGTCCCCAATCATCAAATCCTCAAGGACAAGGCGCCAGATCATATGGATGCGCCGTGGTACGTTCGCATGTGGATTGCGGCGTACATGCGGTATCGTGGTATTAACGACAACCTGGCTGCCAATGTGCACTACACGGGTGAGGAATTTCAGAGGCTGACCCTACCGGACATGATAGAATTTTTTTCAGTCAAATGTGGTGTTAAGCGGAATGAGGCCATAATACTAGGGCGTGATGTTTGGGAATGTGTGCACGTAAGTCTTCTGAAATTCCTGTTCGCAATGATCTAATAGAAGCAGAGCTAACCCAACTCTAAAGACGAAGCAAGCACCAGCGGCAAAACTCATGAGCCTAGACAGGTATGCCAATTTTGTGGGCGAAGATGCAATGGGGCTCCGTGCGTTGTCGAGAGATTCTGGGATATTTTGGCGTATATGGAGCGTCTTCTTCTGGGTCAGAGCTGTGGTCAAGACGATAGCGCTTACTTATGTCGGGGTTGTTTTTGCAGTCTTGATAGGAGGTTGTGTCTCTGTTTTCATGTTCGATTCAGAGAAAGCTAATCAGTGAAATATATGGATACGGATGCCGTCGCCTTCGAGTGTTTTCTCGTAAGAGGGACTTCCACGGCAATGATGGTTAGTCACGAAGTTTTGCAAAATGAAACAGGTACTCTTCAAACTGTCATTATGCGCTATTTGCACTATATTCTATCTATCAATGTGCGCCGATTGATACAATAGATCGCGCTTATAACCTCTAAACAAAACACATCGCGATACATAGCCAATCTTAATATCAATCGCACCAAGAGACTTTGTATTACTAAGACAACCCAATACCACCTAGAGCTCCCGAGCAAATCAGCTCAGTAATCGACGGCTGTCGGTGCAGTGGGTCTGAGCAGATGTCGGATACGGAGCGAGTACAAATGCATCACCAATTTAGCGATTGTAGTGGTTATACGTATGGCGTGTGACCAAGTCCCGGAGCAAGACGATAAGTCACTTACATATAATTCCGTACCAATGGCTCTGCAAAATTCTGTTTCAGAGAAAGGTCAAATCAAACCATATTTGCTTAAAGCAGAGCATGTCTAGTTGGTTCAGCGATTAGACGACTGACTTCGGAGACATTTGGGTCATAGTAATAATACCCGAGAGAACATATGAAGCTGCCTAATCAGGAAGTACGGTCGCAGGGCCTATAGTCAGTCGCTTCTAGTCATCACTTTGTGGCTCAGTTGGTTCTATGATACTTGATTGCTAAGGAGCAAACTAGTTGCCCCTATATTCACACTGGCAGTATGTATTGCTGCTGCCTTGTTGATATCTCAGAGATGATTGCAAGTTTGGAACATATACCTGACCTATACATGGTTCATCTCCCTGCATCAGAAGCGGCAATTTGATTTACCTTGGCACGAAAATGCATTTGGGTTTTATACGCCTGGACAATGATTTCCAGTCTCATGAGACACGAGTACGCGATCTTGACTCATCAGAGAAGCTCGAAAGAAAGCATGGGTGTGGAGAAGTGAAGATATAGCCACCTGCTGCAGATGAGACTATGAGATTTGAAGCTCTTTGAAATATACAAAATTGAGCTGCTAGAAAGTTGTGTGCAGTTTCAACATACACAACCATCAGCATCTGAAAGACTGACTGTGCATTATGAACATTGAAGTGACCTACCTCTACAGTACCCAGAATCTGTATTCAAGCACATTAGGAAAATGATACTGCTAGTATATTCGCTTTTGCGATACAGACATAAGCATCCCATACCCGTGCTACTCCCCACTTTTTACAAGGAATCGCAAGCTCACCAACGGGTAAGTATTTCTTATGGTGTGAATGTTCTAATCAGCCCAACGTAGTGCCATGGGATATCTACCGTGCCAGCCACAATGATACAGTCTGTTGGTTCACCCGAAGAAACAGCATATAAAATTTTGCAAATCTGGCCCGTCGCCAACCATGTTTGATTAGAATGACACACGGTGAAGTACGGATCCGTAGATCATGTTGTGGGTACACAGTCCATATGTAGCTGAAGAGTCCAGCTGGCATGCTTGGTCCACCTTCAATAACAATGACATTATCCAAATTTCGGCCTGCACGCATGTTTACGTCACACAGAATGCTGCATACTTCAACTGAATCTGGGCCTGTGAACGGACGAAAGCCCGGGATACAGTAGAAATCGAAGCTGTCAACCAGTTGGGAGCTGGGAAATGGACGTTAAACAAGTAATTTCCGAGCGCTGCAGGCTTTGAAAGGGCGGCATGGTCCGTCATTGGTCAGAATATACGCTTGCATTTTGACGAAATTAAAGCTTGTCCCTGAATGATAATTTCACACCGCGGCGTAAGAGGCAAGACAGATCCCCATTGCCTGGGATCTGTGCTTTCTCTTGATTCCAGCTGTAACGCTAGAAATCCATTGGAAACAGAAATTTGCTTTTGATAACGTGGTTGTTCAAGAGTGAGTTCGAAGTTCAAGCCCCTGGAGGACATCCAAAACTGGAGCTCCAGAAGGTTGACCACGTTGTGACGACTTCAAGAGCGGCCTCACCATCCATTAGCCCGGCAGCTGCTCGGCTCAGCCACTCCGGAACTGCTCCAATTGAGCGTGACATTAGCCCGAAAATGCATCAAGTCAGTCTCGAGCAAGAAATCGTGCAATTGGTTGTTGCATATTGACCGGACAGCTGTAGTAGTGCGAAATCGCCAGTGCCCTGACCGTTGATCCCGTCCTTGGCGGCGGCATGTCACGTATTGTAGTGACTTAACTAGAAAAAAGTTAAGCTCAAATCACCATGCACCACTATCGAATGCCAAAAGACTGCACTTGGTTTCGACATTGCCTCGAGTATTGCTTCGTGGTTTCAGCGTTCAACGTATGGTCGGATTACCTACTGTGCCTCTCACAGCGGATAGTTTGCTTCTCGAGCTCGCAATAGGCGCGAAGAGAGCCGACAAATAGTTAGTTATGCATTCCGCCTTCCGTGCTGTGTGTCGTCCTCGTAACAGCCATAAATATACCTTCAGCTCACCGTATCAATAACAATGTGTAATTATCTACGGATCCGTACCTACTCTGCTACTGTACTCAGCTACTATGGTGCAGCACAGTATGGCAGAAGATGGTCCACAATCATGCAATCATTTCTGAGGGGCAGACGCTGGCTCTCATGCGCCATTTCTTGTTATTTGCACGGGGTACAAGTACGTGAATGTTGAAATTAAAGTTGTCAACCCCTTCCGTACCGCTAAATGCACTGGAGGCCCACCTTCTGTTCCCCGGCAAACGTGATCACCCCCACCATCAGCGCCGCGATTGAGTGACACTGTCTCCAAAGTCCCAGTAGTCACTTTGTAGCACTGAGGCGAGCTTAAGGCCCAGACCAATTGAAGCGGCGGTGTCATCCGACAGCCATTCAGGGATGGTCGGGGGACGGTGCAAAAGCCAAGACGAACTGGTCGTCTCCTTTTTGCACTTGCGCTGCAGCATTTTCAGGATTCCAGGACTGTACAGCATCATCACATTTCCGCTAGTCCCGCGCTCTTTACTCGTCCTTCCCTCGCTTGTTGCATTCCTTATCTCATTCCTGCAGTTTCGGGGTTGACGCCATTCAGTTCTGCTTTCACTTTACGGTAGTTGACCAGAGTCATTCTTTTGCTCATCATTTTGTTCGATATCAATCTTTCAAGCTATTGCTTAATTCACAGTCAATAGTGGCCACTCTTATTCCACGGCTCTCACTCAATCGCGCCCGATCATTCGCTATTCGCGAGCGTAATACTCAATACACACATAGTATTCTTCAATACCTGTTCATAATATCAGTACAACACACCCCCCAGCGAGATACTTCACCGACAACCAACCGTTAATGTCTTTTTGGAGCACAGCTGCCTGAAGAAGAGGAAGGCTTCCCCCGTGCAACACCCTGCAACAAGCTTCGTCTGATCTTTGACGAACTTGAAACACCCCGGCCACGACCGATACTTGACACCCCAAAGGCCGGCCGACTTGACACTCGTGAGATCATAGCAGCATCGCTCACACAACGCCAGACGATTACGACATACTACCTAGCATTTCAACAAACTATTGTGCTAGACTGTCTGCATCACAGTCAGTGTTGCTCTGTTTGCTATTCCCGGTAATAATTCTTGGTATTCGAGTGCCTTGCATTATTTCTAGTACAATAACAGCTTGTACCGCACAAGCTTTTCTAGGGGGTTCTCCGGCCAGGATCGTGAGACACTCTCAATCCAATTCGTCTGGTCAACCACCACGAGATCGCAAATCAGGGTCTGTTTGCAAATCCTCCCTGACACGATCGCAAACATTTTGAGCAACCTGCGTCCTTGTGATTCGGTATACTCTTCCATAAGCTCAAAACACTGCAATCCGTCCTATCTTGCTACTCCCGGATCCTCGGAGACTATCCCTCGTATAGCGTACAGCCTCGAGTAACACCGCTGCTGGATAACACGCTATTCTATAAGGACGGCCGGGGAAGAATCGTTGCCTGTTTCAATCCCCTTGGTCATCTCGAATCAGTTCAGACGAAACGTGGCACAACTCACGGCCCTTTTGTCGACAAAGTTTTGAGGTGCATCTGAAGTTTAGATCAATTCTATACCTCTAACCACGTCATAACTGTTATTGTCACCGTCAAACGACAGGAACATCTAGGATTTTTGGCCTGTTGCTACAGTCAGCAGTCGCTTATACAACAAATTTTTTTATTTTTTCAATTTTTTTTTCATATACCTCTTAAGTCCATGGTCGACTATGCGAACATGACTTACGATAGTTCACGTTTTAATGCGCTAGATATGCACATGATTGTGCCGAGTCCTGGATCACCGCCCGGCATGAGCTCCTCGAAATCTTCCAAGACTTCATCTGTCCAATCTTTCGGCTCAGATGACGATAACAGCGTCTTGGCTGACGCCGGACATTTCGAAGAGATCGGCCTTGACGACGATACAATTACTATTGACAACGCCCATTCTCGTGATATCAATCAACCCAAGCCAAGCCCGAACCCTTACAGCGCATCTTTCACGACCGATCTGCGTGCCCATTCCACGAAGCACAATGGTCCCAAAATACACCCTGCACATTCTGTTAGTACCCGAGAGCTGGCACGACCCAAATCTCAAAGGGACATCACGGCCACGCAAATGAACCGACCGAGGTTCCCAGCTATCCGAACACAGTTCAGGGATACTACTACGCAAGGTCTTAGCAGTATTGGACCACAACCTCATACCAAACCTTCACCTATCCGTAGTCTGTCAGCACGCTCAGCGTCGGCAGCAGGCGCCAATCGGCGCCATCGAAGCCCCAGCCCAAATTTATCACTTCGTTCTCTCAGTCCCAGAGATCCTAACATTGTACCGAAGCCGCGTAGGGGTAGTTGGCAGTCTACATTGGAACGCAAGTCAGCAATCGAGCTGGAGAAAGAGTGCGACGATGATGACGACAACATCCCGGAAGGCTTCATCCTCGACAATGTTCCCATTTCTCCTCGGCCGCCTGTCGAGCGCGCGTCAAGCCGACCAGTTTCTGCAGCAACATCCCCAGAACGTCAGCCAAAAGAACGAGTGCGCAGTGTCGGAAACGGCACACCAGCCATCGCAGCCGCACAAGGATCCTTGCGCTCTCCTAGTTGGAGATCCGAAGCATCGTCGAGCGACTCTATAAAGTCTCCAGGTTTGCCTCCTCTCAAGGGCCGAGCCAAGAGCTGGAACTCTGCCCTGTCCGAGCTTAGCGCCGAGGCCAAGGCTTTGACGGAGAAGCTGGAGGAACATGCTGACGAGCTGGATAAGAACGGTTCTGTACTCCCACGTCCTGCTCCCAAACCACGGGTCAAATCAGCACTAGCAGAACTTCCTCCGCTCCGCAGGACTAATATCATGATTGATCCCTTGCCTGTTTCGAAAGAGAAAGAAGCCGTTCTTTCTCGTACTCGTCCTTCATGGTTGCCACCCAAGGATCCAGCAGAGGAGAAGAGGCATCTGAGAGAATATCAGAGGATGATGGCTAACAGCATTGGGGCGGATAAGCGCCGCCAAGCAACCAGAAGGGAAAAGGAAAAGAGTAAGGATACCATGGCGAGCAATTTGACACGTATTTGGGAAGAGGATGTACTGAGCAGATGGAACGAAGCCATTCGGGAGCGACGAACTCGTGAGCTGTGGTGGAAAGGCGTGGCTCCACGCGCAAGGGGCAATGTTTGGTCGCAAGCCATCGGCAATGAGCTTGGCTTAACTGAAACAAGTTTTCAGGCTGCTCTGAATAGGGCACAAGAAGTGGAAGCCCGCATCGCTGAATGCAAGGCAACCACCGAGGACGAGCGAAAAGCAGAATGGTTTCAGAAGATCAGAAGCGACGCTGAGGGCAAGACTTGGGGCGAGCTGAACATGTTTCAAGCTGGTGGTCCGTTGCATCAACCACTGGTGGATGTGCTCAGTGCATATGCCATGTACAGGAGTGACATCGGTTATGTGAACGGTTGCAATGTGAGTAAACCTTTTTTACTGAAGAGGCCCAGCGCTAACAAATGTATACAGACTATTGCTGCCATTCTGCTCCTGAACCTGCCATCGACTACCATGGCCTTTATCGCTCTTGCGAATGTGCTCAACCGCCCCCTTCCCCTCTCGTTTTACGCCTCAGACAGCGGCGCCAAGGCTTCAGCATACAACCTACTTCTCCAAACGCTGTCTTCCAAGACACCCCAGCTCCATAAGCATCTCACCAAATCAGAACTCGCTTTGGACCCTGAGGATTATCTTTTGGGGTTATTTACTGCGTTGTTCACACAACACTTGTCGCTTGACGCGTGCACACGGTTATGGGATGTTTATGTGTTTGAAGGGGATGCTGTTCTCGTCCGGGCCGCCGTGGCGCTGCTCATGGAGCGCGAAGGCGCGTTGCTTTCAACCACTAGCTGCACCGACATTCTACAAGTCCTTGCTAGTGGCGGCCAGAAGACCAATCAGGGGCGGGAGGAGAACTGGATGCAACGCGTCCGCGAAGCTGGCAAGGCTTGATCGTCATTCCTGGCCAGCACTCTACCCAATCACAGTGTTTTACTGACGTTCCGGCACGTACGGAGACTTGTCTATAAAGCTGTCACCGTTGATTTATTGTCAAAAATTAGCAACATTTTATTGTGTAGTATTCATTAGAAGTTGGTTTGGCTGAAAGAGTATGAGAACGACTCATGCCTAATCTAGTGCAGATGGGCTAAAATATGACTTTTCAGTGTACACCATAGAGGGCCGGAGTTAATTGTTAATGAAGAAATCTATCACCATCTACATGTGATTATTTTCTCCAAAGCTTGCTTTACCTTGTCAGTTGCAATGATCTGTCATGGACAGCTTCAATGCCGACAGGGCTTACTGAATTTTCCCACCAATGCCAGAATTGGCCATTGCAATACGTATTGTATCACGTCGACTTCTTCTTTTAAGAGTATGTCAAGAAACCCCTCAGTTCATGCCAATCGTGGGAATAAATTAATATGATTAGGGTGCTTGGAGTGCTACCTCTTCCGATGAATTACGAAACATTTTCTCCAAAGAGTCATGCAAACATTTTATTGTAGGTCGAAATTTTGACCTTTAACATGCGAGTTTTAGACACCCTCAACGTTGTTCTCTTGTGACACTCTCAGCTTGCTTGCGCTTTGCTTACCCCCAACTTAAGCATCAATGGCAACGTCATCAGACAAACCCCGAACGGGCAACAGATGGCTATGATTATATCATAGTTGGCGGTGGACAATCGGGTTCCGTTGTGGTAAATCGATTGTCAGATGATGAGCATTGCTAGTGGAGAAAGGGGATCGGACAACCATCCAGTACCAATGCCATGATGACAACTGTGCTTGTGGTTGAATATAGCTACTTCGATACTCAAATAAAGAAGGTTTGGCCTTCCAGTGTTTGCGCATTCCCTCCATAAGAACTTTTCAATATCACCCCTATACCACAAATGGTCTTGGAGGTTCGCTACAATCTTTCCTATCTGCTTGCGAAGTGGGCAGAGGTTCGACCATGAATGGCACGTTACTCACTCGTGGGGTAGCGGATGACCATGAGAACTTGGCAAAATCGAATAACGTTCCCATTTCGGGCTTTGACATATTTCTCCCTTGATTTCATCAAGGTCCACACAATCGATTACTATTTCACACAAGACATAGTCCTGATGAGAATCTAAACAGAGCAGTACATTTAACCCCCCCCCCCCTTCTTGGGTATCGACTAATTGAAACATCACCTGGTATGCATATGCGTATTGAGAGCAGTCTCTTCTGTCGATATCTTCCCATTCCAGTAGCCGGGAACTAATAAGCATTCCAAGACATGCTTATTATGTGTAGCTAATGAACAAATCTCCTCAGTTTCACGACATTCAGGACGTTTGTATGGCTGCCTAGACTCGTGGTGTGAGTGGTCATTTGTATGGTGTCTTCTTAGTATCATATAACTCCTCCTTAAATTTCGATCTGGCCAATCTCAAAGTGACCCCATCCAGAATGCTTCGGATAGCACTACCGTGCCACGGTCATATGTGGTGAGCGGATATTATAATGCAGTTTGCCAATCGCGCCAAGTTAGACCTCCTAATAGGGCATTGTGTGAACGAGGTACTTCTCGACGAGAATCGGCATACAAATAGCATCCGTGTTCAAATTTGTAGGCCAGTGACCAACAAGGGGCTTAGGACTCTAAAGACCCGAAAGGAGATTGTATCGACTCCCGGCGAGCTGCACAGTCTCCAGGTTCTACAAAGTAGTGGTATGAAGCCTGAAAAGTACTCGAAAGTGCAGGTGTATATATCGGTTGGCCTTCCGGGCCTTGGCAGCAATCTACAAGACCATCAGAATAGTGATACACATTCAATTGTAAGTATTAAGTAAAGTTGTATCCAGCTCCCGTTGCCACTGGGCGTATTTTGGGCGTATTTCCAGATATGAAGGACTTAACCCACAATCCTCAGGATTTGAGCAAAAGCCAAAGCTTCACTGATGGGGCACAGGAGCTATGACTTGCAAGTCGCATAGGTATAACAATACACTCTACAAGACTATGCATGTATCATTAATATTGAACTAGCTCCAATGTCAATGACTTTTGGTAACACAGTCTCACTTATACAGCAAGTGACTCGAAGTCGATGGGAGGAGAATAAAAGCGTGATGGAAGCACATAACTCATCCGAACTTCTTCCCGAGTCATATTATCAAGAACAAAGAGAGGGCTTGGAAGTACACAGTCGTCCACTCACCGACTCTGGAAACGAACTGATAATGCCGCTGCGGAAATTCCATTTCACGGAACAACCTCGGTCCCGACTGATTTGATCAAGTGATCAGCCACGGTACCATGCTTTTAAATTCGTGTGTTATCTACACTGAGCCTATTTTTGATTTCGTACCAGTGAAAACCCAGTTGATGCGTATGTCATATATCGTAGGGGAGAGCCATAAATTTGTACGCAGATGGTAGCAGTAGCCCGCACCCCAAGCTCACAGATGACTAGGCACTTGCAGGCACATGCGTCAAGATGCTACGACACCTCGGAGGAGTGGTAGGGACTGAATTACGGATTATAGGACTAATTATTATAGACGCATCCGTGATGCTGCTTATTCCCGGAGCGCGGCTTTTTCGCTGCCTACTGTGTACGCAATTGCTGAAAAGGCAAGCACAACTTTCATCAAGGAAAAGCGTATAGATATTGAAAGTGACTATCTAGTCTGCCAACATTGGCAAAACATGATGTAGGGAACACTTGTTTTCTGTATTTAGTTATACCCAACATTAGTTAAAGAGCATTACGTCGATATCTGCCATCTTCTCGATTTCCCGTAGACCGGATACAAGGAGAAAAAGTTCAAGCGGCTCCTCTGAGCTTTTTAATTATCTCCATTCCCCATGCTTTCGCCTTTTCATTTTTCTCTTCTGCCCTACAGTGTCGGAGCTTTTTGTAGTCCCATCAACCAGGCTTTTATTGAGGCGCAATTCTTGAAACTGGGTTCTATCGTTTCCTTCTGCTCCTTGATTGACTTCTTGATGGATTTCACCACTGTCTGGGTTTCCTTGTCGTCATTCACCACCGGCCGCAAGACACTCTGCGCCGCCTGTTTCAGTTGCCTTGTGGGCATTACGGCGACTCAGCACGCGAGCCCACCTATTCAGCAAACAGCCCAAGTTATCCAGCCCCGAGAAGGTAGCATCTGTTGATTATTGATAACGTAATTATGTCAATCTTTGCACAGGTCTGCCGTGTGCTTCCGAGCGAATCTCCAGTCACCGAACCGCTTGGTTTCACTCTCAGCGTTGAAACGTGTAACTACCTTGCCCCAGAATGCCTGATCGGGCTGAAGCTCGGAATGATTAAGCTTCTG
The DNA here is from genome assembly GCF_020726525.1 of Truncatella angustata. Lineage (NCBI taxonomy): Eukaryota > Fungi > Ascomycota > Sordariomycetes > Amphisphaeriales > Sporocadaceae > Truncatella > Truncatella angustata. The sequence goes on along the minus strand of NW_025763390.1, from coordinate 44,812 downwards.
TCACTGGTCAACACCTCTGGAGCAGTCTGTGGTGGTGGCATGTCTTCCAGCTTGATGGGAAGTTCTGCCGAACCCAACACATTAAGTGAGCCAGGAGCCTGAAAATTTGGAAGGCATCGATAATTCCTTGTAACGCTGTTTGTAGTTTCGGATTGTGGGTGGTTGTCGCCAAAACCGGTAACCTCGGCGGAAATTAGTTCATTTCGAATACAATAGAATGTTGGGTTGATTCCTTAAATATCATGTTGTGTTTGCTTGACGTGATTCTGTAAACAAAACCAAGTTTATGAGTCCGACGATGAAATGAAGACGTCTGGAGCAGAGACACTCGCCTGCCTAGGGAATTGTTGGAATCTGGAACAGAGAGATTTATTGTGCGGGAGTGTGTGAACCAAAGCGTCTTGAGGATTGAGGCCGCCATGGCTGATCATTCTATCGCAACTCACGGTTGTGCCAGTCTCCGTAACTGGCCCTATAGGAGGGAGTTCCTCTCTTATCCGGCGGACGACGCCGATAATATTCAGAACTGGTGTTATAGTTCTAGGAAACGTTAGGTTGATAACTATGGGAATAGTGACTCCCTTGACTCGAGTTTGTGGCTCTGTAGTTTGATATGATGGACAAATCTTGATTTTTTCTTCCAATAATGTTGCTTGCGACATATTTAAGAGTGATTGACTCCAGCTGGTTATACAGGTTCTTGGTATAAAGAAAACAGTGGTAACATACCAATGAAACCTTTTTTCGCATCAATTATTATGTGAAAAAAATACGTTCGGTTATTTTCGGCAAAATTTTTCAATCTTTCAATTTTTCAAAATTGCCAGCGGAGTAGTACAGGGTGAAAAGTTCACGCCGTTATGACTGCCACCGTGCTAATATGGGAAATATAAGTTCTGACCTAACACAACTTTTTGTTAGGATGCTTGAATTGCAATGCAAACAATAAGACAATCCATGGAATTAACCATTCGCGGTCGTCCGACAGCTACATTGTCAATAGAATTCTGCCCAATAACAATGTGCCGATGCCCGAATATGTTGTTGGCGGCCCAGGAGTTTCCGCACCGTAAGCAAGCGAGCAAAGATGTTCAGAAATAAATGTACTACATATCCTCAAACTATAGCACGAGGTGCTACCGTGCTCGTCACACGGCATTCCAGGCGAGACTATAATGCTAATAGTAAACCAACGAATATGGCTATCATGCTTGTTGGTACACGTTTCTAACCTTAGTAGACTAAGTCAAAATTGCCTTTGTTGTCTCGGTGCCATAGAACGTACCTTTTACAAAACCAATTACGCTCATCCTGCCACTATGTGCTCAAAACGCGTTCACATTGGGAAAGAAAAAAAAACCCCCTCTTCATTTTGCATTAATTATATGCTAACCTATTGCTTTTCACACCTCCTTGTGCCGTTGCGTTAACATAATGTACGAAACACATGAATCCCAAAAACATCCCTGTCATTCGTCGGGACAGCTAACCATACATCTAGCTCTTGTTGCGTTTGCATTCACTTCGTTGCATGCTTCTTTCAGGGAATGCCGTGCATCAGGCCACGCCTTGGGGGGGTTTTTTTCATTCCTTTTTTTTTCTTCTATTCTTTTGTGAGGACCCCTGCAAATACATCATCACGATCGTATGGACGCGTCGGATTTGCTTTTAGAGTAATAAGCAAACGGACTGCAGGTATTCCCATCCGTATCAGTTTACCTAGCTTGGGTTCACAATGTGCAACATGCATGTGTAGCCAATGGGAAGTCAGTAACATATTCCGCAAATGATCGATGGACCGACATGCAAGCCAAAATTACATCACTATAAGTGCTCCACTCATTGCCCTGAAATCCCTGAAACCATACCGGCCAGGCCATGTTTGATGCGTATTGCTGCACAATTTGATTATCTTCAACCAAAGAATGTCACTTCCCAAAGACCCGCTTGGCTTCTAAGTCAACAGATATTGCTAGAGAGATTATGTGGCAATGACTGCATAAGGGCCAGGGGCGTAATACCATGGTCCCTTGCGCCCAACAGGTGTGTACATGGACCGACGCAACCCAAGTACCGTACAAACAACACGAAATGTGCATCACAAAACTTTGCATATCCACTTTGGGCCTTAGAAAATGGTCCATTCAATGTACCTGATACTTAGATCAACCCAGAGCTGGACGAACTTGCTCAAAATAAATGCTCCTCCAGTTGAGCCCCACCCTATTTCATTTGAGAGTTTGTTAAACAGTCGGTCGGGTAACGAAACAGAAGCGATACCACTCCTTAAAGCAGATCCTCACGCGTATCTATACAGGGTCAGGCCTGAGACCAGGACCACCACATCCGAGGGAGCATGGCCTCTTAATGGCAGACATATCTTACGCTCTAATCTTGGGTGCATACAGGCAGCCTACTCCCGAACTTCTCCGGCTTTACACCTCAATGTTTTTGTGTGAACTGGTATGCAGCACGATTTTAAGTTCCAAATTCGTACTCGAACAATTGCGGTATCAATCCTAAATCTCAACTGCGACGACTTCACAGCGAGTGGTAAAGTTAGATACAATGTTCGCTCTCAAGCAGAATCATGGGCGATATCCGTTCGCGTCCAAAACCAAGTTATCTCATGGCTTGCAACCACTTTCTCCGATGCCATCATCACAAACCAACCCGGAATCAAATCTCATATCAGCTAGTGCCAAGTCATACAAAGCCCCAAAGACTCGGAGCAGTAGGAGACACCGTGATTACCCAAAAGTTGAGGGGGGCTGGAACGAGGCTGATGACACAGATGATACAGTAAGTAATGTGAGTCTGATAATCAACAAACCGTTGCTTAAACCTCTGTTAGGATTCTAAGGTTGTTTCCGAGTCATCACTACACCAACACCAGGAACTACCACTTGGGGATTCAAGTCCTTCCAATGCCACTGAATCCTATGTAACCCATGAAATCCCTGGGACTGGAACTTTTCGTGGAACTCAAGTCGAGGAGCATAAGGATATTGAGATTCTAGAGACTCTGCATGAGCTTCGAAATGTTCTACTCACATCGCCTCCCTCTAAGAGATTCCCCGATGAAGACTTCTGGACTGTGTGCAATGATAAGATAACACAGAAACTAAAGCAACCTGAGTTCGAGAATTGGTCACACTTGAAGAAGTGGGTTCACCGTGCCACGAACAAGCAAAGGGCTCGTATTCATGCTCCGCGTTTAATGGGAGGGTCCAAGAAGCAGGCTCTGATACATGACTGGGTTATATGCTGGGCATACTGGGAACTGTTGGTTCATGCTGCAAAGTACCGTGACTCGGTTGTTGAAGTCTTTGGACGAGGAAAATTACTGCAAATGCTTCGAAAGAAATTCTCGGTCGCAGAGTCTGAGACCAGCTTCATGCCTTTCATTATCAACGAAAGGCTTTGGGAAGGAATGCTGCGACGTGAAGCGAGATTACACCAACCTTATCGAAAGACTCGGCATATATCGCAGTGTTCCGAGGAGAGCGACTTAGCAGACTACGCCGATGAAGATATCGAGCGTAGCGATAATGACGGCAACCCCCCAGCGGATGATATTGATGCAATTCCGTCAATTGAAGTGCTTCAGGCAGCAAGCAGTGATGATGGAGACACGTATCACAGCAACGGCAATATCAGTTCCTCGATGATGGAACGCAAAGCTGGTCCAGAAGTACAATACACGCCTCGTACTTTGTTGCACACTTTGAAAACTTTTGAGGAAGAGGGCAAGCGTCGGGGCACTTTCCGAAAACTTGAAGAACATAGACCTTTGGACGGTGATTCCCCTTCTGCAAATTCTGATACAGAGCATGCCCTCACCGATGCAGGAACTAATCCTGGGCTCACAACACCAGCGAACACGCTGACTACCTCCCAGGATGGTAGTGGTAAGCGTACGTTACAGGCTCTCAATAGGACAATGTCGTTACCTCCGTTATCAGCAGCTGCTACGTTGCATCCAGAGGCGTTTGCTGAGATTATTGGATGCTCTGCCAGTACCGATCTGGCTTTTACTAAATCAGATGATCGCCCGGCGAGTCTGTGATTGGAACAGCAGTCCCTCCCCTAGAGCATGATTCTAATCAAACTTCCTCGCACTCGCTGCGCCGAAGTTGTACGGGTATAGGAACCGGGAAGAGTTCCCAGTTCAATGATGCCTACGTACGGGAATTTGGTCGACCTGGCCGGGAGGCTACTGCGCCTGAGATTCGACTTGAGAACCGGGATTTTGCACGGCGACAAGCCACAAGAAAAAGGAGCTCATTTCTCCCGGTCCATGTCGAACAGCTCCAGGCCTCTGTTGTTTCACACAGAACTCCTCTGGTGCGGACGGATAATGTAGGAGGAGCTTTACACAAGACTTTTGTTAATTCTGAATTACCTGTTGAAATCAATCTTGGAGCTCGAGGACAAGAGAACAATAACCACAGCCGGCCTATTGTTGTGACAACTCGTGTTTCAGGTCTCCCCAAACCGCCTGCTCTCTATTCTGGAGCTCGCAAGAATGTCCAGGCACCGTTTCGGAATGATCACGTTAACCATTCTGGCGTATCTCAAGCTCTTGCTGACGACGACAAAGACGATGACAAGAATATCGGCTCCACAATGCCGTCACACGAAGCCTATACTATGACTCATGCGCAGGGAAGGCCAGGCCCCATTGTAAGACAACCGCTCCATCAATTTCCAAGTACGACTTTCAAAAACACGTCTTCGCTGGCTTTGGGACAGCCTCCAACCAGAAACTATGCGGATCGCGCTTCTGTAGACAAATCTGCTCCAAAAGAAGCCTCGGCTTCCTTTAGCAAAACCACTGTCATCACAACTTTTGATAATACTAGGGGTGCAAAGGTAACAACTGAGCAGACTGCGACAAATGACAGAGATCAACAAGGCCGTATAGTGGCACCAATCTCTGACAATATGCCCAAGAAACGGAAAAGAAGCAAACGAAGATCTCAAGCAAAGACGCAGGCGGTTGAGCAACCAAGCGACGCGAAATCCAACGAATTGCTCAAAATATTGCAATGTAAGTAACATAAGTAACGCAGGCTTAGAATCCATCCATGCTCTCATAAATCAATTGTGCATCCTCGGGGACCATTACTAACTCGGCCAACGAAAAACAGACCCCAAAGAAAAAAGTGTAATTTGCAAATCATCGGCTCTTGCAAAACAGAACAAGGTTTCCTTTAGCCCTGTAATGATATCTGATATTCAGCACGATGTGCTAGCACGGCCAATCTTGACTACGCGCAGGGGTGATGATGATGATGACCAGCAGCGCCGAGATCAGAAACGGAAGAGAAACGAGTCAGGTTCAGAGCAACTTACGCAAGACCCAGATGATGCAGATAACCCTAGGAAGACAAAAAAGGCCAAAAGTGCTGACAAGAAGCAACGACCCAAGACAACCGAACAACCAATGAGCGAAGCTCATGCCCAACACTCTCAAGGTGCTGGAGTACCTGTTAGTAGAATGTATCCAGCTGGCGAAGAAGATTTTGCCAATAGGCAATGTACTATCAAGTCTAAACACCATAAGAAGGCAAAAAGGAAGGTGAATAAGTCTGGCCAAGATTCTACCATTACACATGACCTTTCCAGACCTGATCCGCTCCAGCCCTTGCCGACGGCACCAGACCCCGGACGACTGCACAATTCGGAACAACATGGGATCGAACAGCTTGTCCATCGGCGTAAAATGACTTGTACACAGTCCAGCCCACTTGGTCGAAGCATACGCAACCGGACTGGAGAAGGAAACACAGAGTCACTGCTGCAAGTCATTCCACCACAACAGGAAAGACCCAAAAGCCACACTAGTAACAGAGCGGACCAATACTTGGACCAGTTAAACACCAGCTCCAATCAAAAGCAGGTGGTATCTTTCGATGCTCTCAAGTATCGAGATTCCAGGCCCTTCCACAAAGTCACCAATCCAAGGAGCTCGATAAACAAACCTGTTCAACACGTAGATCATCATGGGTCTTGGTCACCACAGGAGCGTCCGAACACCACACACTGGCAATCTTCACCCTGCGTAAGACAACAACACAAACGCATGTATGCTCAGGGGCTTCCCCAAAAGTCTAATCGTAGCGGTAGCTGGGGATCAGGGCGGCGAATACCCAACACAGCGACAAGCAAAGCTAGCAGCAGCCTCTTCGTGAGTCCAGACACAGCCCAGCGGATGATGAGCACAATGTCTTCCAGTAAGCAGCCATACAGATCCCGAAAAAAGAAAACTCAGTATCATGGAACCCAAAACCATGAGCAAAAAACAAGTCAGAGCGCACACGTGCGGTCGGCCACTGTCGAGACGGATATGCTGTCTAACTCTGCTCCCACACCAGATCCAAGGCATGTGTTCGGTAAGGTGACCAAAATGGAGCGCAACATGGAACGGCTGGAAGAGCGTTTGGGAGGAAGATTTGAAGAAAGATTAGAACAGAGGCTAGGAAGTATAGCCAGGAACATCGTCACGCAATACCTTACTTCAATGGTAAACTAATCTTTGTCGTTGGAAGACGCGAATTTGTTCAAGTACTGGACAGTACCCGGCTCATTGATTGTATTACCAATCTTGCTATTCACAACTATTGAAGCCTCCGAGCATAGGTGGTATTATTCGCATGCATGAAACAAAAACAATTGGGGCCCGAAGTGAACACTCTTTGCAACCATTTCTTCCCGCCATTGTAGCTACAGTGTAGTTCCAGCTCGTGATGTAGGCAAACAAAATACGATTGACTTGTGTACCATCTACTCCGCTTTGTCCATGGTAGTGGTTGTTTCTGGCTCTGGTGGCTCATGGCAAATGGTTCTTAATCAACTGGTAAAATCTTGAGTATCATTGTAAGCTATTACTTGAGTTGCGTATGGAGGCTTAGCTTATGCGTACATGTTGTGAATCATGCAAAGCGAGAAAGCGGTGTTATGGGCTTGCAGGACGTAGGTAGTTGTGGTATGCCACCCCCACGCCCATCCCCACCCCTATGCATTGTGATGAAGGTACGGTGAGGTTTTGGAGGGAAGCATCAGCGTAGGTACACTTTTATGTACTTTATAGAACAGGGTTCCGCTTTCTTAATCAAGAGCTGATGCATATCTACGCCTGCATGACCTTTTTCCAAGGAAACTAAGTTAATGCATTTGTACCCTATAAGAAGCAACTATAGTTTCGACGAACATAATAGACAGGTGTTTTCTCAGAGTCTGTTATATTGCACTCGCAGTGAACTTTGAATCACATCTACATACTACATGTTAATCAATTAACAAACAATGGTTGACTGCGAACCGTCACTGAAGTTTTTTCGCCTGTTTGAGCAGCTACCCGTGGTGTATTGTGTAACTTGTTGCCAATGTGGCCATCAAGGTTTTGTTCTCTTTCCACTACAACCACGCTGACGCGACTTTCCGCAAGTAATCGCTTTTTTTTTTATTCTGGAAAAGAAGCAACCAGCACTGCGCGGGGATGTTTTCTCGGAAACAGAATTTCACTGTAGGACGATGCAGCACTAACCAGGGACAAAATGATGGCTGGACAGATGGTTAACCTAGGTCAGATTGTCCATCATTGCAAGTAGGTACGTTTGTCCCCCCCCCCCCCCCCCCCCTGTAAACATAGTTCTCATGTTAGGCAAAAGCTTTGTTCGAGATCTGATAGATAAATGATATGCACTTTTCATCCAAACACCGACTGCATCGTACAGAGCCGTGTGGAGAATTGCCGGCCAATGCGGATGCACGCTGTACTTGTCAGACAGTCAGGTAGGGGCACGTACATAGGTAGTTGAGTGATGTATTCATGTGTGTCTTCTGTAGCTGATTCTTGGCACTCCAAAGAGGCACTTGCAGAAACTTCTATGGAACGTCACGTGACTTCTAAAGCTAGTAAGGCCTGCTCCACCGTTCAACAGTACTGAGTCTTCAAGTTGCAACTCTGATTGGCACACACACTATTTGACTGCCACAAGCTAACTCTATCCGACTAACCTAGGTTAGAACCTCATATATACCAGACTTGAGTACCTGGACGACTGAAAATGATAGTTCACTCAAGTTGAGTGTAGCCCCACCCTAATTCTTGAGGTTCTAGTGGGAAACCGTTTGTCTGAATGAGATACGAGCACATCAAGTACAGTCGAGCCAGAGCAAGGATCCATGCTTTCTTGAGTATCAAGCCTATCGATTCTTCCTTTTTCGAGAAATACCCTCGTAGCCAGGGATAAGATTCGTCTGCCCAGAGAGACCAATGCTATACCTGAGTACATCTATGCCTATTGGAACACTCTTGATCATTTCCCAGCCATACCAACCCCAACCTTGTTCCCCTCTGCGCTTTCGCTATCGGCTCTTAAATAATGGCTTTCAAGTATTGGTTGCCTCACAATTTGAGTAAATGTATCCTATCTTTCACGTTTTGTTAATTTCCACGTCATCACACTTTTGTCATATTTTTGGCCTCATTTTGAGACGTCGCCACGGTGAAGATGCCGCGTGCTTCGTCAAGTAAACAGCGAGGCTTCCCTGCACCCATGAGGAAACCTAGTCCAGATATTCGACTGTTAGTTCCGCCACCCTCGTCATACATATGTCCTGACACTACTTCTCCATCGGATGCAATAATTTATGAGACACCAAAGAAGCGCAGAACCAAGCCAGGCTCGAGGATCAATCGTAAAAAGACACAGAGGATTCAGTTTTTGGAAGATGACTCGGTAAGCAAACTCATATAGTCGATGTATATTAAACACAGCTTACACCGCTACCCATAGGACCTTGAATTAACTTTGAAGGTCGACGATCACGGCAAAGATGTAGAGAGCCCCAACTTGCAAACTGTTGAATCGGATTGTAGGTCGCCCGTCAGTTTCAATGATGTGGTCCCAGCGACAGTGAGAGAGGGAGAAGGGTGCATTGGAAAAAAGTATATTAATGAAGAGGCGGGCCTATCGGTACTAGCAAACCATTCGGATACACTGCCATCCACTATAGGGGATCATCACAGAATGTATGACCTTGAAAATTCAGACGACATCTCGGTGGCTTTTGGCGATATTTTTGCAGAACAAGGCGATACGTCGGAAGTTCTGGTGACGCCACGGATGACAGAAGCGCAGGTCGCGCATCAAGAATTATTTGGACGAAAAAGATTTTTCTCTACGACAAGTCGCAGTCAGCAAGTTCGGCAGAGCCCTGCCCGATCAAGCAAACCGACAGCATCGGAAGAGACTCATAGATGTTCGCCGTCTGCAGCAGCTGAGGCCTCATCAGTTGGTTATAATGAGGTCTACTGCAACGGCTTGTCAGACGACAACAGCTCTCAGCACGAAGAGAATTTTCACACAGATTGTAGACTGTTTCCCATAGAACCAGATTGTGTTCCAGAAGAGGTATCCGGAGGGATGCTTGCTCCTCCATTTCACAAGTCTTTTGCTACACAGGGGCGTGGCGAGGACAACACGCACAACAGTGCTAGCCAGTCCGAATTACCGCAGCAGTCGGCAGTACAAGGCATTACATCTCCAAGATCGTTTGCTGCTATTAGTGGGACTTCAGCACATCACCACAGTCTCCTACAAGCCGCGCCAATTGACCGCCGATTAGAACCACATCCAGTATACTCTTTGGATACGATTAATGACTATGATGACCCATTAGGCGAGCTTGTGATCGATCCTAAATACCTTCCGGAAGGTTATTTTGAAAATCAACAGTCCTGTCCACCCATCTGCTACAAGAGCAACAACGACGAAACAGGACGGGAGATCTCCACACGCAGGGAGCATGTAAGAACCCCTGAACATTTGGCTCGTCAGAACACACCACCCAATGTACGGCAAGAAAACATGGAGCACGCGCGGAAGAAACCGCGGAGAGACAGCAAACTATTTTCTTGTTTGGACAAAAGTAAAGTATATGTCACAACCCACTCAAGTGCTGATCTGGCACTCGGCGGCGACAACAACACTTCCCCGCTTCGTGGATGTATCCAGCAGGAGATCAGCTCCAAAAGATTTTACGAGCCACTGGTTGCAAAGCAGTCACAGAGGCCAATTGCTCCTGAGCTTTTCGATAAACCCAGGCTCAACAGGAAGCACATCTATCCTAGTGACCGTCAGTTCGAGACATCATCAGTGGTTGGACATGCGGTGCGACCAAAAAAACAATTGACTATCACGACCAATCAATTACAGCCAAGTTGTGAACCTATACATATCAACACAATCAATAAGCCCAGTACAAGTGGTAATAGAGAAAAGATCGTGACTGGACGCGATGGAAACCGACAATCCAACCTGACAAATCAGCATTTGACAATGACTGGGACTAATGGATTAGGAACGCTTAAGCGGTTGCCAGACGAGACTCACATGTTGAGTAAGAGGCGTAGAAAGAAGGCCAAAAGGCAACTTAAACGCAGACTCAATGCTAACACGCGCAGTGTACCAGAGGCTCTGACCACGCACGACCAGCTGCTTTTGACAATACCTCAAATATCTACGCCACCCAACTTGATAGAGGTGAGGACAACCTCACCTCTTTGTTCTCCGAAGCTATCCTCCGGTGCGCGAGATGGCTTATTACCCCTTGCATTACCCACATCAACGTCACAAGTGACTATTGCAAACTGCGAGAGCCACAATCACGACGTGTTGTGTCCTTTACCGCTTGATGGGAAAGGGAAGGGGGCAGCAAAAGGCCCCAAGCAGGGGAGAAGCGTCTTCTCCACCAGCGAGAGCACTGTTCAGCAGCGGTTTGCAGCACCAAGAAGCAGACATAGCCTATCAGCAGCAATCTATGCAGAGAGAACGGATGACTCTCAAAGCACTAGGAGTTCGCAACTCGAGCCATACTTGGTGGATCGAAGCAATATACTCGCCAAGAAGAGAGATCCGCAGAATTTATTGCAACGTAGAGCTACAACCCCGGGGCATAGCCATCGATCGTTGGATGCGCACCTTGAGAACCCGTCAACCCTCATGCCAAATGAAGCTGGCCAGGTGGGCGAGCACCGTCGTCCTCCAAAGGGAGCTTTAGATCAGCGAAGTCTCCAGAAACCACCCTCCATGGAATCTTCTCACAGGCTCACTGGGATGGCTTGGCGGTTTAGTCGAGACGCTGGCTCAATGTCAACATCACAAACCCCTAGCGGCAATGCGAACGAAGCCAGTAGTTCGCTCCCGGTGCGGCATGACTCGCAGGATATCGGTCGGTATGCAGCCCTGCGATCTCCGAAAACAATATCAAGGCCAGCTGCAGTAAGGTATTTGGTTTGTGGCAGCCAGATCATCAGCCAAGCACCGCACTGCCATGAGGGTTTTGATACGATCGGCACTGGGGTTTGGATATCTCAAAGTCCAGATACCAGCCTTGTCCTGAAGAAACATAGGGAGCTTGAGAATCGTCTGGAGAAGTTAGAGAAGCTTATCGAAAAGCTAACTTCGGATTGCTAGCCCTAGTCCTTGTTACCCATGGTCTAAAATTCGCGGTCTCGTAACTCGTCACTTTCATCAACTAGACTACGGAGTAGTTAGTTACCACTTGGCACTCATTCCCTCCCTTCTTGAGACACTCTAATGGAATTGCGTTTATCGGTACCTACTACAACAATCCCAGACAAGCATATGTTTTACCAGTATCAATTTTACCATGGAAGACCCGTGCACAATACTCAGGTACTACATAGCTTAATCCAGATCCATTCTCATCCCAACCAGGCTACATGGTGATCACATGTTAAAATTCACCATTCAAAATTAAGTCTTTGTTTCTAAGTACGGATACAATTACAAAACCAAGCCGTCCCCAACAAATATATCAACGGAATCCTCCATTCGTTGACCACAGAGCCTTTCATCACTGTCTACTAGTACATAAATTACAACATGGTTCCCGGTGAAAATCGCATGACAATCAGAAGCTGATCGCGCGGTTTCAATCTGTTAGGATTCCTACCGTGCATTCTTCTGGAAGCTTTGTGCAATGACCGAGAGTTGAGGTACCCCACGGCTTACCGCACGTGGCTTAGTTGGAGGGCAGGGAGGAGTCAAGATGCTAATGGAGCTTGAAAGTCGGGAGACAGGGGTAGCGATCTCAACATTTTGTTCGGCTCGGCAGAATTTTCTAGGTTCCCTAGCTGCGGCTGCCCCAACAAAAATAGCACCCTTGTTAGTGTTGGACCCTCTCTCTCCCCAGTGGGCCCCCAAACCCTGCATTTCACGATTCTAGATCAGGGGTACATTCAGATTCACGACCATCTAGTTGGGTTGAGGGGCAATGCACCCATGATAGTTGAGAAATCCTTAGGGAGACCGCACATTACCAAGTGCAAGAGTATCCTTTCATGTTGACAAACTGGATTAGGATGTAGGATTTAGTGTATCGAAGGCGAGTGAATAGTTAGCTGAGTAATCGATATCCCACGCATAGTTTGCTTGTGCAGCACGCAGTAAGCCACCAAGGTACTTCCGTACTACCGTGGTATCACCATGGCTTAAATGACCGCAGCAGATTGCACATTGGACTTAATAACCCTCAGTGTATGCCATGAATCTCAATGAATAGACACGACTATCTATAAGCTTACGTGAGACACCAAACACCCAGAATGAGAGATATCATTAAAGCAAGTACAGCATGGTGAGGAGTCGGAGTGTATGGCAAGAACTTTCCAATCCATTAGTCTGACGGAGACATGTCACTTTCACATGAAAATGTGCGTGCCGAATCGCCATTCGCCAATCGGAGTGACCAATTCCAAGCCTAGCGCATAATACACGCACACTGCACACATGTGGTCATGGTACAGGAGAAGCATGAGAAGATGGGCGTGATGGTGGTTCATGGCAAGTACCTGGTACTAAGCAGGAAAGGTTCGATGCAACTCGCAGCACTCCATTGTTTCAACCAAGACAGACGTGATTGTCCGCCATTGAGACAGGTCGAAGCTACATACGTATGTAGGCTGGTAGGACGGTGATCTTTCCGCCTCAATCCAAACTGTGTTCTGCAAGAGATTACCATCGTCTGGCCCAGGGTGTGGGTTTTTTTTTCTGCAGTATTTAAAGCAATGCTTCAAAGCGGTGAGAAGTGTGAACGACTGGCAAAGAGCTAGGCGCTCCACCATTGTATGTATGTAACGAAACAACATACTACCTATCATAAATCATACACAAGTCGTCATCGATAGCCTCAGCTATGAAGGATTGATCATATCGATAGTACTATACGAATTATGCCACTATGCATAGGAATGGTTTATGTGAATGAAGCCTATTCGACGTCGTCTTTTGAACACAGAGCACCTCCAATTGAGATCACTGGAGCGTGGTAGGGCAGCCCCGTTCCGAGGGAAGAGACATCCCTGAGATTGAGCTACAGTAGCATCACGGGTCTAGCTTCTCCTCTACAGTAGCGCCAAGCCCCAAGCCCTTGTCTAGCCCGCCTGGCCTGCCGCTGGTGAGTTTCTTGCCCCAGATTCCACCGCGAAGAAAACGAAATTTCTTCCGTTGAAGAGATCCGCCTTTTCGCCATCCGCTTGTGCTTGGAATTGCAGCTGTTTCTCATTGGTCCAATGCTTTACATGCGTGAGAACAAATCCCACCACAACTCAAAGCACAAGTCAAGTGATCGGTAGAAAGGGGGCCCAGTCTGTCCAACGCCTAGCCAGTGGTGGTACCAAGTATATATCAGTTTCCTCCCAAGTCGGCACTCAGCATTTGAATCTCTACTTTTTCACTCTGGTCGTACGTGCCATTGTAGATAATTGCTACTTCGTGGTTGCACCTCGTAACACCAAGTGAGCTGTTGGTCAATACCGAGCCTAATCCGCCAAGTCCAACTTTGGTACGCATCCCAACAAATTATACACAACGTGTTGAAACTGCACACTACACCCCCAGAACTTTTCACGGAGGCACCTTGTCGAAGTACTACCTCGGTTCAGTACGCCACTGACAGATTATAATATTTTCGTAATTTGCTGGTTCGAATTTCGATCAACTGTTTTTCAGGCTGCTCTGCCACCTCATTTCTCGTCCATTCAGTGGGAAGGATCAACCTACCAACAAACACCAGAATCATGGCTTCCTCTACTGCCACTGCCCCTCGGCAGAACCCGGCGCTTCGCCGTACCATGACGTCCACCACGGCCGAATCGGACGTCTCTTCCCCTTCGACTGCCATGGCCTCCCCTATGGACTCTCCCAGGCCATCGGCTTCTTCGACATCCCTTTCCTCCATGTCTTCTATGGACGAAAAGCCTTCTCACGGCAAGCTCATCGACACATACGGCAACGAGTTTGTTGTTCCTGATTACACAATCAAGGACATTCACGATGCTATCCCGAAGCACTGTTTTGAACGGTCAGCCGTGAAGGGACTGTACTATGTATTTCGGGACATTGTCCTCCTCGGCACCACTTTCTACGTATTCAACACCTATGTGACGCCTGAGAACATTCCCCAGACTCCCATCCGCACAGCTCTCTGGGGTCTTTACAGCATCATGCAAGGTCTCTTCGCAACCGGTATTTGGGTCCTCGCTCATGAATGTGGACACCAATCCTTCAGCACTTCCAAGGTTCTCAACGATACTGTCGGTTGGGTTCTCCACTCGGCACTGCTCGTCCCTTACTTCAGCTGGAAGATTTCGCACGGCAAACATCACAAGGCCACCGGCCACATGGAGCGTGACATGGTCTTTGTGCCGCGTACTCGTGAACAACAAGCGTCTAGACTCGGCAAACTAGTCCACGAGCTTGGTGAGCTTGGCGAGGAAACACCTATTGTCACTCTCATCCATCTCATTGGCCAACAACTCATCGGATGGCCCAACTACCTGCTAGCCAATGTCACTGGCCACAACTTCCACGAGCGCCAGAGAGAGGGTCGCGGTAAAGGCAAGAAGAACGGGTTCTTGAGCGGCGTCAACCACTTCAACCCATCCAGCCCTCTGTATGAGGCCAAGGATGCCAAGCTCATCTTGCTTAGCGACGTCGGTATCGCGATCACCGCCACTGCCCTCGTATATCTTTCCAAGATATTCGGCTTCAACAACATGCTCGTCTGGTACTTCATTCCCTATTTATGGGTCAACCACTGGCTTGGTAAGTAGTAACTGCCTCTGTATCTAGTCAAGAGTCTGCTAATAAAGCTTGTTTCAACAGTTGCTATTACTTTCCTTCAGCACACCGATCCCACCCTGCCCCACTATACTCCCCAGTCGTGGACATATGTCCGTGGCGCCGCCGCTACCATCGATCGCGAATTTGGTTTCATCGGTCGCCAGCTCCTCCATGGAATCATCGAAACCCACGTTCTTCACCACTACGTTTCCACCATCCCCTTCTACAATGCCGACGAGGCTACCGAAGCCATCAAGAGGGTTATGGGACGCCACTACCGTGCCGACACAAAGAACGGTTCGTTGGGATTCCTCCAGGCTATGTGGCGCAGTGCCCGTTGGTGCCAGTGGGTTGAACCTAGCGAGGGCGCCCAAGGTGAGGGCAAGGGTGTCTTGTTCTTCCGAAACAGGAACGGACTTGGTACGAAGCCCTTGAAGACTGTTTCGTAAACGACTATCCGAAAATTACTGGTGTGTTCATTCCGGTTGTCAGAACAAGCTTGGCTTCGATCTGTTATACAATAGTAGACCGGAAATACATTGTCTCCAGCCAACTTCAATTTCCGTTTTGCTTCCTGTTTGTCGTCATTCGGCTTTGGGGCGTTGGGTTGACTTTGAGAGCTTATATTATCTCGAAAATTGGTCTGCAAGAAATACTGAGATAATTGTCTAGAGTGGGCAGATGGATAAGAGCAAGACATACTAGATTTAGACAAATAAACGGTGAACCTGTTCATACCTTCTGCACAACCTGCACCTTGCTTAAGTAAAGAGCTTGTTGAGTGTTCCTACTACTTGACATATGCAAGCTTCTCAAACAAAGCATGTGAGACAAGCTAACCTTTGTATCCAAACATATCAACTGTAATAGTAGTCAAAACTCAACTGCAATGTGTGTCAAATTGATCCGGAGGATTGTATGACTTATACAGAATTATGATGTCGCAGAGTGGGGTGAGTAGGCTGTGCCCGTCTACGGTGAATGAAGCCGGATACTCCGGATCGCAGCCCCCTATCACAATGCGACCTTGCGGCCTCAATGTACGATTACCGGCCCATAGCAGGGCCCATAAAAGCCGATACCATGGCCAGACACTGAACCAGGCGCGTCCTTAGGGGGAACCATATGGCGAAATCAGAGCAGTGTGTTTTCGTCACCTCCTATACATAACATATATTCGACCCAAACCACACAGGCCGGTATAGAATGATTAAAGCTTGGCAGTTGGCAAGCACAGATTGTGGATTTATACACTTTATTCCTACGTAGGGCAGGTGGACGAGAGTTTCATTCTTCATTCTGGCCACCACCAGACTTCATGTCGCACCTGAGTGGTTCAACCATCACCATCAACCAGGATTTCTTGTTAACTGCCCATAACTTTGTGGTGCACTGAAGCGAGCGCATAAGCTGGAGCCAGCAAAGACGTGAAGGGCCCCTGTGACCAAGTTTGTGAGGTAATTGTTGCCAACAAAGCCTCCCAACGGTTTATCATGAGTTTACTTTCAGCCATTGTATATTCATGACAATGCTTACTGCGCTAAATCCGGATCAGAGACCCCATACACTAACTGCCGGAAGTCACCTTCTGGTGTACCCAGGTTCATCTGCGGGTAAGTATCGTGCTCACATTTTTATTTTATTTTCTTGACTAACCTTAGGGTCCTACATAAAATCGACAGGCTTCTCTTGAAATCAAGCACATATTAAGTACGGTACATATGTTGTGAAACGGACTACACAAAAGCAACATTTTGCAGCCCCCTGGTGAACCTTGTTACTCTTCCCAACCTCTCAAATACCTGGTTGGTTGCCCACACATTGAAGGTTTCTTGACAATATCTCGAGGTATGACAGCAACAAACGGACCCACAAGTGATCTTTTTGGTCCTTTTTTTTTTTTCTTTTCTTCTTCTTTCAATTAAAAGATCAGACTTGGAAAAACGCACTAGCATACCGTAGTCGCGCTAGATTCTCAAGAACGCGCTTGACCTGCCACCTCTAGTGGGCAGCATCGTCAAGTCTGTGACCATGCAAATAATTACTAGAACTTTCAGCAAGTGATTGGCCACAAGGACAATTGAAACAATCGCGATTGTTGCTGCAGAATTCACACTGGGTCACCAAGTGTTGTTCTTCGCTCGTTGATCCCACCACCACTTCTCATATCCCCATAGGTTGATAGCTTCCTTTGCCTGGACAACACCAAGCTTGACATCGCCAATCCTTTACAGCATAGTTCATTGTATTTTGTTTTCAATTTCCCCTGATTTTCACTTGGCCTCCCTAAACGCTATAGTCCAAATCTGATTCCACGCGACGTACTCTTCATCATTGAAACACCAATCCCGAAGAGCGCGATTTTACGCTCATTGTTCTCACTTTGCGCTCGACTTATCCTGTCTATTGGCACAGGAGCTTTCTGATGTGAGAATCTGGAAGACCATTCAAATATTGGCTTGAAGACACACGGGCATACTTTTTCACCTTCCTACCGTTACCATAATTAGGTGCCATGGATGGAGGCGATGCAACTAGCACCAAGGACATATCTGTCCGCGTCCATATCTTTTCTCGTGGGACTGTTACAGATAAGGCAGCAACACCGCTCAAAGCTTACAGACTGCGATTGAAGAAGGCCTCGAGATTTTCTGAACTTGCCAATGTTGCACTCGCCAGATATGCCAAGGATGACCCGTCAACAGGAAAGCAAATGGAGATCGTTCACATCCTCGACGAGAAGGATTGTGCAGTGGATTTGGATGATGCAGTAGATATCATCCAGTCTGGAGAGATCCTCAAACTTGTGATGACAACTCGTCAGGATGCTGCCTTGTCAAGCACCCCAAATGATGTTAGCCACCATGCATTCGATCCTAGAATGTCCTGCTGATCTGTGTTGACAGGAGACTTGTGGATTAACCGCCGCTCAGCGACGTCCAAATCAGACGCCTGCTATGAAAAGTCTTAGTCCACGAACACCATTATTTCGTTCTGCATTTACCCTCAAATATTCCCACCCATCTCAGCGGTCCACCAAAGCAGCTTCCCAAATCAAGCCGTCACCGCCACAGACGCCACAGACAATCGCAGCCAAGCCAGAAACAGAGACACCGAAGAGTGCTTCAGGCAAAGGTTCTGGGGGTAAACAAGACCCCTACGAAGTCCCGTCTGATACTGAGCATACCGTACCGCACAGCAGCATAAGGCATCATCCACTGCTTACCATTCGAGATACATCAAAGAGCAAGGCTCAGGCTACAGTCTTGATCCCGCAATCGACACCGAAATTCCACCAGCCTACGCCTATTGCAACACAACGACAGGCTGCACTACGGAACACTAAAACGATTCCCAGGAATGTTCAAGTCATCTCGATCGATGATTCAACATCATGTTCCGATGATTCTGACGACTCAAGTTCCTCTAGTGAGGATAGGAAGTCATCGCTGCAATGTAAAGTCCCCAAAGCGACCAGTGGTCCTCCGCAAGATCGCCTAATGGCCCGTGGAAAGCGCTCTGACTCGTACAGTACCAATGTACACCTCGACATCATCGCAGAGAAGAAAGACGATGAATCAAAGGCGGATCAGCGAGGGTCGGCATATGTTGTGAAGACTTCGCAGGCCAGGGCACCAGTATATCACAGGAAGGAAACACCAGCCATGATCGATTGCAAGGCAAATAAAGCCATTGCTTCATCTGCGTCTTCAGTCAAGAGTACGAACAGCTCGAAGAGCTTTAAGAGCACTGGATCGCTGGCTTTGACCCCATCGCGAGTAGCTGAGTCACTGAAAAAGTACAAGGACAAGCTTCGGCGCGATGCCGCTGATCAAGAATGGGGGTCAAATCTGGCCGCACAACGCAAAGTTCAAGAGGAGCGTGCTCGGAAAGAGGCAAGGGAGGAAGCCAAACGGAACTTACCCAGCGCTGCAATTGCACATGTCAAGAAGCTCACTCGTGCCAAGTCAAGTGGTAAAGGCAAGCAGCCGTTCACAATAACGCCCAAGTCGTCATGTATTCCAGCTAACATGTACAACAGGTTCAAAGCCACCAATCCCAAATTCGTTCTTTGTTGAGACAGAGCATTCTGGCGAGGATCTGGGTAATTTCAATACTAGCACCGCACCACTTCCTGTTGTGCCTGGTGTAACACCTGACGGTTGTTGGGCACCGCCTAATACTATCGCATTGCAACGCTCTGCTTCCCTATCTCAAGTAATACCACTCACCACGGAATTCAAACCTATCAACAAACTGTGGTCTACTCACCAAGCTGTCTCAGAAGTTCTACCAATCACGAAATTCGGGGCAGGGTATTCACAAGAAGTACGGGATGCATTTTCGGATTCCGAGAACTCCGACGTGAGCGGCCCGCAGAACTCTATGTTTGAGGATATTACAAACCAAGAATTGGAAAACGAGGTGGATTTGAAACATCACAAGGCCTTTTTGCGGTGGTCCAGGACCTACATTACTAGATTCCGGCCCCATATGGGCTATTGTTCTGTGGCTGATGGCCCCTTCGAAGGTCTTATCCAAGGTGGGCCGAAAGACGGACAATATTTGCCCGGCTATAAACCACCCACTTCCGAAAAGATTGCTCAGCTAGAGAAGACCGCAACACGAGTCCGCGAGTCGAAAGAGGCCGACTCGTCCGAGTCTGATTACGCCGTATCCGCTGTCGCTGAGAGCGAGTATGATTCTGACAAGCTCCCAAATTCCAATTCAAAATCCACCGCCACTGCATCATCGACGGATTCAGATTCGACATCAGTTCTCATCCTGCGACAGTTGTGCCAGGAGATACCACGGATCAGTCAAGAGCTCAGCCCGCTCATTAGTTCTAGTTCCTTCAGACCGCCGAGAAATCCATATGTTCCTATGGAAACGCCTACTTGTCGACACTCCATACAGCTGAACTCCGTCCAGGAGGGAGCAGAGCTCTGTGTTGTAGCGAAGCCTGAACCAAGCATCTCTACGACAGGTGTGGAGCCGACATCGCCGGTTGTGAAAGAAACGCCAAGGCGCAGCAATCGGTTGTATCATGACACGGACCTCGATGTCACACCAAGTTTCGAGAGGGCATTGTCCCAGGTCGAGACACCAAGTACGAGATCACGATCTCAGAAGGAGACGCCGATAAACAAGAAATTTCCCTCAAAAGGATGTGTTCGGCCTGTGGGAGCCAGCCAGATTGTGGTTAAGATTCCCCAGATGACTGTCGCATTGCAAGCCGAATACGAGAAAGTCCCCGGACTTACAGAGAATGGAATGCCTGTTGCCCATCTACGATCTTTCAAGGATATCAACAACGACTATGCAGATGACAGCCGAGTCTCGCAAGATTCCGGTGTTGCTGCAATCGAACTAGTCTTGAACGCATCTCCATCATGGCTCACAAGTCCCACCAAGGTTGGTTCCCAGTCATGTCATACACCAGGCAGACTACCATACGCTTTGAGAGGTCAAACTGGGAGCAGCCCAGCAAAAAGAGAAACTACAAACTTCAGGACGCTTAAAGTCGACGAGACTAAGCACCAAGATCCGACCTATCAGCCTTCAGAAGCAGAGAACCCATCTGAAAGTTCCGACTCTACCGAATGCAATGTCTCGAAATTGATTAAAAAAACGCGCGTGGATGCGACAGCTAGACAGGCGTTGCAACACCACAACCATGTCACCCAAGGTCATAATATATATTCTCCGAGGACCGCAACGATGTCAACCGGAGGAAGGCGCGCTCGCAATTTGTCCACTGTTATGCCGGCCCTCATTTCGTCTACTCCTATACCAGCGCCCAGCATTAATGATTTACTGCAGAAGATCAGACACACTGTATCGCCCAGTCATTCCCAAGCTGCACTCAATGCTCGAGAAGTAGCAAAATCCCCGTTAGAGCCGAAGACTCCTAATCACTACCAAAATGTGGTGGGTCCGAAGAACTTTTCACTTGCACCTATAACCCTAACTGCTATGCTGGCCACTACTTCAGAAAAGAATGTCAACGACACCGATCCGAGACCAGACAGCAAAACTCGCAAGAGGAAGCGTCGTGATGATCGCGATGTGGACACGAAGATATCCGGTCACATTCCCAAGAAACAGAAACGGCAGCGAAGTTTGAAGAAGCATAGATTATTGGAGAAGCGCAAGGATAGAGCACGTAAGGCCGAAGGAGGAGAACAGTCTTATCGCAACAAAGACATCGACGGCAGGCAGGGCAAACCGAACACACCAAGTCAGAGCCGCGACAACATGCTAGACAAATGTATTGTTGAAACGGTATGTTGTTATAAATCGTCAAAGGTTGAAGTGCACTCTAATGATTTCTAGTCACACTCCGCCCATGGGCGAGCTTCAACAACCTTCAACTTTGAGCAACACATACAAACTCCGAGCGATGTCGCTGGCCATCCCCATACAGTAAATCCGCAAGCGCCACCAACTGGAAATGATGTGACAGCGGCACGCAGGTATTCGGGGAGGACTAAGAAGGTCCAAAATCAAAAGAGAAGACTGTTTAGTCTAGGCGTTGATGTAAACAGCAAGGCGGTGATGGCAGCACCAGAATATCCTGCTTTGGCACAAATATCGCTGGGCACAATGCAGAACTTCAAACGCAAGGCAATGGAGTTGAGGCCTAGCCTCTATGACCATAGTCCTACTCTTCCCGTTTTAACTGTCAAACCAGAGCCTCCCGAGGAGTATGATGCTACGAGTTTGGACCAGTCCTTGGGCGTTTTGACGAGAAAATCCGGTAGCAAGGAAGCCAAGAATAACAACTCCAGGGCCGCAAGGAAGAAGCTTCTATCACCACCCATTACTTCGCGGCCCTCTAGTGCAGGATCGAAGATGTGAGGTGGTCAGAGCGGGAAGGTGGAATGCATTTCATAAATCATACCCTGTACGAATAATGGCAGACTGGCGTTCGATATTTCGTATTGGAAGGCAGCACCAAGGTTCACACTTTGCAGTATTGTTTCAAGCTGCGTCGCAACGCTTGTTGTTTTGTTTGAATGGACAAGCTCCCAGTACAATGTGTTCATACATTGCTATTTTAACATGGGCAAATTGGGAAGTCTAAAATTCAAGTTAACTGGATTTTCGAGTGAATCGTAGATTGACTGCGTTACAGAACTATATAAGCATTGAACTGATTATGCCTGGGACCTGCCATAGCTCCTAGTCCGTGATTTGCACCTTTACTTTATTGGAGCTACATACTTCTATCATTATCGCGTTGCAGTCTATGCCATGCCTTGCATCTTCCTGCAGTCCGACTCAGAAGCTTCTTTATCTAAACTACCAACAGAGAGTGCTGGCTCTTTGTTGGATGGGTCAACCTCTACGATAACACTCGTTACAGTATCCATCTGTATCTCGTTGATCCCGGCACCTCTCAGTGACTCTTGGCTGACACTGCTCAAAGCTCCCGGCCATCTCTGACTTCCGCCGCCCCTGGACGTTTGATGCTCTCGGTCGCTGCCGATCTTCCACCAACCCCCACGATTTTGTCTTCTTTCACCAGTATCACGATCAGCCCTGGATCCTCCCTGGACCCATATCATGTTACCATAACGTCTCGTAGGTGGTGTTCTCATGAATGCAAAGGTGCTGAGACCCGTATCTGCCGAGCCCGGCGATGGCGCAAAAATGATCGAGCTACGGGTCCAAGAGAACAATACAACATCCAGCCAGCCGTTTGATGCAATCATCGAACCTGCGAAACAGAACAACTCAACACTCACTTCTCTTCCTGACATTGTCGCCACTCGGAATAGCGCGAGGGGAGCAGTGCAGAAACCGTATATGACGGGGTATATTAAGAAGCCTGGATGAGTGCCCGCAACTTGCTCAGACTCCGCACCGGACGCAATTGCGGTGACCGCTCGCCCATCGCGAGAGAATCGAATTGGGTTATCTTGGCGCCGAAGAGAGAAAAAGATCAGGATGTATAGTCCGCTAGTGAGGGCCAGAGAAACAAATATCCAAATATAATGAAGCCAAAGACGAAGGTTCTCGTATCTTACATTCATCCAGCACTGTAATTGAGTATTAGAAATCATATCTTCTGGTGGTCTCTGAGTATCAACGGCATCCTTACCCAAGCAACAGCACGGACATACAAGCCTCCAGCGTCTCGTCCATTGTTCGTGAGCACAACTCCAACGATCGCGAGGGCATATATGAAAAACCATAAGCCTCCAATTGTGAGGTAAAGAAGCCATTGAGGTGGTTGGTAACCTCTGACAACCGTCAAGTATGTATGGATAGCGATAGCGGTGATGAAACAGCTTGCTGCTAGGTCACCTGTCGATATAAACCATCCCTGTGCCCAGCATGTCGAAGTGCCAACGAAGACTCCGTTTGACGATGCCCAAGACACATTCAACAAGAAGGCCATCGACTGTTGCATTTCCGCAAACAAAAGATTATAGACCAGCAGTAGGAATTGATTCAGATGCCTCCCTGCAGTATCAGTGTTCGCTCGTGCATCCGTTGCGACCGTTCGTGTAACAGTTGTCTGCTTGACACCGAAGTGTATCTGCGACAGTCCGAGCGATAGGTCTGTTGTGGCGGCGTGGTGCCCGTTCTCTCGAGGCGATGCATCGGTAAAATGCCATCTTATCAACTTGACCGTGAGGTATGCGAACAAAGTAGTAGTGGTGATGAATGACAAGAACCCGAATGTGGCTACCGCGATGAGACCACTATGATGACTGGTTGGCAACGGGTACAGTGAGTCGCTGGCTTGAAGAAGAACCGACACCATGTTGTCGAAGACATTGCCTATAGTTGAGAATTATAAGAGACTATGTCAAATGAATGCACGGTGTTGACTTGGTAGCCTGCCGAGCGATCGGGAAGGCGAAGAAGCAAGATCTGGTGGCGCTACTTCTGGAATGAAATCGAGCCAGAGTAGTACTTATCACACACAACGTTGCAGAGAACACAACACGCTTATGCGCAGTAAGACGAAGGATGCCGGATGGATGCTATCCCCCCATAAACTGGGGGGGGTTACCATTGGTGAGCGATTGAATTATGTGGCTTGCCAAGCGAGCCTTAGAGAAACACTGGCGTGATTAGTACGGCATTCCGCCAGTAGGAAGGTGGTATCAGATATTGCCCTCAACGGTCCCTTGCCCTGATCTTGTCAAGCTTGGAAAAGGACGACATGGGAATAGGCTTTTGACTAAGCATTCCATGATGACCCCTGGCGCTGTGTGATGGTTCACAGGAAAGGCTACTCGGCAGGCACCGACATGATTCCCACGTGGAAAATGAACACCGTTTTCTATACCATGGACGACGACCTCCACTCACAATACTTCATATGACTTGCGGTTATGATGCACATCCAAGGCCGCGCACACTATGCATTAAAACCAGCGCTTCTGAGAACTTCAATCCAACAGCAAGCAGTCCGTTTAGCCTCTTGTATGTGGAACTCAATCGAGACTTAACTTTATTTGTTCTATGCTCCCGAAGGTGTCAGTTCGTTCGATCTATGCTCAGCCTGCATGTTATATCGTGATCTCCAAAATTTGAAGAAAAAAATTGATGTGCGCGATGCAGCCCAGCTTCAGGAATGACATCCTAGCTTTCAGCTTGTCACGCTCCGGCCGAAAGTACTTTTGTCGGCCTGGCCGCACTACCCCAGCTGCTTTAGCGCTCAGCTGAACCCAGGTACACACGGATCCGTGTGTAACTTACTTGGTAGAGCAGTCAAGAGTTGTGTTCTAGGCCCCACGACCCGCTAATCATAAGCATAGCCATGTGGATAAGTGCGCGAAAGTCGGAAAGCTTTCAAAACTTTACTTTGATCACGACTCCACTAGTAACAGATACGTGAGGGTAATAAGCTCGAGGTCGCTTAGACAGATCCCACACGTCCAGGCGCACGCTTCAGTCGCTTGTGATTATCCTACGGATGTTATTGCATAAGGCCTGGTCAAAAGGCGAAAGGTCAAGCGAGCCATGCTAGAAATTATAATGTCACAGTCAGGTATGAGAACTACGTAGATATAACCCACTCCATCGACTATGGCTTCATTGGCTCAAAATATTCCTTGAACCGAACAGCGTCGGTCAGCTCCAAGTTCCAGATGACATCACAGCAGCCGACCAGCAGGTTGGGAAAACGTCGCGTCCAGAATCCAAGATATTCCTCGTGGCTGGTGCCGACGGACTTCTTCAGTGATTCACTCAGGTCTTCCCGATGATTCCACTTATTCCTGAGAGCACGAAGCAGATCAAGGAGACGCGCACCAGTGTACTTGCGTTGTTTTCCAAGACTTTCGACAAAGTCTTTAGGCAACACCTTGAGAAAATCGCCTCGGCATACCCTAGGTGCAAAAGACTCGAGCGTGACCAACGCATCCGATGGAGGATCCCGCTGTTCTTTTTCGAAATGATCGGAAACGTCACAGAGGAATGACAGACGCTTCTTCGAGTCCCAGAAGAAGGGGTGGGCCATAACGTCTCGAGTTCTTGGCCGACTGCGAGGATCTGTGCGGAGCATAGCACCAATCAAATCCCTTGCTTCGAATGCAAAGTCACCCAGCACATCGAGAGGCTGCAGGTTCAAATGGCCTTTGCGAATGTTGACCTCACGCATGTAGCGGTCGCCACAGTCGAAGGGGTGACTTCCTTTGGTGAGTACGTAGAAGAAGACGAGGCCCAAACTGAATATATCAATGGCTCGGGTGGCGCGTCTGTTGGGTCCGCTTTCCCCTCCCATCAATACACTCGATTCGCTGTGTGTACTTGCCATGGAGGTGGGATTCTCACGAGCATCTTCTTCGGCCAGAAGCTCTGGCGCTCGCCATCCAGAGGTTCCCGCTGGTCGGGTAGCTGTATGGCCGAAAGACGATTGTGCTCCGTCCAATTTCTTACACAGGCCGAAATCCGAGACCACGAGCCTAGGCTTGCCATCTTTTGCCACGGTCACAAGGATATTCTGTGGCTTGAGGTCCCGATGTACAATTCTCAAGTCATGTAGATGACTCACCCCATTAGCTATCTGGAGAAGCACATTGGGAATATCTCGCTCGCCTGCATGCGCCAACTCTTTAAACATGTGCGGCTTGTCAATGATATCAGCAAGGGAAGCCTGACAACGCTCCAAAGCGATGTAAAGAAACGTCTTATCCCTATGAATGGCGTAGTATTGAATGACTGCGATGGGAAATCAGTCTTAGATCATATTTCTGAATACTTGAAGAAAAGCACTTACCATTAGGATGATTATCGCTCTCTAAAAGTAACTTCGTCTCTCGCGTGGCAAGATCGTTGAATTCGTGTAGCATGCGCTTTACGGCGATCTCACGACCATGGAAGGTTCCGGGGAACACGACAGTACCATTACTGCCCATCCCAAGCTGCTCGTCCAGGTCAACCTTTAGCCCGTTAATTTCGAAGCCACCTACGCTGATGTCATCAGCTTTGCCGATGGACTTGATATTGGGGTTAAGCTGTGGCTCTCGAGCTTCGACCATCTGATCGACTTGTGCAACAGGGTCTACTTCAACTAGTTTTGCATCCTGGTGCGAGGAAGGATCCCGATTCTTCTTCCTGTGTTTAACACCGCCCCTTCTTCCGCGATGGGCCTTCTTCTTTTCCGGAGATTCGGTGGTCGGCTGAAGATCAGGTTGTGGTACCTGCACCCGTTCTTGATCTTGCTCCTTGCTCCACGTTTCTGGTGCTGGTATCGTGTTGTGTGCCTCTTGTTTATTGTTGTCTTCAATCTCCACTGCCTGGTCTTCCTGGGAAGGTTCGGGGACCTTCGGAAGAGACGGAGGTTCGAGAAGCTCGTCAACCGCGCTTGTTTGGTCGTGGATCTTTATGGGTTCAACGGGTTGGTAGGTTGCGTCGAGTGACTTCCGACCGCGCAACTCGTGAACAGTCACGTGAGCACTGCGTGTTTTATACCACAGTGCCAGAATAGACAGAGCAATCAAGTACAAAATAGGGTTTTCGAATAACTGTTTTACGCTCGTAACGACGTAGCTAGGCATTGACTTGATGCTGACACTGCGCTTCAAGCCTGGGGTCTTATCGCTTGGAAGTGAACCGGTAGAGGTGTTTTTGGGCATAGCTGCATTCGATTCAGGCCCAGGAAGTGCTGGAAGGCTAGGCCATTGCGGTGCACCTTGGACGAATTCATCGCCCGTGAAGCTTCCTAGGGAGTGAGTCCCTACTAGACTGTCATCGCGGATCTCGTTGCTGTACTTGTCGAGATCATCCTCGTCTCTCAAATTAACCGTTGCGCGTGGAGCGTCAACAACAAGTGGATAGAGAGTGCCAGACAGA
Organism: Truncatella angustata; assembly: GCF_020726525.1. Classification (NCBI taxonomy): domain Eukaryota; kingdom Fungi; phylum Ascomycota; class Sordariomycetes; order Amphisphaeriales; family Sporocadaceae; genus Truncatella; species Truncatella angustata. The sequence continues at coordinate 17,333 of NW_025763390.1, read as the reverse complement.
GCATACCAGCTACCAGTTTCAGTCTTGTTAAGATAGATACTAGAAGTTCGAGCCCTGGCTGACTCGCGCTCCGTAATGGGAGGTGCAGGCTGCGGCAGAAGTACAAGCTCAGGGTTGCCGCCACGAGGGACATCTTGTGGCCGGGCTATATCAAAGACTCGCGCCACCGGTGCTGGGAATGCAACAGATATTGATTGCAAATCGGCGCTGTCGTCGAGTGCATATAGTCGACCGTCATGGCGGCTTGTCAAATAGCGATTGTCGCGTGTACTGCTATATTGCCTGTGCAGGTCGTTGTCAAATGCGTTGGGGCCCCATTCGCGATAACGCAGAGTGGCAACCAATCTGCCGTCGTCCTGATGGTGGATGTTGACAGTATACTCGGTACGACTGAGAGCAATTGTCCCGGCGCATTCTTCCATGTCCGCATCAACAAAACCGGTTGGCTGGAAGCATGTCGCCACAGGAGCGACCTGCCCTTCGCCTTGCCCATACCACCGCAAAACTTGGCCCTTGGCAGCATTGAGTATGTACATAGTAGTCTTTTTGTCGCCAGTGTATACGACTGGAGGGTCATGAACTGCGTAGGGACTGTACTCATCGACGAGTTGCTTCATGGTGAAGCCGGCACTCATCAGACCAGAGCCATGCGCAGAGGACATCCAAACATACACCGGGCCGGTGTGTGAAGGCTCGATGGCCCAAACATAGTCATCGTGAGGAAGTCGGCTATCTTCGTCGAGGAATGTTGTGTTTGGTCGATGGTGGATAGTCTCAACGGCTGGCTCCTCAACTACGAGGTGCCAACGTTCTTCGCCAGATTCTTTACTGACGGCCCTGAGATGTCCATCGACGGTCGCCAGAAGAACATAGTCTTCCACTTCCCATCTCTCCAGACTCCGCGCAGACTGCGGCGAGGACAACCCAGCGCCTGAGAGGATGCTGGATGGGTGTCGTGGAGATTTGGCGGCTCGAACGGGATATTCCGGAGCCACAGTCGCGAGGGCGCTCGCATCGTGAGGATCGGGGTAATTGCGACCAAGTGATCGCGACTGCCTAGTGGCATGTTTGTTTGTGTAGGCCGTTGTTACGGCTTGGTGCCCACTATCGGGCTTAGGCAATCCTGCCTTTGGGAGATGGGATGCCTTTGAAACGGTTGATGCGAGCTTGCGAGACGATTCGTGTCCCTCGAATGGCGATCTCGACTCGGCACGATTGCTGGTCGATTCCTGTTCCCGTTCTTCCTGGTCGTGGTCGTAATGTTGATTTCGATGCTCGGCGTGCTGACCGCTGTTGCGTAGGGCCTGGGCGATTGGTAATTCTTGATGTCCTATCGAGTGCTGCTGCTGCTGAGCATCTGCAAGCGGAAACCAAGACAAGAGAATAACGGCCAGGACGAGGAAGACCTTCGTCATCCGCGGGTCAGCGGCAAGCCTTCCTTCGGCTGGAGGCCGTCGCAGCATTTTGTTGATGCAAAGTCCTGGCAGTAGTTCAAGTTCAGAGAGGGATATCGCGTAGAGTTCACATTGAGGAGTAATGACTAGGCTGGCGATGATAACTTCGAGATGGCTTGGCGACTGCCCCGATGGAATGTGCCCGATTGATACAAGTCAAGATGGTAGAACGGACGAGAGGAACGACAACAATCCCTTCGTCGAACGATGCGATGAGGGATGCAAGGCGGCAACTCTGGGCGGACCTGGTTGAGCCGCGAGACACGGTAGGCGACTGCTCGACAGTCGAGTATAGTCAGGTCGGTCAGGGAAAGATTAGGGCGAACACGACTTGAGCTCCGTATCGTATCGTACGGTGTGGAGAGCAAGACCGGGGATGAGATTGCCCGCACTTGGACGCACAAAACAGAACCCCGAAAATGTTACTCCACGAGTTCCGTCGACTAGTCGGCGGATACCTGTCGTTGTTACTAAATGCCTGGAGCGCTGAAACGTCGCGGTCGATTGAATGGGCGATCAAGCAAAGCGCTCGCCGACTATCGAAATACGGCCAGAGTGATTATAATCTGGATGAAATCAATACTGAGATGAGATGGATGGGCCAGAGATGTAAATGGCCAGCAAAGAACGTGGTAGAAACCTCCCACAAGACCTCTTTAGATTGGGGCAGGATCTTCTGCTGATGGTGAGACCAACCCCGGACGCTGGGCGCTGACCTCCTGAATGAGCGCTGACAGGACTTTCAAGAAGCCCGACAAGGGGCGCGGGCAGGCTTCAAGTTGGGCTTCTCGGCTGCATCGGCTCTACGTAGCCACTTGCTTTTTGGATAAAATGGTGCCTGCGTGCATTGCGTCTTTACGCCGCATACCTAGGCATGACGCCACCCAACCGAAAACTCACCCATGTGCTCGTGTCAATCTCCCGGCTTCGGGTTAAACACCTTTTCATCTGCAAGTTGAACAATCTCGCGTCCTAAAACTTTGTCATAGAGTATTGCTCGTGCTCTTGCATATTCGATTAAGACACTGGCTCGTCTTTGGCCCCGACTTTGCGTCGTCCTGAGCAGTGGCACAGCCTCAGGAAATGGCCCGTGCGTTAGCATGCTTCCATAGCCTGGCAGCCTGGGCTAATTTAGCTTCCTATGTCAGTCAATCACCGATCTATGTAGGTATCAAGGTTCATCTTCACCTTTGATATGTCTCAGGATACCGCCCAAGGGAACAAATTCAGGTCTGGATATGCTCTGCTCTGTGCGACTTCTGAGATTGCCCCGTTGCACCATAGGCTGTAATTAACACAGCTCAATCAATGTGGCGGGTTTTGTAAGATTTAAGTGAGACTTAGCTATGTTTGCGGCTATTGCTAAGAGTAATGTTTCACACGAAGTCGTCATCATGATTGCTTTATCCTCTTGCGGATCCTTTTTTTCGCCGTGTCTCTGGACTCAAGAACAGGCTCGCCATGAAGACAGAATGCTGTTGAAGGTCAGTCGTCATATACCATGCATGCATATGAGCGAGGAAGCCAAGCACTGAAAGCATACCAGCCCTACCTGTCAGCTGAACACTTCGTAAGTTGATTTGGGTTCCTTTCTCGGTCAAGCATTCACAGTAGGTAATATCCTTGCAATGTCGCAGATCAGTGACCGGGGTGGGGGTTTATGTAAATTGACGACAGCCCGCGTATCTGTTGGCTTTACCAGAAGAAGTAGTGTTTCCATTTTGAGCGGGATTGGGTGATTTTTGTGACAAACTGCGATGACCCAACTGCGCGATATTTCTGCCAGCTGGGAAGCGTGAGGCCATGGGCGACTCTCGGTGGCATAAAACAACAAAGAGGAACATGTGCAAGAGATGGATTCATGAAATACGGGGGCTGTCTGGGAATACACACTACAGCCGGCCTTTATCTGTTTCCGCCAACCTGTACGCCAACCATCAACACAACGCCAGGAACTATAAAAAATCTTAGACCCAATGCCTGAAGCTCCAATGTTCCAAATGCTATGATCGACTGCCTTTGGTAACCACCAAATGACCGCGTTAGGGTACTCCTAGTTCAAAATAAATTGTCGACGGATTCATTTACTGTGGTTCTTCAACCGGATATAGATGATCACCAACTATTCGGTTCATCTGGAACATGTCAACCTTGGCCTGCTTGAATACAGCTTGCATCTTCTCATCACACAGAATCTGACGCTTATCCTTCGGGTCCTGTAGGTTGTTTTCCTTGATATGCTCCCACAACTTCTTGACGACCTGAGGACGTGATAGCTGTTACATGGTCAGAAAAGAGTAATGCCTTCACAAGAATGGTATGACTCACTGTAGCCACACCGCACACTTCAGCCAGAGGTTCACTCAAGTTGAAAGGTTTCTGGAAGCCGCCTCCCGCCTTGCGCTTTTTAGGGCCCGACCCATCACTTGCAGACAGGTCGCTGTCGTCTTCAGGGCGGACCTTGTTGGAGCTCTTCTTTCGAGGCGTAGCCTTCTTCTTGGCTGTTTTTGTTTTGGTACCTCCACCCCTCGTTGAGCGACCAAGACGATTCTCCTGCGCTTGCAGCATAGCGGCCAGTTTGGCATCGGCGTCCTCGGTATCCTCACTCTTCCTCTGCTTCTTCTTGGGCGGCTGAGTCGAGACCCGTATTTCATCACCGTCTACTTCATTCTTGGCATCTACATCATCCTCGTCATAGCCATTTGCGTGTCTCTTTGGCTGCGGATCAGGCGAGCCACTTGTGGCCTGCGGAAGGTCGGTCGCATCCACCTCGGCCTCGGCTGGTTCAGTAGAGATGGCATCGAAACGTTGCTCAATCAGGACTTTGATGGCAGTCTGACATCTCAGTGTATTAGATACATTCAGTTCAATATTTGGTCATTTCGTGAGGGCAGGAAGAATTGACGTCAACTCACCTTTTGATCTCTAAGGTCTTTGCCACCGAGAGCTTTTTCTAGTCCTTGCCGAATTTTCTTGCGAGATATAGTCTCGAGATTGGCTGTCGCAAGAATACCATCGATGATTCTTGTATATTCCTGCTCCTCCTCAGACGTTACTGTTGTAGAATTAGTATCTCACCAACATTTAACAGACCCGCCGGTAGCTTTGCACTGCCCGCACAAGTCGCTCAGAAGCCGTAGCAACGGCAGAATATACGTACGAGGCGTCGACATGTTTGTACTCGTGCCAGTCACCAGAGTGAGACTGACGGGTGGTTGACAGAATGCGTTGTTAACCGAGAAGGTATTCGCGATCGGCGATCGGCGAAGCGCTGGTAACTACAAGAAACTTGTTGGTCTCTGGCGCCCTTCTTTCAGCGCCACTCCACGACTGAAATCAAGCAGTCGCGCCTCCAGCTGTGCAGGTGCAAGTTTAAGACTCGTGGTGGGCTTCGACACGTAGCAGGTCTCTTCAGAGTATGCAGGTAGCACGTCAGCGCAGGCTACAGCTCGCTAACCATGTATGTAATTCGGTCGGCCTTGACTGCAGAGGAGATATCGTTTCGTGTATTTTATACGTTTAAATGAACATCCATTGATGATGCCGGTGGGGATGGATCTAGGTATGCGAAGTCGGTTGGAAGGATTGTTGAAGACTTTCGAGATGTGGTGAAGGATTTCAGATTCTCTTTGGCCGTATAGCATCGGCGCGAACCTTTATCTGAGTGATGCTGGTAGACAGAATCGGTGTGCTGTTCGGAGGGAGGTAGGTGGGATGGTATAGCAGGGTAGTAGCTAGACGCGGGTCGTGACGGCTTTCGGTTTGGAGAATGTAATGGCAAGGAACACTGCCCTCGTCTGTCAGGCACGTACTGAATGCCAACAACCGGCAACCACACACTTGTTGCTGTATTCCCAAGCAACTAAGCCAAGCGTATTCCGTAGACAACAATCCAGTGTGGCTGGGATCCCATTCACGATCTCAATGGGGTTGACACTGCTTCGCGATTGTGGAGAGGGCCGAATGGACGAACCGAACCATGCAAGCGAAACAGCGGGCTCATTGACGGCCCAGGGATCCAATAGGGATTTTAGCATGGCCAGCCAATGGCGGTAGTTCCCGACGACGCGGCTAAAAACTGGGGTCAGTGTGCGGCACTTGTTCGTTTTCAGCTTAATGTATGGTCCAATTCCGGAAGAGGTTTATATCAGTGGTCAGCTGAATCAAATATATATCCGACGTGCTGGGAAACAACGAAATGGTGAGTGGCTTGGCAACCATGGGTGATTGCTCTCGGTGGATAACGGTTGAGCTTGTGTGCCATTGTATGTACTGCATGTCACAGAAATGGCATGTCTGCGAGCGCTGTATTTGTAAGTGGCCTTGTCCCAACGAGCAGTGGCTAGGGGAGGTCTGGCAGCGAGACAACTGCATGTGAGGAGATAATCGAAACATGTAGCATGGTATATTCCGGCAAGCCGAGGCAAAGGCAGAGGGAAGGAAAGAACTATTATCTTGACAAGCCGAGAAGTGATCGAAGCAGATGTAGAAGGATGATGCAACCATCAATTATCAGATAGCTGGCCTTGAACAGATGGAACTTATACCTATGACTGTCACTCGTAGCACAGTCCCAAAGTGCTTCAAGGCATTGAAGGCGAGTCTCAAAAAGACACTGATTTATCGAGCGAGGCCTTCATAGAGGAGCCACACCAATTCTGCGCCAAATGCGTTTTTATGTAAAACTTCTCGAGCAGATATTCATACATTTGAGCCGACCACGAATATTTCATGCACCGACGGGGTACGCCGACAGGTGTAGCCAGATGGTCTTCGATGTCCCTTGAACAGGACAGTTACAGTCACAGTCAAATGGCCGGAACTCGTTGGCGTTTCCGTAAACCAATTTGTCATCCACGCCACAACCAAACCAGCCACATCCAGCCAGGAGTCATACCGAGCCTGAGATTGGCGGGGTCTTGTACTGCTCTCACACCGAACGTCGATTTCCAGGAGCTGACTAACCTTAGACTTTGCCCCACCATTATCCGTCAACGATTTCGTCCACGATTTCCACCTCGCGACAGACCAACCCAGCAAATCTCCCACGGACTATTCACTTTGACCGTGCATTTCGAAGCCGAATACCTACCTTCCTACTGGCGGCGCCAACGCTACCAACTTCACAGAGAGGGCTTGCAACATACGTTGGCCCATCGCAGCCAGAGTATCTCAGCAGGGCAGCTCTGCACCATAGGCGAGGAGCAATTTCCCAAGTCCCGCGTCTTCTCGAATTCGAATCGGGTATTTTTGCCCCTTTCTCCCCTCCCTCTTTTCCTCTCGCGCATCCAACTTCAACAACCACCAGCATACGATGGCGTCTGAAGACAGTACCCCCAGTGCGCCATTAGGTGGAGGTGTAGGTCATGGACGAGTCGATACGCACGGCCGGGGAAGGGGTAGGGGCAGAGGTCGTGGCGGACAATCCAACTCAAGAGGAGGCAGAGCACCACGCGGAGGTCGTGGCCGTGGAGGAGGAGGAGTAGCAGGAGCATCTGTGGCATCTGCGGCATCTGCTCCTCCACCAGTCGATACATCGTCAGAGCCGAGCAACTCCGGCATCGCGATAATCAAGCAGGCCACTAATACCCCTACCACGTCCAACGTTACCGGTGCTGCCGGTGATGATGATGTAGAAGCCGAAGTCTGCTTCATATGTGCCAGTCCCGTCGTTCACCAGTCTGTCGCGCCTTGCAACCACAGGACATGCCACATCTGTGCTCTGCGCATGAGAGCACTGTACAAGAATAAGGAGTGCGCCCACTGCCGAACCCCCGCAAACTACGTCATTTTCACTGACGATGCCACGAAACGCTTCGAAGATTACTCCGAGGGAGCACCTGATATCACGACAACCGACGAGAACATAGGTATTCGATACAACAAGGAAGATATCGTGGGCGACACAGTTCTGTTGCTACGGTATAATTGTCCTGATACAGAGTGCGATTTCGCCGGCCTTGGTTGGCCAGATCTCCACCGCCATGTTCGAAGTGCGCATCACAAGAAGATGTGCGATTTGTGTACTCGCAACAAGAAAGTGTTTACCCACGAGCACGAACTTTTCTCCGACAAGGAGCTTGAAATTCATATGCGCCACGGCGATGATCGCCCCGGTGCTATTGACCAGACCGGCTTCAAGGGACACCCTCTGTGTGCTTTTTGCGGTCAGCGTTTCTACGATGGAGACAAATTGTATGAGCATTGTCGCAATAAGCATGAGAGGTGCTTCCTTTGTGATCGTGAGGATCCGAGGCAGCCCCATTACTATGTTGACTACAACGCGCTTGAGCAGCATTTCAGGAGAGATCATCACCCATGTTTGGACCGAGAGTGCCAGGAAAAGAAATTTGTCGTCTTCGCATCTGAAATGGATTTGAAGGCTCATCAGCTGAGTGAACACGGAAGCTCGCTTTCCAAGGACGTTAGGAGAGATGCGAGGCTGGTTGATATGGCTGGTTTTGACTTTCGACAACCGTACCAACAGGACAGACGCGGTGGTGGTGGGCGAGGAGGCTCTCGCGCACATGGTGACAGGGAAAGAGACGGCCGAGGACGTGGGCGTGACCCAAACGCTGAGCCAATACCAGCCAGTTCTGCACAGCCCCTGCGACGTGATCAATTAGCTTTCCAACGACAAATGGCTATACATTCATCGCAGTCCGTCTCCAATCGTACGTTTGGCGGACAGCTGTCGTCCAATCCGGCAGCGCCGTTATCTACTCCAGTCAATGAATCATCTCGACGTTCAAACGTACCCATTGTATCCGGAAGTACCAGCAACACGGCACCCGTCACGGAGCTGGAAGGTCTCAGCTTGGTCGACCCCAACTTGACACCCGAGGAACGGGCGCGACTTATGCGCCACGCTGCCGTCATCGAACGTGCTGCAAACCTCCTTCAGAATGATACTACGAAAATCGCAACCTTCCGGGGGCACATTTCGTCTTACCAAAAGAACAAAACGTCGGCTCCCGCCCTGATTGATGCGTTCTTCTCGCTGTTTGCCGAGACTTCCACGACAGCGCTTGGAACATTAGTCCGCGAGGTTGCTGATTTGTTCGAGGACAAGGCTAAAGCTGAACAAGTACTCAAGGCATGGAATGACTGGCGAGCCATCAACGAAGATTACCCAACACTGCCCGGACTGTCGGGGATGCATGGTGCAACGACTTCGAACAGTGGCTGGGCAGCAGCGGCAAACTCTCCGATTGCCGTAATTGCTGCACCGTCACAGCGACATACGACAAGAGTATTGAAATTGAAGAACTCCACACAGCAGTCGCAACGATCATCGGCGCAGTCTCCAACTTGGTCGGCAGCAAGTGGATCAACCCGAACTCCACCGCCAGCCGCTTCATTCCCGGCTCTGCCGACAAGTCACGGTACGTCAACTGGCTCACGGCCTGCTGCATCTGGATCGTCTTGGAACCCAGTTAGCTCGAGGCAACCTACCCCCAAAAGGAATGGCAAACCAGCTGGACGTGACGATAATTTCCCTGCGCTTCCTATGGCTCCAAAGCCGACAACAACCATCTTCGGTTATGGCGGTGGTCGTCCCGTAAGACGGGACACACCTACCCGGACTACAGGCTTCAGCTGGGGTGGCGATGCATCTGCTGGTATAGCACAAGATGCCGGTGCTATTACGAATGAGGAACAAGTCGATGAGGGCAAAGGCAAGAAGAAAGGGAAACAAGGTCGTAAGCAAGTACTAGTTCAATGGGGTTAAGACGAAGATATTGACATGAACCATTTTACGAAGGCTAAAAGTCCACTTGATTTTGGTTTTCAATGTGAATGTATATGGCAATATGGATGGCTATAGATGGTGAACCAGGACCACTGTCTTGTCCCTTGGTTATAAGCCTCACGACGAGCTCGCTCGTGGACTGATCAATAAGTAATGAGTGGAAAGGATGAGTTCGACAACCAAAATAGTATTAATTGGCGACAATGAGCCATTCTCGTTGTCTTCCGAATGCACTGCTGCAAAAACCAACAACTAGCTGTGGAAAAACATTGAAAAACATGCCCGAAGAAACTGTCTGTGTTCCATTCCTTAGACCTTATAGTGATCAGGCTGTGAACAACTCCGACGGAGGTTGTACGACCCACTTAGCCCTCTTGTTATAATAGTACAGCTAACACTCACTACTTTAATACACTGCTCGAGCGCTAGGCTCACACCTTGGCCAGGTCGTTATAGTATTATACTAGACTTTTATTATAATAGTGTTTAATATTAACTATAAAAACTGTTATAATATTACGCGTTAAACCGAGAATACGGTGTTATGGTCGCTTAATCCGGCGTGACATACCGCTATTTTAAGCGGTCTCGACACTAAGGGCTATATGTCTCTCATAAGTACACTCTACTCTATAGGTTACTCGTCACACGAGTGAAGTCCCACCCCTCTCCCTAGCTTAGCGTCGACAGCCCCACTACCTTACTAAGGGCGCTAGCTAACCGATTGTTATTTTCGTTATGTCGATATCCCTTTTTCTGTTCCCTAACACCAAGTTAATAGACACTGTTTCTGGCCTCGAACTCGTACTATAAAATGGTAGCGCCGGCTTGCTCTTTAGGCCTTAAAGCCTTTTTCGTTCTTTAGGTCTTAGGCTGTTTTATGTTTTTATTTGTCACCGAGGCGGGCTTGATCGCACGGTCGCGTGAAAGTACCTACGGGCTGGATCCCAGTTCCTCGTTCAACTTTGCACTCGTCGCTTCAACGTATTCGGCGCCACCAAATCGCCGTCCATCTTCTGTATCGCCGAGCCCCCTAAGACGCTGCCGGGCTTGATTAGCGGTTAGCATTGATCGGCGTTTCTGAAGCCACTTGCGTTTACCCATCTCCCTTAAAAGGTAACGAATCGACGTTAGTTTAACTTGAATGAAGCCGCCCAACCAGGTGTCGGCAGACAGTAAACGGTTAAGCGAGCTAAGACAGAGACACGTCATTCACGCGACTCGAACGTGTTCAGCCCGACAAAGGGGCATCTGCAAATCACCCAGCAATCTTGAGACATCCGCATGGCAGTCCTTATTTGTTTGACGTGGCTTATGTACACCCGAACACAGCCTCGTCTTTCGCCTGTTGCATGTTGCAAAATCACGCCTGAGTTGTCGTTACTTTGCCTGGTTTGGCTAATGAAACGGAGCATAGCTTCTCTCTTAGTTAGGCTCGGCGCAATGAGGCTGTACGTGAGCTGATTGCAGGTCTCCTTTCGCGTGGCTGAGGCATGCGCCCAAGCACGGTAACCTCGTACATACAAAGGACTTCATGTATGCCCCTCACTCGTCTCAGAGACGAACGACACAAATTATCTATCAGGCTGTCTGCAGGGTTGTCTTAATCTAGGGTCATCTGAAAAGGCACACTCACGAGGGATTGCATTGAATGATTGGCTTGCGGAAGTGGGAAATTACACATTGATGAGGCTGAGCTATCCCCTGTGCATACACCTTTCTGTGATAGGTCTCGTGATCACGAGATGCGGGGTCACCAATTATCGATGAACTGCCGACTTGCATCACTTGCTCACGAACGGTTGCGGCTTCTGACTTACGCAGAGGCCCTCATCCGAGCTACTCACAATGAACAATGCTGTATCTGACTTCTCAGATCATTTTATCTTTCACTCCGCTGGACGCTGATCGGCGACACTGATCAGTTGGACTTGATTTGAAGCACTTCGCTCGGTGCTTGTTCCCCACGATGCGCCTTCTAAGCCTTCAGGATGACAAACTCAGCCTCACCAAATTCGACAAGCAAACCCCTCAGTATGCTATTCTCTCTCATACTTGGGGTGCAGCCGAGGATGAGGTGAAATTCGAGGACCTGAGCCAAGATAAAGCAAAGAACAAGAAGGGATACGAAAAAATCAAATTCTGTGCCAAGCAAGCCGCCAGTCACAATCTGAAGTTTTTCTGGATCGATACGTGCTGTATCAACAAAGCCGATGTGCAGGAATTTCAGAGCGCTATCAATTCGATGTATCGCTGGTACCAGAACGCGAAAGTGTGTTTCGTGTACATGGCCGATGTTGTTAGGGAGAGAACCGATGAAACATCCCAAGAATCAACCTGGAAAAAGTGTTTTCGACAAAGCCGGTGGTTCACTCGGAGCTGGACGCTTCAAGAGCTGCTTTCCCCGCGGGTGATGGAGTTCTATTCCTGTAATCATCAGCTCCTTGGCAATAAGGAATCCCTGGAACAAGAGTTACATGCCATCACAAGAATTCCACTCTCTACTCTTCGGGGCGTGGACTTGTCTCCGTTCAGCGTCGAAAAGTGCATCTTGTGGGCTAATGACCGTGAGAGCACGTACGAAGAGGACCAAGCCTACTCTTTACTGGGCCTATGTGGCGTTTCAATGGCGCCCAACTATGGTGAAGGGGCACAAATAGCGTTCGAACGTCTTCGTAAAAGGTGTAGCAAACAGCTCAACAAGGAGAGAACGGCACCGGTACATGAAGCAGGTGGAAAGAGCAATTCGAACCATGCCAGCCGAAGCTACGAGCTTCCTTGGTTAGTGCGAGTCGATGAGGACTCCCCCTTTACGGAAACTCGCATGAATAATCTCCCGGAAATAAAAAGAGGACCACTGAATAAGACAACGAGACGACTCATCGACCTCTTCGATACATCCTTGACAGCATTGGAAAAGTTTCAGGATGTGGCAGACCATTCGCTGTATAATTCGGTCAATTCAGAAGTCAACAAGCTCCAAAAATGTCGTACGGCGCTCCTACAATCGGTCGGTCAGAACAAGACCAAGGATGACCTGAACCTATATTCTTCGGTCGGAAGCCTGCTAACATCCATCGAAGAGGTGTCTAGAAATACTAGATCAAACCTCCTCAATTCTAACCTCGAAAACCAGAAATCGTTCAAGGCCCAAGGACCCTCTAGTCGTATTACACAGTCCGACTCGAAGAGTATTCGTTTTCGGGAGCAAATTGACCACGCGGCCCAACTTGAATTGCTCACCAAGTTGGTACGAGTGTTATCTTCTTTGCTGATCTCCGATTGGGCAGAGGGTCCCCGCGTGGGACGAGGAGAAATCACAGCTCGGGATGATGTGGACTACATGAAAAGTAAATATTTATTACGACCGCTTACTGCGTCAGCTGATCTAATGTGTAATCAGACACTTCCGAGCCTCATGAATTCTGGATGTCAGAGTTTCAGAAGATTCGAGCTAAAAAAATCAAGGAAAGAGAAGGTTAGTTTTTGCAAGTCGCTTGAAGAGCTACCACTGACAAGTGCAGCCGACGCCCGAAAACAAGTGAGTTCTTGGCTGCTTCACGACTATGTTCCAAATGAGGTGTACGATCGGTTTGCTCCTGAACATCTTGAAGGTACCTGCAACTGGATACTAGAACGCGAGGTTTTTCGCAGTTGGTGTTCAGACAGCTTTCCTCGAAATACGGCCAAGATCATGTGGGTTCATGGGCCTGCTGGGTTTGGGAAGACCGTCTTATGTACCAGAATTATAAGCCACCTCTTTTCTAACATTCAAGCACCTATTGCATACTTCTTTTTCTCAACCGACTCCGAACGCGAAGACCCCTATGTTGCGATTAGGTCGTGGACATGGCAGACAGTGGCACACTCTCAAGCGTTAGACCTTGCTTACGATGCGCGAGAAGCCGACTGTATTTCGGGAGCTACGCGGGCAAAGCTTGTCGACCTGTTTCAAAGCATTGTCCATTCAATCCCCGGTTGTACATTTATACTCGACGGACTGGACGAGTGCTGTTGGGAAGACAAAATGCGACACAAAAGGAACTCGGTGGTGGAGTTTCTTGGCAGTTTGAAACAAGCTGTTGCGAACACAAACACACGCATCCTGATTGCTAGCCGCAATGAGCCTGAAATTCAGCGAGGGCTCGGTCTAGAAAACGAGGAAGTGTATGAGTACGGTATTTCGATTGACGATGTTCGGTCTGACATCGAGAAGTATTCTAGAAGTATCGTCGAAAGGAACCTGTCAAAGAAAAAGGATGCCACAAAGCAACAGCTGGCCGTGAGGTTAGCGGATCGTTGTGAGGGTCAGTTCCTTTGGTTAAGGATGCAGGAGAACTCTCTGGACAGTTTGATGACTGAGGGTCAATTACGAAAAGCTATCGACACAGCACCGGCTCAGCTCGATCAGGTCTACGACCCGAACTGGAGGAAGATCATGTCATTGCCGAGTGTCCAGTTGAACCGTGCCATCACTATTCTACGTTGGGTCGCTTTCGCATTTCGGCCACTGACGATTGGCGAGATCGTGGAAGCTCAAGCTATCACTGACGATTGTGAAGATCTTCCAGTTGATGATATACAAGAAGTTCTCAATGAAGGAGATATTGATAAACAGATTATAAAAGATTGCGGATCACTGCTTGAAGTGCGAAGCAATCCTTCGAAATCGTTCGACGTGCACACTGTGCACTTAACTCATTTTACAGTCAAGCAGTATCTGGTTTCACATCTGCCACTTCCCAGTGCGCCTGTGTCTGCTCTTGGAGTCCCGAGTCAACAGAATGAGAATGAACACAGCGTGGCGATTGGTAAAATCTGTCTTCAATACATAAACTTCTCAACCGTTTGGCAACAACCTATACAGGCGGAGCTAGGTATATCACAGCACGCTCTACTCGGTTATGCTGCGGAGTCATGGTATAGACATGCTGCTGCAAAGCAACCAATTGACAGAAGAATGACGGATCTCATCAATGTCTTCTTTAATGTGAATAAAGCAAATTGGGTTTCGTGGAGAACATGGCTCGATTCAATTGGCTTGGGCCGTGTACCGCCACGGGAAAGTGGAAGTGAAAGGAACCATCCCCTTTATTATGCGGCATTACTTGGGTTTACAGCAACAGTCAAGCATCTCTTGCAAGCAATAGACCAGAAGCGGGATCAGACCAGCGAGGGGTTTGCACTGAGAGCCACCTGTGAGAGTGGGAATCTGGTTATTCTAAAAGTCCTACTTGAAGCGGGAGTACCGACGACTATGGTAGATGCCAATGGAAACAGTCCAGTAAACATAGCTTCTACGAAGGGTCATATAGAGGTGGTCAAGCTGCTTCTCGACAAGGAAGCCGATGTCTCCGCTGCAAGCAAGGATGGCTGGACGTCACTTCATAGTGCATCTTCGAACGGACATACAGACATAGTCAAGCTGCTTCTCGACAAGGAAGCCGATGTCTCCGCTGCAAGCAAGGATGGCTGGACGTCACTTCATAGTGCATCTTCGAACGGACATACAGACATAGTCAAGCTGCTTCTCGACAAGGAAGCCGATGTCTCCGCTGCAAGCAAGGATGGCTGGACGTCACTTCATAGTGCATCTTTGAACGGACATACAGACATAGTCAAGCTGCTTCTCGACAAGGAAGCTGATGTCTCCGCTACAAGCAAGGATGGCTGGACGTCACTTCATAATGCATCTTCGAACGGACATACAGACATAGTCAAGCTGCTTCTCGACAAGGAAGCCGATGTCTCCGCTGTAAGCAAGGGTGGCTGGACGTCACTTCATAATGCATCTTCGAACGGACATACAGACATAGTCAAGCTGCTTCTCGACAAGGAAGCCGACGTTATAGTTCAAGATGAGGATGGCGACACAGCACTTCATAATGCATCTTCGAACGGACATATAGACATAGTCAAGCTGCTTCTCGACAAGGAAGCCGATGTCTCCGCTGCAAGCAAGGATGGCTGGACGTCACTTCATAATGCATCTTTAAATGGACATACTAATGTAGTCAAGCTGCTTCTCGACAAGGAAGCCGACGTTACAGTTCAAGATGAGGATGGCGACACAGCACTTCATAATGCATCTTCGAACGGACATACAGAAATAGTCAAGCTGCTTCTCGACAAGGAAGCCGATGTCTCCGCTACAAGCAAGGATGGCTGTACGTCACTTCGTAATGCATCTTTAAATGGACATACAGATATAGTCAAGCTGCTTCTTAACAAGGAAGCCGATGTCTCCGCTGTAAGCAAGGATGGCTGGACGTTACTTTATAATGCATCTTCGAACGGACATACAGACATAGTCAAGCTGCTTCTCGACAAGGAAGCCGATGTCTCCGCTGCAAGCAAGGATGGCTGGACGTCACTTCATAGTGCATCTTCGAACGGACATACAGACATAGTCAAGCTGCTTCTCGACAAGGAAGCTGATGTCTCCGCTGCAAGCAAGGATGGCTGGACGTCACTTCATAGTGCATCTTCGAACGGACATACAGACATAGTCAAGCTGCTTCTCGACAAGGAAGCTGATGTCTCCACTATATATAAAGACGGAATTACAGCACTTCATAATGCATCTTTGAACGGACATACAGACATAGTCAAGCTGCTTCTCGACAAGGAAGCCGATGTCTCCGCTGTAAGCAAGGATGGCTGGACGTCACTTCATAATGCATCTTTAAATGGACATACAGACATAGTCAAGCTGCTTCTCGACAAGGAAGCTGATGTCTCCGCTATAAGTAAAGACGGAATTACAGCACTTCATAATGCATCTTTGAACGGACATACAGACATAGTCAAGCTGCTTCTCGACAAGGAAGCCGATGTCTCCGCTGTAAGCAAGGATGGCTGTACGTCACTTCATAATGCATCTTTAAGTGGACATACAGACATAGTCAAGCTGCTTCTCGACAAGGAAGCCGATGTCTCCACTGTAAGCAAGGATGGCTGGACGTCACTTCATAATGCATCTTTAAATGGACATACAGACATAGTCAAGCTGCTTCTCGACAAGGAAGCCGATGTCTCCGCTGCAAGCAAGGATGGCTGGACGTCACTTCATAGTGCATCTTCGAACGGACATACAGACATAGTCAAGCTGCTTCTCGACAAGGAAGCCGACGTTACAGTTCAAGATGAGGATGGCGACACAGCACTTCATAATGCATCTTCGAACGGACATATAGACATAGTCAAGCTGCTTCTCGACAAGGAAGCCGATGTCTCCGCTGCAAGCAAGGATGGCTGGACGTCACTTCATAGTGCATCTTTGAACGGACATACTAATGTAGTCAAGCTGCTTCTCGACAAGGAAGCCGACGTTATAGTTCAAGATAAGGATGGCGACACAGCACTTCATAATGCATCTTCGAACGGACATATAGACATAGTCAAGCTGCTTCTCGAGACGGGTTCCAATCCTAGTCGTGTAAATACCCAGGGATGGACACCGCTTCATTCTGCTGCCAAAAAGGGGCATGCAGAAGTAGTAACGGCATTATGCGGAAACCCGTGTCTGAATATGTCACAGCAAGATAACAACGGTCGTACTGCACTTTTTATTGCTTCGATGCGTGGTCACCTTAACGTTCTGCAGATCTTACTGTCAAAAAGCCCCACTGACGTTTATACCAAGGACCGGTACAATGCTACACCATTATTTGTTGCTTCACGACATGGACACAAGCAGGTGGCAAATACCTTGCTGTCTATCGACGTTATGTCCTTAGGGTCGGCCGATGTTTTTGGAAGAACCATACTATGGTGGACCCGGAAAAGCGGAAATTCTCTCAAGGTGGATCTTGTCAACCACAATATCGGTTTGGCTTCTAGGGTGGACGATGCAGGTGCTGAAAGCGTGCACTCTGAGGCGGCAATGCCGGATGACACATATGCTTGGTGTGATGTCTGCACAATGGACATTCAAAATGATTGCGACCACTATAGCTGCGCAATCTGCGATGGTGGCGATTTTTGTATATGCATGGCATGCTTCGAGTTTGGTGTGCAGTGTCAGGGTGCGGAGCATGAGTGGAGCTTGGTTAGGGGACAGCGTGAAGCATCTTTGGCCTGATACTCTCTGTATGCTCCGTCATCTAAACCAGAGTAATAGCACT